>NC_044304.2:108316108-111027358 GCF_007474595.2 Lynx canadensis | reverse complement strand
CCAATTTCATCTTTATACACTGTATGCCCACCAACACAGATCCATGGTTATTGTTCTATGCAGTTGTCTTTTAAATCTGAGAAAAGCAAGAGTTACAAACAAAAAATACAAATATACTATAATTTATATTTATTTACATACATACTTTTACTGGTGTTCTTTCTTTATTCATGTTGATTCATCTGTTTCCTTGCATGTCTCATAATTTTATGTTGAAAACTGGACATTTTAAACAATGTAATGTGGCAATTCTGGAAATCAAATTTTCATCCCTCCCCAGGGCTTGTCACTGTTTCTTTTTAGACTTATTTTCTTTATTGAATTAAAACTATAGTGTGTATAAAATAACAATGTATACACAGATTATATGTCGCTGTTGTTTTGTTTATTGCCTTTTCTGAGTTAATTCTATAAAATCTATATTCTATGTTGAGTGTGGTACTTTAGTTTCTGCTTGGCTAATTTAGTGGTCAGTAAATGATTGGACAAAAATTTCCTTAAATGCTTGCAAATGAATGGTCTCCAGCCTTTTTCAAGGGGCTGGATGTGTGTATGTGTGTGTGTTTGGGTGTTGAACACATTTTCAATATTCAACCAGGCAGTTGATAATTTCACCTTGGCCTTCACTTCCTCTTTAAGCAGAGCCTGAAAAGTCAGCCTGAAAAATGAGAGCTTAGGGCCTTGTCAGATCTTTCCTGCGTGTGAACATAGTCCTATCATGCATGTGGCCTTCTGGACTCATGGTATTTGATGGGGCTTTTCATAGCCCTTAGCACATCTCCTTCCCCAGTTTTTCCTTTGAAGCTTTTGGTGACTCTATCATATTCTCCACTGTTATCTACTGCTTCAGGTAGCCATGAAGTTATTAACCAATTGCCTTAATTTTTCAACAACTGTTTCTAGGGAAAAGGCTTCTCATGTCAGTTGAACTCCAAGTCTAATCAGATAAAGACGGTCTTGCAAGTAGAGTCTGGTACTGAGGCACCAAACAGGCCCAATAATGACAATTCTCAGGGAATGAGGCTTTGAAGAAGCTCCCATTCTGCACCCTCTGGAGACTGCCAAGTTACTGGTTTTCACTGAAAAATGAAGGCTGTTATTTGTTAAGGCTACTGTGGAGCTAGAAAGAGTAAGATGAGAATAGGGAGAATTAAACCACCACAAAACTCACTGTTCTTACCAAGATTCAGCTGGTTTTGTTTTGAATACATGCTTCCTGAGTTGTTGCAAACTTTTGGTTGCTTTCCAGAGTTCTTCAAAAATTTATCCTGGCAAATTCTGCCAGTTCTATCATTGATTTTATGGAGAAAAGAGTTTTCAGAGATTTAAACTGCCAATTTTTGCTGATGTCACTGTGGCAAATAACTTTGGAATTCGACTTTGCATTTCTTACTGAAATTGAAATTAACTATGTTTCTAGCGTAGGAGCTTGCCATTTTACTCTTTGTAATGCCATAGTGAAATAGCAGGCATGTTAAAGATATTCATAGTAGCATTATTCAAATGAGCAAAAACCTGGAAATTAAAAAGTCCAACAGAATAAACAAATTATGATGTACAAAGGAATACTTCTTTACAATGAAAATGAATGAATCACAGCTAAATAAATTCATATGGAGAAATCCTTATGATTTTAAGTGGAGGGAAAGAAATCTGAGGAATACATTTAATTATAATTATTGTAATTATAATTAATTATAATTAATACATTTAATTACTGAGAGAACTTTAACAGTGTGACTAAAGTATTTTTTTTAAGTTGAACAGTTCAGAGGTATATAGTTTACCATTATGGTTTGTAAGTTATTAATGTAATTTGTCTTTTTGTAGGTTTTAAATATTTTATAATAATAAAACGAGTATATAGACTATTTGAAAAAGATGTCTTTAACCTATTTTTTCTTTCTGTATTTGTGTTATTTCCATAAGAAATTCCTTATAGGGTACTTGAAAAAGAACAGAGGGTCAGGAGATTCACGGGTTTGCCATTTACTAAACTGTGTACAGGATCCAAAAACTTACTTGATGTCTCTGAGCTGGTACCCTATTGGTGATACTTCCATCAAAGGTCGTTATGAGAATTATGACAAACTACATGTAAACTGCCCAGCCTGGAGCAGGTACTCAACAAACAGCAGGTCTTATTAACTACAAGGCATCACAATATCCATTTAAACATTAAAGAAATCCATTCATCATTCAGACTACCAGGGGGTTTCTTTGACAAAAATTTCCAGATAACTAAAGCAATTTTCATTAATTTAATTTAATTTATTTTAAGGAGAGAGAGTGTGCAAGCTAGGAGACGGACGAAGGGAGAGAGAGAATCTTAAGCAGGCTCCATGCTCAGTATGGACACAACATGGGGCTCCAACCCACGACCCTGGGATCATGACCTGAGCCTAAATCAAGAGTCAGATGCTTAACCAACTGAGCCACCCAGAAGCCCCAACAATTTTTACTTTTTATGATGATATTATAGCATTGCCAAAATAACATCAAAATTCATCCTCATAGTAAAGCTTGATATGTGTTCAATCATTTTTTTTCCAGCTTTACTGAGGTATAATTGACAAAATTTTTATGTACTTAAGGTATGCATCATGATATTTTACACCATTCTTTGAACCAAGTAATGAGCTATTTATAACTTGAAAAAATACTCTTTTTTAAAAAGATACATCTATTTCTAGACATAATTTCTTAAATGTGCTATAGAACAATAAAACCATTTTCAGGTAAGTATTCTTCCAATTACAGTTCCCAATACACCTAACATTTCAGCATTTTCAGAATATTTGTGTTCCTTTGTACTACAATCTGAGAAAGGGCCAACTTGGGCATCTCTAGATTCCAGAAATTTCCATTTGTGTGCATGTTTTACACATATAGATATGCATGTATATCTTGTTAAAAACCTGGAAAACTTGAAAGTCCCCATAATGTCCACTGAACTCCACTGAGCATGCCCATTCTTTGTAAATACACCAATTTACTGCTATAGTTTGCCACACATGGTCTGTTCAAGCATCAAAATGAAGCCCACTTTCTGTGCCTTTTTCATTCCCTTAATTCTTTCAGCCCATCAGTACCCTCAGGTGAATAATGGACAGAACCTGTCAACAGTAAGGGGTATCACAATAAGTTCAGCATCAAGCAAATAGTCCAGGTAATCAAATCTGTCCTCAGCATTTTCCTTTCTCATACATACTTCTTATCTCCTGGGTCCCCATTCTCTATGAGTTTAGTAACCTAACCTCCAGCTGTCTCCCACCTCTCAGTTCAGTACTCCATCCAGGCCCACCCTATTTGAAATAAAGCTCTTAATTATTCTCTGTTTTCCAAGCAAAATTAGTGCAGTCTCACAAAATAGAGCATTATAATGTGCCAGTTTTGTTTCAGTGAGTTATTGATTTACTAGAACATATGAGAACCGAATGCAGATGCTGAAAACCAAAAAATTAACACTGAAGTTTTCTTATCAGAGGCTAACTTACCAGTGTCCTCAAATAAGCTTCTCTGTTCTCTTCATAGATTTGAATGAAGTGACTCCACAGCCAGGAGTGTCAACTGCACTGGCCAGCAAGTGTACCAGCCCTGTCATACTGGAGGCTGAGACAGGTGGACACTGAGTGACATTTCTGCTTAGCTAGAGGTCCTCAAACATGGCTCTCTACCTCAGTTCTTCACTGTGGCTACAAATCATTTGTAACTGCTACCTTTCCCACATGGCATTCCCACATGCCTCCTAAAATTATTAGCAATCAGGAGGTTCAGTTTCTTGACCTGTCAGCAGTAGTGCCTTTGTTATAGTCCTGTCTTGGACTTTTACTTTGGGCTTAACAATCAGAAAGATAAATGAGCTGCAATATCTCAAATATTCATCAAAATAAGTTGAAATCAATTTTAGAATATCTATTATTTGATGTGCCATAGTATGTATATTTGAGAATCAAATCTAATTTTCATTTGCAAACAGCACCACGTACAACATTCAACATTATAAATTCCACCCTGATGATTTTGCAGAACAAGAAACTGAAGCCCAAAGAAGTTAAATGATTTGCCACCAATGACAGAGGATTTAAGTGGCAGACCTTAGACCAAGATTTCTTGATTTTTAGGCTGGCTCTTATTCTCTCATCTTTTCTCCTCTATTTTTTTTTAACCATACCTGCTAATTTCTCAACCAAGGGGGAAGAAAGCATTTGTACAAATCTTTGTTCTTAATATAAATAGCCAGTGTTGGTACAGCTGGTGGTCACCATGTCCATGCTATATGTTATTGACACTTTGTTTGTAATTGGCTATTTTAAATGACTACCTCCTAAAAAAGAGAAACAGGTTTCTGTTAAACACTCTTCACATGTACATTTAGCAATTCTGTATTTCCTAAGGCTACTAACAATGATGATTTTGAGTGTAATATGCAGGCATTATGCTTGAAAATTATTGATTAAACTCCCACAGAATCAAAACAATTAGAAATTGTGCATGCTAACATAATCATTTTCTTTGTTGTTAAATGGGTCTGCGACAGCATTGTCTTCTAAAAATTATAGTACTATGCCTTAGCTGTTGTATGTTTTTTGAATTCCTTTGAAAATAAGACCTTCAAATATTATTTTTTTTAAATGTCAATTTAGTCCAATGCTACACGTGACATACTCAAACAGGAAGAATTATTGTTAAAGTGCTACTGGGAGACAGCCAAAACATCTCCATAAGGCTGATTCCTTTCCTCTTTGCAATAGCTCATTACCAACGGTAAAGACTGAGTAGTATGCACCACATTACTGGCCCCATAAATCCCCTAAGACGAGCAATCAATGTTCTGATGCTAATCATGTCAACTACACATAAAGCTTCTTAAGACTTCTTAAAGAGTTACAGCAAAGACTTCTGGGAAGATAATATATGGTAAAGTGTACCTTCCTATCCTCCTTTTTTTTAACACAAGTGGAACAGTCAGGTGTAACTGAATAAAGATTAGATAAAAAGAAAAATAATCCTAATTAGATTTTAGATAAACAAAATTTGTGGTGCCTATATTGTTCACATCATATTTCCCCTAATCTCTATAATTGCTAAAAATACCAAATCAAATACCACTCAGATTTCCTTACAAAGTGTGTGAACTAGTGCATTAAAAAGCCAGGTTAGCACCAACAAAGTTTATAGGGGCAACTGCATTCAAGACGCACATGGCATACCTTTAAATAGCACTGTTAAAATACCAAATAAAATGTCAAAATCTGTCAGGTCTCTGGCTTTTATAAATTGTTTAGACTGGGAAACATTGGGGTTTGGACATTGTTCTTTTCATGTGATGTAGAAAAGAAGAGACCGTAAAAAGAAAAGAACAATAAAGCGTAGATCATTTTTGAAGTTCTTTCATGGAAAAACATACTCTGGATCATTACCCTTTTAATCAACAATTTCCTTCTTCCTCCCAATCCTTCCCGTCTGGTATTTACCTTTCTCCCCCTTCCCTCCCCTCTCTCTGGGTGGTATTCTGAGCTTATACAGAGTATTCAGTAATATTTTAAAAATTGCTTCAAAAGAGAATCCCAGGAGGGCATGACAGACATGTATATGCTGGGTATTTTTAACCTGGACCACAGCTTTACTCACCATGTCTATGCTCTTAAAAACACACCAGAGTGCCCTGACCACAGTTTCCCCAAGGAGAGGAAGGCCTTCTGAGCAGGACCAGCTACTACCTACCTACAGACTAGTTATTATCACACCTTAGTGGCCATCTTTCTGCCCTCTTCCCTCCGCCCCTTTTCTTTTATTACCACACCATACTCCCCACAATTCCCAAACAACAACATCAGTGTTTCAGCTTCTTCTCTGGATTTCCCACACTTAATGCAACCCAGACCTCACCTTCAGCTCTCCTGAGGCCACTTTGGAAGCCAGCTCGATGACACAGCCAACAGCCATGCGTGCAGCACCGGACGAGTGCAGCTCATTCCAAATGGTGTCACTGTCCACCTGAGCAAACAGTCAGCACAGCCCGAAGAAATGAGAGAGGGAAAATGAGAAGGACAAGGAATAGATGAAAAAGGGAGGGAGGGGGAGGGAAGAAGAGGAGAAGGGAAGAGAGAGAGAAAGCAAATTTGTGAGGAAGGGCTGGCAGGCTAACAACCTATGTACAATAACATTAGTCTTCCACCCTGGCCAGCTGAAAAGACCTTCTGGACATGGCTTTGCTTATACTTTTTCTCTATACTGACTTCTCCAATGGAAACACATTCCTGCCATGCCTCACTGCCATTCCCTGTTTAGATTTCTCATTACAAACAGCATTACATAGGCCGGATCTGGCGTAGTTACAGGCCTGCTAGAAACCAGGCCCCAGTAGTAGATAGAGTAAAAGCTAAGAGCACTTAGCTATACATAAAAATCGGATTTGCAAGTGCTAGCGGGGGAAAATTCAAATACCTTTCTGGCTGCAGGTTTACAGGGAGCCAAAGACAATTATTAGGCAGGTAGCAGTAGCAGTCAGTGAGTAGAAGTAGCAACCACAGTTCAGGTTCTCCAACTAAATGGAAGGAGTGTGTGGTCCTCACACTTAAAACATTCACAATATTCAACTGCAAGGAACAATTTGGTTTTCAAAGTAGAAGCTTAAAATTTCTAACATTTATTACAGTTTGGCAGCTGGTCTTCATGCAGATTGGTATTATTAAAATTGGAGAGGCCATTAAAATACATGGTTGCTTCTATAAGAGAACATTCTTATGAAAACAAAGTATGAACTGATATTTTTGATTTACCTTTATCAAATACTGTTTACTCTTTTTCATGCATCCAATAAGATAACATATAACAAGGACAAGAAAAGTACAATAACAGTGGTTTATAAAGATATATATATGTTACATATATTTATGTGTAAAATATTTCTTAATATATGTAAAAAAAAAAACGAATGGTAGAGGTCTTTAAAGTTACAACACATAAATTACTTCAAGCACCAGGAAATGTAATAAAAAATTTGTGACTGTGCAAGTAGAAAGACTTTTTGAATTGGTCAAAGAAGGGAAATCCCACACAAAATAAAGATATTTTTAAAAGAATTAAAGAGACCTAATGACGTGGAACAAATACAATAAATAACAATTACACATATTCACAATGCATTAAGCAGTTTCCTAAGCATTTTAACATGCCTTTTCTCATGAGATCCTTACCAACTTAAATTGTCAAGATCAATGAATAAATAAATAATAAGTGAGAACCATAAATAAATAGAAAAATTAGGATCTTTTCAACAACAGCAGAGTGGTGGTGAAGAGAGGTTTCTGAATCAAACTGTCACAGTGAGCTTATGGCTACCACTAAAACCTGAATGACAGTGGGCAACTAATTAACATCTCTGCGTTTTGGTTCCCTTACCTGTGACACACCAACTTTTTAAAGTACCATCCACATATGATTTTGGTGAGGATTAAATGAGTAAGTGATAAGCAAATGTTAGGTACTACTATTTAGGCTACTATTAAACCCATTTAAAATGCCTTACACATAGTACCAGCCTAATAAGTGTTTATTGAATGAGCACACCATGGCTTAGAGAAGCTACTCAGCTGACCCAAAACCTTCACACAGACCCCTGACTCTGACATCACCTGTCTTTCTACTACACTCCTGAAATAACTCTTGCTTTCTAAGAAAGCCTTTGTCATAGTCAACACCATCATGGTAAACACTACCAGCTAAAAAGTGAAAGAATCATCAAATGGACATGGGAACCAAATCATTTGCCCTCCAAACCAAAAGCTTTATTTTTACTGAACAATGTAAGCACTTATCTGAGCTTCATATAAACATATCCTTGAGGAAGATAGTTGTTCAAGTTTAAAATGAAAACCAACATTTACATTGTGCTGCATCATTTTTAGTCAGTATTACAGAGCTACAGGTGCCATAGAAGTCCTCATTAATCAGAGTTAAAGTTGGGGCACCTGGGTGGCTTAGCCAGTTAAATGTCCACTCTGAATTTTGGCTCAGGTCATGATCTAACACTTTGAGCCCTGTGTTGGGCTCTGTGCTGATATTGTGGAGCCTGACTGGGATTCCCTCTCTGTCCCTCCCCTGCGTGCATGCTCTCTCTCTCCCTCTCTTCCTCCCTCTCCCCCTCTCCCTCTCCCTCTCCCTCTCTCTCTGTCTCTCACTCTCTCTCTCACTCTCTATCTCCCCCAAAATAAATAAATATTTAAAAGCCAAATTTAAAATTATTGTAAAAGCAAGCAAACATAAAACATATCAATAAATCCCAAAGACTTGGGGCGCCTGGGTGGCTCAGCTGGTTAAGCAACCGACTTCGGCTCAAGTCATGATCTCACAGTTTGTGAGTTTGAGCCCTGTGTTGGGCTCTGTGCTGACAGGTCAGAGCCTGGAGTCTACTTAGGATTCTGGCTCTCCCCCTCTCTCTGCCCCTCCCCTGCTCATGCTCTGTGTCTCTGTTTCTCAATAATAAATAAATGTTAAAAAAATTAAAAATAAATAAATCCCAAAGACTTAATGAGTAACTCAAAACCACACATAATTCTACATATAATTCCACATATAATTCCTTTTTACTTGACTTTGAAATATACTCAGAAGATTTTGGAATTCTTGTAGAGATAAAATTCTGTGTCTGTGCCATCAATTTTTGTGTATAAACTTCTACTAATCAAGATACTTACTTTTTTAAAATTTGGCTAACATTTGTTAGGTACCCACTATGTAATAGATGCTAAGAGTTATATAGTATGGGGGTTACTTTTGTCAAAAAGGTATGATCATTGGTTGAAAGAACGCTAGACACATAGATGCTTAATGGACACTTGAGATTTTGACTACATCCAAAGTTTAGGCTTATCCTTAAACAGATTCATTAGGGATCTATCAAATTTATCAGCCATTTATTTACTTACATTTAAACGTGAAAAACATGTATTTAAAGAACTATTTCAACCTGTTTTATGTATATTTAGTTTATAACTAACTTAATAATGGTCAAGTTTTTTGGATATAATCTTTCCATAAATGGTAACTGTATTTAATTCTGAATTTATTAACAGATGTTGTCTTAGCTCACCTGCCACAACAAAATATCATACGCTGAGAGGCTTAAATAACAAGATTTTATTTCTCCCAGTTCAGGAGGCTAGGAAGTCCAAGAAGGTATCAGCCAATTTGGTTTCTAGTTAAAATTCTGTTTCAGGTTTCATCCTGGCTTGCAGATGGCTGCCTTTTCACTATGTCCTCACATGGCCTTTCCTCAGTAAGTGCATGTAGAGAGAGACCCCTCTCTCTTCCTCTTCTTATAAAGCTACCATTCTATTAAAGATCCCATCCATATGACCACCTTTAACCTTAATTACCCTCAAAAAACCCTATTAAATCACATCAGGAGTTAGGGCTTCAAAATATGAATTGGGGGAAGGATACAATTCAGTATGTAGCAAGGTTATATCCCAAAAACTTGTTTATAAGTCAATTTATAATCATATTTTCCTAAGACATTGTGTTCCAGTTATTCAGGACCATTAGCTATTTAGCTACTAAAAGCTACACACATATATTTGCCATGTTATAGTTTAACAAGAGCTCCAATGGTAAGAAATCTTGCACAACTTATGAACTCTCCTGACTATGTCACTAGAAGAGACGTCCAAATCTACTTCCTGCCATTCTCAATGGAAAAAAGTATTTCTTATCCTGATATATCCATTTTACTGGTTGGAGAAACTGCCAAAAACATTTCCCTACATGAGTGATGCCATCAAGAAGGACATCTTCATATAAAATCTCTGATTTTAACTACTGCAAAGCTTTGACAGCAGAAAAAAACTCTAGGTAAGAGAGGACGGTTGACTCCACCAATCGTTAATGGCTCCTGGCATGGAATGGGATCCTGAGTGGTTGGGGGATAAAAAAGGAAAAAGAGCAAGAAGGATTAGACTTTGGTGGACATCTATAACTGGGATTAAGGAGCTGAGATGATAATACAATGATGATAAAGGTAGAGACCAGAAGAACTGTAAGACAGGTGCTCTAGCATTTGAAAGTTGAAGGTAGAGAGAGTAGGACAGTGGCACAGAGTTGGATCTGGGCATGGAAAATAATTGTAAACAATGTAAATTATTTAGATTAGTCCAGGAAAGGGGAAAGAAATGGTAGTGGAGCAGAAGGCAATCCTGTTGACTACTCTAGCTGGTTCCCAAGATCTTGCTAAAGTCGTTGAGATATGCAAAGCAAATTCTTAAAACCAAAACTACTATAATCTGAAAAAAAATTAATTTGCTTATATCTTTTTTGTTCTTTCCATACACCACATTCACTTCTCCTAAGTCTGTTCACCAATTTATTCTTCAGCATGATGTGTGTGTGTGTGTGTGTGTGTGTATACATATCCATGCACACATGTACATGTACATTAGGAGGCAGTGAAATGTGAACTGAAAGGAAGATTAGCATTGACATAAAATAAATGTAAAGAATTGACATTCAAAATAGGATTTTGCATCAGTACACAAAAAAATCCAGATTTTGTAGTAAAAGAGGATTTTTTCCAAATTCTTTTATATATTAAGAACTAAGCCTGATGGTCTCAGGTTATAGTCCTACGTTAGTGACAGTATAAAGACAATGCTACCATTGCATCTATGATACTCAGAGGAGAGAGTTTTTCTACTTATGACAATGAGACCTAAAGCTTACAGACCTAGGCTATAGGTACGATATAATAAGAGGAAGAAAAACCAAAAGTCGTCCCTTCGGGTTCTGGAAAAAGTGGAAAAAGGCAACAAAAAGGTGCAACAGAAGCACCCCACTAGGGAATCCTAACATACTCCATCTTGCAGTGAAATCAGGAGAAACTGAGCTGCTTCAAAGGCTGGAGATTCAGGAACAATAAGGTGGACTAGGGAAATTGCCATGGAAGCTTGCATATTCAGAGGACAGCATGAGTGTCCAAGGACGTCATCAAATTTCCATCCCTCCTTCAGATACCCAAATGCCATCTTGGGAGAGGAAGCTGAGAGACTGAACAATTACCTAAAAATATTGCATCCAATAGTAAGTTGATCTTGAAGAAAAATAATTGTAAAATTGAAAGGAATCTCTTCAAACTTGAAGAGATGAATATATTGTTAACTGTGGAGAAGATCAGTGTCATCAGAAGAAAAAGAAAGCATATCTACAACATATGAATGAGCATGGCTGATTCTAATTTTGTATCCCATTTTTAAGGTCAGGAATTTAATCTGCTGAATGACAGGGGAAAAGGTCTAACCAAGATCCTGGAAGAAGTCCCCAATGATATGCTATATATATGACTAGGGGTCTAAAAATGTATTTTAGAATTAATGTGGCAATATGCAACTTACTGTCCCCCCCCCCCCCCAGAAATAATCTGGAATTTTTAGCAAGCTTTTGATTACAAAGTATTCTGAAAAACAGACTGTTTTCAACTTTCAAATATTTCTGTATAAATGTACAAAACATGAAGGCAGCTTTAGTAGTCTGCTGCATAACTGTCCACAGAGGCTTTGTTTTATTGCCAGAATTAAAATCTATCAATTTGAAAATAGTCCCCTCAAAATTCAACTCACTTTTAAACATATAGGAAGGTCTGGACCTTACATGTGTCCAAAACTGTAGTTCAGAAATGTCAGATGAGGCTGTCCCACAAAAAGTCTTTCTGTATTAGGAACCAAGCACATGTGGTGAGATACTGGTGGAAATACAAATAGGGTAGAGAATTATACAAGCTTGGTTCACAAAAAAAGATTTAGTCATCAGAGAAGGAGGCAATATTCTAAAGACAGTACAGGGCATGACACTGGGATCCTCCTAGCCCATATTTCCAGAGCCTCATGTCTATTTATTAGGGTAGGAAGGGTAAAGAAATGGAGAAAACTATAAGTAAAAACTGAAATAGGCAATGCATTTTATATTCTGTTAAAAAATGAGATTGAAGTAAAATACTTTGGTACCAAATTGAACATTTATGTTAAAAGAGGGAGAGAGTCACATTCTCTACTTCATTATGGACCTCAGAGAATCCAGGGCAACTGGCAATGTGACAACCCCAGAATAATCAGCAAAGGCCAGTAGGCCTCATCAATTGGAAGGAAGGAAGGAGGACAAGAACAAGAGATGGGGGGAAAAATCTAGCAATTCATAAGCACATAGCAATTACTCACACTAGTCTAAAATAGTTAGGAAGATTCTCTATGGAGGCATGGAGGTAGAAGAGACAGTAAGGGTTTGAAAAGCACCGGTTACATATTTACTTACAAAAACTTAGTCACTAGGTAATACTATTCACATCTGAAAGAAGACTACCATGTTGCAATCTCTATAGCTATAAAAGATACAAAGGAGGATTACTGAATCAAACTTGATCTATGGAACATGAATGGTAGAAACATCATTTATTCACTTGGAGTCACAGCAGAATGCAATTCAGGAAATATACAGAGAAAGTGATAGAAAACTAATAAGGTTTTCTATCTAATTTCATGTTTTTCAGTTTTATTATTATATGTTGCCCTATTCTATAAAGTTCTATTCTTTATTATCTATAAATAATAATGACAATAATAATAACTGCTATTATCTCATAATTATAGAGTACTTATTAAGATCCAGACACTATGCAAATCTCATTGCCTATATAAACTCATATGATTCTTACAATAATCACTGGCATAGATGCTATTATTAAGCATTTCTGTATATGAAATTCAAAGAGGTTATTCAGCTAGTAATTAGTGCAGCTGGAAATGAGAACCCAGAAAAACAGCATAAGCTCTTAATCCATACTTATTTTTATGTTAATAAAATGAAAATCTAAAAAGTGAATAAAAAAATCATTTTGAAAAAAACAGATTCTAATTTTATTTATAGAATCAAAGATTTTCGTAGTGAAATGCAACAGCTAAGACCTACATCAATTTTTTATCTGTAAAGGTATTGAATCTCTATCATGTAAAATTGCTAAAAGATTCCAAAACTTCAAATGCCACAGTTGTATCGGGAGTAGCTGGGCATTTTGTAATTTTATAATTTGTTCACCATTATTTTAAAGCAGTAGTCTTAACGGGGGTGTTTTAAACCGTCTTCCCTCCCGCCCTACCCCTGGTGCCCAATTGTGAATTTCTGAAGACATTTTTGGTTGTCAACACTGAAGGGGCAGGTGAGCTTCCAGTGTCTGTTGAGTGGAAGCCAGGAATGTTGCTAATCATCTTACAGTGCAACAGGACATCACAACAAAGAAATATCTGTCAATGTCAATAATGCCAAAGTTGAGAAATCTTGCTCTATAAACATTGAGATCCATATAAATATCAGTGCTCCCTTCTTCATACTGGCTGCTAAAACTCTCCACGACAAATTTGTGGACCTTCTCTAGTAAAAATAGTAGATACTACAGCTCACACCTTATAAGCTAATCTCATTCCTAGCTCATGTATCTATCTTCACTTTTCCATGATTACCACACTTACTTTTGAACACACACGTCATGTTTGTTTTGAAAGCTGCTTTAAATCCTTTATGGAATATGACAAGAATAAAAGGAAAACACAGAGAAAGAACGAAGCAGCAAAAACAGCAGAGAGAGAGTCCAGAGAGGAGGCAGAGCAGAGGACAGAGAAGGAACAGGGAGGAAATCGCTTTATATTTTCATTGTTAGTTTTTAAAGTTGTGCTTTCTCTCTTGCTTTTTCTTTGGAATACAACCAAGAATCATTTTTATCAACATTGTTCTTTTCCTGAATTTTTCCAAATAATTGTGTCGCCTGAATAGAATCAACACTAATAGAAACTTATTTTAAAGGGCTATTCTGCCCTTTTCAGTTTCTTCAGTTTCACGAATTTAGTGACAGAGCCAGGAAAAACCTTTCACAGTTCTTCCCATTCTTTTGCTTCAATCTCAACTTATTTTTCCCTAATACATCAAAGAAGTGGATGGCAATTTATTATAATAATTTCAAAAAAGAAATAATTATATAATATCAGTGGCAAAATAAAAGATCAAGGACATCATATGATTATTGGCACCTATACGAAAAAGAAAAAAAAGAAAGAAAGAAAGAAAGAAAGAAAGAAAGAAAGAAAGAAAGAAAGAAAGAGAGAGACAAGTTCTACCTATTCACAGTCAGGTCCTTGAGAAATGTTTGTTCATTAGTATTTTGGGTTTGTCCCTGCATAAAAGCAAGGCAGGGAGTACACGGAAAGACTACTGCCTTTGAGTGGTTATGATTCATTTCGTTTAGAGGAAATATGTAAGTGTCACACTTCCCAATGTTCACTTTCTTTGAAACAGATTCTGAGCATCTGAGAGCTGGGTAGTATTTCAAAAACCATTGCTTTCACAGTTTCTTTATCCTACATGAATTAAAATGACCAAAATCCTTGGTCAGGATTTTTTAAGAAATCAAGATGTTGCTTGAGTGCCATCCCAGCCCCTTATTCAGAAGTCTCTGTGCATCTGCAAATCCTTCGGGTAAGCACTTAATGACCATCAGGTTTTTTTCCTTTTTTAAAAAAACTGTTTACTCTGAGAATGACCACATAAAATTCAACCAGCAAAATGAAAGTATGATACACAGTGCACAAAATAATCAGAGTTCCAAGTAAGCTAAATGTCCAATATGTACCTCGACACTGGATAATATACATTGTCCATGTAATTTATGGTTTAAAAAACAGCAATAACAACAACAATCTTCTCCTTAAATGCTGCCTCAGATCTGCAGCAGGTATAATCTAGATTTAACTAAAGTGTAAAGAACTTCCTTGGTGTTAAGGGTATTAGTGACTAATATCAACAAGTAGAGTCCATGAACAGGAAAAGGTACAAAGAAAATAGCTCAGAGAGTCTCACATACTGAAGTGGAACAATTCAGGCCTAAAGCAGTAGCCACATGTTCGAAAGACTCCAGAGGTCAGACTGGTAATGTAGATGTAATGTAAGGTAAGGTGAATGAGAGAGGGGGCCTTTGGGGTGATTTTTTAAATCTTAAATATTGAGAAGAACTCATTTTTAAAAAAATCCCCAGCCAAGCTAAAAAGAAACTTATCTATAGATGTGCTAAATATGGCTCCTGGGCTATCAGTGCGTAACTTTTGCGGTCCAGGGTGACTTATTTCTTCTACCCAAAGCTTGAGAATTCTAAAGTAGGAAATGGAGGGAAAAAAGTATCTCAGAGGAAATAGATGGGTTGATTTCTTGTGTGAAATGATCATAGCCTAACTAAAGATTTCTTAGAGTGGGGCACTTAGATAACTTCTCTAACTCGTGGGGGGCGGGGTATGTTTATTAAGGATTCTAGCTTTGCCTGAGGATAAGACTAGAGTAAGGATGCTTAGGTTAACATTTTAAGTAAAAGCTACAAATATTCACAGCACTATGAAAAGTTTTATTGCATTATTCAAACGTATTACTTGCGAAAATACATGGTGGTGAAAATTATAATTCAGCAATATTTTTAAATTAACTTGAAGCATATTAATTGCAGTAATGTCTACATGAATTTGAAAATGTAGCTTCATATTTTTGACACATATTTATTCAGTCCTTGGACAATGTTGGGTGTGCATAGGAATTCATTTATTAATAACTTCATGGCCCTGAAGAGTTTGTGAACATAAGAACAACTGGTCTATGGCACAAGAACAGACACTGAGATCAATGGAACAGAATACAGAACTCAGAAATGGACCCACAAACCTATGGCCAACTAATCTTTGAACAAAGCAGGAAAGAATATCCAATGGAATAATGACAGTCTTTTCAGCAAGTGGTGCTGGGAAAACTGGACAGTGACATGCAGAAGAATGAACTTGGACCATTTTCTTACACCATACACAAAAATAAACTCAAAATGGATGAAAGTCCTCAACGTAAGACAGGAAGACATCAAAATCCTCGAGGAGAGAGCAGGTAAAAACCTCTTTGATCTTGCCTGCAGCAACTTCTTACTCAACACGTCTCCGGAGGCAAGGGAAACAAAAGCAAAAATGAACTACTGGGACTTCATCAAAACAAAAATCTTCTGCACAGCGAAGGAAACAATCAGCAAAACTAAAAGGCAACCAACAGAATGGGAGAAGATATTTGCAAATGACATATCAGATAAAGGGTTAGTATCCAAAATCTATAAAGAATTTATCAAAGACAACACCCAAAAAATAAATAATCCAGTGAAGAAATGGGCAAAAAAACAGGAATAGACACTTCTCCAAAGAAGACATCCAGATGGCTAACAGATACATGAAAAAATGCTCAACATCACTCATCATCAGGGAAATACAAATCAAAAGCACAAGGAGATACCACCTTACACCTGTCAGAATGGCTAACATTAACAACTGAGGCAACAACAGATGTTGGTAAGGATATGGAGAAAGAGGATCTCTTTTGCATTGTTGGTGGCAATGCAAGCTGGTGCAGCCACTCTGGAAAACAGTATGGAGGTTCCTCAAAAAACTAAAAATAGAACTACCCTACAACCCAGCAATTGCATTACTAGGTATTTATCCAAGGGACACAGGGATGCTGTTTCGAAGGGACACATGCACACCAATGTTTATAGCAGCACTATCAACAATAGCCAAAGTATGGAAAGAGCCCAAATGTCCATCTATGGATGAATGGATGAATAAGATGTGGGGTGTGTGTGTGTGTGTGTGTGTATATATATATATAGTGGAATATTACTCAGCAATCAAAAAGAATGAAATCTTGCCATTTGCAACTATGTGGATGGAATTGGAGGGTATTATGTTAAGTGAAATTAGTCAGTCAGAGAAAGACAAAAATCATATGACTTCACTCATATGAGGACTTTAAGAGACAAAACAGATGAACACAAGGGAAGGGAAAAAATAATATAGAAAACAGGGAGGGGGACAAAACAGGAGACTCATAAATATGGAGAACAAACTGAGGGTTATGGGAGGGGTTATAGGAAAGGGGATGGGCTCAATGGGGAAGGGGCACTGAGGAATCTACTCCCGAAATCATTGTTGCACTATATGCTAATTTGGATGTAAATTTAAAAAAATAAAAAACAAGTTATATATAAAAAAAAGAACAATTGGTCTAAACTTACTTTATTGTTTGGGGGAGAGAAAGCTAATAATGATAATAATAATAATAATAATAATAACAAGTGCTGAATAAATAATTAGTTAACTGTGGGGGAGGGGTTCAGAGCTAAGTTCATAAAACAAGCAAGTAACCTGAATTAGTCTATTACAGGTGTAACTGGATTCTTGGAATGAGGAAAGAAATAAAATAAAGCAGAAGAAATACTAAAGAGATAATGACTGAGAATTTATAAAAAAAGTGAGACCACAGATCCAAAAAATTCAAAACAGAACTACAAAAAAATGCCATCAATTCAATTACAAAAACAAAACCACACCTAGACACATCACTATCAAATTGCTAAAATATTAAAAAAAAAATCCTGAAGGAAGCCAGAGAAAAGAAACACATTACATAAAATCTTGAACTAAGAACAGGAATGTTAGCATATTTCTTAGCAGAAACTATTTAAGCTAGGAAACAATGGAGTCACATCTTCAAAGTTTTCAAAGGATAAACATGTCAATCCAGAATTCTATACGAACAAAAATATCTTTAAAAGGTAAAATAAAAATTTTCAGAAAAATAACTGCTGAAGTATTATATTTCCATCAGACCTGAAATTCAAAAAATGGTAACGAAAAACACTCAGGAAATGAAGAGGGCTGAAAATCATAATTATGAAGGCTCATATAAAAGAGACTTTTCCCTTATTTTTATTCCCTTAAAACCTTGACTGTCTAAAGCAAAAACAATAACAATTTTATTGAGGGTTTTATGGCACATGTAAAAAGTCAGATGTATGCCAACAAAATATGTAGAATGAGAGGACTGCAAACTACTATAAGATTGTCACATTATATAAGAAGTAGTGTAATATTACTGACTTTGAAATGTATTAATTAATAAATGTATATACTAGAGAAACTACTAAAAATATAGATAAAACAAGCCTATAATGGAAATAAAAATATAATTCTCAAAAATATTCAATCCAAAGGAAAGCAGAAAAAAGAAAAAGAAAACAAGCAAAAACAGATGTAACAAGTATATAACAACTAACAAGATAGTTGATTTAAATTCAACCATAGCAAAACCTCCCTAATATAGAACACTGTTATTCAAAGTGTAGTCCATGGAACCAAGGTGGTCCCAGTCTGACAACAAGATAAACAAAAGCAAGCCTTTAGAAACTTTTATAACAAATTTTTGGAATAATTTTATATCTGTTGAACCTAATAAAAATGAATTTGCATTTTGTATGGTTTTTAATCTCTTTTTTAGTAATTCTTTTTTATTACATTTTACAAGAGCGTTGCTCTGTGACAGGAAATAAAATGTAAGCAAACAAAATCTTGTCCTTTACCACATAATAATTTGAGGAGCACTGATTTCACAGAGAAAGGACTTTCCTTCCAAATTACACAAAGATCGAATTCTACTTGGGTAAGAGAGCCACAAAGAAAAGATAAAGCTACAGGTAAAATTGGAAATGCGTTAAGAGTTTGAAAATAAATTAACCCTAACAAGATAAGTTGTACCAAGAGAGAATGTCTACCAATATAATTTGTCAAAGCATTACACTACTAGTTTGTACCTAGAGGCTTTCATAGCCCCAGGATTTGGAGAAATTGTCAGGTTTTTTAATAAGCTTTTTAACAGATTTTCCAAGGAGCCAATCTTTGGACTCTTCCACTTTATTCCATTATTTTAGGTGATAGCTTTGGCAATGGCTTCATCACTGTTTAGTGCAGTATTACCTTATCTATTTTTTGACTCTAGAGTTAGAGTTAGAGGAGACCTTGAAAACTATTTCCATTTACAAGCTGTTCAAACATGGGCAAGTTTATTAACCATGCTCTAAATAAAATGGAGATGAAACCACCTTAGTCACAGGATTATATCACCTTCCTCATAGGATTATTATTAGCATTAAATTAGTCAATGCATGTAAAGTGTTTAACATAGTGCAACACAACAGTGAAAGTAGTAAGTTCTCAGTAAATATGTTCACTAAGAGAAAAAAAAAATTCCAGAGTTTTGGTTCCAACATTACTTTTTATTCCGCGGCACATCAAAAACAAAAATCATCTGTGATAATGCTAGAAGCCAGATACTACTTCTAATCAGAAAGCTACTTTTTTTTTTTTTTTTTTTTTTTTTTTTTTTTTAGCTGCATATGGATCTAGTTCAACTGGAGTTTCCTGAATGAATGTGGGCCTTTTCCAAGCACATCCAGCATAGCTGAATCTCTGGCACCCGAAACAAAGCTAATGCTCTGAAAAGCCGCACGTGATAGAAATTAAGCTACCTGTACTGAAAGTGGATATGAAAGTATTTTAAAAGGGAAAGAGAATGACTTAGAAGAAAAGGAATTTAGGCACAGTCTCCTTTGTATAATCGAAACTTAGCTTGTTGATTCTTTTCGGAAATATTCCCAGAGTTAAAATATAATACTAGTTTGCCCATTAACAGAACAGGTTTCATACGCACTGAGCATGGTTAATGTGGTACATGATTCTTCCACGGATGCCTTGAATATTTCATCCTGAAAGTTAGGAACCAAAAGTCCTCAGCCAATACTAAGCAGTTCAGTAAACAGCTGCTGCTATGCTATGCTGCTGCTTGGGCCACAGGGCATTTTTGAATAATTGAGTTTAAGCTTAAATAATGATCAGATGCCCGTAGAAACCTCCTGAGAGACATCAGACTTAACAAAGAAACAGAGGTTTCATCAAAGTACTGATTCTATACCATTTTAGGCATGTTGTATAAAAGTTAAACTATGAAGGAAATTAAGTATCTTTTTAACTTTTGCATTACTTCAGGTAAAATACCTATTTTAAATGAATCATCCATTGTGGATCAGCTATTTCTGCAGACAGTATCTTGATTTGGTAACTTAGAAATTATCTAATATTTTTTTTAAAATCACTGAAATCATCTCAGTTTTATTTAATTTCTGAGAAATTCTAGTTTTAATTTTTCAACATAGCTTATTCTTTTTTAAGCTCTATACAATATGTATAATGACATCTGCAAGCCAAATTTCTTATTTGTTTTAGGAAATAGAATAATTACCTTTTTCCACTTAAGAAGTATTTGAGAAGTTCAATATTTTTCTATCCTCAAGCCTCTACTCTTAGGGCTAGAACTGAAGATTACAATACATATTTTCTTTTCGGCAACAGTAAAAGTTGGGGTGGGAGTAGGAAAGATTCAAAGAGAGAAAAGCTTAGACTGTTAGTAGATTCAGGGAAAGAGAGAACAAGTCAAACTTACTACTCAAAGAAAGCACAAAGTAAATATCTCTGGTCAGCATCTAAAAAAGATGCAGGGGATGGATTGGGGCAACAAATAAGTGCCAGACACTGTGTTAAACATTTTAGAAACATTACCTAATTTATTCCTCATGTACTATTAGTCACTTTAACAAAAGAGGAAACTGAGCTTCAGAGAGGTTAAGTAATTCGAACAGTTACACAGTTGATAAGACACAGAACTGGGATTTCAATCAAAGTCAACCCTAGATAATAGATTTTGATATGGATGGAATTGTGTTCTCCCCAAATTCAAATGATGAAGATCTAACCCCAATTTGACCATATTTGCAGATAGGGACTTTAAAGAGGCAATATGACTGGTGTCCCTGTAAGTAGAGAAAGAGACACCAGTTATGTGCACACACAGAGAAAAAGCCATGTAAAGACACAGTGGAAAAAGTGTCCATCTGCAAACCACAGAGATAGGCCTGAGGAGAAACCAATCCTGCCTGCAACTTGATCTTTAATTTCCAATCTCTAGCACTATTAGAAAATACCTATTTTTTAAAACAACATAGAGTTGACGAAATCTTCACTGCTGTCTGGGATAGGATAAGGATATATTTTTCTATCCTGGGCATTAGCATCTTAAGAATAAATGGGGAATGATTGTTTAAAAAGCTAATCAAGAGGCACCTGGGTGGCTCAGTACATTAAGCGTATGACTTCAGCTGAGGTCACGATCTCACGGCTCACAAGTTCGAGCCTCTCGTCAGCTCTGTGCTGATGGCTCACAGCCTGGAGCCTGTTTCAGATTCTGTGTCTCACTCTCTCTCTGCCCCTCCACCATTTGTGCTCTCTCTCTCTTAAAAATAAACAAACATGATGATTCCTAAACCAGAGAGAGACCCAGTAAAAAAAGAGAACTACAGGCCAATATCCCTGATGAATATGGATGCAAAAATTCTCAGTAAGATACTAGCAAATCAAATTCAACAGCATATAAAAAGAATTATTCACCATGATCAAGTGGGATTCATTCCTGGGATGCAGGGCTGGTTCAACATTTGCAAATCAATCAACATGATACATCACATTAATAAAAGAAAAGATAAGAACCATATGATCCTGTCAATCGATGCAGAAAAGGCATTTGACAAAATTCAGCAAACTTACTTAATAAAAACCCTCAAGAAAGTCGGGATAGAAGGAACATACTTAAACATCATAAAAGCCATTTATGAAAAGCCCACAGCTCACATCATCCTCAATGGAGAAAAACTGAGAGCTTTTTCCCTGAGATCAGGAACACGACAGGGATGCCCACTCTCACCACTGTTGTTTAACATAGCGTTGGAAGTTCTAGCATCAGCAAGCAGACAATCAAAGGCATCAAAATCGGCAAAGATGAAGTTAAGCTTTCACTTTTTGCAGACGACATATTATACATGGAAAATCCGATAGACTCCACCAAAAGTCTGCTAGAACTGATACATGAATTCAGCAAAGTTGCAGGATACAAAATCAATGTACAGAAATCAGTTGCATTCTTATACACTAATAATGAAGCAACAGAAAGACAAATAAAGAAACTGATCCCATTCACAATTGCACCAAGGAGCATAAAATACCTAGGGATAAATCTAACCAAAGATGTAAAAAATCTGTATGCTGAAAACTATAGAAAGCTTATGAAGGAAATTGAAGAAGATATAAAGAAATGGAAAAACATTCCATGCTCATGGACTGGAAGAATAAATATTGTCAAAATGTCAATACTACCCAAAGCTATCTACACATTCAATGCAATCCCAATCAAAATTGCACCAGCATTCTTCTCGAAGCTAGAACAAGCAATCCTAAAATTCATATGGAACCACAAAAGGCCCCGAATAGCCAAAGGAATTTTGAAGAGGAAGACCAAAGCAGGAGGCATCACAATCCCAGACTTTAGCCTCTACTACAAAGCTGTCATCATCAAGACAGCATGGTATTGGCACAAAAACAGACACATAGACCAATGGAATAGAATAGAAACCCCAGAACTAGACCCACAGAAGTATGGCCAACTAATCTTTGACAAAGCAGGAAAGAACATCCAATGGAAAAAAGACAGTCTCTTTAACAAATGGTGCTGGGAGAACTGGACAGCAACATGCAGAAGGATGAAACTAGACCACCTTCTCACACCATTCACAAAAATAAACTCAAAATGGATAAAGGACCTGAATGTGAGACAGGAAACCATCAAAACACTAGAGGAGAAAGCAGGAAAAGATCTCTCTGACCTCAGTAATAGCAATTTTTTACTGGACACATCCCCAAAGGCAAGGGAATTAAAAGCAAAAATGAACTACTGGGACCTTATGAAGATAAAAAAGCTTCTGTACAGCAAAGGAAACAACCAACAAAACTAAAAGGCAACCAACGGAATGGGAAAATATATTTGCAAATGACATATCGGAGAAAGGGCTAGTATCCAAAATCTATAAAGAGCTCACCGAACTCCACACCTGAAAAACAAATAACCCAGTGAAGAAATGGGCAGAAAACATGAATAGACATTCTCCAAAGAAGACATCCGGATGGCCAACAGGCACATGAAAAGATGCTCAATGTCACTCCTCATCAGGGAAATACAAATCAAAATCACACTCAGATATCACCTCACGCCAGTCAGTGGCCAAAATGAACAAATCAGGAGACTATAGATGCTGGAGAGGATGTGGAGAAACGGGAACCCTCTTGCACTGTTGGTGGGAATGCAAACTGGTGCAGCCACTCTGGAAAACAGTGTGGAGGTTCCTCAGAAAATTAAAAATAGACCTACCCTATGACCCAGCAGTAGCACTGCTAGGAATTTACCCAAGGGATACAGGAGTACTGATGCATAGGGGCACTTGTACCCCAATGTTTATAACAGCACTCTCAACAATAGCCAAATTGTGGAAAAAGCCTAAACGTCCATCAAGTGATGAATGGATAAAGAAATTGTGGTTTATACACACAATGGAGTACTACGTGGCAATGAGAAAGAATGAAATATGGCTCTTTGTAACAACGTGGATGGAACTGGAGAATGTTATGCTAAGTGAAATAAGCCATGCAGAGAAACACAGATACCATATGTTTTCACTCTTATGTGGATCCTGAGAAACTTAACAGAAACCCATGCGGGAGGGGAAGGAAAAAAAAAGAGCTTAGAGTGGGAGAGAGCCAAAGCATAAGAGACTCCTAAAAACTGAGAACAAACTGAGGGTTGATGGGGGGTGGGAGGGAGGGGACGGTGGGTGATGGGTATTAAGGAGGGCACTTTTGGGATGAGCACTGGGTGTTGTATGGAAACCAATTTGACAATAAATTTCATATATTGAAAAAAATAAAATAAAATAAAAAAATAAACATGAAAAGTTTTTAAATAAAAAAATAAAAAATAAAAGGTTAATCAGGTTTTATAAGTAGATGTTTTTGTTTTGTTTGTTTTGTACGTGTTTCTTTTCTTTCCTCTGGATTTCCTTGCAGTAGGCTAGTTACATGATGTTCCATATATAGAATGACTGTGAAACTTGGAAAACAATCAATAACTTCATGAGATACCTGGGCTATTATTTAGGAATACCCTATATTTATATAGCTACTGGTAAACAATGATTTCTGTTGTTGAAGCTAGCCAGTCTGTGGTGTCTTTATATGGCAGCCTGAGCAGACAAATGCAGATAAGAACTAAAAAAAGATTTTCTATATTGTTTGTTCTATAGATCTCTTCTTAATGATATATGACGAGAACTAGTGTTAAGAGCCATGAGCGCAGTGCTAAGGGTGTATCTTCACACATCTGACACATAATAGATCCTTAATAAATGTGTGCCAAGAGAATCAATTAATGGATGGAAATAAGTCAATTCTATAGTGATATATTTCTTGACAGGGTTTGACTCTGGCTAAAATGTAAAAATAGTTTCCCCATTCAAGTCCTGCATTACATCACTGATTTCGTGAAGAACATGTTTCTTTAGTTAGCACCACACCTAGATCTATAGCTTTCATTTGCTAGCATTAGGTTCCTCCTTTCTCTAGCTTGATAACCAGCAACATCTGGGGTGCCTCTAGGGCCCCCAACCTCTGTCATGGTGTACCCCTACTCATCATAGAACTTCCAGGTCTTAACTATTTGCCCTAAGAAGACAAGACATCCCTGTAAGTCTTTGTCAACCAGATCCCCAGTATCAAGTTAATGGGAGCCTGCTTTATGATCGCTCCAGAAAAACTGATTTTTTAAAGCTATTTTAGGGGTGCCTGGGTGGCTCAGGTCATGATATCATGGTCTGTGAGTTCAAGCCCTACCTCAAGCTCTGCACTGACAGTTCAGAGCCTGCTCCAGATCCTCTTCTTCCTATCTCTACCCCTCCCCCAAACACACCTTCTCACTCTTTCAAAATAAATAAATAAACTTAAAAAAATCTGTTTTAAATTTAGATAAAGTATTACCACATAGTAATACCATATTTGACCCCCAAAGGAGATGATAAAGTATGTTTCATTAATTACCTCTACTTCAGAGATAAAGAAATTGAAGCCTAGAAAAATTAAATTATTTGCCCCTTGGTAGTCACACAGGATCTTATCATTCAAAGTGTGGTTCATGGATCAGCAACACTGACATCATATGGGTAAGAGATGCAGAATTTCAGGCCCCGTCCAGTTCTGTTGAATCAGAGACAATGTGGAGACTTGAATCCAAATGTTCTAATTTCTAAATCAAGTTTCTCTGTGTATCTCATTACAAGGGCTTCTGAAAACAATCTCCATATCCTTCTTACTAGTCTCCCTAAACTGCCACGATTCTAACGGGAGAACATTAGCTGGGTAGTATGTCAGATGGGACCTGAAGGTTTCAGGACTTTGAAGAAGATTTAAAATCATACCTTTGAGGCAGCAGCTTCTTTATTCTTTGCAAAACAAGACCTAATGAGGGCCACCCATCAGAATGCAGTAGGTCCATTCACTACACAGAGTTGCCACTGATAACCTACATCACCATATTTGATCCTCATAATAATGCAATGAGAGAGGCCCAACTGTCTCCATTTTAAAGATGAAGAAATTGTGGCTAAGATAAGTCAAATAACTATAAGATAGAGTTTACATTGCTGATTTCTCTGACTCTAGAGCTAGGTGGAAAGACATACGCCCTAAAGCCATAAAACCACTCAAGGAAGGTTCCGCGTTATTTAGGTAGCAGTACTTCAGAATCTCTTGAAAGCCCTCTGTAATCTGGGCGATTCCTGTAGGAGTATGTTGACAGTCATATTTCTGGGCCAAGGACCTATAGTATTCTTCACTGTATTCTTTGGTTGGCTCTGCAGCCTTTAACAATGGCCTCCTCCCTTCTCCCATGTGATACAATATGCCTGTTCTTTGAATGTATATATTCATTTCATGTTAGATGTTCTGCTGAAATCCTGAGACTTTTGAAATGGAGCTGGGATGGATTTATGATGACAATGTGTGGGTAAACCCACATGCTTTCTCTCTTTTGTTCAACACTAAGAGGAACACATGAATGACAGCCCACTCTCTTGGGATCACTTGTAGGTTATAATGCCCACACCTTAGCTTTTTTAGTCATGGTGAGATGAAAAAGAAATAGAGAAGCTATAGGGAGGACCTTCAGATTCCAAGTAAAACCATGGATATGATGAATGAATACTGTGACCGATATTCCATATGGAAAGAAGGCGTGAACTATTAATGAAGCAGCTGGAAGAGACAAGGGGCATGCCATGTACATTAATGCTCTACCATAACCCCCCTCCCAGTATGATCAACTGCTTTCTGACAGCCCTGACCCTACATGTACAATTTCTAGTCACTCTTCATCTTCACAAAAATATCCCTTTGCTATTTATGTGCCGCTGATGAGAATAAGTATAGGAACATATCTGTTATGGCTGTGCTGCATCTTACGATTCTGATTCTTATTTAAGGTACTGGTGGACTCAAGGATTTCCCAATAATATATGAATTACTTTGGGTTATGTGATCAATCAAAGAATCTCAGAGTCCTTATTGCTATTCATAGTAATCGGCTGGTCAGTCCCACCAAGACTGAATTAGAGATATAGCCAAGTAAGACCATCTCAGTATTTTCCTACTACTTCATTTAATCTGGTGAACACGCTATGGAAAGTATATTTCATAATATGCTAATCCTTGTAAGTACTAGACAGTGCATGTTAGAGCCCTGTTTCTTCCAAGACAGCTTAATAAGATTAACTCTAACTCCATAGGTGTGTAAAATGAGATTCTATCTTACTCATCCCACAGTGGTTTGGTCCAGTTTCAGAGGTTTTTCATTATTTTAGTTCAAATTACAATGCTGTGTATAGGTGCATAATTTTCACCCCAAATTAATGATGCCTGAGAGCATGGATAATACCTTAACAGGAAGTACAATAAAAAAGAAAAGGCTTTCAGCAAAAGAAATAATTGTGCTTTATTATGGCTAGGATTATTCTCATTTGGGAAATGAGTGTTGATAATCATATGAGGTTGAAATTATGGTAAGTTGTGTGTGCACAGTACTGTGGTCAAGAGCTTGGGAATCAGGAGATCTCTACTTCGCCACCTACTAATTGTGTGACTTGAACAAGTTACTCCCTTCTCTGAACCTCAGTTTCCTTTTCTGTAGAGTAGAAAGCCCAAGTTACACCTTTAGTAACAAGACTTCTGGGAATGCTGTGAAGATTAAGACATGAGGTAGGTTATCACTGGAAGCTCCATGTAAAGACAGTGAATCAGTCCAGTTCTACAAGAACCAATAAACAGGTATGTTTTAAAGGGTTCTCTATGGCCCTGCTGGAGAGGTCAGGGCATCTCACCTAATAGATAATCACCTCATCAAGTCAACCTTCTGTACACTATTAGGTTTAAAGTTAAGGGTTATAATTTTACTTAGATGGTTAGAGTACAGCTGTAAACAACTTAGCTGAAATTTTTTGTTGGTTCATCCCATTTAATACTGAAGATATTAAGAGTATCAGCAACAGAAATTTAATAGTAAACATAGCCCTGGAATTCAGACCCCAAAGTTTGTGCTCCCTGTGCTGTATACACACAGCACACAATTGGCAATGAACAAATAGAGAAGTCATCATCCTTTGCTTCATTCACTAACCTAATGGGATCAATAAATCAGTTATCTTGACTCTCACAGCTCAGATATACATCAGCAGGGACCAGCTGGAGACAACTGAGGACACAATACAATAGCATCCATTAAAGAAGCAGCTAAAATGCACATGAAAAACCACTGGGAAATATAATACAAATGTCAGGGCATTTTAAATATACTTGAAAATGGCAGGTGTTAGACTATTGTATCTAATTTGCAGCTGCACAATATGGGAAACTATGTCCAAATAATGTTCCCAGGGACTGGGAACCCCAAAGCACATAATGCTGCTAAGATCTGGAGCTACCCAGATGTCTCACAGCCACAGCCTGGATAATTGTGCCCCTACCTTCAAGATCCTCCAAGGTCAGATCTTAAGAGAGATTTCAGGAACTACAGGGTTGCCTGTAATTGAACTTGCCCCCACCTCCACCACCACTCTTAAATCCAGGAGTCAAAAAAGTAGGCCCTGAACTCTGTGTGTTCAGGACAGAACCCTGTCCCAAGATGGTCACATCTTCATAGGCAGGAGTGAAGATGGGGACCCGGAAACTCTGAGCAGTCTTGACAAGCCTACCCTCATGCTCCCTGTTATCCCTCCTTAATTTAGTCACCACAAGAAGCCAGGACTCCCAGGTCATCTGTCACCCAGAAATGCTGATCTCCAAAAGATAACACTTTCCATTAACCACCAGTTCTGTCCCCAAGCCCCACCAGATTCCATACTGTCTTCCTTCCTTGCTTTCTTTTCTGCAGAATATTCATCATTACACACACATATCTGAACTAATGCATATTTGCTTATCTGTCTCCCCCACCAGGATAGAATTTTTTTCTGTTTTACTCATTGCTGTACTTATAGTTTCTTAGCATATAGTAAGCCCTCAGTACACATTTATTGTGTAAACAAGTGAATAAGTGAGTGAATAAATTCTGCCCGAAGCTGTGAGTATATTACATCTAAAGGCCAATTCGTTTTGTGTATTTGACTTCTTTCTTCTTTACTTGCTTTTAATGGAATAGTGAGCTGATGCTAGAGAGTGCATTCACTTGCTAGCTCTCAAAATGAAGATTTGATGCCTCTAAGAAACCTGAGACAGGAAAGCTGTCTTGCATAAATCTTTCATTAGAAAAATGACTTTGGATTTTGTTCAATTAAGAGACCAGATATTTTGCCTTCAGTCCATATCATCATGGACTCTCAGGTCTTTCTCATAAAGTTGATGAACAGCAATAGAGGAAGCTTAACACAGTGTACAAGCGATAAGCCTAATAAGGGATATGATTGAGAACTGATAAGAAAATAAAAATTTTTAAATAAGAATATGAGGCTAGAGTTGCTCCATACTTAGCACATAGGAGGCTCTCAAAACCTATTTTTTTAATGGATAAATGAATATATGTTGACAAGTCTGAAAGAGGGGCAATAGGTTAATTAAAAAGTCATCTATTTAGTAGCAAAGAATTTCACTACTTTTAGGCCTTGTTTTCATTTCTTTGAATGGCCACACTTCAAAATGGTACAGGATCATTTTAAAGGATATCTACATGTGCCCATAGTAAACATTAATTAGAGGCCATATAAATCACATTAGTTAGAATATGGTAACAAAATAAATTAACCAAATGATTTTGGGTATATATCATTCTCAAATGTATTAGTGTTTTAACAGTCTTCATTAAAAAATGATTCAATGTATGCTTTGTTTATAAGATACTGCTTACTCTTTCAAGTTCTTAATTTTAATTATTCTATATCTTAAGAGAAGACGTTGTACAGTAATAATGATGTTGCTTGCCTATGAGTCAGGAGCTATGGGTTCTACCCAGGAGTGTGGAATGGTTAAGTCCTAGGGACTCTGCCATGAACTGATTGCTATGGCTCATGCATTCAGCAAACTAATTTATTTAAGTTTTGGAATTTGAAATATATTATATGAAAATTTAGAAATTATGCTTTACTAAACTTTCTGTCAAAATACTTAACAAAGAAAAATCCAATAGGCTGTATCAATATTCTGCATTGGACATTAGTTTGTCATAGAGATTAATATTGGGATCAGGATCCAGGGTAGAGATGTGACAAATAAAAATATTAATTAGGTTTTTTCACATCAAAATGAAAAGGTGAGATGGGCCAGGATTTAGGTCTATTTTAAGCTGCACAACATAGAAGCTGACCAAAGATTCCTTTTCTTCTAAGTACTATTTCGTTTGTCAACTCTAAGTGTTCATCTGACCTCAGGCCTTATGTTTTCTTGACAATAGAAGTGGCAACCAATTTATGATTGTATATTTGAATTTATTCAAGTATGTTTTAATTTCTGAGAGCTTTTGTTTCACAGAACCATAAATTTCTTGAATTAGAAGCTTAATGTTCACCAAACCCATTTACCTTTAGGAATAGCATAATCTAAGTTTCAATTTCTTTAGAGAAAATTATTACAGACAAGAGAAAGATTATAGAACGAGAAATTCCAGAAATTGGTATGTTTTCTTCTTCTCTGCTATTGACAGTACTTTGGTTGATTGACAGTGTTGCTCATACAGTTTTTTATAGGTGTTGTGGTCCCAAGAATGTAAAAAACACATGTGTAGGGCTTTGATGATGGCATTTTTAAGCTATCTCATGTTGACAACAGAAGAATTTTAATAGCTTTGTTATATACATGTGTACTTTAAATAGGAAAATGAAATTGGAACTTGAAAATGCATCCTGTTGTGCTTAGCCATAAAGTCAAAGCAATAGAAAGAATTTAATCACAAATGAGATGCTACAGCGAAGTGAATTGAGGAGGAACTTAAGGTTTTCATTTCTAATTGTCCTCTTTCCTGCCATGAACACCAGATACTTAAAGATTATATGCCATTTTACATTTTGTAGTAAACACAGAGTAACATATAGATGTTTATCTCTGTAGGGAATGCCATCTACTTCCCTGAAACTATTATTGAGTATATACAATTAGCATACTCTATGCAATACTGGAAACATCCTTTGTTATTTAGAAGGCATCTCCTAGCTTGCATAATATTTTGCCCCACACCTAGAGCAACATGATCTTTTTGTGGAATCCATAACATGAACCAAAATTCTGAAACAATTTCATTAGGGCAGCTTATCAGTGTTACTTTTTCCAGGTGCCGAGTGGTATTCCTGCTAGTATCATTTGCATCCAGTTTAAAACTAATGAAAATCCAAATGGGAAAGGGGAGATGGGAAAAAGAGAAATCCCAAATCTTAGTGGGTCCTCTTATTATGCTGGAGGGAAGAGGACTGTGATGCCTCTCTGATAGCGGCAGCGGAGGAGATGAAGCACTGATTGCAAGCTACGTTTGAGCTGAACATTAATACAAGGGAAATCAACATAATCCTGATTACCGCATGTGAGAAACAGATGCCACCCCCAACTCTGCAGATGTAAGTGCCCGCTTAGGACAACTGGATGGGAACAGCACATAATGTGTGCACTTACGATAAGGAACATATAAATTTTGGCATAAACATTAGGTGTTGTTGTTGCTTAAGGGAAAAAAATTCCCTCCTAATCAGCAATAGCTTGATGCAATTTTTAATAATATGGTGTGTTATTATTACCTAAACAATTAATGTCTGGACGTGTAGCCCTACCTCATACTCATAACCACCCCCATACACATGCACACACTCATACAAATATATTCATTCCTAATTGTTCTTGAAAATTTATTTACCTTATGACTACTTGAATAGTTTCAACATCACTCTTCTTTCTTTTCTGTTCTGGAAGCCCCCTCCATTGTGTTTCTACAGCACAACATTTGTCCAAATCAGCCCAATGAATAGGCTATGAGCAAATGAGAAAAGTGGCCTTGTCTCATCAGTAACTACATTCCTGCACCTTATCTAATTACTGGCACAAAGTGATTTTTCCTACCCTTTACTCTTCATATGATAGCATTTGTTATGCCTTCTAAAATACTGATTGTGTTTCTAAGAAGACCACTCTGAAGAGCAGGATAAAAATATATTAGTCTAGTATTTCTGTTACGTTGAATTTAACAATCTGTCTATAGGTTTGGTCAGAAAATAAATAATCTCCTGATATTATAACACAATAAAGAAAGTCAGAGAGGTCCTTTAAAAAGACTTGCCACTAGATTTTTTTTTTTACTGTTATTGGGGAAGAACCAATGTAATGTAATAAATGGGTAAAATGATATAAAGATACAAATGTAGTATCAAATTGACTATTTGATACTTTTGAACGTATGTACATATATAATACTTATATATACGTAAATATTATATATCAGGGGGAAGAGCTTAGATTATAACTATGACAGAATGAAAGAGAATTTGAGACATTTCATCCAAACCTGCTTCCTATACAGCAAGTATAGTTAGAACATAAATGAAATGTATGCTGAAAACCTCAGGGCAATGGAAATGAGCCTTAAATTACCTCCCCACAACCACCTAATCCTTCTCCCCATCTCCCCCTCTCCAAATCACACAAATGACATCTCTAACCTCCACAGTGTGTCAGATTTAGGAGTTATCAAATAGAATACGGGCAGAGTAAAAGTTTGTAATAAAAATCCAGCTTTGTGTTCACAGATTGACTGAGTTGCTGCCGGAGAAGGTGCCTTGATAAAACCTCACAGGGCCTCATTTTTGGCACATCTTTGACCAGTTAGGCGGGCCCAGATTCTGCCCATGCTCAGCAATTCCTCATTCCTCCTAGGAAATTGTTCTGCCTCTTCCACAGCTCCTCCTCCTCCAATCAAGGGTCTGACACTGCCCATTGACCACGTTTATTTTTCTGCCTTTTGGCACCAGGAGCCTGTCTGTTGTAGGATAAAAGTGGAATTCTCTGCTGTCTGCAGGGCTTTCCCCAGGGAACAGAGCATGAAACCCAAACTTATATATAAAATCATATCCTGTTTGCAAACATCATATTCCCTTTGCTTCTCACTAATCTGGTCCTGTAAACCCCAGCACAGCTTGAGAGCCCATTCCTCATCTAAACAAATGCCATAAGCCCCTTTATACTTTTACAACCATGTCAAAAAATAATATTGCCTGCCAATAGTGATGTGATTGGAGTTGCCTCCTCCGAGCCATAAAAGAAGTGCAGAGTCTGTTATCAATTTCTCTAAGTGTATCATGGGAATTATGGGTCGATTCAGTTCCAAGTTATAAATGACAACTCAAAAGCCGCAGAAGTGTTTGAAGTTGGGAGCTGATGACGACATTATCATAAAAGCCTGCTCGTCCTTGCTTTTGTGGTTTTTTTGTGGCCTATCAAGTGAAGAGGGAAAAATAAAGCTGAGAAATGATTTCAAGATTTCTTCACACAGCAGCAGGTCAGATGGCTAGAAAAATGATCACTATTTTTAGTGATATACCCTTAGGAGTGAGAACTAAAGTGGTCCTGCACTGGGTTTTATTTTCAGAGTCCCTTAATTATTTATGCCATTATACAATGACCAAGTCCTGCGATTTGGTAAAATGCTCTCTGCAACTGATGCATTTTCTGCAGTGCAATCACATATTAATGAGAAATGAGTCATGCCCTAGTAACTAACAAAATGAGAACCAAACACAAAGAAATTAGAAACCCTTGAGATTGTTGCTCAAAGTGTAATTCTGGAAAATATACCTGAAAGAAACTTAAGTACCATTTGCCCTTTGAGCAACTTAGCCAACACTGTCAAATTTTCATATGCAGAGTATACTTATCATGATGAGCACTGGGTAATGTACTGAATTGTTGAATCACTATATTGTACACCTAAATCTAATAAAATACTGTATTCTAACTATACTGGAATTTTAAAAATTTTAAAAAAGTATTATATACAATTTTAGGGGCAAATTTAATAAGAAGTAGGGATTTTCTGATTTCACAACATCCCAGGTATTCTCCTCAAAATCCAGTCAATCCATTAGCCTTCAGCAGGTATATATTAAAGCCATCTAGTAGCAAGTATATATTCCAGGAACTAGAGTTTCCTTTAACAATTGGGGAGCACTAAGTATTTTAGGATTCAAACTAATGGGTCCATCTTAGATGATCTGAACTAGAAGAGTGCCTTAAGACAGGGCAATTTCAGTGGTTTCCAAGTTCTCTGGGAAGAGAGCTTATGAAGTTGGACCACTCTCGGTTCATACCGGGTATCTTTGTATACTCTGTATGTCTAGAACTATCCCAAAGGTAAAAATTTAGACTGGTAGAAACACAAAGGATTCAGAATTTCTCTTAGGACTTGTATCAAAACCCAAAATCTGAGGGGTAAGGAGGTTTCTGAATGCCTCAGAACACAATTTGGTCTCTGGAAGAAAAAAAAGCCAAATCAAACTAGTTTTTTTTTTTTTTAATTTATTTTTTTTAATGTTTATTCATTTTTGAGAGGAGAGAGACAGAGACAGAGTGTGAGAAGGGGAGGGGCAGAGAGTGAGGGAGACACAGAACCTGAAGCAGGCTCCAGGCTTTGAGCTGCCAGCACAGAGCCTGACGCGGGGCCCAAACCCACAGACTGTGAAATCGTGACCTCAGCAGAAGGCGGACACTCGACCAACTGAGCCAACCAGGCGTCCCAAACTAGTTCTTTACAGTTTCAACATGGACAAGCTTGTGCATGCACATGCATGCATAACACACACGTTCACACTCACCAGTGTGAACCTTCAGAAGACCAATAGGCCAATCTAATAAAGAGAAGTGCCTCTCTCCAGCCCTCTTCAATACTGATGAAGTCAAACTAATCCAGTCTTCCTCCTCCCCTCTGTCTGCCAAAGCTACATTTACCTACCACCACTGCTGTCACCAAGGATTAAGACAGTGTTTGGAAACATTATGAAGGACTTATTTTATGACACTCATTTTGCTTTATGTTGGGCATACAGGGACAAAAGCAGCAGTGACCCTTCATTCCTTGGGCACTTCTAAGAATTTACTAGAACAGTTCGAGCTAAAGAATAAGAAGCTACCTTGGTATGAGTTTAAGCAGTTTGAATAGAGGTACTTTGTGTTCAAGGGATAATATAGTATAGGCACAACCCAAGTCAGACTTGGGAGGTAGATCCTAAGGAGCTGTCCTCATTTCAGCTCTGCGTCATGTATTAAATGTAAAGGAGTGGGAGTTTGATGACCATCACTCTTTTAACAGCTTTGATTTCCTCCCTATCATTGAATCTTCTAAGTAGCCATTAGCTTTGTTTCATTCTTTGCCTCATTTTCAGGTACTCAGTCATTCTCTTAAAATGGGCACTTGGGATGTTAAAAAATAATGACAAAGCCAATGCCATCCGTTGTCAATGAAACCTAATTTAAAAGTCAGTTTATCCTCTGCTTTCTAGAATAATTTTGCAAGTTCCTGGCTTCACAGTGGGTTTGCTAAAAGTAAGGAGGGTTTAATGTAGGATAGTGATTATACTGAGCTCAAGGTCAAAAAGTGAAGCTCACTGGTGAGCTGCCACAAAAGGAACATTACATCAGCCACAGTGCTGCAATGCTAGGCTCCAGGGACTAGCCTACTGAAGACAAACGGCATGGAAAGAACAAATAAGCTCTTTTAGAACTCCTGCACATGGACACGCACATCAACCTCATACTTTTAGACTTTTACCCGTTACTGTGTGACTTCAGGAAAATAAGGTCATTTCTCTGAGCCTTCAGTTTCTCATCTGCAAAATGGTATTAATAACTATTTTACAAAACTGGTATAAACCTGGTATAATGTTAACAAACTATAAATTCCAAGCAGATTTTGGTTCTTGTAGCTGCCATTTATATTTCTGAAGAGGATAGAATCATAGGTGAAGAAACAAAAAGATTATCCTTGTTAAATCTAGAGTCACTAAAATGAAAGAATTAACTGAAAATATGTACGATTTCCCTGTATAAAATTTAGTGATAGTAAAATATTGCCTAAAATATGGCACACACAGTTCTTTCCCTTCAATGTCCAAGAAACTTAATTGACTTAAATTCCTCAGTCCTTGAAACCTGATCTAGAAATATGCTCTCCTAATATGACTTAGTACTTAGTTCTACAAGATGACAACTTGTTACTGGTAAGGGTTAACTGTAAATAGATTGCAGGTTAAAGGATATGTTCTAACCATCCACCAAAACGTAGCATGTTTTCTTCGTATATTTAAACAAATTTGTCCTTGAAATGTCGTATAAATATGCTGGGTCAAAAAAGGCTTTGTTAATTATTGGAGACAACAATGGCCCCAGGGTTCACAAATAAAGTGTGCCACAATGCAAAGCACTTTGTGAAGTCTATGCCATTTTCACCAGGAATATTAGGTATTTGCATACTCAGTATGAGTCTCTTGAAAATTGAATTCTGCTGCAAAACAGTTGAATCCTTTTGTGTTACCTTTTTTCCAGCTACATAAGTCTAGCAAAGCTGGCTTTGTGGATATGCTATCCGTGCAGTCACACAGAACTGTAGATTTAAAAGGCCCCACACTTGGATTAATTCACTGTTGTCAGCATCTTGAAATTCTTAGTAAGTTTTGCACACAGGGATATGCATTTTCATTTGGAATTGAGCCCTATAAATTCTGTAGCCAGTCCTGAAGTTTATAACTTTTACTGAGAAATGGCTTTACCCATAACCACAATGATAAATCAAAGGATTTTTTTTGGTAGTTTATGTTATTTAAAAGCAGCAAACATGGGGCGCCTGGGTGGCGCAGTCGGTTAAGCGTCTGACTTCAGCCAGGTCACGATCTCGCGGTCCATGAGTTCGAGCCCCGCGTCGGGCTCTGGGCTGATGGCTCAGAGCCTGGAGCCTGTTTCCGGTTCTGTGTCTCCCTCTCTCTCTGCCCCTCCCCCATTCATGCTCTGTCTCTCTCTGTCCCCAAAATAAATAAACGTTGAAAAAAAAAATTTTTAAAAGCAGCAAACAAACTCATACTTACCCCAAGTCCACCACAAGGTAATGAAGAAAAGAACTTTTGAGAGGCGTCACCTACACATTAAGAAGACATGAAAAAATATATAAATTGGGAATACAATTATAATTTTAAAAATTTTGGTGTTTAATAACACATGATATGTCACATAGTATTTATCACTTGATTCAGAAGAAAGTAATCAAATTTTAGATATGCAAGAACTCAAAGCAAATGAATATAATTATTATTACATGTAGAGTCTACTGCCCTATGTGAAAACACACACCTATGAAATTTGAGTCTCCAGATTGTTTTGGCTAGCCTACACATCAATTAATATATCATAATATGTTTTTTATTTATAGTTTACTTAAAATAACTAAGCTATTCTGAGTGTATCCCTCTAAAGTGATGTCTTAAGCCAAAGTTTCTGAAATACACTGTCCTTTTCTTAAAAAGTTAAATATTAAAACATCTATTCAAATACACAGACTTATTTTTACTTCAGATATAACTAAGACAAAGTATACTTGTCTAAGTATAAGCCTCTTCAAAATCCAAATTTTTAAAAATAAAAACACTATAAAAAGGATAACCTTGGGGCATCTGGGTGGCTCAGTTGGTAAGCATCTGACTACAGCTCACAGTTTGTGAGTTCGAGCCCTGCATCAGACTCCGTGCATACAGCTCAGAGCCTGGAGCCTCCTTTGGATTCTGTATCTCCCTCTCTCTCTCTCCCTGCTCCTGCTCATGCTCTGTCAGTCTCTCTCTCTCTCTCTCTCAAAAATAAATAAATATTAAAAATTTGTTTAAAAGTAAAAAGGATAACCTTTAGGAGAAATCTATACAATATAAACACATATATATCTTCTTTAAAATATATACCAAAATCTTACCTGTGATTGTCTCTTGGAATTGGTATTTCATGGAATTTTTAATCATTTTGTTCACCTGAATTTTTATTTTCTACATTATCTAGTACATTAATAGAGAAAACAAAAATATTTATTCCCTAAACCTCCTTGCAAAGTAATTAAAGGAAAAGGCAATGGTCATTTCTGTATCATAGTCCAATGGCTCTAAAGTGACTCAGGTCAAAGATGTACTGATCACATGTGAAATTAAAATATATAATATTGTATATTTTAATGTCTGAACTCTTCATTCCACAGTCAGTAAAAAGGGGTAATATTACAATGTACTAAATGTACTAAAGAAAATTTAAAGTAATTTTTAAAAATTATTAAACTCCAAGAGAATAAATGATAAGCTGCTTAAAGAGAATTTTTACTTAGTAATGTTTATAATAATACAAAACAACCAAATAATCAATAATTTAAATTTAGTAATGTATAAAAAATTTTTAATTCACTGAACTGACTGGGTTTATTTTTTAATAATATTATATTGCCTTATTCATGGACTCAGATCTGGCTAGCCACAAGCTAATGAAAACTGGTACTAAGAACGACAGGAATATTAATGCAAAGGAAAACCTTACACTAAAAATGATTGGAGAAAATGTTTTTAAAGTGTCACCTTACACAGTCTAGAGTACTTAAATAGACAAATGGTGCCCATTTTCAAACCTAATCATTTTATAAGCTGTAGATGTCTTTCAAGATACAAAGACTGATAGGTCTGGTTATAATGAACTTTTATTTAAATCCTTCCTCCTAAGTCCAGAACATAACTATCAAAAATAGTAGTATTACTTTAAATCAGAAAATCATACAAGTGAATGAATTTCAATTAAATATGCATGCACATTGACAGACAGCTCCCACCTGCCAATCTGTGGGGTAGGGGGCGGGAAGGGGAGGCTGGGGGAGAAAGAAGGATGTATACAGTGAAAGAAAGGGATAAAGAGAGGGAAGGTATCTTGAGGGTTATAAACTTCTATATATTTGTACATGGCAGCTTCAGTCTGGTCTTGAAGATAGAAGTAAAAAGCCACAAAAATTTAAATTTCATACATACACAAAAAAAGGATGAAAGGTTAAACTTTTTTAAAAAAAAAGAGATTATTCACTTAGAATTTGAATTAAGGAAAACAAGTTAAGTTTCTGGATTCACAAGAAAAACTAAGGTACTTCAAAGTGTCATCAAAGTTGATTTTAGTGCTTAACATTAGATCTAACAATGCAACATCCCTGTTTATCTTTCTTTACTCATGTAGCTGGCATAAAATATTGAAATTGCTTCACTGATCCCTGAGAGGTGTCTATGGAATTCCTCATGTGTATCTAAAACTAACTCTAAAATCATCAATTGTATGAATATTATCTCACATTAAATACTAAAAACTAATAATATGTGGCCAATTTATTTACATTAAAACCATAAAAACTACCAAGATATGGAAGCAGCCCAAGTGTCCATTGATTAGTGAATGGATAAAGAAGATACGGTATATACAGAGAATGGAATATTATTCAGTCATAAAAAGAAACAAATCTTGCCATTCACAATGAAAAGGATGGACTAGAGACTGTAATGCTAAGTGAAATAAGTCAGTCAAAGAAAGACAAATACCATATGATTTCACTCATATGTGGAATTTAAGAAACAAAACAAACAAGCAAAGGGAAAAAGAGAGAGAGAGAAAGACAAACCAAGAAACAGACTTTTAATTATAGAGAACAAACTGATGGTTACCAGAGGGGAGGAGGGTAGGGGAATGGGTTAAATAGATGAGGATTAAGCTGTGATGAACATCAGGTATTGTAATGAACTATTGAATCAATGTATCATACACCTGAACCAAATGTAACACTATATGTTAATGAACTGGAATTAAAATAAAAACTTAAAAAAAAAGCATGGGGATGGGTGCATTCCAGTAAAATTTCACTGATGGACAATGACAAAAAAAGAAAAAGGAAAAGAAAAAAAGAAAACAAACCTGTAAAAACTAAGTTATTGATACTTGGTGTTTTCATGGCATACATCATAGGAAACTCCTTTGTCCAGGTTCTAAATTATAGTTTGGCATTTACTTGTAAATCATTAAATTTTTAAATTATATATATGTCGACTATTTTGAGAAAATCAGTTTTGCTCAAGTGTAAAATTTCATTACAAAAACAGTGGTATTGCCATGTTTCATAAGTAAACCAGTTTGGAATTGCTGAAGTTTATTTCCTCCTTTCTCTTAAGATGTGGAATAATGGGGACGCCTGGGTGGCTCAGTTGGTTAAGTGTCTGACTTCAACTCACGTCATGATTTCAAGGTTCATGAGTTTAAGCCCCATGTTGGGCTCTGTGCTAACAGCTCAGAGCCTGGAGCCTGCTTCAGATTCTGTGTCTCCCTCGCTCTCTGCCTTTCCTCCACTCATACTGTCTCTTTCAAATAAATAAAAACATAAAAGAATTTTTAAAAAGTGGCTGTTCATCAGCTTGATAAAATGTGGAATAACGATTGTTTGAAACACCTCTCAAACGCCTATGTGTAAGTTTATCCCAATTAAATCCAAAGTACCCAGTCATATGCCTTGATTGATTTATCCTTTAGACCATATTTAATTTTTAGACCATATTTAGAATTTTAACAATTAGGAAAGTTTTCTACTGGTTTTCTCTTAACTAAGTTAAACAATTATCAAAATGGACACAGCTTTTTATCTTTAAATACATGAGTATTTTGATCTAATAAAACCATGAAAGTTCAGCTTGCTTCAACTTTGTGGTAAAATAGGTGTGATTATTAAATCATGTTAAAATAAGGACATTTATTATATAGTATCCATAGCAAAAGAAGTACTTTATGTAAAAGATCTGCATGTGCAAATATTGATTCCTTCAAAAGAATTCAGAAAAAAAACATATAGATTATATGTTTCGAGTGACTTGCCTTTATATTAATTATATAACTTCAATTCTACTATACAAAGTATTTCTCATCATCAAATTTTGAATGTTTTCTAAAAATTGAGTAGTCTTTATGCGTTCCCATTTCTGTCAGTTTCTCTCCAAGCTACCACTACCCAGCATGCATGCATTCACATGCTCACACACACTCACCCATATGCCTTTACTTCACAAATTTAGGGGTGCCTGCCATTTGTTTTAAAAGGCAGATTGTAAGCATTATAATGGGTAACTGTTAATTTCCCTTTATAATTGCTTTCTAAGATGCCTGCCTACTACATGGCATATACTTGCTTTTGAATTGCTTAGGACCAGTTAACATAAATCACGTAGAAATTGCATTAAATTAGGTGAAAGAGTCCAATAGTTGGGATCTGACATAATAGGTTTGTTTGAAAGAAAGGGACAAGGAAAAGTCCTAAAATGCCCTTTTAGTTAAAATACTTAAAATATGATCCTTTGGCATACATTGCTATGTCATGTATTATTATTCCACTATAAAAAGTTATTAATAAACGATATAATTAATATTAGTTGCTCCAGCTAAATATGGTTTTGTCACAAACTGTTTTCTGAAATCTTCTGTTTCTATCACTCATATAAAGTTTATGCAAAGCTCCGCAACATAAATTTTATTTTAATATCTAATGGTAAATGTTTGAAAATTATATATTAACTAAAAATTGTGTTTATTAGTTTTACACTTCTGCTATCTACTTAACTATTTAATTCCATAGCTAAGGTATGCATTAAATAGATTATACTAAAATTTAAAATGCAATCTTACAATAAAATGTAATGTTCTAGGTATAGTAATAATGAGTTGTTACAGTGCCTTTTATATGTTAAGGTCAAAGTAAAAAACTAAAAGACACAAAAGAAATTGGAAAGGTGAAGATAAAATTGCATGAAGAATGTGAAAATCCTTATTTCTTTTAGCTTAAAAATGCAGACAAAGCCAACAATGCATGTATTCTTATAAGATAAAACACAGTGAACAAATACTATTCAAATAAAGGTTAATTTAACGTAAACATCATAGAACTTGCACTGTCATTTTTTCTAATGCAAGATTTTCTTAATCTATGCTGGTTTCTATTGTAAAGGACTCATTCCACAGAGCAATGCTGTTGGAAAAGCTGATTTTTTTGTCATACTGCTTGCCAAGTATTTTGAACTGACAACAGCATTGACTAATGATAGTGCTGGAATGTGCTATTCTCAGTAGAATGGAGACCCGTACAGACCTAGGAGTGTTCTGGGGTCCAGCTTCTGTCCATCCAGAGGGTTGGTGCCATACAACAGTGAGTGATGTTCAGAATGAACAAGCTGTATTTCCTCCAGGCTGGCTTTTCGACCTTGAATTCGCTGAAAGAAAATAGCAGAAGCCTACAGTACTCCACTAAAAACATTTATAAAAAAGTAAGACACAAGTCACATTTAAGATGATTAATAATGAACTGAGTTTCATCATGCTGGAATGTGACACTGATTTGCTTAGTGAAGTACCATAATAATATTTGAAAAATGAGTGCATGCAAGGTTCAGAGCCTATGGATTGTTTATGCCTATGCCCAAATGGGCAACTGACATAAAGCATATTGTTCTTTGACATAAAAATAAGTCTATAACAAAGAAATTAAGAGTTAACTCCTTTGTAAAAATATCAGCTTAAAAACAGAGGTTAAAATAAACAAAAAACCCTAAAAAAAAAAAACAACAAAAAACCTAGTGGCTACTGTTTAGCTGAGAGGTGAATTCATTAAAATCTTACTTTACATTCACTTGAAGAAGCTGTTAGAACAATTTCTCTATTGTTTCTTAAAGGACATAGTAATATCAATACATTTTAATGTAATCTATTATCACAAAAATGCTGATCACTTCATGTGTGCACCTCACGGAATCATTAATCTAGATCAATGTTACTCAAAGTATGTCCGATAGGGTAACATTTCAGGAATGGTTTGTGAATAGTGTGTGATGAGGTCTATACAGAAATTCAGAGTAAATATTTAGAAACTTATAGTAATTGAACAAACTATTTTTATATCTATTGAATCTAATAAAATCTTGTCTTCCATTTTTATTTTACTTTTGTAGTAATTTAATGTATTTTATAAAACCATTACTGTGACAGAAGAAGTAAGCAAAAACCAAAACTGCTGTTTAGCCAGAGATAGTCTGACACACTCTCTAGACTCAGTCAATATTTTTATGCACATGCTAGGGAGAGACTTTCATTTCAACAAAGAATGGTGCTTCAACATAGACAAAAGAGCACATTACATGAAACCTCAGGTAGTCAACATACGAAGTATTCTTCTTGGCCACATTTCTCAGTTGACATATCTACAAGTCCAATAAACATCATGCTGGTGTATGAAGTTAATTAGCCTTACTTCTGAAAATTGCTGGGCTTCCCAAAATTACCCAGGCAGTATTAATGTATCACTTAAAATATGTATCACAACAAAGCCCTTGTAATGTAACATATTAGTATAGAACTACAGTGAAATTCAAAGAAAATTTGTTCAGGAAATGCTGTCCTCTCATGTTCCTGACCATGAAATCACCAGGTGACATGAAAACATTGGGAGACAGCAACACCTCTCTGAGGACCAGGACAATTCCATATTCAACCTCCCTAATTTAAGGAAAGGTGGTTGCTGTTGATGTCTAAGGAAGCAGGCTGGGAAAATCTCAAATATGCTGATACTTCCTAGGGGTTTACTGGGTAGAGGGCAGAGCTCTGCTTGTCACAGAAAATAAATCATCATGTCACAGTGAGAGAGGAATGGTGGGAGATCCAAGGAGTAAGAACAAGGTAACAGGAATGATGTAAAACAGAAACTTCTTGACACTGCGCTTGTAATGTGCCAAATAAATAAACAAATGCATATGGAATTTTCTTTGTCATAGCATTGAAATTTCCTGTTTTTGACATCCAATTTACATCTCTAGAAAAAAAATTTTAAATGCTTGAGAGAAATTATTTCTAGATAGGTACTGAATGCTTAAATTAAACCAGGTAGACAACGCTGAAGACAAAGGAAAATTTAATGACGGCCAACTGGTCAGTCATTGCTCTGATCAATAAACAAACATGTTATTGCCCTAGGTGGTTTGCTAGTAAACATTAAATTTGGAAGAGTTTACGGAAGGTCAGAACAACCAAAGAAGAATGGCAAATGATAAGATAAAATAAGCAAGAGAAAGTTCAAAGAAATATTAAAGGTTAACATTTTAACTTTGAGATTTCAGCTGGTGGAAAATCCCCCAAGATAAACAGTGGTAACTCCATGGTCTGAGTCATCTAAAATTGGAATGAGCACAGCACTGGAAACCAGACTGTGGCAACCAGTCTTAGTCTGGCAGAATAATGAACAACGTGAAATGACAGGGCTTCCCAATCTTATTTCTATGAGTCTACGAAATCCACAGCCATTAACATTTCACATGCTGATATATCTTAAACAATGTCAATTCTATAGCTAACAATCAAACCCACATTTTGGCTACTGTCATAAAGCTTCATTGATTTTTTTCCCTTCCTCTTTTTCTATAAAGTTAGTTTTTCAACTCTGAATTGAAGTTCTACCTCTGGCATAACATTAAATACCATTAATAATAAACATATCTTTAGGTTTTTATAAACTAGTCACATATATTTACATACCATACACTTCATGCTTGTCCCAACTCCTTTTTCATTCTCCCACAATCCCACTTACATTCACGTGGAATGCTCAATCACACATTTCAAAAATAATCTGCTAACAAGATTTAATTATTGATGGTAGCCCAAGCGCTGATAAATCATAGGAGGACACCTGCTGAATCTCAGTAATTGTCTTCTGCACTATCAGTTAAGTAACAGTAAGGATAGGGCATCTGATGCAGTCTATTTAACACTGACTTGCTCAAATATTCTGCTCTAGTTTATACTCTTGTCCTACCTCTTACTATTAAAATGTAATGTAGCTCCTAAGTTTTCACTTCTATTTCTTTCCGGCCCCCTTTCTCTGCTCCCTTATGAATTCAAAAAAAGTATTTTATACTGACTTCAAAAAAGTATTTTACACTGGTTCTTTTTATTATTATAGAATATATTTCTTAAAAAATAATTACACTAAATATAAGGAAGTACTTATTCTTAATAATCACCTTCTGCTCCTATGGATGCCAGACAAAATCTACAAACAAGATATACATGTTTCTACAGAAAGGGAGCAGTAAAAACCAACTCATTATGAAAAATGTTTCTACCTGGAAAAGTGATCTGGAGAAAGCATGTTTTGAGATTTATATCTCACAGGGGCACTGCTGTGGGAACTTGGTGGATGACTAAGCTAAAAATTCTGAAATTCCTTCTTTCTTAACACATAGGATCTCCTGGAGTAGTTCCATTTTGCCTCACTTTTATCAGATGTCTTAAATTTGTCATATTTAACTTTTTCTCTCAAATTGAGGCTTCCAACAATTCTCATTTCTGGCATTATCATCAGTAATTTATTATGTGATGTGTTTATGCTTAAATATAGATATTTTCATTTAAGCCCTTCCCATATTTTCTACTTCCTGTGTAGCCTTTATTCCTTAATTTCTCTCTCATGATGCTCTCTTGAGTCAAAGGTCAACAGCATAATGAGTCATGAAATAGGATAAAGTGCTCTGATAATCGCAATTTAGGGAGATACTGATTTCCGTTCTCAGAGATACTTAGCATGCAAGATGTCTATCTGAAGTCGTCTATGATTCTGACCAAAGGGATTTATGAGAACTCTCAGGGGCACCTGGGTGGCGCAGTCGGTTAAGCGTCCGACTTCAGCCAGGTCACGATCTCGCGGTCCGTGAGTTCGAGCCCCGCGTCGGGCTCTGGGCTGATGGCTCAGAGCCTGGAGCCTGCTTCCGAGTCTGTGTCTCCCTCTCTCTCTGCCCCTCCCCCGTTCATGCTCTGTCTCTCTCTGTCCCAAAAATAAATAAACGTTGAAAAAAAAAAAAAAAAAAAGAACTCTCAGTATATTTGGACACTCAATGCATATAAAGGATAGCTTTCATCTGGGTCTTTCTCACTTAAAATCCCAATATAGGTCTTAAATACCTTGCTAATACAGGCTTAGGAAACAAAGCTTGTAGCTCTTCCTTCATTCTCTTAATAAAGAAACCCTGTGATGTAGGATGTACTCATTATTATGTTTTCATTCTCTGTGACCTGCATCCTTTTTTTTTAATTTTTAAAATTTACGTCCAAGTTAGTTAGCATATAGTACAATAATGATATCAAGAACAGAATCCAGGGATTCATCCCCTACATGTAATACCCAGTGCTCATCCCAGTAAGTGTCTGTGACCTACATTCAAGAAGTTGTTCTTTCAGAGTAGGAAAAGAACTAATGTGTACTGAGTAACTACTCTCAGTGCTAAGCACCTGAGGTATATGACCATATTTAGTTCAGAGCCCCAAACAGTCTACCTTCAGGTTTGAAGTTTGACTAAAGTTATTTCAAATGACTATATCAGGGGCGCCTGGGTGGCTCAGTCAGTTAAGCATCTTACTTTGGCTCAGGTCATGATCTCGTAGTTCGTGGGTTCGAGCCCTGTGTCGGGCTCTGTGTTAACAGCTTGGAGTCTGGAGCCTACTTCAGATTCTGTGTCTCCCTCTGTCTCTGCCTCTCCCCCTCATTCACATTCACTCACTTACACACACTCTCCCTCTCTCTCTCTCTTAAAAATAAACATTTAAAAAATTAAAAAAAAATAAAATGACAATATCGAGTCTCTCAACACATCATGGTTCTTTCCTCAAGAAATAGTCATTCTGAAATAAAGCCCGTTAATGCAACCTGATTATAGAAGGAATGTTCTGAACATGATCTCCAAAGTCATACTGTGACAGGATAAAATGCAGCCTACCCACACCCACCCACACACAGAGCACACACACGGTATAGATTCATATTTTTTTCTGCCAAGGAGCTGGGCAAAAAGGAAACAGTTCTATTCCTTCCCCTCCTGTGTTCAAAGCCTGGATTGAGGCCAGTGTCCTAATCAGTTCTCATTGGCCCTGGAGGAATCAGAACCTTTTGTAAAATATAATAAAGGGCATAAAATCATGATAAAATGCATGAAAAAGCAGTGCCTTTGGTTAGGGAACTAGAAATAATTTAGCAGAACAGATGGATTGCATTGGTTTGGTATTATTGAGGACATGAAAGGGCTCATTTTGTGGCAGTTCCAAACTAGGAGAAAATGTCCAACTTAAATTTGACAAGTCAAAGTACCTGCCTCTGCTGGGGGAGACCCTATTTTCTTTAATCATTTTCAAAGTGGTGACATATTAGGCAACAATTTCCATTGAAATATTTCATTTTCTGAAAATATTTCATCCAGTGTCCCTAAATATAGGGATGCATTTTTTTTTCCTACAAAAATTCACAGGGTTGGCAACTTCGAAAGTTAAGAAATCATAAATGACTTAGGAGTGTCAAAGTTACCTTCTGTTACAAATTCCATACTTAATATTTAATGGGTAAGTTCACAGCCTATTCATTTTTCTTGATACCCTTCTCTCAAACAAATTCAAGATTCTGGACTCATTGCTCATGTCCAATGGTATCTATTGGAGTTTTCAAATGCTACATTCAATTGTTTCTTTGATTTTACATAAAGGATTTTTCAATCCCCTTCCCCTAACTGCATTCTTTGCTACTATATATCCCTCATGATAATAACTTATTCCTATCAGAGTTTTTCTTATAAACAAAGGGGAGTGAAAGAAGGGAAGGAGGCAATTGAGCAGACAGGCAGCCCAATAGGCTTGTGGTCCTTTCAGCTGGTCACATGGAAAGAAAATAAACTGGAGGTCAGGAGCCCTGAGTTCTAGGTTCGGACCGTCACCTTTCTGTAACATGCTCCTAGCCAGCTATGAGGTACATTTCAGGACCCTAATTTCTCCATTTATAAACATTAGGAGGTTTGACCAAATTACTTCAAAGTCCCTCTTTAGCCCTAAAATGATAATATTCTATGTGAAATGATCTTATACACAATAAAAACTCAACATTCTTTATTTTAATTGATAGAATTGACTTAGGCAAGCAAATATAATAATTGAAGTAATAAATTACTAAAGTTGAAGCAAGAGTGGAGATCTCACTATGAAGGTTTTCAAAAGTATATTAGCTATACTTTGAAGCAATTTCTTAATGTTTAATCATAATTGAAAAATAAGTATATTTTCTAAAATTCCTATTCCTACCTTGTGATAACTTCAAAATAATAAATACATTTCCCAATTTTTAAAAGTCTGTGTATGGAACTTCTGAGTTAATGCTACGTTTCTCAAGTAAATGCTCACTTCTGTTACACTCCCATGTTCACATATTTGACTCCATTCACCTTTTTGTCTCTATCCCATTAAGCTTAAATTAAGAAATAGACCTCCTGGGGCACCTGGGTGGCTCAGTCGGTTAAGCGTCTGACTTCGGCTCGGGTCATGATCTTGTGGTTTGTGAGTTCGAGCCCTGCGTTGGGCTCTGTGCTGACAACTCAGAGCCTGGAGACTGCTTCACATTCTGTGTCTCCCTCTCTACCTGCCCCTTCCCTGCTCATGCTCTGTCTCTCTCTGTCTCAAAAATAAATAAACATTAAAAAAATTTTTTTAATTAAAAAAAAAAAGAAATAGACCTTCTGGTATAGTGGTTTTTAACATTGTCTGCACCTTGAAATCAGCTGGGGAAGATTAAAAGGTATTATTGCCTGGGTCCTACCTCCAGAACGTCTGATTAACCTTGGGGACACCCTGGGCATATAGATACTTAGAAACACCCTGTGGGTTTTAATGTGCATCCTCGGTCGAGAACGACATGTTAGAGGGAGCTGTCCATTCTTTCTGCTCGTAAATGAATTCAAGATACTGACACTCTACTGACCCACATTTCAAACTGTAGTTACAACAAATGGTTGTCACAGCAAAGGTTGGGAAGTAAGAAAGATCTATCTGTTCTTCAAAACAAGTGCCTCCACTTGCTTATAAAACTGCTTGATTCGGTCATTACAATTCACGTAAAGATATTTCTGGGTGCATAAAGTAATTGCAAAAGAATTTCAGAGAACAGCAAATCCTAGTCAATAATTAAGGTCTGAATGGTAAAAAAGTATACATGCTATAGATTTCTTAAAAGTTTATTTCCACCCATTTCAAAATATTATGCTCATCAAAAAGAAAAAAAAATGTTACCCTTTAGTGTAATTGCTCAATTTTTATGATTTATGTAACTGAATCTCCTAGATTATAATTATTCTGTAAACAACTGTAAATGAACATTTTAACGGTTTGGGCTAAAGCACTGATTTTTTAAAAATAGTAATCATATATGAAACAAATTTTGTCACAATAAATATTTTGCATTACTTTAGCATTATAATTTTCAGATGGTTAAAAACATGTAACTATTCATTTTTGTTAATAGGCTTTAGGGGCGCCTAGGTGGCTCAGTGGGTTAAGCATCTGACTCCTGATTTTGGCTGAGGTCATGATCCCATACATCCCATACAGGATCCCATCCCACAGAGCCACACACTGGGCTCTGTGTTGACAGCATGGAATATACCTGGGATTCTCTCACTCCTTCTCTCTCTACCCCTCCTCTGCTCATGTTCTACAAACAAACAATTTTAAAAAATAAGCTTTAATGCTGCTCTTAAAATAGTCCCGTATCACTCTCCAAATGTGGGCAGTCTGTCTTATTTCCTTTTGTTGATTGTTTTCCACATTAATTCTTCCTTTTTTATAGAAAAAAATAATCAAAACAAATTCCAAATCATCTTAATTCTGATTATAGGCTGCACAAGTAACTTTAATGTATTTATCTGACTAGGTTCACTCTACTGTGATATACAAATATCTCTCAGAATAATTACAAAATGTATCCTGGTTTACTCATCACATCTAAATCATTTGTGCCACTTCTCCAGACTGTCCTGTCCTTTAGAGACAATTCACAAGACTCCCTGTTTAAGTTTCTTACTGCTTTGTGGTTAGATTCTAAAACACAAACACACATAAAATTTTCTTTTTGCAAGCTAAACAGTAAGCTGTTATGTGCTGCCATCTAGTTAGATTACTCTATAAAACAAATGTTTAATTGAATTAACTTGCAGTATTCAGTGCTTTTTAGCAGTTATGTCAGAAAATCTGCACATTCCAAAAGTTTTTCTCAAAGAGTATTATATTTCTTTATTTAGATTTGAAAAAGGTCTTCTAAAATTACCTGTAATGCACAGGAAGGTGTGGGACCCTAGCCCTGAGCTCCTTGGCATCTTAAGATTTTACATTAAACCTGCTCTCCACTTTTCTCATTGGAACGGCTGAGGAAGTCCCAAAAGGCACAACAGTAGCTTGGTTTTGGGTCCCCGAATTGTTTTGTAATTACTTTGTGTTGGCACTTGAATAAAAGAGTTAAACATTTCAGCACAGTATGTTGCTTATGGTTTTTACTTACGAATTAAGCGAAACAAAGTTATTCAATATTAGTTACAAAGAGCCAATGCAAATTCCACATAATATGTAATCCAACAAAAGCATTATAAAATGTTATTATTCTCAAAACAAATGTGAGAGCAAGCAAATGTCTGTGGGTGGCTTGGTGGGGCTGAGAGTCATGAACACTTCTGGAAAAACAACTGCAAGTGCATTTCTAACAGATGATGGGTCAATCTCTGCAATTTTTTAAGGACAGAAAAGCACATTGTTTTCTTCAGGGCACAGACACTTTAGAAACCTGGCTACCTAATCAAAGGACTTGTTTCTGAGGAGGATACCGAATGACCCCTCCAGATCCACTTCTTATGGTGACAAGAAAGCTACCGATTTTGCTTTTTGCTCTCTAAAGAATCAGTAAACTAAGTGTGAATGATTCAGTTGGGGAAAAAAATTAAATAGTACTGGCATGAAGGACTAACCACCTCAATTTTTTAAAAAACAGTGCCACGTCATGCCAAAAGAAGTTGACCCATGTATCCACTGTAATCTAATATAATGAAGACTAATGTTTTCTCTGGCTGCTAATCAGGACTAGTAAGCAAAACCAATTTACACTACAGCTTACAAGTCAAAAAGCAATATGTTTACTAAAACACTCTAAAAATTTTGTCTACTCTTAACCAAAGAAAGTGTTATGTTCCAAATGAGCTCCTTAGCCATCTAGTTTCATGATATCACTAGCTGGAAAAGATCCTAGCAAATATCCTGCCTAAGAGCCTCATCTTACACATGGGCAAACCAATGGGTAAGGTTAAATGAGTTGACAAAAGTATACAGATAATTAATGGCAGGAGTAAGGTCAAATCTAATGTTGAACAATAACCTTTGAAGGAATCCATTTTGATCGATTTTCTACACTGCTAAATAAACTGACACAATACATAATTCTGATTTGTGGATCAGTCTATTATTTTGAAACAAAGGAGGCCATTGAATGTTTACAAATTGCCATCTTTCCTATCATATCATTGTTTCATTACAAAATTGACTATTCTGTTGGTTGAAGAAAGCTGACATTTCTTTGAATGCCAGTAGAATGGAGACTCCTTACCTTCTTTCCCAGTGAAATAAAAAGCCAAAAACAAACACAAACAAAGACAGAAGGAGGTCAAGCTCTTCAACATTAGGTCGGGGGTACTTCCTCCTTTGCATTCTGATATACAACACTTCTACTTCCAACTCTTGTTCAGATGGCCCTTCTGATGCTGTCAAGACTATGGAGGCAGCACTGGACCACACTCTTTCTCATTTTATTTTTCTTCTCCAAGCTAAATCAGTAAGAGTCTTTATTTTTTTTTTTTATTGACAAATTGGTTTCCATACAACACCCAGTGCTCATCCCAAAAGGTGCCCTCCTCAATACCCATCACCCACCCTCCCCTACCTCCCACCCCCCATCAACCCTCAGTTTGTTCTCAGTTTTTAACAGTCTCTTATGCTTTGGCTCTCTCCCACTCTAACCTCTTTTTTTTTTTTTTTTCCTTCCCCTCCCCCATGGGTTCCTGTTAAGTTTCTCAGGATCCACATAAGAGTGAAACCATATGGTATCTGTCTTTCTCTGTATGGCTTATTTCACTTAGCATCACACTCTCCAGTTCCATCCACGTTGCTACAAAAGGCCATATTTCATTTTTTCTCATTGCCACATAGTATTCCATTGTGTATATATACCACAATTTCTTTATCCATTCATCAGTTGATGGACATTTAGGCTCTTTCCATAATTTGGCTATTGTTGAGAGTGCTGCTATGAACATTGGGGTACAAGTGCCCCTATGCATCAGTACTCCTGTATCCCTTGGATAAATTCCTAGCAGTGCTATTGCTGGGTCATAGGGTAGGTCTATTTTTAATTTTCTGAGGAACCTCCACACTGCTTTCCAGAGCGGCTGCACCAATTTGCATTCCCACCAACAGTGCAAGAGGGTTCCCATTTCTCCACATCCTCTCCAGCATCTATAGTCTCCTGATTTGTTCATTTTGGCCACTCTGACTGGCGTGAGGTGATACCTGAGTGTGGTTTTGATTTGTATTTCCCTGATAAGGAGCGACGCTGAACATCTTTTCATGTGCCTGTTGGCCATCTGGATGTCTTCTTTAGAGAAGTGTCTATTCATGTTTTCTGCCCATTTCTTCACTGGGTTATTTCTTTTTAAAGTGTGGAGTTTGGTGAGCTCTTTATAGATTTTAGATACTAGCCCTTTGTCCGATATGTCATTTGCAAATATCTTTTCCCATTCCGTTGGTTGCCTTTTAGTTTTGTTGGTTGTTTCCTTTGCTGTGCAGAAGCTTTTTATCTTCATAAGGTCCCAGTAATTCACTTTTGCTTTTAATTCCCTTGCCTTTGGGGATGGGTCGAGTAAGAGATTGCTACGGTTGAGGTCAGAGAGATCTTTTCCTGCTTTCTCCTCTAAGGTTTTGATGGTTTCCTGTCTCACATTTAGGTCCTTTATCCATTTTGAGTTTATTTTTGTAAATGGTGTGAGAAAGTGGTCTAGTTTCAACCTTCTGCATGTTGCTGTCCAGTTCTCCCAGCACCATTTGTTAAAGAGGCTGTCTTTTTTCCATTGGATGTTCTTTCCTGCTTTGTCAAAGATGAGTTGGCCATACGTTTGTGGGTCTAGTTCTGGGGTTTCTATTCTATTCCATTGGTCTGTGTGTCTGTTTTTGTGCCAATACCATGCTGTCTTGATGATGACAGCTTTGTAGTAGAGGCTAAAGTCTGGGATTGTGATGCCTCCTGCTTTGGTCTTCCTCTTCAAAATTCCTTTGGCTATTTGGGGCCTTTTGTGGTTCCATATGAATTTTAGGATTGCTTGTTCTAATTTCGAGAAGAATGCTGGTGCAATTTTGATTGGGATTGCATTGAATGTGTAGATAGCTTTGGGTAGTATTGACATTTTGACAATATTTATTTTTCCAATCCATGAGCAGGGAATGTCTTTCCATTTCTTTAAATCTTCTTCAATTACCTTCATAAGCTTTCTATAGTTTTCAGCATACAGATCCTTTACATCTTTGGTTAGATTTATTCCTAGGTATTTTATGCTTCTTGGTGCAATTGTGAATGGGATCAGTTTCTTTATTTGTCTTTCTGTGGCTTCATTGTTCGTGTATAAGAATGCAACTGATTTCTGTACATTGATTTTGTATCCTGCAACTTTGCTGAATTCATGTATCAGTTCTAGCAGACTTTTGGTGGAGTCTATCGGATTTTCCATGTATAATATCATGTCATCTGCAAAAAGCGAAAGCTTGACTTCATCTTTGCCAATTTTGATGCCTTTGATTTCCTTTTGTTGTCTGATTGCTGATGCTAGAACTTCCAGCACTATGTTAAACAACAGCGGTGAGAGTGGGCATCCCTGTCGTGTTCCTGATCTCAGGGAAAAAGCTCTCAGTTTTCCCCGTTAAGGATGATGTTAGCTGTGGGCTTTTCATAAATGGCTTTTATGATCTTTAAGTATGTTCCTTCTATCCCGACTTTCTCAAGGGTTTTTATTAAGAAAGGGTGCTGGATTTTGTCAAAGGCCTTTTCTGCATCGATTGACAGGATCATATGGTTCTTCTCTTTTTTTTTGTTAATGTGATGTATCATGTTGATTGATTTGCGAATGTTGAACCAGCCCCGCATCCCAGGAATGAATCCCACTTGATCATGGTGAATAATTCTTTTTATATGCTGTTGAATTCGATTTGCTAGTATCTTATTGAGAATTTTTGCATCCATATTCATCAGGGATATTGGCCTGTAGTTCTCTTTTTTTACTGGGTCTCTGTCTGGTTTAGGAATCAAAGTAATACTGGCTTCATAGAATGAGTCTGGAAGTTTTCCTTCCCTTTCTATTTCTTGGAATAGCTTGAGAAGGATAGGTATTATCTCTGCTTTAAACGTCTGGTAGAACTCCCCTGGGAAGCCATCTGGTCCTGGACTCTTATTTGTTGGGAGATTTTTGATAACCGATTCAATTTCTTCGCTGGTTATGGGTCTGTTCAAGCTTTCTATTTCCTCCTGATTGAGTTTTGGAAGAGTGTGGATGTTCAGGAATTTGTCCATTTCTTCCAGGTTGTCCAATTTGTTGGCATATAATTTTTCATAGTATTCCCTGATAATTGTTTGTATCTCTGAGGGATTGGTTGTAATAATTCCATTTTCATTCATGATTTTATTTGGGTCATCTCCCTTTTCTTTTTGAGAAGCCTGGCTAGCAGTTTGTCAATTTTGTTTATTTTTTCAAAAAACCAACTCTTGGTTTCGTTGATCTGCTCTACAGTTTTTTTAGATTCTATAGTGTTTATTTCTGCTCTGATCTTTATTATTTCTCTTCTTCTGCTGGGTTAGGCTGCCTTTGCTGTTCTGCTTCTATTTCCTTTAGGTGTGCTGTTAGATTTTGTATTTGGGATTTTTCTTGTTTCTTGAGATAAGCCTGGATTGCAATGTATTTTCCTCTCAGGACTGCCTTCGCTGCGTCCCAAAGCGTTTGGATTGTTGTATTTTCATTTTCGTTTGTTTCCATATATTTTTTGATTTCTTCTCTAATTGCCTGGTTGACCCACTCATTCGTTAGTAGGGTGTTCTTTAACCTCCATGCTTTTGGAGGTTTTCCAGACTTTTTCCTGTGGTTGATTTCAAGCTTCATAGCATTGTGGTCTGAAAGTATGCATGGTATAATTTCAATTCTTGTAAACTTATGAAGGGCTGTTTTGTGACCCAGTATATGATCTATCTTGGAGAATGTTCCAAGTGCACTCGAGAAGAAAGTATATTCTGTTGCTTTGGGATGCAGAGTTCTAAATATATCTGTCAAGTCCATCTGATCCAATGTCTCATTCAGGGCCCTTGTTTCTTTATTGACCGTGTGTCTAGATGATCTATCCATTTCTGTAAGTGGGGTGTTAAAGTCCCCAGCAATTACCACATTCTTATCAATAAGGTTGCTTATGTTTATGAGTAATTGTTTTATATATTTGGGGGCTCCGGTATTCGGCGCATAGACATTTATAATTGTTAGCTCTTCCTGATGGATAGACCCTGTAACTATTATATAATGTCCTTCTTCATCTCTTGTTACAGCCTTTAATTTAAAGTCTAGTTTGTCTGATATAAGTATGGCTACTCCAGCTTTCTTTTGGCTTCCAGTAGCATGATAAATAGTTCTCCATCCCCTCACTCTGAATCTAAAGGTGTCCTCAGGTCTAAAATGAGTCTCTTGTAGACAGCAAATAGATGGGTCTTGTTTTTTTATCCATTCTGATACCCTATGTCTTTTGGTTGGCGCATTTAATCCATTTACATTCAGTGTTATTATAGAAAGATACGGGTTTAGAGTCATTGTGATGTCTGTATGTTTTATGCTTGTAGTGATGTCTCTGGTACTTTGTCTCACAGAGTCCCCCTTAGGATCTCTTGTAGGGCTGGTTTAGTGGTGACAAATTCCTTCAGTTTTTGTTTGTTTGGGAAGACCTTTATCTCTCCTTCTATTCTAAATGACAGACTTGCTGGATAAAGGATTCTCGGCTGCATATTTTTTCTGTCTAGCACACTGAAAATCTCGTGCCAATTCTTTCTGGCCTGCCAGGTTTCAAAAGAGAGATCAGTCACGAGTCTTATAGGTCTCCCTTTATATGTGAGGGCACGTTTACCCCTTGCTGCTTTCAGAATTTTCTCTTTATCCTTGTATTTTGCCAGTTTCACTATGATATGTCGTGCAGAAGATCGATTCAAGTTACGTCTGAAGGGAGTTCTCTGTGCCTCTTGGATTTCAATGCCTTTTTCCTTCCCCAGTTCAGGGAAGTTCTCAGCTATTATTTCTTCAAGTACCCCTTCAGCACCTTTCCCTCTCTCTTCCTCCTCTGGGATACCAATTATGCGTATATTATTTCTTTTTAGTGTATCACTTAGTTCTCTAATTTTCCCCTCATACTCCTGGATTTTTTTATCTCTCTTTTTCTCAGCTTCCTCTTTTTCCATAACTTTATCTTCTAGTTCACCTATTCTCTCCTCTGCCTCTTCCATCCGAGCCGTGGTGGTTTGCATTTTGTTTTGCATTTCCTTTAAAGCGTTTTTCAGCTCCTCGTGACTGTTCCTTAGTCCCTTGATCTCTGTAGCAAGAGATTCTCTGCTGTCCTGTATACTGTTTTCCAGCCCAGCGATTAATTTTATGACTATTATTCTAAATTCACTTTCTGTTATATTATTTAAATCCTTTTTGATCAGCTCATTAGCTGTTGTTATTTCCTGGAGATTCTTCTGAGGGGAATTCTTCCGCTTGGTCATTTTGGATAGTCCCTGGTGTGGTGAGGACCTGCAGGGCACTTCCCCTGTGCTGTGGTGTATATCTGGAGTTGGTGGGCGGGGCCGCAGTCAGTCCTGATGTCTGCCCCCAGCCCACCGCTGGGGCCACAGTCAGACTGGTGTGTGCCTTCTCTTCCCCTCTCCTAGGGGCGGGATTCACTGTGGGGTGGCGTGGCCCGTCTGGGCTACTTGCACACTGCCAGGCTTGTGATGCTGGGGATCTGGCGTTTTAGCTGGGGTGGGAAGGCAAGGTGCACGGCGGCAGGGGGGGCAGGCTTAGCTCACTTCTCCTTAGGTGATCCACTTCAGGAGGGGCCCTGTGGCAGCCAGAGGGAGTCAGATCCGCTGCCGGAGGTTTGGCTCCGCAGAAGCACAGAGTTGGGTGTTTGCGCGGAGCGAGCAATTTCCCTGGCCGGAACCGGTTCCCTTTGGGATTTTGGCTGGGGGATGGGCGGGGGAGATGGCGCTGGCGAGTGCCTTTGTTCCCCGCCAAACTGAGCTCTGTCGTCCGGGGGCTCCGCAGCTCACCCTCCCTTTGTCCTCCAGCCTTCCCGCTTTCCGAGCAGAGCTGTTAACTTATGACCTCCCAGACGCTAAGTCATGCTTGCTGTCGGAACACAGTCCGTCAGGCCCCTCCGCTTTTGCAAGCCGGACTCGGGGGCTCTGCTTGGCTGGCGAGCCGCCCCTCCGCCCCGGCTCCCTCCTGCCAGTCCGTGGAGCGCGCACCGCCTTGCCGCCCTTCCTACCCTCTTCCGTGGGCCTCTCGTCTGCACTTGGGTCCGGTGACTCCGTTCTGCCAGTAAGAGTCTTTAAAATCACTGCAACATAAATCAGTAACTCAAAATCCCTTGTGATTTTGTAATTACATATTTTTTTCTGTGACCATTTAATTAATATCGGCTGATCCCACCAAATGGTAATCTCCTTGAAGACAGGGCATGAATCTTCTCTAGATCCTAATACAGGAGCCTGGAAAACTCAAAATTTTGATGTACTGTTGAATGGATGAATCCTGTTCTTAAAGTATACATCTTAAAGATTCTACCATTCTTAAAGTGTGGTGGCCAGATCAGCAGTATCAAGATTACCCAGACACATGTTAGCAACCCAAATTCTCAGACCTCATCCCAACAGGACTCCACTACTGCTGAATATGAACCTCTGAGGCTGGAGCCCCACAATCTGTATTTTAGTATTCCCAATGATTCTGATGTGTGCTAACATATGAGTACCGCACTAATCAATAAATGAATACCACTTATCTGGCCACAGGTTTCAGCTTGCTGACCAGCTATATGTCCCTAGAAATCTGTTGATACCTTCTTTAAAAGCACTGGCTAACTGCTAGCTATAGGTGGCTACACAGACCTGGCAGGAAAATAGTGTTCAAAGATGGCAAATGGCTCTCTGGATATTGGGGAAAAATAAACTGACCCAGCTTCTATGTGTTATATTCTTATTCAATTACATCCTTTTCTGTAAAATCTAATAAATCCTCTCTCTTTTGAGACAATTGAGTTGAGTTCTTATTGCTCACACCAAGACAGGAATTTGTCTATAATGTTTAGGAAAGAGTGATAACCTAGACACCAAGGCTCGTATTCACATCCCTGGAGTCCTAGATGCACAGATTTTGCCCTCTCAGGAATGCATGCTCTAAACATAATCAAGGAACAAACAGAACTGGAATTTAATTTCCTAGTAGTCCTATCTAGACAAATTTAGAAAGAAAGGTCTCATTCTCCTGAAGTCTTTGGGCTATCATGGTAAATATTCATTCATACCCAAGCTGAAACCTAACTTCTCTCATGGAGTGAATAAGTCAAGTCCAATTGGAAGATCCTGTCATTGGCCTTGATCTCCTTAGAAGGTTCATAAACACTAACCAGGAAACCTATTAGCCCATACAGGAAGAATTTTCTTGCCTCTTTGACCCTTAATGCTCTCACCATGTTCCTGACCACTTGCCACTTATAGTATACTTTTCTTCTGTTTTTTTCAGCAACTGATTCTAATGAGTTTTGGTGAAATGCTAAAAGATTTGTTTTATGTTTCTGTGGTTTTCTCTTCCACATAATTGTAATTTTCAAAATAATTTGGCTTGAGACAAAAAGGTTAGCATCCTTGCAAGATGATTTAATAATATATTAAATGTGTACATTAGATTTAACTTGTCAAAGCAAAAACTTTAAAAGAAAATCCACAACGAACATGTACCATTTATTTTAGGTGCAGTTACTAGGAAGACTACTGGTTGATGAAACAGACTCTACTATTTCTGAGTGGGCTAAACTGTTCTGAAATAACCTCTGTGTGTTCCCTTTTTATTTTCTCCCATACTCTCCTGATAGAAACAATCAAGAAGAAAAAAGGAGTTATGTTTCTTTTGGTTCTGTTTTACCCCTTTTGTTACTATGTTTTACCTTACATACAACCTGAAAGTCTCTAGAAAAGGGTAACATTTGTTTGGTTAATGATCATTTTTAAAATTACATTTTGGGGCGCCTAGGTGGCTAAATCGGTTAAGTGTCCGACTTCAGCTCAGGTCATGATCGCATGGTTTGTGGGTTTGAGCACCACATCGGGCTCTGTGCTGACAGCTTGGAGCCTGGAGCCCTACTTCAGATTCTGTGTCTCCCTTTCTCTCTGCCCCTCCCTTACTCACACTCTGGGTGTGTCTCTCTCAAAAATAAATAAACATTAAAAAATTTTTTAAATTACATTTTGTATATTCCTAAAATCATTTACATACAAAAAAACATCAACCTCTAGTTGTCTTAAACTCTTTTTTTAAATGGTTTTAGAAATTCCACTTTATGATTAGGTCAGCATGAAGTCCGAGATACCTGATAACATAGGAGCAAATAAATACATATGAGCAACAATTTCATCACTTAAGCAATCAAACAACTAGTGAACTGTTATCAAATTATGTTAGCAAAAAGAGTGTTCTGTTTATATTATTAAGAAATTATGGATATTTTTGTAGTTGGTCTTCATTAAGAGCAACTCTGGTGATCTGGGCTTTCAAGTGCATTATTCGTAGTGTGATTGTTTACCAAAGACACTTATTTAGCTGACTGGTCTAGGGCTAGACTCACTCATTCTCAATAGCCCCACTGTACTTCTGCCATTTCACCCTGGGTCTGATATCACATCAGTCAGTGCTGTTGTATAAATTGAATTTTATGCTTTCAAATAATACAGGACTAAAATAATGTGATGCATGAGGAGTTGAAAAAGAAGACTGATCAGAAAGGGGTAACAGATTTTTAAATGTTAAGACCAGGATGAGCCATTTTACATTCCACTTATTTCTGCACTTTGCTCCTTTCATAACCAGTGCTCTTTCAGGTAAAAAGATTTAAGGGATACCATAATCTAACAATGCATTTGAAGTCTCTGATCAGCCACTGCTAATTTGGCTGGGGTAACACTCCAGGATATAATAAAGACCTAAAAGTGAAAAAATGTAAACAGCAATGCCTCAGCTGGCAAAAGCAAAGAAAAAAATGCCAAGGTGGAAAGCATCTATAGTAGATGCAATGGTGTAACAGAAACGTTCACGTGAATAAACGTCCATTAAGACCAGTTCACCACGGATTAGTCCCCTTGCTAGTTTACTTTATTTACTCCATGTGGGACTGTGTCGACCACATAGTGGTTTGGCCTCCACAGTGCATCATCAAAAACATAAAAACCTTAAACACAACTCTATAATTTACCAAAAAGTATGAAATCCTTCTGCCATATAATATGGATGCTACTGGCAAGAGATGAATAACAGACTTTCACTCAAGGAAGTATCAGAGAAATAAATCTAGCTCAAATTCTTTCACGTTAAGGTTTTAGGTAAAGAGGATGCATTTAATCAAAAAAATAACTTTATGAAAAAAATTTGATAATTCTATTATAAACATATAATAAAACTTGTGAAAACTAAATGTGTACACAATACTTTGGTGTATTCATTCACAATCCCAATCTGCTGAATGACCCACAGACATTACCCATGTTTAGATGTAAAGAAAAAAACCTACAAGGTACATTATTCACCTTCAAAAGAGAAAAATCAATAAAGGAAATAATACATCCTCATAAATGAATGTACTGAATAAATGACTTTGTATTTTCAAAATCAGTTCTTTTCACTACTTTGCAGAGAAGAAGGATCAGACTGATGTCATTCGGGCATCAAATATCAGCAAGTGCACATGACTCTACGAAACATTCTGTCTGCTCTGGCATTTCCATCTCAACTGATATATTTTACAGGTTTACTTTAAAGTAAATTGGCTTTGAATAGAAATATTCTGGACCACATTTTGGGTTGCCAAAATTTAATTAACTTAAAAGTAGTTGCCTAAGATTGCTTTTCTATTTTATCAAAGTAGAGTGAATTCGATGTAGTCTCAATATATCAGTTTTCTCATGATATACCTTTAGTCAAAATATTATCCATTTAATTTCTTCCCAAACTAGTGAGAATCACACTGGCTTTCCTTCACTGATCTGCAAAGACTGACAACAAAACCAAAGAGCAACATGTTATATTGTCAGTCTATAATAACAAGGACTAGATTTGTCTTGTGAAATTCTATAGTTCTAGTCCCTAGAACATGTTTGAACATAATATAGACACAGGTAAAAAATACTTTTGATCAATAAATGTTAAAGTAATGTGAAAAAAACATTGGGGATATATATTTTTTTAAATGTCTTAGACTAAAATATAGAATGTTACTGGGTCTTAGGCAACAATGCACAATGATAGCAACCAAATAAAACAGCTTATTGTGACAGATTTTGCAAATCTGAATACAGGAAATTTTTTGAATTGATACCATTTTTACTTGTGAAAGCCGAAAGAAACATATTTTTCTGAATGAAAAAGGGACTCGAGGAATCTTCAGAAATGAGTCTAAAGAAATACCAGTAAAATAAAAGTACTCAAACCTTCACTATAAAAACGGAAGATTATCAGCCACTTCAATAAAAAGAAGTTACTTTTCTTGGTAAGAGGACAGTTCATCTTTAAATCTAGTCAATTCCAAAGGCAAATTTGGGATATATCTGAGTTCAAAGTACAGCTTATAATAATAAATAACAACTCTCAGCACTTAACAGATTGTGAAGAGTTTCCCAAAAATTTAACTGAATAAATGATACCTATCTGGAAACAAGAATGCTATCATGTGTCTCAAAAAATGCTGCAATAATCGCACACATACATCATGCAACTGCTCAGTCCATCAACATGGTCTGAGTCCCCCCTAGGTGCCTAGCCCAGAGTCAGGTCAAAAGTGCTATGCTACAAGTATCAATAATGGTTCATCGATCATGGTGTTTGTGCCCAAGTATTAACATTTTTCTACTACTACTCAAATGAATATTGCCCTTTTTACATGATTTATTTCAGTAAGTAAAAGAGTGTAGCCAATTCAGGATTACCTCACATTTATTTAGCAGTCCAGTTTCTTGCAGCCGTGACCAGATGCTCTGTATTCGTCCAGCGTGCTCAGGGTGGGTGGTGGAATTGCCACAAATGCACTGGTGTTTCAGCATCAGAGGGTCGTAGGCAATTCCTTCAGCACAAAGAAAACACAGCACAAGAGTGAGTAATGATACAAGGTTATGATAAAATGTAATGATAATATGATTACTCTAAAAAAGGCATTCTTTTAAAAATAAATTTACAAATAGAGAAATAATATATATTTGAAAATTCTAGCACATAAGAGTCATTTAGTCTTGTTTATCTGGATGTAAATGCAAAAATAGGTCAACCCCTGGATTAATCAGTACTGAGCACACCCTAGCTTAGTAAATATAGCAAGGGATGAAAATGGTAAAATTTTAAGAAACTTCAGATTTTTAAAAATACTATAATTTTACCAGTATCTTCAATCAGTATGAAGTAAATCACAATTCAGTAAAGATCTATATGTTATCACTGAAGCCACAAAATGAGCTCTCTAAATCACGAATTAATTTCATGAGTAATTCTAGTTTCACTTTCTTTTTTTTTCAATGCTTGTTTATTTATTTATTTTGAGAGAGAGAGAGAGATGGAGAGTGAGCAGGGGAGGGGCAAAAATAGAGGAGGAGAGAGAGTCCTAAGCAGGCTCCACAATGTCAGTGCAGAGCCCATGCAGGGCTTAAACTCATGAACTAGTATTAGATCATGACCTGAGCTGAAACCAAGATTTGGATGCTTAACTGATGGACCCACCCAGGTGTGCCATCTAGCTTCACTTTAGATCAGGGTTACACTTTTGTAATAAATTAGAAAACTTTCCAACTGCTTGCCCATTCTGTTCAGCAATTCTTTCAAAGATGTACAGAAAGAGTTTATTCCTTGCTTACTGTGCTTTTCTCATAGTTTATGCCAACCTGTAAGCAATCTTATAATATTGTGGAACATCTGAAGTGTTTCTTTAAAAAAATGAAAAAGTAAAAAAAAGGAATTAAGTCGATTGCAGTACCTTTAGTAGAGATTCCATAGATACGGAATATAATCTGCTTTTAAATTATCATGAGTTAACATATTTCATATTTTAGTTAGACTCTATGATGAGTTACATAAAATGGATTTTATAGATACATAAAATAGGACTTTTTAAAGCAACAAAGTAGATGATAATTATAACTCTGGTTAATTTTGAAAAGATTTCTACCCTTAATCCAATTCCTTGGGGGGAAAACATGTTACTTACAAAACTGCCTGACATAAGAAATCGTTTAACCGATCAAATATTCCAACAAATTACCATGGAAATACATTATCTGAGGACATGGAGTGAAGACAGAAGAAGACCAAAATTAAAAAGCAAAAATAAGTATCTATTCAAGAACAGATAAAGACCAGTAATTTGTATTGTAAAGTAAGTTTAATGGATTTTACTATTTTTTAAAAAATTTTGTTAATGTTTTATTTTTGAGAGAGCGGAGCGCACGCGCGCAAACAGGGGAGGGGTAGAAAGAGAGGGAGACACAGAATCCAAAGCAGGCTCCAGGCTGTGAGCTGTCAGCACAGAGCCCAATGCTGGACTCAAACCCACAAACTGCGAGATCATGATCTGAGCTAAAGTTGGACCCTTAATCACCTGAGCCACCCAGACGCCCCTCTCTCTTTGACTTACAATATTGTGTTAGAGGAATGCTACTCAAGAGGCGAAAATATTTATCTCTGAGTGTACTAAAAATCATGCAGAATAATGACATAGGTATTTTCAAACCATGTGGTAAAAATTATGTCTGTGAAAAAATGTCATTTTGCTGGTCCAAACAATATCCAATCTTAACACTCAAGTGGCTTCAAAATCCATCCCTATGCCCCTGACTCACATTTTCATCATTAGTGCTGATCCCTCTTTTAAGGAGCATACTTTCACACTTGTCTATTCAACTGACCATCTAAAATCTCCATTTGGATGTCTCATAATTTTTATAAAGTGAGAATGTCTCAGATTTGAGTTCATGATCTTAAGTCACACAAAATGTCTCTCATTTCAGTAAGGGACATCATGACCCACTATTTCTCACTCTAGAAACCTTAGTATCCTGCAGAAACTCCCTCTCCGAAGAACCAACAAGTACTGTCATCCCTCCAAAATACAACTTGAATCACTAGATTCTTATCTCTAGCCAAAACCACACATAATCCAAGGTACTACATCTCTAAACTCCTCAAATAAAGCCTTTTTACTGGCTACCTGACTTTTACTCTATTCCATTTGACACACGACAGCTACTTTTGCCTAAATCCTTTGGTGACTTTACTGATGAGATTAAAATTTCTCAAGGCTAAGTTTCTCCAACTTATACTTCACATACACCTCCTCTCTTGACCTCTGTTTCTTCCACAAGGGCCTACCTTCCATTCTTCAAAGCAATAAAAAATATACACGACTTAGGATCTTCATACCTGCTGTTCCATCTATGCCCCCAAATTCTTGCTTCTGGCTCCCCATAACCCATACCTCATTTGGCTAATTTCTATTCACCCTTCAGGGCTAAATGTTTTAATATCATCACGAACGGATGTTGTACTTTATAAAATGCTTTTAATCTACTGAAATGATCATATGGTTTCTATCATTTCACTTACGGATATGATGTGTCACATTGATTGTTTTGAGAATATTGTTTTGAGACTCCCACCCTTGCATCCTGGGATTAAATCCCACTTGATCATAGTATATAATTTTTTAAATATATTGTTGAGTTCAGTTTGTAATATTTTGTTGAGGATTTTTGCTTCTATAATCATGAGAGATACTGGCCTTATATTTTTTTTGTAGAGTCTTTGTCTGGTTTTGGTGTCAGGGAGATACTGGTTTCATAGAATGAATTTGGAAGTTTTCCTTTTTCTTCTATTTTTGTGAAATAGTTTGAGAAGAATAGGCATTGATTCTTCTTTCAACGTTTGGTATAATTTGCCTGTAAAGCAGTCTGGTGCTGAACTTTTGATTTGGAGAGAATTTTTTGATTACTGATTCAATCTTCTTAGTGGTAAATGGTCTGTTCAAATTTTGTATTTCTTCCTGCTTCAGTTTTGGTAGGTTATATCTTTCTAGGAATTTATCCATTTGTTCTATGTTGTCTCATTTGTTGGCATATAGTTTTCCATCATATCTTGTATTGTTTGTATTTCTGTGGTGTTGGTTATTTCTTTTTCATTTGAGATTTTGTTTGAGGCCTCTCTCTCTCTCTCTCTCTCTCTCTCTCTCTCTCTCTGAGTCTGGTTAGAGGTTTGTCAATTTTGCTGATCTTTTCAAAGAACTGGCTCCTGGTTTCAGTGATAAGTTCTATTGTGTTTTTTAGTTTCTATCTCATTTATTTCTCCTCTGATCTTTTTTATTTCCTTCCCTCTACTGATTTGGGGTTTTGTTTGTTGTTCTTTTTCTAGCTCTTGTAGGTGTAATGTTAGGTAATTTATTTGAAACTTTTCTTGCTTCAAAGTAAAACTGTATTAAACTTCCCTCTTAAAACTGCTTTTGCTGCATACCAAAGGTTTTGGAATGTTGTGTTTTCATTTTCAATTGTTTCCATGTAATTTTTGATGTTTTCTTTGATTTCTTGGTTCACCCATTCATTGTTTAGTAGCATGTTATTTAACCTCTATACATTTGTGGTCTTTTCAGATTTCTTCTCATGGTTGATTTCTAATTTCATAGCATTGTGATCAGAAAAGATACATGGTATGACTTTGATCTTTTTGAATCTGTTGAGGTTTCTTTTGTGGCCTAATATGTGATCTACTCTGGAGAATGCTCCATGTGCACTCAAAAAGAATGTGGATTCTGCTGTTTTAGGTTGAATTGTTCTGAATATGTCTATAGAATCCATCGAGTCCAGTGTGTCATTCAAATCCACTCTTTCCTTGTTGATTTTCTGTTTGGATGATCTGTCCATTAATGTGAGTGGGGTGTTAAAGTCCCCTAATATTATTGCATTACTATGGATTATTTTCTCTATGTTTTTTATTAACTGTTTTATGTATCTGGGTGCTCTCATGTTGGGTGCATACATATTTACAATTGTTACATCCTCTTGCTGGATGTTTAATACATTTTCAACTACAGTTTCATACTACATAAAAGACATGTTAATGGCAAGAGACACAAAAATTACAGCATCTCTCTCATTTTGAAAACATATTTTTCAAGACTAGAGATTCTAATCATTAAGTTGTTTAATTTTTTTCACTATTTCATCTCGACGTATCTAACTTTAGCTCCACAGTAGTGTTCCTCTTTTAACATTTTCTCCATAAACTGCTGCAAAAAAATATTGTAAAACAGGCTATAGTAGCTGGAAGTTATTGCCAAGTATCTGGAGATTATAATAAAAGTCCAGGAGCTCTTGGAAAGACATTTAAATTTAAGGGGAAATAAATAAAAATTTGGAACTCTAAACCTCCACTTACTCATCTTAATGATGTAGCAATGAGGTGCTAACAGGTAGAGTGGAAGGTGAGACTTTAGCCTCATCCTTCCTCTCCATTCCTTTCCTCTTTTTTTTTTCCAGAAACAAAAACTTATAGGGTGAGAAATAAGCCTGTCCCTCTCTTTGGAATTCATATGGAATTCTACTTTTCTTTGACCCTTTCTTCCCTACTGGTTACAATTTGTAACATAAGCCAATGGATCAATCTCTCTCTTGATCAATGGGACAAGAGTTAAAATTAGGATTTGGGAAAATAAACAAAGGAGTCTTAACATAAAGTCTTTACCTGTATTTTAAACCCTAGGCGTTTATTTTCCATCCAAAAAGTTTCTGATACATTTCTAGATATGCTTGGACCCTGTACTTCCTCTGACTTTCAGCTTTATTAAATGAGGTAAGTATTTGAACCACCTACTGTGTATCTTTCCTTTTTCTTAATCTTTACATGTAGTTAAGTCATCAGCTAGCTATAGACTCCATTCTGGTCTTTAGGTTTATACCTAGTTTCATATGACACTGTTAGGCTGAATCTTCTTTGCTCTATCAAGAAAGTTGAGTCTAGAATATTTAGACCTAAAACTCTTGATCCTGATTCCGAGTTCTTAACTTTCAACTTTATATCGCTTTTCTGGCAACTGCCTGAGGTTTTATACCTTCTCAGGGTATCTGCTCAATGACATTTATTAAATATATTGCAGGGCCAAAGGACTGAAATTTAACATGATACAAAAATAAATAGCATGATAGCTTTCTGAAAGATGTAAATGAAATAAACAGTCATTGAATGTTTATTATGATCCAGGTGCCACCAATTTCTTTCCTTCTCTCTCTCTCTCAGTGGAATCATGCTTTATTGGGGAGAGAGCACTTTATGCGACCAACAGATGAAAGCAGCCCAGAAGGCATCCTACACATCACACTGAAAAAGATACACAAGAGGTTCTGCTAAGAAACATCAACTGGAGCATGGATTCCTCTGGGCAACTTCCCCAACCTCATCCCTCTGAGGTGTTGGGACAACTCCCAACCATTTTCTTGAAGGCAAATGCAGTCTGCTAGAGATACAGCCCCTCAAGGATGCCTTCTTAATTTTTGTAAGGAACAATTTCTTTAGATGTTTTGAAGTCTTTGTTACTTTCCTTCCACATTTTCTCAAGTCCATCAGACCATATTCTGTATAGATTGTGTTGATGTCAGCACGAGGGACATCATCTTTAGCCATAATCAAGTCTTCCAGGGTTACATCATCAGCCAGTGTCATCCTACTTGTATGGATCCTGAAGATGTGCATCTTAGTCTTTTCCTGGGGCAGGAGGAATTCAATCTTCCTGTCAATGAGGCCTGGTCTGGTAAGTGCTGGATCCAAAGTTTCTATTCAGTGTGTGGCCATGATAACTTTCACGTCATCCCCTGAATCAAATCCATCATCTTGTTCAACAGTTCCAACACTGTTTGTTGAATTTCCCTCTCACCACTGTAAATTGAATATTTTTTTTGTTCCAGTGGCATCAATTTCATCAATAAACACAATAGAGGGTGCATGTTCTTCAGCAACTTGAAATAATTCCCTAATGAGTTTGGGCTCATCAGCTAGGTACTTCTGAATAAGTTCAGAGCCAACCACTCTCAAGGAAGTAGCTGAGGTTTGGTTTGCTTTGGCTAATAAGGTTTTACCTGTAACAGGTGGACCATAGAGAATGACCCACTGTGGGGGCTTTATACCCATTTCTTCATAATATTCAGGAGAGGAAACTCCACAAATTCTTTAATTTCCTGGACTTGTTTGTCCAACCCCCCAATATCATCACAGGTTTCCTGAGGGGCCTTTTCTACTTTCATCACTGTGACCAAGGGATCCAGGTCATCCATGAGCACCCCTATGAAAGCATGTGCCTTATGGCCAAGTAGGACCAAGGAGCCTAGTTCCAGGAGATCCTTGTTTACAAAGGAAAGAATGCTGATGTAGTGTTCTGAAACCACAGATGCAGACATGATGGAATAATTGTCATCAATGATCTCTTCCAAGGTTCCTACTGACATTGGGGCCTCCCTCAGATCATCCACTTTTGATCTTTCCCCTCTTTATTTTCATTTATTCATTTTATCCATTTTTTCCTTATTTCTAGTGAATTCTTCCCCCATGAGAAGACAGTCTTCAATTCTAACTTCAATAATTTTAACTGGAACTGAATGTGAAGTGTCACCAGTGGCAGCTTGCTGGCAGCATCTGGTCCCTTTGTTTTCTTTTTCCCCACTCTAGTTGGTATAGGAGGTTCATATCTCTTTCTTGTCCTTGTCATCCTTCTTGCCACCTCCAGGGCCATGACTACCATTCTGACTTTGACCCATCTTGCTTTAGTCATTTGAATCTCAGGTGCCAACAATTTCATTTTATTACATTTAATTTATTATCTAGTAGTTAAGATGAAGCATGTATAAATATAGTTGTATGAAATGTTTTTTAAAAACTCTGTATGGTAAGGAAGGAAAAAAAAATATAGGGCTAGAAAAAAGACCTGAAATTGGTAGAATCACTAAAATGGATAAAAAGGGTTATCTCGAAGCAAGGGCCATTTCTAATTTTTTCCACTTCATACCTACAACAGCTATTATACTTTTTATTGATAATTCTAGTCTATCCATAAGGTTTATCATGCTTTTTATTTCTAGATCTACTGTACTCTTTATATGCTAACACCTACAATATTTGTTATAATATCTTTTAACAGATACACTTAAAGTATTAGCGCAATTTTCAATTAAGTGTGAAATGTGATTTGTCCAGCAAACAAATGAAATATCTAAAAATAAGTGTTTAAAATGTGTTAAATTGTGCCTCTGAGTAGATAAAAGAATTTTTAAGACTTATAAATGTAAATCATCTTACCAGAATATCAGGCAGTTAAAAAGGAAATAGAAGAAATCCCACTTTAGGCCTTCTAACTAACACTGTCTGATAGTCTGTTGAAACCTAGAAATTGCACTGGTATTGCCATTCAATTGCATAGCCCAAGAGCATATTCAACCAGCATGTAATTTGGCAAAAAGTCAAAAAGAATTCACTACACTTGTTGGCAAATAGCTAGAAAGACTTCTCTATACTCAAGAATTAGTGAGCAGGGGCACCTAGGTGGCTCAAGTTGGTTAAGCATCGGACTTCAACTTAGTTCACAATCTCAAGGTTGGTGGATTCATTTGATGGGTTTGAGCCCCATGCGGGCTCCATGCTGACAGCTCGAAGCCTGGAGCCTGCTTTGGATTCTGTGTCTCCCTCTCTCTTTGCCTCCCCCCCCCCCATTATTCTCCCTCTCCCTTTCCATCTCTCTCTCTTCCTCTCTCTCTCTCCCTCCCTTTATCTCTCTCTCAAAAATAAACATTAAAAAAAGAATGAGTGAGCAAAAACAAACAAAACAGATGAACAAAACCCAGAGCCTATGAGGATATGCTACAAAAACTGTAAAGGAAACACCATTCCTACTAGTTAGGTCAGTGAAGATGATTTTCTATAGGAACCAAAATAAAAACTTAGAAAACTTTTTGGCATCCCCAAATGTTAAAAGAAGCCAAAATAGAAGCCAAAAGCGAAATGGAAAATCATTATAAAATAAAAGACAATAAAAAAGAAGCCAAAAGCTAAATGGAAAGTTCAAGCTAAATTAATGAATAAAAAGAAAGATGGATAAATACTGCAAAGAAACAATAAATAGTAGCGAAATTAAAATCTAAACTGGAGGTAACAAAAGAGGAATTTACATTTCAGGAAACTGAATCGGTGCTACTGAATATAAACTTAGAGATGTACACAATGAGCAGAAAATATGAAAGTCAGAGAAGAGGAATCTCAACAAAAAGTTGTAATTTCCCTCAAGGAAGAATTCAGAGTAATAGAATAATATAAAGAATTAAAGAATTTTTTCCTAACTAGAAAGAGACATGTACATGAACATGTATCTGCAAATGCTCATCTTAAAGATGATTTGGGTTTTTTTAATTAACAAAATAAAGAAAACATACTATAAGGCTACAGGAAAGAATAAACAGGCTCCCCACAAAAGAACATATACTAGTATGAATTCAGACTTCTAGTCAATGCTAAAGAGAAACTGTCCAAATGCTTGAGCATTTGGCTCTATTTCCAGACTTTTCAGACAGAAAACATGTGCCCCAACAAGTTTTTGTCCAACTATGCATGCATGAAGGTAATAGGATGATAATATTGTCAGGCACAAAAAGCCCAAAAAATTAAAAATTAAAAAAACATAAATATACATAAGAATGTATATATGTTATATATATACTTATAAATATGTATGCTATGATATATATTATGATATATATGTGATCAAGTTTAGTTAATCTCCTAAATAAACAAAATAGCTATTTTTATCATCTTCAGTAAGATTCAGATGAGCAAATTTTTGAAGATTTTTCAGGAGAAATTCCAAGTGCATATGTTTGAAGATGGTAATCTCAAAACTGATTCTTTTCCCAAAGGAAATTAATCTCTCCATTCTGATACAGGTAGTAACAGAAGTTGCTCTAGAGGTTTTAAAACACACACAAACATACACACACAATTACACACATACACATATACTTACCAATACACACATGTACACGAAAAGAACACAAACATACGTATAAATTTTCTTTATTCTGTTAAACAGAGCCACATAGGAAGATGAAAATATACTGAAAACAAATCCATATTTTACTTATGGTTACCTCTGAATGATGGAATAATGGGTGATTCTTCTTTATAGTTTTCTAGGTTTACCAAATTGCCTTCAATGAACATGTATCCTTTTTCTCTAATTAATAAGAATATAAATATCACCCTAAAATTTGATGTAACATACCAATGATAGTTTTTTGTATAATTTTCAGTATTTTGCGTCTATTTACTCTCATTTCACTCAGTTGTTCATTTGTTTGTTGATTTACTTGTTTATTAGACAGTAAATATATATAATAAGCACCTTCCTTATACTAGCCATGTATCTAAGAAATGGGGTTAGAGAAAACAGAAAAACAGTCTCTTTCCTCATGGAGAGCCAAGTGGAACACAACGCCTGAAATAAATAATTAAATACAATATTTGGGGAAAAATACAGTTTGTTATGAGGGATCATAAAGAATTCGGATTTAGCTGATCAAGCAAGGCTTCTTGAAGGAAACAACATATAAACTAAAACTTGAAGAATTAACCAGAGTTAGCCTGACTTGGGAAAGTATCTTTCATTGAAAGGAAGGAAGAGAAGGAGGGAAAGAGAGAGGGAGGGAGGGAAAGAGGGAGATGGAGAGGGAAAGAGAGAAGGAGAAAGGGAGGAAGGGAGGGAGAGTGGAAGGGAGGGAGGGAGGAAGGAAGGAAAGAAGGCAAGCCAGTGTTGCTGTTCTCACACTGAAATATTCAAATGTATTTCACTTTCCATCATGCTGTTTCACCCACTAAACGCCAATTGAAAAATTCTTTCAACTCAATTATTTTTAATGGCTTTCACAATGTTGGTTTGGTTTGAGTACTATGATTCTATTCACACTAGACACTGACTAGAAAGATAATATCACAAAGAAAGAACTTCCTCACAAATTATGTAAAGCAGCCTAGCACTGGGAGAAAGACCTTAAATTGTACTGATAGGGAGGATAAAGCCAATCAAATTCATTTGCCGTTAAATCTTTGTTTCAGGGAATCTCATTTGGTACAATAATACCTTATACTCTCCAAGTCCTGTTGTGAGCCATGGCCAAGCCTCATCTCTATTAGAAAGACCTGAGCAGAAAAGATGACTATGGTAAAGAAAATAAAATACACTGCCCTTTCCTTAATTATCAGAAGTTATATAAACAATATGTCTTGGCTTTACATAGAACAAAAACCTCTACCTTTTAAATTGAATATTAGAAAAAATGAGTATTAATACTCAGATTCCAATCATAAAATCCCTTTCAAGGAGTATGTGGCAACCTGGCTATACAACACATATTCTTCATTATCATTAGAAGCATCATAATCTTATACTCTTCTTGCCCATCCTAGAAATAACTGTACTCAGGCATTGTGTAGGACCACCATGTAATGGCCACATATTAATCCATTTCTTGGTCCATTCAAGTCTTCACAGGAAATAGTCCAAAGACTTCATCCTACAACAACTGACTGAAATCACACTCATACAACATTTTCCACTTGAAATACTGATTTGTTCTGGTGTGGCTGCTCTATCTGGTTGCTGAGAATCCACATGGAAGGTGAAAGTTTGAAAGGTGTGCCTTGAAAATTATGTGAGTTAAGTATTAGATAACTTTTTAGTTGTGGCAAAAAGTACCACTCTTACAGAATGGATTTAAGTAAATCACCTACCTTTGTAACGTACTTTTTTCTCCTCCTTCCTTTTTAGTGGAACAACTACTGAGCATGTGAGATTGTATACCATTCTTTTGAAAAAAACCTAAATATTACCAAGGAATATACTTGAATGTCACTTTTGATTTTTTTAACTGTATCTATAGCAGATATTTAAAAGTCAAAAGAAAAGAATTTAGTGCTTAAACATACTTTTAAAACATACTAAAAATCAAAATCTTAATAGTTCATCTCTGAAATCAGATCATTAGAAATACTAAAATGAGGGATGCCTGGGTGGCTCAGTCGGTTAAGCTTCCGACTTCAGCTCAGATCATGATCTCCTGGTTCATGAGGTTAAGCCCTGTGTCAGGCTCTGTGCTGACCATTCAGAGCCTGGAGCCTGCTCAGATTCTGTGTCTCCCCCTCTCTCTCTGCCCCTCCCCCACTTGAGCTCTGTCTCTCTCTCAAAAATAAATAAATATAAAACAAAGTTTAAAAAAAATACTACAATGAATTTTGAGATCATGTGGATCTCAAAGATTCTCAGAGAGAATGGAGGCTACAGGAGAAATTTGGATTAAACACTATGTGGAACAAGCAGAGTAATGATGGTACGTTTTGTTTCCTTTGGATCTGGAAAAGCACTAAATGAGAGTTAGCAACCAAATATGTATTTTTAATCAGAATGGCAATGGAGGAGCTATTAGCATATATGTAAATAACACACTTTGTATACTTTTTTTAAAAAATTGAGCCATTTTAAGAATCTAAATGTTAGGATGCAATTTTTAAGACCAAGTGAGAGAATAAAGTTTTTCTCTACCAAAGTATATAATGTTAAAATCACTTAGTCATTCTTTTTTTTTTTTAATGTTTTTATTTTTGAGAGAGACAGAGAGTGAGTACTAGTGGGGGTGGGACAAAGAGAGAGGGAGTCACAGAATCTGAAGTAGGCTCCAGGCTCTGAGCTGTCAGCACAGAGCCCCACACGGGGCTCAAACTCACGAACTGCGAGATCATGACCTGCGCCAAATTCGGATGCTCAACCGACTGAGCCACCCAGGAAGCCCCACTTAGTCATTCTTTAACTGGAACAATAATTACAAAGCAACTTTCAGTGTTTTCAAATTTGAATTACCAATCCTAAGTGTTTATGAGTGTATGTACATATATACATTCTATGCAAACTAATGTTTGTTGATTCAATTAAAATTTACTGTCTATTAAATATAAAATACTGTTTTTAAAAAATATAAGTGTATATAATCATTTAGACAAGAAGTATGCTTAAGTCCATTAAATATGAAAACAGTCTCAAGCTCACTTCCCTATTTGTGTTGCTGACATTATGAGAAAGAAACTAACCATCTGAAATGATCCAGTCTTTGGTTTGAATGATTAGGTTGTTTGTCATGCTTCTATTAGCAGTTATAGTCTACTTTTCACCTGGATTCTTCTAAGGCCTCCAACCCTGTCCACCTGGCAACATTGCTTTCTCAAGCTTGTAGTATTATTCTAATATTCAGAAATCTTACTTTATTCATATTTAAGGAACATATAAAAGCAGAGGAAACCAAACATATCAGGAAAGGGTCACCCCTCTTAACCAAGATAAGAAAATCAATCAATAGGATTTCAGTAGTAGACAGTGACATACTGTAGGAACAGCACCACAAAACTTTATGATGAAGTTCACTTTTAAACTAAGGAAATAATTTTGAGTGAATGGAATTACCGCCATGATAGGATGATCACTGATTGCTCTGTGTTCTCTGAAAACTTGTGGCCACTATGATAGGCTGATCACTGATTGCTCTGTGTTCTCTGAAAACTTATGGCCAAAATAAAAAATATTTTCTAGAGAAAGAATTTAGAAGAATGTAATTCTTGAAGGCTACCGATCTGAATAGCTACAAATAGTACTCCTCTGCATCACATGTCTGGTTTTGAGCAAAAACTCTCTAAAGACCAAGGATAGAACCAGGCACAACTTATCCCATCAGATTGTGCTGACACGGGGCTACAGTCCTGGCTTATCTGGGATACCAGGGCAGGTCTGCTATGCTCCAATACAGGGATCTGAGGCAGTGGTTAATATGGTACAAGAAATACTTGCAAATATACCTAGCCTGTAACTCCTAGTATGGAATGTTAGCCTGTGCAATAACACCTTGCAAAAAGTAGTTCCTCTGCATACTTATTAAAGATGTCCGTCAAAGTTAAATAACTTGGCCATTCCATTCATTGATTTTTAAATAAAGATGATATCAAAGCTTGGGAATGTGATTTTAGGAAAAGCATTTTAACTTTTCCCAGCACAAAGGGTTGTATGAGGTCACTGAAGCCACAAAAACAAACTCGAATCCTGAAAATTGATTCAAAAATAAATCAGATAACCTGTAAGAGTCTTTGAGAGAAGGTGCACATGAATTCTCCCATGCTGCATCCAAGTTATGAGTCCCTTAGGGCTATTTTATCTTTCATTTGATCAGCCACAAGTTTGAGAACATGGATATCTTATGGATCCTATTCTTGTGAAGACAGAAAGGAGTATTTATCCACATGGATATTTACAGCATAGTTCCTTTGGAGAGGGAAGGGCACCCCTTTTTTGTGTGTATGTTCCAGCCTTGACCTTCCTCTGGCCTTTGTTTTCCTCTGTAGCCAGGTTCTAAAATAACACAGCTGTAGGCAAAGGAAGAGATTGGTCAAATAGCCCACCCAGAGGTGCCATAATAAATGGAAATGAAACTAACGTACGTAGCATTAAGCAAGGTTTGCCCTGGCCAACTGCCTCCCAGGAGTCATCTAAATGGCAAGTCAGAAGAAAACAATGAAACAAACAAAATGTTAAAAACAAACGTGGGGAGAGGCACTCTTCAGAGTCAAATAAAGCTGAGCATCATAAATTTCCTAGTGGCCAGGACTACTAGGAGGAAGAGACTGAGGAACAGTGCTAAAGAATGTTGTAGGGATTTTGTTTCCAAAAGGGATCTATGCACCTGTTGATATGTTTTCCAGGCCCTTGAATGATAACAATTTATGAGGCTATTAATACTAAGCCCAAGATTTATCAGATGTGCTGTTTGTCTTGTGGCCAATATAACCTCATAAAATTTGGGTTGCATTGGGTTAAAATGAGCGTTCTGCTATTGGAGTTATTCAAAGCATTTAAATTGCTTAATCCCACAAGAACGGTGTATGTAGCCTGCCTATTAGGGAAAGTCTTTAGGGATTCCTACCAGTTGCAGAGCCAGGCTGGAGGGGGCAGTCCATTTCTGGATGAGGTAAAATGGAGGCAGCAGGGGAGGAATGAGTCCTGGAGACAAGATGATGTTTCTCTAATCCATCCATGCCAACCACAGCCAGCTGAGCTTGGCGCACTGAGCGCGCACGTGTGTGCTGGGGCTCCAGGAAGGGCTGTTGCCAAGAAAAGAGCACAGTAGAAAGAAACATGAGACAAGCATTGAGGGAGACACTGAGAATGACGTGTAAACAAATTAAGTTCATCAGGTCAGAGACATAATAAACGGTGTGAAGGAAAAAGAAAAAAAAATAGAGAAAGGGAGAGAAAAAACAAGATCTAGTCAATAAATCCATTCAACAGATGTTTTCACACTGACTTCCAGGGCCTGTCTGCCTGGCTAAGGAGGAGGTGATGGCAGGAGACCTGTCAATTTGAACTGATTGAAAGAAACAGACCTTTAACCTCAAAAGGAACATCAACTTAGACTCGTTTCCTATCTTGATAACAACATTTGAATATAGCTCCAGAATTGTTGCAACACAAAATGGGAAAAGAATTCAACTGCTTTCAAACTGCCAATAAGGCTAAATTCTGAAAATTCTATCTTGAATTTATTCAGTAATATTGGCAATAAAATTTATGGGAGCCTAAAATTACCAATTAATTATATGGCTATATTTTAATACCTTTCAGTCTTCATATTATGGTATAGAACAATGAATTTTTCATAGGTTGAATGGTATAATCTCAATAAAATAAAAATTCTGTTTCTTTAAAGAGTATTAAATATAATCTCAGCGATTTAACAATGTTAACATGTTTCATACTGTAGTTATCAAATCAAAAGCCTGAGTTTGGAATTCCTCGAAGATTCACTTAGTCCATACTTCTGTCTCCAAAAAAGACTATCTCTAAAACACAGACAAGCAGCTAATTTAACTATCAATATTACATAGTGAATATACTTCCTCTTCTTCAAAATCAGGGAATTCCTAACTCTTGCACTGCTTTTTATGATTCTTTCCTTTTCCATATGCTTAACAAATGTGGAAAATGGCTGAACAGTGATATATAAGATGATTTGATTATTACATGCCATAGAAATTGATATGCCAAAAAGTTAAAGTCTTTTAAGTATAAGACTAATTCCTATAATTTTAAATTTTTACATGCCTTTCTGTTTTGATCTACCTGGCTAGCATTTACTCTTTCAAGACTTGATGCAAACATTACCTCTCATTAGTGAGGATTTGCCTTGCACTTCCTATTAGGTTAGGTGCTAGCACCCATTATTTGCGATGTTTGTATTTCTAGCACAAGGCTTGTTATATCCTAAGTGTACAAATTACCCACTTAGAATGCTAACAAATCTACATACAACACAACTGTACTCAATGCATATTGCATGGTTTTATTTCATTATTACTTCCCCTGTATATGAGTTAATGGCGCATATTATGATTATGATTATGAATATTTCATTACAGACAACAGGCAAAGACTGCCCAATTTTTTAAAAATAATCTTTTTAAAGTTATAAGTTTAAAGTTGTAATAGTGTATATGCACATATTGTTACTGCTGTATACAATAAGTTGTAATTAGTGTATATGCACATATTGTTACTGCTGTATACAATACAGCAGAATAACTGTACCATCAATCAGTCAGTTGGAAGTCATCTGTCACATACTCAGGCTTTGGGCATTGACTGTGATGATAAGGATGGCTTGGTCAGGACCTAGTTCTAGTTATAAGAGTTTTAACACTTTGACAGGAGTTTAACTCTCTTGTTTTCTTGAGTGCTTCCATCTATAATGCCCTGAGGATACAACAGTAAGTATGACACAGTTCCTCCTCTGATGGAATTTATAATCAGAGGGAATGCAAATGCATAATCATGACTTGGGGAATTTTCTACGGGGAAAAGGGGTTTTTCTGCATTTAATCTAAAATGCATGAGTAAACATCTACCTGAATGTCTGTAATCTCCATTTCTCTGTCTCTTCCTACTGCAATTTCTTTAACCCTCATCTAACCTCATGCATAAGGCCTTTGATCACACTATTCCTAAGACAACCCATCTTACTTCTTTCTGCAAGAATTATCTTCCTAAGGCCCTCCTGTAAGCAAGAAGTTGACACAAAAGTCTCTGAAGGAAACTCAAGTCAGAACTTCCCTAGCCTGGCATTTGGGCTTCTATGACCTTAGGCCAACCTGCATTCTCAACATTAGGTCTTCTATTCCTCTTCCAAGTTCTAGCCCAAATCCTATCTACTGTACAACAAATATCATTCCCAGGCTGCATTCTCATTGTCATGAGCCCTGGGCACTATTAACTTTTTTGGGTTCCTTCCTCCATAAGTAATTATTAGAAAATTACATTCTATGCTTATATTGCCATACAATGGATTTTATATATATTATATTTTCTCTTTTGATTAAAACATTAAAATTTAAACATTCTGGGAGCACCTTCAAGTATCATGGGCTCTGGGCATAGTGTCTACTGTGTCTATGGAGACAGTGGCCCTAGTCCTTTGTGTTCCACCAATCTTTTGTGCATCATCCCTCTAGGTGTATCTATGAAGCTGCACATTCAGCAATCATGCACATCCTCTAAGAAAAACCTGTAATTTTCCAAAGAACCTTTTTAAGCTACCACATTAAATGTACTTTCACTTTCCATTACATTCCCGATACACTTTTTCTCTCTCCTTCTCCTTGCTGTCATCTTTTCTCTATTCAACTTACTGCATGCCATAACCACTTCCTGAGCTCATACTGTGTGCCAGATACTTTGCTGGTGTGTGGAGCCATTTTTATGTTCGTTGTCTAGTCAGACTACAGATACTAAATATTTCTAAGTATAATGTAATCATAAATACAATGAGTGCTGTATAGAATAAATGCAAAGTGCCATAAAAATGTAAAGAAAAATCTGATATAGAGGTTGAGGGAACTTGCATCTAAGAATGTGATGTTTAAGATGTGAAGGATAAGTTGAATTAGGTAAAGAGTGGGGACAAGCTCTAGACACACTGTGTGTGTGAGACAAATTATCTTTGCATGTATAATATGCAAAGTTTTTTGAACCATGGACTGGATGTAACTCATTTCTGAGTTACATTTTTTTAGTTTATTTTCTGCTGCATTGTATATCTTGTTCTTATGCTTTCTTGAACCTAAATAACTATTTGCACATTGAAAATATGTAACATATTTGGAAGTTAAAGGCCAATAATATAACCATGTTTTAGATGACTGGAGTTACTGAATGGTTTTCTCTCTTAACTAAAGAATCAATACTGTAAGAGCTCCATGTAAATAATATCACTGACTTCTTTTTAAATAAAAGGGGTGCCTGAGTGGCTCAGTCAATTAAACGTCCGATGTCGGCTCAGGTCATGATCTCACGGTTCATGGGTTCAAGTCCCGCATCAGGGTATGTGCTGACAGCTGAAAGCCTAGAGCCTGCTTCATATTCTGTGTGTCTCTCTCTCTCTCTCAAAAATTAAATAAATGTTAAAAATTTTTAAATAAAATATATTTATTGCTTACTTGAGCTTCACAGGAACTTTTGAGATAATGGAATAATACTTTGCTAAGCCATAAGCATGAAACAAATGTTACATCTTAATACAGAGCTTCATAATCAGGTAGGCAAAATCCTACTTATCCAATCTCTACTATTAGGAATATGGCAACACAGATAAGAGACAAATAACTACTTGTTCAGTAGTAGTTATTTATTTATCACATATAAGTGTTCATCCAATATCTATTGTACATGCAGAAGAAAAGAAATCCCATGTTGGGTTGTATAGACAAGAAAGTGAATTAACCACGGCTCCTGATCTTGTGGGTTGACATTCTATATTCAAGCACTTTATCCCTAGTTGGTAAGTTCCATAAGGATAAAAGCTTTGCCTATTGATTCAGATATTCCAATGTAGTGTTTCAGATGTAGCCAGTGTTAATAAATACACGATGAGTAAATAAATACTCAGGAGATTAATAGCCATCCTTAAGATTGCTCTATAGGGATAAAACAAGAAAGCCTATTATAAGCAATCATAACATAGTCAACCAAAGAATGGCTAGGTAAAAATATAAGAAAATAGACACTAAACAATTATCAAAAGACGATACTCTGAAATCATTTAGGGTTAGAGCCAAGAGATAATGAAAGAAATGAGTGATTTGAAAATTATTTTTCCTTGTAATTTTATGAAGTTTCCAAACCTTCTATGTACCACCCATATTAAAACTTTAAGAAAAATTGTAAATGGTTTTAAAAATACACAGTCAAAACTTAGACGTAAGAGCAGACATAGGTCAAATATTTTTGAACCTTCTACCAAAAAAAGGACTAAAGAAGTGAGAAAAGATTATTCACTTTCAAGAGTTGACCACAATTATATACCCTTTTACAAATGAAGTATGGCTTTTAATATATAGGGGGAATCTTGATAATCCAGTAAGGCACACATTACTATGCTCATATTTGACAACAAAGTATCACAAAATGGTAAGCCACTTTTATTTCTGATGGATATTACTCCAAAGCAATAAAAAGCTTTCTGCTTGAGGCTGAAAATTGAGACAATTTTTTTTTATTTATTCTAAGAGAAAGAACAAACAGGGAAGGGGCAGAGAGAGAGGGAGAGAGAGAATCCCAAGTAGGCTCCGCACTGTCAGAGCAGAACCCAATGAAGGGCTCAAACTCAAAAACTGTGAGATCATGACCTGAGCCAAAGTCAGATGCTTAACTGACTGAGCCACCCAGGTGCATCTAGTTAGTATTTTTGTGTTGTAGCTGGAATTTACTGATGTGTTTCACTACACCTTTTTTTTTCCTATTAGCAATTTTAATGAGAGATAATTTTGTCCGTATTTTCCATAATTTTAAGTAAGTACAAAAGAGAATGTTTCTGTCACGTTTTCAGAAAAATAAAATACTTAAGAGCACAAAACCTATTGTTACTAAAAATTAGATGGATACCCAAACTAAACTTTCATCTACTGAGCCTCACTGAAAAATGTGTCATGCCCACATGAATAATAAATACAATGTCCCCTCAAAAAAGCCTTTTTGCTTAAGATATCTTTTAAATATACTATCTTGAGGCTATTTCTTAAGCATACATTAGTCCTTCTTTTTTCAGGTTATTTAATTGGTGCTTTGGTTTTGATTGGTTACTTTGCCAGACTGTCATTCTGAGAAATTGTCTCAGGTTACTAACTGTAAGACAACATTTTCTTATATGAAGGAAGTAAGCGGTTCAGGCCTTATATGTCTGAACATCATCTGTCTCCTCCCACTGATAAAAACTATAAATTACTTTCACAGTAGAGTTATTATGCATTCATTTTATAAATTCTTCAGTAATGCCTAATAAGACATCAATGTCATTGAGGCCCAAGCCTTTCTAAATATGGGGGATAGGCACTGCTGTCCCTTTGAAAGTGGGTAGGAAAAGGTCTTGAAGTTTTCTGTATGGCAAGCACAATGTTCTTCCTTAGAGTAAAATATTTATTTAGAGGTAGCTTGCTAATGGAGATTATGAGGTAATAAAGCCCCTGGGCAGAGGCAACATCAACATTATATTTTTCTTTAATTTTTGGTTATGTTTCTGTTTGGTTTTGTTTTGCATTCTTGTTGTCATTGCTTAAGGACCTCTTTTATGGCTTCTGGGTTTTCACTTTGTTCTAGATGGTTACATTTGTTTCCAGACATGTGGGTGGCTGCTCATTATGTGTGATAATCAGTAACATTATGCAATTTCAGCAAGAACAAATACAGAAATAAAAAATTATAGTGCTTCATCTTTGAAATAATCAGTGAAATAATCAGAATTATTTGAATTAGCTTATTAAAAGATAGAACCTAAAAGAAAAAAATATCATGGGAAAACAATTATGAAAAAAGTTAAAATTTGATTTCCAAGGCCATTTCTTTAAAGAATATACGTTCCTTCTTTATTGGCATTATGAGCAAGTTGATTTTCTTTTTGGTTTCACAGTGTTTTGAACTTCAGGAGTCTTGTTTTTCAGAAAATTAGAATCATAAATATGCCTAGAGCCTATCTTGTAAAATACCAAGGGCTGCGGGAAATTTGCATGTTCTAAAGTATTTGTATTATTCAGGATGGATGCATAAATACTGATTAACTTTAGACTGTTTAAAACTAAACATGCATGTTAATAATTTAAAAGGAGCTTAAATAAAAATGATGTATATAACTTTAAAGAAGACAAAAAAATTTTGGAAAAGAGAAAGGGAACCCTCTTGCACTATTGGTGGGAATGCAAACTGGTACAGCCACTCTGGAAAACAGTATGGAGTTTCCTCAAAAGTTAAAAACAGAACTACCCTATGATCCAGCAATCATACTACTAGCTATTTAACCAAAGAATACAAAAATACAAATCTAAAGGGATACATTTTATATGCGTAAAACAGATGATGGGGATTAAGGAGTGCACCTGCTCTGGGGCACCTGGGTGGCTCAGCCAGTTAAGCATCCAACTCTTGACTTGGGCTCAGGTCATGATCCCATGGTTTGTGGGTCTGAGCCCCTCACTGACAGTGTGGAGCCTGCTTGGGATTCTTTCTCTCCCCCTCTCTCTCTGCCCCTCATACTCTCTTTCTCTCTCTCTCAAAATAAATAAACTTTAAAAAAAAATGGGGCCCCTGGGTGGCTTAGTCAGTTAGGCACTAGACTCTTGGTTTTGGCTCAGGTCACAATCTCACATTTCATGGGTTCAAGCCCCATATCAGGCTCCACACTGACAGTGCAGAGGCTGCTTGGGATTGTCTCTCCCTCTCTCTCTCTGCCCTCCCTCACTCACTCTCTCTTTCTCTCTCAAAAATAAACTTAAAAATTTATTTTTTAAAAAAAGAGTGTACTTGCTCTAATGAGCACCAGGTATTGTATGGAAGCATTGAATTACTATATTGTATACCTGAAACTAATACTACACCATATGTTAACTAGAATTTAAATAATTTTTAAAAAGAAAAAGAAATGACAACTTAAATTTATTAAAATTAGCCATTTTGATAAAAAAGAAGCAAAAGAAGCAGTAATATAAAATAAATGGAGAAAAAATGAAACATGAAAAAAGCTGAACTATAATGCACAAAATGAGATGCTAGGAACAAACCTCAATTTATTACTAAACACAGGTGATGCGAAGGTACTCAATTTACCATTTAAAAGATGAAGACTATGGATTAGGAGATTAGGTTAAGACAGACCAAGAGCCTTCAAAGCCCTGAGTAAGTCATATCGATTTAACTCCTGTGCACCCAACTCTAAGGACTGCAAGAATCTATCCTACAGCAATTGATTGCAAATCAAACACTTTAATTAAGCTAAGCCCTTACTAGATTGGTGGGCCTCCATCCCACAAAAATTTAGTTAACAGCTAAACACCCTAATCAACTGGCTTCTCTCGCCTTCTAGGAGGGAAAAAAAAAAAAAAAAAAAAAAGGCGGTAGAAGCCCTGGCAGTATTTGAAGCTGCTTCTTTGAATTTGCAAATCAATGTGATATTTCACCAGAGAGCTTGGCAAAAAGAGGGCTTCAACCTCTGTTCTTAGATTTACAGTCTAAGGCTTTACTCAGCCACTGTAGCTATGTTCATAAACAGCTGACTATTTTCCACTAACCACAAAGATACCGGAACTCTCTACCTTTTATTCGGTGCCTGAGCTGGCATATAGGAACTGCCCTCAGCCCTCTAATTGGAGCTGAACTCAGCCAACCCAGTACTCTACTAGGAGATGATTAGATCTATAAAGTAATTGTCATTGCCCATGCATTCGTGATAATTTTCTTTATGGTAACACCAATCATGATCAGAGGCTTTGGGAACTGAGCAAGTTTAAATTAAATGATTTTATGAAGACATACAAAAAATACTAACAAAAAAAAAAAAGAAAAAAACAAAGGGGCAGAGGAGGAGGAAAAGCCTTGTGCAGCCATCCTGAAAAGAGACAAAACAGACTTTAGGGGGAAAATATTAGAGACCATATAAAGTTACATATAAAATAATATGAAAGTTAAATTAACAGCGACAAAAAATTTAAACCTAGGAACATAAGCTCAATATATAAAGAGCATAAATTGGCAGAATTACAAAGAAAAAAATTAAAAATTCACATATGGTAGGAGGTCATAACAAACTTAACAAAGCGATTGAGGTTACAGAAGATCTGAATAACCCAATTCTCTGGTTATTAAATTTTGAAACCAATAAAATACTCTTTCAAGCACCTATGGAACAACTACAAAACTAATACAATAAAGCAAATGTCAATAAACTTTTAAAAATTATTATTTATAATGGAATATTATTCAGTCTTAAAAAGAAACTCTGACATGTGCAATAATATAGATGAACCTTAAAGGCATTAGGCTAAGTGAAATAAGCCACTAACAAAGGACAAATACTATGTGATTCCATTTGTGTGACACACCTAGAGTAATAAATTCATGAAGACAGGATTGTGGTTACCAGGGGCTGGGAAAAGGGGGAAAGACAGTTATTATTCAAAGGGTACAGAGTTTCAATTTGGAAAGATGAAAAGGTTCCGGAGATACACTGTGGTAATGGGTGCACAACAAGGTGAATATACCTAATGTCACTGCACTCTACACTTGAAAACAATTAAATGGTAAATTTTTTGTTATATATATTTTCCAGGAAAAAAAGGAAGAATTAATATTATAAAGATCATGTATGCTGATGACATTATAATCAGAGATATAAAGTATGTAGATGAAAATATACACTATACTCTGTTACTGAAAGAATTAAAATCATAAAGATTACAGTTCTTCCCAAATTATTTCTGGAATGTTTCAGCTCATTCTAAATTTTGTGTTGGAGATTAAAGGCAGAGACGAGCTATGTGAATTTTGAACATAAGGAATAAGCGGGGAGATAGGCCCAACCAAATACCTATACATACTAAAACCTAAATCATTTAACACAATAGAGTATTATTACATCATTGAATAGAGTATAATAAATTAGTAGGATAGAATAGAGAGCCCAGAAGGAGACCCATGACTATATGGAAACTCCGTAAATAATAAAGATGCCCTACAGAATAGCAGTTAAACAAGGAATGTCTATACGTGATGCTGGGAAAACTGGTAACCTCTAAGGGGAACAATAAATTTAGATTCCTAATACTATCTGGAAAAATAAAGGATTAAAAACTAAAATGTAAAATTCACAATTTAAAATATTTAATAATGTGGAGAATATCATTCTAAAGTTGGAGAAGGAAAGGAATTTAAGTACTTTATAACATGAGCCAGTAAAATACACGCCACCATGGAAAAGAGAAGAGACTAAACAGGTTGGAATGTTCACTGAGCATCTACTAGGCCCTGAAAATGAGGCCTGCTGTCCATTCACTGAGGCCTAGACACTGAGGCTGGGGGAGGAGGGCCCAGGGTTCCTCCATCTGAAGCACTGCTTTGTACAAACCTAAGCACACAAAGCAGGCATCACTTTAGGTTCTGACATAAGTTCATAACAATTCAAGGCCATGTGCTAATCAGATCTGGGTCTGGGTCCAGACCACTCAGCCTAAAAGAAAAGACAAGATAAATTAGGGGTAAAATGTTTGCAAATATTTAATGAATAAAGCAATTTTTAATGTTTGCATTACATACATAACTCTTAAAAATAAATGGGGACAGAAAAATGGACAAGTATGAACAAGGAATACCCAGATAATGAAACATTTCAATAAACCAACAAATACATGAATAGAAACAACCTCAGTAATAAAAGAAATGTAAATTAAAACCAACAGGGGATGCCATTTTACACTCATCAGATTGACCCAACATTGGAACTCTGATAATAGCAAGCATTAGTGAAAATATAGAGCAAGAAAAACTCATAGATGGCTTGTAGAAGGATAAATTGTTACAACCACATCAATGAACAATCCACTAATATTGAGTAAAAGTGAAGATGAACAATAAATCTACAGTAAAAATGGTAAGTGAAAAAATCAAGGAAAATAATGTATATGAAGTTAATTATTTAAGTTTAAAAATGTGCAAGTGAATATCATATACTGTTTAAATGTATATGAATGTAGTAAAAATATAAAGAGAAAGGCATGCGAAAAATAGGCAAAATTAGAGAAATAGAAGGGAGATAAGATAGGAGAGAGACATACAGGTAATTTCAACTATATACTATATTTCTTATGTTGTATGACAATATTAAACTATTATATAATAATGTACCATATGTCATATAGTATGTATATATTATATACAATTAATTTTTTTAACCTTTATTTATGAGAAAGAGAGACAGAGTGTGAGCAGGGGTGGAGCAAAGAGAGAGGGAGACACAGAATCCGAACCAGGCTCCAGGCCTTGAGTTGTCAGCACAGAGCCTGACGTGGGGCTCGAACTCACAAACCGTGAGATCATGACCTGAGCCGAAGTCGGAAGCTCAACCGACTGAGCCACCCAGGAGCCCCAAATTACAATTATTTATTAGATTTTATTTCTTAAGCTGAATGTTATGGATGTCCATTATTATATTTATCATTTTCTCTGTATATAAATACAGAGAAAATAAATTGTAAATGTTTAATAAGTTGGCGCATACAAAACACCAATATTATTGTAACACAATGGTTTTAGTTATAGGACTAAGTTTTTGTATGGAGGAAATAAAGATTCACTGGAAAATACAAACAGGGGAGTTCCTGGGTAGCTCAGTCAGTTAAGCAGCCAACTCTTCATCTGCTCTGTTCATGATCTCAAGGTTCATGGGCTCAAGCCCCACATTAGGGACTGACAGTGCAGAGCCTGCTTGGGATTCTTTCTCTCTCCCTCTCTCTTTGCCCCTCCCCCCACCAAAATAAATAACCAAAAAAAAAAAAAAAAAAAAAAAGGAAAATACAAATAGAATGAGTGAAAGAAAAAAACAGAAATAAAATGTTAAAGTAGATAAGAAAAAAATAAAATAAGTATGAAAAAATATTTTTATTAAGTTTAAGCTAATTTACAGGTCATATAGTCATAGAATATTCATTAATTTGTACCAACTTACACTGATAAATGAATACAATAACATGTACAATTAAGTATATTTCATTTTTAGAATTTCAACATATTATTAAATTCATCTCAATGAGAAAACGACGATCCTTAAGGGACTGAGAAATGAGAGCAGAAGGATGTAAATTAGAAATGTAAAATGAGGATTTGGAATAGAAAACAAATTTAAATGTGCAAATTTTAGGAAAATATCTAAAAGGACAAAAACAATTAAAAGTAATTACTTCTAAACACTGAAACTCTGATTGCTTTACTGATTGTTATATTCTTATTGTGACTGACTGTACTTTCCAAATTGCCTAATAAGCATTTATTTTATTTTATCTTATTTTATTTTACTTTATTTTTTAAAATGTCTTTATTTTTGAGAGAGAGAGGACAAGAACATACGGGAGGGACAGAAAGAGAGGGGGGGAGAGAGAGAGAATCCTAAGCAGGATCCACACCCTTTGTATGGAGGTGGATGTGGGGCTCGAACTCACGGTACCGCGAGGTCATGACCTGAGCTGAAATCAAGAGTTGGACACTTAACCAAATGAGCCACCCAGGTGCCCCATAAGCATATATTTTTATTTTAGAGGTTCTTTTGAAATGTTTTACTTTATTGTAATATCAGTATTTTAATTGGCTAGATATGCTAAGGTGGTGTGCATGTGTGTATTTAAAGTAAACACGAATTGCTATTAACTCAGACAGACTTGGACAATGAAGGACTATTAGATACAAGCTACGTATGAACAGAAACTCCCATTGCACTATTATAATCCCAGTCCCAAATTTAGAACTTGGAACATAACAGGAGCTCACTAAATTCTGAGTTTGAAGAATGTATATATTATATCTTAAAAATATGACTGCTTCTAAAAACAGAGAGAGACAAATCAAAAAACAAGACTCTTAACTATAGAGAACAAACTGGTGGTTACCAGATGGAAGGTAGGTGGGGGGGGATGGGTAAAATGGGTGATGGTGATTAAGAAATATAATTACGACGAGCATTGAGTAATATATAGAATTGCTGAATCACTATATTGTACACCTGAAACTAATGTAATACTGTATGTTAATTAGACTGGAATTAAAATTAAAAACATTTTTTAAAAACTAAATAAATAAACTGATAAAGTAAAAGAAACAAAAGAAATACATAACTCCTTCCAGATTTGGGAGAAAAATCTGACTCTATTTGTTTGAGCTGGTAAATCTACATAATTTTTAAATGTCATTTAAATTTCTTGTGTTTCTTCTTCACAGTGTGGTTTACCAAAGAGTTTTGTGGCAATCAACAACTCTAGGTCACTAAGATATCTTATTTTGTTTTAACTCACCAGTGTATTGGAATAATTACTTTATCCTATTAAAGTCATAGTTACAACAGGTGATTGAAATGAAGTTTCAGGGAAAGTCTACACTTCTCGATATGTTACTGTGTGTATAGAAGTAATTCACTTTTACCTTAGTGCCTTAAATTAAGGGTGAGACATTGGTTGATGATATTTGGCTAAAGGCTGGTATAATGCGGAATACAGCCCAAATATAGTACCTGTGAGCAGTGGTCTCCAAAGCGAGGAATACAAGCCAATACGGTGGGGTATAAAAGAAAACAGTAGAGCTTCAACTGATATTTGGTTTTTAAATAAAAAAACAAAAATCAAATAAACTATACTAATATTTGATACATGAATAGACATTAGCATTTACACCCAGTCCCTGCATCAAGGATTACACAGGACAAACTCTCTGTAAGATATCCTAACATAGGAAGGGGAGTCTAATTTCAAACCTTAATATAAAACTACAATCAATATAAAGCTATAATCAAAACAGTATGCTCCTGGCATAAGGATAGACATATAAATCAATGGAATTGTACTGAGGATCCAGAAATAAACCCTTATACTTATGACCAATTTATTTTTACCAAGAGTACTAAGATTTTTCAATGGAGAAAGATTAGTCCTTCAACAAATGGAGCTAATTCATCTGCATATCCACATGCAGAAGAATGAAACTGACCTTTTCTCACACCACACAAAAATGAACTCCAAGTGGATCACAGAACTAAATATGAGAGCTAAATTTATAAAATTCTTTTAAGAGATATAAGAGTAAATCTTAGATGTAAGACCAAAAGAAAAAAATATCCTGAAAATACATAAATTAGATATAATCAGAGCTAAAAACTTTGTTTCAAAAGGACACCATCAAGTAAATAGATAATCCATGAATCAGAGAAAATATTCACAAAACATGTATCTGATAAGAGATTTGTACCCAAACTATATAAAGAATTCTTATGCCTCCATAACAAAAAACCAACCCAATTCAAAAATTAAGTCAATTTTCTGAATACACATTTCTCTAAAACAGATACACAAATGACCAATAAGCACATGAAAAGAAGCTCAACCTCATAAGCTACAAGGGATTTGTAAATCAAAACAACAATGAGAAATAACTTCACACCAACCACATTGGTTTATAGTAAAAAAGATAGATAATAGCAACTGTTGGTGGGAATGTGGAGAAATTGGAAGTTTCATACACTTAGTAAAAAGGAAATATGATGGAGCCCCTTTGGAAAACAGTCTGGCAGTTCCTTAAAAAGTTAAACAAAGAACTACCACATAACCTAGAAATTTCCATAATATGTATATACTTAACAGAAATGAAAATACATGCCTTACAAAAATTTAAACACGAATGTTCACAACAGTACTATTCATAATAACCCAAAATAGAACAACCTATATATCCATCAACTGATGAATAAATTATGGCATATCTATGCAATGGAATATTATCTAGCCATAAAAAAGTAATTTTTTTGTTCATTCATAAATAATACACAAACTTATTTGCTATTTTCAGGAGAAATTTAGTCATTAAACTGCAAGTTGAAAAACTATGAATACCTAAAAATGTGTAAATATCCACTCAAAATAAATTTTAGTGAATTAAGTCTTAATATGTTTACATTTAAAAATCACAAGCCTATTAAGTCAAGGTCATAAATCAAATGACACAAAGTGACCAGAAACACCACATAGGGCACACTTGAAGGCCACCAATAGGCCTCCCTCCTCCGGGAGCTCTGCTGGGGAGATGGGTAATCTGGTAGCTAAAGAAGGCTGTGATAAACTGTTGAAGTCAAACACTGAACAATATATGAGACCTTAAATAAAGGAGGTAAATTCTAGGTTCTGGAGAGCTTAATCAGATTATTGGAGAAGGAAAAGAAAAGAGCACAGGCAGAAGTCTCAGAAGCATTTGAAACCAGAGGAGTCACAGCCTCTGACCTACCTGTTAGCAGCTCTCGTGGTCAAATGTGCCCAACTACCCTGGGAAGCTGCAGGTCAAGAAGCAAAGAGCGGTTCCTGCTGAGCCAGGTCCCCCTGACACTGAGAGTCCTTACCATCAGCTGAGAAAGTCCGTTCTCAAAGCATGCGCACAAAAGTTTCTAAAGGAATCCTAGTAGCTCCAAAGCCATGTCAGATGGGCAGAGCCCATGGAGGTTGGGTGTGAAGTCTCAAACATCCCAAGAATATTAGGGACAAGTGCACAGTTACACAACGAAAACAGTAAAGAGCCAGAAAGAGACATTTGTGATGTGCTGTAAATATACACTTTCGTTGTGACCTGTCGTTCCAGCTCCAGGAGCCAAGAGGTCACGCCTCCTGCCCCGAGCTCCAGTCCAGACAAAGGCACCAGCTCCTCCACGAGGCCGGGGGATGGACAAGGCACAACTTCCACTTCCCTTTAAATGATTTAACAGCTCACTGCCAGATGTAGCAGCACTTTTAGGCATTTCTAAAAATTGAAAACACTAAGTAGGTTATCCACACTAGGAAAGTACCGATACGAAGATCTCTGTCCTGGGAAATACAAATCAGAAGCCTGACTGGCGTTCCAGGCCGAGGTCAGGCAGGAGAATCCTGGCTCAGAGGGCGGAGGCCTGGGAGGTACCAAAAGGGCGCGAGCCACTCCTGTCTTCAACCGCCAACAGAGGCTGAGTAATGGCCAACCCGTTACACCTGGCAGGAGGCGGACTGCTCCCCGCGCAAGAGCAGGTGACCAGCAGACACCTAGACCCCGGGGCCACGGTGCCGCGGTCACTTCCTAGAGGTGAGGCCCAGGCTTCGTCACACATCGTTTATGCAGCACCCAAAGCGCTGCTCTTTAATATCTTCCTTGTGGGTCCCGAGCGTCCCGCCTCGGGCCACGGCGGCACCTGGAAACCTGGAGCAGAGGCCCCCACGCAGCTGCCCACTAAGCCTGCAGGCCTCGTCCGCGTGGGGACGCCCGGCCTCACTCAGCTGGTCGCGTCTCTCACCACCCACCTCAGATGCAAAAACACTTCACAACCAGATTTCTAGAAAGAGTGTCAAGAACAGGCTTCTTTACACAGCCAGGCTTCTTCCACCTGGCAGTTGCGTCTTGGGAAAAGGTAAAATGCTCCTTTAGCAGTCAACACTGTGTTCCTCACATCCTCGAACCTGGTTCTTGTAAAATCCTGGCTTTCTCTCTGGGCTCACGGGTCACGCCGTATGCGGAGTTACACAGCTCCCTGGAATCCACAGTGAGGAATTCGACTCGGTCTTCACTCCCGGAACTGCAGGAAGGGCCGCCGCTGACCAGCAGCTCAAATTTCCAGCCCTCAATCACGTGGCTACAACTGCGCAAGCTCCTCTTCCTCACGCTGAAGCTCACGCTATGCGGCACCTGTGACGTTTTGCGGCCTCGTTCTCGAATTTTATCCTTCACAAGTTTCCTTACCGAGGAAATGTTATAAAATTCTGCTTTCTCCAACACCCCTTACTCTATCCAGTTCAGCACAGGAACCAAATAGGTAGAATGTCTGTCCCATCCTTGTCCAAGTCCTGGCCACGTGCTCCTGTGGCCTAAACGGTACACGAAAGATTTCCGGTCCGCACAGCGTCTGCCAGGTGGTGAGGAAGTAGGTTCCGCCTTCATCGTGCAGGATCCACTAGCACCTGCGGCCAGACCCGGAGCGCCGCTGTGCAGCAACAGCTCTGGCAGCCGCCCCCTGCCGCCCCGAATGCGGTTCCAAGGTGCCCTCTAACTGTGCCTGCGGTACCAGCTCGCAGTCCTTCTCCAAGACCTCAGAAAGCCCCGTCACAGCGCCACAGAGAATACTTTCCGGTTGATGGGGTAAAATGCCTCCATGTGGTCAGAAGGTACAAACTTTCAGTTATGTAATGTACAGCATGGTGAATATGGTTTAATAATACTGTATTATGTATTCAAAAAAATGTAATGAAGCTCTGATGCATGCTACAGCATGGATGAACCCTTGAAAACATACGAAGTGAAAGAGGACAGCCACACAAGACCATGTATTGTACAATTCCGTTTACGTAAAATGTCCTGAATAGACACATTTTCTTTTATGTAGACAGTAGATTCATAGTTCCCTGAGAGTAGAGGTGGGGTAGTGGGGAATTACTGTTGATGGGCACAGAGTTTCTTTTGAGGGTGATTAAAATGTTCTAAAATTGACTGTGTTAATGGTGGTACAACTGTGTGAATATATTAAAAACTATTGAATTGTACACTGAAGGGACTCAACCATATGATATGTGAATTGTATCTCAATAAAGTTGTTAAAAATAACACTTTTTTCATCATAGTGCCAAAAGCCCATTAACTCTCAAGGCAAAATTTATTTACAAATGATTTTTATTTCATTTTTATCTCACCTTTCTCAGTTTATCCTTTTGTGCATATTCTGTTAACATATAGAATACACTCATGTAATGGTACATTTATGTAATTTGGAAAGATATACTTTTACGTCTTTTTATGTATCTATATAATGATTATATACATAAGTATCTGCTGAAATATGTGTATTACCTGTGATAAAAAAATTGTACACAATAAGAGTTGAAGAGTAAAGTGTTCCTTCTTATTTTTGTTTTAAATTTTTTAACTTTTATTTATTTTTGAAAGAGCGCACAAGGGGGAGAGGGACCAGAAAGAGGGAGACAGAGGATCAGATTTGAAGGCTCCCACAGGGAGCACAGAGCCCACGGTGGGGTGGGGTGGGGTGGGGCATCAAATTCAGGAACCATGAGATCATGACCTGAGCCAAAAAGAAGAGTTGGTAGCTTAACCCGCTGAGCTGCCCAGCTCAGTAAAAATGCTCAATAAAGTGTTCCTTTTTAAAGTAAATTTTGATAAGGTAGAGGGTACCTTTCCACATTGGGCTCCATTCTGACATTGTGGTATCTACTTGGGATTCTCTCTCTCCCTCTCTCTCTGCCCCTACCCCCCTCTCAAAATAAATACATAAACTTAAAAAAAAAAAAAAGACAGGGTACCTTTAACAAATATGTAAGACTGTTTATCATTCCCCATTTCCCATAGCAATGGGCAGTATTTCTGAATTCTAGTGTGCGAGAGTGGCAACTAAGTCCCGGAGAAGCTGGAATAACAAATTTGTTCTCAGCAGCAACAGAAAGCACTCACTATTTCTATACTAACCTTCCAGTTCCTAGTGGTGGCCCCTTGTAGCAGAGGTCGGGATCCAGGTAGATAAATTACTGCTGTCATGTACTCACTGGTTTCTTCCAGTGAGGGCAGGTCAGTCTCACTCCCTTCTTCTCAGAATCTTCTCATTCCAAACAAGAGTCTTAGCTTAGCATATTATTCATACCATCAGACAATATACAAAAAGGCACAAAGGAAAGGTAAAAATTTATATGTCAAATATTATCCTCATTTTCAAATCATGAGGAATCTATAAACAATGTGACTCATGAGGCAGAGCTGTGGGTACATGAACAGTACACAGCTTTCAGGTAAAGCATCACTAGCAGAATCAGAGGGAATTGTTTTCAAATGTACCAGCATTTATATGTGTGTGCAGGGTGAATGTATATGGTATGTGGTTATACCATAATTCTGGATTGAGGCTTAAAGGTTTACTTTAAACTCTAAAACTGAACCTATTTAACAACATTGTTCCTCAACTAAGTAGAATATTGGTAAAAGTTACTATGTATGTGAAGATTATGTAAATTGTTTCCAATGCATTCATAGATACCCTCAGATATAAGAGTTGTAAGGGGAAAATAATTACTAATGTGGTTACACTATGCCTTTACATCTGTGGTTGTTTTGGAAATGTTTAAGATCCAGCCACTTTGGAGTGCTCTTGGAAAATGACCATTTTAAATCACTTGGGATTTTACTGACTACAGAATACAAAAGAAACCACATTTGAATTTTGAAATTAAATAAGTGGCTAGTCCATAATGAGTAATTTCTTTCACAATAAAAAAGTAAAGAAAACAAGTTATATTTTTGTTCCTTTATTTGCTTTTTAGCTTCTACATTTTACAATTGCCTGTGGAAAAAATTTCAAGAGAATAGATTGAAATCATTTTAATTGCATAACAGCCCAGAGGAAGATAGAATTGTGCAATAGTCCTCACTAGTACCCTCTGTTTGGTTGATAGCCAGTGCACAGTGCAGCATGAACAATGGAGCGCTGGTCTAGAAATAATAGCCTGAAGATAAAGGGAGAAAAATAGAGGTTTCGTTTGACTATGATGAATCTCTTGAGCATTTCCTTTATTCCTCCCCTTTGATAATTAGAGTCCAGATATAAAACAAATCATAATGAGAAGAATGACAAGCAGTATAAATCATTGCTATTTAAGACACAAGTATTAGATGGATTTATCCTGAATAAGTGTTCTTAGCCTAGGTTCTCTGAAGAATTCTAGTGGGTACAAAATCCCTGAAATTGTGTCCAAAGTTGCTTGAGTATGTGCATCTGTGAATTTTCTGGACCTGTAATCTGTAGCTTTCATCGGAGGTCCTTAAAAAAATGTTACAAGTCACGGCTGCAAGAAAAAAATGCAGTAGTGGCTTTAATAATGTCCCAATAATTACAACTTTTAGGTTTCTCTATTAATAAACCAGGTTTTCTTTCTAAATTTTATTTATTTATTTGGGGGAAGGGAGCAGAAAGAGAGAGGGAGAGAGAGAATGCCAAGCAGACTCTGCACTGTCAGTGTGTAGCTCAACATGGGGCTCAAACCCACGGGTTGTGAGATGATGACCTGAGCCAAAATCAAGAGTTGGATGCTTAACCAGTTGAGCCACCCAGGCGCCCAATAAACCAGTTTTGATGACAGTATGTCCTGAGTGGATTTTTATTTTAAAAACCATGGATTTAAACATATAACAAAGTGGTCAAGTAAGTAGGTTGAGAAATCTTGCAGAATCAGGCATTTAAGTTTTATACCTTCACCTTTCCTCCCAAGAAAACATCTTAACTAAACTCAACATTAGGAGAATGCCCATATTTCACTACTAGTCTCCAGATCCAATTGCTTGTGTGCAAATTACCAAACATGTCAAGTTCTAGAAAATGTGTGATTTTATGTCGATTTCACCATCTCCCAAAACATACACGCGTCAAAGGCAAGATATTCCAATTTTGTCACTGAACTAGAAGCCAATTACTGGTAGCTCCCTGCTAAAATGTTGGGCTAACAAAAAAAGAAAGAGAAAGAATATTGTTTCACCTATATTTCTTCTGGCATTTAACCACAAGCATCCTCTTAAAACAGAAAACTTTCCTCTAAAAATAGAAAAGTGTTTGAGGAAACACACAGCTCAACCTGTAGCCTGTAAGAAAACATCTTAAACACTTGTCTCTATAAGTTGGAATGAAATATTGCTGTTTAATCTACAACAAGACCTTTATAATCATAGGACACATTTACTAAGACAAATATAATTTATATTATATTTACTACTTATATTTACTACTTACATTATATTTACTAATAATCATAGGACACATTTACTAAGACAAATATAATACACCTCAAAATAATTTAATTTTTGAAAGGAATGACTTTGTAAATATTTCCTCAAACCTAAAAATAAATATCACAAAACAGGCATTGCAATTTAAACAATTCTGTGATGATTTCTTGACTTTGGTGGAATTTAACGAATTGATTAATCTATACACTCATTCACTATATTAAGAGTCTATTAAATGTTAGGCATCATGGTAGCAACCAGAAGATACAATGATGAATAAAACAGATATAGTCACTGCCCTGTGGAGTTTATAGTCTAGTGAGGGGGACAAATATTCATCAGGTATACACAAAAAAATATAAAGAAGCAACTGAGGTAAGGGCTATAAGCGAGTCAAGATAAGCTTCTCCAAGGAAGGGATATTTGGGCCAAAAGATGAAAAATAATAAGGAGCTCTCAGCACAGAGCCCGACATGGGGCTCGAACTCATGAACTGTGAGATCATGACCTGAGCCGAAGTCCAGCACTTAACTGACTGAGGCACCAGGCACCCACATTTGTTAATATTCTGATGGGATATAAGAAGGCCTTTCTATTTTTAGCTTGAAATAACTAACTTAAACTAGTTAGTACTTAAATTGGTACAATGATCATATTGCCTGTGGTAAGAATTTTTTCAGTGTTTGCATCAGAAATGACTATTTTCATAAATTTTAAAAGCTAATGATTCTCAATTTCAAAAACCTTTCTCAGTTTTCTTCTTACAACCGATCTTCAATAATTCTATCTTCCCTGAGATTGTCCTATGTGTTACACTGCACTGCATTTTATTTTTTTTTATTATTTTTTTTTTTAATTTTTTTTTCAACGTTTATTTATTTTTGGGACAGAGAGAGACAGAGCATGAACGGGGGAGGGGCAGAGAGAGAGGGAGACACAGAATCGGAAACAGGCTCTAGGCTCCGAGCCATCAGCCCAGAGCCTGACGCGGGGATCGAAGTCACGGAGCGCGAGATCGTGACCTGGCTGAAGTCGGACGCTTAACCGACTGCGCCACCCAGGCGCCCCTGCACTGCATTTTAAATGTTTATTGATCTGCATTGATCCATTCCTACCTCCATGAGCATAGACCAACAGATTTATTTTTAAAACCCAAAAGGGGAGATGCCGGGGTGGCTCAGTTGGTTAAGTGTCCAACTCTTGATTTTGGCTCATGAAATCAGTTTGTGGATTTGAGCCCCATGGCGGGCTTTGTGCTGGCAGTGCAGAGCCTGCTTGGGATTCTCTCTCTGCTCCTGCTCACAGGCTCTGCCTTTCTGTCTCTCAAAAAATAAATAAATAAGGTTTAAAAACAATCCAAAACGGGATATAACTATAACCTAGTATTAGCAAAAGAAACTTGTAATATCTAAAAAGAACAAACACATAATATAATACTAATACATAATGCTTAGTTATAAGCATTTTAGTTTAAGATCCTATCTGGTATTATTTGGTTTTAGTATAACAGATTTAATTCTGAATAGAATGACACAGACAATGTAAATTTCACTAAAATAAATTCCTGGCTTACATGAATGAACATCAGTTTAAAAGTTATTTTAGTGGCACCTGGGTGTCTTAGTCCATTAAGTATCCGACTTTGGCTCAGGACATGATCTCACAGTTGATGAGTTCGAGACCCACGTTGGGATCTGTGCTGACCGCTCAGAGCCTGGAGCCTGTTTCAGATTCTGTGTCTCCTTCTCTCTCTGCCCCTCCCCTGCTCATGCTCTTTCTGTCTCTCTCAAAAATAAATAAACATTAAAAATTTTAAAGTTGTTTTATCTCTCTGAAAAATATTTAAAATATTATCATGCATTTTTATGCACATGTTATTTATTAATGATATACCAAAATTCCTATTAAGAATGATATTGATAAAGTAAATCTGAAAATGTACAATAAATATAAAGAAGATATTTAAAGTGGTTATATTCAATTGCTGCCAAACTTATTATATTTGATTTACTACATGTCAATAAACACAATATCTAGTGTTAATGGTGTGATTTTTCATGTGCTTAGTTCTTCAGTAAAAAAATAAATAATAATTATCTTTTCACAACTTGCTCATAATTTGTTCACAACTTAGTAAAAGCTAAAATAGTTCTCATTATTAGATGGTGAGTCTATTATTAATTATACCTGGAGATTTTACACCATGCTTCTTAAATATGGGGTTTGAAACAAAGTCAGTGGAGGAGGTCACAATACATGAGGGAGAAGAAGAAAACTGAAAGTCTATTGTTAACCATCTTTAGGAGTTTGAACTTCATTTTGAACGCAGCAAGTACTCATTGACATGTTATAGAAGGTGAAAGAAGATGATTATATTTGCATTTATGGATAGCTTAACATTTCATTTTAGTTGAGTGGGAATTGAAAGACTGGTTGTTGGCAGAGCTGATGAGTCATGACCAGTGGGCCTCTGGCTGAGCTACCAATCCGTCCTTCTGCCTGCTCAATTGTCCCTGAATCTGTTGAACATTTGCTTGGGTTGGTATGAGTTTGCTTTGTGTTTGGTGAAGATAAAAGGAGTTCTGGGGGAATATGAAAGAAAATATGGGACAAGATGAGGAATGCAGAGGAGAGAACAAGTCTGCCCTCTGGCCCCACTGAATGGTTATTTAAGCTTTAGGAGGTCAAGCCTTCCAGTAAAAGGTGAAAGACCTGTTTTTGTATGAGATTTAAAGCCCAAGCACTGTTCTTCTGGGCCTCCTGTGGTAAATGGGTCATAAAGTGTGAAAGAGGGCATTTTCTTATTTCTGGCAGAAGAAATCATTGACGAAATAATTGAAATTATTGAAGACTAAAGGGAATGGAGGGCCACTTAGCACTCTGATTATTGTAAAGCTTTGAAAACTTTGGAGGCAGCAACCAAAACGTGGGCAGTGGTGGTGGGCGTCACAGATCATGGCAGGAGCTGGTGGTTCTCAAGTAAACATGGATTCATTCCTGAACATATTAGTACTGCAGGGGCATGGAATCAGGCTCTTGGTCCAGAGTTATGGAGTTAAGGATTACCACGGCAGCAGAAGGTGGGTAATTGATGTAAATGTGATCTAATTTTAATCACTGGCCAGATACATGTATTACAAATGAATTCAATGAATCAGACAATTAGAGACAAGCAGGAGACTCTATAGTAATCCGGTTGACACAGCTGGGTGGTCAGACTCAGAACTGCAGTTATGGGTTGAACAGAAGAAGGACCTATGAGATATTTAGAAGACAGAAACAACGTAATGTGATGAATTGGGAATCTCTCCTTGAGGGAATTGGGGAGCAATGATGAAAAGCATGGCCTCTGAAATCAGACTGTTTTGTATTTATCACTTAACAGCTGCACGATAGGCAAATTACTTAACTTCTTAAAATCTCAGTTGTCCCATATTTTGAATTTGTAAGTTTTGAATAACAGTAGTATCTACTGCTAGTATCTAATAGAGATGCCTCTCAAAGTTAAATGAGACGACTCACTTAAAATACCTAGCACAATGCTAGGCACATTCTAGGCATTCAGAACATATGAAAAATCATTAGCAAACCTGCAGAAAGTATTCAAATTATGAGGAAATCAAAGTGTCCATTATAGGAAGTCCTATTTATATGCAAATAAAACATCCTGTTAGATGAACAGATTTATCATCGACACTGTCGCCAATATGCTGATTGTTAATGGGTTAATATTCTGAATATTTGGTCACCTTTAGGCTTTGCTTATGCATGAATTTTTCCTACCAGAATATGTTTATATGTGTGTATCTACATGTGTGTATGCATATACCTGTATGTATGTGTGTGTATTTATTACATCTGTGCGTGTGTGTGTATATAAGTATATGAAAATAATACCTTGCAAGCAAGATCATAAAATTGCATTCAAATAATTAAATAGATACAAAAGTAACGTGAGATGAAAAATTGACAAATTGTGATCACAAATAATAAAAATCCTTCTTCCCTGATATTTCTCAGGAGACAGCTCTGTGTCCAGCAGGGTTCTGGCAGAACCATGAGTTACGTCTTGGGATAGAGTAAGGAATAGAATCACAGAGCAAGGAAGGTGCCCTATTACTTGCATGATATAATCCCTGAAATTCCCCTATTTGCTTCTAAATCTGTGAGAGAGAAGAATGAGTCTCTTTTGTTCACCATTAGATGCCCCAGTCACAGGGAACAATAAATATTTGTTAAATTAAACTATAGTATTTGGGGTTCCCAAAATTCTGACTATATTTTAAAATTGTAATCTAGCTCTTAAAAAACATGTAATTTGGGGTGCCTGGGTGGCTCAGTCGGTTGAGTGTCTGAGATCGGCTAGGTCATGATCTCGCAGTTAGTGGGTTTGAGCCCCACGTTGGGCTCTGTGCCGACAGCTCAGAGACTGAAGCCTGCTTCAGATTCTGTGTCTCCCCCTCTCTCTGTCCCTCCCCCGTTCGTGCTCTGTCTCTCTCTCTGTCAAAAATAAATGAACATTAAAAAAATTTGAAAAAACAGATGTAATTTAACCCATTTTACCAAGGAAAAAATTGTTCTGTAATATGAAAGTGACTTGATCATGATATATAGCAATTAAATATCTGGAATTGAAAAAAAAAGGTCCAGCATTCATGTTGGGAGTCTGTTTTTAACAACTACATTATTTTCTTAATTATATTTCAAATTATACACATGTACCTGTGTGTGTGTGCGTGTGTGTGTGTGTGTGTGCGTACGCACGTGTGTGTAGAGACAGAGCCAGGGGAAGAGAGAGGAGACAGAGTACTTTAACCTACATTGATTTTTTTTATTGATTTTATGGGAGTTTCTGTGTTCTGGGAGTTTTCATTGTGCAGTGACCGACCATACTAGCTGGGATTGTCCATGGAGACAGCAGCTGACCTACACCTCTGACCTCCATCTGCACTCTCATGCCTAGAATCTTACCTCCCAGTACCCCACTCTTAGCTGAAAGCTCTTCTTATTCTAGTTTTGTCACTCCCTGTCTCCCATTACTGCAGCTTGAGGACCTCATTGTGACTTCTCTTCCCTTCATCCCTCTTCTGGCTTTATTTCTGTCCATTTCTAGCATAAACTCCATGATCAGTTCCAGGACTCAAAATACCGTTTTTTCAGGGTCTTTCCCCAGATTTGCAACCTTCTCATCAGTCTTACTATTTGTTTTCTTTATTTTTAATGTTACAGACCGCTACTAGAGAAAGCCATAGAGAAACAGCAGTGGGTGCCCTTCATTAAAAATTCAGTCTCAAGCCTCAGCTGGCCTCTCAAGTCAGCCGGACAATCTGTCTATATGTCCCAAGTCCCCTTCCTCCCTCTTTCCCCTTAGCAGCCCTTCCAAATCCCCATCATTCTCTATAAACCCTTGACCCCACTCAGCAAATGACCTCACCTTTTACTTCACAAAGGAAATAGAGGCCAACAGACAGCAACTCCCTCCACTTCCTGCCCCCTCCTCTACATTCTTATCAGCACCCACATCCATCCTTACCTCTTTTCCTCATTTTTCAGTTGAAGCAATGTCTCTCCTCTTAGCCAAGGCTAATCCCACCACCTGTGATCTGGATTCCATCCCTTCCCGCTCCCTCAGGGACATGCTCTATCAATCATCCATGCTCCTGTATCTTCAGCCTCTCTTGGTGTACTGGCTCTCTCCCTTCTACATACAAAATGCTCTCTTTGCTTCCAACTCAAATACACACACACACACACACACACACACACTCCTTTCTACACTCCCATCCTCTTCAGCTTACTGCCAGAACTTTCTCTTTTCTTTCTCAGCCAAGCTTCTTAAAAAAGAAAATCTCCTCTGATTTTAAAAGGAGTACATGCTCATTTTACAATGTTTGGAGAATAAAGATATTCAAAGAAGAAAATAATAATGTCCATAATATACACCACCCAAGGATGACAACTGATAATATTTTGGTTTTGGGGTTTTTTGTAGTTTTGTTTTTCACTCCTTATAAAAAAATGGGTATCATACTGCATAAAGTTTTGCATCTTTTTTTTTCATTTACTGTGACCATGTTTCCTGTCTCAAATACCCTCACAAACAGTCTGTTAGTGGTTGTTTATTATTGCATTATAAGTGTAACAATTTAAATACTTCCTTTATTAGACTGTTAGACTGTTCAATTTTTTCCTTCTATAAATAATCATAAACATGCTTCCTGAAGACAAACCCATACTTTTTCCTCTCCTCCTACTCATTAGTCTGCCTAAGACAATCTGTCTTGTACCTCCTTCAGTTGAGATTTCACTCATTAAAGTTACCAGTGACTCTTTACCAATGTTGAAGAGACTTTTCTGGTTTATCTCACTGAGCTTCTTTGAGGTGCTTGACAGTGTAAGCAATTATTTCCTTGAAATAATCTTCAGCTCCGGCTTCCAAGAAACAACATCCCTACTTTCCATCTTTCTAGGTCTTCCCTATCATCCCCTTTGCACGTTCTTCTTCCTGGTCTTGCCTTTGAAAATTGGCTTCACTGGAGCTCCATCCACAGCCCTGGACTCTATTTCTACACTTTGTTCCTGGGGGTAAGCATTGACTCATCCTTCATTCAAAACGCTGATGGTTTCCAACCTGTGCGTCCAGCCTGGCTTATCTCCTCTGGGGAGGCTTTTCTACCTCTTAGTCAAGCTCTCTGAATTCTTTTTCCTTTTCTAAGCTCTTGTGAATCCTATACCTAACTCTATCATGGCATGCATTGCTTTTATTTTAAACTGTTGGTGACTTGCCCTTCTCTTTCCAGGGACTCTAAAGCTCAGTACTATTGACATTTGTGTCAAATAATTCTTTGCTGTGGGGCTCTGTCCTATGTTGGCAGGGCGTTTAACATCTTTCATTTCTATCAAGATGTTATTAGCAATCCTCCAAAAATGTTATCATCATAAGTTTCTGAAGATTTTGTCAAATTCCCCTAAATACAAAATCCCCCAAGTGGCAAACCACTGTGCTAACCTGGGAGTTTTGTGAGGGTAGGACCTGTGTATTCGTGTCCATTCCAGTGTCCAGCATGTAAATGATGTCAAAGAAAAATAAAAATTAATAGGAACAGGTTGTTGGTTTTACAAAAATATTCCATTTTTATTGTCAACCGTCAAGCAAATATTATATTACTAACAAGTTTCCTTGACCCATGATAGGTATTAAAAATCAACAAAGTCCTTAAACTCAAGGAGCTTACAATTTTGGAGGAAATAAGTGAGTCAGACATGCAATCAGCATGCATATGGGAACTTAATTATACAAACGAAATGGTTCAGTTTTGCTGTGGCACTTTGGAAATTTTGTTACTGCTCCGGGACAAGAAAGCAAAAAAGGAAAATGTTAAGAGGAGCCAGACCTTTTACCACATGTGAACAAAAGACCTGATTGGCACAAAAGCAAGAGAGATGGGGCATTTGCCACTCATATGGGAAAGACTGGGGACAGGTTTCAAACAGATGGGTCAGAATCTAGGTCTTTAAGGACACAAGTCTGCTCACACATAAAGTAGATTATTTCTTTCAATGATAGGTTTAATTTAGCTACTGACTATAGGTTCATGTTTTGTTCCAGTAAAATATGTTATATTGTCTACAATGTTTTCAATTAATTTAATTTTTATATAATCGTGGATGTATGTGTTCAGTTAACCATTGGAATACAAGACGCAGACCTATTTAGATAAGTAGATGTGAGCAAATGGTTGTTCTCAATGGTAGCAACATGCTTTCCCAGTTGTTCTCAATGGTAGCAAATTTTGCTCCTCAAAGGATATTTGACACTGTTGAGACACTTTTGGTCGCCCAACTGGTGAGGAGGTAGGGAAGTGTGCCATTGGCATGTAATAGGTAGAGGTGAGAGATGCTGCTAAAATACTAAAATGCACAGGAGAGCCCCACACAACAAAGAATTATTGGGCTGACATTTTGGAATGTCAGTAGTGCTGAGATTGGAAAATCTTCATTCTTATGGATCCACAACACCAATTAGCACATTAAAGGATCTAGACTCCTGCAGATAGGTAGATAGATAGATAGATAGATAGATAATAGATAGATGATTGATTTAAATTTAAAATTTATTCATTTATTTATTTAATATCTTTAAAAACAAGATCTCACTAGATTATTTTACTATGAACCCTGACTATATATTAGGTATATTGGGTAAAACATATTGATTAAAATTAAAATATATATTAAAATTAATTTTACCTATTTTTATATTTTTAATGTGACTACTACAAAATATAAAATCACGTATGTGGCTTGCATTATATTTCTGCTGGATGACACTTATCTATCCATTTCCTCATATCAGTAAAAAAAAAGTATTCCACTTCCTGTAAAATATTGAAAATCTTTGTTAACCAGTGTTAATTGATATTTTACTCCTTTCCTCCCCAATCTTAATTTATTGTAATGTAGATTAGTAATTAGTTGTTGGTCATAGGTAAGCTCTATGGGCTTTTAGAAAAATTATTATCCAATCTGTGTATATGCAAGAGAATAGCTCTCCTGATGTTCATATGTTTAAAGTCAGATTTAGCGTTTCAGCAGCTATTGAAATCACTAATATGTTTAGACTTTGAGCAAATTCTTGACTCTATCATTGCTCCAAATCCTCTTTTTCCCTCTTTTTGAAATAACTAAAATGACTCGAATATCAAGTTCAAAGCAGATGAGAAAGTCATTTGAGAATATCCATTTGTCACCCACAGATGTGGCTGTGGGTATCAATGAGAATGTGTCATTCACATACATTCAAATACATTCACATGCATTCAAATACGGTTAGCTAGTTAGAATCACAATATTGGAGGAAAAATGGATGGCAATAGAGTTTTATATAGTATGGAGAATGCTGGGAGAATGCTGAATCCTAAAGTCACAAAAGGTAAGGAAGGGTCCACAATACTTCTAGTATTCCTAACCAAGGGAAGGCCAAACTCTTCCCAAATCAAAAGTATGGAGGAAGAAAAATGTGAACAAAAGTTAAAACAGCATAGGAGCTGCAACTTTGTGAACCAAAGACTCCTTTTCTGTGTGTGGCCAGTTAAACCTTGCTAAGGCTGTGCTTGCAGGCAGGCCGGGCAGAGCACACAGGTGACACTGGGTCTTAATTCCAGCAAGGACACTTCTGTGCTCTCAAGAGGATTTAACGGATGACACTTGCATGGTAGCAGGGAATGCTTCTAGTTTTGAAGGGCTGTTTTTGATATTGTTTCTCTCTCAGCCACCCTCTTCCCCAGCCCAGGAGTGGCAGGGATGCCACATTAGTCAAGGCAGGACAAGGTCAGGGCTTGGCCTAAGATCTGGTTGTGGGAATATGCAAAAGGAAGTGGCTAAAATTAGCAATGGACTGAATGTGTGCCAGTGTTGTGGAGAAAGGGGAGAGAGTGGAGGAGCAACTCCAGATGATATTTGTATTGTCCTGTCTGGGGGAAAAAATAAGAATATAACACTCCCCAGGTAGGGGGAGGAGGGGTTGGGGGAGTGGACATTACGGTTTTCTTCACCCCCCTTTTTTCAGACCTGTCGGCTAATTTCATTGCGTTGCTTTCTCCCCAGCTTTTCCAATTTGGAATCCTTTGTAAACATGTTATATTTCATGTGTTTGCTCACTATGTCTTAAAAAACTGAATTAACATTGAAAAGATGGAATTGGGAACAAACTAGTTTGTGCCTCAATGTAGAAAAGTGGGCAAGATATTCAGGACAGAGAAAAACTAGAGAAATTCAACATAGATTTCCTCTAACATATCTTTGTCTTCTTAAAGATCCGTTATTAATTTGCACAATTGGACATCTGAAAATGGACTTTTCCCCTTATCATGACTTTTGATGTATTTTATTTAATTTCAAAAATTAATTCTTTGGGAGAACTGTGCATCCTGATACATGAATATGCATGATGGAAATAGGAGGTCAGGGACATAATCACATTATACCTTACAAAATACCATAACACCTTTAAGTTTTTGGTTTCCTCTGAGCTTCTGTTCAGAAATAAAATATTTTAAGTATTATTTTATATTGGATGAATTAGAAAATCAGAATTGTGTTCCTTTCGTTATAGAAAAAATATGATATACTCTGGTATATCTGGTTTTCTTTGATTCAATTTAGAGAGTTTTTGGAAGGAATAAAATGAAACAGGTTTTGAAGAAGAGGTCACCGAAACAGATGCTATCTACCATAAAATATTTAATATTTTCTTGAATTCTTAAAGCATTTGTCATTCAAATGGAATAAGTGTAGGATTCATATAGTATGTGTGGATTTCAAAATATGTAATTGTCATTCAAATGGAATAAGTTTGGGATTCATATAGGATGTAAGGATTTCAAAAGATGTAATTTTTCTTTACTCTCGTAGCAGGAAGTGCATACCTTATAAACGGATGTTTAAAGTTAGGCAATCGCTTACTAAATGTTAGGACAAAACCATAGTTTTGGTTGCAAAGGGCAAAATGTGGACAGAGATTTTTGATAAATGTCAGAGTGAAATGTTAATTCTAATTGTTCTGTCGAGTTGTCCTTGATTTGTGACAAGTCTGTTACTATGCAGATTTCCGAGCTGCCATGGCCCATGCAAGGATTTTACCCTGTGAAGTTACCCAGATACACCGTCTTCTCCATCTCACCTCTTTATTCCTAATTAGTGTGTCCCTGGGTTCTCTCAGAGTAGCATTATGGTTGTCCTGAAGTGTTTTTGATTTGGACTCTGACAAATTAAGCCATCCAATGTTTAGCAAAAGCACAAATTTAAGTCACAGAATTGGTAAACCCTTACAGGTGGCATCCCAGACAGTCGCCCACTTTCATCCTGCCCACCCTGTCCACTTCCCAGAGGTGCTGCAAGCACCAGTGTATCTGTAAACTCACTTAAAGTTTTGACTTTTGTGTTTTAAGTTCTCATTATGGTCCCACACTGCCTTTTCCCTGAAGTAATAATGGCACTAAGGTTAGGCAGCGCAATCCAGTCTATCAGTGTGCACTGAAATTTAGCAGGGTCTCTGAAAAAGTAGACACTGGAAAATTGGAGAGGAGGAAAGAACCACGGAAAGATAGGTCTGATGCTGGTGCCAACAGCCTGTCCCTTTTCTTGGGCCAGCGACATTCAGACTAACCGAGAATCACATCTCCGTCCTCACTCCCAAATTGTCTAACGCGCAACTTCTCAGGAAGGTTTCAATTGCTTTCAGTAGTTGAAGTAATAGTAAGAGAAAGAGGAAAAGGGGAGAAGGGAAGGCAACCAACACTGAGACTTTCTATGTGCCCTTTGAGTTGCTGCCTTTTTTATTCTACATTATCCCTATGGAAGCACAGAAAATTAGAGGATTTTGTTCACGGTGACACAGTAATTAACAGAGTCAGAATTTTAATTCAAGTCTGTCTCCAAGACACATGCTCCTTTTTTTACATACTCTCAGATAGATTTATGGGAAATCATATTTACACAAAATCATAAATATGTGGGAATCTACAATATCTTTGGATATCTTATGGATATTACTTATCTATTTCATATATGAACTAGGCATGTTACTGGGGGATGCCTTTACCTACAAATTACCCAGGATTCTGCCTTCCCAAGATGAGATGACTGTAATTGATTCTGATTTTTAAAAATTACAATTTTGAGGGGCAGCTGGGTGCCCCAGTTGGTTGGTTAAATACCTCAGTTGGTTAAATACCTGACTCTTGTTTTTGGTTCAGGTCATGATCTCCGGTTCATGGGTTTGAACCCTGTGTCTCGCACAGCCTTTTTCTGATCCTCTCTCTCCCTCTCTCTTTGCCCCTACCCTGCTTGTGCTTGCTCTCTCTCTTTCTCTCTCTCAAATTAAATAAATAAACTTAAAAATTTTTTGAAAAAGCATTGCATTTTCTGTTGGGCAAAACATACAATATTTTTATGCATATTATATATCTAAGAGCTGCTAATAAAATCATTTACCGTTTAGAACCTGCCTTCATCTAAAACAATGTGAAAATGCTAATCAGTTGAGTTTCATAGTACTAATGTATAGTAAATTGTTGTTTTTTTAAACAGATGACATAACAGGATAAATTTCTGTGATAAATAAGAGAACTTAAAAAATGTCTTTTTGGCATGCCAGATCACAGTTGTGTTAAAACACATGTATTAATTATTCTCATACATATCTCAAGTACCTAGAATGATAGGCCAAAACTAGGAGACAGTCTTGTTCTCTCACAGGGTTGGGTTTTTTGTTTTGCTTGGCTTTGTTTTTGCTTAAAAAAACCCAAACAAACAAACAAACAAACAAAAAACACACTTGTTTTGTTTCTTTTCAAACACACTATGCCTTGTTTCTTTTCAAAAACAAGTTTCTATATATTTAGGTTTATTGATCTCAACGTAAGTTTTGCAGAAACATAAATATAAAAATTATTAAAAACTTAAAATTAGGTGCTGTATTTATCTAATTGAAATGGGTTTCAGAAATTGGGGAGATAATGGTGTTATAAATGTAGCAGTAAGGGCCACAGTGAATCATTCCTTCCTCTGTACATGCCCTCCCATGTGCAGTAGTCTGCTCCCACAAAGTAGTCTCCTCCCATGGTGACTCTGACCTTGGACATTTGATGTGCTTTGACCAATGAGATAATTAATAGCAAGTGAGAAGCAGACGCTTGAAAAGTACTTGCCCACTGGGGCACGCCCCTCCTGGTTCCTAAGAACCTGTTGTGCCTCACAGTACGAATAAACCAGGGCTAGTCCCCTGGAAGATGAGACCGTGTACAGAGAGGCCCCAGGCTTCTCACCCATGCCAGCTTTCCCAGAGGAAAGGTGAAGGAGACCATCCTAGACCATTCAGCCCTAGCTGAACTGGATTAGAACAGAGGAACCACTAGATGATCAGCAGATTCATGAGAAATCATTCATGTTCATGGTTTTAAGCCACTGTGTTTTAAGATGGTTTGTTACAGAGCAAAACGTAACCAACTCAATACTGTTCCTCCAAAAATGTAAATATAAATCCAACTAAGTCTGAAAGTGATTGAAAACTATTGCTGACTCACAGAGCTAAGTGTTAGCTTCACTCCTAATCTCATCTTAATAAACAAATCAGCTATCTCCGTTAATTTCAGGAAACTAAATTCCAACAAGGCAATCCCACCATCACTAATCTTCCTGCAAAAGGCTGCAAGGGACAATAATGGTTTCAAGTAATGTCAAATTAAGACAGTAAAGACAAGGCAACTCATTCATAGGACTACTTGTGTCTCACAGAAATGCAAAGTCTTCAAAAATACTCTCTGCATCTCTCTTTCTCTTACATACACACACACACACACACACACACACACACACACATACAGCTGTGCAAGTAAAGGAAACATTCACATTCCCTAGTTGCTCTAAGACTTCAGAAGTTTCAGAACTGTATGTTTCCAAAAAGGAGACTTTTTTTTCTTACAGGATTCAGTGTAAGGACAAGCTTGCTTGTTACACTGTCACCATCATCTGTGAGACTATTTTCTTAAGTAGGTTCCTTTTAAGGTATTCTGCCTATTCCAGAAAAACATAGTTTTGAAGAACTTTTAGTAACCTGAAACAAGGCTAATGTGTAGAAACATGTATAGAAAAAAAAAACTACAGGATTTTACATTTAGTATGAATTCAATTTTGTAAAAACCCTGTATGTTTTATATATAAAATAAGCAAAAATACAAACTTTTGAAACATGTTTACCCATTATAGTAAAGGACTTTATAGGTATATGATATTTTTATTTTCTGGTTTTAATCCTCAGTAGTATTAAAATGTATATAAATATATAAAAACGTAAAATAAATTAACATAATCTTGAAATCAATGGAGGAATATCTTAACATGTAAAATAATATTCTAAGAATCATTTAGAAAAAAGTAATCCAGAAATTTATATCAAATTATAGATGATGGACATTCCCAGGAGCGAGTGGGTGTTCATTACAATAGTATGTACAGATTTTGTGTAAACAAATAAATTGATTGATAAATGAAATTGCACACCATATAAATACTTGTAAATTTTCTAATCATGATCTTCTATACTGATGTTTTTTAATATACACTTCTTACTTGCATTAAGAATCCCTCATTAAAAACATATCAAATTGCTTCACAGTTTTCCTTAGTATTTTACATTATTTTTGTCCCCATCCCACCGCATCTTTCTCTCTTTGCAGATTCTAATGCATAGATAAGGTAAAAAAAATATTACTTAAAAGCAACACATTCAGTCATTGGAATGTTTGTAAATGTTAACCATTACCTAGACTTTCAGTCTAAGCCAGTACCCTAGGAATCCATCCACACAGTCCCTCACCCCACTATTGACTATCCAGAACATTTAAAACATAATGGTGCTGAGAAATGCAATTTTTGAAATAAGGCATGGATCAGAAGTCTGGGGCCTCAGTGGCTGCCCCTGTTGACCCAGTTACAGGACAGAATCTGCATATTTAAGATTCCTGGATCACTACAGCGCTGTTCATTTCTGTGTGCTTTTCAGGTCTTGTAGAGTAACAGATCCTGAAGATGAATTCTTGTGCACTGTTCAAAAGTAATATTCCCCAAAGGTAAAAATGGGAAGTTCACTTTTTCCTGCACACAGGATGACTTAATGAAAGTTGCTGCTAACATTTTTGGCCTTACTACATATCAGAGAGTACCCTTTCTTACTGGAATATTTTGCAAACAAAACATGACTTGGATGTAAGAATAATGAATATTATAACAGAAAAAAAAAAAAAAAACGAAATTGGAGTCGCCTCCTCCCTGAATGCAATATCCACCTATTACTGACCACTGTGACCTTTCTGGGAAAAGGCACTTCCATTGGACAGGGCAGTGGCCGCAAGGCAGCAAAACACCACTCAGAGTAATTCTTTACAGATGCCAGGAACCGGAAGTTTCAAGGGGAAAAATGAAAGCCATTCACTCTTCCAATGACATAGGCCTTTGATACCACAAAGCCATTTGGGCTCAGAGCTCCAAGGTCAGGAAGGCACGTAAAGATTGGTGATTAGAGAAATACTATATCAGCAAAGTGTGGCAAGCTATTAAAAGAAACTATAGCTTTTATGATTGTGTCGCTGAAGCTCCCCAGGGCTATTTGTATTAGATATTGAGTTAAGCATAACTTATTTAGTCCCAGCATTCCAGAAAACATTTTGATGTCAGCTACTGCAGGAAAGTAAACACAAAGCAAAGGAGGAAACAGAGCTGATCTCAAACAGATAAAAATGGCGTAATTTAATTTTCTGAACCCGGGCGTTTTAGAGCATTAAGAATGAGGAATTTTAGAAGGTCCTTTCAACTTGAAAAATAAAGTTTACTTAGGCATTTGGTGGAGGGGGAGAGAAGGAGCACAGAGCTTACACTATCAACTTGTTGAGCATGTATTAATTTCCAATCAAAAATATTTTTGATATACTTAGTGAACTGCTGCTCCCAAGGTTATAATCTGTGAGTAGGATAATGGATAAGTTTCCCCCTGCTCCCATGACTTAATAATCTTACAATTTTTGTTTACACATCATCTCCCAGCAGGTCTAATTGTAGCATTATTCACGATATTGGCTCATAAGGTGTTTAGCATTCACCATACACTTTTACAACTGCCTTCAAAATTATTTTTTTCTAACACGAGGCTTTAACACTGACCACACTCACCATGTGATATCCAACCCTAAAATGAAAATTCTGGCAATGATAAGCATACCAAAAAGTCTGTTTAATTCCATTTGAACCAGAGAAAGGAATGCTTGAGTGCTGACCCCTAGCTCATGCCAAAATCCCTGAGAGGAATTTCCTTACAGGCCCTACGAAGACTGAGCAAAACTTGGTGACTCAGGGGACAGATTAATAGGTATCTAAAAACATTAGGATATCAGTGTCTGAAGGACTGACCACTTTAAACAATCTTAATATAGATGGCACTGCAGAAAGGAGTTGGAGGGGGACATTTATACCTAAAACTTTACATGTTATCTGAAAGAAGAAAAATTTGCCATCTTTTCAAAACATCAAGGTAATTAGAGAAAGAGAGACAGAGAAGGAGGGAGGGAGAGAGAAAGAATTAGAGAGAGGGAGGGAGGATAGAGAGGGAGGAGAGAGAAGTGGGGAGGGGAAGGAGAGAGATACAAAGAAAGAGAGAAAAGAAGGAAACTTGGAAAAATGTTAACAGTCCTTGCTTCTGGGTAGTGGGCTTATGGGTGATTTTTATACTTCTCTGTTTTTGCCAAATCTTCTGCAAATACTATGGCACCCTTCTGATTGAAAAAATGAAAGAGGAAGAAAATACACGAATGAGTAGGACAGCACATAGGTCTCTTATGTAAAAGACATGCCAACGATTCCTTCTCTCATGGGCTAGGCCTTGCCATGATGAACATCTGCTTTGACATAATCTCAGAGAAGCTGCTCTAGGATTTACAGTCTGCTGAAGGGTAGCTGCTAGACCATTTTCAGAAGGATATTCTTCCATGTTCAGTTTTTGGGACTTTGCATTCCTCTGGCAATCTTGTACTCTTTGCCTACCTCTAAGAACTTGCATTTGTGTCTTCCCTAGCAAAGGAACTCTCCTGGTTTGTTTTATTCGTTTCTCCCCCAGAGTTGTTTTCATTTGTTTGTAGGAAGAATGATAACTCCAGCAAATATTTTGTAATCATATCTCTTGCCCAAAGCTGATAACGTTCCATGAATATGTGACTATCACCATTGCCACTGTCTGTTTGACTTGATCATTGCCTGTGCCAAATGGTTGTTAAATGTTGTGAATGCCATCTGTAATTGTGCAGCCATACAATTCCTTATTCAGGTAATCATAAGAATGACCTCAGGTTTATCATTATAGTGGTTATAGAACCATTATATAGCCACACAATATATAATATGCTCTATTATACTATGAAAGAATCAGGATAGAATTATAGTTATGGAAATATGCAACTATAACATAGTTTTATAATTTGTGGTGAAGTTTAAGATAATCTCATTACAATTTTGCAGACAATCTATTTCAGTGATTAGTTTGAAATAAATGGTTTAAAGAAATTATCATTTTGGAATACCATGTAAACATAGCCAGTGAATGGTCACCACCTGACTGAAAAATAGTAAGGAAAATCTAAAAAAATGATATTAAAGGTAAATGCAACCTATCACATTTAACTATATGTTTCATTAGGCAGTATATGTTAGGAGAAAAGATGTTATAGATCCTAACTTTCAAAAATAAAATTACAGTTTGAGTGCACTCAGCAAAATAGTCACATGTGAAATACAGAAACATTTTACTATCTAGGTACAATATATGCCAAATACTAACCAGAAAATAAATAAAAATGTGAGAGGCGACTGATTTTTCTTAAAAAAGAAAGAAAGAAAGAAAGAAAGAAAGAAAGAAAGAAAGAAAGAAAAAGAATAAGGAACAATTCTTAAGGTTGTGCTTCTCTGATTTTTATTTTTTTTTTGGTTGCTGTTAAGGAAAGTTCAGGTGAGGATAAGCTCCTGTTGGATAGTCATAAACCAACCATTCATTCTAAATTCAGAATGCTAAGGAACACAAACCTGACATCAAGGTAAAAATAAATCCTGTATCTTTAACATTGGCAACATTTTGAAAACACCAGAGAAATTATCAAGCAAACTGTTCATTCTTTTACCATTGCTCTCCAAGTCCCATTCTGGCCACTGAAAGTGTCACTAGTCTAGGGGCACCTGGGTGACTCAGTGGGTTAACCCTCTGACCTCAGCTCAGGTCATGATCTTATGGTTCGTGGGTTCTAGCCCCGCATCGGGCTCTGTGCTGACAGCTCAGAGCCTGGAGCCTGTTTTGGATTCTGTGCCTCCTTCTCTCTCTATGCCTCCCCTACTCAAGCTCTTTCTCTGTCTCTCAAAAATAAATAAATGTTTAAAAATTTTTTTTTAAAAAGGAAGTGTCATTAGGCTGTATAACAGGCTCCTTCTGTGTATCTCAGGGGAAGCATACGCTTTTAAAATCAATCTACTAAAATGTTAAGTAAACGTGGACTGTATCATGTAAACATAATCCTCATCTATTGTTGAAAATTTTATGTTGATATTGTTAAATATCATGGCAGAAAAGATAGGGAAACACAAAGCTCCCCCATAATTTCAATATTTCCTCTGTGCATTTTCTCGTGTTCCCTCCACAAAGAGTCCATGTACAGACATAAAAAGATTTTTTTCTAACTTGACCGGTAGCCCAAGGTACATCTGCAGATGTAATTGCTAATGATGCTATCACTTTTGCTCTTTCACCATATGGGACACCTGTTGACTTGCCAGACTGAGTTTCCTCCATTCATCTTGATTCAAGAGATCCATTCCCAAGAAGTACTAAAATGTGTGACTTTGTTTAGAATTATACTTATGCCTCACTTATGTCCTTGGTAATCCCATACAGCAACCTTCAAACTAAATACTACTTAGCTTCTTTAGATAAAGCATCAAGAAAGTTCAGGACTTTAATAACAATAGAAACAAAATGTCACCCCCATGCCTACGTAAATTAGGGAAAACAAGGAGTAGAAGGAAGGATATACTGAACATATTTTCTTTTATTAATACTTTTAAATTGCACAGAAACCTTCCCAAGGGTAAGGCCTCTTTGAAGATAAAAGCCCATTTGCATAAACTGAAGGGGCCTCTTTAATGCAGTTTTCATTATCTTGACTCCAAAGTGACTGATGTCAAGATCAAGGGAGTCAATCAGGGCAGATACACTCCAGGACACCATAGAGAAATAAATCAATCCATCCTCTCCACTCAGGAGAGTGCCGCTCCACGAAGGGGATTTGTGAATCTCCTTTCTGAAGCAGGAGGCCAAGTTCCATCATTGTGAGACTGACTCTCATCCCTCAGAAGTCCCTCATTCTTTACGTTAATTGGGGTCCCCTGCGTCAGTTATCTAATAGTCTAATGAAGTTTGGAGATAAACCAGTTCTTGACCATTTCTTGCCCTCTGAACACTCCCAGGAAACTAACCCCATCCAGCCTTTTATCTCCTTATGTTAAAGAGAGAAAATTAACTCTGAAGAAAGTGACACTGCAGCCCCTTGGGTGGTGAATATGGTATGGGTCTTCTTGTGAGCAGAGAGAGGCAAAGAAAGGAGAAATCATCAGAGCTCATTAGATTCTTTGTGACAATTAATCCTTTGCCTTCCTCAGTCATTTTCTCCCATCTGCAATGGCACTTTGGCTATGGAGTGTCTGTTTGCCTTTACTTTGAAAAATAAAGCCTTTACTTCTTAATTTGGCCTCTGTTACCCAATTTATTACATGATGCAGTAGGTCTACCCAGTCATGGTAGGTGTAGGCGAATTAAAAATGTCATCATTTGGTCTTTATTTCACAAGCTTGACTTAGTGCTGTTTTCACTTGCAAAATACAAACGTGAAAACTATAATTTATTATGGTACTAGCAATTCAAGATGTTTTGCTTGGATCCTATGTGTGCAATTGGTTACCAACATTCCAATCTGTTTTGCTTTAGTTGGCTACTAGTTTACTACCCTCAATTTCATTCTCTAAATCTGTGTTTAAAAAGAGTTTAACAACATTTTGATTCTGTTTGGAAATGTAGTTATGGGTTCCCCTCACTGATGCATAGGAACATTTTAAATGTGGTTAGTAAAATTTCATTTTATGGCAGATGACAAGATGCAAATTACTTATTTAGTGATTCCTTAATTTTACACATACTTACAGTAAATATCAGAGGCCGGGTCACTTCAGGAGTGTATGAAGAGGTTATTTCAATTACACACATTGGAATGGCCTTGAAATTTCAGTCTCCTTGAAGTCTGCATCACGTAACTAGAAGAATCGGCCTCCCTGCTCTATGAGCAGCCCCTACTGGACAACTAATCAATTTGTGCTGCTGTTAGACTAGAAGCATCCATTCTTTCCCATTCTTCTCCTTCTCCCTCCTCCCTATGCTGGTGGGGGTGGGGGGAGAGGATTTTTTACTTTTCTCTTTAAAAGTAAGCTATGTTACTTTCTTTTCTAATAATGAACATTTAGTTGAAAGAGTTGCACCACATAATCCTATAAAGACATATTGACCTTCTGAAAATTGAATGGTATTATGCTTTCTCAGTAATTCAATTAGAATTCTTAAATTGAATCTCTTCTCCCATTAAAAACAATTTCTTGTACATAATAATAAAATAATCTTGTTAGTTTTAATGTATGAATCCTAATAACTATTAGGAATATGTTGCAATAGGCTAAATAGAAATAAAGATATATTTGACTGATTTGGTTGTCTCTCTTTTTACAAATTAGTATCAGATATGACCCTTATTGTTACATATTGTTTCCTATGGGTGCAAGGGCCTTAATAACATCTAAGTTGATCTTGTTTTCATTCTTAGCTATTATATAAAAATAAACTAGTTTGCATTTTATCACAATATAAAAATTAAAGGTCCAAAGATTTAGTATATAAAACATCATATTGAAAACATATTTATCATCAGATAATGAATATGGCTATTTTCTTCACTGCAAACATCTGACTATAATGTAGTTTTTTTTTTTCCCAAAAATTGGTAGGACAAAAAAATTTCATTATTTATCAGTACCCAAATGATGCACTTCCCTTTTTAAGATAAACTATAAATAGGTAACTTTATAAATTACTTGCAAAAGATACCAGACTGTCAGATCTGGATGCTTTAGGTGCCCTTTTTATCTATAAGACTAGCAAACAAATTTAGCCACACCATACCGAGAAAATATTGTATGCTAACCAGATCTCCATTAATTGTCTTTGGCCCACAACGTCTCTGTAATGAGATATTAACAAGGAATACCAAACTTTGCCCAAGATAAATGGACTTAGACCCAAATCTTCTTTTTTCCAACATGCCATAAAACACTTAAGAGAAATGGTATGTTATAGATTACATTTCACTTCAGCTGTTCACTGCCTAAAGACTAGGATTGAGGAGCTCAATGTCCTAGGTCAGGGGTTCAAAAAGTATGTTCAGTAGAACAGCAACATTTGAAAAAATGTCATGGTCCTATTTTTAATGTCAGGTTAAACAAAAGAAGTAAGTTGCTTTGTTGCAGGACTTCTCAGAACCATTAATTTTCTAAAGTCCATTGGGTGTCTCCCAAAAGTTTACATAAATTGCAGAGCTTCCAAAATTCATCTGCCCAGAGAATGTCTCTTTGGACCGATATTTCAAAATGCAGTTGAGAAAATTCTTTTGAAAGTCATCCAGCCTTTCTACTCCATGAGATCTTAAGAGAAATGATACTTCATTCCTTTCCAACATGCAGTTACCATACAGGGTATCTACTCTGTGAAAGGACCTGAAATATGCTGTCCTTTTAAAGCTCACTTTTGACCTTGGGAGATGGATGTTATCAACTCTGTCTCCTAGAGAGGGGACTTGAGACTCAGAGTTTAAGAGGTCTCAGGACGACCGAGTGGCCAAGTCATGTTCAAACACAAGATGTGATCACTGCAAAATCCACCCCCTTCCCCTTACATTGGGTTGCACAAATTGGTCTTTTTTGGTGAAACTCTTTCATGGCTTCTCTGGTATGTCTAGGTCATGTAACTTGATCAGGATCAAGATGTTCTACTCAGCATTAGCAACCCTGATGCTTTGATCTTGGATCACTGCAGACTATGTTAACTTGAATTCTCCCTAGCATGGAAAATTGAGCACATTTGATAGGCTAATTTTATCTAGATCACTATCCAGTCTAAAGGACTGCCATTATAACACACAGATTAGATGAATAATGCATACATGTTAAAATACTAATCAAAGATAAATGTGGAAACAACCAAAAGAAACTCAAAGAGCAGTTGGAGATCAGCGTTTATATCAGAGATGGTCTATGTTTTCCTCCCCTCTACCTATAAGTTAAGTTCTACCAAACCAAAAACAACCAAACAACTCCTTCTGTCTCACACTAACAAGGTTTTAATAGCCCACAAAAAAATTAGCATATAATTTAGTTTCTATTCACTTCAGTCCTTCTACCCTTTGGCACTAAAATGAATGTAAGGTCAGAATGAGTAATACAAAGTGACTCACCCATCAGAAGAGCTTTTGGAAAACATACTCAAACTTCTGGGTCATCTCGGTTATCTATTAGCATTAATGGGGGCATATTACACCCTCACATTGAGGAGAATCTTTTACTATCAGAAAATGAATGTAACCCTGTCATGCAGAAAATTAATTCAAATTCACAACGTGATCTGAATGGTTTGCTGTCTTTCAGATCTCCCAGAAGTCCTGCTTGCTACACATGTGAAATTACTGCAACCCAAGTAAAATGACCGTTTTTCTCATAATTCTCCAAGATAGGAGAATTCCACAAAAGTCATTCAGAAATAAATATGCATTAAACAAATATCTGATAATATCAGCAATTTGTTTGTTCTCTTTAGAATTCCTTAGTGGAAGACTATAATCACATCCCACAAGATCACATGAACATATACCTCACCTAAGTGAGAAAAATACCCTCACTTAGGAAATTAAACAACTCTATTAGCAAGTGTGATATATATTTTAATAGGGAAAAAAAGGCACAGTGCCAAAATATGCTAGTTGTACACTCCATGTCTTGTTTGCAAAATTATTTATATTACGTTCTCTTTGTTCAACTTTAAAGAGCAGTTTCTCTCTAAATAATTGCAATAGTCTCTTCTCAAGGAAAAAAGCAATGCAGAGTATATATTATAGCAATATTTTTTTGCATGAGTGGTACTTCAGCAATTTGACTTGATTGAAAATAGAGGGCTCCTTCTCACTTTCAGAACAGCAGCAAGAATATAGAGTTCTAGGTGAGGATGAGAGCACAGACATAGACTTCTGCCAACATTAGAGACATGTCTGGAGGGAGTTGTTGCTCCACAGGAATGAACTGGCTATAAAGTTATTATGCTTATGGCCACCTTCTTAGCCTCAGTATGCAAAGGAGAGTCAAAAGTTCAAAGATATCACTTTCTGGTCAAAAGAAAAATAATATTCTTATCATACAATCTAGAAACAGTTTGCAAATATTTGAGTTCTATGAATGCAAAGTGAAGCCATGGCATTTCAATGTACTGTTACCAGTAGTGGCTCCTTACTATGTACCCTCAAAAGCCAAAATGTACTTCAGTTCACATCTGGCCTTCTTAATATGAAGTATGAGTGAAAACCTCCTCTGTTACCATCAGAAAGAGTGAAACACAGGCAGCAACACGCAGGTAGGAACTGGACTGTCAGGCCCACTTACCGAGCATGATGCCTCATTCCAGGCACTATCTCAACGCCTTTTGTAACAATGTTCAGCCCATTTAATGAAATACCACTGTTTGATGTCAATAAATCTTGATAAGGTGATAAAATTACCCACGAAAGAAGGTCTTAAACACTTTATGATGGAATTTGTGTCCTCTCTTAAATGATATATGCAACAACGTGATTCCATTTCTTAATAAAATTTAGACAATTTGGATTATTCCCTCTCCCTAGATATAGTTGACAATTACATTTAAAATGCTTATTTTAATTTAGCTGTAGCCACAGAAAAATATACCATGAACCAAATCAACAATATCCAGTTTAAATCAAAGGAGACTATGCTGTTGATGATCCTAAAGCTGGTAGGCAAAACACGAACCATAAATCCATCAGGCTAAGCACTAGTCCTTATTGCTACTATGGCTGGCCAAATTTGGCTAGCACCAACACTGTTGTAAAACCATAAACCAAGAAAACTTTATCCTTAGTGCGAAAACCTAAGAATATCAAGCAGTTTCCTTTGGTTAAACGACTTTCAGTACATTTTTCTAAAACATTTCTGTTGGGATCCTTTGGTTATAATTTTTTTTTTCTCCACATTTGAATCGTTCCACCCTGACCCTTTATAATCTTCTGCAGCAATTACCATTGATCCTTGTGACATTGCCTCTCAGCCATATCCTACTAAAAAAACTTATGAAAATTCAAAATTTCTGAATTTTGCAAATTGTAATGGAGTCCATAGAAATCTCTCTGAAATGTCTCTACTGTCTCCCATGTCTCAGTTTAAAAACTCATTATTTATTCTACAGTGAGAGAAGAAAATACATTCATGGGAGAACTTGTTACAATGTTTAGAACAGGAAGTTCCCCCAAATCCAAATTAAGGATTTCTTCCTAGAGGTTCAGACAGGCTCTAGCAACACATTTTAATTAATGGTATTTATGCTTATTTTTTCAATGTAAAATATGGTGTGAACCATAGTTTTAATTTAGCTCCTCCTACATATTAGTTTTAATTTATGTGAGAGAATGCAGGTTTAGAAGAAATAAGATGAAATCACTTTTAAAGTAGACTATAACTGAGACTTCCATTAAGTTAGACTAATTTTCCCTTACTTTTACTAAGTCAGCGAGGTTTGAATTTATTTCATTGGAAAATGGTCTGTGCCAGGTAGCTAACAACAGTCCAAGTGTCTTATAGAAAGATATTTACTTGTCTTAACCTTTCTTTGCAACTGTTAGGGTCCTTGTCATTTTGACTTCCTTTCAGCTAGTGACCTCTGCCCTGCTCCAATTTAAAGATAAACTGAAAGACATTTCTCCTGGATGTGTGCTTCTTCTAGTTTTTCAGTGGAAACAGTGGCATCAAGCTGCCTAACTGATTATCTCCTGTTTGAAAGGACTTATGGGGTATGTAATTTTGTATTGGGAGAGGGGAATTTAGAAAGAAGTAAGCAGGAAGAAGTGATGTGCTCTTAGGTGAGCCCAGACTTCAATATCAAAATAAGGAAAGGTAAATTGTGAGAGACCATACACAAATCGTTCACGAGTTAGCTTTTATCAGCAATATATGTGAACACATGGGGTAACATTTCAAAAATAATTTATTTAAGCATGTGACTGGAATTGGAGTTAAGCAAATCATCTTTTGTACATATTATTCACAGAGTTTGTATATAAGTACACTAAAATGGAGCACTCATTATTTAGAAAGTGTACAGAAAAGCATTTCCTGTAAAGGAAAATGTCATTGGTAGCTTTATATAACAGCATTTTTCCCTCTTCCTTTTCTTGCTGAGAATATGATACTCCTTGGTGTTGCTTTTGAAATCTAATTGTTCTCTTGTTGATAACAAACTAAGGGAATTAATAATAGGGTAATGTCAAAACAATGACTAGAAAAAGAGAGAATTACTCTCAACAGTATACACGCAAAAGTACACATTATTGCATAATACATATCATATACATGTATCACAACATACATAATGTGTATGTGTGTATGTATGTATACATAAAAAAGCTCATATATATAGTCAGTTCATATAAATATGTTATATATGTATATATATGTATATCATAATTTTCATTCAATTTGCAAACTGTATAGCCTATTTGTGGGGTTTCTACGGTTTTAGTTAGCTTATAAAGGGAAATCTGATAGCCACCTCTCTCCTTTATACATTATATCGTGGAAAAACTCTATAAAGAGTATCTAGCCAAACTTTACACCAGATAATGGGGAAAATTTATTGCATAAAGACTAAAACAATCTTTATTACAAGAGACCACACCTCAATATACAATTGAGGAAAACATCTCCCTTGTGAGAAAACAAAATAAAATATGTTCATCCATCTGTGAAGCCCTGAAAAAATACACAGCTTCCCCTCTTCCCTCCCATTCTGAATTCCTATTCATTTTGAGTCAGCCTATCTTAGGCCATTAATTAGCCTTTAGGCCTTTGAGGTCACCCTCTTGATCTGTTCTCTTTATACCAAAAAGTTTTCTCAGTGAATATTAAAGATACTTGAATACTGACTATATTGCCAAAATAATAGTACATTATATCTGATGAAATGCCTGGATTTGTAAAACCAAATTAAAAAATCACTGAAGTAATTTTGAATAGCACAGGTGTTATTTACCCCAGGATAGAAATTTCTTTCTCATTAATGGGAGTTCTATGATAGTATCAATTATAATTTAAACATACTGTCATAATTAAGGCTTACATCTTTGAAAATCTGTTGTTTCAAAAAATCTTAAGCTAGTCTATTGTTTCGCATGCAAATACACACAAAGGGAACCAGCATGACCAATGAGTTGAGTGGAAAATTTATTTAAGTTGTAACTAGTGAAAGCAATTGAGCTAGGATACTTCCTAGCTTGTACATTGCATAGCTTACTGCTTGTGATGGAAAATGTGTTGACCTAGGCAATGTGTACATACAGAAAAAACATTAACAAAGCTAAATGAATAGGGTTGGAAAGCATAGGTATTCATTAACTATTTATATTAAATCACAGGGCATTTGGAAAATTCATTAAGTAGTTATAGACATATGCTCTCCCAATGTACTATTATATCTGTAGCTATCATATAAACCTACCATCTTTTATCTAATTATTTGTGTATGTGACTTATCCTCCTTTTACCAGATTATAAGCTTATAGGAGTAAGGCAGGATCATATCCAACACCTAAAACAATGCCCTGCATGTTATGGATGTATAAGTAAGTAACAAACATAGAAATGAAGATTTAAACTAGCTTAGTTAAGATTATTTTATGAGTAGATTCTTTACATATAAAGGAGAGAGGGTCCCAGCCTTTCTTTTAAATCTAGTGTTTTGCTGTAATTATTAATAGGAGGGAGGAAACAATTTTGTATAAATGTTAGTAGACAGAATTAAAACTGCACAATCTACTGGGCAGGTTAAGGATATGTGAGCCAACTGGAAAGAACTCATGGTAAGTTTAAGATTTAAATTTGTGTTTTCTATATATACAAAGAGGCAAAGTGAATGAACATATATCATAAATCAAAAACAAACAGTAAATAAAGTGAATTTTGTATCAAAATTTAGTATGACTAAAGTAATACTTAGTATTAAAAAGCTGAGTATCCCATAAATGACATTTTGCATGTCTTCTAAGCCATGACCACTAAGTTTTCTGCACCAGAGTTAAATGGATGAATTAAAAGATGGTACGGAAGGTATTTAGTATAAAGAAAACCACAGGGCCACGACTGCAATGCCAACTCATACAATGACTTTCTGACTCCTATGAGGTTGTTTTTCACTTTTGACTTTTCTTTTTTTTTTTTTTTATTTTTTTTATTTTTTTTAAATTTTTTTTTTCAATGTTTATTTATTTTTGGGACAGAGAGAGACAGAGCATGAATGGGGGAGGGGCAGAGAGAGAGGGAGACACAGAATCGGAAGCAGGCTCCAGGCTCTGAGCCATCAGCCCAGAGCCCGACGCGGGGCTCGAACTCACGGACCGGACCGCGAGATCGTGACCTGGCTGAAGTCGGACGCTTAACCGACTGCGCCACCCAGGCGCCCCTTGACTTTTCTTTTTATAAGCTCTAGCACATGTTCCTCAAAATAATTGGGAGGAGTAAGAAGGAGTTGGTTGAACAATTAAAAGAGTAATAATTGGCTCTCTGGTTTGAAGATGAAGGAGGTATAGTTTGACTTTATCCAGCGATCTATGTCAGATCCTAGGGTCAGTGACAATATTACTACCATCAGTTGGCAGGGAGGCTCCAAGTACTCTCTGAACTTCCGCACATTTGAACTGGGGTTGGAATCTGAACTCGGCCGTTTTCTAAAAGTCTGACAGAAGGCAACTGTTTTGCTATTTTGAAGCCACCATTTCTTCATCTGTAATTAAGAGCTGGTGATCAACCGATGTAAAATACTGGGCACTGTGTATGGCATTTAATTAAATCTTAATACATACTACTTTTTATTATTGTTATTATCATTATCTAATATCCCTGCCAATAATAAAATTTTGTCTTTCTGTACTATTTTTAATATGGCTTTCTATAATACTTTAAATACTAGAAAACACTGTTTTTGCATACATTTTGTTACTGACTTAGTTGTATTATTTTCACTCATGAGAAATATCAAAAACACCGTCAGCACAGATTGTGTTTCTTCCATCTCCCACCTTTAGGTAGAAATCTATTTGTCAATCTTGGTTCAAAAATGCTAAATTGAGTGGAATTTAAGACACAAAACAGATGAACATAGGGTAAGGGAAGGACAAATAAGATAAAAACAGAGAGGGAGGCAAACCATAAGAGGCTCTTAAATACAGAGAACAAACTGAGGGTTGCTAGAGGGGTGTTGGGTGTGGGGATGGGATAAATGGGCAATGGGCATTAAGGAGGGCACTTGTTGGGATGAACCCTGGGTGTTATATGTAAGTGATAAATCACTAAATTCTACTCCTGAAACCATTGTTACACTACATGTTAACTAACTTGGATTTAAATAAAATAAAATAATTTTTTAAAAAATGCTAAGTCACCACTCACTTGACTTTTTAAACATCCAACAAGCCTTTTTTCCCCCCTAACCAGTTATAATTTTGAAGGAAATTATGTGAGAGATAAAGAAAAAAAAATTAAAAAATAAAATGGACATTCAATATTGGTCTACCTGCCTGATAGCTGTCAATAATAAGTGTAAATATTTCTAGGGGCACCTGGGTGGCTCAGTCAGTTAAACATCTGCCTTCGGCTCAGGTCATGATCTCATAGCTTGTGGGTTTGAGCCCCGCGTCAGGCTCTGTGCTGACAGCTCAGAGCCTGGAGCCTGCTTCAGATTCTGTGTCTTCCTCTCTCTCTGCCCCTCCCTGATCACACTCTGTCTCTCTCTCTCTCAAAAAATAAATAAACATTAAAAAAAAGTGTAAATAGTTCTCATCTTTACATGTCAAGTTGTGTTACACATATACACACACATAGATACATATACATGCATACATACGTTAATGTATATATATATACACACATATATGTACGTACATATATGTGTGTGTATATATATAATTTAATGTATATATACACACATATATGTATGTACATATATGTGTGTATATATATATATATAATTACTTTATAAGCCAACTGTCTTCTTGGGTAGGGAATAAGATTCTCAAATCATAGACAAATAAGCATCTCATATCATCTTTTAGGATCTTGATCTTATGTTTAAGATTAAGAAAAAATAAAATTAAGAGATGCATTATTTAAAAATTGGATACCTTTCTCAAAGGAAATCACAATCATTAGTATATAGCTCAAAAGACAACTTTAAATCATCTAAAAAGGATCAGTTGCAGTGTTAACCAAGAATCTTTCAGTAACATATTGTAGCTTTGAGAAAAGTTCTTAGTTATCAATATTATTGATTAAAATTCTTTTTTTGATCTGCACAAGTTAGTGACTGCTACTCTCTTGTGCCAGAATAAAAATGAACTTTCAAATTTTAAAAAGTTGTATAATTACAGGTAACAACAGTCAAATGTAACTATGTCAAACTTAAAAATTTCCATGCAGCAAAGAAAATAATGAACAGAATTTAAAAGCAATCTATATACAGGATGGGATAAAATACATGAAAAATCACGTATTCAAAAAGGAGTTAACATTCAAAATATATTATGAACTTCTACAATTCAACAATAACAAAATAGCCTGATTTTAAGATGGGCAGAGAACTTGAATAGACATTTCTCCAAAGAAATATATAAATGGCAAAGAAGTATATGAAAAGATGTTCAGTATTACGAATTATCAGGGAAATGCAAATCAAAACTGCATGAGATATCACCTCATACCAGATATTAATAGCCATTGTCAAAACAAACAAACAAACAAAGTAACAAATACTGTTAAGGATGTGGAAAAATTAGAGCCCCTAGAACACTATGGGTAGGAATGTAAAATGATGCATCTACTACAGAAAACAGTATGGGGTTTTCTCAAAAAAAAAAATAGGATTATCAATGATCCGGCAATCCCACTTCTTGGTATATACCTCAAAAAAATGGAAACAGGATCTCAAAGAGATAATTGCACACCTGTGTTCATTGCAGCATTATTCACAATAACCAAGGGGTGAAAGCAACTTAAATGTCCATTGATGGATGAATGGAACTTCCCTAAAAAAGGAACTTATGCTGTCATATTCTACAACATGGAAGAATCTTGAGGAAATTACGCTAAGTGAAATAAGCTAGTCACAAAAGATAAATACTGCAGGATTCCATATATACAAGGCATATACAACAGGCAAACTCACACAAACAGCAAATAGAACATGGCTAGCAGGACCTGGGGTGAGGGGGAAATTGGGAGTTGTTCAAAGGGTATAGATTTTCAATTTTGCAAGATGAAAAACAAGAGATCTGTGTATAATAATGTTTATATAGTTAATACTACTGAGCTGTACATTTAAAAATAGTTAACATGTTAATTTTTTTTCCATGATAAGTAAATTCCATAGATGAAAGCATGTTAACATAATTTACACTTAAGAAATTCAACCCTAATATCTTGACACAAATTTTGCTAATTCCAGTTTGTAATAAGTAGAGTTGAAATAACAATTAAAAATTTGATTTCTGCCTACAATATCCTCCCATTTTAAGCAATGAGTGAAAAAAATACAAAACCCCTCTCAATTTTCCTAAAAGAAACAGGCAATGTCTTTCTTTGATAAATCTTCTCCATTGTCATAAAACAAACAAAAATATCAACTATTATAATTATCAGTGGAGGCTCTTTCTCAGAATAACTCCATGTACAGCAGAGGCCATGAAACTGTAGTTTGGAAACCTCAAGATCTTCCCTATATTCAGTCTTCAGGAGGGCCAGGCGTGAGATGCCAAACTCATTGCTGAACCCTGAGTGGCACTCACAGGCAGCAACGGTCACTGGACAGCTGATGTGAGTTTGGATAATAGTTCATCTAGCAACTTAGAAGGTAGAACATTGTGATCAAGACCTATACAGACTTTGTGCTTTATACATATTTCTACCAGGATAGCACAAATGACACTGTATTTTCTTCATTTATTCACTCGTCAATTTCCCTAAGTGACTGTAAATTTAGAAATCTATTTGGCCATCTCATTTATCTTGCCGTTCTATGGTCATCTTCTCATTCCCTGGTTGTGGTCCCAGGAACAAGGAGTTGTTCAGCCTGCATGTACTGAATCAGCCTGCACTATTACTGATTATACACAGGCTAAATTGCAATAAAAAAAATAGATGAAGGATGTTGGTCAGTTTACATACATAGTCATACACTCACAAGTGTACCTGCAATAAAATATTAGGCTGATGTGTAAATTAATTGGGATTGTTTGCTAGAGGTCAAATGAGTTCATAAGTTAAATTATAAACACTCTTTTAATACAGGTGTTATTTTTCTTAAATATCTATTTGAAATTGCACAGTTGCCTTCATTATGGTTATTAATTTTTTTAAAATTAGAATTTTATAAGGGTTACATTTTCTAAAAGAAATTAGGTACTGCCATTCAATACCTATATTCAAGTTTCTCCTTTTAGGTTAATACTGAATACTCTTGCCTTAAAATATCTTAAGCAGATCTCTATTTCTGAATTAACTGCTACCTCATTACTAATTTCATTAAAAAACCTTAGTCATGTTTAACTTTATAACATTTTCAATCAAATATCAATACTGAAAAAGAGAGCTCTATGAGAAATTACTGTATTTCAGCCATAAGTTTATTCTATGTAGAGAATATGGGTGTGTCTGGGTATTAAAAATATGCTCACTCTTAAAGTTATCAGCAACTTTAATTTTCTTATGTGGATACTGCCTTCTAAAATCAATGTGTGGTGGTGTATGTATGCTCTCAGAAAAATCACTCTACATATGCATTTAAAATAAAATGAAAATGAAAAATTAATTATCTTGAAGAACTAGAGAATAATGAATCCTAAAATAGAAACAATGATGAAAGATTTAAATGCAGTTACACTGGAGAACTGATGTAAAAAGTATAGGAAGATAAAAAAGCATAGCTTTCACTTTGCATGTCCTCAAAGAAAACACAAAATCCCTGCAGCTCATAGATCCTTAATAAGACAGGCTTTGCCTGAGTGGTGGCGGCTATATTAAACATGAGATCATTATAAATGTCTGTGTTGTGAATGTAAATTATAGTGTAAGAATTATGTTGGTTAAGAGGACTTACATATCTAGGTTTTAACTTCCTTTTCTTTTACCACTTCACATTTTTAATTAGAAAATAATCAAAGGTAAGGACCTTATCTACAAATTCTATCAGAGTGAAATATGCAATTATTCTTTAGAAAATTCCTCATCTATTGGAAAGTAATGAATTTATGAGCTTTGGAACAAAGATATGACCTTTGAGACCGATTGTCATTTGTTCAGTATAGGTCTCATTGGTTGCGCCAAAGGCCAAGAAATGTCAGAGGTTAGGAGCTCTGTCTTGGCACCTAGGAGAGTAGTGCACACTGACTAGATGTTTGGTGTGCTTGAATTTAACTCTTGCAGGACATTATTAAGTCCATATGCAAATCCTCTTGAAGTTCCAAACTGTGCATGTGTCTCAATTAATTAAGAGTCTCAAATCTGGGACCCCTAATTTTAAAATGTGGATATTCAAGTAAGTGTACCACATGGGACAAGTCACTTTGATTCATGGAAATTGCTGTTAATTCAGCTGGAAATTTAGGCAGATGTCCTCACTGCAAATCAGATTCGTTGCAGAAAGCATTTTTTAATCTGTTTCTTTTCAAACATTCTTCACTAATTTTAAAGCTTGAAAAGTATCAGGAGTATAAGAATGACTTAAATCTGATTAAAGAGAATTTTTAAACTTTGAATATATCAATAAAAAAGAAAAAAAATTTAAAATATCTTTGACCTTGAAAGAAAGACTAAAATACTGGGAAAATTTCTTAAAATGACTAAATGTGTTAACCGCTGTCTTTCTATGAAAACAAAACAAAGCTAAAAGATTCTCATCCAAAATATCTCGTCCAAAATGAAATAGTTTCTTTTTCAACAATAAATTCACCGACAGATTTAGAGATCTGGCAAGATAAAGAAAATCACATTAAATATACACAAGAACCAAAAAAGGGGCTTGATTTAAAATGACAGTTTGGCAGCTAAGTTAGGGTTAAAGTGATTCAATGATAATGGTCTTGAGTTTCTACTAACAAAGTGGTAACAAACTGAGTAAAAATTTCTGACTCCAAAACCATAGTATTCTCAAGCCTACATTAAACACAAAGAGCAGGAGCTCTTCTTCGTATCCTCAATATTTCTTTTTCACCTTTCCAAAGCCAAAATGTTATCATTTTGTATAAAAAAAAAAATCAAAGCCAAATGGTGAAAATGCAAAAATGTGGCTAAACAAATAGTCAAAATGTCAATGGTTTTATCTGCAGCATGCCCAGCAACAAAACAAAGCCAAGATATTGTCCATCTTTTTGACAGACAAAGAGCCTCAGAGGTCCAGAGTGACATGCCCGAAGGCTGGCACGTGATTGGGCTAATTAAATTAAATAGCAGGAAACAGCTTTTCCATATGCCACTGCCTGGCCACACACAAACTGTAACAGTAAATCTTTTATACTATACAAGGAAAAATGTAACCATTAAAAAATATACAGTATCAGCACACCATCCAAGAATCAGAAGCTGAATATTCACATAAACTCCCTGACCTGGACTTTAATGCCAAATGTCTAAGAACTTCCTAATTCACTTTAGGAGTCATCCAAAAGACCATGGTAATTAAAGAGGATGAAATAGACATCCACCCCCCCCCCCCAATCTCCCATCACCACATCCACCAAGGTTTACCAACACTTTAATTTAAGCCAATTTTCTCATTGCTTTAAGGACATATTTTGACACCAAATCAAATCAAAACCTCAATACTTCTGAATCGAAGTTAAAAATCCATTCCTTATTTTTTACCACGTTTATATCCTCTCTCTCCATTACCCACTGCAACTTAAGAGATCAATTGAAAAAAGCATAAAGCCTTTGTAATCTCTTGAGAAAATTCTTCTCCCATGCACCACCCTCCCCACTGCTTAGCCAGTAACAAAATTTTCTCTAAGTTTGCCACTGCAGTTCTAGCTTTTGTTCAAGACAACATTATTTTAAACACATCCATATTTTCATGTTTCTAGAAGAATTTTCCTGGCTTGGTAGGTGATACCCATTTTTATCAATCATGGTTTTCATTAGCTTTGATTTCTACTTGTCATCTTAAATAAAGAAGCACTGTGATGGAAAAATAAAGTCAAGGAAACTGCTTCCCAGGGATCCTGGGTTAGAATATTGCAAGGTAACTTTAACTTAGAGATGAAAAAAATTCAGAATCAGTGCAGACAGACATGGCTTATCTGTTTAAATAGAAACATTAAATATATAATACAATATACAAACTGTAAGTGATACTCAATTGGGGGGGAGAATTACATTTATGGTAACCAGTATGCAGATGTTATAAATATTTCATTATTTATGCTTTTCATACTTGAATTCAGGATTTTCATTAGACTTATTATTATTACTATGTGAGTTGACTGAATTAATAGACCATGAGCTAACAAAATTATAGTATAATCTTTAATGACAAAAACACACCCAATTCATGGAGGTTACTCAGGAAAAGAATAAAAGAAAGAAAGCTGAGAAGGAGGAGGTAGAGAAAGAAAAAAAATCTAACATTTGAAAGTGAAATTTGAAAAGGTTTTTCAAAACTAGTCAGTATTACTGTTTTTTACTTGGTTTATTTCACATAATTGCAAGATGCCAAAATGTCATTCAGTACACACGGGTTGGCAATGCCCTTTTCAGTATGTGTTTGTCTATATATGCCAGAAATCAATAAGCAATTATTATTATTCCTCCATGTCCCCCTTTGAAATTAATGTTTGAATGTGAAGATAACCAAAACCCAAGAAATTCAATGAGACAATGGTCAAGCCATGTAGAATTGAGTGGTAAGTGACCAGATTCTAAAGTGAACCCAGGCCTAAGAGTGAGTTAAACCAGCTCCCTCTCCCTTTACCATCCGCACCCCCCTCCCCCCAATCAAAGCTGTATTTATCTCTTCACACTTTCCTGATCATGCTCCCTTCTGCATTCTCGTTCCTCCCACAGGGCCCTGGGATAGGATTAATAACTCCCTAGGGTCACCCATCCCTGTAAACATCCAGGACATTCAATAGATGCCCAGAGAGCATACTTATTAGTGAGAGAGAAAAACCAGGTTGAGAGTCATGGCAGCCATAGACCAGCCCTAACAAAACTGAAAATCGAGTCTTGAAAGGTTCAAGTGATCAATGTTATTTAAAGAAAGACACAAATTTAAATTGTCTGGCATCTAATGAAAATTTATTAGACATTAAAAGGAGCAGAAAAATAAGAACAATGTTCAAGAGAAAAATTAAGGAGTAGTAGCAGACACAGAAATGTTGGAGACAGTAGAATTAACAGTAAAGGGCTTTAAAGTGAGTATTATAAATATGTCCAAAGATTTAAAAGGAAATGAATAAAAGGATATAAATGGAAAATACATAAAAGAACTAAATGAAATCTCTGAAATATATACTACCTTAATGACGAATTTGTTGGATGTGAATAAGCTTATTCACTAGAAGAAAAAATGAGTATGGAAATAGAAACTGCACAAACTGAAATAAAAAGAGGAAAAAAAGAACAAGAAAAGAATGTACAGAGACTTATAGAGTGGTGAGACGATATCAAGTCATCTACTCTGGGTGTACTTGGAGCCCCAAAAGAGAAGGAGAAGAAATATTAGAAGAAACAATGTCTCACATTTTCCAAAAATTTAAAAAGTACAAACACCCACATGCAAGAAGCTCAGTGAACCAAAGCAGGACCAAAAAAAAAAAAAAAAAAAAAAAAAAAAAAAGGGAAAGAAAGAAAAAAACCCTCTGCACTGAGCCAAATCACAATCAAATTGCTGAAAACCAGTGATAGCAAGATAATAAAAATACATAGATGAAAAACACACTATCTGATGTTACGACTTGCTATAAAGCAACAATAATCTAAATGCGGTGGTATTGTTGTAAAGCTAGACATATATATCAATGGAATCAACAAAGAGTTCAGAAATTTACTCACACATATATGTTCAATTGATTTCCAGCAAAGGCATCAACATAATTCAAAGGAACAATGATAATCTTTGCAAAAACTGATTCTGAAAAATTTAAGATACTTATATAAGATATGAACCTCAGCCTTTCTCCACATCATACGCACAACTACATGGCTCAAAATGGCTCTTAGCTTTAAATGAAAAAACAAAACTGGAAGAAAAAAAAAAACAGTGAAGCAAATTTTTCTTAGGACATTAAAGGGTTAACCGAGAAGAAAAAACTGATAGATCGGGACACATCAAAATTAAAACATTCTGCTTTTCAAAATAAAAAGCAAAGCTATAGGCTGGTTGAAAATACTTGCAACATATATACCTAGAAATTGATTGTATCCAGATTATATGTTACTCCTGAAACCAATAATAAAAAGACACTTCGATAAAAAAAAAAAAAAAACATGCAACATAGCTGAATCAATAATTTACCAAAGAAGTTCTATAAATGGCCAATAAGCACATGAAAAACTGGTCAACATCATTAGACATCAAGAAACACAAAACAAAACTACAATGAGATTCCATTACACATCCGCTAGAGTGCATACAGTTAAAAAAATCTGATAGTACCAAGTGTCAGTAACAGGACTCTCATACCTTGCTGATGAGAATGTAAAATAATAAACAATCAAAAATAATTTGGCAGTTTCTTATAAAGTTAAGCAAATAGCTCACAACTCAACAATTCCACTTCTAGGTATTTACCCAGAAGAAATAAAGACAAATGTCTACAAAGACAGCAGCTATATTCTTAGTCACTCATGCCTGGAAATAACCTAATTTTTCATCAGTAGATGAATGTATAAACAAATTGTGGCATATCCATATAATGGAAAGCTATTCATAAATAAGAAAAGACCATTATTACTGATACATACATGGATGGATATAGAAGCAATCTTTGAGAGGAAAAAAATAATCCAGATGTAAAATATCATAGACTCCTTGTATATAATTTATTTACATGAAATTGTAGAAAAATCAAAACTAATGCATACTGACAGAATACAGATGAATGATTGGGGAGTGTGGGTAGAGGCTTGATTAAAAAGAAGCAGGAAAGAAGTCTTTGAAATGGTATAAATATTCTTTATCTAGATTTTGGTACACACATTTGTCAAAATTCATCAAACTGTACATATATAATGAGTGAATTGTTGTATTTACTTTTCAAGAGTAGATTAAAAAATCAGTAAGATTTAGAGAGTTAAAGTAACCAAAATAGAAACCTTAATTTAATTCATTTATTTATTTAAAAAAATTTTTAATGTTCATTTATTTTTGAGAGAGACAGAGTGTGAGTGGAGGAGGGGCAGAGAGTGAGGGAGATGCAGAATCTGAAACAGGCTCCAAGCCAGCAGCAGAGAGCCTGATGTGGGGCTCGAACTCCCCAACCAGGGAGATCATGACCTGAGCCCAAGTCGGTCACTTAACTGACTGAGCCATCTAGATGCCTCTAATTCATTTAATTCAACATTTCAATTCAAATTATTATGGGACAAAGAAAACCCATGACATTAGAAATTGTGACTTTTTTAGGGCACCTGGGTGATTCAGTCACTTAAGTGTCTGACTCTTGGGTTCGGCTCAGGTCATGATCTCATGCTTTGTGGGTTTGAGTCCCACAGCTGGCTCCGTGCTGACAGCGTGGAGCCTGCTTGGGATTCTGTCCCTCCCATGCTTGTTTTCTCTCTCTCTCTCTCTTTTAAAAAAGAAAGAAAGAAATTGGGACTTTTTTGAATCCCTGGGAGAACCCCTTGGGGAAAAAAAAACGTATCTGCTTCTGTATCTAGAAGACAATTATATTGAGATACAACTAACCACTATACATATATAAAGGTATACAGTATAGAGTAACACTTAAAATTTGCATGAGGTAAAAGAAAATTAAAAAAAAAAGAGAGAATCAAGTTGAATATTTTGATGAGTTGTCAGATGATTCAAGCAATAAAAGAAAAATCAAACCATGTATAATAGGTACCAGAATACTGAATGTTAAATTTACTTTGATTGGTGAAGCATAAATAAAGAAAAGAGGGATTTGATAGTATTACCATCATGGCCAAAACATATTTAAGATGCTAAAAAAATACAGTGTAAATTAAGCTTATTCTTTATCATGTTAAATGAAGGTAAAAGAGAGAGGATTGATGACTATTCAAAACAAGGGGGCAATTTACGAAGATGGAGGCATCAATGCAGAATTTCTTGTTCCCAGATGGAACAAGTTTAACATTCCACCCAACTGGAGAGAGTAGAAAAAAAATCCTCCCACCCAAAAAAAGATTCTCAGAGCATTTGTTAAAAAGCAAAGACTCAGAAAAGTTTAGTACTTGTTTTTTTCATCCTGACTCCAAAGAAAGGCAGAGCCCAATGCAAATGTCACAAGAGAATCCCTTGTAGGCTACCAGGCAAGGCCAGTTTTCTGAGTTGTGCTGAACTCAACTTCCTCATTGATGGCTTTGGTGCTGTTAATGGGGTGGGAATTAATGCTATAGAGGAGAGCTGGGCATAGACAGAATTTATCAGAAGACCTTCTCCCTGGTCTGTATAGTTTCTTAATACATCTCTTGGAATAAAGATCATGTTGATCATTCAGACCTGGAGTTGTTTTAAATTTGCTGGATCCTTAGTTGAAATCTGTTTTTTCAGGAAAAATCTTGGGGTTCTTTTTATGGTCTGTAAAGGAGGAGGAAGAAAAGGGAGTGGAGAGGAAGAAGAGTAATGCATTCCCACAGTCTTCCAAAGAACATCCCAACCTAGGTATTTCCCCACAAATTGGGCGGGACTTGCAGCTGAATCAGTTCTATACTGTCTTCCTCCTGCAGTGACATAGGCCATATATATATATATATATATATATATATACACATACACACACACATATATATACATATATATATATATATATATATATATATATATACATATAGTGCCATTTTCTGTGTGCTGGGACTTGAAAAAGTTGGGGAAGCACTGATCTAAGGCTTTTAATTAACTGAAGAGAAAGTTATTCACTATTAAAAAGTTAAACTAAATGTTCCTACTAAGAGGAAGAAAGTTACAAACGTTCCAAGAAGCTCTTAGTGATGTTATATTAACAATGACATTAATAGCAATGGCTAATTTTTACTCGGCAGCAATTTTGCTAGCACATATTATATTATTTACATAGACGGATCCATTGAAACTTCACAAACACCCCAACAAAAAGATGATAATGTTAATCATATTTGACAAATGAGTAAACTGAAGTTTGGCACAACTAAATACTTTGCTCCAGGTGGAGTTGACAGTAGATGTTGAATTTGGAACTCAGGCCCTCTGACTATTGAACCAGCATTTGTAACCACTAGGCATCTACATCTAAAAGGCAGTTCCACAAGAGGATCTCAAAGACAATGAGAAACGCCATGATTTAACTTTGATGTGTGTGTAGTCAAAACAACATAACAATTGTCATGTTCAGTAACACTTCTATTTAAATATCTGTAAAGATGAAGTCGATTCAGTCTCTAAAATTAATACGCGTAATTTTTCTTCTTTCTATGCTTTACCTTTCAAAAGCTATCTATAGAATACATGGATATAGAAAAATTAATACTATAGAGAGACCATGAAAATTATCTGATGTGCTGTATTTTTATCTAAAAATGTGTCTAGTAGAATAATGATTCATATAGAATACAAATGATCACAAATCAATTCAGTTTATGGAATATCAAGTAATCAATTCATCAAGAAAAAAAATCCATCATTAACCCCTGGCAAAAAATAAAAATTAAAAAGTGACTATTATCACTAGAGCCAGAGTAAAAAAAAATAATATATATCTATATATCTATATCTGTATCTATCTATCTATCTATCTATCTATCTATATATATATATATATAATTATGAGGGTTGAAACTACAGGATACCATTTAGATTAAACTATTAGGTAGATATTGTAGGTTCTGTTTACAGAGAATGTGAACAGGGCATTGGTATTTTACAGTACGTTCATTAAATCAGTATAAAGACTACACTGATGCGGAAGGAGGTTATTGTAATAGTAAAAGAATGAATTTGTGTTACTATTAATTAAGATATTGACCAGGGAAAGCAGAGCCAAAGAGAAAGTACAGAGTAATGATGGTTTGGAAATCAGAAACAGGAGTATTGCAATTGCTTATTAGAAATAAAGGAGAGGAAATAAAGGTGATTTCATAACAATCTTTCCAGTGTCTAAAGGGTGGTTCCATGGATAAAATGGAAAAGCCGGATAAAACAGCGTATTTTTTTTTTTTAATTTTTTTTCAACGTTTATTTATTTTTGGGACAGAGAGAGACAGAGCATGAACGGGGGAGGGGCAGAGAGAGAGGGAGACACAGAATCGGAAACAGGCTCCAGGCTCCGAGCCATCAGCCCAGAGCCTGACGCGGGGCTCGAACTCACGGACCGCGAGATCGTGACCTGGCTGAAGTCGGACGCTTATCCGACTGCGCCACCCAGGCGCCCCTAAAACAGCGTATTTTAAAGACAGTGAATTTAATAACTGAGATGAGAGTGGAGAAATAAGTGAATTTTCCTTACAACTGATAAGTATTAATAAAGCATTTGATAGACTGCAAGTTACCTTTAAGGTAAAGAACAGGAGGTCTTTAAACCCTTAAATCATTAAGATATTCATATCCCTTCTAACACTAACAATTTACATGTGTATGTTAAACTGAGTAACAGCAATAGAAAGATAATGGCATGAGCAAATATTGGTTTGTTCAAGTTTGATAGCCCACCTATTTCTAAAATGATGTAGTGAAGTCTGTTTACATAATATAAAATGAAAGATGATCTAAAGCAGGATTCTATAACAGAAAATATAATGTGAGCCAAAAATGTAAGCCACATATATAATCTTAACTTTTCTAACAGCCACATTAAGAAAGTAAAACAGGCAAGATTAATTTTAATAATGTTACATAATCTATTTAAAATATTATTTTAATATGTAACCAAATACATCTTTATCACTTAGGAATATATTTTTCCTACTATGTCTCTGAAATCTAGTGTGCATTTCACACTTACAGCATATCTCAGTCATACCAGTCACATGTTAAATTCTTGATTGATACAAGTGGCTACCAGTTTGGAGAGTACAAATATAGGGGTCTTTGCAGAAATTCTGTCAACAGAGACACAAAGATGAAAGCAAAGAGGAAAACACGGGTTCAACATAAAATTTAAGGGCAAAGAAGACATGAGTAAAAATGAGTAACCAGGATAGAATTTTGTCTTACAAATGAGGAAAAATAACTCTGATTTAGTTTTTTTTTTAATTTTTTTAATGTTTATTTATTCTTGAGACAGAGACAGAGCGTGAATAGGGGAGGGGCAGAGAGAGAGGGAGACAGAGAATCTGAAACAGGCTCCAGGCTCTGAGCTGTCAGCACAGAGTCTGACGCGGGGCTTGAACCCACGAACCGTGAGATCATGACCTGAGCCGAAGTCGGACGCCTAACCAACTGAGCCACCCAGGTGCCCCTCGGATTTAGTTTTTAAACATCACCAGAAAAAGGCATTTCTTAAAGGAAAAATAAACTTAATGTTTTGTTCAGTTTATATTAGGTACAATAAACAGCAAGATTGTAGCATTTATATGGTTATTGGGAAGAAAAAGGAAAGGAAGAGCCTCAAAAGCCAGGAAGCAACAAGAGATAATAACAGGAAGGGGAGAAATGCAAGACCAATATCAGCTAGAAATTAAAAAAAAATGGAGATGCTGCATGAGAAAATGGAGACCAACGATCATTAAGTTCTTATCTCTTTAAAAATAACTCAAATGGAAGAATATTTTTTAAAAAAGTGTATATAACTCAAAAATGGATCAAAGACCTAAAAGTGCTAAAATTAAAAACTCTTAGGGGCACCTGGGTGGCTCACTTGGTTAAGCATCTGACTTCGGCTCAGGTCATGATCTTGTGGTTCATGAGTTCAAGCCCCCCATCAGGCTCTGTGCTGACATCTCAGAGCCGGGAGCTGCTTTGGGTTCTGCATCTCCCTCTATCTCTCTCCCCCTCCCCTGCTCATGCTCATGCTCATGCTCTGTCTCTCTCTCCCAAAAATAAAAAAAAATAAAAACATTAAAAAAATAAAATAAAAAACTCTTAGAAGGAAACAGGGGTATACATCTTTGTGACACTGGATTAGGCAATGGTTTCTTAAATATGGCACCAAAAGCACAAGCAACAAAAGAAAAAAATAGATAAACTAGACTGCAGCAAAAATAAAAATGTTTGTGTACCAATAGAAACATCAAGAAAAGGAAAGAAGACCCACAGAATGGGAGAAAAAATTTGCAACTCATATATTTGATAATTTGCAATTCACATTTTGGATATCCAGCAAATATATTTAAAAACACGTAAAACTCAACAACAAAAAGACTAAGAAGCCAATCAAAAAATGGGCAGAGGACTTGAATAGATATTACCCCCAAAAGATACAAATGGTCACTAAGTAAATTTAAAGATGCTCATCACCATTAGCAATTAGCAAAATAGGAATCAAAGCAGCAATGAGTTGATATTTCACATCCACCAGGATGACCGCAATTTAAAAAAAAAAATAATAAAATAACAAGTGTTGGAAGGACGTGGAAACTTTGCAATCCCTCTTATACTGCTACTGGAAAACAATCTGGCAGTTCTTCACAAGTAAACAGAAGTACCATAGAGCTCAGCAATTTCACTCCTAGGTATATACTATGCATATACTCAAGAGAATAATGTATGTTAACATAAAAGCTTGAACATGAACATTTATAGCAGCACTACTCATAGGAGCCAAAGAATGAAAACTATGTGTCCTTCAACTAATGACTGCATAAACAAAATGTAGTATAGTCACACAATGGAGTATTATTCAGTCATAAAAAGGAATGCAGTATTGATACACGAACCTTGAAAACATTATGCAAAGTGAAAGAAGCCAGACACAAAAAGGCCACATAATATATGATTCATTTACATGAAGTGTCCACAACAGGCAAATCCATAGAGACCTAAAGTAGATGTCAGGGGCTGGAGGGAAGGAGCGAAGGGGAATGATTGATTAACTGGTAGAGGATTGCTTTCAGTTGATGAAAATATTCTGGAATTAGATAGTAGTGACAGCAGCACAGCATCATGAACATACCAAAAACCCACTGAATTGTATACTTTAAAATGGACAAAATGATAAATTGTATGTGATATGAAATTTATCTCAACAAAAACACAAAAACAAAAAACTATGTTGCAACAAATAGCTCACAACTTGTGAAGAAAAATAATTTGCCAAGTATTGGTGAATAATACTCTATAAACAGGCTAAGCAATTATTTAAATTAGAAGAGAAAAATAAACCAAAAGGACAAATACTATCAAAGAAGTAACAGCAGTAAATATTGTGAGAATAATCTGTAGTCGAGTTAAAATGCAAATGAAACAGAACAATACACAAAAATTAGAATATAGTCTATTTTGGAAACTATGAATGAAGAGTTCAAGGATCTTAGGTAAAAGCTATTGAAAATCAGGCCATAATTCAGGAAGTGGTTTAGGGCCCTTGGGCACCTCCAGAACATTATATCTGAATCAGACTCTCCCAAAGGGCTTAAAAAATTACATGCCTGGGCTCCATGTTGGGACAATAGAATCAGAACCTCTAGGAGGTGCAGTCAGAATCTGAATTGCCAGCAACTTCCCTCAGGAGGATTTTTATGCATCTTTCAACAGAAAAATCACCTAGAAAGACAAGAACTCAAGACAAATGTCTCTGTTCTTCCTCTCCCCAACATTTTATACAGACTATTTTAGCTCAAAATAATTATCAAGAGCAGAAGTCAAAAAAAGGTCTTAAAAGGCAGCGTTCTAGATGCTTAGAAATTGGGTTCTTGGCCTTGGTTGGGAAATAAAGATAAGAAGTGGCAAAGGAGAGCTTGACCTAGTTGAAATCTTTTCTCCTCTCCCCCCAAAATTAATCTCAAGGGCAGGTATTCTGTTTTCCCTCATCCTAACACTGGCTTGGGTCAGAAAAAAAGAAACTCACAAATTTTCATGACTCAAAATGGGTGAATATCATGTGTCCAAGAATTAAGTGTCTCATCTGTGCGTTAGACAAAAAAAAAAAAAAAAAAAAAAAAAAAGAGTCCTGATCTCCTACTTTACAACAAGGAAACAACGATTAAGAGAAAATTGATTCAAAACAGTTCAGAAACGCTGATGGGGGGCTGGAAGAAAGGAGAGAGAGAGAAGAGAGAAGAAGAGAGAAGAGGGAAGAGGGAAGAGGGAAGAGGGAAGAGAGAGAGAGAGAACTGGTGAATTAATAAACCTGTATAAGTGAAAAGAATTGTTGCATTAAATGCAGTGCGGTAGTAAAAGGAGAGAACAAGAACTCCAGTGCCAGAGTGCCTGGGTTCAAATTAGAGCTAGACTGTCACTGATTGGGTGACCTTGGCCTTATTTAACTTCCTTGTGCCCCAGTGCCCTCATCTCTACAATGAGAAATAATATCTACCTCCTAAGGTTGTTGTGAGAACTAAACAAGTTACTAGACATATGTTTGCAATAGTTAAAAGTGAAAGTCTTTTTTTAAATCAAGATGACCCCAAAAGGTTGCATGGTCTAAACCTTCCACTTTATAAGCCTTAAAGAAGGTATTATAAAATTAGAATAGAGAACTTTTTAAATCTAAATAGATAAGTTCTGAAAAGTCACATTCCCAGTATCTTGTTTTATTTGCCAGAATTCTTTGATTGCCCTCCCATACTTTCCTTTTAAAACCCCAATGGAGGAATTATCAAGAACAAAGGGAATGGTAATCTACATCTAGAATTCCTTCTCTTGCATTTCCAAGTTCTTGATTGTAATTGGTAATTACCTTGATTATTTATCATTATTAACTCACAATTGTATACCCACAATTCCGTTTCCATTATCGAAATAATCACAAAGAAATGCCAAATTAAAAAAAATAATCTTGTCTACCTATATATCCGTTGAGTACTAGGTTTCAAAAAAAAATGTTGAGTGTCTGAATTCCTTTTTAATATCCTTTAGAGAAAAAAGTATAAAACTAAGTAAAAATTTCTTAAAGATAGTCTTTTTCAGATTAATTAAAAGTAGCAGTCTCCATTTCAGCAGCCACCGTTACCAATGAGAAGGTGGATTTTTACTGCCAGAAGAGGAAATCTAATGTTTAGTAACTGCAATTCCTGGCAAAAAGTATTTTTCTTAAAGAAAAAGTTTTTAACATGAGATTGATACTTTTTATTGAACTTCCACTTTACAGTTTGAAAATCAGAAATGCAGTATAAAACCATTATCTAATTGGTTCCTCCAACTCCTTTTTGAGGATCTCTGGTATCAGGTTCTTCTTGTAATTTTATAAAAAGCCTAAAGGCAGGGCGCCTGGGTGGCTCAGTCAGTTAAATGTCCGACTTCGGCTCAGGTCATGGTCTTGTGGTTTGTGAGTTCGAGCCCCATGTCGGGCTCTGTGCTGACAGCTCAGAGCCTGAAGCCTGCTTTGGATTTTGTGTCTCCCTCCCTCTCTCTGCCCCTCCCCTGCTCATGCTCTGTCTCTGTCTCAAAAATAAATAAAACATTAAAAAAAAAAGTCCAAAGGCAATTTTTAGAAAATTGTAACTAATGGTATTCCAACAATTTTAATCAAATTATCAGATTTATGGCATTATGGAATAATAATCCATTTTGTAACAGTGATATTTAGCTCCAGAATTCTTAATAGTCTAATGCAATATTGTTGTGAGTTGGAGTAATTTTAATTTGTAAGACATTAAAGTTTAGATTAAGGGAATCAAAGAATATAAAACAACTATTTTTAACCCGCTGAGACAAAAACAAGGTAACACATTATGAAGTTATGAAGTGCTGACTGATTTAAATTTTGCTAGCAACTGACCAGAAGAGGAGCACAGTCTGTCAAGGCGCATGGATGTCTATGGTCCAGTTTCCTTTACCTGAGCCAGGCTCCTTGTTCTTTACTCTAGCATTAGAATCATTGTTTCCATCTAAGGGGAAGTCATTTAATTATTTTTTTTCTCTTTAAATTTATGGACTGTTACTTTATACTTGTAGGTCAGGCTGTCACTGTAATAGATAAAATTATTATGATACATGGAACATTATTTATTTTATTATTTACTGAGTGCTTGTTACACTGAAGGAATTATGTTAACCTTTTATAAATAATTTTTTAAGTTGAGCAAAGTTAGGAATTAACATTTATCAATATAAAGTTTTATATTTGGAAGGTGACATCAAAGATGATGACATATCATGAAAAAAGAGGCCACACTGGGGAAATGAAGAGGCAACAAATTTTACCTGTGTTTGCTATCTGATAATGGCTGACATAAGTAGGTTAAAATCATTGTTGGATTTATTATTTTTAATGGCACGAGAAATAATTGCTCAAAATATCTTCATTTTCTTGTTTCGACAACAAATGGCAAATATATTTTGGTATACGAGACCTAGTGCATGAGCTTCAAATTCGATTAAATAGATCAAGTTTACACAAAGCCAAATGTATGAAAGGGGATCTTTTAAAAAAAACTTTATTTGAGAAAGGAAGAGACTTATAACAGAAGGCAAGAAGGAAACATACAAACAATATATTTACAACACAAAACAAGAGATCACCTTCAAGGGTGTAAATTATAATAAATACAGTAGATTTTAAAAGAGACATTTATCAATTAATTCTAAGATGAATTAAGTCCAGCTTTCTTTTTCACTGGTTCCAGGTAGTTTCTTGATTAAATTCAAAGACTATCAAATTCAAACAATTAATGTCCACCAACTGTACTGATGAAGCTAGCTCTCTCAAATGACATTATAAAAAATAGTTTTTTTTTTTGTTTGTGATTACATATCTTTGAAGTGATATTATACAAAAGTCTGCTCAGCCACATGTTCCTCCCCAAATAAAATGTATTTTAAAAGATGCACTATCCCTTTTTTATGAGATTGAAAGAAGACTTTAAAGAAAATGAATATTTATGAGATGGAAAAAATATACAATTTTATCTTAGGAATGCCATATTTTTAATGCAAAACAACTGACAAAAAGTCATTTTAATCTTAAGGAATATACTAACCAAAATATGTTGGTAATAGGAAAAGTTGCCTATTATAGCTATTTGTCAAATTATCAGAAGGACTTTCGTTATATGGAAAAGTTTTAAACTTTCTAACTTCTAGTTATATTAATTTAATTTGAATGGAGACTTTTTAAAAAAGGATAATGTATCTTTAGCAGTGACCTTTTTTTAAGAAATATTTTTAAATGTCACAGCAAAATGTAAACAACACGTGCCAATAACATACAGTTGTTACAATGTCTACATTTGGCAAAATTGTTCTATCTCCTTTGAAACAGGATACTACACCTTAAAATACCTTGGATTTAGAAATATAAATATTTTAATAGAAAAAAACCTCACAAAGATTCTAGGTCAATTTGGATTATCCATATTAAAGGGGTCTTAATACAGAGAATCTTTAACTAGCTTAACAAAAGTAAACCTATAAAACAAGGTAAACATATCAAAAGGAAGTATGAAGGAAATGTTCCAGTGAAAAGCTTCCTTAACAATTTCCCTACTTGTGGTGTTATTTTCTTAGACAATAAATCAATTCATAGAGTGCCCTTTAAAAACAGAAAGAGTAAAACACTATCCTCCGTTTTTTCCCCCCCTACATTCCTCATTACATGAATCACTTGGACTTCCTGTTTCCACAAGGCATTTCCTGTTCAGCCGCATAGAATCAGTTTTCTGTAGAACAGCAGGAACCTGACAAAGAACTGACTTAAATAAACAGAGTCTTCTGTTGCCTTCAAAGTTGTTTGTATTTCATAGCATCAAAGGACACAGTCCTTCTGAAGGTGCATTATATACAAGTAGATTCTGTTGTTAAGCCTAACTTTCCTAAATTTTTATTTGCCAAAATGGTACGGTATATGCCGGGTCATTATGGAATCATGCCTAAGAGATCCTAGTGATATGATTATGAAATATGATACACCTTCTTCTTTTAAACATAATTGTGACTTCATATCAGATAATCATCATACCATTACTACGTTTTCTACAATTGTAGATACAATATAGTATCTGATTGGACCATAATGCTGCACATTACTCCTTGCCGATACTTGCATCGGCTTCATTTGATCTTTTTTGATAGACAATGTCATCAAATAACACAAGATAAAAGTAAAATGAGCAGTGCTAGGTGAGACATAATGTAATATTTAAAATAGTGCTGTACTTTGCAATCTATATATTTAAAACCACCTCTATTCCTAATATTTTCAATTGCAATCTATACAATAACCTAAGGACTATTGGCATGGTAACCAGAACATTTAACTTAACAAAAAAGAGAGAGGACGGAAGGGGCAGACTACCTTTAACAGTGTTCAAGACTGTAGTATGATACATTATGTACAACAATGTGAAAACTGAATTCTATATACCAAAAAAAAAAAAAATTCAAGAACTAATAGAATGTTTCATTGATCAGACTGGGTGACTTGATCCAGCAGTCACTGATCTCAACAGATAAACTAAAAACAACAGTGAGTTCGTTTTCCTTAGAAGTAATTGGTGTGGCGGGCTTTGGGATGAATTTAAAGCCTGTTAATTATGTGTATACTTATGTAGTATAATTTTAGTGTAACAAGTATTTCCTTACCAGTGGAGTTTCAATGAAACCTTGATATCTATATAGAAACCAGTATATAGAGAAATCTCTATATAGATATATATGTATTAAGTAGAATCCTTAAACACTAAAATCAAATCATTCAGAAATATAAACAGGATAGGAAATATCCATTTACCAAAACCTGCAATGCATTTCATATTCAGATAATGACTTTAATTACAAATCCTGGAGCTAAATCTTTGCCTATTACCTGTTGCATAAAAGCAGCCTGCTCCCCAGATTCCATTTCCTGGATCTGAGCATCTTCATCACTGTCCACTGGTTCCTCCTTGACCTTCACAGCCCCAACTTGTCCCAGTGTGTCATCCACACAAGCACTGCTGTCGCTCCTAGTGCTGTTGCCACTAGAGGGCGCTCTGTCTTCCTGCATCGCCTGGTCCCCCTGAAGCTCTTCCTCCGCTTCCTCGAGGTGACTGCCTGGTTGCTTCAGTTGTTCAATAGATTTCGAAAGCAGCTAGAAGAGAGTGTTCAGGGGTTCAAAATTCAATAGTCCTTGGTGGTAACAGAGAAGCAAAATACACTTTGATTTCTATCTAATGACTCTACTTCAGTACATTCTGTTTCCTAATTTCTGAACATCAATTTCACAACGAATTTGTATGCAACAAACTTCCTCAATAATACTGAATCTGAAGCAGTCCCATCATTTCTATATTGTATTGGTGTAGCAGGCAGAGAATAAGGTGTTTAGGTGCTTTTAAGAATCGGATTACTCTTTAACACACTTAGAAAATGGTGGGAAAAAGGTAAATAAGCTTCCTCTGGGAGAACCAGGAAACTTTTATAAGTACAGTTTGTACTGTGACAATTTAATCCAAATAGACCTGAGAATATTTTTCTGCAAAGAGAAAATGTAATGGAAATAATGGAACGGTAATGGAAAACTTCCACAGTCTCATTTTTATGACAAATGTCAACCACTATAAAATACAAACACAAATGAGAAATCCTTGTTTATCTAATTTTCCCATACCTAACTGGTCAAATGATAAACACCCTCTTATATATACCGGTAAAACATGGGAATATTGATTTTGAAATCCTAAACTTTAAAAAGATGTGGGATTAAAAAATTTATAGTAGAAATGTTTTATGAACATATCTAAACTAAATAAGAGGGAAGAAGAAATTATTGTAATTGAAAATTAGTACTTAGGCCTTTTCTTGACTTTATAAATTAAATTGTATTTAATCTTCAGAAGTATATGAATTAATTGATCAATGATTTTAAAAAATGACAACATACCTAATGTAAACAATAGCAAAATATCATAGTATAAAAGCTCAATAAATGGGGTAAAATACTCAAGATGATTTCATCTTACAGTAGATCTTGTTTTAATTGATAAGGTCCCCACTGACTGATCATCTGCAGATCCTAACTGTGTTTTCAACAGTGATTAGAGTTTTCTGTTACATCAGTGCCCATGTAAACAACATGCCAAATATTGCTAATGAGCAGCACACTTAGAATACAACCACTAAAATCATGAATACTGCTTTTTCTATGTCCAGTTTCAGCTTACCTCATACATATCTATGTTTCTTTTTTTAAAAGTTTATTTGTATTTATTTTGAGAGAGAGAGTTCATACAAGTGGTGGAGGGGCAGAGAGAGGGAGAGAGAGAGAATCCCAAGCATGCTCCATACTGCCAGTGCAGAGCCCGACGTGGGGCTGAAACTCACAAACCGTGAGAACCTGAGCCAAAATCAAGAGTTGGACACTTAACCAAATGAGCCACCCAGATGCCCCTAACTATGTTTCTAAGACTAAATACATGCTTAGAGTTAGAATACCTAGTACTCCAACTCTGAAGGGTGTCTTACCCACTTTAGGCTTACAGACTTTCCTCCAGGCCACACAACCTCAGATGGCTATGCACACAGTGATGAAATCCTTAAATTTCACTGTAGGTAAAATTATTGGGAGTTTTCATTCATTTGTTCAATAAATATTGATTGAGCGCCAACTACGTTCAAGATACCATGCCCTCATGGAGCTTATAGTTTAGTGTGTTAGAAAGGCACCAAATAGATAAATAAGTTTATTCTTATTTTCAAGTATGGTAAATGAAAATGAAAAGCACAGGGTGTTCTAAGAGTACACCCTAGTTGGCACAGGAGCACAACTGTGCATGGCTATGGGAGGTTTCACTTACAGGGTGCTATGTTTAGGCTGAGACATGAAAGAGGAAGGATAGAAAAGGAGTTGTCAGTTATGTGTATGAGGGTTTGAAATAAGGGCAGAGAGCATTTCTGGCCCAAGGCACAGTATGTGTGCTGGAAAAAGGAGTTTAGTGGCATTAAAGCAAATGAAAGGCTGGTGGGGTTTGAGCACAAGAAGATGGGGAGAATGCTGGAAGATTTTGTTGGAGAGAGTTACAGCTTATACTATATTTGGTTGGGTTGAGAACAAGATTCTAGAGAAATAAAGAACAATTTAGGATAAGCCACAAATAAGATGTAAACATCACCAATCTCAAGTTAGACATAATCAAGCTACGAGAATATCTACCAATCAAAATGTATGTCAAAATGAAGAAGGCAAATTAAATATTAATTTCCTTTGTGCCTACAATCTAATTTCTATTGTTCCTGGGCTGTCAGCATAAGAATAATCATCCCATCATGCTTTAAATGTCTCTAAGTACTTTATAGGAAATTATTTGCAGGACTTTTGTACCAATGCTAATCAGCTCTTCATATCATAAATACATATTACCTTGCATACTGCTGAGATTTTGGAGAAAAGGGACAATGTAATATTTCTAAACTTTGACTATAAAACTCTAGGATCCTATTTAATTGGCTGTTAGAAAAAGAACATATAACACCATAGAAAATAAGCAGGGTTTTCATTAAAAAGTCCCAGTTTGGGCTGGGACACCAGGGGTAAGGACTTTGGGTGACAAGCATCCATCCATTCTTCAGAGAGAGACAGAGAGAGAGAGCTAGAGCTCATCATTCAGTCTTGCAAAGCTTACCTCCATCACTCATCTCAGATGAGATATACAAGAGCAGGGTATAGAGGCTGTTGTGGGGAGAAGATTTTATCTAAAGAAAGGTATTAGTCAGGTGAAGGAGGCTGCAAGAGCCCCTCAGAGGGACTATCTGCAGGCAGACTGCTATAGTTCCATCTTCTGGATGGATGCTTGGTGAGCTGCAGGACTTCTCCCTCTCATTACCAAAGCTTAGCTGGAGAAACTCATGGGAGCTAGCTCACCAGAGCTGGTGGGCCAAGGACATGTATGAAGGAAGCAGACACCTCTGGGAGGGGGTTCAAAAGTTCCTGAGCATAAGAACCTCTGTGAGGAAGAAAGAGTAAAAAATATGGGATGTGTGGCCATGAGACAGGAACTGAGGGGCCGTTCATGAAAGGTCCACCAGCAAGCACAGGACCACTGTCCAGGAAATGCCACATCCAAAGTCCCTGCTTACTGAGCAGTGGCTGCGACTTCTACAGCTTCTGGATGTTTGACGATGGGGCATATTTAATAACCAAGAGGAAGCTATAAATACCACCTGTTAAGTAAAAGGGTGACCCTATTGCTGTTCGTCTTCTTTCCAGTCCCAGTCCCAACATGGCCACTCAGTACCTTGAACTCCTAACCTCTAATGGTCTTTTTCCTCTGTTCTACTTTAGCTCCCAAAGCTGTGATTATACCTTTGCCTTGGTCTATTTTTTTTTTAATGTTTATTTATTTATTTTGAGACAGAGAGAGAGAGAGAGAGAGAGAGCGCGCGCGCAGGGGAGAGGCAGAAAGAGAGAGAGGGAGAGAGAGAATCCCAAGCAAGCTCTTTGCCATCAGTGAGGAGCTAACGCAGGGCTCGATCAGACAAACCGTGAAATCATGACCTGAGGCAAAATCAAAAGTTGAATGTTTAACTGACTGAGTCACCCTGGTGTTTATTGGTAGCTGTGTACTTTCCTAAATCTCAGTTTCGAACATCATTCCCTTCTGGATCATTCTCAGAATATTCTGACCCTAACCTCTCCTCAGCTCTGGAGGGTGCTCTAAGCAATTGAGCCTACCACATTCTTGCTGCCCACCCTCTCTTATCCCCACCCCTTCCCTCCTTGCTGGACTAAGCTCCATTCTCCATCAATAAAAATGACTCCCTTATACTGTCTTCAACTCTCTTGCCCTTTTCAACATGGGTTTTAGTGGAAAAGTAAGACTTCTAACCTTGATTAATACTGAATCTCTGCCAAACCCAAGCAGCTGAATAAGCTAGGAAACAAACAAACAAATTACAATCATGTTGAATGTTTCTCTTCAAATTCACGAGCAAAACCATCAAAAGGGTCCTCTGTGCTGCCTGACAGTCCTACTACATTTCTTTAGTTAATTCATTCCCACTCTTTCCTTGACAATTTCAAACTACTGCCTCTCCCCTCCAACCTCTAATATTCAGACCTTTTATTCACTGCCCGCTTTGCTTCTTATTTCACTGAGGAAACAGAAGCCTCCAAAGGGAAACTCAACATCCGGCTACCACCACATTTAGCAAGCTCTCCTATTCACCCTTCGTGCTCCTGTTCTTTGGAAAGCAATGTCTTTGCTCTTATTCTCAGTCAATCCCTCGACTTATGACCTGGATCCTACCTACTCCTGCAATTATCCATTCTGTCCTCCAACACACATTTCCCCTCTCTGCTGGAATATTCTTATTTGCACATTTTCAAAATGATAATCCATCTTAAATAAAACCTCCCTTGCTCCCCTCAACCAACCCCATTATTTAACTCCCTTCACAACAAAACTCCTTATCTCTTTTCACTGTCTTCATTTCTATTTTCCCATTCTCTTTAGAATTCATGCCAACAAGGCTTTCAACCACACCATATGACCAAAATCTCTCTTGTTAAAGTAAATAGTAACTGCATTAATTCTGAATCCAGTGGCATTTTAAATAGGACATTAATGTGTCAGTAAGGTAACGCATTTCAAAAAGGGCACCAGGACACAATCATAGCATCTTTGAAAGTAAGAGACTCATATTACTACTGTTAGTTCAGCCAAAGACGAGACAAACTGTGTGTTAATTTCCCAGAATATAGTTTTCCATAGATAGCAAGACTGTCAAAGAAAACCTCTAATACTGACCAAATGCTGAGTGTTCACAGAACATGCCATATGTATGTTTTAACAAAAACCTGAAATCTGACCTGTTAATGTATTTTTGAGGTCATGGACATACCCGCAAATCTCATCATTTAGTCCACAGATCACATTGGGTCAGTATTTACAACCTCACTGACAAAGATATGTATGTAACAATTCTCAGTGTGCAATAAAGAAACAATGCCATTTGTTCTAGTGAGTTCCTTTGGCTTCATCTATAGTTGTGATGTACTAAAGGAAACCTGAGGGAGAAAAATGCCAGAATGAATAATGCTATGATGATGGGGCAAAAAAGCCAAATAGCAAAATGATCTTCCAAGGGCAGAATTCCTTGATGGTTTGTAAAAGAAATGTTTCCTGACATAAAACAGTAACTTATTAGTGGAGATCATATACATATAAAATGTAGTCATTGGTAATAATGCTCTTCAAACCTTTATTTTTTTTTATTTTATTTTTAAAAAAAAAATTTTTTTTTCAACGTTTATTTATTTTTGGGACAGAGAGAGACAGAGCATGAACGGGGGAGGGGCAGAGAGAGAGGGAGACACAGAATCGGAAACAGGCTCCAGGCTCTGAGCCATCAGCCCAGAGCCCGACGCGGGGCTCGAACTCACGGACCGCGAGATCGTGACCTGGCTGAAGTCGGACGCTTAACCGACCGCGCCACCCAGGCGCCCCAAACCTTTATTTTATAAAGAAGGAATTTCATGTCCAGAGAACCTGAGCCATCTCCAAAAAAAAAAAAAAAAAAAAAAATAGAAACCTAGAATTTTCGATACACTTCCAATCTGCTTTCTCCTCTGAAACAGCTATATTCTGGTAACAAGTGAATTAATATAAATAATTCCATTGTCTTCCTGAGCTCCAAACTTCATATTCAGCTGCTTCAACATCTTTCCTTAGATCTAGAATATCAAACAGGTATCATAAATTTTAAATAGCTCAAAGAAAACCTTTATTCTCCTCCCACTCAAAATGTTTTGCTCACTTAATTGTCTCATCTGAGTGAACAGCAATACTCAATTGCATGAGTCAAGAATCTAGGATTTATTCTCGTCTCTCTCACTCATCATTTTTTAAAATAAATACCTGAAAGTGTAATTGATGCTTAGTAACAGTGCTTTGACACTTTTCTTCCCAGGTTATGAAGCAAATGCCAAGGTCTACATGAACAATAACTGCCATTTTTTCACCATCTCTGAAACAGAATGTGCTCTTTGAGAAGTTTCACAAAATACAAGAGTGATAAATGGGATCTCCTGGAACCAGCTTTGCAAAATACAAATGCATAGAAGGAGTTAACCTAACTTCTTCTTCCAGGTATTTGACTAAAGCTGTTTTTGTTTAAGCAGTCAAATTTGCCAGAGTGGAAAAATTAGCAATTAACATCAACAAGAAAAATCTACAAACCAAAGTCACAGAAAACTTGCCTGCCAGGTTTAACTTATTATAGATTTTTAAAATAAAAAATTACTTGACATTGTTTGTAAGTTTCTGACTATGTATGAAGACATTCAGTACTCAGATTATGTTGTGTTGTATGTGTTTTTGAACTTCAAATGTGACCATTACAACGATGGTAGGGGCTAACCCTTTTCTAATTTGTACTGTCGCTGAGTGGCCCCAGATGCAGGGAGGAACTGTCTGCTCACTCTCAGTGGGGTAGCAGAGTCTCTCTTTGGTTGAACATCTGGAGGTGATCCCCCAGCAAAGTTGAGCTGTTGCCTTGCTGGCTACAAAACACAAGACAAAACATCTGTGTGACAGATAAATGCACAGACCTGTGCGAATCTCGGCTGAGGGCCCATCTGTAAAACACACCGTGTGTCATTCATCTGACACCAGGTGAGGTACTTTGGTGGGGAACCCAGCAGAGAGGAAGATGATGGCTGTGCTTCTCCTTCTCCTTTTATCTGTGTTCTTCCTCATCTGTCAGTGTTTCCCTGTATTCTCCATGCTATTGCACAGCCATCGTACCCAACACTAAGAATGTTGCAGGCAATCTATGACCATTCTGGGTTTGTAACACACACTCATACATACTCATGCCGATATTCCAAGGACCAGGTATGATAATTTATCTAAATCTCTAACACCTTAAGTTTGCAATTCCATTCTTATCAATCCCTGCTAGGATCATAATTACAGCAAGTCTCTAAACTTCAATGTTCTATATTCCATGTAAAATACGATCTAGTCTATTGGCAAATGATGTAAAATTAATGAAATAATATTTAAAGGCTGTGCTGCTAACCTTTACACATGAGCACATTCAGCTCATCTCTGTGTAAGTTACACTGAGACAAGCCTAAAAGTCAACATAAGTGCTGTCAAATAAAGTATCTTTCAATTCCATATTTAAAATTTTTCCCACAGAGATCTTTTATGTCCCCACAAATATCTTCAGTTTTGGGATGGCAACTAAGAACAAGAGTGTAAAAGGAGTAAATCTGTTTCTGATGGACATCTGGTTTTCTGAAATTGTCAACAACCCATTAAGCACAAGTGTTTGAATGTGATTATTAAACTATGCAAAATGACCTTCAACCCAACTCATCACTTTCTTATTCTGCCTCAGATTGTAAGACAGATTTTACTTGGGGAATGGCAATGACACAAGTTTTTGTTTTTGTTTTTGTTCTTGTTTTTTCTTTTAAATAAATGCAAAACTCTTCTTTTGGAACACGAAACCTTTCCCTTAAGCTCCAAGGAAACTAGATTGTAAAACAATGATAAAATTCTGTCTCAAATCACAAATAGATTAGGTATGTACCAACTGTTCTCAAAAACAACATGCAGCGTTTGGAGGGTTTTCAAATCAAGAGGTCTACTTAGAGAAGAACTCTACCTCAAGCCAAAATACTCCATGTCATTTCACTTCTGTGCATTTTAGGGAAATAACCAGAGGAACCAAAACTAAATGACAAGAGAGAAATATTTTCTAAATATTGGTTCATTATTCACATAAATTAAGTCTAAACTGAAAAATATTCCTTCTTCCCAATATTGAAGAGATATAAAACTAATTCAGGGATTAAGTGAACACTTAATAAACATGTGTTTATCTTTATAACTTCAAATGGTTGTCTAAATCAATGCATACATTTAAAATACCCCTTTTCTGGCTTCAAAACATCCTAATATTTCAATAACTTAAGTAAGTGTTAACCCCCGGAACTGGAAAGGATACTGAAAATTTCCTCCTTCCATTCAGTTTGAGAAAGTTACCCACCCACTCTTTATTCATTTGACAATTTTTGTTGAACACTTACTATATGCCACATCCTGAGAAGAGCAGTCAGGCGAGCTCTCAGGAAAGGAAACAGAAAGTAAGCAATTGAAGACTGGAACTTAATGTGGTAAGGAATGATGGGGGAAGGGGTGAGCGCCTGTGTCTCATTTGTATGGGCAGGAAAGGCCCTCAGAAGATGTGAGGTTTAAACTAAGAGGGGCTCCAACACCACGGTCAAGTCATGAGAAGATCTGGAAGTTGAACCTACCATACAGTACAGTGGATAACACAACTCCTGGAGATGGAACGGCATTCCCAACAGACTGAAAAGGAGGCCAACATGGCTGAGGCTCAGCAAGTAAGGGAAGGGAGTAGGAGATGAGGTCAGTGACAGGGGCAAGAGCCAGATCACAACAGCCTTGCAGGCCACAAAAAGATGTTTGGATTTTATCTTATGAACAATAAGGAGCAACTGGGCAGTTTTAAGCAAGCCCTTAACATGATTTGATTTGCATTTGTAAATGATCACTCTGGTTGCTATAGAATATTGGATGTAGGCAGGCAAAAGTAGAAACAGAAAGATCTGACTTTTAGAACACAAAAAGTTTAGCAAGAGAGTGTTACAAGACAACTAGAACACAAATGACCTATTTTTCCTTCTTTTACATCACTATGTCATTTTATGCATTTTTATATTACATAATAGGATTTTCCCCTAAAAGTCCCCTTTCCAATCTTTAGTTGATAGTACACTTTCTTTCAAAGTTCTTTTTCTTTGCTTTTTAAGGGCAATGAATAGAGGCACAGTTAAGGAAAGGCACCCTTGGCAATTTTGGACTGTGTCTCAGAATAGACAAGATCTCAAAGCCAATGATCTTCAGATCAACTGACTGATAAACATTTCCCTTTCTCCCCATTTGCCAACCCTTGCTTTGGTCATCTGGATAGCAGTACAAGCCCTATTTAAAATGGATACCAAGAATAAACCACAGAAAACAATTGCCACATGGAAATGTGGGCCCCGGTGTAGCCAGATTTTCAATTTTTCAGACAATGCCAGAAATCAGATTTGCATTTGAAATCTTTCTATTTTTAAAGATTGACAAAAAATTGAAATGCTTAAGATACCAAGCTGTCCAACGACAGCAGTCCACAGAGTGTCCACCTATGACCTCTGAAAATAATCCCTTATGGCCCTTCTTCCTTAAACATTCTATGGTTTAGATCATTTAGAGCTGATGTCTGCTTGCTCTCAAAATATACCATCCTTCATACTTGTTATTTGTTTTATGTTTCCCACACGGTCAAAAATTCAACTACTTTGCCTGGGGCTGGAGGTAGGGGTAGGAATTGACGACAAAGGAGCAAGACAAAGAAAGTTTGGAAGTTGAGGTAACTGCTCTCTATCTTGATTGTGGTAATTATATGACGATATGCATTTGTCAAAACTCACCGAATTATACAGCAAAAGGAATATATTTTGCTGTGTAAATTATACCTCAATAAATAATTCAATAATTAACATATATGCTGTTCCAAACAGAAATCAAAGGTCCACTTCATGATGACTACAAAGACTCAAGCGGGAACAAAATTTAGTAGTTTGGTTTACAACAAAGTAGCTTGATGCAAGATTGAGGCAAGTAGGAAATGCGTGTCTTGGAGATACTTTAGCACTTCCAGATAACCGTTTTCATTAGCAGAATAAAAACAAAAAGAACTATGAGTGCTAAATAAGAATATAAATACTGCATTAAGATTTCAGTCGTGCTCACCATGTTTACAAAGCACTTTCAGTACATCCTTTCATGGGATCCTCACTATAAACCTCTAAAATGTGCAGATTAGAGAATTATTGGACAAGGAGGCTCAATACTTTGTCCAAAGTTGCAAAACTAACAAATAATTCTGCAAGACATCAGAAACTTCTCTTGGAAATGTTACCAAGCATTCTAGATTTTGCAATTCATATGAGCTACGCATTATATAGAACTATCTTGGACTGGAATGATCTGTTTGCAGGCCTATGAACCATTCAAGGGAAAGAACAGGCCTTCTTTATTTTCATTTTCAGTATGCGGAAGCATAGTGGTTGCTAATAAATCATTGTGGAACACCATCAATGACTCCATGCCAGAAAATTATTTTTAGAAGTGAGTTTTTATTGCTGGGTGATACAACTCAGTCGATAGCAAGAGAGTAATGGTGCATTTTGGATATGGGAGCTTAGCTAACCTGGATGCAATTCTGCCTGAAGGAATGGGAATACTCTAGATCATATGACATTTCAGGGTCACTATAATCCCTGAGATTTTGTAAGTATTTAGAGAAAGGGCAGAAAGATACAGGGGAAGAAAACTAAAGTCAGGACTTTATAAGCAGCCAAAATCTATAACAAAGGGACTGCTACATACTGGTGGTTTTCATGTCCACAAATCACTTAGCTATATTAAAAATTCCTTAGTAAGACTTAATTATTTCATCCTGTCAAATGAAACTATTTGTCAAGGTTGAGAAACAACCAAATTATTTAGCTTTCCTCTCTCTTTGAACAGCCTGGAATCAACATCAGTCAAACCACTCACATGGTTTAATTCCCCAGTTATTTTTCTTTCCCCTATTTTCTTACCTCATAGTCATGTCCAACTATTGTTTTTCTCATTCAGTAAAAGCGTCTCTGACTAGATTAACAGTGCAGAGTGAAAAGGAAAGGTCGAGGTCCTTCCCTTGGTCTTCAAGTTATGAAAGCAGCACTGGGAACGTTTACGAAAGTTACACATTAATCCACTGAAATGGTCATTTAGTTTCTTTTACAAACACCGGATTTCATCACATCTAATAATAAAGCAACAAGCCATTTTCTGTATATTATAAACCATCCACTTGTAATTATGTAGTGAAATGGTTCTATATGAATTCTCTACGATGATGTAAGCCAGTATTGCAGTAAGTGGTTTTTTTGAAGCTCAGCACATACCTACACGAATCTATTTACACTGGGCTAATCATGTCGAAATAGCATCTATTTAAGGGCAAAGTCAAAGTTTCTTTTATAAACCTCTATAGATAGATAAATAATCTAGGAGGCTTTTTACTGTTATAAAATTAAGACTGCCTTTCAGTGCTTGCTAAAGTTTTTGGACATACTATCCATCTAATGGGCAAAATGTAATCCTAAATTGTTGATTAAAGGCTCTGCATGGAAACATACTGTCAAATGGATAGAGAGAAATTAAACCTGACAACGGTAATGCCTACTTTCCTAAATGAAAGCCCAGTTCAAGTTTCTACTCATCCATTTTTCAAAACATAAAACAAGGCATTTTCCAACCACCCAGAGAGGAGATGCCAAATTTGCATTTCAGTTGAACTTGATGAAGTCAGTAGACTTTCAGCATCAGGCCAGCTCAGAACTCTTATGAGAAGATGTTTGCCCAATCTAAAGAAATGACGATTTTACAGCATGCAAGAAAGGCATGAAACATGGTCGGGCTGTACTGCACTCACAGCACTGTTGGGAAGCTTTAATATCCAATGGATATCTGAATGTCCCACCATGTAAATCAACTTCCAAATTAGTCACTGGAGGGAGGACAATGTGTGAAAAGTTGGGAAGTAAGGTCAGGAAAACAAATTTCTTCATTTCAGCAAATCCAAACCAATACCAAAAATAAATAAATACATAAAATAAGATCACCCTTTTTTTTTGTTTGCTTGCTTGTTTGCCTTCTCTTCAATTGTAAGTTCTCTACTTTTTTGCAAAAATAAAATTAGGAAAAACTTGTCTTGGAGAACCTGACTGGCTCAGTCAGTAGAGCACGTGACCCTTGATAACGGAGTCACCAGTTCAAGCCCCACGTTGGGTGTGGAGCTTACTTAAAACAAAAATTTTTGTTAAAAAAAAGAGGGATTCCTGGGTGGCTCAGTCAGTTGAGTGTCTGACTCTCGATTTCAGTTCAGGTCATGATCCCAGGGTCATGAGATCAAGCCCCACACTGGGCACTGTGCTGAGTTTGGAGCCTGCTTAAGATTCTCTCTCTCTCTGTCTGCCCCTCTCCACTGCTCGCGTGCTCGCTAAAAATAAAAATCAAAAAAAGAAGTAAAAAAGAGTAAATAAAAAAAATTTTTAAAGGAAATCTTTTCTTCTGCTTGGTGAAGAAAACAACACTAAAATCGTAAGTACACATTTAGGTTCAGGACAGGTTTTTGTGTCATACAACCTATGTCAGAAGTCTAGTTCTGTCAACTTCTAGCCTGTCCCCTGGGTCAACTTACTTAAGCCCTTTAAAATTAACTTTCTGGATATTAAAAAGAGTGAGTTGTTAAGTCTGAGAAAATAACGTACATAAGAAGGTTAGCATTGTGTCCCAGCTTACAGTGGGTCCTACTTATAAAAGGGAGCTGGTATTACGTGAAAGACCCTATCTCTAAGGTACCTATGGAGAAGGTGCTAGGAAGAGCCACAGTGCATGAAAGATACACCAGGAGTAATAGGTGCATCAAAAAGCAAAGATGGGTACATCATCCTCATCTAATTATACTTAAAATTTTAACCTTCCCACAAGAAGCCATGGATATAATCACCTTTATTAAAATAAAGTTAATACAAAGTGTTTCCTTGCTGTTTGATAACAGGACATGAGACTTAAAAATATAAACTTTCTGGAATGTAACATCTTTACATTTGTTCTTCAAATAAATTTCCTTGGGAAAACATACGCTTTGCTCAACAGTGCACAAAATAGTTTTATTTTAGAACTACCTTCGGGGATATTTTGTAAGAACAAAATAACACACATATATGCACACTATGTTTGTGTGTGAGCACAGGCATGACAGACTATAGTCCCCTGGGTTGCTGTGGATGCATGATGGGGAACAAGGAGTAGGTATGAATCATGAGGGGTTATGAAGAATATGTAACATATCTGTTAGAAAATTATATCAGGAAAAAGAATACAACAGATATTACTCAAATAAACGGTCAAATTCTCTTCTAAAATTAATGAAAACTCCCCATTTGCTCCGTTCCAGCATTTGAGCAAAATTATATTCATGCCTTGCTTGTCAGACATAATTTCTACCTGTTTTAATAAGGGCAACACAGGACATCTGCTTGGCCTCCCTTTTACTAATCTTGTCTTAGATATATTTTTATTATGATAAAATAGCACTCATGTCAAAATGCCTAAGTATCATAGTAATAAATATATAATAAATACTTATATCTACAGTGAACTTTGACATATTTAAGATATCATCTCATGATTTATCTGGGTTTTTGAAAAAAGTGTTGGCTGATGTCCAGTCATAGGAATGCATAAGGTATTTATCACAGAGTATATTACAAAGGGAGAAAAAGAAAGAAAGAAAGAAAGAAAGAAAGAAAGAAAGAAAGAAAGAAAGAAAGAAAGAAAGAAAGAAAGAGATAAAAAAGGACAGAAGAACCCAAGGAGGTAACCAAACAAGTCTCAAGTTTTACTTCCTCAATGAAAACAATTTTCTTCCTCATGTTCCCTATCCTAGTACATAACACATCGTATTACCGTTTACTGAATAATTCACTCCCTTGCTCCCCACACTTTAAGCTCCATGAGGACTCTGAATGTTATTTTCTTAGTGATTAAAATAGTGTCTGGCACAAAGCAAGAATTCAATGAGTTGCTAAATGGATAAATGCATAATAAATTGGTATTTCATTCAAATAAGTACTGAATGAAGAAAGAAATTTCTTAAATTTTCTGCTCATGTAGTTTTGATAGAATGAATATGAAAAACATAGGTATTAGAACAATTCTAATTAAAATAGAAATTATTCAGTGTGCATCAATGCTATCCTATACATACTATAACAGAGAAACAATTTAAAGAATAATGCCATTGGGCAGGGGGCAGAGGTCAAGGCCAGATTATCTCACAACAAAAATGCCTGAAGACACTCAGGAAAATTCCTGGGTATCATTCAGATAGTGTTACAACTAGAGATTTGCCCTTCTATTAATTAGGCAGTGATTGGTATATTCCTTCAAAAATCATAAAAAAACTGCAGTGTGTTTTGTTTTCATTAATCATAGTCTTTTTTTTAACAGAAAAATCTGCAGCAAGATTCAAATTTAAAATGATCCCAGAAGAAAATTGCCAATACCCTCTTACTTTTTTGTTTGCCTTTTTTTATTTATGGGGAAAATTTTGCTTTGGAAACCATTTTTATCTTTCAGTAAATAAACAAAAGATACCTGGCAAAGCATCAATCCTCTTTTTTTTTAAACGTTCATTTTTGAGAGGGAGAGCACCCACACATGGGCACAAGCAGGGGGAGGGACAGAAAGGGGTACAGAGGATCCAAAGAAGGCTCCATGCTGACAGCAGAGAGCCTGATGTGGGGCTCAAACTCACAAAACACAAGATCATGACCTGAGCGAAAATTGGGTGCTTAACCGACCGAATTACCTAGGTGCCCCAACATCAATCTTCTTTTGATACTAGCATAAAGAATCTTGGTTTTTAAAAAATGCCCACAAGTCATTGTTTCATGAATGTACCATACCTTAGCAACAGAAATTGTTTAATGCATTCCTGAATACTTTAAATGTCTCAAGAAAACAAAAGAACAAATAGTGTAAACCATGATTTTTTTTTATGGTTAAACTTCTCAAAATACCCTCAGTGAAAATAAAATATTCAACCTGATGAGTATAAAGACAAATCATTCTGACAGGTTTTCCACTTACATTTCTACCTTGCCCCATTTTGTAGATATAACAATACAAATACTGTATATACCCATTCCAGGGATATTTCTGCTAAGCAATTAAGTACTTACACCATAATTGTATGAGACAAATAATCCTTATGACACACAAATTTCCCATGTAAATGTCATTTAAGTATCAAGCAATGGGTAGGTAAGTTATTTAGTATGATTAATAATATTTACATTGTATAGTTATAGTAAGCAGGAGTGACGGCTTTCATAAATGGTTGATTCAAATAATAGTAAGATACGACAAAGCTTTCCAAATTTAATAAGTCAATTATTATATAAACTCTGAAAAATATAGATTTGCTTTGACTTCTAATGATGATTAGCAATTCAATTACATCATTAAAAATTTCATACTAGGGGGAGGGTCACCTGGGTGGGTCAGTCGGTTGAGTGTGGACTTTGGCTTAGGTTATGATCTCCTAGTATGTGAGTTCAAGCCCCACATCAGGTTCTGTGCTGACAGCTCAGAGCCTAGAGCCTGCTTTCAATCCTGTTTCCTTCTCCCTCTGTCCCTCCCTCACTTGCTCTCGTGCTCTCTCGCTCTCTCTCTCTCAAAATTAAAATTAAAAAACATAAAAAATTAAAAAAAATAATACCAGCAGGGCACCTGGGTGGCTCAGTCGGTTAAGCATCCAACTCTTGGTTTCAGCTCAGGTCATAATCTCACGGTTGGTGGGTTCAAGCCCTGCACTGGGCTCTACACTAACAGTGCACAGCCTGCTTAGGATTCTCTCTCCCTCTCTCTCTGCCATCCCTCTCTCTCTCTCAAAAATAAATAAATAAACATTAAAAAAAATTTCATGCCAGGAAGGACAATCATATTTAATATGCTATAGGTTTAGAGACAAATACACTTATTTTTTCTTTTGTTGTCACTGCATTTTTGCTTCTCTAAATCTTAAAAAAAAGTTGAAGGAGCAAAAGAAAAAGACATTTTCAAACAGGGTATCTGTATACCAGTGTCTTCACGTGAGCATGTATTTCCTGCTACCATAAGTACCTCAAGAGCAGGGACATTTTTATGATGCCAACTATTTGGCTCCAGTTTGAATGGATTCAATATAGATTCATCCATTTTAACAGGAAAGAAAAATGACATAAATTAAATTTTCTGTGGTTATTTCTCATTAATGGGTATTCAAAATGGTTAGAATACACATAAATATATAATTATACACAAATGCATTGGTTTTTGGCATCTCAGTTATGGCCCTCACATAATGTGAAATAAATGTTTTCATCACCTCCTGGGGAAGGGAGAACAGTAGCAATTCATTTCTTGATGGTTCTATTGTGAATACTTCAGAATAGGTCAGAGATTCAATATCTTCTTCTTTAAGATTCTTCTCTGTTCCCTCACACAATTGAGGGCAGGTGAAATATTTTCAAAATCTGGAGAATACCCAATGTGCATATGCCATTTGATCAAACATATGGAATACATACTTGGAGAAAAGCCAACTGGAGACCTGCTTGAGTAATCTAAACACCCAAGCTGAGAGGGGTTAATATATAAAGATCAGCTTTGTACTTTGAAGTTTTCTGGACTTCATTTTGCCTAATTAAGACAAGATTTAATAGTCAAACCACTGTACAAACATGTACCTGAGAGTATAGGTTTGTTTCTAATTTTGGGAAGAATTCTTAACAGATTCCAAGGAATCAGCTCCACATGGGAGAAGGTCTCTGATAAGATTTGCTCTTCTCATTGCTCAAATGCAAATGCCTGCTTTTCATCTTAGTTTCTTCCATGTGACTGAGGTTAGCATCCGCCTGTCAAAATCTCAAGTGTGATACTAAAATATAAAGATTCTGTTATTAGCATACCACTGAGTCTGAAACACCAGCATCTCTAGGTCATGAAAAATGTATTCCCAAATAATCTTAAAAGTATTAACAGGAATCTAACGAACCTAATTCCAGATCAAAATATTATGAGGCAAAATGTAGGATTCCCAATCTTTCTTTCTGCATAAATTTTTCCTCACTGGTCACTGGACAATTTTTCAGGAATTCCCAGTAGTTATAAGTAGTGCTGAGAGACCACAAAACAAACAAACTGAACTCTACCATAATATAGCAGACATACACTCTTAAATCAAAAGTACTCCGTCACTACACAAGAAGGAAGTTGATTGCCTCCAGTGAAACTGATTTGATACAAAATAATTTGATAAATTTAGAGAAATGTGGTAGCAACGAAACAGGCATCAATCTGATGATATATAAAGAGTAATAAGCAATATAGTGAAATATAGTCTGCAGTAGAATCAAAGATGGCAGGAAAGGTAGTTACCACCGCCATCTATCCCCTGGTCCTATTTCCCCAATCCCACACACATACACATCATCTTTGAAAGCAGCAAAGGGCTGGGCTGGAGGAATTTCTGTTCAGTAGCATGGTATTCAGCCTGTGTTTCCTTCATGGCTCTGCCTTATTAAGCTGGAGGCCAAAGAGAAGAGAAAAACTCTCGCCCTACCCTACCTGCAATAAACACATGGTAAGTGAGCACATGATAAAGACCCCCTTTCTCCTACATGCTATTACAAAGATGATTTGATCTTTGCCCAGGAGGTTTTGCTTTGTTTACATCATGATACAATAAAACTTTTAAACAGTAAGCCACTTTTTAGCTACCTATCAGTAAACAGAATGTCATTCTTAATATAAAACCTCTCTCCATGATACTTGTAGGTGATACAGTAACAGTGGAGACTGGGTAGAATTATGACATCCAGGACAAAAACACTGTCCAGGAAGGAGAAGACTGCTTTGGAAACTCATAGCAGATGGTAGTGGCAAAGCTGGGAAGACCAGTTTTGCTTATGAATTCACTGAAAATGTTACTGGCCTGGCCTGTCTGATATTGTCATATTGTAATCACTCTTTCTTTGTGGTTGCCTCAGCAGGAGAGCTCCTAAGGATGTGGTGTGATACATACATCAGCTTTCCATTTTGGCCACAATAAGGCTGCCAGAAAATTACCACATATTTCTGAGAAATTGCTTCAAACATTGTTTGGAATGAAGTGGGGCATACTAAAAAATAAACGCACATGGATACATACAAGTTGCTGAGAAATACTCTGTTGGCTAACCTTGTCATATCTGCCTGCACCTGTGCAAACTTTTTGAGCTGTCGATCCACCACATTCAACTCTGCCTCAAGCCTTTTCTACAATACCAGAAAATGGGGCTCTGCACACAGGTGCCTGTGTGTGCTTATGTATTAAGATAGGGCTTCAATCATGAAAGCCCTTACTAATCCATAATCTCAATTTTGCCATAAGCATCCTGTGACTGTAGTCATGGTGAAAATACTGATATTGTGATGCTGTCCCTGAGGGCTAGGATGGCGATCTCCTTTTGACTGTGATGGATAGATCCCAACATTCTCCTCTCATGTGCCCCGATCAGTGAAGAGAACCCCAAATTCCCCCATTGGTGGTTATGACATTTTGACTTCGGCTTGGGGGCTTACTTTGTTCATGTGGATCTGCTGCTGGTATTGCTTCTGCTTCTCCAAGAATTGCTGGTGTTGCTGCTGAATGACCAGCTGAGCCAATGTGCTCTGAGGCAAAGGTGCGGACTGGGTTCGATTCAGGGGTCTGTGACGGGGTAATTTGTGGGTACCTCTAATGCCAGGTGAAATTCTCTCTTTTGTTGCCAATGGAGACTGAGGATGTAAGGGAACTCCGCCTGAAAAAAAAATGTAACACACACACATACAATTTTGCTTTATAAAAGAACAAAAAGCCACAGAAAATGGATATATGAGACATTTGGTGAAACTAGTGATTCTGCTGGGCAAACAACAGAAGAAACCTAGGTTGTATGGGGTGAAGGCAGAAATGCCAGAACATTAGATAGGTATGCATCTCACCAGTGACTCACCAGTAATCGACTCTGGTACATATGAAGGTTTAACAAGGTGAGGTGTTTTCCCCACCATGTATCTAGAGAAATAAATGAAAATAGTAGCCTTTCCCACAATACCAAGTGTCAGGGAGACCCTTGTATGACAATGTAAATCTTTAATAGGGTCTTGAGCTAAAGGGGCATTACATTGGAACACAGATAAAAGAAAGCCCTAAGATGATGGTGTCATTAATTACCAGTCACAAGAAGCTTTTGCTGTCGCATTTGTTCTTTCAGTAACAAATGCTGCAGGAGAGCTTGGTGGCTGCTGTTGGGTTTTCCCTCTAAAGCGACATGGGGATGGCTTGAAGATGCTGGGATGCTGCCCCCATACTGCCCAGGCAGAGGAACGCCTTGTCTGAGCGTCTGAGTCTCACACTTCTGTTTTTCTTTGAGTGAATTCGAAGCCTGTGTCAAGAAATAATAAAGATGTTAATCCTTTTTCATCCATTAGGTCTGTATACCATTAGATGAGTTTCTTATTCTATAATCCTTCCTTCCCCTACCCAAAATAAACCCCATCTTACTGATGGCTGAGTAGGGGAAATGTATAATAGGATGTCTTTTTTTTTCTCCTAGTGTTTTCTTTTTTTTAACTGAAGTGTAGTTCACACACAACACTACACTAGTCTCAGGCGTACAACATAGTGATTCAACATCGCTGAAGTGCTCATTATGAACCGTTCACCATGATAGTGTAGTTACCTCTGTTGCCATATGAAGTTATTACAATCTTATTGACTATATTCCCTATGCTGTACTTTACATCCCCATGACTTCTTCATTTTACAACTGGAAGTGTGTACCTCTTACTCGCCTTCATCTATTTTGCCCAACAGCATGTCTTTCTAAACTAACCGCATCAACAAAGGAGAAATAAAAATAGGGTGCAAGCGTGGGAGACAATTTAGTATTGAGTATCCTTGTACTGAACTTAAAGATTATTTTAGCATTAAATAATAATAATTCTAATTTCAGGCCTAATAACTGGGAAGTTTATGTTTAAAATATTTGAATATACTATTTAAGTAAAAGGTATACTGGAAACATAAAAGTGATTCAAATTGCTGAACTAGTGACTGTATCTTAGCAATGAGGAAGCTGAAGATAAAGAGAACCTGGGTGGCTCAGTCTGTTAAGTGTCTGACTTTGGCTCCGGTCATGATCTCACAGTTTGTGAGTTTCAGCACCGCATCAGCCTCTGTGCTGACAGAGTGGAGCCTGCTTGGGATTCTCTGTCTCCCTCTCTCTGCCCTTCCCCCCACCTCCTCTCGCAAAATAAATAAATAAGCATTAACAAAAAAGAAGCTGGGATAAGACTGTCTATAATTTTGGAGTTTCATGCAGAAGGAACAATTCCTCTAATGACCTCTAATAAGTTCACAGAGCGGTAGGTTTCCAATATTTAATTTTTAAAATAAAAGTCTTCAGCCAACTCAATGAGCAGTTGTATAAAAATGCAGGAATTTGATTTAAACATGTATTTTATATTAATTTGTAACAGATCCCCAAATCTCTAAATATTGAAAATGACACTGCAGATACTTTTGTTTAATAAAATAAACTACAAGTGAAATTAGATCAAATAAAAATGCTATTAAGAACTTGAAATGTATGATAACACAGTAATAAGGTAATAATAATTATATCATCAATAGTAATAATGCATTATCCTATTCAAAGAATTTAATGAATGGAGGTCATTTTGGCATTACAAAAGCAGAAGTCTAATACCTCAAAATTATGTGGCATGTTTCTTTTCAAAACTCATGTTTCATCTTTCAAAATTGCTGTGCACCAGGGAAGCAAAGCAATTTTCAGTGATGGCGAAATTGAAGGACAAAGAGGTAAATGGTTTGTCTTAGTCACATGGCAAGTCAACACAATGTTTAATCTAGAAGTGATTCCTTCTCCTGGCCTCTTTTCCTTAAAATTTCCCACTATTCAGTGGGGAAATGGAATATTAAGAGATCCCTTTGCCAAAGCAATGCTAAACTTGAAAAATTAATTGTGATGGCCTCATCCACACCAAAATGGAAGCAAAGAAAAACGAAACTTCAATCCAAACCACATTGGTTTATTCATCCAACGGTACCAAATTGTATTACCATTGAAACATTAAATGGTCTGGCGTTAGTACTTGGTCCTTTGGGAAAAAATTCTCTCTGACCACATTAAAAGTGGTGTATGTTTGTGTTAGCTGGTAGGAATGACTTAGAACACGCAAAAAAGAGTGGAAAGAAATGCCTATTCATGTGTCATAAGAAGCTTTTATGTTAGTATTTGCTTATCATCTGAAGAATAGGAAAAACAGGAATGGAAGAAAAATAATTTTTAATAAGTGGAGATGTGAAAATACCATACATGAACATTTATATTTAGTTTCATCCTTAATTCCTTTTTTCTTTTCACTAGAACCAATTGTTTACTATTGCTTCATGTGGAAATTCAAAGGCATAGCTGAAATCAGTATTTTTTAAGCTTTTCTTCTTCAATCCTCAGATAGAAAACAACAAAATTTTGCTTTTTCCTCACTGGTAGAAGATTACTATATCATGTAAGAGAAATGATAACATTTGGTAAAAATGCCAAATATAATCAGGTATCTCTTTGATTGATTTTATAACATGTATTGAACCCAATTATAAAATTTGTCATTTAAAAATGTTAGGTAGGTGTGCTTGTGCATAAAATAGCATACTGTATACAGGTCTTATATTCTGAAGATAAACTAATCACAAAATGGTCAACTCTTTAAAATTTCCTGGCGTGGGCTTATTGTAAAAGATGTGAATTTGACAAGCTGGAACTCCATGGAAGATGTGCTGCTAAAGTTTGAAAAAAACTGGTGCCAAGGGTTGGAAAAAATTTCTCTTTAAACCTAATGCATCCCATGACCTCTGCCTAAGTATTATTTACACAACAAATCACAGATGAATTTTTCCAGGTAAAGCTTACACATCTTTTATATTATTTTGGGGAATACGTATAAAATAATTATTGCTATCTTCTGCTAGTAGGACAGTACCTCCCAAAGATCCTATTTCAGATGTCAGGACTTTTAAAGTAACTGATTCACTCTGAATCTCCTGGGAAGAATTTAATATTGCTCACAGAGAGGTTTTCCAGATATGTCCCTTAGTATGACAGAGTCAGTAACTTAAATTTTGAAAATAAAGTCATTCACAAAATAAATTCTATAAACCTATGCTGCCTGCCTTAGAAGCTACAGCTCTCAACACAGGCCTGGGTTGAGTCCTACATATGTTACTTAATGGCTCTGTGATCTTGGGATTTTAAATATTCCAAATCTCAGCTTCTTCTTCTGTAAAACTGTGGCCTGTAATCTCTGTTTCATGGAATGGCTGTGTGGAGCTACTAAAATAATATGTCTGGAGAGTACTTTCTTTTTTAAAAGCTATAAAGCATTATACAAATGTTAGTTATTATTTTTATAAATATTATTATGTGAACCAGTATAATTCTTTAATTTGAAATGAAACTGAATGTCTCTGCACAACTCAGAGTGAAGTGGATGAATTCTCTGAGAAATGAACTCTACCAAGTTTCCCTGAAGTGTAAATATACAAGAAATGAAAGAGAGCTCCCCTATGAAAATATCACTTGGGCTGCTGTGTAATGACTTACATTGAGCTGGGCTGGCACTGCTGGAAGTCCCAAGGTAATGTTGGGCAAAGAGGGAGAGGTATACAGACTTAGCAGGTTCATGGAATCTTCGTGAATTAGAATGCGTTGCTGTGAAACCATATGCTGTTAACAACAACAAAAAAAAAGAAAAGAAAAAGAAAAAGAAAAAGAAAAAGAAAAAGGAGTCTCAAAACATTATTATGTCATAAATTTTACTGTAAAATGTTCACATTTTGGAAAATATATTTTATATTATCATGATTAATCAAAATGTTTATTTTGATTTCTGTATCACAAGTTCTATGTGCAAATTAAAATTCTCTTCATTAGAAATCACCACAAAATCTGAAGAGCTTCTGTGTTCATTGTGCAAAATTCACTTCCAAAATTCTACCTTTATGGACCATAATCAGCATGTCTGTTCTCAATTGGTGAAGTATAACAATTAAATTGAGTAATTCTTATGAGTGTATTTTTTGTATTACTGAGTAATGATATGTATATAATGTTGCTATAATCATTATCTTTATATGGATTAAACATCATTTTACTGATGGGAAAACTCACACAAGAAAATCTTAGATTAGATATCACCATACAGGACTTCTATAATTAATAATATCTTTCTTAAGTATAAAATTTATGAATAGACAATTCTGTGTGGTGTATGTTTAGATTATTCATATTCAGTAGCTAAGGTAAATGTTAAAATATTACGAGTTCCCTGTGCCACAAAAGGCTTCATTTACACTGAAAATACCTTGAATGTTTTCGCATCACAGTCCTTTTTACAACAAATACCTTTTTTTAATCCAATACTAAGAGTCATGTTTTCCCACATGTGGCCCAATATGGTTGCTTGAATTACATTTTCTGTTTAACTCTTGCTTCCCTCCCAGAACTCTTATACAATAAGAGTTACAAAGGTCTTATTAGACTAAGGAACTCTGGCCTGATATGGTCCCCAAGGGAACAACATCCCTGAAAAAGAATACTCCATGTAACAGTATGACACAGTGACTGCTTTCTTCCCAAACAAAAAGCATATGGGACTCCAATAATAGACCACCTCCAAGAGGGATATTGCACACACGGGCTTTGACTAAAGTAAATATAATAACTTGTCAAGCATGTTTGGGGGAGCTGTAGATTTTCCCCTGGACAAACCTGGGATATCAATTAACTGGGGAAAATATCATGTGCTAATACAATGCAACCTCAGAATGTCACTGAAGAGTGATGCGCCACCAAAACACAGGATGTTATTCCAAAACATCACCTCAGTCATAGGTTTGTTTGGAGATGAGTCGTAGCCTTAACATAATAAGAGCAGAAGGTTAAATGTAGAGTTTTTTTCATTGCAACCGGGAATTCCAAGCTAACTCAGATTTTATTTTTTTCTCACAAGGACAAGGCAGATATTTGTGCATGAAAATCAAGAGGTATATTGAAAGTTTTAACAATACATTGCTTTTATATGCAACCCTTTACAGAACTAAAGTTGTCTAAAATGCCACAGCATGAAGACTGCAGGAAAAGATCTGATCATTACAATGTGTGAGATTGCAATTTTGCATTAGGAGCTCTAAGTAGCAGTTGCATATTTGCTCTAATTAAAAAGGCAAGCTTTTATTTTGCTTACATTAATATGCTTTTAATATTAATTTTTAGTTTGGAATATATGCTTGAATAAGAACAAAACGAATGCGTGAGGAAGCAAAAATATTTTAACTGGCTTATTAGTTGCAAGCAGTAATTTATAATAAAATGATATTTCATTCACTTATGTTTTCATAGAAGATAAATAAATGTGGAAAAGCAAGCACCTTAAATCATGTACAATATGCATTCCAGATTGTATCTGTTTATCTCACAACTGAGAGTTGACATGCACTGTGGGAATGGCACCAAAGACACCACAGGCTACACTAATGAGTTCATCTTTGTTTCACAGAATGAACTTCTGTGATATCTTTCCACCTCATCCCAGGAAGCAAACCTATGCTAAAGTAAGAAAAATACTTCTTCTTGGATGTAATAATGGCAGCAGCGGACCAGCTGCTCACATGGGCTTTGACTAAAGTGAAGACAACTGAGAAAATTCTCACTATGGGATTAAACTCTTGAAGTTTCATGTCAAAATCGAGTGTCTCCATTTCTTATGACAGTGTACTGCTTTTCAACACCTACCATGTGCCAACCTCTGGGCTAGGGACTTTTTTGGACATTAACCTATTTTTCATAGGCACTCTGTAGCTATCATTATGCTTCAGTTATGGATAAAGAAACGGAGTGATTTGCTCAATTCTGGTCCCCAGTGAGATCAGGAACATAACTTTTAAACTGATCAAGGCTATATGATTTGTTGTCAGGTACTGCTATAGAAGCTATATCTCACTGGGCCACCATTACTGAAGGATATGGGAACCATAAAAAAAAAAGTATGGACATGGGGGACACTTTAAAAAAGAAGAGGAAGCAAAATCTGGTCCTGAGGCTGATGGAAAAGAATAAATATGTGCAACTGGGAACCAGCTGACCTGGACATGAGAAGAAAGTGAAAGCCCTGGTGACTTTACAGACATGAGGGTGCTCAAGTCATGGAGACCATTCTTGAGGAAACAAAGAAAGTCGTGAGTCCCCCATGTTCACTAGGTATATAGCTGGTTCTTCCCACAGAGACTACTTGGTATAGTATATCACAGAACTGCAGGGATTTAGACATTACTTAGTTCATCTCCTTCAATTACAAGATAAGGTATCAGGCAGAGAATTTACATGGAATGGCTAGAATCACAAATAACTTCACAGACCTGAAAAAATGTTTTCCTCAAATTATCTTCTTTAAATACAACTTTCCTCGATACAGCTTTTTGATCAACACAGTCTGTCTGTTCCAGGTTAGTGAGTCTTAGGAAAAACCTAGAGTTGTATTCTATCTACACAGCTAAAAGAGGGCAGACACACTTGAAAGCCAGCCAAAGACGTGGTGAGAGGTACCAATTCACTGAGACAGTGAAGGTTCCTGACCAGTATTCTTACAAGGCTGGAAGGTTACTCCACCTTAGCATTGTGGTGAGATCACAAGCATTTTCAGGCAAAGCCATGATTTTTCCAGGAAGCAATTTTGAAACCGATCCAGCCCTTAAATCAGAGCTGTGCTAAAATGCCATTTTCCATCTTAGAACATGGGGAAGATGGTTTTAATGTAAAAAAAAAAATTCAGAACTAGAAAGCATTCCTGTAGTAAGATAAAATGGAAATATTAAATGTATAAGTGACCACCTTTTAATACTTACAAAACAATTAACAAATAACAATGCAGTTAGATTAACAGTGTGGCACTGTGCTATGCTAGTTAGGTGCACAGAAAAATAGAAAACTAACTAATGACCTGTGAAAACTATGATAATTATAGTAGGGTTAAATCACTTCAATGGCACAGAGCAGGGTGTCAGTTTTATACGAGGCTTTGATTGGTAGCTAGGAGCATGTGACCGGAAAGAGCATAATGTTGAGAAGAGGGATATGACTGAGTCAGGTGTTGAGGCAGGGAAGGCTTACTCACATCTTAATAATGACCCTCAAAATTTTTTTTCTCACCATAATAGCAATTGGAAGCCTATCTTATGGATAATCTTTGCAATCCAGATGAATAAAATATACTGAAAAATTATATGTCTCTCAACAGAGCTATTAATTTTGCCATTGAAATCAGAAACCTGTTAGTTTCAATGAAAAGACTCAAAATCTCTTACAAAAGGAACATGGGCAAAAATTAGAAAAATACAAAATCTCAGAATGTCATAGGAATTGAGACAGGTAAAAACCATTACACATTGCTGGTGGGACTGTAGACTGGTATAGCAATTCTAATGAGTAATTCATAAAAATAAACTAAAATAATTACACTATACGCTGTGACCCTAAAATTATTCTGCTGGGAATTATATCTTCAAGAAATTCTCTCATTAATCTCTCACTTATCATCATTTAGGATGATGTCCACTGAAGTATGAAGTTTATTGAAGCAGTTTTTGGTGGTGAGTGAGAACTGGAGTCTATTGGGACATCCTGCTGGAGAACAGGTAGATAAAATGGAGCACTGCCCACCAGGGATTGTTACAGTGATTAAAAGCGAACTATTAGGTATATGCATCCGTAATGACATGACTAGATCTAAGAACATATACTTAGTGATAAAAATAAGAAATGGAATGAGGTTGATAACACCATGCTATTTACACTCACTAAAATTTTGGGGCACAAAGCAGAAAATACAAATGATGTAAGAGCCCATGCAAACAAAAAATACAGGAGAGAATGACTGCCTATGGGGGCAAGGGAAATGGAAGTGGGGATAGGAGATACAGAGGAAGGAAGGAAGGAAGGAAGGAAGGAAGGAAGGAAGGAAGGAAGGAAGGAAGGAATGGAAAGTAGGGAGGGATGGAGGAAGGGAGGGAGGAAGGGCAATACTTTTCTGACTCTTAAGACAAAGAAGTCAACAGATGATCTTTGATTGAAAACTAGTTATATAAATAATCACCTACTTCTTAAGAAGCTCCTAGAGAAAGTGGGTGTAGAATTTTAAATTTACTACATGGTCAAAATTACCTACAATATACATGAGCATCAGATAGGGAATGTAAGTCTCTGCAGAGTCTTGGTGAGGAGTAGTCTGGACTGGTGAAAATAAGTGTGGCCCCAGTGTCTTACATTTGAGCTCCATCACTCACTGGCTTAGGACTGGGCAGCTAACCACCTTTCCCTGGACATCAGATCCTTTGGCATGAGACAGAAGTACCTCTGACTGGCATGATCTGGTAATATCTACGTGTAGTAGAATGGCATGCAGGAAGACATGCTTGTGAACCTCAGTCTGCTTTAGCTTTAAAAGGTCCCAGATCCCCAAATTAGACTATCTGAAAGAGAGCCACATTAAAAAAGATGGGACGCTTGGGTGGCTCAGTCAGTTAAGCACCCGACTCTTGATTTCGGCTCAGGTCATGATCTCAGGGTTAGCAAGCTTGAGCCCCGCATTGGACTCCATGCTGACAGTGTGGAGACTGTTCAGGATTCTTTCTCTCTCTCTCTCTCTCTCTCTCTCTCTCTCTCTCTCTCTCTCTCTCTCTCTCTCTCTCTGTCTCTCTCTCTCTCTCTCCCTCTTTCTCTCTCTCTGCCCCTTCCCTTGCTCGCACGCTCGGTCTCAAAACAAGCAAATAAACAAACAAACAAAAAACAACAAAAAAACCCAAACCAAATATATATATATATATCTTAATCATTTAATACTTACTTGTAGTTTTCACCGTAATTTTTTCAACAGTATTTATTTTCTATTGTCCTTTCAGATGGCAGATAGAAAATTAAAATCTCCATGTGATGAAGAAAGTTTTTAGAAATCTAAATCTCTAAGCTTTTACGTTTACTGGACATCCAAAAATGTACTACTATAAAATGATATGGAGACAAAAAATATTATCATTCACCTGGGCTTCCTTTGCATTTAAAAGGCACTGCTGAAGTTCTCGTTAAATGTCTTGCTTTACAATATTGACTCACGTTATTCCTACTAAATGATTCTTTTGTCACATCAGCCTCTTTTCCCCAAAGATGGGGGGAAAGTGTTTTATCTTCTGCCATCGAAATCCATACCTCTGCACCCACTCAGGAGGAAGCATAACATTTACAGCAAATGTCACAACAACCATGATGAAACAACAGGCAGAGGAGTCATGTGAGATTGGGGCAAACACAATAAGTGACATTTCAGATGATTTTAGAGTACTTAACCTTATTATTAGAATCCTTTTTAAAAAATCGTTTGAATCTGCTGGAAAAAAAATTATTTAAAAAATAGCACAGCAGAGCCAGACACTAATGTTCAAATAGAAATAAACCAGCTGCTTGGCTACTGTTAACAGAGCTATCAAATAAATCTACAGACTCTAAAATAATGGTGTTGATATTCACGGAAACATTTGAACCCGCAGGCCCACAGTATTAACAATAAAGTAACTAGATAGGTAAAGACATTTCTGACTAGAGCTGGAAATAGAAACTCTTGAGGTTTCAGCTCCCCAACCAAGTTTACAAATGAGTAAAACAAGTAGCTCCAACAAGCCGAGTTCAGGAGTGAGCATATGCAAGAAATAGAAGAAATGGAACAGAAGTGGTCAGAGCAGATGGAGACTCACTCTCACATGTGATTTGCTGGCTTGAAGACAAACATGCTAATGAGTTTTCCCTACTAGGAGTCAGTACTGATAACAACAACAAAAAATGAACTCCTTTCACACTTCACAATTCACTACCCACCTTCCTAACACCGATCCCTCACAACAAAGTTGTTGGAGTAGGCATGACTACCTTTCACTAGATAAAGAATCTGAGGTCAGGGCAAGTTTAGCGACTTAACCAATGATGACAAAGTAGTCGGTTTTGGAGCCAGGTTCCTGTGGAGCCTGTCGAATGGAAGACCCATACTTTCGAATTGGCTGTGCTGTTTCCTTAGCGGGGACTTATGAGTAAATTCTCCTCCTACTTCTGTCTTAACCTCCATCTAAATTATGCAGGACATGTGAATTTACAAGAGAAAAATTTTCCTTTTGTCTAAGCCTCAAGATCAGCCCGAGATACAGCGTTACTTTCCTGTTTCCTAAGTAAATCCTGTAGAGTAGATCCCGTTCATTTACACGGGCTGTGAAAGAATTAGGTGGCATGCTTTTATACTTACAGGTCACAGAATAAAGGTTCATTCAAATGTACACCGTTGAACTATTTTAAAATGAAAACTCACCTGTGCTGTTTAACCAAAGATGGTAAAATCAGCCTGTTTTGCAAATGGTGAACCAAGCAATCGGCTTGGCTTTTCAAAGTGTAGTTGATGTGTATTTTTCATACCTTAAAAATATTTCTATTGATATGAAATTACACACTATTGTTAATCTTGGAAGATTTCTGTAAAAATCATACTAAACCCAAAATGATTGTTAATCAAGAATTGCTGAAAATATTTGTTTTCCTCTTTTTCTAGTGTAGGTGGAAGCATTTTGTGTAACACAGCTAGGATATTAATTTGTGGAGAGTTTCCATCTGAGTTCTGCTCTTTACCTCTCCAGTATGAATTATATTACAGACCTCTGTAAGTACAACACAGCAGAAAACCACATGTTAGCCATCAGGGTTGAATTTTTTGTTTTGGGCCACGGAGAGGCTACCCATCAGTGCATAAAGGTCTGCCCACCTGGCCTTTTGGATCATAGTTCAGGCACACAATTAATTCATTATGAAGTAAGTCACTGCTTGCTTTTGAACTAGTCTTTCCAGCTTTGGAGGTGAATGTCCTGTCACTGACCTGAAGAAAAACCTCTACTCTTTCAAACTCCATTAAATCACATTTCCTTCTGTTTTTTTTTTTAATGGTGGGGGTGGAAGGAAAGGTTTGTAACAGAATACGTTCTATAAGTAGCTGAAAAGTGAGGGCACTCTAAACAGATATTTGTGACAATAAAGGCTTTAGGAATATAAAAGAGATTAAGACAGTATAAACAAATTTCTTTAATTGTCATTCTTCAATGTATATTATTTTGAAATTTAAATATAGGGTTGCATAATTTGGGACACTCAATTTAATTTAATAGGTCATAAAAAGTTTGAAGAGAAAATCTCACCAAAATTTTCCATTTACTTCCAATCTCACAATTATATATTTTTTGGTTGTTCTTTTATGGTGTACTAAGTACTGTGTGTATATATATATATATACACACACACACACACACACAATACTTAGAGGAATGAGGAAGATACATATATTCTTTCATTATATATATATATATATATATATATATATATATATATATATGGATGCATATACATATATTCTCTCATTATACATATATTATAATTATATATATATATATTATATATATAGTTAGTAACAAACCATGTCTCTCCCCATACTCCCCACCTTCCCCCCTCCAGAGAAATAACCATCATGCTAAATTGTGTGTTTATCACACCATTAAGCTGTGTAAAATACACTTTCGCTGCATATACTTTCCCAATCAAGATACTGTACTGCTGTTTCTGAACCTAATAAAATACTCTCATGCTGTAAGTGGTCTTCTGCACCTTTTAGCACTAACAATGCATTTCTAAGAATCATACATGCTGTTTAATGTAGTATAGTGTGTCATTATTTTTTTGAAGGGCACAAAATTCATCCAGAGCCAATTTAGAATCCAGACCCTTTAGTGCTGAGAATCACATTCCTCAAATTTAAAAAGGAAATGGAAATCTAAGGCTTTTAGAAATATCTGTGACCAAGTTGTTCTTTTCCTAGAAAGTGATTAAAGGGTCACAGAAAACTGACCAATATTGAGATATAAATGCATTAAAACAAATACAATACCTCAGCCAATAGTTCAAGAATCCCACTTATATCTATGATAACAAACACATGTGAAGAACTTATTCTATCTGGTATCACATTTTAGAAAGGAAAATGAAAAAAAGAAAGAGGGACAGCAGGATGGTGAGACACAAGAATAGATGAAGAATCTGGAGATAATGTCAAGGCCTGAATTGTTATTCTTCAGATAGCTTCCAGGTAATCATAAGCAAGAGAGATTCTATCTCTTCTGCCCATTTTCCTTGGAAAACTGAGAGAAATTTTTGAAATCTAGAATGCAGGTGTATTCCTCTAGAGAAGATATATATTTGCTTTTCCAGACACGTAGGGGCCCTAACAAATCCGGGGCACTTTAAACCAAATTAACAGTTTGAGGTTATATACATTTGGGATACAACTCCATGCAAGTACTAGCTTCTGGTGAAAACTTCTCAGGGAGAAATTCTGTCCCTGTATCCAGACACTTCTGGTGGCAGGGGTGAGGAGCTCACCAACATAGCATAGATACGGACTTTTGAAATTCCAGCTTAATATTTCATGTTAGATTATCCTCCTTGGTCAGTATTGAGGTTTGCGTTCTTTCTCTTGAGTTTTGTGAGGCCCTAAAAACCAAAACTCAAAACTGAAGTATACAAATGTCCTCAGAGCAAAAGTGACTTCACTGGTTTCAATCCTTTGCTTATTAGGCATAACCTCTGGTTTTCTGCCTTCAATTATATTGTAGCCTGATTTTACAATTTATAAATAATGTGTGATAAGTATATGGGTGTGTGTGCGTGTGTGTGTGTGTGTGTGTGTGTGTGTATGTGTGTATGAAATTACAAAGACACAGATATTGGCATAATGTACTGAAGACATTTCTATCAGTCAGGCTAACTATCCAAAATCAACTGGGTTGTCTCAGGAAATAGCAAAGAGAGTTCCCTATAAGTGTTTTAGTGGAAGTTTGATAATCACACATCAGGAAATATACATGATCCAAGAATCTGATATTTGATCAGTCTCTTTCAGCCCTCAGTTACCATGACTCTTAGAAAATACAAGGGAAGAAACATGTTACAGTTATATATGAGATGTTACTGTACAGCCTTCCCTGCATGGAGCAATTCATGGTAAGGAGGAATTATAATAACAGAAAAGAAAAATCAAGAGTTTCAGTCAATTGATGGGGTTTGCTTTGATGGTGCAGAGCCTGCTTGGGATTCTCTCCGTCTCTTTTCTCTCTGCCCCTCCCCTGCTTGTGTGTGCTATTTCTCTTCCTCTGAAATAAATAAATAAACTTAAAAAAATTGATAGTGTCCTCAAAACAGCCTATTTCATAAGAATGGCTATTAATAGACAGTTGCCTTTGCTTAGCCTAATGCCAAAACTACATAGAAAAATTCTTGTTGACTCACAATTTTATTTTCCTCTATTTTTACATCATTGGTTTCAATAAATTATGTGTTGAAAAATGTTATTAGGGTTGACTGCATGAATTCAGATCAATTTCCTTTAATATTTCATTCGTCAAAAACAGAGTTCATATCTTATTCATCTTTATATTCCCATTCCCAGGAAAAATGGCTGGCACTTAGTAGGTCCTCAGTAAATGTTTGCTCAGTCGAGCCCTATGTTCCTCAGCTGGAATACTCCTTCTTTTTTTCATCACTCACCAGGGAGAACAAACCTACTATGACAGGCTGTTCTACTGAGAGATTTTCATAAGGATGTTTTTGCGTATTTATGGGTCTACCCCCATCAGAATAAAAACAAACATAATAGTACTGAGCTGCACAACTGCTAGGCAGTGTATACTCAGCATCACTAAAAGGTTTTTTTGAGGATTACATTTCAACATTTTCAAACCCTGATTGTCATCCAAACTTTGTAAATAAGATCAAGTTTATTCAATTCCATATATTATAAGCCTACAGAAAAATAACTAAGAACAGGTGGCTTTAAAGTTCAGTTCAGAAATCTCACTTTGTTTTACAAGGCTCATCAAGGATCTAATTTTTAAAAGAACCAAGATAATTAAGAACCTTACCTCAGCATGAGGAGTAGGTGGCAAAACTGAAGTCTCATTTTCAGTAACGTTACCGGTTGGCCCATTGTTTGGTGAGCTGGGGCCAGACCCTGGAGAGCTGCTACTGACTGAGGATTCTGAAAAACATTGTGAAACACAAACAGATTCATGAAAAACATACAAAGATGAGCTTTAGTTATACTCTAAGTAACATACAGCACAGAACACTCTTTTCCTTCCCTATGGGAATGACAAGCACCATTTTAGTACGTTAAAAAAAAAAAAAAAACAAAACCAAAAAAACTGTGGAAACTTTTGAAACATTTCTGAATTTTCATACCACTTTTCTCCCTTTGTTTTCACTGTTAAAAATACAACCCAGTACTCAATAGTTTCTAGAAAAGTAAGGATATCCACTTAGAGATCATTATAGAAGTTTTTGATGAAAAAAAAAATAAAGAAGTTCTTTGGAATAAATTCTGAAACACATCTTTCTCACTGCCTTTCTGTCTATATATTTTGCTTACATTTTGATTAATCTGCTCTTTATCTTTGATTCTTTCTTATTTGCTGTTTTTTGTTTTTAATTTTTTTTAACATTTATTTATTTTTGAGAGACAAAGAGAGGCAGAGTATGAGCAGGGGAGGGGCAGAGAGAGAGGGAGACACAGAATTTGAAGCAGGTTGTAGGCTCTGAGCTGTCAGCACAGAGCCCGACGCGGAGCTCGAACTCACGAACTGTGAGATCATGACCTGAGCCGAAGTTGGTCGCTCAACTGACTGAGCCACCCAGGCACCCCTTTGCTGTTCTTTTAATGAGAAAAATACACATTAAAAAAATACTTCAAGGAGCTTTGTCTCCCCTAGACTCCTAGTTCTTGTCCTTCCTTGTGTGACTACTGTTTTCTCATTAATGTCTCATTTTCATATCCTGTCTTTAAAAACAAAAACCAAAAAGTTATTTTCTTATATCTGCCTTGTCATTTTAAACCTATATTATTTATATCTTGTGTGTGATATTCAGACCGAAGTATTTCCTTATTTAGAAATCACTGCCATGAGCACTAGAACTCAAGGCAGCAAACAAATGCTGCTACAAGATTCTACAACATTGTACTGGATGAGCTCTGGAAGGGGAGGCAGCAACTGATTTTTTGGGATCACTGAGAAAGTCTCAGAAAATAAGTGATATTGCACCTGGTGCTTGAAGAGAAGTGGTTCATGATAAGCAGGCAATGGAAAAGAAGGGAGTGGAGGAGAAGGCATCGCAGGCATGGGGATGTGCCAAGGCTTAGAATTTTAAAATAACATGGCTTTGGTGGAAAAGGGGCAGAAAACTCTGGAATTTAAAAAAGAGGGAGATGGCAAGTCATTCCCATGTCAATTATTGGGAGGAAAGGGGGCATAGGTTTGGAAACAGCATGCACTTGAACCTGTGTCATGGGGAAGACAGATGTACAGATGTGAGAACAGCAACGTCAATTTAACTGCTATGATGCTATGAAGTCTCTGCCTAGATAGTAAAAGTAATTAGTATTAAGTTCCAAACACAGCTCATCCCAGTTACATGAAAGCTGGCAGAATAAGGGGGAGGAGTACAGGTGTCTAAAGCTGTCTGTCTGGTAGTCCAGATCCCCCAAAGACATTTAGAATAAGTACAACATACTAGTTTAAAAAAAATCTACCAAAGTGTCCACAAGTCCTAGCTCACTGAGCAGAAATGTGTGTCTAAAAAACATACAAGTCTCTCTTTGAAAACACATTATTTCCTCAGATGAAAGGGGCAGTCATTATCTCACAAAATTAGGGAGGGAGAAATATGGTATTTCAAAAAAAAAAAAAAGAATGAAAGAAACTTGAGCAAAACTCCAGCAAATCATAACCCCTTTAAGTTAGAATTAATCATTATCCAGATTGGTATTGAGCAAAACTCTGCTGCAATATGGCAAGTTACTATGGGGGAAAAGTTACAATCAAGAAAAGATCGTAAATAGAAAAGAACTTTGGGTTATATAAATATTACCTTAGAGAATCAGATTCTAAAGCGAAAACAAACAAAAAAAGCAAAGCAATGTATATGTTTTTCTTGTTTCTTCAGGTTTTCCTGTTATGAGGTAGCATATTCTCTCCAATTAGAAAAATCACTCATATCTACTTGCATTAGACAATGATATTTTCATCTTCTTTACATTCATGAAAACAGATTCACTCCCCAACACCCCAAACCCACTAAGTCCCTCTATTATAAAAACTTAATTAAGATTTTTATTTACGTAAGTACAAATATGCATTCTGAAAAAGAAAGTCTGTAGCGCCGAATTTAGAACTGTCCAAATTAGTGATGATATTTGATATTAAAAATAAGTATAAACTTTACTATTTATTTATTTAACAGGTCTTATCTGTCAAGAAAAAGTTTCCAATAATACTTTATTTGGATACACATATTAATCTATCAGGATTGCATAGGAGATGACTCATCTTTTTTTTCCTAAATAACCTGCCAAACTACCAAGTCACATTAGTATTCTGTATTTTTCACCTCCACCACCTTTGCCCTATTGTCTCCCCAAACTGCACACTATGATGGCCACAGGAGATACAGACATTTTTAAAAATTATTATCCTTACCTGCTAAGGATAAGATCTGATCTTAGAGGAATAATAGCAACTGACTAGATTGGTATAACCATGGAAAAAAATGGTTGCAAATGACCACTTCTTTATTGATGCAACTGAAGGAAATGACCAGATACAACGCATAGCTCCAAGTAGGTACTCAGTAAACAGTAGTCCATACTATTACTTTGGCTAGCCTTTTTGGTTCTCATATCCCTAGGTCCTCTCTAATTTCAGACCAGGTACAACTGGGACTAGAAAGCTTTGTAAGACATCAGGTTGAATTTCCTAACCTGTTCACCCCACCACTAACCAGGCAGCTAAAAAAATAAGAACTCTTCCATTTGAGACTAGTGAAAATGACAGTTTCTTTCCCTTCCTAAAAGGCAATATATCCCCCTCCTGCCATAAGTCCCAGTTCACTAGTAAACACATAAAGTCATTTATGAGTTCTGTAAATTTGTTGAAAAGTCAAGGTTTTGCTGTTCCACATAGTTTAATTTTCCCAGATGCATTTTGTACATTCATGTCTGAGTATGGGGGAAGTGTTCTTCTTGGACCTCCCTCTGCTCATTTCTGATCAAATTTCATTAAAAGTTATATTCTTCTAGTTGGCATTCCTAAAATGGACTGCCTGTTTCTGAAAAGATTAAGGTGAGCTTTGGCATTCCCTAGTAACGCCTAGATTGACACATAGTTCTGTTTTTCATTCATTTCCTATTTAACACAGTTGGTGAATGCATGGCAGGGTTTACTGAACTACTTGTGAGTTTTCAATATAATTTCCTTTCAAGAAATGTTTCTCCTCAAAATAACTTTAATATGCAACAGCCATGTTTATTCTAAACTATTTATTTTCATTCCTCCTACCAGCATTTTTTAGTGTATGTCTGCCCAGTCCTCAATTACCTGTCACCTCAAACATTCGCTTCTTGAATGAAGTGACAACATTTCCATCCTTCCGCCTGAGTAAGGGGCTGCTTCTCCTCTCTGCCACTTTCTGTTTTAACCTGGACCGCACCTTCAAGTTGGGCTCAGAGGCTGGGGATTGAGACAAAGAAAATAGATAAAAATTAAAAAATAGAGAGCCAGCTGCTCCTGTGTATAAAAAACGGCTCACCCTTTTCTTGGTTCCTTCTCATCTCGAATTAAAATTCCAACCATGTAAAATAAGGCATTAACTCTAAATGAATGAAACAGACAAATATAGTAATTATTTTTATGAAATGTGCAAAATGTTTTCCTACTTCTCTAAATATGAAGTGAAAAAAGAGTAAAAATATAAAGTTTTCTACTTATTTTATCTGACAGAATTGGGATTGCTGGGAGGTTTAATCATTAAATATGTTTGGGTCAGAGTAAGATTTATTATACGTCATTGTCAGCTCTTTTAATTCTCCCAAGGGTGAAACGCAATACCACAAAAACAGTACCCTGATGTGATTTTAGAGACTCTGGCCTGACTTCTGGTAATAAGAAGACACCTCTGTAGCATATAATTTATGTCTAATTCTGATTCCTGGAATATTTCTTTGTTGGTAGTTTCTAACCTGATACCCTGAGAAAATATACTTGGTATATTAACACCAAACCAAGAAGAATCATTATGAATAAAACTTTCTACACATTTAGTATACAATCAAATAGAAAGAAAGGGTGGCCAAGCCTTAGATTTGAAAGTTCCGAGTTGGGTTATATGTTCCAAAGTACAAATGCACATTATACATTAGTATACATACATTAGTATTTCTGTGGTTAAACTATTCTAGGTAGTGATGTTCTCTAATTTAGTAATTATATATTAGGCTTCTACGTAATTATACTCTAGAAGAATGGGAACACTGGATTGAGCCCCTATGTAGTACAAGTCAGTGATGGTAACGAAAATGGTGATGACGTTGACGATGACAGTTATGAAAAGAGTGTTTCCAACGACAACTAACATTCATGTAATGATTCCCATGTTCACTACTGTTGTAAACCCTTTGTTAATATTAACTTGTTTAACCATGAGAAAAAATCTATATGGGACAGATTCTATTTATACCTTGTTTAGATTAATGAGGCAACGAACACAGAGAGGGTAAGTAACTTGCCCAAGGTCTCAGAGGTAAAAAGGGATGACACCATGATCTGTACCTAGATAATCTAGATCAAGTCTATTCTTCTAAATACCAAAATATTTCTGCTCCACCCTTCCTTGTATATGAACATGATAACAATTATAAACCTTTTCCCAAAGCATTACTAATCACCTGCGTTAGATATGATGGTATCATGCAGCTAGAGTTTTCGGTGAGTGAAATGTTTTCTTTGAAGGAATTTTATATTTTTGCCTGACTGCAAAGTGTGTCAAAGTAAAACTTAACAATCTTTTCTCTCTTATCCCTCTTTATTATTGATTTGTTTTTATGTTTAGACTTCAAATATCTGCATGTTCATTTTGTCCTTTTGTTTTCTGTTTCCCTTCTCTGCAGCTTGACATTGGATGAAGAACCCCTACATTTTAGCTTTACTTGGAATGAGCTTATGAAATAGGAACTTGAAAGAAATATCCAGTTATAAAAATAAAACAAGTTAATTTTTTTTGTGTTATATACCTGATTTTATGGCCGAAAACCCTGAAAAGGTAGAGATGGGTGGCTTGAAAGTTTTGCAAAAGTAGAAAATGAAAAAGGGGGTAGGCAGAGAGCAGGACTGAGAACAAGAAGCTCAGTGTGGGAGCCCTGATATGTACCATTTCCTGGGGCCCCCACCTTGAGGCAAAGAAGGTAAACAGTTTGGGTAAAGGATTAAGGTTCTTCCAGACCTTCCAGGAGTTGTCAGTCCACTTTATCTTAGTGGAGAAGTCTGAATTTGAATTACTAGCATCTGATTCAACCAGGATTAAGGGAGAAAATAAAACTGTATTCACTTAGATATGTTTCCCTGTACATGTTTATTTTTAAATTCCTTTAAAACACCAATTGTTGTCTCTAAAAAGCTGTAAGTTAATAAATATATTCATCTGAAACCTAGAAAGGAAGAAATGAGGAATCTCTATGTACTAACTCTTATTGCTTTCCACTGTGGCCTTGCTTATAACCTGAAGACAAAAAAATTACAGATTCTCAGACTTTGATCTAGACACGCCTTGATGATGAAATCTAAGTATAAAATGCTACCGATTGACTGGCTCTCCAGGGGAAGACTATCAGTTGATTAATCACTTTAAAGGATGGAGTAGGAAATGCACTATGTTTTCAGTGAGAAGAGGTGAAGTCCACTTCCCAGCTATGGGATATTCAGTAAGACTCCAGTACTCTCTGAGCCTGGCTCTTCATTTCTGAGACATAAAAATCTAATACTTCCTTTATTTTAGAGCTATGGCCACCTGATTAGATACCTGAAAATAACTGTGAAGATCTAGATGAATGCAAGGGAAGGAAAGGTTTATGGAACTTTCATTACTGCTACTCCTGCCAAGGATGGCAGGAATGACCCAGTCAGAACTGGGTCCCCACTCTCCTGATTTTCAGTCCAGCCCCCTTCTCTCTCCTAACACACTGCACCAGTTGGGGCCGAGTTTCTGCAATCAAGACTAAAATGTGCCAAAAAGCTTGGAAAAACAGCACATGCCATTTAAACATTCTACATGAAACCTAGAATTCCGTAAGCTTTTCAGGGAAAAGAAAATGATTTGTCAGGTCAGCACATAGCTTTAATTCCTATGTTTGTTTCAGAGTGGGCTGGATATACAGTTCTAAAATTTCTTTCAAAGGTCGACACAAAAAAAAATGCACACCAGACTAGGAATGAGAACTGGGTTCTGGTCTTGTAGCTATCAGCTACTAAAATCAATAACCTTGAATAATTCCTAGTCTCTGAATGTCAGCTCATTTATGCAAATCAGCTATAGATTACTAGTAGGGCATGGAGTACATTGGCTTTGGGTGAATTACTTTGTATCTTTAAACCTCAGTTTTTCATGTTAAAATGGGGACAGTTTTTTTTTCCCCTCCATGTGCCCCAATAGACTCCATTTTACATCTTTGTCTGAGCCCATAAGGCTGAGTACTGGGGTTGCCTCACTCTAGTCCTTTGCTGGTTTTATTTCCTTTGGGCTCATCTACGGGTAGGACTGGTTAGTGATAAAGGATTAAGGAGGAGGGAGGGGCCAGGGTATCCTCTGCTCTCTCTGCCTCAGTGTTGCATCACTGGCTAGAGTTTTGTTTCTGATTTCATCTCCCTCGAGAGGCTTCTGCTCCATGGTTCCAGCTTTCCCAGCACTCCAGAAACATTATTTCCTCTCCTTGCTTTTTCAACCCTAGGGGTGGGAATCGTTTCTTGCTGCTATTTTCTGGGTGCCTCAACATCCCTAAGCAGTTGTAAAGTACTCCTTTCATAAAAGTCTGTGACCAATATTGTGAACGTTCTGTTTCCTACCAAGACTCTGATTAACCAAGTCCCACGTACTCTGCCAAGTTTTTGTAGAATTAAATTAAATCATGCTCAGTAAAGGATAAACCAGTGCTTCTCAGTCAGGGAAGATGTAAACACCATGGGACAATTGGTAATGTGTGGAGATATTTTTGATGGTCAGTATGGAGTATAGCTGTTGGGAATCTAGTGGGTAGAAGCCAGAGATGCTGCTAAACATCCTACAATGTACAGGACAGATCCCAGAACGAAGAGTTATCTGGACTCAAATGTCTATACTGCCAAGTGTGAGAAACCCTGGGGTAAGAATCTGTAAATGGCAGTTGTTAATGACTATGCTACACTGCGATGATCAAAGGAGATAATACTATCTGTTAGACCTTCTCAAAGAGGATGTGGAAGAGTAAGAAAAGATCATTAGAAATCAGGGAGTACTATACATCACTTGAAAATAATCAAGTGTTTAGTATATTTTTATACTTAGAAATTTATTTCAAAACATTTTTAATATCACTGGTATTTCTATAGAAAGCAAAACAAGTCAACTTCATGTAGAAAGATGTAATTCTCAATTTTTGGTAGGATACTACTTGAAGCATTGTGATATTTTTATCTTTATCAGCTGAGGACATAATTTTTAGTTTTTTTGTTTTTTTTTTATAGTTTATTTTTTTGAGACAGAGAGACAGAGAGAGAGAGAGAGAGAGAGAGCGCCAGTTGGGGAGGGGCAGAGAGAGAGGGAGACTTAGAATCCAAAGCAGGCTCCATGCCGACAGCAGAGAGCCTGATGAGGCTCCTGGGGCTTGTGGGGCTCATACTTAAGAACCGAACCTTCAGATCATGACCTGAGCTGAAGTCAGAAGCTTAACTGACTGAGCCACCCAGGCGCCCCAAGGACATAGCTTTTTAAAAACTAGGAATCACTGATATTCAGTAAGTGCAACATACATTTATTTTTTCAAAATATACAATACACTGGGGTGTCCTGGGTGGCTTATCGGTTAAGGGTCCAACTTCAGCCCCAGATCACGATCTCATGGTTTGAGAGTTCGAGCTTACTTCAGATCCTCTGTCCCTCGCCCCCACCTCTCTGCCTCTCCCTGACTTGTGCACGTGTGTACATGTGTGTCCACACGCTCTCTCTCTCTTAAAAATAAATATTAGAAAATATACACAACGTAAAACTTTTCTAAATAAAGGTCCATATGCACTAGTGCTAGTAAAAACTTTCATCTGTATTTCAATACTCATTTTGAGTCACCAGAGTCACCAAAGACATTAGTATCTCAGTGGTGAGGATGAAGGATGAAATGATAGATAACCATCATTTAGTCACTGCAATGCTTTATAAGCTCACTCCTCACATTTCAGAAGCCCACACACCAAAGCTCAGCATGATATATACCCAAGGCGTAGAATTAATGATCTATTGTGCTGACTCAGTTTGCAGTTAGAGTTAATTCCATTTTTAATGCTCTGGTCTCCCCAAAGGCTGAAGATTTCCATTCCAGTGACTTGCTAATGGGATGCTAATCCTCAAGAGCCCAGAAAGAGATCACTAACTGGGGAGACATTCTGCTTGTATCTCAATGTATTTCATGCCTAGTTGCACTAATTGCCTTTCTATTTTTACCCCATACCCATCACTCTCTACATCTCAATTAATCACAGAAACAGAAGGCAAGCTTTTTAGTGTGTGTGCCCATCTGAATGCATGTGTCTGCTGAGAAGAAAACCTTGCATGAAAAATTGATTAACATTATTTAAATGAAAACAATCAATATTAAAATAAAGAGGACAGACCTAAAACCTTTTATTCTTTTCACTTAAAAGAAATTAAAAAGGGAACAAAATGAAACAGAAAACATGTGCAAGATGCTTCATGAGTTAAATGTATTTCAAATCTTTCTTTTCATACATGGTGCGGAATGAACTTAGGGGTGGCAGGGTTTGAGAACAAACAACGGGAAAGAAAGAGTAAAGCTAGGCAGCAGAAGCACAGCTTAAAAAATCAGGATTCCAATAGTAACTGACAAAGCCCAGACTTGTCATTTCACTACAGCTTGTTTTATGTGAGTGTGAGGGTGTCATTTTTGCACACTTACACACACATACAGACATGGAAAGTATTTTTTGCAGAAGCAAAGAGGTCTCAAACAGAAAAAGATCAGACTCAGATTTTACTGCTAACTTTTCATGTACCAGTTGCAACCATGGGTGAGTTCTCTGATCTCCGTGAATCATTTTAATATCTACTACAGAGTAGTAATGATGCCTACCGTACATCATGGTGGATGATTAAAGGGGTGGAATAGAGTACATAGCTCAACTGGCTGGCTGTCACAAAAAAAGTTGTTCAACTGACAGATGTTGAATAAATGAATGTTTAATGTAGTCTATATGTAAGACTAAGAGAAACTTAAAATAAAAAAGTAGAAGGATAGAGAGCTACAACTGGTTTACTGCCTTTGCCTATTGCAATGTTACCTATAAAAACAACAAAAATAGTAATTATCCCTTTTCTGATCTTTTACTCAGTATATTTAAATCCATTTTTTTGGGGGGCACCTGGGCGGCTCAGTCAGTTGGGTATCCGACTTTGGCTCAGGTCATGATCTCACGGCTGGTGAGTTCGAGCCACGCATCAGGCTCTGTGCTGACAGCTCAGAGCCTGGAGCCTGCTTCAGATTCTGTGTCTCCCTCTCTCTCTGACCCTCCCCTGCTTGTGCTGTCTCTCTCTCAAAAATGAATAAAGATTTAAAAAAATAAATAAAATAAAATCAATTTTTTGTTGGTAATTGACTACATATTTTTTCAATATTTTTACTTACCTGTTTATAATTTCTTTTTTTTTCATTTTTTAATGTTTATTTTACTTTTTAGAGAGAGAAAAAGAGGGGGGGGAGAGAGAGAAAAAAGTATGAGTGGGGGAGGGGCAGAGAGAGAGGGAGACACAGAATCTGAAGCAGGCTGCAGACTCTGAGCTGTCAGCACAGAGCCTGATGCAGGAGGGCTCGAACTCATGGACCGTGAGATCATGACCTGAGCTGAACCCGGACGCTCAACCGACTGAGCCACCCCGGCGCCCCTATAATTTCTACTTTATTTAGTTTCTGTCTTAAATACATCACCATCTACTAAGAATGATGCTTACTGTGTGCACTTTGTCCTTATTCCCTTTTAATCCTAAATTATGAACATTCTTTACACCAATAATTTAGACAAAAATTCAATACCACGTATCATGGTATACAGATGTTCTTCATTCTCATTTGAAATGATCATAAGGATAAAAGGAAGAAATTTCCATTGAGTAATGGCCAATAATACCATTAATTAAGAGCGCCTGGGTGGTTCAGCCGGTTAAGCACCCAACTCTTGATTTCAGTTCAGGTCATGATCTCACGGGGCTTTGCAATGACAGCACGGAGCCTGCTTGAGATTCTCTCCACCCCCCCCTCCCCCGTCCCCCACTTGTGCACACCCTCTCTCTCCAAATAAATAAATGTTTAAAAAACAATACTATTTAGATAATAATTATCAATCAAAATTTAGTACTAGATTAATATATGTCTTTATACTAATGAATATTTGAGATATTCAACAATTTTACCTGCACTGCATGTTTAGCACTGAAATCACAAGTGAAGGTGAGACTTCTGTTGCCAACTTCAGATTCCTTCCCTGGCATTGTCACTCTTCCCTGCTGTACTAGATCTGTGTACTTGTTCACCCAGCCTCTCTCTCTGCTGGATTTCTCTTGCTCTCTCCCACCCACAGGGCTACCTTAGGAGCTGCCATATTCTAATACTCTGTCACTTGGAACCAAGGACATAAAAGCTATCATTCATTCACTCTCTTCTGAATGTCCTTTAGGAAGATTAGGTTTCCTGCCTGAGTCACTTCTCCCTTTCAGGGTAGCAGTGTAGGAATCCATTCCATGTGAACTGTTCAATTAAGTAATCATTCCAATTATGAAAAGATACTTTGGGGACATAGAAAATTCTCTAATCTAGTTTATCTGAAGATCTAGGTTACTCTAATTAAAACTTTTCATAATTAGACAAAGGCTATGTATTTGCAAAGTCAGCATTCAGAATAATACTACAACTCTAACACAACTTATATTTTTGGCTCAAATAATACAGATTTTTAATGTTATGAGTCAGATTTTGTACATTTTTATGTCAGGAGCAAAGTTTCTAATCTAACTCTTTCTAACTGTAACCATTTAATGATATATAATTCATTCATATGAGTTTTAAAAAAAACATTTCTTTGGTAATTTTAACTTCTAATAACTAGCCACACTTACGGTAATTTATGAATGCAATTCCCTGAAGAAATTATAATACTATTCTTTTTGATTCAGAAATATTATTGTCAACATCTATCCATCTTCTTATTGGGAATATACCAAATATATCTGTTTATTAAAAAGGATTATTCTCTTTCAAAAAGCATATTGGTATATGTTATGCACATTAGTCAATTTGCAGTGTGGTCTTGTGAAGTGTTTATTTTATAACATTTATTGCTGTCTTCTGATTATATAAGTCATACATGTTCAATATTTTTAGAAATGGGGCAAATTGAGTTTTGCCTGCTAATATGTTTCTTTTGTGTTTTGTATATAAAAATATTTGAAAATGAGAATCAAATTATATTTATGATGGCATACTGTTTGTTCACTTAATAACGCATTACAAGTCTTTTCACAGGCAATTATATATTCTTTAAAATAATTCCATTTATTCTGCTTTTCACTCAAAAATCTATTATGAATCTTTCCCCAAGTAGCTATGTATTCTTTTAAAAACACATTATAAGGGTGTACCATATGTTAGGTAGTCACATTCACATGTGAGTATGCGATATTTTGTTTAAACATTTGATAACTGGATGTTTAGGTGATCTACAGTGTTGCTTGGAAAGACTGCACCAGTGGCACGCATTATTGTGAACCTACTTGTGAACGCACTTGTGAGTATTTCCTTCCATCAGTGTAAACAGGAATTTAATTCTTAGGTTCCTTACAATTGAAAATAACAACACTGGGCGCCTGGGTGGCTCAGTCTGTTAAGCGTCCGACTTCAGTTCAGATCATGATCTCACGGCTCCTAAGTTTGAGCCCTGCGTCGGGCTCTGTGCTGACAGCATGCAGCCTGGAGCCTGCTTTGGATTCTGCATCTCCCTCTCTCTCTTTGCCCCTCCCCATTTGTGTTCTGTCTCTGTCTCTCTCTCAAAAATAAGTAGACATTTTTTTTTAAAAAAAGGAAGAAAGCAACAACAACCTTATTATTATAAAAATTATCAATGGGCATACAGGGCAAAGAGTATTATTAAGTCCTACGAAGCAGCTCAGAGAAGTTGGAAAAACATATGGAGGTCCTGGTAACAGGAATGTGGTCCAGGATGGGGAGATTGTTAGCCCTGAATGGGCATTTTCCCATAGCACTCATAGATGCTTCATATTGTCAGCCAGAGCAGGCATTCTAAAACTCAAAGGCCCAGGACAAGACACTCAGTTTCTTCTTCTATCTAAGAGCAGTACTCTGTACTGAATACTGTACCCTTTTTTACACCAGTGTTTCTTCTGAGTGCCTGGTGCTTACCTGGCTTCGTTAGCACTTAGTGGAAATGAATGAATAAATGAATACAAAACTTGCTACTCAATGTTAGATTTAAGAAAAAAAATACTAGGACAAACAAAGGAGAAAATAACAATTTTCCTTGAATTTTTAGGACATTTAAAGTACAAATTCCCATTTTTAAGGAATAAGATAAGATACTTTAATCAAACAATATGATTCTGGACAAAAACAAATTATAATTTATACAATATTTCATCACTTTTTTATAGTTAAAATGAAAACTTTCTATTTAGTTGGTTCCATTGTTTAATGTCATTTAATTAAGATTCTATTGAGTAACAAAACTGATAACATAGGCTGCAAGTTCCATGAGGGCTGGGAATGGGTACAGTTATGTTTCCATTGCTTATTCAGTACTTATGCAATACCTACTACATAGAGTAAATCTGTAAGTTATTTATTGAATAAATGAATGAATCAATGAATGTGAAAAAGTGTGTGTTAAACACTGAGGCAACTGCCTCATCAATAAAATAGAAAGCCTTTTTCTCCTAGGTACTCAAGGTCTAACAAAAATGAATGACAGACTGTGATCAATGCCATGCTATAAGTATAAGCAGGTTGTGGCTGTAAGGCACAGAGGGGGAAATCCTGGGGGCTGAGTGAGATACTGACAGGCCGACCTGGGAGGAAAGTACAATTCTATATGGAGAAAACAACCTTGTCCAGGGGAAGGTGCTGGCAAATTCAAGGAATGAATATTGAGTATGCTAACACATTGAGAAAGGGATACTAAATGGAAAATAAGGCTTCAAAAAAATATCAAGCAAAATTTAGCTAAATTATGCAATACTAAGAGAGGATATTTGATGTATATCTTCAAACTCTCTTCCTTTCTTCTTAGCAGACAAGTGTGCATCTTTCCCATTCAAACAAAAATAAGCCCTCCTAAGATATAAATTATTAGCTACTATCTGTAGTTATACTTTAATTCACAGTCAAGCTTTTTTTTTTAAGTAGCCTTGAACTTGCCACCACCACTTCCTAACCTCAAACCACTGCAATATGGCTCTAACCTTCGCTGTTTCACTGAAATTACTCCACCACACATAGTGCTCAGAACAGTAGATGTCATAATTTTGTGTCTATTCTCAGTACTTAGCAACTACACAGACTCATGGTAAGTCTCAATAAGCAGTTACTAAACGAATAAATGCATGCTTACACATATTCAAGCACGAAAGGAAACTTAATTAAAGGTTGGGTTTCAAATGTTGTTGAGAAGCAAAGTAGATGAACTTCAACTTTTCTAATTCCTAAAAATTTCTTGATGTTCAGTGTTATGGCAAGAAGTCTTATAGATCAGATGTGGAATGCAGAAGGAATTTCATTTTTCTGGCAAGCACGAAAAATAACATGTTTTGGATTCCAGGAAATCATATCCCCTAAGTCTAGAATACCTTCATATTTATCTAGACATGTATCTAGAATACTTCCTTTTATACATTTTAATATTTTAAGTATAAGATATTTACCTAAATAAGGACAAATTCTGAAAATCCATACTTTGAAAATACAGTAAAATGTTGAATTATCACTTCATTGAAATAAACTAGATTAAGGGCATATCAGTCTTCTTCAATCCAGTTTCTAAAATCTATTAAGACATTTTTTAACACGTATTTTTGAGAGAGAGAGAGAGAGAGAGAGAGAGCACACAAGCAGGGATAGGGCAGAGAGAGGGAGACACAAAATCCAAAGCAGGCTCCAGGCTCTGAGCTATTGGCACAGAGCCCGACGCAGGGCTCGAACCCATGAGCAGTGAGATCATGACCTGAGCTGAAGTTGGATGCTCAACTAACTGAGCAACTCAGGCGTCCCTCTAAAATGTATGTTTTAACCCACAGCCTAAAGGTTTATAATAAAGTCTTACTTCTAACTAGTATTTTACAACTTAAATAATATGCTACTTTGGGGGTTATCTGAATTTATAGACATATTTATATCTTTTTAAAATAAAAGTCCTCTTTAGTTCTAAAATTCCACACTTATAAATAAAAATTCAGAATACATTACTTAATCATGCTAATAATATTTCAGGAATGAACGAATTCCTGTCTATGCATGAAAGAAATTATGCCATGATGTACTTTACAGTTTTATTTACTTCCCTTATTAGATGTATCCTTTATATACTCTTTCAAATAGAAATGTCATGAAGAATAGTTTTATTTGTGATGTAAAACTTTTTAACACTTTCTACCCAGATACTTCATAAGAGCTATAGGTATAAACATAGATGTGAATTGATTTCATGACAGAGGGAGGGCCATCTGAATGGGTGAGATCTGCATAGGGACAGCCCAGTATTTGATAGGGACACAATTTCTCCCAGAAAACAAGCACACAGTCAGGATTGTATGGTCCAGAAAATTAACACCTATCACCTAATAACTCTCTGGGTATCACCATAAATCTAACCTTATTTGTGCTCTCAGCATGAACCTTACTTGGTCACATTAATAAGAGTCTGGCACTGATTCCCAGTCTTGATTCTGCCACTGTGGTATGATTTGGGTAAAATACTATTCAATGTCTCTATGCCTCAATTTTCTTGCCTGCAAATGTGACATTCTCCTGACTTTAAAGAGTTCATAAGTATTAAAGAGAATGATATCCAGTAAATACAGTGAAATCACTGTCTAATCTTAAATGCTGTAAACCTTACTTTCTTCAAATATATGGCTTTAAACTTTTAAAAACTTTTTTTATCTTATGTTTATTTAAAAATTTTCAGTTCATTCCCATAAAACTATAAAATCGCTGTCTAGCTTGCTACTTTGTTTCCTTTGTTTTCTTCTGACTTGTCCAGTTTACAATTCTCCAAAAGCATACTCAATCTTATTCCCACAAAATATTACTGTGAACTAAGTTCTTAAAAATTACTTCATAAAGAATCTTCCTATATTTTTAAATACCTAAAGAGATGTATACTAGATGTATACTAGTTCCCAATATTACTCTATACATTTATTTATTCATATAAGAGAAATTTATTCGGTGCCTATTATAAGCTCTCTGAATACAATAGCAAACAAGCTATAGGTATTATCCTCAAAGATTTCTCAGAGAATCTTAATTTTAATATAGACATATATTCATGAAGATATGTCCAGATTTATTTTGGCAAATATATTCAGAATAAGGAATGTAGTGTGTATTTAGCGTAGCTTTGTGGGTGATAAAAAGGCACCAAGTAAAGCTTAACAAAGGGGAAGTATGTATTAGCTAAGCATTTACAGAAAAGTATGAACTATCCAAGCATACAGTGGAGGAAGAGCAAGGACTATTTGGAAAATCAGGTGTGAATGGCTTATATGAGTGTAAAGCAGAGAGTTCTTCTGGGACTGTAACTTGTTTGGGACTGCTCACACAAGTGGTATGAGAGGGTGGAGTGGAGAAAGGTTACAGAGAAGGCTACGTCAGGAGGGGAGAAGGGAAGAGAAAGTTTGTGAATACCATGTAAGGATTTTAGCCTTCAGGATGATAGAAGAAGTATCACGGGGGCACCTGGTTGGCTCAGTCAGTAGAGCATCCAACTCCCGATCTCAGGATCCTGAGTTTGAGCCCCACCTTGAGTGTAGAAATTACTTAAATTAATTAATTAATTAAAAAAAGAAGAGTTATTACATGAGTCTTAAGTAGGAGGGTAGGAACACTAGATTTAAAATTTAAAAAGACAGAGAGTTGACTGGCCAAAGTTATGCTGGAGTCAGAGAATGGTCAACCACTGGAATGGGCACTGAACTAAATGGGTATTGAACTGCAACAGACTGCATATTGAGGAAGGGAAGGTTTAAGAGCAAGCGATGACAGAAGACTCTACAATAAGATAGAGGACAACCCGTTCCCCAGTTTTCTGGATTAGCTCACTATGTAGAAGGTGGTTCCACTAGTCTCCTCAGGCAATCACATTGTGCGGTTTAGTTTAAGTGGCTTTCTGGTCAATCTTGCCATGCACATTTATATTGTTTAGTGTTTAATTACTACTACTTGTAACTGTTATCTGCTTCACTATAATTTTGAGTCTTTCAGTGCAACCATTAGGAACATTTGGCCCTTCAAAACCCCTGACACCCAACCAGGTGCCATGGATAAACAGCACCAATAACAAAGGGTCAGCACTGATATCTAAACAACAGGAGTTTGTCCTTCACCTGGCTCAAACTCTAGCTACCTTACTTCCTGTTCTTCTTCTTCCATTTCAAAACCTTCCAAGTCATTTGGGCAGATCTTGTTATTATTTTCCTTTGCAAATTTTGCTTTTGTAAACTTTATGTTTTGGAATGTTCTCAGTAATTCACTTCTGCCTCAATGGAATTCACAGCTTCATTATCTTTATTCTAGATTTTCTTTGTAATACATATTTATAAGAAAACACAAATATCTATCTCAGACTGATGTAAAAGGCAACATTTTGCCTCTGGATTTATTAAGGTCACCTCAGAGTCCTTCTCTAGACAGATCTTCAGGTAAACACCTTCTATTAGCCAACTTTCTCTAGATAACTATCTAGATAAATAGATCTCAAACTTCAAATAAACTGGTGAAGAAGTACTAAGTGAAAGGTTCTATAGCAATCATCATCCTAATAAAAACTCTAAATTAGTTGTAGGCAGAATAAGGCAACAGAGATATCTATGTCTTACTCTCCAGAACGTGTGACTGTTACTTTACATGGTGAAAAAATAATTAAGGTTGCAGATGGATTTATGGTTGCTAATTAGCTCATTTAAAGAGAAGGAGATTATCCTGGATTGTCCAGGTGGGCCCAGGATAATCACAAGTGTCTTTTGAAAATACTAAAAAGAGAGGCAAAAGAGTGAGTGCCAGAGCAATGCAGTTCAAGACGCAACTAGTCACTGCTGGCTTCGAAGAGGGAAGTGGGCCACGAGCCAGAGAATGCAGGCAGCCCCCAGAAGCTGGAAACATCAAGGAGATGAAAATGCCCCTAGAGCCTCTAGAAAGGAACACGGCTCTGCTGACACCTCAATTTTAGCCCAGAGAGACCCATTTTGGACTTCTGACCTCCAGTACAGAAAGATCATAAATATGTGTGTTTTAAGGTACTAAGTTTGTAGTAATTTATTACAGGAGCCATAGGAAGCCAATACAGCAGTCCAATGAATTCCAAGGTTGGCATTGTTTTGCAAGTAGCATATTCTTAAATACCGGTTCCGATTAGATCAGGTTTTACTGTGCTATGTTTTTATTGCATTATTTTTAGGTAAGAAGTCAGATATTAAAGAAAACTATTAAGATATATGCTCATCAGTTAGCAAAATACTAGGACAATAATTAAAATTAATATTTACTATTTTATCATTTTTAATTTTCTATAAAAGGTAAAAGTTTTATTAATATATATTTTATTTGTGAAAAGATAGAGAGGAGAAAAAAAGAGACAAAAATAGAGCTTTTTTTATTTTTTCTGTTAAAGATCCATAAGGGTGTAAGCTAAAGATTATTTATTTTAACCCTGAAATGCTAAGAATACTTTGTACATATTAAATAGCCATGATAAGCAAGCACTTTCCAAAATGCACTCAAGTGGGAACATTTTACTGTTTTTTCCTTCACAGATTCCATTTGAGATATTAGATTATTAAGCCAAAAAACAACTGTATCATAAGGCCCATTCCTAAACACAATTTCCCTTTTTTAGTGCAATGTAAGTTAGAGGAGAGAGAAAAAAAACGGTTTAAACATCTAATTAGCCAGTTTCAAAATGTAGTTAATTAAAATAATTTTGCTTTTATATATGATCTTCATGGTATGAGATACAATTCCAGTCTCCTACAACTTAATCAGATGAATATAAAATGTAACGTTCCATCTGGTAAATCAATTTAACAGACATAATTGTGCCCCACCATAACTCAATAAGACACTGAGGAAAACCATTGAAATGCTATTTCCTTTTCTTTAGAAGAGAATTATGTACAATTTCAGCATGCTTTGCATTTCTAAAAGTTAAAGTCAACAGGGAGGTATCACTCTCCTTTACATGAGTTTCCCATGAGAAAATCAACAGCAAAGTATAAAGCCTGTGCTGTTATTCCTGAAACACTCCATAATACTAACTTGGCTTTAACCAGAACATATTATTTGGCAGCTAAAACCTTTAATTAGAGTTGTGGTTTGAACAGATTTTCACGGAATTTATGTTCTATCAGGGCTCAAAGAACAGCATTGTTTTTCTTACCAGTTTATTCTATTTCAGGTGGTTTAAATGTTGTACTTGAGCTAGGAGTGGAAAAAAAGAGAATGTTGCTGATTCTCATTTAATTGGTTTTAATTATGACTGGACATTTCTGAAGGAGAACTAATAGCAATAGGACAAGAGGAGAAGAATGAGACACACCCTTTAACTATTATTAACTGAGCACTTGCTTTGTGCCAAGTTGTATATTAGGTATTATGGGAGGAAAAATATATATCTAAAAAAGAGTGAGATGGTAGGGAAAGGTCTTCACTTGGTGATGGACTGGAAAAGAGGAGACAAAAGACAAAGCCAAGATGAATCTCACAGTCAACCCTGTGTGATTAGAGCAGAGGTTTTAGCAGAATTGAGGAAATCAGGAGTAGAAGCATGTCTTGAAGTGGAAGGTGTGAGGGTCAACTTTTTTTTTTTAAGTTTATTTATTTTGAGAGAGAGAAAAAGAGAGCTTGTGCATGTGTGGGGGGGGGGGCAGAGAGAGACGGAGAGAAAGAATCTCAAGCAGGGTATGTGTGATCAGTGCAGAGTCCAATGCAGAGCCCCATTATGGGCTTGATCTCACAAACTGTGAAATAATGACCTGAGCCAAAATCAAGAGTCAGAGATCAACTACCCAGGGGGCCTAGTGAGGGTCAACTTTTAAACCTGGGAGGTGACAATAATGGCAGAACATCTTGGGAATGTCAGCCTGGAGCCTATGGAGAGGTTGAGAATTAGAGATGTAGATTTTGACCATAAATTTAAAGGTAAAAATGAAAATGGTCCTGATCAGTCTGTTCATTTTACGAATGAGAAAGTTGAGTTAAACCCTGCTGTCAGAGGTACCACTACTGATAAGACTGAATAAGAACTAGAATTAAAGCCTTTAATAGGCTGATGATAATGAAAACATGGGAAAATTAAAACAATGAAAAACAACATGCAGAGAGGAGACAACTGAACTTGAGAAATCCCATGTTTCCATGGGCTGCATGCAGAAAGGATGCAGTAAGGAAACAGAGAGGGGAAGCAGATGAATGGAAGAGTAGCATTAAAATTAAGCTTTAAAGGAGAAAGAGTAAGAGTTGGTGAGTGGAGACAAAAGCCACAAAAGATAAAGAAAAAAAAAAACTAAGAAAAAGCCATAGATTTAGGGATTTGTAAGTCACTGGTGTCCTATGAGAATGATGATAAGGAAGAGAAAAATGAGTTAAATCAGATTATATACATTTCTGTAACATCATAACCTAGCAGAATAACTAAGCAGAATAGATGCTCAGTAAGTGTTATTCTGAATTCAATCGTATATGTAATGATGGAATAGATTTAAATTTTGACAACAAAGGGAAGAGGGAAAACCTAGAACAAGGGATGTGAATTTTTATTGATTTTTATTACTTTAAGAAAGGGGTCAATTTTGAAAGTCGAAAACATTCCGGAAGGAGCTTGTTAATAGGAAGACTTAAAAAATGCTTGCCTTCTGGGGATAAGGTTAACAGCAAAATCTCCTAGAGATTTTGAGATACTGAGCTCCTGGAAAGCAAAGATGGCCTCTTCGTCAGCTCTGTGTGCCCTGAGTGAGAACAATTTCTGGCCCAGAGTAAGTGCTGAATAAAAGTCAGCTCTCATTTCCCTCTGCTACCATCTCATTCAGCAAAATCAAAAGAGGGCACCTTTGAAAACTGCCTCTTTCCTTGCAATAGCTTAAATTAGAAGACTGCTAATGAAACTCTGAGAAGTATGGCAATACTTAAGAACTGACCTTCCCAATCCTTCCCACCCTTTGCAGCCTTCATTCTGTGAAGTAGCAGAAAAGCAGATCATATCCAGTGTCAGAGCAAGATGTCTCACTGATCACCCACCTCAATCTCCAAACTCCTATGCAACCCTTACCCACCTTTAATTTCCTTCTAATTGTAAATGAAACATATACAACTTTTTTGACCACGCATTTTAATACAATTTCTACCAACAAATTTCAAAACCCTTCCTTCTAGTCAACCTGAAGTTTCAACCTTTAGCATACTGAGATTATTTTTAACTCAAAAGTTCTCTGTACACATAAACTTCCTGATTTGGGGCTTTTCGTTCTTCCTCTAGAATCTGCACATTAAGGGAGAAAAGAGACCTGACTGTCATGGACTTCCCTCATGTGCCAGCATCTCCATTCCCTTTGCTGGTGGAATATTTTCCTGTGTTCTCATATCATTCATCTCTAGGCTTTACTCATTTGGCGCCTCTGGATTATATGGTTTACTTACGAACAAGGTATTATGATGTTTCCAATACCTATCCTTGAAACACCCACACTTTCATGTCTCTTCTTGCCTCCTGTAGCACAGAGCTCTTCCTCCTTGAATTCTCCAACTCACTACCATCTTTCCTGCCCTGGGAAAAGCCCTCGCACTTCCCTAAGCCCGCTCACTTCTCTCACTGTCCAAACATTCATATGCATATTCTCCCTATGTCTCTCAGTCTCTCTCTCTCTCTCTCTCTCTCTCTCTCTCTCTCTCTCTCTCGTCTGCTTCTCTCTGGCCCTGTCTGTTTCTCTCTCTCTCACACGCACACACACTTTCTCCTCAAAATGGCTCAAAATGCCCAAACTTACTAAGTTTTCTGTGTGACTCCAAGAAAACTCTAATTCTGAAATTTCAGTTGATCTTCAATTTTACTTTTTACGTCATATTCCTCTTTCATCAGTACAATCAAAACACAACTCATCAACTTTCTTCTCAACATCTTAATGTCAATTGGTTTTATCATTTTTCCATTTCTAGTGAAATCTACAGTACTACGCTAGTACCCACACATTTTGGTGTCAGAAAGACTGGAGTTCGAATTCTACCTCTGTTGTTTACTAGCTGTGTGAACTTGGATCCGTTTATAAGTTCTCTGAATGTTTCTTCTTACCAAAGCCATTAGGTTAAACTCTCTGCTTTTCCATTCTTTTCTTTCATCCAGATCTGCATAGATCACCAAGATCTCTCTCTAAAGCTTTCCTTGTTTAATGTTAATCTCACACATGAAAATGCACAGCACTGACTTCTTTGGTCCTCTTCTTATACCAGGCTTCAAGAGAAAAGTGACTTCTTGCAAACTGAGTCTGGTACTACCTTATCTAGCAAAAGTTTCCTCCAATACTGTCAAAAGTAAGTCCTCCACCTTAAGATCCTTAAGATGCTCACTCCGTATCACCTCGCCTTTTTTTTTTTTAATTTTTTTTTACTGTTTATTTATTTTTGAGACAGAGAGAGACAGAGCATGAACGGGGGAGGGGCAGAGAGAGAGGGAGACACAGAATCGGAAGCAGGGTCCAGGCTCTGAGCCGTCAGCCCAGAGCCCGATGCAGGGCTCGAACTCATGGACTGCGAGATCGTGACCTGAGCTGAAGTCGGACACTTAACTGACTGAGCCACCCAGGCGCCCCTCACCTTGCCTTTTTAAAAGTTTTTTTTTTTTTTATGTTTGTTTATTTTTTGAGAGAGACAGAGCACAAGTGGGGGAGGGGCAGAGACAGAGAGGGAGACACAGAATCTGAAAAAGACTCCAAGCTGTCAGCACAAAGCCTAATGTGGGGCTCGAACTCAGGAACGGTTAAGATCATGACTGGAGCTGAAGTCAGACACTCAGCGGACTGAGCCACCCAGGTGCCCCTCACCTTACCTGTTTGATTATCTACTCTCCACCTACCTATTGTTCCGAAGGTACTGTGAACCCATTTTCTCTCCCAAGACTTCCCTCCATACTCTAGCCTTCACTCCTTGCTCATAAGTCTAAAGCACTTTAAAAACTTTAAAACATTATCATCTTAGTCACCTAATATTCTATGGCCATATCAAATCTTTGGGGAATAAAATGGGTAAAGATTTTAAAAAATAAACAAATGAATGCATAAACAGACATGCCTTCTATTTGTATTTACTGCATATGTTTTCACAAATAGAATAGTTATCACGAAGGCAGAAAATTTGTTTAATAGAGCCTCAGAGTCAAAACTAGCATAATATCAAGACATAAAAGAAACATAGAAAGCATTTTTGCAGTATTTTAAAGTATAAAATTTTATACTTTTATACATTATAAAATATTTGAACTCTGGTAATTATCTTTAGGAATATTTCACCATCAGCATTTGCAATGCTCAAGATGCTCAAGAAATGTCGTGTATAACCAATATTTCAAGGTTTCTTTTCCTGTTGTTGAGAAAACAGCAATGGTAATCTTGCATTTAGTTATTTATGTTATGCCACCTTTAAGGAATTTGAAAATTTTCTCAAGAAATGGCATAAATTGAACAGGCAAATTAAAAAAAAAATAAAGTTACTCAAGATAGATTAGTGTCCACAGATAATAGACATTTTCAATTATTGAAGTTAGAGGTGAAAAGTGAAACAAGTCTTATAGAGTAGATAGAGTCTGAACCAGAACGCTAGAAATCTATCCTGTAGAAATAATAAGCAATTTGCTCAAAGACAGAACTTTTATAATGTTTGCCGCAAAATTATTTTAATAGCAGACACTGGAAATATTTTATATGTCCAACATTAGAGTACTATAAGTGAATTATGGTATAGCTGTATGCTGAATGATTATCTAACCAATAATATGACATGGGAGATTCAAATTTGATGTTAAAAGACATCAAAAAGTGAATAATATACTTATGGTGCCAACACAGAAACTATAGTTTTATCTATTTTATTGATTTATATATTTTTCTATGATTAATATGGATTGCTTTTTAATTAAAAAAAAAGTACAATATCGGGGCACCTGGGTGGCTCAGTCGGTTAAGCATCGGATTTCGGCTCAGGTCATGATCTCACAGTTCAAGAATTTGAGCCCTGTGTCAGGCTCTGTGCTGACAGCTCAGAGCCTAGAGCCTGTTTCGGATTCTGTGTGTGTCTCTCTCTCTGCCCCTACCCATGCTTGCACTCTGTCTCTGTCTCTCTCTCTGTCTCTCTCTCTCTTTCAAAAATAAATAAAAACATTAAAATCAATTTTTTAAAAATACAATATCTGATATAAGAAGCCAAATAAACAAATAAGGAAAATTGTATGTAGGCTAAGGATAGCTACTTCAGTTGAACAAATTGAATAGCTTAGTTCTAGCATTGAGAGCTAAAGGAAAAATATAAAGTTTTTTCATTGCAATAAGTAAGCATATTAATTCCTCAAGAAAGACAAACATTATCCTAGTAATACATCAAGATGGAAATTATTTTACATGTATATATATGTAATAGTAATGGAAACATAATGTGTGTGTCTTTAAGGAACATTTTCCAAAAGCTAGAGAAATATTCATAATTTTTTTCTAACTATACTGCAAATGAACATTATAAATCTAAAAAGTAAAATAGCTTCTATGTGGAATAAACACATATAAAGTATGTTTTTTTAATTCCTATGAATCCACAAGCTATTCTAACTTCCTAAAAATATATTAGATTTTAAAAATAACATTTTCTTGTACAGTGACAGCAAAGTCATATTTTGGCATTAATTTTACATGACGGTTTCTCAGAATTGTTACTGATCAAGAAATTAGCTCTTATATTTGATTGTGGCAAATATATTTGGAAAGTCCAACTTAAATTTTTATTTTATTTCTGGAATTGTTTATTTAAAGAAATGTTTAATTATTTAGATGTAGAAAGAGTACATTAATTTGTGGTTTTAAATAATTTGTTTTCAAAGGAAAATGTCTGTACTAGCTGGACTTATGAAGACTAATGCAAGCTCATATGTTATTTCTAAAATATTTTGAATGCTATTCATCATTAGACTGAAGTTAAATTGTAACTGGTACAATTTAATTTTTAAAATTCATTATTTTGTTAGGATGAATCAACATGGTGATATAACTTTAGTAAAACTGCCTTTTTCAATGATACCATATACCATTTATTTATGTATAAAACATAGGGATTGAAAGGCCAGGTCCTGAAATAAAACTCACTGTCTTCAAACCTGGCACTAAACTTCAAACCTGACATTACATTCATCATGTAAATAAAAGGAGAACTAAGAAAAATTACTGACCTCTCTGTGACTGTTCCCCTGTCAGAAAACTACTGAAAAACAATGAGATGTATTTCAAGGTTACTGTATGGCATCACTAAGATATACAGATACTTACAATGGTATCTTGCATATAGTGACCAATGTGATCTATTACTACCACATAAATCTAACAGCTGTTAACATTATCTCCCTTCAAAATTATTATTTAATAAACATATTTTTAAAACGTATTTAAAGTATCCCTACCAGTAGTAATCTCAAAATCCATAAGTTACCTATTTATCCCTTACCAACTATCACAGCAAAGTAACTTGCTGCTCTCTTGTTTATCAGTGTTTTACTGTGGAGCAACACAGTATCTGAAGTAGGGAAACATCATCATCATGTAATTAATCATTACACTCCTCTTGATATTACATTATTTAGTCCAAAAATGATTTATATCATAAAGTTCTCAGCACATTTCTCTGGCAAATATTCATTTCATAAACTTTGCATGATCATCCTCTATAGTGTTTTGCAAAATGGATATGATATAAATCTGCTGTGTTGTAACCAGCACTCTATAATAAAATAAACAGAATAGTAAAGAAACTATTATACATGATAAAATTGTTATGAATTTTTATTTGTTTTGGGGATGTGTATTTCACACTGTGTAGTATGTCATAGATTTAAAAAAAATTGAAAGACACTGATATATTATAGAAAAATACTGTGATCTCTATTGTTGAGACCAAAAAATATACAATGCAAATCCTGACACTGAGTAAATTTCATTATTATACAGAGGCAGTGTTTACATGGAAATAACATAGGTAGCAAAGGAAAATTAAGGGAACTGAAGTGTAAAGATTTCACCATCAGGGAAGAGATGAAAGAGGATTTGGAAAGCTTCCTATAAATTGTAGTGCTTATGGTAATTTTGAGAATGAGTAAGAAACTCAGTCCTGAAGAGACCACTGAAGAAAGTCCCAGGGCATGTATGACAATAACATAATATTTTAAACAAGAGATTTAATAGGGTCAAATTAATACAGATCAAGAAAACCAGGAGCTGGATCTAGGAAAAGATCAATAAAATTCATAAACCTTTCACCAGACTCATCAAGAAAAAAAGAGAAAAGACTCAAGTAAATTAAATCAGAAACAAAGGGAGAAAAATAACAACTGACACCACAGAAACACAAAGGATTATAATAAAACGTATGAAAAATTATATGCCAACAAATTGGACAACCTAGAATAAATGGATAAATTCTTAGAAGCATCCAAAACTGAACCAGGAAAAAATAGAAAATTTGAACACACTGATTACTAGCAATGAAAGTTAATCGGTAATGAAAAAACTCCCAACAAACAACAGTCCAGGACTAGATGGCTTCACTGGTGAATTCCACCAGATCTTTAAGAGTTGATACCTACCCAAACTATTCCAAAAATATAGAAGAGGAAAGAAATCTTCCAAATTCAATCTGTGAGGCCAGAATTACCCTGATACCAAAACCAGACAAAGACACTACAAAAAAGAAAACTACAGGCCAATATCTCTGATGAACATAGATGCAAATATTGTCAAGAAAATATTAGCAAACTGAGTCCAACAATACGTTAAAAATCACTCACCACGATCAAGTAGGATTTGTTCCAGGGATCCAAGGGTGGTTCAATATTTGCAAGTCAATCAACGTAATACATCACATTAATAAAAGAAAGGACCATATGAACATCTCAATAAATGCAGAAAAAGCACTTGACAAAGCACAACATCCATTAATGATAAAAACTCTCAGTAAAGTAGGTCTAGAGGGAATATACTTCAACATAATAAAAGCCATCTATGAAAAACCCACAGCTAACATCATACTCAATGGTGAAAATGAGACCTCTTAGGGCATGAACAAGGAAAGGATGTCCACTTTCATCACTTCTACTCCACAGAGTACTGGAAGTCCTGTGAACTTCTATTCCACAGAGTACTGGAAGTCCACAGCAATCAGACACGAAAAAGAAATAAAAGGCATCAAAATTGGTACAGAAGAAGTGAAATCTCGTACTATTTGCAGAAGGTATGACAGTAAAAACAAAGAGAGGGAGAGAGTGTTAATAGAATCAGAGCTGCCTTTTAGAAGGATAAATGCTGGTCAGAGTTTCATTCTCAGTCCAGATCATTTGAGAACAACTGTAAATTACATTAAAGCTTCCAGGGTGAACAAGTGAGGCAGTCTCCCTACCTACTTCCCCAATGCAATCTGTCTCTCTGTGAGAGTGATATGTTGAGGGGTGGTACATAACTCAAGCGGTTCAAGTGAGTTAGTCTTTGGAATTTATCAGAACTACGTGGTGGAAAATGCTTGATTTGCTATTTTGTTAAGCAGCTAAGAGGTAGGACTAGGGCTGTACTAGCTTATCCTTGTCAGCATTTGGAGGGAGGATCTCATAACAACATATGATCACATTGAACTAACATCTAAGCACATGGAGACTAGGCAAATTCAGTTAAAAGAATCCCTCCAAATCTCCTCCTCCTTTTTTTTTTTTAAGCTAAGCTACTTTGTATTGGTTTCTTCCTACTTAAAATTAAGAGTTCCAAAAAAGCATAATTCTGTTCTGACTTGGGTGATATGATTTAAAAATGCTTCTAAGTCTGTGTCCAAACTCAGGGAGAAGAGTTTGCTCTGACTGATTAGTGATGTCTGCCCTGGGCACTGGAAGGATTTTGTAGTAACACTCAGGCCACATTTGTGCCTTCTTTGGTCTATACTCAAGCTGTCCTATATGGTAGTAAACAGCTACACATATATTTAAATTCAAATTTATTGAAAATTTTCAACAAAAACGTATCTCCTCAGGCATACTAGCCACATTTTGTTTAATGTCAAGTGGCTACACTTGTCTAGTGGCTACTGAGTTGGATAATACAGATATAGAACTTTTACACCATTATTTTCAAAGAACCACACAAATACAGCCATTGTAGGTAGTAAATGCTCTCTGAGAATTTCTTCTGTGTTACCTACTTAAAATGTATACATAATAAAATTAAAATAGACAATTCCAATTAAATATGCTGAATACTGAAAACTAAAGTGAGTATCTCAATGTCTTCTCTTATCTACATTCTTCAGGTGGTTTGCATCTTCCCTTTTACTCAAGAATGTTTATAATCTGGAAATATAAAATAGTAGTTCCTCAAGAAGTAAGGTGGTCCAAATGTTATAATAAATTAATTTTCAATAAACCTTTCTGGAACCTACTCTATATGCCTTACTTACTCTGAAGATTGTAAGCTCATTAATGGCAAAAATCCTTTATTGTGTATATTGATTTCTTTACTCACTGAGAGATACAGCACAAAGTGTGGTTTTGTCAGATATGGAATAAAGATGTTACAAACACTCTCTTCAAGGACATATTTACCATCTAATTGGGATGAACGAGATAAAAATATCAGTATGAAATATGATATCTAATAATTAACATGATTGCCAGCTTTTATAGCAAAAATTATGGTGAAATGGGAATATAGATAGTGAAAATATCAGAATGAAGGTCTTATAAAAAATGACTTTTGAATGTATCTTTTATACGGATAGGTATGGATGTATCTTTTATATAGAATATATAAATCTTGAGATAAAAATAAGAATCTCCAAAGCAAATAGTTTGGGAAACAAACTATTTATAAAAGGGGAGATCAGGAAACAAAAATACAGGTAACTTCTGGCTAGGCAGATTAAGGCCACTTGATGAAAAATTTAGAATGTCAGGATAAACTTTTATTACATGCTGCCTTAACACAAAGACGGGTTTTGAGCAAACAGATAATGGTTTCCTCCAGATTTCTTTCCCATAAAGGACACTTTAATTTCAAAAAACCCAGTGAGTGGCTGAACATTTAAAGAAAATATAATTGCAAACATTTCACCACTTATTTTCTGTCACATTTTAATTTATTTCATTAGATATGTCTAGAGATACATAAGTGCATATATTTGCATGGAATATTTTCCCCAGTGTTTCAAGTTATAAAATTGTGAATATTACAAATTAGGAGTCTTTTTTTTTTCAATCATTCTTATGATTATACAGCAGATGGCTAAATGCTTTTAAAATCTTAATTATTATTTTTTGCCAATTTCTCATTCCAATCTTATCTAAAATGTCCTGCCTGTTTCTAATTGAGCATTTTACGGGGAGTGAAAAATATGTCATTAGAGTTTGTTACAGTTAATTATAACGAATTTGAGACATAATTCTGTAAAAGCACCATCATTTCTTATTTATACGGTCTTCAAATTATTAACATTTTCTTATCTTACTCTCCATGAAACATGATAATATATTTCCTTTTGGACTTAGATACATCTTAGGAATCATTTGCTCTAAATCTTTTCCTTAAAAAATCTGAATCCAAATCATGAAATGCTATGTTTAAGGTCAGATATTAGTGACAGGGTTAAGACCATAGTTCTAGATGCCTTTTACCATTCCACGTCTTCCGTAATTATACTATGTGGCTACTACTAACAACCCCTACCATGAATATCATACCATCGTTCTCAGTAACTCATACAGGTAATATGTACTGAGACTACTACGTACCAGTCACTGTGCTGGGCACTTTCATGCAATATCTTTATTGCTTATAATAATTCTGCAAGGCAAGTATTTTTCATATTTGACATTTGAGGCTCAGAGAAGTCCTCTAACTTTCCCATGGTCACATAGTTTGAAGTGGTAGCACTATGCTGTAATTGTCAGCCAGATCTAATTCCAAACCATAAGATTATTTTCCATGCTTTGTCCTTCTAGGGCATAATAGCTTTTTCATACTAGTTTCCCCCACAAACAAATAGTTTGAGTTAGATTTTCAAAGTTCTTACAAGGTTGTTTAATTATCACACAATTTGCAATTGATTCTTGCTCTTGGCTCTAACTAGTTATCATCCATATTGCACATACAATCTGTGAGACCAGCTTCTTGTTTATTGAATTGTGAAACTTCAACCATTTTGTTCCTTGATTCTAACCTAACCACAACTAACTTTTGAATAAATAATTCTTAGGAACATTAATTTCTACGCTTTTTATAATTTTTAAATTAACAAATACATATAAATCTGTATTTTTTTCTCTATCACAAGAAACGTTACTATTCTAAACCATTTATTTTTTAAGTAAATACTAGTAATTTATCAACTGCAGCATGCACAATCACTAAGAAAAAAATGCAAAAGCAAAAAAAAAAAAAAAAAACCCAACAAACATGGCTGGTTGAACTATGAAAATACTATCCATTAGATCCATTCAGATTTCAGACGTTTGTTTAAGAAATTAGCATTTTAGAATCAATGAAATAGTTTAAAATGGCTAACTTTTCATAATCAAAGTAATTAAATCTATCAAAAGGTCTGCTTTTAAAAAGTAAATTATCTATGTAGAATATTAAATCCTATTTTAAACAGGAACTAAATTTTCTAATTTTTGGAGGGCTATGGTTGGTTTTTCTTATCTTTTCATATCTATAGAGTTTGATATAATGAGAAAAGTAAGAAAAACACAGAAAAAAAATCCTTATAATTCCCAAATCGTGCTTACACGGTAGTTTAAACTCCGTTGCAACCCAATATTTCATCGAATTTATTTTCAAAGTACCAAAATCAATAGGGTGTTGGTTCCTATTAAGGAGATGACATACAGAAGAGGGGATAGAAGGAATTATCACAGAATATTTCATTAGGCAAAGACTTCAGCACAAAGTGTTGGATTCCTTCCACAATGTGATTTTAAAATTATTTCAGTCTATTCTGTCACAGTTTTAGCACATGGATTTGTTAGTCATGACCAAGCTGAGAAAGACAGTCAATCATTTATGTTAATCTTTAAAAAAATCTATTATAATTAATTGGTAAGAATTCTATTGCTTAAATATAAATCTGTCACCTCGAAAAGTTGGAAAGCTATGTTTAAAAATTTTTTTTAAATATTTTACAGGTTTAAAAGTCAATGGCGGACTTCTGGTATTAACTCCGACACGTAAAGAGCTTAGAAATCTTCACTTCCATCCTCACCACAAGAAAAAAGGCTGAGCAAAGTAAAAATCAAAGTGGTTTTCTTAGATCCTTCAGAGAATAGAGGTCTCAGAGCAAACTGCTACCCTGAAATCTGGAGAGCCAGGAAAATACAGAAAATCACAGCTGAGATCAGTTTACTGGAAGCAGAAGCCACTGGGGCCAGTAACGGGTAGGAACATCTAAATGTAATTTTGATGAGTTGCTAGAGGCACAAATCGCTCAAGGCTGATATGGACTAACTGGCTGGATGGGCTTAATCTCAGGGGGTTTTACGCATAAGAACCAAAGCAGGTTCTCTAAGTGAAGATCAGTGAAAAGTCCCCTCCTATGCAAGTGAGGGCAAGGAGCAGGGATGGAAGAGAGGAGAAAAGTAACCATTTTGAAACATCCCCAGGGAAAAGGTAACAATTTAAAAATCTGTACATGAGAAAAACCTGCCCTGCAAGGGAAAATATTTTACCAGATCTTTACTTGACCTGGAGGGTAGAACAATAAGCCTTCTCCAGCACCTTCTAGCCTTTCTGTCTCACTTAAGCAGAAACAGTTTTGGAGGTCACGGATCACAGATTTAGGTCCACTAAAAAACTTAAGTTTAAGCATAAGATTATAGAATACTGATGTTCCCCAACGTCTGACCACCACATCAATAGGGTTCCAACATAAAACAATGGATTATAACTAAGAGAGCTGTAAATGAGACTCCATTTATAAAGAAATTCTTAGGGAAATCCTAAGAAAGGGGAGGAAAACAAACAAAACCAGAAAACTCTGTCAACTACAGCTACAGTAAACATTAAAAGCAGTCTAATTCCAGCCAGATTAACATAAAATCCACACCAAAAACTTAACCACTCAATTTCTATTTTCTAATATCAGATCCAGCTTTCAACAGAAAATTGCAAAGCATGCTAAAAAGCCAGAGAAAACACAGTCTAAAGAGATAAAAGCAAACATCAGGCCAGACTCAGATAACATAACGATTTTGGAATTATCGGATAGAGAAAATAACTGAGTACTATGTGAAGGGCTCTAATGGAAAAAGTTGACCACATGCAAGAACATATGGGTAAATGTAAGCAGAGAGATGGAAACACTAAGAGAGAATGAAAAGGAAATGTTTGAAATCAAAAGCACAGAATGAATGCCTGTGATGAGCTCCTCAGTTGACTGGACATGGCTGAGGAAAGAATCAATGATCCCAAAGATATGTCAATAGAAGATTCCCAAGCTGAAAGACAAAGTAAAAAAAGAACACAATATCCTAGAACTCTGAGACAATTACAAAAGATATACTGTATGTATATTGGTAATCCCAAAATAGCAAGAAAGAACGGAACAGAAGAATATTTAAATAATGACTGAAATCCATTGAAAACTCTGTATAGGAATTTTAGGGAATGAGGATCAGTATAAATTCCAAAAGCTAAAGACCTAGGAGTATCATATTCCAACTGCAGAAAACCAAAGACAAAAGAGTATCTTCAAAGAAAGCGGAGGACATTAGAAAGCAACCTGTCTAGAGAGTAACAAGGGTACAAATTGTATCAGATTTCTGGTCAGAAACCATGCAAGTGATCAGAGTGTACTGAAATGTTTAAAGTGTTGCAAGAAAAATCCGCAGCAATTTAGAAGTCTCCCTCTGTCCCTCTCCCCTGCTCCCACTGTCCCTCCCTCCTTCTCTCTCAAGAAAAAACAAACAAATCCACAGAAGGTACAAAAAGAGGGGAAGATAAAAAAAATAAATAAATAAAGTAAGTATGATGATTAGAAAACAGCTACAAACATGGTGGTAATAATCTAATGATATCATAACCACTTTACTTTTTTTTTTATTAGAGAGAGAAAGAGAGAGAGAGAGAGAGAGAGAGAGAGAGAGAGAGAGAGAGAGAATGAGCAGTGAAGAGGGACAGAGGGAGAGAGACAGAGAATCCCAAGCAGGCTCCATGTATGGTGAGGTCTGGGGTCATGACCTGAGCAGAAATCAAGAGTCAGCACTCAACCTACTGAGCCACCCAGGCACCCCCCCACCAGTAACCACTTTAAATATGAATGGTCTAATACACTAATTAAAAGAGACTGTCAGACTGGATTAAAAAAACAAAAAACAAAACAAAACATGGGGAACCTCCGGTGGCTCAGTCAGTTGAGCATCTGACTTCAGCTCAGGTTATGATCTCATGGTTAATGAGTTCCAGCCCTGCATAGGGCTTGCTGCTGTCAGCACAGAGCCTGCTTAGGATCCTCTGTACCCCTCTCTCTCTGCCCCTCACCCTCCCTTTCAAAAATAAGTGAATTAAAAAAATTAAAAAAAAAAAACAACTATACATTGCCTATAAGAAAGCGATTTTAAAAATAAAGACACAGATAGATTAAAAGTAAAGGGATAGAGAAAAATATGCCACGCTATCACTGGGAAATTACAAATTAAAACCAAAATGGGAAACCATCATAACCTATTAAAATGTTTAAAATCCAAAAAACTGAAACTGAAAATACCAAGTGCTGGTGAGTATGTGGATCAACAAGGACTCTGACCCACTGCTGGTGGGTATGCAAAATAGTACAGCCACTTTGGAAGACAGTTTGGAACTTTTTTTTTTTTTTTTCACAAAACTAAACATAGTCTTATCATAAGATCCAGCTGTCACACTCCAATGTGTTTACATAATTGGGTTCAAAACTTACATCACACAAAACCTACATGGGAATGTTTACAGATTTATTCATAAATGCTAAAATTCGGAAGGAACTGGGATGTCTTTCAATAGGTAAATGGATGTACAAACTGTGGTTCCTTTATACAGTACAATATTATTTAGCAATTAAAAGAAATAAGCTTACAAGGCACAGGAAGACATGAAGGGATCTTAAATGCATATTGCCAAGTCAAAGAAGCCAGTCTGGAAGGCTGCACACATTATTCTATACGGTTCCAACTATATGACATGCAGCAGAAGGCAAGGCTATAGAGACAGTAAAAATACCAGTGGTCACCAGGGGTTGGTCAGAGAGAGGGATGAATCCATGGAGCAGAGAGGATTTTTTTTAGGGCAGTGAAACTATTCTGCATTATATTGTAATGATGGATACATGACATGACATTACAAGTGAGTCAAAATCTATAGAACTTTACAACACTAAGAGTAAACCTTCATGTAAATTTTGGACTACATTAATAATAATGTACCTAGTAGTTAATTAATTATACCAAATGAACCACACTAATGGAAGATGTAAGTAAGAGCAAATACTGGTGGTGGAGAGGAATAAATGACATGGAAACCCTCTGTACTATCTGCTCAGTTTTTCTGCAAATCTAAACTTAAAGTCTAATAATTTAAAAATAAAAGTCAGGGCGCTTGGGTAGCTCAGATGGTTAAGCGTCTGACGTTTGGCTCAGGTCATGATCTCAGGGTTCATGAGTTCGAGCCCCATGTCGGGCTCTGTGTTGACAGCTCACAGCCTGGAGCCTGCTTCGGATTCTGTGTCTCCCTCTCTCTCTGCTCCTCCCCTGCTCTCACTCTGTCTCTCTCTCAAAAATAAATAAAAGTCAAGGGCAGAAACTAAACCTCGGTTGGGCCCCAGTGAACACAAAGCATCAATTGCTGTTCCTCCTATGGTCGGTGACAGAAACAATTTTGCTGCTATTTTCTGATACCATATTTGGCTCTGAAATGCCAGGCAGATACAAAACTGACAAAACCCTTTATTCCAATGTTGACTTTAGTACTGCAAGTTGCACATAGCTTAGAAACAATGTTTGTCACTTTCTCCCCAGTTACTTGTTTTATCAATTAATGTGGCAGAATGTCAGACCTTAAAAAGTCTTTCCTTAAACAATAAGACATTTGGTTTTAACTTGATAAAAATACATGAAACTGAATTCCTTCTCAACTAGAAACATAAAATTAACTAAGCACTCCTTAAATCTTAGCTAAGATCCTAATCTCATTACATGCAATACTTAATGCAATTTCCAAAATAACTATATGAACCAAAAGCAATAATTACTCGCATTTTACAGATGACAGAGTCATAGGATAAAGAGGTTAAGTAAATTTCCTAAGATTGAGGATCCACATTTTGAATGGGTAGGTGGATTCAAAGCCTGTTGTTACTGTGCCACATTGCTTTTTGATTCTGGGAAAACTGCTGTAACTTTATCACAAAAGAAATATCCTACTAATTTTAAGTGAGAATGACCGCAACAATGGAATTAAGGTAGAGTGCTAAAGATATGTAAAAATAATCCAGTTTTTGTTGACCTGGAATAAGATTCTGAGTGACATTTTTACAAGCATAAGCACTATTTTAGTGCTGTCTGTGCAGAAACGTGTGTGCATGCCCACATGTGCACATAAGCATGTGCTTGTGTATCATGAGAAAAACACAGAATTAGAAAGACAGAAGGGGGAAAAACTGATTTTAAAACATAATATTAAAAAAACCTCCTTGTATTAATTCTGGATTATAATAACTCGAATGGGTCACCAAGGTACCACAACAGAACTTCTAACTGCTATTCTGAGGGAGATTTATAAAGCTATATATCTCATCTCTGCCTTCTTTCCAACTTACTCAGTGTGGAAAACGACACTGGCCTTCCAAAATCTGAACTTATGTTTGGACCCCTTCCATCCTTGAGTCTTACTCTAGTGTTGCTGACCATTAAAATGAATATTTCAGTGGGGCTGGAACAGCCCTATTAGCCCATGCCAAGCTTTATATGGCTTGCACGCTTTAAGAGGTCAATCTAGCCAACCAGTTCACTTTGTTCAAAAGTATTAAATAAATGGAATGACTGTAACATTCAAAGAAAGGCAAAGTTCACTAGGTAAGACCCCAATAATATAATGGAGCATAAAACTTCTAGAATTTTTTTACCATAATATTTTATGAAACATATGTACACACTCACTGGAAATAGAATCCAATTCAAATGGTTTTGAAGGTCAGTTCAAAGTCACCACATATGCAGTATCTTTGTGAGAAATATGTACTATTGCAAAAGCGTCTGGACCCAGAAGCTTCCTTTCTCTATTTTATAGTTTATTATCAGTCTAGAAGGGTACTATATTAGGGGAAAAAAGTCACCTACTACACTATAATATAATTTGCAGCCAAAACATAAAGTTCAGTAAAATATTATAAATTTCAGCATCAACAAATCCTTCTCTCGTGGAACAAAAAGAATCACAGAAGGTAATTCTAAAAGGAAGTGCTATTTTAAGTGTGGGCGATAAATATAAAAGTTGAAAACAATTACTTCATTCTCAACTTCACAACTAATTATGAAATCCTTCCTTGTTCACTGTGGTGAAAGGATCAAAAGACTCTCAATTTCTGTATTTACATGTGAATTACGAATGGGCCTGATTAGAGCCACCTATTTGTATTATTCTGATGTTTCCTAAATGCCCAAATTCTAAGAGCAACTAGGATTCTCCTAAGGGGAAGGAAGTAAAGGTCTACTTTGCATGACAAAGGTCAGATTTCTGCAGACAAATGAAACTTCTGTGGGTGACTGTTCCTAGGTTATCACTGTCAGGCTGGGTCCTGGGAGGTCAAGAGAGGTTCCAAATTGTGCTCACTGCTTCAGGGATGCCCTTGGGGCCACTTTAATCATTTAAGATCATTAAAACTTTTCTTATTCTGGTTCCAGCTTTATCCCCTAAATCTCACTAACACATTCTGGCAATTCAGACCTGATGCAGGTTAAAAGGAAATTGAAGGTACTGCCTTTAGTATTATACGCAGATCAAAAAAGAGAACCCACTTATTTAACAACTTCTTTTAAATCCAAGATTGGGTTCAGTGAAATTCAAGTAGACCACAGAGGGTGATAATCAGGCCCCAGTAGAAAAACTTGACTCTATTATAGCTATCCTGGTATTTACACTATGTGATCGATGATGCCACTACTCTAGATCTCATTTAATATGATGTAGGTTTATGTGAAAATCATCTTAGTTTCCCCAATCATTACGTATGTTTAATTATAATTACAGTAATAGTTTATTATTTACTTTTTTGGTAATAACTATTAAGCCATAAACATACAACAAATGCTGAAGTAAAAATTATTGCTTTACTATATTTCAGTGCTCTTCCATTTAGTGAAAGTATATGTCTAAACTTTCACACAATGGATTGATTATAGTTAGAAGAGTACTATCTGCCTATTTGTAATTAAGGAAGAGTATCTCTTAAGTATTTTAGATAATGTGTAGAAAACATCTGTATTTAATTATATCATACTTCTCTTAGATGATGGGAATTGAATAAAGAGATATTTTGAAACATCTATACAGATATAAAAGTATTAATGGCTATTCAAGAGTTTCATTGGTATAGTGCTTGAAAAAGTTTCATTTTACAAATCCTTGGCCTAATGCTTCATGTCAGATTTTCAATATAAAAGGAGTCAACTTCAAATACCAGGCAAATACAGAAAATATAACACTAGCAAAGACAAGGGGTGTATCTTTTCACCATTATTATATATCACATAGACACAGTAAATGTCTTTCGTATTAGTACAGATTTGAATAAAATTTTGTAACATACACACTGAGCAGGATTTCTCTTTGAATTCTGTTGTGGACTGAGAATTTTTACAAGAATAAATTAACAGCTTGCTAGTCATTCCTCACAGAGGAAAAAAATCCTAAACTGTTCTCATGGAAACTGGGACACAAAGTGTGGGTTTTTAGTACTTGTTCTGAAGTATTGAAAAAGATCAGATTTTCTTTCTGGATGCTTTACTGGCTCCAAATGCCACTTCTTTTCAAAGTCAGTGTCAGTTCTGCAGTCAGTTTTCAGTCTCCCAGTGGTAAGAATATATTCAAAGGCTGTGTGCACAGCAGGGTAGAAGTCTTTCTCCATGAATGTAACTATATCACTCATCAGTAACCTCCTGCCATAAGGGGACTTATGTTTTCTTTCCTTTTAGTGACTCCTTGGGCTCTTGAATGCCAGTCACTGCCCTGAGACCTGGGGCAGTATTCACATAATCTCTGTCAATAGTTCCTACACATGTCACTGGTGCAACTAAATGTCAAGACAGCAGATCAAAGTCTGCACATTCTAAAACTCATGTCCTTTATGGATCAATTTTCATAAACTATACTCTATGTTTTAGAAATACGTGGAGGCTCAGTCTTTGCTTTCTTCCTTTTATCCCAGAGAAGTTTATTTACATGAAAGGCAATCTGATTTGTACATAATAGGGTGAAATTCTGATGGAATACATAAAACTCATTCTTCCCTTTGCATAGCCTTCTTGAGGTATTTTACTTCTTGAAGCATTTTACTCTACCTATTGTTTTATAGTAGAAATGCAAAACTCTGTGAGCTATTAAAATTAAAAGGCATGGGTTGCTTTCCAATACTTCACTGATCTACCCCAGTACCTGGTACATTAGATGGTAGGTAATAAATTCTTACTTATGATGGATTTATTTTTAAATCTTCATTATGCTATAGGTAAATTATGACAGAATATAGCTTTAGCGTGTGTTTTTACAATCTATATCCATTTTAATTATTCAAGGTTGCTTGGGAAAATGAATATAATTATTTGAAATCATTCCCACTCTCTAGATTTCATATACAAATTACATACATCTACACTTCTTAAGAAGGCCTGAGTAAAATATGATAGACAAAACTATCTTCTCTGAATACCTTTTCAGGTTATTTCTGGATACAAAAATTTTTAAGTTTAGAACTTTCTCTAAGAAAACATAACGTTTAGAATAGAATGTACACAAATGCTATTTATGCTTATATCTAGCTAAAGTCTAAATATATTTATTACAGGGGTAAGAGCATGTAACAAATTAAATAAGCACATATCAGAGGGCTGAAAAAAGAGAAGACAAGAAAACAAATACAAGCCTTAGAGCCAGAGGCGTTTTACTAAACTCCAAATAGAAGCTTCATTGTCCAAGTTCCCCTAAGCAAGTTTTTATATAATTACATGAGAGTATTAGGTACAAACCATCACTCCGAGTTCTCTTATAATCTGTGAGACGTTAGGCAAGTCACTTACTCAGAAGGTAGGTAGCCTTGGCCTTATATGTTTTCACCACTCAAACAATTAAAATTTACGGATTTTAAAATGTGTGATGAAAAGAAAGTTTATTATTCCCATTTTTGTAGTAAATGGTTGAGGGTCAAGAAAAATTTAGGTAAATGGAGGAAATTACAGAGGTCCTCATTGGTGGAGATTTAAATTTTCTAAGAAACCAAATTTCTATTTTCCCTAATTCTAATCTTTGTTGCTAATAAGACAATAATTTGTTTATAATCCAAACATGATGAACTTTTAAATTTGAAAAGGTACTTTGATTATATATACTGCATCAACTGATGATGAAACTGGTGTGTGTGTGTGTGTGTGTGTGTGTGTGTGTGTGTATGCACACATGCACATATTTGTTTATGCTAAGGGCAGGGGTGGAGAGGGTGTGATAGTTATGATTCAAACCCTTTGACCCTTTCCTCTAGAGGCAAAATTAAATTACAGGTATGTTATGGAAGAGCAAGTGGAGTCTTGCTAAACCAACTTACCAGTTTTTCGAAGGGGGAAATCATCCTTTGCATCTTGTGCTCCTGGTAATGTGTATTTGTAAGATGGAGATGTTCCACTCAGGGGTGGAGAGCTTTGATCCAGTGACGTGTGGTGGGCAGCCCTACAAAAGAAAAAGAGGGCTCACCATTTGCTCTGGAGTTTTTACTGTGTGTTGGCCAGCAATAATCAGTTGCACATGCTGTGCACGTGTCTCAGCTGTGTTTATGTTCTTTCTTTTTAGTGTGTACAAACCACAGCCTCATGTAACCAAGTTCACTTTGGCAGAGTGGTATAGAATGCTGCAGGATTCCCAAGAATGGCCACGGCGTGTGTGATCACACACTTACACGGAAGTTTGCTTCACTAAAAGAGAATTTACCGAAAGCCTGAGTTTTGATAATCTGAGATTACTGTGCACGTTTTGTTAAGAGCCATACTAGTAATGAAGTCATCAGTCAAATCCTTTTTAGTCAACAAGGTAGAATAACCAAAGTAAAAGTAAATACACAGAAGGACTTCATTTTCGAAAACTGCTAGGTAATATATGAAAGTACATGAGGGTGACGTTTCTACTACAGAGATAGTACAGTGTCAACAGCCTCAGGTCTCCTGATTTCTGCAGCACTTACAAGGTAAAGATTGGCAATCACATATTTCTTCAACATGAAAATGATTTTTAAAAATGTTTTCTCTTCCCTGCACAAATATAGTGAAAGAGTTGTACTGCACCACTGGAGAAGAGTTTCCAGGACTGAACATTGTGTATCCAGTGGATATAACACCCATGATTATCATATACAAAGAAACCAATGAACAGGGCAGGGTTCTGCCAGTATTATCTATTTGAATCACGTATTCTCAAGAATTAACTGGCTTAAGGGCACTTCATCTAGCCATAGTGAGCAAAAATCATTAAATTCTGATTCCATAAATTAATGATTTACAGTGTCTGGAGTTGGGCCCTATTGAAGTTCAGCTCAGTATAAAAAGGGACTGCTAACTGATATTTGACAGTCATGTTTAATATACCCAAGGGGACAGCTAAAGAATTTTCAGCTGACACGTTGTTTGTACGTAGTTGTTTCCCATTTAAAAAGGGTATTATCTCTTCTTAAAATGAGCTGTAACTTAGAAGGAATATGAATTAGTTATAAATTATGTATGTAATTTTAAGTAATAAAATGATATTTATTTCTAAATACTTTGGGCTGTTAACTGAACATCTGAAAATTTTCTTCAGGGACTGGCTTCTCAAGTCAACTGACATGCCTGATGGAAATTACGTAAACCATTAAAAAGTATTCATACAGTACTCTACTGTGCAATCTGCCTCAGTTACCTTTTTTTTTTTTTTTTTGAGAAAAGCAGATACTTATAAAATAGAATCAGAAGGATAATAACTTTTTCAATACAACTCCTGGGATGCTTCCAGTTTCAATATAGAGTAATCAAGTATTTACTTCCTTAACCTTGATGATATGAGGGATCACAAAAAATTCAAGTGTAAAATCCGGTAGTCAATCAGCAAACACATAAAATGAGAGCAATGATACTATTATCTATTAGCCTGTTATCCAAATATGCTTTATCTATTACTGTTTGTCCTGATTTTAAAAAGCACCACATCCTTCATATTTTACTGAAAGGAGAACTGTGTATTTCATAGTGGCTTTTCCCTGGACTCAGGGAAACACGGATCCATAAATCTGTAATACCATAATGCATTATGTTGTCAGCTTGTGTATCAGAAGCCAGGGTACTCATTTTACAGTGCAGCAAAAAATGAAGTCAGATGGACAGGCGTAAACTAGTCACTGAAGACTTAGCTTTACTTAGTTGCCTTCGTTCTCATTCTTTCCCTTCCCTCCCTTGTCTTCCTGCCTTTTTTTTTTTTTTTTTTTTTTTTTTTTTTAAGTCGCAAAGCTTCTGGTCTTTTAAAAATAGCTCAGATCTCCACCTCCTATCGAGCCAAGTAAAATAAAGTCTCAACCTGCCAAATCCTCAGAAATTATTGTAAAGATATCAGATGCACCATCTGAGAATAGAAAAATGCAAACTAGGAACTAATTTCTATGCCCCACCCCACATTTCTGTTACTCATTCACCAAAAAACATATCTACTTCCTTGCCCTCAAGATGATACTTGCTAACATTCATGAAGCACTGCTCTCTGTGGCATAGTTTACTACATTATTTCACAGGACCTTTCCAGCAACCCGAGAAGGCAGGTATTATTATTATTATAGTCTTTTTACAGAGAAGGACAAGAATTCAAGGAGCTTGACCACAGCCACATAGCTGAGAACGGCAGACCTCGGTTTTGTGCCCAGGCTGGCTGAACACAGAACCTATGTTCTTGACCCGTGGGAATGAAAAAGGCCAAACACTGAACATACGTGTACCAGAGCTTGGGATGGCGGCTCACGGAATGATTTTTTCCATTAGTTGGAGTGTCTTTTGTTGCTGATTTACTCAACAGGAATTCTTGAAGCTTCTGCTTTACTTCTGTACTTGCCACTGCTCCTGAAACATACACATACAGAAATAGATGTTGACTTGGGGCTTTGTCCTTCCATGCCTCTGGAGTATTTAGCAAAAATTAGGAAGTAACACCACTGGTCAGTGCATGTGAAGTTTTCCTATTAAAAGAAGAAACCAGAGTCTAAAAACAGGCTTTTGGAAATGGCACAGTAATGTTTTGTAACTGCGGCTCAAAACGCCAATTTTTACAGGAGCTTTGATAATTTCTTTAATTGCTTCTGCAGAAAGGGGAGTCCCAGAATTAACACTAATTTTTTCCTAAACTTAAAAAAAATGAGGACTAAAACACTGCCTTTTAAAAATCAAGACTCTTGGGGGACAATATAAATGACAACACAATACACTGACCTCTCCTGAACTGCTAGTTGGAAAAACTAACATTTTAAAAACCTCTTTTGAGCATTAAACAAATAAGTACTGCTGACTGTTCCAGTTCTAGTCATCTGAGTTTAAACCTTGCTACATCCTGATTTTGAACTGACCTCAGATAGGGGAATTATTTGGATCTGTCTCCCTCTTGTGGATAGTTTTTTTAAACAAACGTTCTGCCTTAAATCTTCCCAAAGTCTGGGTACTCAAAAACTAAATGGAGGCAAGGCTTGACTTACAGAGAACAATTAATTATAACTTGAGCGGGAGGAAGGCATACTGAGGAAATGTGAAAGTAAGTTTATTATAAAACAATATGGCATAGCTAGATCGCTTGACTAGAACCTTGTTTTTAAGCCTCAAAAACAACAGAAATAAGCATCTTTGCCAAACAATGCTCTGTTTACTTCCTCTGCAGACTGAAGGCAGAAAGATAATATGTGAATGTCAAAGCTTTACATTTGAGTCCATAATTCATTCTTTTAATTAAATGCAAACAGTTTTGACAAGTTTAATGCCACTCTTTATCAGGCTTCTTTCTGAATGACGATCAGCTAAACATGAGGGAAGAGATTCGTTTTTTACCCTGGTGCCTCTTACTTTCTCGTCCTCTATCTTTGCCTCTGAGAGGAGGAAGCTGTTGTTCTCTGCGATGCCTCTCTACTTCCTGTTCTTGCCTCTGCTGCTCCAGTTTCTGCTCCTTTTCTAGGAGTTCTTGTTGCTGTTTTATGGCTAGAAGTTCCTGTTGCAACTTGCGAGAAGAGAAAGACATGAGAGTGTGCAATTTCTTTAGGCCTTACAGTCATCACTGACCAAAATCAAACTGTTAGGAGCTTCTGGAGTTTGTTTCCGTTTAGTTTACATTTTTACTCACTTTTTCAGTAGATGACTGAAATCTAACGACAAGCAACTAATGCCACAGATGGTCTTAATGTCATATAAGCAAGTTTTTAGGTAGCTTCAGTTCCTGGGCCGCCCCACCAAAACTCGTTACCAAATTCACTGTAATCTTTAGTTCTATGAGTAGCTTTCCTTTGTACAACTGAAACATATGAAAACAGGCAAAGACAGAAATGGCCCAGAAGTCTGTTTTACCACGTCTCTCACATTATAAATAAACAACGGAAATCTTCATTTCTTATCCTGAGAAATAGTATGAAAATAATCAAATCTAAGGAATGGTGAGAAATAAGTTAATTTGGGAGAAGTCTACCTAAAACAGAATGAATGTTAAAAATTCCTAAACCTTACAGAGAAGGTTCTCAGATTAATGTAATCTATACATCCAAAATAGGCTTTGTTCTCAAAGCAGCAAACGTTCATTCATTCATCCAGCAGGCAAAAACATTCAGAATAGAGAGAGTGGTCAAAATGAAGTCACTTCCATTAAACTACTATCTGGTTGTCTGAATCCCTTGAATTCACTTCCAAACAAAGAAGAACATGAATATGAAGGCTTCTTAAAAACTGTATGGAGATGTCAGTTTTCTCTCAGGCAGAGAAAATGAATAACAGTAAATGTGCTCACTGACGAATACCTAAAGACAAGGAGTTCTACCCAGGCTCTGATATTACCAGATAAGAAATCTAGACACCTTATTAAACTAATTAAAGCCCTGGGTCCTCATATGTCAGAAAAACAATCTCCTTCACACATCATGCTCACAATGCATATGGAATTTACTGGGTAAGTTTGAACGACACTAATTTTAATGATTATTACTATATTTAGATCTCAGTCCTAATGAAGTTAGCATAATTTGCTGTTTTAGGTATCTATCTAATAGAAGTCTGAAATTTTTGTTGAAAAGTAAGAGAACAAAACCAAAAAGCTTTGTGGAATGGCATGAGAGTTACTCTGAAGCAAAAGGAAGCCAACTTTGTATGCAGACCATAATAGCCTCACCTCTCTCAGAAGGATTTGGTTACAAGCATTTCTGGTTACTCTTCATATTAAAATCTTCGCCATTTTGGCTTTGAGATACCAGTCCCTTATTGGATGTTTCTACATACTCCATTTTAAAGGAAAAGTTTATAACTTCACTTAAACTATGCCTTGAATATTAATTCTTTTAAAAATTTTTTTAATGTTTATTTATTTTTGAGACAGAGTGTGAGCAGGGGAGGGATGGAGAGAGAAGGAGACACAGAATCCGAAGCAGGCTCCAAGCTATAAGCTGTCAGCAGAGAACCCAATGCAGGGCTGGAACTCATGGACCACGAGATCATGACTTGAGCAGAAGTTGAACACCTGACCGACCTAGCCCCCCAGGCACTCCTAAATATTAACTCTTTACAGCTATTGGGAGTGGTCAAATTGATTCATTGCTTCAACCAAAGCCCCAGTGAAATTGAAATTTAATCTATTTTAGAAAACTAGAAAAATCACACAATTTAATCTCCATAGCTACTATTCATTATTGAAGACTGCAGGAATGATATTGAAAAAAAAGAGAAGGAAATAAAACATCAACCCCCAGTTTCAGATGTTCTGGACTGATACAGGACACAGAGAGGATGATGTGGTAGTTTTGATGGCAGACCAGGCAAGGCTAAAAATCCTGGAACAACCATTTACTGGCTGTGTGTCCTTCGGCAAGTTACAGTATTTCTGTCTCAGCTTATGTGGGTTGAAAAATGGGATAACAACATCTAACTCAAGAGATGTTGATGACAGAAGCCAAAGATTGATGCTAATAAAAGCTTCATGTACTATGTGTTCCTCATAAACATTAAATCCAAATGAAAGTTAAAAGCACCGATTCTTATCCTTTCCCATGAAAGAGTAAATTAAAATTTAAAAAGTTAAAAGCTTCCTAAACTCGAAAGGAAATTTAAATTAGGTCTTTAGTTTCTGAGAAAACGACTTACTACTTTAGAAAATCACTTTAAAAGGTAAATTTTCCTTTTGGCTATCTCAGAATCTTTTTCCTGTCAAGAGCCTCCTCTTTTCCTCTATTTTCCAGATGTCAGTAAACTGACTATACTACTTTGAGCTAAAGTAACAATCAGTTACTTACTTGCTACTATTGACTTGTGAGCAAAATGAAAAAATACATTACTTCAAAAACTTTCCTATGGCTCTTTACAACTACAAAATGCATCAAATATATGTGAAAAGAAGTATTTAAAGCAGCAACTTATTATTATTGTCCTGTATTCAGTGCAACGTGAGTCAGGTACCACAGTAAAATGAACTATACAGTTACCTTAAAAAGCATGGTGAAGGGCACCTGGCTGGCTCAGCTGGTAGAGAATGCGACTCTTGATCTCAGGGCTGTTGAGTTCAAGCCCCACATTTGGGGTAGAGATTATTTAATGAACAAAAGTTTAAAAAAATCCTTCACAAAAAGTATGGTGAAGAATATAAATCTTATTCATTCATCACTGTCATCCTAACATGGATGAATGGAGAAGGAAATCTAAACAACAATGTTCCAAATATTTTTCAAGGGTCAAATAGTAATGCTTTAAAGTCATTCAAAAATAATCCTGTAAACTAAATTAAGGTTTCCTATTCTACTCAATACAGTTATGAGCTACTGTTTCCACATGAGACCCAAAACAAAATCCCCACTCTTAATTTAGGGTATCTTACAGATCAATAAATTGCAAGAGTTCTTTTAAAAAATTTTTTAATGTTTATTTATTTCTGAGAGAGAGAGAGAGAGAGAAAGAGAGAGAGAGAGAGAGAGAGACAGAGTGTGAGGAGGAGAGGGGCAGACAGAGAGGGAGACACAGAATCTGAAGCAGGCTCCAGGCTCTGTCAGCGCAGAGCCTGATGCAGGGCTTGAACCCACAAACCATGAGATCATGACACATGCAGAAGTTGGACACGTAACTGACTGAGCCACCCAGGTGCCCCTAGAGTTCTTTTAGTAAAGTTCACTAGTAAAAGAAAAAAACTCATGACATTTTATACCAGATGTCAAAGGCTTTTTTGGAATATAAGATACAATAGGCTTTCCAGACTAAGGAAATATCTTAAAAAACAAAGAACACAAGGAAGAAGGTAGAACTTTTACCTTCTCAGATACTAATATTAATGTGGTAAAATTATATAACATCAACACAGATTAATTATCTATATTAATCTGACATAAATATGCTGTATCCAATATGCAAGTGAGTAATAGATCAAGCGACTTGTACAATATTATAAATATGATAGAATGTGTAATTTATTGTATTAGAAAATTAACATGTGTTTAAATCATTTTGAAGGATGTACATAATTAATTATGACAGTAATATAAAGGAGCAAATATTTATAATAAAATTCCATTTTATTATTTATTCCATAAAAATGGAATTTTATTATAAATATTTGCTCCTTTATATTACTGTCATAATAAATTAAAACTAAACATGTACTTAATCAGGACAAAATAGCCTTGTTTTAAATGTCTCTGTCAAGAATTTGAAACATTTCACAAATAAAGTTAAAGTAACATTTATCTCAAAGATACAAGAAGAAATAGATACATAGATACATGTAAAATGACTTGACAACAAAATAGTCCATCATAAAATATTCTGGGACATAGACATATTTCTCCAAGAATAATTTAAACAACTTGGGTCTCAAACTGTCAACTACATCCAAAATTCTTTTAATAAATTTTTATCTGTGGTCTAATGAACTTATATAAAAATGTTGAAAATATTTGCCCAGGTTTCTTCAAATATAATTCTACTGAGCTTTTTCTGTCATTATTTTGAATGAATATTATAGGGTCTTCTTCGTAGGGAAAATACTCAGAACATCTACTTATAGGGAGGTGGTTGGGAGGATGGGGGAAAATAGCTGATGGGGGTTAAGGAGTGCATGTGCTGTCATGAGCACCGGGTGATGTATGGAAGTGTTGAATCACTATATTGTACACCTAATACCAATATTACACTGTATGTTAACTAACTGGAATTTACATAAAAGCTTAAAAAAAAAAAAAGAATATCCACTTATAGACGAAAAAAACCCAAAACAACACAAGTCTCTCTCTTCACATAAAGTGACTAATTTATCCTTTCTGATAAATAGATTATGCAGATTCTTTAAAGATATAAAATGAAGGGGCGCCTCAGTGGGTCAGTCGGTTGAGCATCCAACTCTTGATTTTGGCTCAGGTCATGATCCTAGGGTCATGGGATTGAGCTCCTCTGTGCTGAGCATGGAGCTTGCTTGAGATTCTCTCTCTTTCTCCTTTTGTCCTTCTCACCCACTCACTCATGTGCTCTTTCTCAAAAATAAATAAATAAATAAATAAATAAATAAATAAATACATACATACACACACACACACACACACACACACACACACACACACAATGGATCTTCCCAGGGTCATTCATGATTCTCCTTGGCGGAGAATAGATAAGTGGGGCAAATGAACAAAATCACATACCAGAGAATAAACAGAAGGTAAGAATCACTATTTCCCACCATTGATGCTGTAAACTAATGGATGAGAGTAGTGGAGGTCCCTCCAAGAAGCAAAGCAGGTTTTTCATCAGCACTCTTACTACTTACCCAAGGTTTTCACCAGTAAAATCACAATTTCCTCCAAGCCATACCTCCATGTCTTAAACATTCCTCCTCTCCCCACCCCAGTGCTCCTTCTTATGCTCATGTCATGCTGCAGGCTTCTGGAGTGAAAAGGTCAGAGGCAAAGAAACATTTGCTACCTTGATGTGCTCCTGAAGCTGAGCCTGGTGCTGCCGTGTCAAGTTCTCATGCTGTTTCTGAAACTCTGCAATCAGGAGTTGCTTCTGGATTTGCTGCTGTTGCTGGATAAGGAGTAATTCTTGCTGCAGTTGCTTTTCACGGACAACAGGATCCACCACAGGCATCATCATCCTGAGGTCTGTCCTCAGGTCTAAAGGTGAGATGGGCTCCAGGCCCACAGGAACCTCTGATTTCACATCCACTAGAGAAACAGGGGGAAAAAAGGGGCGGGGGTAGGGGGCATGACAGAGGATAAGAAATTAGCACAGTGACTTGGAAACAAACAAAAAATAAAAGAGATTATACCCTACAACAAACTTTAGGTCAACTACTGTAGTCATTTTTTACGACGATGGTAAGTCTTTTGTATATTAGTTTTGATAAAAAATGGACCCTATGCTCATTTTCAACCACCAATACCCCTTCATGAATCTTCTAAATTTCTCTTTTCAAGGAGATGAATCAAAACAAAACAAAACACCAAAAAGATGAATCTAATCATTTACTGGTATATAAGTCATTCATAAAACCTATTCTACTTGATCAGTTATGCAAGTCAGGTAAACTTAGGACAAAAAAATGCAACTCTGTTGAGAAGGTGCCAGGTTTTAACACAGAAGTATCACAACTCAATTTCTACACTTGCAAACATTTTGGTTTGTAATTAGAATCAGAAGATATATTCTAAGATATACTCCTTAAGAATTAAGGAATTCCTGGGGTGCCTGGTTGGCTCAGTCAGTTTAGCTTCCTACTCTTGATTTTGGCTCAGGTCATGATCTCACGGTCATGAAATCAAGCCCTGCTTCAGGCACATGCTAGCCGTAGAGCTTGCTTAAGATTCTCTCTCTCCCTGTCTCTCTGCCCCTTTCCCCTACTTGTGCTCTTTCTCTCCCAAATAAATAAATAAACAAATAAACAAACAAATAAATAAAGGAATTCCTTAAGAATTAAAGCCTTTTAGCAAGGTATCTGTAGGGCTATGGGACCTAACAAAGAAAACGACAGATCTGCATGCTAAAATCTTGAAAATGATGAGTAGGTTAGCTAACCAACCACAACAATGGTCCCAGGTCCAAACATCAAGGAGTGAAAGTAGCCAACTTTCTATGTACTGTTCTTAAAATGATAATATTTCAGTTACCTTATTCCTAAAATGAGCAAGGCAGAAAAATGGTGAGGAAGCCTAAAACAAATCAAACCACTAGAGGAAGAAGATTTGGAGAATAATTATAGGACATTTAAATTTTAAATATCTAAAATAAATTAGACAATGCATAACAATTCATATTATATATACACACACACACACACACACACACACACACACACACACACACACACACATATAATTCTACTCCTGATAGATAACTTGTAGGATGGAAGGCATAAGCACAAAAGCTCATAGACAAGGAAGACAGGCAGTAACAACATGGAACTATTAAAAGGACTAAATGGAATAATCCACTCCAAGGACTTAAAACATATAGTACATTTCTCAATAAATGCTCTGAGTTTTTTAAGTTATATAAAAATTGAAATTTCCTGCATATGAAACTAGATGATACTGTGTGGCTCACAAAACAAAAATATTAAGAACGAGTATGCAAATAAAATTGCATGTGATTTCCATTTAGTACTAGAAAATAAAAACACTAAAACTTCTAGAAAAATGGAAAAAGGAAAAAGAAAATAAAGGAATATAAATGAGCAATTTTAAAAAATTTATCTTTACCAGTAAAGAAATATAAATTTTAAGTGAAAGTAAGCCATTGTTTTCTAAACATTAAATATCATCTATATGATTCATGCATTTGCCTGTGTGTGTATATAATGGCCCATTGTATGGTGTAAGCATAATACCAAGTAGACAATTATGTATTGCAAGTGGCACTACCAAATAGCTTAAAACTTCTAAAAAATAATTTGGTGATATGTAGGAAGAGGTATTAAGTATTTTACCATTTGATTCAGGTTTGCCAACTGTAGGAAGATATCTTAAGGAAACAATAGTAACAGGAAAAAACAGTTCAATGTCATACTATTTATTGAAGTATTATTATTTTAATTAAAATCACCAACTACAAGGAAATGTCTAAATGAAATATGTCACATCCATATGGTGGAAAAATACACAATCATTAAATCATGGGAACATGAAAAATGCTATTACAACATTAAGTGAAGAAACAGTAATAGAAGTGACACATACCCTATGATAGCTCTTTAAATAAATATCGTTTAAGTCAATATACATTTATTGAGAACCTTAAATTCTCAGGTTTGATGCTAGATGCTGGACTCAGCAGTAGAGCAAAAATGACAAAAATTCCAACCCTCCCAGAGCATTGGGTTCTTAACTGTATTAGTCTCTGAATTCGTGTACCAAAGACTGGTGAGGTACAGAAGATAGTTGTATCTGGGGTGGAAATAGGAATAATTTTCCCTTTCTTACTTTTCTGTATTTTTCCAAATTGCATTTAATGCTCTGACTACTACTGTAAGTAACTTACATCTGTAGATTCCAGGTTGGGAACTACAAAGTTTATATTCTATGTGGATTTAAGAGCTATTTTCATTGAGTCAAGAAAAGCTAACAGAAATCTTGTTTGTAGAAGTTAAGGCTGCAAATACTGAATGAAACATTAATGCCCTTACTTGTCACTTGAATTGCACGTACAAGGCAGGTGGGTGAGGTGGAAGGGGGGCTGGTATCAATCTTGGGTTGCTAACACTGGTCATTTTTCAGTGTATTGATCAGAAGCTTGTGTTGATGATGCTACATATGTCACTTTAATGAAAATGGTAAAACAGTTTATTAATGAACCATTGTTTGGTGGACAATGTCTTCTAAAACACTGATGTTTATGAAAGGAAAGATAGTAATTGTGACGAGTTGGGGACTAAATGAGGATAGTGGCCTCTAAAATCTCTTCGTTGCAGTACCTGCTATAGAACTTTCAATCAAGACTCTGGAGTAACATGAGATTTTGAACATTAATTTATAGAGTTGGCATAATTCCAACCAAAAGCAATGACTGTTAATGACGTATTTCATTTTTGCATTAAAAAGGCCAAACTACAGCCCCCAGTGTTTACATGGAAATCCCAATAAACAAAGGTCAGAATTTAACCCTATAAAGACAAAATGTAGAATTTCAAAAGACACTGGCCTCCCTCCTTGTTGGCATTCTTCTTATCCATAAATTGTGATCATCGAATCTCTAAAAAAAAAAAAAACAAAACAAACCCTTCCCACAAAAAAAGATAAGGGAAAGAAGTCCCAGAACTCTCCAAAACAGCTATTGTCAACCTCAAAGGGTAATTTGACTTCTTAACCTGCTATCCCAACAGAAATGATTGTGTCTAACTGCTTGCCTTTGTTCAGAGACTAATCACTAAATTGTGAAAAATCACCCTCAACTTAGAAAAACTGCTCTTGATTATAAATAATTGCCCAAGACTGAGAGAAAGCGGCAAGCAAGATCCCAGTCTTTCATCCAATTTATTCAGCAGCAATCCACATTCCATTTGTCTAGACTAAATATAGCAGCGTTTATACAAGAAATCAATAGTGCTTGCAGAGAGGAGAGCAAAGGCATGAATATTTCATCAAACTCAGAGAGAAATGGCAATCAGCAAACTGATGGTTCTGTGTAGGTCATCTTTGGCCTGCTGGATTAGTTCTGTTCCTTGGACAATAGCTCATCTCTGGCTAATCGTAATCATATCATAAGCATTCTTTCTATTTTTAACATTAATTGTATTGTGGGTGACAAAGACTCATCGTATTCCAAAAGAAATGATGGATTTTTCTTAGAGCTTCTGTGACAGGCTAATAAGCCTCTCCAGGAGCAATAATAGTAACACAATACTAGGGCTGAGTTTCAACAAGTTACAGTCACTTTCATATCACAGAATGTGAAAGAAAGGGCATTGTCCACAGCTGCTATATTATCATAATTAGAAATAACCAACTTACAAGAAAAAAAATTAATAACCAATTTTAACAATGAGGAAATGGAATCATCTCTATTCATAACATTTCTTGCATAGGAGCATACAAATTCCTTACAAATTACTTAGAACAGGTGCCAGTAGTACATAAGTTAGAAGGAAGTTGATGGAACAAATTGTAGTTATTAGTAGCACTAGTTATAAACAAATGTTTTTTTTTAACAGACCTCAATTACTTTAGCTCAAGACTTCATGCTTTATTCGGACTCACTACGTTTGTCTGAGATTTCAAACACATGCCAACACAAATATATGTTATATTATATTTATATTATTAATTCTAATACCACATGCCCAGTCAGAACATTTCCACATATATATTAACTAGTCTTAATTACCACTTTACAAAGCCCTTGTCATTCTTTCTCCAGTGTCTTTCTTAATTGTTTCTTTGATAGTTATTTATTCTTCTTTTAGCATTAATCAACTCATGAACTTTTCTTTTAGAAACTGTTTTTAGTTTTTAATGAACATGGAAACAAAAAAGCTCCCATTTCAAAATTTCAGATCATGTAGATGTATATAACAATCACATCTATTTAAGCAACATATATACCCTGTTTATACTTGTAACTAAATTTCTTTGACAAATATATTTTTTAAACTATTAAAGTACTAATTCAGAGTTCAGAGAATAATCTAGTAGCCATGGAGTGTTTCATTCTTCACCATAGATACTGTTGTTATTTACAGCACAGGTTAAGTAGAGAGAATTTTTGTATGTTCATAAACAGAAATCTTTGGTTTCTCTTTATCTTATAAACAAGAATCCATTCTTTTAAAGAATGTTTTAAGTGAACAACTTGCAAACCCCACAGATGGAAAAATTCTACGGACACACAATTTTGGCCATTTACAACAATCACAACTATGGCTGCAGCCTGTTGATGCTGTTCCTCTGGTAAGATCTCAAAGCAGTAGACTGCAAACTTCAGGTTTTTACAAAAAAATGGCATCGGCACAGACTCACCACCAATTTGTATGTGTCAGTTTAGCTAAAAGTTAAAACTTGCAAAAATGTAATAAACATTAGGACCCTGTTTATTTCAGTTAATGTTCATATACAGCAACTGCAACTCAGAATACAACGTCACCAATGCAGACCTGTACAGCCAGTGTACGTGAAAATTAAGTTCTCTATACCAAGGAAATGGTTGTCCACAACCACTGGCAAGTGGACATACGAACTACAATTTCTAGATCTGGGGAGAACCAAATGTTGCTTGGACTATCTGATCAGCTAACATAAGCAGTTTTCTTCGTGAGCCTTCTTGAAAAGCTATTGAAGAGGTCTTGGGGATGGGTGGAAGGCAATCAAAAAGTAGCTCATTATAGTCTCTGCCCTAACTACAGCACTGTATGTCAATCTCACCTTGAGGAATCTTCAAGAGTTTACTCTGCAATGGAGGATAGATTCTAGCTTCACTACCACTTCCTTGTCATTGGTTATTTTCATCACTGAAGAGAGTTTTTCGGATAGAATACATGGGTTTTGGGAAATAAATATAAGAACTCAAATCTTTTTCTTCCTTCAACTCCACGAAGTTGATTTAAGCCCATTTAAACTACCTTGATATTTCCTTTTCTGATACCTGACTATCACCTGCCACCCCACCCTTCTAAGAGTCTCTTGGAACTAAACATATACAACTTTGTAATTTTATTTACATTTTTACTCCTTATCTCCTGTTGGCTACATCAGAGCATAAAGCTATCTAAGGACAGGGCCCTGTCTGATGCTTGTTTGAATCTTTTCTCTCTAGTCCTTTATCTCATAAGTATACTACAGCACAAATTCTTAAGTATTATACTATCTAAAGAAAGTATCAGATATTGCACAGGGCTGTATGTATCTAAAACAACATTATAGTCATTGCTTTTATGTATCACCAAGCTGACATATCATTTTGCATTAACTCCTTTATTCAGCAAATATTTGTGAAGCCATATTTAATAACAAAATAGTTTTTAGTCAATAAGTAGGGAAAGCCTTCAGAGAACTCATATTTTGATGCAGAAGATCAACCCATAAACTTATTTAGAAAACATGACACATTAAAGGCAATGATGTTGGTGTTCCAGAATCCCAGCTGGGTCCCCTTCTATTTTCTCGCCAGGACTCTCCATGGTGATCTCTTCCATTCCCAGGACTATTTGCTTCCTATATGGTAACAATTCTATCTCCAACCTAAACATCTATTCCAAACTTGCAACCCAAATGTATAACTACTATCAGCAATCTCCACTTAACTAATACTACTCTTTCTCCAGCACCTCTGGTCTCAGTTATTGCAACAAGAGACAACTGAAGTGTCCCTTTTATTACCCATATCCAATTGACAGAAATGATCTTTTCTACACTCAAATACTTTTTGTATCCATTAAGATCTCTCCACTACCACTGCCTGTTTTACTAAAGCAGTCCTCTGTCACGAAAACCAATCAACAAACCCCAATCTTTTTTTTTCTTAAATGTTTTTTTATTTTTGAGGGAGACAGACGATGAACAGGGGAGGAGCAGAGAGATAGGGAGACACAGAATCAGAAGCAGGCTCCAGGCTCCAAGCTGGCAGCACAGAGCCCAACGCGGGGCTCGAGCTCACAAACTACGAGATCATGACCTGAGCCGAAGTCGGACGCTTAACCCACTGAGCCACCCAGGTGCCCCAGAACCCAATCTTTAACAGAGCTGGCCTGTCCCTCCATGGCGTGCTTTCTGCCTGTGTTTCCAGCCTCAATACCACCTACTTTCCCTTCACGTGAGTCATATTGATCTTGCAATTCCTTAAACACACCATGCTCTCCTAAGTTTCAGAGATGTCTCATAAACATTATCACTTCCTAAAACCCAATCCCACCCCATTTTTCTACACTGATTCTTATTTATCCTTCATATAATAAAAATGACTTGCTCTAGGATGTCCTTCTGAGTTTTATTGCATTTTCCTATTAAATTCTTCAATTCTTTTCATAACATTAGCCTCCCTTCACCATTATCCTAAGTTCCATGAGAAAAAAGGAGTATATTTTCAGTGCCTAGCACAGCATAAAAATATAGTAATGCCTTAATGCATAGCTGGAATGAATGAAAAAATAAATGAATAAATGATAGTCATGGGAATCACATGGGTATAAAATCAGAAACACTGCATGTATGCACATGTATCCACATGCCCAAGTAAAATCCTAAAACAATTACTTATTAGGTCTTTTTGACTTCTCAAACTTCAGATAAATATTATTTGACTGCTTAAATAATTGATAACTGAATGAATTTCCATTAATAGTGAATAAGTATTTGTAAAAAAAAAATGATCTCAGATATTTTTCTACCTAATGTGTCATTTCACATTTCCCATGTCATAATCTACTCTTTTTTTTTTTTTAACATTTATTTATTTTTGAGAGACAGAGACAGAGCATGAGCAGGGGAAGGGCAGAGAGAGAGTGAAACACAGAATCTGGAAGCAGGCTCCAGGCTCTGAGCTGTCAGCACCGAGCCCGACATGGGGCTTGAACTCACGAATCACGAGATCATCACCTAGGCCGAAGACGGACACCCAAACGACGAAGCCATCCAGGCACCCCTCCCATGTCACAATGTACTCTTAAAATTCAGTGCGCTGACAGGTAATAATCACCAAAGTGGGGTGGGAACACTGAGTAAAATAAAATATATCCATTTATGCTGTTTGTCTCAACAGAGATCACCAAGAACAGGACACAGTGCTAAATTATTGAAACAATAAGGCCTAATTTGTAAAGGATTATTCCAGATTATATTATTAGAAAATGAGGCAAGGAGCACCCAGGTGCCTCAGTGGGTTAAACATCCAACTAGTGATATCGGCTCAGGTCATGATATCAGTGTTCATGGGATTCAGCTCTTCGCGGGGCTCTGTGCTTACCGCACAGAGCCTGCTTGGGATTCTCTCTCTCTCTCTCTCTCTCTCTCTCTCTCTCTCTCTCTGTCTCTCTCTCTCTCTTTCCCTCTCTCTCTCTCTCTCTGCCCCTCCACCACTTACACCCTCTCTCTATCATTTAATAAACTTAAAAAAAAAAGAAAATTAGGCCAAAACAGATAAACTGTAAGCTAAGAATTTTCTGGTCTCCAGGTTGAAAAATGAAGAATGAAATTACTAAATGTAAATAGAAAAGAATAAATCCTTCTTTAATAAAGGTAAATAAAGAATAAATAAGTTATTTTATCAAAATTCTTCAATGCTTTCTCCAAAATAACCAATAACTGACTTTATAAAAATACTGAACACCTTTAATTGAAAGCTTTTCATTGAAATGTATAGTGTTATTTCTGTCTTAGAAAGCACATTTTCTCTGAAAAAGGAAATTAATAAATGTGGCTGTACCTAACATTAAAATTGGGAAATGGGAAAACAAATAATACATCCTCAGTCTGATGACAAAGCTGCCCAAACTTCACTTTAGTAGTACAATATTCTTAGCTGATTTTCCAGTTACTACTTATAATAGCATCATCATGAAATAAAAAAGAATTAGGAAATTATCAAACATGAAAAGAATAATTTTCAAAACAAGAATTATTTAAGTTGATTATTCCGGAAATACACTTCTCCCTCAAAGTGATTCTGTTCAAGTTATACGTGTCTTTAGTTTCTTAAAGTGCACTAATACACGGCATAAATGAAAAGAAAATACACGCAAGAAGCAATCTGGGCTTTGATTTACTATTCTCTTATTTCCCAGGGGTCTGAACAGGAAACAAAAATAACCACAAATGACTAAAATTTCAGTAGGCCTTGAAATATCAACATTTAAGTTAACGAAAGCTAACTTTTTAATCAAAGCCTTACTATTTTGATTTACTTAATTCAAATTCCCTCTCTGCAAATATGCTTTTGAATTAAGCAGTCATAACAAACCATAACACAAACACGAATTGCCAACTCATTTGTAATACCCACTTAGTTCTAAACTATCGCAGTGTTTCCTAGTTCCTCACTATTCGAGAACCCAGTAAAAGCTTCATTGAGCTTCTTGCAGTAGGGAAACTAGATCAAGCCAATTTATGGGACTTCAAGGTAATAGGAGCTAAGAACCTAATCCATATTATTTTGTAATTTGAGATAAAAATTTAACTTGACATAATGGTACCTGTAAATGAAACCTTCAGTAGATGAGAAATTTTAGTGTTTCTCAAAATAGAAAACATAAGTGTTAATCTATGAAGTTATTTATCTAGCCACATATAGCACTCATCATCTGGGAAGAGCAAACTGACTTGTGTAAGAATTTCTGTGAAAGTGCGACAAATGGTTTCCTTCTCCATTTTTCTTCCTACAACCTGTAAGTTCTTCTAGGTTACAATCACTAAATTATAACTACTTGCAAATGGCTAACAATACTTCCTTCTGCTTATGAAAACCTAATATTTGAAGCAGCAGATTCCCTTGTAACCCTGTATTCCAGTTCATCATTTGACACATAAAATAAACTTAATAAGTAAGTTTAAGGTTAGTGAATATTGATTGACTAAATTAGCTCTCTTGGCAGATACCCATCTCCAACAACATTCTTCGTGTCCAAATCATATTTGTTTCTTCAGAAAACAGACTTTTTTCCAAGGGTGCGTTCCCACTCTTCTATCAGGAACCCTTGTCAGTGGAAGTATGTAACTATGTTCTTTTTTGATGAGAAAAAGAGCTTTTGTGTGTTCTTGTATCCTGCCAGCAAAAAACAAATACCTTTGACCAGAAAAAAATTTTCAATCTTTCCTGAGAGCTTCAATGCTTAATATACTCAAGACAAGAACATAATAAAAGTAGGAGGAGGAAAAGAGCAGAGATGCTACCAGGTATGATGCTTCCCTCCTTTTCCTCTTTGATTCAAACCATGTCCTTTATATCTACCCTCTAATCTTCAATCCTACAGGATGGAAACGGGATCTCCACCAATGCACTTTTTTTTTTCCTTCTCCAGATCTGGGTTGTTTGTGAAGTTCTAAGGAAATCTTTATTACAAACCAAAAAGTCTTAAAGTCCCACTAAAACCTTCTAATATAGGATTGTACTGACTTTTAAAAACATTTCTTTAAACAGCTGACACTTTCTTCAAATAAAACATTATGAACAGCCCCAACATATAAAACCAGGACGAGCCCAACTCTTCAGGAGGAACTGATGTCCTACCCACTAACTTCCGCTCTGGCTCCTTCCCCTGGAAATCCAGATTCCATGGAATTCAGTTTGAAAATCACTGCATTATTTCTTTATTTGCTAAATTCAAATCAGAGACAGATTACATTACTGCTCTTTCAAAGAACATGCATTACTATTTTGTGGAATTGTGGGAATTTAGAATTTTTGAATTGGAAATAATAAAGTTCCACTTTGTACACACAATTTGGGAGAAAAGTAAATGCTAAAAAATAAAAATTCATCTAACATTGCATAATTTCAAATCTAGCCAGACAAATGCATTGGCACCTGTGTTTATGTTATTGCCACATGGTGGCACCACTTTTGCTCACAAGTAGAAATACCCACTATCCTTTGTCAGGAAGCACTTTGAATATGTGAGTTTTAAAATAATTATGCAAGCTTGGAATTATGCAAAGTTTTCAGGGCTTGAGCATTCTAATAAAATGTGACTTCCCTATGCGGATTCTAAATCTGGCTTTCTAAACTTGGTTAAGAACAAAGATACCATAATGTTAGTCAGTCTGGAGAGTTGCTTTCTTTTAATTTAAATTACGAAGCCAACACCAATACCAGTGCTTATTATGTGCCAAACACTGTTCTGAATGTTTTACAAAATAAATGTTAATTCATTTACTCTTTTGTACAACACTATATGAGGTTGTAATATCCGGTCACCAATGGGGCAGACATGATTATGGTCCTTAGTCACAGATGACGAAATGGAGGCCACGGAGAAACTTGGCCAAAGTCACATGGCTACTAACTGGTACAACGCGAATGAGAAGAGACATCATTCACTTCCAGGGTCCAGGATCTTAGCCACTTCACTCTTACTTGTGAGTTCTACAAAACAGGTAACCAATTTAATTTCTATGCAGTTTATGTTGGCATAAACCTTGATATAAGGAGACTGAAAACTTTTTTGTTAAAACAATATCATATATTTTACAGGGTGCATGGGTGGCCCAGTCGGTGGAGCGTCCAACTCTTGATTTCTACTCAGGTCATGATCCCGGGGTCGTGGGATTGAGCCTTGCACCAGGTTCCACACTGAGCATGGAGCCTGCTTAAGGTTCTCGTTCTCTTTCTCTCTCTCTCTCTTTCTCTCCCCCTCTGCCTCTCTTCCCTGTTTGTACTCTCTCTCTAAAAAATAAATAAATAAACAAAAAAACCCAATATCATATATTTTTATTTTTAACAGTAAAGAGAACCATTTACTTGTAATTGCCAATATATACAAAGGAGAGATTTGTAGAACACATTTATGCATATTTTGACACATTTGTGTATTTTCAGGTGAGTTCAAAGCATCCTTCTCAACACCTGTGTTCCAAAGCTTTTCTAAGAAATAATTCTGTATTTAGGAAGTGCAAATTTGGTATTTCATCATTCTCTTTTAGCTATAGAAAGTTCTGTTGAGTCTAGACAATTTTTTTATTTCATCTTACTTTCCAATCTTACTAACTCACAGGTAAAGACTGCCTCATAATGAAGTTATCCTTAGTATTTGATTAACTAAATCCCATTGGATTGTATCAGAGGTATAGACACTGACTTATAATTAACTATAAATAGTGTTAATGAGATTTAAATGTGTTGTTCATAAATTTCTAGATTACTTTTTTAATTGAAGTAAGTAGTAACAAAAAGGAAGAGGCAGCTGTTTTTTTGACAGTGTGAGAATAGATTTGACAGGATAGACTGTGGTGGTTTATTTTTTGTGATTTTGGAGTTTTTTTGGCGTATGAGTCCCTGTGCATTATGAGGGATGATCTCTAGCCATTAAGGCACAACTTAGATGATAAGTGTAAGGATCTACCTCAAAGAAGGGCTGAAGTTGTCAGAAAATTATGATTAAAAAAAAAAAAAAATATATATATATATATATATATATATATATATATAAATACAAATCAATCTGTATCTGTGCATTAACTAAAGACCTTCAGAATCTGGCATAAGAAAATGTAATAATTTTTCTCTGTGGTTGGTGTTTAATTAGATGTCATTAAAATTTCTATTTCTGGTAGAACTCATAGTATCTGTTTATAGGAATGGCCTGTATTCAGAGAACTGTCAGCATTATAGAACAGAAGTTTCTCAACATTTTAAGCACAGCTTTGAGATGATCAGTCTACAACTTGAAGTGGTACATTTTGTACAAACAAAGTATAAGAAGTTACTTAAAGTATTAAAAATAAACAGGATTCTCTAGAGCTGGGGTCAGCAAACTATAGCTCATGGGCCAAACCCAGACTGCCTTCGTTCTTCTTTACCACCTACAACCTAAGAATGACTTTCACATTCTTGAATGGTAAAAAAAAAAAAAAAAAAAAAAAAAAAAAAAAAAAGTGAAAATTATTTGGAATTCAAATTTCAGTGTTCATAAACAAAGCTTCATTGGAACATAGTCTATCTTATTCATTTACATATACTGTATGGCGGCATTTAAGTTATAAAGTCAGAGTTAAGTGCCACAGAGACAGTATGGTCTGCAAAACCTAAAATACTTACTATCTGACCCTGACATTAAAAAGTCTGTCAGGGGCGCCTGGGTGGTGCAGTCGGTTGAGCGTCCGACTTCAGCCAGGTCACGATCTCGCGGTCCGTGAGTTCGAGCCCCGCGTCAGGCTCTGGGCTGATGGCTCAGAGCCTGGAGCCTGTTTCCGATTCTGTGTCTCCCTCTCTCTCTGCCCCTCCCCCGTTCATGCTCTGTCTCTCTTTGTCCCCAAAATAAATAAACGTTGAAACAAAAAAAAAAAAAAAAAAAAGTCTGTCAAACCTACTGCAGAGGATCTACAGCCAATATTTTATTTTCACACAGTGATGTTTCCCTATGAAACAAATTTCCCTATGAAATCAAATTTCTAAGCCACCTCTCTTCTCTACCCTACTTAATTAGAAAGTAGAATATACTGACAAGATGACCATATAAAAAAAGCTCTAAGTATTTTCATTGGATTGATATATTAGTTTTAGGATTTGTTGCTTGCTTCTCACATTAAGCAATTAACTGGAAAACAAAAATAGAAACAAATATGATGGCATTTTTAAGTTTATTTATCTATTTTGAGAGAGAGAGAGAGAGAGAGAGAGAGAGAGAGAGAGAGAATCCCAAGCAGCCTCTGTATTGACAGTGTAGAGCCTGACGTGGGGTTCGAACTTATGAACCGTGAGATCATGACCTAAGCCAAAACCAAGAGTCAGATGCTTATTAACCAAATGACCCACCCAGGTGCCCCAAACATGATGGCATTTTTAAGTGACCAATATATGTTGAGCACTAGTTACAATTTTTGCATGAATGTTTTTCATTTCATATAGTAGCCTTGTCATTATCCCCATTTTACAGGTTATAGTAAGGAATACTAGATAGGTTTGAGTTAATTTTTGCAAGATCACATCTACAACATCATTCCTTAGGTGCTATTTTATCTTGCTTACTTAAATTTGTGGTAAATATTAATTTAGAATGAAGTTAAATGAAAGTCACTTTATCATATTCTATATTAAACAATTCAGGTAGGTTCTCCTTCTAATTTTTCTCCCTTCCATGAGGCAGAGATAACATACCCCGCATTAAGCTAGATCTAAAACAAATATTTGTTCAACTGAAATCTCTTTTAATAAAATAAAGAACATAGACTGCTCCCATCTAGGTAGCAGTTGTGATATAAATATATATATATATATATATATATATATATATATACGTATATGCACACATATACATATATTTAAAAGAGCTGTACATTTTATAGAAGTCAACAGATGAATGAATTTAGGAAAGGAATGTTTAGAAATTACAGGATATTGTGTTTATTTGACATTAAAATTTTTGTTAATAATGTGAGGGTTGGTTTAGTTTGTACTGAGTATTTTAAAACCTTGAGGTTTTAAAGAAACATCACGTGTACCTCAAAGCTACAATAATACTACTACAAGGTTGGCTATTATGCCCTAGTGATAGATCTGTAGCCAAACCACTAAAGAAATTTGGTGCCTCAAACAAAATAGCCCTAGTAGTTAGCGTTGTAAGGGGGGGAGGGAAACTTACGGAAAAAAATAGTTACTCAAATGTTCTTCCAGATATTAACGTAATTTTAAATTAATGTAACCCAAGATCATAGGAAATACATTGCTAATCATAGAGCTTAGCAAAGCCATTCTGAATCCAATGGTTTCAATTTTATTTTCCACAGAATTCATGACATAACGTAGATCAGACTGGTAGAAGAGATTCAGCAGCTTGAGAACTCATTTGTTAAACAAAAATTTAAGTTCTAGTTTTAAAAAAGTGATTTAAATCAATGGTTTGCAATTTGTAATCCTTGAAAGGAATTTAAAAATGTAAGTATTATCTTGGTGAAACAGAAAAAGTAAGAAAAAAAATGGATGCAATTTTTATTTATCATAAAAGAAATACACTTGTACAGGGGTTACTCAGGTTTCCTCTCCCTGCTGGGGTTGCAGGAGGAGTAAGGAGCTGGAACCCCGTGTGACGGGCTTAGGTCAGTAAGGGAATTCGACCTGCTGAGTTAGGCATGTGTCTGTTAGATTTATGTAGGCTATCCAGTTGGTTTTATTCCTTCAAGGTAAAGTTGGCAGGAGGCAGGATTCAGTCAAAGCCAAGGTTCAGAAATTTCTGGGCATGTCTGGAGAGCAGGTGGGGCTGGCACAGCAGATGTCCATTTGCATAAAAGATAAAGGCACCTCCTAAGAAAAACTCATCTTCAGAAAAGAGGAAGCCAGGCCTGACACACTTGACCTGATAACCAAGCCTCAGGGCCTGAGGGATTCGGACTGTGAACACACAGTTCCATACCTTCTCTGTGCACTCTCACCTCCAGGGCCCAGGGTTCAAACCTTGTTTCCATCTTTTATGCTACTCTGAAAATGTTTTCCTCAAACTCATTGGTAAGATTATATTGTTAAAACCAAGTCATTGTTTCATTTGATGCTCTCAGTCATGGAACACCGTTGCTTCAGAGAAAAAATAAATGAATGAATGAATATATCAATCACTGGCTCATGCACATATATTGCCAAAGGATAGAAGCGGAAGAAACATGGCAGAAAGAGAACTGAGTCTCCAGTTTTAATCTTGATCACTTTATTTCCATGGGCCTTTGGTTCCTCATGTAGAAAATAAAGCAAAGAGGCTAAAGTGATGATTCTCAAGCCCCTTCCTGGTACTAAGGCTATTCTCTCCCCCCCTCAAATTATATAGAACATATACTAGTCTCTATGAGAAAGTCTATCTCATGAAGGAGGCAATTACTGTTGGCCTTCACTGACCTCCTTGGGTAAATCAATAACCACCAGAGCTGGCTCTAACCATAGAGAAAGGAAGGGGTCTTAGGAGAGAAGAGAGGAACTCCTACCAAATAGGAGAAAATGACAGAGAATGGAAAATAGAAACTCCTTTAGAAAAGGTTTATCTAATTAAAAATTACCCTACGGCAGACTTTGCCTGAGATACAAAACCCAATTATGGTCAAAATTGTTTTCTTCCTTGATTGTGGTGTTTGGAAACTTCTCCTCAAACCCTCCATTGTAAATAGCAAAACATTGCTTTCCATTTTCTGTTTCAAAGAAAACATCTTTTTCTACAAGAGTTGTTTCTCAGTGGAAAGTAATGACCCAAAATATGTATATTTTGTAATTCATTGCTTATGGGAAAAAATAATAAACATTTTCCTCACTACAAGTGCTACTATAGAGCAATACAATACCCAATTTGAGAAAAACCAGATATATTATTCTGATTCTATGAAATGTGATGGATATTCAAGACACCCACATTGCTTAATAAAGTCACAGAATATTGACAGTAATTAGAAAAAAGATACAATTAAAATTGAAAAGTAAAACTGAAAAAAAAGTTACCCACAATTTAAATATTTTAGAATTTCTTTTTTTGGTTAACACAAAAAGATAACATTACTTACAAAGTCTTACAGAAGTAAAATTAAAACCTCATCACCAGTTTATTTTTATTATTTCAGTGCATTTAAATATGAACGAAACCTTTTTTTTTTCTTTTTTTTGGCTGAAAAAATCCTGCCTTCCCCCCTCCAAAAAAGTACCCTATACTGTCCAAAGCATTTGGTCCTGTTTAATAGCTAAAAACTCTTTTTTCCCACCTCTCTCTAGTTTGGCTCCAAGTCAATGCTGTTTTTCTCATTCCAACTGTTTTGGACATATGCTGGCCCAACTAACAATGGTAAACACAGCAAGCTGTCTCTGATATGGTGCTGATTAAGTCATCTTGTGAGCAAGCAGAGTTTGGATGTTAAGATGCTAAGAAAGAAATTACTTTCAGAAATTCTTCTCCCTTTGAAAAATATTTAGATTCTCAATTTTAGATTATATGATAAACAAACCATGGGATACTTTAAAAAATATATTCATTCAATGTATGCTTAAGCATTTGCAATACAAAGAAAACTAAGACACGATCCTTACATTTATAGATTTTACAATTTAAAAGGATAAGGAAAAGCATAGGGAACAGTGAAACCCAAAGATGAGCTTAAACATAAGTTTCTAGAGAATGGCATTTGCTAAGTCGTAGAGGAAAAGAAGGTAGGAAAGTGAAATTGTGAATACATTGAATTGTATTTTAATATCCTATTAGGAAAATATTAGTAAAAAGTAATATCTTAACCCAAGAATTAGGAACAAAGACCTAAAGAACATCAAGCATGTGGTACAAATAAATAACTGGAAGGAATATAAATATGATAGTGCATGAAATTATTATTCAGAATGAAAACAATTATTTTTAAAAGTTGGCATCTTAGATTCAGTTTTGGTACATTAGAATTGAGCACTTATTTTTCACTTAGCTTAGATTGCTATATGACAGCTTCCCCTCATTATGCAAATGGAATAGATAAAACCAAATTGTAAAATAAAGCCAGAAATAAAAGTTTTCTTTAAAAATGCATATGTATTCGGAAGCTTAACAGGAATACAGAAGTCAAAAAATGGGCCACCTCAAATTTGAGAAAATCATAATATCTCATTTATTGATCAATAAAGCTCTCACCAAGTTACTACTATCCAAAATTTGAGTGTCATGAAAGCAAGGCAGATTAATTCATTCATAATTACAGATAATTATTTTTCAGTTGTACTCTTATCAACAACTTAACTCAGTTTTTTTTTTCTTATTTCTAAATTATGTGTGCCCTGAAAATAGAAAGGTGAAGACTTTTGCTATCAAAAAATTTACCATCTAAGCAGGGTGGGAATCCAAGAGAAGAGAGGTGACAAACCGGATGAAAGGTATAAAATAAGATAAAGACTATACTATCTGAACAGATAGTTAGTGACGTTGATAGGTGCCAATTTGTGAGAGTTTTCTCTAAGAAAGGTATTGTGCTAGTAAGTACTTTAAAGACATTATGAAATCACAGACATAGGAAAAAATAATTTTGTCTGTAGGAGTCATTAGAAAGGCTTATGAGTACAAGATACTAGAGGCCAGAGGATGGGGAAACAGCTAGAAAGCTAATAGCAACAACAAAAGAATACCACAAGATAACCATTTAATAATTAGGGCTACCCAACACAGAATAGAAAGAAAAAGATGATGCATTAAAAAGACATCTTCAAATCAGTAAGATTTGAAGACCAATTGGATAAAACAAGTAGGAATTTTTTTGTAAAATATCACTGATACATTTAAATTATATAGCAATGTTAAGGCAATATTGAACTTTTTAATTAATTTTAAAGTCAGAAAGAAAAAAACTATACGATTTTTTTTTCTTAAAGGAGCAAAATCTTTTGACAGCAAAATGGGAGCATATAAACGACGAGAAACTATTTTCTTAGTCACAGAAGTTTCCTAACGGTGCAAAGCCACATAATATATTTTGAAATTCTTAGAAACTTTTGATCAGAAAATACAAACAGATTAAAGTTCAATAAAACATGAGCTGCATCACAGAGAATAAAATTCATTAAAAAAAAGAACTGTGACACTAGTACATGACATTACAGATCATTTTGGAAAGAAATTAAAGGAGATCTAAATAAATGGAAATACATCCCATGTTTACTGATTAGAAAACAATACTCTCCAAACTGATTCACAGATTCAGTGCAATCCCTATCAAATTCCCAGTTTTGTTTTAATTGTTTGCAGGAACTGACAATGTGATCTTAAAATTCATATGATGGACACCTGAGTGGTTCAATCCATTGAGGCTCTGACTCTTGATTTCGGCTCAGGTCGTGATCCAGAGGTCATGGTATCAAGCCCGGCATCAGGCTCTGTGCTGAGTGTAGAACCTGCTTAAGATTCTCTGACCCCCCCCCCCACCCCACCTCTCTCTCTCTCTCTCCACCTCTTCTCCTTTCCTCCACTCATGCCCTTTCTCTTTCTCTCTCTCTCAAATTAAAAAAGGAATTCATATAGAAATGGAACAACTCAGAATAGCAGAAATAATCTTGTAAAGAAAATACAATGTGTAGGACTCACACTTTCTGATCTTAAAATTCACTGCAAAAACTACAATAATCAAGACAGTGAAGTACTGGCATAAGGACTGATGTATCAACCAATGAAAGAATATTAAGAGCCTAGAAACAAGGCCTTACATTTATGGTCAATTACTTTTTGATGAGAGTGTTAAGACAGTTGAATAGGGAAAGAATAGTCTTTTCAACAAATGGTGCTGGGACAATGAGATATTTGGATGCAAAAAAATGAAGATGGAATCTTACCTCCCACCATACACAAAAGATCAACTCAAACCAGATTAACAGTCTTAAATGTAGTGCAAACTCTATAAAACTCTTAAAAGACAACATAAAAGTAAATCTTTGTGACTCGGATTAGGCAATGTTTTTTTAAGTAACAAAATCAAAAGCACAAATGAAAAAAAAAGAGATAAATTGGTCTATGTCAAAATTAAAACTTTTGTGCTGAAGATGATAACATGCATCCTTAGAATGGAAGAACGTATTTACAAATCACATATCTGATAAGGGTCTAGTATACAGAATATATCAAATAAACTTTTAAGAGTTTAAACTCAAAACTACAAATACAAACAACCCAATTAAGAAAAAAAAAAACAGACAAAGGGCTTGAAAAGAGTTCTTCAGAAAAGATACACAAATGACCAGTAAGCACTTGAAAAGAGAATCAACATTGTTAGTCTTCAGGGCACTGCAAATTAAAACCATAGTGAGATACCACTTCACACCTACCAGAATGGTTATAATCAAAAAGATCGATTATAACAAGTGTTGACAAGCACTTATGACCCAGGAATTCCATTCCTACATATATATAACAAGAGAAATGGAAAACACACCCACACAAAAACTTGTATGTAGACGTTTGCAGCAGTATTAGTCATAATAGTCAAGACACAAATCAACCCAAATGTCAATCAACTGATGAACTGATAAAATGTGGCATATCCATACAGAGGAATATTATTCAGTAACACTAAAACTAAATGTAGAGCTAACATGGGCCAAATGGATGAACCTCTGAAAGGTTATGTTGTGTAAAGAAGCCAGTCACAGAAAACCAAATCTTGTATGATTCTGTTTACATAAAACATCCAGAATAGGTAAATTTATAGAGACAAAAAATAGATTAGTGATTGTTTATGGCTGGGAGGAGTGAAATGGGAAATCATCGTCAATGGGTATGAGTTTTTCTAGGGTAGACAAAAGTATTAAAAATTAAATTGTGGTGATGGTTGCATGATCTTGTGCATATACCAAAAAACATTGAATTATACATGCTAAATGAGTGAATTTATGGTATATATCAATTCAGTTGTTAAAAATAATCTAATAAAATTGTCTAAATATACTGAGTTTAGGAATAACAAAAAGTGAATATACAGAACAAGATATTTCTTCATTTCAGAAACACAAAAGATAGTAACTTGAAAACTGTTGTTTCTTCCAGAAATTTTAAAGATGGTAGTTGCCAAGTGCTTTCAATCTAGCTGTTAAGGTTACATTTTTAATTCAACTCACACTCTTACTAGCTTGTTTTGGAGCAGCATGTGTGAAAAATTAACTTAAAATGCCGCCACAATATTGACTCCAACTTTTTTTTTTTTTAGTTTATTTATTTATTTTGAAAGAGAGAGAGAGAGAGTGCGGGCATGTGCGCAGGGAAGGGACAGAGAGAGAGAGGGAGAGAGAGAATCCCAAGCAGGCTCCCCACTGTCAGTGTAGAGCCCGACACAGGGCTCAATCTCATGAACTGTGAGATCATGACCTGAGCTGAAATCCAGAGTCGGATGTTTAAATGACTGAGCCACCCAGGTGCCCCAATTGACTGCAACTTTTTAACCAAGACATCAGATATTTCAAGAGAGAAAAATGATTCATTTGCTTATTCTTTTCTCCCCCCCTGACAATCTGCACTTTCTAGGGCTAACTGATGTAGTACGTAGGGACACGTGTAGTCAGCTTCAAGAGCTCTGGTCTCCGAACTGAAGAACTACTTCCTTTCTACTTCCTGGAGGAGAGGATAAGACAAGGTGAGGTCCAGGTAAAATTTCTCAACATGTAACCTGACTTCTAAGGCCTTCCCTCTGCCCCTTGCCTTTTCTTTAACATCCCCCTTCTCCCCACCCTACTAATGCTCCATCTCTGACTCTAGGTGAGCTACATCGTGTGGTCACCACAATTCTCATGTCATCGAAACATTTCACTTTTGTCTATTTCACCACTATCAAAACACAACTGGCCCTCAGCAAGGTTGCTCGATCTGTGCAGTCATCCCTTCAACAAATACATCGTGTTTATTATGTGTCAATCACTACACAGAGTGACAAAACATTCAACAAGGCACAAAGTTGGGGAGAAAAATATTTGGTTACACTATGGTGAGGAAGCATAACATCAGAGATATGCACAGGTCACCATGGGTGCACTTTACACAGCCAAGATTTTGAGTTGGGCATATGCAGGAAACTTCAAGTTAATTATTGTCATAAGACGTACAGAGAAGATGTTGGTGGCAGAGTGACAAATGTCAAGGGTGGGGAGGACATGAAAGCTAATATTACATGACAAAGAGACTGGGACTTTAGAAAGCATTTATTGAGTGAATATTCAATTAAGAAGCTGTATCAATGCCTTTAAATCTATCTTGTTCAGTTAATCCTCACAACTGTGTAAAGTCTTTAATATTACAATTTCCATTTTATAGATAAACCAAGGTTTAGGACAGTTATGTTCTGTGCTCAGCATCTCTCAGCTGAGGGGTAACATATATGGAAAGTTAAGTCAAATCACTCGGAGCACAGTTAGGAAATTATTTTTTATAAGTTATCTAGATGAACCTTGCGATTTTCAGAAATGTTAGACAAATTAACTTTTAAATAACTAACAAAAAATATTTGCCTTTTGGAAGGAAAGGCAGAATGACTGAGATATTGGTGCACAAAGAAAACGTACCTGTCATACATTCCCTTGCATATTTTAAATTTCAGATCACATTGTATAGTATCTATTCGAGTAAATAAATAATCAAAATAAGTATAGGAAAATATAAGATTTGGATCATTTTGACCCAATTTTATATCTAAGCTTATATGTAGGTAGTACAGCCAGCATTACTGCTTGTAAGAAACAAATACAAAACAAACTTTAGAATGTGATACCTGAATTAGCTGTGGGTCTTTCATATATGGCCTTTATGATCTTGAGGTTCCTTCTATCCCAACTTTGTTGAGCGTTTTTATTAAGAAAGGATGCTGTATTTTGTCAAATGTTTTTTCTGCATCTATTGAGAGGATCATATGGTTCTTATCCTTTCTTTTATTTATTTTTTTATCCTTTCTTTTATTAATGTGATGTATCACATTAACTGATTTGTGGATATTGAACTAGTCCTGCATCCCAGGAATAAATCCCACTTGATCCTGGTGAATAATTCTTTTAGCATATTGTTGGATCTGCTTTGCTAGTATCTTGTTGAGAATTTTTGCATCCATGTTCATCAGGGAAATTGGTTTGTAGTGAAAAAGCATCTCATAGACTAAATAAAAGTTAAAAAGAAGTTATATTCCCAAAGCTGTTACTAAATAATTGTCTCTATCTTGGCTGAGGCCCCAGGAAAATAGATGTCAACTACTTCTGCATTTTAGACCCCCCAAACAGGACTGCAGAGGAATACACTCAAAACCATTGTGGGCTTCCGTGACTCCTCAACACCGAAAGGTGTAAAAAAAGCTGCAGTAAAACTGGCCAAGGAGTTGGAGAAAACAGATGGAGAATTCTTGAGAGTGTCAATGCATTCCCCATCCCTAACCCCTCCTCCTTAGTGATGTAAGACTTGCTTGTCCCTCACCTTAAGATTAGTGATAAAGGAAAAAAAAAAAAAAAGATTAGTGATAAAGGCTTCAAAGAACACACTTAGAGAGCTTGATATGCTTCCCAAAGTTTTAGAGACAGGGTAGATTGGTTTCTGACTCATGACTAGGAGATCTAGTGGGTGAAAACCAAAGTTGAGAAGGTAGTTGAACCCATGTGGGAAAAGATACCTGATCAATAGGTCTAATGTGTGAGTGCATCATGGAACCAGATACAGGTCAGGAGAGAAAGACAATGACAAGACTTTGGACTGTGTTACAATCTGCCCAGGAGGGCCAACTAATCAGTCAAGGAAACTGCAGCAAGAAAATCCTGAAGGTGTACAGGCTAGCGCCCAAAGTGTGAAAGAGCAGTTGTAACTGGCCAGTTCAGGAACTGTGAGCGAATGCACCCACAAAGGCCAGCTTTTATCACCTGGCCAAAGCAGGGATGTCTGCTCACAGGGGAATCCAACACGTAAGATCTTCCCTGCTTTGTTACCTCTCCTCACTGCCCACTAACCTCACACTTTTTTTCAAGCTGGTGGAGGAGGGAGAAAAACCAAAGGCTGGGAAAACAGCGAAGATGACTATGCCTCTCTCTTCTACTTAAGACTTATCCATGCAGCTGATCTGAACTAAATTGAGAAACTCTTACTTTGAATAAAGTTTGACTTTTACATTGATAATTACTGAACTGAAACAATATACAGTTAAAGTGCCTTGAGGACCTTTAATTATCAGAGAGGGACCAGTAAAGTCATTGGGCTTATTAACAGTTTACCCTCAGTGTTGGGTCAGACTTCTCCTCCAGTATTAGTCTGAATGGGAAGAAAGGAAAGAGATTCAAGTTGGTTTTCTGTTGGCATCCTACAAATCCCACATTTCTAATATCAAAATTACAGTAGTTGTGGAAAAAAAAAACAATTAGTCTAAAGAGGGACTAAATCTACTCATGATGCTGACATTATTAGGACAAAATATTAGTGTGTTAGTTAAGGTACGACCTCAATTTCCACATCTGTAGAGGATGGTGTATAGATTTAGGGGACTGGCCCTGAAATGCAGTGATGAGGTGAGCCCTGATATAGAGCTTTTAGATGACCCTGACGGAACAATGTTTCAGACATCATTCTTGTCACCTTTACCCCTATGTCTCTCTAATTCCTTTGTTATCATGGCTCATGAAAAACTCCAATAATTGGAAATACACTACATTTAGGAATAAATTGTATGATTACTTATTTTTAGTAGTAGGAACATAAGTGTGTTTTCTGAGGATTCTGAAAATAAACCTGTTAAATGTGAAGAGAACAACCGTTCATGATTGGGTCAGGAAAGAGGACTGGTCACGTGAAGTTCTACATGACAAAGATTGTATCCAGTAATTTTGGTTTATTATGAAAAGAAAAGTTTTCTATATCTACAGACCAAAGTTTAACAAATATAAGAACATTCTTTCAAGAGCTTTTTGAAATGTTTAAAGTGTACGTGCTTGTTTATGCCAGGTCTCATATATTGTTAAAAGGCTTTTAGTATTAGATTCTTCCAAGTTCAGCAGGTGGTAAGCACAATTGTAAAAACAGAAGTAAACACAAGTGAATGTTGAAATTTAATTAAATGTTTATTAAGCTCACAATATGCCAAAAGCCTGATATGAACTTATAATTTATGTATAAATAAATAAAATGGTATCTTCTCATTTTAAATTATAAAAGTAACAGTATATTCACGGCAAAATATTGCAACAGTAGAAGAGATAAAGTAGAAGGGCAAAATCCCCTTTCCTCACTCCTGACCGCTTATTTCTGCTCCTAGAAGAAATCGCTATTGACAAATCCCTATTTCTTGTGTGTTCTTCCTGAGCTCTCCCTTTCATGAAGTGTTTTTTGTTTCTACCCCCGGTGTCATAGATAAAGCAGATGTCATTGCTCATATGAAGAACAAGCATAAGAAATATATTTTTATTTTCACTTTTAATAGAGAAAATTTAGGAAGAGATGACTTTATAATACACCAAGTATTTAGGTTAAATATAAAGAAAAACTCACCAGCTTGCCATTGCTTTCAAGTTGTCAAAGCCCCAGAATAAAACACCAAAAGTATTTGCAGAATCTCCTTTGACCTACATCTGCTTTTTAAATTTTAAGTCAGTATCACATGGAGAACACATCTAGAATGTTGAACGAACAGGACTCCAAAATAGCTTCTTCTGACTTTAAAAATAACCATAATCATACTATTTCTGAAGTAGCTTGGAATGTGAGCACAGAATATTCTCTCTTCACTTATAACTAAAATGCTAATGAGATCCATTAAAAATTGCTCCTGAATCTATTTGGATTCCCAGGTAGATTTTCTTGTGAAAAGATATTCAGACCTCTTTGAATAAACAGTTAAGAGCTTTCTGAATTTACCATATAGGAAATAAATAAAGACACTTAAGCTAATCAGAAATCAAACGGTACTTATTAGATTTATTTAATTACTCCAAGGAATGATTTATCACATTATCCCTAAAACTGTTCTAAATGAGGTAAAATCCATTTAGTTTTCTGCTGAATTATGTGGCATTACCAACAATTTAACAGACACATGAAAATGTGTGGGGGAAACACTGAGAAACAGAAGTTTTATTGAGTTAAATATTAAGATAAGTGACAGTAAATTTTAAAATATTCAATTTACTTCCAGAGGAACATTTTTCCATATGTGGCATTTGGCTGCTGACTTCAACACTGGAATAGACAGAAATCAGGGAACCTAATTAAAGAGCTGAGAGAACATCTGGAAACTCAGTGAATATTATTTGGATATAAAGATTCTTTGGACTTTTGATTACATATGACATTGCTGTCTTAAGAGAATTTAACCTTCTTCCAATCTTTTTTGCCAAAAAGCAAGACAGCCATCATTTATATCTCCTCTCAGTAGGTATATCTTCTGTCCCATTTCTCATGTCTAAATCCTCAGCACCCAAGTCCATGCTCTATGAATAATTATTGGATGAATAACTGAATGAATGACTTAATGGGTATATTAAGGAACCAAAATTTACATTGAATTGACACAAATTATTGTGACCATTTTTGGGTCCATGAAATTTTTATTCTTACCCTACCTATCCTTACAGAAGACATACTATAACCCCCTTGTAACAAGTATTTCTAGCACGAAGTATTATTTTTTTAATACAACCATGACTTGCAGCTATAAACTTTTTGAACAGCCTGAGACAGTTACCCAAAATTTTAAAAACACATACTAGAAATCTTCTGATGGAATTTTTGGTGATATATACTTTCTCCAAATAAAAACCATTATATATTTATTATTAAAAAACACAAGAAAATAAAAAAAAAATCTAGGATTTTACTATCCAGAAATAATAATGGTGAGATCTACTTGCAGAGTATATACATAATGAGACCAAATGATAGAAAAAACATATTTTTCACCTTGCTCTTGCACTGAATATTATTATACATTTTATCATGTTATTAAAACTTCTCATAAATGTAATGAAATAATACAGAATGTAGACTTACAGTAATTAGTTTAACCATTATATTACCTTTGGACATTTTAATTATTTTCAATTCCTTGTTTTTTAATCCTTTTATTATTACACTGGTGTAATGTATTGTAGAAAATTAGGAAATAAAAACAAAAGTTGGAAAATATAAACATGAATTTCTAACACCCCATGGTTACGACTGTTAACCTGAGAACTGTTAAGATCTTAATATATCCTGGTGGATCTTTTATGTATACACATATCCATGTATATGTATTTCTGTGTGTACACGTGCACTAAAATGAGATAATATATTCATTATTTTGTAGCTGTATTATTTATCTAGGTTAAAAAGTCTCTACGTTTCTATTTTAAAATAGTTTCACCTCATCTAAAAGCCAGATCATATTCACACACAATTTACCCAAACTGCCCATTAGACTTGGTTTGTTGAAATTACCTAAGGTCCCATTTTTATCACCCAGATTTGATGAAGACTTCCCTATTTTTTTGCTATTAGTAACAGTGCTTAAATGGAGACTTTTGTGCATAAGGCTTTTTCTATGATTAGAATTGTTTCCTTAGGAGAGGTTCCCAGAAATGGAATTAATGAATCAAATGCCATGAACTTGTAAATCTCTTCATACCTACTGCCAAATGACTTTCCAAAAGCATTGTACTAAATTACATTTGCAACAGCAGGGCATAAGAATTTTCTTAAAAAGAGCATAGTTAAACAGGAAAGGAGTCTTTTGAACAGAAATTTAATTGGATGTCAAGAAACAAGGAAACTACACAACTGATGTTTATATCATTTACCTGTCAAGTTCAAGTCAGCTTATTAAACATGTACTACACACATAGAATTTAACTAGGTAGGAAAGGTTCATAGCATATTTCTTGTCCACAATAAGCACAGAATCCGTTGAGCAGCCATAAATAATCCATAACGTGATAAAAAGGTAATGCTGGAAGACGATGACAGATATACCCCAAACCTTGTAAGAGCAAACACAGAATCACCCAACCCAGTCTGAGAAAAAAGGAAGTTAATAAAAGGTTCTTGAAAGCTCTAACAATGTAGTTTATCTTGATGATTAAGCAGGAGGTAGACCAGACAATTAAAAAGGACAAAAAAAGAAGATAGTCATAGCGTAAGGATCAGCATGAGTTTCTAAAGTAATCTCTAACATGGTATAAATAGGGGCAAGTGCCCAGCTGTTTTTCCTGTATTCTCTCAACTCTTATGGTAAGTATCATTCCTTTAACAGAGTTTCAACAACAGAGTTCTATAGTCACTTCCTCTTCATGTAGAGTATACTTTAGCTCCTCTAACTATTCTTAGTAGGAAGGGGTATAGTTAACGGCCTCTCTGGAAGACATGTGATAAGTATATGAATGTATTTTTCACTGTCACAATAACTAATGATATCACTGACATTCTCTGGTCAGGGCCCAGGGAAGTTTAACATGTCCACACAAAAAAGAACTGTTCCTCTGAAAATGCCAATAGTGCCCCACCCTCCCTTCTTAAGAAATACTGAGCCAGACTGTTAAAATCCCTGGGGACAAAGATGGTATTCTACATGTTACCCTCATTGCACCTAGAACACATGGATGCTAGATATGTCATAAGCACATAATGAATACCTCTTGATGGGCTTAAAATGAAAATTAGTATAATTTCAAAAGTAAGTAAAATGTTCAAAACAATTCACCAACTCTCTTATCATTTACTACTTACATGCATCATAATGAAGGGCATCACCAAAAAATGAGGAGGGTGTGAACTGCCCGTCTGTGAAATAAATCAATGGCAGCCACCTATCCGTTCACATTAGCAGAGAAAGCAAATCAGCTTTAATTCCCTCGATCACTTGCCACAGGCGGTGGGGGGGGGGGGGGACGTTCCTAAAGATATTCAAGATATGTGAAGACTTGATTTTTAAGTAATTGTGGCTCTAATCCCCTACCAATGGTCACCCATATTGAAGCATAATCTTCTGAAGGTTAAGATTTAACACAAGTGCTGAATAAAATGATATACGGGTACAGTTTGCTCTTAATTATTTTATTGGACTTTTTGAAGTCTATAGCATATATTACCTTTAAAAGTTTCTTCTTAAAACAAAATTGCCATAATTTACTTTTTACCGAATCTTTACACACCATTAAAACACAGTCAGTTAGCCTTTAAGACAACCATACTGCTCTTGGGGAGAAAACACCCTAAAAACATAAGGTTCTTAACATTATTATTTTACAATAAAACAGGCCACAGGCAAATAAACACAGTACTGAGTTAAAAGTGGCAGGAGCATTAGGTTTCAGAATTATCGTAAAACAGGAAGGTTGTGAGGGTGTAACATAGGATGAAAGCAGCCTCAGCCCTGGAGCCTTCCTGCTGACTTGGGCCATGCCAAAATACACAGTGGTTTACATACAACACAAACACATACAAAGGTGCGCACACACAATACTCAAAAGGAGTATTTGGGGGAACTATGATCTTTCATAAAGTCCAGTTCAAGAGTAGAAGATAATAAAATGTTCAAAGAGTTAATACAACTGCTTCTGAAAATAAAATGCTGCCAGAACATTTAGATTACAAATGGTTTGCGAGTATGTGCATATTAGTAGTTTCGAGTAAGGTAATGCCATCTGGGAGAATAATCTCTCCTTGATGGTTCTGCAGACACACATACATACACCGAAATGCATGGCAAAGGTTACACCTCCAGTCAAAATTCTCCCTAAACAACTGATTTGAGACCACAGCTCACAGAAAAACTAAATATCTATGTTGGTAAATACGGCTCAAAATATATGTTGTGGCAAAGAAAATATACATTGTGGTAAAGAGTGCTGTACCTACAGTTAGAGCCACATTCCAGTAAAAGGAGTAAGAGAATATGCCAAATGGAGGTAGCAGTTAAATTGCTCACCAGAAAAATAAAGAAAACCGGGTCATTATTTTTCCTTCCCTGAAATAAAGAAGCAGCTTCTGCTTAGTTTGGAACAGTCACTGTAAAAAGGGAGGCTTGTGTTTATTCAGCTCTGTTCTCAGCAGTCCAGTTCATTGGGTTTGTTATTTTTTGTTTTTTGTTTTAAAATTTTTAACACTGTAACAATAATTTGTGGGTACTGCAAAGCTTACTTATGAAGTAGCAGATATGAAGATTGTACAGTAGAATATAAGCAAAAGGCAACACAAATACATGCAACTTAATTTCACAATATTCTGTAGGCTCAAAGACAGAAATTTTCAAAAACCAAAAACCTAGCCCTTTTCCTAGATAGCAAAACTGCATTACTATTTTTTACCTATAATCCTTCAAGTGCTTGATATCTTGATATCCTTAAGCACAACATACAAACAAATTTCATAAGACAAACTTCCATATATTAGTCACCACTGGAAATAAATTCTTGTATTATTTTAATCACAGTTATGACAAAGGATTGTTTGAAAATTCCAAGACAAATACTTAATCTTTTAACATGCACAGGTACGTGAGGAAATGTAGCACAAAAAATAGTTTTATTTATAAAAGATGCTAATAACAAACATGATTATAATAAAGATAAGCTTAGTTTATTTTTCCTCAAATAATTATATATAAAATACATTTCAGTTTAGCCTCCTGTAACAAGTGTAACGGGCAATTTATTAAGACATCACACCACCATTTACTGTAAATAAGGATCAAATAAACACAGAATTGCCATACAAAAACTATTAACACCAAACCTAGTTCTTAAAGCAATTGCTTCTCTGTTTCAAACTTGAATAATAAAAATTAAGAACACAGTACGCCAAATTTTCAACAAAACAAAAAAATAAGATCTTGTTTCTCAGGATAAAAATAGAATAAAAAAAAAAAACCCAGAGGTACAGCAACATTGAATCAGAACACACCCAGTTGCACTGATGGTAACAGATTTATTTTAGTAACTGGATCTCTTTTGATACATTCTTCACTTGGCTTCGAGGACATTACACTCTCAAGTTTCCTCCTACTGAACTTGCTGGTTTTTCTTGGTCCTCTTTTCTTGGTCCTTGCTTTTTGCCTTGTTGACCTCTTAATTCTGGAGTTTCCCAGAGCTTAGTCCCTAGTCCTTTTCTCTATCTACAGTGACTCTTCCTTGGTGAACTCATTTAATCTCATCATAAATGTCACTATGTGGTGGCAACTCCAAAACATATATCTCCATTCTGGATTTCTCTCCTGAATTCTAGACTCATATACCCACCTGCCAACAAGCAACCTCTACTTGTATGTCTAAAAGATATCTCAAAGTTGCCATATTTAGAAATTAACTCCTGATTTCCCCCTCAAACCCACTCCATCTGTAGTCTTCTCCATATTGGTTGTTGGCAACTCTATCCTTCCAATTTTTCAGGCCCAAAATGTTTGGAGCCATCTTTTCCTCCTTCTATGCTCTCTCACTCTACATCAAATTCATCAGAAAATCCTACTGAATGTATCTTCAAAACTATATATGTGTGTATGTGTGACCAAATACATTATTTGGTCAATAATATAACCACTTCTGTAACTCCACTGCTAACAAAATAGTATAAGTCAAATGTCTTTCTCAAAGGATTACCAGGGTCCAAAACTAACTCAGATCACATGATCCTCTACTGAAAACCCTACAATGGCTAGCCCTTTTCCTCCATGTAAAAGCAATGACTCTCATAGTCCTATGTGATCAGTCCTTTCTTCTCCCCTCTGAGCTTATCTCCAATCAGTCTCCCCTCACTGACTCTCCTCTAGTCACAGTGGTCTCCCTGCTGCTCCTTAAACATTCCAGGCATCTCCCATCTTAGTTCCCAAAACACTCTTGCCTCAGATCAATTTATGGCTAAAGCCTTTACTTCCTTACACAGTGTCCTACACATTATTTTGTTTGGAAATTATAACCTTCCTTCCATTCCCCACTCCATAACTCCATCTCTTAGTTTTTTCTCTGTAACACCTACTAACTTATAAAATTTATTTATGTGTTAAATCTATTATCTTTCTGACAACCCTTCTTCGGATATAAGCTTCAGGAGAGCAGCAATTTTTCTCTGCTTTGTATCTGCCACATACCAGATACTTAATCAGTATTTACAGGATAGAATGAATGGAATACAATGGATTGGGAAATCATAAAATACAATGGTATGGAATGGAATGGAATGGAATGGAATGGAATGGAATGGAATGGAATGGAATGGAATTGGGTCAAAAAGAATGGAAAAGGTTAGTATAGCAATTGGCTACTCTGGTCTGCTATCTGCTCCACTTAGTATCATTGGCTCTGCTTTTGTTTCTAATCTGTAAAACAAAACAAAACAAAACAAAACAAAACAAAAACAAACAAAAAACCAAGCAAAAATACCCAGTGGAGCACCAAAAGAGCAATGATATAGCTGTGAAATGATCTATATTTTTAATTAATTAAATCACAATAAAATGGATATATAGTGAAAATACCGCCTTTCTAAAAACTAAGGTACTAGTCAGAAGGCCAGAACCAGTGAGGACATATTCCTAAATGAGAAAAATAAGAAATATCAAAACAATATACAGAGACCAGTGATTTGGGCCAGAGTAAGTTAATACCTACTCTCCTCATTTACTTCAAAGTAACCCTTTTCCATTAAATAATACTATTGCACAAAGGATGGCTTAAAGAAAACCTTTTTATTCTGAAAAGTTTTTGAAGTCACAGAGAATTGCAAAAATTGAACAGAGAGGACCCCTGTGTGTCCTTCACCCAGTTTTCCTCAATGGTTACATCTTATATAATTACAGAATAATATCAAAATCAGGAAGATAACATTGATATAAATTTATACATGTGTGTGACCTTTTGGGACTGGCTTTTTTCACCCAGCATAATGTCCTTGAGATCCATCCAGGTTGTTGCCTGCATCAATAGTCCTTCCATTTTTATTGTTGTGTAGTATTCCATGGTATAGACATATTCCATGGTATAGACACACAGTTTGTTTAAACATTAACCTGGTGAGGGACATTGGGGATGTCTACTGTTTAGACCGATTACAAATAAAGCTGCAATGAATAATTTTGCAGTTTTTTTTTGTGTAAACATAACTTTTAATTTCTCTAGGATAAAGAAGTGCAATTGCTGGGTAATACAACAAGTGTATTTTTATATGTTTTAGGAAAAAGCCAAACTGTTTATCAGTGTGGCAGCATCAATTTACATTCCCACTAGCAATACATGAATGATCCAAATTCTCTGTATCCTTGTCAACATTTGGTATTGTCATTTTTAATTCTAGCTGTTCTAACAGGCATATATTGACATGTCTCTGTGGTTCTGGTTTCATTTTCATAATGGCTAATGATATTTAACATCTTTTCAGGTGCTTATATGCTGTTTGTGTATCTTCCTTACTGAAATGTTTCTTCATGTCTCTTGCTCATTTTCTAATTGGACTATTTGGGTTTTTTTTTTTTTTTTTTTTTTTTTTTTACTGTTGAGTTTGAGAGTCACTCATACATGCTAGCTGTGTCCTTCGGTCATATATGCAGAATTTTGCTCTTTTTGTAAAATTTCAAGAATTTTGCTTTTTTATATAGCCACAGATTAACTCATAAACTCTTCATATATACACTTATCAAAGCAATAAACCCAAGAGCTCATTATACATCAGATATAATTATACTGAAATGACTGCAAAAATTCCTTTTTTGTTGTTTTTGCCTTTAGTTTGTCAATGTCTATTAATGTTATCTCTTTAACCTTTCTCTGCTTCCTTGAAAAAAATAAATACAAAAATAAATTTTTAAATAAAAATATGTGCCAATATGAATGCTACATTCATTCATGTATGCTTATTCTATAGATGCATGTAGCATGTATTAGTATAAATCCATAACACACACACACACACACACACACACACACGCATCTCAGCTTTTATATCCAGTGAACAAAAATTTCAGGGTCAAATATTGTCCTTTTATCACTTGGTAGAACATAGACCAATAGGTTCCCAACTAATGTATTTCTAACATTCAACACTAGTTTCTATTTTATGGAAAAATCAAACTTACTCTCTTATCATATGTGACAAATATCTCACATTCTTTTTGATAATTTAAGAGTTTTTTTTTTTAACATGAATCCTTTGTTACAAAATTAAAACCTGTCTATTTTAGCAAGTGAAACCTGTGTTTATGTGTGAGGTTCCAGCCCTTCTGTTTTTCCTAAATTTCTTTTATATGTTAGGTCTTCTGATCTTTCAATCACACATCACACTACTCGTTATCAGCTTTTGCAGAAATATCATCATCACCATTGTAGTAGCAATTAGTGTCCAACCACAGAAATAGAACACACGCAAGCTACTCCAATAGAATAAAATCAACGTGATGAAATTCATTGAAGAAGCATTGCAAGAGATGAAAGAAATAGAGGAAAGTAAGGTAACTCAGAGATTTAACAAGTGCTGCTGTCTCAAGGATTGGAGGAACAAGAGAAGATATAGTACATTACAGCCCAGAAGCTGGCAAGAGGGAACCAGAGACCCAGAAGGTCATCAACGTGCTACCCTCATGGTAAAAAAAAACCGAGGCCACAAGACTGGATCTGGGATCATGGAGATAATGCAGTCATTTGGACCGATTTGGAGCTATGACATACACTGGGACCATGGAGGGAAGGGCTTCCTGAAGAAAGGGGGCACAGAGTGGGACAAGGGGTGGGAGGTATAAAGAGCTTTCCCAACTGTCTTTGAACCTCCACCCAATACTTCCCTTTGGCTAAACCAAGAAGAAAACAGTTACCAAAGGATCAGCGGTTTGCCAGCATCAACTCTGTGCAAAGCAGAGCAGAGCAGGGGAAGGGAAGAGGGTGACCAGTGGAATTGATGATCAGGGTTAGCATACAGTAAATCGAGCTGAGGAAGTTAAGTAAGCCAGATGTTACAGTCAGGCTGCATTTTAGCATCCCTATAAAAACAGCTGATAGAAGTCAGTACTACTATATATATTGAGTCTTAATGATTACCTTGGAGTATAATTATCCATGGGGTCTATGATCTCCAATTCTCCCAGGCTAGCTATAACTAAGCAAGACTAAGGAACACACAAATGGGCAGAAGATTTACTCTGAACACTCTGATGTGGGAAAAACTGGACTGTGCCCCTGGTGACATAGTGAATCTCCCAATTCTGCTCTCACTGGGGCCCTTCCTGTGAATATGTTTACATTTTCTAATTCACTACTGTTTCACACCAATAAGGGGGTAAATACCATCATACAACACAGAACACCAACAAAACTGAAATCTTGTCTATTTTTAAATGGCAATATTTTCTATCAGCTTCATCCCAGGCTGTTTAGGTCAAACAAGAGAATGAGAAAAAGGAAAAGGAAGGTGTCAGGATGGGTCAGGTTGAAAGAAGAGAAGCTACAGTCTACTCATTATCTCCTTTGTGGTTAGGTGCAGTTCTGGCTGCTTGCCATTAGGTAGATTGCCTAATACTCACAACAACTTTGAGAGGTAACAATTCTATTCTAAGTTTACAGATGACAAAATTCAGAGTCAAAGAGGCTGAACACCATGCTCAAGATGTATCTCACTGAGTGTGGGTTGCAGAAGGCTATTTACATTCCTTTTGAAACGTCAACTACCTTCTACTACACCAAGAATGTTTCTGTAAGCTTATACTCTTAAGTCATATTTTACACTGAAAAGATTATTTTTTATTTGAAACAAAATAAAATTCCTAAATGTAAGGAGAACATCTCTTTCCAGCATCTATGTAATCACTAGGCAAGGGCATGTAGTGCTTGGCAAAAGGGACAGGAAGAAAAGCATCCAAAAATTTAGGAGATATTCAAATTGTTCCCTCTTACATATTCCTACAGAATAAGATCACAGTTGTGTCAAAATGCATAATATAAGTGAGAATAGAAATTTGTAGTGGTAAAAAATAAGTCAATGTAATCTGAGGAACTTAACTTGCAAGTACTAAAATCAAGAAATCGCAATCCAGAGACTCACAGGCCAAAGAGTAAGAAAGCCAAGCTTTTTTTTTTCCCCATGATTTTGACCACATATAAATAAAGGGATATTTAGGGATCTCTTAGCATACAGTGAACTAGTAGGTAGAATTTCACTAATTACCGTATCATTACCTTGACATTACAGTGCACAATACCCCCTTTATTCATTTGTCCCATACCCAACATTTTATATTTATTAAATTTCCTGTAATCTTCAGATGGATGTTTACTTGGCATCTCACACCTCACACTTGGACCGTGAGTATGCTAAGTGCTGGGGATACAAAGTACTAAGGCACAGTATCTATTCCTGGGGAACTTTAAATCTAGCACAACACTTCCCAACTTTCTCCTCAGTGGTGCCCTTAGCATCTCAGTAATTTTTTTTTCGTTTTTACCAAACATCTGAGCCACAAGAAATACCTATTAATAGAGTTTACTGCCTTGTCAGGTCTAAACTACTTAGTAACTATTAATGTCCTAACAACTTAACATCTTTTGGGCACTGAACAACTTTTCAAACCTTGGAATCAGACTGGAAACACTTTCTTTTCATGTTCCAGAATGATTCTTATAAAGTACTTGGTTTTTATCACAGCAATTTCCAAAATCCAAGTTCTGCAAAGGTATGATGTTATGAAAAGCAATGAAGAGATCTAATGTTCAAATTCTGTATTTCATGTATTGTGTGACAGATATCTTTGTGCCCATTCAAAATCTGAAATGTCTCATAGCACTCTTATGGGTCGACCCTGAGGTCCCTAAGCACACAATTTGGAAACTAAGTTTATTGCAGAGTTTCTCAACTTAGGCACTTTTGGCTGGAGACTTTTTTTGTTGTAGGGGGTGCTGCTCTGTGCATTGCAAGATGTTTAGCAGAATCCCTGGCTTCCACTCAGTAGATCCCAACAGCACACACTCCTTTCAGTTATAACAATCAAAACTGTCTCCAGACATTGCCAAATGTCCTTTGGAGTATAAAATTATCCCCCTTTGAAATTCACAGCTTTAATGGAAAGCAGAGTTAAGTAAATGCACTTTTGCCAAGGGATAGCATAAACTCTATGATAAAGGTAACCATTTGGCAATGACCTTCATAATGCCAATCTAGGGATAAATTTTTAATGCATTTGACTCATAATTACCCTCTTAATTACCTTCTTAAAACACTACCTTTCCTTGAGCTTCTAATACTGCACTTTTCTGTTTTTCTCTCTAACTCACTAACCATCACTCCACAAACTTTTTGTTAGACCCTCTTTTCTGCCCTCTTAATGGCGTAGAGACCCAGAACTCAGAGCTTAGACCTTATTTCTTCACAGTCTATACTCACAGCTATGTCAGTGGACATGTCAGTACCATCATTTTAAGTATAATATATATGCTGATGATGCCCAAATTCCTATCTTTGACAATCCCTCTCCTAACCACTCCTGTCCAACTATTCCCTCAACATGTCCAAGTTGATGTTTGTTTGGCATTTAACTCCTAACATAGTCAAAACCCAATTCTATGTTTTCATTCCTAAACACACTCTTCAACTAGTGTTCACCATATCAGTAAATACCACAAAAACCCACCCAATTATTCAGGCCCAACAGCTCAAGCGTTGTCCTTGAGGCTTTTGTTTTTCTTCATCCGAGATCAAATCTAATGAATCCTGTCAACCCTATTTCAAAATAGCTTTCAAATGTGATAACTTCTACCTACCTTCACTACTGTCACCTAAATCCAAGCCACCATCAGCCCATTATTCCACTTCGATTTTTACTTCTAACAATCATACAGCAGCAAAGATGGTTTTAAAGCATAAATAAGATAATGTTACTACCATGCTTAAAACCATACAGAGTAAAATCCAAAGATCTTACTATGGCCTTCAGGATTCTCTGGATCTGACGTCTAGATGCCCTTCTGGTCTCATTTCTCATTGATCTTCTCTCGGTCCAAGTCTCCAAACCCATTTTTTGTTCCTGGAATGTACTAAGCAAGCCCAGGGTTTTTATATGTGTTATTCCCATGCCCAGAATGCTTTTCCTTCAGATATTTCTGTTGCTTGTGAATGAAACCAGAATATGTTATCCCCAAGTATGACTCTGTGATATAAAAATTATTTTAAGCTCAAGGCAATTAAGAAGCAACAAATGCAGGAAAAGCTCTCTCAACCCTCCCCTTTTTCTGAATAAAGGCAGCATATAAATTGTCCTTTTGCTGGAAACACTCTTATTAGCCCAGAGAAAGCACAAGAGGAATCTGCAAACAAATCTTTCTCCCTTAGTTTTCTCCCATGTATTTATTTTCCCACAGTTTTCCACCCTTGGGAGCCTAAAACTACTATTGCTACTCCTAACATTTTTCTAAAAAATTATTGTTCTTTATTGAATAACCGTCCTCATTCATTGTTGAAGATACTATGTAATCTGCAGTTCTAGGTCACCACTTTGAATTACTCTTTGTAAATGCTTCTCCCTTATGCCTTATACTGTATGCATTAATAACTTTTTCTCTTGTAAATCTGTCTCTTTGAATCCCAGATGAAAAGTGAAAATGGGTAGAAGTAAAGTTTTGCCTCCCTTCTACTTAGTACTTTCTTCTTCTAAGTCCTGCTCAAAATCATCTCTTAAGATACATTTATTTTTTATGGTTTATTTGTTTATATTCCATCTTCTCCACTGGAGTATAGACCCCATGAAAGCAGGAAATTTTGATTTTTTTTTTTTTTTTGGTTCACCGAGACTATAGTCAGTACCTACAATAGTATCTGGCATTTAGTAGTGACTCAAAGTATATTTTGTTGAAGACTACATGAATAGCAAAATAGATAAAGGCATGAATGAATAGGTCTGAAAGCTATGCCACAAGAATACAGAGAGACAAAACATTTGAGTCTGAATGGGTTGGGTTTAGGACAAGTTTCTTAGAGCAAGTGATGCTTTAGCTTGGTCTTGAGAAGAAGAGAAAAGCCAAAAGGTAAGAAGAGCAATCCAAGTTGAGAAAAGGGGTTGGTGGGTCAATGCTCAGAGGGTGAAGCAACAAGATTTGTTCAGGAAACTGGGCAGGTAAGCAGAGCTGGGGCAGAAGTCCTTAGCCATTGTATGCAAAGTACATCATGCAAAGTCACCATTCACATGCCCAACAGAAAATCTTTCACGTGGTTCTCAAATGGAGATGCATGCCCCTCTACTTATGGTGTATCAGAATCTCATAAAGTAAGGGGGTTGTGAAACTGGGAAGGAAACCTAGGGAGAATAAACGCTTAGATAAGTAGGCAGGATTTGCCAAAAAATAGCTTTAAAAGGAGAGTGTTTATGGGGCACGTGGGTGGTTCAGTTGGTTAAGCATCTGACTTCAGCTCAGGTTATGATCTCACAACTTGTGAGTTCAAGACCCACTTCGGGCTCTGTGCTGACAGCTCAGAGCCTGAAGCCTGCTTCAGATTCTGTGTCCCCCTCTCTCTTTACCCCTCCCCTGCTCATGCTCTCTCTGTCCTTCAAAAATAAATAAACATTAAAAAAAATCTTAAAAGGAGAGTGTTTATGTGTATATGCTCCTACACACCTAAGGATTGTTAATACTATCTTGAAAGTGATAGGGGCATTTTGAACCAAGAATTACCATAGTCAGAGGATTTTCTCAGTTTTATAAATATTATTTGAAGCTCATTTGAGGCTCATTTCATCAGCCTTCTATTATTCAGTTTGTAAGTTGCTTCTGGTTTTTGCTGTCACAAATAAAAGAGTAATCAACATACTACTTTATTAATTTTTGAGCATATTACTCCCTTAGGATAAATTTCTAGAACCAGATTTACTGTTAAGGGCTATAAATATTTTAAAGCTCTGATATATACTGCCAAAAGATCTTCCAGAAAGAATATAGTTACACGTTTTCCCAACAGTTTATCAGTGCCTTTTTGTCACACAGTTATTAATACCAAGTATTCTTTTAAATTTCAAATTTAATATATTTAAGTAGTACATCATGATGCTATTTTGCATTTTCTTGATTTTTAATAATACTGATCATTGTTCCATGTGTTTACTATCACTGGTACATCTCTCCTTTTAAAACGTCTGTACACATCCTTTGGAAAGACAAATCTTAGGAGTTTCCTGTATTGCACAAATATTGCTAACATTTAACAGTATTCAGCTGTTACTACAAACATTTATTAACCTAAGCGTACTACGGGCCAGAAAATGTTCTAAATATTTTAGATGTATTAGTTCATTTAATCCTCATAACAGTCATATGAAGGTGGTTTTATTAATGTATTTATTTACAGATGAAGACACTGAGGTATGGAGAAATTAGTAGCTTGATCAAGTTACACAGTTATTAAAAGACAGAGGTAAGGTTTGCCTCAGACAGATTCTTAACTTTTTTTGGAGGAGAATATCTGAAGGGAAAATGAATTTAATTTTGTACATGTTGACTTTCACAAGCCTATGGAATATTAGCTTAGTGGTTCTCAACAGCGGATAACACTGGTCCCCAGGAGAACTTTGCCCATTTTCTGTAGACATTCTTGGATCATCACAACTGGGGAGGGGTGCTACTCGTCTCTAGTGGGTACAGGCTGGAGATGCTGCTAAACATCCTGTAAGGCAGAGGGCAGCCCCCTACAACAGAGCATTGGCCAGCTCAAACTGTCAACAGCACTGAGGCTGGGAAACCTCCATCGACGTGGCTATATTTAATATGGAGTTTGGAATTCAGAAAAATGGCCTAGGTCAGAGAGAAAGATTCGATACAAACAATATAGAGGCACACTGTAAAAGGATTACATTTTTATGTGATCATATGCTGCTATATGCTTCTCTGCTCACTAGCAGCTTGTATCAAATTTATTATTAAGCTTTCAGAATTAAATTGACTATAAAGGCTGAGCATTTAACTACATATAATTCATTTATAGAGCACCCTGTTTTTCAGTAATTGTACAGAGAAATTAGGATTCCTGTTCTTGTTCCAAAAACAATGATGCAAAACAAAATCCCATATAATTATTATGTTTGTCACCAAAATGCTTGCAAGCAAATGGGGTCATTGCTGAGTAACACAAAGTGGAATATTTTAGACAAATTAGGCAATTCCAGTAATAGGAAACACGAAATTAAAGAAAGAATATATTAGAATTACAAGAACATTGTAAATAGACAGACAATTAAGGCACACTTTGAAACATTAGCTAGTGAGCCATGTGGTAAAAGGACTATTGCCATGTCTATCGATATGTCTATTGACATGGCAAGGCATACTTGATGGTTCAAAGAGTTTCCTCAGGAACTTAAGTGCTACTTTCGCTATTTGGAATTTTGGCAGGCATGCCAAGTTGCCAAGGTCACGTTCTACTGGCAAGCAGCAAAGTAAAAGGTACTGGTCCATGCACATTAGCAAGGGGCACGGTGCCAACTAGAGGGCATGGTAAAGGCCAGTTGCTTCCAGAATTAAAAAAAAAAAAAGTGTTATAACTACTTGTATTTTAAATTTTTTTTTTCAACGTTTTTTTTATTTTATTTTTGGGACAGAGAGAGACAGAGCATGAACGGGGGAGGGGCAGAGAGAGAGGGAGACACAGAATCAGAAACAGGCTCCAGGCTCTGAGCCATCAGCCCAGAGCCTGACGCGGGGCTCGAACTCACAGACCGCGAGATCGTGACCTGGCTGAAGTCGGACGCTTAACCGACTGCGCCACCCAGGCGCCCCTAACTACTTGTATTTTAAAGCAGTTTTTCACAAAAATCAGGGTTCCTTGAATGTTTGAAATATTTTATGGTTATTTCCAGCTAGAAAAATGAAACAACCATGACTATAGATACCAGGTATTTTAGTGGGGAGGAGTGTGCGCTCTGGAGTCAGATACCTGGATTCAAACCATGACTCTGCCACTTACTAGCTATATGATCTTAAATTTTTTTTTTAACATTTATTCATTTTTGAGAGACACAGGGAGACAGAGCATGAATGGGGGAAGGGCAGAGAGAGAGGGAGACACAGAATCCAAAGCCGGCTCCAGGCTCTGAGTTGTCAGCACAGAGACCGACAAGGGGCTCGAACTCACAAACCGTGAGATCATGACATGAGCCGAAGTTGAACACTTAACCAACTGAGCCACCCAGGCGCCCCAACTAGTTGTATGATCTTAGGCATATTATTTAACTGCTTTATGACTCAGTTTCTTTATCTCTAAAATGGTATCTATCTCCCCAGGTTCTTGCAAGAATCATATTAGTTAATACCTATAAAGTCCTTACTAAATGCTCACTAATCCTGAGTATTTTGATATAATTTTTGTCTTACTCTGCCTGGACAGCAGTAACAAAATACCACAAACTGAGGGACTTAAAACAACAAACGTATGTTTCTCATAGTTTTAGAGACTGAGAAGTCCAAGATGAAGGTGCTACCCTGTGGGAAGAGCCCTCTTCCTGATTTGTAGATAGCTGTTTTCTTGTTTGATCCTCCCAGTGTGGAGGGAGAAGGAGAGGGGGTGCTCTCTGGTCTCTTCTTATAAGGGCACTAATCCCTTTATAAGGATCCACCCTTATGATCTCATCTAAACCTAATTACTCTTAATAAAATCACCTTGGAGGTTAGGCCTTCCACATATGAATCTGGGGGCGGGGGGAGGGGAGAAAAATTATGTTATGCAGTCCATAAGAATTTCAAAACAAAACAAGACAAATATCGTGTGGTTAAATGTTCTTTTCCTAAAGATAACAGTCTTAAATCACAAAGAATCTCATCATTCATGAAAATTCTCTATTCTTCCAAGGATGTTAATGCCTACTCTGAACTTCTGTTATCATAATTCACTTTGCTTAATATAGTACTGACATAATCTTGAAATACTATGTAAAGATTTCATGCCATTTAACTCATATGCATATACCTTGATTCTTTTTTTTTTTAAGATTTTGTTTTTTTAAATTTATCTATTTATTTTGAGAGGGAAAGAGAGAAATCAGGAGCATGGGAGGGACAGAGAGAAAGGGAAAGACAGATCCCAAGTAGGCTCTGCACTATCATTGTGGAGTCTGACACTGGGCTCAAACTCACAAACTGGGAGATCTTGACCTGAGCCAAAGTCAAGAGTCAGATACTTGACCAACTGAGCCACCCAGGCACCCTGCATATACCCTGATTCTTCACAAGAATTTTTTATAGTATGTTTTGGACTGTCTTGAAATGAGGACTTTTTTCAATGTGAGAACATGCCAAGTTCTTGTGTGCCTCCAAGCCTTAGTTAAGCAAGGTGTCCAATACATCATTAGTAGTCAATGAATATTTGTTAAATAAAAGAACAGAAATATTTAATAAGGTTCTGTTGATTTGATAACAACATTATATATGAGAAACATAAAGGCTCTACCTTTACAATTTTTTCTTATACCTTGTATTCTTCCCATTCACTTTACTTTCTTCCCTTTTATTTATTTTTTGTTTGTTTGTTTGTTTGTGTTTTTATATTGGCCTGTAGTAAATTGGACTCTTTTGGTGTACAGGTCTATGAATTTTAGCAAATGTATAGATAATATGACTATACTCACAATCAGGATACAAAACAGATCCATCACCCCAAAAAGTCCCTTATGCTCCACTTACCCCAACCACTGGCAACCACTAATCTGTTCTCTGTCACTGTAAGTTTTACTTATAATATTAAAAAATTTTTTTTCACTGTTTGTTTGGAATAATTTCAAATTTGCAGAAATGTTGCCAAGATAATATATCAAGTTCAGCCTTCACTCCATTTCCCCTAATGTTACCATCATACATAACCTTAGGACATTTGCCAAAACTAAGAAATTAAAACACTGATACAATACTAGGAGCTAAACTACACATTTTGCTTGGATTTCATCAGTTTCCCCTCTGCATCCTATTCACTGTTCCAAGATCCAGTCCAGGGCGCCACGTTGCATGGAGTGGCTGCATCTCATTGATCTTCTCTGAAATGTGGTGGTTTCCAGTCTTTCCTGGAGTTTCATAACCTTGACACTTTTTAAAGATTACTGCTCAAGTATTCTGCAGAATTTTCCTCAGTTTCAGTTTGTGTGATGTTTTTGCATTATTAGACTGAGGATATGAATTTTGGGGGGACGTTAAAAGGTGAAATGCCTTTCGCCTCACATCCACATAAGTACAGTAGATCTCCACACATATCACTGGTGATGTTCACTTTGATCCCTTGGTTAAGGAGGTTTCTGCCAGGTTTCTCCACTGTAACATTACTATTTCCCCTTTCTATACTCCATTCATTGAGTCATTCGTGGAGTCACTAATTTAGTATTGTTATTATGACTACACTACTGCAAACAACCCTATCCTGTGAAAGGAGCTTTCCATTTACTCCTCAGCATAAACATGAGACAAGTATTATCATCCTGATTTTATAAAGGAATTGAGGCTCACAGGAGTTAAATACTGCTTAAATAGTAAGAGATTAGAAATAAAATCAAGTCCATGAATATCTGATTCCCAAACACTTGCTCTCTTCTTACCAGGCTGCTCTTTCATCTACCCCCAAACACATATAAATGAAAGTGAAGCAATAAATTCCTGTCACTGTTTCTAAGTATGCAACTCACATATTTCACTTTTCTACTTTAACATACCAACATATTGGAACTAGCGTGTATATTTCATAAATGTGGCTGAGCTGTGTGAGAATTAGCAAACTGATAGACAGGACCTGTCATTAGTGGGGATACCAGACAACATAGATAAACATCACCAAGTATGGGAAGAAGAGGCCCAAATGGAAAGTGACATACCACAGGATGAAAGTGAATGCATGACGAGAAAAGAAATTCAGAAGGTGAATGCCAGAGAAGTGTACAGAAATTAATGGCAGAGAACTGTCAGGGGAAAAATACTGTAGCTCTCCTCTCCCATACAATCAAGGCTATAGGGAAATGAATGGCCTACAGCAAAATAACTCCATGATAACTTGCAGAGCACAGCACAGAGCAGGGATCATTCCAGTCACTAAGAACAATGTACCGCCTGAGACCTATGGAGGCCTGGAGGTGTCATCCATCAACTGAGGCCTTAAGAAAGATGCTGGTCTACCTCTTTACCCAAAAGTTGAAACTGAGATGCTCAATTTCAGGATTTGGGTGTTTCCAAGAGTTGTAAAGTCTGTGAGCACCTAATGGTTAAAAACTCAGATATTATTCACATTTCCCTGGTTCTTAACTACCCCCCACCACATAATTTTTAGGTCAGATTGGATTGGACTTGTTTTCCCTCTATATGCAAAGTCCAGTGGTTTTCCTCATTTAAGGGAATTCCCAGGGCCTTACAGTATTATGGCTACTTCTGGCTTTAACTTCCTGTCTCCACTAAATTACTGTTTTCTGCTCGCATTTTTCACTTTTATCCATGCCCTGGCACTGATCCTGTTGTTAACATAAATAAAAAAATTATCCTTTTGATCCCTATAAAAATAAACCCACTCATTTGTGGCCTTTCTGTGGTAATTTGATTTTATTGTTGAATTGGGGAGAAGAGTGTAGCATAAACACTGTAAAATACGAATATGTGACACATCTATTTTTTAAGTTCTTTGGTTTCATCCTCTCATTACTTTTCCATACCTTCTCTCCCCTGTTCCACCTCTTTTTATTCAGTTCCACTCCTGTGGGAACAACAACAACAACAACAACCAGATTTCTTCCATTTTCCTGGCACAGGGAGTTGGCTCTCTCCTACACTAGTCCAAAAATTCACCCCTCAATTTCTTCCACTTTTTTCAGTTAGAAGATGAGAAAGCAGGAGGGGAAAGCATGGAGACAGGCTTTATTCAGGTTACACTTAAAATGTTAGTTTTACAATTATTCCTGTTGATGACGTTTGTGTAGCAGAGTAAATGTATGTTTTGTCCCATATGACCCAGCTAATTCAGTGAGGGTTAGGAGAATGTGGAAATATGGTAGCAATAATGATATTCTATTAAACGAATTTCCAGAAGAAGCTGAAGAAGTGTGTACACAGGTATACTCACAATATTTCATGCCAGCATTTATTTCATAAGTCACTTTTTTTTTAACTTTGAAAGCTTCTACAGAGACTAGTAACTATATGATTAACTTCACTGATACCTTCACCAGTACATTCTCATGAATTTATGAAGGCTTATGTAGGATTTTCATTGAGCACTATTAAGTTAATTATCTCCCATTTTCTTAAAATTCAAACATATGTTTTATTAGCACAATAATATCTTGGATATCAGAATGCTAATCGAATGAATCATTCAGGCTGGTTTAAATTTCTGTGTAGGTAAAGGTCAAACACTAACTGTAATATATTAGCTATTTTAAATGAGAAACCTTTCTTAAATATACACATAATTCTCAAGTTCTTAAACAGAATATATTGATATAACCATATGTTTCTTCAGTGACTGTGGGTCATCCTGAAAGTTAAATATTTTATTACCTTTTGTACATATAACACCATCCTTTTGAAGAATATATCATTGTTCCCCAAACCTAAATGGTCCTTTCTTAGTGTGAGTTCTCTTAAACTAGGCAAAATTTTACTGCTAGGGGTTTATTTGAGAAAGGATTCTATAAAACACCAACAGCAGAGCAGGGAATGAGACAGTAAAGGAAGGCAGCCAAGAAAAAGCAAATTACAACGATGGACAACTGGAGCTTCATCCCTCTGGGGAACTCTGGTTGCCAGCGTACAACACATTCTTTAGACTTAACCAAGGGGTAAGGAAGCTGAGATATTTACACATCTACTCCTGTCAGTCATTGGTTGTAGGATACTTCCTGGTCGCATTAATTCTCTGGCACTTCTGACCTGTCATGCACCTGTAGTAGGCATTTGGTATAGGCTTGAGCCACCAAAGAAAGCTCTCAGGCAAAGACAGAACTGTGCTGGCAAAAGCCAGACCATAAACGAGCCCTGAGAGATATGGGTGGGGAGGCCTACACTTTCTGCTACAAGCTCGGAATACAAATTGGAGTTCCTTTGTTTACCATTTCTAGTTCTGTCTGCCTCATGGTGGTTGATCATCTCACAGATTGTTTCTTGCCTGCTGGTAGGCTTCCCTCTGAATTTCTTATGTTTTGTTTTCTAGCTCTGTGTATCTAGAATGTACATTTCAAAGGCTATTATAATTGGTTATGAAACAGAAGTAAATCTTTTTTGCTTAAGGCCCTTACAAACTATCCCCAGAGAAACATTTTCAGACTGAATATAAAACTTGGGTTGTTTCAAAGCATTCCTGATACTTCCTTTGTGCTGGAATTTGTTACCAATAAAATGAGATTCCTGAAAAGCTGAGTTCTGGATGGAGAAGCTATTACCAAACAAATGACTGTATGTAGATATGAATTCATCAGTGAAAGAGATCACAAATGTCCAGCACGAAGTTTAATCTTATGACACCCTCATTAAAATTATAGATGTGGATCAAGTCTATGACCATAATGAGGGGCTTCAGTAGACTGTTTTAGGAAATTTGTTGAGAGTGTTACAGTATCATTATCTTAAAATATCTCATGGCACAGACAGTAATAATAAGAACATCAACAGAAATACAGTAATAATTTGGGATGATATAAAAGCCATATATGACTTCTGAATAAAAGTGATGGTCTGACCAAATACATTTATTGCTCATGCTTTCAGAAATACCATAAAATGGCAGTAAAATAATTAAAATTCATAAGCCTACAATTAAAAAGCTAATGGAACAGGAGACAAAACTGAGCAAGAGAGTTCAATGAAATTTTAAAGAGAAAAAGTGAAATGAACAGTGATAAACACCGTGTTGAATGGAGACAGTGCCACATGAAGTAACTACAGTGAGCAAGTATCCATTTGCCTCAGGCCGCAGAATCCCCCAGAGATTCAGAACTTGCAAGCACAGGCACTAAGGAAGGTGAGTGGCCAGGTGCAGGATCAAAAGCAGAGGGGCTGCTTTAAGGTCTGATTAAATTTTTTTTTTCAACGTTTATTTATTTTTGGGACAGAGAGAGACAGAGCATGAACGGGGGAGGGGCAGAGAGAGAGGGAGACACAGAATCAGAAACAGGCTCCAGGCTCCGAGCCATCAGCCCAGAGCCCGACGTGGGGCTCGAACTCACGGACCGCGAGATCGTGACCTGGCTGAAGTCGGACGCTTAACTGACTGCACCACCCAGGTGCCCCAAGGTCTGATTACAAAGCATTTAAAATGTCATGTCCTCTCCCCAGTAGCCAAGAGATTTCTCTTCCTCTCTAGGTCTCTTTCACCCTCTACACATACTGCACGTGTTATGACTACAAGCGGAGAGATTTATTCCTTGGATAAACTGAACTGATACAGGGCCCCAGTCCTAGCAGAAAACCTGAGATGCATGTAGAGCTGAAAAGTGGCAGGCTGACTGAGTACATGTCTGCATAGCCTACTCGCCAATCTACTTGCTGAGCTCTGACAGCCAAGTGTATTCCCTTCAAATAGAAGCCTGGAAGATTCCTCTCTGGAGACACTGAACAACTCATGAGAAAAAATCTAAAGACACTGCTGTGCAAGGATTCTCCCTAAACACAAGCACACAAATACACATACACCCAAAGGACTGCTAACTACTCAAACTTCCCACACAGGAAACCATTCAGTCCACAGTGACCACACAAATAATGAGCTTCCATTGAGTAAATGCTCACTCTTAAACATGAAAGCTTCCAACATTCAGTAGATCAAACAAAGGAAAAAAAATGTGAAAGGGGTAGGGAACAAAGAAAAAGCATTAAGTGCAGGTAGAAGAACAGAAATTTGATTAACTATAATTAATATTCTCTAATAAAGCTACCTAGTACATTAAAATAAGAACAGTTTTCTTTGATAAAGGAATGCTCTTAAAAAGTGAAGAACTTTTGAAGCACTATAAAAAATGAGTCTCCAAATTGAAAGACTCTGCAGAAATACCCAGCAAAATGAATAAAAGAAGACTAACGCATATACCTGTGAAATTTTAGAACAGAGATAAAGAGAAGATTCTAAAAAGCTTCCAAAGGAGATGAGGAAGCCACATATAAAGGAAAGAGCATCAGATTGAGACTGGAATTCACAATGATTTTCAACTGGTGCTCTTGGCTTGGCCACACAAATCTATTAACAACAAGGAGACAAACATGACATTTTCAGACAGGTAAAAACTCAGTAAATATAAGCTACCATAAAATGTTCTTCAGGAAATGAAAGCAAAAGAAAAACCAATGAAGAAGCCATAAGGATCTAAGAGAGAGGGGATCACCCAAGAAAACAGCAAAGGAAAAGATGCAGGATCAGTACCACCAGAGAGCAACCAGTTCATGGTAGAATGGGTTGGAAACTCCAGGAAATGTTGCAGGTTTGGACATATTTAAAAAAAATTAAATTTATTTACTTTGAGAGAGACAGAGAGGGAGAGAGAGAGAGGGAGAGAGAGAGAGAGAGAGAGAGAGAGAGAGAGAGAGAGAGAGAGAAAACGCATGCAAGCATGAGTAAGGGGAGGGGCAGAGAGAGGGAGAGAGAGAGAATCCCAAGCAGGCTTTGCACTGTTGGTGCAAAGTCCGATGCGGGCCTTAAACCCGTGAACCGTGAGATCATGACCTGAGCTGAAATCAGGAGTCAGAGGTTCAAACGACTGAGCCTGGTGACCCTGGTGTCCCTGGTCAATGTTCTTTATAAACACATGGCAGAAATATTTAAGCATAGAAAATCAGATAAATGGGGGGGGAGGTAAACTTATAATTAACTTCAAGAAAACGGCAGCATTGCACCATCTCGCGGTCCGGGAGTTCGAGCCCCGCGTCGGGCTCTGGGCTGATGGCTCAGAGCCTGGAGCCTGTTTCCGATTCTGTGTCTCCCTCTCTCTCTGCCCCTCCCCTGTTCATGCTCTGTCTCTCTCTGTCCCAAAAAAATAAATAAACGTTGGAAAAAAAATTAAAAAAAAAAAAAAAAAAAAAAAAAAAGAAAACGGCAGCATTGAATAAGAGGCATGGTTGATTCAGGAGTAACATTTGACTAGTCATGTAAATGCTAGTTGATTTTATTTAATATTATGATACAACCATTGGGGTGGGTGGGAAGAAATGTACATGTACCTTATATATACATGTGTGTATGTGTGTGTGCATTTGTACATTTGCACGTGGCATGGGTACACCATGGGTGGATATATATAAATGGATACTAGGAAGAAATTCCTCATCTCGTATATGACTATGTTATTTCAAAGTATTAATGTAAAAGAGGCAACAATACATACATTTCGTATATGACTATGTTATTTCAAAGTATTAATGTAAAAGAGCAGAAAAAAGCAACAACTGCTAAAAGTAGTTGCCTCTGTGCACTGGAAAAACAAACTGGAGAAAGACACAGCAGGGCATTGCTATTTTCATTCTAAAAGTTTTTACTTTTTAAACTGAATGCATGCTTTATTTTTATTTCTAAAAAACTATACAGAATTAATATATATAACATTTTAATAATTTTAGTTGTTAAGTCACAGAGAACCCAAAATTCAAGTCAGTGTTTAAGGCCTAGAGAGTCCTCATTATAGTTAACATCAAAGCTGAGAGAGAGGAGGGATAAAATAGATGTTTATGATATTCCATAAAAATTGTATTTAATAAGGGTACAAATTAATTTTCAAAACTGGTATACTTTAGTAAATAAGTAGGCCACCTTTTCCCCCATCCTTCTATGCTGAAGTAATCAAATATTTTGCTCAAGTTAGAAATATGTTTAAGAGAGCTCTTCATCTATTGTAGACAACAGTTTTCCTGGATATAGTAGCTGAAATGTGATAGTTCAATTTGAGAGTATTTTAATTCGTTAAATATAAAACATAATAGCAAACAAATGCTGTGAACAACAAAAAGTCCATTTTACAATATTCTCTTTCAGAATCATCATTTTGACGCAACATAAAGAGTCCATTTTTTATCACGCATCAACCTTTTAAACATTTCCTTTATTTGTGTATTGAAATTGAGTTCACTATAACTCAGCACAGTTGTGGTTCTGAGAAGTTAAAGGCATTGAGTTTTGCTTACATAGGCACATATGGACAGAATTACATTTTTATAGTTGGTGAATCAAAAAGAATAGTATGAAAATAATGGAGAATTTTTTCCCTCCCTATTTCCTTATTTATAAGAAATTCATCAAATTATCTATTGAAGACTGTCAAAAACTAACATATACATGATGAATTAACTTCAGAGCTGTTTGACTTTTTTTCTTCAATCACAGAAAAAGGTGATTTTCTTTTAAGTTTTTAAAATTCTTTTAAGAGTCTATTTCTTATTTGGTTAATTACATGCACATCAGAGAAAAGAATTTGGAGATATTAAGTTATCATTTAACAATTTCTCCAGTTTATGTCGTGATTTAAACTCTTACTTTCTCAACTAAAATAGCAATATGAGTGCAACAAAAGTCCTTAATAGAGCACATTTGTATGTTATTTATAGTTTGCTAGTCTATATACCTCAATAAACTGAAGACCAGTAAAGAACCCTATTATTCCTGGGTTTACTGAACAGTAATAAAAATTTAAAATAATAATAATAATGATCAGAAAAAGTAAGAATAGTGGTGTAACTATATTATGAACTGGGGGAAGAAGAGGAAAATTATTCTCATTACCAGGCAATAAGTCAATAGACTGTGTTTAATAAATGAATATATCAAATAACTTCTTTATTTTTTAGAAGGTGATAGTTTTTTAATTTTTTGTTTTGTTTGTTTTGTTTGTTTGTTTGTTTTAGAGAGAGAGTGCCAGGAGGGGAGAGGAGCAGAGGGAGAGAGAGAAAATCCTAAGCAGTCTTCAAGGCTCAGCATGAAGCCTGACATGGGGCTTGATCTCACAACCATGAGATCACAAACTGAGCTGAAATCAAGAGTCAGATGCTCAACTGACTGAGCCACCCAGGCGCCCCTCAAATATCTATTTAAAGATATAGACCTTTAAGTAACCATCCAACTCTTGATTTCAGCTCAGGTCATGATCTCACAGTTAGTGAGATCCAGTCCCAACTGGTTCTGTGCTGACAAGAAGAAGCCTCCTTGGGATTCTCTCTCTCCCTCTCAATCTGCTCTTCCCCTGCTCTTGTGCTCTCCCCCCGCCAAGATAAATACATAAACAGTAAAAAAATGAAGATACAGATGTTGTTTCTATAAGCATAAAAGGCAGAAACTATTAAAATTGGTTAATATGGGCAGGACTGGGAATAAGGTGAAATGGGACAAAGAAAGGTTTCTTTTTCATTGTAAGCCTTTCCATACTGATTGATGTAATTTTTTAAAACTATATATCTGTATTTAAACTTCCAACACTTTACAAGAACATGCATTTTTGTGCACATGCATTTTATCTTATACACACACATAAATATTTTATATACATATATACACATATAGAATTAAATACCTGATTTTTTTTCAAACATGAAATACATCTTCACAAGTTTGTAACACTAGGGGAAACCCCTCAGAAAGCTGAGTGGACCCAGATGGTGAGTTTACAATGCATGACCAATACCCTATTTCTGAACTTTTAATAAAATAAAAAGTTAATGAATGTAAAATAAGAAACCTCATACCCTTTAGAGACTTCTTGGCAAGAGTTTCTTTTTTTGTTTTGTTTCTAGAATATTTTGCATTAGTTGAAAAAATTCCCTGCCATCTCACTAAACGTATAAATCATTTGTTGGAGCCACACAGCAGAAGTGGCTTTCAGCAAGGGTATCATTTTTTGTTCAGCACTAGTATGTAAAACATTGTTTATGTTCTGAAGCAGTCATGTGGCTACCTTCACATGAGTGAGTCTCCCTCAATTTTGGGAGCAGCTTCCACAGGATGTTACCAATATTATTTTCAGAAAGAATATATATATTATTTTTTAATTGTGCCATCCTTAAAGCACTAAATGTCTATTTTATAAAAAGTAATTTGAATATAAATCAGATCAAATTTGAGAAGCTTCCAATGATGCCTTTAACTTGACAGAAAAGGAACTGATAATTGTGTGCATTTTATGTAATTTATGCTTGTGCTCATTATGTAGTTTATTTCAAACGTAGGCTTATTTTTTGTTTTTTTTTTCTTTTGTTTTTATAGTTAAGAAGAAGTGCATTCATATATTATTGAGAAAAGAGACTTGGGCTAGTTGAATTCACCAGTTTTTAAAATCCTTACCTTGCTTCCATTAGTTTGGTAGGGTACATGATTTGCCATGACATCCATCCTTTTAATATGAGTTACAAAGTTCAGTATTTGAATGTGACAATATTTACTTATAGATTTATACTACCTACAACATTTCATCTAATTTATGTGCAAATTACTTTCTGAATCTGTTTTAGCATCTACATTGGAAATCTATAGGGACATTAACATGTTATTGAGTCAAGTAAGGAAAAAGGCTTTACACCCAAACATTTGGGATCCAAGAGACTCACAGAAGGACAAAGACATCAAGCAAGAAAATAGAAACGTAATATAAGTACCCTAGGAAAACTCTGATGACTGAAATAGCCACTTCACCTCAGGTTTTTTACTTATGTGTTTCCTTTGGCAATATATATCATTCCAAATATACGTGCTCTAGACTGGGCAGGAAATTGTTCAAGGTGAAGGGAAGAGCAGTGAAGAAGGAGAACAACTGCCTTCTCATGCTTCATATTCTGACAGATGATAAACTGTATTCCATACCAAATCCCCATTCTCATTGGTTCCTATCTTCTTGTGTATCTACCAGTGCCATAAAATGTATTGTTATTAATATTATTACTGCAAACCGTTTATAATTTGGAAACATTATACCACTTTTAGAAGTGACTTCCTAGAACAAAACCAAAAAGAATGCTCCAAGTATATAATCAGGAGTTTGTTAAGTCAATTTTAATGCTTATGAGAGACTATGGGACAGTAAGTTAAGGGGCAAAGAAGAATAAACATTAGTCTTATTGATTATATCTCAGAATTATGAGTAAGGGACCAGAAAATCCATTCAGTCTGAAGATCCAAAAAAGAATTTATTCCACTTCCTTTGCTTATAAATATATTGGTTTACATTAATGATCTTCTTATTTGCACTTATGTATAAGATGCTACATTAATATGTTACACTATACTTCTTATACCAGTATTTATCATTTCTATTTATCAGCTCTAAAACTAATAAGCATTTATACTGAAAAATAAATTAATTTTGACTGAAAATTATTTTAGAAAACAACTCATGGAAACTATATTCTGTATAGTAGACAGTTTGCATAAAATATTAGAATGTATTATAATAGCCTTTAAAATTAAAATTATTTTTATCATCTACATAGAGACATATAAGGTAAACATTCCAAAAAGTTCAGAATTCAAAAACTAAAATCATATTAACATTTTTCATCATTTAAATTCCACATGAATATTTTAAACAGGAAACTCATAGATTTCTATTTTAATAAAAGATTTTTATTTTAATTTGATTGAACATTTTCCTTAAAACTTATTTACCAAAACTAACTACTGCTTGGTGTAAAATATATCAGACTTTTTATCCTAATTAAAACTCTCAGAATGACTTTTGTATTTTGAACCCTAATTTAGAGAAAACCAACAGAGATATTTTTTTTCAATATTATCACAAACCTGACACCTTCCTCACTGAGCCACAAGATTTCTTTCAATAACTTTTAAATCTAATCTTGTGATATTACCCAGAGATCCCCAACAATTTTCTCAATGCTTCAAAATTCTTTTTCAACAACATGAATTTACTTCATTAGACATAAGCCCATAAAGGTGAAGGGGGAGGCAAAATGGAAAGAAAGATGGCAAAATGTAGATCAATTCAGCTTTAAAATTCTGCAAAAGCCCTGCAAGTTCCACTCTTTAACAATTTTTTTTTCCAAAAATTAGTAAAGGTTATAGTTTCAAAGAGTAAAAGAAAATATCGGAACCACTACCGCTCTCTGATCCTTTCTCCTAATGTTCCTCTCTTTTTCGTAACTATAGTCCTAGAAACGGCCAGACAGAACCACAGGGAAATGATCTTTCACTATCACATCCATGTGAATCTGTACATTTAACCTCAATAATTCTTTCACCCACAATTCTTCTAAAAGTTCATCTTTTTCTCTACTAAATTGGTGACTTTTATTGTTATAATCTCTAGAATGTAGAACATTGCTCTACATTCTGGCTTACCTTTCTTTCAAAGAAATTTTCACCCAATTTCTTATTGACTAGACAGAACATTTTTTAAAGCTCCACCTAAGACCCCATTGCCTTTGAATTAGTTACTATCCTACATGCTCCTGACCTACCCCATGTATCCTTTCCTCTCAGGCTGTACTTCAGGATACTGTTAAGATAGAGTTGAGCGTTTTCTTTTTAAGTTATGTAGGCTATCCTAAGTCACAGATCCTTTGTACTACAAATAGAACTGATGTAGTTAATTGAAGGCTTCCTGCTGCTGTACGTAGTCAGCTACTGAGGTAGCTTGGAATTTCAGTGAGTTCTTATAACATGGAGCCCAAAGGCAACTTTAATTCCTCTGATACCCTTATGAGATTAACTTTGATAATATGTTTGGTGACACATTGACAAGAATTGGCTTTTCCTACCTTTTACAACTATTGTATTACAACTACCAGAGTCTGAGTCTTCAGCTGTAGATACAGAGTAGTAATAAAGATGTGTCAGTTGAAATACCTGTTTCAAATTTTCCACTGCTCACAAAATACCACCTTTTAAAACATTTTAGTACCTTTATACGTGATGGCCATTGAGCTCTAGTAGTTTATTTTGCCGTGTTCACAGCATGCTTCTTTTGGTGTGGGAGTGGTCAGTGGGAGGGTTTAGGCATCACTCTAGGGGAAAGATGATTCAGGTACAAGAATTCTCAAACAGTAACTTAAAAACAATGCTATATAATTCCAACAAAATATCATAATCAAAAGTTCATATAATGATGAATTAAACACTTTGTGTACCTTTCCTATGAAGGTGGCAGGTTTCCTGAGGAAACGTTCTTTGTGCACTCCTAAAATAGTAGCTAAAACCATGAGCTTCAACTGGTCTAGAACAACTGCTGGGTGACACACAAAGACACAAAATAGAGTAACTACAGGACATCGCGTCTCAGGTAGCAAGGCACCCTGGACTGCTCAAGAGGCAGCACTGGCAGTTAGTACTTAAAGCCGGGTGAACCAGAAATCATATGCGGCAAGGGAAAGACACCTGTGGGAAAACAGTCCAAGAGATGGAGACAAGGCCAAAGAACCCAAACGCCAGACAATGGGCATCCTACTCTGCTCTCCAAGGCCAGACTTAGCTTAAAGAAATGCCAGTCCTATATTCAAAGAGCAATCCCATACACTACGTAATACCCAGATGGATTATTTTTGTAAAGACTGCAAATGATGATAGGATTACAGGTGTCGGGAGAGAAGTAGACTTATTTTCTAAACACTTAAACTCAGCAATCTTAAAGATTTCTCTTCTGTGATTACCAAAGTGATTAAGAAATTTCAAGAAGGAAAAGAATAGAAGCATCAAAGCCTTTTGTACTTTGTCACTTTAAAATGTCTATCCAGATGACATTTTTCTATCAGTTATTTGTTTTAAATCACCAGTATTACTTGTTATATACTGTTACATCTGGCCCCTGTCTAAGTCGTTCCATGTGTCAACACATTTGCTCTGAAATTAAATTTATCAAATAATTAGTTATTTTTGTCCTGTGAGAACAGTTGAGGAAGCACACTATAACATGTAAACCTATGAGGCTTTACTGATTCAGGCTGATTATTTAGTCTTTCCTAGCTTATAATGAATGTCATACTAAAAACTTAAATGTATCACCATTATTAAATCTTGAAATGATTTTGGAGTCTCCTAAGATCTCTTAGTGTATTAAAAGTATTACATTACATTTAGAAAAACAACTTTCCTTCTCTCTATATATACTTTTCTATATTTCATATCATATATACATGAAATGCCAAGTTTTATTACAAACTCCTACCCAAAATCTTTTAGACAAACTCTCCATGTACATTTTGAACCAGGTGTTGAGATAATAACATTTCATTTAGCAATGTTATAATTCATATCTATTCATTACAATTCACTCCCTAAATCTCTCTCTCTCTCAATCTCTGAAGAGACACGGAGAGACAGAGAGAGAGTATACAGACAGGCCTTTCTTAATCTTCCTCCTCCTCCAAGCTTGAGCTTTATTTTCATATGCATTAATACTTTTCATAAAAGAATGTCATGCCATTAGCTTTAGATTTAAATATCTTGAAGTCACAACGTATAATACGCTGCTATCCTGAATCCGACCTTCGTACAAGTTGTGCCCTTGCCTTAACTTAGACTAACTACTAAGAATAACAGAAAGTGAGCTCCTCTCAACTATAGGTCTGGTAGCAGGCTCTATCACAAAGTAGATAAGTGGCTGAGGTAATTTCAGTTCCCTTAAATAAGAAAAGGCAATAGTCTACATCTGAAATTTACAACTGACTAGTAATTCTGAGTTTAAAATCCCTGCAAAACTAGAGGTTTTCTTCAAGTATAAGAAACAGTTAACTTTCAGTTCTCAAAGCAATACAGCAGTTAATTACATATGGATCATCCTTCTCATATTCACTATATATGTAAATATATGTATACATGTAGATGTATGTGTGTTGTGTGTGTACGCCAAGGCCCAATTTCCACATATCTCTCATATTTGATTACTCTGAAAATAGCCAGCCCAGCCAGATGCTGGTTTCCATTGGACTCTTTTTGCCTCTATGCTTTCACTGCTTAAGGTTTTTCACTCTCTTCCTTCCTTCCCTCATTCAATAAAAATTGGTCAATGTTACCCACCAGGATCCCCTGTACATCTGTCAGTCCAGATGGGTAGCATGACAAGCAATGGGAATAATACACACATACACGTGCGTGCACACACACACACACACACACACACACACACACACACTTCAAGGTCTATGAGAGCAAGTGTACAAGACTTTGTTTTGTGCCCTCATCTATCTTAGGCACCTAGACAATGCCTGGTACATAAATGGCACTCAAAAAATACTTGTCAAACGAATGAAGAGTGGCATCATATCTACCCAGTCATGAATGCTAGAAACAGAAGAGTCATTCTAGATCCCTCCCCCGCCCCTTATTTTTGCATTAATTTCTGATTTCTCCATTTCCGGTCCTTATAGTTCCCTCTCATTATCCTCTCACTATTTCTGCCCAGGTGCTTACAGTTAAGAGTTAACGGACTGTATAATAGTTACACAACCCATTTTAAGTAGTATCCCATCCTTGACACCACAACCAAAGTTACATTTCTAAGAAGTATTTCTGATCATCAGCTCTACTGCTTGAAATCCTTCAGAGGTTCATAACCACCATCTTCTCATGGAACTAAAGGGCCTTAATCATCTGTCTCCTGCCTATTCTACATCTTCATCTCCTACCACAGCCACATTATAGATCAAGCCCTCCAACTACCCTCCAACACACAGAACTTCCCTTCAGTGATCTCCTTTGCAAGGCCTCTCAGGCCTTCCCAATCTCGCATTTCTGGCTTTGGCACCTATTGAGCTCTGTTTACTGTGCCATTTTCCTAAACTCTAGACAGTGTGCTCTGAAGCAAGACATGGCAACATCCACTTTGGAATAAATTCAGTGGGCATCCATTGATGCTTCTTGATTTAAGCTGTCGAGCCTCTATAAGCTCAGTTTCCTCACTCTTTTTCCCACCACCTACAAAGAGGGTTCTAAAGAGGAACAAATGAAATATCATTCATTGAAAGTTCATAGCACTTGATACTCACGGGATATTATTACTTTGTAAGACACAATCTTGACCCCACTTCAATTGCTGCCCCTAGAAAGTCTAAAAAGATGGAGCAAGAAATAAGACAGACCCATTTTGTATGTTTGTTTGTTTGTTTGTAACCTGCCTGTTTCTTATTTCACTATTAGCAAATGAGCTGTATGATGTATCTGAATGAAAGCTAAGATACTATGTCCTAACCAGTTGCAGGTCTGGGAAGAATGTGACTAGGAATAAATGATCAATCCTCAGCATCAAGAGAAGAAATGAAAATGTGGCCAGATTGCTGGGAGTGTGCTCTGAGTATACTGTTAGAAGATTCTGCCTCCTTAGAGTCTGCCAGCCTGGACCCTCACCCCCAGAGTCCTCCACATTCATATAACTCTAATAAAATTTCTATCCCTATATCTAAAGATGTATTTACTAATCAGACACTTGATGATTTAAAATCTTTCGGTGTGTGGCTCTTACTTCTGAATGGCCCTAAGAATTTTTTGTGCTTGGAAGAGACGACTTAGCCATTCACAGAGAGGCAATCTCTCTATAAATGAACAGATTTCCACACGTGGGCTGTAATATATGCATAACACATTTCTCTCAGTGTTAATTTTGGTCTAACATCCTCCTGATGGTCTTGATTACCTTGGAGACTTACATCCTGTGTTCATATATACGTAGTTGTTAGTCACTTTTACTAAGCTGTCTCACCACCATTTCTCAAGAATGATAATAGAAGACACAATATTTCAATAACTCATTTTTCCTTTCAACAAATGTTTATTCAACTTCCTCTTTCAAGGCACTTTGCTAAGACTTAGTTAAATTTAAGTTCCATGTAAAATAGACAAATCCTGTGAAGGTCCAGCTAACTTTGTAGAAAAAATAACTGGAACCATTTGAACCAGTATCAAAAAGTTTTAGTAATTAAAGGTCTATCTTTTAATTTATAAGTAAAAACCATTGGAACCATTATCAAAAAGTTTTAGTAATTAAAGGTCTATCTTTTAATTTATAAGTAAAAAAGTTAAGTATCTTAATAAAGATTTGCTTTAACTGATTTTATTATCCTTTTTCTAAAAACTGTAAATCCTAGACCGTTGTTTATGATCAGTCATATTCATATGGCACCGATGCCAATACAGTGTGTATCAACGGTATCCAGAGAAAGCAATAACACATGATTAAACATGGTGAGACAGTGTGGCAACAAATGCCTTTCAGAATAGCATATTACCAGGAAAACCAATAGCAATAATTTTTAAAATTGGAGTTATTAGAGGCTTTATCCACTTTGCTTATTTTATTCGTGGTGTGCTAATCAAATACACGTATAGCTGGGCACTGATTCCATGTAAACAATCTATGTTGTGACAAATCTCAAGGCATCTGGTTAAGTCAGATATCTCCCTTTGGGAATTAAAATGAAACTAGAAGTGTTTGCTCTTAAAATCTGTACCCTAGTAGATAGCATCCAACACAGAATCAAACATCCCATCTAATTTTTCCAATGCCATGTTTCCAAAAGGAAATTACATTAAATTCCTCCATTCAAAATGCAAAAAGCAAGACATCCAAGAATGAGATTTCCAGCAGAATGTAATTTTGAAGACATGATTTTTTTTCCATTACTGGAGATATCAAACATTTTAAAAGCCTGTTCTTTCATAATTGGATTCCAGATCATTATTTTTTTGGCCAAAAAGAAAGGTTTTCTGCATTCTTAAAATAATTAGGCAGGATTTCAAATCAAATTATCCAATTTCAAAGCTCTATTTTTCTCTCTAAAATGCCTGTTAGGGAAGGACTGCTGATGACTAAGCTCTGTGTCATTCTCATGGCTTTATTAGGAGAATGTTCTAAGTCCTTCACTTTCTATGTAATCAGAACTATAATTTCTTCAGGTTATTTTAAGACCCAGCTATGGCTAAAGCAGGAAACTCAATTTTATTCTGAGCTCTAGACATGTCGACACAGCAGAGCAGGGCTCCAGCTCTCTGGGCTATCTTCTTTCATAAACCTTCTTGCTTGGTGTCAGACCAAGCCTCTAGGCTAGTTGTACTCCACTCTCTGGGTATCAAGTAACTCTTTCCAAGACACTGAGGGTAGTAGGACTGTTATTTTGGAAAATTTGTGTTGACATATCATCACTCTACAAATGAAGAGCTTACTTGTCCAGAAAGTACTACGGACTCTTCCTAACATCAATTTGAAAACCATATTCAACAGAAGGACAGTTGAGAAAACCAGGTGCCAGAAACATTTGATAAAAAGCAGAACAGAAAGCTCTAACTACACATGTCTACTTAGTTCATCATATTCCCTCAGAATTTTATAACTTAATTAACCAACTCTATTTAAGCAGACTGGTTGCCTCTAATTATGCTAAAAAAATTTCTGTGTTGCAAAGTGATATTAATAGTGAATGACATTTCTGCAAGTAACAGGTAACCCACTTCTATAATTATGAGTGCTATCTAAGGTAAAGAAGGAAGAATAGGACAGTATAATAAACTGTAAATAAAAATTATCTGCAAGAGACAGTCTTCAGAATGAAAATAAAAAATGCATCGTTACTTTAGTATTTTGATCTATACAAAAAAGCTCTCAGAGAAATGTATACTCAATCTTATTACTGAAACAAATGTATGAATACTTTCAACTTTAAGTTAACACACTGACATCAAAATGCTTTTTTGTTTTAAATTTATACTGTAGCCCTAACCATTTCTATTTGTTATTTTTCATTCTAGCTTTTTTGTCTTTAGATTAAAATATTCTTATTTACTACTTTTCTATTGCTCCTACAACAACAACATGACAACATCATCATAGATCTATTGAGTTTACCATCCTCATGTATATAGTTACATATTGGGGATGTTTTCCCACTCAATATATAATCCATTCTTCCATGTTAATATATTTAGACATTACTTATTAACCGTACTGACTATATAGCATTTCAGAGTATGGATTATGGCAATTGATTTTTATATTGTCCAATACCTAAACTACCTTCAACTTTTTATCACTATAAATAATGCTGCAAATAAATAAATAAATAAATATCCTAGTACACAAATGCTTGTACATTTGCTTAAGCATTTTGGTATTGCATTTACAAGGAATTATTGGACTGCAGCATATGTACAGTTTAAATTTTGATAGTACTACAATTTGTGATTTTCCAAAATTTCACCAGCATGCTTTTCCACTAGTACATGATGGTGCCCCTTCCTTCCAGCCTGACTTAACACTGTGTACTAGAAGTCTTTTTATTTTCACTAATATAATGGATGAAAAAATAGCACCTCATTGATGTCTTAATCATGACTGAGAATGATCATCTACTCATTTATTTATTGGCTATTTTTGGTTCTTTCTCTTTGAATGTGTTCTTCATACCTTTGACCATCTTTCTATTGAGTTACTGGTATTGTATTTGCACTTTACAGATATTAACCTTTTGAATGTTTGATACATGGTAACTCTTTTCCATCTGTTTGTCATTTAGTGAAAAATAATGGCATCATTTGTCATGTAACTTGTTTCTGACTTAGAATGCCAAGTCAAACATTACTCTTGTTTAAACTCTCTCTAGATAGGATTACACTGACAGAGATCTTTCCTAGAATGAGTTGTGATGACCTCACTCATAAGCTCATTAATATAAATAGAAATAGTTCTCCCAAGGCATAATATCTAAACTATAGTTTCTGCTAGCATCTTTTTCATTTTGGTCTGTGAAGGAGGACCTTATAAAACCAAGCTTTAGGTTTATTCTACAAAAAGAATTTCTCAGTCACTTAAGAGAAATGTGTATAAAATTAATAAACAAAGCACTGGGCTTTTGGATGTAAAGATTCATTCTCCATAATAAAATAGCTTTACTGGGCAGAAGATACATCCCATAAACTCATATATCTATTTTAATTCATATGGGAATAAGCATTTCAGATGGCTGAAGCTTCTCTCTTAAAGTATATTTTAAATGTCATTTTACTGTTTTAAGGGACTCTTTTCAAAATTGATTAGATACAGCCCTGCTTTTAAAGATGCCCACAATACGGAGAACACAGGTCCATCACTGGGCCTATCAGCCACTGCTTTGTGACTTGGTGGTTCCCTTAGGGCTTGTTATGCACAATGGTTGGCCCTTATGAAATTAGGCTGCTTTTTTGGTTTTAGTTCTAGCTCTACTTTTCTAATATATGTTTGTGAGTGGGTTCTTCTTGCTTGCTGTTGTACACTGTGGCTGTGGGTAGGCTTAGCTGTGGTACCCTCCCTGTACCTTTAATGTGTGCCTTCTGATCTCAGGTTTGAGAACCCAAATAGCCAAATTTGGTATCATGCTTAAAAATGATCACTTACATTTCTGGGGTTACACGTTTCTTTGAGAATTAGACAAAGAATGGCCAGTACCCTAAGAAAAATGCACACGTACACAAATACATTAGTGTGTGGACAATTTCATAGGATTCAGGAGTACCTAAAGCCCAGTGATGGATCCCTGAGCCTCTCCTGGTAATTTCTGGTTCATTTAAGCTCCTGATTTTGGTTCCTACTGAAAAAGTTTCTGAATAAGTGAATCATTAATAGAAGTCAGTATAGTTAGAAAAGACTAATCCCAAGAAAGTCAACCACAGTGGGAGACAATAAACCAGTAGATGAGTGATTATGTGAATACAAATAATGCCCTTTAAACATTTTTCAATGTTTATTTATTTATTTTTGAGATACAGAGACAGCACGAGCAGGGGAGGAGCACAGAGAGAGGGAAACACAGAATCTGAAACAGGCTCCAGGCTCTGAGCTGTGAGCCCAGAACCCGACGCGGGGCTCAAACTCACAAACCGTGAGATCATGACCTGAGCCGAACCTGGATGCTCAAACGAATGAGCCACCCAGGCATCCCAAATAATGCCCTTTTAAATGCCCAATTAAAACATATAAAGCGGGGCACCTGGGTGGCTCAGTCAGTTAAGCGTCCGACTTCGGCTCAGGTCACGATCTCGCAGTCCATGGGTTCGAGCCCCGCGTCGGGCTCTGGGCTGATGGTTCGGAGCCTGGAGCCTGCTTCCGATTCTGTGTCTCCCTCTCTCTCTGCCCCTCCCCCGTTCATGCTCTGTCTCTCTCTGTCTCAAAAATAAATAAACTTAAAAAAAATAAAAAAAACATATAAAGCATGTGATTATTTGTCAATGGTGAAATTTTCTCATGTTATTTCAAAAGGGAAAACAATGAAAAATATGTGCGCATACTATATAACACTCTAAATGTGAGCATGTGAGTATGAAGACTGAGAAAAGAAAATGAAGAGGATCATTCGTATTTTTAAAACAAAAACTTGTACTTTAGCCAGATGAGCTGTCATCCCAAAGACTACTTCAGAAGTATAGTCAGGAGTTCCTTAGCATGTTAAAGAAGATTCTTGTCCTCAATGCCCTGTTTCTTGTCAAATTTGCATTAGAAGCCCACTTTCCACTTTGCTGTCATAATCCTGGCAGAAAACAGATGGGAGAAATGGAAGAAAAGGGGAATAAAGGCCTCTTCTTTAATGAAGAAAACTTTGGCTTTACTTGTACTCCCCTACCTGCAAGGTTTTGTCCCTAAAGGTGGACAAATGATCAAATCAGCAGTGAGAAAAACCTGGATGAAAACAAGAGAACACCAAAAGCAGTACATAATGTATAATATGTAGTAGCTAATTCTTTAGAACAAATGTACAAAAGAACTATGAAAGTAGCTGTGCTAGACTCTGAGAGTGGCAGAGAGGAGAAATGGAAAGGAGGAAAGGACTCTAAGCAATCTCTGAATCTAAGGAACTTACTTTTAGTCCTTTCATTCCCAAAGTTCTGGGTTCTTGCATAATATCACACAAGCAATCATGCTTCTTATCAACTTACAAGTGGAGAGTAGTGAGGAAATATAACATCCCTGGAACTCATTTTCATAATACATTCTTTGAATTTTTATCATTCATACAAACCAGCAGGTGATTCATTTTCCAATCTCTAAAATAAGGTATCCATGAAACCTCCAAATTGACAGTGGAAGTTGTTGATATAGGTCTAAAGGCTTAGGAGTGAAGTTGGGGTTTGAGCTAGAGATTTGTGAGTTATCAGCACAGAGCTGGTACTTGAAGCTGATCTGAAGCTGAGTAGGGGATGAGATTATGCCAGAAGGATATACGATAATAAAAACTTTTAAAAAATTACTGTGGAAGGCAGAATTGTAAGATGTTCACATGACATATTCCCCATCTGGTATTCATGATTATGTTAGGTTACCTGGCAATGGAATTTGTAGACATAGTTAAGATTAGTAATTATTTGACTTTAAGATAGAGAGATTTTCCAAGTGGGACTAACTTAATTATATGGGACTCTTTAAAAGAAGAGAGTTTTCTCAGGCTGGTAGAATATGAAATCAGAGAAGTCTGAAGCTTAAGAAGGATTCATTGCTGAGGTGGAGGGGGCAACATGGAAGCACCTGAGAGTAGACTCTACGAGGTAAAAATCAATCTATCCCATAGCCAACAAAAAACCAGGGCCCTCAGTACTGCAACCACACGAAACCGAATTCTGCTGACAACATGAATGATCTTGTAAAGGACTCCAATATCCAGATGAGGACACAGTAACAGCCAACACAATGATTTCAGCCTTGTGAGGCCTGAGGACCCAGCTAGCCCACGTCTGGACTACTGAATCACAGAAACTAAGAGATACTTAAGAGATGCTGGAAAGAAAGAGACAGAGACAGAGAGAGAGAGAGAGACAGAGAGAAAGAGAGAAGAAAAAGAAGGAGAAGGAAAAGGAGGAGGAGGAGGAGGAGGAGGAGGAGGAGGAGGAGACGGAAACGGAGAAGGAGAAGGAGAAGAAGAGGAAATGGTCAGGTGGAAAGCAGTGAAATGAGGCAGTCATAAGGTGAAGCCCATCAATTGACATCAAGCCCATAAGTGCCTGGCACTCTATATAACCTTTCTAAATGTGTTTGTCTTTAGACATTAGAAAGTGATTTTTTCAATGTGTGAGATTGCCAGTTTTGAGCCAAGAAATTAGGAATTAGACTATAATTCATGTTTATTTAAAGAAAAATAAAAATTTATAGACAATGCTGGCTGAGTTTTTTTCAGAGAGTCTAATATCAGATATTGGTCCTTTAAAGTAATCTTTCTATATAAATTTTTTACTATTATGCCAGAAGATGTTTGATTTTTTAGCTAAGTCATATGAGATGTTCAATTTACCATTATCCTAGAATTTAAATTCGACATACCTAAGAACACTCTTTAGGGCTATTTTCTTTTCTTTTCTTGTAGCTATGTTACCTTTGAAACAGCTTTAGGGCTATTTTCTAAAAGGGGTAGAAGAAGGTTCAGTTGGGTTTTTCCTGTTAGTGTTTTCAGGTAAATACGATATTGAGTAGGATTATAAGGTAACACTTTTGTGAAAGATACTGTAATAACTTCAGCAATCCAGAACATAAGAAAGACTCAAGCATTTGGCCTTTTATTGGCCAAACTTTATTTTCTACAGATATGAACTTAAATGAATATATATTAACAGAAGAAACCCTTCCTAAGGGTCTTTTGACGCTTACTTTAAAAACCAAAGTAACAAGCTCAATCATTTGCTTTTTTATTTCCTAACTATAGTAGACATAACGAATTAGGATGCCAGAATGTAGTCCACTAGAAAGAGGCATACAAGTGGATGAAAAATTTAAAGGAAAATGCCATTTTTGTCTGAAGGAAACAGCTGTTCAAACCTTAGTCATTGAAGGAATTCCCTATTCGAAGTATGACATAGTTAATATTCATAAAAAATATTATACCCTTAATAAAAGTATCATAACAAAGAAAGAGAAGATCTTCCTTACTTTTTTCAAATCAAATACTGCCTTTAAATATATTCTTTATATATCTTTATGCCTAGATAACCCAATGTAATGGGCCTAGAAACATACAAAGTATAAAGGTACATATGCAGTTTAAATATCAGCTATTGTAAGTGATTTTCAATTCATTCATTCAGTCATCCCACAAACATTTTCTTAAAATGTTTGTTTGTTTTGAGAGAGGGGAGAGAGAGAATCCCAAGCAGGCTCTGCACTATCAGCACAGAGCCCAACATGGGACTCAATCTCAGGAACCATGAAATCATGACCTGAGCCCAAATCAAGAGTTGGACGCTTAACCAACTGAGCCACCCAGGCACCCCTAGTCACCCCCATTTATGAGCAATTATTACAGCAATTATTATCAACGTCTTAGGTTTGTTTATATGAATTTCCATGTTTTAATTAATTCAGAAATTTTATTTTTATCTTACAGATATTTTCTTAGATATTAATGAATATTTCTGGGATAGAACCAATTTTGTTCTCCAAAATCATAATGCATTTTTATCTCATCCACAAGACAAAAGACTAATTATCACCAATCTATTAACTGGCTATCACTCTCAGTCTAGAATATTGTAGCTCATAGGTTCCAATGTATACAGAATTCTACCTCATGCACTGTTAATACTTAAGCCTTAGATTCCACATAATAATGTCTAACACCATGGAGTTAGAAATCTTTGCAAACTGGCTTTCACCAACTACCCAAGAAGCTAAAAAAATTTTCATTCTCAGAGTACTGAATATTTGTGAATGACTGATGTGTTTTTGGCAAAGAAGTGAATACTTCAGTAAGGCACACTATATTCAGCAATGAGATACACTTAACATATGAAAGAAAAATTTCCATGCATTACATTTCAAAAGATTGGAATGAGAAAGAAGGAAAAAATACTGTTGTTATCTTGATTGCAACATGTAGCTTTGGCATCATTTAAATATCACCCAGAGTAGGTGTAAAACCCAATAAAATAAGATTCTAGAACCAATAACCAATACAGTCTCTCTCACTTTCTAAATTCTAAAAATATTAACTATAAAACTGAGGTTTAGAAAAACTTATGAATAAAAAAATTCCTAAGAACATTGTAGTGCTTACTCCAACTTACTGTTTTGACAAAGATAAATATTTTGATTTAAATATATTGTTGGAAAAAAAGATAGGTGGAAATGATTTCTTATCAATTTAACCACTAACTTGCAGAAATTACATATATTAAGTAGTAATATTTAGTAAGGTATGTGAATAAACTTTCTGCTTCTTTATAATAATTTATTACAGGGCTATTTAAATGAATTTCTGCTATATTTATTAGTCCAAAATAACACCTACTTTTTAAAAGTGAAATGCAGTTCCAAAGATCTAGAAAACTCAAATGTAGTCAACTGGGCAAAGAGATAGGAAGAAAAAAAATAACACTGATGATAAAGCTTTATATTTCTGATTAACAGTAAAATGATAATCTTCATGACTAAAATGGAAACAAATAATATCTGGTTTTAAGCTACAAGAGGTTAGTACGTAGTAGTATTTTTACTTCTGTTTTCTACTACTAGTAGAAAAATACCATAACTCTTGCTACGAGGAAACAAAAATAATTCAATTATAATTAATACATGCATTATGCATGTACACACACAATTACGTATGTACACACACATATAGCGCATTCACACAAAAGAAAGAGGAGGGGATTGTACTTATTGCTTCAAAGTATCAAACTAACGAGGTAAGTCAAAACAATTACTGAATAGTTTTTTGTAAACAGGTCTGACCGATGATTTTGTGAATCGGTAAGACATTCAAAACCAGTCAGGCACTAGCATAAACTTCAGAAGAAAGTTATACAAACTAGAGCAGAATGAGCTCCTAAGCCCAAAATGTGTAGTGCTATAAACTAACACATTTAGTACTGGACTAACACATTACTGTGGCAATTTTCTTATTCAATCAAAGTTACTTTTGTTATACAACAAAGATAGTGCTGTGACCTGATCTGCTTCAGGTAAGGAAAAAGGTGATTCTCTGATATTTTTAAAGCTGGTAGGGACCTTAATAGTTAATCTAGGCAACCCCTCTCATGGTCATTAGATGCCAAGACAACTAAATTATCTACTTTCACACAATGGCAGACCCTGAGCTAAAACCCCCATAAGATACAGCTCCATGAGACTGGAGGCTATTGTTTCTTAATCAATTTCATTATCCCTGAACTCTTTTACATGCTATTACTAGGTTCATAAAAATATGAATGAACATATAAACAGATATAATGAGTTTTCCTGCTATCACATCTACAATCCCATGCAATATTTATTTATTTAGTTATTCATTCATTCATTCATTCATTCATTCATTCGCCATGCAATATTTAAATGGTTGTTGCATGCAGTGGGATTAGAATTACATTCAGCATATTTCTGGTACCCATGGAAAAATTAAAAGGTAAAGAACATTCTCTTCCTTTAGCACTGGCATAGTGCTTTCTAGAGACAAACTACCAGAAAAGGCAATTTGGACACAATATTCAAACGGTCCCTGCCTAACCATTAATTTTTTTACCTCTGTTTTGTTGAAAATTCTGTGTGACCACATTAGCCTTTATTCTGAAAACAGCCCAAATATATCTTGGACTTATGGGTATTTGCACTGGTGTTCCTCTTACCTGGAATGCCTTTTCTTTACATGGCTGGGCTTTTCTAGTCACTCAGCCGTCAGCTTAAAAGTTATTTCCTCATTGGTGGTTTTAGGCACCAACTGGTATTTTGTGAGGCTTTAGGGTAGAGTATCTACCTTTCTTCCTTGACTTAATTATCACCCTCTATTTCACTCAACAGTACCCTTCAATCTGAATCTTTTATTTAAATCAATCTTGGGGTACCTTGTTGGCTCAGTCGGTTAAGTGACCGACTTCGGCTCGGGCCATGATCTCAAGGTTTGTGAGTTATGGCCTTGCATTGGGCTCTCTCTGTGCTGACAGCTCAGAACCTAGAGCCTGCTTCGGATTCTGTGTCTCCCCCTTCTCTCCCCCTCCCCTGCTCGTGCTCTGTCTCTCAAAAATAAATAAAAATTTAATTTTTTTTAAATCAGTCTCAAACTGTCTTTTGAAAATTGGTGAGCTATATAAATATTGAGTACTTTGGTCACCTAATTTAGTTAAACTTAACTAAAATCCTTCCCATACTTCTGAAAAACTCCTCTTCATCCTCCACAAAATGCAAGACTCTGCATTTACTATACATCAGCCTTGGAGAAGTTTAACTAGTAACCTGTCCAATTGACTAACAATGGTATTATAAAAATAGATATTTGAGTACATCATTTGATTATGAGTTTACAAACTGAATATATTAATTCTTCCCAAAACATTTAATTAATAATAGTATGTCCCTTGACCATTTTATGTGATGCAAATTCTGGCATATAAAAAGGTATTAAAAATAACGCTGTATTCTGGCCCTTTGATCTATTTGTCTGTGTCCCTTGCCCAACCAACCAATCATTGTTAATATATTGGTTGAGCTGGTGTGGAAGTGAGATTTACTATTTACTATATAATACCATTTAGTACATTTGACTTTTGTATCATGCATGAGTTATCTATCTCTTTTTTTAAAAATTTTTTTTTAACGTTTATTTATTTTTGAGACAGAGAGAGACAGAGCATGAACAGGGGAGGAGCAGAGAGAGAGGGAGACACAGAATCTGAAACAGGCTCCAGGCTCTGAGCTGTCAGCACAGAGCCCGACGCGGGGCTCGAACTCACGGACCGTGAGATCATGACCTGAGCCGAAGTTGGACGCTTAACCGACCAAGCCACCCAGGCGCCCCTATGAGTTATCTATCTTTTAAAGAAAGTTGGCTGTTTTATTCTTTTCTCCTTTTTATTTTTTCATGTTTATTTATTTTTGAGAGAGAGAGAGACAGAGACAGAGAGTGTAAACAAGGGAGGGGCAGAGAGAGAGACACATACACACAGAATCCAAAGCAGGCTGACAGCACAGAGCCAACGTGGGGCTCAAACCCACAAACCGCCAGATCATGACCTGAGCTGAAGTTGGCTGCTTAACTGACTGAGCCATCCAGGCACCTCAGCTGTTTTAATAACAAAGAAATTTATAGACTGATTTGAGAATAAATGATTTTTTAAAGATGCAGTCTTCCTATTTATGAACACAGCAACTCTCAAATTTATTTAAGTTTTCTTATTTGTTCTTCAATAATTTTATCAATTTCTCCACAAAGGCTTCAACTGCTATTGTAAATAATATCATCTTTTATTACCTTTTGTGTAATCTTTTTTTTTTAATTTTTTAATGTTTATTTATTATTGAGAAACAGAGACAGCATGAACATGGGAGGGGCAGAAAGAAGGGGAGACAGAATCTGAAGCAGGCTCCAGGCTCTGTGTGGAGAGCTCAGAGCCTGACACAGGGCTAGAACTCACAAAGATCATGCAAGATCATGACCTGAGCCAAAGTCAGACGCTTAACCGATTGAGCCACCCAGGCACCCCATTTTGTGTAATCTTTTTAACTCTTTATGTTTTATGCTGACCTTGTAATAAGCAATCTTAACTGAATTCGTATTTTTAATTAAAATTTTTTTAAAATTTAAACTCCAGTTAGTTCACATACAATGTAATATTAGTTTCAGGTGTACAATTTAGTAATTCAACACTTCCAAGCAACACCCAGGGCTCATCACAACAAGTGCACTCCTTAACCTGTATCACCTATTTCTCCAAAGAAGACACATAGATGGCCAACAGACACATGAAAAGATGTGCAACATCATTCATCATCAGGAAAATACAAATCAAAACTGTAATGAAATATCACCTCACATCTGTCAGAATGGCTAAAATCAACAACACAAGAAACAACAGGTGTTGGTGAGGCTGTGGAGAAAGGGAAATCCTTCTGTACCATTGGTGGGAATGCCAACTAGTACAGCCACTCTGAAAAACAGTTCGGAGGTTCCTCAAAAAGTTAAAAATAGAACTACCCTACAATACAGCAATTACAGTACTAGGTATTTACCTGAAGTATACAAAAATAACAATTCAAAGCGATACATGCACCCCAATATTTAGAGCAGTATTATCTACAGTAGCCAAGCTATGGAAACAGCCCAAATGTCTACCAACTGATGAATGGATATATATAATATATATAATGTGTGTGTGTGTACGTGTGTGTGTACATATATATATGTACACACACACACACACACGTACACACACACACACACACACAAAGAATGAAATCTTGCCATTTGCAATGACATGGATGGAGCTAGAGAGTATTATGCTAAGTGAAATAAATCAGGGAAAAATAAATACCATATGATTTCATTCATATGAGGAATTTGAGAAACAAAACAAATGAGTGAAGGAGAAAAAAGAGAGGAAGGCAAACCAAGAAACAGACTATAGAGAACAAACTTATGGTTACCAGAGTGGAAGTGAGGGGGTGGGTGGATTAAATAACTGAACTCTTTATTAGTTGGATTAATTCCTTTTCCTTTCAGGTTTTTACACATCTTATTGAATGCTCATGTCTTGATTAGGATCTCCAAAGATAAACTTCCTGACACTAAAGAAAATGTGTTTTACTTTTACCAGCAAAAATAAAATTTCAGATAAGGCTTTGTTTGATAATGCTTACTATCATAAACTATTCTTAGTTTATGAGGAGTTTCTATCCTGGAAGGGCACTGGATTTTACTCAATGTTTTTCTCTAATGAGATGATCATATTATTTTTTCACTTAATCTGTTAACAGGGTGACATTCACTGATAGACTTTTTTCCTTTAACCATTCTTTCATTCATGGAATTCTCTCTCTATAAAAGAAAACCCAAATAGCTAATACCATATGAAAACACTAAACTCCACTAGTAATCAGAAAAATTACCATAAAAAAGTAATACTGTGCCATTTTTCATCTTTCAGCTTGGCCAAAATATCTAAAGTCTAACAATATCCAATGATGGCAAGTATGTGTGAAAAATGGTTCACACATACATTATTGGGGAAGCATAAAGAAAATTTCTACTACATATTGGTTCAGTGCCCAAGGAAGGTGACTGGGTAGTAGATAATCAAATAGAAATATGTTCTCTCCCATGTCCACAAAGCTTTCTAGTCACCTAAAAACGAATGAAGTTTTCTAGAATGAATTTACAAAATGTTTTCTAGATTTATATTCATATTCAGGTTTAATACTATCTGCAGCAGAAAAAAAAAAAAAAGACCACTGATCTTTCCAGGCCAATGATATGGCAGAATTTCCACTTATTTATTGGGATAATAGACACTGAGAGTTGACTCTTGATTAAAATCTGAAAGAAGTGATTTCATATTAGGAGCATTGTTTTTTTTAAGTATATTTATTTTTTGAGACAGAGAGAGAGAGAGAGAGAGAGAGCGCACACACAAGTGGGTGAGGGGCAGAGAGAGAGGAAGAGAGAATCCCAAGCAGGATCTGCACTGCCAGCACAGAGCCAGATGTGGGCCTTGAACCCATAAACTGTGAGATTACGACCCGAGCCAAAACCAAGAGTCCAAGGTTTAACCAACTAAACCATGTAGGCGCCCCAAAGCATTGTTTTTATTATGTTTAATTATTTCTTGCCAGAGATTATTTATATTATTTTCCTTCTTACTGTACACAATTTAGGTTAGGTTAATATCCAAACATTTTTTCTAACATTTTTATGTTTACCTTTCAGGAAAGAAAACAGATGATTCCAAGTAACTTAATTTGTATAGCTCCAAAAATTATAACCTTTGGACATTTACTCGAACAAATTCTTAATAATATTTAATATAAGAATGAGAAACTTCTAAATCCAAAGCTGACCAAACTTGATTTGTACCACCTCAATACAATTATTATAGCAGTTAGAAACTTACCATGGACTCACAATGATGAGAAAACACAATTGGCAAAGTCATGGACTTAACACTGGCACATACTCATTCCTGTGCCCTATTAAGCTGACTTCAACAGCTATGTTGCAAAATTTGGTTTCATTATCCAACTCTTTTCTTGGCCCACATTTATAGTAACTAACTCAATCAATTTTTTTTAGCCTTAACGGCCTTAATGTATCCTTTCTTGTGCTGAGTTTTAAAGCTCAGCAAAGACTACCCTGAAAAAAATTATATCTTTTCCTACTTATATTACACTTACTCTCTTCACCATTCCTCTCCCACTTAGACATAAATATATTTATTGCATTCTTCTTCTTGAAAAACTGGGTACAGAGATTGATTCACTCCTTCCATCTGTCTTTCCTTAATATCTCACTCTGTGAATTCCCTATTCTGACATTTTACTTTAGATAATTTTTTTAAGTTACTGATACCCTTGGCATTCAACATTTGATTATTAAGTTGTTTATCAAAAAATCTTTTCCATTGCTCTCTTCTCAAATAATATAGCCAATTAAGTAATACCTGAAGAAATGTAGATGAGCTCCAAACAGCAATCTGAGGGGCAAAACTATTTCAGATTGGTGCTATTAACCAAAAATTCTATCCATTTTTGTCTTTATCTAAGAAAGCTGTCTATACATAAAAATTTCACACAGGAGAAAAATAGGATATAATGTGAAGTAATGTTTGAATAATATAAAAGTATACCTATAATCATTTTCACAACCAAATTTATTCTCCTGGGACCAAAGAGAATGCATTTATATTCAGACAGTCTTAAATTATCTATTTCACACTTAATATTTTGAATGCAGACACATATCTCATGGCATTATTGATTAAAAATCAAGTCAAAAAATAATACTACAAAATTCCATTCTCAAGAATAACTGAAAGATTTAGGGATCATATACATATTGTCAAAACACTGGATATTATTCTTGACTAATATTCTAAAATGAATGGTTTTAATTTTCAGTTAAGGTTTTAACAGATCAAGAAGTTTACATTTTTCAATTTACAAAAAACTGAGGATTTATTTTATACATAAAATAAGAAATCATTTTTTTAAAAATCAAAAAAAAAATTAAAAACAGACTGATACCACTGTACTCTTTAATCACTCATTCATTCATCTAAAAATAATCTCAGGGATCAATTATATGCTAGGCACTGTAGGGAATAAAAATAGAAGTAAAACATGATCCTTTTCCTCTTGGAGCTTATAATATAACTAATGGGGGGGATGGGGACACACATACATAAATAACCACAGTGTAAGATATAAAGTGGAAATTTCTAAGTTAGTAATAAGGAACTATGGGAGAGGGGGGATTTGAGGAGAAGGTAATATATATAACCAGGAAAGTGCTGCAGGGGATGGGGAGGGGGGGTTAGGGGACATTTGAACTATGCTTTGTAAGGGTTAGGATTCTTCCAGCAAAGAACAGAGCAGCAGAAGGGTATTTCAGAAAAAGGAAACAGCTGATTGTTAGTACACACACACACACACACACACACACACACACACACACACACACAGAAATCTAGCCTAAAAATGCACCTGTCAAGTACTCAATAATTGAATTGAATTGATTAAATGAGACAATCCTTGAGGAAAAAATGTAGTTATTAAACATTTTCCTCGAGCTACACTGTGAATCCAAAAAAGCATGTTGTCCAGGAGTTCGGCTCAGTCCCGGTATTCTTGAAGCTAAAGAAAATGGTAGATGATCTCCTTCCCCTGGTTCCCTCACCTTCCCACCAATAAAGGCTTCCCCATCCCTTACAGAAGGCACAACTCAGTGGAGTTTAAAATAGCTCCAGAACACTTCCTGCTCTATTCTAACTGTGCTTTCATTCCATTTGACTTAGACCAATTGGAATGTTGAGGGAAAACCCCATGAGACATCAGGCATGTGAGATCATGTGTCAGTCCCTCAAAAATATTTGTCCATCCTACTATGTGTTTCTATCATTGCTCCCTACCCATGAGAAAGCAGAACATGTGGGGAAAATAGTTTTTAGCACATTGTTGTTTCTCCCTTTTTAAAAATAGATTTAAATACTTCCTTACTCAACTTTTATAAAAATTAATCACAAATTTATCCACTCCTAAAAGGATGAAGACAGTGTATTCTAAACATTTTGTTTAGAAGTTACAGTTCTATAGCCATACAAGAAAGTTGCTATTCATCCCATGATTTCCATGAATTAAATACCTGGCATGTTGTGAAGGGCTCAATAAACACCTGTGTAATGAATACTGTATTATATAACCTCTTTATTTATTTTTTAAAGTTTATTTATTTTTTAATTGTAGAGAGACAAAGTGTGAGCAAGGGAGACAGGCAAAGGGAGAGAGAGAATCATAAGCATGTTCCATGCTCAGTGCAGAGCCGATTCAGGGCTCAATCCCAGGGCCCTGGGATCATGACCTGAGCCGAATTCAAGAGTCAGATGCTCAAGTGACTGAGCCACCCAGGTGCCCCCAATAACCCCTTTTAAAAGTGTGCAATATTGGGGTACTTGGGTAGCTCAGTTGGTTGAGTGACTGACCCTTGATTTTGGCTCAGGTCATGATCCAAGGGTTGTGGGATCAAGCCCCACATTGGGCTCTGAGCTGAGCAAGAAAGCCTGTTTAAGATGTTCTCTCTCCCTCTGCCTCTCCTCTGCTTGTGCTCTCTCTAAAAAAAAAAAAAAAAAAAAAAAGATTCTCTTTCCCTACGCCCTCTCCCCACTGGCAGCTCTTCTCTCTAAAAAAATTTTTTTTAAGTGTGCAATATTGCAAATTTGAGAAAAAATTTTCAGACTCCTAACTTCAGTGGATGAGGATATACTGTCCCCATTCTTTTCAGCTCCCAGGTAAGAGGAATTCATCACTTCACTAAAGTACTAGCACGGCTCATACTGCTTGGGTAAGAAGTTTCTGCATATATGAGGTTAAAGCTGGAATGAGGGTCAAAGAAGAACCTTTGGGGAAGAACCAAGGTAAGTGGTTCAAAAAGGTCCTTATTTCCAGCCCAAAGCATTAATGCTAGGGAGAGATCACCTCATTACAAAATTTCTCTTTGGAAATTAGAAAAAGTCTCTAAAACCAGGGAACAGACTTCCCCTGACTTTCTTACGTATCCACTAATAAAAATTTCCCCATTCTCCTGCTCTATTCTGTGATTTTATTCTGTTTGTTCTAGATCAAATGGAATGCTGAGGGAAAACCAACTTTTATTGGGGAAATATTCTTTGTATCTTAGCGTCCTCAAAAGGTTTTATGTGATTCCTCTAATACTGCCTTTGCCACCATCAGTCATTTTCTATCCCAATTTTCTTTTAGTTTTCCTTAATACTTATTACTATCTAAAGTAGCCTTATCTATCCATCATTCAATTGAACAATCAGTCAAATACATGTCTCCTTATCTTGTTTCATAGATGTATCCTCTGTGCATAGAATAATACCTGGTATGTGGCTGGCTCTCAAATATTTTTGAGTAAAAAAAAAAAATCAGGTGTATGACTATTTCAATTCAGCTTCTAAAACTTCAAGCAATTACATCATCTCCCCAAATCTTCAACCTGCTAATTAAGAATGGTCGCAGTGCAGTGGGTTACTACAATTGCTTCTACTTCCACTCCTCTGAATTTGTTTACATCTTGACTTCTTTGAGAATACACATGAATTGCTATGTGTTCCTGTTTTTGTCTGTCATTCTGCAAGTTCCCAATGGGCTGTGGATTTCTTATATTGCACACAAACATAAAAATATTTATCTTTTGAGAAGATAATATGTTTTCAGTAAATAAATAATAAATTTATGAATATTCCTATAGAACTGAATCATCCATTCTAAAGCATTTTAATTGATGTGTAACAGGAAATGTATTACCACAGCACTTTAACATTTCAACATCTAACAATGAGTGAATAATCAGGAGTGAATAATCAGGAAATATAGAATGCAAATTTAAGAGAGTAAAATCGCAATTCTAATTTTAAAGTAATATATCAATTACCAAGATCTGAATTAAACTTACAGTGTAAGTAAGCTAAGAGATCAGTTCTCTAATGTGAAATTGTACATTTTATTTTACATAAAATTTGTTGGGTTCAATAAGAGTTCGTTATACCAGAACAACTAGCAAAGTCTTATACCTCCTTTTTATATACTGAAATTTTTATCTCATCTACTTAAATCAGCAACTTAATTAGTGAATCATATTTTTTATAATATCTTTTATAGCTATATTTTACATATTATTGCAATAAAGCCAGAAACATAGATGATATTATTTACAGGCATTATAATTTATTATTAAGTCATTTATAATATACATTCACCTATTTTTCCACACCTATGGCCAATCTATATACTCATTGTACTTATAACATTTGACTGTTTTTCACAAACCATCCTTTAGACCCAATTTTCATGAAATGTTAAAAAGTGCCATATATCTTTTGGAGGAATTTTATAAAATTTAGATTTCTTAGCTTTAAAAAAGTTCTAGTTATCTTCTTAATAATAGAGTCATTCTTGCAAAGTAAAAAAAAAAATAGAGTGAATGTATATGTGTGTGTATAAAATGCCATTTTCCTTGGAAGGGTCAACAATGAGGAGCCCTGTTTATGAGCCATATTAACACCAAAGAGAGAGCTTAGCAATGTCTGTTTCTAAAAATAAATCCTGTGTGTCTCTTGTTGTCATCATCAACCAGAGTCTTCTGTGCTCTGTGACAGAAAGCATCAAGACTGCCTCTTTGCCTTTCCACAAGCATTATACATCAATATCCAAAGTTCTCCCTTTTCTGTCAAGGTGGCAAAGATAAAAAGAATTCTGCAATCACCCTAAGCAGACATTTAAACATTATTGCCCCTTAAGCAGACAGTTATCATGTTGTTTTGGCAGCAGGAAGGAATCTGTGGTTTCACTTGAATGTTATTCTTCTTTATTTAAACTACTAGAAATAACCCAAAAATGACAGAATGCTCTTTCTATAAATAATCATTCCAGTGTAGAGTTATATTAGGAGGTAACTCAGATGGCATGATAACGCCTAACAAGCTAATCTTAGACCTGCAATGCCATAAGATAGAAATACCGAGGCTAAGAATAACTGACCCAAAGGAGTCAGCCTGCTAAAGAGAGCCACAGACATGTGGGCATCTGCAGATTTTAATGCATTTAATGATCTTCTGAAAGCTTCTTTCGCCTGGAAGGCAATAAATTATGTTGGTCGTTAATATGACAATCAATAATGCCTCCACGATGTATTCCATAAAGATAGCTCAAGATTCTCATAGCCAATAAGATTATAAAAATTAGTTGATGAAAACCAAGGAGCTGACTCCTGAATAACTGCATTAGTATCTAACTGGTGAATTCAATGTACAAATTTAACTCAAGATAAAGTAAAATGTAATACCATGTTGGTACATACAAACATCACCATCCAGTTTTCACCTAAAAAGTCCACATTGGGCCCAAATTGGATGAATACAGATTCAAAATAGGCAGAGTAAAATTTTATTAGCTAGATTATTCTTTCGGCTTAAGAATTTGACATAGCATGTTGAGATAAGGATTTGAGTGGAGATACAGACTTTATTGAACCTCCCCCCTGCCCAACTCATTTCTAGGTAAGGAATGAAGTAGATATAATTCAAACATTTTGGTCAAAAAATACTGAAGCCCATGGAGCTAACATTTGAAGGAAAAAAAAAAAAAGATCTCCAGCTAAATTACATTAGTTATAATGCGCTATTTTGCAGTGGTGCAAACCTTACATGTATGACTTATAAGATGTACTGTGAGCACTGGCAAACAACATGCCAAATGCACTGGAGATACTGGTTCTGCCCACAGTGTGTACTCATTACTCTGCATATCATCAGTCTCATGGAACTCTAGAGGTTGGCTTGAGTTGTCTCAGCCCTGGACAGTGTTCACTTCCTCCAATATCATTATCAAGCCCTGGGAATGTAAAGTAAGGCTCCTCCAACCAAGCCTTTCACCATAGTTGCCTATTTGTGCCTTAAACCTCCCAGGACTAAGAAGTATGCCTAGACATTTATCTATATAGCTGATTCAATATTTTTAGCCCCAGATATGAAACACATTATCCTATGCAAAATATTTTTCTCTTTGAGAAAAAGTGGCAGAGAGATGGTAAACAAGAACAGAGACATGGTAAACAAACCAAGTTCAAACCTGACCCTGCTGGTTCCTACCCATGATCACCATAAGTAAGTTCCTCTGAACCTGTTTCCATATCTGCAAAATACGAATCCTGCTCTAAGTAGTGCATACCTCTCCAAACTGCAAGGAAGATTAAAAGATGAAACAATGCCTGGTACAGAAAAAGCCTCTGAAACAGTAGCTTATTACATTAATAAGAAGAATGGCAATGTTAAAAAAATGATGAAAACATATGGCTCTAAACACTGACCTCCTAAGTTGAGACTAAACAATTAGATCAGAGTAGAATGTGGTAGAAAAATCATGAAAATGATAACTGATTGTGATATTTTTAAATCTAAAATGAGTGGTGTCTGATGTAAAAGACACATTCAAAATACACAACTGAATTTCATTTGTAAGCAGATTTAAAAAGCACCCTCAAAGAAAGAGAGAGGCAAACCAAGAAACAGGCTTTACTATAAAGAACTGAAGGTTACTGGAGGGGAGGTGGGTGGGGGATGGGTTAAATAGGTGATGGGGATTAAGTGCACTTGTTGTGAGAGGGTCCTATGTAAGTATTGAATCACCAAATTGCACACCTGCAATGAATACTGCACTGTGTATTAATAAACTAGAATTTAAATAAAAAATTTTTAGAAAGCACCATCAAGAGTAAAATTTGAATCATGTTCTATTCACCAACAGCTTTTCTAATTCACCCTACATGAGGTTCCCTGAGACCTTTCTGGGTAAACACGTTTTCACTAAAATGAGAACTTCCAAGCCACAATGTGCAATTTAATGGAAATTCAGTGAAATTTTCTTGGGTTTTTTGTTTGTTTGTTTTTAATTTCAACTTTTAAAATTTAAAAATATTTTAACCTACTTTGGATATGTGTCATGTCTTTGACACCCACCAAAAGTCACCTCAAATAATTGAAAAAAGCATCCACAGGGCTAAAATTGTGTCAATACTGAATATAAATTATAAATAAAATGTTTCAATACAAGCAGTAGGCCATGAGGGGAAGAAGTAAAAAAAAAATGAAGTTCTGGGGTTTTTCCAACCTTATCAACATGCAAAGAGCTTAATCATAAGTAAATGACTAGTTACAGTCTGTGGTTTGGTAAATTTCCTTCTTCCTTAAATGTAGTTTTCATTGGATTTAATTATTGGGTATTTAAAAAACACCATATATAAAAGGCCCATCCCTTATTTGACTAAGGAAAATTTAACATTAAAATAATGAACGGAACTGATACTCTTCTAAAACACAAGAATTACTCAGTTTTGTTTTCACGAACCAGAGCATCACAGAGTAACCCTAAACATAATGTTCTCCGATAATATGTAAAATGTGGGGCAGTTAGTATTGCAAAAACTCTTGTTTAAGTTAAAGTTGTTTTCTGCAAGTGACTTAGTGGGGGAAGAATAGAACTAGTAGACCCAAGGTATTTTCTCATCCCTTCATCTCCAGATTGTCAGCTCCCAAAATTAGAAAAGGGAGAATTGCCCATAGTAAGGACACCATGCATCCAAGCCAACCACTGGCACTTTATCTTCCTTTCAAGAATGGGACAGACCATAGCACTGCCACTCTGATTTGAAGCACATGCCAAAATATCTTTGAATTTCATCTACTGAAAGCTTATTTTTAAAGTCATTTTCATGGGCTTTTATTCCAATTAAATTGTTTTCAAAGTATTCCAATTCAGAAAAAAATTGTTAAAATGCAGTTACTATTCCAGATTGTTAAAATTGTTCATTACTCTGAAAATGTAATAATTATAACAACATACTGGCAAAGAAATTGCATTTTGAATATTTTAAAAATAATCCTCCTTCAGTGTAAAGAAAAGTTTATACATTAAATAAATTTCTCTTAATATTTTCTGTATCCCTCAAAGCCAGCATTAAAGGAATACTTTACTCAAATTTATAATAAATGTTTGTAATGCACTAGTTTACAATGTTGATTTTCCTCTTCTCTAAAAAGCGATTTACAACCCTACAGAGATCCAGTGTTCTTCCATAACTATTCTTTTTAGGGTTCCTTCTAACAACAATACTAAGAAAGGTTTCCTATTCAATACTAGTAAAAAAATGTATCAGTGTCAAAATGGATGTAAAAATCTTCATGAAAATGAAGTAACACCCACGATTCAACTGAAAAAAATTACATGGTCTGCTTCCTTCATTTAATTGTTTATATTTTGAGAAATACAACCTGAAGAAAAGTACCAAGAAGAAAATTCCAACCACCAACATACACACTGTAGCAAATACTGCTGGTGCCTCTCTAACATGCATTCCTTACCCTCCCTTCCTTCTTCCTAATACAAACTAAACGTTCAGCTGCAGCACCCACTCTCCTAGGCTCAGTATGACTCTAAGGAGCTATCATGGTGGTCCCGTCCTTCTTTGTTCCTGGGTAGATGCTGCTTTTCTGGCCAATAAATTATGAAAGACAATTTGCTGCAGAAATGTTGGGTAAAACTTCCCTAAAGAAAACATCCAAGGAAGCAAAGTATCTCTTCTATGTCTCCAGACTTTGTCGGGCATAAATAGACACAATGCCTGGATCTGCCACATTCAACTCCTGCTTTGTTGAGGAAACAGACCTGTGAAGAAGATACAACTCTAAGGCCAACAGAGGGAAGCGGTATGAATGACCTGATTATTTTTGACATTATTGACCACCTAGTGCTGTCAACTACCCTGCAATTTTAACTAAGTGATAAATTTCCTTGTTGTCACTTTGAGTAGGATTTTCTGTTACTCGGAGCAGAACACAACCAATTTACCTACTACTTGGATTAAACACCGTTAATATTCTGGCGCAGATTTGTGTGCGGTCTGTAAGAAACACTTGTTAGAAGATATGCGCATATCGTAAAAATTCATACAAAGTGAAAAAGTATGATGATAAAAACAAAAGTCCCCCCATCCCCTGGCCCCAGCAACCAGCCCACCACCACACACACAAAACTGTCCATGATTTCTTTCAACCTATGTATGAATCCTTCTGGGAGATGGATGGATGGACAAAATACACTTTCATAAAAGTGAGATCATATCACTGATGTTATTTTTATTTAAAAAACATTAAATGATTTTATCAGGATTAAAAACTGCAACTGAAGGGACTATCAACATACTAAATGCTTCCTTCCTATATGAGGTTCTATTTCCAAGAAGATCTTTCTAAGGTTAAATTATTTTAAAAAATCAGTGTTTGGAGTCCTTTTCTTTTACCCCTGTGTTTCCATTTTAAGCAGCAGGGAGTCTGTCCCTGCCCAGAAAGACACTATCAGCAGTTTCACATTTTACTCTATCTCACCTCTCTCTAATGCCTCATATTGGTTATGTTTATGAATGTTGCCCTACTTTATAAAATTTGCTTTCTATCCTGTAACCACAATCTCCTATTTGTTTAAATAGATTCATGGTTTGCCCCATTTATCTGCCTATGCTTTTCCTACTTCTGTATTTCATTTTTTATTCATCTCTTCATTGTGTGGGTTTCATTGGAAGCAGCCTTGTTCATGTTTGGGAATTTCTGACTTGCCTACCCATTTTCTCTATATTTTAATAACTCTTGCCTGAATGGACCATTGGGTTACACTTCTTTTTGAACTTCAAAGATTTTTCTTCGTTATTTTTTGTCACTGAATGTTGGATATGCTTGATACTTCTTGAGTCCCATACATTCCCTTCCTCCCCACCTTCCCCCCACCATATACCTTTGCTTTACCTGCATGAACTCCTGAAGAATTTTTATTATTTGAAAATCAATAGCCCAGTTAGAATATGACTCTGTGATGAGCATTTGCAGCAAACTACCCTTAAAAAATGAGAGTTCTTTCAGTCTACAGATTTATTTATTTTTTTTTTCTTTTCCAGTGCAATAATCTTTCTTCTTTTTCACAAAATTATCTTCTGTTTCAATGTTTTAGAATATCAACTTCAGGGATATAAATAATCTTTTTGTTTTATTTCCTTTGTGTTTCTTATTAATTGACTTTCCAATTGCTTGAATCCATTTTCCTTTTTCATTCCCTACGGTTGTCTTAAACCTTTCCCCTTTGTTGGTAAAGAGTTTCACTGGTGTCCGTTCTGCTTCCTGCTATTTCTAATGAATATTTTTGTTCTGTAATTATCATGCTTTTTCATTTTCATTTGTTTCCCAAGATCTAAAATATCCTTTTCTCTTGTGCTATTGTTTTACCATCTCATCTTTGAGTTCCTGTTTTATGGAATTTATGTTCTTATTAAGATGCCTCATTTGTGGGGAAAAATTATTAGATAATTCCATGGATTCAGTAAAAAGATGTTTTCTCCTGGTGGAATATCTAAGGTTAGACGGGGAAGGGTATTTCATGAAAAAGAATTATGGATCATTTTCCTAACTTAGAGTGTTGCCCTGAAGCCTTCATTTCTCCAGAGACAGTGTTCGTTCACCTTCCTCCATTTCACTAGTTTCTTTTCCAGAATCATTTCTACTATTTCTTATGCACAAGAAATAACAACAACAACAACAACAACAGCTAAGGATATCCACTCAGTTTGCTTCTCTTCAAATCTGGCAATGTTAGTGAGAATTTTGAGAAAGTAGTCATTTTGTCAGTAAAATTCTAAGGGGGCCTAGGATGCAGGGCCTGTTAGGTTTCTCTGTCTTGATCAAAATCCCCATTTCCCTTTTTTCCTTGTCTATTAGCTTCCAAGATAGCTTAGGTCATATCACTTTCTGTACTCACTTAATGCTGAACACTGTGTCTGTGTGTGCATGCATGTGTGCATGCGTACGTGTGTGTGTGTGTGTGTGTGTGTGTGTGTGTGTGTGTGTAGGGCAAGTGTTGGCCAGGTTATACAATTTTAGAATCACTTCATTATCTATCAGTGGCAAAAAACTGTCGTACATCATTTTTAAATTTCTCATCTTCAAAATCAAAATCCTCAGTTTTAAATCTCAATTTGGGGGGCACCTGGGTGGCTCAGTTGGTTGAGCATGTGACTCTTGATTTTGGCTCAGGCTCATGGGATCCAACACTGTGTCGGGTTCCATGCTGAGCATGGAGCCTGCTTAAGATTCTCAATCTCAATATCTCTCTCTCTCTCTCTCTCTCTCTCCCCCTCCCTCCCCCCTCTGCCCCTCCCCCACTCATATACATGCAACTCTCTAAATAAAAATAGTAGATAAGTAAATAAACAAATATTCAGAATTGGGATTTATTTCAGTGTTCTGAGGGGTTTTATTGAATTTTCTTACTTAACAGACATAACAATTATTCCACTGGTGTAATCCACAGAGATATAAAATATTCATTCTTGTCCCTATTCTCAATGGGCCTATTTATAACTAGCTTTCTGATCACTACCTATCAAATATTCAAATTGATAACAGCCTTGTAAGTGAAGATAACTTGAGTTAGAGAATGGCAAAACAGTAATTATGGGAAATACCAGAAGTGATTCTTGACATGACAGGAGCATTTCACAGACTTACATTTTCATAATTAGATTCTGCTTTCCAAGTAGACATAAATGGCTACTGAATCTAAAATGTTCCTTTCCCCTCGACAATGCACACCAAAGGGAAAAAAAAAAGATTCTGAAAGGGTGAAGATATGTTTTCCATAAAAGAAATTCAGGATTTAGATTTAAATGCTTTTCTTTTATACCCTAAAATAAGAATACATAGTAAAAATATGAGTTTTCCTTATTTTAAATGTATTTTACATTAATGCTGTATAAACTCTAGGAAATTCTTTTATAGTAATTGTTCCAATATTGTCTGGACAGCTCTGCTGTCCAACATGTTAAGCAAGATGCCTGGCAACAGGAGAACACCCCAAATTCTGCCAGCTACTGCTGAGTGACCTGAGTCAATATTTGTACATGCTTCACTTTCTGCCACAGTTATCACTTATATTGGCCCACACAAGCCACAAAAGTAGAGACTGACCTAGCACAATGTGTCACTCATAATGAATTCCAAGATTCAATATTACAGAGCATTTTAACTGAAAACACATTAGCAGATTATACTGTAGAACCTAGTTCTCCCTAAAATGTCTTGCCTAGCTAGATCAATATTAGAAAAAAATGGAACCATATAAAACACTTGCAATTCAACGGTATATAAAGAACTCTGAAGAAAACTCACCTTTATCAATGCATAGTATGGAGCTTAACTTTTAAAACAGCAAATGGGAACTTCAAAGCAATAGGTAACAATAAAACAAAGCTTTTTAAAACAATCTCAAGAAATACTTTGTTGTGGTTTCACTGTTCAATTATACATTCTGCAAATTCTTTGCCTTTGATTACTATGTAATGAGACACTTTACAGAACACATGCACATGTACACATGCATGCGCGCGCACACACACACACACACACAAACTACTCTGATTTACAGTCACAATTTACACAAGGAGATGACTAGTTCTTACCAGAACAGGAAAACCAAAAAAAGTAACTGACGTGTAAGATAACTAAAGAAAACTTACTCTCAAAACAAAATATCATTGTTCTATGTGACATACAATTGAACTCAGCTGGCTTGTTCAGCAAGATAGAGCATGGTATGGAAGAGCCAGAAGCCCAGGTTCTTTCACTAAAAATAGTTATAATAATAGGGAGTCTGCATTTCAATAACATGTTGTTACATTTGAACCTCATAAAGAACGCCCAGAGGTAAGCATGAGGACATCATTATTGTTCAGGTTACAGATGAGTAACCAGTTATCCAAATGGCTAAGAGCCGGAACACAGAGCTCTTGACTCCTCGAACAGTGTTGTCTCCACCACTTTGCACTACTACCAAATAATCTCTTTCAGATCCAACGACTCCATCCATTCCTATGCCTATCAATCATAGACCCATGCCACTGGTCCTAAAGGGAGTGAAATGAAATTTGCAGATAAATTAAGACAAACACACCTCTAACTTGTCAATTAACTTAAAGGAAAACCCTACTGAAATGGGTCACCAGGATCACCATTGTCTCCTCCTACCCCTTCATCAGTGTTACTTAAAGTTTGCTGCAACCTTAGGATTGCTGGGAAGATAGTAAAAATTCCAATATCCAGGCTAGTTCCCATACCAGTTAAATCAGAAACTCTGGGGGTGTAACCAAGGCATCGGTGTTTTGTAAAATATTCTTGATGACTCCAGGTTTGAGAGCCAGGGCCTCAGAGGAAGTGCACAATAAAGACTGGGGGGAACTAAAGTTAAGGCCATATTATATTAAACAACATCAAATGTTATACAACATGGTAGAATGGATGCAAATGATTTTATGTTTCAAATTTGAAAAATTAACAGAACTTGGAGTTTCCTTATTTATATCAGACAGGTTTGAGAGTTGATGTCAATCTACATCACCTTTCACTTAAGAGCTGGTTCTTACAGGATGTTTCCTGTAGAACTGACAACTGCACGGACAGTCTCAAGCACTTCCCTGCTGGAAAATATTATTGCTTTCATGTCAGGAAAATGACAGTCTCAACTGAAAATCGGAGTAAAGTTACATATGATTATCAAAGACACCGAAAACAGTGAGGCTTGCAAACACCTGTAGCCTGTGGCAAGAGATTCAATGTCAGCGGCCAGTTGCTGCTTCAAAGGCACAGCTTTGTCTCTACCGTGTGAAAGAAACATGAAACTCCTAACACAGAGGTGAGGACTAAACAGAAAAAGTGTAGTACTGAAAAGATATCCGATATAGTGATTGTTTAAAAGTTGATCCATATTTAAAAAATAAAACACTAAATTAAGTGACCAGTTCCATTGGAGACACACCAGCTGACCCCTCCTCAAGCTCTTGTCAACTTTAAAGCCACAAAGATAATAAACCATATTAAAATCCTAGTACGTTTGCTTCAGATAAGCAGACGCTACTAGTTAAAATAATTCTTGCCACTTAAGTGTCAACACCTCAAATTACACAAGATCGATCTCTTATTCTGAGCCCACCAAAAAACTGGATCAAGAGAAGTATCTTAAAATCATCACAACTAACGGAGGTTTAAAGATAACTTGCTTCAAACATAGGTGCGTAAATGGGAAGGTGTTCAGCACTGAAACAGACATCATGCCAACCTGTGGAATATTTCTTTCACATCTAGCTCTAGCAAGTAAACGCTGTTCTACGTTGCATTCTTTTCATGGAAATCTATGTGGTGATCTATAATTATGATCAAGCCCACATAGGAACTTAGAAGATGTGAGGGAGAACTTTAAGCCAATTTAGACTGAAACATTCGGAGGACGGAAACAAACCCCCCCCCCCCCAAGCTTTAGGAACTGTCTGTAGGATTAAATATGAAGAGCAGCAATTATAAGTAAGTGTTATCATGTGGAGAGTCTGCTCTTTTAACAAACAGAAATTGATAAAGCTGACAAGTTTCGTCTCCTCAGCACACCTTCTTGACGGCACAAGCACATACAGAGAGAAACCAGAAATTAGACTCTGTTACTGTTATTCTTTAAAGGGTTGCACCTGCATGTAACACCTTTATGTGTGCGCTATGCCATCCATCTGCCTGACAATGCTAGACTCTCCAAGTGTTTTTAAAGAAAATTAAAATAAGCATCTGCTAATAATAATTTTATTCCATCCTGAATACTTTCGTTTTGGGCTGCTGAGGAAAAGCCACATTAAAACTACCTTTGTAACTCCTAGCAAACACATTTCAGAAGGTAGGTCTATAAATAGATGTGCTTCTGTATGCACACTGTAAATATAAAATCATCCGGCTAGCAGAGGCTGCAATTTAAACTGAAGCCCCAGGATGAACTTACCTGATTTTTAAAGTCCCATTAGAATAGCTTGCAATCAGTACAGATCTCCGTTTTCTACTTGCAGAGTAAGGCAAAGCACCCCCAACTACATTTTACTTATCTCAGTCCCATCCTTCATCAGAAGCTTTGAGATTTCATTCAGAAGCTGTTGTCCCTAAATGCTGAATATGCACAGAAACGGTAATGGAAGGGATCTAAGTTAAACCCTACAGACGCACCAAGAAAATAGCAACATCAACACCAAAAAGCAGCAAATCCTTGAGAGGTGCTTTTTCTTAGCTGCATTTCCCAAGTCTGCCTCCTTTCACACATAAAATGTCTCAGTTATGGAAGAGGATCTTACCTGAGCTGATCATACTGTGCATTCTCTGCTGAGCCAAGAGCTGCTCTCGTCCAGCCACCCCATCTGAGGAAAAACACGAGTCACTCTCGTAAATTGTCTGCAGCATATTCCAATCACTCTTACTTCAGCTACATGAAAGATTCATCGCTGCTCAGTGCACGGGCCCCAGGAGCTACCCTCCCTGGTCCTCCCTCCTCCCCGAGGAGAGGCAGCAGCCGACCAACTTCCACAATGATTCCCTTTCTGTTAAGGTGGACATACACTTTTCAAAATATCTGGACACTTTTCCTGTGTTACCAACCTGTGTACAAAGCAGAAAGGACCAAGTCGATGCTATGGCTGTCTGGAGTTTAGGTTATCCCGGAAACTAAAAGCAGGTGGGGAATAGGAATGTGCTTCGGGGTTATTGCTTTGTCAGAATAAGTAGAAAAATATTAACTGTACCCAGGAGAAAAAGAAACTGATTAAACCTGGCTTATAGTTCTTCAGGCTGCTAGAGTTGCGTTGCAAGAACCCTCAGTCCTGCAAGTGGCTTCAGCCGGTGCCCTTCTATCTGTTTGTGTGCGTCTCTTCCCCCTCTCTGGTCTCTCTCAGCTCAAGTTGGCTAAAGCTAGTGATAATCCATTTGCATATGAATCAACAACGGCAGGGCCCACAGGCACAGAAATAGAACAATGGTCGGCCTGAGCCAAAAATAGGTCAAGCATGGCCGAGTGATTGGAGCCAGCATTAATGCATTTAAAAATACCCCAGCAAACCCAGCTGTCCAGCCTCTATCTTTCAAACCATAATTCTCGATTGCAGGGCCTTAAAAGCAATTAACTCTTTCCTCCCTCCCAGCTTGCTTTACACACTGTATTTCCATACTGGCGATTTGTTTCCAAAGAAAGAAAGGCAAAAAAAAAAAAAAAAAAAAAAATTAAGAATCATAATTCTAAGAGGGCAAATGCACATACATTTAATTTCATTTTATTTTTATAGTATGTGTTTTTGGAAGAGAGAGGAGAGAAGTGCAGAGCTCTGTATTGGTTCTAAAATAATACTGGAAGCTTTTGCTCATAATGTGGTTTCTGCCTCACCCACGCACAGCAATCCTGGTGTTCTATTTTTGTTGCCTGTTTCTCTGGCTACACTGCAGTTGGCTGTAGCACTAGAAGCTTTTCTGCCTTCTAGTTTCAAGACTGACAGGAGATTTAGTAGAGGTAGTTTCAGAAAACAAGCACACCCCAGAATAAAATGTTTATGAAGAACTAGGTTGATTTTTTACTTGCCATTTATGCAAGGCAATTGTCCATTTCATAAATCCTAATGTGAGCATGGTACCACCTATCAATTTCACTGCATCCAGTTTCTATTATATCTCAATTAAAAAGAAAACATAGCTTAGGTCTGAAAATGTTGCCTCTATTTCAGCCCCTCAGGCTAAATTCAATGTGGAAAAGAAAAAGGAAAAGAAAGTGTTGATGCTGTCTAATGGATGGATGCAGAACGACCAAATATATATGCACCTGTAGTTCAACCAATAAATATGGTCAGTCTTCAACTAGGAATATTCTGCATTCATTGCTACCTGAAACACAGACCTCAATTTTTGGAAGAAATGGCATTTAGAGTAGTTGATAGGCACCCAGACCAACACACATTTTGAAATTCACCTGTAGAGTAAATGAATTATAACATATACTACTAAACATTCTATAGTCTCTGAGGTACACTTATAACATCATTTCTGTATGAGAAATAAATTCTGCATCACAAACTGGGTTGTACCATCTAGCCATTCATAAGGGCACACCCAAAAGTGATAATCCATTAGTCCTGGGAACTCTTCTTCCTTTTCTAAACTAGGTCAGTAAGGAAAATGTAATTCTTAAAGCATTAGTAGCAACAGAGAAGGAAAGGGAAAAAGCAGAGTGTTTTAAGGTTCCTAGAACAACTGGTGGAGGAAGGATCTTGGTCAACCACAGAGTGTGGGGCAGGGGAAAGAGAACAAGGAGACATAGGGTTTTGGTGGAAGGGAGGAAGCATGTGAAGTCATTAGGCAGATAACACACTGCTGAAAACAGTGGTACTGAATTTTCCTTCTTTCATAGATTAACTCCTACTTCTTGCAAAATTATGTTTGGACACATAAGTTACAAGATTTTTTAAAAAAAATTATTCCAAAGCACATTGGACTTAAACTAAAATGAGAAAATCTTATTTTCCTGTCACTGGAAAAAAAAATATCTAATTCCATTTGATATTACAACTAAACTTTCAGTCAAGAAATCAATATATAAAATTCAAGAGATGGAAATATTGTGGAGCTGGCAAATTACCTCAGGGATGATGTAACCAAGCATAGCATTTTAGACCTGGGAGGAAGTTTAGAATTTGCCTACAGTGGTGTTCAAACTCTCTGTGCCTCAGGATGCCATGGGACCCTGGAATTGACTTACAGTGCTTTCTCCAGAAAAGATTCTTCCCCGAACCAGGGCAACCTCACTTTTATTTGTTTATACTAGAATATGTAAGAGTTCTTTTGAACAACAGCTTTGTACATTAAGAAGAAAACAGCTGAGGGGCGTCTGCGTAGCTCAGTCTGTTCCTTAAGCTTCTGACTCAATTTCAGCTCAGATCATGATTTCAAAGTTTGTGGGATGGAGCCCCATGTTGGGATCTGCACCTACAGTGTGGAGCCTGCTTGGGACACACACACTGTCTCTCTCTCTCTCCCTCCCTCCCTCTCCCTCCCTCCTTCTCCCTCCTGCTCTCTGCCACTCCTCCTACCCACATTCATGTGCCTGTAAATGCACACAGGCAAGTGTGCTACTCTGTCTCAAAATAATCTTTTTTAAAAAAGAAGAAAATAGTTGAAATCCAATAGTGTTGAGTACAAACAAGCTCCCTATTTTACAAAGTAAGAATTAAGGTGTGCTGAATGTTACTAAGGCTATAAAAGTACTTGTTAATGATATTATGACTAAAGAGACATGCTTTGTATCTAGCAGGTGGTCTCCCATCATATTCCCCAGTCTGGCATTCTGTCCCTTTTCAAGTGATGCAAATAATTACCTGAGATCTTCAAAATAAATTTTAGAATGATCTAGTGATGAAACATGGAACCACCAATTGTTTCAGAGTGGTTTTGAACAGAATAGGCAAAACAGTGATAAACATGTAAGAGGGATGACAAAATCCTACTAATGCCATAATACACATCTTTTGTCATTTCAAATTTAAGTGACCCCTTCAAATTTCAATTGACAAAAACAGTTGCTGAGCTTTTATCATCAAGAAAAGTAAAACTCCAAAAGAGTGAGTTAGTAATTATCCTATTTCTCAGAGGTTCTAGGAAAAGGCATACCACATAAAATAGTGTAATGTGTCTTCTTCATGTTGACCAAGTTATTTCACTTGAGATTTTATCCCCACATGCTTTCAGTATTTTGTTTGTTTGTTTGTTTTGTTTTGTTTTTACCATTAATAGTCTTCTCTTTTACCTCTTGACAATGAAAAGTTAGTTTAGGGTGAAAAGACATCAGACACATCATAAAATAGGTATTGCTTGTTTCTCAGAGGAAAAATAAGCATCATTAAAATCACCAGGAAGTATACTGATTACCATAGTTCCATTAACCAACAACTTAAATATTAGGAATGTTGTGTAATTCCTCTCACATCATCTCAACAATGTCAGTAAAGAAATGTCAGTAAGTTTCTTTTTGTGCATACTGATGGGAAAAAAAAACTATTAAATTTTGTATTATAAAAACCGTAACAAGCTAATACAAATGCTAGGCTAGAATAAATAGGCATTAAAAAAATCTCAATATAATGAATGTTAACTCAATTTAATAAAAACGTTGGAAATTGATCTAAAAATCATTTTACATTTATTTTACACTCATTCAATAAATGTTAATATTATCTACTGATGGAAATGAAACCACTGTCTAATTATTTAAGTGGTTATTTTAAACAGAATATGCAAAACTAGTGATAAATTAATAGGAGGGATACCAAAATGTCATTCAAAAGCAATTATGATAATTCCAATTATTTTTATGCAGGTATATAGACAACACAAAAAGATGTATAAAAATCTATATGGCATCAAAATATTTCCTAAAATATCCTTGGACCCATAGCTCACATTGATCTTTTCTCAAATCAGTCCCACTGGAAAGAAGCAAAGAAGGTAATACAGCCTGATTTATTCTAAAACACTAAGGTAACCTCTGCTCATCTGTAATCAAACACAGACTTTTCATCTAGCACCAAATCCTATGATTCTGAAATCTAGACAAAGTATTTCACTTTGCCTGAAATATTAATTCTGTTTTACAGGAAATCTACAAAATTACTCACCAACACCTGGATCTCCACACTCATTTTCTGACTCGCTCATGTTGCTTTTTCACCCATCCTTACGTTTCTCAAACTATTGTCACAGCAATAAAGTTATACGTACTTGTCTGTAAGTAGTAGACTTGGTTCACCTAGACTCCCAACAAACAGGCAATAGAGTACAGGGTACTAATTTTTATTTGGAATTAAGTAGTCTATTTATCTGATTTTTCTATCTCTTAGAGAAACATTGCCAATTGTTATTAAATAGTGGATGTTCAATTTACAAGTGATTCCTTTCCATTGAAACAACCTAATTGGTTACCAAATGGTCTTCAGATAAGGAAAGCTTGCCTGGACCCAAGAACAGGTAAAGGGTATCAGAAAACACATCAGCAATGAAATTCCAGGGAGGCTGTTTTATATGAAAACAAAACAACATCAACAAAAGCTCTAGAACTGTTGGCCTTGATTTGATTGATAATAATTTCTTCTCTAACTTTTCCCTTCAGATGGGACATGTTGATCCATGATTTATTCTATTTCTAGGGGATTTCAGAGCATCAAGGTCACCTGGGAACTTGTTAGAAATGCAATTTATGGGGTACTTCCTATCCTAGAAGTACTAAATCACAATCTCTGGGAGGAATCTGTATTTTATAAGACCTTCAACTGATGCACGATAAAGTGTGACAATCAGTAGAGAAGATCAACCTTTCCAAATCAACGATTAGATGGCTAAAATATACAAATGGAATAAGTATCTTTTTTGGGTCCAATTTTAAACAAGCCAGTATTATTAGAGAATAATTTATTTTAAATGAAAATAATTAAACTATGTAAGAAACTGAAGAAGACAATTAATATTCAAAGTAGAAAGAGGAGGATCGTCCAAAAAAGTATCTCTTAACTGGCAGATGAGCCCTGCATTGTACATTTAAGATGATAGGGATGCGTGCACTGCTTTTCTTCACTAAGACAGGTTATTCCAGGTTCTCTTCTTCTGAGTATTTGTCAGTTGCACATCAGTCTTTCTGTGCAGAGCTCAAAGTGGCCAGTCCAGGAGAAGAAAGCAGTATGATATCATATTCAACATGTACTATTTCATCGTTATTCATTTTTACCATAGTGTCTTATTAAAATCTCAATAATTAACTTCAAATCAATAATAAACCACAATTTTATAAAGCTATATGCATGTATGAAAAATAATCTTTTGTTGAAATCAAATGAAATGTAATTGCACTTTCATTTTTGCATTTATTTCCTTGTCTTGTGGACAGAATAACCAGTGAAAAGGGTCAGACAACAGACTGCAACAGAAATGATCTCACGTGGATTCCTTAATGTAATGATCATCATCGAGTAGTTTGAGTAAACAAAGTTTTCAAATATCTTCCTTTTGGAGTATTTTAACGATATTGACACTAGGAAATTAACATAAAAATGCATTTGTAGTTACACTTTATAGTACTGGATCTAGTAACTGTAGTGATGGCAAAGTTTCTAGAAAAGTCTGGTTATCAATTGCATTGGCTCACGTCTACATGTTCTATTTTTAATTGGTAAATTCCATTGATTATACCATTCTGACTCAACGTTCTCAAAGAAATATAGGTTTAGATTCAACCTTCCCTCCCTGCAAGTCACTTAAGAAACAGCACAGTTTTTACACTTTGTATTATGGTACTGTAAACTTATTTCACATAGAAAAACTATTTCATATGTACGAATAGGCTCAATGTAAATATAAGTACGCATCAACCATTAATCTTTTCTTTTGCTTTAAGTGGCACGTAATGGCTCATGCTGATAATCAAACATCATTTTCTTAACAGCATCAGCTTTGAAATACAAACCAACCTGGACTAACCTATCCCATGTTTACTAAAGTAAGTATGTATAAGATATTTACAAGACAAACTTTTAATAGAAATCTTAGTTTCAAGACAAAATATTATTTCTGGCTACAAGGCTATGAAAATCAAAATTCTGGAAGAATTCCAGTTAAGTAAAATTAGCTTTCTGATCTTTACTATTTGGTATGATTCAAAAATTTAATTTTATATTATTCTACAAAGTAGGTGTTCATATGTAGCCACACGTTTAATAGTTATCATCTTATAAATAAATGGGATTCTGATCATCAAAAATCAATAGTGATATGTAGCACCTGGGTGAATACTATATTTGAGAGCTGTGATAAGACTGATTTCCACATGCTAATATAAGCTCACCAGACATCAAAAAATCAACCCAGAAATGTCATTTCTTGCCACAAAGGTCAAGCTGATATTTACCATAGCAAACCACTACCTATCACCATGTTAAATCAAGAGAATGCCAGAATGCTTGCCACTGAAAATAGCAGCAACATTTTTTATATTGCAATTATATTCTGACTTCATAAATGATCTAATTAGATGTCAACTACCATATTTAAGAAACAGCAAATGCCCAAGCACTTATTTTTTTGCCTTATCAAAAATATTTACAGCAGTGGTGTATAACTAAAGTATACACATTTGCAATTAGCCGTATCACTAAGTTTATTAGATGTCCATGGGTAAGGAATCTTTCCTGTTTCAGGATGGTTTACTTTAACAGAATTCTTTCAGTTACCATTTGTCTGATAGATATTTTTCCACTCCTTTGTTTTCACCCTTTGCATCCTTTAAGAATAACTTTTATAGACAATATATACCTGGATGTTTTTTTTCCTTTCATCCCATAGAAAAGTCTCACATTTGGTAACTTCATGGAAGGAGATAGTGGCCCTTGCTGGTTCATCATCTTCTCAAGAGCAAAAAAAGTAGTAAATCCACCTCATCTTTCAAAAGCCTGCACATATACATTACTTCCTTGGCAAAGCCTTCCCTGATCTGAGCAGTCATGAATGACAAGACCTAACTCTGTCCTTACGTATATCATAACAAGAGTCTTTGGATATTTCAACAATTTGGTTACATATCTGTTTCCCATGCTAGGCGTCAACAAGTCAAGAACAGATCTGTCATTCATCTATGTGCCTATTTCACACTGCCTAGCAAATAGTAAGCACTCTATATGATATGTGAATCTATGTAAATATACATATGTTTGATTTTTATACACTTTCATTCATGCTTGTTTTCACAGATGAATGTCAGGCAAACAATTTCCATCATCTGCATCAGCCATTCGCATTCCACCCTTCCCCAAATGTATCTCCAGAGTTAGTTTTCCTGTCTCAAAAGGGTTATCTCACACACCCAATTTCAACATCATCCTGGTCAGATAAGTATGATGATTATGTTACATACAGTACTTTTCAGGACAATACTGTAACCATTCATAAGCTTTGTATCATCAATATGAAACACAAGAGATGGTAAATTCTATCATGCTTTATTTTCCTAGGATTAAGCACAGGAAATTAAAAAATTCAAGATTCTAGAGAATTTACTTAAAACCTTCCCATTTCTACACTGAAACTATTTTTACTAAAAAGGAGTTTTGAACATTTTAACAATTGTTCCTGTGCTCTTGAGGCTCTCCTGGACTCTTATAACGGCCAGCCTGGCTCCAGGAAACAGTGACATGACTCTTCTGAAAACATCAAAGCTCTAATCAAAAAAGTTCCACTTTATATTCTCATTGACATAGAGAATTCCCTTTCAGTTTTAAAGAGCTCCTACATTGTCTAAGTCTTTAGAAGGAGGGGCCTTATGTTCACATGTTTTTTAAATCAAAAAGAGATATATTCTGGAAAATGTGCAAACTTCAGTGTCAGATATGAATTTACACTTGATTCATGAAAACCAGCGAATATCTTTCATATGAAGGGCAACTACATTACATTCTAAATAATGTGGCTTATTCGATGGAGACAGGTCTCTGGATTCAGACAGAATTTGACTTGAATCCCCCTTCTCATTTAGTAGCCAGTTATAAGTTGGATAGCTTGTATAAGTTACTTAACCATTCTTAGTCATAATTTCCTCATTTTAAAAATATTAACCTCAGCTTCACAGTCACTTATGGAGCTTCAAAGCATTGAGATAAAGACCTTGAGAGGAAATGGGGTAAGAAAAAGGCTCAAAGAGAACAAGTCGTCTACAATTACCATCTGGACAAGACAGTGACTATATTTGCAGGGGCTTTTATATATAAACCTTTAACCAAGATGTGATCTTTATTTTATCTGTATTTAGTGTTGCAGATGAGTTGTAAATCCAGCTGAAAGAGGAATGCCCTTTAAGAACTTCCTCTGATACGAAGCTCCAAGTATAAAATTAAGTGTTAGTTAAAAGGAGGACCTTCACATAGCAGCTAGTAGTGTTTTCTGCCAAGCAAGATTGGTTTATATGATCAAATTAATATTTGCTGAATAATGTATTAAAAATGTTTTGTGGGGGCACTTGGGTGGCTCAGTCAGGCAAGCCTCTGACTCTTGACTTGGGCTCAGGTCATGATTTCATGATTTGTGAGACTGAGCCCCATGTCAGAGCCTGCTTTTCTCTCTCTCCCTCTCTCTCTTAAAATAAATAAACTTTAAAAAAAATCCTCCTGTTTTAAAAAAAAGTACTTTATGAATGCCATCTATGGAGCTTAAAAAGTAAGAAAAAATATACACACATCATGTCTGACAAGAAACATATACCACAATGCTATATAATTAATATATGCTAAATGTGGTCCCATACTATGTCATACTTTTCGAAGCCCATGGGAGAAGAAAATACTCATGTTGTCAACTTTGTATTTCTCTGGTTGATATTCTTCCCAAAACATTCATAGAAACATTCACCGTGTCTTTCTTCAACTTCACCCGTCTCATCCCTGCACCCTTTGCCTATTATTTCATATTCTGTTCCTGCTACCCTGCCCAATACACATGGAACCAAAAAGGGAAGGGAGTATCTATTTCCCCAAATTGTATCAACTTAATAAGGACTAAGAAATCATGGTTATAAAATAAACATGGTAAAAAAATGAAAAAAATTGACATGTGCTTTGCAGGGTTGCTTTAATATTTAGAAATATGAATATAAAATTTCCACCATTATGGCAAGAACATAATAGGTATTCAGTACTCTTAAGTTATTATTATAGCACACTATTAATACACACATCAAGAAGTGAATAATCGAGGGCCTACTTAGATTTCTGTATTCTGAACTAAGATAATAGCTATTTCTCAAAATCAGCTATAATATTAGAAAACAGAATATAAAAGAAAAATTCGAAGGGAAAATTTTTATCACTCTCCAGGCTGATAAACACACCATGTGTATTCAGCAAGTCACTGATTCCTAATTGAATAATAAGAAATGGAAATAACGAGCAAGAGGGGAGTAGTATGTCCCAGCCTATTTGCAAAGCTTACTTTGTGAGGTCTAATCAGATATTTTAATAGGAGACACAAAGATTCATAGCAACACTCACATGTGTGCCATTTAATCACAACCTAGGAGTATCACCAATCCACAACGCATTCCCCCCCAGCTAATGACTTCATTCCAGATGGCAGGGACTCTATTTAAAATCAATAAGCTAACACTAGTTATTTCACCTGAAGCTATAACAACCTGTTTTTGTTTTCTTTTTCGTAATGAAGTGAAGACTGCTGTCTTCTTATTTTGGCTCTATCTGAAGGAAATTCTCAGCAGTACTTCCTGTAAGTAGCAGAGACCCCTTGGAAGCCAAATTCACTTATTTTAAATTCAAGACTTCACCTGGATTAAAATTTAGTAATTTTTGATTATTTAAATCATGAATAATTATGTATTGACTTGATGGAACACAGTGCTAGTTGAGGGAAACTAAAGTCTAGGAGTAATTAACATTCCGAAGGCTAAATGGTAAGAAATTCTCAAGCACAGGCTAATGTTGTTTCCTTTATAAGCTAGGGAGAAGGCATTAGTAAAAAATGACAGTTAAAACTCTCAAGCATTTCATTTTATTTAAAATGTGTAGTTGAACTTGAACAACATAGGTTTGGACTTAATGTGTCCACTCATACATTGATTTTTTTCAGATAAATATAGTACTGTGAATTTATTTTCTCCTTATGATTTTTAAATAATATTTTCTTTCCATAGCTTACTTTATTCTAAGAATATAGGATATAATATATATGACATACAATATGTTACATAAAATATGTGTTTTTAAAAATTTTTTAAATGTTTATTTTTGACAGAGACAGCATGAATGGGGGAGGAGCAGAGAGAGAGGGAGACAAAGGATCTGAAGCAGGCTCTGTACTGACAGCAGAGAGTCTGATGAAGGGTTTGAACTCAGGAACCCTGAGATCAAGACTTGAGCAGAAGTCAGATGCTCAACTGACTGAGCCACCCAGGCACCCCTTACATAAAATATGCTTTAATTGACTGTTTATGTTTTCAGGAAGTCAGTAGTAAGGCTATTAGTAGTTAAGTCTGGGGGGAGTAAAAAGTTATATATGGATTTTTGACTGTACAGGTGATTGGCATCCTAACTCCCAAGTTGCTCAACGGTCAAGAGTACTTCACTCGAGACAGGATCAACCACACATAGAGCATATCATGAAAAAAAATTTTTTTAAGCCAATATGAGGGATGAGAAATGAGAACCAATAATTATTGTCAAGGTCTATGCTAACATGGCCACCTTCGTATATCACAATATAACATGACTCATATTGTTAATATCCAGTCATTAGGGTAAACCTAAAGTAGTATTTTCACTATTTCCAAATGAATTATGTATGGATTATCATAACATTTCAAGAATGTTAGAATCATTAAATATAGAGTATACTGGTTGTCAGACATCCAAACGTATATGATTCAAAACAGTTGACAAGAAAATGCAAGATTAAAATGGCACTAAAAAATTTGAATCTGTGCCATTGGGTATAATGTACAGACAGTCACGATATCTGATCAGTTTTTCAAATAATAAAATCTATTAACTTGGAACATAATAACCAATGTAGCATCGTTCTTAGGAAATCAGACAGAAAAGACAGAAAGAATTTGATTTGTAAAAAAATTAAATGATTTTATTAAAAAAAATGTCTCCAGAAATTGCTATGTACATCCAGGAACAATTCTAATTTTCCAGAATAAAGTTTCTTAACGTGGTGGTGAACTGAATGAGAAGACACAGTCCATACTCTGCCCATTCTTCATTCCAAAAACACTCTTCCCAGGATTTTCCTATGATCACAACAATGATGTCTACCAACACAACCCATAAATCAAAACTCATCCACTATCAAACAGTCTTTTTTGGGTTCACTCTTCTTGTTTTGTTTTTTGTTGTCTTTGTTTCTGCCTTGCCTCATTTTTCATTAGGCTCTTTAGAACCACTGTATCCCTACTGTATTTCACTGCTTTTTAAAATGTCTAGTTGCTTAAAATGATGTCTCCCTCATTCCAGCAATTACTGCCTAGTCTTAGGGACAGGTATTCACACACCAGCCTCTGGCGCCTTTGTTTTCTCACATACAAATCAGAAGATAATTTTCTTCCTGCCCCAAACCTAAGTATATATTACTTAACCATTAATATCCATGCTTTCCCTGCCTCTTTTATCTTTCTTTGTAGTATATATCAAATACATGATTCAGTGTTGTTTTCTTTGACTAATGTTCTTACTGCAAAAGTAAGCAGTAGCAAAAGTAATCCATTTGACTGACCAATTCCTTAAAAGATACATTAGCCTTGTTCTGTTTTTAATTATAAGAGTTTCCTACATTTATACAACAATTATTGTTTCCTTTGACAACACTGTCCTTTCAAAGGGTTCTGGGAAGAAAGACCTCAGATGTTCAGGAAAAATGAGGAGGACTGGTAGGGGCAATGTGTAATGGAAAGTTCTAGAACAGTAGAAACAAGCACACCTGGCTATTAATGTTCACTCTGTAACACTGTGATCTTGTGGCCCAGGGAATGCACATGTCCTTTGAATCCTAGCACTCTGTTCTTAAAAACATACCACTGCTCCAGAAAAAAATAAAATAACATAAAATAAATAAGGGCTCAACATGAATTAGGAAGGAATATTATTTCTTCAAAATTATGAAGAAGTATTATGAAAGGCATTCCTTAATAATTCTTGTTTTTAATCCTCTAATTCTTTTTTAGCCTTTTGTCACATCTATTTCTAATATTTGAGTAGCAGAATAATATCTCAAGTGCTGGAAGACAGTGGAAATCAAGACAATACAAAACAGTATCCACGTGGGGGGAAATAGTTAAAAAGATAACCCTGGAGAGGCACTTGCGTGGCTCAGTTGGTTAAGCATCCAACTCTTGATTTCAGCTCAGGTCACAATCTCAGGGGCAGAAGCCAGAGCATTGTAGGGCTTGTTGGGCTCTGCACTGAGCATGGAGCCTGCTTAGGATTGTCTCTTGCTCTCTGTCTCTGCCCCAATCCCCCACTCTCTAAATAAATAAAGAAAGAAATGAAATAAAGAAATAAAGAAATAAATCCCTGGAATGTGGCAACAGTGTGACAGTGCATGTTGGCATCCATTATTAAAGATCAGGGTCCAGGGTTCTGCTCCTGTTTTCAGTTCAGACTCCTCTCCTTGCCAGAAAGAACAGAATCTGATCTTTTTTGTTGCTCCAACTTTTCAGAGAAAATGCAGAGCACGGTCAGAACTAAAGAGGCTCTTGGCTACCTGATCATGCCTCAGGAATACACAACTTGCAACAGGCATTTGATAAACATACTGGTGGAAAACTAACTCCTGTTAAAAATGCTAGTGGTGAACACTTGGCACTTAAAGTGACCCACAAGCAATTACAGACACACAGACTAATCATTTTTCTGCAAACTGCAGCAAGGTCTTGACATGAGTAAGGAACAACCAGACAAAAATCATCATGCCATAATGTGGCTCCCCCTCCCCAGAAAAGAAACTCCAGTGTTCAGACTATGTAAGACAAGAAATGCAGACTGGACATAGCTCCATATGATAAAGGTAAGATAGGAATTGAAGATTCATGTCAGGAGTCATCATTTGTCAAATAGAATTTGCTTATTTAATAGTATGATAAATCATTGTATGGTTTATTAACACACATTAAATCATTTTGATATTGCTAAAGGCTTGAGTTAAAAAGAAATTTTCTAGGTTATGTAACAGATGCTGGGGTAAAACCTGACTACTAGAGACAAAACTCTGGTACTCAAACAGAACCCATTATAACCCTATAAAACTGTCACAGCATCAGCCCTTGGTTAAGAATACGCATTTGAGTAACCAACCCCAAAGTAAGATGCAAGTAAGTTAAGTCCTTTATCTATACTTTTTGAACACCATGAAGGAAATGACAGACCATTAAAATGCACCCTGTAGCATGTCAGCTGTAACACGATAATTACATTCCAGAGAAAATTCATATTCTGTTAATATGCTGCCTAGATAACAAGTGTAATGGGTGACAGGGTCATCAGTAAAATGGTCAAAACCTATGTTATTTTTAAAGTTAACATCATCAACATCATTATCGTCATCTAATATTATGATTAAAATTTTTAATTGTTGGAGCGCCTGGGTGGCTCAGTCAGTTGAGTCACCGACTTCGGCTCAGGTCATGATCTCGCAGTTCATGAATTCGAGCCCTGCGTCAAGCTCTGTGCTGACAGCTCAGAGCCTGGAGCCTGCTTCAGATTCTGTGTCCCCTTTTTCTCCACCCCACCCCTTCTTGTGCTCTGTCTCTCTCTGTCTTTCAAAAATGAATAAACAAAAAAAAATTTTCAATAAAAAAATTTTTAATTGTTAATTAGGGAAATAAGTTGGGCCCCTCCCACCCTTACACTCCTGCCCCCCAGCCCCCACCCCCCACCCCCCCAACAAAACCAAGAACTACAGCTCGGCCAGAGGCTGTCACAGTGGATGGGTAAATGCAGGAAACAACAGACAGGATTTGTGTGGAGGAGAGGTGGGTGGGTCCTGAGCCAAAGCTGAGAGAGGCAGGGCCCTGGGGCAAGGGCTCCATTTCAAGGGGGCCTTGGAGGAAGAGCTTGTTGCCTCTAGCCAGCAGCTGAACAAGGACAGGGGCGTGCATCAGTGGTGAGAGACTGACTGGGTGGAGGCACTGGTTTTTAGCTTCTCAAATACGGTCACCATGGCTCCCGTTGCCAAACTAGCAGCCAATGGATAGCTTTTTCTTTTCCCTTTCTTACTGAAAGTTACTATGTTTCTACACCTATGGTTTCCTACGCTTGGAAAAAAAAAATCACATATGAACCAACATCCACTTTATATTCTTATTACCCCCCCATTTACCAATCACGTTTGATTTAATTTTTCTAACAGGAACATGAGTTATAGCAAGACAGATTGACCACCTTAAAGGTCCCTTCATTTTCTCTCACTCAATTCACCACCCTGATACACAGAAAGCGCCTTCCTCAGCACACTACAACTGTGTTAGACAGATTCCTCCAGATCCAGCACCTGGGGCCCTCTTTTTGTCCTACTCAGTCACCCTTCCTAGAAACTGACTAGCAAATCAGGAACCCCATGGCCCACAGGGTGGAGGAAGGCACTTACCACCCCCCCTCCAACAGGATCAGCTTGTCTGGCTTTAGAATATTCCACCACAAGATCTCTGACTGAACTTCAGTTTTAACATCTTGTTATCTTAGAGGCAGAATGGTAGAGGGAGAAAAGCAAAGATGCAGATTTACCCCTGACTACATGGCATTCCGGCTTTAGGGTCTGGGGCAAGTTATCCTCAATTTTACCTACATATTGGCTACTATCATATATCCCTAACATTGGTAAATAGTTGCTGATCAATAAAATAGTAGCTAATTAGTATGTCTTAAACCCACACTCAGTTTACTTTTATCTTAGACAAAATACAAACAAGTTGGTTGGCAACAGATCGAAAGAAAAAAATAAGAAAGAAGGAAAGGGTGCTTCTGGAAACAGGCAATTTCTGATTTTTAAAAAGTCAGAGGTCGATTCATAAGATAAAGAATGAGGAAAATCTTCATAAATATCTCTGAGCCTTGTGATCTAGTATAAGTGAGCACTGGCACACAGGTCTTCTTACACACCATTAGCATATGGCATAATATTAAAATAATGTTAATAATAATGTTAATGATTGCCCTGAGTGATGGTTAAACTAGATAAAGTACTCTTCATTTAAGAAATCATAGGGGCGCCTGGGTGGCTCAGTCGGTTGGGCGTCCGACTTCAGCTCAGGTCATGATCTCGCAGTTCGTGGGTTCGAGCCCCTCATGGGGCTCTGGGCTGATGGCTCAGAGCCTGGAGCCTGCTTCGGATTCTGTGTCTCCATCTCTCTCTGACCCTCCCCCATTCATGCTCTGTTTCTCTCTGTCTCAAAAATAAATAAACGTTAAAAAAAAAAAAAAAGAAATCATGGAAGAGGGGCGACTGGGTGGCTCAGTTGTTTGAGCATCTGACTCTTCATTTTGGCTCAGGGCATGATCCCAGTGTTGTGGGATCGAGCCAGCATCTTGCTCTGAGCTGAGCTTAGAGTCTGCTTGGGATTCTCTCTCTCTCTCTCTCTCTCTCTCTCTCTCTCTCAACCCCTCTCTTCCTGTCACCCTCCCCCATTCTGTTTGTTTATTATTTTTTTTAAAAAATTTTTTAACGTTTATTTATTTTTGAGACAGAGAGAGACAAAGCATGAACGGCGGAGGGGCAGAGAGAGGGAGACACAGAATCCGAAACAGGCTCCAGGCTCTGAGCGGTCAGCACAGAGCCCGACGCGGGGCTCGAACTCACGGACTGCGAGATCATGACCTGAGCTGAAGTCGGACGCTTAACCGACTGAGCCACCCAGGCGCCCCTCTGTTTGTTTAAAATAAAAAAAAAATCATAGATGTGAGACTACAAAGAAAAAAATTAATACTAAGATAAATTGTGCCCAAGGATAGAAAAAAATCAATATTTATTTTTTTTTTTTAATTTTTTTTTCAACGTTTATTTATTTTTGGGACAGAGAGAGACAGAGCATGAACAGGGGAGGGGCAGAGAGAGAGGGAGACACAGAATCGGAAACAGGCTCCAGGCTCTGAGCCATCAGCCCAGAGCCTGATGCGGGGCTCGAACTCATGGACCGCGAGATCGTGACCTGGCTGAAGTCGGACGCCCAACCGACTGCGCCACCCAGGCGCCCCGAAAAAAATCAATATTTAATATTAATATCATTCTTCACTTGATAAGCAAATTCTAAAATTAGTATGGAATAGCAAAGCTCCAAGGAAGGTAATCACAATTTTGAAGGAGATCAAAATGAGAGCACGTGCCTTATCATCTTAAAGACTTATCTGGTAAGTTATTATAAAGAGAATGCGTTATTGGTTCAAATAAAAAATAAAAGGTAAGATAACAGCATAGAGCAACAAAAAGTATAGGCCCACTTATGTATGAAAACTTTACATAGGTCAGTTCTGGAACCACAGATAAGTGGAGATCTTCAACAAATGGTTCCAGGATAGCTAGTTCTCTAGGTTAAACTATTACAGCCCTAGAAATTAGATGTTTATATTAAGCTATACACAGGTATACACACACTCACAGAATTAACTCCAAGTAGTTTAATGATCTATATACAAAGAGTAAACTTAAAAAAAAAAAAAGAAAAAAAATGTAACAGAGTATGCTCAAATCCTCAGATTAGGGGTGGAATCGTTCAACAAGACACAGAAAAACACAAATCATTCAAAAAAAGACTGATAAATATGACATAAGAATATAAGTTTTGTACAAACTATTAAAGAGAAATTAATGGCACATTAGTTAATGTGTCATTAATTAATTAATGACACATTAATGACACATTGAGAAAAAACATTTACAGCACATTTAATCAACCAATGATTAGAATTCAGAATATAATAACATTTACACAGCAGTTTGAAAAGATACAACCCAATAATAAAGTAGGCAAAAGATAAAAATAGGCATTCACTAAAAAGGAATGTCCAATCCATGTATAAAATATGGTAAAGGATACTAATAATCAGGAAATAAAAAATTAATCCATAACAAGATACAGTTATAAATCCAGTGTATAGGTAAAAACTGAATTAGTAATACCAAATATTAACAAGAATGTTGAATAAGAACTCTTACACTTTGACAGTGTAAGTTTATTTCGTTACAAACATTTCATTTAATGAAGGCTAGATTTTCTGAAGAAATTACTATTTAAAGTGGCAACACTTTGTGTCTTCTAAGGCAACTCAATATTCATAAAATCCTAAACTGAATCTTGCCTAAGCTTACCCTTCTCTCTCTCTCTTTTTGCTTAATTAAACTAAATGTATTCTTTTAAGATTTTCTCTTTGTAATTCTGCTATTAACAATGAGAAATTACTATGGCACATGAAATAAAAGTTGATTTCCAAATTAAGTAATGAAACAGAAAAGGAAAGAGCTAATGTGCAGCCCATCATCTTGAGAATAAGTGCAGCATAGAATTAGTAAATGCATAAATTGCACTTAAAAGTACAGTCTCTTTTTCAAAGATGTTTACTACTTTAAGGAAGGCTTAGTGTCTGTTGATAGCCCTCAGGAAATTAAAGTATTGACTGATCTTTGTCTCTAGTATCAAAAGCAAGAACTGTTAAATGCAGAAATAGTCATGATAGGTAAACATATTTTAACTTGACAAAATGAAAACTACTGATATTGTTATTTAAAATATCTGAATAAATATACCGCGGGCAGAAAGGGCAGAAGGTAATTACGCTCTGTTAAAGGGTATTAATAGACAAAAAAAAAATTTATGATTGTTCTAAAGTTCTTTTGATTTTCATGATTGTTTGAGATCAATATAATTTAAGAATAATGGCAAATATTAAAAACCAACATAACATTACATTCTGAAAATCACTCTTTTGTAATCTGTCAAGTGATAAACCCTCACCAGTTTTAAGTTTTGAAGATTTGTGAATACTAGGAAGTGTGACCAGAAATGAATTTTGAGACCACCGTAAAGCTCTTCAATTACAAAACTGTATTTAACTAGTAAGGAAATATTTTCTCCATACGGACACAATTTGACCTTTTAAATGACCCATCTCAGTTATGTTTCATAAATATAGTCTTCTGATTCCTGAAATAAACATATGTATGAGTGTGGTTTTGTTTGCCTGTTTATATATAAAACTAATTAACTCCTCTGCCAGCCTTGGTTCAGAAATTTTGACACATTGGCTATTTGGGCTTCCCTGCACAGCTTTTAGCCACCTATTGTCAACTGTTAAACTATCAGTTCATGGGGGCCAACTGAGCTCCCAGAGGCTATTGTTATTTCCCTTACATTCAAGGGCTTGCGGGGCTCCAATAAGATATTCGTCAGAGCTGACTGCCATATAATTCATTACTTTAAGCTTCTGAATGAAAGATTTGTCAGAAGGGATGTTATTGCTATCTTTGGAGTCAGAGAAAGCATGGAGCACAGAGGTGAATGTTGTCGGCACCCACCTAAGCTCTGCTCTGGGGAGAGGGTATTCAGGCCCAGACACTGATGAATTCCTATAATTAGAAATAGGAAGTCCTCTTTTTCTTAGCAGAAGAATGTTTTCCAAGGAATTATTAGGTGACTACTTGAAAACCGATTTTGGCATGGAAGATGAGATCTCCGGGTGGCAAACTTAAATAGCAAAACTTTGAAAACAAAAGAAGGGTTTAGCTCACTGCAGGATTTGCTTTTCTTGGTGGAAATACAAAACTGCAGCCAGAGTTTAACCGTTCAGAACAATACAACATATTCCTGGGGCTGTGTGGACAAAGAATGAAAAAACAAAATGAGAACATAAAAATAGAGATAAGGTTATTGGCTGCTAGCAAGGGATCTTAGGGGAAGAAACAAGATATTTAAAGGGGATTTTTAAATGAAGTTTCACTGTGTGGTATTCTTTAGGCTCTCCTCTCATACTGTGTAGCAGTCTAAAATACTAATGCTTTAAACCTGAAAGTGTAAGGAGTTAAATTTACCTTTCTGGGGAATGCAACGAACTCCAGATCCTGTCATATTGGGTTTGGGGACAGATCTGAGGTTCTCTGAGGTGGTCTTGCCACATCTGGGCTCCATGGGGTCAGATCCATCCAGTCATGTTATTAAACACTCAAACCATATAACTAACAAGCATGGTTTCAGTCAACATTCTGCCATCATCCTTATAATTATAATCTGGTTTCCCAGAATTTGCTGGTCAGAGGTCATGAGGGTATTGTTCCCTGGAGTAATACTTTTCATTGAGACTATTCATTTGAAATGCTGGTTGAATCCATTTCTCTTTGTGAGCATTGCTGATGTGAATTTGCCAAGGTAAGACCATCCTATGGGATGGACATGCTAACATACACTTGCATTTGATACGGCTACCTATTCTAAATCAGGGTTTTCTGTAAACATCACCCCTGCAGAGTGACATAATTTAAATATTATAGCTCCTTCTATTTAAATACAATAGCATCCAAAATCAGAATTAAAAAGTTCAAGTTTGGGCTATAATAGAGAGAATTCTTGATTGCAAAGAATTGGCCTATTACCTATAATGGAGACCAAACATGCAATGGGAGGTCTGCCTTATAAATACATAGTTAAGTTTCAAGAGACAAGACTTAAAGTGTGCTGGAGAAAAAAACACACGTAAAGGGGCTCTAGTGCATATCATTATATCAAAGATCGTTCCTACATAGGATATTTTAATTTTAAGATCACATAGAACTACATGCAGAGGAAACGATGCTGAAATCACAATGGGATGCTCTGGAATACTAGTGATCTTGGTGAATTTTGCTGATATTTTATTGTTTATGACTGACATTACAGAAGCAAGAGCCTAACACAGTCATTCCAGAAGAAAACTTCCCTGCAGTGAACAAAGCCCTTTTGTGCTTCTGGTAAAACATGACTCCACTAAGGCAATTAGCTGTTTTAAAAATAAACTAATTCATTTTGGAGATCTGATGTATAATTATGCAGCTGCATGGACTGAGGAGGCATGGTGACTGGCTACAGTGTTAGTAAAATTAGAGGAAAAAAAAAAGCACCTCTTTGCTGACAGCTAAAGCATTGATTTAAGGTCCAATTGCCACCTTTGCATTATGAGGAGTGCAAAATGAATCTCTTTCTAAAATAATACAAAAAATTTCTGATAATGATAGTAGGGTATCTCCAGAGACTGAGGGGATGGTAATTAAAAATATTTATCCAGAACCTTGCTTCTAAGAAGCTTGGCAGTCTCTGTAGCATCCACTCTTATATCTCTACAAAAATATGACTCAGAGAATTTAACTCACTCATTCCATAGACAGAACTGTTCTGTACTACTTCTAGAAGCAGAACATTTGGTGACATGGTACTTGTATGGGTTCAGGGGTACTGACAAGAAAAGGAAATGGCTCCTGGTCCATTTTCAAAAATTTGTTATTAAGGTAGCAGATTCTATAGATGGGAAGATTGAGTCCTGGCCATTAACCACAGCAGGATCCAAGCTTTTTGGGGCAAATGGCTCTACCTGATCCTGACACGGTACCTGACCTTGCTTGCAGCCTGAGTTTCCACAAAACCCGCAGGGTAAATTCACAACACACAAAGCACATTTTTAAAAATTCTATTCACACTTATTTGACTGCCTTTCAATTACATTATATACTTTCCACCAGGTGAAGACAGCAAGATTTGCACAAGGTGTCTTTACAGATTTCTTTCTTTTGATCATTGCTTCTTTATTACCTTTCCTTCTCCCTTGCATAATTTATCCCTCCCTCTCCCCCACTTTCTCTCTTCTCTTTTTCCTTCCTTTCCTTCTTTCCCTCTTTCCCCTCACCCTCCTTTCTCCATCCTTCCAGTAGCATTTTCACTCAATTTTCTTCCACTGAGTATTCCAGATTCTTGCCATGAATCATGTTAAATATCATTGTTTTTATGTTTCTGACTTTCAGGTTTCTAGTGTTGCTTTATTAAGGAGAAGTCTCCCATATCCTGAAACTAGAGAATATGAATTTCAGTTTAAGGTAAACATATGATCATTATCTATTTCAAACTTGCTTTTAAAGTATTTGAGAAGATAAAGGTTTATTGAAGTTTGGGGTGAATCTGCCTCACTGCCCCAAAAGGAAAAAAAAATGTAGTTCCAAGGCAATAAAGTGTCTACAAATAGAGAAATATATTAAAATTCTACTCTTATAAAAGGTTACTTCCTCGGTATCATTTAATACATTCTAAAAATTAGATAAAAACTTTATTTCTCCAAATTTTGTTTCCCTGGGCCTCTGATTTCCAGAAACGTCTCCTGGAGATTACTGTAGCCAAAGTCTCCCAGAGAAAAAACAGATGCTTTAGGGGCATCTATGGGGGATACCTGCAATGGGAAAGCACAACTCTGCCTTAAATGTTACTGACATTTTGTTCAACATTTTATTTAGACCATTTAAAACTTACAGAAAAAGCTTAAGAATAATGTAAAGAACTTCACACACCTTACATGCATATTCAGTTTTTATCACTGTGCCACAATATATTGCTGTTTTAAAATTTAATTTGGTTTGCAAAGAACGTTTCCATACATGCATACACAAAAAAGTTGTGAGATATTACCAAGGCTCAATATCAGCATCAGGCAGAAAGACAGAAATAGCCCTCCCCAGGCAAATACTGGGATGCCATCCTCTTCCTCAATGTCCTCTTAGAAGGCCTAAAATAACACCGGATAAGAAGCTGAGACATACTAGGGCCTGGCGAGTTAAGAACTAGTTATTTTATTTCTGCATTTTAAGGGATGTATATGAAACACCATAAATTCATACAGGAAGCTTATCATTTACTAACGTTGTTTACCGCGCAGCAGTAACGTTGTTTACCCTCTTAGACTCCACCCAAGGAGGCCAAAGAGTTTGATTTTTGAAGTTTTTAAAGACCATTTAAAACTATTTAAAATAATTTCACCAACAGGTTGATCCATCAGCATGAAGCTCTAAGGGAAACATTATAACAAAGGTCTAATCAGTGAGAAGCAAACCAATTATTTACTTAAATACGTAAGAATGATTACATGTGTCGCCCAAGGAGAAATACTAGGGGAAGGAAATCAAGGTTGCCAGAGAAAACTGGACATATCTGTTGTCTTTACGTTCACCTCAAAATTTTCCAAATCAATCCTTCCTTATAAGGTCAGAAGTCATTTTAGTGGCTTATGCTATGGCTTGGCTTGTGCAACACTTTTCAGAACTGGGGCTGCTGGTCTACATGTACATGCACATGTGCATACGGGCTATGAGTGTACATATGAGTGGAGAAGAAATACTGTCCTGTAGAGATAGGTGAGGCTGATGTGTGTGTAGGTAGTGTCAACTGAGCAGAAAATGGAAATGGTTGGGTCTTATATGAGGATGAGACAACAATAAATAGTCTGAGTTAACATTAGAGGTATGTATGCCTTGTGCTAAGGCTCCATCATAATCACCACATGTTGCTTCTTCTCATCCTCATAAAATAATCTGCTGAGCTCTGCAAACACAGAGCTGGCAGAGATAATGAGAAGGGTGACCCAAGAGCATAAATATAAAAGCTGCAGCAAATCCTCAGCACCTTTCTTTGAATGGGTATTAGTTTCTGGGATCAGACATTCCGACAGACAATCCAGAAAGCTCAGCCTCCCACAATCCAAAAGATGCCGATTGCTTAACTTTGTTCTCTCTGGCTTTAATATATCTCAGATAAGTAAGTCTGTTTAGATTTGACTAGACAGTTTGAAAATTGCAAATTGGCCGTAATTCATTAACCTGTTCAGTGAGCACCTCGTATACCAGATACTGCTCTAAACATCTAGGGAAGACTGGAGACAAAATCCATGCTTTCTCATGGAGCTTATATTCTAGTGAGGAGCAGAGAGCAATCAACAGGTACACAAAGAAGTGGGATTCCGGATGGTGATCATTGCAACATTGAAATAAAATAGGGTAATGGGATATAGAGTAACTTAGAAGACACAAACCATCTAGAAAGTGTGATAGAGAAAGCATCTCTTATTAAGGAGGTCACTCTTGAGCTGAGATCCAAAAAGCATGAAGAAGCCAGCCTTGTAAATATGTGGAAAAGGCACATTCCAGGTGGAGGTAACAGATCTGTGTGTGTCTGCAGCGAAAGTCAGCAGTGGAACGCAGCACAGAACGGAGTGGTGAGGGGCACCTGGGCAACTCAGTCAGCTGAGCGTCGGTCTCTTGATTTCAGCTCAGGTCATGATCTTGTAGTTCCTGAGTTCAAGCCCCAAGTCAGGCTCTGCTCTGACATTGTGGAGCCTGCTTGGGATTCTCTCTCGTGCCTTCACTCTCATCCCCTCCCCAGTAATCTCTCTCTCTCTCTCTCTCTCAAAATAATAAATAAACTTAAAAAAAAAGGAAGGGAGTGGCTAGAGGGAAAGAAGATGCTCTTGGAGGGAAGAGCAATCAGAACCTGTCGACCCTGGCAGAGTACAACAACAGAACAAAGAGAGACTTTAAATGGTTGGGTATGGGGGAGATGGGGCCATTAAGTGGGGAAGGACTTCATTCTAAGGGACCATCATGATGTACAGCAGATCCAGGACCGTGCTGGGGCAGTGTCTGTCTGGGTGGCAGCTATCAGGGACAAAAACCAGAGGTGAATGGATTAGAGGACGCTGTCTGATATTATCTGTGCCATTTCTTACTGTGGAATTTGATTTGAAAACTGCCAGTAACAATCTTTTCTTGGAAATGGACAGGGATAGATAGTATAAATAATATATCTAAAAGGGAAACAGGACTGAAAATCAAATCTCTCAGGAAAACGCAGCTAAGGCAGGGCTTCAAATCAAATCTTCAGGTCGAGAGGAAGTCCGTAGCAATTACAGAACATCATCCACAGCAGAGTGGCAGTACAGAGAGAAGTACTGGCCTGGACCTGTTAGAGGTCTCAGCCTGGTTTGTGTTAGTAGCAAAATTTAAAACACAGGAATGGGCTTTAGAAAACCAGAATCCAGTCATTTACAGATTATTTTTATTTTTATTTTTTTTTTTTTTATAAAGTAATTTTTTCAACGTTATTTATTTTTGGGACAGAGAGAGACAGAGCATGAACGGGGGAGGGGCAGAGAGAGAGGGAGACACAGAATCGGAAACAGGCTCCAGGCTCTGAGCCATCAGCCCAGAGCCCGACGCGGGGCTCGAACTCACGGACCGCGAGATCGTGACCTGGCTGAAGTCGGACGCTTAACCGACTGCGCCACCCAGGCGCCCCAACAGATTATTTTTAAAAGGCATCCAAATTAACATGTCTAAACTACTTGAGTCTTCCTAGCATCTCTTTATCCCACTCCCACATCCTACTGGTAATAGTCTTTGATTTTCTCTCCATGGGGTGATTAATGGTACCCCCCAACCCAGTGACCAAGTAATTAAACTAAACAACAGGTCCCTGACCTTGGCTCAACAAATCTCTATCTCTCTCCAGGAATTTGAAACCAGCACAGAGCACAGCATGTGCAAAGGCCCAGAGGCCCTGACCTTAGCTCAACAAATCTCTATCTCTCTCCAGGAATTTGAAACCAGCACAGAGCACAGCATGTGCAAAGGCCCAGAGGTGGAAAAATGCTGGGAGCTGAGTTATATTTCGATGGCACTCCTGAGAGAAAGTCCATCGACACTTGCTGCTGAGTTGTCACCTAATTTTCCTAATACTTTTTTTTGTTGAAGTTGGCATATTGATTTCTTCTGCTTACAGAAGAAAAATCTTCAGTTAATATCATTATCAATGCTTATAAATGTCATCCTGCCTTAGAACCAGGTATGTCAGGGCATCACAAGTCTGGAGGGCAGGATATATAACCCCCAAATTACTCAAAAGAGATGAAACAATGGATTAAAACCCAAAAGAGACAGTATAAAAAGCAGGAAAGCTGTAGCTAAGACTCAATTACCTCTTTATCACATAAAGGGAGGGTCAGGCAACCTGAAAGTGGGGAGAGGGCCAAGCAATGAAAGTGCATTCAGATCATCTGCAAATATTTATTGAAATACCTGCCCTGGGCCAAGCACCTACCCTATTTTCTGTAGCTGGAAATACAACAGTAAACAGGGGAGAAAAGGCCCTTGTTCTCTTCAAGTTAAAATTTTTAGACTTTGGGGCACCTGGGTGGCTCAGTCAGATGAGTGGCTGACTTCGGCTCAGGTCACGATCTCATGGTCCGTGAGTTCGAGCCCCGCGTCGGGCTCTGTGCTGACAGCTCAGAGCCTGGAGCCTGTTTCAGATTCTGTGTCTCCCTTTCTCTCTCCCCCCCCCCCCCATTCACGCTCTGTCTCTCTCTGCCTTTCAAAGATGAATAAATGTTAAAAAAAAAAATTAAAAAAAAATTTTAGACTTTAACTCAATAGGAATTTTGCCTTCATATTTTCCCTGTCAATTATTTGAAATAGAAGTTCTGCCTGATAAGGTATGCTCCACAAACTTCAAAGCCATCAAGCTAAATGGAAATCCCTCAAGGATACTGTAGAGACAAATTCGTGCTTCAGGTATTCTGGTAGGTAAAGAAAATGAAAGTTCTCAAACTTAAGGGTAAATAGTAAATAGTAATAATAATGGCAACTGTGTAAATTTGCAGGTTCTAAGGGCTTATCTCTCCAGAATCTGATCCTGGGAGGTATGAGAACCAGGCCTTTGCATTTTTTAAAAATGCTGTAAATTAGGGGTTAAGCAAACTAAGGCAAATCTAACCCCCTGCCTGTTTTTCTAAGTATTATTATTGGAATACGGACATGCTCATTCATTTACCTATTGTTTATGGTTGTTTTCCTGTTAAAGAGCATTGAATAGTGACAAAGGCTGTTTGGGCCTGCAAAGCGTGATATATTTACTAATGAAACTTTATAGGCAAAGTTTGTCAATCCATGCCTTGAGACATTCTCAAAGAGACTATCTAAATCTCTAGTGAGCGCAAACAGAAAATTGCATAACCGGTCAGGCACAGAAACTCAAGGAAACATAATAGCTTAAAATCAGTGATGTTTTGTTTTCTTGTTTCTTGAAGTTAAAGAAATAACATACTTGTTTTAGAAACCATGGAGCATTTATAAAACCACTACTAATTAGCAATACACAGAGATCAGAGATCACCTCTATTAAATTTCTGACATATTTCCTCATAGTCCTCCTTGTAATTGGTTTATTAAATGCAAAAGACATATATCTAGGTGACAAGATTTTATTCTCAAAGTTGATGTTGCCTATAATCCATTAGTCCTAAAATAAATATGAGCGACACACCTGTAAGTGCTGAGTTCTCTCTCCCCCCCACCTCCCCCAATTAAACTGAGCTACAGACTGGAAGGAGTTGTAACTTACTCATTTTCATTTTCATAGCAACTAAGATCCTGTCTGGTACTTAGTCGGGACTTGTAAAACATTGATAGAATGAATGATAAAGAAAGCTACTAGATAGTTATGTTCTTACATTGGTCCTATTTGTGGGAACTTTGTGAATTGCCCTCATTCATGAAACACAATGTGATACCATTAGGTTGTTACTATGGAACACCTACACACTTTCTCTTATTCTTTAAAATTCCTTGTTAAATGTGTCACCATTTAAAACGTGCTTTTTCTCCTTGTTAATGTAAGTTTTTCAAGGTCAACCCACAGTTGCCCAAAATAACACTCTATCTGGTGTTTCCCAGAAATAGAATATACATATATGACATTTAAAACTGGTCTTTGATTTATGAGATCTGTACATGATGGTGAATAATAGTGAGAAGTTCCCAAATTTGAACATGAAAATGTACTGCTCTTCCCCAGAATGAAAGTGGTAGAATATTATAATAAGCCAACAGCACTCTCTGTCAACACTATAACTCTGTCTATATATATAATATAATATATATAATATAATATATCACATATACGTAAGTAGTCCTGCAAACAAATTCTTCTCAGCTCCTTCTCATAGGTTTTGATTTATTCACACTGGCCAATGAAGTAAAACTAGAAGTTACAAAAACCTAGTGGTCATCAATGGAAAAACTCCAAGGCCACCGCAATTAAGCTTGGGTCTGAATCAATATAGAATAGGTTACTATAAAACTTGAAGGAATGGCAGGGTGACAAAAAAGCACAAATAAAATCTGGAATGAGACAAATACCCAAGGTAACAACAATCTTATCTTTCTAAACATGTATAGTCTCACAATACAAAGATTTGCTTTAAATTTACTTTTGTATCATCGGTTTTCTACCTATATAGCAGCCTGGAGGCTCAGAGGAAAAGAAAAATAACTAAACACTTTGAAAAGGAAGATGACTCAGGAATCACTGAGTACTAAAAAAGGTTAATGGTATTTTCTCATCTTTACAGATTCTATTCACTTGTCGTTCATGAGTTGATTTTTGTGAGAAATAAATATCGATTTCTACCATATGCCAGGCTCTTTACTAACCTTTTGGGATAAAACAGATATATCCATCCTCATGGAGTTTATATTCTAACCAGAAAAAGAGATTATTTAAAAATTTACATGTCCTACTGGCTAAAGCTATAACAATTCGAAGAACAATATAAGTAAAATTGTATTGGATTGTTACACAAAGAATAAAATAGGAATATAAAAGAAGACACAGCTGGGGCACCTGGGTGGCTCCATTGATTGAGCGTCTAATTCTTGGTTTCGGCTCAGATCATGATCTCATGGTTTGTGAATCCAAGCCCCGCATCCGGCTCTGTGCTGACCACCCCTGCTTGGAGTTTCTCTCTCCTCTCTCTACCCCTTGCCCGCTTGTGCTCTGTCTGTCTCTCTCAAAAATAAATAAATAAACTTAAGAAAAAGAAAACATAGCTAAACAACATATTATAAAAAGGTCTTCTGTTAAGAAAAGGAAAAATTCAAATAAAATGGACAAATTCCTAGAAAGGCAAAACATGAAACTGATACATGAATAACTAAGCAAATCTGAATAGTTATAAAACCATTAAAAATTGATTCCATAATTAAAAATTTTCCACAAAGTCCAGCCTTCAACAGTAAACTGTACCAAAAAATTAAAGAAGAAATAACTCTAAATTCTTCCAGAAATAGAAAATTGAGTGAACACTGACCAACTCATTATGTAGATATATCTCTGACCCCAAATCTAACTAGAGGATTCCAAGACAGAATAACTATAGACTAGCTTTATTCATGACAGAGAAACAAAAATCCTAGAAAATAGAAGAAGTGAAATCCAGACATAAATAAAAAGGATAGCTTCGATTTCTTTCTTTAATCTAAGTTGCAAGAGTCTTCAGGGAAATCCTAATTAAAACCAAAACGAAATACCCACTGGCATAGCTAAAATTACGAAGAGTGATGACAACAAATATGGACAAGGAAGTGGAGGCCCCAGGACTGTGCTAATGAGCCTGGAAATTGATACAACCACTTTGGAAAACTGTTTGGCCTTGGGTATTAAATTTGAATGGACTCATATGCTATGCCACAGCAATTCCTAGAGTAAAAAAGGTATTCCTCAAGGTACATGTACAAGAACATTCTAGGTCAGTGTTTTCATAATTGGTCAAAACTGGAGACAACCAATATACCTATCAATATGCCTATACCAACCAATATACCTATATACCAATATACATTAGAATGGGCAAATTAATTCTGATATGGTGATGGGGTGGATACTATAGAGCAATGAAAATTTAAAAATTAAAGTTAAAAACATCACTGTGGATGAATCTCACAGACTTAACTTGGAGTGAAATTTCCAGTCACAAAACAATGTATACCCTATAATTACATGTGTATGTAGGATACACAGGCAAAATGAAATGGCAGTGATGGAAATCAAAGCAGAGGTTACGTATGGAGAAAAGGGTAGAGTTGGCATTAGGAGGGCACCTGATTACTACATCACAAAGTGCCGGCATCACTCTTTCTTCATCTGCGGGTTAGTACTAGAGTATGTCCACTGAGTACTTCCCTGCATGTGGCTTTTATCCTATTAAAAAACAAAAGCGAGGGGCGCTTGGGTGGCGCAGTCGGTTAAGCGTCCGATTTCAGCTCAGGTCACGATCTCGCGGTCCGTGAGTTTGAGCCCCGCGTCGGGCTCTGGGCTGATGGCTCAGAGCCTGGAGCCTGGTTCCGATTCTGTGTCTCCCTCTCTCTCTGCCCCTCCCCCGTTCATGCTCTGTCTCTCTCTGTCCCAAAAATAAATAAACGTTGAAAAAAAATTTTTTTTTAAATAAAAAAAAAAAAAAGTGAAAAACAAACAAAAAAGGTCCTGACTTCTACCAACATTTTAAATAATAGAATAATAAGGTGAACCTGGTTATCACAGTAATATTATTATGCAGGTATATATAAAGAATGGAGGAGAACAGGAAGCCTAGATATCAGAAAAAGGATAAGAGGCTGTAATAAATATTATATGTTGGGGGGTGACTGTGGAAATGGGGTTGCTATGACATCATTACTTAGAAGCTTAAGATGTATCTTTGTATGACAAATTTATAATTTTCAGTCCTTTCGTTTTTAAATGCTAAGATTAGATCCTTTAAATTCTGAGGTTTCTGATTCAATAACAGGACATAGGTAGTATTAAATGATTATGCTAAGTACTTAGTCAAACAAAACCACCTACTAATATAGTGACTGTGAACACATGACTCCATTTCTCCAGGCCCCAGCTTTCTTTTCCTAATACAACACTTGGGAGGAATAAATGAGATAATCTGTATGAGATGTTTAGCACAATACCTGGCACAGGATAGACATCCCTTATCATGGGCTATCATCATCACCATCATTACCAACATCATCATCATCATCATCACCTAAAACTGACTGAAGTTTTATTAGTTTAAATATATGTTTAGTATCATAAATAATCTTTTTAATCAAATAATGCAATTTATTCAAAATTTATTGCTTTTTCTTAAACAAAGCCAAAAAGTCACAAGCATTCAAACCACAGTTGTATAAACCCCTCACCCAGCCTTCATCTGTACTTTGTAAGCAAGAAATGGGGAAGGAGAGCCATTTTTTTTCCCTTAAAAGACTGCTTTTGCTAAAATTACCTCAATTCCACTAAATCCTATGGTTACACAATAACAATAAGTCCCCCAAATAAAGCAAATCACAGATGATTTGGTTTTAGCTGATTGGGGAACAAAATTCAAACAAGAAAATATGTTTTTTCTCAAGGATTATGAGAAAAAATTCTATCAGGAATGCAAGGAAAATGATATTAAAATACTGGGGGAAATATCTTTAGATGCTGCCCTGGAGATTTAAGCAGGCAATGGGACTCCTAACAAAGTGACAGTTTCAGTTCAAATTTGCCAGTAAAAAATATGATGAAAGAAAAAGCAGTTGCTTTGTCTAGTACCAATTGAAGTGTTACTTTTATTTAATAAGAAATAGGAACCCTATAATCTGATAGCAGATAGCATAATAGTGCTGTGCAAATGTCACATTACTAAGTTATAGTTCTGTAAACATTTTAGGAAATATTGGATTTAACTAAAACTTTTTGAGCTTTTTTGGTCTTTTGTGGTAATTGTAAACAAAATATTTAAAAATCCTTCAATTACATAAGAAGCTCTTTCATTAAAAGTCCTCTTTTTTATCATTTTAATTTACACTTATCTAAAATTACCAGCATCTACTTCAGCACTGCATAACACATTTTTATTTTTAAATTTCATGAATTTTATAGAATCAATCCATGTCAAAAAAAGTTAATTTGCATTCTAAAAATCAGTTTGGTTTTAGTTTCCAGCATTTAACAAAATACTTAGGACTCCAAATTTTTTCTGACTGCAAAGTCTATGTATGTCTGAGAGAAGTATATGTGGGTAAGGATGTATATACACATGACACTTTTTGTTAGACTTTGTCTGACTTTGTTATTCTTTTCCACAGTTAATAGAGTTTCCCACAGAAAGAGTGCCACTAATTTAATTTTTTCTTTTTGGCTTTTTCACTCTTCTCTAGATACCATTGTTTATTTTCCAGAGTGCATTAAACAGGTTGAGCTGAAATGTTAGTCACAGTAGAGCACTCGGTTGTTTTTATAATTTTTCTCCTCAATCTATTTTACAAGAAAACATAGTAGCCCTTCTCTTTTTTTTCTATTAGCTTGGGAAAATCCACTCTTGACACCATAGAATGAAATTGAAAACCATAAAATATAGAAACCTAGGAACTTTGCCCCCCAAATGCAGCGCTCATATACAATAATTCCATACAATTCCATATAATTGAACAAATAATTGTTTATTCTGCCCTGCAACCAAGACTGGCCATTGTCAAAAGCTCTGTTGCCTTTATAATTCTACGAAAAGTAAACTACAAACACAAGTGCAAATAGTATTATGACATATTATCTATACGGTAATAGGCTAGAATTATACCTTGTGCTCATGAGTCACTCTGATCATGAAAAACATACAGTTGACTTAATCATTTCAAGTTAACTTCATCATAAGAAGTATGCAAACTGAAGATCTGAAATATTTTGATACAGGGAAATCTATAACATTGGAAAATTCTGTAGGTTTAGATGAATGCCTGTCTTAAGTGTGAGGACTGGAAGATATGCTGTAAGAAAACTAACAGGCAATTTCCTTTCATTTTAATAAGGAAGTTATACAATGTAGCCCAAGGGGGGCACATCATCCTCGGAGAACTCGAACTCTTTCAGCACAATCCCCCAAATCTACACTTGCAAATGTTAATTTGTAATTTGAACACCATGAAAATTAAATCATCACCCAGGGCAGGCTGATTCACTGGCAAGGGAACAAATATTGGAGGCCAAGGGCCATTTTCTATGGTTACCATTAGTCAATTATAGTCAATAAAATTAAGCTTATCTTACCTGTTTTTAAGAAAAAAAAAATGCCTGTCCAGAAAACAGCCCCCACACAAAAAAACTTGAAAAATAAACCATTTGCGCATGTATACTACCAAAAGGCAATTTTATTTATTTGTTCAGCATTTTTGTAGAAAGTTTCTTTTCACTCTTACTACTTTAATGTAAGTTTATGCTCCTCTACCCAATTTCTACCCCACTAGAGTATCTTTTAAAAATCATCTCAGAGCAAAAGAGTTAATTCTTGGCATTTTAATGTCTAACTTATCTGTTAAAACTTAGTAGGAAGTAACAGACTTCAGGCACTTGGAGCTAAGGAGAAAAAGGAATCGAGGGTCGTGTTATAAAAGGTAAAATAAATAAATAAATAAAAAGAGTAAGGAGACGTACAAAGGCCCAAAGATACACCTAACCAACGTGAGGGTTTTGCCCACCTGGTTACCATACTTCTCTGACTCAGGCCGGCTCCCAGCAGCAACCCATCGCCCCATGGCATAACTGGGTCAGGCATGCCTTGGCCAAAGTTGGTGCTGGCCACAGCTTTGACTGATAGCCTGGGAAAGGAAGTTACTCACTCATGCTCAGTTTAAGTCCAAAGAAACCAAATAAACAAAATGAGGTCTGGCTCTACCTGGGAAGAAACTATAGTAGCCAGAGAATTGTACCTGTAGTGGAGTTTTAAAAATGGTAAGTTTAGGGGCAACTGGGTGGCTCAGTGGGTTGAGCATCTGACTTCGCCTCAGGTCATGATCTCAGGGCTCATGAGTTCCAGCCGGCGTCAAGCTCTGTGCTGACAGCTCCAAGCCTGGAGCCAGCTTTGGATTCTGTCTGTCTGTCTGTCTGTCTCTCTCTCTGCCCCTCTCCTACTCATTTTGTCTCTCCCTCAAAAATAAATAAAAACATTCAGAAAAACTTTTAAAATGGTAAGTTTACATGGAATTCCATTTTTTTTTATTGATCAAAAGTATTGTTAAACTGGCTTCACTGTGTTTGAACTCAACCATTTTACTCTGCCAGGTAGAAGCTAGATCTCTATTTCCTAGAATAATTTAATGTTATTTCTCCCTTAAGTTTTTATTAGGTTACTAGTGAACTCTGGGATTTTCTTTGTGGAAAAATTTTTAATGATAGTTTCAATTTTTTTTTTTAAATTTTTTTTTTCCTTTCAACGTTTTTATTTATTTTTGGGACAGAGAGAGACAGAGCATGAATTGGGGAGGGGCAGAGAGAGAGGGAGACACAGAATTGGAAACAGGCTCCAGGCTCTGAGCCATCAGCCCAGAGCCTGACGCGGGGCTCGAACTCACGGACCGCGAGATCGTGACCTGGCTGAAGTCGGACGCTTAACCGACTGCGCCACCCAGGCGCCCCTAGTTTCAATTTTTTGAAAAAAAAATTTAATGTTTATTTTTGAGAGAGAGAGAGAGAGGGAGAGAGAGAGCGTGTGTGGACGAGGGGTGGAGAGAGAGGGAGACACAGAGTCTGAAGCAGGTTCCAGTCTTGGAGCTGTCAGCACAGAGCCTGACGCGGAGTTTGAACTCACAAACTGTGAAGTCGTGACCTGATCCGAAGTCGGACACTCAACTGACTGAGCCACCCAGGGATCCCAGATAGGTTCAGTTTTTTAAACCAGTAAGTTCTGGTGGGGTAAAGTCAGGTTCATTACCGGCAGATCCTACGTGGGAGTGGCAAACAACAGTCAACATTTTGTTCTCTCTCTGTTACTGCTTTGGATAGAGGTCAAGCCTTTAATATATATAAATTCAAAGTCTTGGCCAACTAAAAACAAGTATCTTTTTATTTCAAGACATTCTTTCACCACCCTCAGCCATGATGTAGAAGACTGCAATAAGAAACCAAATCAGTCAAAAAGGATTGGCTACGAATTTTTAAGTAAATCCAATCTTTGCAACTTTGTATCCAACCCTTAAAAAGACAGTAAGTCTTACTTGCTCTGGAAACAAACCAAAAGGATATTAATAATATTAGCAGGTTAGTTCATACTAGTTTTACCACCGAGTGATCCAAATTCTGTATTTATTGGTATAGCTTGGGGGCTTTTCCTAGTTTCCTAGTAACGATTTTCTTCCAGAAACATCAGCCATATTTCAGGTATTGCTCATCTAAGTTATCAAGCCTGAAAGAGCTCTTCTCTTGCTCATTAGAGATGACTGTCTAGTTAAGTTTTTCATTTCAATATATTCTTTTGAACATTTTCTCCAGCGACTCATGGTCAAACGTCCACATTTTAATTACCAGCATTCTACCACTGACAGGGTGGCTGCTCCTTGTGATAATGCACACTTCCCTGGGCCAGAATGCCAAGGAATTGGGTGCACAGGTACCCCTGCTCTTTGACAGCAAAGCAGCAAATGTCAAAACAAACGTGATTCAAAACAACAAACATGATTCAGCCCTAACGTTTTTATAATACCCAACCCCATTCGAAGCACGATGCCCATACACACCTCCAAGTGACCAAAAAAAGCACCATACTCTTTAATGTCAGTCTGGACACCTGTGTAGACACGTGTGTCCTGTTAAGCTACACATGTTGGATCTCTTCTAATTGCAGAGGTCTAGCTCCTACCTGACAGAATAGGGCCTATCCCATGGCAAAGAAGAATCAATTTGAAAATTCTTATCACCTGGGGGCGCCTGGGTGGCTCAGTCAGTTAAGCCTTGACTTTGGCTCAGGTCATGATCTCACAGTTTGTGAGATGGAGCTCCACATCAGGCTCTGTGCCGACAGTGTGGAGCTTGCTTGGGATTCTCTCTCTCTCCTTCTTTCTCTCCCCCTCCCCTGCTCTCTCTCTCTCTCTCTTGAAATAAATAAATAAACATAAAAAAATCTTATCACCTGAAAATCTATGAGTTCAAATATACTGAAGCCATTTTAAACATAGTTCTGACCAATCAATAAACTTGATGTTTTTTTTAAAGCTTATTAATGCCTTAACAAGAATCTCAAATTCAGTTGGTAGGAAAAGAAAATTAATTAATTAGAGCCGATTTTTTGATGTCTAGTTGAGACTATTAAAGCCCATACACAAAAACCAACCAATTTGTAAATACAATCAGTCACTTGCACAGAGGCAGGCAGTAACTAATCAGAAAAAACAATAACACACACAAAAAATTAGGGGTGCCTAAATGGCTCAGTCGGTTAAGCATCAGACTTCGGCTCAGGTTATGATTTCATGGTTCATGAGTTGGAGCCTGTGTTGGGCTCTGTGCTGACAGCTCAGAGCCTAGAGCCTGCTTCAGATTCTGTGTCTCCCTCTCTCCCTGTCCCTCCTGCACTAGCACTCTCTCTCCCTCTCTCTCTCTCTCCTCTCTCAAAAATAAACATTTAAAATAAAACCTATAAAAACCCAAGAAAAATTAGAATATTCTTTTTAAAACCACATTTGGCAATTAATTTAAAAAGTTAAATTAAAATTTTAAAAGCAAATATCTTCTTACTCCCTCATAAATTTTATTCCTTAACTCATTCCTTAAAAAGCCTTTTTTTCCCTTTCATTTATGGCAATTCTATTTTATCCTAAATTAAAACGTGCGGCAGTAGAAATTGATGGGATGAACATTAAGTAGTTCACCCAAAATACTATAGGAAAAGTGGTAGCAGAACTGCATACATATCTTCTGGGATCTGAAAACACACACATGCACACACACACACACCTATATTCTCTTCTTGCTCATTAGAAAAGGGTTAAGATTAGAATAGGGTTGGACATGTGAGCTAATGAGAACCTTTGAGACTCCATGCTCATCTTCAAGGAGTCCTGAGAAAGGAAGTCTTATTTTTCCTACTAGTTTAAGATCTCAAAAAGTATGGGCACTTGAGCTGTACTGCCACCTTGCCATAACATCAAACTTGAGTACGATGCCAACGAGGTAGGTAGCAAAACTAAGGATGAAGAAAACCATTTTGTGATTCTGGAATATGGCTCTATCTGAAGCTGGTTCTACATCCAGGGCTTTTAGTTATGTGAGCCAGTATCCTTTTAACTTCAGTCAGTTTGAGTAGGACACTTACATTTGCAATCACAGAGATGTTATTGTTCCTTATTCCATTTAAAATTTGAAAAACACAGCTCCTGGGTGGCCCAGTCGGTTAAGCTTCTGGCTCTTGATTTCAGCTTAGGCCATGGGATCGAGCCTCCAATAGGACTCAGGGCTAAGCCTGGAGTCTGCTTAGGATTTCCTCTCTCCCTCTCCCTCTACCCTTACCCTTCCTTCTCACCCCCCTCCCCTCTCTCTGCCTCTCAAAAAGAAAAAAAAAAGTAAAATCTGAAAAACCAATTGACCAATGAAGGTAAGGTAGTTTAACAACATTTTTGACCAACAAAATGGAGCTCTTTGTAAACTTAATATATTTAAAAAAAACTCATTAATGCCTTAACAAGAAGAAAAGGGGGTCATATTCCCATTTTATAAACACAGAATGAGAGAAAATCACAGCAAGCTGAGTGGCCAAATAGTTTTAAACCTAGTACAATGCCACTCATAACCGTATTTTCTACTATCTTTCACCAACTCCTTTTCAGGTTTGTGAAACTTACGAATAAAAGTTTGTGAAACTTATGAATAAAAAAATATATAGATGAGCTCAAAAGCTAAATACTATGATTGTAGTAACAATAAAGCAATTGGGTTAATTACATTATAGGATGAAATTATCTTCATAACACTTATTCTAATTCACCTATGCTTATTTCACAACAGGTATCAATGTACAAATGAAATGTGCGGGCTATGTTTATGTAACATGTTACTACATTTCTGTCCCAAGGAAATTTGGGATATAGAACCCACAAATATTTATGAATAAATTACATCTACCTAGCAGGTAAAAATACTGCTTTTGTTTCTTTTAAGAATAACTTCCTTGCTTTTAATTTTATACTTTGGTTTCAGGTTTTCTGGTTATAGCTGATGTTTTCAAAGTTGACGCTAATTGATGATAAAGGAAAATTTCAAAACAGCCAGGAAAACACTTTCTAAAGATGCTTTATAGCTCTCGGTAATCTAATTTGTGGAAAACGCAGAACGGAGCACCACAGAGTGCTTTTCAATAATTTATGGTGGAGATTCATCTCCTAAGTTTAGAAACATGATTTGTGACCCAACTGTGCTGTAAACCTATTTGTGTAATTAGGCGGCTGGCTACAATCCCCAACCTGGCCCATTCTTCCTGCACACTCTTCTGGGTCTGCAGAAGATCCAGATTCTAAAGGTTGGATTCAACTTTTAGAAAATGAGTAAATGAAAACCGTTATTTATAATGTATTTTTTAAAATTCTAATTATTGCTAAAGCATAGAGAATTATGAGAATTTTTTGCTTCTGAGTTTAGAGGAGAAGAGATAAACACCAGTACAAAATTATTTTGTTTTCATTTCATATACAAGCTTGAAAAGTGCAGGATTCTTTAATTGTGTAATGAAATCAATGTCCTAACTAAAAATTCACCTTAAATGAGAAAAGGGACGAAGAATATCACAGCTATAAGTTTTTAGTTCAAGTTTTACAGGATTCATTGAGTTAGACTTAGCATTAAAAAAAAACTTATTTATTTTTAATGTTTATTTTTGAGAGAGAGAGAGCAGGGTAAGAGGGAGAGGGAGAGAGAGAATCCAAACTGGGCTCCACTGACAACAGCCAGCCAGCCCATTTGCTTGAACCTGTGAACTATGAGAATGACCTGAGAAACTAAAGCTTAACTGACTGAGCTACCCAGGTACCCCACAAAACTATTTTAAATATCATCTTGAACTTAAAATTATTTTATCTTTATTTTATTTACATGACTACTCTTAAGTTGTAGAAAGTTAGGTTTCTTACAACAAACAGGAAGAGATTTGGTCTTTTCCCACATTCACTTCCATGTCCCTGAACTGTTTTATTATCCAAATTTTCATCTTTAAATGAAGCAAATAGGCACTCAGCTTTGAAAGAAATAAAAGAAAAGGAATAATCCAGACAATAGATAGCTATGAATTATGTATGACCTGTGTGCTCAGGGACAACTAATTAGAAATCAGTTAAGAGGAAAGTAAATTTTGATGCCATCATTCTTCATTTTTAGGTAAAAGACAATTTTTAGTTTGAATATTTGTTGTTGGCAAGAACCAATATCCACAATGAAAATGTATTTACAATTTTTCATTTTATAGTTACAGAAAAAAAGATTATATTCAACCCAGTAATGAGATCAATGGAATTGTTAAATAAAACTTGTGTAATTAGTTAATTATCAAATGCCAGTTTTTTTTTAAGGATACATGCTGAAAATAACAGCTACATAAAAGGTAGAAGACAATTTTGTTTAATTAGGAAATTAATAAAGCAAGTTTCCCTCTATCCACACATTGTCAAATGAATAGTAAGTAAAGGATTTTATTTTGCCTTCTAGTGATTTATATTTTAAGCTGTTTTCAAGAATATATTATGTTAGACTTAATGTAGCATTAAAAAAGCATTTGGGAGTAAAAGCTCAAATACTTGGGTTGGACTTCCAACTCTACTGGCTTTGTGAACTTGAGAAACTAATTTAAACTTTCTGAGCCACAGATGCCTAAAATGGAAAGTGGAGGCAATTTCTTGACCTATTTATATTACCAAGTAGAGTATCTGAAAACATAACACTTTGCAAATTCTAAAGCATTATTAAAATATAAAATACTGCTATTACAAAATTTTCTAAAGCTTTAATCTCAAAATTGTAGTGACCCATCTAAAATTAGAAGGTTAATTACATTGCCCAAGAAGAGTGGCAATTCATCAAATTATGAATTCAAAGGTGTTTTTGAGCTTAGAATTTTTGTAAAAAGTCTCTAATTTTGTAAATCTCCAGCATCTTCATAAGATTAATAAATAGACAAGTCCTAGATATTTTTTGTGATATCTAAACTGGATTTTAATTATTCTATAATTAAATTTTAGACATTTCAGTAATTCTATAATTATGATTTAGGCAATTACAGTTTCTGAATAATATGCCTGTTTTCATAGATTTTTAGGCTCTTAGTGCATAATCTAATATCTCTGTACTTGTTAAATATTTCTGCAATTGAATCGAAAAGGAAAAATTTCCCCATGTATTCAAGCTTAGGAATCCCTTCACTTTTGTTTGTAGGCAGTCTAAATGGGACTCTGTTTTCATCTTTAGGTTGCTTGGGCAAGTATATTGTTTAAACTAGATATTATTCATACATGTTTGTAATTTAGTCTCTGATAGCTACACACAGTAACTGATATTTACTTAAAGCACCTGTAGAATAATTATGGAAAGTATAACAAAAAATAAGTAGTTATTCTATATGGTGACAGTGAACCTGTTTAAACTAATTAGTTAAGGAAAGCTTTTAGACCAGAACTGGTAAATATGTGGCTAAGTATGTGGGAGTTCCACAACCTCCAGCCACTAGGTTAGCACTCCCAGATAAGCATTACCAATGCCTTTCCACAAAGTCTCAGCCTCTTTCTTAACATAGGATTCCAAGGAGCTGCTACCAATTCTATAGATTTGACATTCAGGAGAAAATATTACCTATTATGTATTAGACCATCATGTGCCTGAAATAGCCTATAAGGTGCACTTTTGATCTGTTAAACCAAAAGAATATTATCTCCAGAATTAGCACCCTTTGTGTCAATGCTGATGCTGGACTTCAGTGTTTTTCTCATCATTATACCTAGAAATAGGTGAACATTATTAGAAATAATCCAACATGAGAAATGCTTAAGAAATAAGATGCAGAGGACTATCTTAAATAAATAAAAAGATAAACTGCAAATTTCAGTCTTATGACACAGCAGACATATAAAAAGCAATTTTTTTTTTTTACTCAGAACTCCTGAATAGACATATTCTGAAGGAAATTCTGATAAAAAGACATAAATTTTATTCAGTAAGTACCTTATAATTTATCTTGTAAAAAGTATCACAGTAATGAGAGAAAAAGTAAAATCATGTTTAACTTGCATTGGGAAACAAGAGTAACTATTGGTTGTCCCTGATGGAGTGTTATAACATGCACGTCCAAATTATATCACATATTGATGGGGCTTTATAAGCTACCTGGCTACTCACATGTTCCCTCTGTATGTGTAAATGGTAGGGCTACCTACCTGTGGTTTCATACAAAGTTCCCTTAACAAATCAGGCCCAAACGCTAGATTGTTAGTCTTAGCTGTATCACATGGGCCTCAGCTTCAGGTTGCTGAGATTCACTTTCGATATTTTGATTGTTTCTAAGAGTATCACTTTTACAGATTTATTTTGGTCAATGTTCCTACTGCTACTTCCTACTTTATTACGTTGCCATATATATTGGCCCCTTTTGGCCTGTTCCTGCTCTTGAAAGATTGGTGCACAAACTCTGTACTTGTGTTGCTACTATGGCTCAGCCCAGGACTTCAGGTCACTGCTTTATGCTCTGGTCACACCACCCCTCAGTCTGCTGCTGGCCCCTGTCCTGTACCTTGATCACCTGCTCCACAGCCCTCACACCACCCTCACTAACATCTCAAGGCTACTGACTGATAAAGCAGATGCTGGGCTCCATAGTTTCAGATGGATCCTACAGCAAAGTTACTTCAGACACATACTTCTGTACCACATCTCTTTCAGGCCCCCACAAAACCAAACCCCGGGGATATGATGACCATAAGCATTTGCCAGATTGAGGCCGAGTCAGTGACACCACCATGCTCTTCTCAAACCAACGGTCTCCCCAGATCCCTACTTTCCCCTGAGCCCATGTCATTGAGCCAGACTTCTTCCTTCAGATGAATTCTCTCCCAAAGGTTTCTGGAGTCCCTCCTAAAATTTGCCTTCTGTTCTCTAAGCCACGCTATGTGACACAGTTTACCAAATATGCCAATAGGGCTGATGGAAAGCATGTTTTTTTTTTTTCAAGAGGTCCCTTCATCTCCAGAAAAAATCATTGCTACAAATAATGTGGAAAGAGGGGGATATGTTGTGCCTGGGGATTCCACATGTGGATTTGTGCCATCTGTAGTCCTGGTCAGCTGGGGATTCCCTATTATTTATTGCATATCTATATATGTATACACATAAATATTTCACACACACGCACACATAGATCCCGTATATTAATATGTATCCACAGGGAAACACAAATTACATGTAGTTTCTATTGCTTTGTTTCCCCTTCTTGATACTTTGCCTTCATTTTGTATGTCTTATTGCATTATACTCAAAGGGTAAATGTAAGAGATGTATAATCAAAACCCTCTTTTCCTTATAAATAAACTGACCCATCACAATATAATCTCTGGAGCTTTGCCTCCTCTCAAAAACATAAAGAAAGATAGCAGAGGAATAAAAATTTGTATTAGTTATGGTATAAATATGAAGCAGCAATGGAAGTACAATTCAATTTTGGACTTCTGTGTTCAGTAAGAAATAGAGAACTCTGAAAATAATAAAGCACGTCTTAAAGACTTAAATTTATTTACATATGGCTCAGTGAAGAATGGTAATGATGGAATCATAGTTTACTCTCACAAAATACTTTGATCATTCAAGGATGGTTACCAAAAATGTCTACCTGTAACTAGCACTGTGTAAGAGTAATGAAGAATAAAAATAAAGTGTACAAGCTCTGTTAAACATTCCTCCATCACTTAAACAAAGCCAATTTTGGAGACATCTTATCTACTATTTGCCAAAAGCAAAGGATCCCAGCAGTATTAATGGTGCTGACCTTCTATCTTTAAAATAATGGAAAGTTGGTGAATAATATCAAATCACTGGAACTGAATCAAGAATCATACATGTGAATGTAATAATTAGAATCAGAACCATCACAGACAAAGCCTCAGATAGTGACATTTCATAATATTTTTGTGACTTTTGCTTGCTCACATATCCTAGGCAGAGATGGAAAGGCTTCCAAACACAGTAACTCATTCCACAGGCACCTTTGAGAAGCCCTAATATTTGTCAGGCACCGGAAAGCAGCAGTCTGATCCCCCTCACTTCTCCACTAGCCTCAGCTTGAATGTTTCCTATAAGGGAGCATACTCTTTTGAGATAGTTGTTCATGTGTTAACATCTTTGTTAAAAAAGTATTTCCACAATTGGAAACAATTTTAATTCCCCCAAATGGCATATGGGAATGGTATATACATTTTAGTACTTCTAGGTCAATGAATATTTCCAATTGAAAATATTGAATGTCATGGAAAATGGCCACAACAGAATGATAGGGAACCCTTTATAAAAAGTATGGTGTTAGTGAACTTAAATTTCACAATAACTGGGGGAGGGGGCTGTGAAGATGGGGAGGACCTTTTCCCAATTCTCAAAAAAAAAAAAATGAAGAGAAGTTTATTTTTTAACAGATGGTTAATAAAATTTTAGTTATACTTATAACCTTAAGCTCTTCTTATAATGGACAAAGAGTGCATTAAGTGTTGTGTTGGTGGGTGGTGGTGAAAAGGGTAGTGAAGCTTTTCTTTTTTTAATATAAACTCTTATTCTAATGCTCCACATAAACAAAAAGTGAGCAACCATAGGTGTAGATCCATAGGTGTAGATTACATAGGTGTAAATCTTGGTGGAATTAACACAAACTAACACACCAAGGAAACCAGCCAGATAAATAAAACATTTTGGAAACCACAGCACTCCTCCTCATGTCCTCTCTTGTTGCTAAACCCCTCTAAGTAACTGAAAGCTGGACCTTTCAACATCACAGATTGTGTTTGCCTGTTTTTTACTCTACAGAAGTAAATCATACATGAGGCATTTTTGTGTCTCACTTCTTTCTTTCAACATTGTATTTGTGAAGTTCATCAATACTATTGTATGTAATAATAATACAATCACTTGCATTGCTGTGTGTGTTCCATTATATGACTATATCATGATTTATCCATTCTAATTTGAGGAACCATTGTTTTGTTTCCACTCTGGGCTATTATTAATAGGACTGTTATAAACATTCTGTACATGTATTTTGGTAAACACATCTTGGTGTACACATTTCTATGGGTATTAGCTAAGGGTCTAATGCTGGGTCGTAGGGTATGAAATACTTTCAGATTAAGTACAAACTGTTTTGAGCTTAGTGTATTGGCAAAAATGGTGAGTTTCATAACAACAGTCTTCAGTTTTGGCCAAAATATTCGGGGGCTTATCACTTTTCCCAAGAGTTTTCTTACTTCTCTGACATGCAAATTATTCTCCCTGTCCCTCAATCTTTTTAAGCACCTACCATGCCACAAATCTTACAAGTCCCCTCTTATTGGTCTATCAACAGGTTAATTCTACCAAAACTGCAGGACCTTGCTGTTCAAATTTTGTTCAACATCACTCTCAGCAAGTAATCAAATCCTAATCTTTTCCAAAAAACATAATTTGACTTTGCACAATATTTGCATTATATTTTGAAAGAATCCTTTCTAAATTTATGCAAAATTATAGAACGCTGACCAAGAAAAAAAAAATGACCAAAAGGGTGAATTAAAAACAAAAGAAGTGGTAAGAATATTTGAATGGAAATGAGTTTTATAAATACTCACTTGCCATGAAATAATATATTCCTTTTCTTTCCTATGCAGCCTAATAGCTGGTAGAAATCTAATAATGAACATTCAAATAATTGTGAATACAATAGTACACATATAAAATCTTGTAAGAAAATATACCGAACTATTTCTTGGCGGTAGTATCAAAAGTGACAGTGTTTTATTTAGTCCTATCTTTCATTTGTACAATAAATAATTTGTTATTTGTATAAGCAGAAATAATCCATAAAGATTAGACAAAAAGTGAAATTTGCTTCCTTTTCAAATCTACTCATTGGTCTTAGTTCTGTTAATGTAACTACATTGAATAAACATAGCTTATTTTCCATATGAGTGCTTCTTTAAATAGTTTATCATAGTTATGTTTCTTTTTCACGGGCAAATACCTCCAGATCCTCCTATAGTTTCTTTTATGACATGAATACAGGACTCTCTACAGTTCACTATTCTCCTTTGGACATACTCTAGCTGTGTTCATCCAAATATATATTGCACGAGAAATACGTACACAATAGGAAGCCAATGAAGCCTTTTAAGAAATCAAACTTGTGAATTTCATAAAATCTATGGTAGTCTTCTTAGATGTATATGGTGATACAAAGTTCTTGCTACAATATTTAGTCTGGATAGTAAAATACAATTTATAGGCTTCTGCAAATAAAACCATTTCTCTTGCTCATGACAATAATCTCAACTTTATAATTTTAAATTTGCCATAGCTAAGATCATTACTCTGATGTAATCCAAGTTCTGGGCGCAAGTGAGTAAATGAGTGGGCGGACATAACTGCATTTGTTTTTCCCCTCACAGACTGACACACAAATGGTTCTACAATGATTAAGTTCAACACATCTTAATCTCTTTTGTTTTATAAATGGCATAACATTATTAGTATGTTATTCTTACTTTCTAAAAACAAAAATCCAGTAAAAATAGGATTATATTAGAGACCATAATTTTGGCAAAGGCTATATAAATGTTTTCTGTGAAATATAGGAATATTAAAATAAACACCGGAAGTCTATTTTCACGTAGAGGTTATTTTAGGTGTCAATATATTTCATTGTAAATCATTTTAGGCTCTCTCCTATTTTTATTTTCATACCACTGACTCATATCTAGATTTGGATATTTGAAAGGTCAATGATACCATAGATACACTCCAGTCAATAAACATTCTCATTATTTTAAATACATCAATAATCCTATATTTATTTTTAGGGTGCAAGAAAAGAATCTATCAACATGGAATTCAACATTTATTTACACATTCAGAACTTTTTAAGAAAAATGTAAAGCATCACGTGTTCACAAACATTCACTGGTTAATAGTATGCAAATATTCACTGAGGCAAGTTTTTTGACAAATAGAGAAAAACTGAAGCAGACTTAATAATATTAGGAAAAAGGTTAATCATATGGATAAAATGCAACTGTTAAAATAAGTTGAGAGCATTCTGGCTTTTTATATAAAAGGCTGCCTTTAACATTTCACAGTAAAAAAAAAAGGATCCTGCAGGAAATATGCATACATCATACACACCACAAAGAAGCACATTTGTAAATGCAGAGTAAACATTTGAAAAAAACATATTATAAGCACTTTCCCACAAAGTGGAAGTAGAGGCAAAGAGGGAGCTTTAGTTGTTTTTTTTTTTAATTTACTCTTAATATATTAAAAAACAGTGTATATGGAGACCAGATTAAAAGAGAAGATTTGCCTCCAAAATGTACCTCTAACCTATTTCTTTTTCAAGGCTTGTCAAATTTATACTAAACACATTCTTTTTTACTTCTTTACTAAACGTACCCCCCACCTTAGCATGTGAAGAATAGTGACCCAGGCTGATGAATGGTTGGCTTCAGAGCAGTGATGTCATATACAACAACCTAGAAAACCATGAATAAAATCTGAATATAACAATAAACTATTTATTTTTGGCAATCTTCTGAATCCAATTAGATACAGTTCTCTAACTTTAGTGGAGCTCTGTGTATGTGTCTGAGAGTGTGGGAGCCAACAAAGGGTAGTGTTTGTCCCACTGGAATTTAAATGTCTCTGCATATTATCCTTTTGGCTGGCCAGATGACAGAGGCCTTGCCAGTCCTACTCTTAAATAGAGACCTACACTTTTTAAATAGAGCTTACTTGTCCAGAGAAGGTTTTCTTTCCTTGTGCTCAAATTTTACTCTTTAAGGAGCAAATGAGCCTCTATGCCATCAGTAGCTCATGCACATACCCAAGACGTGTCTGACTTGGAGCAGGTTTTGTTTAAAAGGTTAATTAAAATCGCTTTGTATTCTCTGCTTTTATTTCTAGCACCTAATGAAAAGGTCAAACCATTTTCAGGATATTTCCAAATACTGCTGTCAACTATCTTTTTACCCATTTAACTATCCATGCATAAAAGGAGTATTTGATTCAGAAAAGTTTGAAGTTTCAAATGCCTTCCTTTCTAACCATCTGTAAACAGCTCGCCTCCAGGCATTTGAGAACAGATAGGCCTGGTTACAACACACAGAAAACAACTGCTGGCACCAATGAACAGTACAAGGCTTAAATTTCCATTAAAAAAGGCTCCTTAAGCTTTGTGAACATCAACTCATATTATCATAGGTACTTCCTTTTTCAATAATGACCTGTGCCATCTAAGTACAATTGATAGGAGCCATCCAGTCCTGTATATTTAGCATTATGAATACCATAACAACATAGTCATGGAAAGTACATAGTCAGCAGAAAATGGGCAACTTCTCAATACGTAAACTCATTAAGACCATCAGATAGAACATAATATAGATATATAAACAAATTACAACATCATTCAAAACATATTCCAGGGAAAACAAGGAAGTATTCACCAAAAAAGTTAAGTAACTCAATGTAAGTTGGTTTTACATTAGTACTTGAAGTTGTGACTTGAGATAATAGAACTAATTTTACCTCTTATGATTAGTGAAAGCTGATTACAGTTGATTAAGTACATAATCATGTTGCCACGATATGATTATTGTCTTAAGAAATGCATAATTTATTTTTCTACAGCTGTGAATTCTTGTATCATTGATATGGTGAATACAACCTCTTGCCTTCCTATAATACATATATTAAGGCATGACCTTTTCAGTCATAAAAAATGATTAAGCTCTTGAATAATTTCAGAAACTCACATAGAAGTAACATTTCCAGCCCTAAATCTTACAGTGGTTATATCTTCTAAGGAAAATTTAGTCATTAAATGAGAGAGATGAAAAAGACAATATATTTCCATTCTTAGTACATATGAATTAAATGGAAGAAAGTCATGTTATGACAAAGATTATGAATGACTTGATGATAATGAACAAGAAGAGGGGTTAGCAAATCCCCAGTTTTGAAAAATAACAATAGAATAGCATTAATCATTCATAGCTTATATTTGGTACTAAACATTTACCTTAACATTATGGCTGGAACTATTTTATTTATTCAGAGGCTAAAATACAGGGATCTACTTTTCCCCTATTAGTTACAAGATATGTCACTCAGTATTTAGAAATAGATACTGAGATGACTACTCAGAGACTTATTTCATTATTGCTGTTGATAATAATCACCATCTTCAGCGGTAGCGTGAACGAAGCTTTTCTTTTCCCCTCTTGCTGGATAGATAGATACATATATACATACATACACACAAATCATGGTATTTGCATGTATGTGTTTATACATGTGTGTATGAAAGCAAAATGGGTTCTATTGTTATCCAAAGCATTTTTAGCTTCTGAATTCTATTTTATATATGAGGGGTGGTGCTCTGCTAGTTAACACAAAAGTTAAACATTTGGTTTTAAACACACACACACACACACACACACACACACACACAAAACCTTGACAGCCCAGGACAAATATTGAAAAATAACATATTTTCGGGGTGCCTGGTTGGCTCAGTCAGTTGAGCGACCAACTCTTAATTTCAGCTCAGGTCATGATCCCAGGTTCATGGGATCAAGCCCCACATCAGGCTCTGTACTGAGTGTGGAGCCTGCTTAAGATTCTCTCTTTCTCTCCTTTACCCCTCTATCCTGCTCGTGCTCTTTCCCTCTCTAATATATATCTATATATCTATATCCACACATATGGATATATATGTATATACATATATATTTATACATATACATATGTATATGTAGATACATATGTATATATATATAATATATATATTAATAATGTGTTTTAAAAATGAACCATAACTAGCATCTGAAAAGCCAAGACTCTAGAAAAAGTATCCTCAATGGTAATACTAGTGCTTATTTCCTATTTAACTCTATTCCCTTCTTTGAGGTACATGTGTATGTTCCTTGGACCATCCGATTTCCAATTTTGTTGTCCGCATTGGTCTTCAGTTTAATATTTCTGTCAGAGAAATATAGTTACATTAAATTATTGAATAATTTTCCATAATAAAAACCTTTCTTGGGACAAAATAGAAACTATCAGGAACTTGTGAGATGCAGCAAAAATAGTTCTAAAAATGGAAGTTCAGTAGGAATAATACCTATAGGACAAAGCAACAAAGATCCAATTTAACCAAATTCACAACTTAGAAACTAGAAAAAGAACAAACTGAGCCAAAACTTACTAAAAGGAGAGAAAGTATGAAATGTTACAAAATAAATAAATATAGAAAAAAATAGAAAAGATTACCAAACTAAGGTTGGTTTCTTTTTTTTAAATTTTTTTTTAACATTTATTTATTATTGAGAGACAGAGACAGACAGAGCATGAGCATGGGAGGGGCAGAGAGAGGGGGAAACACAGAATCTGAAGCAGGTTCCAGGCTCCAAGCTGTCCGCACAGAGCCCAACGCAGGACTTGAACTCACAAACCACGAGATCATGATCTGAACCGAAGTTGGACATTTTACCAACTGAACCACCCAGGCGCCCCATTAAGTTGGTTCTTTAAAGAGATAAACAAAATTGACAAACCATTACCTAGACTAACCAAAAGAAAAAAAAATGCAAAGGACCCACATCAACAAAATTATAAATGAAACAGGAGACATTACAACTGATACCACAAAAGTACAATGGATCATTAGAAGCTAATAAAAACAACTATATGCCAACAAACTGGAAAACCTAGGAGAAATGGAACAATTCTTAGAAACACACAACCTACCAACAATGAATCAGGAAGAAAAAAAAATCTGAATAGACCGATTGCTAATAAGGAGATTGAATCAGTAACCAAATATCTTCCAATAAAGAAAGGTTCAGGACCAGAGGCTTCACTGTAAATTTTACCAAGCATTTAAAGAAGAATTAACACAAATCCTTCTTAAACTACTCCAAAAAATTGAAGAGGAAGGAATTCTCCCAATTCATTTTATGAGTCTAGCATTATACTGATATCAAAGTCAGATAAAGACACAGTGAGAAAAGAAACTACAAGATCATTAACCATCATCAAATGAGATTTATCCCTAGGATGCGAAGATGATTCAAACATATGTAAATTAATAAATGTTGTATGTCAGACTAATAGAGTGAAAGAAGAATCATGTAATCGTCTCAATAGACACAGAAAAAGCATTTGACAAAATTCAACATTCTTTCATGAAAAAAAACACTAATAAACTAGGCATAGAAGTAACATATCTCAACATAATAAAGGTCATACATAAAATGCCCATAGCTAATATCATACTCAATGGTGAAAGGTTGAAAGTTTTTCCTTTAAGATCAGGAACAAGATGTATACTTATCTTGATATGCACTAAGCAATGTACGGAACTGTAGAATCATTATATTGCACCCTGAAACTAATATAACACTGTATGTTAATTATACGTCAATTAAAAATAAGACAGATGTATTTTTAAAAAAATAAAAAATGAGAGAAGCATCCCTAATTTTACCACTCCTATTCAACATAAAACTGGAAGTCCTAGCTGGAGCAATTAGGCAAGAAAAAATTAAAAGTATCAGTTAGAAAAAGTAAAATTGCTTCGCTGCAGATGACATGATTTCACATATAGAAAATCCTAAGGATTCAACAACAACAACAAAATGTTAGAACTGATCAATGAATTCAGTAAAGTTGCAGGATACAAAACTAGCATAAAAAAATCAGAAGCATTTCTACACAGCAGCAACTAAATTTCTGATTATGAAGAAATTGACCTCATTTACAATACATCAAAAGCAATAAAATACTTAGGAATAAATTTAACCAAGGAGCTGAAAGATTTAATAATAAGACATTGATAAAAGAAATTTTTAAAAGAAACAAATAAATAGATATCTGGTGTTCATGGATTGGAAGAATTAATATTGTTAAAATGTCAATACTGCCAAAAGCCATCTAAAGATTCAGTGCAATCTCTATCAAGATTCCAGGGGCATTTTTTACAGAAAAAGAAAAAAACAGTTCTAAAATTTATATGAAACCACAAAAAACCCCAAATAGCCAGAGAAATTCTGAAAGATAAGAATAAAGAAGAAAGCATCACAGTTGCTAATTTCAAGTTATACCAAAAAAAAAACACAAAAAAACAAAAAAAAACAAACTACAGTAATTAAAACAGTATGGTATAAAAACAGAAAAAAAAGAAAATTATTAAGAGTCCAAAAATAAATTACATACATACTTTCAACTAATATTTGATAAAGGAGTCAAGAATTGCCAATGGGGGAAAAAGATAATCTCTTCAATTAATGGTGTTGGGAAAATTAGATATTCACATGCAAAAACATGAAACTGAACCCCTACCTTATACCACTCACAAAAATTCACTCAAAATGGATTTAAGACTTAAATTTAAGACCTGAAACCGGGTACCTGGGTGCCTCAGTCAGTTAAGCGTCTGACTTCAGCTCAGGTCATGATCTTGTGATCTGTGGGTTGAAGCCCCACATCAGGCTCTGTGCTGACAGCTCAGAGCCTGGGACCTGCTTTGGATTCTGTGTCTCCCTCTCTCAGCCTCTACCCCGTTCACTCTCTCTCTCTCACTCTCTCTCAAAAATAAACATTAAAAAAAAAAGACCTGAAATCATAAAATTTCTAGAAGAAAGCATAGGAAAAAAATCTCTTTGACATGGATCTTGGTAATGAACTCTTAGGAATCACACTAAAGCACAAGCAACAATATAAAAAATAAACAAGTAGGACTATATCAATCCAAAAAGTTTCTGCATAGCAAAAAAATAATTATTGACAAAGTGAAAAGACAACCTATGGAATGAGAAAAAAAAGTCTGCAAACCATGTATCTGATAAAGGATTAATATCCAAAATATATAGAAAATTCACACAGGTCAATATCAAAAACAAAACAAAAAATCTAAATAAAAAATGAGCAAAGGACCTAAATAGACTTTTTTCCAAAGAAGATACATGAACGACCAACAGGTACACAAAAAGATGTTCAACATCACAAATCATTAGGGAAATGCAATTTAAAAGTGCAGTGAGATATCATGTCACATGTATTAGGACTGCCATCATCAAAAAGACAAGAGTGGCACATTCGGTTCAGCTTAGGGTCTGACTGGCTCTTGAATTCGACTCAGGTCATGATCTCACGGTGGTCGGATTGAGCCCCTTCTGGGCTCTGCACTATGCTGTGGAGCCTGCTTGGGATTCTCTCTCTCCCTCTCTCTCTGCCCCTCTCCCACTAGCACATGTTCTATCTTTTTCTCTCCCTCTCAAAATAAATAAATAAACTTTTTAAAAAGACAAGAGATAACAAATGCTGGTGTGATGTGAAGAACAGGGAACCCTCATTCACTGTTGGTGGGACTGTAAGCTGGTACAGCCACTACAAAAAACCGTATGGAGGTTCCTCAAAAAATTAAAAATAGAACTACTTATGATTCAGCACTTCCACTTCTGAAAATATATCCAAAGGACACAAAAACACCAACTTGAAAGATATCTGTACCACCATGCTCACAGTAGCATTATTTACAGTAGCCAAGATATGGAAACTGAAGTGTCCATCAATAGATAAATGGAAAAATAAGTTGTGTTACACATATATACAATGGAGTATTATTCAGCCATAAAAATGAAGAAATCCTACCATTTGCAACAACATGGATGGACCTTGAAGGCATTATGCTAAACGAAATGTCAGACACAGGATGACAAATGCTGTATGATGTCACTTAATTTGGAAACTTAACAAACAAACAAATGCCAAACTCACAGAAAAAGATATCAGATTTGTGGTTATCAGAGGCAGAGGGATGGGGAGGGAGGGGGAATTAGATGAAGGTGGTCAACAGATACAATCTTCAAGTTATAAGATAAGCAAGTACTAGGGATATAATGTAAAACATGATGACTAAAGTTAACGCTGCTGCACGATATATAGGCAAGTTGTTAAGAATAAATCCTAAGAGTCCTCATTACAAGGAGTTTTTTCCTTTTTATTGTATCTATATAATCTATATAATGTGATGGATATTAATTAAGCCTATTGTGGGTGATCATTTCACAGTATATGTAAATCAAATTATCATGCTGTACATCTTAAACTTATATAGTGATGTATGTCAATTATTTCTCAATAAAACTAGAAAAAAAATTCCCTCTAGTTCTAGCATACAAAATTAATGCTACAATGTAACTTATCTCTTGTGAAAATTTATAATCAAATGCAGTGAGAGGAGTTTCTTACAGAAAAAATCTCAAGTGGATAAACCACTTTAGGTGAAGTAGGTCCTTACTATCCCTGGCTAGTCAGTGATTACTGAGATACTATCTCATTCCTATGAAAGTGAGTTTGTATCAGGGCAAGGAATGATGGGAATTCTGTTTTTATCTATGGTACCCTATCAAATCAGGGGCTCCCATTGAGTTGTGTTGGTTTAGGAAAATAAGTTAGACATAAGGAGTCAATCAGCCATCAGCCTGGGTGCCTGGGGCATACACTGTAGCTGATTCCCCAAGTGTGCCCCCTTGTGAATCATATCAGCCCCATATCAAAGTCATCTTCTTTAGTTTGAAGCTGTACTTTTGTGGCTGGGGTAGAACCGAAGGAGCCTCTGGGGATGTGGACAAATCAGCTGCTAATTAGCCAGGCATTGCCTTGACTATATGAGCACTGAAAACTCTGGAGAGAAGGAAAAAAATACAGGTTTCCCATGGCACTACAGCATAGAGAATTATAAACAGAAATTGCAAAGTGACAATATAATGTCAACTACTTCCACTGAAAAAGATAAAACCTATTACAGACATAGTTTAGTTTAGATTACCCTGAGAATTATATGATTTCAGATAATGCAAGCTCTTATGTTTCCCGTGAAAATCCATGGTATCCAACTGATCGAGGGCCCCTAATGGAGATAAAGGTGAACACAGGAATACATTAGATAGAGCATGGGTGGGAGGGCCGGAGGGTAATGTACCAAGATGATGTGAAGTACAAGCCTCAGCTCTGGAACATAGGCTAGCAATTGGAGGAAAATGTGTATCTGGCTTTTCCTACCGTCTAAAATTTTTTAAGTTTTTATTTTATTTATTTATTTTTAGAGAAAGAGAGAAAGTGCAAGTGGGGGAGGAGCAGACAGAGAGGGAGAAAGAGAGAATCCCATTCAGGCTTCTGCACTAATAGCTTGGAGCCAGACATGGGGTTCAAACCAACAAACCCAAAAGTTCATGACCTGAGCTGAAATCAAGAGCCAGATGCTTAACTACCTGAACCACCCATGTGCCCTCAAATTTCTTATTTACAAGCATCAATGTGAAACTTAAGGCTGCATGAAGTAATTGTATCTTCCAGGGAGAAGTGGGACAGAGAAAGAAAATTACAGTTCTTCTCTTCCAATCCCCATAGCTAATACAGGGGTAGAAAATGCTAAATGCTGATGGGAAAGGAATCTTGTGTATAATATCAGTGTGCATTAACATAATTATTGGTGGTCATCTATCACCTTTAGTTTGCTCTCACTTTGCAGAATCCCTGAATTGAAAAAGTGTGAAAATTAATTTCCCATCTGGGTCTCTCTAGCTTTTCTAACCATTTAAGTCCCTCTCTGGGTAGAAGATGGATGGAAGAAGACTAGAACCTTTACATGATTTGCCTTCTTTTGTTTCCGATTTATAAAATGAAGTGTCCTGAGATCTTTACCTCAAAACAAATGATATTGAAAATGTTTTTGGAATATAAGAGAATTTGCAACTCATATTATGCAGCTGTGAAAATAAAAGCCAAAACAAATCATAGCATATTATTTCCAAGCAATTGTCATACCACTATATAGAAAAAATACAAATTTTATATGTGCGTACATGTATACATTTGAATAGTTTTAAACCCTTCTAAATATATATACTTAAAAGCTTAACATTTTGCATTGCCAAATAAGTGCTAAAATATTAAAAACTCATAAAATATAAAGATAAATCTAAAATGGAAAGACAAATGACAAATGTCCAAGTAAAATATTATAGTAAGAAGTGACAGAAAATATGGCTGTATGTGATGTAATGCATTAAAAAAAAAAAAACGGCTGGATATCTACATAGCACTGGACATGAAAGAGCCTAGGATGTTGCTATGAGCAACAGAATGACAAGGTCTTAGATATATAAATATTAGATCTTGAAATGACTCTGAGTCATGATCTGGGTTATTCCTCCAGCTTTTGTGAAAATTTGATATCACTATATCATTCTATAGATGGAGGAACAAAGTCCAGAGAGGTTCGGGGACCTGCTCCCAACATCCCCAAGAGCAAGCAAGGAGTAGTAAAGTTGTAAACAGAAGCAAGATCTCGTTTTCCCCAACACACTGAATTGACTTAAAAAACAAACAAACAATCAAACGTCCATTAATCACGAAGACTGAAGGTCACAGAGCTTTCAAAATAGATAGTATTTAAATATAAGATTATCAAGGGTTCATAAAAGATACAGAGGAGGCTGCAGTAAGGAAAAAGGTCACATAGATTACAGAGTTTTACCCATTTTGTCATGTCTATTTATTATGGTAAACATAATAGTTATGGCTTAGGGAATCACGAGCATCTGAGAGAGAAAGAGACAGAGAGAATGAATATAAATTTTATAAGTGATATTTTTCTTACTGTTATGTGCACTCTGATACTTTCAATTCTGTGTTTAAAAGCTGGTCTCAACCCACTAAATTGATTTCTCAATTGGTCTCCTGGTCAGTGAGGAAACAGTAGTAATGAGGGGTGGGACCTCTCAAGTCGCTGGACCAAGAAATCCCCAGGGTTTCACAGAAGACAGAAGAGAAAGGTGGTAATGGGTATGTCATCATTTTTGGTGCAGAGGCTGTTGGGAGCCCCATAAAGTAGAAATGAGATGGGCAAAAGATTTTTACGTCTTTAAGTGAGTGAGAGATCATAGTAAGATTGACAGCTAGTCAGGGTTTAATTTGTTGCCTTGATTTAACCAATTTTAAACATTTCAAATTTAACATTACTATGAGGAAGTCAAACTATAATTTTCTTCCAGAATTTATATAAAACTATTTTTAGTATTATGAAAATGAGAGATGAGAGGAAGTATGAGGCAGGATGGAAGACACAGAATTACAAGAGAAAGAGAAAATGAGACATGGAGAGAGTGAAAACTCCTGTTTGTGGCATCCTTCCCATTTTAATTATCTGGGAGTACAAGAAGAGAAAGATTCAGCTTTATTCGAAACCAATAGATCCAACAGTAATGAGCTGTGCAGGTTAAATTAACTGCTTATCAAATGGGGCTATTCAAACTCATCCCAAATCACATATGATGTACATTCTACAGAAGTCCAGATACTAAGGATGAAGTCATACCATGCACGCACACACTTTATGTGTGGTACTTGCAGTATTCAAAAGTAATTTTTGCACTCACTGATTCCATTAGAGTTTAACATCACTGTGATGTAGGCAGGGATAATTTAGAACCTCAGTTGGTTTAAAAATACAATTAAAAGTTTATCCCCATAAAGTTAAAGCAATTTAGAAGCTTAGGGAATAAAAAGTATAAGTAACTCAGTATTCCAGGACTAACAACTGTTAAGAGTTTGCTGTGTATTCTTCCAGACACTCATATGTACATATGTATGTATGTGTGTGTATACACACACACACACACACACACACACACAAACACACACATCACATATATATAGCATATATTTTCTTTTCATTTCTGCAACCTGTCTTAGACCTTTCCATGTCTAGATATATGTCTTTATCCCATTCCAATGTATGGATATATCATAATTTAACCATTCTCCAATTGTTTTGTGAATATAAATAAAAAGCCTATATGCATGAGTTTGAACAAAAGTATAAATATTTCCATATAATAATTAATTCTGAAAGCTAAATTGCTTGCACAGTATTATATTGAAAATTTTGAAATGACAAATTGGTGCCCAAAATGTTTCCAATAATATATCTGAATGCCCATTTTCCCATACCACTACCAACACGGTGACACCAATCTTTCAAAAATTTTTACCAATGCTCAGGGTGAACAAAGGTAACATATTAATTTTTCTTATTAAGCATATGTTGTATATTTATTAGTCATTTGCATTTTTCCTATGAATTGTGTTTCCATATCCCTTGTCCATGTTAATACTGAGTTTGTCTGGTAATCTATAAGAACACTTCATATATAATTTATATTTTTATGATACATATTTACATACTTACCCAGCATCTAATATATATGTTACATATATTATCTGTCAGTCTACAATATGCAAAATTTACCATCTTTTTCTTTTTGCAATCTTTTTCTTTACGCCTTCTGAAGTGTATACTTTGGTGGTAGGGATTAAAAAAACAACAACAGATTACAGATTAGCACATAGAGACTCAAAGGGTTTAAATGACTTGTCCATGGTCACATAGGTACACAGTGGTGATTCTGAGAGTCTGACTTTAGCTGGCTGAAGTTTCTCTGGCTAGAGCTCAAACAAACTACAGTAACAAAAAAGCCGTATGATATTTTTGGCAGGCTTTATTTCAAGGTTCTTGAATATATTATACATATATAAACATGCACACATACCACACACATAACCATACACTCTTTTAAAATTCTTCTTTTACTCTCACACATAAAAGGCTACTTTCCACAGATCATTTTAGCTTCAGAAGAAGTGAAATTGAGTCTAAAATCAATTTTAATTAAAATCAGCTCAAAAAACGTGATACTGGATTGCCAGTGCTAGGAGGAGAGTTACAGAGTTTTAGCTAATCAATAAAACCTCCAGTTCCACTGAAAGAGAGCCTTAGAAACCCCTCTTGCCTCACATTAGTATCATCCTAAAGAGAATCATTAGCTAATAATATGCATGTAAGTGGAATTAGTACAGTTAGATTTGTTCATCAATAAGTGATATGAACTAGAGTATGGACTTCAGGACCAGCATGTTTATTATTTCTGTCATATCAAATCTATTCCTTACCCATTTGTCTCGCCTCAATAAGTAAACAATGATATGCCACTATCTCCATCTCATTATCTGGCTACTGCTAACACAAGGATAATCTGGAGCTATAGAATATATATTAAAACAAAGCTTCATTTGGCAAATGCAAAATTTGTACCAAAATATAATCTTGAGAATTTATAACTTAACAGGTATAGCCACTCTTAGCAGATGTTAAATGTCTTACATTCTTTTCCTGGTGACGAAGTTAAATGAAGTCTTTGTTGTGTATGTGAGACATCAAATAGACCCACATGACAATCCTGCAACTTAAAATCATGAAGACAGATGGATTCCTAAAGATTTGCCAATCTTGAAGTTAGTGAGAAAACAAAACAACCAAAAATGAATTTTTTTAATGAAAAATGAATGGAATGAGGAATTTTTTTCCCATTTACCATACCATTATTCACAAGAGTTTCTAGCAGGATTATACCAACTTTCAACAACTGCAGAATTTTCCCATTAAGATTCCTTATCTAATCATTTGAAATAGGTGACCAAAAAATAATCTTTGCACAATTTTATTTGAAGTAGAAATCACCTCAAAAATATAATTTCAATCAAATTTCCATTGAACAAGAACACTTAAGACATTAGCAATAAGAGATCTTATAAAACTTGTATTTTTTCATATATCACGTCAATATTGTCCAAAAATAAGAGCCATCAACAGAAGTATTGTGCATTTATTACTATTAGTACTATTACATATATAGTACTAAAACATTATACTAGTGTAATGTATTAGTATTCATGTATATACTAATACATTGTGTAATGTGGACATTAATACTAATAATGTATATAGTAATACATTAAATTAGTACTAGTTAGTATAATACAAATATTATTTATTTAAGTCTAGTTTATATAGTCTATAAAACCACTGACTTTAACCCTGTGTATAACATAACCCTTCTTTCCAGACATTTCAAGCACACAAATTGAACATACAAGTTTCAGACTCAGTGCTCAGTAGGTGAAAAAGTAACATTATTCCTAATTCCAGGTGAAGATGTAAACAGAAGCACATAAAAATGCTTTAACAAAGGGTCCAAATCTGAGAGACTGGGAATAGCTTGCACTACCAGGCTTGTGATGAAAACCCTATGTTTCTCCATTCATTAATTCAGCATTTATTGAGTATCAGCCATGTGCAAAGCTTCATACTAGGCCCCAGAAATCTGAAGATAAATAAGTTAAAATATATGTCCTCATGAGAGTTCACAATCTATCAAAAAAACAGATAGGTATAATGTTTACACAACAACATGGTTCTACTCAACAGAGAAATTGGCAAGGGAGCTGGCAGTAGGTACAAATAGCAAGAAGGAATTTCTTCCCTGGGTGCCTGGGTGGCTCTGTTGGTAAGCGTCCAGACTTCTGCTCAGGTTATGATCTCACAGTTCGTGGGTTTGAGTCCTGCGTCAGGCTCTGTGTTGACAGCTCAGAGCCTGGAGCCTGCTTTGGTTTCTACCTCTCTCTCTCTCTCTATCTCTCTTTGCTCCTCCCCCATTCATGCTCTGTCTCTGTCTCTCAAAAATAAATAAACATTAAAAAAAGAAAAAGAAAAAAAAAAAAAGGAAACTCTTCCCAAGGGCAGAGAATCTGCCATATTCACTGGATAACACCCTTGCCTCGCTTAGAGCTGGTGCCTAATATGTGCTCCATAGGCATGTGTTGAATGAATAGAGGGATAGATGGATGTAAGCTTGACTCTCTCTTGGAGAAAGGAGGCAACAACTGAAAGGGATTTTGAAAGACACGATAAGATTTGGCAGACAAATGGGGCTAAACAGCTAAGCTAACACATGAAGGCATGGATACATGTTTTATTCAGGACCCTTCAAATAGCACAAGTCCACAGAGAATGTGAGGAGGACTATGTAGGAGGTGAGGATGAGGAGGTAAAAAGGACACACTAAGGAATTCTGACTTTATGATGTAGGCAATTGTGCTCTTCTAGCATACTGTTATTCCTATATATACCAAATTCTCAATAAATGCTTGTTGAAAAGCTGAATATTTTTCTCATAATAAAGAAATTAATGCTGAAGTATAAAGAGATATGTAATTCACAGTCATATTCACTATTGCAATATTATACAGTATTGAAAGCAGTAATTCCCTCACTCTTTAATACAGCAATTTTTTAATGGTTACTTTTTAAGTCATGATAGGGGTATAAAAGAAGAAGAATATTAGCAGCAATGATACATACATCATCAAAGACTTATTACATGAATTTAAGCCCTCTGTTTTCAAAGCCAATTTATATCTACTATCTTATTTGGTCCTTCCTTGATTTGGAGTTGACAGTGTTAATGGGGATATAACACAGATGTATTAAAAATATCCACAAAATTAAAGAATTGTGGCTTTTTAAAAAATGTTTATTTACCTTTGAGAGACAGAGAGAGACAGAGCACAAGAGGGAGACACAGAATCTGAAACAGGCTCTAGGATCTGAGCTGTCAGCATACAGCCCAACGTGGGGCTTGAACTCACAAACCATGAGATCATGACCTGAGCTGAATTTGGACGCTTAACTGACTGAGTCACCCAGGTCCCCAAAGCATGGCAGCTTTTGATTAGGTATCCAAATAGGTGTCATAGATTAGGAAGAAATAAATGGAAAGACTCCATAGACATGGTATGACCATATCATGGGGGCCATTTTCCTAGTTCTCATGGCTTCATCAGGGTGGGGCTCTTGAAAACATAAGTATCCAAGGAATCTCTCCCACTTTTGTGACCTCAAAGAAGTAACAAAGTCAGACTTTGACATTTAATATAGCATTTTGTGTGAGGTTCCTTAAGGTCTGATTTTGTTATAATTTGTGTCCACAGTGCTTTATGTATAATAGAAACAGTTTCTAAAATAGTATGTGTGTCATAAAGCCAAATAGTGGATTGTGGGACAGGATGGGATGAGATGAGATGAGAGGGGAAAAGAGGGGCAGGGAAGAGCGGAGAGGAGAGGAGAGGAGAGGAGTAGAGCAGAGGAGAAATGGAGAGGAGATGGAAGAGGAGAGGAGAGAAAAGAAGATTGGCATGGCATGGTAAGCCAAGGTTAGTCTAGGCTAGAATAGAACGTATCAGAGTGCACTACGTATGGTGAGGGTATTATATCATGAAACTGAAGTTTCAATTATACATATGTGGGCAAGTAATCATAATTTGAAATTATTGTCTTAGTGTAGGTTGTGATCCACAAGTTTGAGAAACACTAGTTTAGGAAGATAAGTATAAACTCTAAATCCAGATTCGGTCAACATCTAGCTTTGGCATTCCTGGCCCTGGGCCTGTGGTCTTTGACAAACTAATCACTTGGAAGCCTCAGTTTCCTAAAATTGAAAAAAAAAAAAAAAAAGGATGTGAAATAAGGATGATAGTGTTTAGATTATAGGACTGTTACAAATTTAATATTAAAATTAACTAATGAATGAAAAGCCTATAGCAATTCCTAACACCTCAGTAGTTTTCATAAATTATCAATATTATTTTGTGGTAGTCCCTCAGGAAATTTTACTTGCATGCAGTTGAAATAATTCTTTCAACATTTCCATTAATAGTGAAAACATAATCAAGAGGGAAATCTAATCTATTGAGAAGAGTTTATATTTGATGTTAGTTCTCAGACTCAATTGCAAATGCATCTGAATAGCATAGGAATTCCATGATTTGCTTCAGAGAAGTTTTGAATTTGTCTCTACAAGTTTGTATTTGCATTAATTCTTGAATTACCTGCACCAAGATGGGAAAGTTGTATCAAAGACATAATCTGTAACTCCCTTTGTTTTTATTGCAAATATTACATTGGAAAGACAAGTTTAAACACACACACACACACACACACACACACACACACACACACACACTCACAAATCAAACTTTCATGGGCTATCTGCATCTGAAAACATGAAAAGAAGCACCAGCATCCAATGGAAAGTAAGTTTTCTATAAACATGAAAAGATGGGTAACATATTTATAATTAAAGAGAAACAAAATGTATTCTTGAGACATAGGCACTCCCCTGAATTAAGGAAGGTGGTAGTGGGAGACATAAGACAAAGGAAAGATGAAAAGGAGAAAACAAATTCTTATTAATTATTATTCCTTTTTTCCATTCAACAAATAGGAAGTATTTATTGAGTCCCTACTTCATGGCAGGCATTGTTCTAGACACAGGAGATACAGCAGTTCCAAAACAAAGTATCTGTCTCCATGAAATGTATACCCTAATGAGGGGCAAGAGACTACAAACAGCTAAATAAAGACACACCCCGCTGGTTGGTGATAAGAGCTGTGAAGAAAGCAGGGTAAGGGGAAAGGCAATTCGGGGTGGGGCAGGATAGGGGGCAGGTAGGTGGGATTGCTATTTTAGACAGAGTGGTCAGGAAAGACCTCTCTGAGAAGGCGACAATTGAGCCTAGATCTGAAGACTGACGCAGGTATCTGGGAGAGATGATCTATGTGTCTAATGAGGGGAGCAGCAAGTAAAAACACCAAATTCAGGGTATGTTGGGCATGTTGACAGTACAGCACAGACGTCAGAGTGTGAGGAGCTGGTGGCAGGAGATGAATGAGAGCGAGGGAAGCATATCTGCTTTTACTCTGAGAGTGATGAGAAACTACTAGAAGGTTCTGAGCAAAGGTGAGACATAGTATAACTTCTAACAGCTCACTGGGGCTGCTGGTTTTAGAATAAACCGGGGCAGGTTGGAGGTCACGGAATTTGGAGCAGAAGCAAGATCAATGAGGAGACTACTACAATAATCCAAGAGCCACAGCGGAGGCCAAGATCAGCAGGATTTCAGTAGAGGTGGAGTGAATAGGATTCACTACTGACAGGTAGACTGGTTGTGGAACAGGAGGGAAAAAGAGTCAAGGCAGATTGCCCAAGTTAAGATGGGTATAGAAGGCGCACCTGGGTGGTTCAGTTGGTTAAGACTCTTGGTTTCCGCTCAGGTCATGATCTCACAGTTGTGAGAGAGAGCCCGGTTTCCGGCTCCACGCTAACAGTGCCACACTTGCTTGGGATTCTCTCTCTCCCTCTCTCTGCCCCTCCCCTGCACATTCAAATAATAAATACATTTTTTTCTCACTCAAATAATAAATACATTTTTTTAAAATTAAAAAATAGACAGATATAGGAAAGTGAAATTCTCAAATGAAAGAATGAATGAATGAATAATTTAAAAGATAAGGAAGGAAAGAAAAAAGAAATGAGAAAAGGAGATTTAACATGCAAATATTTACACTTAGAGGATGTAGAATAAGTTTTACCCCTGCTTAACGATTAAGTATTCACTGGAAGCTGCAGCTGGGTGGTAAGTCGAGGTACTTCCCTGGAAAAGATGAGGCTCTAGGCATGAGCGAGCACCTATGTTCCTTTAAGGGCTTAATTTACTACAAGAGGAATTCAGGAATAGAACAGAGCCTTCAATTTGAAATAGTTATTACAGGCAAAGCGTCTTAGGATGTTGTCGTGCCTGCAACAATTGGTTGTTACTCTCCCAGCCGGTTAATACCAGCCAGGCAACGGAGGTAATTCTAAGGATCAAAGCGTTGAGCTCCTACAGAGAAGCAAGTGCATACGTTGCCAATATTTCATCATTCGGAGCTACATTCCTTCTTTTCCTAATATGAAAGCTATAAAAGGGAAAGGGGGGAAAAAAAGCCCCTGAAAGTGCTATTGTTAAGACCAAAAACTAATTAGTCATTGCTTCCCAAAGTGTTATGTGAAATGTCTCCAGAAATAATGGTCTGCTTTCTCAGATTTTATAGGTTTGCTGAGTCTAGTGTTCTCTGGAATTTCCTGTTTCCCTTGCTAGGGAAGATTGAGTAAACTTTATAAGTCATCTTGAATAACAGAAACCTTTCAATAAAGGCAATCATTTGTGGATTCATAAAGTATACAACCAGCCTTGAAATAAGGATGAGAGCGGTAAATAAAAGCAATTCTGAGATTGTGTATATGAGTGTGACTATACTTTTTGGTTATTATAAGCCTGAGGTAGTCATTTTATACTCTTTGAAGATGCTGAATGAAAAATTCACATTTCCTTTCAGGGTGTTCATATGTCAAATAAATTATGGTCTAAAAATGGTAATCCAATGCCCCTAATGTTTGTAAATAAATTTGCAATAATTCAATTGTTAAGTATATAGCTAAACCTGGATTTAAAAATTGCTGTTTCATATTAAGTACCACTGTCACTGTGCATTAGTAAAATATTGAGATTCTATGCCTCTCACTAAGATTTAAAAGCTGTATTAGCATTTGTGTAAATGTTGCCACTGATACGGAAACTCACTTGGAGAGTGACAAATGACTTTTGCAGAGCAGCTGCCTTCAGAGTTTCCCACGAACAAAAAATAATAAATATAAAGTACTGACATTTCTAAAGCTCTTCATGTATACCAATCACTTCCCTGAAATTACCTGATTTAGTCACATGTGGCTCATAATTATGCCTGGCTTATTCAAAAGAAATATTACACATGTGTTAATACCAAAAATCAAGTGCAAATAGTGAGTTTTCAGGTCTGCAATTGTGTGTCCACGTATCACTGAGCTAATACAAATGGGGTCTATTCCCCACTGAGAGCTAGCAAAATGAAAAAGTATTTCTCTTATCAAAGTTGAAAAATATATGCTGGCTTGGTAGAAGGCAAGTTGACTTGAATTCATTACAAGGGGATATAATTACTTAAGTACAAAATGGACCTGTTATAAGGCATGATGATTCCATCTATTTACCTATGATCACAAGGATAGTGTTAGAGACACTTAAGAGTTTATTCCAGAAAGAGTCCAAACCTTGATGAAGCTTGCCAGGGAAAAACTTTCTCTCACTATTTTCTATAGATGCAATATAGAATGAGTATTAAAATGTTAACCCTTCAGAGTCACAACCTACCTGGTGCTTTCTGCTTCCTGCAAAAGCACCAATAATTTAGTACTGACTGGAAAAGGAAGATCTCCTATGGAGCCATGAGTAAAACTTAATCAAATGTTAAAATAGGCCACAGAAGTCATCCGGTCTGATACTGTGAAAACACAAAATTCGATTTAGTTGACAAGCTTTATCTGAGGAACATCAGAAAGCAGCTCTCTCCCCAACACGTGTCACCTTCCCACTCAGCTGTGAATGGGGATCTGTCACACCACCTTTGGCTGTGTATTTCTCTCTCGTGGTGAGTCAAATCCCTGCTGAATAATCTTAGCTCTGATCCAACTTTCACAACAGAGTTGTGATACATCTCAGATGCAAACTGTCATTTTACAACTATTTCTACTTTTGCTTGAACAAAAATTTTCTGAAACAATTTTGTTAATAATTTTGTATTTTTAAACATTTTTAACATTTACTTGAACACAATTCTTCAAGCTGTCTACAAAGTCATGACCAAATAATTTTACTAAAAGCAAAGGTTTAACTTTCTGAAGAGTATTTTATGACCAAAAAAAAAAAAAAAAGATGAGTAATAAAATTATTTTCACAAGACTTTCCTAAGTAATTTGAATACACAATAAAACCTTAATTAAATTATCATAAAATAGATCATTATCATTGCTATTGCTTCATTTAACTACTAAAGGCTAACGAATACCCCTTAGATTTTTTTTTGAAGACCTTGTGGTAAAAGCAATATAATCATGCAATATCTATAAAGGCAGAATAGAAATAATGCCAAACACCTTCTTCTTCTGAGGAATGTTGTCATTATACAGGATAAGAAAAACAAGTTTGACAAATGAAATTTCCACATAAACACTATTTATCAATAAATATAAAAGGATAAAACCTCTAAATTTTATATCAAACTTCTAATTTTTCTACTTATTTTGTCCCTCAAATATTTAAAGAAAATATTATTACTCTTACTATTATAAAATGTGACTAAAATAATCAAATTCAAAGTGAAGGAAGGCCCTATTTCCTCAAAATATTAAAAAACAATTTTTATACAGGAAAGTTAATTACTATATTGAAGGAAAGTAGGGAGAAGGGAAATCTCCTACATCCCCATGACTGTTATGTAATTTATACAATTACTTAATCTTCATACCAACCTGATGAGGTAGATATAATTATTCTCATTACCCAACTGAGGAAAATAAGACCCAAAGAATTCAAATAACATGCTGAAATGTACACAATCAATATGAGGTGGGATTGGTATTTGAGCCCAAATCCATCTACTTCCACATTCTTTTCACTTATACCATGGTGAAAGGGATGTTTTAAAAAAGAACTCAGTAGATTGTCGAGTTAATAAGAGCAAACATTTGGAAACTGTCTGACTTAGGTGAGAAGTTCAACTTTTTGTTAAAGACAATAATGTGGAATGCCATAATTCCAAACAAGGAATTACAAGCTCATATTGTGAGATTAAGAGTGAAGACAAAAATTACAGTATGCTATTTATAAGTAGTATGTATCAGAAAGACCTTCGGACGTCCTGGGTGGCTCAGTCAGTTAAGCATCTGACTTCGGCTCATGTCGTGATCTCGCAGTTCGTGAGTTCAAGCCCTGTGTCAGGGTCTGTGCTGACAGCTCAGAGCCTGGAGCCTGCTTTGGATTCTGTCTCCCTCTCTCTCTCTGCCCTTCCTCTGCTCATGTTCTGTCTCTCTCTCTCACTCAAAAATAAATAAAACATCAAAAAGGCCTTCAAAATTAAGGAGTTTTCTTTTTTAAAAAATCAATTAATTTTTTTAAATACGCTGTATGCCCATCATGGGGCTCGAACTCACAAATCTGAGGTTAAGAGTCACATGCTCTACTGACTGAACCTGCCAGGTGCCCCAATTAAGGAGTTTTCTCATTCTATTCAAGGATGTATTTATACCTTCTTTGCACTAGATAGTCTCCAAATGTGTTGCCCAATTCCTTCCCTCCTTGTAAATGTACACAGTTCCTCCCAACAAGAGATAGAGTCCCTTCCCCCTTCCCTTGAATCTGGGTTGGCCTTGTGACTCGCTTTGGCTCATAAAATGTGGTGTGAGTAGTACTATGTTAGTTCTCAGCAAGGCTGTTAAACACTTCCAGGCTTTAAGACATGTAGTACCTTTGGCTTTCAGTCCCTTGAGATCCAGCCTCCATGTAAAAAGCTTGGGACTATGAAGGAAAGGAGGCCATGTGGAAAAGAGCTTCTGGAGAATGAGAGGCCCTTTTAGATTTGACATCCTCAGCCCCAGCTGAATGCCACGAGAGCAGAGATAAGCCATCCTGCCAAGTACTGTCTAAAATGCAGAACCATGGGGCGCATGGGTGGCTCAGTTGGTTAAGGGTCAGACTTCTGCTCAGGACATGATCCCATGGTTTGTGAGTTCCAGCCCCACATCAGGCTCTGTGCTGACAGGTCACAGCCTGGAGCCTGCTTCAGATTCTGTGTCTCCCTCTTTCTCTGTCCCTCCCCTGCTCACACTGTCTCTCTCTCTCAAAAATAAATACATATTTTAAAAAAAAATTTTTTTTTCAACGTTTATTTATTTTTGGGACAGAGAGAGATAGAGCATGAATGGGGGAGGGGCAGAGAGAGAGGGAGACACAGAATCGGAAGCAGGCTCCAGGCTCTGAGCCATCAGCCCAGAGCCTGACGCGGGGCTCAAACTCACGGACCGCGAGATCGTGACCTGGCTGAAGTCGGACGCTCAACCGACTGCGCCACCCAGGCGCCCCAATAAATACATATTTAAAAAAGTTAAAAAATAAAATGCAGAACCATGAGCAAATAATTGGTGGTACTTTAAGTCACCATAGTTTAGAGTAATTTGCTATACATAAAGGGAAAATAAAAATAGTGGTCAATTAAATCTGTTCCTTTAAGTTACCTCTTTAAGCATCTCGTAATATCTTATAAATAAAGCTTTCTTCTAAAGGGACATCTAGGCCCTAGAAACAAAACTCTCTCAATATTGTAAGAAAAGTAATAAATTAGGATTACTGTTTTAGAAACTCTTTTAGTTTCTAAAAGAGTTAAACTTTAAACTAGATAGATACAGAGATATAGATACAGAGATATAGACATATACATATATCAAAAAAAGAAAAAAAATCAGAAATTATCTGTTGACGTTTTCACTCAGCAAAGGCATATAAAGCTAAGTTCTAAACATTCATAAAAATAATCAATTTATTTTTTTAATAAAGACAAAAGATACCTGTTCTGTATAAACTGTAGTGCTCTAGGTAATAGGATTGTAAAAAAAATAAGTATTAATAAAATCCACTAGTTTAAACCTGTTATAATTTTAGTAAAGTGTATCTCAATTACCCATTAGCAGTCTGCTATAAAGTGACTTTTGATAGAAAACTGATGTCTTTGCAGCTATTAGCTCAGTAGAAACCTTTCCACATTACTCTTTGGGGGCATACGCAGGACTATTAGATTGGAAGTTTTAAGACCTAACCCCCTCCCTCCTCAAACTCAGGGCTGGGAAGAAGCAGTGGAATTATTAACATAAATTCAGATAGGAAATGAGTCTAGAGAGGAAAAAACAACCTTCAACCCAACCCTTTTGAGGCTAGTGGCAGCTTTTTTTTTTCTTTTTCTCTTTCTTTTCTTTCTTTCTTTCCTTTTTTTCTTTCTTTCTTTTTTTTTTTTTTCCTAAACACTAATGACAGGTTGGTCTGTAGCCTGCTGCTACTTCTTTCTCTCTCCAAGTCCAAACCCCACAGTGATTCCTTCCTTTCCCATGACCTATTGCCAGACTTCTGCTTTCTTTCCCCACAGGCTTGGTTTCTCCCTCCTTTGAAGATTCTGTTTTATAAAATCAATGCCTCATTCTTGCCTATTAGAGTGCTCTTTGGAGACCACTGCTAGTAGTCAATTGACAGAAACTGGGCAGAGCGGAGTTGATTCAGATTTTCCTCATGTGTATAAGTCTTCGTTTATAATCTATTTATAATTTGCACATATATTCTCCAACCAGGTTATCTCACCTGCCAATATTAAATCTGTTAGTTGCCAATGGCTACTCCTTTCTAACCTTTCTCCCCAGAGATCACTGCCCCATATGTTTTTAGAAATAAAATGATACAGGATTACAAAAAATGATTAGATGGGGGGAAACTGAAGAGAATAAGAAGAGTTTACAGATTGTTTCTCACCATTTTACTATCTGCTAGATTAACCCTAGGAAAATAAAAAATCTTTAGTGTACTTGGAGAGAGAAAATACTAGAATTAAAGCATCTTCTTCCAGATGTGAGATTGTGTCCTCTTTCCATCATCTGGGAAAGTAACCAGAGTAAAAGTAGAATGAAAAGATCTACATTTAGACACAGTGAGAAAATGCACGAATATGCAGTGGCTCCTAAAAATAGATTACAACAGAGAATGACATTATGCCAGTCACAGAAAAACAGGGTCAAGGCATTAAAGATATACCCAGACCAGGACAGACCATCACCAGATCCCTTCTTGGGTTGGTCCAAGGCTCAGCCTCCACAAACAATAACAACCAGACTTTCAAGATTTAGTGCCGTCCTTACAAGAGACTGTTTTCACTCAGGGCCCTCATTAATCTTGTGCATTCACCCTGAGCCTAATCACGTGGCGAGCTAAGGTTAAGAGTCTGTTCTTGGGGAGCTAACTGCTTACTTGTGAGGTAAGCTCACTCATCCATGACACTGAGCTACCAAGAGAGCAGTGAAAGAAATAATTTAGGAAATTATGCCCTGGAAGTTTCACGTTATGAACATGTGAATCTGTCTCCCAGCTTCAAAGTTACCTCATTTGGAAAAAAAGTTCCCTTCATCTTTTCAGACATAAAAAGAACTATGCTTTTCTTTCTTTGTGTTTTTAAGAGATGTTATATTTGCTAATTTTAAAGTAAGCTTTGAGATGAAAATTTGGGGAGAATTGTTTTGAAATGTACCTGTTTATAAAGTAACCACTCTTAAGCTAATTCATTTTATAAAATTATAATAACAATTATTATTATTTTAGAGAGAGAGCACAAGCAGGGGAGAGGGGCAGAAGGAGGGAGAGAGAATCTTAAGAAGGCTCCACACTCAGGACAGAGCCCAATGCAGGGCTCAATCCCACAACCCTGGAATCACAACATGAGCTGAAATCAAGAGTCAGCAGTTCAACCAACTGAGCCACCCAGGCGCCATTTTGTAAAAATATTTTAAGTGTGGAGTCATTTCCTGAAAACACTAAAGAATCAATTAGCTAAAACAATAATATTCCTATACTCTGCTAACAAGATAGTTTTAATTACGAATACACAAACTTGGGACCCCTGGGTGGCTCAGTCAGTTAAGCATTGACTCTTGATTTCAGCTCCGGTCATGATCTCACAATTTGTGAGTTTTGAGCCCCACATTGGGCTCTGCGCTGACAGTGCAGAACCTGCGTGGGATTCTCTGTCTCCCTTTCTCGGTGTCTCTCAAAAATAAATAAACATTAAAAAAAAGAAAAAGAATACACATACTTGGGGCACCTGGGTGGCTCAGTCAGTTAAGCACCAACTCTTGATTTGGGCTCAGGTCATGACCTCATGGTTCGCTGAATAGAGCCCCACACCAGGCACTGGCCTAATAGCACAGAGCCTGCTTGGGATTCTCTCTCTGTCTCTCTCTGACCCTCCCTCCCCTACTCATACTCTCTCTCTCTCTCTCTCTCAAAATAAATGAACATTTTTAGAAAGAGAAAAAAAAAAAAGAATACACAAACTTGAAGGGTAAAGCAGAATGGGACAGAGTACAGAAGAAATTTTGAATAGTAAAAGTAAGTGCAAATCAGGTTAGCAAGTTAAGGTGACATAATGGGTGTCTAGCCATGTCCAGGTTATAATGATATCTTTGCATTAGTTGTCATCTCTGCCTGGAATGCTCTTCTATCAGATCTTTGTATAGCAGGCTGTTTCTCATTCAGATATCAGTTTAAGTGATACCTCCTTGGAAGGCTTATCCTTGCCCTATTTATAAAGCAGGCTTCCAAGCACTCCTGATTACTTAATTTGCTTTAATTTCTCCAAAGAAGTATTACTATATTTTCTTGCTCATTTTATCCAGCCCTCAGCTAAAACATGAGTTCTATAAGAAGAGAAATCTTTTTTTTCCAGTTTATTTATTTATTTTGAGAAAGCACATGTGCAAACAAGTGCACCAGAGGGGGAGGGGCAGAGGGAGAGAGAGAGAATTGCAAACAGGCTCTGCACTGCCAGCACGAGCCCCACCCAGGGCTGGGTCTCCCAAAAGGAAAGATCATGACCTGAGGTGAAATCAAGAGTCTGAGGCTCAACTGACTGAGCCACCCAGGTGCCATTATAAGAGGAGAAATCTTATCTTTTTCACCACTGAAGTCCTTAAGATCCATGAGAATATCTGTCAGAGACTAGGTATTTTATAAAATCTGGGAGGTCAATGCCTAAACAAATGAATGGATGCTTTCAAAAAAGCTTATTTACTTGGCAGAATAAATTTTATGAGTTTTTAGTACTAAAAATCTCTATCAAGAAGAAACTTTGGGGGCACCTGGGTGGCTCAGTTGGTTAAGAGTCCAACTTTGGCTCAGGTCATGATCTCTCAATTTGTGGGTTCGAGTCCCGCATCAGCATATGTGCTGACAGCTCAGAGCCTGGAGCCTGCGTCACATTCTGAATCTCCTCTCTCTCTGCCCCTCCCCCACTCATGCTCTGTCTTTCTCAAAAATAAATAAACATTAAAAAAAATTTTTTTAAGGAAGAAACTTTGATGTCACTAATACAAGGTTATAGCTAAAACCATAAAAAGAGCAAGAACTCTGTATGTTGTAGATTATCATACCAGCACCTATACTTCAAACCCAGAGTGACTTACAAAGACTTTACCATTACAGATGACATGAGCATACTAAATGGATATAGTTAGCTCCAGCAATCACAAAAAGTAACACGACAGAAATCATTGATTTCTGCAAACAAAATAACTACAGGAAGTACACCTATTCCTGGGCCTGAAATTCAGACTTCATGTCAACAGTCTAGAAAGATAAATAAATCATCCTGGGTAATCAGATAGTGTGCTTGTCTCAAGTGCAGGGAAAACTACATTTAGGAAGAGAATGTTTGTTCCTGCCTGGCCTCCCAAACAACTCTGGCAATTTACCTAATCTCAGTGGTTTATAGGTTTTGTTTATTTCATTGAGGTCCACTTCTCTGCCCCAAATATTTCTGTAGAACAGCAGATCTTTTCGCTTTTACAAAATGGGGGCTGTTCTCACTGTGCCTGTGCCTGAGGCTGGAATCTGCAGGTGCAGGCTTCCAGGATTCATGGGCAGCCATCCCTGGAAAGCTACACCCTTTCCCAAGCGCAGGAAACAGGCTGCAGAAACTTTTCACAGTAATGGTGTATGCTTGTAATTTTTAATGAACCTACCCAGTGACATATCCTTACAGCTATTTTCATAAAGAAACCAGAACATTTTTATAAAAATGGAAATATTTTTAGGAGATCTTAGCAGAAGAAAAGATTTATTTAAAAACAAAACATAGGTTTCCAACCCTCTTCAAAGGTTTAAAAGGCTTATTTCAACAACAGAGTATAATTTATCATTAGCAGCATTCTCCTCTGTATAATAATGGGAGAAACAAATAGTGCATAGAACAGAGTTGTTTGCCCCTCTGGAGATTCTGAGTAGTGTCTGCAGAGGAACATGTTGCCACAATTTTGAAAACACTAAGAATCATCTCCTCACTTGGAGTCAGGGGTGCATGGTCTTTGCCCAACACAGACCTGAGTCTTGTGTATAGCTTTCCCTTAGTAGTGACATTGTGAGCAATTACTTACCTTCTTTAAGATTTACTTTCTTTACTTGTAAAATAAGAATAGTGATAACCAACATACAGAGTTGTAAATTTTGAATGATATAATGTATTTCTTAGTACATCAATAATTGACATTGTGTTTATTAGTAGTATTCTGATTGAAATATTATTATCATTATCAATATCATCATTGAAAAGGCATTTTTCTCACTGGCTATGAGGATTAGTTTTATGTGTCTACTTGACTGGGCTAAGAGATGTCTAGACTGTTGGTAAAACATTACTTCTGGGTATGTCTATGAGGGTATTTCTGGAATAGGTTAGTATTTGAATCAGTAGACTCAATAAAGGATGCTCCCTCATTGACACATGGGCAGTATTCAATCCTTTGAGAGCCTGAACAGAACAAAAATGTAGAGGAAGGGTGAATTTGTTCTTTTTAGCTTCAGCTGGGGCACCCATTTTTTCCCGCCCTTAGGCATCCTGGTTCTCAGGCGTTATGATTCAGATCAGAACTTGCACCAATGGCCTGCCCATTCTTAATTTTTCAGACTCAGACTGAATTACACCACCGGTTTTCCTGGTTCTCCAGCTTTCAGACAGTAGTTCATGGGCCTTTCCAGCTTCCATAACCACGTATGCCAATTCCTAGAATAAATCAATCTCTTTCTATGTACATATACAATACTATACATATATATATATATATATATATATATATATACATATATATAAAGTATTCAGTTTTATTTGAAATATAATTTTACTTTTTATTTTTATAATTCAGTGTGCAGTATTACATCTCAAATAACAGATTGCAGATTCAGGACAAGAAAGTCCAAATATATCTATCTATATATAGATAGATATATCAATTGATATGTCAATCGATCAATTGATCTCCTATTGGTTCTGTTTTTCTGGAGAACCCTGACTAATACACTGGCCATATGTTCATGACAAAAAGGGAAGGGACCAAGTCAATTCCTGTTTTCTGGTAATACAATTAAGAGAAACAATATTGGGAAACAATCAAAATCAATCATCAGTTTTCAAATAACATTTGTAACTACCGAGGAAAAAATTGAGTTGCATAGCTGCTGTGGGGTAAAGAAAAGAAGGAAATATAAAGATGACCCAAATAGGCTATTCAGATTATGTTCCACTGTCCACAAAGGTTCTACGAGTTGTACAGGACAAAACACGTTCTCCTCAAAAAAAAAAAAAAAAAAAAGAATGCTCAAGAGAAACTATACTTGCTTTTTGGCATAAAGTCTTATGGTAATCAATATTTGTAAAAAAGATAAATCAATAAATAGGTAGGGCTAAAAATTATTTGGGCATACCAAACAGTTGTTTCCAAACTGTTGGAGTACCCAGAGAAATAGAACAAAAATTTTATAGGGAATCAACAAAGGATGGACCACTTGCATGTACTTTAAAAAAAAATTTTTTTTAACATTTATTTATTTTTGAGACACAGAGACACAGTGCAAGTAGGGGAGGGGCAGAGTGAGAGGGAGACACAGAATCAGAAGCAGGCTCCAGGCTCCCAGCTCCAAGCTGTCAGCACAGAACCCGATGCAGGGCTCAAACCCACAAACTGTGGGATCGTGACCTGAGCTGAAGCCAGACGCTCAACGGACTGAGCCACCCAGGTGCCCCAACTTGCATGTACTTTTAACAGATAATGACTTAAAAAAATCCTTACCATCCATCTGCTATCACAATAAATTCAATAAAGCATGGAATTTCATCACTGAAAATGTAGGAAGGACATGGTCAAAAATAAAGTCTTTTAAATGGAATAAATTTAGTTTTATGAAAAACTCCCTATATTTTTCTTATTCTTCTATGGCCTGGTGAAATCATCTTTAAACATAACTACTCATCCATGGATATGACTTCGGGAACCACCTACATAATCCTTTAGATTGCCCACAAAAATTTTATCTCATGAATTTATTGAAGAGAACTTTAGATGTTTGTGTGGCTGTAGATTTTTGGTTTGTATGTTTTTATAATTTTATATGAGCAGGTTTTTATTTTCTGAAAAGAACAAAATAATATAAAGCTTTATCCAACAACCAAAATACTAAGATTTATTCTCCAGAGTTTTACTCTCTGAGGCTGCAATTTGAATATCCTATTTCAAAGCCTTCCCACTTCAGTGCTGTACCAACTTAGACTGAGTAACAAGAACTGAATTTACCCTTCTGCCCGAAAAAGCTAAAACCCTGAAACAAAGGAAACCCAAAACTAAAACAATGGTTTTTATGATCCTGAACTCAAGGTAACAAAGGATACCAATCCTAAGGGATGGAAAGCAAAAAAGGTGAGACCTACCATGGTCTGCATTTGTTGCTTTGAGAAAGTTTCTAGGTGATGGCACAGGGAGAGGAAGCCCAGGAGGAGTCTGATGGTCTACCAGACATGAGGAGACAGATTTGAGATTCCAAGGAGAACACAGCAGCTACAGTTTTCAGGACGGAGTGCTACAAGGGTAAAGGCTGCACAGAGCTAGAATTCTGAAAATTGACAAAAGGCTTCCACTAAATATTCAGCACGGTACCAGTCACAGTACCAGGAAAAATGTGTGAGTAAACTGTTTGAAGTATGGGGAAGAGCCATCTGAAAACCCTAGAGGTAAGTGACCAGTATACACACGGACTAGGAATAGCGCCTGCTCCCATCACCCAGGCCATAAAACCTCATAATAGAAAGAGCAGTGGGCAGAGTATCCAGAATGGTATTTTTTCAGCACTGGGAAATAATTAGCCCCAAACGAAACACTAATCCAATCTTGCCAAACAAATCTTAAAAGCAATACCTGAAACAATAAAAGTATTTACATGTAACTGTGGAAACAAGTTACAACTGTGTGAAAACAAGTGTTTTCCAGAAAAAAGCAACACTTAAAGGAAGATAAAAATATCCAGCACCCAACAAGTTAAAAATCACAATGACTGGTTTCCAATAAAAAATTAGCAGGCATTCAAGAAACCCAGAAAAATATGACCCACAGTAAGAAAACCAACTAATTGAATCTGACATAGCACTGAAACAGATGTTAAAATGAGCAGACAAGAGATTAAGACAGTCATTAAAACTGTAACCCATATGTTTAAAAAAAGTTAAGAGGAAATATGGAAGATATAAAAGAGACAGAAACTGAACTTCTGTAGGTGAAAATTACAATGTGTGAGATGAAAAATATACTGGATGGGATAAATGGCAGAGTAGACAATGCAGAAGAAAAGACTAGTAAACTCAAAGGCATAGCAATAGAAATTATCCAAACAGAAACACAGAGAAAAATAATAATCAAATTACTCAAAACCAATGATAAAGAGAATATAATTTACCAACCATGAGTAGAAAGATACTTTAATGTACAGAGTAATTGAGAATGAAAGCAGATATCTCACTGGAAACAATAGGAACAAGACGATACTTGTTCAACTTGTTTCAACAACTTGTTTCAAATCTGGGAAAAAATGGGCACCTGGGTGGCCCAGTCAGTTAAGCATCTGACTTTGATTCAGGTCACAATCTCATGGTGCATGAGTTTGAGCCCTGTGTCCGGCTCTGTGCTGATAGCTCAGAGCCTGGAGCCTGCTTCAGTTTCTGTGTCTCCCTCTCTGCCCGTCCCTTGCTCACTCTCTCCCTCGAAAATAAACATTAAAATTTTTTTTTAAAATAAATAACTAATATAAAATAAAATTTGGGAAAAAAAGAAGATACAAAGGTGACATCACTACAGATTCTGTAGATATTACAAAATAATAAGGCAATATTATGAACAACCTTTTTCAAATAAGTTGGATGACTTAAAGGAAATGGACATATCCCTTAAAACACTTACAGCCAAACTTCACTTAGGAAGAAATAAGTAATATAAATAATCCTTTATCTATTATACAAATGGACTATTTAGTTTAAAATATTCCTACAAAGAAAACTCCAGGCTTAGATGGCTTGACTTATGAATTCTATCAAAATTAAAATTTTTTGTTTCTAACGTTTATTCATTTTTGAGAGACAGAGACAGAACATGAGTGGGGAAGGGGCAGAGGGAGGGAGACACAGAATCTGAGGCAGGCTCCAGGCTCTGAGCTGTCAGCACAGAGCCTGACGTGGGGCTCGAACTCAAGGACCACGAGATCATGACCTGAGCCGAAGTTGGACACTCAACCGACTGAGCCACTCAGGTGCCCCTGAATACTATCAAAACTTAAAGAAAACTTAATATCAATTCTATACAACTCTTCCAAAACTTGAAGGGGAGGCAATGCTATCCAACTCATTCTATGTAAGGACAGCATTACCTTCACACTAAAACTTGAGAAGGATGTTACAAGAAAATATATATATCAATATCCTTCATTGAACATAAAGGCAAAGATTCTAAATAATATTTTAGCAAACTTAATTAAACAATATATAAAAGGAATAATAATACCTCATGGTTAGATATGGTTTACCCCAATAATGCTTGAATGGTTTAACATCTGAAAATCAATGAATATAATTTACCATATTAACCAGAAAAAAGTCTAATAATACATTAAAGATATAATAGTATTTCCATGCTGAACATTCCACAAAATATGTATAGATGCTTTCATTTACCTCAGGATCAAAACTTTTAAATGATCTCTGAAGGGAATACATTTGCAAAAGTTGAGTAGATATAACCAGGAAAAAAATGAAACTGCATAATTTTGTTCAGTACTGATTTCAGGCATTTCCCAGCATGGAAGGAAGGAAGGAAGGAAGGAAGGAAGGAAGGAAGGAAGGAAGGAAGGAAGGACAAAATCAAAACAAGAAAAATTTTGGATCAGCTTTCTTTTAGGAGATTAAATTTTCCCTCTAATTATTATGAGTGAAACAAACCTAAAAGATAAATAATGTTAGAGAGTGTGCCTTTGTATAAAAACCGAAAGTACCTCACTAATCATTTGATCGGTCAGCAGCTGAATTCCTCACTGTGATTGCTACTGGGCCACGGTGTAGGGCAGCACGGACTGAGCAGTGGTTCCTTAGGGTGCACAGGAACTGGTGAAGCAGGAGGAGGTAAACTGGATAGGTCCTAGCAGTGGTTAATTATTAGCCGGTGTGGAAATAGTTCAGTATTTCTACAAAGGGTTCAACTATACCAGTGTGCACTGCCTGAATATTCTAGTTTAGACTGAAGAACACATGCACATTAAGCAGATGAGAACTACCCCACAGTCCATCAGCATCACCTTCTGACATAAGATGTAACTTCCTTAGAAAGTCAGGAAAAGCAGTGTGCCAGGAGACAGGACATCAGAGCTCTTGCCCAGCTTGGACCAATTAGCAGCTGTGTAAACTTTGTCAAGCTACTTAATGCCTCTGAGCATCTGTTTGCTCATCTGTAAAATGAGGAGAAAGAGACAGAAAAACAAAGAGAAGGGCAGGGAACTACAAAGTAAGGAGAAAAGAAAGTGGTGGACAGATTACAGAATGAAGAGGCAAGGGAGAAAGCCTTGGAAAATCTGAAATTGGGACAAAATATAAAGGGATTCAAAAAAGACTATTCTCTAAAATAAAGATGGAGAAAGCAGGAAGTTGAGATAAAAAATATCAACATCAACCATCCTCTATTCCCCTATTAATGATAAATTCAAGCAGGGTAAATCCCCAAAAATAACAAATAGCCTTTCTCCTACTCCTCCTTTTTTCTTTTAATCTAGTTTATTTCACTCAGCATGTGTTTTCAAGATTCACCCATGTTGTACCATGTATTATAATGAACTTCATTCATTTTTGTGGGTGAATAAGATCTGATTGTATGTATGCACCACATTTTGTTCATCCATTTATTTCTCTTAATATTTAAAAAAAATTCAAGTTTATTTATTTTGAGGGAGAGACAGAAAGAGCAAGAGGGGGAAGGACAGAGAGAGAGGGAGAGAGAGAATCCCAAGCAGGCTCTGTGCTGTCAGCGCAGAGCCCAATGTGGGGCTCGAACCCATGGACCGTTAGATCATTACCTGAGCCAAAACCAAGAGTCAGACACTTAACCAACTGAGCCACCTAGGCACTCTTCTTAAAAATTTTTAACCAGATAGGATTAACATTTACCATTATATTAGTTTCAAGGGTACAACATAATGATTTGTTATTTTTGTACATATTGTGAAATGATCACTACAGTCTAGTTAACATCATCACTTCACATGGTTACAAATGTTTTTTCTTAGATGTAGCCTTCCTCCTTCATTTAAGTTATATTTTTTCTTAATATTTTCTAAAAAATATTTGTATTCACTATAACAATGTTTTTTCTATATATAAGAGTCAATGTTGGTATTTTTTAATTTTTTTTTAAAGTTAATGTCAATATTTTTCTCACAATGTCTACTCACTGAAGACTAGACCATCTAACTTAGAAAATCAAGATGCAAAAGTGTGTGGTTCCTCGGAGGTCATTTCTTTACTTATATTTTATTTTTTACATATATCTAAAGATATTTTAGGTAGTTTATACAATGCATTTTTGGCCAAGGACAAAAAAACAAAACAAAAAAAAAAACCAAAAAAACAAAAAACTGAAGAGTGATGATAGAGAAGACATACTTATCTCCTATTATTTCATAAGAATAAGTACAAAAGTTACTTTGTTATTGTCGTTATTGTTCCTTTAATGGACATTCTCTCCAAACCTCAATTTAAGAATTTATCCTGTGAATCTTACAAAAGTGACATTATGTAATGTAATGGTCAAGATCTTTGCTACATCTTTACAAAAGCACAATGAAAGTAAATTTTTTTCTTTCACAAATAAAGGAAGTAATAAAAGTTCCATTTACCTCAAATATTTTTGAGTTTTCACTTCAATACATTTAAAAAGTAAATGTTAAATAACCACATTTTTGAAATGCGTATTTTAATATCTTAGCAGCATTCTAGTTATGGTACCTCGATCTTAAAACATCATTTATTTACTTCTAATTTCTTCCCTCTGGCCTTCTAATTTCCTTTGAAATGAAGTTTCCCATGTGTGGTCTCAGTCTGAAGAGAGTTTACTAGCAGTTTCATTTAAATCTTATCACAACTGGCTTATACAATATTTAAGGCAAAATACAGAATATTAAACAATGCTTATCACTAAGATACAGCATCTTCCACATAGTTAATCATTATTATCTAACAACGCAAACACTAAATATCTTGAGTTTTAGCCCCATAAACATCAGCCACAGTCTACAGTGAGATATGAGATGTTATTTTACTCAGGTGTCTAAGTAGACAGAACACTGACTCCCCAGCCTATTCATCATACCCTTTATTATTATCTATTCCTCTAAATATCCATTTATTTCAAAGATTTGGCCAGCAAGTAAATTCTGTAACATAAGAATTAACATGGTTTCATATGTTTTATAAACAAAGACATTTGTAACAGTCAATGGAGCTTCTAATATATTTGAAAGAGGTTATAATACTCTGTTAATGTAGCAATAAACAGCGAAAAGTTCCAGTTTAAGTCCTGTGTACCCCTAACTGGAGTCAGGTACTAATGTTAGGACCTTTAAATATTAATAAGAATACAAAATTTTAAGTTGGTGCCCCCTGGAGATGGACTCCAGGCAGGAATCATTACTTCCAAGTATTCTGCTTTTTTTTTCCCCATAGTTTTTAATTGACCCTAGAAAACCAGTAAAATACTGTAGTTACCACAACTTTTTCCTCAAATTAAATTTTCTATGTCTGCAGTTCCTCTTTCTCTGCCTTCCTTTTGTGATCTCACTGCATGAAATATCAATTCATAGAGGGAATATTTATAGGAAATGATACACTATGATTTTGCATGTTCTTCAAATTATGGTGATACCTTCCCTGTTTAGTTAATGGTTAAAACTAACGAATGCTTTCAAATACTATAGCAGTAAATATATTATTGACTCAGGAGTTTTGTAATTTGCTTAAGCTAAATCATATTTTAATTGGTTAATCTGAAGATGGCCATATTTTAAAACCTTAGAGTGATGTTGTAATGTGGTTTAAAGCATTTCATATTATGCTAGTTTCTAAAGGTTTTCAAATCAATACTCTCTTAAGTATAAAGAAAAATGATCCATTTCATTATACCATTGTTTTAAACTCAAGTTGCCACTAGAGTCTTCGTTTTTTTTAGACTGCCATTTCTTCTAATATGTATATAATGTTTATCTCACTGCTGAACCTTGAAAACATGGGGCTAGATGTCCCTATTGCATATATCATACACTTTTTATTGTGAATAACATTTGCTTTGTCTTCTGATATATAGTAAAGAGCTCAAGCTTCAGAGCAAGTCAGACCTAAGTATGAGTCTCTTAGTGATGCAATGCCTAGCAAGTGACTTGACTCATCTGAACTTTAGGGTCCTCATCCAACAGGAGGATAATTTCCCCATCATGGTGTTCCTATAAAACTAAGTGATCAAACCAAACCATTATGAGGCACATAGCACAAAGCACACCAACGAAGCTGCAAGCAGTCATAACCCTTATCTATGACAGTCCTGAGGAAGACTTCCTCTGCTGAAACCCTTGCCTCAATTGGTATACTCCAGTATACCTCCGAGTATTTTATTCTCCACCTGTATTTTATTTATTGTTATTAAAGCTTTCTCAGTGAGCTATTTTTGTTTGTTTGTTTGTTGTTTGTTTTTCTGACGAGGAAATAAAGAAAATATATAAGACATTTCCTAATTACTTATTTTTAAATAAATGTGTCTCCCAGACAGGCATCTGGTAAGAGGCCAAATACTGAAAGTGGGTCCCAATAACTCTTGTAAAACGATTTGGGTCTTTCCTAAAGGTGCAGTGTCCACCAGCACTCTGTGGATAGACCAAATACCCTAAGTTGGAACTCCTGGCTTATTAGCTTATTAGCACTTCCCAAACATTGACAGACAAGCCTATGCCGCAAACTGCTTCTTGCTGAGCAGCTTAGCGCCTTTTCTCTTGGCAAGAAACAGATTTCCAAAACTAGGTTTTGATTCTCAAATACTTCCTTGACTGAATTATAATTCTCTAGAGCTGCCTTTTTTTCCTTTCTTAACATCTTTCCTACAAAATGGAGTTTGCTTCCCTCACTAAAACAGAGCACTTTTGGTAAGGCTTATATTTACCACATTTTTAAAAAGACTATTTGCTTGATAAGAATATCATTTGGAGCACTTCTTAATTTAAAAAAAATGAGATAGAAGTCTTGCTATGCATTCCTATTCCCATACTTTTGCATTTCACCAGGTTAAAAGAAACTAAAATGTTTCCTTCCTGAAGAAAAATATCCTTCAAGAAATATAAAAGTAGGTAAAGTGAAGGGAACAAATATTTAAGAGTTAAAGTCCTTTAGGGATGCCTGTGTGGCTCAGTAGATTAAGTGTCTGACTCCTGGTTTTGGTTCAGGTCATGATCTCACGGTGTGTGGGTTTGAGCTCCACATTGGGCTCTGTGCTGATAGCATGGCACCTGCTTGGGATTCTCTCTCTGCCCCTCCCCAGCTCGCACTAAACTAATTTTTAAAGAAGGAATAAGACTGAATCTTTAGTCCTTATAAAAATATAGGACCTTAACAGTTGTGTGTGTGTGTGTGTGTGTGTGTGTGTGTGTAACTGTCCCACTCAGAAAGCATTCTCTTTCAAAACAAAGTGCTATGGGTTCTTGACACAAAGAGTTTTGGACACAAGATTCTTATGATGGATGCCAGAACTAAAAGCTCCAGTAGGATTGTCCAGCCAGTACAATTTTCTTTCTTCATTGTTAACATTGGCCAATGACCTATCATTTTTTAAAGGAATACATTTGAAGAAAGTTTCTGTTTTTCTCTCAGCAACAAATGGATGCAGTACCTTCAAACTGAAACATTACATATTCACCAATAGAGTGAAAAAACTGAATCATAATCCAGTATTCAAAAAGAACTATTTTTAGATTATGATTTAACACTAAGAGAAGCGTACAGAAATTACCCCAAACAATATGTAAAGAAAAATGTTGAATTAATAAAATAGGATGGAAATAAAACAAATATTTTCTATAGTTCATTCTTCCACCTTTTCTTAATTAAAACTAATTCACTTCATTACTTCTCTATGTTAAAATAAGCTCTAATCCTAATTACAAAAAGTCACGTAAGATTTCGGGGGAAATTGTTAATTTAGCCATTATTTGAGAGTCTCTCTTGCCCCCCAAACCACATGGAAAATGAAGAAAGTATGGCTTTCTGAAAAACTACAAACTTACCACTTTTTCTACAATTTAGTTTCTTGTGTGGAATCTTATGCCTAACCACAGTGTATGTCTTTATATTTCCTGATAAAGAAGTGGTCTCAAGAAAGGAAAGATACTAACATTTAAGTACATTGCAAGTATAGTTAAGCAAACTCTGTCTTCGGAAGGGAAAGATTAAAACATCAGATTTGCAACATTTCATGTGGTAGAAGCGACTTCTGAAACAAGAGCAGTTTCTGAGGGTTGAGAGGTGAATACAGAGGGTGTCACTAAGCTCTCAGTTAGTCTCAAAGAGGTACCACTGTGCCTAATTATTTTCTCCTATGCTTCTGTCTATAAGCATTACACTTTTCACTTTTCTATGAAAAGACCCATAGTTAATGAGAACCATAAAGATTCCTTAATCAGCTTATATTGTGAAAGAGTATTAAAGTCTCCACTTTCACAACAGGCACATGAAATACACACTTTTATAATATATTACTAGCACAGGAACTTACATCTCTCTCCCCTTGAACCACCTGCAAATTTTAATAGTCATGTATCGCCAGGGTACCAGAAACTCATAAAAGTTTAACCTGCTAATTAACAAGTAGGTAAAGTTCCAGCCCTGTACCATAATTCGTTTGCTTCCAAGGCATAGTCAGCAAAACCTAGAAAATATTCCCTTGATTTTTTTTTCCAAGGCAGCTATACTCCAGGCATGATTCCTTACCAAGGTCACCAGGAAGTGAAAGCACACAAATACATATCAAAAACCATGTCTTTATGGAGGGCATAAAGTTAGTGAAAATGTGGAGGTCTACAAATTGGATTTGAGTATCTCCAAAAAAACTGTTCTCTGAAAGATTTATTTGGACTAGGTCACTCTTGTTCCAAATTCAATCTGTTCCTTTCCTAGTGTGGCTGCACCATAGGTCTGTGCCATTTATTTCATTCCCATTACCTAGAGGCTATATTAAAAAATATTATATGCTTACTACAACTGTTTATTCTTATGTAAACATCCAATCTATGATCCCAAATGTGGGGCTCACAAAATACAGAAATCTAAAGAAAGCACTACAAGAAAGAAAAAGCCTCCCAATTCTTTCCTGTAACAATGGTGATGGCTACTAATGACATTCCGATAAGATGACTTCAGGCTATGTAAGTTTCATAAACGGCCCATTAGTGTCAAGCCCTTGGTCTTGGTCCCAGCACAGCTAGCCATACTAGGAATTACTACCATATTAAGAAATTGGTTATTTTTCTGAACTTACAATACCAGGCAGAGCTATTTCTTTTCTAGTGTTTTATTTATGTGAACTAGCCTCCTAAGGGGTGTAATTAAAGATTTATGTCAGAAAGCTAGTGGAGGTATTATATGATGTCGGACTTTCTGTAACTAGAGATATCTGCATACATAAAGGCCAACAGACAGACACAAGGTTAGGAAGTGGTTCATTCATTCATTCTTGTTTTACTGTGTGCCTTCCATAACACAAGAACAAGGTACTGTAAGTAGAGTGATATATATATATACATGGCTGATCTCATATATCTGATCATCTAATGAGCATAAACCATTAGGCTGGTTCTTCAACTTTGCTACATTTTAACAGATTTCACTCCTTTCTAACATTAAATTCACAGACTATGAATAATAATAATATAATAATAATGATAATACTGATAACTAGCATGTACTGAATACAACTTTGTGCCAAGTATAATGGTAAGCATTCTCCATATATGTCATTTCATTTAACCGCCCCGATAATTCTAAAATGCAAGTACTATGTAAGTACATGCTAAGTAACTTAACGATTAACACACAATTGAATATGGCCAGAATGCAAGCCTACTTCTGTCAGATGCCAAGGTATTTGTGCTTATGATGTAATTATCTCTCTGAAAAATAATTTAGGATCCAATCTTAGAGGATCTCAATCTACCCAATAGACAAATTTTATGCAGAATTTGTATATCTAGACAAAAGGAAACACAATCATATTTCCTTTACAACTGAGGACAGCAGCATCATTTTCCTAAACCATCTCTGTGACATAATCCTAACTGACATCCAAAAAAACCCATTTTTCTGGTTTTTTCTAGCTGTATTGCTATTCTATGAAACCAATGCATCCCTAGTGCTCTAACATTTAATTCATAAACCCTTCATAGACTTTTGAGAATTTGAATCCCATACTAAATGCCCTGACACAGGGACTGTGAGCAACGGGACAGTTTTTTGTTTGGAGATTTTACTCTATGAACTGACCAGTCATGAAAGGATGGGCACTGACTTTGAATCTCCTGTTCCTATTGTCTGTTCTTACATTTTTAGATTCTTTGTTTGCCTAAATATTTGCCACTGCACTTTTAGATTGTTACAGCAGCTTGAGACCTAAGAATGGACTTAATAGAGAAGCAAAATTTAAAATTTTTTTTTCAACGTTTATTTATTTTTGGGACAGAGAGAGACAGAGCATGAACGGGGGAGGGGCAGAGAGAAAGGGAGACACAGAATCGGAAACAGGCTCCAGGCTCTGAGCCATCAGCCCAGAGCCCGACGCGGGGCTCGAACTCACGGACCGCGAGATCGTGACCTGGCTGAAGTCGGACGCTTAACCGACTGCGCCACCCAGGCGCCCTGAGAAGCAAAATTTTAATGTACAACATAATCTGTCCCCAGGAAACAAGGGGTACCTACTTTTAAACAGGGGATGTTCAAGGGACACTTTCCTTTGGCAGAGAACAAGTCATTCTTGGGTCGCAAAAGAGATAATCAAATAGAGCTCAGACGTATTCTAGACACAGAGCAAAGAACTCAATATATAGATCCATTAAACTGCAGATTAGGAAAGTGAGTTTAGTATAATTATTCATTGACAGAGGTCTTGCCCTTGAAAGCAAGAACTTTAAAACATTTTTTAATGTTATTATTTTGAGAGAGAGGGAGGCAGGGAGGGAGGGAGGGAGGGAGGGAGAGAGAGAGAGAGAGGAGAGAGAGAGGCAGAGAGAGAAGGAGACCCCAGAATCGGAAGCAGGCTCCAGGCTCTGAGCTGTCAGCACAGAGCCCAAAGGAAGGGCTCAAAACTCACCAACTGGAGGTCATGACCTGAGACGAAGTCGGACGCTCAACCGACTGAGTACCCAAGGTGCCCCTGAAGCAAGAACTTTAAGGTAAGACCATTTCTGTCTTGTTTACCATTGGTACAGCAGCTCAGAGCCTGGGACATAATAGGTACCAATTAAATGTTTATAATGCAGGGCCAACTCACCTACAAGTGTCCTTTACTTATTTATTCGTAATTTATTTAACATTTATTACTCATTAATTTTGCCATTCAATTCTTTAAAAAAATTGTATTATGTTATTTATTTATTTTGAAAGAGAGAGAGAGAGCTTGAGCAGGGGAGGGGAAGAGAGAGAGGGACGCAAAGAATCCCAAACATGTCAGTGCAAAACTGATGTGGGGCTTGATTCAGGAACCATGATATCATACCTGAGCTGTAACCAAGAATTGGATGCTTAACTGACTGGGCCACTCAGGTGCCCCTTGCCATCAATTTGTTGTACATATATGTGGGGTAATTACTGAAATTAGGCACTGCATTAGGACTAGGGTTACAGGGGCTACAACCAAATATACAGCAGGCTATGGCTTCAAAGTACACACGACCTAAACGAAAAAATAGGAAAATAATGAGAGCAACAAGGTGCTTCAGCTTTATGACAGAAGCAATATGGGAACATAGGAAAGACATAGTTTAAAAACAGTTAAAACTGTTTTTCCTCACATCTATAAATTATTAGTGATCAAATCATGAGACTTATAGGCCATTCTATAGTAGTGATGATTAACCATAAGAAGTGAATTTCTTTATTGTATCTTCCATATGTTTCTATTTGAATAAAATGCCAAATTAGTAATACCTTACTAAGTAAGTATATACCTAACTGTATTTATACACTTAACTGGGAAACTTAAATCGGCATGCACAGTCAATATAATTCCCTGCTCCAAATCTGTAAATAAAGAAATTTTGTATCAACTCTCACAAACATGCAATCAGATGTACAATAAGAAATGAAATGTAAACATATTTCCCTAGCCACTAATTTGCTATCAAGCAAGGGACTTGAAGGACCAAGCCGGCTCTGACTCACAGCTATGCAATTCTATGATTGTGTTTGCTTAAGCCACAAGCCAGTGTTTTATATAATCACTCTGTTTAGAACATCAGATTTCCCGTGGATTTTTTTTAGACTTGCTATGCCACCCAAAATTTTCTCTCTGAAGGTTAATGTAACATATATGGTGTGTTACTGAGTTTGTTCTTGAAAGAGGTGCCTAGCCAATGAAGAAGGGCATGAAAGCAGTCATTCACTCAGCTATCTTAAGTGCTGTTACACATACAAAATTCATTCCAACCATCAGCAATCCTAAATATTAACTAGTCCCCCACCTCCAGCTTCATTATCCACATTGCCACAAGAGTGAGTAGTCTAAACCAAAAATCTTATCATGCTTCTCACATATCTGAAGCTTCTGATGCTCTCCAACACATATAGGATAAAATCTGAGCTCCTCAGCTTAACAAACAGGAGCCTCCATAAACTGGCCTCTGTCTTCTCCTCAGGCCCACCCCACACCTCACAATCTTGCATTAAGATACTTAAGGCATTTACAAAAGAGATTAGCAGGAGAGAAATGAGGCAAGGGAATAAATACATGCCACAAAGGATTCTATGAATAAAGTCTATGGAAGTTGAAAGAGGAAATGGCAGATTGAGAAAATCAAGGAAGACTTCTTAAACATAAACTTTACTTTATTTTAAAGTTTTTTTTTTGTTTATTTATTTAGAGAGCATGAGCCAGTGGATGGAGGGGCAGAAAGAGAAGGAGACAGAGAGAACCCCAAGCAGGCTCCCAGCTGTCAGCGCAGAGCCCAATGAGGGACTCAAAACTCAGGAACCTGTGAAATCATGACCTAAGCCAAAATCAAGAGTTGGACTTAACTGACTGAACCACTCAGGCATCCCCAAAAGTTTATTTTAATTGGGTTTCTCAGAATGGCTAAAATCTGGATAGGAGAAAATGGAAAGAGGATCAGAGGAACACCTGTATAAATAAATCCCAGAAGTAGGTAAGGACAGATTGTGAACGAGGAGCAGTAACCCCAGCCAAGAGAAGAATAAATAACTGAAGTGTGTGGAATAAAAAAGGAAGATAGGATAGGGCTTAGTGCATGGGGTTCTTTGAAGGCTCCTGAATTTAATGAGTTTAGTCTAGAAATGCACGCGAGGCAGGTTTTTGACCACGGTTTTGACAAGAGGAAAGAGTATTGTTCGCTACTGACCTAACACTGCTGAGACATTAGTTACTTCCTGGCACCATCGTCCCCACTCCAGCTCAATCACTTTCAACATGGCTAAACTGGAGATACTAAGTATTACTATGCAAAGCACAAAGATCTCATATTAGGATAAGTCAGGAAGGGCTGGGTCTTCTGCAGGAGAACAGGGCCACCCCAACCCCCAGAACTTCCACGGCCACCTCGTCTTCCCAACTACTGAATGAGGTAAATGTCTGCAGAATATCGCAAAACAACCACATCCAGTAGATGTTTAAGGATTAAGGAGGTGTCAAAGAAAGGAGGTACCTTTCTTTGAGTACAAATCTCTTAGAGCACACTGAAGGAGACTATCAGATCATTTTATTTAGGTCTGTTAGCCTACACATTCATTAGCCTGTAAATTCATATCTGTACCACACTTTAAATAAATGTACAATATTTCATAAAAATTCCAACTCCTAGTAGTTTTCAAATAGCAAATATTTGACATGCCACAAGCAAAAGGGACTAAAAGTAGCGAAAGCTGGGCAAAGTACAAGAAGATTTATTTCCTCCAAAACAGCCACAAAATGATTAAGTTTAGATTTAAGAGTTTCCCATAATTTTCAGACCACAACTAAGGTTTCTCAGCCTCGCGTACACAAATTGGACTGCTGTGTTTATTTAACATCTGATAGCTTAACCTAAACACTCAGGCCCTGCTCCATTAGGAAAAGAAAACCTAAGAGGAAAGTTATTTTTGCAAAATGCAGACTTGATTTACAAGACACAGTCTCCAGTTCTTCAAGGTAATGATCAATGGAGGCTCCTCTTCCTATTCCAGGACTCGGGGCTAATCACTTTCATCCTACATCTGAATTCTTCCTCTGCCTCACCCTTCCAGCAGAGCTCTGATTCAGCTCCATCCACCTCTACTTGAGTCACCTAATTCCATGTATAAATCAAAGCAGGGCTCTCAATTTTTCTATCTCATTGGTCAGCATCCTCTCCCATTCTAGATACCCTCTAACCTCTTATCTGCCCTCTTGGATCCCATCCACATCTCTTGGATACCTTCTGAGTGAATGTCCACATGTCCACGGTCATATGATGTAAGGGACCACTGCCAACCTCTGGGCTTCCAGAATAATACACTTGTCTGACTCCACACTCATCTTTCACATCTGTTTCCCAGATCAGTAGTAGGATGTGTCCTCCTTCCAGTCAATCAGTTCTATAGCAGTGTATTGGCAATACAGTGTACCAGCAACTTCACAGGTTTCTAACCTGATGATCCACAGTATCCCCCAACTATACACCACATGACTTTACTTTTTGTTGTTGTTGTTGTCGCTGTTATTAAATTAAGTCTAAATGGGGAAAACTGGTTCTTTGGCTACTTCTGCCAAAAGGCTTGTCATTGTTTTCATCTTTTTACCTTCATCTAAGGTAATGAATGATGCCACCTGAACGTTGTGATCTCTAAGCATCCATACTAGGCATTGAAATAAAAACAATTCAAGAAAGATTCACCCACCACCTCTCCAAATCCCTGTCATTTCTGATTCTTCTTTTGGACTCTGAGGGGAATAGACCAGTGTAAGGATGCCATGAGGGCCTCCAAACAAGGGTGGTAAAAAGGGGTTCTGTGATGCCCTAAGTAACATCGCTGCTGTGCATCCTTGATATTCCCCAGCTGAAAGAAGTAGAGAAAGGAACATGACTTAAAGACTCCAGGAGTCAGAGCTGCCCACCACACTAGTGCCTGGCCATGTCATACAGCCCTGCTCCCAGCTTCTTCCCTGGAAGATGGCCCATGAGTATCCTGGAGAGACAGAAGAGGTGTGATGCTCCTTGCTGTCATACTTCGCAAGATGCACAGCAAACACTCTCCTGAACCTCAAGGGGAGAAGCCCAATTTTTCTTGGTTAGAATGTTCTAATGCTCCTCTGAGATAATGTGATGCTTGGGGAAAAGGAACTTGAGGAGGAGAGCATTATTTGAATGACAACCATTCTCTGGGTTGCTATGATATGTGTTGCCTCACTCACATTTACTACTATGAGGTTCCCTTGTCCACAAAACAACAAATAAAAGTTGAGTTTTACTGTGTTTTAAACAATGAATGTCATTTGTATCTCATTTTTAAATCTATACTTAATTGAAATTTTCCATACACTTTGGTTTTTTTCCTTCTGTACCTTTTATATGTCCAATTTTTTTGTTGTAGTAGTAGAGACCCAAAAGAAAAAAGTGTCATTTTTTCCCTTGTAGTGACACTGGGGATAACTCTCACCCTTGTAAATTTGGTACAGAAAGGTGGGTTTTTCAGTTTTCCCATATTGTTTTACTCAGTACCACCTGATAAAAAGCTTATAGAAATTAGCTTTGCCACACACCACTGACCTGCAGAGTCATTTTTCAGCTTCATGAACAAGTCCAAAGGAGAGGAAATTATTTTTTATTAACCAGGTACTAAAAACTAAAGCCTTTTATAAGAGTTGCTTGCTTCTTTCCACTGAGACCAGTAGGCAAAGGAAAAGAAATCCAACTGCAATAACTTTGCCCATAGGCGGCTTTATTAAAATCTATAAGGTGAAATTTGTAATAGAATCAAATCATCATAAAATATGTTAGGTATTTATGGTAAATACAACTATTATTATACACCTTCCTCCTGTGACACCACCCTTGGGAGAAAAGGATTTTGTGTGTTTCAAAAATGTGCTATTGTAAGGTGCACTTGGGCTCCTCTAGTTAAGGTCAAGTTGCATTTTCCATTATAAACCCATTTCCAGGGGTTCATTACTTTGTCATAAAAACCTGCTTGGGGCTGAAATATGGCATAGAGAGTCTTAGCTCGGCAGCACATTATTTTTAAAAATGGATCAAAATTGGCTACACTCAGTTTAGTCACACTTAAATGATAAAATTATGATGGAAATAGATCTTAAAGAATTCAGTGGGCTAACACAGCTCAACCATTGAGTTGAGCAACAGATCACACCCATAATCTTATGTCTTTCCACTTGTCAAATCTAAAGACCTATAAAATCCACCACAACACTTGTAAGCAAGGAAGCTGGAAAATAGCGTAAGCTGTTAAAAGACAAAAGAAAGAAGAAAAATAAACAAACTCAATTCAAAGGCAGTGTTTTATTTTCTGAGGTTTAAAGCAAGAGTTTTCCCAGGACAAAAATCTTACTGTGTTTTATCAGAAATTATATTAACATACCACATAACAATCCCTTCGGCCTCTATTCTGTTTCACACACCTTCCCCCATTTGTACGTGTGCTTGTCTATTCTATTTCAATTCACTTCTATTATCTCCCTTAATCATCTACTTCTCTGCATCAAAAATCTGTACCCTCTGTTCCTTTTTGTTTTGCCCAAAGATAGGAAACAAAAATATTTTTTTCTCAGTACAGCACCGATTTCTCTCCTTAGAAGAGTTGAGTTGGGGCGGGGGGGGAGCAATGAGGGAGGGAAGGCACAACATCGTAAGTCAAAAAAAAAAAAAAGAAAAAAAGAAACCAAAGGAATGTGGTTGAGGACAAGATGACAACTATCAGCCTAAGTTAATTGTACCATCAAAATAAGCAAAAATGAATCAGGAAAGGTTCTGTTTCCAAGGAGAACATGCTAACTGAAGTACTTTTCCCAGGTAAAATTCCAGTATTTAGCAGTCTTTAATGTATTAGCTAAACACAATTAACACCACTAATCAGACACTTGGAATTTTTAAGCCTGGTCTCCATAAAGGGGTGTGAAACTTAAGGGCATCATCTCTTAATAGCACCAGTCAGGTGTAAAAATTAACACCTTGACCTCTATCCTTTAAAACAATTTACAGGGATAGACTTGGGTTCAAATAAAAAGGCAAGAGAAGCCTCAAAGGGTAAATAAAATTACAGTGGAGAATGTATGGGGAGGTAATGGGAGTAGGGATATCAACTCCTCTTTGTTCCTAACTGTTGGCGACATGAATAACCTACCTTCACCTCCCGTGTCTCATGCAATGAGATGAGCCCATATGCACTACTTCTTGATCTGTCTGCGACAGTACCTTGCTAATGCCTGCATAGTTCTTACCAAGTCTGCAATCATCTTACATATGTTTTTAACCTATTGATAGTTTGTCTCCCTTATTAGGATGTACGTTCTACAAAAGCAGTGACTTCCTGTTTTTTATTTGTATCTTCTCCCAGTGCCCCATGCCTGGCACACAGTGTCCCTCAATGAACATTTGTGGAAGGAAAGGAGGAAGGGAGTGGGGAATTAGAGGGAGTTTGGGAGAAATAACAAACAATCTGGTAGTCACTGTCAGGACAGTCTACATTACTAAGTAATAGTCTCAAAAGATTGCCTTTTTCCTACATCCCTAATAGAATAAAAAGTATAATTCAAAATATTAGAATTCATCATGTGAGAAAATATAATCAAAGGTAGAATCAACTGCTAGAACAATATACAAATTTTCAAAAGAAGGTATCTTCCAGTTTTTCTCATCTAAAAATATTTCATTAAATCTTATGGTGTCAATATGAAATTCTAAAGCTCCAGAATTTTTGAGGAAAAATTAAAAGCTTCAGGCTTCTTCTTTGAAATAATATAATGGCCTTGGGGAAGCAATAGTTGAAAGTTTCATGCTAAAAAGTCCTATATGTGTTGGCAAAGTTAATTTTCCCACACATTAATGTATTTTTTATGTCATCATAAGTAATATCAAAGAAATCCAGTTTCTGACAAGAATGATCACACCTGAGAACACTCTAACAAAGAATGCACTCCTTCCCAAAAAAGTGCAGAGATATTTATAGTAATTCCCTTTTGGAAGGCTTAGGTGGCTACAAATATAAATGTGAAAATGGTTGGTGTAAGTCATTCCTTCTGTAATTCCACCATCCACATACGCAAAATTACCACGTGAAATAGCCACACACATATGCACCTCATTTTCCAATAGAAAAAAAGATACAAAGTAAGTCTCAATCTAAATAATTAATAATACTGATTTGTATTTATGTAGCATTTCACACATTGTCTCACTTAATCCTTAAAATGACCTTGTAAAGTTGATAAAAGTAGCCCTATTTAAAAGTTAAACTACTTGCGGGGCGCCTGGGTGGCTCAGTCGGTTGAGCATCCAGCTTCCGCTCAGGTCACGATCTCACGGTTCATAAGTTTGAGCCCCACGCTGGGCTCTGTACTGACAGCTCAGAGCCCGGAGCTTGCTTCGGATTCTGTGTCTCCCTCTCTCTGCTCCTCCCCTCCTCACACACTGTGTCTCTCTCAAATACAAATAAACATTAAAAACATTTTTTTAAAAAAGTTAAATTACCTGCCAGGTCACACAGCTAGTGGCAGGACCATGATTCAAACCCTGAATTTACTTCAACTACCATGTTCTGTCCATTTTATCATAACTGCCTCTGTATACCACAGCATTTTCTACAAAAATAATTCTCTCTTGGTAGGATGTCAAACATAGTGTAATCATCCATTTAAATCCATGTTGTAAAATTGTAAAATTACTGTTGTAAAATTACCATTTTGATGGAAACTTTTCTATAAATCATGTCAACTATCATGTTAACCAGATTACTGTTAAATTTCCCAATATTTGCATGTTCAACTCAGTGAAGCTTTTATTTATTTTGTTAAAGTATGGTATGTGAAAATTTAAAAACTAGGGGCACATGGGTGGCTCAGTAGGTTAAGCGTCCAACTTCGGCTCAGGTCCTGATCTCGCGGTCCGTGAGTTCAAGCCCCGCGTCGGGCTCTGTGCTGACAGCTCGGAGCCTGGAGCCTGCTTTGGATCTGTGTCTCCCTCTCTCTCTCTGACCCTCCCCCATTCATGCTCTCTCTCTGTCTCAAAAATAAATAAACATTAAAAAAAAAAAGAAAAAAAAAAAAAAAAAAAAGAAAATTTAAAAACTAAAATACAAAACTAACTAATAAACACATAAATGTTATTGATTGATTTGTAAAGTGTTCTTCAATAACAAAAATGACACACGCATACATTCAGCGGTTCTATTAAATCTTCACCTTACATTCTCCTAAGTGGTAGCCCTGTTACAACCTGATCTTCCTGCAATCTGTGGAGTGTAGCTCCTAATCAACGAATTTCCAGTGAAGAAATTTAGTATAGTTTAATCCTCAATTCTGGAATTTGCTTCAAAATAATTTGTGGAACTTTACACACACACACACACACACACACGCCCGCCATCTCCTTGAAATACTGAGTCAGAATTTCCAAAACAGGGCCCCAATATACCTATTTTTAAAAGAACTCCACAGGGAATTTCTGATTAAGAATCAAGATTCTGAGCCATTGCTATAAAGTATAACATTCATTTCCTCTGACAATTTTTTAGAAAAATATTTTACGGCATTACGGCATGAAGACGCAGAGCAGTATCTCCAAAGATTTCCGCCTTCCCTTTCTCCCAGCATTTCACAATCACTCCCTCTCAATATGTGCAACTTTCCCAGCCGCCATTTTAATTTGTTAAAATCAACAAGGCACTTACAGAATTTTAGGAACAAAATTAAGAGGGCCCCTTTCTCTAAGCTCCCTTTAACAAATAAGGTATGATTGTAAAGGACAGCCTCTTCCTAAATATTGAAGGCCCCCTGTAGAAATGTTAAGTGGAGATTATTTAAAGACAAGTACACAGAAACCTGACACACTCATTTTTAAAAGGGAGGTAGACTGTTGTTTATTTAGCTTTTGAAATCTATCCTAAATTTGGCTTTATGGAACCAAAAAAGTGTAGCTTTAAATTAACAGACTGCTTTCCACTGTCCAAGGGATAATTTGAACTTCACTGAGACATGTCTATGAATGGAAATAAAAATAACTCACATTAAACTCTAAGTACTTCCCCACACGCATTTCACTTGCCACAAGGCCCATTGTTCCAGGCGTTGCTTTTAAGCAGCCTGTAGGAAATTTTCACTGAAACAATTTCCCATAACCAAGAAAAGGAAGGCCAAAGTGATTTCAGTTAAAAAATACATATACTTCTTAAGCTTTCGGCATGTAGGGTATTAAAAGCAGCTCTATCAGAGCAACAGTAATGGGAAATGTGAGACTCACATAATGCTCAAAATTCGTATCTAGCTTTAATTTTAGCTCACTTTTCCATAATTCTAAACAAAAATCTACTCCAGATAAAGTGTTCTGCTCCTCATCCCCACCTCATCTCATCCATTCTCTTAAAAATTTAGTTCTTTCTAGTTTTATTAAGAAATAATTGATAAACATCATGGTAGACGTTTAAGGCATGCAACATAGCAGTTTGATTCACCACAAATTGTGAAATGATTACCACAATAGTTTCAGCTAACATCCATCTTCTTATGTAGCTACGATAAAAACAAAGGGGAAAAAATTCGCCTTGTGATGAGAAGTCATAGGATTTACTCTCTTAACACTTACCTCTATAGTACACAGCAGTGTAAGCTACAGTCATCATCTTGTACATTCCATCCTGTACTTATTTATCTTATAAGTGGAAGTCTGTACCTTTCGACGACCTTCCTCCAATTCCCTCTCCCCACCCTTCACCTCTGGTAACCATAAGTTAGATCTTTTTCTGCCAGTTAGTTTGTTTACTTGTTTGTATGTTTACATTCCACACGTAAGTGACATCTCACAATATTTGTCTTTCTAGGACTCATTTCACTTAGCATAGTGCTTTAGAGGCCCATTCATGTTGTTGCCAATGGTAGGATTTTCTTGTAAAAGCTGAATTTTAAACCTAGAAATATTTCAAATATCCAGAAAACAAAAATAATATGAGAAGCCTCTCTGTTCTAAAACACATTAATATTTTGCCATATTTGTTTCCAATCTCTTTGTTGTCCCTTCTCTTCACTCTCCAAGCGTAGTCCATCTTACGGAAATAGCCCTGATGATATCAGGCCAAAGAATCTCTCCTCCAAAACTCTTTTCCTCTTAATTCTTACTTTGACCAATTTAATGTTTTACTTCTTGTACATGATAGGTCTTACAAACTTTACTTGTTTAATTCATTATGCATGTTGGCCTAAATTAATTTCTTTACTGCTTGCTGACCCTCAGGTTTTCTCTTTCATCTTGAGTCAATGTATGTGTTTTTTTAAACACTCATCTTATCTATGTTTTAAAAGTTACAGTACACAGTTTTTCCTATTTCCTTATTACTTTAAAAAGCATTGTTAGGCCCATTCCCATTTCTAATAAACTTTACATATATCTCCATTCTCTTTAATATAAATCTTGGCAGAATTTTAGAGATTTTATTAAACTATTTTCAGTTATTTTTTGTCAATCATGTCTAAACCTACATTCAACACCTCCCATCTGTCATGGCTTTTGAGCTTTCTAGCAGACTGTCGACTCTGAATGTCACAGTCCAGCAAATAAACAGGGTCAGCAGGAAAATATGTCCAATTGTTTCCTTTAGCTCTCCTCTGGTTCTTTTTTAGGCTAAATTGACTCAGTTAAGACCCTCCTGGGTGAAAAGTAAAATGCCATGTCTGCTAAAAAAATAAAAAGCATGAAATGTAGATCCCTAACTTGAATGACTTCATTATTGGCTGATGATAAGAGAGAAGATAAAAAAAAATGTCAACAATAAAATGACACAGATAGGTGATACACAGAAGTCAAGCTCTTCTGGGGAAAATTACAGTTCTTGGAGTACAGTGGTCAGGGAAAATGACACCATGAAAATAGGATTTAAGCTAATAATACAATAATTATAATAATAGCAACAGTCTTCATTTACCAAACACCTATGCATGTCGATTAATGAGATTAGCACCTACACAGAAATATGTATCTATGTGTGTGTATGCATACTAGAGCATTCACAGCAGATTTGTGGGTCATGGATAATGCCAATTTGCCAGGGAATCTGCAAATAGATCCCCAAAACATCCTCATGAGGTAACAAGTACTATCACCCTCATTTGACAAATGAAAAATTGGGGAACAAAAAGAGTAAGTAACTCATCCAGGGTTGCCCATATAGTGAGCAAACGTGGATTTATTTATATCCAGGTGTCTTACTTACAGCTGCCATTCTCAAAAGGTGATAATAAAGATGAAAAAGTAGAGAAAGTTTTGGAAGGTCCTAAGTGCCATCAAATGTAGTTCACTACTGGCAAGTGTGTCTCGTGGGGAACACGATTTTCTTGCAGTGTCAATAAGTGATGCGTGAGGAACAGGGTTTGATGGTAAGTGAGAGGTATTCAGGGTTAAACCGCGGCAAACAGGTCACTGTGTGACAGGACTTCTCAGAGCCTTTAAAACATGCCACTGTGCAATTTTAGATCATTAAGAAAAGGATATAGTGCACAGTGTTTTTGAATCTTCTTTGAGCAGGGAACAGTTACTGTTCTGCCGAGAAGCTGGAGAAACTGAGACTTCTCCATGGCCATGCAGCTGGTTTCGGTGAACCCGAAAGCCAGAACTGAAGACCTCTGGCTGCCAGGCCAGGCTTTGTCTAGGGAAAAATAGTGAAAGATCTTAAAATGTACCCTATGGAAAAGGTACAGCAATTTTCATTTTTAGAAGTAGGAAAAATCAGGGTACAAAATATACTGAAGTGGAGAGACATCAGCAGCCATTATAGAACAACTGCAGGAACTCAGAAATGACATGCAAAATGGCTGAGTCAAGGAGGTGGCAGAAAGAAAAAGGAAGATGCAAGCATTAAATCAAACATTCAAGAAGAGAAGTAAACCTTGAGAGTTGCTATGAACCAGTCACTTCTGGGAGATACAGGACTTGCTGACCTACTAGGCTCTTCTCTAAAATTCTATAGAAGCCCGCAGGCTAGCATAGAAACCTCCTCTCTAGTTCTATCAGCAGATTCCAGGGAGCAGTCAGCTACCAAGGGCCACAAGAACATCATTTCATTATTATCGGAGAATTACTTCTAAATGCGGCTTTATTTTTTCCCAACAAAGCCAAGAAAATCATGGTCAAATCTTTGAACAAATTTTTGGTTCTCATGCTCGTCTCATTCTCCACTGCCTCTTTTCTCAATCGTTCGTGTGTGTGTGTGTGTGTGTGTGTGTGTGTGTGTGTGTGCATATGCTTGTGTCACTGTCTGTGTCTATGCCTGTGTCTCTGTGTTGTCCTTCTGTCTCCAGGGGCAAACACAATTAACATCTAAAAATATCTCATTTTTTTCAAAACAACTGCAGTAATTGATGTGTGTAGAGAACATGTTAGTCATGTTCACAAAATGCCAAAATAAATTTAAAAATTATATCCTTAGGAAGTCACACAGTCTTTAAAGCATGCAACCATGGAGACCAACTTTTGCTAAACCCCCTTTTTTTCCTTTGCTACCTTCAAAAAAAGCAAAATAGTTATATCTTCAGAAAAGCACAAGATATTAATCATTAGTTCATAGTTCCTTCATCACCCTAAAGGTCCTTTATCATCAAGTCATTAAGTCCAACTCTCAGGTACTCCTTTTCCTTTCTCTTATGCATACTGTTGAAACACATAGATTGCTTCCCACCATCTTGTGGCAGAAACCACTAGTTAATGACTAAAAGCACCTCTCCTGCTACACATCCCAGCCTTACCTGCAGTTAGGTGAAAGAACAGCATTCTGTCCAATGACATGTGAGCAGAAGCGACCTGTGCCACTCCAGATCCAACCTGTACAGAATCACCATCGACACCCCTCCACATGCTGTCTCCCTTTAAGTGCCTGGGCAACACTAGAAGCCATGTGCAGAAAATCTCAAAACTGCCATCCAAATGGATCTGTAAGGTGCTCAGGAGAGGAGAACTGTTGTGCTGATTTAAACTCCTATAAGGAGAACTCTTATGGACTAAGGACTGTAAAGACTCTTACATCAGTGAAAAATAATTTTTTACTGTGATAATCCACCGACATTTTGTGGTCTCTCTGTTACCACACCTAGAGACAGTGAAATGAAATGACAACTTGAAACAGAATGAGACCATAACGAAGGCCCAACATTTTAATATTGGCTTAGTTGTCAGAGTCAGGTAGCAAGAAACAGATATACCACAACTGGAAAATTGGAGATTCATGCCACCAAAAAACAAAACAAAACAAAGCAAAACAAAACCATACCATTTAGTGAAACAGAAGCCTATATAATTACTCAAAAAGTAACCTAAGTGCCCAGTGAACTTGAAGGTCTAAGGGAAACGGTTGCAAAAGGCCATGATACCAGAGTGTATTATTTGTTCCTTGCTGCTTAGTACAAGGTATAACAAGAAAGAAATGAACTAACGCAAAAATTAACCAGTTTGGAGACAGAAATGAAAAGGAATACAGAGTCTAGAAATTTCAGACTTTGCAAGACTGAAGAGTGAGACTGCTTCTGATCCCCAAATAGCAAAAATAAGTTTATATTTTAACAACTTTGAACGACATCCATCAGAAATTCCCAATTAAACAAAAATACTTAACTCTGTGAGAAAAATAAAACTGCAGCTACTCCACCCCTACGACTTGCCCCAGCCTTTGTTCCAGGTGGATTCAAGATGGCAACCACCGAACTGAGAAGGCAGCACAGGAGACCAAAGGAAAGAAAAAGAGCAGAGTTAGGAACCGAGTTTAGAAAATCATTGTGTGTGGCCATGGAACTGACTGGAAGCAATATATCAGAAGCCCACTAAATTTCTGAACAAACTATTGTAGGGGGCCTAAAACTAACTGATTAGACACACACACACACACACACACACACACACACACACACACGTGAAGCTAGTCATCAAAGACCTTTCTTTCTTCATTTCTCTTCTATCCTCAGAAGCTGTACAAAACAATACTGGGGCTCTAAGCTCAGGCTTGTGGTAATTGGGCTGTGAAAGCCCTGTGACCCCCACAAAGGGCCCCTTCCTCACTGCTCACTTTAGAGGTGTTCTTAGAGGATCACCAACAAGGGAGAGCTTTCCAGAGGACTGTGGCAGAGCCACTAAGAACATGAATAAAATACTCTGGGGACAATTTTGGGAACAGCATCATTTCATCTTGTTAGTCTCATGTACAAATACACCAGGGTGATTCTGGTCAGAATATTTATCTTGTTTCCATAAAGCAAGCCCATATAGTTCAGTGAAGTAGATTCTTCTCTCCTGGACAAGATGAACCCGCCCCCCCCCCCAACATCTCCCAGGCATAACTTAAAATAATATTGCTAGAATTTAAAAATACCCTTTCAAAAATCTTTTAAAGTATAAGAAATCACTCAGTTACTGCAATTGAATGTGAATGAGAGGGTTTTTTCCCTTTCTCCCCACATAGAAAAATTTCCCCTACAACCTAAATGAAAACATACAAAAAAAAACATTAAGGTGTTTTTCAAATAATGAGTTGATATAATCTGTTGTTTTACTCTCGCACACAGTCCTGAACAAAGCATATGACCACATCATACTATTGGAATTACCATTTAAAGTATCAAAAAAGGAGATACTTTGTTCAATCGTTTATCCCTATTCCGTCTACCGTTATTGTCTTATCATTTATTTTTGCCACTGATGGGAAAGATTTTTTAAAATTCACACTTGCCTTACTTATTTCTAAAAGTCTAAAGATAAGCAATGTTCCTACACCATTGGCTTGGCTAGGAGTACTATTTCAGTTGGAATTTCTCTCTGTTCAGCCTACCTCCTTCCTCATTTTCTACAAGTAGTCAAAATAGCAGAGTATCACTTTTGGAGTGACATGGCATTTCAGGAAAAGCCCACACGACAACTGTTTAAAATATTCTTTGCAAGCTTCTGACTGAGAAATACAACATAGGCAATTTAGAAAAAGGCTTTAATTGTGCTAAGATTCTATAACAGCAGAAAAGATTAAGAAGTGGGATTTTTTTTTCTTAAAAAACGGACAGGATTATGAATTCAGCATTTAACTGAGCACCTTCTACGTGCAAGCCTTCTCACTGGGTACTGGATGGAAATATAAACATGAGTAGCACAAGAACAGTTATGAACAGAAAAGATGTCAGGACAGGTTCCCACCCGCACGCCCCCCACCCCCGGCCAGCCCACCCCATGCCAAAACATGGAAAAGGTTAAGGTTATAAAAAGGGATCTTTTTAAACAAAGAGAGAGACAGACACTCTTGTGAGCTAGAGACACTCTCTTCCTCTTCAGGTCTTCTATCCTCAGAAGCTGAAGGTCACCATTCCTTATCTATCAGCACAAATAGACAGATCTGAGACTCACAATCTCCATAAAAGGCCAGACACAAGAGGGTGCAAAGACATAAAAAGACTGGCAACTGCTGGATTGGGGGGAGGGAAAAACATGGTGAGACTGCTAAATGGAGAGGACCCATGAAGGACGTTACTGCCAAAAGTGAAGAATGGATTTGACCACATGGTGTGTCCCAAGACTAAGAGTAAATTCCACGAGTAGAACTCAGTAAAAGAGCTGAAGAGGCTAAAGAAGGCAGTCTAGAATCTTCTTCACCCTGGGGACTGAATAGGAGTGAGAAAAAATTTCTTGAAGCTGAAGAGATTGAACATTCTCCTTTCCATTTCAATTTCAGTTATCCTACTAGGTTCCACAAAAGGGATGGAGGGACCACCTTAGACACTGCAATGTCAAATGGGATATTCTTGTAGGTGTTTAATTTCTCTCCTCTAGTAGGGAAGGCCAAATGCAGGGCAGGGGTGAGAATGAGCTGGGTCTCATGTTATGGCTTTGTGTCAAAATTCTTCTGGCCTCAAAAGATATGTGTGACATGCACTGGGCCAAATACTTAGAGGCCATTTAAAAATAAAAATTACAGTCGGTTAAACATTCGACCTTGGTTCAGGTCATAATCTCATGGTTTGTGAGTTCAAGCTTCATATTGGGCTCTGCACTGTTAGTGGGATTCTCTCCTCTCTCTCTCTTTGCCCCTCCCCCACTCTCTCTCAAAACAAAATCAACTTTAAACACACTTTAAAAAAATTAAAAAATAATAATTACCAAATGAGATTCCCTGTGTGAGGGGTTCACTGACAATAAGATCCCATTTAAAGATGTAAAACTTCAGTCAGTGGAAAACTGAAACCAAATGAGGTGAGGAATGAGGAATTCTCCCAGGAAATGAGAAAGAGAAAGAAATGGTGAACTGTAGATACACACTGCAGGTGCTCAGGTCCATATTACAAGGCTCTCACAGGCTTACCTGGGATGACAAGAGAACTCATAGTCTACACAAGTGCATGGTGTCAGAAGTGCAACAAGCAATCTAAAGGAGTTCAGAGTTGGGAATAAGGGGAAAGCTTAATGATGAGTTAAACTGGGCCATTAATGCAAGTTGATCTTGCCAAAGAGAGATGGATGAAGAAATATACCAGGAGATCAAAATCATGATGACCAAAGGAAACAGAAAACGAGTAAGCATCATCAGCTGACTATTTAATGGTACAGTTTTGCTGGAACAAAGGGTACACTAAATAACCAAGGTGGCTTGAAATGTAGCTTTGGGCTATATGGGCTGTGACTTTTTTTAATGTTACTTATTTTTGAGGAGAGAGAGAGCATGAGCGGGGAGGGGCAGAGAGGAAAGGACACACAGAATCCCAAGCAGGCTCCAGGCTGTCAGCACAGAGCCCAACACGGGGCTCAAACTCAGGAACTGCGAGATTACGAGATACGACCCGAGCCGAAGGTCGGACACTCAACTCATGGAGCCACCCAGGCGCCCTGGACTGTGACGTTTTTGATAAGCAATGGGAGGCTACTAAAGTTTGGAAAGAGGAAAAGAGTTACAGGCCCTGTGCTGGGGAATTCTTTCCTCTAGCTCTTCTGAAAATGTCAATGATGGCTGCCATGTTATACAATGTGCTTAGTAATAAAAGAATCAGAGGCTTCAGTTCATTGGTTTGTGCAGGATGGGAGGCTGTGAAACAAAGTGGTCACAATCATGCTGCTTAGAAGTATTTTCTAAAGCCAACTTAGATGAAAACTGCCATCAGCAAATAGTTCCAGAGGAACAATATCATAAGTGTAACTATAGTCCTTACTTTAGTCAATTTGCAATTTGTCATAGTTAGTTAGATGTTTTCAAATAATACTCCTCTGTGAACCGAAGCAGAGAAAAGATCCCAAACCCAGGTCAGAGAGCAATAAAACACATCAATTGTGATATACACAAATATATTTCCAAATTAGAGGCAGGTTTACTTTAGTAGACTAACATACACTAGACCCAAACTGTAAACTGGCTACATTCACTAGCATACTAACATAAATGTATTCATTTCTTTTGGTGCTGTTATCCAAAAGGGAAATGATTGGATTTGAGAAGCATGCATGCAGAGAGAAGAAAGCTTTATTGAACATACACCTATCTAGTATAATTAAGAGCCTCAAAATACTTCTGCATCTGAGACAGCTTATTTCTTCCCTGGAGCTGTAATGCATATATATTTGATTCCATCACTTTGCCTCTTTTTGCAGGAGCATGCCTATAATACATACAACTAAAGCCTCCAGAATGTCTGTAATGAGGAAATAAACCTTTTCTTTTTCAGCATTCACACTCTTCACAATGAGAAGAACTCAAACACAAAATTTACAAGCTGGTGGGTCAAAAAAAAGAAGGATCAAAGAACTGCCTTCAAGCAGTTCACATTTGCAAGTGGCAAATAAGAACAAAAACAGCTCACTTTTTACCCAACCTTGATGTTTTGGTCTTTTTGTCTCCAAAAAGCCTAACATCACTTATAGGAGAAACACATTTATCTATTATCCCTGTGAAGGGCTGACTGGGAGATACATGGAAGGAATCGGGGGCAGGCACAGAAACTAGGATACAATAAGCCTCCTTCTGCTATTGAAAGATTAGGCCTAATTTTAAGCATAACCTTTTTTCTTCCCCCTGCCCCCAAGTTCTGACATCAAGCAGGACAGAAATCCATAACTGATGCTGATTACCCTACAGGATCACCCAAACACCCACTTGGGATCCTGACTTTCCTACGCCTACCTGAGTTATTGTGGGGCATTTTTTTAATCTCACTGAGCCTCAGGTCCCTGATGTTTAAAAGTGCAATATTATTACATATTTCAAGAGGCTTGTTAAGGGAATTCAGAAATAATGTATGTAAATGTATTTAATATGAGATTTAAAAACTTGTTTCCTACATTTCCCTTCTTAACCGATACATACTCCTGGGGCACCTGGGTGGCTCAATTGGTTAAGCGTCTGACCCTGGATTTTGGCTCAGAGAATAATCTCATGGTTTGAGAATTCAAGCCCCCTCATAGGGCTCTGTGCTAACACCATGGAGCCTGCTTGGAATGCTCATCCTCTCTCTCTCTGTTTCTCTGCCCCTCCCTGTGTTCATGCTCTCTCTCTCTCTCTCTCAAAATAAACTTAAAAAAATTATATATACTCCTTTTAAAATACAGATTTACTGTAGAAAAAAATTAAAAATTATCCATAATCTCCCTATTTTAAATGAAAGGCTACAAATACTTTTCTATGTTTCAATTTTTAGTATGTATGTGTGTGTATGTATACATATTTTCAAACAATATTTTATAAAAATATTGTGAAACATGCCCGGTATGTTTTGTAACTAGCACTTTTAAGATTTAGAGAAAGGCAAAAGTTTTCATTACTTTCATCCATCCCTCCTTTCTTTTATTGATTTCTTCCTTTCATGCTAAAAAGACCTTCTTTGCTTTGATGTAAGATAAATATCTATATTATCTTCAAGCTCTTTCCTGCTTTCTTTTTTTACATTCAATCTTTTGATCCATCTGGAATTTATTTTAGTATATAATGTGAAGTAAAAAACTAACTCTATTTTTTTCCAAAGAGTTCGCCAGTTTTTTCCAGAATCATTTCCGAAATAATCTTTCCTTTCTTTACTAATTTAAATGCCTCTTTTATCCTATACCTGAACAGGGTGCCAAAATGTTTTAACCCATGTAGCAACTTTGATAGCCTAATAGTGCCTGTCTGGGGTATTCTGAGCTCATGTCCGGGCCCAGCAGGGAAGGCTGCCCAGGTCACGTAGCAATGAGTCTGCTACGTCTGTCACAGAGGAAGATGGGAAGAGACCGTAGCTGTGCCACAAATGTGCCAGCCCTGCGCTAGTTAAATAACTTCTGTGTTTTTCAGATCAATTCCATTGCAGCTTTATGATACATTTAGACATCTTGTAGCCCAGGTGCCCTTTTATTTCTCTTCTTAATCAAATTATTTATGGCTGTTCTTTAAAGTTTATTATTCCAGATGAATGTTATATTCTCTTTACAAGTGTCCCAGAGAATTTTGTTAGGATCATAGTAACAGTAAATTTATAAAAAAACATGAAGATAAATGGCATCTGTACAACAAACAGTCTTTCTAGCCAGAAACATAAGTTGTTCCATTTATTTTGTCATGTATTCTCTAAATTAGAAAAATATATGTGTACACATTCATACATGATATACATATACATATGTATGCATACTCATATCCAGATTGTGCATTATATGTCCAGCACTTTCTTGTTAAGTTTTCTCTATACATTTTATTTGTTGCTATTGTGAATGGAGATATTTGTTCACTACATTATCTATATGATTATTTTGAAACCATTATATGTATTTTACATCCTCCTTACTAATCATGTTATTTCTAATAGTTTTTCTGCTGACGCATGGACTTTACATGTACTTTATATGTATTTTATATGTATTTATACTTTATATGTATTTTACATCCTCCTTACTAATCACGTTATTTCTAATAGTTTTTCTGCTGACACATGGACTTTCTACGTAGGCAATGATATAATTGAAATCATAAGATCGCTATCTGAAATCTCATTTCCTTTTTTGTTTTCATTACCTATTTACCACTCTAAGTGATACACTCCAAACCCACAATTTGATCTCCAGTGCCTAGAGCAGTGCTTGCCACATGGTAGATGTTCAATAAGCATTTGTTGAATGCTGCTTGAAAAGAAATAATCGTCCAAATATAACAGGACTACCCTCCTCACATTTTGAAGAGTTATATTTGAACATTTTGGCTCCTAACTTAGTACATTGGCTAGAACTTCAAGAATACCATTGGGAGGGTAGAGATTTTTTCTTGTTATTTACTCAGAATGTCAATGGCAGTTCACTAATACATATGACTGATGCTTAAAAATTGGCTTGGGAATGGGGCACTTGGGTGTCTCAGTTGGTAAGCATGACCTGATTCTGCTCAGGTCATGATCTCATGGTTAGTGAGTTCAAGGCTCACACTGGGTTCCATGCTGACAGTGCAGAGCCTGCTTTGGATCCCCTTTCTACCTCTCTCTGCCCCTCCCCTGCTCATGCTCTCTCTCTCAAAATAACTAAATAAACTTAAAAAAAATTGGATTGGGAATAACTTGTTACTGTTAAGAAAGCATTTTACTATAACTAAATGGTTCTTTCTTTCTTTCTTTCTTTCTTTCTTTCTTTCTTTCTTTCTTTCTTTCTTTCTTCTTTGAAATAGAGAATTGATATGGACTACATTTGGGAGATTTCTTAAAAGAAGATTACCATGGAGATTTTCTCTTTTGATCTACCAAAGCGATTTACTGTTTCAGTGAAAATAATAATTTGGGAGGATAGGAGGTTTTAAAACCACCTTGAGATGCTAATATTGACACTACCTAGAAAAACATCACTCACACACAACTTTGTATTTAACTTTGAGATCCACAAGTTTGTATATAACACTTGTATAAAAACAAGTTTATATTTACTGTCTTTTAATAAAAAGGCATTAAATTTTTTCATCAACTATCCAAGAGTACACATACCTCAGGCAAAAAACATGAAACAACCCAAAACATGTAAAACATTAAAATATTTTCTAATACTAAACATACTGCCAAATCCTGAAATAAAACCCATAATATCAGGGGGTATTTTCCCTAAAATATACAATTTATTTGTCTACTCTATTAAATTGGTCCTTACTCAACATTTCATTTTGAAAATTATTTCCTTCATAATCTTTTCATAGCATTATTCACTCACATTTTAACATTGAGTCATTTATTTTTACTTTCTTAATACCAGACAAAGGTCTGAAATTTGCCTATTAATTTTCATTTTATCCTATCCCATACACCTTGACAAATGGTCTCATCATTGCATCATTTTCTTTTGATTTCCTTTTCGAGTCAAAAATTTTTAGAGAAGTGGTTTTCTTTTGCTGTCTCTAGTATTTTTTTTAGATTCATTATTAATTTCTACTTCATTACTTTGTGTTAAGACAATGTACACTGTGCTCTTTCTAGTTTGAAATATTTATTCAACCATATTAATTCCTCCAAGACTTTTCCCAAACCATTTGTCAAAGACCCAGAATAATTGTTTCCAACAATGTCAATCTTTTTCAAAAGTTTTACTTTATAAATATGAAGAAATAGCTTCCTCGAAGTCCACAGAGCTAGAATTAAAGATATTTGGGGGCCCCAGGATACTAAGTGTTCTTTCCCTCCAGATGAGGATGCAGTTTTCAAATAGTGCACTTGTTTAAAGAACCAAAAAAAAAAAAAAAAAAAAAAAAAAAAAAAAAAAAAAAAAAAAAAAAAAAAAAAAAGCCCCTCTTAGAGAAGCCTGTAGATGGTTAGTGTGAGTTCTCCTTGGAATGGTGATGAAAACCCATGTGTAAACAGATTCCAACAGAGCAAGACTTGAGCCTTCCTTTCCCTTATGTGAGGACCAGATTTATGCCAGCAGTCAGGAGCAAAGGAAAAGCCATGTAGTAATAGGGTACATTTCCTCTCTGTTCAGACAACTCTCTTCTGTTTAATCATGGGCCCTTAGCAAGGTTTATGGAAAACTTACAACAACTAATGTCTTCATCTTTACCTTGCTAATATGAATTTCCATACTGCAACAATGCAATTTAATCAGTGCCATTTAATTTGCCACTCTTTATGTTTTCACAATATAAAATGTCACAATTGTGGTGTCACTGTGGAGGTATACATCAAATAAGTTGATTTTTCTCATTTAATGCTTTTCTGACTTATATTCTATGAGTTGTTATAGTAATCTCCCTATTTGCACTTAGCTGAAGTATTTTAACCTATTATTTGATTTTAAAAGTACTGTGTCATTTTTGTTTAAGGCCTTTTGAAAACAGGTTATTTTTAAGCCTAATCTGAGAGAGCCTCTTTGTCTTGAAAAGTGGAAATGTGATGCATTTGTATTAACTGGCTTTACTTATTTATTTATTCACTTATTTATTTATTTTTAAGTTTGTTTATTTAAATAATCTCTACACCCAAAGTGGAGCTCGAACTCATGACCCTGGGATGAAGAGTCCCACATTTCTCTGAGCCAGCCAGGAACTCGTAACTGGCATAATTTAATGTTTCATTTTACTTAGGGATTAGAGACTGTTTTAGGAACTCAAGTGGTTTTAGAGTAAGACTTAAATGAGGTATTTTACTCATTCCACTCCAGGTGGGGAAAAGCATGAGGGATATCATCCCAGTGTTCGGTGACTTTCTTAGAGAAGAGTCCCACAAGATGCAAATCCTAGGGTGTTTCAAGTAGTGTGAACCAATCCATTAGGAATTCTGCAGAATCTGTATGGAATGGAAATCCCTTAGGTCTGTTCAAACCACAGGTGAGAATCAGTAAAGAGAAACACCACCATTATTATTTCCAAGAATGTACTGTGAGTCCCAAACAACCACATGATAAAGACAACAAAATCCCAGTAAAATAGAAACATAAATACTGAAAAAAAATTCGGTAACCTTCTGACTGATTTTGGAACTAAGACAGAAAAGAGTTGCATACTTAAGGTTAACCTTAAATTTCACAAACTGATGTGAAGTTAGATTTCTTGTGTGTGTGAGTTCAACAGAATATAATTGGTGTGCTACCCAATACCTTACTTAACTCAGTTCAATTGCTGATATAGAACAGATGGCCACTTAGAGATGAATACTGCAACATGTTCAAAGATCCGTGAAAACCTAGTATTAATTTCCCTGAGAAGATGCTCACAAAATAAGCAGGTTTCTCTTTACAAGACAAAACAAATTTGGTTTATCAAGTATACACAAATTTGGGGTCTATTTGCTACATAGGCAAACTTAATTGTTCTACACAAAGAGTACTAGAAACCAAATGGCAACCACTAATGTAAGATAATACAGTTATAATTTCAATATGTATTTATCTAAGAATCAATATAAACTTATACTAAAAATAAGGTAGCTGTTATATTCATTCTCTTAAGTGCATCTTCTATTATTCACAGAACCAAATTTTGAGTGGTTATTTCAAAAAAAAATAGAAGGAACCTATTAAACCATTACTAAAGAGAATTCATTTATGAGTTATGAAGTTATAAATTTCAACTGCACCTCAACTAAAGACATAGATCCCTATGTGTAGTAAGAAAAATGATTTTTAGATATAAATCTTTCAAAAACTAAGCTTTTGTTTTATTTTGGTGTTTGAATAAAACTGATGTGCCCATAGATCAAATAACCAATTACAGTTTTAGATAAAATTGAATTAAGAGAAGGCTTTCCATATTTAGTTCCACTAAAAACAATACAGATGTCATTTAATAAAAACAAGCTCCCTTTCCTATCTGCTTTATCGCTTCAATTGCTCAGACATATTGAAGTGAAGCCATTTTGTTGTGTTTTGGTATGAGCTCTGCTTTTACAAAATTCATATGTTTACTCCAAAATAGAGCTTATGCATACATAAACATATTTATATATATATAAACACATATGCATAAATAAATATATATCTATGTTAGATACGGGTATATATAAAATCCACTTTACTCAGGTAAACATCCACAGGAAAAAAGATTAGATTACTAAAATTTGACTATCTGTGGTTAGGTGCTTTTTTCCCCTAATTATTCTTAATGTGAATTTAACCCACTCCTAGGTATTATTATCTGACATTATTATGAAAACACGATACTGTAATATGATCAGCAATGAATAAAAATAAATATATTGTCTAAACACGTATAAAAATAAATACATAGTTTGGTAAATGTAATACATACATGTATATATAATACACACACATCAGCATATAAATATGTATCCGTATACACACTAAATGATTTATTCTCTCAGAAAAATTAACTATGGCATTTGTATTTATACTAAAAAGAACATTTATATTTGCTCTGACATTTGTACGGCTGAAACCCCTTTGACTTTTCACCTCCTAGTAACTTTAATAATATCTTTTATATTTTCCTGAATCTGCACTAAATCATCCAGTCATATCTTCTAGTCCCTGAGTACGAGCGGTATGAGGTCACTGGACAAAGAGTGGCACCTAATTTAGCTATTAAGTCCCTATGTTTTTTCAAGTCTCTAGGTTTACTAGTTTCGTTCCACCTACTGAGATATCTGAGACTCCTTTATGTTTTCTGGAATGAAAGTTAAGTATTTTTCAACATGTAAAATCAAACCACTTTCATGTTCCCTTGTCTATTGAAAGGACCAAGTTCCTTCTTTAAATCTGAAGAACAAAAGGAGAAATAATAAAAAGCAAAATCCTTATCTTTATATGAATAACTGTAGATTAAAAATGCTTAAATGTAATGACATCCTTAACAATGAATCATTATTACATTATTATCCTTGGAGGATGAAGCACAAAAGATTGATCAGAATTGCTGCTCAATATATATCTGTAGCCTACCTGATTTACTCAAAGAATAAAATATGATGAACTCTGGAGGCTGGTATTTAAATTTCAAATCATAGGAAACATCTTTGCCACATTCACTCAGATAAGAAGATCTAAGACTTACATTGAAATTATTCTTTATGATACTTAAACTCCAATCAAAACAAGTATCATACATATATGTGGACATTGAGTATATTTTCCATTCTTAAAGGAAAAAGAGGTGAAAGAAATTTTCCTAAATAAGGAGTTAATATAACTAATAAATACTACTGACTAGCACAACACCTACAACATGAACTAATGTTCATTTTTAAAGGAAATCTTTACAAAATCCAGATACCAATTTTTTTAAAGAGGGAAAGCATTATTTTTTTTATTAAACTTTTTAAAAATTTTATTTATTATTGAAAGACAGAGAGAGTCAGAGCATGAGCAGTGGAGGGGCAGAGGGAGAGGGAGACACAGAATCTAAAGCAGGCTCCAGGCTCTGAGCTGTCAGCACAGAGCCTGACGCAGGGCTCGAACTCACAAACCACGAGATCATGACCTGAGCTGAAGTCGGATGCTTAACTGACTGAGCCACCTAGGCACCCCTAGAGGGAAAGCATTATTAATGAATAAGAGTGACTATAAAATAAAAATTCTAGGCTAGAGATGAACAAAGTGTTGGCCGCTAATAATTTTCCAGGCAATTGACTGGATCTTTGCCTTAGCTTCTGATTGCTCTTTCTTAAATCAAGCAAAGGGAAGGGAACGTTACATAAGCATTATGGTTAACAGCCAGAAGCTAGTGTCAATATGATGCCAGAATTATTTCATGATTTCCAGGATCCCATAGCAAAAGAAATATATAATATTGCATTCAATAACTCAACAGTAAAAATGGATATATGTATCAATTTAGGGTGACAGAGTATGCAGTATGTGATGAATCAAAGCATTCTGCAATGTGAAGCACACATTCACTCAATGGATCAAAGTTATGGCATGAGAGCAAGTTTAGTATTACTTTTTGTAATATTTATGTCTCAGAAGCAGAATTATTACAACTGTACACATTTCAAGTCGTATTTAGGGGAGAACTTGTAATTCTACTCCTACACCAAATTTATTTTGATATAATTTGTTATTGAACAGAGCACCTCTTCCTGCACAGTGTCTTCTGGCCCAAACAATATCAATCTCATGCTCTAATCACTGCCTTTCACATTGACCTCTACCTCCAGGGCCTCACTTCTCAGAACACCTCTTTCTTAGGTTCATTCCCAATCTTTGCTTGTTTTTCACACACAGCAGCTCTGGGAAGGAAGAGTCACAAAGACCTTTTGGCCTTTTTTTAAAGAAACCACCAACCTAACTAAATAATAACTCTCAATGTCAATAATCAAAATATTTTTATGATACCGCCCATTCTTTAAAATTTTTTTAAATGTTTATTTATTTTTGAGAGAGAGAGTCAGAGTGCAAGCAGGAGAGGGGCAGAGAGAGAGGGAGACACAGAACCCGAATCAGGCTCCACTCTTTGAGCTGTCAGCACAGGGCCCAACGTGGGCTTGAACTCACGAACTGTGAGATCGTGACCTGAGCTGAAGTCAGATGCTTAACTGACTAAGCCACCTAGGCGCCCCTGATCCTGCCCATTCTGCATAAAAAACAATTGGGGCACCTGGCTGGCTTAGTCAGTTAAGATTCTGACTCCTGATTTTAGCTCAGGTCATGATCTCATGGTTCCTGAGTTCGAGCCCCACATCAGGCTCTGCGCTGATGGTGCAGAGCCTGCTTGGGATTCTCTGTCTCGCTTTCTCTATGCCATGTTCTCTCTCTCAAAAATAAATAAACTTTAAAAAATAATAATCTGTTACCCAGACATGTGCATAATACATTCCTTTTATAATTATATTTTCATAGCATTATTTTATTTCATCTTCAAAAAAAAATGACACCAAGAGAGCTCTGGAGGACAGATAATTAATACCCTTTCTATATATGAAGTAATGGATACACAGGCAAGTGACACGACTGGGATCATGTAGCTGGGTAGGGCCAGGAAGGATTCAGTCACAGACTTTAGATTCTCATTTCCAGGGCTCTAAAGGGCCCAGCCTTCACTGACCCAGGCAGCGTGAATGCAGTTCCACACTGGGGTTTGAGGCCGATGAAAAGGAGGCAAGCTAGATTTAAGTATCCACTTGCCCCTCAGTAGGTGCCAGTACAGGGTCCCAACTGCACCACCTGTGCGGTGGCCTAGCTAAATACAGAGGGAAGGGACAACCTATTGATAGCCTGCTATATATCAAGCCCACTATATAAGCAATCTACTTTATTCTTGCAAACAACCTTACAAAATATATGTTATCATACTCATTTTATGGAAGAAAAGAATACACCTCATCTTATTTTATAGGTTAAGGGATCCTATTCAAGGCTGCACAGCTACTAAATGGAAAATGAAAACTCAACACCAGGTAAGCCTGACTGTCTAACTTTGATGCTCATTGTCTTTTCTTGCAATACTGCTGCTTCCTACTACATATGCTTTAGGGGCAAGAAATATACATAAAGAGATTCAGGGTATCATATATATAACTTATATTAAATATATATTTTATATATGCTTTTATATACATAAGAGATGTTATATTATAGATTGTACATTATTAATTATATATTATTATACATATAATACAAAGAATAGTTTAGTGAATGAGCATTCAAATTAGAAGAAACACATCTATAGAGAACTAGTTGCATTTTAATTCCACTTTAATTTCATAATTTTTGTATTCTAAAAATTTTATAGCAGTAACCAACTAATATCTGCCATTATTTTTAGAAGTACTCAGGTTAAGTATCCAATTATGGAGTGCTTTTCATATTTCTAAAAATATCAAGTATCAGCCACAAAAAATCCAAAGGATCATAAGTAGAAGTCTACTATTTCTCTTTAAAAGTTAGCATGTCTTAAAAGCCAGAGAAAATGCATTATAAACTTTTTTCCCAAACAAATGAAATTTCAAGGCAAAGCTTAAAAATGTCGATGATTAGTAAAGAAGGGTTACCTCGAGAGTTCAGGTTTTGGTGTGTTCCTTTCAAAGCTCCTTCAGTTTCACCTGGACTTCAAGAGAAGAAGCATTGCAAATGTGGCACTTACACCTCATTTCCTGGCAAGGAATTCTAACCTACTATGAAATCCTATTAAAGTAGGAAAATGTCTTCAATATTCAAATAAATGAAAGTCCATCAGGATTTCTGGATTACTTGGACATAAAACTAAACAGAATAGCTGTTAATATCATCGTGAAGACCCTCCAAATATGCATATTTATGTATCATAATAACCACATAAGGTAGTTACTATGATTATTCCCATTTTAGAGATGAGTAAACTGAGACATAAGGACATATTTAAATGATCCTTTTATCTTTCTCATGTTAGAAAAAAATACACTGTAGGCTCTCATGAAAATTTTTCTGCAACAAGATAAACTTTGCATAAATGATAACTTTAAATAAATACACTCACCTTTCTTACTACACTACAAAAGCAATATATTCAGGAGAGCTCAGCTAGAAAGGACTACAGCTACAGATAAAAACTCATCTTTTGGCTCCAATTCATTTACGTTTTGAACCAAAATTAAGCAAATGATATAGACATGAAAATTCCTAGTTTATTAAAATCCACTGTTTTGGATACAGAAATCCATTATATGGTTCATAACCCTGCTGCGTCTACAAAATGACCTGTCTTTCTTTTAATCTATAATACATAGCTACTCTCGCAGCATCACCAACAGGATCACCAACGCCATCTAACACAACCAAGTCTGCCCGAAGCTATTCAGCTGGTCAAGGAAGCTTTTTCTACTAGCCCTGGGAGATCATGGACTAGGGTAGGTCTGGTCTGAGCCCAGGTTGGTCTCATGATTAAAATCGTGCAGGAGATAATTACAGCTCTGTCACTCTTACCTTCTATAACAATGTTTTCAACCATTCCAGAATGATCCCAAGAGTGGGAAAGGGTGCCTATACCAAGCAAGTTGAAACCTGTAAAGGATCAAAACTTCTAACTTCTGAAGTGATCTTGAGCTACGGGGAAATCCAGACCAGGCAGTTGGGTTACTCGTGCCTCACAGGCTCTCTGTTGCACGTGCAGCCACTGCTCTGACACACCTGCCCTCATTCTCAGGATTAAAAAGCCCTCTGAAGACTAGCAGAGCAGGCTAGTCCTCTCTACTCCCTTGTGTCCACGTAATTCATTATGTCTGGACACTGATATTCCCTCAGGTGCAACCACTATGTTCCATCTCGCTAGCCCAGTGTTTTTCAAATCTGCCTGCTTATTGGAATCACCAGGAAAGATTTCAGAAATACGACTGGGCCTCATTGAAGATCAAATAAGGATTTGTTAGGTATGAGCTACCTTATTGGGTTGGCTGAGCACATTCAGATTCCATCAATGCCTCATTTATAAGGAGAAAATAACTGATACAAGATTATCAGTGTCATTGGAGGGTACAACTGAATTCCAATTCAAAAGTGTCCCAGAGATGACCTAACACCTGTCCCTACTTCAAGAATCTCAGACCAGCAAATAGAGAGGTACCAATGTTTCAGTATACAGATTAAGGAAAGACATATGACTAATGTCAAAAGATCTCTGAATTCTGTTTTTGGTCATTGCAAGGTAAGTTAGTCTGGGAAACAGAAGCAGTACATATTTTCTTGCCCTTAGGATCATATCAGAGGAAACTGATTCAGAGTCCTTCAATAATTTGAGGTACTTGGAAAAAATGCCTTCATTCCATAATTATTCAAAAGGTATGAAAAAGGAGAGGAACTTAGCTGTGACAGAATACAGCAATTAATAATTCACTCATTTCTTTCTGCATTTGTGCCTGTATAGTACTTTCAGTGTAATTAGTTCTTAATTTTGTTTGTTTGGCTTTGTTGTAGAATTCCTAGTACATTTTAATACATATATTATAATACACATGAAAGATACTAAAACAGAGTATCTTATACTAAAATAATCAATAATATACATATATTATGTACACACACACACACACACACACACAAAGAGAAGATACTTCATACTTCATACCAAGCTTTCATTTAACTCCTCTAATCAGCACTTTAGGAGAAAAATTTAACTGAAATATTTATCTTTCTTCTTAACATTAATTTTAACAGTTGTAATAAAGGTGCTAGGTGCATTCTATAGAATAAATAAATAAAATGTGCACCGAAACACCCACGTTAAGTTGTTTCTGAAGGGGAAAAATGTATACCTACATACTGTTAAACTGAAACCCATACCTCGATTATTGCTGCAGAGCAACTGGCAAGGTTTGTTTAGCAAATTTCATGCCAAGCTTCTGAAGTATGCACCCTATCCCTTTCCACACATAATTCAATATAAACACTTTTCTTCTGACAGGCATTTTGAAAGATCAAAGTGCAGAACAAAGGCAAAGAGTGACATGAAGCGCAAGTTCTGGACCATTGAGATGAATGGATGGATTAGCCAGAAAATTCATGATGACACCTTGGAGCTGCAGAAGTGGTTCTGTTTATGTGATTACAGTTTCAATGCTTAGGAGACCCAAAGCTCTAAACAGCAATTTTCCTCTTTGCCCCTACAGGAAACCCGGCAATATTTCAACAAGCTCATCCATCAGTGTCAATCAATGCAATTCACCTGACATCTCATTATAAGTTTTAAGCAACTGGATGTCATCTAGAAGAGGACAAATAGTTCATTACACAAACCTTTATGGACCAAATAGAACCCTTATGCAAAATGCATCAAACAAAATCCATTAGATTGCCAGCAAGGGCTAGATAAAAGTCAAACAAAATAAACTATTGTAAAATATGCTTCTTATAGAGCACAATGATCCAATTCCCTCACACTTATGATTTACAGACTTACATTATAAGAAGCAGTGTTGAACTTGCTAAACAAAAAAATATGGTTTTATGCATATAGACTTGAAATACAGAATTCGATTAGGAGTGAAGTTTTAACTACATGGACTTCTCTGATCTAGGAGCAGAAAAAAAGGAGAATGTTTGGGTTCACTAGCTGGACTTCAATATTTTCAGCAATTTCCAGCCACCCTCTAAATTAATGTTTTCAGCAGTGTCGTATACCATCACGTTGATTCCAGAATATGGCAAAACATCAAAATCCTGGCCAGTGTTACTCCTTTCACTGCTAGCTTGAAAGGATATGCAATTAATTATATTGCAGATTTATGGGATTCTAACTAGAACCACACCGACTGGCTTGCTAGTGAGTACAGGAAGAAGGTAACCCACTTGGGGCTTCAAGAACCTGGAGGACTACAAGCACAATGGTTTGCAAGAATAAATTACTTTCTTAATAGTTTATGCTCCAGTCTACTAAAATTCATACTTTTTTTTCTTTTCAGTATCATTATCTCTATGGACAAGTTATACTGTAGTTATTTAAAAAAAGGGGGGGGGTTACTGACAAAGCAAGTCTTAAAGAAAGATCTTAAAAAAGAAACAACTCTTCTTAAATATGCTTTGAACCTCAAAAAAATTATTGCATTGGCAGGTGGTGGGAAAGTTGACCTTATAATTCCTTTCTACCCTGGAATGATTTAAAGATTCTCTATAAACCTTTTTTCCCCCCTCACAGCAGCAGTTATACTGATGCAAACAATCCCATTTCAGGATGATGGCAGGGACGGACTCAGGGAGCAGCACACTTTCTCAGTCATCTGTCTGAATCTCTCCTTGATCAACCATGAGACACTTTCATGACTTGCTCTGCACCATTCTAAAAAGATTTTTTTTTTAATAACAGTGCTAGCTATCTGGTATTGATCATTCTGGTATACAGCCTCCTTCAGTGCTAAGCCCACAGCATTTAGGGGACGTTTATTCCACACGTAATTAGAAATCCCACTGAAGGAGTCATTACATAAATAAAGAGTAGATATGGAGCTCAAGATAAAATATTCTCAAGATTTCAGTGTAAGAATATTAATTTTCAAATATTTAAGAAAGAAAACAAAAAGGAAATGAAAGAGAAAAGGGAACGAGAAAAGACTAGATTTGTAATTTAAACCTCTTGTTTCATTTTCAGATACCATGATAAACATAATATTACAATACTCTAAATATTGCTATAGAAAATGATAACATAAGTTCTTAATCACTTTTTTCTTGCATTTCAGTTGACTAAAAGGGAATTTTTAAAGTATAAAAATGGTTTACATAAGTATCCCAGTATTATGCTGTTTTGTTTTTATATTTTTAATGTTTATTTATTTTTGAGAGAGACAGAGAGAGAGCTCACAAGTAGGGGAGGGGCAGAGATAGAAAGAGACACAGAATCCGAAGCAGGCTCCAGGCTCCGAGCTGTCAGCACAGAGCCCAATGCTCGAACTCACAAGCCATGAGATCATGACCTGAGCCCAAGTTGGACATTTTTTTCTTAATTTTTAAAAAATGTTTAATTTATTTATTTTGAGAGAGAGAAGAGTGCACACAAGCTGGGAAGGGGCACAGAAAGAAGGAGAGAGAGTATCTCAAGCAGGCTCTGTGCTGTCGGTGTAGAGCCTGACAGGGGGCTCGAACTCATGAACCATGAGATCATGACCTGAGCCCAAATCGAGAGTCAGACACTTAACTGAGTGAACCACACAGGCACCCTGGAAGTATTTTTCATTTTAAACACATAAATGATACTGTGAACAAAGAAATATACCATAACAAAGGAAAAAAATTAAGAATACTCTAAATGTCCCATATATAAATAGTGTGAAAGCATTTAGCCAGGGAGTAGATTTTAAGGGGCTTAAAAGTGGGTTTGGTAGATTTTTACTCTAGTAGCAGATGGACAAAAAGATAATTTATAATCACTGCATCTAGATAGTTATAAAGACTATATAATCCTTTATTAATAATACTTTATTACTATATAAAGTAATATAATCCAGCATAAGGTTGCAGTGTGCATGGTGAGTTCAACAATTACAACCCCTGTTCCAGATAAAAGGCACCACAGAGAGGCATGTCCCTTTTTTACTTGGCCACTTGTTATGTGAGGACTTCCATATTTAGTTTTCCTGTCTTGAATCGATATCTGAAACCTGGATGTCTTTTCTTCTTCAACATAACTCAAGTGAATCATCACAAAGCTCAGACAGTGGAAAGAGTGAATCCTTATAACCAACACAAAGGTGACAAAAGAGAAAAGGCATGAAATTAAACTGATGGCCTTTTTTTCCCATAAAATTAACCTAAACTTTTTTTTCAGAAAATAAAGCACATCTTAACAAAATAATATGTTTTGCTTCATAAAAAAGAGTTTATGTGAGAGGCAAAGTTCTCATCAATGGTACCAAATGGAGTCCTGATACAGAACCATGTGTTTGATACATAACAGATTTGATATATGGCAATGGTAGCTATGGAGATCACTAATTGGTCTGGGACACCTGGTTAACCATGTGGAAAACAAAAATGAAGACAGATCCCTACCTCATACACACACACACACACACACACACACACACGCACGCACACACAGATCCCAGGTGGATTTAAAGGATTTAAAATGTGATAGGTAACTTCAATTTTGGAATAAAACACAAAAATACATCTTTGTGATCTTTCCATGGAAAGAATTTCAAACAAGACATAGAAGAGTATTAATTGTTAAATAAAAAATACTAGATTTGAATCCATTAAAATTAAAAACTTCTATGTATTGAAAGACAGTATAAATAAAGTAAAAAGACAACCACAATTTGGGAAAAGACGCTGGTAACATAAAATTGATATGGGATTAGTATCAGATTATTCCAACAACTTCTAGAAGGCAATAAGGGAGAGAAGCAACCCAAAAGAAAAAAAAAAAGAAAAAACAGAAAAGAGAGGCATTTCCCATGAAAAGGAGCCGTATGATGAATAAGCACATCCAAAGATGCTCAACTCATGCTTACCAGGGAAGTGCAAACCCAGACCACGTCAATAACCTCCATATGACAAAAATGAAGAAACCTTACCATACAAGTGTTGGGAAAAATGTGGAGCACCAGGAACTCTCAGACACTGATGATGAGTGTATAAATTGGTTCCAGATATTTTTGAAAGTAATTTAGAATTATAAATTTTATGTACCCATTTTATGACTCAGCAATTCCACTTCCAGGTTTACCCTGAAAAGAGTTACAAGTGCAGCAGTAAACATGTATGAGCAGCATGTTCAGAGAAGTATCGACTATCATAGCAAAAACTTAGGGGCGCCTGGGTGGCTCAGTTGGTTGGACGTCCGACTTTGGCTCAGGTCCTGATCTCGCAGTCTGTGAGTCCGAGCCCCACGTTGGGCTCTGTGCTGACAGCTCAGAGCCTGAAGCCTGCTTCAGATTCTGTCTTGTTCTCTCTCTGCCCCTCCCCCACTCTCACTCTGTGTGTCTCTCAAAAATAAAATTAAAAAAAAAAACATAAAAAAAACCAGCAAAAACCTAAAACAATGTCATACCTATGAAGGAAAGAGATAAGCAAATGTGGTTTATTCAAATAATGAAATAGTAAAGTATAATAAAAAATGAATAAATTCCAGCTATACATTATAACCTACCAATGAATTTTAAAATATAATAATCAGTGTAAAAAAAGCAAGTTGTAGAAGATTGCATACATTATCATGCTATGTTTACAAAACTCCAAAAAACAAACCTAAAGATTGTTTTGGAGTATATACAGATATGGACTCTTTTTATAAAAATAAACAAACAAAAATGTGAAAAGCATACTTGGTGGTGGGAGCGGTTATCATAGAATTGGATCAGTGTAAAACATAGAGTATTACATGCACTGATACTGTCCTTAGGCAGGGTGGTGGGTTCAGAAGTATTTATTTTATTATAAATTACATGTTGTATATTTTCCTGTATGAATAAAACCTTACACTGAAAAATTACAAACACAATTGCAATAGCTAACGTTAGCTCTTATACATATAAAAGAAAGAAAAATGTCTGCGTACCTGTTCTGTTTGGCTTGTATATTGTCTTTATTATTTTTTATATCACTCAAACTTCAAAATTAACTATATTATATAAAAAAAATCTGGCACTCTTCTTCTCTTAATCATAGGAAGAACTGGCGACTTGAGGCCCATCTTCTTGCATGGCGCAAAAATCAGTGGAACTAAATAAAAACTGTCCCCTCTCTAGTCCCATGGCCTCTATCCAGCTTGATTTGTTGTCCCCCTGTCCCCCGTCTCCCTAAGTATCTGAGTGTGCAATGCCTTACAACACCCTGGAATAAACAATGGCTGTCTCAGAATGGTGGAATTAAATATGATTTTATTTCTTCTCTTATCTGTGCTTCTTACTCTTCTGCAGTAAATATTACTTACGAAAAAGAAACATGAGCTTTATTTTGATGGGTATTGCAAGAGAAAAATGAATAAATTTCACACAGATGGGAAGAGAATGAAAAACAAGGTTTCTAGAAAGGTAGTGAATGCTACCTACATGTTAAGAATTCCATGTTAATAAAGTTAGCCAAATTTATGACATTTTAATAAACATGCTTAATTTAAACATTTTCTATAGTTTTTTTTTCCTTTTTTAAAAAAGTCTATTTATTTTTGAGAGAGAGAGAGAGGCAGAGAGACAGGGAGAGAGAGAATCCCAAGCAGGCTCTGCACTGTCACCATGGAGTATGGTGCATGGGTGGAACTCATGAACCGTGAGATCATGACCTGAGCTGAAGTCAAGAGTCAGATGCTTAACTGACTGAGCCACCCAGGTACCCCCATCAATTTTTTTTCTTTTTAAGCTAAATGAAGTAAACAAGACATAGAAAACATGATTAACTAAAAGAATCACTCTTACATAAAAAAGGAGAGTCAATTCATTGGAATTTCAAACTGAGAATGGAATATGAGCTAGCACAATAGTTATGAGCTTTTCTTTTAGAAACCAAGTTTATAACTTTGTAACTGCAAAGATGGAAAGCTGCCTTGTAGCAAGGACCTCATAGCCCTGCCAAAAAATGTCATCATCTGTCAGCATCCTATGTTCTTAAATTTTCTTGAAGAATAAAAAGGAAAAGGTGGTTATGGAATTTATGCATCCCACCCTTTGGCTCTCAGCCCTGCTCCTTTGGAGTATATTCATGTAAAAGTTCACTGGCCAAGGAGATTCTTGGCCAAGTGTGACTGAAAGGCCAGAGCCCATGGAAGAGTAAGTAAGAGTCTTCATTGGCATTGTAGCAAGTTATTTTGGGGCAGAGATCTTCCACTGGAGTAAATTCTAGGTCTTACATCCAAGCCAGTTGTCATGATCTAGAAACTTTTATTCCCAAGGTCCTAGGCCATTATTTTCTCCTCAGCACTTAGAGGATACTGACAGCTAGTAACTTACCCTGCATTCTGTTATGGAACCTGTACTTCCCTGAGTCACTTGGTAAAAAATATGTTGGTGTCTAAAAAGACTTGCTTAAAACTATTCTGCAAAGCACCATCATCCATGATCCATTTTCCTTCAGTTTATCGCCATCACAGGACAGGAAGTGAAGGAAATTACAGTACTGGGGAATGAACATGGGAATACCACTCTATCATTTTATTTTTCAATTTTAATTCTTAATTCTTGACTGCTTTGGGTGCTCACAAAAAATAAGAAGAGAAGAAGGAGTAATTGACAGAAAAAAACCCTTAAAGGCAACATGGGTGCCTGGTTGGCTTAGTCAGTAGAACATGCAACTGTTGATCTCTGGGTTGTGAGTTTGAGCCCCATGTTGGGTACAGAGATAACTTTAAAAAATAAAAATAATATTAATAAAATATTTAAAAGCAACACAAAAGGGGAAAAGAAGTAATATGAGATATGCATTTGTCATTATGTTCCATTCATTCAATTTCTCTTGAACTCTATTTGGAAATTACTACAATTATTCCTACCTTAAAGATCAGGAAACAGAGTTTTCCATTCTAGGAATAGGTTTACTATAATTTACCTAATGACACAACTAATGAGTAGTAGATCTGGTGTTTGAATTCCACAGTATGTGTTTTTCCCATTAGACCACACTTTCTAGAACATGAAATTGTGCAAATTCAGGCTTTATTTGCCTCTGCATGAAATATGGACTTCAGAGTCAGGCATTTAAAGATAAACTCACTGCTTTATTCCTCTGATTGCATTTCCTATTCTTAGGCTAAGTATTACTGGAGAAATATCAAATAATACTGCAAGAATAATTTACCATAAATTCATATTAGAGTTATTTATTCATACTCAATAATTTTCATACAATTCCAGGAGATCTTCTATACCAGAGATGGCAAATGTGTGGAGTAAACACCACTACCTCTCCCTGATTACCAGGGTCAGGGACTGTTCATCAGGTGTACCTCTTACCTCTGTATATTATTTTGGCTTCAGAATCCCACTCAGCACATTATTCTATGCAGGCACTACCAATTTAATCATACTTAGCATTGAATTTAAAATTTATATACCACCCTAGTCCTAGTTCATTCACCACAGTGGTTCCAAACCTATCAGAACACCAGTTACTAATCCTATCCCTGCCTTATTTGCTCCCAGCAAGTTGCCTTGCAGCTTAGAAGACATCTCAGTAGAACACATTTATCTTTCTTCTTGATCTCAAATTCTTTCCATCTTTGCATTTGTCTAAGAAGAGGTGTTTTTCTTAAATGAAGCAGCCATCCATGCTTTTCCTCTCTAACCAATCTTTTAATCATCCATGCCTTCATTATTCTTAAGTCTGTCACCCACTATGTGGTACCTACCTCCATGTGTCAATACATGCCCCACTGTTTCTTGCTCATAAAAATAAACAATTTCCCCCTCAACTCTGCTGCATTTCAAGTGAAATCCCCAGGGATCTGGTTATGCTAAAGATTTAGATTCCTTGAACCTGGGGTGGGGCGGGGGTAAGGAGAGCTGAGATTCAGAATCTCTAGCAAGCTTCCAGGTGAAGAGGATGCTGCTGTGGCCCACACTCTGAGTGGTAAGGCTGTATCTCTCTCATTTTTCAGTCACTCTCTCTTCTTTTTCCAAGACACACCCAGACTGGTTCTCTCCATTTTTGCCCATAATTGCCCTTTTTCTTCCTCCTTACTGACATTTTCTTCTTCCTTGTGCCTAAACTTTCTTTTTCCTTTCCTTTTCTTTCCTTCCTTCCTTCCTTCCTTCCTTCCTTCCTTCCTTCCTTCCTTCCTTCCTTCCTTCCTTCCTTCCTTCCTTCCTCCCTCCCTCCCTCCCTCCCTCTCTTTCCCTCTCTCTTCTTTCTTTCTTTCTTTCTTTCTTTCTTTCTTTCTTTCTTTCTTTTCTTTCTTTCTTTTCTTTCTTTTAGAGAGAGAGAGTGAGAGAGCGTGTGCGTGAGCAGGGGAGAGGTAGAGGGAAAGAGAGAGAATCCCAATCAGGCTTCACATCCAGAGCTGAGCCTGACATGGGGCTTCATCTCATGACTATGAGTTCATGACCTGAGCCAAATTCAATGACCGAGTGAGTCACCCAGGTGCCCCATATTTCTAATGTTAATAAAAATAATACTATTATTTTGAGCATGTCTTATGTGCCAGTCACTACACTACAAACCTTATATTGATTATCTTAATTAATCCTCAGAAGAATCCATGAGAAGTTTTTCATTTTAAAGATGGTAAATTGAGGTACCATCACCAACATGACACAGGCAGCTTGGAGCAAGGATTTAGCCCCAGGCAATTTAGCTCAGAAGCCTGGTAACTTTACCTCAGCTATCCAGCCTTTTGCCAGTGTTGTTCAAGAAACCATGGGCAAGCCAGCAATTCCAAGTTTGTACCTTGAAAGTAAGTGGCTGAGAGGTGTCATAAAGAAGGAGAAAAGGCTGCTGAAAGGCTGTGAACCATTGCAGGAAATCTGATAGAGCAACATTTGAAGGTGAATGGATTGCTAATACAAAGTAATCAGATAGGCCCATCCATTCAGAATTAAAGTTCTGAACCTGAAGAATCTTTAGGAAAAGTTGGACTCGAAAAAAATATTCATGGTAAGGCATTTCACTAGAAAAATCAAACTCTGGGGCAGTTGATATCCTCACAATTCAAGTCACTGGATGGATCTAGTGGCAAATGTGATGTCCTTTGTAGAAAATGCAGACACAGGACTCTCAGAATTGAGATCGACCACACATAATGAGGAGACACCTGGTAACGTTGCCTTATGTCTATATTTATGCCTTCCTCAATGCTCAGGCTATTGGCCTTTTCTAATTAATCCTTCTAACACTGCACTTCTGAGAGACTAATTAGAAGCAGAAAACATCTCCATTTTAAAAATAGGAAGCAGATGCAGTGACTTAGTGGTACTTAGTGAATCAGTAACAGAACTTCAAATCAAGCCTAACTCAGATTCCACTGATTTATCTACATGTCACAGTACCAAATATAAACTTTAAAAGACAAAAACAAAAATTAAAAAAAAAATGAATTAACAAATTCTTGTTTGTTAATCTAGGCCAAATTCTGCAAAACAGGCAAAACTGTGCCACTTCTTTCTCTAGGATTATTATGTTTCTTTTAAAACACAAAATTACTAGACAGAAGTCTTGTCCATTAATCCTCACAATTAACTTGAAAAGCATCTGAGATCAGATACCAGGAAGTCACAAAATATATATACCTCATTTGACATTAAGAAAAAGTAAAGAAGGAAATTATATGAAAATCCACTGTAGCTAAAATAAGTCACAGATTAACGGCTTTATGGAAAACCACCTTATTAAATTCTACCTTTCCTTAAAAAATGTAAATAGAATTAGTATAATTAATGGTTGTAATTACTTTCATAATGTACTTTTCTTGACATAAACATTCTTTAATCAATCCAAAATGCAAAAATGCTCATTAGTGAGTTTACTATTTTAATAACCTTTATCAACACAAGTCTAAAACTCACACTTTCCAGTACTTGAATCAAATTGGAATAAATATTTTTCCTCATAAATTCTACACTTCTGGTAATTGTTCAGGCATAGATTTTTTACTAGAAGATACAAACCAAACATAACAGCACATATTTTCTGACCTTTAAAAACATATCCGAATTTTCACTATTCAGGATTACTCTACCTTCAAACATAAAACTCAGAAGTAATTCTTCCTAAGACATAAATGCAGTATGAGAACAGTCACATGAAATTGAAAATCAACAGCATGATAAACTGATGTATTAGGTGAATAAGAGAAAAAAAATCACCATATCTAGGTCACTTTTTGTTCATTTCTTAAAGAGAAATCACTGCTTTTACACTTAACACTTGTACTCATAATAATTCCATGCTATTTATTTGTGTACACCATTGTGTATGTATTTTTCATGCCTTTATAAATCATGAAATCACAAATCTCCAAATTCCTCAGTGTTCAGAAATTATCATGATTTTGATGACTGGAACACATTGTGTTTCTAGTTTACTAAGATTCATATTTTTATTAAAAACCAAGTTTCTTCTAATATATAATATGAACACATATCATTTCCCTCCAACACAGACATAGAGGGGAACCACGAGTGCAGCACACAGACATCACCGATTTCTATCCTGTGATAACAGAATCCTTTAATTTCTTCAATTCTGTAGTGAAATTTAGAAATGAGGACCAGAACATCATAAATGGTCAAAGTCCACATGGTCAAGTATGAAAGGTTAGATCATTTTCAGCCTAACAGTTCATTCTATTCTCCCAGAAACAAGTCCTACTCAGTGAGGAGAGCTCCGACTCCTAAGAGAACTGGGTGGGGAATCACCACTGCTCCATTTGCCCCTCCCAAAGCACCTAACTCCTCCAGAGCAGCAAAAGCTAGCTCAAGACAGTAGCCCATGCTGAATCAGCACTTGTCGTTGAACCAGAAATTCCAGAAGGGTGGGAGGCTGGCAAGGAGAGACAGGAAGAAATAAGGAGGCCTTGGAGGAAAAGAACATTTCATATACTGACAATAGGTCTCCTGAGTGTATCAGTAATAAATTGGCTTCCTTCCAAAAAGTTTTTCTCTTTTACTCTCTCTGCTATAAAGGAAACAGTACATTAAAGTGTTTTGTGGACTATGGACAATTTGGAAAATCACATATTTTCAACGGTATTCCTCTATGAATTAAAGTTAAGGTCTATCCTTAAACAGAAGCAATATTAGCCACATATTCAACAGAAATCTAACCCTCAGTTAAATTTTATGCCCATTGAAGCAGTTAAAGTGTTTCCAAAATAAGAGAAATGAAAGTTTCTTTTGGCTTCCCTGGTGTAATATACCTGAATGTAATTATTTACCAAATATACAGAATGAGAATGTTTACACTAAACTGTAATTGAAAAATTTAAGTTCTTCCTAGGGGGAAAAAATGCTACCCAAACAAGAAATCAACATGCAATAGACAAGCTGTTTTGAAGGGATAGACAGCACTGGTTTGGATAAATTCAGGAAAGAGGTATGGGTAGGATAAATGAGGTCAGTCACCATCTAGTTTCACTTACCCGTGTGTTGTTTGAGATTTTCAGTGAGCACCTATAATTTTAGTACCTTAATATTTTAAGAGAAAAAAAACAAAACAAAACAGTTTCTCTCCTTGTGGTGCCTGACCAGAAAAAAAACAAACAAACAAACAAACAAACAAACAAAAAAACCTCTCCAGCTTTTGGAAACTTTAGTATATTCTATAAAATGCAGTATGGTTATTAGTTATGAGGTTAAGAGACAATCAGGTAGAAAAAAAAATTGCTAAACTAAAACACTTTCTTATAATTCTCAGAAGAGGAGAAACACCATTTTGCTCCTAGGAACAGGCTATTTTTGAATGACCCTAATGAACTGAAAAGTTGCTTGTAACTCTAAGTCACACAACTGATGCCAAACAAGGATACTTCTTCTGCCATGTTTCAGGTAAAGTCAGTCTATCAATCAAGAATTATATACAAAGAAATGCTCTAGACACCATAAGAGTAAATAAGTAAGTAGAAAGAACTCATCCCAGCCCTTGGAAAATATATGCTTTTACTGGTAAAGCAAGACAAATAAATAAAAATTGCCAGCAATGTAGTGTGTAATAATTTTGCAAGAAATGGGACCAAGAGCCCTGTACTATATAAAGGAAGAAATTATTTTCTGAGGTAAGGACATGGAAATCTTCAAGAAGGACATCTTGAGCAAACCTTGAGCAAGATTTGCATTCCAAAGCAAACCTTGGAAGAAATAGAGCATTTATTAGCGTAAAGTGATGGTAAGAAGAAGGGCATTGGAGAGAGAGGCATGGATGGGGAAATGGTGATTCTGAAGTTTTCCTTTTTTTCCACAGCAAATGGGGAGCCTCTGGAAATGTTTGGCTAAAGAGATGTTTTAGGAAGTGTAGAGGAAAAGATCAAAGTCAGGATAACAATCATGAGGATAATATGTAATAGTCTAGTCATGAGGTTCATAAATGTTTCTAGATCAGGGAAACAAAGTAAGGAGAAGATGCTAAAACTATTAGCCATGAAGACAGTGACTGACTGGCCAACAAAATATGAAAGTAGAGAGAAATATCTTCAAAACTTCACTTATGCAAAATGAGAAAAATGATGACACAAAATGAAACCCACTTTGTGAGAGATGTGATGAATCTATTCAGAAATGTTTAAAAGTAATTGAAAATGTAGGAATATATTCAGAGAAAAAGATCAGGACTGAAGATTAGAGTAGTCCCCATCTAAACTGGAATTGTAAGTGACTCCAAGAAAGTAGAAGAATTTTCTTTAAACAATCTAGATAAGAGAAGAGCCAAGGACTACAAAGTAAGAAGTTGATGAGGATCTGGAGGTCGAAGGAAAGGGACAGTAGAGTGTGGTGACAGACACTATTGGCAGGAGGAGGTAATACCAGTAGGCAGCCTGTGTTGGAGAGGAAAATGAGACAGAGAAAATGCTCTTGGGTTATTCAGGAAATCACCACTGACTTTGGTAGATCACTAGAGACAGAAAGCAGGTACTGAGGTTATAGGTAGAAGGAGGGTCACTGTACTACAGTCTCCTATGTGATTCTGAAAAATTCCTTCTTAAGTTTTAGAAAATGTGAATTAGAGCTGAGGAAATGATAGTGAAAGAATGAAGAGAAGCTAGCTTAGGGACAAGAGCAAAGATCTCTCCTCCCCTCTCCCGAACCCCACCACCAATTTAAAGACGTAGTTCAGCACAGGCACTGAAGTGCAGGCTTTGGTGCCAGACCGTATGGGTTCAAATATTAGCCCTGCCATTTATTACTAGTGTCTTGGGGCAAATCACTTGATCCTGAGTACTGACTGTGAGACAGGCACTTTATTTCTTGACTACTGACGATGTGACAGGTTCTTTGCCGACATTATTTCATTTAATCCTCACATTCTTATAACATGGTCTCATAGGTCCGTTTTCTGCTTCAGGATGATCAGTGAGAGCACATGTGCCTAAAGTTGCCGCTAAAGTCAGGACCCAAACCTAGCTCTATTGATTCCAGAGCCTGTGTTCTTAACTACTAAATGATAGAGAGAGGGATTAACTGAAGGTGGGATGTACTACATGGTACCCTATGTTGGATTTCTGAGCATAAGCACCAAAACCAAGACATGAGTGCCTAGATCTTTCCATCTAACAGCTCTTATTTAATGTACAATGAATCTACAACTGTCTCATAATCAAAATCAAATACTAGCAAGAGTCAATTAGGTAACACACGAGTTGAGGGGGCTGGAGAGTTCACCCCAACAGTGAGGTAGTGTTCGAGAATTAGTCACCATTCAGTATTAGTCAATGGTTGCCACGGTGAAAAGTAGGTCCATGTTAATGTATCTTCAATTTTTTAAAAAAAGCATGGAAGTGAGGATATAGACAACTAATTCAAAGTGCTCTAAAATTACTATGTAAGGCAAACAAAATATTAAAGTTCTTTGGACTGGGCCACAACCTCAGCATGACCAGACAAAGTTTCACTTCTACTCTAGTGGTCCACTAACAGAGCAATGCTATTCACATCTCTTGAAGTTTCTGGCAAAGGAAAAAGGTGCCCAGAAAATGGTATGTCTAGGGATGGTGCATAAACAGTAAATCCTATGTTCCCTAAGAAATATCTTGTAGCACCAGATAACACATTTTGCATTATATTCAGCTTAACAAATAGCCTTGAGGGACTAACAGGTCTTTTTGAGAGTATTACCAACACTGGTACAGTTCTCCATGTGTGCCACATAGTGTTCTAAGTGCTTTCTATACAACAAGTCTTTCAGTCATCCAGGGAACGATATAAGATAGGTGAATTTATTGTTCCCATTCTACAGAGGAGACAGTTGAGACACCGATTAAATAACTTGTTCAAGGTCACAAAGCTAGCAAGTTCAGTGGCAGGATTTGAATGGAAGAAGGCTACCTCCAGAGTCTGAGCCCTTCGCCCCTTGGGCACCACCTTCCTAAATCTAAATGAGGGCAGTAAGGGGTTGATGATGCTATGTAGTTAAGCTGTCCTCTGGTCTCTCAGGCATGCTGCAATGGAGATACATGATACTTTTATTTTTAGCATTAATGTCACATCAACCACCTCAGCAGGAAGGAATCTTGTGTGGTAGGTATAAAATGTCTCAAATGTTTTCCATATCACTTCTGCTCACATCAAGACCACCAATATATACTTATACAACTGCTAAGCAGTATGCACAAATGTATCCATTCATATTATTTTAACGTGCTACTGAAATACTTCAGGAATTCACGAATGTATGCTCTACCGACCGAGCCAGTGAAGTGCCCCCTGCCATTCATGAAAGTAAGTATATATGTATTTGTAGACACACATTTATAAAGTCTTCCTGGATGTGAATGAATAATACTATTCAGATGTGTTCTTTCTCATGTTTTCAACCTCAGGAGTCCATTATTGTATTTGATCAAAAGAGAAGTTCCTTAAAAAATAATATTAAAGGATACACATACCTATCAAGTTCTTAGTGTTCTCATCTACTCTCATATTTCTTTTTTTTTTTTAAGTTCCAATCCTCAATAAAAGAAACACTCATTTGAAGATGTTTGGATTGCCTTGGCTTTTTACAATCAATGTCAGTTTGTATAAAACTAGAAATATGAGTTATTATTTCCAAAAGTACTTTTAAATATCCCATGAATCATTAACTGCTCTCTCAATGTAGCCACATTTAACAAGCTGAAAACTATACCTTTAAAGAAAAAAAAGCTTTTTCCTCTACTCCCAACACACAGGTAAAAGTCAATTGCAAAACCATCTTAGTCTAGATTACTGCAACTGTCTCCTCAGTTGTCTCCTGTACTCACTTGAGCCCCTGTCCGTCTCTCAGTTGTCTTCTATATTCACTTGAGCTTCTGTCCAATACAGAGGACAGAATTATACTTGCAAAATCCAAATGAGATGGTGATGTCACTGGTTTTCTTTTGTCCTCTAAAGTCATCACTGAACCTAGAAACAAATCCAAGCTCCTCACAAAAACCTTTTTTACCTGCCCTACCACCCCTCGAGCCACATATTAACCCACTTCTTCACTTACAGTGAGATACTTAGACACACATTCAGTTCTGAGAACAAGCCGAGCTCTTTCCTGACTCAGCGTCTTCTCATACTCTGTTCCCCTGTCTAGAAAGCTATTCTTCCAATCCTCTATGTGGCTGGGGCTCTGCAAAGTCACCTCCATAGAAATATTCTTCCTGACTTCCTAGCTTTAATTTCATCCCTAGAGTTATTCTCACTATCCTCTTCCCTCCAGGAACTGATTTTAGTCCATAATGATGCCTTTCCTTTTTGTTTATATGTTTTGTCTGTCTCTTCCACTGGCTAGAACTACACAAAGGCAGAAACTATGCTTGCATTTTCACTATGGTATAGGTGGAACCTAGCAGAATGCCTAGAACACAATTAGCATGCAATCAAAGTTCAGTGATAGAAATGAAGAAAGAAGGAGGGAGAGAAGAGAATGACAGAAAAAACGAGGGATGGGAGAAGAAAAATTAACTGCTGGGTTCATGCAAATGGAATTTTTTTATCACTGGACTGTGAGTCTACTCAGACGATGTGAATGTCTGTTTAAACAATTCTCAAGTGTTTTCTTACTCTACCTGTCTACTCTTTTCACATACAAGCTAGGTTAGATATGTAGGAAGGATTTCAAAGTAAAGATAAGATACAGTGAGGGGGGCCTAAAGTTGTTTCAGATCCTTACACCAAAATCAAAGCTTATAAATCTTACGTGTTGATAGCCCAGAATGGTACAATTTCATAAGTATTTTTTTAACTCAACGACCATCAGGAAAATGCCTTGTGTAAGAGGAAGCTTACACTTGTGTAAGAGGAAGCTAGTCATTTCTTAAATTGACCTGAAGATATAGACCTTATTGCTAATTAACTTAATCTTTCAACCATATTTTTTATTTCTACTGTACACAAGACTAATAGTAGTTAAATGAAAAGAACAGGGGGAAAAAACCCAGGATGTTTACATATCACAATTCAAAAAAATTCTTATGGATTTTTAGGTCCTGCATTGCTTATCATCCATACATTCAAGAGAACACTGGCATTGCATTTGTCTCTTGTCAGCCTAATTCTTCCAGTATAACTTTATAAACTTATGAGGTTTAAAGATTTGTATCACAGTTTCCTGGATCTTCCCCCTCCTCTTATGTGCAAATACTGATTTTCTTCTTTGACTCTTGTCTTTGTCTTAAAACCAATCTTTCTAAAGGAAAAATGTTGTGAAAGTCTTAAGTGAAATTACTCCTACAGACCACTGTGGGTTGGATCAAAAGATGTTTCTAAGGTATAGACATCCAAAGGTGGGACAGCTGACAGGGAGGAAGGGGTGACTCATCCTGAAGAGTCATTGAAGGAAGGACTCTCAATTATCAAGGTCCTTAGCACAAGTCCCTGAAATCGGAAGGTTCATCTAAGGCAATGTGGCATTCTCAATTCTTGCAAGTCACTGCAGTTTGAAGATTTCTGAGAAGACACTGGTCTTTCTAATAAAAACACATGTGCTGCCCTCTAGAGTTACAAGGGGAAAAAACGAATCAACCTGGAAATTCTGAAAACGGAAGTAAAGAGAAAGAGGGCAGGAGGCGCATATGTCCATCTGTACTGTTTTTCTGACCTAACGAACAATTAGTGTCAGGCTTTGAATATGAGAAGTAAATTAATATCAGCTGGAGGAAATTCCGAATCTGAGGTAAATAATAGTTCTCTCTGAAAAACACAATTGGGGATTTTTAAAAACTTTTAAAAATGCATTTTAAAACAACTTTATTGAGTAAAGCTACTCATTTCAGGGGTACAATTTAATGATTTTCTGAAATAAATTTAAACCTAGCTGTATAACCATCACCATAATCTTGTTTCACAATTTTGCCATCACACCCGTTAAGGTCCGCCAAAGTAAAGCTAATACCCATTCCTGCCCCAGACCCAGGAAACCACTAGTCTACTGTATATCTCTACAGATTTGCCTCTCATTTCATTTTTGAAATATGGAAGTCTGGAATCAAATATTCCCTAACACAGCAATCAAGGCAAGTCTTCCTTTTTGTAATGCTTCTCCTTCAAACTGTCCTGCTTTGATCAATGTCATTAAAGAAGGGTTGAATCCCTTACCAAACCAACTTCAGGGAGAATATCTGTAAATAGCTACTACTTTTCAATGTCTCAACACATCATATATTTAGTCTTCCACAGTTTGAAGGTGATATTAAATCTGTTTCTAGTCTATGTAAAAATTGACCATGAGTATACTTTTCACATGAAGGTCAACAGTCCATTTCAAAATAAGATTTCACACCCCAAGGTTTTATAAAGGGTTAATGGTTATTATATTTCTCTTTATTAGGTATGAGCAATCCATTTTTAAGTGAGCAATCCATTTTTAAGTTGAAAAAAAACCCTAAATTATTCCTTTCTTTGCTGATAAGCTTTTAAAAATCTCCATTTTAGGGGGCGTCTGGGTGGCTCAGTCAGCTAAGCTTCCGACTTCAGCTCAGGTCATGATCTCGCAGTGTGTGAGTTCGAGCCCCACACTGGGCTCTGTGCAGGCAGCTCAGAGCCTGGAGCCTGTTTTGGATTCTGTGTCTTCCTCTTTCTCTGCCCCTCTCCCATGCATGCTCTGTCTCTCTCTCTCTCAAAAATAAACATTAAAAAAATTAAAAATCTCCATTTTTAATCTGTCAAAAGCACTTTTTTAATGGGCAATTAATTTTATTTTTTTATGTGTTATAGTTGAGACACAATGTTACATTAGTTTCAGGTGTACAACACAGTAATTCAACAAGTTTATATGTTCTGTTATGCTCTCCCTAAGAGTAGCAGCCATCTGTCACCATATGTTATTACTTTATTCATTCCATAATTAGAAGCCTATATCTTCCACTCCCCTTCACCCATTTGCCCATCCTCTACCCACCCTCCCCTCTGGCAACCATCAGTTTGTTCTCTGTATTTATAGGTCTGATTCTGCTTTTTGTTTGTTTAGTCATTTGTTTTGTTTTTTAGACTTCACATATAAATGAAATCATATGGTATTTGTCTTTCTCTGTCTGACTCATTTCACTTAGCCTAATGTCTTCCAGGTTGAAATTATTTTAATCCTAGTGGTGTGACAGTCTTCACACAGAAACAAAGATTCCCTCAGGAGAGCCCAGGTTCTCAGGAGGTGAGACCTGAAACTCTAGCCCATCCTCTGGAGCAGAAATACCATCTGAAATTTACCATGTTACCTAGGCAGGACAGTTAATTTTCTGTACCTCAGTTTTCTCAACCATACAATGGAGATAAGGGTTTATCCGGGATTTACAAGTACTGAGACATGTGCCTTGAACATAGCCCACAGTGACAGTGACTGTTTATAATCAATATTATTTGAAAGTTATTTTACCAAGGATAATTATCATCATTTAAAAGTAAAGAATGGCGGGGTGCTTGGGTGGCTCAGTCGGTTAAGTGTCCGACTTCGGCTCAGGTCACAATCTCGCGGTTTGTGAGTTTGAGCCCCACGTAGGGCTCTGTGCTGACAGCTCGTAGCCTGGAGCCTGCTTCAGATTCTATGTCTCCCTCTATCTCTCTGCCCCGCCCCTGCTCACACTCTCTCTCTCTGTCTCTCAGTAATAAATAAACATTAAAAAAATAAAAAATAAAAAAATAAAAGTAAAGAATGGATTTGTGATTGGCAGCAGAAAAATGTCTAACAATGGGCAGAGTGAGAATTTTAAATCATCGATTTACAATTACTTATATCACATGCATTATGGATTTTCAAAGCCAAGTTGTGGTTTTGGTTCATCTTCAAGACTAAGGACTAAACCAAGAGGAATTCAAAGGCTGGTCTCAAAGAAGGCAACAACGCTCATCAGGGCCTAAGTACCAAGAATGTGCTGACACACTTTATGGCTTTTTGTATTCTCTATATTCATTGCCTTACGAGTTTTTCCTTTACCTTATCCAAATGGTAAACTGTCTACTTCACAAAGATAAGATTATGTGATTATAGCAAAGTAGAAAAGGAATAAATTTAGATCTGGATAAGTAAAATTAAACAAATCAAAGAAGAAAGCAAAGATGGGAATTAATAGTTTGATTTTTAGGTTTCTTTTTTTCTAAGCAATTTATGCTTTAAAGCATTATTAAGTTAGGAACCTTACATATCTTTGTGAATCCACTTTAATTAAAGCAACAATGCCTGCTGACTCACCTCCACCACCATGGGCAATCCCTACAAGCACAAATCTGCACATTAATTACGATTAATGCTCCTCTCTTCTTTCAAGCACCAAGGAGCAGAGTTTTATAAACAGCAAAGTGTGTTAATTTAAACAAAATATAACAAACCAGTTCTTTCTAGGTGGTAAAGCTTGGTCTGCATATTTTCATTATTACATAATGGTTACCTTTAGGCCATAAACTATAAGGTCATAGTAAGGTTACCATGAAGTGGCAAATGTAATAAGTGGGAAGAAAAGTAACTAGAGACCATATTTAAGATGACTTTTTCCCTAGCTGGGTAAATGAATGTTCTTTTAGTATAGCTCATTCAGTAGTGCTGTTTTAATACAGGTTTTCTATTTAAGCCACTCATCTATACTCTGTATTGTAAAATTTCTCAAAGATTTCTTTTTAATGCTTTCCCTCTCGCCCTTACAACACACAACCCAGAATTTGCTATGGCTCAAATGGTGAGACTAACCTAAAGCTTAAAGCCATCCTTGGCTTAGAATGTGCATGCACTAATATTCAAATCAAAATATGAAATAAGTTACTATTCTGATTGTGAAGAATACATTAAAATACACAAAGAGTAACAAAATAAAATGAATAAGTACAGGCTCTTTGTGTTTCTAAAAGACATATCCTTTTCACCAGGTGATGGTAAATTGATACACAGCATTAATAATTTTAAAAGTTGGGGGTGCCTGGGTGGCTTAGTTGGTTAAGTGTCCGACTTCGACTCAGGCCATGATCTCATGGTTCGTGGGTTCGAGCCCCACGTTGGGCTCTGCGCTGACAGCTCAGAGACTGTAGCCTGCTTCACATTCTGTGTCTCCCTCTCTCTCTGGCCCTCCCCCACTCACGCTCTGTCTCCATGTCTCTCTCAAAAAGTGAAAAAACATTAAAAAATAATAATAATTTTAAAGGTTGTTTGCCTACTACTTCACTACACAAAAGTGCAAAGTCTGCATTGGCAGAAAACAGCTTGAGATCTTTCTATCCAAATGTGTTGGTCAATGTGATAACTGTTTTTCATTTATATACTGTTGATACCCAAGATACAGCAAATAATGTCATCAATTTCCTTCAATTACCTCATAAAGGATTCATTTGCACTCAGGGAATAAAAAGGTTGCGACAGTAGCTTCAGGATCACTCAGCAGCAAGAATCAACATTAATAACTATCCTCAGAGGCACAGAGGGAGGGAAAAAAGTCATTTACTTAACATTCTTTAATTCTTTGTGGTATAACAAGGCTATGTCATGATTTAGGGTTGAAAAGCACAGTTCTTTTGCTCATGAGAAAAGTCTTTCATAATCTACACATTTTTTCTGACACTTGGAGTTATGAGATCTCAGGCAACCTTTAAATGTGGTATCCCCCTGCTGAAAGCTCTCAAACAGCCTTCAGAGGAAAAAGAAAATCCCAATATTACTTTACTCCTGAGACTTCAAATAGCTCAGGCCTTACTGTATAAAGATGTTTCTTTATACAATAGTTAGATAGTGCTGATGAAAATAACTCTTGTATGCCTATATTGTAACATAGGGTCATGTATGGCTAATTAAGCATTCTTCCTTTGGTTTGATTACATAAAGAGTTGGTTTTGTAATATAATAGCACGTGAAGGTCAGTATGGTTATGAGAGAAACCTTAGATGCTGTGACAAATCCAATAACTATCAGGGTATTTTGTTCATAAAAGTAAAGCATTTCTCAATATATTTTGCTGATTTGTTAAGGTACTCGGAGATATTATGCTGGCTGCTGGACTGACCTTCTCCATGACACTATATAGGGTCAGCAGATTTGACAACTATACACTGTCAACTCTCTAGGCCGTCAACAGATTTTCTTAGAAGACAGGAATGTGTATTTTGGAGTGAGGCAGAGACCAAAACCAGGATATTTAAGTTGAGGCACACAGGTATCTGAACCAAGCCGGGGGGAAAAGACAAATTATCAGTCGGCTACTTCCATAACCAGCTTCACCGGTGTGCTGTGAGCAAAGCTCACACACTTTTCAGGTAAAGCCTCCTGCCTCCAGAAAAGACTTAACTTTCATGGCTATGTCTCCTCTGAGTATGTAAAACAGACAGTGATTCATATCTTACAAGTCCAGGAATCTTTGGAATGAACTTCAGGAAACGTTGAAAGCTACCTGAAGCTCCTGCAACAAATATAGGACTGCACTGCCCTCCAGAGGTGACTCCTTGGCAAATACTGCACTTTTCATCAATGAATGTTGTTCTGCTGCAGTAATCCTCACTGCAATTTTACTACTGCCGTCTCAAATGTTTTTTTTTTTTTTTTTACACATATGCCTAAAAATCAGCAGCAACCTACTGTTTTCCCTTAAGCAGAATATTACATTTTCTTGGCTCTTCCATCTCATTTCCTTTTGTCCTGTTTGAAACTAATATTTGCTACAACTTCTGTTAAATGTTCAATATTAATTTTTTATGCTTAGGAGGGCCTATTTATTCATGCATATTTTTTCAGAGAAATCAGACTAGATAGCCTAGGGAAGCCTTACCAGAACTTAAGAAGCCTCAGAAAAGACTTGAGGCCATCAAAGGAGTACTGAAGAAACTGAATATTTTGCGGTCTAATTACATTGTCATTACTTCACTGAAACTTGAAGGGTGCCCACAGCTACTGTGAGAAAAATATAAACTTATCTTGAAGTCTTTTCTTCTTGAGCTTTGGTTCCCCGTAGTTATGTAAACTACTTCTGTGCTGTCTCACATTCCACCTAAAATAAGGGGAAACTTCGTGGATTATCACTATCACTTTCCCTTTATTCACTATCAGCTCAAAATTTTTGAGGTTTAAGACAAAGCTAATAATTCCATGATAAAACTGCAATAATGAGTATGAATGACTCAAAACAAATAAATGGAAAGTATGAAATCTCAAACATTTAGTGGAGAAAGTTAAACTTTATCTCTTTGTATAACAAATATTTAGGTAGGGCTTTGCAGATATTAAGTTAATTAAATCATAACATACGTAAGTATTATGACTAACACTTACCTTTTACAGGTAAGACACGGGAGGTTAACGTTGTTCAAGATCACAGAACTGGGACGTGATACAGCTGAGATTCAAACTTAAGCACTTTGGCTCCTGAGTCCTGGTTCTTAACTTCTTAAATTTAACTCACCTTAAATACACAGATTTGTTTTCTCCCACATCAAAAAAAGCATTAATGAAATTTAACAAAATAAAGTTAATACTTTAAAATAAAGTTTAATATTTTAAAATAAAGTTAATACTTTTCAGGTACTTTTTTAAAAAACCCATGGCACATAGAAATCTTTAAAAATATTAAAACCCTGATAGATAGAAATTGTGCAAGAAAGAATAAAATTGTAAATCAATTTTTTGGGATGACTTACAAATATTTACTAAGTCACTAATCTCTGGGGGCTGGAATGAAGAAAATATGAAATGACATGGGAGAGTATTAAATCTTCTAAAAATAAAAGTGAAGTATATAAGTAAATCAGCTATTGACATATTAAACTCAGTATCAAAAACATTTTAGCTTGTATCGAGCAACTATTTATCATTTTTCAAATAAATAATTGTGATTATTTTTCTGCAATAAAAAAGAGAAATGCAAAGAAAACACTTTATCATGAATACTAAATTCATTTAAAAAAATAGTTGATAAAAGACTTGAGATTCATAAGGGGAACCACCACAAATGGACAGTTATTGAACTCAGAGAGGGATTATAAAATGCACTTCAGGTTGGATTTAAAAACAATGTTCTTGCGCCAAGCAGGCCTGCCAGCTACCCAGCGGCTGGGTTCAGAAACTTAAAAGCCCCTGAGAATGCAGCTCGGTAACAACAAAGCAAATGCAGTCAATGCCCAGTGTCGTTATGGGGATTAGATGGGGGTCACCACTTCATGGCAGCACCTGCACAGCTATGACATAAGCTTATATCCTACATAAATCATACCCCCTCTGTTTGGAAAGCAATAATAAAAAAGTTGTTGCTTGTCTTTTGACTTTTATTTCTGGGAAACTTGGAGTTTTTCCCTTATAGCAGCGGAATGTACTAACCATCCCCAGTGGGACACACTTAGAAACCCCTATCACGGAGCATATGTATAAATATCCACCTTCTCACCTCCAAAGTCATTTGCATCTTAAACGTCACTAAGTTATTATTATTTTAAGCAGATTAGAGTGAGGAAGAAAGGGAGAATGAGAAGGAAGGAAAAATAGGAAGGGAGACACCTGAAAGAGGAAATCAAAATACTAGTACTGACTGAAGATACATAACTGACCAACTAGTGATAAAGGGAAATCAAAATAAGATGGACTTGCCATTGACAGTTGCTAAACACCGCTTTGGACAAATGCCAATTAATCTGGTGAGTTCTGAGTTCTCCCCTCCCCCACCCCACCCCGCCATCGAATCCAAATACTAAAAACGACTGCCTCCCCAAAATATATTGCTTTTCAAAGCTAGTACTAACATTACTTGAGAGATCAATGAAATGATGTCGCTAGAACTTACTCGAGAAAAGACATGGTGACTGCCCTTAAATCACTAGGTTACACACATGGACAATAATTTGAAAAACCAACCTATAAGTCCAGTTTGCCACAGGGCAAAACTTCACAGTAAAGAATAAAATAATAGCAGGTTAAAAAAAATAGAAACCTATTGAATTCGCATTGCCACACTTAAATGACAACAATAACACTAATACTAATACTGAATGATGACCAGAGCTGGGAAAGTACTGCATCATGGGGCATCTGGGTGGCTCAGTCGGTTAAGCATCCGACTCTTGATTAGGGCTTAGCTCATGATCTGTGGTTTGTCAGTTCAAGGCCCGCATTGGGCTCCATGCTGACAGTGTGGAGGCTGCATGGGATTCTCTCTCTGTGCCTCCTGCGTGCTCTTGGGCTCTCCCTCTTTCTTTCTCTCTCAAAATAAATAAATAAATAAACTTAAAAAAAAAAAAGTATTGCATCAGCAGGTGGAGCACTTCCTAATACAGAGGTAATGTTTAATCTTTGTCTACATTCTAATACTCTAGCTTCTAAAGGGAAGAGCAAGAGAAATGTACTGAGTATTATTAATACTGAAGACCTACTAAGTTACTTGAGTAAGGGATCTTTAAAAAAAATGCGTTTGTTCTAGGTATCCTATCTAGAAAGATATATTTTATTTTCTTCATAGTGATAACCCTGTTTGTACAAAAAGTGAAATCCAACAACACATTTTTAGTCAGAAATTTTTTAATGAAAAATACAGTTAATACAGATGATATTAGGATGATAGCCAAGACATCATCTATGAAGCTTTAATGCTGTGAAAATTATAAAGTTACTAATGCAAAGAATATCAAATATGTCCCCCAATTCAATGTTTAATATTTAAATATTTAATGAGTCTCTGTTCTTGAGGACTTCCACTATACTGGGGAGAAATGAAAAATAAATTTAAAACCCATAGCAGATGTTAGCTATTGATCTCTGCTACAGAGAAAAAATCAGCCAGCAAGGTGAAGGGGCACTATCTGTGTGTGTGTGTGTGTGTGTGTGTGTGTGTGTGTGTGTGTAAGCTCCCTAATATAAAGTAACCTGGTGAGGCATCTCTGGTGAGATGGAGAGAGCTGTGTGGAAATCTGGGAGAAACAGCAAATGAAAACATCCTTGAATACGTAAGGCATATCATGCAGTGTTTTATGGGCCTCGGTAAGGACTAGATTTCACTCTGCATAAAAAGAAAGCCATTGTGCAACCAGTGTGAGAACTGCATTTTCTAATGTGGGGGAAAAGTAATTGTACTCAAGCTATCAGAATAGTATATAAGGCACAGTGGCCAGAATTGGGGCATGGAGAATGACATATTAGGATTAAAATAATTTCTACTTTTCAATGTCAAAGCTGAAAGACCCTATGTTAATTACCGCATTTCTCAACCCCCACACAAATGGTCATAATATGTACACTACAGTAAGATTAAGCAACGCATAATACAAACAGCACCTAAGATTGTTCCAGGATTATAGTAACTGCTTAATAATTAATAGCTGACATTTAAATAGTGTTGTAAGCAACTGGAAAATATGTTTGACATGAACTTAGGCAGGAAATACACAAATTTTGAAAGGTCTAAAGAGAAGATGGATATTAGGACAGTCTTTGAATCTTCAAAGATTCTAAGGGGCTCTTGACATCTAAATAAATCTCCAAAAGATGCAAGTTCATAAGGAGAGTTTGGTACACAATACAAATATCTAATTGGATAATTACATTATTATCTCTTCAGAGTAACTGATGAATAAAAATAGTGGTATTTAAAGTGAAAATTATACATTTCTTAGGACATGTCTAATTGAAGCATCCCTATCACCTATGAGTAAGAATTAAACTTACTTTTAAAATGGGAAATTGAGGTTTGGGGAAGGTAAATAAAATGTCCATATCACACATTTAACAAATAAGCTCACAGCCTGTCCATAGTAAGTGCTCAGTTAATGTTTCTTAGATGAATATATGAAGCTTTACTCCAAATTTCATGTCTAAATTCTTGATAATGGCTCTATAATTTATTAAACCAGGTATATCCTTCCCAAATTCTTCTGATGATTAAGAATCATCTAATGCTTGTGTTTTCTCCTTTTTCCATTGCCAGACCCAGAAAATTTTTTTTTTTAATTTTTTTTTTCAATGTTTATTTATTTTTGGGACAGAGAGAGACAGAGCATGAACGGGGGAGGGGCAGAGAGAGAGGGAGACACAGAATCTGAAACAGGCTCCAGGCTCTGAGCCATCAGCCCAGAGCCTGACGCGGGGCTCGAACTCACGGACCGCGAGATCGTGACCTGGCTGAAGTCGGACGCTTAACCGACTGCGCCACCCAGGCGCCCCCAGACCCAGAAACTTTTATGAAAAAGCCTAGAAATCAATATTTTTAACAAGACTCTTATGAGTAGAGAATTCTGAAAAATACCTCACTGGATATTAACTGCATAGTGACTCTTTTCTAATCTAGAACTGCCACCTACCTCTCTTTTGAAAAGAATATGGGATGCCTAGGTAGCTCAGTTGGTTAAGCGTCTGACTCTTGGTTTTGGCTCAGGTCATTATCTCATGGTTTCATGAGTTTGAGCCTCAGGTCAAGCCCCACATAAGGCTCTATGCTGACAATGTGGAGCCTGCTTGGGATTCTCTGTCTCACTCTCTCTTTGTCCCTCCCCCACTAGCGCTGTCTCTGTCTCTCTCAAAATAAACTTAGAAACAAACAAACAAACAAATAAATAAAAAGAAGACTATATAACCCTTTCAATCCTCCGCCATTTCAAAGCCCAATAAATAATCTTTCTTCTTTGCAAAGACAGAGGGCCCTGAATTACAGATTTTAAAAATGTTGCAAGATATCAACTTTGTCTAAGATCACTTTGTTGATTTTAGTTAAATGGGAACAAACACAATATGCATGGGAGTTTTAGTTTGGTTTTCCCATGACAGGCTACATATCCAAGCAAATGTCTAAGGAAGGGTTTTCTAGTATTGAAAGTTTTTACATAGACTTAATTATAAAAAGCATTCCTCGCCTAGCCTTCTGCAGGGGGTGGTGATCAAGGTCTCATAGTATCTGGAAACTTTTTTGGTAACATAGTGAAAAGTATTGTTGAAATGAAATGCCCATTCCCTTCACTTTCCGGTAAGAGTGGGAAAAGAGTCTTCATTTAGAAAGTCTTCACTATGCCCTAAAAAATACAGATTGCTGTATATTCTGCCAACTGCTGAGTGGTATCCAGTGCTGGTAACCAGGATGAGGTCAGACACATTAAAATGGTGAATAACTGTAGTTTCTCACAAAGCTTTGGGGTCTAAAAAGAAATTCTATAAAATATTTATCTGATGTGGTACACAGAACAAACAAGAGCAATTTCTTAAGCTCCCAATACTACGCTGTAAGGAAAATGACTAATAGCTATTCTATTTTCCTTGGACCAAGAGAAACGATCTGAACTGTCATCCTCTGGCTCCCGTGCAAATAATGGGAAGCTTCCACCTTCTCTGGCTTTGAGAATTCAGTGACTACTAATGATGAGAGTCACTAATCAAGCATGCATACCAGGGTCTATCGTAAACATACAAGATAAAAGAGTCTTCCAGTCCCACTGACCATTAGCTATGGCAAAGCAGCAACATCCTACAGTTTCAAGATGAAGAAGATTCCGAAAAATATGTTGACTAAATGACACTATTTCCTGGTCAAATGATTTTTTCTTTTAATGACGATAAAAGAACAGTGTGAAAATTGCAACTCTTGGACCTAAAATAAACACGTTCTCAGGAAATATTCATATTCCTCTTTCAGTCCAACCTAAATAAAAGGAAAAATAGAAAGTAATGCAATGGAGGTTGTGCCTCCAACAAAAGCAAAACTACAGAGGCTAAAAAAGCATGTGACAAAATTTGAGGTTTAAATTATCCAAAATCCCTCATAAAGAAATAGTCTTAAAGATTTAATGACAATGAGAGCACTTGTTTCAAAGCACTGTCAAAGTAAATTACTTTGAAAACATCTGCTTCCATCTATTTGTAATAACACTAAGCTATCAATTTCAAAGGATTTATAAATTTTTATTTTTTCAAAATTTTGCAATGTGTTTGTTTTTGAGAGAGAGAGAGAGAGACAGAGCATGAGTGGGGGAGGGACAGAGAGAGAGAGGGAGAGACATAATCCAAAGCAGGCTCCAGGCTCGGTGCTGACTGCACAGAGCCCGATGCAGAGCTCGAACTCACGAACTGTGAGATAATGACCTGAGCTGAAGTCGGACGCTTAACTCACTGAGCCACCCAGGCGCCCCTATAAATTCTTTTAAAACGAAAATAATTGTTTTCTTCTTTTGTGGCACAATTACTGCAATCTTACAAGGAAGAAAGAAACTTTCTTCATTCTGAACAAGAACATAACTTTTCGTTAGCAAATGATTTTTAATTAAACTAATTTAATTAGATTCAGCATTTAGACACTCAGAATGTCTTTTCTATGTTTTCTCAATTAGCAATGGTGTACTCAGTCTCTCTAGAAAAATTTTAAGAAAAATAAATGTGTAAAAGCTTAAAACATCTACCTTTAAAATTATATGGCTGCTGCTGTATTTGGAACATAAATATCACTCTGCATGGGGCTTAAAAGAAACAAGACAGAGCAATTAACTAGAGTCCTTGGAAAAGATTCAACTCTAATGCATGCCAGGGGCCAGCAGGGGGAGTAAAAGCCCCAAAATCTGGATAAAATGAAAGAAAAATGCTAAATGGAGGTACAGGTGGGATAACCTGCAAAGAATCAGTCACCGGATCAAATGGGAAAATAAAAAGATTCTTTAGGGCCTTAACCTAGAGATAAAATGATTTTGAATTATATCTCATCCATCTGGTGAGAAACAAGTTCATGTCTTTCTACATATACTGTGGGAGAAAAATAAGCTAACAGAATTTCTTCATCGGTCCACTCAGATTCAAAACCGTATCATCTTTTTTTTTTCATCATCGGTTGATAAAGAGAATGAGCTGCTCTACTAGAAGACAATCATATACTTTTATTAAACAATAATTCGTTTAACTAACAATTTCTTGAATTTCACTGTGTGGTCAGGTAGGAGAATAATGAGTCCTATGTCAGTGACCTCTTAATCAGGAATTTGTTCTAGCACATGAGAGAAAATGATGCTTAACATGATCTGCATGAATTAACAGCTCGTAGTAGAGATGAGGGGGAAATTTCTAAAGGCAATGAGGGAGTAAACAAAGAAAATTTTTTCAGCAATAAGTCAAAACATATTCCATGTTCATACTGTTTAATTTGAAGACATTTTATGCATAGAAACACAGCATTATCTAGAGGAAAGAAAATTCTGGCCTTCAGAAACACAATAACCCTTTCAGGTCACAGAATTACCAATGCATCTGATTAAAATATTACCTGTCAGATCTTTCAGGAACACCTACTACTGCCTGACAGATGTTTGCTGGCTGGTTATTTCACTCAATAAGGCAGTGAAGGGCTACTAACTTCATCCTCTCTTATTTGCATTAAGATGTTTGGCCATCCAAAAAAAAAAAAAAGACATAAGGCCATCAGGTTTTAGCAGAGATGCCAGATTAACCAAATTCTGATTACGCAAACTCTCTGTTGAATGACCTCACAGATTATCCTTTAATAGAAGACATTCTTCATCAAAAACCATATCTTTTTATGGGTTTTATTTATCAACCCTCAGAAGTTGGTGAAAGAATTTTTTCAAGTTAAAAAGAGAGTTTGCTAGAAAATCTTCAACTGTGCAGTTAACACTGAATTTGATAAACAGTACATTCCCAGTAACAGCCACCAAAATTCCAAGTTAAATCTGTGCCCTTGGAACAACGCCAAAATGCCACAGCATATTTGCACTTTGAACAAATTGCACATTTTTAACTCCTATTTTTTTCTGCCAAAACAAAGGCTCAAATATGCAGATTCTATCCTCTCTAAAAACTTTACAATGGTAATTTCGGATGCAATGAAAAATGCTTTCAAGAACAACAGAGTGATAGATTGATTTGCTATTTTATTTTTAATACTACCTGAACTATTTCTGGAAATCACAAACGAAAACAGATACCCTGAAATTGTCACTATCATCAACTGGCTTTGAAATCAGGCAACTTTATTAGATTTTTCTTTGCTACTTGGCCAATATCCTTAACCTCTCAGCCCCAATTTATTTATCAGATAGTGAAAATAATACCTCATAGGCTTATTGGAAGGAGTCAACGAGATAATAAATGTGTCTATTCTAGTTCCTACCACATACTAGCTAATCAATAAATGATACCTCTACCATTATATCCTACTAGACATTTGCACCTACTGGGTTCAAGACACTAATCATGATTTGCAAAAGGAAAATAATAATTTCAAATAGGATTTCTAAGCCTTCACTTATAATTTGAAAAATGCCCTGATTTAGGGCATTATATTAATGAGAAAACTCTGTTAAGAAACTGAACGTTTTCTGTCAAATATACCATTCTTCCCCCCAAATAATTACTCATTAAAATCCCACTAAAGATCTTCCAATCAAATTGTCCACTACAGAAGAAATTCTAATAAAAACAGATATAATTTGACCAGGACCCAACAGAGTTGACTTACTGAAAAAATAAAGGTTCCCCATGTTATTTCCAGATTATATTTGACTACTTTATTACTTTAGTGGGCACCCTATAATAAATATTATCCATTTTCCTACTTTTTGATAAAAGAATACTATAATTCTTTCTGGAGGAAATAAATACATATATAAAGGTAGATTTATTAAAATAAAAATAATCCTTATTAGGGCAATAAAGATTAGTACAAATAAAATCTATGCTAATATGGTTGTTCTTTTACTCAATCCAAATACAGTAGAGAAGATAAAAGAGTCTTCCAGCTAGGACCAAGTTAGAAATTTATTTCTTATGTTTTACCTTTCACTACCCTTTTTTAAAGAATATATTTTAGTCTTATTCTATTTAAAAACAAAAATATGCAAATAGGAATTTAGAGTTTGGTTTTAATTTTGATGTAATGTATAGCTCCTTCTCCTCACTGTCAATACTTCTGCAAATAGACACAGCTGAGCTGCACACATCATATACATAGGCAATTTTTCTGTAGGTGATCTGAATGTTATGATGATTTGAAGTGTGCCTAATATTGTTTCCATTAAATTGTGTCTAATGCATTATAACTGTGAATTAAAAATTTATATACCATAAATCCCTTGGAGGTTTTAAATAGCAACTTACTAATTACCTTCCTTGCAAAAAGTTCATACGACATGAAGTATTTACTATTAAATAGCTTCTAATATTTCACCTTAGGGAATGCCAAAATGTTTCCCAAAGGGTAACTTTAGTGACCCAAGCATTTACAAAATGATGAGTAAGATACCAGCGAGATATGTAAATCCCAAGCTGCTGAGTTTGTTTTGGTTAAACAGCCCAGCTTCTTTTTGAGAAAGACGGATGAAATGTGCATCTCCCTATGCAGGAGAAGATGGTATGCAATTAGAGTAGAGATGATCCAAATCACATGTAAATGACTTGGTGAGTTGTTACTGGAACTCTTTTGTCTGGACTTTCATTCTGAGAAGAATATTTTGAGCACCATATTAAGTGTCCTTGACAAAATTTCTCTCAAGAAACTTAACCCAAATGACTATACTAACAGCTACCACCTGCCTTTCAAAATGTATAATTTTTCTCACTCATCAGTAGATCCATTTAACGCTTTGTTTACATATAACATAAACATTAAGCTTGTTTAACAGAAGTAGGAAATGAGTCAAAGTGGACATGCATTTAAAACTGAGAGACTGAAAACTATAGAAAGCTTATGAAGGTAATTGAAGAAGACTTAAAGAAATGGAAAGACATTCCCTGCTCATGGATTGGAAAAATAAATATTGTCAAAATGTCAATACTACCCAAAGCTATCTTCACATTCAATGCAATCCCAATCAAAATTGCACCAGCATTCTTCTCGAAATTAGAACAAGCAATCCTAAAATTCATATGGAACCACAAAAGGCCCCGAATAGCCAAAGGAATTTTGAAGAAGAAGACCAAAGCAGAAGGCATCACAATCCCAGACTTTAGTCTCTACTACAAAGCTGTAATCATCAAGACAGCATGGTATTGGCACAAAAACAGACACACAGACCAATGGAATAGAATAGAAACCCCAGAACTAGACCCACAAACGTATGGCCAACTCATCTTTGACAAAGCAGGAAAGAACATCCAATGGAAAAAAGACAGCCTCTTTAACAAATGGTGCTGGGAGAACTGGACAGCAACATGCAGAAGGTTGAAACTAGACCACTTTCTCACACCATTCACAAAAATAAACTCAAAATGGATAAAGGACCTAAATGTGAGACAGGAAACCATCAAAACCTTAGAGAAGAAAGCAGGAAAAGATCTCTCTGACCTCAGCCGTAGCAATCTCTTCCTCGACACATCCCCAAAGGCAAGGGAATTAAAAGCAAAAGTGAATTACTGGGACCTTATGAAGATAAAAAGCTTCTGCACAGCAAAGGAAACAACCAACAAAACTAAAAGGCAACCAACGGAATGGGAAAAGATATTTGCAAATGACATATCGGACAAAGGGCTAGTATCTAAAATCTATAAAGAGCTCACCAAACTCCACACCCGAAAAACAAATAACCCAGTGAAGAAATGGGCAGAAAACATGAATAGACACTTCTCTAAAGAAGACATCCAGATGGCCAACAGGCACATGAAAAGATGTTCAGCGTCGCTCCTTATCAGGGAAATACAAATCAAAACCACACTCAGGTATCACCTCACGCCAGTCAGAGTGGCCAAAATGAACAAATCAGGAGACTATAGATGCTGGAGAGGATGTGGAGAAACGGGAACCCTCTTGCACTGTTGGTGGGAATGCAAATTGGTGCAGCCGCTCTGGAAAGCAGTGTGGAGGTTCCTCAGAAAATTAAAAATAGACCTACCCTATGACCCAGCAATAGCACTGCTAGGAATTTATCCAAGGGATACAGGAGTACTGATGCATAGGGGCACTTGTACCCCAATGTTCATAGCAGCACTCTCAACAATAGCCAAATTATGGAAAGAGCCTAAATGTCCATCAACTGATGAATGGATAAAGAAATTGTGGTATAGGGGCGCCTGGGTGGCGCAGTCGGTTAAGCGTCCGACTTCAGCCAGGTCACGATCTCGCGGTCCGCGAGTTCGAGCCCCGCGTCAGGCTCTGCGCTGATGGCTCGGAGCCTGGAGCCTGTTTCCGATTCTGTGTCTCCCTCTCTCTCTGCCCCTCCCCCGTTCATGCTCTGTCTCTCTCTGTCCCAAAAATAAATAAACGTTGAAAAAAAAAAAAAAAGAAATTGTGGTATATATACACAATGGAGTACTATGTGGCAATGAGAAAAAATGAAATATGGCCCTTTGTAGCAACGTGGATGGAACTGGAGAGTGTAATGCTAAGTGAAATAAGCCATACAGAGAAAGACAGATACCATATGGTTTCACTCTTATGTGGATCCTGAGAAACTTAACAGGAACCCATGGGGGAGGGGAAGGAAAAAAAAAAAAAAAAGAGGTTAGAGTGGGAGAGAGCCAAAGCATAAGAGACTGTTAAAAACTGAGAACAAACTGGGGCGCCTGGGTGGCGCAGTCGGTTAAGCGTCCGACTTCAGCCAGGTCACGATCTCGCGGTCCGGGAGTTCGAGCCCCGCGTCAGGCTCTGGGCTGATGGCTCAGAGCCTGGAGCCTGTTTCCGATTCTGTGTCTCCCTCTCTCTCTGCCCCTCCCCCGTTCATGCTCTGTCTCTCTCTGTCCCAAAAATAAATAAACGTTAGAAAAAAAAAAATTAAAAAAAAAAAAAAAAACTGAGAACAAACTGAGGGTTGATGGGGGGTGGGAGGGAGGGGAGGGTGGGTGATGGGTATTGAGGAGGGCACCTTTTGGGATGAGCACTGGGTGTTGTATGGAAACCAATTTGTCAATAAATTTCATAAAAAAAAAAAAAAAAAGAGAAATTGATGTGAACTAAGGAGGTTATGCAAATGAAAAAAAAATAAATAAAACTGAGAGACTGTTTTGTGTGATCTGTAATATAACAGAAATGATAATAAGGTAAGTAATTTATTAGAAGTTATCTGTGTTTATTAAATATTTTACACTGTTGTCTCATTTAAATCTCTCAACAATCCAGAAGGTGGGCACAACTGCAATTCTAATTTTATAAATGAGGAAACTGAGGCACATAGAGGTTGAGAAACCAGACTTCTGAGTAAAAAAGAGGGGGGGGGAATAAGGACTTTATTCTTATGATACAAGTATTACTATGAGTCAGAAATTCCCATTCCATTTCCTGTCAAGATGGAATAATGGACTCTTCCACCTAAATCAACCAAAAAATGGACAAAATATATGAAACAATAGTTTTAAAACACTAGAACATCAGGCAACCAAGTATAGTGATCCTTGACAGATGCAAAATATACAAAGTAGGCCTGAAGACTGCACAGCTTAATGCCTTGAAAGAGTTTCTGGTAGTGGTACAGTGGGTGGAAACCCAAAAAGAACACAGCAGACTCCCAGAGGTGAAGAAACAAAGTAAAAAACCTGAGGACAGCACAGTGTTCGCAGGCAGCACTAGTGAGAAGAATGCAGCACCAAGCAAAATGAAGAATTTCCAGAGCTACACAGAAGGACTTCCCTCAAATAATCAGTAATCATCAGTACGTGTATGTAAGAAAACCTCCATAAAAGATTAGAAGAAAGAGTGCCCAAGTGTCAAAAAGGGCTAGAAATAGTGCTTATTTCTACCAACCAGAGAGGAAAGTCTCATGAGTAATGGGACATTAGATACAGTAAACCAAAGGGGCCTCCCTCAGTAGTAAGAAATAATAAATCCTAGACAGCACTACTCCAGTCATGCCTAATTGGAACCAAAGGATAAAAAATGTTTTTAATAATTTAGTTGTTTCCTTGAATGAAGCTCAAGAATAGTTTGAGGAATATAAAAAATATGCAGCATTCAAGAAGGTAAAATATACAATGTTTGGCATATATTAAAAATTACCAGGTATGCCAGGAAGCAAGAAAATATGACCCAACTAAGGAGAAAAATCAATCAAACCAGACTCAAAACTGATACAGACTTTAGAGTTAACTGGAAAAAAAAAGCATATTAAACAGCTATAAACTGGTATCCCACATTTTCAAAAATTAAGTAATGGCATGAAAGATGTTAAAAAGAACCAAATGAAAGTTCTAGAAATGGAAGCTACAATATGCCAGATGAACTATATATTGGGTGGGCTAATAGGTGACTAGACATTTCAGAAAAAAAAGATTAGTGGACTCGCAGACATAGCAATGCAAACTACCAAAATAAAACACAGAAAGAAAAGATAACTTTTTAAAAATTTATTTACTTTGAGAGAGAGAGAGAGAGAGAGAGAGAGAGAGAGGCAGAGGCAAAGAGAGAGGAAAAAAGAAAGAATTTCAAGCAGGCTCAATGCTGTCAGCACAGAGTCTGACACAGAAATTAAACTCACAAAGAGAGAGATCATGACCTGAGTCAAAATAAAGAATTGAACTCTTAACCCACTGAGCCATCCAGGCACCCAAGAAAACAGAATTTTTTAAAAAGATCAGAGCATCATCAAAACACGGAATCATTTCACATGGGTAAAATACATGTATTCGAAGCCCCCAAATAATGGGTGATATTTGAAAAAGAAATGGCCACCAAAATGCCTGTATTTGATGGAAAACATACACTCAAAATAAACCCAAAGCAGAAGAAACATGAATAAAACTACTCCAAAGAATATTATAATCAAATTGTTGCAAAATATTAATAAGAGAATAAAAATCTTAAAAATAGCCAAGGGGTGCAAGGAGGACAAGAATGGGGAGAAGACACATTCTAAGTACAGAAAAACGAAGGTAAGTATTATGACAGCATACTTCATGCCAGAAACACTGTAATCAAGAAGATAATGGAGCAACATCTTTAAAGTACTGATAGAAAAAAATATCAACATGGAATTCTATATCCAGCCAAAACATATTTCAATATTGAAAGTGAAATAAAGACTTCTTCCGACATACAAAAGCTGGAAGAAGTTATCATCAGCACATCTGTACTTCAAGAAATACTAGTCCTTTATGTAAAGAAAATCATATCAGATGGAAAAATCTGATGATCTACACAAAGAAATGCAAAGCACCACAAGCAGCAACCTCATGGAAAAATAGTAATTTTTCTTATTATTTAAATTTCTTTAAAAAATAATCTAATGTTTAAATAAAACTAATAACAATGCAGTGTAGGGTTTATAACTAAGGTACAAGTAAAATCTATGACAATAATATCACCATGGTCAGGAAGGAGTAAATACAAGTATACTTTTGGTAAAGTTCTCATACTATAAAAGTAGCAGTATAATATCATTTGGACATAGACTATGATAAATTAATGATGCATATTATAAACCATAGAGTTAAACTTATAAAACAGAACTGTAGATGATAAGCTACAAAATGAGAACAAAATGAGTCATTTTAAAAACTCAATTATTTAAAAATAAGGTACTAAAGAAATAAAGAAGAGAAAGAAAAAATAGTAAATAAATAGCAAGATGATAGATTTACACCTAACCATATCAATAACCACACTAAATGTAAATGGTCCAATTAAAAGGCAAAGATTGCCAGATTGAATGCCAAAGTAAAATTCAACTATATGCTTTGTTCAAGACACTTATTGTGATTATGACACAAACAGACTAAAAGTGAAAATATTGGTAAAGATATACTAACATTAATCAAAAGACAGCTGAGACAAGAAGATTTCAGAGCCAAAGAATACTACTAAAGATAAAAATTTTCATTTCATGATAGTGGAATTAATTCATCAGTAGGATATATCAGTACTAAACGTTTATACACCTAATATTAGAGTCTTTAAATAGAGAAAAAAAACTAATAAAATTTCAAGGAGAAATAAACAAACCCACAATTATAATAGGAGATTTCAATACTCATCTCTCAATAATTGTTAGAGTAGATAGAAAAATCAGCAAAAATATACAAGATTTGAACCGCAATCTCAACACACTTGAATTTATTAATATTGATAGAAAACCCAACAGTACAATACACATTTTCTTCAAGTACATATGAAATATTTGCCTATGAATGTGGTACCATATTTTGTGCTTTAAGACAATCTCAGTATTTAAAAGGATTCAATTCATTCAAGTTATATTCTGACCCAAACGCAATAAATTAGAAATCACTAACAAAAAGATAACTTGGAAAATACTAAAATATTTGGAAAATAAATAAAACACTTAGGAATGATCATGGGGCAACGAATAAATCAAAAGGGAAATTACTAAGAATTCTGTGACAATGAAAAGTAAAGAGATCACAAGCTAAAAAAAAAAAAGTGTGACCTCATCAAATTAGATTCTACTTACCAAAGGAAACCATTAACAAAATAAAAAGGTGACCTATGGAATCTGAGAAAATAATTGCAAACAACATATCTGATAAACAGTAATATCCAAAATGTACAAGGAACCCATACAACTCAACAGCAAAAAAATACAAACAACCTAATCTTAAAATGGGCAAATAACCTGAATAGACATTTTTCCAAAGACATACAAATGGTCAAAAGGTACATGAAAAGCGCCCCACACCACTAATTATTAGGGAAATGCAAATCAAAGCTACAATGAGATATCACCTAACACCTGTTAGAATAGTTATGATCAACAAGACAAGAGATTACAAAAGCTGCTAAGTAGATGGAGAAGAGGCAACAATTATACTCTTTTGGAGAGAATGTAAACTGGTAGAGTCACTATGGAAGACAATATGTAGGTTCCTCAAGAAATTAAAAATAGAGCTACCATATGATCCAGCAAATGAACCTGAAGGGCATTATGCTATGTGAAATAAACCAGAGAAAGACAAACACTATATGGTATTACTTCTATGTGGACATTAAAGTGGGGGGGAGAGTGGAAGGCAAACTCATAGTAGTTCCCAAGGATCCCAGGGATCCCAGAGGTCCAGAAGGAGAAGAAGGAGAGGTTGATAAAAGAGTACAAACTTTTAGTTTGAAGATATTGTTGTAAGATTAATAAGGTCTGAGGATCAAATGTATAACATGGTACAATAGTTGATAACACTATGTCATACAATTGAAATTTGCTAAGAGATAGAACTTAAATGTTTTCAGGAAAAAAAAGGTAAATATATGAGATTGAAGGATGTGTTAATTACCTCAATAGGGGAAATTCTTTCAAAATGTATACGTATATAAAATCATCATTTATTCACCTAAAAAAGGAAACTTTTCTAAACCAAATGAAAATGAAAACACAACATATCAATATCTGTGAATCTACAGCACTGTTAGCAGTATTTAAGAAAAATTTTGTAACACTAAATATATGTAATTGAAAAGAAAAAAAAGGTCTCATAACAATTACCTCAGCTTCCACATTAAGAAACTAGGAAAAAGAGGAGCCAATCAAACCCAAAGCAAGTAGAAGAAATGTAATAATGAAGATTAGAGTGGGAATCAATGAAACAGAAAAAAGAAGGACAATAGAGAATACCAATGAAACCAAAGTTGATAATATTTAAGATTTAAAATACTGGGAAATGTCTAGTTAGACTAACGAATAAAGGAGAAAAGACATTAATTACTAATATTAGGAATGAAATTTGTGATAGCACTACAGAATCTACAGATATGTAAAAGGTAATAAGAGAATATTACCAGAAACTTGATTCCTGAACAGTTGAAAAAACTAGATGAAGTGGGAAAATTTCTTGAAAAATACAAACTACCCAATTCAAGAAGAAATGGGTAATGTGAATAGCATTGCATCTATTAAAGATTTTGCATTTGTAATTTAAAATCTTCCTGCAAAAAAGTCTCCAGGCCCAGGTGGAATTAACTGTTAAATTCTACCAAATATTTAAGGAAAAAAGAATGCATCTCTGCAAACTTTTCCAGAAAACTGAAGTGACTCTTTCCAATGTATTATATGAGACTAGCATTACCCTTATACCAAAATCTGACAAACACATTACAGGAAAAGAAAATTCCAGACCAATATTCCTCAAGCAGAATCTGTCAACATATAAAAAATTATAGACCTTGACCAAGTGGGATTTGCCCCAGTAATGCAAGATTGGTTTACCATTTGGAAAGCAATTAATGAAAGACACCATATTAATAGAATAAATGACAAAAATCACATAAACATCTCAAGAGAAGCAGAAAAATACCCAATCAGTTCTTAACAAGCTACATGGAAATGTGCAAATTTTGAAAGTATCTAACAGTAAGTGCTATTCATATCATCAAATATTTATTAAATATATATGCACTTGAGCTAATTCTTGGCTAAGAAAACATTAGGAAAAAAGAGACAAACCCTAGCTTCAGCAGAGCTTATATCTTTGTAATTGTTGTCATTATCTTTGTAACATCATCATCTGTTCAGATCCTTCTCTGCATAGTAATGGCACGCTACCACACACTTCAATTTGCCAGCATAGTAAATTGCTATATCCAATTGATTTTACATGCATACTTTGTCTCATTAGAGGCCTATGCACATTCTGTTTCTTATTTCTTAGACCTGAACTACTACCTTAAATACAACAATTTTCTACTTCTTGTTTAAATAAGATAAATGCACTGAACTCTACTGTAGTTCTAGATAACAAAACAATAATGAAAAATAATAATCCCTTACACTTGCATAGTGGTTTACACATTTCAAAGCATTTTCACATTGACTATATCATGATCTCACTTGAAAAATTCTGTGCAGTCACTAAAGAGAGTAAGGAATATCTTTATTTTATAAATGAGAATACTGAGGTCCAGAGATGTTAAGTGATTTATCCATAATGCACAGTTATATAATTTCTTCACATAGAAACTATTCTTTCATCTCCTTCAAGTTTCAGAAAGAGCAGTGGTTTCATAAATAAGCACTACCTTTCTTGAATATAGTGGCACATGTCCAATTTCATAAATAGGCTCCTTCAAATAGACTTAATATGGCTTTTCCAACATGGCTACTAAGCTTTTTGCCCAGCAGTAATCAAGTCCACTATAAAACATACACACTCCTCAAGTCTTATTACATTGTTACAAGGCAACCAGACTGTCCAAAGAGTGAGCAAGTAAGTGGCCCATGTGAGGAAAATTCTAGATCAAGGAACTAAGAATTTACATGACTGTAACATTAGAATCCAAAATATAAATAATATTTATTACACTTCCACAAAATTCATCTATGATAATAAATTCCCCTTACTGAAAGAATGTTTTAAAGTTTTATATAGCACTGTTAAAAAAAATAACCTGCTTTTTAAGCTCCATTTCAACTTAACTAGAAAGATAACCTTCTTACTCAATTTATTTAACAGAGACTAACTCAAAGTTGTAAAAAGTATTTTGGATATTCTTTTGCCCAATTTCAGTAGAAGTGCCTCTGCACAGCTGACAGGAAGAAATGAAGAAAGGTTTCCTCTTCTATAAATAAAATACAGAAGTATGAGAAGGAGGGGGGGGGGCATCTGAAATTGGTTGATTTGCTGTTCCTCTTTTAAAAATCACTAAATTGAATGTGAAAATAATTCAACATACTAAGTTGTTCGTGGATTTCTCCAAATGATTGCAAATTTCTGGGAAACAACCTTACTCTGTCACTATTTCTGCCATAAATTATATACATTACAAAATAATGCCATTGGAGAAAAACCAACAAAAGCACCAAGAGATTATGTTTCTAGGCACATGCAGAGCTCATTTTACTTTAATTATACAGTTCTTTAATTTGGTAATCATAAAATATTCCCCGACAAAATTAGTTTTAGCTACAAACTTAGGCATGTAAATTTCATACAGTCACCACTTTTCCTGACACACTGTCAGAATGTCACAGTTTTTAAATAATGACAGTACGTGGTATGGCACTACTTTTTCAAGAAATACATCCACAAGAACGTAATGTTCAGTTGGCTTCCTCAGAAGAAAACAGATGAGGAATAAATAGTGGCAATAATATTCCTGCTTATGGAAACATGAAAGTAACATGATAAAATTTCAAATTTCACTCATCAGCCCTACCATTTATACTGAGACCCACCTCAAAATGAAGACTGACTTTTTAGAACTATTTAACAGAAAATGAAACTAGCAATAATAATCCACTCTCTCTCAAATGGCTAGAATAGCAACCAAATTTCTACCAGTTTTATTCCTTAAGGCATAGAGAGAAGGATGTCAACTATATTCATAATGAAAAGTGCCTATGTTAAAATGAAGGTGTTGTTATTTACATTACAGAGGGCAATGTAATTGCTTGTTACAATGACAATTGCTTGTTAGCAAGCTTCTGTTTACAGAGCTCACTGCACAGCCCCTTGTTTGATGAGCTGTTGCTTATATATGTGGCTACATTTGCATCAGTGTTTAAATGTGAAAACTTGTGAAGTAAAAAGAAAAGTTAAGATACAACAAACGGATAATCATAATTAGATACCATCCCATGGGGAATTTAAAATGAGGCTATACCAAAATGTTAATAATAACATCTGATCCTGATACAATATGTGCTATTATTGTTCCCATTTTTCAGATGGGGAATCTGAAACACAAGAGAATAAAATATTTGTCCAAGGTCCTATAGCTGGCAATCAAATGAAAATCTGATCCCAAGCATTCTGAGTAGAGAAGGTGAATTCCTGACCTTCCTAAGAAAAATGGTTGCTTTGAACTACATATTTTTGTAATTATATAATTTATTTACTTAATATGAACAATAAACAAGTGAAAAACTTACAAACCACAAAATGTTTGTGTGGCTGAAAAATTTTTTGACTTATACTACTTAGTGACTGGCTGACACTTACCCCTCATGTTTGGATTACCCTCCCAAAAATAAAGTTCCCTACCCCACCATTCCATCTGGCATGATCCCTTCCCCAATCTTCTCTTCTGCTGATAGAGAGGGAAAGTAATGACTTAGAATCATCCTACATACAGGCTCATAACCCTGCCTGTTTCTTTTTTACTTTCTTTTTTGAGGACATTCTAAGCACTAGTAGAGAGACCAGCAGCTCAGCATTTACCTCCACCTCTTACTTGATAAGTCTACTCTCCTCACTGATCTCTTCCATAATATTCTTTCTACATTCTTTAAATTAACATGTCTCATTCTCACTCTTTTCCTCCTCCAGCCTCCAGCAGAATCTTGGAGGCTAAGGAATTAAAAATAGGCTCATAGTCCTTTGCACCAGACCAGGCTTAGCAGCAAATCCACCTCTATCAAGAATGTCTTGGGCCCGGTCTAACCTTGGAACATGTCCCTAAGCAATACAGGATGAAATCAGGAGATGGAATCTCTCACTCTCAGTCCACCTAGCTAAAGAAGACTGAAATCTTGGTGGCATAAAAGCTGTGTAGGACTAAGAAATGGAAAGAGTCAAAATGAACACAGTCACCCCCCAAGAAAAAAAGGAGGAGACAAGGGGCGCCTGGGTGGCTCAGTCGGTTAAACGTCCATCTTCGGCTCAGATCATGACCTCATGGCTTGGGAGTTTGAGCCCCTTGTTGGGCTCTGTGCTGACAGTTCAGAGCCTGAAGCCTCTTCAGATTCTGTGTCTTTCTCTCTCTCTCTTTCTGCCCTTACCCCGCTCACACTGTCTCTCTCTGTCTCTCAAAAATAAATAAACATTTAAAAAAAGGAGGAGAGAAGACTAAGTCTAAGGCAAAGAAAAAGATCTAAGGTAGAACAAAGATAGCACCTCTTGCTTGTTTAATTAATGTAATATATTGCTTCTCTCAGAGACTACTATTAAATTGTTCTAAATTTTCTTCTGTTCCCTGCATTAAATGTATTTCTTCTGAGTCTTTTCTTTTCTTTCTTTTCTTTTTCTTTTCTTTTCTTTCTTTTTCTTTTCTTCTCTCTCTCTCTCTCTCTCTTTTCTCTTTCTCTGGTGTGAGAAGTTTAATTTCTTTAAAGTTCAAAGTTCCTCTGGAAGATCAGGACTTCAGGTTAGCAGGTAGAAAGTAGGTTGACAATTCTCACGGTCAGTATGTAGACTTTCACTTGATCCCCTATTTATCAATCCTATCCCTTACCCCCAGCTTCCCATGTCCTGGGTGTCCCAAAGTCACAAAATTCTATGGATTAATTTCTTCAAATAAAGCTTCCCTAACTTCAAATCAACTTCCCTAACCCTACTGGACAAGAAGTAGGATAGTATCCTAACTGTGTAGGGTGGTGGGGCAAAGAAGGGAGAGAAATGATCTGGTGACTGACTGCTACTTAAATAAACTGTCAACCAACCTTTATATTCAGTCATTAGGCTCCTCCCCACCTATAATCTCTGGATCCATCTGAATTTCGGGGAACAAAATATCTTACTTCTCAATGTCATTCTCCCTGTAGACATTGAGTTTGAGTTTCTTCGTGGTTCTAAGTTAGTCATCTTCCCATCTTCCAGAAATATGTTGGTAACCCTTCTATGCAATTATCTCCTCACCTACTGTCTCTCTCCTATGAGTTTATACTTTCAAATGTTTATTGTTATTTTAATGGAGTTTTTGGAAATAATGGAGGTAAATACATGTTTTCATTAATATACTTTAAAAGCTATTTGATATTTTGAAAAAGTAATCACCACCAATAACCTTTAATATGCCATCAAATATAAGAATACCCTAGGTGGCTTTGTGGGTTAGGTGTCCCACTCCTGATTTCAGTTTGAGTCATGATCTCGTGGTTGTGAGATCGAGCCCTGAGTCAAGCTAAGTGCAGAGAGTGGAGCCTGCTTGGAGTCTTCTCCTTCTCTCTACCCATCCCCAGCTCATGCATGCTTGTGCTCTCTCTCTCTCTGCCTCTCTTTCAACATACATTAATAAATAACCTTAAAAAAAAGAATACCCTAATTTTGGCAAGAATGACTCGCATTTCACTCTCTGATATCATCTGATTTAAGTATATTTTCTTATACAATGGGGGTTATTTTACATCTAGTTTATTAATATTTTCCCCTAGGAATTGGTATTGACTTTTTTCATGCTTTTTATCCATATCTAGGGAGATTTTTTCTTTTTTTTTTTTTAATTTTTTTTTCAACGTTTTTATTTATTTTTGGGACAGAGAGAGACAGAGCATGAACGGGGGAGGGGCAGAGAGAGAGAGAGACACAGAACCGGAAACAGGCTCCAGGCTCCGAGCCATCAGCCCAGAGCCTGACGCGGGGCTCGAACTCACGGAACGCGAGATCGTGACCTGGCTGAAGTCGGACGCTTAACCGACTGCGCCACCCAGGCGCCCCGAGATTTTTTTCTTTTGATATATTTCTGTAATTAATTATTAATGAATTCTTGACACTAAGTCATTCTTCCTGGCTGAGGTGAATTATTCTTTTAAGATATTCCTAAATTTAATTTGCTATATTTTACTGAGACTTTCTGCCTATATATTCATAGTAGGGATTGGCGTATAGATATATTTTTGTGATATTTTCTGCTAAGTTTTAAATTCAGAATTATGTGACTTTCAAAAAATATTAGTTGGAATACTTTCTATCAATTTCTATCTATTCAAACAAGAATTTACTTTTTAAAAATTTGAACAGCTTACTGGTACAAATACTTTGAGGAGTAATTCTTAAAAAAGTTTTTTCCAAATTTCTTCCATTTCAGATATGTCAGTCTTTTACTCCAAAATTATAAGTAGTCAACCACCAAAATTTTGTCTGCTACCAAGTTTCACAGAGAATCAGCTTATGAATTCTATTTTTATTAATATTTGTATACCATTATAACTTCTTTATTAATTTTTAAAATAACAGTGCTTTACACTTATTCCTCATTATATATCCAAAGGTTTTTAAATTACTTTTTTTGAAGAAATAACTCTTCACATGAACACCACCTTTCATGGTGTCTTTAAATTTTGTTTTTTTATCTCATCCAACTCCCCTTAATATTGTTATGTTTAAACTTTATATTTTTTAAAACATCCTGTGTTGGGTTTTATTTTTTGTAGTTTAAAAATGAAATAATTTGCCACCATATATTTGCCTGTGAATTCAGCTTTGTTGTATTTCAGTAGGATTTTTCCCCCTTGAATAGCGTTCTTATTTTCTAAATGACTCACAATTAGTTTTAATTGACTCTGACCCAACTGTTCTGAAGGGTATATTTCTTCCAAGTAATTGTTTATTTTGTGTTACAGCTTTGTGTTAATAATTTCTGTTTTTATTACATTATAATCAGAGAATATGGTCTATCTAATATCTCTTGGCACACATCTTAATCCCTAACAATACAAGAAACTAAATTTGGCATGATAAATAGACTTGTCACTCTCAGGTAAATACTTTGAGTCAGGACCTTTGTAAAGTTTATCTTTTTCACAATGAATGTTTTATCAAAAGGTCTTCCAACTTCTGAAATAAAGCCTTTCTCAGTGTTTTATAAGGTACTTGTTGATTTCTTTGCCCCTCACAAAATTATTAGCTCATAGTCCATTGTACATGAAAAAGAATAACTTCCTCTAGCTTCAACACAAAAGACAGACTGAAATGAGTAGTGGGTTTTTTTTCAATCACTTAAATAACCACCATTTTGAAGTTTTAAAAAATTTACAGATGATGGGGTACCTGGGTGGCTCAGTTGGTTAAGCACCTGACTTTGGCTCAGGTCATGATCTTGCAGTTCATGGGTTGGAGCGCCATATGGGGCTCCAAGGTAACAGCTCAAAACCTGAAGCCTGCTTCAAATTCTGTCTCCCTCTCTGCCCCTCCCCCGCTCGCGCGCGCGCGCTCTCTCTCTCTCTCTCTCTCTCTCTCAAAAATAAATAAACATTTAAAAAATATATTTTACAGATGCATTATTTGAAATCTATAGAGGCTTAATGACTTGCCTACCATCTTACATCTAGTGCAGAGCAGCCAGAGCAGAACAATTTTTTTTTGGGGGGGGTGGAGATTTTGGATTCTCATGCCATAGTCCCCTTCCAATGTGCTCTCTCTTTTTATTGGCCCAACTATAGAATGTAGTCACTAATTTTATATGTTTCTCATTGATTTGATTAGAACAATTATATGCTGGAAGAGAAGCAAAAATGAAATTGAAGTGACTAGGGGAAGAATTTTTAGAAAATATCACACACACACACACACACACACACACACACACACACACACTTAAACACAGCTACAAATTGCAGACTTGTGAAAAAAATGAAAAATCATCTTTGAGATGGGATAGGAAGCCTCTCAGTGGAGCTCTGGTTATACATGCTATGTTATAATATTTACTAGTCTACAAGAATATTTTAGTTGTCAGTTTGAAACATTTAAGTGAGGAAATAATCAGGAAAATTATTTCATATCTACATATAGTTCCTATTCCTCTCCTAGAAAGAATTTTAATTACAACTAAAAAAAAAAAACAAAAAACTATTTTTTTAAACCGGCTTAAACTTTTGAATGCCTGGCAAATGTGGCCATGGGAGGTATACTGAGCCTGACAGAAGTGTAGTGTGTGGTTCCAGGCCTGGCTCTATGACTGTAGCATCTGTGACTTAGCTTTGTGATTCTGGATGTTTCTCTAGACCTCCCTTTCCTGAGAGGCTTTGCACAGATAGTCCCTACCATGCCTTTGGACTCAATTTTTGTGAAACCGAAGTTTGCAAATGATACTGTTCTTTATTTCAGGTGATATTTATTCAGAACTTGTCCAGTGCCAGGCAACAGGGCTAGATAATGGATGATATGAAAAAGGGTAGTTACAGTCCCGACCTACAACAAATGCACAGCTGCCCACACTCTTTCTTCACCTCAAACAGGATGACTATGTTATCATATTTAAAACAGTCATGATTCTAATATGTTTTTCTTTTTTTTTTTTTTTTCAACTGTTTTTTTTATTTTTTTTTATTTTTGGGACAGAGAGAGACAGAGCATGAACGGGGGAGGGGCAGAGACAGAGGGAGACACAGAATCGGAAACAGGCTCCAGGCTCTGAGCCATCAGCCCAGAGCCTGACGCGGGGCTCGAACTCACGGACCGCGAGATCGTGACCTGGCTGAAGTCGGACGCTTAACCGACTGCGCCACCCAGGCGCCCCTCTAATATGTTTTTCTTATGCACACAACAGCCACTTTGGAACTTCTTTGAGAATTACTTAAAGGTGATTAAAAGAAAGAAAAAGCTAAACATCTCTGTTCCAGCCTGCAAGCCACAGCATAGGTTAAAAAGTTACATTTAACCACACAAACAAACAAAAGGTGGTGCTATATTCCTCAGCTCTGTTTTTGTCTGTAGTTGTTAGAGTTATTTTAAGTTTTAATTTAAATTATGTATTTCCTAAAAATAAGTTAACTGAACATATTGCCTTTTCTTATTTAAAAAAAAAAAACCTTTCTATTATGCCGATAATATCAGAGATTAATAACAAAAGTAAAAGATAATTAACCAGAGACATTTAAAATAAATGGAAATCAAAATGCATTGCATGCTTGATTGTTTGACTAAAATTAAACAACTAATCTGAATATGACTGATGGGGATGTTGCTGGAGGAACAATTAAAACTGTGTAACTCTGATAACTTCAATCAGGGTATGTCTCTTCTTGTTTTCCATTTGCCTTTTGTTATTTATACCTGAGATGCAAAAAACATATAATCGGTTTCTCATCTCTGCCTGTGGTTGTGATGATAGGGAAATCAATCGTTAATTGGTCAGCTCAAACTGTACTCCTTTATTTATTATGTCTGTGTCTCTCCCTCCTTGATCTTAAATTTCCTTATGATTCTCCTCAGGATTATTTGTTTTATGTGAGTAAAACCAGGATGCTACAGTGCTAAACTTACTGCTTTGCCATTTGTTTCAGATTATTCTTCCTACATGCTCCAATTTGCATAACTTTATTGTTTTGTGGATTCTAAGCTTGTGAATTTATTACCAAGGCACCTGCCAGTGTTACTGTATTTAAGGAACTGTCAGCAGTTTCTATTTTGGGGTTCTAAGTTGGCTACAAAAATTTACTCTGGGCTGAATTTTGGCATGTGTTATAGGGTAGCAAACCAAGAGAAAATTATTTTTAGAAAACAGGGAGAGAATGGTGGGGAAATAGTTTTTTTTTTTTTTTGAGGTATAGAAATATAAAATAGAAAACAGAAGTTGGTGGTTTCAGAAGTATTCTGGAAGATTAATTCTCTTTGGTTTTTCTGAAGTTAGTACCTTTTCAACCCATTACTCTACATTGCAGACTCATGCCTTGAGGGATTATGGTAAAACATTAACATTATTGTTCTATTTACAAGCAAAATATCTTGTATATGCATTAGTTTCAATAATGGGACAAGAGTTTTAGGAGAAAAAAATCGTTGATTTAGTAAAGACTAGACTAGAACCAACAACAAGTTGAAGATTCCTGGCAAATGACTAAGCACCTGAAGTATGACCTTCAAGTGTGTCAAAAGGAGGTTCTTCTTACCCCACTCCCCTTCTGCAACACATAGTCACTATTATCACAAACAGCTTCACTAAATTTGGAAGAATGAGGGATACTCTGAGTTTCATTTGTCTCTGGGAAGGAGTCTTCACAGTCCATAAACATTTATTTGGCAAGCAAAAAAAAAGATTCATCAGCATATCTAGAACTTTTGCAACATAGTATAATTGGAAAGTTTTATTTTTCCAAAGCATCAAGGCAAGGAAGGAGTGTCATACCCTTCCCATTACCCACACAGATGTGAGAGACCATACACATACACATCTTAGAATGAAGCAATAAACTATGGTTTATACTTTATACCTCATGTATCTTAGAATTTAAAAAATATACTATTTCTAAAGTAGAACTCATAAGAGACTTATTATAAACTGATAAACATTTCTTGAGCACCTTTTTGGGGCAAGGCACTCAGGTAGAGAGTTGCGTTAGTAAGGTATACAAAATTCTGGGGCAGGGATGAAAGCATAATATGAAATGAGGAAAAGAAAGGGAAGTCTATCATAGACACAATCTGCATCCAAACACTGTCTTTGGGAAGTAAACTCTGGTCCATAGTTTCAAACAAGCTAGTCCTCTGGCAGCTATGTCACTGTTGTGAAAATCGAGATGTCAAAATAATCAGAGGCTAACTTCAAACACTGAATCATACAATCCATTCCATTCTCTCTTCATACCTTTCTCATCACGTGGCCGTTCGGGTATAATTTGATTTTCCCTGCAGAAAATTTTGATTTCAGGTATAATTTGATTTTCCCTGCAGACTCACTTTCAGTGAGTCACCACTGAGTAGGCACAGATGTGCGTTCTAAACCATTTGGAGCAAAGAATTCTTATTAGACACCAATATATTTGCATTTGGGTTTATACATTAATATCTTGTGAGTTGGTTAATGCAAGCCTGTCTCTGTATGAGAGCTCTAGTCTCAATATGCTAACCAAATAAGTACCTAGACCCTCATTGCTAAGGTCCACACCCTACAGCCTACAAGTCCAGTCCTGACACATGACAGGAGCTTAATGAATGAGTTAAGGCAGTGCCACACTGTAAAAGCCCCTGGAGGGTAGCATGTCCTCTCTTGGTAGCCCACTTAAGTTACTATGCAGTTTTCTCTCCAATTTCAACAGGAACTAAAAAGTTCAAAGAGAAAAATAGTCATGGTTTGAATTTTTACAATTTCATTTGATTTTACTGAACTCCAAAAATAAATGAGCTAAAGCAAAGAGGCTTCCAAACCATACCTCATTTCCACTCTGATGTTTTTCAGTCTCATAATTACTGCTTAAATAAATATCCTTTAAACCATGCTAGATTTTGTTTCCTCTTTCTACGGCAGCCTATTGCTGAAAGATGCCTTAGAGTACCTTCTCACACAACCTCCTTTTTCACAAAGGACCAAACTGATGTTATTATTTCATCCAATCCTATAACAATAAAAAAAGGAAATAAGTACCAAAAGTAGATTCAAATAACCAAGAAGTTGTTCCTCACTAATTAAAATCAGGAAGTTTGGTTAGTTTGATGTTATTAAGAAACAAAAAATTATTTCGGAGTAGCTCATATGTGTTTTTTGCTGTTCATCCAACTTTATTTGGTATAGGCTCTTCAAGTTTATCCTCAATTTTCTGGTTATTAATAGTTTTAATTAGCTTTTTCACATTTATGGGATGATAATAAAAACAGCAAGTTCCTCAGAAATATGTGTTTTTCTTTTAGTTTTTGTTTCCTTAAGCATAAAAATTTGCACCCCAAGAGTGAGGTGTTGCCCATTTCATGTTTTGTTTTGTTATTGTTTTAATTAGTGTAATGTTCCATGTTTTGGCTTTTAGTATCAAGTTTAACCATATGCAACTGCAATATCTATAGGACAACAGTGGTCAAAATCAGTAATTTCATATGACTCAAACTAATATTTACTTAAAATGTAGTTTTTACTGCAAATTAGCTATATGACAACATTATATTTTCTGGCCAATTATATCTAGTTTCTGATATGTAAGCCAAAAATAAGACATTTTAGTAAGCAGGTTAAATTTAATTTATAGCAAATAACTCTCTTTATCCTAAGAAATAAGTTGATTTTCCTAAAAACAACTACTTGTAATCATATAAGCCTTCTACATACTAACTGAAAATGAAAAAGAGATGTTCCCTTATTAAATGAAGAAAGTCTGATAAATTGTAAGTCAAACATAGAATGAGTTCAAATAAAAATCAATGTAAGAATTCATTTTTAGATATCCTGTCACATATTTCCATGGCATTTAATGGGTTATCAGCACATGGGAAAAGTGGAGGAGTGGGGAGGGGCTAAGTCCCTCCACTCTTAATTGCTTTTATATTTTGAGGTATCCCAAATCATGAAATCATGAAAATGGTGAAATGATGGAAAATAGGGCATTGAGAAGGAAGATCTACGTTTACCTCAATGACCCGTATGACTTAATCATTCAGTGAACAACCTAGTATCAGCTGTCCCCTGGATTCCAACTGGGAAGACCTCAGATTTCTACAAACTTTTCTACTCTTTAACAGGGAACATAACTAGAAATAAATGGCTTTCCCAGTGTGGTTTTGATTTGTATTTCCCTGATGAGGAGTGACGTTGAGCATCTTTTCATGTGCCTGTTGGCCATCTGGATGTCTTCTTTAGAAAAGTGTCTGTTCATGTCTTCTGCCCATTTCTTCACTGGATTGTTTGCTTTTCGGGTGTGGAGTTTGGTGTGTTCTTTATAGATTTTGGATACTAGCCCTTTATCCGATATGTTATGTGCAAATATCTTTTCCCATTCCATCAGTTGCCTTTTAGTTTTGTTGATCGTTTCCTTTGCAGTGCAGAGGCTTTTTATCTTGATGAGGTCTGTTGCTTTTAATTCTCTTGTCTTTGGAGATGTGTCAAGTAAGAAATTGTTGCACCTCAACAATTAAAAATAGATCGACCCTATGACCCAGGAATAGCATTGCTAGGAATTTACCCAAGGGATACAGGAGTGCTGATGCATAGGGGCACTTGTACCCCAATGTTTATAGCAGCACTTTCAACAATAGCCAAATTATGGAAAGAGCCTAAATGTCCATCAACTGATGAATGGATAAAGAAGATGTGGTTTATATATACAATGGAATACTACTTGGCAGTGAGAAAGAATGAAATCTGGCCATTTGTAGCAATGTGGATGGAACTGGAGAGTGTTATGCTAAGTGAAATAAGTCAGGCAGAGAAAAACAGATACCATATGATTTACCCATATGTGGATCCTGAGAAACTCAACAGAAGACCAGGGGGAAGGGAAGGGGAAAAAAAGTTACAGAGAGGGAAGGAGGCAAACCATAAGAGACTCTTAAATACTGAGAACAAACTGAGGTTGATGGTGGGTGGGGGGGAGGGGAAAGTGGGTGATGGGCATTGAGGAGGGCACCTGTTGGGATGAGCACTGGGTGTTGTATTGAAACCAATTTGACAATAGGTTTCATAAATAATTAAAAAATAGAAAAAGAAATAAATAACTTTAAAAGATGGAATTACATAAAAGAACATAGCCTATACACTATACAACTCATAACTAGACTTTCTAATAGAGATTTTTAAAACCTAAACAATTTAAAAGCAATGAGAAATCCAAAATATATATTCATTTTGGTGAGAGACCACATGCATTGTGATCAAGCTTCTGTTTCTAATCAGACCCTTTACTCTAGGTACCAAAAATATGCCAGCATGTTCTATTATTTGGGACAAAATCAGAAACATATAAATGGTGAAGAGAATTAAGAACTGATAGTTAGCTCCTAAAGAGAAAGTGACATATCCCCTGTGTTTGCATAAAGTAGCCAAGAAAATACTATAACTATTGCTTGACACCTGTTATCTAACTTACACTTCCTTCAAGCTTCACTTCTCCAAAACAATGTTTTTAAAAATCCTAAGAACGTTGTCATTGTAAGACAAATATATTCTTCCAGGTAATTTTTTTTCAAATATACAATTTTTGAAGAATGTAAGTAGGATTTTTCAATTTGAAGTTCTAAAAAGTAAAAACTGAAACCATTCCCAGACAAAAAAGCAATGTGAACTAAGACAACAGGTCTTTGTGTTCACTAATAGCAAGAACAATATTAAATAAAATTAACCATGTCAGAATCTCATTTGTCCAATTTGTCACCTGAGAATTGTTTTCACTATTTACAACATCTATGTATCGCGAATAAAACCTAGCGGAATTTATTTACTTTTGTCAAATGCCATTAGTTTAAGACAAGTAACAAAATGAGTTAAACATTTCTTTCAAATGATTATTTTTTTTTTAAATTTTGTTAACGTTTATTTATTTTTGAGACAGAGAGAGAGCATTAAGGGGGGAGGGGCAGAGAGAGAGGGAGACACAGAATCGGAAGCAGGCTCCAGGCTCTTAATTTCAGTATAGTTAACACAGTGTTATATTAGTTTCAGGTGTACAATACAGTGATTCAACAATTGTATACATCATTACTCAGAGCTCATAGTGACAAGTGTACTCTTAGTCCCCTTCACCTATTTTCACCCATCCCCACAGCCCCTCTGATATGCTTTATTTTAAATAAGTACCCTCAGTTAAAGTTGTTATTTTTTTTCAACGTTTATTTTATTTTTGGGACAGAGAGAGACAGAGCATGAACGGGGGAGGGGCAGAGAGAGAGGGAGACACAGAATCGGAAACAGGCTCCAGGCTCCGAGCTGTCAGCCCAGAGCCTGACGCGGGGCTCGAACTCACGGACCGCGAGATCGTGACCTGGCTGAAGTCGGACGCTTAACCGACTGCGCCACCCAGGCGCCCCTGTTATTTTTTTTCAAATAGAACATTTTTTACTTGAAGCATACTTCAGAATATATATATATATATATATATATATATATATACATATATACATATGTGTGTGTGTGTGTGTGTGTGTATATATTCTATCCAAGAAAAATAGAATACACATTTTCCTCAAGAACACACACAAGAATCCCCTGGTTAAGTCACATGAAAAGAGACATAACAATATTACAATTTTAATAAGAATGAAATCATAACAAGCATATATTTTCCAACCACAATGGTAGAAAACTAAAGATCAACAATAAAGCTGGAAAATCTACAATGTAAATATTAAGTATTTAATATATAAATATTAAACACACTACTGCCCAGTGGGCCAAATAAGAAATCAAACAGCAAATCAAAATGTGTGTCAAGAAAATGAAAAAGAATACACAATATTCCAAAACCTATGAGACACAGCAAAAGCAGCTGTTAGAGTGAAATTTATGCTTTAAATGCTTGTATTAAGAAAAAAAAAAACGTTCAAATAAACAACATCATACTACAAGGAACAAGAAAAAGAAGAAACTTAGCTGAAATTTAGTAGAGGAAGGAAATAACCAAGGGGAAAAAAAAACCAAAATACTTGTGCACTAAACTCAAATAAAATGCAAGGATATGTACAATATTACTGAAACAGTCTTCAAATTCAAAGCTATCAGCTTCTGCATTAATCTGACAATTTTCATCATATCAGGGGAAGGGACTGAATCATTACGTGTCATGGAAATTGTCTTCACTTTTATCCTACATCTCCTTTATATTTTTTTAAACATTTTATTTATTTTTGGGAGAGTGCAAGTGGGGGATGGGCAGAGAGAGAGGGGAACACATGATCCCAAGCGATCTCTGTACTGGCAAGCTAACAGCAGCGAGCACGATTTGGGGCATGAACTCAGGAACAAACCACAACACCACAACCTGAGCTGAAGTCAGATGCTCAACTGACTGAGCCCCTCAAGTGCCCTCTGCAACTCCTTTAGAATATTTTCTGGTTTGGGGGTTTTTTGGAAGGTGGCAACAGTAGAAGAAGAATAGGTATAGTAATAATCCTACACATATACACATCTCTGTCTCAGATACACTAAATGATGCCAGTCTCCTGTATTTTAAGTATTCCTTTAATTCATTTTGCTGCTAATACTTCCAACAGTAATAAGTACATTGTAATCACTATACAGAGTTTAATGATGTTCTTTCACTAAACTGTTACTTCTGGCTGTTGTAGTAACTTGCAATGATAAACTTGACAAGATAAAATCAGTACTACCTAAGGAAGAGTAATTGATACATCAATGTTTTGTTCATAATGTCAACAGGGGAAACTGTAGGCCTTTGTTTCATTCATTGTTTTTTAACTCAAAAAAGTAGGGTTTTATTTTCAAAAGCGCTGAGCATCCAAAATTAAGGTAATTGTACTATTTCCATTCACATGCTTTGTCTTCATCTTGATCTTTCTCTGAGTCTCATAGACTGAAAATACTGGGTAATTTTTATTACCTTTTGGTACTTCTTGTACCCTTTTCTGTTAGGCAATGATTCAACTTGTACTTGTAGGTCAATTGTCCCTAATTTAGCTCTGCACTGACATACATGTTAAGCTCTGCAGTTTATTGCATACAGAGGATAGCAGAAAAGGAAATATGTTCATGGTAGCTTTAAGAACTTTCAGATTTTATCAGTCAGAAAGGAAACTTTATACTATTTTCAGTTTGAGCTTAAAACACTTTGTGGTATTTTAGCATTTGGTATAGATGTCTCATGTCACTTATCACATTATACCCTACATGATAATTATTTCTGTAAATACTAAAGTTGCTTTAGGGACCTCTAAGTTCCATAAGGGCAAGAATTATTTCTTATTCATCTTTTTATGTTTTACAAAAATGCTCCTCAAATTTAATGTGCACACAAATCACCTGGATATCTTGTTAGAATGAAGATTCTGTTCAGCAGTTCTGGGATGGGGCCTGAAGGATTGCATTTCTTTCTTTTTTCAAAAAAAAAATTTTGTAAGACTGGCTCTGCCTTTATTATTATTTTTTAATTTAATTTTTTTTATTTAACTTTATTTTTTATTTTTAAAATTTTACATCCAAATTAGTATATAGTGAAGCAATGATTTCAGTAGATTCCTTAATGCCCCTTACCCATTTAGCCCAGCCCCCCTACCGCAACCCCTCCAGCAACCCTCAGTTTGTTCTCCATATTTATGAGTCTCTTTTTTGTCCCCCTCCCTGTTCTTATATTATTTTTGTTTCCCTTCCCTTATGTTCATCTGTTTTGTCTCTTAAAGTCCTCATATGAGTGAAGTCATATGATTTTTGTTTTTCTCTGACTAATTTCACTTAGCATAATACCCTTCAGTTCCATCCACGTAGTTGCAAATGGCAAGATTTCATTCTTTTTGATTGCTGGGTAATACTCCATTGTATATATATACCACATATTCTTTATCCATTCATCCATAAATGGACATTTGGGCTCTTTCCATACTTCGGCTATTGTTGATAGTGCTGCTATAAACATGGCAGTGAATGTGTCCCATCGAAACAGCACACCTGTATCCCTTGGATAAATGCCTAGTAGTGCAATTGCTGGGTCGTAGGGTAGTTCTCTGACCAACTACCAGGTTTGCCGATTCTGGTCATCTGAAAACCACACTGTGAGTAAGTAGGGTATACAGCACCCAATATAAGCCATGAACCACTTAAAGGCATTTCTTTCAATTTTGACAGAAATAACCTAGTTACCTTTGGTAAAAAGTCAACAGTATTGAGTGCCTACAATGTACCAAATACAGTCAATAACTCTCACGTACCTAAGAGGTAAGTATTTTATTTTACCTCCATTTTACAGACAGGGAAAGAGGTGAAGTAATTTGCCTAAGTAATTGAACCCAGGTTTGCCAGATTCAACAGCTTCAGCTTTCAGTCACATCAACATAATTCCTCTTAGCATCTCTTAGCCATAATAAATGAGATTGGCTGGGATGTACTTTCTCTCCTTCTCTCTCAGAGAAAATCTCCCATCCTTCAAGGCCCAGCAGGACCCCACTTCTTTGATTTTCCTCCACTGTATGTAATTTCCTTACTTCCCTGGAGGTTTCCCAGAAATTAGTGCATCTTGCTAGTGTAGCACTTGCGAAGGAGTGGGGTCTTCTGATCTTCTTTGCCAGGTGTCTAAAGTTTTGAGAATTGGAATTTTGTCTTATTCAAAATTTGGTGATACCCCAATACTTAGATCATGGGAGCTTTTAAAAGATACAGTGTCCACACATCACTCCCAGGGATTCAAATTTGTCTGGTCTGGGTTACAGCCTGGGCATCAGCATGTTTGTAAAACTCCCCAGGGGATTCTAATGGGTTGTCAGGTGAGAATCCCTGATGGTGAGCCTCAAAGGACATAATGAGAGCTAGGATGTTCACTCTGGGGGAGGTGGGTATACTTTAGAGGGTTGTGACAAGCTCCCTCTGGCTGATATGCTGAGAATAGTTAGGGGAGTGGCAATAGAGGTGATGAGAAATAGTCATAGGTCTAGATATTTTTCCATGCTAGAGCCAATATGAATTGAAGACAAATTGTATGTGGGTCTAGAAGATAGAAATGGATGAAGCATAACTCCAAAGTTTTTGGCCTGAACAACTACAAGACTTGTTTGCTATTTACTAAGAGACTTTCGAAGGGATAAGTAACAGGTAGGTGTACATTTGACACTATACATTCCAGAAGGGGGTCAACCATCTCTGAGGTCAGTGTTATTTAAAATGGAACCTGCTCTTCAGTAATGAAGTTCTTTTCCCCATCATCATATACTCACTCTCTTCCCTGATGTCCTTCACTAAACCAGGCTCCTTCTCTTCTCCAAACTCCTGTTCTTCCTAGAGTCCTTCTTTCCTCTCATGGATCCTCTCCCAAGTTTTTCCCTATGCTTATTGGATGATTTTTCTCCTGATGGGGAACCATTCTTGTTTCTTCCTGCATCCTGAGACTAGCTGCTGGTTTTCTCTTCCACAGCGACCACACATTTTACCCTCAATTCCGTTCTTAAATCCTACTTACTGTCTGTTTTTGTCTCCTGTACCCTAACTAGAAAAACACATTGGATGTCCCTACTGAGTCAGCAATCAGCATGCTCTATGCCAGCATACTGTCAAGGTAGAAATGAACACTCTGTCTCTGTCTATAGAATTAACCTTTTCAGTATGAAAATACAATCTCTTGGTAAGTAGGAGATAAGAGCTGCCGTGTATCAAAAGTGATATGCTCACATTAAGTAAAACCTGAAAATTATTTTCCTTGATAACCAGCGATGCATCTAACTATATTCCTGGAGGGAAACTATACTCTGCAGTATCTAATATGGTAATCCATAAAAATGAGCTACTCTGTAAGTCTATGATCATGAAAATTGCACTCACTACCCCTTCTTTGATATCTAAAAACACATTTTCCTATGCCCAAAGTCTGTGATTATGAAAAAGAAACAAACTGAATAATCCAAATTGTACTGCTCACATTCAAATGCTAAAGTACTAGACTAGAAAAAAAAATTTTTTTCTGATTATGCCATTACTGTATAGATGAACAGTGTTTAATGCTGCTAAATCTACCAAAAAGAAAGGATCATTTCAATGTTATCTTTACCCATAGATGAGATTTTTCTACACGTAACTGTCAGAAGATGTTTTACATAAAAGAGAAAGGACCTTGGGAAGCTTAAAGAGTTAGAAGCTATATACATTTCTTCCACTAGAAATCTTAAAGGAATTCTCACCTAAAAGAAGAGTAAAATAAATTTAGCTAGTTTGAAATGTTAAGTATCTCTTTGAAATTGAGGCTAATACATAATGGAAAGCAGAAATACTTCAATTTTGCCTTGCTTTTCATAAAAATTCCAACTGAAATATTCAAAGTTACAGCTCTCCGAGTTAAAAGAAATGGATAACATTTATGTGGTTCTATTGTGCATCAGCGTGCACAATTTGATTGAAACTTGGTGTAGCTGAGGAGAGAAAAGTTAATAAGGCAATTATTCATGTGCTACCTGAAATCAGACAGGAACGTGAGCCTTCCACAAGACACAATATACGGAGTTACTCTCACAAGGACTAATCTATCCAAAACTCACCAGTACATACCATTTATTTCTTTTTTTAATGTTTTTTTTTTCAATTTTATTAATCTTTTATTATTTTTTTAATATGAAATTTATTGTCAAATAGTTTCCATACAACACCCAGTGCTCATCCCAACAGGTGCCCTCCTCAATACCCATCACCCACCCTCCATCAACCCTCAGTTTGTTCTCAGTTTTTAAGAGTCTCTTATGTTTTGGCTCCCTCCCTCTCTTTTTTTTTTTGGGTGGGGGGAACCTCATGAAGATAAAAATCTTCTGCACTGCAAAAGTACATACCATTTTGATAGTGCTCTCTACACCAAATCAAGCAACCACTTTCCAATTTAATTTTATTCTTATAATTCCACAATCATACACACACACACACACACACACACACACACACACACACATTTTCTTAAAGCTTACAAAATAATTGTGTGGTTAAAATGAAATGATCTTTAGCAAAATAAAAGGCATCACCCCTATTAAATGGCACCTGTTCTTGAGTTTACCATCAATTCTGAGCTCTTCTTCACTTGCCCACTTTTATTCCACATACAGCATGGAATGTAAGTGTTGAAAACATGTGAGACTAGGGTAAGAAGATGAATGAAGCAGGAGGACGGATGATGAAAGGAAAGGATGAGAAGATAATGAAGGTTCTGAAGGCCTGGATTTAGCCAGAAGGAAAGAGAATACTATGAAAGGGAGGAGGCAGAAAAAAAAAAGTAGTTATAGACACTAAGAACGCTGTTCATTTGCCCTACTATTTAGACTCAAGTCAGGTGTGACTGGAACAGTAAGAAAATCTCGTAGGAAATCCGCAGAATCTCCTTAGGCCTTAGAATATGGATAGCAGGAACTATAAGTTTGAGCCATATGAAATTGCCTGACCTACAAAAATCCCTATTGCATATGGTTCAGCCTAAGATAAACATTTGCATAGTCAATGCTAATTATCTGTGCTCTCTCCTCCTCCCAAGCATGACTGGGATAAATATGCTGAAAAATGGGCAATTGGAAAGTTCCTCTAAGGAGGCTATAGGACTGCTTGAGCACACACTGCTAGCCACAGACAGAGCAGGGATCAAAAATCAGAGTTGACCCCCAGCCCAGGACTCCTTCCATAACCCTATGCAATAGAGGGAGGGTCCAAAGAGAGAAACAATGTGAAAGGAAGAGCAAATGTCAGACTTACCTGCACACTCAGAATTTCACTGAGGGACGAAATCATATCTACCAAAATAGAGCTCGCTTCTTCCTCATGTTACCAGAGAACAATGAATAAAAAATGAGTCATCTGAAAGAATGACATTTCCCCCAAGTACCATGATTTAGTGGCATTTTTTAAGAGTAAATCCCAAGTTTGTCAAATTCAAGAGTCCTTTGCTGGTGATTAGTTAACATGGTTGACAATAAGGGATACTTTAAAGAGCTACCCAATCCAACCATGACACATCTTTCAGGGCTGGACAAGAGAGCCAGTGCAAAGGATTTTATGCCCTCAGTCATTATTACTGTCATGAAAAAAAAGAACTCATCCTATTCACAGCACAATTTCTCTGTTAGCTGAAAGTTAAAGACAGATTTCCAAGTCCCATGATGGTGTCACTAGTGGATTCAATGAGAGATCAACCGTGGTGCACATCAAGGAGATAAAGACAAAGAATATAATCAAGTATCTGACCAACCCAAATTACTCACCTAAGCAGGTAATGTGGGCTAGGGAAGAAAAGTGCTCAAAGCTGATTTGGAAGATCTTCAGAGATCTCTTACTAGCCTCAAACTTGTTGAAAAAATTTAATGGACTATTACTATAAGCATCCTTGATGGTTACTGGGCACTACACCGGGGTTGAATGTCCTCAAGCATTTTTATCCCACAGGTTTGCTGATGAGCTTGTTAAAAGCTGGGCAGCTTACAGGGAGCAGCAAGTGCTGAAAGAACTTGGTCTTGAGAGAGAGAGAGAGAGAGAGAGAGAACCTTTTGTTCCCACCATCATGAGTTTTTCAGGTTATAAAATTTGGAACTGATAGTCGGTCCACAACAACAACAACCTGCTGCACTAACTAAAATAGATTGTATATGTGAAGAAAACAAACAAACAAACAAACAAACAAAAAAAAAACACAAAAAACTCTTCTCCCTCAGTTTGGGCTCCAAGAAAATAAAATCAAAATATTGGGTGAATGTTGTGGCTGTCTGTTGTTAAAGGCAAGGCTGCTATTTTTTTTAATTTTTTTTTTATGTTTTTTATTTTATATTTGAGAAAGAGAGACAGAGCATGAGCCAGGGGAGGGGCAGAGACAGAAGGAGACACAGAATCTGAAGCAGGCTCCAGGCTCTGAGCTGTCAGCACAGAGCCCGATGTGGGGCCCAAACTCATGGACAGTGAGATCATCACCTGAGCCAAAGCTGGATGCCTAACCGACTCAGCCACCCAGGTGCCCCAAGGCTGCTATTTTAAATAATTGCAAAGAAACTTTTCAAAAGCCCTAAATAATGGTTTCAATAATATTTAGGCCTTGCTCTGGATGGCAAACCCTTCTTCACCTTTTTTTCAAAAATGGGTGGCTAAAACATTTTCTGAGGGGCACAGTAAGATGCCTTGTAAATTTAGTCTTCTGTATTTTTGCTGGAGCTAAATTACAAGCATTATATTGGTAAGTTGTAAAAGTCAAATAAAGAAATTAAATTTAGCACAGTGTTTACAACGGTGATTTCTCATTCCAATAATTATGGGAACTCATAAAATTTAGGCTTTGAGAGAACAGCAGATTTGTTAGACTTATTTTTAAATTTATGGGCATCAACAAATAGGATAGTTTCCAAATATGTTATTTGATCTGATTTTTAAAATCTGGCTGGCAATTTACTTACAGCATTCACAAATTTCCATTTTATTGGTGACTAGATGAGCTTTTATTTGTAAATACACTGTGCCTACTTTTAAACTGCTTCTATGGCTTTAGAGTTTAGTCTAAATGCATAAACATAAGAAAGAAAGAGATACGTAAAATCTATTTTAAGATCTGAGAGGCAATTTTGAAAGTTTTACTAACCCCAAACTAATCTGCACCAGCCACAGAAACCATCTTGCTAGCAGCAAATAATAAAGAGAAAGTACCAAAACCAAATACCATAAAACAGGTTTTTGTTTCAACCATCAAGTGTGTTTATCAGCATACGACTGTAAAGCAAACAACAGTAATGACAACAGTACTGGACTATCAAACATTTTATGTTTATATCAGCGCTTGTCACACTTTTTTGGAAAGAGGCAACTCCTCCCTGCCACCCATGTGAATTCTGGTTGAGGAGGTCTAGAAGGGGCGTGAGAGTCTGCATTTAGAAATGCACAAATCTTCCTGTGTGATGCTGATGCTGCACACATTTTTATGTGTTACCTTCTTAACCATCCTAAGATATCTCCACTTACCAAGTAATGAAATGGAGGAAAAGAGAAATTTCATACAACTCACAAGTGACAGAACACAAGTCCCCTTATCTACAACATTTCACTGCCTTCACCTCTCAAGAAGAATCTCCCATCATCAATAGTTAATGCTACATACAAATAACCTACTAATGCAAGATAAATGGATTCAACTCCGTTTTAGAGCAGTTACAAAAACCCAGATGCTCAGGCCTTACCACCTTTCCCCGTCCCCCATATATTTCCTTTTTGATAAATGTGGTAGGAACTGAGAAGTCTAAATATTTTCATCACCTCCACAGGTGACCCTGGAAATCACCAAAGTTACTCATTTCTTACACTGTCCGAAGAGAAAACCCACTGCAATATAGGCCATCTGCATTCCATTTGTTACTGAAAATGGCAAATATGAGGTGTGGATGCTGATCAAGTATGTGGGCTTGAGGAAGGACACTTCTCTAAAAAAAAAAAGGTAGATATTTATTTAGCATTTTCTCTTGATGACAACACACAAGCTGTAACCTTTCAGTTCGTCTCTAGGCCTGAGCTATAGTCTTTTTGTAATTCTCCCTTATTTCATGAAAGACTCTAATCCAACATATGCTAGCACATCCAGCAGGTGTATGCAGAAAACCAATCCATTCTGAGATCTCCCTCAGAGGCCAGAACATCGGGATGAAACTGGCTCTGGTATGTTTCTTTTCCTCTATACTTTCATGCTGTTGCAACAGCAAGCATGTGTCATCAGAAAATATAATTAGTCAGAGCTCCTCCTGACGACCATTATATTTTCTGGAGTTTAGGTAAGGCAGACTTCTCTCCCCATTTCCACTTTTACAGGCAAATTTCTCCGTAGCCCCAATGATTTCAAAGCATTCTTTTTACTGGGCCATTTGTGCAAGATAGGACAATAAAATATAAGAAGAACTCTCACCAACACAAACTAGTTCAATGAAAAGAAATGAAACACAGATCGGGGTCTTACACCGTCGGTTCCCCGCAAAGTGGGAAATTCTATTCAGCCTTAACAACAATTCCACAGATTTCCACAATCTTTTCACCTCTTACTTTAAGACAGCAGTTGACTCCACAGTTATCAGAGAAAACAGACTCAGGACCAGGGTAGTGTGTCATCAGTGACAAACTGGAATCAGTCACTCAGCCCATGTTTGGGAAAGATACATGCAAGCAAGATACTACCATTTTTGTCAAGATTAAAAATAACTAGATATTCATATACAGTTTCTCTTCTCATGTCTTCAAAAATCTACTTTAAGATTCAAGTTTACCAGGCAGAAGTTCAGCATACTTTATTAGTAATTCCTTATTGAGAGTATATAAAGGGCAATGGTCTTAAGAGAAGATAACCAAGTTACTTTGTAGAATAATCAGAAACCCATGAACTATTACTGCTTCAGTTAAGAAAATCTGGCTGCCAGAAGTAAACATCTGACACAAAGCACATCCTTTCATTCACTATTACACACACAGGAATATTTTTAAATGGGTAATATTTTTAATGTAGTGTTATTCCAAAGAGGGCTCAATACTGACTTTGGGGGGGGGGCGGGGTACAGTGCAAGTACATACAAAAATCTGTATGTAACAGTCTCTTATGCTTTGGCTCTCTCCCACTCTAACGTCCTTTTTTTTTTTTTTTTTTTTTTCCTTCCCCTCCCCCATGGGTTCCTGTTAAGTTTCTCAGGATCCACATAAGAGTGAAACCATATGGTATCTGTCTTTCTCTGTATGGCTTATTTCACTTAGCATCACACTCTCCAGTTCCATCCACGTTGCTACAAAAGGCCATATTTCATTTTTTCTCATTGCCACGTAGTATTCCATTGTGTATATAAACCACAATTTCTTTAAAGTATTACCTCCCAGTAAGAAAAAGTATTACAAAATCTGTATGTAAAGTATTACCTCCCAGTAAGAAAATTCTAAATGCCATACTCCTGTACTTATGTGCATATTTTGGCAGATAACCCCAAACTGTGTGCAAAGTTATCAATGAAAATATTCTGTTAATAACACACTTAAGAGTACTTGCTAAGTAACATGTCTTCTATATATATTGTATAGCAAGTACCCTGCAGTTCAGTGTGGTCCCTGAACCAACAGCAGCAGAAGCAGCATCACCCAAGAACTTATTAGAAATGCAAATCTCAACCTCACCCCAGACCCACTGAATCAGTGTCTGCATTTTAACAAGATCCCTAGGTGACTCATAGGCACTTCACAGTTTGAGAAACACTGGTGTAGCAGTTATCAAGCTAGGCACTTTGTTTTTTAACTTAATCTTCACAACATTCCTACTAGCTAGATATTTTTCTTTTCATCATTACCACTTAATGGGTGAAGAAACAAGACATGGTAATAACTTTTCCAAAGGTCACATAAACAGGAAGGGACAAATCCAAACCCAGGGCCATCAGATACAAAAGCCCTATTTGTTTCTCTCTGCTGTGTTATCTTTAAGACAGAATGTCTTCCTTCAGAACCCACAAATAGATGTTGGATAGTATGCAAAGTTCAGTGCACCTTTCTCATGAAAAGCTTCATGATCTTCAACTGATTTTTCAAAGAAGTCTATGATCCAAAGATGTTTAACAATTACTTTTTGAAACCCTTCCTGTAAAAAAGTATAGGGGCAAGTAAACAAGTGAAAAACAAGCCGCAAAAATTTGTTTTCCTAACATTAATGCTTTACTCCTTGAAATTTGAAGAGGACCACCACTACAAATTAAAAAATCATATTCCAAGCAGCAATTTACATTTATACATTTCCTTTTAAAAATGTGTGGTCATGCAATTATTCTCCCCTGCTTTTTTTAGGACGCTTAAGAACTTATATAAAAGGAGAAACGAAAATGAGGGACACTTTGTGCTGAAACTTTTGAGTCTAACTGAAATTTGGTTCATCACTACAGATTTTTAAAAAACATGGTGGTTGGGGCACTTGGGTGGCTCAATCAATTGAGCTCCTGGCTCTTGATTTCGGCTCAGGTTATGACCCCATGGTCATAGGGTCAAGCCCTGAATCAGGCTCTGTGCTGAGCGTAGAGACTGCTTAAGATTCTCCCTTTCCCTCTGTCCCTCTCCTCCTTACTCCCTCTCTCTCTCTCTCTCTCTCAAATAAAATTTAAAAAATGACCTTAAAAGAAACCATGGTGGTCCAAAGCATAGCTATTGGAATTCATCTGTTATCCAGGTTTGAATTTTAGCTCTGCCACGTGTTGTATCTTGAGCACGTCATGTGGAATCTTGAGCAAGTCATGTGGTTTTCTAAACCTTAGTTTCCTACTATAAAATGAAGATAACAACACCACTAAGCCCTATCCCTGTTGTTTTGTTATATAAGATAATATAGTCAGTGGGTCTAGTGAATTGCCTGGCAATGTAGTAAGCACTCAAATTTGCAGTCAATTATTACTCAAAGTGCTGTATCTTCTCAGTGATTATTATGTTATAAATACACTTCCTGGAGTTCTTCCAAGATCCAAGAAAGCTGTTCATCAGATTTTCTAATCCTTGTAAATGAAAGGATGGGAATTTAAGGAGTGAGCACTGGCCTAAAAGCAAAGGGAAGGAAGGGGAGGGGAAATTTAAACTCCTTTCAGTTACATTTTTATTATGAATCAGTGGTTCTCAAAGTGTGGTCTCCACACTAGCAGTATCATCTTCACTGGGTCCTTCTTAGAAAAACCAATTCTCAGGCCTTTCCCCAAATCCACTAAACCAAAGCTTCTGGGGCTGGGACCAGCAAAAGTCTTCCAGCTGAGTCTAATGCATGATAAAGTTTGAGATCTGCCAGTATAAATGGAAAAACGCATTGGGCAAGGACCATCTGAAAACCAGTATACCTCCACACAGTCTCCACACTCCATCTTTGGTGTGTGGACACCCGAAGCTGTGATTAAATCTCTTGTGATCTGTGACATATATCATCATAAGGATCTTCTCAGGAAGGAAGGAGGAGGAGACTGGGAAGGCAGAGGAAAGGCACATCTGCATAAATATGCAGCTCTCAACTTCCTAAAGTAGGGTTATCCTCCTAGAAACTTTCCCCACGTCACCAAAGGGGATTAATGTCATCATTAAGTTATGTAGGGCTGTGAACAGTTGCATCAAAAGAACATATCCTCTTTTTCTTTTCTACAGAAGTAAGTGTCGAGTCTCTGATCCTAGCTTAAGGCCTGTATTTTACTAGGGGAAAATGGACATCTACTTAGGTTTTAAGCAGAGAGGTGTTAACCAGTGGGAAGGAAAATGGGGGCATATAAAGCACAGAGGTTAAGAGTGTTGACTGCAAAGTCCTGTTTGCCTGTTGTCCTAACCCAGCTCCTCAGTTAGGAGCTCTGTGACATTGAACAACTAATGAATCATGCTTTGCCCCAGTTTCTTTGGTCTAAGGGGATAAGAACAATAGTACCCATCTTACATTGATGCCAAGGATTAAAGGAATTCACATACATAGAACACATAGAATAGTGGCTGGCATCCAGTAAGTGCTCAATAAATATTCTTTTTTTAAAAAAAAAAGGTAGATGAAACAGAATCAAAAAATGTTGGTCTCCTCTTTGTTAGCAGTCTTATAAAAAGGAATCCATTCCCTTTAACATGGGGGTTTAGACAAAGGCCTTATGTTTTCATATTCTGCATGACATTCACAATATGGTCACATCTTTATGTGGTTACTGTTAATTAATTATTTTATGTATCTTTGCCATGTTTTTTCAACCAGATTGCCAAGAAACATTGAAAACAAAGACACTTATGTCTCCTCATACTCCCCACTATGCCTTCCCTGTAGAAACTGCTAAACATATATTTATCTGTGATGATACACCACGAAAAATAAAAATCTGAATTACAAAATACAAATTTCAGCATTCATTTATTTTTAAAAAGACAGCCACAACATTAGAAATATATTTATGTAACGTATTACTAAACTTCTTTTAAGTTTTTTTCTAAAAATGCATTGACACAGCAAAAAATTTCTATAATATCAATCAGAGCAACTCAACCCCAACTGTTTAATGGAGCTACAGTTAAATCACCTTCTTAAAACATTGTAAAAAACCTACTCTTCAATAACATAAAAATGTGTTTATGACATTGAACATAAAGACTGATGAAGGTTATACTATACAGCCCTTCTAAAACCCCTTTAGGTTGTTTTCACTGATGCTCCAACAGAGATAAAAAAGAAAGTTATTACCTGAAATAAAACCTCAGCTTCAATTTATTGCCACATTTCCAGGCATCCCATATCAAACATAACTATAAATAGTAGGATCCTCAAACTGCAAGTCCAGTCTAATTTATAATTTATTTCCCCACTATTCCTGTCTTTCTGTCCTGGAATGCTTCAGACTGAAAGAAATACCATCATGTTTTACAAGTTGGGTTTAGAAACAGTCACTGCAGATCCACTACAAATGGGACATTGTTTCCATGGCTGGACTGTGATATGAAGATAGGCCAGGCACATAACTATCTCCAGAATACAATGGCTTACTTGCCTACATTTTCCTCCCCTCTGTCTCACATTGGAAACAGTACAGCTATGAGCTTCTATAGGACCTGTCACCAGGGAACTGTCCAACATACTTTGGCAAAGGAATTATTTCACCCTGTAAGAAAAGAGGATAGGAAAATACTAAGAAGAATAATCTCTTGCTTGGATGCTGGCCATCTAATTAAATTCAGAAGGGTATTGATTCTGTCCACTTAAATTAACTTTAATTTTATATATAACCAAATTATAGATTTAAATTAACCAATATAGATCCCTGAAAGTCCTCCAAGAAAGTATCACATGTCTCTAAATATAACTTTTAAAGTGAGTATGATTGATGTCTGACTTGGATTGTTGATTATTTTCTATTTTAACATAAAATTCCTAGCACAAAAGGATAAATTGAGGCACTGTTTTACGTAAGGTGAAGGCACAACTTAGCCACAAAGCAAAAACTTTCTAAAGCTCACTAAGGGTATGTTATTATTCCAGAGATTTAGAAAATATTTAAGAGTAGCATTTTAAATTAAATTGATAACATTTGTAATAGTTTCTTATCTAAATCATCATACATTATAAAAGCATTTACATATATTAAAATCCAAATATTTCAAAGTTCACACGTGGTGACAAGAATACCAAACCTGGAATCCTAAGTGTGGCTAACCAATATCTAGTTAGAATGTGCCACATCTTTACTAAATGCTGAGCAAGAGAAAATGAATTATTTGGATCTGAGCCTTAATAATTTTTAGTGTCAGGTCATCAATCTCCTGACAGAAAAATATTAAATTCTAAAATCACTTCTCAAAGAATTCACAGCATTGTTTTCTTCAGATTATTTGCTACATAGCACCAATTTTATTATCTCTGAGTTAGTGTGGATATAATGGAGTCAGAAATAATACAGAATAGACCAAATTACTTCTCCATACATTACTACCAACTTTCCACTTGATTGCCTTGCTGATCTATTTCTCTATAATTATCACTCACTAGTATTAAATATCTGTTCCTGAAATTGGCTAAAACATTCTCAACATGCAGAGATGACAGAAAATGCAGATGATAAAGAAATGTTTTCTTTGTAAAACTGAAAGAGTTCCCAGAACTGTTTTCAAAATAGAAGACCGGGATATAGGTAACTCAGCACTTCAGAAAATACATACCTCCATATAATTTTCCAAATCTCCATGAATTACAGGAATATAAATCTGAAAAAGTTCTAATGTCTGTGGGGAATAAAGCAGATAGAACTTTCAGAGCACACATATTTTGTCCTTCTAGAAATAAACATCCACCATCCCTAATCAACCCACTAAACTGTTAGTAAATTGTGTTTCTTGAACTCTTTTAAGGGGACCACTTTAATCTTCCCAGAGAAGATTGTCTAGGGCAAAACAAAGATTTCTTACCATGATTACCATTCAGAATCTAAAAATAGACATCCAAGAAAATTGAGATCAAGCAACTTCCTGACATAAACCTGACCTAATTCAACAGTCTGGTTTTTATCAGTCCTTGCTTAAGACCCAGAGGGTCATGAAGCTTCAAAGAATAAGAGACCCCACAGAGGACACAGAGCCCATGGACAATTTACGTGTAAAATAATCAGCCTTGCAAAAGATTAGAAATTACCTAACATCTCTTAATAGAAGACCTATTAAGTAAATTGTTTAAAAATCCATACAATGAAATACTATATAGTTGTGAAAAACAAAGAAGCAAGAAGACTTCCATATATGGAACTCTGAGAAGTATGGCAAGGGGAATAAAACACAAGGCACAGAAAATGTGTTATAACATGCTAATATTTAATACATATACACACAAATACACAGAGCACAATATTCTGGAGGACTACACAAGAAACAGGGAGCAGTGACTGATTCTGGAGAGAGGAAAGGAGCAATCAAGGCAAAGGGGGAGAAATACAAACTTTGCACACTGTGACTTTCCTATCTTTGAATTTTGTATGTGTATATCTCATACATAAAATCATACTTAATACCACTGGTGAGAATATAATGAAGCCACCCTTACATCTGTAGGACATTTGTACGACATATAAGGAGTCAGGACAAAAAGCCCTACAGTATTCAAATGGTTTCCATTTCATCGTTTCCTCATTCACCAGGAAGCTCCACATAACAAAGGCTGTTTCAACTTAGGGTAAACATCTTTTCCACCTACTGTTCCTTGGATTGTTTCAAATAAACTTCCCGTGGTAGCATAAGGAAGATAGTTTAGTGGCAAAAGCCATTTCCCTTCCATATTAATCTTCATCAATCTCTCGTCCAAAAGCTTCCCAGAAAAAGCATGCTTTCTAATTAGAAAAGGTGCCTGCATTGAAAAGGCAGCTCCAAAGCCAGTCCCTAGCCCTTTGTTTCTGAACCTTTCTATAAAGAAATTCTGAGGCCATCACTACAGTGACCCCATACTGGAGAGAAAAAGTCCCCATTTGGTACATCCCTCCTTGATAGTACTACAATCTGACAGCACTTAGTGGATGAGACAGAACATAGTGTTACAAGTGGGGGCTGTGAAGAGAGACTGTCCAAGTTTGAACCCTGATTTTGCCACTTACTAAGTAAATATGGACAACTTTCATCACTTCTGTGTGCCTATTTCCACATATGCAAACTGTAAGTAATAATACTACCTAATCTGACAGCACAACTTTTCATTCTTTAGGTTACAACCCATTAGAGTGAATAATAAAATTAATTTGCTGAGTCACAACTGGCACTTCTTTAATTAAATGAGACAGAAAAAAATGGAAAAGAATAAAAAAGAAAACATGAATTTTAAACATAGTGAAAGCTGATCATGAATTTTTTTCCATTCATATACAACATAGGGACTGGGGGGGCTCTATGTGTAAGGTGTCTCAATTTTTCACTGGGGGTCATTTAAACAACTTAAAAGTCTACTATAATTAACTATGAGGAAAAACTGTATTAATAAATACCAAGTATTTAATACTTTGCCTAGCACTTAGTAAGCACTCTCAGGATGAGCTTCTGTGATCCTTATTACAGTAAGAGTAACCAATTTTTGTCATCATCATCATCTATAGCATTCAGAGGTAAAAAAGTAAACTGAATATATAATTGATGGCAGCAAAAAAATTACATAAAATACAAATCTTAATGAAATATAATGATATTAAAATACCTATAGAGATAATTATGGTCACTTGGGAAAATTTAAAAACAGAAAATGGAATGAAATAATATAGCAGGTTTGTGTAACACAGTTCAGAGGAGAAAAACACCGAATTTAGGGAACTTCACCATTGGGTGAAATTAAACTCCGTGTGTGTGTGTGTGTGTGTGTATGTGTGTGTGTGTGTGTGTACATGTGAACGGGAATCATAAGGTTCATGATGACCTAGAGAAAATATCAACTTCTTATTCTTCTGATTCTATCTTTGCAAAGGGACAATCAATTATTACTTCTGCATCTGACCTGTAGCAATGTGCAGAAGCTAAGGCACTAAATCCAAATGCTGGACAGGGATCCCCCCAACTCTAAATGTTAACTTGTGTGTAGTGAGAATAAATGGGAGAGATTAAACATGAGTATCATATGTGTTTTGTTTTTATGCTTCACATTGTGATTTGAAAAATAAAAGTGGCATTCTGATTTATACATATGTTCCTTGGGAGTCTGGTGAGCATGAAGCTGTTACTGAGACACCGACCAGTTCTTTCTTTACTGACTAAACCCAGTTTCAAGACCACATGGCTAGAATGATATGGACACAATATGAAATGCTGTCACTCTGAGAAGACTTTCTGGCCCACCAAACATTCTCCTCCAAAGCAAGTTGTATCCCAATGGTTTTCAAAACTGTGTTGAGTGGCAGAAGCCAATCTAAAACCTTGTGATATGTATAACAGAAAACCAAGCTTCCCCTAGTGTATACAGGCATGAGGGGAGCCTGGAATATTCTTCCTGATTATTCCCCCACTAATTCCTTCTCCTTCCAGACGGCAGACCTTAACAAAGCTCCGTTGGACAGTTTGAAAGCCTCTATTCCATCTCAGTAGCTATCAAACTATAGCAGGCATCAGAATGATCAGGAAGGCTTGTAGAATCCAGATGGCTGAAGCCCACCAGTGTCTGGAAGGCCAGGGTTGTGAAGCCTGAGAATGTGCATTTCTTTTTTTTTTTTTAATTTTTTTTTTTTAATTTTTTTTCAACGTTTTTTTATTTATTTTTGGGACAGAGAGAGACAGGGCATGAACAGAGGAGGGGCAGAGAGAGAGGGAGACACAGAATGGGAAACAGGCTCCAGGCTCCGAGCCATCAGCCCAGAGCCTGACGCGGGGCTCGAACCCACGGACCGCGAGATCGTGACCTGGCTGAAGTCGGACGCTTAACCGACTGCGCCACCCAGGCGCCCCGAGAATGTGCATTTCTTACAAGTTTCCCAGGTGATGCTGATGCTCCTGGGTCCAGTGACTACACTTTGAGAACCACAGCCCTACCACCCCTTCAACACATTTGCTTGACATAACTTGAACAAGGATCACCTATACTTTATACCTTTGCAACTAATTTGAAAGTTCTAAACATTTTTATTACAATAGCATCCTAAAAATTCAACATACAAAGTATTTAGATTTGGGGATTTTTTTTCAATAAAGCAGTGTTTAAATCCTAGTGATTTAGCTTCATTAATTGAGAACACACTCACTAGGGCATGAGAAGGCTCTGATACAGTGCTATAGAAACACATTTTCCTAAAAGTTCTTTAGGTTCTATTTCCCTACAGAACAATAATGTTCCCTGTTTGGAAATAATCCCCAAATGTTCCCTCTTGTTTAAATTGCATGAATTCTTAACATACGTGGCACACATACTGTAATCTATGACTGAATGGAGCCCTTTCTGTTCTCAGGGAGAATGGAAGGATGTTATTTTCAGAAACAGTGAGGCTACCTTTCCATTTTTTTTTCTGACTGGCAAAATACTGCAATAAAGTATTGCTCAACTCAGACTGAAACAATTTTCCCATCTGTCAAAATATTTTAAATAGTATCAAGCTGGTATTACTTTGTCAAAACATTTCATCAGAAACAGTATCTAAATTTAAACAAGCAGTTCCTCGAACTATGTAAGTAAGGTGAATAAACTGTCACTGACACAATATATTTTCTGGAAAACCTGCAGTCTTGTTAGAAAGACCTTGAAGGAAATGGGTGTTTAAACCAAGGATAAATGTACATTGGGTAGAGACAAATGAACACTGCGTAAAAGGCTGAACATTTCATTGTCCTAGAAATGACACCCTTCAATTCTTCCCAAACGGCATAAAACAACCCCAGCTTTACAAATAATTCTCGTCAGTCTCAGTAAACCTACAATTTTGCCACAAAATATGAATGTTATAGGTTAATGCAGAGACCTCCACAAGCATAAGGACCTTGGGATTTGGAGTTGATGCTAATTCTCCCTTCAGCATCCATATGAGGTGGTATGGATCACCTGATGTTTCTGAGCCTCAGTTTCTACGTCTGCACACACAGGAAAAACCTGCCTCACAAGGCAGACTTGAGATATGGCACTAAGAAGTCATCTGATGGACTCAGTTTTCCTGCTTTCACATTCATCCATAAAACTCAGATTAATCCCCATGATTTGAGTTTAATTTGGGAGACAGTATGAATAACAGGAAAAATAATGTCTAGTGACATTTCATGTCAATAATTTACAGAATGTATATATTCTGGCTTTATACATTCTCTACTTCTTCTCGTTATAAATCTAGCACAAGAAAAGCACTAACAGAACATTCTCTCTAGGTCAGACCTACCTAACATTTTTTCCCCATAAAGGAGTATATCTCCAATTATCTACAGATGCTACCAAAACTTTTACATCCTTAAGGGAATTTGAAATTCACTGTATGTCCTAAATTCATGTCGTTTACCACGTTAGAAGGAAGTACAGTATATTTGTAGCAAATGATATTGTTTGCTGCAAACTATTCAAAGGTTAAGTAACTACAAACTCGCATTGAACTTTTTTCTCATAGGAAAAATGTTCATTTCTTATACCTGGTCAAACAAGCCTACAGGAATGACAATGAATGAAACGAGGTTAAAATAGTAAGATTTTGGGGTGCTGGGTGGCTCAGTTGGTTAAGCATCTGACTTCAGCTCAGGTCATGATCTCACGGTTCGTGGGTTTAAGCCCCACATCGGGCTCTGTGTTGACAGTTCAGAGCCTGGAGCCTACTTGGGAATCTGTGTCTCCCTCTCTCTCTCTGCCCTCCCTTCCTCATGCTCTGTCTCTCTCTCTCTCTCTGAAAAAGAAATAAAAACATTAAAAAATAGTGAGGTTTTTTCCTCTTTGATGTTTAAAATATTCTAAGCAGCCTTGGTTTTGCAAATTTCACATTCTAAGTAATCTCGATTGCCAGAACCAAGTTCATTATAGGAATTAAGAAGTCTCTAACAATCAAAATTGGTTCACAACACTGTTAAAATGTTTAAATATAAACATTGGGTATCTAAACATAAACTAAAACAAAGTGCTAAAATTTTTATTTAAATTGAGGAAACTGTTCATGCATACATTGAGGTTTTTATCATTCTTCACAGTCATAGGAAAACTTTTAACAAAGACACTAACTTACTCATAACATTTTCATATGTATGTATATTTGCCAGCTTCAGAAATATTTCTTTGCTTGTATTTGTGCATGACTTCAAGTATTTTAATTATCTAGAGAGTACATCTAGCCAGGTGGAGAATCACAGACATAGCATTCTTTTTTGCACAATGATCTTTGGTGTTAGTGAGGCACACCTGGCTGGCTCAGTCGGTGGAGCGTGAAACTCTTGATCCTGGGGTGTGAGTTCAAGCCCCACATTGGGTGTAGAGATTACTTAAAACTAAAATCCTTAAAAAATTGCATTAGTGATATATGTTGTTTTTATGTGTGGGATTATGGTTTTGAAAATATCACTATGATTTTGATTAATATGATTTTATAATGTCAGAAACTGTTTTTGGAATCTAAGTATAGCTAAGCACTTACTTTGAGAAAATGATATGGTATCTATAAGAAGAAGAGTTTTGACTTTTTAAAAAAATGACCCTAAACAATTATCATTATTCTCATAAAAGTCAATGTTCAAGATGACTGTTATAGCAAGAGCCTTTTTTAATATGAATCAGGTAGAAATTTCCTTTACTGCATTCCTTTTGTACCCTTGGATTGATCATTGCAAATGTCCATGCATTTGCATCTGCAAGTGTCAATTACTTGCCGATGGACACAAAACTCACAAATGGGTGAAGCCAGGACGATATGGCCCCCAGGTGGGTAGTCTTACCTTTCCCAGCCAAAAGAAAAGGGGTAGAACCATCCCACTCAAAGAGTATACAATCGAGCCAGGGATCCAAGACGTAAGCATAGAACAAGTTAAATAATAAAAGTGAGAAATAACAATTCAGCGAATTAAGGCAACACATGTCGCAATGTGAACTAAGCAGTGAAGACAAGGGGTGAGGTCAGTGTGGCTCAAATGAGCATGGACAGCTGCATAAAGAGGAGTGCTGAAGTAGACATGTAAAACAAGAAAAGTTTAAGCGGAGACATGTTTCACGTGTCCAGCATAACAGGAGCAAAACAGAGTCATGTGAGTAAACAATCTGGTTGGAGTGAAGGATTCATATTTAAAAAAAAAAAAAGTATTGATGAAACTGGACAAACAGTTGAAAAGATCGTGAATGTCTTGAATTAAAGTCTGGCAGGAATTAATCCTACCACCACTGGTATCCATCCCAAAATTGTGAGTAGAGAAGAACTTTGATTAAAAGGTGTTTGAGAAAAATATTCAGCAAAAGCATGAAAAAGAAGCTGGTGAGGAAATCCCCAGAGCTCTGTATGAAAGGCTTTAAAATCTACTGGTCAATTTCAAAGACCCATAAATTACTCAATAGTTGTTAAATATATCTTACTATTATCTTTTATTTTCTTACAAATGCTACAACTTCAGAACTACATAAATGCAGTTTTGGAGCTGCTTCACTAAGATTTACTTCTGAAAACATATGCTATAGTAGATGCTACTGATGGATCCTCCATATCTACTTGCCTTTACCACTTAGAACACCCTGGCCAGACTTTGATTTCCAACCTCCAGCACCTGTATTTCTTTCCCAGAGGCCAGAAGGGGCTGGGGACATAAACCCCACACAACCAACCCTGAGTTCTGCCCAGCAGTCCTCAACCAATGGCTAGAATCAAGGGTTGCCACATAAATATCTCAGCTCCCTCCCCTGGATGGAATATTTCTCTTTTTTTAATGTTTTGTGTATTTTTGAGAGAGAGACAGAGTACGAGCAGGGAAGGGGTAGAGAGAGAGGGAAACACAGAATCTGAAGCAGGCTCCAGGCTCTGAGCTGTCAGCATGGAGCCCGAAATGGGGTTCGAACCCACAAACGATGAGATCATGACCTGAGCCCAAGTCAGATGCTTAACCAACTGAGCCACCCAGGCTCAGAATATTTCTAGTGTGCATGTTATACATTCTTTCCCTCAGTTACCAGTAGAATAAGTCTTTAGTTATCCAGCATAGTAACTTCCTTGATATCTTCCCCCCACACATTCCCACCCCTGCTGTCTTCTACTCTCTTTCACATTTTCCCTATTAAAGTGTCCTAGACTCTGTTTCCAAATGACTTAAACTGGAATCCTTGCCTTGGGGTGAGGGTGAACGCAAGCTAAAATACACCATGGTGTTTCAGCCTACTAACCTTGGTTCAAGTTACCTCCCTTGTTCTAATAACCGCTCAAGACCCAGAAAGTACCTCCTTTCGCCCCTAGTCTGAGTTTCCCTGATCAGCCCAGCTCATTGCACAGGCTCCCTTTCCTAAAACTTTCAACAATCATAGCCTTTACTTTTAGGTGTTCTATATCATATGGTGTGTTATGTGTATGTCTTATCTTCTCATCCACTAGGCACTCACCTTATAGATTGAAACTTTGCTTCTTTGTATCTTCCACAAGCATAAAGCTGAGATTTGTGTCATTCAAATGGCTACTGATTACTACTTCTCCCTGTTGACTTACAGACCAGAAAACCTGCTGATAAAAGGGGAGTCATACTTTATTTAGCTTAGGATTTAGATATGGTTCTTTGGACACATATGGTTTGGCAGAATGAGAGAAGGTAAAAGGACCAGCAAATTTGAATCTAGCTTTCTGGCTTCTAAGTAGAAGCCCACTGTTCCAAACATATTTCCAGTTTCCTAATTTTTCAGTATAGAATGCAGAGGAAACTAAGAAGATTCATTTCTCTTTAATTCAAACCTAGTATCGCTCATCCATTTTCTTATTCAACAATTGTTTATTGAGAACATGTTATTGTCAGGCACTAGCATAGCAAACCTGTACATATTAGAGGGAAATTATGGTTTTTGCTGTCTGGCACTTATGGCTGAGGGTACAAATGAAAGAAGACAGATAATATGCAAGCAAAAACAAATACACACAAAAAAATGAGAATTATAAAACTGAGGCTATGAAATAAAAATACAGAGTCTAGTTGAAAAGAATGGCCAGGATAAAAAGGGGCTACTCAAATGGGGTTGATCAGGGAAGATCCTCCTGGCCTAAAGGGTAAGCAGACAAGCCAAGGGTGCCTGGGTGGCTCAGTCAGTTAAGTATCTGACTTCAGCTCAGGTCATAATATCATGGTTTGTGGGTTCAAGCCCCATGCCAGGCTCTGTGCTGACAGCTCAGAGCCTGGTTCCTGCTTTGGATTCTATGCCTCCCTCTCTCTCTGCTCCTCCCCCACTTGCGCTCTCTCTCTCTTTCAAAAATAAATGAAGATTGAAAAAATTTTGTAAAACAAGAAATTCAACCTCATAAACATTTTACCCTATTCTAATAAAGTTGAGGACTATGGCATCCTGTTTTATGAAGACAGATTACCTAACTGGGGAATATAGAGGAGAAAGTGGGGAGCATATACAAATATCCAGGACAGCATGCTTGATTCTGACACATCTTCCATTCAGGATACCACCCTTCCATTCTGTTTGAGAATTCCTCCTGGGGAAGTCACAAGACTTAGATAAGTAAAAATAGATTACCACTCTGTGTCCATTGATATTGGCATGTGTACTTGAGTTATTAAGTATTAACCATATAAACAGTATAGAAGGTGACATATTCCATGGTTTCATGTAAATAATCTAAGATTCAATGATTCATATTTCCTTTTTTTGTCACAGAAAAGCTACTTCTCTTCCACCTCATGGAGCATTTACACCGTAATGACTTATCCATGTGTCTGCTAGACATTACCTGTTAAATGTGAAGAAAAAGCCAGCGTTGAGTTCCTCACAGTATAATTCATAATATCTTACCTATACAAGGTATTCAATCAATGTTTGCCAAATGAATTAATAACACTATTAGTATTTATTGAATGCTTAATATTTTCCTGGCACTGTGCTAATTGTGGCTGGTACTGCTTAAGATTGTGAGCTCTGGAGTCAATAGTCTCTGCTTAACACCTGAATATGTCATTACTAGCTCTAGACCTTTGGGAAACTAATTTACAATCATCACTCCTCAGAGTTCCCATGCATAAAATCCAGACAATAATCCCTAGCTCGTAAATTGGTCATGAACATTAAATGACAGAACACGGCACAGTGCCTGGCATATTATAAATGCTGAACTTCTTCTTCTTTTTTAAGTTTTATTTATTTAAGTAATCTCTATACCCAACATAGGGCTTGAACTCACAACCCTGAGGTCAAGAGTCACACACTCTCCTGACTGAGCCAGCCAGACACCCCTAAATACCAAACTTCTAAACTCTTACATAATCCCGCAATAGTACCATGTAACACATGAAGGCACTCAATCTTTGAGACTCTGATCACATTACTCATGATGGGCAGACCTCAGATCAACCAAAATCCATGGGACTTTCTATCAGTCAGGGTGTAAGTTAACCTGCTGTAACAAAGAAACCAAATAATACAATGGTTTAAACAACAGAGAAGTTTATTTCTCTCTTGTGTAGCATGCCAGATTGGCAATGCCTTCGGCGACCAATACTCTTTACTCCTTTTGCCCTGACATCTCCTAGAACACGTGTCAATGTATGGTTGAAGCGGGATCAAAACCATCTGAAGTTTCAGACAGCAGGAAAAGAAAGGGGCAGAATGTAACAAACGAATGTCTTAAAGCATAGATGGAGGAGTGACACACATCACTCACATTCTGTTCCTAAGAACTTAGTCACATGGCCACATCTACTTCAAATGGGGACTGAGAATTATAGGGCCTTGCTGGTCAGCCATGTGCTCAGCTGCAATTTCATTTCCTTGGAACAAGGGAGAATGGATTTTGGTAGACAGCTAACAATCTCTACCATGGACTCTAACCCTATTATTTTCAACATAAAGAATCTAACGTCTCATTCCGTAACTACTCTGTTGCCATCCCTGAAAACCTAACAGTTTATCATGCAAGTTACTTGACTATGTTACAGTGGGGATGAATTTACTACACACTTAAAAATTACATGAGCTCGTGTTCTGCCCTTTCTGTGAAAAACCATCAATCTCTCAGTGTTATTGCATCCAATAAAATTATATGCTTTTAGGAAAAGGCATTAAAGACTGACTGACAAAAATCACAGTTCATATTTTATATGTGGGAAATTAAGAATCAAAAAGTTACTTAACTGAAGTCCTAACTAGTCTTAGATAGTAAGTCAACCAGATATAGAATCCCTAAAACAGAAGAGAATGAACTAACACTTTCAAACACCTATGAGTATTCTAGGTGCCTGAATTAATTCAAACAAATAATTCCTGAACACTCATTATGCCACAAACAGTGTGCATTACTAGAGACTAGACGCTGTCTATGCCTTCTAGAAGTGAGGTCCAAACTTTACACATATTCTGTTTAATTTTACCTCTACTAACACCTTACACAGTAGACATCATAAATGAGGAAACTAAGACTCAGAAAGGTAGTCAATTTGCAAATGTTACTCACTAGTTAATGGTGTCATGTTAAAATCCAAATCCTCTTGGCTCCACGACCAGTGCCCTTTCCATGATGTCCTGACTCCCGATTCAAACCACACCAGACATACTAGCAATGACTTCACCAAAAGAACAGATCACGCACTTACTATCATTATCTGAATTTTTTCTCATTTTCTGACTGAAATGATGCATAAAAACTACATATGCCAAGTGAGTCCCCACTGGAAACATGATCAGAGAACTGTGCACATGGGCATACGTCACAAGTGGCAATTAAGTGCATAAAATCAGCATGACTGACCCAAGGGTGTAAACAAACAAGCAGACTGGGGAGTATTATTAATCACATGCACACTGTCTACTTAATTGCAACTCGGGCTCTTAAAAGTTAGAAGAGAAATTTCCACTGAAGGAAATTTCCAACTTGGGGGTAAGATCTCTGTTTATAATACGTAAGTATTTTAGATACACATATGCTAATACGTATGACTTCAAAAGCAGTAAAGTTGACAAATATTTAAATGAATTACTTTGTCAAATACATGAGCAAAAAACGCTGTTATAAGATTTATACAAAATCCATTTTCTTATATTCTGAATTTTGTGATGGTTGAGAAGGAATAGGAAAACGCAGGTGTGTTAAGACCTTATCATTGAGAACATCTAAATAACAAGAGAGACTTTTTCCCATTCTATCATTCAATCACTCTCATTAAAAATAAGTACCTACTTGAGATATAGAAGGGTCTGACACTACCCACTTGAGGGCAGATCTACTTTGATCTCTTTGTCTCTGTCTCTGTAGCATTAGGTTTCAAATAAAAATATATGGTGATTCATTCCATACACATGTTTATTGTTGTACATTTTATATGTAAATGTATATGTAAATTCATACATTCAAATACAGAGGCAGTCAAAGTTTTTGTCTCTTTCTACATTTAAATGCTTAGATGGGAATATGAAAGAAAGTATTAAGCTATTTACTATTCCCAGTGGGATACTAAATGAAAGCTAAGTAAGTCTCCAGAATAAAATAGAGGATTAAATCAATTTATGCAAAAAAAATCTACGTGTCTAGATTGTTTTTTGCTGTAACTACATTCAGTGTAAGGTTAAAAAAAAGACAACCTCACATTCTATTATAAAATTCAACTTCAACTACCATACTTAAATTAACTTGCTCTGAGAATAGAGACATTAAATTATATCTTCAAATCACTTACACAATAGCTCACAATATTATTACCTTAAAATGTAATTCTGATACTTATACTGAGAAGCTGGAAAGTTCCAATTGAATGAGTTAACTTGAAGGAATATTCTTTTAAGCAATTTTACACAAAATAAGCATTATATGGTCATCCAAATGCATATGCAATAAACATTGTATTTTTAAAAATTGCGCTGCAGGAGAAAGTGGTTTTATCTAAAGAACAAAAATGTTTGCATTTCTTAACCTCAGTTTAAACAAACAAATTAAGTTCCTTAACTATACTTAATGCTCTCTTTTTTTTTTTTTTTTAATTTTTTTTTTCAACGTTTATTTATTTTTGGGACAGAGAGAGACAGAGCATGAACGGGGGAGGGGCAGAGAGAGAGGGAGACACAGAATCGGAAACAGGCTCCAGGCTCCGAGCCATCAGCCCAGAGCCCGACGCGGGGCTCGAACTCACGGACCGCGAGATCGTGACCTGGCTGAAGTCGGACGCTTAACCGACTGCGCCACCCAGGCGCCCCAATGCTCTCTTTTTTTCAGTTTATTTATTTTGAGAGCGAATGTGCATGTCAGTAGGGGAGGTGGGGGGGGGGGGGAGAGAGAGGGAGAGAGAGGATCCCAAGCAGGATCTGCACTATCAGCTGAGAGCCTGATATGGGGCTCCATCCCATGAAACACAAGATAATGACCTGAGCCTAAATCAAGAGTCGGACACTCAACCAGCTGAACCACCCAGGTTTTCCCACTTAATTCTGTTTTTGACAGTATTTTTCTCAGCACAGTTCATGAAGAGTTATGTGAGTGCTGCTTTATTAACTAGAATCCATGATGTCAGAGTTTTCAACTGCAGTTTCACAACCATTAAGGAAATGATTGTTTCTTCTAAAGGTAATTTTTTTGTCAACTACATACCTAAAATCATAGTTGTCTTCCAAAATATGAAAGCATTTTTTTTCTAGCTAAGGCTCTGCTTAGCCTTAATATAACCTGCCTGTTCATTGCAATAGTTTGTTTTGAATATAGTTCAAGAACTTTAAAACTTATATTTATTGGAGCACCTGGGTGGCTCAGTCAGTTGAGTGTTTGATTCTTGATTTCAGCTCATCATGATCTCATGGGTTCATGAGTTCGAGCCTTGCATCAGGCTCTGTGCTGACAGCAGGGATTCATTCATGGATTCATGGATTCTCTCTCTCCTCTCCCAGCCCTCCACCACTCACACTCTTTCTTGCTCTAATAAATAACTAAACATTTCTAAAAACGTAACTTAAAAAAATAAAATAAATAAAATAAAAATAAAACTTTAGATATTTGCACACTGAAAAACAATTTGCTCTTGTGGTATGTCTTACTCTTATTTTGATAAAAAAAACTATATATAATGAACATATTGCTTTATAATCTTTTTTCTACTTAGCATACAGAAAATATTTTATACGTCATTACATATACTTTTGTAGTGGCTTACACAGCCTTCTTTTAAAACATCCTTTTGTGTTTTTTCATTAAAGTATTGGTAAGTCAAAGGAAACCTGATATTTATAGAAGTATACCTTCCACCAGTTAAAATCAGATCTTACCTTTGACATTCCATCTAGAGAGACACAGCTCTAGAGGGAGGAAGACTTAAATTTTAGGGTGGTGATATGTGCGTTCCTGGGAAGCTACTTAATATCTCTCGGGACCTAAAGTATTTCATTGGTAAAAGTCTAGATAATGAATATCTTACTTGTCAAGAGAGTCTCTTGAGAGGCCTTCAAAATTTAACGTCTATGACTAAAATACGCAGTTCACTGCAACCAAGCAGGGGAAAGTGTGTGCCAAGGCATAAGTGAATTGGGAAGGTGTCCTCCTCTGTGCAGCTTCACTCTCCATTGTCGGGCCCCAAATGACTCATCCCAGAGATTTTCCTTTACTTCAGGCCAATCACATTTTTCAACCAAGTAGGAGTTTATTCCTGCCTTCTTGAGCTGGCACCGACCCATTTTTCAAATTGTGTCAAGCCATACATTTTATTCAGTGACAACCTTTCTTTTTCTAAACCTCGGAAGATGAACACTTTTTTTTCCTGACTGTAAAAAATCAAATTATGTCACCTAATTTCAAGGAAAAGATCTGCAATGGCAGTCAGACCAAAAACACCATTTGTATGCAAAGAGAGTTAAAGTACTGGAAAAGTACCCTTGCCAGTAGAGTGTGGTATCATTAAACACAGAACTAAATTTGAAGCAGAAGTAGTAGAAAAAAAATATATCTTGAAATGTGATAGGGTCCATTACGCTTCTTGATGAGATTACTTGCCTCTCCAATACATTACCCAAAGGCGCTTACAAAACTGAGGGAATATATTACATTGGAATTATCAGGACTTTCTAAGTAGGTCAAATTTTGAAGCAAAAAAAAAAAAAAATGCTTCAAATTTTATGCAGTGTTACCAAAAAAATTGTAGGAACTCTACAGCAAAGGTGCTAATCACTTTTTAAAGTAAATTTACAAAAAAGTCTTACTCTTGCATAAACATTAAATGTATCGCTTTAAAATGCAGACCAACACACCTGAGGGCTGTTCTTTCACCGTCATCTTAATTCAGTTTTTAATAATAAACTGAATTTTAATTATATAAATATCTTTATTCATTTGAAACTCTTAGAAAAGTTGGGCTCCAAAAAAGTTCAAAATCTAACTCTGATCATTTTGAACCAAACAGATTCAGTCCTTACGATAAATATAAAATACTTTCTCTTCTTCCTACTGGGTTTCCATTCATGGTGTTATTACAAAACAACAAAATTCTGGTACAATGTTTTTAATAACATTTTAGTTTTCTTAGAGGTAATTCTAAAATAGCAGGTTTACTATTTGTGTAACTTTTCATATGGGAATATTGAAACATCTAGCAGCTGTAGCATATGCTTCAGAGTGCCCTAGGCAGCAACATGATTACATAAAAATTGACTTAAGAACCTATTTAATTAATTCAAGTACAAGTTGAATAAAAGAATGTTAACTGCTTTAAAAGTAAAAATTTCTTTTGAAAAATCATCTCAAGCAAGAAAAATGTAAAAATATAGGTCTGTTAATGTCTGATGTCATGTTGACAAAGGTTAGACAAATATGGACCAAAGAAGTACCTGTGGAAATAAATAATGCGAACATAGACCTTTGTGACTTGCACCTGCCATGATACCTGAACAGTCCACCAAGCAGCACCTCTTCAGATGCAGGCAATGAAGCCCCCAGTGAAGATACCATCTGGGAGCGAATACATTACGCCAATAATAGCGTATTGTGAATTACTGTGTATAATACAGACCTGACACGTTAGCGTTAGTAACTAGTGGGCCTCTGAGAAAAGGGAATGCAGAACTGTAACATTTAAATTGTGTGGGAGGGAGGAAGGAAGAGTGAAATCCCCCAGGTTTAGGCCCTAAAACGTAAGAAGAAGGTTCATGAAGATTAAAAGAGAGAAAAGCTCAAAAGGCAGAGAAAATGTCTTTAAACGATTTTACCATCATCTAGACCAACTTTTTATTTTGAAGAGGAGGAAATTCAGGATCAAACAGACCAACCAAAACGAGAATGGTGAATGGCGGCCATAGAAACCAGCTTTGCTGATGTCGCGATCTACTTAGCAAGGACACCACTTCTGATTCTTTGGGGAATTACATTCTTTCAACCAGGACTAAAAAGTTGTCCCAAATCATATAAAAATTCCAAATCATATCACATTTATTGTCACAAGAATTCAACCTAGTTTTGAATGTTAAGCCACTACAATAATGCATATGGTAAAGAGAGAGGAATTATATGGAATAGAAATAAATTGATAGAGGATTTTAAAATAAAAATAAAAAACAATAGAAAAAGCTCATGATGTTTTTTTTTTTTTTCAGGCCACCATTCCTTGTGGCATTCCCCAAACTTCATATCCCTTTTAGTCCTACTTTCTTCCTTTCGTGCAGTTTCAACTTGCACGCCACACTGAAGACTCTCAAATAGCCACCTCTACTTCTGCCATCTTGACAATGATTAATCCCTCTCTGGAACTTCCCTGAGAAACTCTACAGTGTCCTGCTGCCAGGGCAAGGACAAGTCCAGGTAATGAACATGGTACTTCACTCTTCCTGAAGGAAGGCGCAGCATACAAAATCAATCTCACTGTGTATATTCCTTGTCCTGTCTCCTTCTGTGTGTCTGCTAATAAAACATTCACTGTATCATTGTGTTTAAAACACTGTCAGGTAGGGGGTGCCTGGGTGCCTCAGTTTGTTAAGTATCCAAATTCAGCTCAGGTCATGATCTTGCAGTTTGTGGGTTTGGGCCCCACGTCGGGCTCTGTGCTGACAGCTCAGAGACTGGAGCCCGCTTGGGATTCTGTGTCTCCCTCTCTCTCTGCCCCTCTCCTATTCACCCTCTGTCTTTCTCTTGCTCTCTCTCAAACATAAACATAAACAATTTTTTTAAAATTAAAAAAATTTTAAAAATTCAAATAAAACACTGTCATTTTGATCTCAGGCTCATACTTTATCCAGGGATGCAGACAGTCACAAAAGATGTCTACTCCTTTCTAATGATGCCACTGCCATCACCCAAAAGCCACAAGCCTACATTTCTCAGTCACTGAGCTTGTTTTATTCCTTCCACCCTTCCCTTTGACAATCCATCCTAAAGGCAAAGATACATTTTTTAATTGTGGTAACAAAAACCACACAGCATGAGATCTATTCACATAACAATTTTTAAGTGTAGTGTACAGTATTATTAACTATAACTACATTGTTGTATATCAATCTCTAGAACTTTTTCATCTTGATTGACTGAAATTTTATACCCATTGAAGAGCAACTTCCCATTTTCCCCCCACTCTGGCCCTTGGCAACCACCATTACTGCTTTCTTTCCCTATGTGTTTAACTACTTTACACATATATGGAACCATGCAGAATTTTTTTCTTTCTGTAACTGGTTTGTTTCACTTAGCATTAGTTACTCAGGGTTAATCTGTGTTGTAGCATATGACAAGATATCTTTTCTTATGGCTAAATAATACTCCATTGCATATATGCCACATTTTCTTTATCCCTTTGTCTGTTGATGAACATTTAGGTTGCTTCCACATCTTGGCTAGAGTGAACTAAATATTGGAATGAACACAGGAGTGCTAATATTTCTTCAAGATCCCAATTTCAATTCTTCTGGATAAATATCCAGAAGTATGATTGGTGGATCATATGGTAATTCTATTTTTAATCTTTGAGGAACCTCTATACTGTTTCATAGCAGCTGTACTATTTTACATGCCCACCAACAGTGCATAGGGTTCCAATTTCTCCACATTCTCACCAATACTTGTTATTTTCTGTTTGTTTTTTCTTAAGGTCCACCTAACAGTTGTGAGGTGATACATTATTGGGCTTACAATTCCCTGATAACTAGCAACAGTGAACATTTTTTTTTCATATACCTGTTAGCCATCTGTATTGTCTTTGGAGAGTGCCCATTTTAATCAGGCTATTTATTTGTTTACTTATTTATTTTTGCCTTGAGTTGTAGGATGTCTTTATATTTTTTGGATATTAACTCCTCATAAGATACACGGTTTGTAAATATTTTCTTCCATTCTGTAAGTTGTCTTTTCGGTCGGTTAACGGTGTCCATTGCTGTGCAAAATTTATTTATTTTTGCTTTTGTTGCCTGTGATTTTTGTATCATATATAAGAAATCATTGCAAAGACTAATGTTATGAAGCTTTTCCTCTATTTTTTCCTCGGAGTTTCATAGTTTAAGGCATTAGAGTCTTTAATCCATTTTGAGTTGATTTTTGTGTATGGTGTAAGACAATGGTCTAATTTCATACACACAGGCATTTGAAAAAGTAATTTTAGGGGCGCCTGGGTGGCGCAGTCGGTTGAGCGTCCGACTTCAGCCAGGTCACGATCTCGCCGTCCGTGAGTTCGAGCCCCGCGTCAGGCTCTGGGCTGATGGCTCAGAGCCTGGAGCCTGTTTCCGATTCTGTGTCTCCCTCTCTCTCTGCCCCTCCCCCGTTCACGCTCTGTCTCTCTCTGTCCCAAAAATAAATAAACGTTGAAGGAAAAAAAAAATTAAAAAAAAAAAAAAAAAGAAAAAGTAATTTTACACCTTTTAAAGGTATACATATACGTATACATATATGTAGTAAAACTTTTAACATGAATTAAAGAACAATAAACCAAAATGCAGAATTGTGTTTATCCTTTGGGGGCAGGGAGTCTCAGAGGAGACAGCGCTGATAATGGTCATATTCAATTTCCTAAGTTGGTTTTATGTATGTACCTAGTATTTCACTATATTTGTACATATACATATACACAATTTTAGATATATGGACTATTTTATGAAAAAATTTAAAATAAAACTGTTTATTTTTAAAGGGGCGAAATTATAAATTATAAATTTTTTTAAAAATGAATCTAATAACTTTTAAAATGATTTTTTAATTCTAAAACTTCCCTATATGCCCATTAGCATAAGAACTTACCTCTAGAGGTCCCTGGGTGGCTCAGTCAGTAAAGCATCTGACTCTTGATCTTGGCTCAGATCATGATCTCAGGATTCTTGAGATCACCTGCCACGTCAGGCTCTCGGGATGCTTGAGATCACATCCCACGTCAGGCTCTGTGCTGACAGTGCAGAGCCTGCTTGGAATTTCCTCTCCCTCTCTCTCTATCCCTCCTTTGTGTGCACATGTGTGTGGACTCTCTCTCTCTCTCTCAAAAAAAAAAAAAAAAAAAAAAGAAGTCTACTTAAAAGTTTCCAACTCTGAGGTAAAACAGTCTAACATCCATTGGGTGGAGCACTGCTCTCTATTTCTAATCATACTGATAAATTCTACTGAAAATTAATTTACTGAGGCAGTTCATCCAAATGCATTTTATTTTTATTTATTTAATTCCTTCCACCAAACCCCAAGATGAAAACAAAGTTACAAGATTACTTGCTATACAAACTTATCAAAAACACTGATCAAGAACAGAGATCCCTACTCGCTTGCAGAAAAACCCTAGTTAAGAACTACTATTGTCAATGCTTGATGGTAAGCACTGAATAGGTCTGCATGGTAATTTATGTCAAGGTTTCTCAGCCTCAGCACTATTGACATTTTGGGTCAAATAATTCTTTGTTGTGTAAGGTTGTCTGATACATTGTTGGATATTTAACAGCATCCTTGGCCTCTTCCCACTAGAAGCCAGTAGCATAGTCTGTCCCCAGTTGTGACATTCAAAATATTGCCAAGTATTTCTGTAGTATAAAACTGTCCCCCAGTTGAAAACCACTGCTCTATATGAATAACACACTCTAGAGGTGCCCTCAGCAATAGGACCCAGCAGCCTTGACAACAGAAATACAAATAGGAAAAAAGTGCTAAGTTCAAGCAAATTACGCATTATGGGAAATCAATTTAGAGCAGCCTAAGTAACTTATTATTTCCTTGAATACTATACAGCTACATGAAAATAAGGAAATTGATAAATATAGTGCCACTTAAAATGACTCTTAAATAAGAATTAATCTTCACTGATGTATTCAATTAGCAGTAAATTGATTAGTCAATATGTCAAAATGCAGGAACATTTTAAAGAAATTAAATTTTCTGTGTATTTATTGTGTGCCAATAAGCTCCACATTACTAAATTCCATGGCATTTGTTGATAATTGATTAGCTCTTTAATTAGCACTGGATATGAGTAACCACTCATTTCTCCTGAATATTCTATGCTTTGTGTTTTCCATTTTCTCTGGCAGCTACTCATCCATCTCCTTTACTGACCAATTCCCCTCTGTCTTCCAAATTTTGGAGTCTCCCTGGTTGAGTACTGAGCCCTTAGCTTTTCTCACTTCATACTATATCCCCGGTGGTCAGATCTATTTCCACACCTTCATATACCGTCTATGTGCCATCAACTGCCTCCTTGACGTCGTCCCTTCAAAGTTCCAAGAGCATTTCAGTTGAGATGTTCAAGCCCCATCTTCAATATGACATCTCCCTTGATCCAGCTGCTCATGCCATCGGATCAGAATTGACATTTTCCTCATTCTTATTTTCCCATCTAATTAGTTATCAAATCCTATTTATTTTACTGGATCTGTCAGTTCTGTCCACTGTCCTCATCCCCACTGGTACTACTTACTGAAGGCTACAATCATTTCTGGACTTGGCTACTCAAAGAGTTTTCTAACCTGTTTCCATATGTCTACTCTTGCTTCTTAAGAACCTATTCTCCACTCAATAATTTAAAAATACTATTCAGATCATGCAACTTCCAGTGTAAACTTGCAATCACTTCTGATTGCACTTACAGCAATATGCAATTCCCTGCCATGACCTAGTAGGCTCTGCACCATCTGAACTCCTTTGCTTACATGTCCAAGCAACTTTCCCCTTTGTACATGTTTTATCCATGGTGGTCTTTACTCTCTCAGAGAAGCCAAACTCCTTACCACCTGGCACAAGCAGGTCCCTGTGACTTAGAAAGATCTTTCTGTGCCATTCAGGCTCATCTTAAAATGAGCATCTTTAGAGAGAGAGCTCTCTGATCCATCAAACCATATGTGGCCTGGTATGTAAACATTTAACATGTATCATAGCATATAATTCATACAAAGCTGCTATGAGCTCCGTATCATTTTACAGGTAAATACATCAAGGCTTAGGAAGGTTAGTAAGATACTTTCACATCACAGAGTAACAGAACTGGATCCATAGCTCTCTCATCTCCAAGCCTGGTCTCTGACTAACACACACAAGACCTTTCCCAATGTAGACAGTCTAACGAAGACAGGATATGCTTTACGAATTACAGCTTCCTTCACTTCATACAATAATGTTTACCCGCTAGTCTGTAAGATTTCGGAGACAGAAGCTGCAATTATTGATCTCTAAATCTCAAGGGCAGGTGATACTTAAAATTTGTGATGAAAGGGTCAAAAGAACAGGAAGAAAAAAATAATAAAAAATGATAAATAATAAATAATAAATAAAATAAACAAGAGAATTCATCTCTGGGAAAAAACAAGGCTTTATTTATCTAAGACTTTTAATAAAATATTTAATCCCCAAAACAGTAGGGACAAATACTGAAGATTAGGACAGGAACAAGTGGATTTGGAAGCATGAGGTCATTACTATTCAGTCTTCCAATGGCTGTGACCAAAGCCATCAGAAATTACATTAAATGCATAAAGCAGGTGACTAGGACCAGCAAAATGGCACTTTTGAATCTGTTTCTAGCCATAGACAGACATGGAAATGTCCAACTCTGAATCCCTTACAAGTAATGAATGACCTGCTCTTCCGAGATAAAGACATTAGAGAAAAGAAAACACTCGTGATGGAACAGTTCTGCAAACAATGGTTTGCAGTCACCAGCACTAAATAGCATCTTCGCTTTTGCAAAAATGAAAGAATCCAAGGATACTTTATAACCACGATCTTTCTGACTTTACTCCCTCCCCTGCCAGCAGTCTCAACTCCATTTATCCCCTTTCTCTGCAAAAAAAAAAAAAAAAAAGTCCAATTTCAAATCTCTTCCAATGTTTTTATAAGTAAAGCTTGGCTGATCCTATCAAGATGACAAAAGTTCTGTAGCCAATAAAGGAAAAATAAAGATGAGAGATTGCTGAATGCACCTGATTGCCTGATAAGAGAAGTCAATTATTTTCTATCTGATGTTTTCATTTTCAGCTGGAAATTTCAGATAATGCCTCTCTCAGTGAAGGAAAATTTTTTAAAACACCATTACTCCACTGGAGGGGAAAGAAATTTCTCCAAAGTTGTGAAATGAAACTCTTCCTTCATTCACACACTGGTTTTTATTTTTACAGTCGTACCAGTAATCTGAAAGAAAAGGCACTGAAAGTCAATTCCAGGTCTCTAAAATGTCTGACTGTGCATGACCCAGTTCTCTTCAGCACCTCCCAGAAGATTCAGCCAATTTTTATTTCTGCAGTGCACCATTGTTTATCATTTGTTTTACAACGGTTCTGCATGTTCTTGAAAGTTGACACAGATGAATTTCACCCCTCGTTTACAAAAACTCAAGAGAGACGAATAGCCTTAAAAACTAAATCCGCCACTGAGACATGGTTAATTTACTAAAAGAGCATTTCTTTTTTGTCCCCCTGTCAGTTCAATATTTACTTCCTTACAGTGGTAACTCCACCTCCACCAGAGCCTCTTTATTTGTAAAGATTTCTGACAAATTTCCAGCTTATAATTAGGCATTATGAAAATTCACTGTGGGAAATCTATTGCTAGACAAAAGCTTTTCCATTCGCTTTGCTTTAAAGGAACACTGATGACTTTCACCTTGGAAAGGCTAAGAGCAAAATCATGGATGCATTTTGACTGCATATGTATGAATAAACTGATTTCTTAAGGACAAATGCTCTAAGACAGACCTGGAACAGAATCCTAGCTGTCTCTTATTAGCTGGGTAATCAAAGGTAAGTTGCTTCATCTGTCTGTGCCTCGGTTTCCTTAGCTATAAAATGAAGATAGTAACACTAAGCGTCGCATGGGCATATTAGGAGTATTAAATGAGGAAACCACCCAGCGCAGTACAAGGCACATGGTAAATGCTCAGTAAATAGCAGTCATTAGTGTTTTTATTAACAGAGAGAAATAAGAAATAAGAGAGTCCTCACTTCCCCACTTACTGCCATCTTCAGAATTCCACCATCCTCCTTTACTAATGAAGAAAGCATCTAGGCAGCTTGCAGCCCTGGAAAACCACAGCAAGCCTAGGGGGTCCTGTCTCTGAGAGAAAGGACAATTGTTCAGATCTGAGGCAGCTTCTCAGGCCCTGCAGCATTGCCTAAACCCACTGACAACACACCCCCTCTCCGGGATGAGAGGGGCTCGTGCCTCTCTCCCCAGACTGACGTCTCCTTGTTCTGTCAGCTGAAGCAAATTTCTAGTCCCTCATCCTCAAAGCTAGAGTACGGACAAGACATGCTCTGACACTCTTCAGAGAGAATTAATTCGGAGCTGGTGGGGAAGAGCAAGAGCAGGGAGTTTTCAGGAGCCCAGGAACAAGTAAGACATCTCCATGGACACTTTCCCTGGCCTCACATCATCAAATAATCAAAAGAAAGCAACGGTCAGAAATCAACCAAGTATGCCCAGACACATGTTTGGCTTTCTGTCTGAACAGAGCTCATCCCTCCTATGACTCTAATCATTTCAGCAAACAGTTGGGGAGCTAATACAGAGTGAGCTCTCTGTATTCTCAGCACTTGGCCAAGTCTTTACATGTACGGACAGTCTCATTGTCTCCTATCTTCAAAAACATCAATACTGTCATTTTTCTTCATTTTTCAGGTGAGAAACCAAGGCATAGAAAGTTCAGGAAACTTCCTTGGTGCACTTGGGTGGCTCGGTTGGTTAAGTGTCTGACTTGGGCTCAAGGTGTAATCTTGTGGTTCGTGAGTTCACACCCCACATCGGGGTCTCTGCTGTCCGTGTGGGGCCCACTTCGGATTCTCTGTCCCCCTGTTTCCCTACTCCTCTCCCACTCACACACTCTCTCTCTCAGAAATAAACATTTTTTAAAAGACAAAGATTGGGAAACTTCCTAAACAAAACACTGGATTGCATGGAACCACAATTTGACCCAGTCTAGCTCCAAGTCCTTAATCTTCACGCCTCTCCTCTATGCCCCACTCCCATTGGCCAAACAACTGGAAAGTTGGTCTTGCTTTCTCTGATTCATAATTTAATATTCTGTAAGGATATTTCTCTAAAACTTATGTTACTGAACTGGCAGGAGCTTTGAACAGATTCTAGGCCTCTTTCATTTAATATTCAGAATACGCACATTTAAAATATTATAATTCTACTAGCACTGAAGTGGGAACTCCATCACAGAGGTGTGGATGAAACAAAGTGGACCCTGAGTCCTGTGCCTCTTGAAGCTTTGTGATAAGGCACAGGGAATCTGTGCACAGTGCACTCTACTTCTGTTTGTATTTGAGATTCTCCATAATAAAAAGTTAAAAGCAATAAAAATTTAAACCACAAACAAGATAACTGAAGATCTTAACCCATTTTAGGATCCAGACACCTGGGTTCAGTAACTCAATATTTCTTTGGACAATGTCTCTACTGGATTGATTGCAAGAACTAAGAGTGCAGGAACTTATTCATCAAAAATTTTACTAATACGAGAATCCTTCCCCAGGAGTATTTTACTCTCATCTATCTGGGACAACGAAGATATTCTCGGAGTTGAACCTTTGGCTCACTCTAACATCTGCTGTTCCTGGAGCTACTGCTGCTGATAGGAAAAACCTTTTCCTTCCTTCCCCGCAGCGGGTTTCTTTCCACAGCCTACAAACTACTAAAGACTATTTGCATAATCAAACTAAAAACTTCCACCCCTATAGCCTTTTCACAGTTCTCTTAAAAGGTGAAAAGAGACAAACTTACCCGTTCTGTTGTACATTCCCTCTTTGCCAAAATGTGCTGTGGTTTCGAAAACTAGCCCAGTGCTTCTGAACTTTTCTGTATCCGTTATAATATTAAAGAGCCACAAGGAAGGGAAGTGGTTAGTCAACTTGCTAATTTTATCAGTCCCTCCCACTGGTTAAATAGTACCTGATGCTACAGACCCGAGATCAGTTTTCCAGCTCACTTCTCTGGTACAGCACGCCTTTATAAAAACAACCTAACTTGAGGGGAAAGAGAGTGACAGTCAGTATCTAGTTCATAGGCATGAGACACTTAATGAATGAACGTTTTATTACTATTAATAAGAAGCCCGACAGACTACAGAAACCAGCGATTTTGCAAAACGAGGAGGAGGAGGAGAGAGAATGTCTGTCAGCTCCATACTCTAAGCATACTCTCAGTCGGGTGTGCAGAGGAGTGATTTTAATGCAATCAGAGGATGTGTGGGAAGTAGCTGGTGTTTCACTGCTGATAAATTCTCTGCCCTGGAATGGAGCCAGTTTACCGGATATATACACTTCCACAACTTGGGGCCCTGGCTAGGACAAGTCTCTTCCTCCAGAGTTTATCAATTAAAACATAGGGCCAAGTAAGGAATATGCCTCTGAATGAGGGAAAACTAAGCGTCCTTTAAAGAAATCATGAACTGTCTTATGGTTGTAAGTATCTGCAGTAAATGAAAAGAAAATACACAACCTAAAGACAGATTTTAATGAGATAAAGTAATTCTGATGTGACAATCCAACTCCAAAAATAGCAATATATAAAACACTGGCTCCCCAGAAACCTCTATCACAGGATTTTCTAAGTTATTTAAATGTATGGCATTTGAATTAAATATGGAATACTCACTTTGAAGTGTATTTCCCACCATATCATTAGGGCAGTGGGAAAAAAAATTTTCTGAAAATCAAATCATTACAGTAACTTCTGCCTCTGATTGGCTGAGAAATTGAAAACTTCAGTCCCTTCAGAGAAATTCTGGCAGTTTTTATATAATTGCATATGGTGGTAGCGTTTGCAAAAAGAATTAGCTTTGGTAAACTAAGGCACGCTAAGGAAGCTAGCAATTCATTACTGTCACTTTTCCTTTCTTAGTGTTCTTGCTACTCACCCAATCAAATGAAGAAAGGAAAAATTTGGTGAAACTAGTGAATTTATTTTCCACCTCCATAGTTTGTTTTCTAGTTAGAACTAAGAAAGTATACTGTACTGAGGTGAAATACCAGCCATACCTTGTTCTGAGATCCCAGCTCCAATCTGCCTTGAAGAGCAACAGTTGCACATTTCTAAGCCCTCAAGGTCATGTCTGCCTAACTGTGTGAGTTTAAGAGGAGGAGCAAATACCTGAAATCAACATTTCACACCCATGGCCCTCCCACCAACATCGGTGGCTTCTGTATCTTCACAGAAGGAAGAGAAAAACACACAGAGTTCTAGAGCAAAAAGAAGGGAAGGAAAATGAAAAAGACTCACACTCTTTCTCTAAAATTTTTTGCAGCCTCCCCAGGCTTCTACATTCAGGGCCACCTCCTTGGCCTCTTCCAGAAGCCTTCCTTCTCCATTCAAACATACCAACTTGCACCCTCTCTGAAGTTCATCTCAGTCTAGCCATAAATTATTTCTATGGAATGTCTTTCTAGAAGACTGTCAGCCTCTTTAGGACTTAGATACATCCTTGATGCCCACCTAGAATATTAAGCTTATGGATCACAAAGCCCCTCTTTTAAAACAAGTATTTTGCAAGGCTCTTTTACTGACCTAAAATGAAACTCAGAGACTCTGAATCCAACCTGAATACAGTATATTTTTGCAAACTCAATGAAGTGCTGGGGCACCTGGGTGGCTCAGATGGTTAAGGTTCTGACTCTTGATCTCAGTTCAGATCATGATCACGTAGTTTGTGAGACTGAGCCCATGTCGGGCTCTGTACTGACAGCACACAGCCTGCTTGGGATTGTCTCTCCCTCTTCTCTCTCCTCCTCCCTCACTCACACTCTCTGTCCCTCCCCCCCAAAAAAAATAAATAAACTTAAAAAAATCAATCAAGTGCTCCCATGCATGAGTATGTACACACTTCAGAAGTCCTCCAAAACTTGCCCTACCTCCCAATGAGCAAATCCAGATTGAAGAGATGTAAGAAGAATCCAATATTTACAAGAAAAGTAGGAAAGTGAAACACTGGACAGTTGAGTAGATGGGAAAATAAAATCTAGTATTAAAATAAGAAATAATAAACCAGACTTATCATCACATAATAAAGTAAAAGGAAAATAACACTAAGTGAAGTCCAGATAACATGCTAAGGAAAATTACAGACTGTAGACCTAAAGAAAATGTGAAAAAATGACTAATATTCTCTTCCAGAAGCTGAGAATTTTTCCTTATTTATAAAACATTTTACAGGAGCATGAACTTCTCCTTTTTTCAATACTGAACCAGAGAGCTACAGATGCATACTGATAGAGCTGTGCGTGTTGGTTAAAATCCCATGAGCCACATTGTTGCCAGTGACATGGTTCTCCAAATGGTGAACAATTTGTCACAGAGCTTCTAACAATAAAATTTGAAATTACACGATAGTTGTAGCCCTAGAAAATTCTGTGTACAATAAAATTGAAGAAAACAGTTTCATATATGTAGCAGACTTTGTTGTTAGGCTCAAATAATTATAGACAGACGTTTCACGCATATGACTATCCAAAGAAATATTTGAAATGCATGGCTTAAGAAAAATTTTTCCAGGTGTAGCAGTGTTCCTCCCATTATAAGACCCCTCATGACCATGAGACTGGCCCACTAAATACCAGAAGCACCACCTGAACATTGTGGCATCCAGAAAACATTCTCACAATTTTCCAATCCTTGGCTTGGAGGTCAGCACAGCCTCATGAAGAGCCACCACCCAAGACAATCCACGACCCTTGGCAAATTGAGCTGCTTCGGAAGTCAGGCAGGAACATCAAGAAGTGAAGGAAACCAGGGGAGGGTTACGCGAAAAAAGGACACGGCCCTCGGCTCACGTGAGCCACCATTAGCAGCCACCATGGGCTCCTACCCACTGTAACCTACAGATTATGAGCAGTGCAGAACCTTCTGTCTTTCAAGGGAAAGGAAGGAGACATCTAGATTTTTATGCAAAATTCCACTTTTCAAAAGATTGGCAAACACTCTTGGGATCAAACACAATTTTTCTGTGGCTAACATGATCTCTAACATGAACAATTTGGTCAATTACAAAAAGAAGCTGTAATAACATTTATAAAATATGCAATGCCAAAATATGATATTTAGTGTAAAAAGCAGGTGACCCAGCACTCTGATCTCATTTTGTAAAAACAATTATATATAAATTATATACGATCAACCCTGGAGTATCTGCCAACATGTTCACAGGAATTCTCTACTGATAGATATTTCTTTTTCCTTTTCAACATTTTCTAATCTTTCTAAGATGGGCACATAGGTTTTACAATAAGAAATAAGCAACAGAAAGTATATTTAGTTTTAAAACATTAGAGAGAAGACAGTAGCTATAAAAAGCTCTTTGAACACAGAAAGGACCACGGTTAAAATGTACAAACAAATAAAATTCATCTCAAATACCAAATTCTGCTCCATGTCAAGCACTGGCTAAAGACCAGATGTAAAAATCAAGCATTCTGCAAACCAGAAGAAGGCTGTGCCCAAATACTAGGATTCACTACATTGGGTTCCAGATAATGGGTCATTACTTTATCTCCTTTATTAGCCAGCCAGAGCCCACACAGGCAAAATTGAAGACTGAGTGCATGACAAAGAAATACTCAAGTAACTGTCGATTAAAAAAGATCTAGTCCTTTAAAAAGGTGAAAAAGTAAGTTTTTCTATGAGCTTAATAATAATAACAAGAAGAAAGTTAATCTTTAAAATGAAAGTGTCTTAACAATTTAATTACCTTTTTCCTATTTACAACATCAACAGAAGCTGGGTCATGTTTGAGTTCAATAAATTAGTTTATTAATCTCCTCTAAGGCTTAAGAAATACTTCATAAAACCTCTCTTTTTTGCAAGCCAGTTTTATCCTTCTATCTGCTGAAGACTTGGACCACATTTTACTCCTATAAAAGCTTATTTTCTCCCAAATTAGAAATATTTAATTAGAAACGTTTCAGAGCTGATCCTCCTAGGGACCAAACATGACATCCTAGAAAAATAAGCTAAGATCTTAAAAAATCATACATAATAAGACGATTTAAAATGCCCAGGTATACACACTAAAAATTCTGCAATCGCTACTGATTTTTTGGGAATTAATAAAAATGTACTACCAGACTGTATAGAAAGGAACTTTAGAACCACAGAAACTGGTGTGGAAATGATGTTACCATTTCTAGAGATGTTACTTTTTCCTGTTAGAGAGTACAGTCATGCCACTGCTTACTTTGAAAGGAATTCACCCTTTCTCCAGGCTTCAGCTATATGCTGACTAGAGCGTCAGTCCCTAAATACGTTTTCAAGTTTGTTCATTTCCATTCTGCAGAATCAGAAGATTATACAGTCTGTGAACTAAAACTTTCCTTTCAGTTATGTCTTTCAATTTTGATGACAAAAGCAGATGTTTGCAGGTCTGAAAGTTGCTAGTTCGACATTGTTGGGGAACCTAGGGTGAATGCAACAAACTTACCAATTGCCCAGCATAAAATGCGATATGAAAATCTCATACGCACAGTATCATGCAGCATGTCTTTCTGAGAAAAGCATCCCAAATATAGTTTCTTTAAAATGCTTTAGGCATCTGGATTAAATTTGCTACTAAGGTGATTATTTTTAGGCAAGATCCTGCATATTGCCATATATTCAAATAAAACTTTTAAAATTGCCATTGAATACAACACATCTAATACTTGTTGAAAGGAAAGGAATATCATTCATGTGTGTGTGTGTGTGTGTGTGTGTGTGTGTGTGTGTGTGTGTAACACATAGTATTCAAATACACTAGTTATCAAATAAGTGTAAATTATGAAAGATTAACATTTGAGGCTATCAACTGAGGCTAATCAATTGAGGCTAATAGAAGATGATGACAAGCTCATGATGTGAAAAGCACTCTCCTATACTACTGATAGGAGTGTAAATTGGTACACCATTCCTGGAGAAATAATTGTCACAGTGTATAAGAATCTTTTTCAAAATTCATGCTCTTTGAGAGCGACTCTTTTTCCAGGCATCATTTCTAAAGGAAAAAAAATAAAAATAAAAGATGTAAAATGATGATTCGTGTAAATGAACTTCCATTACACTGTTATTTTAAAAAGTTGTTAAACACCTGCAAATCATCTATCTGCCCAACATAAGGGGGATAATAAAAGAAATTATGGTGTAATTATATGAAAAAGTATAACACAACTTCTACAAATCATGATATTAAAAATATGTAATGACACTAAAAAATGTTTATAATACAACGTTAGGTAAAAAAGTTACAAAATGTGTATGTATTATTATCCATATCTTGGAACACAAACATTCTCCATTCATAACCTTACATGTCACAAATAAAATGTATCTGCATATTCAATAGAAAAAGACCAAAAGCCCAGGATGTGAAGAATAATTATCTCTGGATGGTACAATTATAGATAAATTTTATATTCTTCTTTTTACCTTCTCTTTTTGACCAAGTTTTCTACCTTGAGCATTAGGAAAAAAATACTTCATAAATCTGAAGACATCAAAAAGTTGTGAAGCACTCTTCATGGATGTCAGAATCTTCTTCATTATCACAGCACCCTCTACTTGGTCTTTAGTCTTCAAAAGTACATTTTATTGTTACTTTGGCTTTGTGGACTTCTCATTTTACTCCTTGATAAAGTGAAGCTTGCCTAGAAACTCAAGACAATTTAGGGTGAAATCAACCTTAAGTTGATGTGTTATGTTATGTTAATGTGTCAGCTGGTCATCGTAGTTTACTCCATAAGATTTAGTTACTCTTAAAAACAAACTGTTGGGCCGCCTGGGTGGCTCAGTTGGTTAAACGTCTGACTTCGGCTCTAGTCATGATCTTGCAGTTCCTGAGTTTGAGCCCCGTGTTGGGCTCTGTGCTGACAGCTCAGAGCCTGGAGCCTGCTTCAGATTCTGTGTCTCCCTCTCTCTCTGCCCCTCCCCACTCACACTCTGTCTCTCTCTCGCTCTCTCTCTCAAAAATAAGTAAACATTAAAAAAAACTGCTAAAATCCACACCCAATTAATTGCAAAATAAATAAGCAAATTTTTACCTGGGACAATAGTAACAGTGAGTGTTGGATTTAAATCAAGCCAAGGAGAAAGAAATTCATTTTCATCTAGTTTCCATAATACCAAACAGTTGAAAATTGTAACTTATTTAATTATCTCAACAATGCTGAGAGTTAAGTTTTCTTCCATCTATTTTACAGATGAGGGGATTAATTTTCTCAAAGACTAGGTAAATTGACGAAGGTCTCATATTTCATAAATGGAGAACCAGAACTGACTACAGAAAATTCTGGCTGCGAAACCACTGTCTAGCATATAAAAAGAGGTGTTTCTTTGGAATTCAGGTAGTGCACCCGGACAACTTAAAGAATAAAGTCTTAGAAGATTATGAAATAAATTAGATTATTAATAAGAATAAAACATACTTTTTTCCTCTGGAGTTACTATTATGGAAGATGAAACAACTAACAGAAAATTGGGGGAGGAGGGGGAAACACACAGTTGAATTAATAATTGAGGTCATGTTTTCTGAGCCCAAAATCAGAACACATGATCTGGACACATGACATAGACATGGTACCAGTCTCCTGTTTCGTGTAGCCATCCTATGTCCAATGTTTAATGGGGGAGGTGGGGCGGGGAGGGGGTTTAAATTGGCATCTTATATATTATTTGTAAATACTAAATAAAAGTCACATTTTTTACTTCAAAGGGAAAGTTTCAATTACAAGTAATATATGTTCCTCAAATCAAGTAACAGAAAAAAATTTATGAGGGTAGAAGTAAAAACTATCTCATCACGCTACACTACAAAAAATAGCCATTGTTGACGTGGTAACCTCCCAGATTTCTATTCACATACAAAACAGCATAGTAGGAATTAGGAAAATGAAGGCTGGTTAAATTGGCCAAGTAGTATAGTTGGTGACATGAGGCAAGGCTTGAACAGAGATGTGTCTGACTCCCACAGGAATGTTTTTTCTACCTCCCATTTTGCCAAAGGTAGGGGGATGGGTGGAATACTCCACAAACACAGAAACTGAAGGGGAGTATTCAATTGTCTGTTTTTAATACTTTCATAAAATGCAAAATATTAGATGGTTGACTCTGTCATTTACTACTATCTCCCTTTGAGCAAATCACTGAATTTCCCCAGGCAGAATGTTCTCACCTATAAATAATGGTGATAACTTCTAGAGTTTTGAAAGAGTCAATGACTCAGTAACTAAATGGAATTAAATTTTAGTACTTAAGAATCTCTGTTTGAGAACAACACAACACTCTTGGGCATCAAAATGCAATGCTAACCTTTGGGAGTTTAAATGAATTAATTAAGATACCATTTGGGCCACGTATACTGACAACCCATTCTGCAAAGAGGAATGATAATCAGTTCAACAAATAATAGCCTGCTGTTCTATTTTCTGCGACATGACTTGGTATTCCACCAAGTTTAAAAATAAATCTTTTACTCACCTTTGATTGACTCTCTCTCCCTCTCCTTACATTATTACTATGCCCTACTATGGAATGCCTCCCTCTGCTGGGTTAAAGTGTGCTTTGAGTATTAGAAACGGAGGATCAGAAAAGGGTCAGAGTTCCATGTATCCTTTCTTTCTCTCTAAACAGTGCCTAAAATCCCCCAGAATTTCCAACATTTCTTTCAGGCCCCAGTTCCAAGGGTGAGAAACTTCGATCACTAAAACAGTCCTGGGTTCCAGCTGTTCATGTAGAGACTGGGTTGTACTAAGTGAAGATCATACCCTGCACGAGGCAGCAAAAAGGAGTACCCAGACCCATTCAGTTATGTGCCCACTGTGAAATGCCATTACAACATTCTTTTGTCTCCCGAAGGGATAAGTACCTCACCAAGTCACACACAGTCCAAATGAGCTGCATTCTTCTAAAGTAGTTTCCACTAACTGATAATCACTTTCACTCAGTGCAAATATGTGACTTCCCTTTCTGGAAAAGGTCTTGAGACCTTGCAATGTTTTCTTTAACAATAATAATCTTGTTGTTTCACTCTCATCTATTCCCCTAAGAATTAAAATGTTTTTATTTCTCAATACTAGGGATTCTCAGGGACCATTCTGGGATTTTCCTAAAAAGTTTGCCTACTGTACTACCACTCACTAACTAGATAGTCTTAGAAATGTTATTAAATGTTCTGGCCTTTATTTTCTCATTTACAAAATGGGGCTAATAATGTCTATTTCATAGAATTGCTGTACATATTAAATAAGATCAGTTATATAAAGGGCCTTCACACAATGACCAGCACATTTTAAATGGTTAATAACTGATAACTACAATTTGTGTAAGTAATCATAAACAATATTTATACAGTTTTCTCCTCTCCACTCTGAGAAGGATATTATAATGACTGTGTAACTGTATGTATATTCTTTCCATATTTTTTAAGGTGGCTAAAGGCCCATTTAGGCCCTTTTCCCACAAGTTTACTATACAGTTTTTTAAATCCTTTTAAGATCCATAATCCTACTGAATCAGGAATAAAATGTATACTTAGTTTCAGGCAAACAATAGTTCAACAGAAGCCCCTTCAATTTTTAATTACTCCCTCTTCCTTCTTCAAGTTCACTGCTATTCTCTGATTTTTTTAATCTTGAAAGCCAGTCAGGGTACATTATTTATGTTATATTCAATAGGGAGGAAAAGAAGAAAAGGAATTCTATTCAGGACACTAACTCTAACCTTGAAATGTTATTTTCTGAACATTTGTTCTGCTCACTGAGCAATTTTTGTCTTCAAGTCAGATGTCTAAATACAGTGCTTGAGCTCTGCTTAAAGGCTAAAAATATAGACTTCTGCACAAGGTGATGGTTACAAAAGAAGGTATTTAGAATATGGTTCAATAGAAGCTAAGGTAATTGAGCGTTAGCTAGCTATATAGTTCAACCTGAAGAATTTCTGATCTACACTGAAGCTTTGGAGTCAACTCTTGGGCCATTATCCTTTGAAATACATTTTACTTGAAAAGAGAGTCAATTAAATAAGTGGTTTCCTGAAATCCTTCACCAGGTCCTCAATTTTCATCATTTCAAGACTGGAAGTCCTGGAAGCCTTTGTCGGCCTTTTTCCCTCTCTAAATACAGTACTTATAAAAACATGTTCCACAAAGCATACTGAGTATGAACAGGAAGAATGGCCACAAAGCTTATGAAACATTTCCCTCCTCTTGAGAAAAAGCTTTGAATAGAAGTCAATGAATAATTATGATGCTCACTAGCACCACATAAAACATAGCCATCATATAGAAAGTTTTTTATCCTCCAGAATACATTGATCATTGCTGGCTCTGTTTCAGATTCGAAGTTCTGCTCTCGAACCTCACACTTGGTCTTCCTCAGGCACACTTTCCTAAAAGTAAAGTTTCCAGGTTGGGATGGAAATAGAAAAATAGAACAAAGGATTATCCTAGAGTGGATAATCTTGACTTTATTTTCCAATAACAGTGAAGTCCATTTAATTTTTAAACTTTTATTCCTTTTGAGAACCTGGAAAAAAATAACATTGGATGAAAAAAGGGAGATAGGGTACATAATAAAAATTGTGATGTGCTCATGAGGCAAATATTGCCTGAATGAATGAATGGAAGGAGTCATAACAACACTGGAAAATCTCAATAGGCTATATTATTATCAGATCCCTCTTTAAATATTTATTATAAGTAAATTGCATGAGGCCATCCTGTCTTTTTTAATACTTTATCTCCAGTGCCTAGAAACATACCCAACAGAAGTAGCTCCTTAACAAGTATTTGCTGAATGGATAAATACACTTTCATTTTCCTTTTATTTCCTTTTCTACTTTTCCATCATTTTTAAGGCTAATGCACAATTATTTTCTTAAACCTCTGAGAATTCCCCTTTCAACAGTAGACAGAATAGATAAGTAAAATGGAATCATAATTCCTTAATAAAATTTTCATGTGAAAAATAATATTTGGCCACTTTATACATAGTATGTGAATTAAGCCTTTGAGAAAAGTAGTTTCTAGGCAACATCTGTCCTTATTAAGTGGGTAAAATGCAAACACACATACATACTGGATATACATTTGACCAATTTTTTTGCATCGTCCTCATCATGAAGTCATTAGGTAGAAAACATCAGAACAGAAAAATTCCCCTAATCATTTCATTTATTCATCTCCCATAACAGTCAAAATTGCCTAAACACTACTTTTTAGTAATAATAAGTGTAAAATTGGTGGTATGAAATCCAGGTAGGCAGGTAGCGAGACAAAGTAGCTAACACAGGGACAACAAAAATTGCATTCTAAAGGAGGTCTCTATCTGGACTATGTGGTGTCAATTATGTCTAATAAAATGTAGTTTGCTACACTCCAACATTTTTTGTAAATATGTTTTTATTGTGTATTGGAACATTTTTGGTGGAGGTTTAGGTGTGCTTTATTTTACGGTGAATTAAATTTTGTACATATCTGAGACTGGAGTTCGATACCTTAAATTTATTTCTAAAATGACATAAAGTTTACTTTAAAACTTCCAAACTTCCACATCCATGTTTTTGAATTTCCAGATTGGGACTCTCAGAATAAAATAATACACATTTCTATAGCAGAGGTAGCTCCTGTCATGGGGTTAAAATGTTCAACAGGAAAGAATCTTTTTTCTTTCTGGAGTTACCAAACACCTCCTCATACCTTTCAAAGTGACCTTTTAAAATTGAATATGAAATGCATAAAAGATTCTGTCTCTCTCCATATGCATGTATTCACAATGTCCTATGGCATTTATTTCAGTAGAATTCCTGATGTTTTAAAGTTGATTTAAAAACAAATAAACAAAAATATTTAAGAAATAACTGCACCTTATAGCATTTTAAGAACTTCTCTTTTACCATGTTACACATAAAAGGCATATCTAAATTTAGATGTATGTAGATAAACATGCCAATCCCTGAAAAACCCTAGACCACAGAAGTTCTAGGGAAAAGTCTGTATTATATTAAACATGAGGCTCCATTTCCTTGTTTTGAATTATTGGTGCTGCTGTGGCAACAGCACAATAGAGAACTGTGTTGCACTCTCAGCAGAGCTATTTATATTATTTAACCTCTTCCCTGGGAGTTCTTCCTCTACTGAGTTCTTCCATTATTTTAATAAAGCAGCCCATTCAAAGTTTTTTAAAAAATCGTTGCTACATGTGAACAAACAACAGTTACCTTTAAGCTCTTCAGGTCAAACATTCTGGACACGAAGCTAATCTTTTGACAAGGTTTAAGACAGAATACCCATTTAACAGATCATTTTACCAAAATATTCTTTTTAATTTTACCAAAAGATCCAGAAATGGGAAATAGCTAGTTAAGTCCTAATTAAAACACTTCAAAGGAGAAGAGATTTCTACAAAATAAAAGTTCAAGGTGGTGTTCCTTCCTGAGTATAGGATGTTGCAAGTGGAAGATGAAGCGTGTGCAGTGACATCGACTGGGAAAAAGACTAAGAGTAAACTAATTCCCTAAAGGTACCCCTCATAAAAATTTCTTTAATACTCACCCTCTAGAACAGTTATATTAACCAAAGAGAAAATTAATCAATTAGATTTATACTGGTGACTTGTTAAACTATGAACATTTCCTTTAGTTAGGATAAATTGGCTAGCCATGTAGTTGATTCAAAGGTAGGACCTTTTTAAGGTATTTTTTAAATTTTTTTTTAACATTTATTTATTTTTGAGACAGAGAGAGAGCATGAACAGGGGAGGGTCAGAGAAAGAGGGAGACACAGAATCCGAAACAGGCTCCAGGCTCTGAGCCGTCAGCACAGAGCCCGACGCGGGGCTCGAACCCACAGACCTCGAGATCATGACCTGAACCGAAGTCAGCTGCTCAACCGACTGAGCCACCCAGGCGCCCCCAAAGGTAGGACCTTTTAATAAACTCTTTTGAACATAGTAAATGATGTTAATTCCCATATTTGGAAATCAACCAAGACAGCTGGAAGAAGTTGTTAGGACATGAGAAAATGAGGTAGGACAAAAAATGAAAAGTCAGTCTTCTCCAATGACTAGGAAATGTTTGGGGAGGGAGTAGTGCAAGGCAAAATATTAAGGGTCAGGCAGAAACTATCAAAATGGAAGCAAAGGACTATAAACACTTTTGTAAATGAAAACTGCACCTCTCTAGATCTATCTGTCACTTCTCCCATAGACCTGCTCTTCATGTACAAGAAGTTCTCATTTTCCATTCAACTGGCCAACACCTTTCCCTCTTCCATCCACTTGGGCTTGCTGTTCCACTTGCCTGCCCTTCTCCCCTCTTTTTTTGCTGGCAAAGGCACTTGTTTAGACTTAGATCAGGTGTGTTGTCTGTCAGCTTGCTCGGTGACCCCCCACTCAAGCAGAGATTGTCACTGCTTCTTCAGTGTCACAGGCCACCATCGCTACTTCTGCCTGAGTGCTCACATCTTACTACGAATGTGTTTTTATCTAGTTCTCTCACTAAACTGGGACCTCCTCAAGGGCAAGGTCCACAGAAAACTCACTCATTCTTTTTTTTTGCCTCTTTTTTTTTTAAATTGTGCTATGATTACTGAATGACTTAAATGATAGTATCGAAATGGATTTAAAATTAGTAATAAAAACCATAACATGTTTTTAAAAGTTACAATGTTCCGACATGTTTTAAAATATAAGTTTGCTCATGTAATAGAATGCAAGAAGATATTTAGGGTATAAAAGAAAAATAATAAGGATACAAAAAGAAAAAATTAGGAGAAATGGACCAGGAAGCCACTTTTGTCACTGCCTGCTATGACTATGAGCAAACTTAGTAAATATTCTATTAAAAATTTTTGAAGTGAATATTATAAAGGCTAAAATGAATAAGCATTATTTCTAGTTTTATATTTGGCTCCCAAAAAAAAGTAAATTGGATAAGGTGTCATTCCAACTATTCATTATTTCTTTATAAAATGTAACACCACCCACTTTCTATGGAAGAAAAAAAAATCACATATTCTTTCTTATTAAAACCTATGCCCTATAGAGGTGCTCTGTCAAGCTGAGAAATGGCATGTCAGGAGACAAAATATGCTGCAGAGACAGATGTCCCTATTCAAAATGCATGTACAATGATCAATCACAATTCAGAACATTCTTGAAAACTCAAGCACCACACTTAAAAAACAATTACAGAAAGACATGTTAAAATAACATCAAGAAGCTTGATACGTGCTGAATGCATTACCCAAGAAATTCAAAAGAGTATTTGTAGAACTTGAGAGGATTTTGTATTTTGTTAAGGTTCCATATAAGAATTTGAACAGTACTGTTAAAGGAAATACTGTGCCAAGGTCCACACCTGCTCTTGGGTGAGCTCACCCTTGCCTTATGCCACAAGCTAGCCATCCAATACCCATACCTGGCCTATCATTAATGTCATTCCAAGTTTCATGAAGAATTTAGTATTTGTTGCTCCTAAGCATGCCTTTGATTTCATGTGTGTAACCCTAAACAATATATAGCAGTGTAAACATATTTTTGAGATTTCATATATGATTATATATGCCTAGCTTTTTACTACCAAAGCCACATACTATTCCACTGCATGAAAATATCTCAAATTATTTATCCATTTTCCTATTGAAGGATATTTGGTTTGTGAATAATGCTGAAATAAACATTTCTGTACATGTCACTTTGTGTACATGTGAGTATCTATCCCCATGGGATTACACCTCCCAGTGGAATTGCTGACTGGGCCCTTACGAGATGCACAACTTGACTACATATGTATGAATATATTGCTCTCTGGCGTGGTACTAATTTAAACTTCCCAGTATGGTGAAATTTCCTACTGCTCCATATCCTCACCACCAGTTGGTGTTGTTGAACTTTATTATTTTGTCAAACTTATGGCTGATGGGTGTATGGAATTGTATAACCTAGTAGCTTTAATTTGCATCTCCCTGATCTTGATTTTAGCTGTTTAGTGGCCATTTCGATTTCATTTGATCAAAATTGACTACTCTTATTTGTCCTGTTTTTCCTGGGTTCTTTTCTTTTCTTTTCTTTCTTTTTTTTTTTTTTTTTTGATATCCTGAATGCTAATACTTGGTCATATTTATGTCACACATACCTTTTCCCAGTCGTTGACTTGTTTCTTTTTTCTTTTATCTTATAAATTTTAAATTTAATAATAATTATTGTTCATAATTATCAATCCCTTCCTTCGAATTAGTGCTGTTTTGTATTTTGCTCAGAAAATTCTTCCACCCGCTATATCATAATCTCCAATTTGCATTTCAAATTTAAATCCTTAAAATTCATCTGAAATTGCTTTTGTGCTTTTATGAAGTAGGGATACATATTCAATTTTTTGTCCCAGTGCCATTTATTGAATAACTCATTTATTTGATGATCAGCAAGGTCATCTCTGTCATATATCTGGTTTCCACGTATAAATTGGTGCTTTCTGGGTGATTCTGTCTAATCCATTTGACATAATGTACAATATTATGGTTTTATAAGAAGTCTAGGTATGTTATAAGCCATTCTTCCCACTTTGTTCTTTTTATTCAAGATTGCCTTTCCTTTCCTTTCATGTAAATTTGACAGTTAGCTTGTTGAATTCCATAAAAAATTCTGTTGGGTACTTGATTAGAATTTCATTGAATCCATAGCTCAGTTTGAGAATTAACAACTTAATAATACTGAATATTTCAATTCATGAGAATAGTATCTTTCTCTATTTACTTGAATTATTTTCAAATGACTTTCATTAAAGATCATCTTTGTACATGATGATATTTTGTGTCTTTTATTAGATTTATTCTTAGGTTCCTTTTTTGTGTGTGGCAAATGTTATAGATATTGTGAGTTGTATTTTCTAACTATGGAAATATATCTTCTTGATCTTTGTATCCAGAGCTCATTATACATTTAGGGCTCCTTATATGCATTTTGATTATGAATAAATGAATGACAAAATGTTGTGACATTTACATGAGAAATAAAATTCTATAATGATGGTAAACCAGAAACATATTATTGGGCATTATTTTGTTTTCATTTTAACTAAGGTAAGATTAAAATAGGAGAAAAATTAAAGCCAGAATTAACCAAAATATTAGAAATCAATTTCAAAAAGAAAAACTAGGGAAGGGCAGAAAATTTTGTAGAAGGCAACATTTCAGAGGAAGCTAAAACCAAGGAAGAAAAATTTTAAAACAATTGAAAAAAATGAGTCATAAAAAGATCTAGAATTATTTATCGTAAAAAAATTATCCCTACATCTTACTGACTCTGAAGGATTCTTATTATTACACACACTTAATATTTAATACTTTAAATATGTTGCATATGTATTTAATATTTTAAACATATCTATATATCTATATCTGTATCTATATGTATATATATACACACACACTACATTATCTGAGAACTGTTTCTCATGCATCTTACTCTTTCCTCCCACAAAGTTTAGAATTAAGATTTTTCTCCTTCATTCAGCCACACAATCATTTATCAAATATTTATTAAGTTCAGTCCATATGCTGGGCACTTTATTTAAAAAAAATTTTTTTAATGTTTTTATTTATTTCTGAGACAGAGAGAGAGACAGAGCATGAGCAGGGGAGGGGCAGAAAGAGAGGGAGACACAGAATCCAAAGCAGGCTCCAGGCTCTGAGCTGTCAGCACAGAGCCTGACACGGGGCTCAAACTCATGGACTGTGAGACCATGATCTGAGCTGAAGGCTGACGCTTAACCGACTGAGCCACCCAGGCGCCCCCTGGGCACTTTAATAGATAGTAAATGGAATGTGCCTAACTTCCACCCTCACAGAAGCTTATGGGCTCCTGGAGAAGACAGATATTAAATAAAGACTCACCATTCTGTATTAAAATGTTGTGACAAGGGAAATACAGAGCACTATGCGTACAGTTGAGGACCCGAGAGAGAAGACATCATGGAATGCCCATCTGGAGGAAGTGCTGTTAAAACTAATACTTGAAGAAAACTTAGGAATTAGAGACAAAACTGGTGTTCAGGCTGGGCAAAAGGCATGGGGTGCACAACATGTAAGATCACAGCATTTCAAAGATCCAGGAAACAAAGGGGGAAACCAATGCCAAATATTTGTTTTTTGATTTCTTACTCAAACACTTGACAGCCTGAAATACTTGGACTTTCTGGTTCAATATGAAGACAAGGAGGCAGAAATGGGAACTCCTAATCTTCTAAGCTGTGGATCTTCTCTAAGACAATATGTATGTACCTAAAATGTACTTAGACAGAATAGCTGGGATTAATTCACAAATAGTTCATATACAATTTCACTTCAATATACACATCTACAGAGTGCCTGGGTGGCTCAGTCGGTTAAGTGTCTGACTTTGGCTCAGGTCATGATCTCACGGTTCATGGATTCAAGCCCCGCGTCGGGCTCTGTGCTGACAGTTCAGAGCCTGGAGCCTGCTTCGGATTCTGTGTGTTGTCTCTCTCTGTTTCTCCCCTGCTCACATTCATTCTCTCTCTCTCTCTCTCTCTCTCTCAAAAATAAATAAAGCTTAAAAATTAAAAAAAATATATATATACATATCTACACAGAGTATACCATGCAGGTATACAGTCACATATGCGAAACTAGTAACTCAAAATATACAATTATTTTTTCAATGTACAGTTCTTTTAAAATCATACACTGGGGGTGCCTGGGTGGCTCAGTCGGTTGGGCGTCCGACTTCGGCTCAGGTCATGATCTCACGGTCTGTGAGTTCGAGTCCCGCGTCGGGCTCTGTGCTGACAGCTCAGAGCCTGGAGCCTGTTTCAGATTCTGTGTCTCCCTCTCTCTCTGACCCTCCCCCGTTCATGCTCTGTCTCTCTCTGTCTCAAAAATAAATAAACATTAAAAAAAAGTTTTTTTAAATCATACACTGTACACCTTCAGCATCTACATTTCCTTCCCTAATTATAATTTCTACAAGAAAATTTTACCATAAGATATTGACAAACAATAATGGTGAGAGATGATCAGTATTACATAGGGATATTTGTAATTCAGACAAACTTTGTAGAAATTATTTGTTGAACATTTGAAGAATTTCCACATAATTATTAAATATACTAAATATTCTTTCCATAGTATGTTTAGTATACCAAATCAATGTTAATAGTACATTAGTTCTTGCCAAATAACAGTATCACAACAAAAATCAAATAATGTAATTACCAGAAAATTTGGCTAACTTAAATTAAAGAATAGTAAAGCTTATAATTTATTTTTGTCATTTCATTAAAAATGGAACAAAATTCCAGTTTGAATCATGATACAAAATCCATGCAGATTTAGCTATTTTCTATTTTATTTGGCTTTTCCAAAGACCAAAGGAAAGGAAGGCATTTTTCAGTCATGATTCAGAAGGTAAACATAAAATCTAATCATAATTCCAGAAGCAACCATGACTTATATTTTAGCATTTCCCTTCTTGTTCTTTTTGCCTAAAAATAATGCATTTATGTATACATGTATATATACACACACACACATACACACACACATATATATGTATATTTATATTCAAGACAAATATATATATGTATTCAAAATAAATCATTATTTAGGTTTATAACCTACTTTTTACAAAAACAATATCATTTAAAAGACTTATTTTATGACTGTGTAATATTCCACAGGAAAAATGCACCATATTAAACTTGGCTGTTTTCTATCATTGGTAGGCATTCAGATATGTTTCTGACTTTATTTGTTCTTTATAAATAAAAAGCATCGTCTTTTTACTTTATGCCTGTTATACTAACAACGTGGGAACTTAATGGCAGAAAAAGGGACAGAAAAATAAACCACCTTTCTTCTCTAAGTCACCTGTCTTAAAAAACGTATGCAAACATTTACTGAAGACCAATTCTATTCCAGGCCCTTTCATAAGCACAGAGGATACAAAGATGAGTGAAAAACACTTGCCAGGAGCTCATTGTCTATCATAGTTATTTCCAACTGGGACAATTCTGCCTTGCAGAGGACATCTGGCAATGCTCGGAGACATTTCTGGTTGTTACAGTGTGGGAGGATAGCGTTACTGGCCTGTAGAGGCCAGAGATGTTGGTAAACACCCTCCAGTGTACACAACTAGCCACCACAACAACTATGGAGCCCAAAAGTTCAATAAGAAAAGTGCCAAGTTTCAGAAACCCTGATCTAGTCCTCTTGTGCAGTCTCCAACTCCATCACACTCAAGAGTTCATCTCTCCTCAATGATAACATTTAATAAGTTATAAGAACGATTAGGCACACCAAAAATCTCCATGAAGCTACATATTTAGGTCAACAGAATGGCCCAACTAGAAGGAGTCCATCCCAGTTTCCATACTCATATTTCAAATACAGTGACTCCAGATACTGATCAATGAACCCCAAAGCCTGGCAGGATTTTAAATCTGGGGCATAGACTTCAGACTCTGTTTAATGCGGCTTCTTCTACTCTCTTTCAGACTGTTCGAGTTTAGGATTGTCTCAGGCAAGAAAATGAAAACAAGGTATTTTTAACTACCTGCTCAATTGCTTGGAAAATTACCTCTTAAAACATTTAAACACCCACTTCTCATTTTTTCCAAAGCCCTTGAGTAGCCAAATGATATTAATCACTGGAAATCCTTGAAGAAAGATGTAATTTTTCAGAGTTTGGAGGGTTCGTTTTATTTTTCAAGCTATTTATTTTGGAATATATATATATATATATGTATGTGTGTATGTAGTATATATAATTACTATAAACATACTATACATGTTTTATAGAATATGTACATATATATAGTACAGTATGTATATATTATATATACTATGTATAGATATATACAAAGATCTGCAAGACAATCATAAAGTTGCTACAAACCCAGCAGCAGTACCTTCTCTGAAATTCTAGAAGATTCAATTTTGATAGACCCACATGAGCCTTCAAAGAGTAGTAAACTCATCATAGCAATTGAAATCCAAGTAATTATAAGTTCTTCAACTACAAATGCAATATTTATTAGGCAAAAGAATCCTGATTTTGTGTAATGCTGTATATAATGAGATTGTACATTTCCTTTAATCTTCCATTTGTTCAAATAACCACAGCACAGCTGGTGGCAACAAAAGCTACTCAATTGTTTTTTCACTGTCTAAACTTGGAATAAATGGTCCAGCTCTAGAAAAGAAGTTGTCCTTTTGTCTGATAAGTTCCTTTCAAGTGGTTATCAATTTAAGTAGAGAAGTCAAAGCAGCCATCAGCAAATACCTCATCAGATAAAACATCAAATACCAACCACCCCCATTACTGAAAACACTGGTTTGGAAAATAAACAAGGGCAAAATGGCTCACTGCTTTTAATCAGTGTAATGAATACCATTAACTCAAACTGCAAACTCCCTATTCACCAGAAGTGAATTATTTAGTTCCAATATCTTTCCAATGGTTTCTTTTTCTCTTTAAACTTTAATTAAAATCAACCACATTTGAAAACTGCGGAGCTTGAGACTAAGAAAAGATTTTCAGCAACAAAAGTGTTTTTAAAACTTTGGTTCTGGGAACCTCTCCGACATTTGAAAATTCTTCAACTTAACTGGAAATGCAATTTGTGTAACTTAAACATCAGTAAAGAGAGATATAAAATTCAAGCTATTCAACCAACTTTTGTGAAGAAAATTCCACGTGCTGAATACCATGAGTACATGACAAATAGGGCAACATGAGAGAAAGTATTTTATGGCTCAAGCAATTCATGTATCAATCAGATGTTTGTCAATGAACATGGATACCGAAAAGTTTTCATAAAGTATACAACAATCAATATTTTGGAAGTATCTTATAAAAGCTTTTCTACTGTTCTCCTTGATTTCTGAATATTCTAATAGGTTTAGTGTTTTTATTAGCTCTATTAAATATCTGAGTTCTCATGAAAATATTAATTGATCAAAAATGTACATTTTAAATTGTTCCAATAGCTGTGAGAAGTATCAACATCAATTAAAATTAGCACGTGGGCACCTGGGTAGCTCAGTTGGTTGAGCATCGGACTTCAGCTCAGGTACTGGTCTCAAAGTTTGTGAGTTGGAGCCCCGTGTCAGACTCTATAACTGACAGCTCAGAGCCTGGAGCCTGCTTCCGATTCTGTTTCCTCTCTCTGCCCCTCCCATGCTCATGCACTCTTCTCTCTCTCTCAGAAATAAACATTAAAAACATTAAAAACAAAAGATTAGCTGTGTTCAGCATTCTACCAAGTACTATGAAAAGAAATAGTAACATTGGAAATAGACTATAAGAATGGTTTCATGGGTTTCGGTTGACATTTTCACAGTATTTATGTATCCACCTAATATGTATCATCTACCACATACAAAGCTATGTAAAAATTAAAAAAAGCAGAAAATATTTCCAGTTGAGGAAACATGATAGAAAAGCCCTTTACAGGAATATATTGAATACCATGGGGAAACAAACCCCAGACTAAAGGAATGTGCATAGATTCTCTTCCTTTCCTTTTTAAATACTTTTTTAATGTTTATTTATTTTTGAGAGTGAGAGAAACAGAGCACATGCAGGGGAGGGGCAGAGAGAGAGGGAAGATACAGAATCCTAAGCAGGATCCAGGCTCTGAGCTGTCAGCATAGAGCCCGATGAGGGGCTCAACCCAAAGGACCACGAGATCGTGACCTGAGCCAAAGTCAGATGCTTAACCAACTGAGCCACCCAGGCACCCTTATTCTCTTTCTGACCCAACTCCCATCCCTGCGTGTTGACTTGCCACACTACAATAGTTCAGAAAACAACTATTGGTGAACTGATAAAATATTATTCCTGGGTAGTTTGATTTTTTTTTAATAAATGTCTGATTTCAAAACATAAAATTTTATGAAAGAAAATACCATGAACAGGGCACCTAGGTGGCTCAATCAGTTGAGCTCAGGTCATGAAGTCAGTCTGACTTCGGCTCAGGTCATGATCTCACAGTCTATGAGATGGAGCTTCGTGTTGGACTCTGTGCTGACAGCTCTGAGTTAGAGCCTGCTTCAGATTCTGCATCTGCCTCTCTCCCTGGCCCTCCCCCTCATACTCATTCTCTCTCTCAAAAATAAATAAACATTAAAAAAAAGGGAAAATAGCATGAACAGATAGCTTATAAGATACTGCTTCTAGCGACAATTTTGTGCATATATGATTTTTTGCTTTGGTCTCCCTTCAACATTCATGGATACTATTATAAGTGAAATTGTATCCATGCACCTGAAATACCTAGTATTGACTCCTCCTTAATCTGAAGAAAAGGACAAGTTTTCTTTGAATGTTCTCAGGATCTATTTTTCTCACCACCTAACATAGACTGAAATTAAATCAAATTCACCATTTATAATAAAAGCCCTCATTGAGATGCCTGGGTAGCTCAGTCGGCTGAGCGTCTGATTCTTGATTACTGTTCACATCATGATTCCAGGGTAGTACGATCCAGCCCCGTTCTGGGCTCATTGCTGAGTGTGGAGCCTGCTTAAGACTTTCTCTCTCTCTCTCTCTCTCTCTCTCTCTCTCTCTCTCTCTCTCTCTCCCTTTGCCACTCTCTCCCAATTGCATGCTCCCTCTCTCCTAAAATAATTTGTTTTTTTTTTTAAAGTCCTTGCTGTTCTTCAGTAAGCACCACCTCTTAAACAGATGTGCTCTAAACTTAACAATACATCATGATGGACATACACAGACACTCCTGGGCACAATGTTGAAATACCCCTATAGTAACTAAATAGTTTTTCCTTAATGGCACTAAAGTATATAACAAAAAGTAAATGAAAAAGTTGTGGCCTAACACCATTTAGATGCAGTCGATATTTTTAAAGAATATATAGCTAAATTTCTAAATTCACTTATATAAACAGCTTTCTCTTACAACTGGAAATTCTGTCTAATTGAAGCCTAAATTTGAAGAAGGGCTTCAAGATGTCATTAAGAGAATAAATTAATTAATCTTCCCCATAAGAACTAAAATTCACATAGTAGCAATACACGAGTAAGACTGTCTTAACAAGAATCACCCTTCCTAAAATAGGAATGTGTTAATCCCTCAAAATGAATTGCTGGCCTCTATATTCATGTCTGTCTTACATAATGAGTATATAGTCAATGATTTTTAGCTTGCTAAAATCTTCCATACCTAATTTCATGATGGCTATGAAGCAAATACTTTGCTTGTATAATTGCACAGTATTTTTTAAAATGATGATATGTCTATGACTTCTTTAAATTAAATCATTAATAGTTATATATGTATGTAAACTCTATTTTGTTCTTCCTTGATACATTGGTTAAAGAGAGTGTTGCTTAATTCCTATATACCTGTGAATTTGCCAAATTCCCTTCTGCTTTTTATTTCTAATCTCATTCTATTGTGGTTGGACAATATACTATGCATATTTTCAATCCTTTTAAATTTATTGAAATTTGTTCAGTGGTCTAGCATATATGGTCTATCTTAGAGAACAGACCTTACACACTTCAGAACAATGTATATTACATGTTGCTGTTCGCTGGAGCAGATGTTCTGCTAACATTCTACAGATGTTTGTTAGGTCTAGTTGGTTTAGAGTGTTATTGTTATTAAAGTCTGCTATTTTCTTCTGTGTCATCTGTCTAGTTTTTGTATTCATTAATAAAGTGGGATGGTAAAGTCTCCTACTGTTACTGGTGAATTTTCTATTTATCCCTTTATTCTGTCAGTGTTTGTTTCCTATTTTTTGTGCTTCTGTTACTAGGTGCATTAGTGTTTATAACTACTATGTCTTCTTCATTGGTTGATCATTGGATCATTACAAAAAGTCCTCTTTTGCCCCTAGTAAAAATTTTTGTCTTAAGGTCTATTATGTCTGACATTAGTATCTTTTTTTGGTTACTACTAGCATGGTATACATATCTTTTTCCATCCTTTAACTTTCAAAATGTTCGTTTCTTTGAATCTAACATGTTTCTTGTTTAGAGAAGATAGATGCTTTCTTATCCATTCTGTCAGCATCTGTCTTTGATTGGGTTATTCAACCCATTTATATTAAATTACTGATAAGATAGAATTTATGTCTGCCATTTCTATGTCATGTCTCTTTTGTTCCTCTATTCTTCTCACTGCCTTATGTTGTGTTACACAGATATTTTATGCTGTACAATGTTAATTCCCATGTCATCTTTTTAAATATATTTTAGGGGCGCCTGGGTGGCCCAGTTGGTTAAGCGTCTGACTTCAGCTCAGGTCATGATCTCGCGGTTTGTGAGTTTGAGCCCCGCATTAGGCTCCATGCTGACAGCTCAGAGCCTGGAGCCTGCTTCAGATTCTGTGTCTCCCTCTCTCTCCCTGCTCACACTTTGTCTCTCTCTCTCTCTCAAAAATAAATAAACATTAAAAAATTTTTAAAAGATAAATATATTTTAATTATTTTATTAGTCCCTGGAGATTAAAATTATCTTAATTTGCAACAATTTAGTTCAGATTAATACTAACTTAATTTCACTAAGACACTACTATATAGTTTTGTTCCCTCTTCTCTCCTTTGTGTTATTATTGTCATACAAATTACTTTTAATACATTATTATCCTATTAACATAGTTTTATAGTTATTGCTTTATACAGTTGTCTTTTAAATCAAGAGAAAAAAAAGTTATAAACAAAAATACATTTATACTTTTATATTTACCTATGTAGTTACCTCTACCAGTATTCTTTATTTCTTCATGTGGAGTTGAATTGTGGTTTTGTATTCCTTCATTGCAGCCTGAAGAAATTTCTTTAGTATATCTAGTAGGGCAAGTTTGCTAGCAACAAAATCTCTGTTATTATTTATCTTTAGTATATCTAGTAGGGCAAGTTTGCTAGCAACAAAATCTCTGTTATTATTTATCTTTCATTATCTTAATTTGTTCTTAAAATTGAAGGACACCTTTGCTGGATGTAATATTTTTGGATGAGAATCTTTCAGCACTTTGAATATGTCATCTCACTGCCTTCTCTAGCCTTCATGGTTTCCGAAGACTAGTCATCTGTCAATCATATTGAGGACTGCTTGATTTGATGTTGTTTTTTGTTTTTGTTTTTGTTTTTTGGTGTTTTTTTTTTTTTTTTTTTTTTTTTTTTTTTTGCTGCTTTCAAGAGCTCTTTGTTCTTTGCATCACCAGTTTGACTATGAGGTGTCTGGGTGTGGTTTATTTATTTGGCATTTTCCTCATAACATTTATTGGGGTTTGTTGAGCTTCTTCAACACATAGACTTACACTTATCTTCAAATCTGGGGAGTTTTCAGCTATGATTTCTTGAAATATTCTTTCTGCTTCTTTCCTTCTGGAACTTCCATTATACACATATTGGTACTCTTGATGTCTCACAGGTCTCTGTGGCCCTGTTCATTTTTCCTCATTCTTTTACTTCTTGTTCCTCAGATGAAATAATTTCAATTGACCCATCTTTAAGTTCACTAATTTTTTTCCTTCAGCCAGTTTAAATCTGTTGAGCTCCCCTAGTAAATTTTTCATTTCATTTATTGTGCTTTTCAACCCCAGAATTTCTATTTGATTCTTTTTTTTACAATGTCCAACTCTTCATGGATATTGTATATTTAGTTGACAACACACTATTCTCATACTTCCCTTTAGTTTTGTAAACATGGTTTCCTTTAGATTTTTGGACATATTTATCATAGCTGATTTAATTCCTTTGTCTAGTAGGTCTAATGTCTGGGCTTCCTCAAAGACAGTTTTTATTGATTTTGTTTTTTCTATGTATGATCAAGACCTTTCTTTCTTCTTTCTATTTTTGGCATATATTGCACATTTTTTTGTTGAAAACTAGACATGTTAAGCAATATAATGTAGCAATTCTGGAAAACAGATACTCTCTCATCCCCAAAGTTTCTGGTTTGTCTGTTTGATGTTGTTATTGCTTCTCTTGCTGGTTTTGCTGCTGTTTGCTTAGTGACTTTTCTGAATTCTCTAAAGTTTGTAGTTTTGTCATTTGTAACCACTGAAGCCTCTGCTCAGTTAAACCTGTGATGAGCTAATGATTAGACAAAGATTTCCTTAAATACCTTGAACCAATATGTCTCCCAGACTTTGACAAGGGGCCCCATATGCATCTTGGGGCAAAAATGCAATGTTCTGGTGAACAGTTTACAACTCTGACTCAGCCTTGACTTCCTCCTTGTGAAGGAGCTCAAGGTCAGCCAAAGGTAAAGGTTAGGGCTCTCTCAGGTCTTTCCTGGGCATGTGCACATCTCTGCCTGTATCTCTTAAGCAAAAACTGAAAAAAGTTTCCTTGTTATATAAAACAAGACACTGAAGCATCATCAGTATAAATTCTTACATGACCCAGAACTTGATTCACTGTGGATATGCCCTTTACCATTAGCTAATATTTCTCTGCCTGGCTCTGAATAAATCATAGTTTTATGCTCATCAGAACAAACTTCTCTGCATATTTTGTAGATGATTTAAAAACACAGAACCTGATCCAAGCATTACAAGCCAAGATATTACAAAGGTTGCATATTTCAATAAAACCTTGAAGATGATAGGGTCCAGGAGATGCCAAAGTGCTTCCATCTTCAAATTAAAATTCTAAACAGTTGTACAAAAGTTCCTGAGTTCAGCATCTTCTGTAGCCCACTCCCCAGAGAGAGGTTTCATGGTTTTCACACATACTCAGCACATACAGCTCATTTAGAGAAGGGCTTACATAACCAAACATTTTGACTTCATAGGCTTGTTCAGGGACCTTTCTGTGAGATGATAATTGAATCTTTCCAGTGCTGCTTGTGCTGAGATCATCTTATAGATATTCTTCATGAGGGTGACAGAGAGCACAGCATTATATCAAACACACCCAATTCTTTCACCTAAAAGTCATCAGAGACTCTGTACCAGTACATTTATGGGATCAATCAGTTATCTTTCCATTCTGTCCTTAGATAGAGCTTGGTAAAAAGGAATTGGCCAAATAAAAAAGCTATGCTTGGAAATTTACATATCAAAATCAATGCATACATTTTTAAAAGTTCCACTTGACTAAATTTCCCACAAATTAAGAATCTGCTCTTAAGATAAATCATTGCATTTCATGTTTGCTCATAAAAATTAAGGGGTTGGTATTTTGTATGTGGAAGCTTTTAGTTCATAAATAATAGCTGGCTTAAAATTAGCTGACTGATGATTACAGTTGGATACCATAGATCTTTCTAAAATATTTTATTTAACTGACAACAGGTTTAATTTCTTAAATAAATAAATTGACTCATCAAAATGATACATAGTTATAGAAAGAGGTCATTACGATACTTCACTATTTTTAACTCTTTGGAAAGGAAAGAAAGTATCCTAAGTGGGAAAATCTATTAAAGACATTTAAAGTGCACATTTAAGCAAAAAAGAGCAAAGAAGACAAAAGTTAAGGTTCTCAGGTTAACGACCATTTAGTTATGTTAAACTTAATATGTGTTTAATTAGGCTATTAAATGTGTACTTTAATGTAACACAGGTGAAATGCAGAGTAGTTAATGTTTCCATGAGAATTTAATTTCTACACTTCCTTACTCTCCCATGTTGAAACAGGCAACCTTTGAGTTGGGTTAATATAGCCCTTTGCAGTTAATTGCTTTGTTTTGGTTTTATTTTAAAAAGAAAAGAATAAAGCAACTGACAGTATTTAGTATTATTCATGTTTAAATGGTCCTTGTTGGTTTTAAAAATAATACCTTAGTAAAAGGAATAGATTAGAGGATATGTTTATATCTTTGCTAGAGCCAACCTTCTTGACTTGACATATTTTTTAGCCAGACTTTATTAATAAGCAGTGAACCACTATATTAAAATAAATCAAAAGAAATGATTATTTAAATGTATTTTAATTATAGAACAAGTAGCCACAATTCACACACGAAATCCTTATTGTCCTCGCTAACTGACTTTAGCAATAAGAACAACAACAAAAACTAAGGCAGCATGCCTTTGACTTCACTGATTCTACTTCATAACTTATAAACACCATCAGAAAAAGGCAACAAAATTTACCTTCTTGGTGTTATTGAAAAGAGTATGCCCCAGAAACCCTATCTTAATCCTGTGCTTGTTTTCTTTACAAGCCACCAACCTTTTTGTTGGTGCTCTCTGTTGCATCTTAAATACAGAGTGTAAACCTTATTTTGTAGTGGGAATGAAGGAGAGAATACTTCCCATTAGTCCCATGCAGTTATAGCATGACGGTTTCTGGACTTGTGTGATTACCCTACAATATACTGCCCCAGTAGACTGGACTGTGACACATATCTTGGGATCCTTAAGAATCTATTCCCAAATAACTGGGAGAGAATGGTAGTGCTGGCATCAGAGGAGCCAACAGGGTTCCCATTAGAATACATTTTGTTAAATCAGAAACAGCTCCAGTGTTGTCTAACATGTCCACTCCATGTTTTAGAACCCTAAAGTATCTGTCCTAAGACTGGTTCAGTGGATTTAACACACTGACCCTTACCTTCTCTGCACACAGCTGTTGATCTAGCTCTGGATGACTTCCCAAGCATAAGCCTAGCCACCCCAGAAAAGTCAATTTCCAGTAAGAGAGGACTATAATGTTCCAGATCAACATACTTTGTACAGCCATGCTCTTTGAGAATAAATGGCCTGGTAATTCATTACCTCCTAGTTACTCATTTACTCCTATCCTTATGTAGTAGGCAGAGCTTTAAAAGCAAATCTAAATCCCAGATACACTACTTAGTAGCTTCATGACTTTGCATAAATAGTTAATTCCTATACACCTCAGTTTTCTTATCTCCAAAGTAGAGAAATTAGGAATTTCTCCTAAAACTGTCATGCTGACTAAATGAGATAATGTTTTTAAGTGTCTAAAAACAGTGCCTGGCAAAGAATAAGCACTCAGTAAATGTGAGCCTTCTCAACAGCAGTACTGTAAATACTAAGAAACATTATTAAAGAACACATCTGATTAGCAATGTTCTGACTAAGTTTAGAAGGCAAGCATTGGGAACTGATTAAAGGTACAGGTTGCTAGACTAGATGTGACTTAAAATTATTAGAGTGATCATCATTCATTGTTCGTTCAGATATTTATTAAGCATCTGAATGCTCACTAGATTCTATACAGGGAAAAAAAAGTTGACAATTCTCTAAAAGACTCACAATACTAGGGGAATATAAGACAAATATACACATCAGTATGATTGGGGGAAATTATAGCCAATGCCAACTGAAGTAAAAGTGCTTAAAGTTGGGGAACTCCTATCTGGTAAGAGGGATTATTACACTATGAAATATTTCTAAATAAAGTAACATTTTTTTATTCTGGATATATTCTTTTGATAAAACTAGGCCCTGAAGGAGATCTCAGGGGTAAATATCAAATTCCTTTATTCAATAATATTTATTGATAACTGATTATGTGCTAAATACCTCATTCCACTAAACCTCAAACAGCATTCAGGGATAAAAATGGCTTGTGTTCATATATCAATAAAATCTTATTTGTTTTAGGAAAAAATGCAACTGGGGTGCCGGGGTGGCTCAGTCAGTTAAGTGTCCTACTTTAGCTCAAGTCATGATCTCATAGTTCATGGGTTTGAGCCCCACATCAGGCTTTGCACTGGCAGGACGAAGCCTGCTTCTGATTCCCTGCCTCCCTCTCTCTCCACCCCTTCCCCACTCTCGTGTTCTTTCTCTCACTCTCTCTCTCTCTCTCAAAAATAAACATTAAATTAAAAAATTCAATCATTCTATTTTGACAAAATTTTAATCCCTGCTTAAATATTTCCTGAGGAAAACTGCAGGATTCACCTGCAGAGAAGTCTACTGATTTATAAGATTATTTCTGTCACTTTTTAAATGGCTTTCAGGGGCACCTGGGTGGCTCAGTCGATTGAGTGTCCGACTTCGGCTCAGGTCATGATCTCATGGCTCGTGAGTTCGAGCCCCGCGTCGGGCTCTGCACTGACTGCTCAGAGCCTGGAGCCTGCTTCGGATTCTGTGTCTCCCTCTCTTTCTGCCCCTAACCCACTCACATTCTGTCTCTGTCTCTCTCAAAAATAAACATTAAAAATTTTTTTAATAAATAAATAAATTAAATAAATGGCTTTCCTTTTTATTTTCTTTCCTTTAAGAACCTGTAACATGTAAACTGGATCCAGGATCCAGTTGAATTAAACTGTTAGCCAAAGCAAATTATTTCTCTGAGCCAAGTTTCCTCCTTTGTAAAAATCCGTAAAATAGAAATAAATTTCAGCATTTTGCTTGTACTCTGTGGTTTTTATTTCCTTGTGCCAACTTGTTTACAACTAAACCTCCTTTGCTAGATTGCTTCTTAGAAACAGCTACCACATCTTGTTCATTTTTACATGCCCAAAGTACTTAACATAGTGCTTGCTTCACACAGATAACAACTATAAATTACCTATGTCTAACACCTTTCCCCCTGCTTGGATGATAGCAAAAGCATCAAATCTACTCTTAACCAATAAACTAATATATTTTTATTTCATGTACTTTTCCAGGGAGACAATCTCCAAACCCAATGTTATATAAGGTTTAGCTAAAACTCATTAAGAGAATAATATTTTCATTTTTATTTATTTTTGACAGATAAAAATAGTATATCTTTAAGGCATAGAGCACAATGATTTGATATACATATAAGGGACCACCACAATGAAATTATTTAACCTATCACATCCCATACTTAACACTTCTGTGTGTGTGTGGTGTATGTTACTATTGTTTACTACAGTCACCATGCCGTACATTAGATCTCCAGAACTCACTCCTCTCATAGCTGACAGTTTGTACCCTTTGATCGATAAAAGATCATCTAAATGTGCAATAAGTCATACGTGAAATCAGTGCTCCACGATAATCCCCTGAAGATTCTGATGCAGTATGTCTGAGATGGAGTCTGAGAGTCTACATTTCTAACAAGCCCCCAGGTGATGCTGAAGCTGCTGGTCAGCAAACCTCACTCTGTTGGTCGGCTCTAAATCACTCTTAAAGTTTGTGCCTGGTGTTCATTTTTTGTTCTGTATAGAAGTGTTTTCCTGGACGATGCTTAAGCATTAAACTACTAGCCGAAAGCATTTTAGAAACATACTTTTAAAATTCCTAAGATGAGCTTTGTCCTATATACTTGGGTGCTTTTGAGTACTCTCATTATTTATTATATTTTGTGGGGCTTGTCTCAGAGGACATATCACAAAGATTTCTCTCGAGACTTGGTATTAGAAAGAGTGGTGCTCCTTCTGCACAGCTGGCTTGTTCTTCTAGGACACACAGTATCAATCTTTTAAACTGTTGGTCTTTCCCTTTTTTCTGTGGCTGCTTGAAAACCTACAGACAGCTGTGTCGGCCCTTTCCCTACAGAAAATGAGCAGTACCTTAGCACCTGGATTATATGTACAACTTCATCTTAAATCATTAAATAATTCATCTACCTTTTGCTTCCCTTATTTTTTGCTGGCTTTTATTTTACTACGTTTTGGATTTTGCAGTATTATATTTATATATTATAAACAGACTTAAAATCCTGTTTGAAATGGATTGGAATGGAAATTGAAAGAAAAACTGACAGATTTTAAGAAGAAAACACATGTATCACGGTTCTCAAACATTCCATCATCTTTTATAAAAACTACAATGCAGCTTGCTAAAATTTTTATTAACTGACTTAAAGTTATTTTTTATAGTTTTTTTTAAGTTATTTATTTTGGGGGAGAGAGACAGAGAGAGAGAGAAGTCAGAGGAGGGGCAGAGAGGGGGAGAGAGAGAGAGAGAGAGAGAGAGAGAGAGAGAGAGAGAGAGAGTCCCAAGCAGGCTCTACACTGTCAGCACTGACTCTGTCAGCATACAGCCTGAACCCACAAACCATGAGATCATGACCTGAGCCAAAATCAAGAGTCAGATGCCTAACCGACTAAGCCACCCAGGCACCCCTGACTTAAATTTATTTTTAAGAAAATTAGGGTTCCAAAAGCCTTTGCTATCATTTCCATTACTGATGACAATGGATTGTCTCAGAGCAGTAAGACAGAACCCAAATTGGAAGGTAGGAATGGCTGACCATTGGCTGCCTGATTTGTTTCCAGCTCTCTGATGATATGCTGTGGATCTCATCACTCAGTCTGGGGGTTCAGAGCTCTTTCAATTCTTCCACCAACTTCCCTGAAATCCAATTACCACCATGAACAGAATTTATTTTCTCTACTATTTTTTGCTCTCTCCCAAATGCTATATATACAGTGCTGTTATAACATTCATAATTTTATATTTTTGTGTCCCTCACTTTACCTAGCACCCAACTTTCCACGTAGTCAGCATCAATATTACTTTCTGCTTAAGTAACAACATTACTATTGTAGGAACCCTACAATAGGGGGCACTACATAATAATCCTGGACACTCAATACAGAGGTAAGAAATTAAAAACTAACCATCTGGGACAAACAAAATTATCTCTTCAAGTTATTAAGAAAAGCCCTAGGTCTGCTAGGATGGCAAGGTTACTGAAGAGCACCTATAACTATGAAGTCACCTTGGCAATTAAGATGTTTTAAATAATGTTTTCAAAGTCCTCTTAATCATTTCAGTCCATTGTAGAAACTCATCAATGTCTCATCAAAGCTGTCTATAAAGCTGCTTGAATTTTAAGGCTATCAAAGGTATGGTCACAACCTATTTTTCCAAGTTGAATTATTTCCCATTTTTCTTTTATATATTTAATTCTCCAGGCAAATCAATCCATTTACTTATCTCAAATGGCTCTTCTATCATCCCCTTGCCTTGCTTAATATCATGAATCCTGCCTGAAGTACTATTCATGTCTGTCACACAACTAAATCCTATCCATCCTCCAGAAACCAATGAAAATGTTCCTCCTTCATGATGGTGTCTTTCCCTATTTTCCAATTTGAAAGGAATCTCAGTCTGCCACATTTATGTATCACCTATCATCTGTCTCCTGTCTCCTTACAAAATACTGCTTTTGACTACATTTTGGGTTTTGTTGTTGCTGTTGTTTTTTCTTGGTTTTTTGGTTGTTTGTTTTTGTTTTTGCATATGATATCTGCCAACTGGTTAGCCCTCTGAAGAAAGTTATGGCTACTTTTTGTTAATATTCAGAAAACACTTACCTTACTCTCTTCAATCTAGTCTTTAAAGGTCTACTGAAGGAAACCATCAACAAAATCCTGCTAGGGGCGCCTAGGTGGCTCAGTTAGTTAAGTGTCTGACTTTGGCTCAGGTCATGATTGAACAGTTAGTGGGTTTGAGCCCCGCGTGTGGCTCTGTGCTAACAGCTTGGAGCCTGGAGCCCGCTTCACACTCTGTGTCTTCCTCGCTCCCTGCCCCTCCCCAGCTCATGCTCTGTCTTTGCCTCTCAAAAATGAATAAAAGCTAAAAAAAAATTTAAAGAAAATCCTTGTAGACATGCATCAGCAGGTCATTATAAAGCAAAGAAAGTGTTATTTGTTTACCTGTTTTTCCTATGAAACAAGCCTCTTAATCACACCTCCCATTTATGTGTGTGTATGAAGTATACATTCATAATTTTGCAAAACACAATAAATATATAAAATGTTTAGTTTGCATATTCCAGTTTTGATTAATCATGGAATAGTTTTCCTTCACAGAGATTGATAAGGGCTACTACTCATAAAATGCAACTCTACATAATAGTACTCTCCTTGGAGAGTGTTATGCTAAGTGAAATAAGCCACACAGAGAAAGACACATACCATATGTTTTCACTCTTATATGGATCCTGACAAACTTAACAGAAACCCATGGGGGAGGGGAAGGGAAAAAAAAAGAGGTTAGAGTGGGAGAGAGCCAAAGCATAAGAGACTGTTAAAAACTGAGAACAAACTGAGGGTTGATGGGGGGTGGGAGGGAGGGGAGGGTGGGTGATGGGTATTGAGGAGGGCACCTTTTGGGATGAGCACTGGGTGTTGTATGGAAACCAATTTGACAATAAATTTCATATATTGAAAAAAAAATAAAACAATAAATATGAATTTTCTCATTAAAAAAAAATAGTACTCTCCTTGGTACTTCAACACTTAACAAAGCACCTAAAACTTCATAACAAAGTAGAGAGTGCTCTGAATTACAGGAGTCAAATTATTTCAAATGTATGATTAAATATGCTATAAAATTATTCTTCTGAACACTTATTTTATTTGTTAAAGACCATATGTTCTTCCTCAAAATAACTTGCTATTTTTGAACTATTACTCAGCCACACACTTCCTACAAGCAGCAAAGGTTACTTCAGCAAAACCTTGATTTTACAATATTTGAAAGACTTTCCTCTGCTACTCTATGCCAACTGAAAATTCATGAGTCATAGGTGAATGACAGGGGCAGTCCTGGAGGTAACTGTTCCTTAATGCAACTGGTCCGAAATAAAATTTATTTAGCAATTACTATTTTATAAACCCTTTCATACACACGATTTTTTTTTTTTTTGCGTTAAAGCAATGATGAAAACAAATATCAGTATTACTTCTACTTTTCAGAGGATGCAATCAGGTCTTAGAGGAGTTAGGTGAACAGCCCAAGGACACAAAGCTAACTAATGGCAATACCCAGATACCTAACTCTTTTTTTTTTACATGAAATTTAAACAACATGTTGTTTCCATACAACAGCCAGTGCTCATCCCAACCGATGCCCTCCTCAATGCCCATCACCCACTTTCCCCTCCCTCTCACCCCCCCATCAACCCTCAGTTTATTCTCAGTTTTTAAGAGTCTCTTATGGTTTGGCTCCCTCCCTCTCTAACTTTTTCCAGATACCTAACTCTTTACACTATGATATTTAGTTTAAGATTTGAAGCATTTTTTAGTCGCCTTTCGTTTCAGTTTGAACTGTCTTTAGATGGCTACTTCTTTAAATACAGCTGCTTCCAAATTGGCCAGTGAATTTGATATTGTCTTTTTTCTCATGATGTTTTTGGTTATTCCTTTTTCATTTGAGCCACTAACTTTGTGTTAAGTTGGAAACTTTTGAAGTACATCAGAAGTCGGAAAATTTGGGGGGCGCCTGGGTGGTTCAGTCAGTTAAGCATCCGACTTCAGCTCAGGTCATGATCTCACAATTCGTGAATTCCCTCTGCATTGAGCTCTGTACTGAGAGTTCAGAGCCTGGAGCCTGCTTCGCATTCTGTGTCTCCCTCTCTCTACTCCTCCCCTGCTTACACTCTGTCTGTCTCTCTCCCTCAAAAATAAATAAAATCATTAAAAAGAAAGTCAGAAAAGTTTAAGTCAAGGTAGCATGTTTAAACATTGGCAGAGACAGTGCTGTATATTTCTAAACCTTGTTTCCTTTTCTTTCAGGGCTTAAGGCTAGATAACACTTCCTAGGCTCCCTTAAATTAAGTGGAATCATGTGACTACCTATAACCAAGGAAGGGCAGTCAGAAGTGATGGCTAACACTTCCAGGTCTGAACCAAAATAATACTCTTCAATGCAATCTTTCACACTCTCCTCTCTTGTTTATAGGCCGGATACAGAGGATCCAATGACAGTGAAGCCAGTCAATGGAAAGGGCTGGAACTCCTAAATAACTGGAAAGACCAAAGGCTCCCAACACTTGCCCCACTACCACCAACACTAACCTCTCTCTGGATGGTGACATGGTGATAAACAATCCTTGACTGTACTAAAGCCATCAAGATTTGGGTCTTGTTAGTTATATTCACCAACCCCAATTTAAACATCAATGAATAACTTCTCTTTCAATAAACATTCTATAAACAAAAGTATATGATTTCAAGTATAGATTCCTCAACCATTATTACCTTTCATAATCAATTCAATGCTTTTATGAGTGTGCTTTGGTGTTAAGTAGGCTTAAAACAAAGAAATAGGTTCAGAGTGTTAAGTAGTGGATTATACACAGCTCCTTCAAAACATGACAATAGTATTCTTATGTTTAGTATTTTAGTATTTTTAAAGATACCATATGTTTTCACTCTTATGTGGATCCTGAGAAACTTAACAGAAACCCATGGGGGAGGGGAAGGGAAAAAAAAAAAAAAAAAGAGGTTAGAGTGGGAGAGAGCCAAAGCATAAGAGACTCTTAAAAACTGAGAACAAACTGAAGATTGATGGGGGTGGGAGGGAGGGGAAGGTGGGTGATAGGTATTGAGGAGGGCACCTTTTGGGATGAGCACTGGGTGTTGTATGGAAACCAATTTGACAATAAATTTCATATATTGAAAAAAAATAAAATAAAGCCATTCCTGACTATGTTTCATGTACTTTAGGATGTACAGAACATACATACATGATAGATACATGGATATATCCTATATATAGGATAGAATAAGTTCATTATGTAGAATATATAATTATATTATTCTTGTACAGTTATAAAAGTATTAAAAACCTAATATTTATATAGATAGTGCTCATATTTTAATGACACAGCAAATACTTTTTGTCACTCATGAAGAGAGGAGAATGGGGACATACTCCCCAGCTTTCTGATAGATGACCTATGGTTCTCCAGACCATTCCTGGAATTAGTTGGCTGCACTGACTCGAGCCACTCCTCTGGATCTGAATTATCACTGCAACTGGTTGTAGTTACATTAAAATAATTTACAACCTCTCATTTTAGTTTTCTCCCCACAAAGGGAATATAACCTATTCATTTTTTAAAAAAGTTAACAGGTATTAAAAAGAAATGTTAAGGCACTAGGTATCTAGATGCCTAATAACTTAACTGGTGTTTTCTCCCAGAAAAGAGAAAGATCATTCACTGATAACAAAGAGTTAATTTGGGGTAGGTGGGTAGATGGCTGTAGGCAGCAGTAAACCCTGAAAGGTTTCCAACTTGCAGTTTATTAAATTTTCTTTTTTTTTTAAATTTGTTTAATGTTTATCAATTTTTGAGAGAGATAGAAATGAGTAGGGGATGAGTAGAGAGAGTGGGAGGCACAGATTCTATGTCATCAGCTCAGAGCCCAATGTGGGGCTTGAACTCATGAAACACAAGATCATGACCTGAGTCAAAGATGGATGCTAAACCGACTGAGCCACCCAGGTGACCCTAGATTTTCTTTTAGAAAAGGGTTAGTCCTTTTCTTTTTCAAAAGTTTGTTTGTTTTTTGTTTATGTAATCTCTATACCCAACATGGGGCTCAAACTCATGATCCCAAGATCAAGAGTTGTGTGCTTCCCTGACTGAGACAGCTAGGTGCTCCTACTTTTTTAAAAAATTTTTGGGGCGCCTGGGTGGCGCAGTCGGTTAGGCGTCCGACTTCAGCCAGGTCACGATCTCGTGGTCTGTGAGTTCGAGCCCCGCGTCAGGCTCTGGGCTGATGGCTCAGAGCCTGAAGCCTGTTTCCGATTCTGTGTCTCCCTCTCTCTCTGCCCCTCCCCCGTTCATGCTCTGTCTCTCTCTGTCCCAAAAATAAAAATAAACGTTGGAAAAAAAAAATTAAAAAAAAAATTTTTAATGTTTATTTATTTTGGGGAGACAGAGAGACAGAGTAGGGGAGGGGCAAAGAGAGAGGGAGATACAGAATCCGAAGCAGCCTCCAGGTTCTGAGCCGTCAGCACAGAGCCCAACTGAGGGCTCGAACGCACAAAGTGCAGAATCATGACCTGGGCTAATGTCAGATGCTCAACCGACTGAGCCACCCAGGGGTCCCCAACAACAGTGTATAAGGGTTCCTTTTTTCCACATCCTCGCCAACACTATTGTTTCTTGTTTTTTTTTTTATTTTATTTTAGCCATTCCAACAGGTGTGAGGTGATATTTCTTGTAGTTTTGATTTGCATTTCCCTGATGATGAGTGATATTGAGCATATTTTCATGTGTCTGTTGGCCATCTGTATGTCTTTTTGGATAAATGTCCATTCATGTATTCACCCATTTTTAATTGGATTATTTGTTTGCTGGGTTTTGAGTTGGATAAGTTCTTTATTTTAAATACTAACCCTTTATTTGATACATCATTGGTAAATATCTTCTCCTATTCAGTAGGTTATCTTTTAGTCTTGTTGATTGTTTGCCGTGCAGTAGCTATTTATTTGGATGTAGGCCCAATAGTTTATTTTTGCTTTGTTTCCCTTGCCTCAGGAGACATATCTAGAAAGATGTTGCTCTGGCTGATGTCACAGAAATTATTGCCTGTGTGCTCTTCTAGGATTTTTATGGTTTCATGTCTCACATTTAAGATCTTAATCCATTTTGAGTTCAGTTTTGTGTGTGGTGTAAGAAAGTGTTCCAGTTTCATTCTTTTGCATGTAGCTGTCCAACTTCCCCAGCACCATTTGTTGAAGAAACTGTATTTTTCCCATTGCATATTCTTTCCTCCTTTGTCAAAGACTGATCATATAATTGTGGGTTTATTAAATTTTTTGCATGTTTTAAAAAATGCATCCTGAAAGAGGGAAATATGAAGAATATGAAATACTAAAAACACGAAGATTTTTCTAGGAGTTTCGTGATAACAGATAGAACAGCTTTTTACCCAATTGAATCTCTAAGATTCCAGCTGCAAGAAGTCTGAGTCTTAAAGTCAAAACTAGAAATGCAGGTGATATTGGATAGCATAGTAATTGAGTTAATTACAAAGCAAAAAATAAGTCATTTCTATATTCAGTTGCTGCAGAATAACTGCCTTTTGATGATTGTTTGAATACTCTAAATGATTCTAGACAAATGTTGACTGAATGAATAAGTTAATTATTGAATGAATTAATCTAGCTCTTTGAATCACATCATTTAACACAATGACTGGCACACAGTAGGGACACAACAAATGTTCAGTGAGATTGATTTTCCTTTCCACAGCCTGGTAAGAAGAGGTCTTCAGAACCAATTCTTATAGAGTTCTCTTGAATCTCATATTTCACACCCATTCATCTCATGTAGTGCATGAGAGAAACTCACCTTCGTTAGAAATATCCAGCTTATAAAACAATTATCAAATGAGAGTAGAGTAGCATGCCTCAAACCACTGAAATCCTCCATTTTCAAGCACCCATCAAATTATCCATTAGTGTTTACAAGCATTCATTTGGTACTTACCAAGGTAAAGAAATGAGCTAAGCATGAAAGAATGTGACAGAAAATGTTTTGGAAGGTGCTGCTCAAAAACTGCAAACAAAATTAACCAAGTTTCACATCAATATACCATATCCAGTGAATGCAAGGCTTCCCTCCTCTTTAATGTACAGCTACTTTTCAAAAACCTCTTCTCTAAAACTTTTTAATGTTGTAAGAGCACAAAACTAGTTAAAACAGACTCTGTCTATTCATAACACAAATATTAATGGCCTGGTGTTTATATGTTTCTCCATTACTAGAACATGTAAGAAAAGTTAAATTCTTTTCACTTCAGCAACTTTAGAACCTATTTGTGATTTTAAAAAAATTAAAAACATCAAATAGCAAATTCAATTAGTAAATTTGCAATTGCCTTTTTAATCTTCCATATTTTAAAAATTTAATTATCCCAGACAAAACTTTATTAGCTAAGTTATACATAATACATTTTTATGAATCTAAATAAATTAAGCATTGTAAAGGCCTTAAAATAAGCACTGCATACAATTTCCTGTTTTTTCAAAGGTCTGGAAAGAAAGACTATTCAAATTCCCTATCTTCAAAATTTCCAAAAAAATTAAATTTTCAAAACTTTCTTAGTTTGTGTAGAAATCAACTAACCTATAAGAAGTACATGAACAAACCCTTTACTGGAGAGTTTTTTAAAGTACTTGCATTTTAAAACGTTAGGTTTATTATTAGTGGTTTAGAAAAAGAATCTTCAGATCAGTCTCAACTTCTTCACTATCTTGCTTATTTTTTTTAACGTTAGGGATTGTCCTGAAAATCTATGGTGAAGAAAATGAAACAATGTTTTGCAAAGAAAAGTATCACTCACATGAATTAACTATATAATTATGTTATAAAATGGGAGATAGCAAGATTTCTAATGAAAGTGAAAGTCTAAAGAAAATGGTACTGCCCCCATTTCTTTCAGCCCTTTTGCAAGAAAATCTTCCGAACATTGGTCTCTGCTCATGATTCCCAATTCTTCTTGTCCCATCTTCCCTTACCCATTCCAGTCTGATTTACAAGCTAATCATTCCACTTAAGCTGACCACAACCTGCTAGATCAATAGTCAATTCAGTAGTACCATTCTCATGAGCAACTCTCTCCTCCTTGGTTCAATTTTTTTCACTTGGCTTTCAAATCACTACACACTCATGATTTTCTTCCTGCTTTGGTTCCTCCTTTTCTGGTTCCTTCTGTATCCCTCAGCATTTGAGGAGGGTATGTCCCAGTGCTCAAGACTTGGCCTCTTCTCATTATCTGTTTACCTTTAATCTCTCAGTGACTCTCCCTGCTCTCGTGGCATCAAATACCATCTCTCTACTAATGGCTTCTAAAATTTTTATCTCTACTCCAGGCCACTTTTAAGAACTCCAGATACATACATCTAACTACTAGACATTTTCATTTGGATGAAGAGATTATCTCAAACTCCATCTGCCCAAATTGTATTCCTCATCTCAGTTGATGGCAATTTTATCCTTCTGGTCCCTAAAGCCAGAACCAAAGGAACAACACTTGACTTCACTTTTCTATTACACCCCAAATCCAGGTTGTTCACAAGTCCTGTTGGATCTGGCTTCAAAATATTCCTGGAATCCAACCCCTTCTAAGTACTTCCACAATTGCCAACCTTGTCTGAGCCATCATCTTCTTTTACCTCTTTTTTTAAACGTTTTAATTTGAATACACACATACATACATAAATGTTTTAGACTGAATATAGCTGCCAGAAAATGTTATAATAATTTCAGGTGTACAATACAGTGATTCAAGATCTCTGTATGTTATGCTATGCTTGCAAGTGTAGCTACTGTCTGTCACCATACAACACTATTACAGTACCAGTGAGTATATTCCCTATGTGGTAGCTTTCATCCCTATGACTTATTCATTCCACAACTGGATCAGTCTTCTTCCTTCCACCCTTATCTCACACTCTTCCAGTCTAGTCTTCCAATCTAGTCCATGGAGCAATTCATTCTTGATTTTAAAATCTTGGAATGGTCCTCAACTTCATTCAGAATAAAAGCCATAGTCCCTACAATGGCTTAAAAGGGACTCAGCTCTCCATTACTTCAATGACTTTCTTCCCTACCAACCTGGTTCACTTGCTATGCTCCTGCCTACAACAGGTTCTTGGTCTTCCTCAAAAGGCCAAGAACATCTACAAAAGCAGAAAGCAGATTCATAGTTGTCAGGGTCTGGTGGGGAAAGGAAAATTGTGGAAGAATAACTGCTTAATGGTATAGGGTCCCCTTTTGTGATGATGAAAATGTTTTAGAACTAGATAGTTGTTATGGTTGCACAACATTGTGAATGCACTAAGTGTCACTGAACTATATAGTTTAAAATGGTTAAAACGGTAAATTTCATGTGTATTGTACCAGTTTAGAAAATTGCCAAGTACCCTTCCAATCTTTGCTGTAGCTGTTTGCTCCGTCCAGAGAGTGCTATTGTCCCAAATATCCACTTGCCTAACTCCCTTCCACCGGTGTCTTTGTTTAATATCACATTCCCAATGAGGCCAACTCTGATCACCCTATTTAATACTGCAAACTACTCCTTACTCTGCACCTCCCTTACCGTGCTCAACCCTTTTTTTTTTCCACAACACTTATTTTCTAGCATAGTAGATAACATACTTACTCAATATATACACATCTTATTGTCTCCTTTGTTAGGATAAGAGCTCTAAGAGGCAGGGGTCTTTGTGTATTATTTTTAGGAAGAAAAAAACAATGATACGTATTTAGCCTGATTTATTAAAAATATATACATTAGGCCTACTAGAAGCAAGGCAATTTTCTAGATGTTAGAAATTCAATGGCAAACAAACAGGCACAATACTCCCTTTTCTCAAGTATAGCAGGGTAATTACAGTGGCAGAATACCCCTCTGAGAAATTAAGTTAGTCTTGGTTTTCACAAATTTAGCTTCACCTAGGAGGAAAAAAGGATTTTTTTTCATCTCCGCAACCGTCAGAAGTTAACCTTAAAAGCCACCTCAGTATTCTGAAAGTTGGCCTTTTTGAGTGATGGGTCTAAAAAGAAGTTTCAGCTGGGTGAGGGCCCAGAGGGCAAATCCTAACTGGGCCTCCGCACTGGAAGGCCAAAGCCCGTGAGGCTCTTGAACCAGATTTTTTTGGAGGAGCAGCTGAGATCTCAGGGTTAGAAGTGGCCCCTTCCCTTGGGAGGTTCTAATAGTTTCCAGACACTCTGAAAAGATAGGGATTACAATTTTACAGGGTGTCTGATACATGAGCCCACTTGACAGTACGGCTTCTAAGGAGAAAGTACCACAAGGCGATGCCTGCTGGCGGCCAAGAGGGACAAAGAATTAGTATTAAGCACCAAAGTTTTGAAAGTTGAAGCGAAATTTTCCTAGCTGTCCCTGAGTGAAACCAGCTGCCAGTGGAGCTACCCAAACTGAACTGACACCACATGACTAAGTAAGAGCCCAGGAGAAGTGACCAACATGGACTGAGGACTGAGTCTCATCCGGTCTCCATTTCCTGGAAGCAAATAAGCCTTCAGATATTTAAATACCTGTATGAAGAAGGAGGCATCTCCAAGATTGAGGGATATTTGCTTTCTGGTCAGCCTTGGTTACAAAAGAAAGACTGAAGACAGAGCTCTTTCAACTTACTAAGCAATAAGAAGGCAAGGATATTACACCATTTGTCTGTAAGTGCTGTTGTAACTAATGCACATAGTAACTTGTGAAAAAAATGAATGAACAGTGACTTAAAATAAGATGAATGGAAATCTGTTTGTATTTTGCAGTATTTAATACTTTTCTAGGAAAACACCACTTCATTTAAGTTGCCAGTATGTATGGTGGTGGGGTTTTGTTTTTGTTTTTGGTTCTGGAAGTTTTGTGTGTGTGTGTGTGTGTGTGTGTGTGTGTGTGTGTGTGTGTGTGTGTTTTCTATTAATTACTAGCACTGCAGTTTCTGTTGCATAAAAGGAAATCCAGCTCCACTTCTCTAGCAACCCTTTCCCCACCCCCACCCCCACTGCCCTCACACTATGCATTTTTTTTTCTTTCACCCTTGTTTAGCAGTTCACTTGCTCCTATTTGGGAAGTTACTTATCTTATATTAAAACTTACTTTTAACCTCTTGCATCAAAAAAGAAGAAGCCATACTGTCATGCTGGGTTATTCAACAACAATCTATTCCCCTCCATGGGATAAACTCAGCCTTCACCCCCATAGTTTATCTTCTCTGGGAGCTGGATTACTGCCTCATAAAACAGCACAACAGTACTATTATCACATAATCATTATCATTACCTCACTTGCAGCCATACAGATCCTTCTAATCCTGAACATCCTGCCTCTCTAATCTTGCTATATCTATCCTCTCCTGCTGTGAAACTGGTGGTGTGTTCCATTTTCACAGAAGCTTAATGTAATCACAAATGAAAAAATAAAATATATTTTTTAACTAGGCTGCATTTTATTGATACCATTGTGTTATATAGCAATTTAAAATAGCTCCATATTTCATCCAAGTAAACAAAACAAATGTGTGGGTGGCAGGGAAATTTGATCTTCAGCCTAGGTCCATGTTTTCTCCTCCAATCTTCTCTTTCTGGCTTTTGTCGTGTTATTTAGGGCAGATTCAATATGACACTCCTGTGTGGGGACTACTCAGTCAGCAAATGAATTGCCTCCACCTTGAGTGGAGTTTGGAAGAAGCACTGCCATTCTACCTAGATTTATCCAGAGGCTACAAGTCATCACTGTTTAGTTGGGCCTTTTCCGTGCCCAACTAAAGTTACAAGGGACACCCAAAGTGGGTTCCTTCCCTGATCATTTTGACAAAAAAAATGAATCATTCTAACTCTGCAAGGATGACATATCCATGCCCTCCAAAGCCTAAAAGAAACAGGCACTGAACTTTAGTCCTCACAACCAGGGAAAACAAAGTTAAGAAAAACTTTATAGCACCAATAGTAAAATCAGATCATCAAAGGGTTCACATTTATTTCTTTATGTACATAGAATGTTTTTATGTATGTTTCCCTACCGAGTGTTTGTTTTTGACACTGATAACACAGAAAATTAAGAAAACAGATATATGTATCTATATATCTATATATCTACCTATAGATATATAGATATATAGATATATAGATATATAGATATATAGATACATATATCTATGGGTCTCCTGACATGGGAGATCATGACCTGAGCCGTCATCAAGAGCCAGACACTCAACTGATTGAGCCACCAAGGCAACCCAAGGTCTTCTTTACCAATTGGCGGGATGCCTGGGTGGCTCAGTTGGTTCAGCATCCCACTCTTGGTTTTGGCTCAGGTCATGATCTCATGGTTTCCTGAGTTCGAGCCCCACATCCGGCACTGTGCTGACAGCATGGAGCCTGCTCAGGATTCTTTCTCTCTCCCTCTCTCTCTGCACATCCCCTGCTCACATTGTCTCCGTCTCTCTCATAAACAAACAAATAAACAACAAACAAACAAACTATTAAAACCTGGCATTATATGAGAGAAGCAATCCAATCTCCTGACAGACACATACTCTGTCTTACCCTCCTCCATATTACAGCACCTCTTTATGGCATATATTTATAAAAGCTACTGGATTTTAAGAAGCAAGTTCTACTCTTCTATCAGGTGTGACATGTGCAACCAGCAACAGCATGCAGTCAGATGTATAACCACTATGGTACTCATGCAATTCAATGTCAGGGAACTCCAAGAGTTGGCATGTAGCCATGAGTGAGCCAAGGGACCATAAAACTTCTAGAAAATTATACCAAAATGGTGTTGACTTGGCCTTTTAATCGAATGATAATATTGCCTTTAAAATCATTAATAAAATAGAAAACAATTTTTCTTTATTCTTTTGTCTTACTGTGTAACTGAGTCATACCTATAGTAGAAACTACAAAGAAGCAGCAATGTGAGAAGGTCACAGTTTACTTCATAGAAACAGCTATAAACAATACCTGAACCAGCTAAGGGTCAGAGAGAACACAATACAGAAAAAAGAAGAGCTCTAAGCAATGAAAGGAGAAGATACCTTTTCTCTGTTTAATACCCTCTCTGTATATAAACCCATCTATGGCAATAACAAGGGATTCCCCGGAAGGAATCCCCAAAGAGAACATTAGTAGTTCACATTTTCATTTGAGAAGCAACGTGATCTCTCTGAATTTTCAGAATACTCTTAGTTTTGTAGAGTAGCAATTAACAAACTAAGCAGCTAAAGAAACATAGTTGCTAAACAGTACAGCTCCCGCAGAAAGTATTTGTATATCTAGAGGAAGAGGGAAAAAGAAACATGCAAAGGTCCTGAAGTAGGTCTGTGTTTACTGTATGTAAGGGCCAACAAGGAGGCCAGTGTAGAGTAAAATGAGCAATGGACAGGGTTTATGAGATGAAATCAGAAAGAGGGTGGAGAGATGGAGTGCATATCATTTACAGCACTATAGAAAAAGAGGAAGATTCTAGATTTTGTTTTGATAACATGAAAAGCCATTGGATAGTTATGAGCACAGAAATAACATGAGAGGACTTTTAGCAAGATCAATCTGGTTATTGTGTGAGAAATTAACCATATGGGGCAAAGGTAGAAGCAGAAAGTTAATGCAAGAGTCCAGGCAATATTTCTTCCTCAGAGAAATTCTCCCACCAGCTGTTCAGAGAATGAAATAAAATATTCTTCATATTTTACAGTAAAAATAGCAACTTGAATAATGTACATTATACATTACAAATAACTGCAATCTTTTAATAAGTTTCAATATAAAGAAGGGCCTTTTTCAGTAGCGGAACATGCAGCACACCCAGCACAACAGAAGATAATACCCAAATTACAACCGAAATCCAAGATTCTAACCTAGCCACTTTCAGTTAAGGCTTCCATCGATACCCAAGTAGGAAGCTCAGTGAGGAATACCATGGTACTTTTGACTGTATAGTATTTGCAGTTATAAATCAAAGAAATAGGTCAACATTATTAAAATGATTTACTCCAAAGTGCCCAATTTAGATGCCAGACAGTGCTCTCCTTTATTTTCACAAAGTTCCAAGCAGATCTCTTGTGACACTATTAAGAAGATGAGACCAGCAACATGGACTTTAGAAAACTGGAATTTGCTGTCTTGGAAGATGTCCAAGCTATCCAGAGAATATATGCAGCACATCTCATAGGAAAGGCAAACTGTATAAGGGTTACTTCTTCTAAAAACGTCATCTCTTACATTTTGTGCAATATTCCTTTAAGCGTTGTCTGTCTTTATTTACCTTGGAACTTTCACCCTGTATTATGATAAAAGGAGATTAAAATTCCGGGAACTATTAACTGTTCCCAAAAGGCACTCCCATTCTCCTGTGGCAACTTAATATATTTGAAGCTGAGCCCATTTTTGATTAAACTATAGGAAGACTCTGCCAGGTCTCTACTAAAATTTATCACTCTATTTCTCTTTCCTATCATCTGAAATGTTTTTTGAAGAAAATCAAAGGTACATCTAAAATAGAACTTTATTTTTAACCTCTTTAACCACTTGAAAAGAACAGGGTTGTCAATGACGCTGATCTATGGGTGAAGGAAAGAAACCAAGGTGGTCAGGAAGGCAGCTCAAAGTTTTCACAAAGTCCTTGGTCAGCTTTTATGTACATCAAAATGAAACGTATGGCCCCTGGTGACTGAAAGCCTTCACGGGCTTGCAGCCTCTTTCTAACCTCTCTTCATGCTGTGTGGTTGCAGGGGCTCTTCCTTTCCGAGTCAGAATTCATATTCCTCCTTTGTGACAGTACGGTCTGTTCAAAGTAACCCAGATAAAATGGGGTTCCTTCTAGTTCTCACGGCAGTTTAAACTATTTTAAAATGATGTTACCCTTCTGTTTGCAATAATCTTCATTTTCCTCCACTGTGCTGGGGATATTCTGTCACCTTTTATTTTAGTCATTGTCTTTCGGGGAAAAAAAAAAAAACAAGTGCCAAATTTGACACTTGGAAGTATTTTTGATAAATGAGCAATTTCTAAACTCTAAGTGAAAGGCTAGTAAAAAATCTTTAAGATACACTTAAAATACCCATTAGCAGGAGAAGGATTGTACCCAGGGTTAAAAATTACGGGGAAAACAACTTGTAAGCATTACCACTTAAGAAGCTGAGTGCCTAAGGCAATGTTCCTGACCACCACACAAGTCAGCGATTTGCCTCTGGAGTCTGTTCCACACCTCTCTAATAGGCCCAGAAGCTACAGACAATTAAGTATTAGACTATGTGACTCCCACTGCTAAAAGTTAGCGGAACATTCTATGGCTTTACCAAAAGTGTGCTGCTTTTCAGCTAGGGGTGCAATTTCACCAGCTCACTCACCTGCATCTATGTGCTACTTAATCCCGGCTTCCTAGAGTTTTCCTTTAATTGGCTCAGCCATCTTCTGCCCTCAATCAGCCTGATTTTATTCTTGGGTTCCTGGTGAAGACGACTGAATCTGAAAATTGTGGTGCCAAAGTCTTACAGCAGTGTCAGACATATTTATCCATCTAAAACTTCTATATTTAGAGGTGCTGTCTTTCTGTGGTTAATGAAGCCACATCTTCGCAAGTATCTAAAGTCTACACTATGCTGGGGAAATACTAGAGGAACTACTCACAACACGAGAGTTAAGGTATGGCAGCCAGCATGTCAGCATGTATGGTGGTATGGAAAACACACTGGCCAAAGAACCAAAAGACCTGACTTGGTTGCAATTTATTTGACCACGTCTTTGTAGGCAATGCCATCATTCTGTGCCTCCCTCAGTTGACTCATCTATAAACTGGGGATTAAGCCACCTACTTCAAACGGTTTTAGTCAGAGAGAAATGAAATAAGAAGTGGTAAAATGATGTGCAAATTACAAACGCTATAGAAATTGAGGGATTAGAGTATTATTGGTATTCTCAAATTCTAATTTCCTTATCATGGAGGCAGTAAATAGCTCTTAAGAACTTGATGATGTTTTTATATTAAAAAGTTAATTAAGAAGACCTTCATTAGCATGTGTAATCAAGTTCACTGTTCTAATTGGTTCACTGAAATTTCTATTGCTAAAATAATACGGAAGAAGCCACAATAAAATCCTGAACACATGTTAATTACACAAAGCATCAAAATGTATCAAGGAATAACCAAAAGATTTATGGCCATTGACACTACTCAATTCAGCTGTCTGCTCTTGATGATTTTCTGCCACACTGACTCAAGGATCCTATGCAACCTTCAACCATCACCTTTGATAAAAGAACACAGAAGAGCATACACTATCCACTCTTTTCTCCTAGGTCTTAACTCAAATATCAAACTGCTTGGCATCACATGAGTTCTTGACACTGAACAGTTCTAAAACTGAGTTCACTTCAATTGTCTATACTTAGAATTGCCTGTTCTTTCATCGGTGACATCATTCATCTCTCAGTCACCCAGGTTAGTACCTCATCCATTCTTTCTTCAAAATATTTCCATGAATTATGTTCTTTTATCTGACCATTAACTCCTAGTATACCTTTATCATCTCAAGTGTAGGCTAACAGAATGATTTCCTTCCTCTTCATCTCAGAACTCCCATACCCTATTCCATAAGCAGAGGATTAATTTTCTTAGAACCCCCATATCCAGGTATCACACAAGTAATCAATGCCCAGTGCCATGTGAAGCTTTTAAATCCCACTCTAAGTGACTGTCCTTAATTGAAGTCACTCAAGAGCAAGATGTTTCCAAGCTTTAATAAAGTGCAGTTAGACTATGTCAGTAATATGTAACTAGATATCTCCAAATCAGTAAGAAATGCTTAACATGGCGCTAAAAATAACTGCTAATCATGGCTTCTACAAATATGACTTATGTGTACAAGATGTAAGTGACTGTTTCACAGGGACTCATAGCAGTCAGGTGCCCTGGAGATCCCCAGGAGCAGCATAAACTGAGACTGCCAGCCTGTCAGAGATGTGGGATCAACATGTGCCAGCGAAAGAAGCAAAGGAAATACCTGGTAGAGTCTTAAGTGAGTCAAGATTAGGGTGACCAACTATTCCAGTATGCATGGGACTAAGAGGTTCCCAGGACATGAGACTTTCACCTTTAAAACTGGAGGAATCTCAGGCAAACTGGGATAAGTTGGTCACCCTGGTTAAGACCATGGTGAGGTACACACCAAGGGGAAGGAGAAACACAAAGCACAGTCAGTCAAGTCAGGGAAGTCAAAGCCAAGGGGCAGGGAGCCAAGGTTACAGCACAAAGGCCTAGGACCACTTACATGGACCACATTTGGCCATACCTTCCTATCTCAAATGTTTTACCTTCCCAGCTCACAGCTGCACATGAGGAATCTTAATTCAGTCAAGTGTGTGAACTGCCATCTGACACTACATGGGGTTCCAAGTCTGTGTGTTCACTTCATCTGTTTGGTTCATTCCAGGACAAAATTCCAAGTGCATCCAAAGTGCACACAGAAAATTTGATTTTATAAGCCACAAACCCAGGTGTGTATACAATGTAACCATCTTAACTTCCCTTAAACTAACTAAATTTCTACTTTAAATCCCTAATTCCAGTTAATGGCAGACAACTTAATCGAGTCACTTCAAGTAAATGCAATCAAATTAGTGATTACTCAGTTATTTCTAATTTAAAGTCTGTCAACTTGGAATGAGACAGCCAGATCTTCTCTTCTTTAAGATCCTCTGACCCTTCTAGGGTTTCTGGGTTTGGAGGGTAAGACCTAGACCTTTTCTAAAACTCTTGCAAGACAAAGAATCACGTGGAGGGCCTGTTGATTACAGATCCCTGGGAACGGCCCCACAGTTTCAGATTCAGTATGTCTGGGGTGGGATGCTCAAGAATTCGCATTTCTAACAAGCTCCTAGGTGATGCTGATGCGGTTGGTCTCAGGGACCATACTTCGAGAGCTACTGGCATATATTCAGAGGCCTTCTGGGTGATTTCAGCTCCTCGTTAGTTTTCTTCCATTCTCTGAATTGTCTCCCTGGAGCTTTGGATCACTCCATGTGACAAGAAAACAAATGCCAATGAGGGTGGAATGAATGCCTTATATGTCTAGACTTGGGGATAGGTCAAATAGTGTAACAAAAAGAAACATGGTGTTGTAGGAGCACTTCAACTAGTATCTCAAAAATTATCATTTTGCTACATCTGTAAGTGTTATATTGTCAGCACTGTGCATATAGCTGCCCTCGGATATATCCTACAGCTTCTTAAATGTTAGTGTAGAATGAAGGAAAATGACTTCACCAGAGTCTAAAAACTTCTAAGTCAGGCTTTACCTCTTAATAGCTATGTGTCCTTGGTTAAGTTTTTTTTTAAATTTACCAGCTCTGTTTTCTCAACTATTAAGTAAGGCTGATTCTATCTTCCCTACCATGGTGATCTCACAGAATATTTGCAAGACTCAAAGGTAATGTTTGAAAACATGTTTTGAAAATAATTAATGGTTATATTTAAGGTGAAATATCTGTTATCATCCACATAACTTCTCAGTCTAAATAGTTAACTCTATAAAAATTAGATATATATGGCAAAACTATAGATATATATACATTATACATATGTAATATATATATTTTTCATAAATATGAATACAATAAATATATATCATATATTACATTATAGTATATATAACATAATATATAATGACTATATATGTAATACACACATATACAATTTTTAAAAAATATTTTTAATGTCTATTTATTTTTGAGAGACAGAGAGACAGAGCACACGCAGAAGGGCAGAGAGAAAGGGAGACACAGAATCCAAAGCAGTCTCCAAGCTCCCAGCTTTCAGCACCGAGCCCCATATCGGACTCGAACCCACAAACCGTGAGATCATGACCTGAGCCGAAGTCAGATGCTTAACTGAATGAGCCAGCCAGGCATGCCTACACACATACAATTTTAACATTCACCAATATTACCAATACTATCAGGCATTTACTAGTTAAACTCATGGGCAGTAGGGAACTGGAACAAATTGTGTACATGTCTTCCCAACTCCTCATTTAATGACATTAAGTTGGTGGCTTAAAATCAACAAATGCTACAAATCAGGACTTGTGTGTGGCCTGTTTATTTTCAGAGAGCTAGTTGTTAAACACTTACCAGCATAGCACTGCTTTAAAGGACATACTGGGCCTTTGAGAGGTATATTTCCAGTGTCAGTTTTGATAAAGCAATGAGCATGTATTTTTCTTTTCCCTTTTATACCACATAAAAAAGTTACAATTTGGAAAAAAAAAAAAGCATGTTAAAATACATACAAATATGTTTTACCAAATTCTTAACCTGCAGCAGTGATTTTCAGTCTAAAGTGGGACAAGAATCATCTGGGATATTTGTTTACAATGCACATTTGAGAGGCGCCTGGGTGGCTTGGTCAGTTAAGCTTCCAGCTCTTGATTTCAGTTCAGGTCATGACGTCCCGGTTGGTGGGATCAAGCCCTATGTCAGGCTCCATGCTGAGAGCACAGAGCCTGCTTGTGATTCTCTCTTTCTCCCTCTCTGTCTGCCCCTGCCCTCACTTACACGCTCACTATCTCTCTCAAAATAAATGAAAAAAACTTTAAAAATGAAATAAAATAGGGGTGCCTGGGTAGCTCAGTCGGGTAAGCGTCCAACTTGGTCTAGTTATGATCTTAAGGTTTGTGGATTCGAGCCCAGCATCAGGCTCTGTGCCTGGAGCCTGCTCTGGATTCTGTGCTTCCCTTGCTCCCTGTCCCTCCCCCACTCACACTCTGTCTCTCTCTCAAAAACAAATAAACATTTAATGGGGTGCCCGGGTAGCTCAGTTGGTTGAGCATCCGACTTTGGCTCAGGTCATGATCTCACAGTTCGTGAGTTCGAGCCCCGTGTCAGGCTCTGTGCTGACAGCTCAGAGCCTAGAGCCTGCTTCGGATTCTGTGTCTCCCTCTCTCTCTGCCCCATCCCCACTCATGCTCTGTCTCTTTCTGTCTTAAAAATAAATAAAACATTTAAAACATTTTTAAAAATAAATATTTAAAAAAAATGAAATTAAAAAAATGCCAATTTCAGAGCCTTACCCCCTCAGTAATGTGAACAGTATGTCTGAAAAAGGACCCAAAGTTCTGGGGGTATCCCAAATCAGTAGTCCTGCAACAACATGTAGATCTATGGATAAAACCCCACATTCTGGCTTTCAAAGCCATCTACCACCTTGTCACAAAATTCCTTCTCCTCATTTCCCTAGTGTATGCCTGTCCTGAATTGAAAAGGTACTATCACTCTCCTACAACACAATCTTTGGAATTTTGCTTTGCCTATTTACCAAGTTTCCTACAATTGAAAGTTCTCCAATGTGAACCCTGAGTTGACAAGATAAAAACAGATTTCATAGCCTTTTATACTAGCAAACTTAGCAACTGTTTCAAGGGCACATGCTGGCAATGAGTCAGGACCAATTGAAATCTTTCATAACGTGGCAGGAAAGGGGTCAAGAGAGAAGGATGAAGGTCTCTGCATGCATCATTCCCCCACACACTACAGAATAATGCTGAGCATTTTGCCTAAGCAATTTTACTTTAGTCACAAAATCTTACTATATAAAAATAACTTGTTTTATAAATTAGCTGTCAAATCCTTGGAGAAGCCAACCATGAACAATTTGTTGTTGGTTATATTTCCATTATTGTCACCATTTAATCCATAGTTTAGTGATTAATGGTTTTCTAAGAAAACTTGTTTGAAGTATAAAGAATGAAATCCGTTAAACCAAGTATGACCCGACAAGATTCATTTGTCTTGAGGGTCTCATCAGTACTGAAGCTGTCATGACATAATTAATGGTCTAAAAGATGAAACAGGACTTCTGTTCTGTCATGTCTCCTCTATTTAAGTCTTTAAAAATGAAAAATAATGAGTAAAGGTGTAAAACAAATTGTTTGATAGGCCAAGAAGCAAAATAATCCCATTAAAATAATTAGAATTTCATCACATATTATTAGATACTGCTGTTTCATTGGAGAAAAAGCTCAGTCTGGGATGATCCTCTGATATATGTGGGCATCATTTATAACACTGCCATTAGGAAGGATATACTTTCTGAAACTTGATAAGAAGCCTCCAGACATGCTTCTCTCAGAATTAAAAGGCTGCTTTGGGCAACAATCCTTCAAAAGTTCTCAACTATTGAAAAGAATTTATTGTTTCTTTAATTAAGAGCCTCCCACATATCTGAAAGAAGAGAACTCAAAACTGAATCTATACTATGGGTCTATGATCATAGAAATTATATGTGCAAATAAACCAGGCTAGAAAAGGCAACAGAAAATGATAATAGTTGATTTGTTCAGAGATAGGAGATTGGGCATTAAATTTTCCACTGTGAAACAAATATAAATTAAGAATGCTAACAATGACTCAACCTGACTCTACAGCTCACTGGATCAACAATCTGTGCCCCTGCATGGCTAACCATTATTTTAATCCAATCTGATTTAATGCAACATACTATTTTTGAGCACCAACTATGAGAAAGGGATTTTGCTAATAGCATGATGAGAGACTCAAGAATTCACTAGAATCCATGCCATCAGGGACCTTGAAATCTAGTGGGGAATAAAAACATGAATGTAAATGACTATGATAAAAAAGTAAAATATGGAGTGATCTGGAAAACACTAGGGAAGAAGTGCTTAGCAAATAGGGAGATTGGTGAAGATTTTACAGAAAAGATAGACATAAGGAGAAGCCTAAAATTTCCCTAAGATGTGGAAGCTTGCAACAGTAGTTGAAAAGTGATCAGAGGAAGTATTAGAGACTATAGTAACAGGGGGAGAAATAATGAAGAGAGAGTAAAATCATACTGTGTACTAACTGTACCACAACCCTGGAGTCTTTTGGCTTTATAACCTCTTTTTTTTTTTTTTATGAAATTTATTGACAAATTGGTTTCCATACAACACCCAGTGCTCATCCCAAAAGGTGCCCTCCTCAATACCCATCACCCACCCTCCCCTCCCTCCCACCCCCCATCAACCCTCAGTTTGTTCTCAGTTTTTAACAGTCTCTTATGCTTTGGCTCTCTCCCACTCTAACCTCTTTTTTTTTTTTTCCCTCCCCTCCCCCATGGGTTCCTGTTAAGTTTCTCAGGATCCACATAAGAGTGAAACCATATGGTATCTGTCTTTCTCTGTATGGCTTATTTCACTTAGCATTACACTCTCCAGTTCCATCCACGTTGCTACAAAGGGCCATATTTCATTTTTTCTCATTGCCACATAGTATTCCATTGTGTATATAAACCACAATTTCTTTATCCATTCATCAGTTGATGGACATTTAGGCTCTAAGAACCATATGATCCTGTCAATCGATGCAGAAAAGGCCTTTGACAAAATCCAGCACCCTTTCTTAATAAAAACCCTTGAGAAAGTCGGGATAGAAGGAACATACTTAAAGATCATAAAAGCCATTTATGAAAAGCCCACAGCTAACATCATCCTCAACGGGGAAAAACTGAGAGCTTTTTCCCTGAGATCAGGAACACGACAGGGATGCCCACTCTCACCGCTGTTGTTTAACATAGTGCTGGAAGTTCTAGCATCAGCAATCAGACAACAAAAGGAAATCAAAGGCATCAAAATTGGCAAAGATGAAGTCAAGCTTTCGCTTTTTGCAGATGACATGATATTATACATGGAAAATCCGATAGACTCCACCAAAAGTCTGCTAGAACTGATACATGAATTCAGCAAAGTTGCAGGATACAAAATCAATGTCCAGAAATCAGTTGCATTCTTATACACTAACAATGAAGCAACAGAAAGACAAATAAAGAAAATGATCCCATTCACAATTGCACCAAGAAGCATAAAATACCTAGGAATAAATCTAACCAAAGATGTAAAGGATCTGTATGCTGAAAACTATAGAAAGCTTATGAAGGTAATCGAAGAAGACTTAAAGAAATGGAAAGACATTCCCTGCTCATGGATTGGAAAAATAAATATTGTCAAAATGTCAATACTACCCAAAGCTATCTACACATTCAATGCAATCCCAATCAAAATTGCACCAGTATTCTTCTCGAAATTAGAACAAGCAATCCTAAAATTCATATGGAACCACAAAAGGCCCCGAATAGCCAAAGGAATTTATAACCTCTTAGCGGCATGTTTGGCAAATAGCAGGCACTCAACATGTTTTGGTGGAAGGCAGTCAAACCCCAGAGTAACTAGGAGGAATAATACTCCAACTAGGACAGCCATGCACATGTAAGATTCTCCTTAGAAGACAACTAGTGTTTTAAATGTGAAAGTGCAGTCTAAGTCTCAATTTATATGAAGTTGAATGTCGTATCTCACAATTATGATAAGCAAGTGGCACAAATCACAAACTTGCTCGTTATTTTGTATTTAATGGCAATTAACTTGTTCTCATTTTGCTATTATAAAAATGTTATCTAATTTATCAATATGTATCTTTCTATGTGTTTATATAGGATTTTACATGTTTCCATCAGTTTTAAGAAGGGAATAAAAGTATTTCCTTGAACACCTAAAGGATAAGAAAAACTTAGAGAATATTACATCCATGTCAAATAGTACTTCAATTTACACCTATAAGTAATAGTTCAATTAACAAATACCTTTGGAAGAGGGTACCTAAATCAAAACCAATAGAGTGAAAAATACTGTATTTCCTTCTGCATCCACTTCTCCCATTCTCTAGCTTCTAATTCATACACAGAGGCTCTGGGTCCTAACCTACCACGTACCTATCGAAAACTGAAGAATCACTACTCTTATCATCCCATTTTAACCAGTACCCATTCACACTGAAATTAACTCAAAATGTCCTGATTTTTAAAGGTCTTTAATTGGAAAAAATTCTTTATTCCTAATAAGGAAAGGCATTTTCTCATTCTGAAGGATGCCTGAATACTTAGACTGTCTACTAAGCCTACTTTTGGCTGATTGTTAAGTGGTCCTAAACACTAGCTTATATGGGGAGAGGGGCACAGCTTGTAGGGGATACAGTTAAAGTAGGGAGAAATTCAGATGCCATTTGCCTATTACCCAATGCATCAGTGCAGTGAAAAACCTTACACAACTGAACATAGCAGCCCTACTTGAAGCACAACCCACTTTAATTCTTGTGGGGTGACTTGGGGAGGGAGGCACAGAGCACATCTCCATCAGTCACAATGGCTCCTTGCTCTTCTGGGACCCTGGCTAAGGAGGTCGGAAACTTTGGAGAATAGAAGAGTATATGTTACATCTGAAGTGAGCCTACATCACCCCAGCAAAGGGCCGTCTGCCAGCAGGTCCCTTCCCTCTTCGCTTGTTCCCAATGGATTTTCCTTTACAGAGTATAAACCAAGCCCCAGCCTTCATCTCCTTTAACCTTAACTGCTGAAGCTTTTGCTCAAGACTAAGATATTTTTAATGCTATTTAAAATTTCTGTCCTGCACTCTTTCTTATCTGGAATGCTTCCTTCTGCTTCCCAGATTATTTCTGCTTGAGGTTATGAGGTGTCTAACAAATAACTATGTTGTTGGAAGGGACTGATTTCATCAATGGAGCTATTACTGAACACAGTAAAAATGTTGATGACTATAGATAGCCCTTTTGATTCAACTTTTAAAACCACTTCTAAGAGTTTTGTTTATTTACGGTCTTTACTTATGTTCAAGAGAAAATTTGAGATGGCTTAAAATACAAAAGACCAAAACTCATTAACAATGCTTACAAAACTAATGTCAAATAATAAAGAAGAAATAAATACAAAAACCCAGACTGTAGAACCCCTTTTGGGCATAACACTTAACTGTGGTAGCTCAAAAAACCTATTAGGTCATTGAGAGTGATAAACACTATTCTGGTGCTATGATCAACGAGGAATTTATTGCCTAAGTCTTTCTGTATAATTTACCAGGCAACATAAGGAATAAGGTCTTTAACGGCAGTTTTCATAAACCATGCAAAGACATCTTGCAGGATAAGCTTCATGGGCATGCAACCCATGCAGCTGTACAGCACCCCAAGACTGGAAGAGCCCCACATTTGGTTTCATGCTCTGCTGTTGCTGTCTTGAAATTCTCAACTTTTTTAACAAGGGGTCTCATATTTTCATTGTACACCGACTGGGCACTGAAAATTACATAGCCCATCTTGACATCTTTCACACAGCTATCAACCCCTAAAGTTATTGTTTGAGGGTATTTCTCCTTTGGCAATTTAAGTACAGCATTTGTGGAACTGATTCTATATTTTTCTGAGTATTAAAAATAAATCACATGGATATATGAAGACCCCCCCCCCAGCAAACTCCCAAATTTAAGTCTTATAAATACTAAACATAAGCAATAGAATCATTTTATGTGGGGAGGGGGGAGAAAAAAGTCATTTCTCCTTTCATATGTTAAGCTCAAGACACTTGTCAACAGAAATAATGTATTTACTGTGATGTTTTTTAGATATAGTAAGATGTCTTAGCTGTAAAATCTGTAAATAGACTTCTGATTTAAAATCAATCACCCAAGTATAACTTCATCAAATTAAAAATTGTTATCTCTGAATTGTGCCTTCCATTATTTTCCCTTGATCTTATTGTCTCAGGAAATACATTTTTAATGTGTTCATAGAGAAGTAAAATATCCTCAGGTGGCATTTTGTATTTTACTATGCTTTCAGATCTGTTCTAATTACTGCTTCCTACCAGGGATGGACTCTTAGCCTGTTCTTTATGAATTTTTGTGTATAGTTGAAAGCCATCTTTCCCATATACAACACATCAGGTAAAACGAAACTTGGAAGCTGCTGTTCATATGATTGATGAAAACTGCTTCTGCCGTAATAGCACATTAAGTCCAGCACCAGAACTGCTGCTGGAAGGTGCTCAATGGTACCCATGATCCCAGCATCCCTCCATTCCAGTTTAAACCACCACAGTCTTCCAAGCACAGAGACCTGTGTGTCTGAGGTTTAGAATCTAGGGGGCAGTACGTGCAATGGCATCACCACTTCACCACATACACATGACATGGTGAAATGATAAAGGAAAGGACCAGGGACGGATTCAAGGATGTGACATTCAAACTTATTGAAAAATATTTAGTTTTATTATCAATTCAGAATGTGATTTAATAGGTGCAGGTCTATGCATGAAGCTAGAGATGGATTTACTGTGAATTAATGAAGCTTAATTAAGCTCAGGGCTCTTTACTTGCACAGTCACCTTTCAACACTTTTCACTCATTTTGTTGTTTGTAATTTTGTATCCCTTTTCTTAAAAAGGACCCCGAAACTTTTAAGATCCACAACCCACAAAACTTGGGTCCTCCTCTGCATGGGTCATACTGACTTTTGGCTCTCCCCAGAGTTCTTCTCAAGAATGACAGGCTCACACAACTAGATGCAGTTAGTTAGCATTAATTCCATTTTACTAACTCATGGACTTACAACAGGACTAGTTTAGTAGGCAACAAACTTGATCCTATTCAGCCTGATTTTCTCAGACTACGTTCTCCTCCTGAACTCAAAGTCTTAGTGATAGTTCCAGCCTTCCTTCTAGAAAAAGCATAAAGATAAGAGCTGGAGGGCACATGCATTTTCATATCTATCCCAGAACTAAAGAGACACAGAGGGTCAAAAAAGAAGGTGCGTTAAGAAGGAAGAGGTCATCAGACTGCAGCTCCTTTTTTGAACCAGAACTTCTCACTTCTTGGTCCCACCCCACAGCCTGCTTGAGCTTTCTAGACAACCTCGCTGGAGGGAAGGAAATATAATTTGCCTTTTTTTCTCTAGAAGTATTTCCTTCTAATGTCACGGGTTTCCTTTATAGCTGTGACAGAGAACATCAGGATTGTTGTATGGGTGAAACTGTATTTTAGGGGATGTGATGTTACCAGATGGTTTTTAATCAAAGAAGTTTTACACCTATCACAAGAACGCAATTTTAAGCTTCATATTCATAAGTTCACCTGTTTTATTTAACAATGAATTTGTCCATAAATTACAATGAAAGTACTTATGAAGATAATTGTTCTTTGTAAAAATCACTCGGAAACAATAAAAATCACAAAATCAGAATAGAAACAGTGAAATCTTTGAGTATTAAGCAGCCACCTTTATTCTATGCAAGTATATGTGACTAAAGGTGGGTGTAAAGGTGTTTGCAATTCCTTTTCCACCAAACATTAACATTTCTACCAGATAAAGCATGGTGATTAGGAACTGCAAGCTAAAAAGATTCAATTCACATGGTGCCACTTCTAGCAAAATTTATTTTGATTTATTCTGGATAGAAATGGAAATAAATCTTTTGAGCACATATAGACTAAAGAAGATTGCTATGAGACTTAAATATAATTATTATATCACAAGAGAAAGTGAATAAAATGTATTAGCACAGTGGCTCAGAAAAAGAGACATTCAAAGCATATAATTCATCCAGTAAGCACTAACAGGTCACACTGTTTCATATCAAGAATGCAAACAAAAGTTCTCGAAATATTAGGAAAAAATCTTGGGAAGCTATTATAACATTACACAAAAGTTGTAAAAGTAATAATATGATAATATTTCTAATAAAAGAAAAATGACAGCAGGCAGCAGGCTGCATTGTTAGTTGATGCTGAGGGACCTTCGGCTGGGTAGTACAAGATTATCTTTGCAAAGAACTTTCTCACACAGATTTAGAAGTTTATCAGATACAGTCCCAGGCTCTTTATTTGTGCCTAAGAACAAAGCTGATACAAATTATTACCTTTTGAAATAGTGCAGCCTTTACACAGTTGTATGTTGACAGCATCTAAGAAAAACTGGTTATACAATGCATTTGGGTATGACTATGTATTTGTAGCATGTTCACTTTCAGTGAAAATGTGTCTTCTCAAAAATAAATTTTCCTGTGTTGTCCCATATACCAGAACACCTGTAAGATATCAACAGTATCTTATAGTAAACAGTGAATTTTTTACATGTTCTTTCAAAAAACTTTTAAGTCATTGAAATGATTACATTCACCAGAAAACTAAAGAAAATATTTAAGAGTATTAAAAAGTTTCTATCAGAAGGTAAGAAGTCTAAATTTGCAGCTGCCCCAGCTTAACACAAATTTATTGATCAATATTTCAAATATAAGGTATTCATTACAGCTTTACATGTATGCACTCAAGTAACCTTCTAAATATCTTTACTTGAATATCTTGCCCTCCAAGGGCAAAAGGCACAAAATTAGACTAATCTATGCATTCCCAACCTTAAACTTCCTTCCCTAACAGGTCTCTCCTTCTGTCCAGTTTCACTTCCCTCCAAATTACAACCAGAATGATATTCATGATACACAAATCTGATTGCGTTATTGCTCTGCTTAAAACTTTCACAATGTGTCCAACTGCCCTTTATTCACCTGAATTTGGTTCACAACATTCTCCGAGATTTGCTCGCAGCTCACATACCTGCAGCATTGCTCTCCACTCTTGGTCTCATAGTCTAGGCTGTGACTGACCATGCCAAATTGCTCTTAATTCTATAGACGTTATCAATACAAGTCTGTCATCCTGACCCCAAAATCTTTCCCCAGTCCTACACCCGACTCCTGCAGCTTAAACCTCACTACCACTGACACCCAAAACTAGCTTATGATCCCATAACATTCCATACTTCCTTTCTCATAAACCCTAGCTTACCACACACTATTATTATTCAGAGGGGGAATGCTCTTTCCCACTTTTGAAGTTTCTCTCACGTGGGAGGAACACTACCTACTAGTGTGACACTCTTAGTCTTCCCCAAAAGGAGTGACTATGCCATGGTGAATTTTAAAAGGGAAACACAGTGTCTTTCTCCTGGGAAAAAAGAACCATTCTGCCCAGAGAGAGCATGTGCTTTGCTTCTCAATGCTATTAATGTCACAGGGGCCAGATGCTTCTCTTCAGAGGAGCATGTAGTTGCCCAGCCCTCCCAGAACATTATGAGTGTATTTCTCATAGTATGAGAAGGGGTTTAGTATCAGAAAGCCCACTTGGCCCTTGATACAAGCTACTTAGTCTAATACTATCTGTATCAGTATAAACATGTTAATTTTGTTTCCCATCCACCGTACTCTTTTCTTTCATTTCTCACTTTGCTCAGAAATCATATAGGAACAAGGAGTGATTTCTCTTGGGAACACTCAATCCCCCAAATCATAATACCTATGTACTGTTTTTGGTAAGTCTATAAGCTCTGAAAGATGGGGAAGAAATGTCTGGTTTACCGTTACAGTCCTTGTAACCTAGCAAGCGCCTCGCCAAGAGCAGGTGCTCTGAAATTGTTGTTTATTAAATAAACAAGTAAGTACTTAGATGCCATCCTGCCATCTTATCCACTATTCAGGCACAACTATTACCTCCAGTTAAGTTGTAGCTACTCTTAAAATATTTCTTACTTTCAAATTCCATCTAACATGTTTTCTATCTAATGAATTTTAGACTCTTGACATCAATCTTTTTAAAATACACTTTTAAAAATTTTATTAATAGCACTCTATTGAAATAAATCCTAAATTGGAAACATATGAGCTAGCACATTAGGAATTCACTAATTTGCAGACCATTTTTATCCATTAGTTCACTGCAGAAAAATCACACATTTAAAAAACAGTTCAAACAGAGGCATGTAAAACAGTAAAAAAGAGGCATGTTGGTATTTTGGAAAGTAGATTAATGGGTTAAAGAATTGTATTACGAGTCAAATTAGGGTAGATTAATAATTATATTTTGAGAGTTTCTAAAACTCTCATCTTTAATTTTAACATTTTTATTGAGCATAAGACATCTATTAATATTCTAAATGTGTTTGCTAATAAACTTTATAATATTATTTTATGTTTAAATATATTATTTTAAAAGGACTGATACATTGCTGAATATGATTTCATATATAAAATCAAGGGACAAGTTTTCCCTTTGATAAAACAAATCTATAATTTTTAATGAAACTTATCAGAAAAATATAAATCACATAATAGAATTATAATCTGTCGAGAATGTTTCTTCTTGTAAAGTATCTGTTATTTTAAGTGAAGACTGCCTGCATAAACTAATTTGTGGCAACTTCATTTTTATTCATTCAATTATATTTAAAAGTCCATGTATATGCATGAATACATAATTAAACGTTCTTGTAAGATTTGTCTCTAGACTTGAAGGAAAAAATATATATGTTCTCAAACTTTGAGAATTAGGATGCTACTGCATAAAACATAATGAAGGATTATATGTCAATATCCTTTTGTATTTGTGACAAAAGGGAAAACATTCCAAAAAGAATTGTAAAGGAAGATCTAAGTTGTACAGGACAGGAACAAAATGTGCAATAAGCAGAAGTCTTTGGCATGTATTTTTAAACAGGAGGTTTTGAAAACTCCAAATTTAGCTTCATAAAAAGAGGTAGTGCAAGTGTGAAGCATGTGGTCATTTTGGCATACTCTGTGTATAACTTCTCTCTTTACCTATATAAGGATATAATAAAGCTTCAGAAATGTGCAAAGCAGAAATCCTCCAGTTCTGTTTATTCACTTTCAGTCAGGTAGTAAAATATCCTAATGTTCCATGAAGAAATCTCCAAAATGCACTACTAAAATAGCCTGCTAAAGAGAAATCAACAACTTCTTTATTTAGATACTGAACAGTTTAAAGGAAAAGATTGGTGGGGCTTTTTGTTTTTTGTTTTTTAAGCCAACTATATCTGCAAGGATCTGTCAGCTTTACTAAATGTTCCTTGTCTTTATTTTGTTGCATGGTTTTCATACTGTCATGCCCCTTCCTTCCTTTTCAATCCCCCATATTCTCCAACTTCCTTTCAAGCCTTTTGGGGGGAAAGTGTCTCAATACCCTTAATCTTTTCCCATTTCATCCTCTCTTCATGATCCTTTCTCCCTTTTCTGACTCCTTCTGGCCTTCTTTCGCTATAATAATTACTTTATATTATACTTACATAGCCTCATATTTCTTTTAGAAATTCAATTTCTAAAACATTCTCCATTCACTTCTTCTTCTATAATCCTTGGCCACACTTTGTAAAGAAAATGTAAACTAAGGCCTCCTTTCCCTTGGTTATCTAAGACACAGCAGCAATGTAAGGAATAGAAAAGAGTTTCTGCATGTGATGTGTGTGTGTGTGATGTTCCTGTGGCCCTCAATCTCGAGGGAATACCAAACTCTTCCCATAACCTACATGTATGGCAAAAGGATCGACAACTGGGGAAAAAAAATCAAACTTGTTTGGACAGAACGATTTGTGCTGACAATTCAAATGTGAAATTCTACCTATTTCAATGGTGCTACATGACTCTCAGTTCAGTTTTGAAAACCTTTTTTTCTAAAATCGTTATGGTTTCAAATACAATTAAAAAAAATTTTTAATGTTTTTTATTCATTTTTGAGAGACAGACACAGAGCGTGAGTGGGGGAGGGGCAGAGAGAGAGAGGAAGACACAGAATCTGAAGCAGGCCCCAGGCTCTGAGCTGTAAGCACAGAGCCGGGCGCAGGACTCAAACCCATGGACCGTGAGTTCCTGACCTGAGCCGAAGTCGGACGTTTACCCGACTGAGCCACCCAGGCACCCCTCAAATATAATTTTAAATGGTTTTCCAAAATCCATATCAAATAATACCTATGAGTGTATGAATGAAACTGGATTTTCACATAGTAATAGTTCATTAAAAAGAATCTTTGGCCACCAACAAACTGAAACCATTCCTTCTTTTCTGACAATGGTATACAAAAAGATGATATGAACTAACATAATAATCATAAAATGGAAATCAACATGGTAAATATCAATGACAAGTAGCATATACCACTGCCAAAATGGCACACAGTTATAAATTTGAATAACCAACACAATCAAGATTTAACCTAGGGATGGACCTAAATAAAAATGTCTGAGACCTAAATGAAGTTAACTGTACAACAACTAAAAAGGCTAATTAAAAGATGTACTATTTTCCTGATAGGATGATTAATACTGTAAAGATGTTAATAGGGCAATTGCAAACTATTTTGAAGAGAGATTTTATAAACCTAATTTAACATATTGACTCTCGAAGAAAAAGAATGTAAGAAGAGCTAAGGGGAGTTTTAAAGAGAAAAAAATAAAGTAGAGTAATTTAAACAGTATGATACTAATAGAGAAATTACAGGTGATAATAAAAAAAGTCTACAGACACATGTGTATATACATTTAGTGTAAGATTAAAATAAAATTAAACAGTTCTATTGCTCCTCACACTGTTAAAATGAAGAATTCCACAGGATTTATTATATATAAAAAATTATTTAAAAAACAAAAAGTAGAAACAATAGAGGAGGTTTTGTTATTTGTTTGCATCAGAAATCTTGGGGTTTGGGAGGTATCTGCCTATATTGAATTGTGGTGCTATCATTTAAAACTATAAACCTTGGATAAGTTGTTTATTCACCATCTATAAAAAAAGATTAATAGTATCTTATTCATTGGGTTGTTATGAGGATTGAATGACAGCATGCTCATAAAGTGTTTAGGTGTCTAACAAACTTTACTTGTGGTTTTTATGCTTAGCATAGAAACAAAAGCCAGAAAACATAAGGAAAAAGAATGACATATGTGAGTATATCAAATTTTTAAGGTTTTGTGCAACAAATATTGCAGTAAAGGCAAAATTCAAAGTATGTAATGATTTACAATATGTATCGAGGATATATTAAAAAGCTCTTAATTCATTTGAAAAATAAGCACCTTAAGAAAAATGTGGCAAATATCACAAGCAAACTGCTCCCCAAGAGAAATACAAAGGCCCCACAAACATAGGACATTTCTTTCAACCTCACTAATAATCAAAGAAATATTTTTTTTTCTTTTCTGATTAGCAAAAATTGATTATTCACAGTACTGTAAAAGAGTAAGGTCAAATAACTTTCTCATGCAATATTGATGAGATAATAAATTGGTAAAACCTTTTGGGGAGCAGTTTATGAAGGTATATGGAAATTTAAAGATGCATTACATTTCCCTAACAGTTCTACTGTATGAACATAGCCTAAGGAAAAAGAGAAGTACAAAAACAAACAAAACAGATATTTTTCACACTGTTATTAAAATAGCAAAACAAACGAGTTAACAACCCACGAGGTAAATCTGTAATTACTAATGCAGAAATAGATCAATAGGTCAATATTCAGTAAGAAAAGACAAATTAAAGAATAGCATATGCAAGGCACATGGGTGGCTCAGTCAGTTAAGCATCTGACTTCAGCCCAGTTCACAATCTTGTGGTTTGTGAGTTCGAACCCCAGGGGGGGTGCTCTGTGCTGTCTGACAGCTCAGAGCCTGGAGCCCACTTCAGATTCTGTCTCCCTCTCTCTCTGCCCCTCCCCCACTCACACACACTCTCTCTCTCTCTTTCTCAAAAATAAATAAACATTTTAAAAAATTAAAAAAAAATAGCATATGCAGTATGAATCAGTCCTATTTCAAACATATGTAGTGGCAATATAGGTTTATAATTGCAAAGAAAAGTTCTGGAAGAATATATTTTAAACTGTAATCAGTGGTCATTTCAGTGGGATAAGATTATAAGAAGCTTTCACTTTTTAATTTATACTGTTAAGTATAGTTTGGATACTTTCTTACATTTGAGAATTCCTTTCATAAGGAAAAAAAGAGACCTTTCCATTTTGGAAAAAAATAAGAGATTAAGAAACTCCTAATAATTACTCTGCTAGTTTCAGATTCTCACATAATTCTAACAGCTACCTGACTTTTTAAAACATTTTTTGCTTAGGTTCAATAAGGTCCTTGTCAAGAATTAATATATACTTAAGTGTTAACTTCCTCTTTAAAAGAACTGCAATTAAAAGAGATACTTACAATAGAATTCACAAGCATGTTTCTCAGAGTTTAACTTGCAAGTAACATCTCCATTAGTACTTGAAACCAAGAATTATAACCCATAGCAGGCAGAGCATTTAAAGAAATTTTAATAATAAGAAGGTGTCCAATTTAATTTGACTTTCAAAATGTTTTTTACACTTTAGAAACTAAGAACTTCCCTACAGCCTATAAAACTTGTGCTATGCATCATAATTTTTAGGAGGAGAAAAAGTAATTTCTTCTCATTAATGGTAAACAAATTCGTTTCTTTCAGAAGCTAGAGTTATACGGAAAATTCATAATTAGTATAGTAGAAACAAGATATTCTTTTTCATCATTGAAGAGTATTAGAATCTTCTGGAGAGCAAATATTTTACATTTTCCGTGGTTTTGAACAGTTTTACTAAAGCAAGCTCTAACTATATTTAAATATGGAAGGCCACCACCCAATTTAGTGAACAATTTCACTTCCTCAGGAAGCAGAGGAACAGCCATATGACTGGATATTATACCCCTGAGAAAGAATTAAACTGGATTCCTGCAAGAGAGACTAACTTCCCTATCTATCTCTCTATGGCATAAAAAAATGAACATTACTGTTCTTAGTTTAGAACTCATTCCTCCTGCCAAAAATTGTGCATCCCCCAGATTCTCTTAGGAAGCATCATGTTATACAGCAGAGCATTCTACACCAACACTCACCAACAGATGTCTAATTTTGAGAAAGTTTAGTGTACATATCTGTAAAATGGGAAAACATCACCTGCTTTACAAGGATGTGTGAATATTAAATGGGATGCTGAGGCTAATATTAATGCAAAATACAAAAAAAGGGGGCTCAAAATATGCTCAGAAGCCAGGATAACTAATAGTGAGCAGCCCAGAAAAGAAAAAAAAATGTGAAACAATAGAGTAAATGTAATTGTATAATTATAGTTACATGATTTTAAAAGCATGCATTTTCTTGGCCTACTTGAAAAATAAGGTGCTAAGATAAAAACAACAACAACAAGAAAAACAAAGGAAAGTCACACAAAGGTAAATAACCATTAACCAACCACCTCACATTTAAAAAAAATGTTTTAATGTTTATTTATTTCTGAGAGAGAGGGAGAGAGAGAGAGAGAGAGAGAGAGTGAGCAGGGCAGGGGCAGAGAGGGAGACATACAATCTGAAGCAGGCTCTAGGCTGTGAGCTGTCAGCACAGAGCCCCACATGGAGCTCAAACTCATGAACCAAGCCGATCATGACCTGAGCCAAAGTCAGATGTTTAAATAACTGAGCCACCCAGGCGCCCCTAACCACCTCACATTTTAATTTCCCTTTTTTTATAACAATAAATTCATAAAGGAACAAGAACACACCACTAGAAGTTCTTGAGCAAGAGAGAAGTGATAGATGCAGTGTTTGGACTCTGAACACCTCATTGCTGGGTTATCAAATTGACTTTCAGCATGCATCTTCATATCTGGATTGTGACAGGGACACTGCATCACTTCTAGATTAAAGACTCTCAAACCTGAGAATCATGACTTCTCTCCTGCTCCAGGAGCTTCAAGTGATGATCTACTATCTGCTTAATTTCTTCTGCCTGATAATCAAGGTTCTCGGTATTCTGATTACACTTTCCCTATTCATACTGAATCTCAAATACAGATTCTCTAGGCAAGGTTATGTCAGTTTACTCCCAGCAAAATAACAGGTGGATGCCAGTCTGTGCGGGTGTTCATACCATCCCCAGATTTAGAACACTGCCTCTCCCTTAGTCTTGTGCAAGCCAATCCACTCTTCAAATCCACTTCAAGATCTAACCCTCCCCCCCAAAAAATCATGAATGTGTATGTATTATACATTTAGAGCCAGTTTCACAGAATCTATCACATCTATTTGTTTCCTTTTTATGTTCACATGATTTGTCTATGACTTGTTTTGTCTGGCATGGTCACTTTGGAATAGAAAGTCATGGCTAATATTATTCTATTTTGAATCCTTTAGAAAACTTTTATAAGTATAATAACAGCAAATTTCTTCACTGGTGCAAAAAAACAAGTATTTGCCCATGACTCCCCCCTCCCCCATCCATCACATACATTCTTTTTTTAAAAAATATAATTTATTGTCAAATTGGCTTACATACGACACCCAGTGCTCACCCCAACAAGTGCCCTCCTCAATGCCCATCACCCATTTCCCCCTCCCGCCCCACCTTATCCACCCTCAGTTTGTTCTTTGTATTTAAGAGTCTCTTGTGGTTTGCCTCCCTCCCTCCCTGTTTGTAACTATTTTTCCCCTTCTCTTCCCCCATGGTCTTCTGTTAAATTTCTCAAGATCCACATACAACATCACATACATTCTTGATCAAAATTATGGCATAAATTTAATATTCACCTGAAAATCCCTGAATTTTCCATTTTGTTTAGGTCTTGTGAAAATATCACTTTCCAAGAAGATTATACACTTCTGTAGTTATTCTTGTTGCTTCATCCACGTACCATGCATGCCAGGCATTATGTGTATAGCATATAATTTTGAAAACAATGCAAGAAAGGAGGCTTTTTGCTTCTTTTATTTTATACAGGTGAGAAAATGGAAATTAAAAGGGCCAACATCACAAAGCAAGTAAGGAACAGATTTGCCTGTCAAAAAGCCCTTCAGACTCCCAAGGTCTCCCTGCTATACTCTGCTTCTGCCTCGTCAGACAACGTGTGCTCATGTTCCACCGCAGCTTACTGTCTCAGCCTCTTAATGACATTTGAAGTTTAAAATCAATTATTATCAAAAGGAAAATTTTTTGAGATCCAGAAAACTGTCCAGGAGGTTAATTTTTTGGTACGTCACTGTGAACACCAGTGATCTGAAAGTGCTGGGCAGGAAGACTTTTCAAGTAAAAAACAGCCATGAGAATGCTGAGAGTGCCTTTCCTTTTTCTTTCTTTCTTTTCTTTTGTTTTTTTTTTTTTTTTTTAAGACTATACAACTCTCAATTATGCTTTTATCCCTGGACAAATGTTCCTTAACACTCACCAAATTTTGGCAGATGGCTGACAACAAAAGTAAAAAAAAAGTATCTTTTCTTACTTTTAACTGATTATTCTAGCAAATGTTCAAACAATAAAATATAAGCAAGCGATACTTTAGTAGCCATCAAACTAAGTGATCAGTACCTTGAAAGTGCTTCAGTCATTTAATTATTTCCCAACATTTTCAAGCTCACTGCAGAACAGTCCCACTGTGTAGCCCTGAAGGAAAAGTCCAATAAAATACATTTTCAAAGAAAACCATAATATTTTTTAACGAGAATTACTTGCACCTTTAAAAGTAATTACAAGAAAGATATACTCTTAAACATCAAGAAAAAGAATATGCAGATTCAGAGATAAGGCTGTCAGAGTAATTCTCCTACCTTATTAGTAGTCCAAAAGTAATAATTAAAACTACAGTTAGATACCATGTTCCCTATAAGGCCCTTTTATTTTTCAAATATACTACATAGTATTGATAAGCATAAAAGAAGCCAGACTTTTTTTTATTATGTCAAGAGGAGCATAACTTTAATACAAATTTCCAGAGAATATTTTGGCAGTATATGTATAAAGCCTTCAAATGTTTATATGCCTCATCCCAGCAATGACATCTTTAGGAATTTATGTTACAATATTAGAGGCAAAAAAATTAATAAACAATTTTCATTAGTCAAATACCCAAAATGACCTAATTAAAAACAATATTAGTAGATTGGTAGAAATAAATTATGGCATGCTCACAGAATGGATGTCAACCAAGCAAATAAAAATCCTATTTTAGAACACTATTTCATAACATGACAATTGTTTGTGATGTGCCATTATGTGAGAAAAGGTTAAAAACAACATATATTCTAATTTGTTTTTGCAAATGCTCAAGGTCATATCTGCATTGGGAGGGGAAAAATATAAAACACTGGAAGATCCACTATGTGTGGATGGTAGGCTGAAGACAATTTTTATAACCTGAGATATGTGTGTTGACTAAACTCAATGACCCCCACCTCTGGCATTCACTTCCTTGTGCTGTCAACTCCCACACTGTATCAAGGTTGGTAAGGTGGGATCAAGGAGAAGGGACCTTATGTCACTTCTAAGGATAGTTCATAAAAGATATTAGAACTTCTATCTTACTCTCTGGGATCACTCACTCTGGGGAAAGCAATCAACTCTGTGGAGAGGTCTACATGGCAAGGAACTGAGACCTTCTGCCAACAGCCAGAGAGGAACTGAGGACTGTAACCAATAGCCATGTGAGTGAACCATCTTGGAAATGGATCCTCCAGCTTTGTTCAAGCCTTCAGATGACAACAGCACTCACCAACAGCTTGACTGCAACTTCCTAAAACACGGAGCCAGAAAAGCCCAGATAAGCCACTCCCAGATTTTTGACTCTCAGAAACTGTGAGAAAATAAATATTTTAAGGCTATGATTGTCTTAAATTATGAAATTTTGGAGTAATTTGTTATACAGTAGTTATACAGTTATAAAGTGTGTTTCTCTATATGTATTCCAAATTTTTTTGGATAACTAGTACTGCTTTGAAAATTAGAGAACAAAATGCCACCTCAGACCTGCTCCATTTCTGACCTGGGCTGGTTCACCCCTCCTTAGGCAAGCTGGTAGTCCCGCACTCCCGGAAGGTTGCCATATTGATGCTGAACTTAATGTGGACACCCGATCAGTGTAGCACACTACAGTCCAGAACTTCTGGGCTGAAATAACCCTTCTACCTCAGCATCTCGAGTAACTGGGACTAGAGGTGCGTGCCACCACGCCTGGCCAAAATGCCACTTTAGAACACTAGACATTGTCAGTATAATCCTGATACAGATTTTAGATTAAGTCCCAGTGTCAATTTTTCAAGCTAAATATTTCCAAAGGATCCTCACGCAGGTAACATACCTGTACTAATCCAGCAGCAGAGATGTCCTACAAATGGATGCTCCAGTTACAGTTAAGTTAGAAAGCCTAAAACGTACCTTGAAAGGCCCTTTGCAAATAAAGAACAAAAATAAATTAACTAAATATTCAATACAAATATGCAAATAATTTTTTAAGAAGAGAGTAAACTATACCTAAGGAAAGCAAGAGGAAAGTAACACTAAAGATATAAACAATTATTTCTTAAAAATAGTCAAATATGTACAATTCTAGTAAGTAAAGGGATTTGGAGAGAGAAAGCAGAAAGAGCTAATCTTTGCTCTCAAAAGAAAGACCCAAAAATAAAATGAGAGGTAAAAATCACTACTTCAGAAAAGATTTAAAAAATTATATAGATTCCTATATACAGTCTGTTGCTAAAAATTTTTTAAAGTAGAATATATGTCAAAACAGACCAACAATTCTAGAAAAAATTGAAGTAAACAACTACTGCCAAATAAAGTTTCCAGGCCATGATGATTTTAATATGTTACTTCTTTAAACAGTGAAGGCATAGAAAAATACGGGGATATACATATTTTTTAATCTGTTGTAGGATGTTCAAGTAACCCTCACCTTTCTGCTAGGTGATATGGTAGCCTGTGTGTTTTAAAAAGGTCCCTTTCTCAAGATACCATACTACCTTCATCTGTAAAAGTACTGTAGCTAGGCAGAGAATGATAGGATAGGTGATGACGTGCAGGTTGTTCAATCATAAATGACGAGCCTACTAACACTTAACCCTGAAACTTGAAAAAGAGCTGACAAAACAGAAAACTACAGGTATTATTTATGAACATGGAGGCAAAAATGTTAGACGAAATATACATCAAACACAGCAGCATATTAAAATCATGATAAAACATGTCCAGTTGAGTTTATTTCAGGAAATCCAGGATGATTTAATATTGGGAAAGCTATTAATAAATTTATGACATCAATAAGTCAAAAGCAATTAAAACAGAACACTCCCTCAAAAAAATGTAACTATCTGGATACATGTTCATGGGTTAGTAAACCAGGATAGTTTAATGTAGAGTTATCACCCTATTAAGCATTAAACGGAGTTGTTTTCAATAAAGTCAGATGTATATATGATGCCCATCACTAACATGGGAATGAAAGCCTGACATTCTTACCAATACAATAAAAAAAGAATTAAGATTTATAAATATTAGAAAGGCAACTTATATGCGTATATAATATTGTTGCTTATCTTTTTACAAGATTTAACTGAAAACCGTAAGAAATTATGAGATTTGGATGAACTTTTCAGTACGCCAACAACAGCTGGAAAATTTTCAGGAAAAGCCACAGTCACATACAGCCAACCAATCACTCAATCATTCCATCACTTTCCTCTCTTTTGCTTCTCTCTTTCCCTCTTCCCATTCTTTCCTCTTGCTCTCTCTCTCTCTCTCCCTGTCTCTCTCTCACACCTATACACATGCACATCCCTATATCTCATACTGTTTCACACCTAGAAATATAATTATGTTTATCTAATGCAAAAAGAAAGGGAGGGAAAAAAAAAGGCCTTCTGAAGAGGTACAAGATAAGAGAAGCGATAATGAAGAAATGACACAATTCTAGAGAGCCATCTTATATAGAATTGATACACCAAGATGAGTGACTTCTCTATTTTCAAGGAACAAGACGTGTTTCAGAAGTTGTCTAAACATGTATTTATACGATTGACAATAACAGCTTGAAATATGCCAATGGAGCCCAAGGGTCGATAACATACATTTTCAGCCGAACACTCATCTTCTCTTCAAGAAGACAAAAGCAAAAAAAGTCCCTTATGGGATAAAGAGAATAAAAGATCTCCCTTCATCTATCTTACCTTCATTGGAGTCACTAACCTCCAAGAATCACATTGTTCTGGGACCACATTTTAAGTCACATAACATTGTACCCTTTTGGTGCCAAATGCCAAAAGCTCTTTGAGAACAAGGATAAAGTCATTTCTTTAGATGCTCAATACTTCCTTATTAAATCATTTAAACAAACCAGACTATTTACTAACCTACTAAACCCTCATACAGTGAAAAAGGAACAATTTACCCACTTAGGATAAACACAGATAAATTTGGAAAAGATCATTTTTCATGCATCCTTTTCCTTTCCATAGCACCACCTCACATGTTAATGGAAAACTGATACATATGGACTAAAGCAGCCTTGTTGGGTCATTCCAAGTTATATCTCTCCACATAAAGAAAGGACTGAAACTCTCTCTAGGCCATTTATGTCTCCCATATAATGACATTAAACATTTTCTTCAACTGGGTCAAGCACTATCAGATTTCACATTTGAATCTATATGTTAATTGAGTGTACTGTGTGAGATATGAAAAACAGGTTAATAATTATTTAAATATACTATTTTAAATGAGAAAAGAAATAATCAATTTACTAAAAAGTAATATTTTTTGACCCATATCCCCCTTTCATTTCCAGGAAACAACAAATAATATCAACTATTTGCTAATAGATAGCATAAGTCCATTATTAAACCATAGTACTTAAGTACAAGCTTTTCTATCATTTTATATTATCTTTCAAGAAAGTATTTTATGGTTCCATATGTAAATAATTATAACAGTATAATAAAATACTTCCATGATCCTCAGTTTGTTTTGAGTGGACAGTACTACAACTAAGATGTCTTTATAAATAACGCTTTGCTTTATCTCCTGTTGCCTGCGACACAACATACAGTTATGAACTGCTCTATTCATTACTGAATTTCTTTATCTTATTAGTTTGTTAAAGACATAAAAGTAGGATATCACTTTGGTAAATTTGGTAAACACTTGCTTCCTATGCCGTTTCATATCACACAAGTGTTTACCAGTTTCTCAAAGCACTACGTATCAACATAATTCTTAACTACATATTGGAAAAGCACCAAAATGAGATTTTCCCCAGTGATATGACTTTCAGGTTTAAAGTACCTTAGTTACAATATATCTAATGAAGCGGAGTGAGAGAGATTAGACCTTTTCACATATTAATCTGAGCTTAAAATAAATTCTAAGAAGATCACTGCTATACAAGAATGGACAGAGGCATCTGTTTATCTCTGAGAAAACAGCTATGGCTAAGTCAAATGCCACTTTTCATAGCTTAATGGGTGGAATTAAAGAGCATGAGTCAGAGAAACCATTAAAACAACAGTAGCTTCAAATTCTGACTCTGACACTTTCGGTATGATGTTGAATAATTATACTCCAAAGCCATTGCTTCCTTATCTGTAAAACAGGATAAAAATATACACCCTGTAATGCTATGTTATTGGGAGGCTTAGATGCAGTAATGTATAAAGTGATTAGCAGAGTTCCTGGTACTACAGTAACAGTAAATAAACCTGAAGCTACTATTATAGTGAAATTTATGTTCTAACATCACTAATCCTATAGATGAAATACCCTCTCCTTTTTAAACTGGGTAATGAAGAAAGACCACTGGGGGAATGCTAAACTCACAAGGCTGGAAGGCTTGCAACTACAGAAAAATTATGACACGAGAGATCCTTCAGAGGTGCTCAGCAATCTATTATTTGCTGCCTGGTAGATGTCTCAAGAAATAGAGAATACTTCATCACATGTAATGGATGATCAAGGCTTCAAAATGCTTTTCCAAGAAGTGGTGCCACTAGTGAAAAATGGAACTGATAATTTCACATCTCTTAAAAGCAGGCTGTATCTGAGCTTATGTCTTAGAGTGTGAATAGCCTAAACATTTAGTTTTGCGGTTTTATCAGAGCTGAACAAGAACTAGACAAAATTAGAATTTAGCTAATATTAGTGACTAGGTTTACAGTTATCTTCAGTCAGTGGAAATCACTCATGGTTATATCAATTACTAGAGAAAATTCCTTCTTAATAGATCACAGTCATAAACGCAAAATCCCAGAAATACCACATTAATGATGGTTTGTGGGTACAAACAATAATTCAATAACTATTATCAGAGTTTACAGTAATTAGCTTCGTATCGAAGGAAGTTAAAACTAGCCAAACCATCTTTCCACAGGTAAAACGAATATAGTTAATAAATATAGAAAATCATGGTTCCTCACATATACACTAAATTTTAAGAAAAAAACTGGAAGGGTAGGTCATGAATACTCCTCATCATTATTTAAATGCCAAACCTAAAAATTAACCACTGGCATACAAGAAACCTTCAACAGTACTCTCTCCTGTGAACAGGCATTTCTGTTAAAAGTATTCCTTGTCTTACCCCAGAGGGAAAAATTATTAAAATAAATTAACATTTTACTGGGTCTCTAATTGGAAGTGGCTGTTCTCAACAAATATGTTTATCAAACAGTGTGACTGGCAAAATGTATTACTGTAGCTGTAGTTATCCAAATTACATGCTGTCTAAAGCAAAAAGGGCAAAAGCCATCTGGCTCATATAACTTGCATTTTCTAGACAGCTTGCAGCTGGTTCTGATTAAGCAGCATCTCAGAACTCCAAGAGATCTATTTTTATCCCTGGAAGTATATTTTTAGGGCTCACACACCCAAGGCACAAGGCATTTGCATTAATAAATGAACAACTACCTTCAATAAGGAAAAGGTTTATGTAAAACTGTGGTTTGGTCTTCAGCTATGCAGGATGGACTACAACTTGAATATGATAGTCTGACACCTAATTTTGAGAATGCGCTCTTCTCTGGATGTTCCAAGAGAGGGACACAGAAAAGACACTTCCTCTGTCTTATGAAATAACCAAAAGAAGAGTCTCAACAAGAAACTCAACTGCGTTGCCTGATCCAGCCTAGCAGGCTGGTACAATTATCATCCCATTGTACAAATGAGGAAATAAAAGTTTGGAGAGGCTAAGTAACATGCTCAGAGTAAAAAAGACAGTGAATAAGGCAACCAGGGTTCACACCTATTTCTTCTGACCCCACAGCCTGAGCTGACCACTGACAGGGCTAATAATGCATTTCAACAATTCACTTCTTTATATTGCTTTAAATATTGTTTATTTATGTCCTTCCCTTCCAAATGGACTTCAATGTCTATCATTATGGGGGCCAGGTCTTCACTGCACAGTTTTCATCCTCAGAGCTTAGCACAATAACCTGCACTCAAAAGCACTTGCTGAACGCATGACCACAAAACTCATTCTTTCAGGCACAGGTTTAAAATACCCATTATCAAGTAGGTCTTTCTTTCTGTTTGTCATCAGTAGATTCCAGCAGACATCTGTATGTCACAGAGACCAAGTCAATTAATAGCCATATATACTATGACTGTCAGAAGGAAATCATGAGGATACCAACACTTTCATCAAAGCTCATCATTCTCACATGCAGGGGCAAAAGTCAAATCATTTCATATGCCCTTGACACTGGGCTTCCCTCAAGATCTGACAGCACTGCCAGGCCCAAAACAAATATAAGAAACTCATCCACTAAGTACTATATTTGTATTCAAGATACACTATCAGGGCCTGAAAATCGACGTTTTAAATATCTTAGATTTATAATATTGGCAGTGTGAGTTAGTGGGCTTCTCTGGTGGGTGGATTTTTACAGTCACAAAGGTGGTGAAACATGGCAAGAGCTTGTGAGTTGCTTTAAAATGTCCATGAAATGTTGTGTAGATGGTTACTGATGGGGTTTCTGAAACATTAATCCAAGGCCAACATCTTCTCCTTTTATCATTAGATGTTCTCCTTCCACACCTATAGTTACATGCTTTTGTATTTTACAGGGGACTCTGCCTGTATTTTAAGTAATTATGGTCATATTTACCGTCATGACTCCAAAGGAAAGGCCGCCCTGTATAAAAATGTCAGGGAGTATTTCATTCCTATCCTTTACGTCATTGCCATGCTCTCGTTACAAATAAATACTTTCTGATGGTAAAAACAGATAATAATAAAGGGTTGCCAAGTTTCCCCTCCTCCAGACTGTCACGGAGGATTAAGTGTTAAAATGATGAACTTGGCTACAGATAAAAAGGATCATTTCATTATGATAAATAAAAATTGTCAATTTATAACATGACTCCTTCAGGCCCAAATTTAGAAGGGAAAAAGAAAATTTCAATGTCACTTACTACCTTGAGCTTAAAAGCACTACTCATATTAACTTGGTTTTGGTTCCACATAATATAGCAAATCCCAAAAAACAAAAACAATGCTTTCCTGATTCTGCAAGTCCGTGTCTCATAGGGCACTAGGCCTTCTAAGTGACTCAATTACATTATATTGAACTCTTTTCAACATCCTTTAATTCTAAAGCTAAAATGCGGGTTGTATTTGAAAAAGGTTTAAAATCATGGTACAAACTGATTTACCTTACATTGCCTGAAATAAGAAACTCTCTTAACCAGAACTTACATTCTTTATTAGATAAGTGATAAATGCAAGAGAGAGAGAGCCATTCAAGAAGAGGAGAGGGACAGAGGGAGACAGAGAGAGATCTTAAGCAGGCTCCCTGTTCAGCAAAGAGCCCGATGTGGGGCTTGATCTCATGACCCTGGGACCATGACCTAAGCTGAAATCAAGAGTCAGATGCTCAACTGACTGAGCCACCCAGGCACTCCCAGAGGTGATGATTCTAGTAAGAAATTTACTAGATTTGAATTGTTTGAAAAATAGCTACTTTATTACAAATTGAAAGTCTCACTAGACTGTAGGTTCCTGGAGAGTCAGATCTACGTCTTATTCAAGGATGGAGCAATGAACACAGTAGAATATCTGGATTTTATGAGGCGCTCAATAAATGTCAAGTTTGAAAGAATTCCTACTATGCAACTCACAATTTCCTCATTATATCAGATACAATGTTTACAGTACATAGTGTTTGCAGTTGTCCTTAGTAGGCAAAAAGAAAACATCAGTGTCAAAAAAACAAACAAACAAAAAACCCACTACACACTCCTTTTCCCTTAAAAAACTGTCCCTCTTTCTGATTTGAACCAATGGAAATTTGAACCAACTCTTCTGACCACTGTATAGTCAACAGAGCTCCATCTCCATGATTCAATTCCTCAATTTGGCTCAGATAACAATAGCAGCCTTACTGTATCTACTTAAGAGTAGACTACATTTTACACAAACATGATTAATAACAGAGAGTACAGGGTCTTAAGTAAAAGTCAGGAGTACTTAGCAAGAGATAGGGCTACGGAAAGAACATTGGTTTCAAGGTCAAAGACGGGTTTGAGCCAAAATGCAGTTCTTATTAGCAATGTGACCTTGGGCTAGTCTCTCCCTAAAATAAATCTTCACCTATATTAAATTAGGACCATAAAGTACTTACCTCATGAAGTTATTATGAGAAGTAATGTATGATAAGATATGAAAAAGCTCTTCACACAGTGCCTATTACATAAGTAGGTTATCAATAAAGTTTTATTGAATCAGAATATAAAAGATCACAAAACCAAAAAGTTACTACCTGTCTCTTCCAATTAAAATATCCATACCTACAGCGGTATAAGGGTGATAACAGACCAAAGGGACTAATGGAGTTTGGAAATAATGACATAATAAATAAGGAAAATAAGATTTAAGGGAAAGGGAAAACAGCTAAGGTAGGTTGATAATTATTTTTGTTTATTTGATGGATTAGGACTTAACTAACAGGCAATTAAGTTGTATATAATAAAAAACAAATGCAGAAATTGCAGGTCTGATTTTCAGACTCAATATTTCAAAACTGTTACTCAGGATTTACATACTACATAATTTTCATGGTAAATTCTAGTCTTTCATTGTTTTTTTATTAACTCATGCTATTTTATTATTCAACTCTCTTTCCTTTATCATTGACAACTAGATGAAATTTTTCTCTAAATTTTCTTTCCATATTCTATGTTATCAATGATGACTTCATGACAATTTAGAATGGATGTGCTAGGATATTTTGGATACAAATGTTTAGGCCCCACACAAAAATGATTTCAGATTAGGGGAGTTATTTTTTGTTTTTTTTTGTTTGTTTGTTTAGTTGGTTTTTGTTTTGTTTTGTTTTGGCTGCAGGTGATGGTAAGGTAGAAAAGGGAGATAGATATTAAGACAGAAAATGTGAAAGGCTGTGATCTGGATAACTATTAAGAAATATTTGAAACTCTCTCTCAAGTGGAGAATTCAGTAACTTTTATGCATCTTGTTTATTATGGCTGCTGTTCTCTTCCCAACATTTTTAATCCATCTACTCTTAAATTAGGTACTGAAAAGGTTGATCTGAAATCACCCACAGGTAAATCAATTCTTTTAAAGGGAATCACTTAAAAATACTACAAAGCTAAATGGTACTACTAAAAACTGTTTTTAAAACACAAATGTAAAGACTTAATATATAAAAAACAAGTGCATGTGTATATGTAATAAGAGACATAATATGAATAATAAATATAAATATATTTACTTTCTTTTTTGTGGTTAAGACTCCCCACTTATTTATATTTTCCTGATAGTGAATCTTTACTTCTCTGTGCTTTTTCTCATTATTAAGTCAAATATATTCTTATAAGATGTCCCAAATCATTTTTTTGAATGAAGAAGTACATAAATTAAACACTTGGACTAAATTTATTATCAAGTGCTTGCCATGCTTCTCCCTACACTTGAACTTACTCTGAGGTCACAGAACTTGGACCACTAAAATAATTTTAGTGTACCTCCCCAAAGAGAATTTTTATAAGGCATCTATTTATTCACGTAAATGGCCCTGTGTATATCCAAATTATTTTTTATGACTCAGGAAACCAAGTCCTCATTATCCTTTCATCTCCTGTAACCACAAGAATAATCATGTAACTGAAAGGGCTGAAATTCAAGGAGTCTCTCTGGGAATATTTATCCCCCCACATCCCCACCTTTCTTTTCTTTTTTATAATGGGACCTTGCCAAGAGATGTGCTCTTATACATAAAAAGAATTACACAAAAGAGGAAGTCCAAAGAAAGTCATCCATTGGGATTTATTTATTTACGTCACTGAGGTCCTGCTTATTCCTGACCTAATTTGCCAATACAAAACTATTTTTAAATAAAGAATACCTTATAAAACGTAAATAATGAAATGAGTTTTAGTGTGCATTTAAAAAGGAGGGTTTAAACACCTTATGTATACAGAATTCCAGAAATAATTACTATTTGATATGTATTTATGTTTTATTTTCCAAAACTCCTTAATACACTTTATCCCTCCTTGTCACCAATTAATAGCTGCAGTGATAGAAACTATAATTCACATATCAAAGATAATCCGTCTAAAGTTTCCACAGCTATAGAACACAGATTGTTTTCTATAATTTCAATCACATTTTCATAAGAATATGGTTTCCTTGGCTCAGGAATTTCTCATTGACCTACCATTGGTTTCAAAAATTAACATCGATAACACTTCCACATTTGTGTCTTGTATGTGTATCAAATCCTATCAAACCCAGAAGTATTATCAATGAATGTTTGAGTGCCCCCCCCAAAAATATGAAGGAGTATGTGCTCTAATTTTTCATTTAAGAGCAAACCCAAAAGATAGGCCTTTTTAAAAGAAATAAATCGAATGTAAAATTACCTGGAGACTGTCACAAATAATATTCATAACATGTACATGTTTAACTTGAAATTCTTCTAACAAGTATTTCATATTCAAGAAAACTATAGAACTTAATTTAGAAATAAGATACAATAATCCTAAATGAGATTACAAGATTAAAAAAACCAAACGTTCTCAAAGTATTTTGTAGACATAAAATAGCAATTATAGTTAAAACAAAACTTTCATTAGAACTAGAAAAAATAGGGGCGCCTGGGTGGCGCAGTCGGTTAAGCGTCCGACTTCAGCCAGGTCACGATCTCGCGGTCCGGGAGTTCGAGCCCCGCGTCGGGCTCTGGGCTGATGGCTCAGAGCCTGGAGCCTGTTTCCGATTCTGTGTCTCCCTCTCTCTCTGCCCCTCCCCCGTTCATGCTCTGTCTCTCTCTGTCCCAAAAATAAATAAAAAACGTTGAAAAAAAAAAATTTAAAAGAACTAGAAAAAATAAAGAGGTGAAAACATACTATTTTCCTTTGTGCTACCACAGTTCTGTATTCACCTCTCTATCATGATTTTTATCATATTCTACATGTATCCAGTTTTTGGGTTTTTTTCATATCTGTTTTCCTGGCAAGACTTTGATTACCAGGGGTGGGGAAACTGGCAATTTTAATTTTTCTATCCTCACTTTTTCTGGTACATAATAGAAGTTCAAGGATTTTTTAAAGAAGGGCTGAGCCCACTAGATTTTAAAATGTATTATAAAGCAATAATAATTTAAATAATGTGGTTTTGACATGTATTTTGAAATACATCAACAAATAAGAATAGAAAGTCCAGTAAAATATCTAATTATATGTAAGAATGTAATGATATAATAATTCAAAACGATCAGCGAGGAAAGCTATTTAATAAATTATATTGAGGTAACCAGTGATCTGAGGGGAAAATGGGTCAAAATTTATATTGCATAATATAATTACAATACTAATGCCTCCTTATTCTCTGTCTTTCTGTGTGTGTGTGTGTGTGTCTGTGTATATTTGCATATATAATACATATATGATTTAGCTCATAAAAATGAGCATAAAATTGAGTATTTTTGAAACAATGGTAGCTTTCTAAACCTTGAGTTAATAAAAGAAACAAAAAGATGTAACTTTTACAGTTTAATCTTTAACTTTTACTATGAAAAGTAATAGTCGTGGTAAAAGGAAAACAACATATTGCAGAAATGTTTATCAAATACAAGAGATCAAAGGTTGTTACAAAAGGGGATAAACTGACAGAAAAATAAGATGCAGAAGAAAAATAAGGCAGTAACATGGACATGCACATAGGAATCAAATTATTAGGTACACATCAAGAAAAAAGAGCATTAAAGCATTTTATTTACCAAAGTGAGGCAAGTTAAGGCAACACTGAAGTACCATTTTACATTTAACTAACAAATACAAAATTCTAAGACACAATATCCAACAACACCCAGGTTCTTAGAAAAATAAAATTGATAAAACCAAGACATTATTGTTGGCAATTTATAGTAGAAAGCCATCTGACAAAGCACTTCAAAAATCATTTTTTAAAAATCACATCCTTTGACCCATAAAAATATTCAAAACTTTTAACTTAATAAGATCAGGCCAGAAAGTTTAAACTGAGTGAATAATGACCCATAATAATAATACTAATAATAATAATTTTAAAAATTAAAAAAAAGAAAGGCCATATTCAAACAGATTTTGTTGTGATGCAATTTATAACAGCAAAACATTATAAATCTAAATCTTCAACATCAGAGGAATGATTAAGTAAACTAATGATTACCAAACAACTGCTCCTGGAAACCACTCATTAAAGAGTATAATACCTGAAAAACGGCAATATAAGTTGAAACCAAATACGACTTGAAACCAAAAGGAAACAAACTGCACAGGTTGGTAAGGTAAGGAACAGTTCCTGTCTGTTTTTAATATTATTTATTCTATAATTAAAAATTGAGAAAAAAATGGTTCTATAAATTATTGGTAGATATTCAAAACTAGAGACCCACAAACGGATCACATATGAAGCCAAAGCTAAAAACAAAATTAATTTCTTTGAAAGAAAATTACAGCTTCTGAAATATAGTACATGCCCTGGCATTTAAATGGAGAAAAGGCTAAGTAAGAATAATGGGGAAATTACTACAGTAAAGAAATGAAAGACAAAATGAAAATGCCTATGGAAAGTATCTTCTCCATGGAGATCAAGAACTAAAGCTGGTTTTAAGCTAAGAAAACAGGAGTGAATTGGTCCATTCAAAGAAGCTAGAAAACAGAAAAGAGAGTATTATAAAAATAAAAAAAACTTTGCCTGTGAGTAATTTTTTTTCACTTTCCCCCACCAGTCATCCCTCTTCACCTCTGTGCACCAAGAGTAGCCCATTGGTGCATAACTATGAAAAGCAAGGTTACAATGAGCCTTGTTTGTGTACATTCATCATTTGCATACAAACTTTAATATTAGCTTAAAAAAAGGCACATCGATGCAGAGGTCTGGAAAAAGGGCAAGTTACCCCTTATGTCTCTATAACACTATTTGCCACATGCACTGCTCCTTCCAATTTTAGATTCATTAAATGTAATGAAAATGAGAAAATTTGTTATGCCACGGGTGTTCACACAACTCTACCCGGATCAGCTACTGTGTTGAGACACATCTGGTGTGCCAGAAACAAACTAGGAAGTAGTGTGTAGGAGGAAAGAAAATTAAAAGTTGTCAAACATATTTCTTTAGGCACTCAACATAATCTGGTATTCTAATTATTTTCCAGATATTGATGTAGTCAAGTTTATTACACAAGCTAAAGTAAAACTTTTAGGTTCCCCTAAAACTTTTCCTTCGCAATTCTTTACATGATAAAATTGGTATACCCACATTAATACTCCATACACCCAAAACACACATTAGGAAATTTTCTCCTTGGGATATTATGCCCCTGGGTATTAGGTTATCCTACATTCCTCAAAAATATCCAACTATTTTATGCTTGTTAATCTGTTAATAACTGGAGGACGACTTCTTCAATATTTCCCTTCTAATCTGAGCAATTATGACTATACGACAATTTTAGTGCCAAAACCAATGACAACAATGAAGACAATTAAATACAGTTTGGCAGTGGGAAATAAATTCCCTGAAATCATCAAATAATTTCACACAGACAACCCAAAACCCAACTTTATTTATTAGTATTAAATTATACACAATTGAGGCTCCTAGTCTTCTGATACACAATTCACCTTTAAAAATTCAAACCAGCGGGCACCTGGGAGGTTTAGTCGGTTATGCGTCGGACTTTTAATTTTGGCTCAGGTCATGATCTTGGGGTTCTAGGGTTTGAGCCCCAAGTCGGGCTCGGTGCTGACAGTACGGAACCTGCTTGGGATTTTTTCTCTCCCTCTCTCTGCTCTCCCCCACTTGTGTTTGTAGGCTCTCTCTCTCAAAATGAATAAACATTAAAACAAAATTTTTTTTTAATTTTTAACAAATGCAAGCAAGGAATACATCAGAAATCTTTCTAATCCAGTTTTCCCAAATAATAATGTACTAAGAAAAACACTTAAAAATACAGATAAACATTGATCCATTAACCCAATTAGAATATATAGACTATTTTTTTATTATTTTTTACATTTTATTTTAGAAAGAGAGGGAGAGAGCAAGCAGGGGAGGGGGGCAGAGGGAGAGAGGGAGAAGGAGAGGGAGAATCTCAAGCAGGCTCCATGCTCAGCACAGAGCCTGAAGCTGGGCTTGATCCCATGAACCTGGGATCATGACCTGAGCTGAAATCAAGAGTCATACATTCAACCAACTAAGCCACCCTGGTGCCCCAGGAATGTTAAGACTGTTTAACAGCTAAGATTTATAATGCTCATATGATATTTCAGACACTGCTCTAAAAGGCTTTCCAGGTATTAATTCACTTAATCCTCACAAGACTTTTGAAGTAGAAGACATTAATTGGTATGCCCATTGTTCAGATGAGCAAACTGAACCAGAGAGATTATGAAAGTCAGTTGATAGAACTGAGTTTCAACCCAGGTCCATAGGACTCCACCACTACTCTCTACTGCCCCCATGCCTTCCACTGTGTACCATGTCTACCTCTGTGTTATTTCCTGTGTGCCACATCTCAGCTTTCACTGTAACAGACACTTGACATGCACACTAAGCAAAAACACGATGATGATTCAAGAGATGTCAGTGAAACCAATTCTTCAGAAACAATTAATCTAAAAGGTGATGGTTTCAATTCAAGAATGCACTGAAACATCTTAAATCTTAACATCTTAAACCATAACATTTGAAACCTACTCTACAATTCAGTATTTTTATCTAAATGGCCTTAAACCTACTAAAAGGAAGCAAACTCTGAGTAAGCATAACAGTGGGGAAGAATCCGTGATTGTCCAGAACATTATAATTTTTGATTACTTTTAATTTACCTCTGAATTAAGTAAAAGTGTCTATACACAGGTGCGACAAGTTCCACAAGGCAAGAAATCCTAAAGAAAACAAGTCTCTTAATAGGAAGGATACTGTTAAATCTTCTCTAGGTTGTCGTAGGTAACTATCTTCAACTGTTAATGCAGAAGGTAAAGAAACAAGATGATCACTCAGAAAACATCTGGAAAATAAAACGAAGTCATGAAACCCAGTAGATACCTATCTACATAAAAGTGAAAATCAACTAAAAATTCCAAGACAATTCTATGACCTGAAATTTTACTTAATTCAGGTCCAGAAGGAGGCAAAAGCAAAACAAAACAAGATAATTTGACACTGTCTACAGATACCTGGGAATATATTTATTAAACTATAACAGTGAGCTCTGGCCAAGCTTACATAAAGACAGCAGATAAAGAGGAAAAGTCTTCCCCCAGCTTACTCTTAAAAATGACAGAAGAATGCCCTGGTGATGACGGAGTAGAAGAGTTCTTCATTTCCTGTTATTGTGAATGTTCTGAGCACATGTTCAAGGCGTTCTCATCACCACTGCCTAATTTTCATTTATTTTCCTCAAATGCAAACGGTCAGTTGCCTAGGCTGACTTTACTGTACTTGTCTTTTCAACTCTATTCAGGAGAATAACAGGAAAATAACTCATCATGCAGGGGGAGGGGGGGGAATGTAAATGACGCTGGTGTCATAAGGCTTACAGGAAGCAAGAATAGTAAGGTAAGAACAAAAAGAATAGAAAACAAAGACTCACCAGACCATGGCCTACTTGAAAGGAGCTGCTTCCTATGGGTGGTAGAGGGCTGCTACAGTTTGCCAGAGTCCTTGTAAAGTGCTCTGGTGGGAGGCCCCTAGCCTTCCATTGGGGTCTCTCAGAGGTACTAGTCTGACAGCTCTTCCTGAGAGTGGTCTTACACGGGGGTCAGATGGGGACACTTCTCCATCTATCAGTGGGTGGCTACATTCTGTAGGAGGCACAGGAAGCCTGCTTTAGCCTTGAGTCTACCATGTGGTCCCAAACCCAACATTATTTGTAAGAAGGCAGTAATTTTGATCCCTTTCACTTTCCTACATTTATTTCTTGATGGCTCAAAACACGAAGAGAATGGTATCATACGTAACACTCTGAAATCCCAACCAAACATAAAACAAATCTTTTCCTGCTGGTTTTCCAAATTCATAGGAAGTATGGGGAGTTATTTAAAAAGCATTAGGGAAAACTAAGATTTAAGATTTAAGATACAAAACCTGAGACAGGGAATAGGGCTGGATCTTAAGCATTCTGGTAGGGGGTGAGGGGGTGCTCCTATAGACCAGTTCTGTTGTGAAGTGGCCACAGGTTCCACCCTAAGCTTCCAGTGCGAGCTAAGGAACTGGGCCTGGTTCCCCTGATGTGTAAAACAAGAGGGCTAGACAAGGCCATCTTCAGGGCACCTATGGGCACCAACATTCTATGATGTTATAACTAAAAGTAACTAGCTGTGGTAGTACTTTTAATGTGAAAAATGAAAACCCACATCAGTCCCACATCACAAGACTGAAGTCAGCCCAGAGCCAGAGCACTCTCTAAGAAAGATGAAAATGTTGTTGATCTGCAGTAATTTTAGAAACTGGTGAAGAGAGCAAAAAATACACTGAGAAATTAAAACAGGACATTGACCTCTGTGAAAAGATCAGATACAGAAAAATAATTACTGGACTAAGGGAAAAGTAGTTTTTCCCTGTATTATTTTTAAAGTAGGTATGTCCTTGAAAATAGTATTAAAAATATTGAATCCTCAATTGCCCAATGGTATTAGGCCACTTCCAAAACCCAATAAAATCCCAAATTAGCTTGCAGATGAATGATGGCTTTAAGAATTTATCCAGAATCCAGTGTGATCCTATAGATGGGATGGGACAAACTCCTCAGAAAATGCCAAGAAACATTTGAGCCAGGCCAAAAAGCACTGAAACGTTCCACTGACATAGAACCCACAAGTCAACATGAAGCTTTCACTGGAAGATACAGCATTTGCGTGCAGTTTTCCAGGGATCCAGCCAAAACTCAGAGATTATTGAAAAAAGCTCTCAAAACCAAAATGATTCCAAATAGAGGTTTCTATGACAGGGGAATTCTGAATGGAAATTTATCATTCACAACCAATGGCTTCAATAGCTGATCCCATTACATCAAAGGATTTTAATTCTTTCCTGGAAATTCTTTACAAATTACAGGTAACCGCAGTCTGAACAGAACTTCTGTGTATTTTTAAACAAGTCAATTGTTTCAATGAGATAAATACATTTATTTCCACCAGACAGATAATTGTTTTCTTGTTCAATTGCATTACATTTGTGTATCCAGGTATAAAATGTTACAAATGGAAAATTACTGAGAAGCAAAGCAGTCATTAGTGTGACTTATAAACGGAGCAGAAATGTTAAAAAAGTTTTTCTAATGCTTTTTTATGTTCCCAAATATGTATTTTTATTTTTTAATCTCTTCTATATCTTTAAAAAATTTTTTTAATGTTTATTTATTTCTGGGACAGAGAGAGACAGAGCATGAATGGGGGAGGGGCAGAGAGCGTGGGAGACACAGAATCAGAAGCAGGCTCCAGGCTCTGAGCTGTCAGCACAGAGCCCAACGCGGGGCTCGAACTCACAAAGGTCACAAACCATGAGATCATGCCCTGAGCCGAAGTAGGTCGCTCAACCGACTGAGCCACCCAGGTGCCCCTAATCTCTTCTATATCTGATTGCAGAGCAAATCCTCATACCCAAACACAACACAAACAGAACTAAGATGTTGGCTGACCAACAAGAATGGCGAAATGACTTGAATATAAATAGACACAAAAGTAAAATAAATTCAAGGATAAATTACTCACCTTCATAAGAAATCCAGAAATTTGGGAAACTCTGGGAAGTAAAAATAAATCATTTTCAAGTATCACTACTGGAAATACACTATTTCTAGATATCATTTTGTAGATAGAAGAATTGTGTCATAAAAGCAGGTATCTGATTACCTTCCCAAGAGATTTCTCACCTATCAACTGTCCTCAATTAAAGACAGCCTCAAAGCAAACAAAAGAGACATTAAATGACAAAAAAAGTCAGCACCTTGTTGTTGAAGGCAGATTATTTCCTTATGGAATTTGCACATAAATGTTCAATAAGAACGAATGGCCAAAGACAGTCTCCCCTTACTTACCAGAAAGTAGGAAGGCACACAATTAGAATTACAATACCTAACACACAATATCCTGGGGACACAAGTGCCATTCAATAAAAAAATGTTGGTTTTGTTAATATTAGTATTTTAATGTCTTCGGATTAAAGCTGATGGCACCTATTCTCCATCTGTTCGATAGTTCTTGTGTCACATATTATATCAACATATACACTGTACATTTTTTAAATAGAAAGATCTTATTTTTTCCAAACTTCTTAGAAATTCATCATGTTTCACATTGTACAATCAAAAGATTGTTAAAGGGTATTGACTACAATTTAAATATCACACATTGATCAAATACTCAAAACTGATTAAAAATGGGTATTGTGATGTTAACACAGATCTAGAAACACATTAGGAGGTACAATATAATTTTGAATAAGGCATAGTAAACATATATGATCACTTTAACCAATGATTCTTCTCTTTTTTTTCTTTGTGTAAGTTGATTGTGTGAGATTTTAAGAGTTAGAAGACTTAGTAATAGAATAAAAATACCATAAGAACTTGAAATTTCTTTACAGTATTGGAGTTAAAGAAAAAATAATGCTAGTATGTTTTTGTTTTCTGAATACTTTTTACAGTTATATTAACTTAAAGCTATATAAAATAGGGGTAGGCTCCCTGTAAAGAATTTCTTTTAATGTTTATTTATTTATTTTTGAGAGAGCGAGAGAGCACAAGCAGGGGAGGGGCAGAGAGAAAGACAGAATGTGAATCAGGCTCCAGGCTCTGAGCTGTCAGCACAGAGCCCAACATGGGGCTCAAACCCATGAACTGTGAGATCATGACCTGAATCTAAGTGAAACACTCAACTGCCTGATCCACCCAGGCACCCCAAGAATTTTTTAATCACATCTTTAAAATTTAGGAGGAAATCTGTTGGTCCAAAGATGCTTTTAGACAAGATTATACACTTTGAATTATTTAATATATTATAATAATCTAATTAATAGTAAATCAATAAAAACTTCCAAAATAGCAATGAGGAAGTTTTGCTGTAAAATTTATTTTCTGAATTTACCCAAGGCCACTTTTGCAGCTCAGAACATTTTTTTGACATATAGATATTTTTCCCCAGTATTTTTCAGCTGTAAAAAAAAAAATCCTAAAATTTCTTAAACCAATCTTCACATTTTTGGAAAAGGAAATCAAAGTCCTAGGAATTAAAATGTGAAACCGGATTCTATATACCTACTTAAATGCCAAGTCAAAATTACAGCAAAGAAATCCTAATTCCTGTTTTGTTTTTCATTTAAGGTGAAAAATAAAGGTAAAAGTAATGGTCTGGAGATCTCACAAATCCAAAGCACAATATTTAAAATGGGAGAAACAGGAGTGGGGGAAACCACCAGCTTCATGGAGCTTACATTCTCATGCACATACAGACAAACCAATGTCAAGAGCGAACTCTGTCCCCAACCAAGTTTTTGTGTACTGACTCATCTTTCTTCTCTAAGCCCGTAATTCCCGCCTGGAGAGCCTGAATCATATTCTTACCCTCTGTTCCTCTCTCACTCCCCTATGGGGTTTGTTCTGTCAGATGACTTCTGTTCACTTACACAGGATTCCAAGATGCCTTACTCAGCCTAACCCACATGAGCTACCCACCTTACTACACCTGCGTGTAACAATTTCACTCGAATTTCCAGTATCACTTCAGAATCAACAGAAACCAAACCAAACATATTCTCTCTCAGAACTGACTGCCTATTTCAACTTCCCCTATTGCTACCATTATTATTCTCCAGAATTCTCAGTCCTAAATTTTAGTCAGCTTTAATTCCTCCCTCACCTGTAGCATCCATATCTAGTCAGTCTCCACACCCCACATGTATTAGTCAGAGTTCTTCAGAGAAACAGAGACATATTATAAGGAATTGGCTCACAGAATATGGAGGCTGGTAAGTCCAAAATCTGCACAGCTGGTGTTTCAGTTTGAGTCTGAAGGTCAACAAGGCTTCTGTGGAACCGGGAGGAACCAATGTTCCAGTTCAGAGGCTGTCAGGCAGAATTCTCTCTTATTTGGGGGAGGTCAGCCTTTTGTTCTATTCAGGCCTTCACCTAATTGGATGAGGCCCACCCACATTATGGAGACTCAGTCTGCTTTACTCAGTCTACAAATTAAAATGTTAATCTCACTCTTACAGAAACACCCAGAATAACGTTTGACCAAATATCTTGGCACCCAGTGGCCTAGTCAAAGTGATGCAAAAAATTCACCATCACACCACAGTTTTACTTTTCAAAAGTCACACTTGTTTTCTCTATTCTTGGTCTCACCACCATCATCTCATATCAGGTCCTTATGATCCCCTACTGGTTTTAGCAAAAGGATGTAAACCAGCCCCCTCACCTTCCTTTAGTTCATGCATCAGTGAATATGCTGTGGATACATTTATTTTCGGAAATGTTTTTGTCATATCATCCCTGTTCTATATACCTTAATTCACAATGACATCTTACTCTAAAAAGATCCATTCTTTTTCTTACAATATATTGCCCTATATAATCCAGCCCTACTTTGCCTACTGACCTGTTTCTTCTATCAATCTCCTAATTTAGAACTTACATTATAACTGGCCAACAGCTTAAATATCTTCTCTCATCCACAACCATTCCTTCCGCAACATACTTCCCCTTCTCTGGAAACCATTGCAAACTCTTCTTTGCCTACCTCAATCCCATCCACCTGCCAAGCTTTGTCTCCAGTTTCAACTCCTTTTTGAAGTTTTCCTAATTCTCCAAACCACATGAATCTTTTAGTTTCTAGCCCTCACGTACATTTAAAATAAACAAAACCACTGCTATTCTAAACTACTCTGTCTTGTTCATGAATTTATTTATTTTTTTAAATGTTTATTTATTTGGAGAGAAAGAGAGAGAGAGCATGAGTGGATGAGGGGCAGAGAGAGAGAGAGAGAGAGAGAGAGAGAGAGAGAAAGAGAATCCCAAGCAGGCACCACACCACCAGTGCAGAGGCGGACACAGGGCTCCATCCCACAACCTGAGCCAAAATCAAGAGTCAGACACTTAACCAACTGAGCCACCCAGGTGTTCCCATGAATTTATTTCTATTGCACATCCCTCTTTCCCTGGTTCCCAATATCACCCTATCACTTCCAAACACACACCTTCTATTTATGCTGGGTTGAAAATCTTGGAAACTCTGCTGTGCCAAGCACTGTTTAAGGCAATAGACATACAAAGAAGCGCTACTCTAAAAGCCTTACAGTCTAATATGAGAGAGAGATAATTACTATAATAATTAAGGAACAATGTACTGCATGCTGTAACAAAGGTAGATACAGTGCTCTAAGGGAATATAGAGAATATAACAGAGGATGAAACTAAATATCCCTAGTAGAATAATGTGGTTGGAGATAAATTTAACAGGAGGAAAAGGCATTTCAAGTACTGAAAATAACCAGTGCAAAAGAACAGAAACAGTGAACATACACATACACACACACACACACACACACACACACACACACATATATATACATTCTTATATACATATATACATAGTTATATACATATGCATATATACATATAGATACACATATACACACATATACATTTATATTCATATATATTCATATAAGATATGATGAGACATTTACCACATTGGCAAACTAACTGGGTGTTAAGGATCAGAATCCAGGCACAAAATGGCTTAAAAGCAAGAGATTAAATTCAGTAAAAGTATCATTGAGTAATAGGAACAGAGCCCTAGAAACAAAAGTATCTGTCATATTGAGCATAGTAAGTCCAGAACTTGAGTGTGGAGCTGAGGAGAAGCAAACATGTCTGGAGCATGGAGCCACACCACTTCTAACTGAGAGACTAGGAAATCCCTAAAATACAGGTAGATTTTTATTCGTCCCTTATCGATGACCATAAGGAACAAAGGATTTTCATTACTCATTTGGTGACAAATCTAAGCTCATCTGGCAATAAAAACTGGCCTAAACAGACAGGAGATTATTTATTATTTTAACCTCATTTAGTATTAATAGCTATGAATTTCACTGCAGAAATAAATATTAAATGTTTTTATTATGAGGAACTGTCCCAGACCCCATTAAAAGTGACATGGCACCAAAAACAATAAGATACCTAGGAATAAACCTAACTAAAGAAGGAAAAGATCTACACTCTGAAAACTGTAGAACATTTATGAAAGAAACTCAAGAGGACACTAAGCAATGGAAAAGCATTCCATGCTCATGGATTAGAAGAACAAACATTGGTAAAATGTCCATACTACCCAAATCAATCTACACATATAATGAATTCTTACCAAAATATCACCAGTATTTTTCTCAGAGCTAGAACAGACAATCCTAAAATTTGTATGGAACCACAAAAGAACCTGAATAGCCAAAGCAATTCTTAAAAAGAAACACAAAACCAGAGGCATCATGATTCCAGATTTCAAGTTACATTACAAAGCTGTAGTCATCAAGACAGTATGCTACTGGAACAAAAACAGACATATAGATCAATGGAACAGAAGAGAAAACCCAGAAATGGACCCAGAATTAAATGGCCAACTCATCTTCCACAAAGCGGGAAAGAATATCCCATGGAAAAAATGGCAGGCTCTTCAACAATGTCGTTGGAAAAAATCCTGTGTCTTTCAGGAACACACTGAAGGATAAAAGTGGACCACTTTCTTACACCATATGCAAAAATAAATTGAAAAAGAATGAGAGACCTAAATGTGACACAGGAAACCATCAAAATACTTCAGGACAAAACAGGCAGCAATCTCTTTGACCTTGGCTGTAGAAAGTTCTTACTAGAACACATCACCAAAGGCAAAGGAAACAAAAGCAAAGATGAACTATTGGGATTTCATCAAGAAAAAAAGCTTCTGCACACTGAAGGAAACAACAAAACCAAAAGGCAGCCTACTTAATGGGAGAAGATATTTGCAAACAACATATAAAGGGTTAGTATCTAAATAGTATCTTATAAAGGGTTAGTATCTTATAAAGGGTTATAATAGTATCTTATAAAGGATTAGTATCTAAAATCTATAAGGATTTATCAAACTCAACACCCCAAATACAAATAGTTAAGAAATGGTCAGAAGACATGAATAGACACTTTTCCAAATTACATCAAAATTACTAACAGACACATGAAAAGATGCTCAATATCACTTACCATCAAAGAAATACAAATCAAAACCACAATGAGATACCACCTCACACTTATCAGAATGGTTAAAATTAACAACAAACAAACAACAGGTGTTGGCAAGGATGAGGACAAAGGGGAACCCTCTTGCATTGTTGGTAGGACTGCAAACTGGTGCAGCCATTCTGGACAACAGCATGGAGGTTCCTCAAGAAACTAAAAAAAGGAACTACCCTATGACCCATCATTTGCACTATTAGGCATTTACCCAAAGGATACAAAAATACAGATTCAAAGAGGTATGTGCACCCCAATGTTAATAGCAGCATGATCACTAATAGCCAAATTATGGAGACAGCCCAAATGTCCCTCGACTAATGAGTGGATAAAGAAGATGTGGTGTATATATACAATGGAATATTACTCAGCCATCAAAAAGAATGAAGTCTTGCCATTTGCAATGACATGGATGGAACTAGAATGTATTATGCTAAGTGAAATAAGTCATAGAAACACAAATATTGTACCATTTTACTCATATGTGGAATTTAAGAAACCAAACAGAGGAACATATAAGAAGGAGGAAAAAGAGAAGAAAGGGAAACAAACCACAAGAGACTCTTAATGACAGAGAACAAAGTGTGGGTTCACAGAGGGAGGTGGGTGGGCGATGGTCTGGATGGGTGACGGGTACTAAGGAGGGCACTTGTGATAAGTACTAGGTGTTGCATGTAAGTGATTAATCACTAAATTCTACTCCTGAAACCAATATTGCACCGAATGTTAACTAACAAAAATGTAAATTGAAGAAAAAGGAAAAGATTTTTTAAAAGGCTAAATAAATTTTTAAAAATAAAAATAAGTAAAAATAAAAAATAAAAGTGACATGCCATGTAACACAGGATTTATGTCCCATGCTACCTTTTAAAAAACTGATAAAATCTCTTAGCTTTATACCCTCTGGATCCTTCCATGTTGTTGCAAATGGCAAGATGTCTTTCTTTTCATGGCTGAATAATACTAAGTGAAACACATCAGTCAGAGAAAGACAAATACCATATGATTTCACTTACATGTGGAATTTAAGAAACAAAGAAAAAAAGAGACAAACTAAAAATCAGACTCTTAACTACAGAGAAGAAACTAATGGTTACTAGAGGGGAGGTGGATGGGGAGAAGGATGAAGTAGGTGAAGGGAATGTTTTTGTCATGAGGAGCACTGAGTAATGCACAGAACTGTTGAATCACTATGCTGTATACCGGAAACAGCTATTAACACTGTATGTTAAGTATACTGGAATTAAAATTTTTTTAAATCCAAAGCTGGTAAATGTTAAAATTAAAAAAAAAAAACACAACTGATAAAATCTCAATTCTAAATCCAAACACACCTGGCTCCTGGGGTTTTGGAATATTCTATGGACCTTAGATTTTGAGATTTCACAGAACCAGTCAGATACAGAAGGGGATCTATTGCCCAAGAAAGGTTTTAGAGTCCATGGAAGATCCATTTAGGATTGTTTTGTTAAATGGAGGGTGAGTTCTCATTGCCAAACACATTGTATTTTTGACCATCTTTGTGATCTGTGACAAAGTTTATTTTACTTATGTAGTATTAGTTAAAAACAAAAAATAAACTGCCAATCATGGACTCTTATATCAACCTTTTTACTTCCCTTATAATGCCAAGAATACCAGGAAAAAATTGTAAAAGAACATTCTCTTTGCCTCCTATAAACTTAATAGATAGTTTCCTGGAATTGTCTATTCAAATAGAAAATTAATTTCCATGCACAGCTGGAAATACCACATTGGCAAGCAAAGAAAACATCAAACACCAGTATATTAAAGTGTAGGAACTATAAAGACTCAACAAAACAGAATCTGCTCAGTAAGATGGTCATATGAGAACATATTTTCACCTGTTTATTTAATGTATAAGTACATTTCTTTAAGTGAAGTAGAAATAATCAAGGAAGCTTTGGATTCGGAAAAACAATGAGAGGATTACATCACTCAAGCCGTTTTTCTATCGTTGTATGAAAGAAGAGGTTAGCACATTCCTTGCCAAGGATAAAAGATGTCCTCAGGCCTGCACAATACATGTATGGGTAAGACACTGCCACCTACTTTGTGGCATGGTTGCTTTTTTATTTTTCACTTTGGGATGATGTAGAAGTTCTAAAGATAGTGGTGACAGCTGTGCAATAATGTAAAAATACTTCAGGCCAAGGAAGTACACACTCTAAGAGGGTTAAAGGGTAAATTTCATGTTATGTGTATTTTACTGTTATATAAAATATAATTTCAATAATATACAAAAAGCTCTTTAAAATCAATAAAAAAGTCTAAAAGAAACATATGCAAAGGGTACAAACAAATTGAAAATAGGGGAAGAAAATCCAATAAATACATGGAAAAATGTTCAAAACCACTAATAAGAATGCAAGTAAAAATAACTACAAACTATCATATTCAATCTTTCAAATTAGTGAAGATTAAAAATATTGAGAATTTAAAAAAGAAAAAAGGCAGCTTTTCTAGACCCATCAAAAAGATCAGGTTCTATTTATACATCATCCTTCATTTGCTTAGGCCTAATGGGTATTCGTCTTTGTACTGACCCATCAAGAAAAAGCAGGCTCATGGTGCCATCTGGGGACTCCTCCCCGATGCTGTACCTGCATCAGACAATGACTTATATGGTCAATACTCAACTAATAACCAAACTAAACAAAACAATACACTTCATACACTTAGAAGAAGAAGAAGAAGAAGAAGAAGAAGAAGAAGAAGAAGAAGAAGAAGAAGAAGAAGAAGGAATAGAAAAGAAAAGAAAAGAACAAAAGAAAGAAAGGCAGAAACCAGAACATCACCTTCAGTAACTGCCATACAGAAAGGCCAGTAAAAAGGAGTAACAAGTTGAGCATGAGAAAACCTCATATGGCATCCAGGCAGTTGGTCCCCTTGGTCCTGCTGCCTTAATTCTCAAGTTATCAGAATACAAATTAAGAATCTCCAGCAGTGACATTTTGTATATAACAACAAGGAGAAATTTCAATAAAAATCAATGTGTTATGAAAGTAAGACAGAGAAAAACAGTCTGTGTGAACTTTATTCATCGTGGAACCTCTGAATGAGTGAAAGGCTGACTTCAGGAGCATTTCTAGACCAAACACAACAGAGTCCCAAAGTGTAATATTGTGTTAAAAACCTGGAGCTACATCTCTATTATCTTTCACAAAGAACCCCAAAACACCATGTACTTCGGTAAATATGCTGGGATATCCCACAAGCAAAGTGAGGGATCAATTTAATTATGGGAAAATACACGGGACAAAGTAGGAGCTGAAGAAATACTTGTTGAACTGAACTGAGCAAGTGGTAGAAGCTAATACACAGTACCTGTATGTACTGATGAAATTTATTATTGTTCCAACTTTCCACCATACTTAACCTATGGAAAATATAGAAAATATCTATAGAGCCAGCTCTAAAGGTTTATTCTTTTCCACTTGGCATCCCCAGTAACAACCAACCCGCAGCATGGTGCTCAGAGACTACGTGAAGATTCATTTCCCCAGAATCAACATCTTTGACTCAAATCCTATTGACAAAAATACAGAAAGTTTTAAGTATGGGGGTGAAATGTAAATGATGAGAAGGTGATCAAAACAAAGATTCTAACAGAAGACAGGCCAGATGATATAGATAAGTCACCTCAGTGAGACCTACTCAAATAAACCAGAAGTAGTCTCTTTTAGTACCCTATCAGAGAAATGTGAGGATTCAATCAGTAACTTCCAACTTCCTCATTTGCTACTCACACTAAAACTTCATTTCATATTAAATGAAATATATTTATATGTATATATAGAAACATATTTGTCTATAGAAAACTCAATTTCAATTTTCACAAATTAATACTTGATCTTATAATGCATGTGCACTCTGGTATCTTGTAATATGGTCTATTCTATTGAACCATTTAACTGCAAGTACAAAACTGATTCCATGGCCTGATAAGAGCCTGTGACATGCAGAAAACACAGGACTATATGATTTCTTTCTAGCTCATTAAAGGAAAGATCATGATTTTATGTAGACGCGATCTAAAAATATCCACAACTCCTAAATACTAGGTCCTCAATGACCTTTCCAAAGCTAATTACTGAATGAAATGATATAACCCCTGTAACATCTTTGCTTTCCCTTCTTCCTCACAATAAATACCCACAATACTTTCCATTCAACAGGCTTTAGAAGTGATTTTCCCAGGGTGTACAACTATTGCCCCACCTGACAGCAGAGGTGAACACAGGGGATTTTGCAATAAAAAGTTAAACATTTACCAAAGGAACTCCCTTAACCCGTAATAAAGTACATTTGAATCTCTGTAAGCCACCCAGCAATAACTAAACAAAAGTCAAAATGGTACTCACGCAGCAGCAGCAAACCACATAAACCTTGGTTTTAATTAAATGAAAGATATTTCATAGTAGTTGTATTCTCCCTTCGAAACTACACAATTTGTTCCCTGAAATAAAATTATTCTAAGTTTCTAGAATAGCATCTTTGTCACTTTTGTAGATTTTCTTAATTGGATGCCGTCTGTTGCAGACCCCCCTCTTCATCCCACCTCATCCTCACCATCTTTAGTAATGGCCCAAACTTGTGGGTGTGCAGGAGTCTCTGGTGAAAAATGAGCTGGCTTTGAGTCAAACAATACTTCCCAATCACAATCGGGGTTTTTTCAGTACATAGCTAGGGAAAGGTCTTGTTTACTTCTTCCCATTATAGCTTAAAAACCATCTAAAACATTGTTTCCTCAAAGGCATTACCATCGAGACATGGAATCCTAACAGCATCATCTGTGCTTGTCAAGTGATTTCAAATTGCTTTACTTTGTAAACCTTCTCTTGCTTTCTAAGTCTACCGGGTAAAGAAGTAAATTCCACATGTATTTAATAGCATTTGGATATTTTATTCATGACAGTTTATAAAATAAAATGTAAAGCCTCAAAGTTTTAACTTTAAAAAGCACTTTGAATTAAAAACATGAAAGAAATATTAATGTCAAAAATTAGGTCCATTGTAATCCTGTTATCAAAGCATTCTGTGCATTTTCCAAACTTGGCAAGCCACATTTTTATTTTTAATTTTTGAACTACTAATTCTGGAGGAAAAACAAACACCATTAACTTCCTCTTCAGTCACTAGCCGTCAGTGCCATGTGTTTTTATCGCTTCCTGCCACAAGGAAATACGTTTGAAACAAAGAATGATATTCAAAAGAGAGTTCTCTGGGTGTTTAAAGTCATTCTTTCAGGAATTGAGAAACACTGTAAACATATTTAAATAATGGTACCGAATGATAAAACTATTCAGAAAACCTTCACATTTCTTTTATTACGTGATAATGCTCAAAACAAGCCTGTCAAGATTATTTAAAAATAAACTGAGCTGGTCAAGTTAAATAAGTTCCCTTCCTAACACAGCTAATAAATGACAGAGCTTGAATCCAAATCCACTCAGTTTTATACCCAACCTCATAGTGGAAACTATATTCCATTGTTTTCCCTATGAACCTTTTGATCAAACTGTAGGTTTTTTATTAGCCTATTTGTCTAAACCATCACAGGTTTTTGTGGACGAGTCGTGGGGAGAGCCTTCGCTGAGGCTAAGGATGATAAGAACATGAAGATGAAGAAGTATTCAACACCTTCCTTATTAAGTCCTATGTACTAAATAGTACACTAAATACTGGGAATCCTCAGCAAAGATGTAAACTATACCTCTTACTCTGAGGAGTTGGTAAGAAATTGAAAAAAAGGGTGGTCTTAGTTTGTTTGGGTTGCTATGCCAAAATATCACAGCTTGGGTGGTTGAAACAACATAAATGTTTTTCTCACAGTTCTAAAAGCTGGGAAGTCGAAGATCAAGGTGCTGGCAGATTCAGCGTCTGGTGAGAGTCCTCTTCCTCATTTGTAGATAACCACCTTCCTGCTGCATGCTCACATGGCCCTTCTTGGTACATGCTCATGGAAGAAGATCTTTCTCTCTTCTTCTTATAAGAGCACTAATCCCATCGTGAGGGTCCTACTCTTATGACCTAATCTAAACCTGATTATCTCGGGGCGCCTGGGTGGCTCAGTCGGTTAAGCGTCCGACTTCAGCTCTGGTCATGATCTCACGGTTTGTGGGTTTGAGCCCCACGTCAGGCTCTGTGCTGACAGCTCAGAGCCTGGAGCCTGTTTCGGATTCTGTGTCTCCATCTCTCTCTGGCCCTCCATCGTTCATGCTCTGTCTCTGTCTCAAAAATAAATAAACGTTAACAAAAATTAAAAAATTAAATTAAATTAAAAAAACCTAATTATCTCCCAAGTGCCCCACTTCCAAAAACCAACACATTGAGAGCCAGGGCTTCAACATACAAATTTGGAGGTGCCATAAACATTGGGCCTATAACAGGAAACCGACAGGTAAAACAAGTGATCGCAATTAGTTTGATATATGAAATACCACAAATATTATCACTTAATTATACTCGACAAATATTTCTTGATAGTGAAAGTAAATTTTTTACCATCAATGAAATCCATGAGATAAACAATAATCTCCATGTTTTACAAATGAGAAAACTGTGGCTCAGAAATGATAATTTGTCCAAGATCAAAAAGTGAGCAAGTGAGGGAGACTGGTTTTAAACACGAATCCACCTAGCTTCAAAGCCCAGCCTCTTTTTACTAGAGAGCTGTAACCAAGGGCAACAACAGCCTTCCTCAGTGCCTCTTCTAGGATGTATATAGCATGGCTCTTCCTACCAAGGAAGAGAGTAGCTCCAAGAGCCAAGTACAAACACACATAGCATGTAAAAACCCTCTGAATAAGAGATGACTAAGGCCTGAATGCTGATACAATAAAAGCAGGTCAGGAAACTAATTAAAAGCACAGATCCTAAACTAGCCTGTCCCACTTGCAAAAGAGAACACTCTACCTAGTAAAATGGTAGAGACACTGGTTTCATGGCAGACATAGTACGACTGTAATTCTCAAAAAATATTTCATAAGCTAACAAAAGAACAAAGATACCTACATATTTGAAATATAAAACCAATATGAAAAAAAAAAGTATTTTAATGTTGAAGCAAATTAACCTGGAACGGAGATACAGATTTGATTTACTTTTCTTCAGCTCTGAGAAAGTCATTGTGACTCAGTGAGTACTAAGGCTATAGCAAAGTTTCTGTTTAACTTTTTTTAACTTTTTTTTTTCTTTGAGGGAGAGAGAGACAGCGTGAGCAGGGGGAGGGGCAGAGAGAGAGGGAGATACAGAATGTGAAGTGGACTCCAGACTCTGAGCTGTCAGCACAAAGACTGACATAGGTCTCAAACTCACCAGCCGAGCTGTGACATCATGACCTAAGCCAAAGTCGGATGCTTAACTGACTAAGCCACCCAGGCTCTCCAAGGCTGTAGCAAAATTTTAAAAGTATACACCTTTTCCAGCACTTTGCATAGTAGATACTTAATAAACATGCTGTGAATGAATGGATGCAGGCAAGAAAAAATGAATTAGGATTCAGATTAAATGGTCACATTCACAGTATATAATTAAATATCTCATTTTATGTAGGGGTTTTGAAATGATTTCTTCAATTTCCAGTTAAACGTCTACCCATATTTATTTTCAAGCCTAACTTGTATGATAGCCAAAAGATCTAGATATTTTTGTGTTCCAAAACAAAATAATTTCATGCTATTTTACTCACAATTTTGAAATTTGCAGTTCATAAAAATACTATGTTTAAAAGGAATTTGGAGAAAATGGGTATTACTGAGAATAAAGAAATGTGTTTATATGTAGTGTGGTAACATAGGAGATTTTTAAAACTAGGTAATTTTGCTTATTAGTGGTACAAATTGGGAAGGATAAAGAAAAAAAGAAAAGCAATGATCTTTATTTCAATATACTATTTAGTAGCCATTTCAATGGTAATGTAGAGGTGTTACAGAATAATACCTCTACTCCATCTTACTTTCTGGTCATCATTTTTCTCTTATTTCATAATCTTATTGTTAATGTCTTTTATTTTGCAATACTGAAGATCTTTTTCTTTTTTTTTTAAATTTTTTTTTTTCAACGTTTATTTATTTTTGGGACAGAGAGAGACAGAGCATGAACGGGGGAGGGGCAGAGAGAGAGGGAGACACAGAATCGGAAACAGGCTCCAGGCTCTGAGCCATCAGCCCAGAGCCTGACGCGGGGCTCGAACTCCCGGACCGCGAGATCGTGACCTGGCTGAAGTCGGATGCTTAACCGACTGCGCCACCCAGGCGCCCCTGAAGATCTTTTTCTAAGCCAGTTTACGTCCTTTTTTGAAAAAAAGCCATATATATGTATGTGTGTATCTATAGACAAACACATATATTCATATACATTATATATAAATGCCCATAATCATTTATGCATATACATAATTATATACAATTATATATGTATATGTCTCTTTCCTGGGTGCATTCTCTCTCTTTCACATATATGAAATTGTATGTTATATATGTCATATATTATATATCAATAAATATATTTATATATTTATAATTTATATTTTTATGGATTATATATTATTTATTTTATATGCTTATATAAAATACAAATATTTATATGTTATTTATTTGTATATACTTATATATACAAATACCTAATTTATATCCAGAAATGACATATAATTATATATAAATTAGAAATTATATATAATAAAACTATATACATAAATTATATATGTATAATTTAGAAATGAGACAATCCTTATATTAACTCAACATTTATTTACAAGTTAATCTTTATGTATTCCATATGAGCGCACATAAAAATATCTCATGCTCACACAAATTGAGAAAATCACTTCTCTCAAGATCTCACTTTAATTAACGTTTGGGTTTGGGGACACTTGGTTTACACCTCAGTGACGTGTGTAAAAGGGTGGTCAGGAGACCTCAAGTATGACTAAGTGTCATAATGTCAGACAGTACTGGCTGATTTCCTCAACACTCAGTGGTAGCAAGAGTCCCAGGGTGGTCACAACTGTGTCCCTGTGCTCAGAGCCTATCAGAGTACCAGCAGGTTTTACCACAAGGACTTGTAAATCCCTAAGGATTCTATCTAGGTAGGTTCAAGTGGGGCCTGAGAATTTGTGTATTGATAAGCCCCATGTGATTCCTATCAGACAAGCCTGAAAAACACTGTTAGCATGTATGGGAAGGAGCACATTGAAGGAGAAGGCCAGAAATGTGGTTCGCCCTATACCATGGACACTAGAAATGTCTCATAAGTACTGCCAGTTTTTATAGACCATGGCAAGCCATGGAAAGTTTTGATAAAGGAAATAATTAGATTTGTGCTTTAGCAGCAGTGCTTTACTAGGCAGCATTGTACAATTAGGCTGAATGCAGGAGAGACTAAAAATAGAGAGATTAGCTGGAAGCCTATGACAATAGTTGTGGCCAGAAGTAATGAATGCTAAAGGCTAGCAACAAAAACGGAAAATAGAGTCAATCAAAATCCAAGCCAACTTGATGTGCAGGGGAGCAGAATAAGAGTTTCAAAAGTGGCACCATTGTTTTAAGCACAAGTGGCTGAGGAGATATCTGTGATGTTCACAGAAAGAAAGAAGGTCAAAAGAATTTAGACTAGGTACAGTATAAGTAAATGAATTCATAAATGAATGGTTAAAAGAAAGATCATTTGTAAGGACAGGAAATAGGGTTTTAACCCCAGTTCTACCATCTTCTTGCTAGCACATGCTAGACACATCTTTTAAGCTCTCTAATCCTAGTATATTTGTTTATAAATTATGCTAGTAAAAAATTTTGCAGGATTGCTGTAAGGGTTAAATGAAATGATCTGTAACACCTGATCCACAGTAGGTGACTAACAGGACAATTTCATTGTTTTTCTGCTTTTCTTTTCACCAACTTTTATGTTCAATGATTTAAAACCATTCCAGACACACAGTAGGCACTCAACATACACTGGTTGAATGAATGAATTACTACCGCTATGACAATTCTATTGAAGACTGAAAAAAGATCATGGGATTTGGCCATTAAAGAGTAATTGGTGCACTTAGAGACTGCTTAAATGCCTAGGGGTTTTGAACATTTGTGTGAAGATAAAGTCCAAGTGTTCTGGTAGAGGACACTGAAAATCAAGTGGTATTGTAGAATTAAAGTTTCTTCGAGTTTCATTGTTTTGCTGTTTTGTTTTGTTTTTTCTATTCTGCACGTTAAATAAAGGCTTCCAGCTAGAAAAGAAAAATCTGCTTTATTAACTTTAACAGTATTAAAAACACCTTATCCCTTAGAGTTTTTACAGTATATTGTCTCATTTGATATTCAGCTACTTGAGTCAAGGAATTCGGTTACTACTATCATCATTTCCATTTTAAAGATGAGAAAACTAAGATTCAGGAAAGTTGAGGTACTTTTACGGCATGAGTGTCAGAGCCAGGGGAATTTAACTGAGGTCTTCTGACCGCAAGTTTGTTGAGCTTTCCACCACCCACACTCATCAAGCCCATTCATGTTATTCCAGATGAGCTCTCTTCCATGCTTGCCCTCACACAAAGTTTTCCCTCCTACGATTTGGAGGTGAAGAGTGGGGAAGAGTCTTATGGGCCTGAGGAAGTTCGGAAAATACTGCTCCTTCCTCAAAACGCAGCCAGCACCACAGAGCACCCATCATCCTGCTAGTCCAGTGCCAGTCACGAATGCTAACACCACAGCACACCTGTTTCTTGTTAGCTACAACAGAAAAATCTGCTGTCCTTTGGGAAGTACCAGAACTGTCTTTTTGGAAAGCGTTTCTGTAAAGATGATACAAGCTTTAAATTCTGATCTTAACCAACTGGTTAAACAGAAAAATTTGTCTTTATATTGAGTTACTGTTACTTTGTACCACTGCCCATGGTGTTGACTGCTTGAATTCACACCCTGACCCTAAGCAGATGCGCAACCTTGGACATCTTATGTATCTCTGAAAGGGGTTTCTCATCTTTAAAATGGGGATTCTAGAAAATAGCCCTTACCTTATAGGGTTTTCACTTTAATAAATGAAATACCACATACAAAGTATTTGGCACATTTAGAATGTGAAATATAAGGAACACTCAATACGTGGTCTCTGCTATTCAGCAATGTGTGGTACCTTAGTCTTGCGGAGAAAGCAATGCAGGCCCAGAATGATCAAGATACTTTGCACAAAGTGACCAAACATCATTTTGAAACAGTAACTTTCCTTATGGAGAAAGAAATGCCCAAGATAATCAATGAATTTGTCATTGACTGAAACTGCCACATTCATTCCTCTGACTTTAAATTATTCATTTGTAAATTAATGTACATTTTCAGTTAATAAATCAGATGATTTATGATGGGGGGAGCAGCTAGACCCACAGTTGAGTTTCAAAAATCTTAAACATAAAAAAGTACATTTAGAAACACAGGAAAAGGGCTTTTTTAAACACATCAATATGTATTCTCACATATCCTTGTAACAATTAATATCTAAATGAAATTAATTTGCATGCTTTCAAAATAGGAGAACAAGTGTTTAATTTTCATAACTAATAAAACAACATTGCCTTTTTGTAGAAAGTAAATGTTATCTCCTAAGGAACAAGAATTTTATATTTATTTACTTTCTCCTGCTTTTTTGTACTTCCCTGATGTTTCTTGTCATAGTGGCTCTGGACATTGGTTACACATTATAATCACTTTGGAGGTTTAAATGAATACCTGGGCATAGACCTATAAGGAGTCCAGTTAAATCAAAATTGTTGAGGTTGGTGGTTCCAGTTCAGGTTCTGTCTTTGTTTCCTTTAAGTGCTACAGATGACTTTAAGGCAGAGCCCAAACCAAGAATCACTGGCTTACCCAACGTCTTTCAAACAGAATGATGGATTTTTTTTTGTCTTGTTGATTGCTGTCTATAAATAAGTTGTTTTACTTCGAACCATAAAACTGCTTACTCTGAAAGGCAGTCTTGACCTTCAATGCAAGTTAGATTTCCCTTGATTCTAATCAAATGATTTTATGAGAGTCCCATTCCATTAATTTTCCTCATAAAGTTAGGTGGGATGAGTTATATAAGAAGAACACATTATACACAGCATTCAAATTACAGCACTAGAAAAAAAATAGGTCAGGCAGGTTACAGATTAGTGCTCTGTGGTATTTTTTTAGGAGTTTAGGTATCATGCTAATTTTGTAATAGTTGAAGTTATAAATCATTGACAAAAATGTGATTCTGAAAACACCAGCAAAAGAAATACAACATTATAGCATTAAAATATCTGACACAACCATACAGCTATTCTGAAATCCTTTTCATTCAATTCCTGAAACCCTTCGAATAAATAATGCTGGATCCAGATTGCAGAACAATGGGGTTAAAAAGAACCAGACAAGCATAGGAAGCCTGATCTGCTTATACTGGCAGGTAACAAAAAAGAAGGTAATTTATGTATTTCAACAGCAATAACTTTATTTTCCTGGGTTATTTAATAGTGCTGTCTCCTGTGTGCTATGTAGCAATAGGGAATGAAATGAAGTTGCAGGAACTCCAAAAGAAGCAGGAGAAAGACATCCAACGGCCAAGACACATCACCATTTATGTATTATTTATCCTTTCAATTATTTAGTTTACCAATGGTTTAAAAGGATAAAAATACTGAACCACTCTGCAAATCCTCTTATACTGGCATAACCTCTCTACAGAGTAGCCTTCTTCCACTGGGGAAAACATGGGGTAAAGTGGAAAAAAATGGGATCCAACAAAGACCCCAAGGATCTGAAACTAAACCAGGTTCACAAATACAGGCAAGAGAATTTAAGAAAGTGTTTAGGATTGTTTCCTTCGAGTAAGTGAAGTTAGGAAGTAGAACCTGAAGCATAGGTTGAAAATTTTAGAATGGAAAGATGGGTTCAGTTGCTTACTTAACTATTCAAGAACTTTTTTTTTTTTTTTTTTAATGAATCATGTGTTAAGTTAGCAGCAGCCTTAAAGAGGGATAAGACACTGTCCCTGAAAGTTTCAGTGTGACTTAGTCCTTGGCCTTCTCCTCTTTTTCTCTTTTTTCTTTATTTCCATCTTTTAATTGATAAGGTCATGCTTGCTAATTTTAAGCTACCCATGTTTTTAACTATGACCTTTATTCAGATGATTCTTAAATTTCTAGCTCTAGGACAAAATTCTCTTCATCAACTCTACGTCTCAAGCTATTCCTGACAACTAGCAGAACTATGGTCAAGAATACACACTACTGAATTAGAGTTCCTAGATCTGAGTCCTAGATCTGTTCCACTCAATTTACTGTGAGACCTTGACAGAGCAAGATATTTAACCTCTCAAAACCTCAAGATCCGTATCTGTAAAACAGGGATAAGAACAGTACCTACACCTCAAGAGTTATGAAGAGTTCCATGAAATGAAGACAATATAGTAATGAAGCCCCTAGCTTGTGGGAAAAATTCAGCAAAAGTTAACTATCTTTTCTATCAATATCACTTACTCCCACTAATTCTATTATCATTTTTGAACTTCATAATTACTTTTGTTGCTTCCTACTGTGCTTTTCTGTTTTCCAGTCTTCTTTTGAAACATTTAAAATAAAACTTTCCCCTCTATTTCTGTTTTTCTCACTGAAGCCTGCTCCTAATATTTACAGGTCCTAGATTAAAATTTCAGAGGTCCACCTACCCTGTTTCTAAATTTTTTTAATGTATAAATCAACCTATTAGCTGTTAAGTAAAATTTTTTTCTACTCTACTGCCTTTGAAATGGATTAGAAGATCAGGTTTAAAGTTATATTTTTCAGATGCTTCTGGATTCCAGGACAGAAAATCTAAGCAAAAGGAAATTTAATGCCTAGATGTGAGCCCCCAGCCCTTGCCTCCAGCCATGACCACCCACCTCCCCTATTCCTACACAACAAATCTTTTGAAATCTTACCCATCTGTGAAGGACATTTCGTGTACTTCCTTCTCCAAATTTCCCTTGAGACAGATATGATCTCATCCTCTTCTAAGTATACAAATTATTTTGTTTCTTTTTATCTTAATGGAACTTACGGCATTCTGACTTACATTTTTAACAGTACCTATGCCTTTGTTTTCCTAGTTACAGGTTACTTCTACTTGACCAAAGATTCTTTGTGCTCAATACTAGCAGCATGTAAGAATTTCCTGATGAGCTAAAAAAAAAAAAAAAAAAAAAAAAAAAAAAAAAAAAAAAAAAGACCTCTAGGGCCCACCCAAAATCAAAATCAAGCATGATATGTAGTGGGGAACAGGCAGGGATATTTTTCTAAAGCTCTATTGTTGATGTTGACATGCAGCAAAGGTTGATAAGAATTGTATAAGATTATAAATTCCTTAGAGGGCAAGGTCTATATTTTGTACTCAACACATTCTTTGAAATTGAATTTAAGCTGATATATGTTTTCCCTCCTGTAAAATACTTTCTGGCCCATAGGCTACACATAACCTCTATAGTTACTGAACTAATTTATGAGCACTGAGGCATGATGGTGACTTAAGCTCTAGAATTAGGTAAAAGGAGACATATAAAGAATTAATCTGACAGTCTGGATCAAACTGTCTCTTTTGCCTGTATCTCTGTTTACTCTGTATGGTACATCTTATCAACAAAATAATCAAGTAATTAAAAGTATGGTCAGGGTGTTATTCCTAACACCTCGGACAGTGTTTGGCATACAGTGGGCATGAAATAAAAGTCTGATGAATGGGTGAGTGAACGAGCAAATTCATGAACAGAAATTACGAAATGGAAGGATTTGAGACATTATTTAAGTCAGGTGTGTAGGGTAGGTTGAATAATGACCCCTCAAAAGATACTCACATTTTCATCCCTGGAACCTGTGAATTTTATCTCATATGTTAAAAAAAAAAAAAAAAAAAGGACTTTGCAATTGTGATTAATGATTTTGAGATGGAAAGATTATCCTGGATTACCCAGGTGGGCCCTAAATGCAATCATATATATCCTTATTAAAGGGAGATTAGACATACACAGAGAAGGCAATGTGAACAGAAAGGCAGAGATTGGAGTGATAATTGCACAAACTAAGGCACCAGAAGTTAGAAGAGGCAAAGAACAGATTCAGAGGGAGGCACACAAGAATGCCAGCATGGCAAATGGAGTAAAAACACACCAAAAGGTGAAGCAAGGCAACACAATCATTTATTGGAGGTGGGACAGAGTAGGAGGCCAATATATAATAAAAAAGAGGGATGGCATAATTCCATTTGCTCAAAAGTGAACAAGCTTTTGAGCAAGTGGCAGACACAACTAGAAATTGTGATAGAATGTGGAAATGATGGTTTTGTCACCAGTGTGAAAAGACCTACAGACGTGGGTATTTAGAGTGACATTCACAAAAGGATAGTTACAGGTCACAGTTGAGACAAAAGCACAAATTTGTGTATACTAACTCTAAATGAATACTAAATGCTTTAGTATCTCTTTTACAATTATATCTTTTATATATTGATATAACAAATTCATTACATATCTTCCAAATAAAGAAACTGGGACAAAGGGAGATCTAGTGAACAGCAGATAGATGACAGGTAACACTTGTTTCCAGAGCTTATGTTTTAAGTCCGTGGGCTTTTACTAATAACCTCAAATATGCATTTGTATAATTTCTCAGTAACAGATAAAGTAACAAAGTATTCAAAGCAAAAGATATAGATTCCCTTAGATCTGATGAGTGTGGACACTTTTTTTATGGGGTGGAGGTAGGATGACAAAGAACAGAAGGAAAGCAGAAGCAAAAAGACTAAACCTCTTTACCTCGTATATTGGTTAAGAACATACAACGACAGCAGGATGTAAACATATCCATAATGATCCTACAGTTTTAACAAGCAAAATAAACAATCCAACCTTAACATGTCCCAATTCCCCAAGGACCTCAGGTTTGCCGTGTAGTTTAAGAATTAGTCACTCATTTAGACTGGGGCAAATCCCTATGGATTCAGGGAGTTTGCGATCAACTAATGGGTTATGGCGTTATTGTCAGTGGATGTTACCCCACAGGAGGTTGGACCATTGCATCACTCAGGGTAAAGACATACTTCTTTTGTGCGTGACAAACAAGAGCCTACCCAAAGAGGTTCCCCAGAGAGCTGTGAGTGAAAGATATGCAGTACTTGCCTATTCCACATCTGTTCTTTCCATGAGCTTTAGAGTAATGAACTTCCTGGGCAGATATGAAAGGAACCCCATATGACTACATATATGCCAGTGGAAGAGATCACTCCATCTATCCAATATCATGCTGCAACAGTGGCAAATAATAAAGCCAAAGCACATCTTTAATGGGGACACACAGAAAATTTAGGAACCTAATTTAATTTTTATGAAGACTTCAACTATCATATTAAAGTGCTTATGAGTTCATCAATTTAAATGAGAAGAAATGAAAACACAGAGATCAAAATGTCATAAATTTTAAACCAGCTGTTTTCCTTTATACATATTTCATGGAAGTTCCTCAGAAAAATGTTACTACTGTTAATAATACAGTCTGCAAAGAATGCATCCATTTTTTAAAATTTTTTAATTCTTACTTATTTTTGAGAGAAAGAGAGACAGACAGAACATGAGCAGGGGAGGGGCACAGAGAAAAGGAGACAGAGAATCTGAAGCTGGCTAAAGGCTCCGAGCTGTCAGCACAGAGCAGGATGTGGGGCCCAAATCCATGAACCGTGAAATTGTGACCTGAGCCAAAGTTGGATGCTTAACTGACTAAGCCACCCAGGCACCTCAAAAATGCATTAATTTTTAAAAGTTTGGGGCACCTGGGTGGCTCAGTCAGTTAAGCGTCTGACTCTTGGTTTCAGCTCAGGTCATGATCTCACAGTTTTGTTCCTCTGAGCTACACATTGGGCTCTGCGCTGGCAGTGCAGAGACTGCTTGGGATTCTCTCTCTCTCTCTCTCTCTCTCTCTCTCTCTCTCTCTCTCTCTCTCTGTCTCTCTCTCTCTCTCTCTCTCTCTCTCCCTCTCTCTCTGCCCCTTCCCAACTTGCACTGTCCCTCTCTCAAAATAAATAAACAAATAAAACTTTAAAGGTTTAAATGGTGTTGTACCAATGAATTCAACTTAAAACAATTTGCTGCTTAACCACAATTGAAAATACTTTTACTCCTTCCTCTGTTCTTACCTACAGTGTGTATTTTTTTAATGGGGTGGGAGGTAGCTTGTAAGTATTGAAACAGGGAGAGTTCAAGTTACTAAAAGGCAAAAGGCTGGTAGGTCGGCTTTCTACTACTGTGCTAGCTACAGCAGCTCCAAACTTGGACTTAACATTTAGGGAACTCAGTATGTGGCCACAGTTCTTGCAAAGGATAACCGCCCTCTTGCACTGTTTATTGTTTAAGGAATAGACAAGACACCCTAGAGGGACACAAAAAATTTCAATGGGTAGCACCTAAACAGAAGCAAAAGAACAGCTCAAAACCGTCATGAAGAAGTTAAAAGAACAGAAAGTCAACAAAAGAATAAATAAGAAGAAACAAAGGGAGGGGGCATGATTTACCATAGAGATCAAGCACCTTGGTTTTGCTGAGATATTTTCAACTGTTTCCCTTCACTCCAAAGATAGTTTATCAGCCTCCTCACAAAATATCCTTTGTTCTTCACTTATTTGGCTCCTTTTATGTGCTAGGCAACATATTAGCTAATCAAGGAACCATGAGTCAAATAACCAAATGTTTTACATTTAAAAAAAAATCTTAGAAAGATGTCTCTTGCTTTCAAAGAGCTTAGTTTATTACTAAGCTATGACTAAGAAAACCCCCCAGCTATAGGAGATAAGTTCCTTTTCCAATGAGGTAACAGGTATCAGAGAAGCCCAGGATCACCAAGGAAGGCTTCACAGAAGAATGAAACAGAGGCATGCCTTGAATAATAAATAAAGAAATTTCCCAAGGACTGGAGGTGTGTTGGTATGAAGGGGAGGGCACTCCCAACAGTGAGAAAGTCACACCCAAAGGTCTACAGGCAGAAAAGCAGGAACCGGGGAAGGCACATAGCTTCATGTGGTGACCAGAACAGGCTCGTGGTGCATGGAGGAGGAAAAGAAAGACTAACAAGAAAAGGGTGTGGGGTCCTTGTGTCCCTCAGGTAGAGGCTATAGACAGTCTCTGACATTTTTCAAACAGGGCGGTGACTTAATCAGTTTGGCTGAAGGAGAGTCATCTCATAGTAGAAAAAAGACTTGCTACCAAGAAGTTCAAAGCCAAATCTACTTCTCTAGCAACTTTACAGAACTTGAGTATATATACCAAGGACATTTGCTTTATCTAATCTCCCTTCTTTTCTTTCATTTCCTCGTCATGTATTTTATTTTTTAAAACATATTATATAAATCCCAAATCCTTCTTGGGAGTTAGGCAGGAGAAAAGAATATGAAAGAAAGACAACTAAGAAAGGTAAGAAGGCAGATGGGGAGGCGGGTTATCAGTTCTCCCAACAGAAGGGAAAATGAACTCTACTTTGACATATTTTATTGAAATTCAGAGATCCAATAGCACACATTATCCAACCAAGTTATCATATGTATTATTTTTCTTCTTTCTATAATTGGCCTCCTGACTTTTTCTAATTTTCAGCTCCTTTCACTGAAATACTAATACCTTTAAAATCTGTTTTCCAATAGATTGTTTCACTTTAAACATAAAGCCAAAATAAGATATATTAAATTCTCCATTAAAAATGAAGCACCATATTATAGGCACAAAGATACAGATACGTTCAAAAATAACATAAAAACCACCTAAAAACAATTTTCATAGCTGTGTGCTTTTATTTTCTTAAAGTAGTTTTCAAAATATCCCTAATTATAATATTTCTTTTAATACAACATATAAGCAGAGAAGACAGGTTTTCAGGAAGAATTACTTCATAATCACTGGGTTAATAATTTACTACAAAAGACAATATTCGCTGAATGACAGTAACATTCCCCATAAGTCCCCATCCATGAACACACTGGGCAGATATTTGGGGATCCCAGTGACAAACCAAACAAGTAACTACAATTACTTTCTATATTTTTTCCAACCAGATAGAGATTCCAAAAGAGGAGTTCAAGATACAGTTCTGTCTTTGCCCATTTGTACAGCAGTCTTAGCTCTGCAAAAAGCACTCAAAATCTCAAAACCAGAAAAACATAGGTGAGGTAATCGAGTAACCTTTTCAGTAACAACAGATCCAGGTGTCACCACCAGCTTTTGTTAAACTCGCTTACATTCTCAGAAAATCCAAACGCGCTCAGTGTTTCTTTCTGAAGAACAATCTCCTCTGAGGTGAAGGTTACAAGATGAATGCCTGCATATGTGCCCCTATGATTATCTGCCCTCTCTTAGGACTCACAGAATTCCAAAGTGGGAAAAATTATTAGGCCAAATTCCAACTTCAAAGGAAATTCCCCAGTTAGGCCAGTTGCCAGTGGAACTATGAAACCAATATAAAGTCTTCTTAGAAGTTAAGAGCCTGGAAGGAAAGGTTAATTATGCAGTGCTAACTACGGAGCAACCCATCCATCATAAGAGCAAAGAGTCTTACACAATCAAATGTCAGAAAGTTAGCATGAAAAAAGACTCAAAACAATTTCACAGACTATCTCAGAATTCTTCTATTCCCAGTAAATCGATTTAAGAGTTTAAGGAAATACTCACCCATAGTATGTCATGAGTCTCTCCTTTGGGGTATTTAAGTAACTCTGAAGCAACTTAAAATCAACACATGAGACATGTGTGGATAAAAGGTATTGATCATAATTTGCAAGGATGAACATGACAAAATCAAAGCCATAATAATGGCTCACCTATTAGAAACTTAGAATTTGTAAAAAACTATATAGCAAAGGCAGAAAGAAAACAAGAAAATAAGGGGGATGGGAGACAATTAAAATGTAATTATAGTATGTAAGAAAAAACAAACATATATATTTTGCTCATAACAAAGAATTTTTTAATTTCTTCAGAACTTATTCTTAGCTCACTAACATTTTATTTGACACAATTCTTTGCTTTCTAATCCTATAACAAATTAGAAGTAATAAATTATAAGTGGAGAAGACTGTTATACATTAACATTCTCAAAAGATAACACATAAAAATTAAATATATATAAAAGCATAGAAACTAAAGCATTTGAGTATTTTTTAGTGGAGTTTAGATGGTTCTACATACCTCTGTATTTCCTGACACTTATTACAATATTGCAAAACAATCACACTCACGCACATGCACACACACATGTACACACCCACAACTTTGATATTATTAACAGCAAACCCTAATGAATATAGAAAAAAAAAATCTGCAAAGGTCCACATACAGTTATAAACAAAAGGCTGCCCATTTGTTTTGCCAAGGTACTAAAATTTGCCACTGGATCTTCAATAAAATGAAGCCTAGCATCGTTTTATAATTGCATTCACTGTAAAACAAGTGTTTATCAACCACTGTCTATTTGACCTAGATTTTCAACATAATATGTGAAATCCTGAAGGTGTTTAAAAATGTTATGCAGGACACCTGGTGGTTCAGTCAGTTAAGTGTCTGACCTAGGCTCAGGTCATGATCTCGCAGTTTGTGAGTTCGAGCCACACGTCAGACTCTGTGCTGACAGCTCAGAGCCTGGAGCCTGCTTTGGATTCTGGGTCTCCCTCTCTTTCTCTGTCTCTCCTCTGCTCAAGCTCTGTCTCCGTCTCTCAAAAAATAAGTAAATGTTAAAAAAAAAAAATTTAATGTGATGCCAATATGCAATAGACAGCAAACATAAGAATTGTGAATATTAAGTTACTTCTTCCTCAGTAGATGTAACTATAATTTCAGATAAGCTGACATGACTTTATTTATTTATTTATTTATTTATTTATTTATTTATTTATTTATTTATTTTTGGCAGACAGCCTTCAGCTGCCACTGATACGACTTTTGTATACTAATTAAGGACACATAATATTCTATATTATACATATTATTCCCACTTTCTGGGAAGCTTCCACTAACCAGAACTTGAATTTACTAATAGCTACACTGCTTCACTATTTCACATGATTCCTAATGAAAGGCTTACTGAAGAGGGGCGCCTGGGTGGCTCAGTCGGTTAAGCATCCGACTTCGGCTCAGGTCACGATCTCGCGGTCCGTGAGTTCAAGCCCCGCGTCGGGCTCTGTGCTGACAGCTCAGAGCCTGGAGCCTGTTTCAGATTCTGTGTCTCCCTCTCTCTGACCCTCCCCCGTTCATGCTTTGTCTCTCTCTGTCTCAAAAATAAATAAACGTTAAAAAAAAAAAAAAAAAAAGAAAGGCTTACTGAAGAATCTCTTAGAAAATGATTTGCCCTGATTTCAATATGTTTCTACCTCTTTGAAAGAACCTTATTTAACTCTTTAATAATTGGTATAATCAAGAGTACATTATGAAATACTCCTACCTCTTATAAGCACTACCATATTTTTACTCCCAGCTATAAATGTTCACAATAAATGTGGGAGAGACTGACCAGCTATTCACCGAACTTGTTTCCTACTCTTCCTGGACCACTGCTAGCCTGCTTTTCTCAGCCTCCTTTGCAGTTAGGTATGATCATGTAACTAAATTATATCCAAAGAAATGTGGGTGTGCCTATGGAAACGTCCCACATAAACCCACCTCTTCCATTTTCCTTCCATCAGCTTGACGGAGAGATGTATACTAACCTTGGAATCCACAAGGAGAAGAAAGAAAAGTCACAAGACAGCAACCATCTGGGGCCTCCACAGCCACTACAAAAGAGCCTACCACTCAGGAAAGTCTTTTTAGTCTTTATGTGAGGAAGAAACAGCCTTCTTTTCTGTTTGAACTTCATTATGAGGAGTTTTTTGGTAGTGTTATAGTAATGAACACAATAAATATATAAACTGAATTACCTATCAAAAGTAATTGTGAAAAGTAAAGTTGAGAAGAAATACATGTGCAAAATAAATTTAAACTGAATATTTTGGTAAAAGATTTGTGCCTCACGTTTCAAGCACTGTCCCTCAGGAACTGAAGAATAAATAAAATCTTCTATCTGGTTTGTTTCAAACTTGAATATCAGATTGAGAAATTTAGACTTAGCAATAGCAAAAGAATGAGTCACATAACTGTGAAGTTAAAGTAGTAAAAGAAAATCCAAAATAATATTTAACAAATTTAACGTTCATTATCTCCTATCAATACTGTACTCTAATCAAATTCTGCTACAAAACTTGAAGAGACTGATTTGATTATCTTAGAATATTTATCTTGATCACAACTTTGAAATAAGTAATTAGCTGGGGGCCTGAAAATATTTTAGTTACACAGAGTTTATTGTAATGAGATTTCACCTGTATTTCATTAAAAAGCTTATCAGACTTATCAGGGGAAGCCTTAACCTACTTGATTTGTCCTATGACTCTATTTCATTTACCATTCATTTTTTATGGTAACATATTGTGAACAAACTGAAGAAAAAAATACCCACTTGGACATTTTGATATTTGTTTGTAGCTTTGTCCTGGTTTTAGTTTCCTACTTAATGACTAAATGGCACCACAGTGGGTGATACACTAGAGTAAAAGTGGTGAATCATTAAAGAGTTCATAAATTTTAAAAACAGGGGCAGGCCTTCTGGGCCCCATATGCTTCTAGAAAACCCAATGTTGTGCTGTATTAATTGAACCGTGAAACTTTTATTAGTCCTCTTTAAAAATGCTTGCAGTGAAGCTTTTATTAATGCTTGCCCTCAAATTGTTTATACTACTTAGCATTTCCATAACAATTTATATTTCAAAGAACTTTTTGATCATTAGTTAAATCCACCACATTTCTATAAGAGAATTCGGCTCTTTAGCAAAACAGAGGCAGGCAGGGAAAACTCAGCTAATTTTTGCCTAAGATATGCCAATCAGAAAAGGAATAGAATATAAGGTCTTTCCACAAAACCTTTAACTTCTGTTTAGACAATCCTGGCCCTCTCACTCCATATGCATTATAAGTGTCTTCACAATGGTGAAGAAAAGAGAAATTACCTACCTTTGTGCAATGCGCTTTGAAAACTAAGGTTATAGGATGCTGCAATACAGCTAGAGTATCTCTACTATCCAGACTCACCTAGATGCCCATCAGGCCACAGCATTGCCCAATATAAAGAGGCATCATGTAGGTTGTGTTCTTTGTTTCAAAACTTCTTTGGGTACATTTTCATCAAAACTGCATTATACAAAATAGACCCATCAAAAGTAAAAGGTAGAATCATTCTAGGGTTGATTCAGCCTATCTTATTTACTCTTAAAAATGTTCAGGCTCACATCATGTCTTCTGTATTCTCGAGATCATCCTGAAAATATGATCTGGTTTAAAATAGGTAGAAATATGAGGGGTGGGGGGGGGGAAATGCACTCTCTCTATAAGAATATCTTTGCTTCACCTCCACATAAAAACAGGATGGCCTAGATAGCAGAGAATGCATAGAAGCCTTCAGAATTTCTCCACAAATGATTACCTCCTCTAATTTTCAATAGCACTAGCTTTTCATTTGGCAGAAAGCAAAATAACTGAGTTATATATTAGCTCACAAGAGAAATACCTCTATTGAGATAGGATTTAATGATGTATTTTTTGTTTTTCTAGAGTCTCAAAATGAGAATTACTAGTGCTTGTTAGACAGATTAAAAAACATTCCTGGGGGGCGTCTGGGTGGCCCAATAGGTCAAGTGTCTGACTCTTGGTTTCGGCTCAGGTCATGAAATCTCAGTTTGTGAGTTCAAGCCCCATGTTGAGCTCTGTGCTTACAGTGCAGAACCTACTTGGAATTCTTTCTCCCCTCTCTCTCTCTCTGCCCTTCCCCTGCTCACTCTCCCTCTCAAATTAAATAAATAAACTTAAAAAAAAAAAAACATTTCTGGGGCGCCTGGGTGGCGCAGTCGGTTAAGCGTCCGACTTCAGCCAGGTCACGATCTCGCGGTCCGTGAGTTCGAGCCCCGCGTCAGGCTCTGGGCTGATGGCTCAGAGCCTGGAGCCTGTTTCCGATTCTGTGTCTCCCTCTCTCTCTGCCCCTCCCCCGTTCATGCTCTGTCTCTCTCTGTCCCAAAAATAAATAAACGTTGAAAAAAAAAAATTAAAAAAAAAAAAAAAAAAAAAAAAAAAACATTTCTGCATTTTGCCAAGTCACAGTGAAGAGCACTATGAAATCTGTTATCTGGTACCCTCCCTGCAAGCTGACTACATAATTCTCTTTAGGGGAGGAGTCTGAGAATCCGTATTTATAACAAGAGCCCCATGTGACTTTTATTACCTGACATGGTTGGGAAACTCTAGATTGGATGAGACCTAAAGTCTTTCCTTCTGAGATTTGGCAATCCTGATAAAAAATAAATTACTATAAATGGCATCCATACTGCTATACAGAAGAAATTAATTTCTGATCCTACATTTATTAAAATACTTTAACACACTGAACGGACCCAAACTACTCATTCTTCTGTCTCTCCACTAAAGGGTGCTGTCTATAAGGGTAGAAACCATAATTTAGTACTCTTTGCATCCCTACTGAAGAACACACCACTTGGCACAAAATGGATGCTTAATGAAATGTGAATGATTGACTATCCCAAGTGCAGCAGCTAGCTGCCAATCTTATCCAGTCTGCCCTCCTTGCAGGCTCCTCAGTGCCCAAAAGCAATACACACTGCTCTAACTTAGAACATTATTGAGGCACCAGGATTAAAATAAAAACTAGCGAATTCTATATTCAAAAATCAGCACTTATTGTTTGACTGAATACATGATCAAGACAGTAATATTTAGTACTTGATATCAACTATAATTGAACATGGATGGAGAAGTTTTACGGGGAAAACAAGAATGCATACTATCCCAGAACCAATTTTCAAGACAAACATAAATACTTTGTCCAAAACACTGACTATTAAAGAATTTCTAGAATAACCAGAGTGAGGCTATTTTTCTGGTGCACAATAACTCCTTAGAGCCCTTTGCAGAACAAAAGCAAAACAAATGGATGGTGATTGCCTCAGGCCAATTTAAGTCTCTTTTTAGATAGCGCTTTTTTTTTTTTAATGAGATGTAAGAAAAACACTTTTTCTAAGTCAAAAGATTAGGTTATTTCTCACCAGCAGAATATATATGGCACCAAAAGATACAGGCTAATGATAGCAGGAGAGTTTTTTCATGTCTGTGGCCAGAACATTTTCCTTTATATACGCAAAGTGCATTTCAGGTCTCTGATCATAGTTTGCATTTGTAACAAATAGAAAAGACTCCAACCCACCTGGCCCACTTGCTATGACTTTCCTCAATTCAGATTTCATTCATAAAAATTTCCCAAACAGAACTGACCGAGGCCTCTCGATAGTGCTGCTCTCAACAGAGCAGAGCATTTATAAGAAAAGTACACAAGGAAATTTTAGTGAGCTTCAGTCAATAGTTGTCTTATTTATCACCCACTTTTTCCCTTCTCCTAACTGAACAATTACCATGGCTGGCAAGAACTTCCTCATTCAAACAGCAGTCTCAAAGGATATTTTCATATTATAAAACCAATATTCTTGGCGGGGGGAAGGGTATGCTGATTTCAATTGTCAAATATTACCAGTTATAAGCTGTATCAGGTATATATGGAATTAATCAAATATTTGGTATTATTTTACTTTATGTTTTTTGAAAGAGAGTCCAATGTATTTGCCCATTTTATGTATTACAGTACCTTTACACATAGAAGCTCTGAATTAAAAAAAAAAAATGTTACAAGTTGTTATCATCTTGAGCAGAAAAAAGTTGACCTACACATACTATTCCCTCCTTCTCCATATGTACCTTGAAGCAAGGATTCACATCCACTTTCTATGAAACAAACACCTATGCTGGGTGTACAGTAAGACTTCTATTTAACCTCAAATCCCCTTTAATTATGTTTCTTCTCCCTCAGGAGGAGTTAGGTACAAGCACTCTATGTTTTACTTCTCTCTTTTACCACACAAAGTTCAGTAAATGTTACTTCTGGCCACCAGCTCCTTACATATAAATACCATTTCTATAGCTTTCTTGCCCAATATACTTTACCTCTTAAGCAGTTATCTCAAAAGCAACAAAAATCTCACCCTGTTCCACATAAGGTGAGAAAACTAAGACTATTATCACCCTTACACCAACCTTTCAAAAAAAACATTACTTTTAGAACAAAATTAGATGTAATATGGACCTACCTGAGAAATTCTCTAAGGTACCCATAACTCACATTAAGTATAAAATTTCCCACCTGTTTATCTTCCTGCTATGTGGTCTACTTTCCTTTAGGCTTGGAAAAATTTTAAATATTTCTTATTATATTGTATTGATTCTCTTCTTTAACTAAGGTTGTCAAGATATTTCTGTATTCACTGCAAGCTAGTAACCTTTAAATAGCCTTTGATGGCCTAAACTGGGAATTTAACCACTTAAAATAGTGTTGTTAATGGGATTATGTGTTTCTCATTAAAAATAAGTGGGTCCAGGTCTAAATGTGTTAGAAAGATGCTAAATAAAAACCACGCAGACACTGAAATTGCACTATTTAAAAGTGAGTATCATACATTGAATTTAATTATAATTTGGATCCAAATTTGTCCTATATAGTTTATCCTTCATTAGCCATGATGGCATCTGCATTTTGTGCCCATTTCAAGATTACATATCCTGGTAAAGTTGCTGTTTCAAATGTTTCATGTGGATACAGTTGTAGTCACTGCCATAAATTCTATTTTCTCATCATTCAATCTTACCCATCACTCTTCCCAGTCAGAGTGAGAGGTGACAATAGGGGGAGCATATGACTGAGGTGGTGGATAATAAAGGGACAGGACAATTTTTTTAATATATAAAAAGTCCACTTTCTGGTCTAGAGAATGAAAGACAAACCCCTATATAAATTCTAGACAATAATTTCCAGAAACAGAAGAAGTTTTCTGCCACTTCTGTACTTGGCCAATTTGTCCCTATCGATTTTAGTATGGTTTTTAATGACATCAAAACATCCCATCACAAGAAAAAAATATTTAACTATCGTGGTTCTAAATTAAATGACTTTTTGTAAGTTATGCAATTGTGACACATTAAATTTATACATACACGATATATAATACATTTAAAATATAATGTATACATATATAAAATGCAAACATGATTTTAAGTTCATCTTAATAGAAAGGATAATACAGTATACCAGAACTGTGATAAGCAATGTAGCTCACACACAGGGCTGTCTGTGGGGTGGGGGTGAAGCAGGAAGGAACAAGTACAGCAGGCTAGACCAGTGCTTCCCAAAGTGTAGTCTCCAGGCCAATACTAACATCACCTGGGGCAACCTATAATATTTGCAAGGGTTGGGCCCCACCTCAGACCTGCTGAATCATATACTAAGGGGATGGGCGAATTTTTAACAAGCCCTCCCAGTGATGCTAATGCATGCTAATGTTTGAGAACCACTGGAGCACAAAGATTCAGAGGTAAGAGGCCTTAGGTAACTCTTCATCTGTGTATCCAGAAGACAAGGCCAATTATAAATAATGATTGTAACTAAAAACTCTGGAATACCTTTACTATGTCACTTAGAATCAACAGTCATGGATATACCCTCCAATAATGTTCAGTTCCAAATTCAACATACAAGTTGGCAGCTTGTTGAGGATGTGGGGAAAGTTGGTGAGACAGTGGAATATCACAGTAGCTGATCTGGGTGTGGCACACCACAGAGTGAAAATCTTGGCAAAAGATTTCCTTTTGTAAATCCTGAAAATAATATTATATTAGCTTCAACCTCAAGAGTTGGATAACTCAAGGACATCAATATGAGGAAAGGGTGTTTTTTTTTTTTTTTAAGAATATACAATTATCCAAGCAGAAAATTCTTTTAAAATGTGTCTATGATTAACATGTAGTATCTGACCCTACTCCATCATTCTCGAGACTTGGATTATGTTTGTTCCAAAAGTGACACCCAGTTCCTGTAGGAATGGGTGTTGACTCTGCTGATCACAACTATATGAGCAACGTATTACACTAGACTCAGAGGAAGCAGGTGCTGAGATTATAATTAAATATGTATATAGGAAACAGGAGTGGCAGCAAAGAAGGGCAGGGAGGAGAAATATCCTTCCTGTGTGTCAAAGAGATGGAGAAGTGTAAATCCACAAGCTGATTTCCCAAGCCCACAGCACAATTTAATAGCATACAGACACGTATTAGGTCAGAAAGACTATGGGTGTGAAGTAGATGCCAACATCATATGTAATAAATATTAATAACGTCATAAAATGCAATCCAAATGCTACATTAGGAGCAGAAGGATTAAAGCCTAGTGCTCAGATAACAATGCAAATGAAATTACTGCCTGGAAAGCAAACTGGGTTATGTAATAGAGGATTAGCTGTAGAATACAACATTCAAAATTCATTATATTAACCAATCTTTGTCAGAAAGAAAAAAAAAAAGTTCTTTCATGACTGAAATTTCTTGCTTTGAAGCAACACAAAGCAACAACTTTCACATAAAGTTGGTTAATGGTTTAAGAAGGAACCAGACTGACCGGGCTGCACTGGCGAGCTCATCGTGGGAATCTGGAGAAGGACTAATGGGATGGGATGCAGATTCACCGCCTTCCTTCCGCTTTCAGTGTTGGTCTTGGACAGACTGGTAGAGGAGAAACCTAAAATGTAAAAAAAAAAAAAAAAAGATGTGTATGATACAGGTTATGTCAAGTTACATAGGAAAAGAGACAGAACTGGCTTTGCATCTCAGCTCAGCCACAGCTGGACCATGGAAACAGTCACATCAACCTCCCTGGTGTCTTAAATCTTCACCCATAAAAGAACAAAATTCCTTAAAGCACAGGAATATTCTGAACACCAAATAATATAATAGGTGTGGAAAGAATCTGTGAGGAGAAAAGCACTTCACACAATTATAATTAGTTTCCTGTTTACTGTTCACTATAATTTGTTCACTGTGATCATTATTATACAAATTGAAAACATGTTTTGGAATGTGGATACAAGGGTCTCGTTACACAGAATTCTTGACTATCACTGTCAAAGATTTCCTTACAGAGGCAGGAGTTCTTAGTGAAAAAAATTTTAATGGACTAAAATAAGGAACAAATCGGCCATAAACTATACAAGTGACAGAAAACCCCCATTACAATTTCCATTTCTCCTTGAAACCTTTTGCAGTCTTATTCCAGCCAAAAGCAATAACAGCCATCATCTTTCTAGGAGTGGCACTTACAGGATGGACTTCTGGAAAGGAATTTAAGGGACTTTCTGCTTACAATTTGAATGTACTCTCACTTCTAGACACTTCAGCAAAGGAAACGCAATTGGAAGGACATTCTCCTCACAGTTTACTGGAATGTCAAAGTTTAAAAAAAAGAAAAGGAAGAAGAAGCTTTTAAAGTTATACTTAATGAGTTTCTTACTAAAATAGCATATTCCAATTGGACTATTTTTGTAGAGAGAATGCTGTGAACACTGAGAATTGTACTTCTCTTTATCTTGAGAATCCAACATATTTACTGGGACTCACTTTCCCATCAGTATCTTGAAAGTGTTATACTATTTTTGCCCAAATGTATAAAGCAGGATATAAATACATATTTCCTTTGAAGAACTAAATAACATCACCAAGAACACCTATAGTATTTTCAATGGTCTCTACATAGAAATAGGCTAGTTACTAAAACAGCGGAGAGTTATCAGTCCAGCTGGTTTCTTCTCATCATATCTTTGGTGCTACATACATGTAACAATATAACGTATACTTTTGTAAATCTTCTTTAAAAATTATGCTGATGTGCTTATTTTATTAGCATTGTTCTAAGAATCTTAATTTCCATGTTGATGAGAAAGCAATATTTCTACGAAAAATGAAAAATGAAAAGTAGAAAACTCGTCTGATTTCTCTATCAGCAGAGACATGTTGACATTGGCTTCTAAATGAAAAGATGTCAATGTCATATTTTAAAGTAATAACACCATGTGCATAGTTCTTTATAGTTACAGTGTACTTTTAAACCTATCATCGTATTTAATATCATTTTCACATTAACCATGCTAATAGGTACTTGTAACTCTCCCCTCTCTTTATGAGTGAGAAAAATGAGATATCATCTACTTCATATTTAAAAGGTAATAAAGCAAAAGCAAAAACAAAGTTGAGTGAGATTTGAATTTATACACTAAAATTAATGAATGTGAACGTTGAGGATTTTGGCAGTTATACTTTTTCACAATGCAGTATGAAACATTTCATAAATGCTCTTGATACATTCTGGCTTCCCAATGTACAATTTGATTTTAAATTAGGAATAACAAAAAGCAACAACCAGGAAACCTTAAGAGTTTGGAGGGAGGCAGTACTGAAATGTGTCTTCCATCAGTGGCAGAGTTACTCTGTGTTCAAAAAAAAACACTTCTTTTTAATCTATGTTACTTTGTTCAAATACTTGTATATGTACAAATACAACTAAATTTAGCCAATAATGTCCAAAATTTTAATTGTGATAATACTAAAGCCAAAGTTTTACTACTTATCCTCAAATCTAAAATGAAAGGGGCGCCTGGGTGGCGCAGTCGGTTAAGCGTCCGACTTCAGCCAGGTCACGATCTCGCGGTCCGTGAGTTCGAGCCCCGCGTCGGGCTCTGGGCTGATGGCTCAGAGCCTGGAGCCTGTTTCCGATTCTGTGTCTCCCTCTCTCTCTGCCCCTCCCCCGTTCATGCTCTGTCTCTCTCTGTCCCAAAAAATAAATAAAATGTTGAAAAAAAAAAATTTAAAAAAAAAAAAAAAAAAAAAAAAAAAAAAAATGAAAAAGTTATTTCTATTTCCACACACCTGCCATTTATTTCCACAAACATACATAACAAATGTCCATGACATGCTGATTCATGGCTATGTACATAATTGTTGGGTTTTGACTTCATAGCTCTAGACCTGACTTGCAAAATAAATCTCAGATGGAAATATGAATTTGGCTTCTAAAATATCAGTAAATAACTTTTTAAAATGTAATCTACTCACTCTGCCATTCAGCCTTTTATGCCTAAACATGACATATCCTTCTAATATTATTAAAGTCTTATTATCTGAACTCTGCATAAAGAAAATTAATGTGCATTTCCATGTTGATACATCCTAATTCCCATTTATTGCATTAAACCAAAATTATCATGACAGTATAGCTGCATAAATGAACTGTGGGCATATCAAAATCTCTCCTAAAATGTTTCAGGGGTATCGATCCTCTACACATACATGCATCTTGTGTGTATGTGTGTGCATGTGCATACACGTGTGTATCATCAGCTACATAAATTTCTCTTTCCTCATGGCCAACAAAATCGACAAATTAGCAACTGTATTCACACATTATAGGGACAAAATTGATACGGAATTTTACACAAATTAAGTCAGAGGTGCCTGGGTGATCCACTAGGTTAAGCTCACGACTCTTGGTTTCAGCCCAGGTCACGATCTCGCGGTTCGTGGGATGGAGTCCCATGTCAGGTTCTGCACTGACAGTGTGGAGCCTGCTCGGGATTCTCTCTCTCCCTCTCTCTGCCACTCTCCCACTCATGCTCGAGTGCTATCTCTCTCAAAGATAAGCAAATAAACCTTTTACAAAAGACAGTTTTTAGCTACTTAGAAAAGAAAGAGGGGTGGTCAGCAAGGGAACACCTGTCAATGAGAATGGGCAATTTATTCTTAAATCTCCCTACACTTCTTTATCCAAATGAGCTCCAGAGAAACAGACTGTTTTCTTAGAATGGGAACATTTTCCCCTAGTACATTAGTCATTCTTACAAATAAGCCTAATGTAGAAATAATAGGAAACTGGCCTTCAAGTGGGTTGATAAATGAAAAAAAGAAAAAGAAAGCAAGTAATGCTGATTGTGTGTACAGATTACCCAAGCAGATATAGAAATATATTTGTTTTCAATTAATAGTTTCAACTAATTTGCACATTAATTTGTTCATGCTATAAAAATATATATGTGCACATTTAAGGAGATAAGCACAAGCACAACAAGAGTAAAATTGCTGCTATGAATCTTTTACCTATCGAGATCCAAGAATGGTTATTTTTTTTCCTGAATATATTCTTTGAGCTCTGTGAATCCACAATAAGGCACTAGGAGTGTTGCTTCCAAAAGACCACCTCTGACTGCAGGTTGATCAGCTGCCTACAAGTCAGTTATTGCTATGATATCGTGGGACATAGCACAAGCATAGTGCAACAGTCCAAGGGGGTGATATCTTGCAATGTCTCAGCTTGCCCATGCAGCCAGGGAAAGAAGGGCACTAACACATTATATCACCCCATGCCACACTGCTCTCATTAGCATCATTGTAGGGTTGTTTCCACAGGTCCTTTAGCCATTCTACCTGTATGACATGTTCTACAATAATAACATGGCAAGTCACCAGGACTTTACAGGACATAAAGAATTTGCACAAGGATTATCTCCTCTGATCTTCACAACAGCTCTTTGGAGTACACTGATAAGCCATTATTATTCCCATTTTACAGATGAGGAATGTGAGGCTTGGGGAATTTCAGAGATTTGTTCACAGACATGTAGGTGGTAAAATGGAAGAACTGGTCTTCTGACTGCTAGCCCAGTGTTCTCTGTAGCATCACAATGAATTATAGACCCTTCGAGCAGAGCTGCTTAAATATCAAGACTGTGTCTACCTAGTCATTACAGTTTCAGTAATGGCTCATTAAGTAACAGGTCTCCCTTACTAAAGAACCTATCTAGCCATTGAATAGACTGAATTCAGTCACCAAAAAACCCCCAAAAAAACAAAAAACAAAACAAAAACAAACAAACAAAAACAATAAAATAAATCAAAAAGTTGGAATGAATGTCTGTCTACATGAATTCTCACACCATAAGCTTTCATTTCCTTAGACTTGGACTTCATGGTCCTACCACAAACTTTCTTGGTTTTTTAACTATAGTCTGACCTTTTATTACAGTTTTTTCCTTGTGGACAATTGCTATTATCTTAGACAATGTGCCACCAAGAAAACAATGCTTCTGTTGTTATGTAGCTCACAAAAACTATGTGTCTCTAAAATATCTTTCCCAGACTTAGGGTATGTTGTAATGCACAGCTCAGTCTACAAAGACATTCACACTCATCTGCAGTCCTTCTCTTCTTAGATGGAGCTGTTAGCCACTATTCCTCTATAGAGTAGGCACCATGAGCTGACTCAATTCATAACATCCACTCGAAGAGAGTTTACTGGTGAAATAAGCCTACTGTGCCAGTGCACTGAGTATCATCAAGCCCATAGTCTCTCTCTCTTATGCCTTAGAATAACATGAAATTCTACCACAATTTTATATTTAGAGGAAAACACTAGAAAATTACTCTTAACATTCTATTCAATTCAACAAACTCTTATTGATTACATACAAGATACTCCATTACCAGTTTGGAAAGCTCAGATTATATTTCACTTCTCTGATTCTTGCATTTCCCACAGATAGTCACCAAAGCCAGTACACTAATGTCTTAAAAATATCTTTCATATCTGGGCCCTCCTTTACATTTCAATGAGTGCTGCCTTGGCCCAAGTAATCATTCATCTTAATTAGATTCTTTATCTGACCTTCTATCCGGTATCCTTGCCTCTAGGGAATGTCTGAATGAATAAGTGAGTGAGAGAATAAAATTTGGCGACCAGCACACTCTTTAGTTGGCATTCAGGTTCCTGCATAATTCATTTCTTCCCACCTCATTTTCTCTCCTTCTTTTCCTCACACAATCCTATGGTTCCACACAATCTGTCATTATTCCTAGGGTGATGTTCCACGTTGTTAACTACTCCTGAGGCACAGGCACCAAATAATCAAAATGAACACTACCTGTACGGCTGTACTAATGCACATCAGCGGACTGTGGGTCCTGATTATTCCTGTATAGTATCATTCATATTCATATTTACATGCCTTTGTACTTCTTTCTACAAAGAGTACTATCATCTCTTCACTACCTTCCAGCTCAAATTCTTTAAGACCATCTTCAATGAGAACGCTTAACCAGCCACTCCAAGTAAAAGGTCAGCTTCCCCATCTATATCCCTTCCCACTGTATCTTGTACCTGTAATAACACCCCTTGTGCTAGATAATAATAATGCCTCTCATGTTAGTGAAGTACTTTTATCCACCATAAGACTATGCTCCTCAGTTCAGGGATTATACTGTATTCATCTCAGTAATGCCTACACCTAGTACAGTACCTGGAACATGCAGGCACATGATAAATTATTGATAGATGAGTTAACAAAGGTGAAGGGCTGAACTAATGAATCTGCAGTTGCCCGATTTGGCTGCAGAATCATTTATCCAATGTTTTATTATAGAGTTCGGAAGGACTAGAACATAGTCCTTTGATTTGGGTCAGAAGAAAAGAAAATACTCTGCACTGTGGGCCACCATCTACGAGGAGCAGACCCACAGGGGGTGGATGCCTTCACGGATCAGGGGAAGACACCATTCACCCAAAACCAAATTTGCCTGTGAATTATGTTATCCAAGATACTGTCATTTTCTATGGCTTATCATATGAAGTGATTTCCCAGATCACTAAAAGGGTTCAGCTTCTCACCTTATTAGCCCAGCTTTTTCCCCACTGGAGGAAGTCCATTTCTTTATTCGACAAGTTTTATAACTTCACCATTACATCAAAATCATCGAACCACTATTCATCACGACACAAGAGAATGCGATACAGATTTAAGGATACTTGTTCCCCTTCAATTTTAACAACAGAAGCAGGACGGTGCAAATAATGCTCCTGACAATACTTAAAAGTTGTCTTAAGCAACAGGACCCCAGGGACTCTGGGGACTGGAAAACTGATGGACACAACAAGAGCCACACTAAAGATACAGCCAGTTATTTAACCTCACCTAATACTACAGCAGACATCTGGTGCTCCAAATTACCAAACACATTCATAAAGACTGGCACATCGACTCCTTTTGGCTCATTCTAGTCTCTGGGCAGTTACCTACACAAGACTATTGGTTTCACTCCCTGTCTGCTTGCCAGATGTTTGCTGACTTCACCTTTGAGTACAGCTAAGAACAGAACGTGTCACCCAGAGGGCCACACATCTCACATGCAGTCTCTGTGCTTACATTTTAAAAGCAAATAATAAGCTCCATTATAAGACTTTTAGGAGAGCCATTTAAGTACAGGCTACAATGTAGGTGTAACACAGAGCAGGGAACGCAGCTTGGGAGGTTAGTTGTTATGCATGTATTTTGCATATTTAAGACGGAATTCAGTAGTCTATACTATAAATATAATTCAATGGTAACACCTAAAAATATACAACACAATCAGGAATGGTCTGCTGGTTATTTCATTTCATAAGAAGAAGTTCTGCCAACCACAGTACCTGCACTAATAAAACAGACCTTTTCTTAGTAAGTCTTGTTTTTTACAACATTGGGCTTAGCCCCAGGGACACCAGTACCCAAGTCATATCTTAAATGGCTTCTGATAGATAACAAAGAACATTTTATCAAAAACTCTTACTGCACTGATTTTTATTGAATCATCTTTGAAAGCCCCTACCTGAAACTTCCCTCCTTGGACAATAGGGAATAGGGAGTCACAGCCGCCATTATCATCAGTTTGAGTTTAAAACTAGAATCACAATACCCAGAAACTGCAGGACATACAAGGCTCCTTTTCAGTCATGGCAAAGGGGTTCTTAGAAAAAAAAGCTTTGTCTACCTGTAAATACACACGAGACAGAAGTCCAAAATAGAATTGTGAAAAGGAAGTAATAGTCGAAGTGAAGGAACTTGTAACAGACAACCTCTGATACCTGTGCAGCAGGAGGGCTTTGTAACTCTTACACTATAACCTTCCCTGCAGAAAACTGCCCGATCAAGCATGCTTAAAAGAGCCTGGCTCCCGGTCTACTCCCTTGCTAGCGTGGAGGCACGGGTTATGATCAGCTGGCCAAATACAAAAGACCTTTATCCATTGCTGCAATTTAGATTGACATAGTTCTCTTTTCCAAACTTCAGTATTGAATACATTTTTTTAAAAATGTCTGTGATTTCTTTAATGCTGCTATGTACCTCTTGAAGATCTGATAATCCCTTCATGCAGCAAATTGCCCATGTGAAATGTCTGACTAGCTGGGTGCTATGGAAGTCAATTAACCTCTCTGAACCTCAGATGCTTACACATGAATTACTTAACTCACCAGGTCGTTGTGAGGCTTGGAAAAAATAAATGTAAAGTAATCGGTAAGGAGAAAGTGCACAAAAATGTTGACTATTAGTATCATTATTAGTATAGATATTGTGTTTTACTTCAGGCCAAGTTCCATCCCAGGAGGAAACTGTGATACACAGTGCCTCTCACCCTGGAACAAGTTCTATGCCACAGCTATTAATCTTTCTCACTCCACTAGGGCTACAACAGGGATCTAATTACTAAAGCTTTCTCCTTTCTTTGCTTCTTCCTTTTAGAAGGCAAATGTGTATTCTATGGAAATACAATGTGCCAATATTTGCTTGTGACTATACTTTCTTTACCCTAATCTTTTACTGACTGATGTTGCTAATATATTTTTTTAATCACTTCTTAGGTATTGATGGAAAGGAAAGCAAAAGAATATCAAATCCAGTAAGTTAGAAACAATTATCATTTTGCAGAAATTTGAAAAGAAACAGGAACTGTATTCCCCGAGCACTGTATAAATCCTTCTATAAAGAACTTTTCTATTGTCTTAACAGATCACCTTGGGAATTTCAGTAGACTCTAAGGCCTCTCCTCTTATTATGAGGAGGAATTTACTAACCATTTTACTAACTGCTCTACTGAAAGTGGTCAGTTCTATTTTAAGCCACCCAAGACATATCTCCAGACATGGACAGACATGCACCTGAGGGGAAGAAATGACAACAGCAGAGTTCCCACATGGTAAAGAAGGGAAACAATGAGCCATGAGCCATGAGGGCAGCTGCCAAAAGACAGCAGGTACATGGGCTCCCTCCCCAGTCAAGAACCATGTTGTCACTGCTTCTTTTTACTCATTTCTCTATATTTTACCCACTTTTTTTAAATTTACATCCAAGTTGGTTAGCATATAGTGCAACAATGATTTCAGGAGTAGATTCCTTAATGCCCCTTACCCATTTAGCCCATCACCCCCCCCCAACAACTCCTCCAGGAACCCTCTGTTTGTTCTCCATATTTAAGAGTCTCTTATGTTTTGCTCCCCTCCCTGCTTATATATTGTTTGCTTCCTTTCCCTTGTGTTCATCTGTTCTGTGTCTTAAAGTCCTCATGTGAGTGCAGTCATATGATTTTTGTCTTTCTCTGACTGACTTATTTTGCTTAGCATAATACCCTCTAGTTCCATCCACATGGTTGCAAATGGCAAGATTTCATTCTTTTTGATGGCCAAATAATACTCCATTGTGTATGTGTGTGTGTGTGTGTGTGTGTGTGTGTGTGTGTGTATGCCACATGTTCTTTCTCCATTCATCCATCGATGGACATTTTTGACCCACTTTTCCACTAGCCTTTTCTGGAATCTCTTCCAGTTGAACAGGTCATTCACTTCATTAATCCCTTTCTGAAGAACTCCCCTTGGGGCACCTGGGTGGCTCAGTCCCTTAAGTGCCTGACTTCTGCTTAGGTCATGATCTCATGGTTTACGAGTCCAAGCCCCACATTGGGTTCTGTGCTGACAACTCAGAGCATGGAGCCTGCTTCGGATTCTGTGTCTCCCTCTCCCTCTGCCCCTTCCCCACTCATGTTCTGTCTCTTTCTATTGCTCTCTCTCTCTCTCAAAAATAAAAACATTTAACAAAATGAAAAAAAAAAACCTCTCCTTAAGTAATGAGTTGAGCCAACCTCCCATCTTCCATCTTTAATTCCTTCTTATCTTCTTACAAAGAACTATAGTTTAGGGATTTACCTCAATTCCATTCCTCTCCGGTTCTTTTCTTGCCTATGCTTTTTCTTTCTCTACAGAGGCTTCCTTTGAACACACACTGATATCTTAGGATACCCCTCAATTTCTAGAATACACTGATATTTAAGAAATACATCATATCAACTATCTTGTTCTTTGAACTTTACCCTACCAATTATTACTGATTTTTCTTTTTGTTTTTAATTTTTTTTTTTGCATTTATTTCTGAGAGACAAAGACAGAACACAAGTGGGGGAGGGGCAGAAAGAGAAGGAGACACAGAATCTGAAGCAGACTTCAGGCTCTGAGCTGTCAGCAAAGAACCCGACGCGGGGCTCGCACCCACAAACCATGAGATCATGACCTGAGCCAAAGTCAGATGCTCAACTGACTGAGCCACCCAGGCGCCCCTATTACTGACTTTTCTAACTGACAGAAACTTCATAATTATGTTCCGCTAAGTCAACCCAGGTTCATGCTATGGAACCTTTTGTGGGTTATATGTAGCATAAAAGCAACAGTTTTAACCATGCTTGAGTGTAACGTACTTGGAGTGCTCACTAAGAATGTTTGGTACAGAGCTGAGAAGGTAGCTCAGATGGCCCCTGCCATGCAGATTTCACTCATAGTGTGAAGGATCTCTCATAGTGTGATCCAAGGACTGTTCTGAAATTCAGATACTTGGCACTCATCTAAGAACCTCCTAGATTCAAATCTTTGGGACAAAGGCCCAGAAACAGTGTTTTTAACAAGCTTCCACAATAATTCTTAACTGAGCTAAAATATGAGAACCACTGAATATATGTGTACAATTAAGAAACAAAATAACAAAACACACACACACACACACACACACACACAGAGAGAGAGAGAAAGAGAGGGAGGAGGGAGGGAGGGAGGGAGAGAGAGAGAGAAACACAGTGAAAAACACACTTAAAGTCTGACAGACCTTATTGTAAATTACACCTCTCTCATTTTCTAATTATATTCTCACAGGCAAATTATTTTACCACTCTGACCTTCAGTTTGTTCACCGGTAAGTTGTTGACTCTAATATCTATTTGTAAAACTAGGGACAAGCAACAATATATTTAAAATATTTAGCGCAGTGCTCAACAAATGTGAGATATCATTATGACAGTCAGGGCCTCTGTGTTGCAAACTGCCTCTGGAATTGTGAAACACTGCACCCCTAATAGATATCATGTCTTAAAAAGAATAGGGCAGCACAGGGCTACAGGGATTTGAAGGAAGCTTTCACTGCACTCAGAGGTAGAGGGGAGAAGGTACCATGGAAAAGCTGGCATGCAGCTTTAGGATATTGAGTATTATACAAACATGCATAGTTGGCAAAAATGTCCTCCTTTCCAGGAAGTTCCCTAAGTCCTAACCTCAGTGAATTGTAAATAGCTTCAAGAAACAATTTTTAAATTACCTTGCTGTGTCCTTCAACTATTTCATGATTAAAATGATCTATTTTTGTAGTCCCCTACCATAAAATATTTTCAGTGTTAAAATTATCCTCAAAGTTACTCTTAAATATAGAGAACAAACTGAGGGTTCCTGGAGGGGTTTTCGGTGAGGGATGGGCTATATGGGCAAGGGGCATTAAGAAGGACACTTGTTGAGATGAGCACTGAGTGTTATACGTAGGGGATAAATCACTGGATTCTACTCCCGAAAATCACTACAGTAAATGCTAACTAATTTGGATGTAAATTTTAAAAAATTTAAAAAATTAAAAAATACAATAAAATTATCCTCAAAGTTATCTCAAGCTCTATGCTAGTAACAAGATGTTGGTAGTTTGTTTTATGAGGCATATTCTATTTCCCCCAAAAGAGGACAAATTTTATACAGACTGCTTCTCAAGTATACCATGTTCTTTATATACAAAATGATAGTACTAACTCTTGCCAGGAGGAGGTACTCTGGAATACTATATTATTACTGATGGGTTGCAGCTTTTCTAACATCTCTTAGAAGAACCATGTGAAAGATGTCTGCTGAAGGTCAGGAAGGCAGCCTTTTTAGCAAAGCTGAAAATTCAACTGCTCCAAGGAAGCTAACTGGCTCATAACAGGATCAAGAGATTGATCCCATTAGTAAAACACACTAATGAATGAAGCCAACTCACTCTGAGCAAATCTTATCAAACCTCATTATCTTATGAAGAATAAAGAGCAATTCCTACTCTGTTTCAAAAAGTGGAGAAAAGATTCAAATTATAAAACTTGAAAAAATAAGGTAACAACAATTATTGAGAATATAAATACAATCTCAGAACTCAAAACAAACCCAGAACTCAATCCAAAGGACATTTATTTCCTCTCAGTGAGAAAGCATCCTTTGAAACTGAGTATCTGCATAAAAACAAAGGGTAGCTAAACCAACTCATTTTACTGCAGGCAACTTCTTTTAATGTCACATAGGGGAAGAGATACAGTCTTTGCTTTCATATTCCCGTTCTGCAGGAAAAAATATTCATACACACACACACACACACACACACACACACACACACACACATTAAAATAGACTGAGACAGATCAACACATATAAATAGCTCAATGCAACATCTGTAGCAGTCCTTAAGATTGTATTAAAGTCCTTGCTGTTTATCAGGTTGGTAAATCATATCAGCTCCTAGTTACTTAAATTGCCAGTTGCTGGGCAACCACATCTTCTGTCAACTGTCACTCACTCTTAAGTTCCTCTGCAACACTCCTTTAAGAAAAAAAATACTGAAAAATTCTTGAGATGCTTATTTTGGGCATCAGAAATGCACTTAATTTTATCCCTGAGTTTAAAGAGTCTGTGAATTGAATAATATTGAGAAAATAAATATGTTCAGTGAACTGGAGAAGGGACAGTGTGTGTGGTACAGGTAGTGATGTGGGTGAGTACCTAGATAGAGAAGTGAGAGACTTTGTTAAAGGCAGTCTCCCTTTTGGAACCTGGTCCACAGTAAAGGCATGTTTGTGACAGAATTTTTCCAAAAGAAAATATGTACTCTAGAGGAAATAGGCTATTCTCAACAAAACTGATGTCTAGTTATTTTTATAATCATGCACTCATCACTGAAGGTTGAATAAGCATTACCGTCACAGAAATCAACAACTCCTTCCTTCAGATACTTTTTCCCCCTGGTAAGTTCAAACAAAATAATTTACTACCATCTCATGAAAATCTCTACTCTGTAAATGTTGTTTTATTTTCTTGGATGTAAATCAGTATGCATTATTTTACTCAATCCAAGAGTTAAGTTATCTACCAATAGTATAAAACATGTCTTCAAGGTCAGGCAGACTCCTCAGCCATGAAGATAATATAATGCAGTATCTATGTAGTTCACCACATCAATACAAGTAGTTCTAGAATTGCTGCTCCCTGTCTCTCTGGGCTTCAGTTTTAAACTAGATCACCTCTGAAGTTCTTCCTAGCAATAACGTTTCATAAAATCATCAACCTTTAAATTATATAGTTCTCAGTTACAGCCTATATAAAACTGAGCCAACCCAATAAATCAGACTTGTGTTGCTACATGTCACAAATACAGAAACATATACAGCTAGAGACAAAAAAAATATATTAAAACGAACAACTTACACTGTTACACATTTAACAAAATAAAAAGGAATATCTTCATGACTTCAAATAGGATATTATTTCTTCAATGAGCCAGAATTTGTCAACTTTGAAATTAAAAAACTTGTGCAATCAAAGAAACTCTCAAAAAGTGTAAAGATAAATCACACTGAGGAAAAAATATTGCAATGCAAATAACCAACAAAGAATTAGGAACAGGAATATTTTAAGAACATCCATGAATCAGTAAGAAACCAAAACAAAACAAAAAAAAGAACAATTTAGGATAGGAAAAGGAAAGGAATGGGCAACAAACTGAAAGGAGAATTTCGGCAGCCAATGATTACATGAAAAGATGCTCAATGAGATACCAATCACACCCGTCAGATTGGATATCATTTTTAAATCGCATAATCTTAGTGTTGGCAAGGATATGGAACAACTGAAATTCTCCTACACTTGAAGAGAGAATATTCTAAGCACACACCACTTAGAATAGAAACTTAAAACTATTTAGTCTAAGGGAGATTTATAGCACTCCATGACCTGTAGTAGGCAAAATAATGATACCCCATAGATGTTCATGACCTAATTCCCAGAACCTGTGAATATGTTACCTTACATAGCAAAGGGGGTGATGAAGATTACAGAAGAATTTAGTTTACTAATAAAATAACCTTAATGTAGGGAGGTTATCCTGATTATTCAGGGGGGGCCCAATGTATTCACAAGTGTTTTAAAGTGGAAGACAGAGGCAGAAGAGAGTCAGATGGAGATGTGACTATGGAATAATAGATGCAGCAATGCTGGCTTTGAAGACAGAGCAAAGAGGCCATAATCCAAAGAAAATGAGCACTTTCTGAAAACTGTGAAAGCAAGAAACGGATTCTCCCCTAGAGGTGCCATAAGAAACACAGCTTTGCCAACACCTGCATTTTAGCCCACTGAGACCTGTGTCAGACTTCTAATCTCCATAACTATAAGATAATAAATTTGTGTTGTTTGAAAACACCAGGTTTCAGTAATTTGTTTCAGCAGCAATAGGAAACTAATAAATGACCCATCAATTATTCTCCTAGGGAAATTCTCCCATGCGACTGCTTGCACAAGAATGTTCACAGCAAGATTATTTAGAACAGAATTTGAAAACAATCTAAATGTTCATCAACAGGAAAATGAATAAATGCTAATATAAAAAAGAATACTCTATAGTAATTAATATAAAGGACCTCTAGATATACATATCAACACAGATACATTTCAAAGCTTATTGTAAATTAGTGAAATAATAAGCTAAAGCATTATTTGTATAATATACCATTCATATGAAGTTCAAGAACATACAAAATGATACGGCAATATTTGTGGATAAATATATTATAGCTAAAGAATAAATAAATGAATAGGAATGATAAACACCATACCCAGGATAGTGGCTACCTCCGAGTGAATGAAATTAACAGTATTTCAAGTACATCTCAAAAACTTTATTTATTAAAACAAAAAGTCCTGAGGGAAATAGCACAAAATATAGAGATCTGACAGGGGCATATGTGTAGATAACTATTAAGTTTATTATTCATACTTTTCTGTATTACTGAAATATTTCATAATAAAAAAATAAACAACATATGCTTCAGTGATGTATTTTCCACATGTCCACTGGCAAACAGGCAAACCAATTCTTCCCAAGTTCACAGAAAATGATCTCACCCAAGGAAATATCCCTATTAACTTACCAATTAAAAGACAAAAATACCAAAAAGCAAACATCAATATTTGACCTAATTTTTGTAACCTTCCAAATGTACACTGAAATAAGCAGATTTTTATTTTTCTTTTTATTTTAAGCAATTTCATCTTACTTCTGAAAGTCAAGAAGTAATTCACTTTGGGAGGATTTCTTCTGAGTGTCTCCAAATAGGCACACCCAGGTGTGAAGAGGTCTATTTGTAAGTGGGTATTTATGAAATGGACCATAATAAATATGTTATCACCTTTCATACAAAAAGGTGAGATGGTTCATTTAGAAATACAGTGTTTAAATAAGTTGCCTGACAAAATAATATTCTAATTATCATTGCCAAAATCCTCCATCAATAAGGATTAAGAAGCTTATTTACTAGAGACACAAGTATTTAGGAAAAAATATAAATCTCCTTTTTTGTGGTTTAATATTTCCCCTTTATTTACACTTCTATCAAACATGTTTAAACTCCTATGTTTATCTTTTTTTTAGGTGGCAATGTCTGTCTAAAGCCCTGAGGGCATTAAGATTAGGCAATGACTATTCTGCATTTTAGGACAAGATTAGGAATGAGGGGGTTTTCCACTTTAACCACTTTTCCTCTTGAACTGGAAAACGTTAACTCTTTCTCTGGGAAGCATTCATTACTTAAAACACTGGCACTAAATTGTTTTTGCTAGAAGAAAAAAATAAAAAGGATAATCTAAGAATAATATATAATAAATATATGATTGGTAAAAATAGAAGCATTGCACTACAACCAATTGTCATGAATATAAAGCTTATTTAACCTCTAAAAAGCCAAGATCCCTTTCTTTTCAGCCTGATAAAACTAATTCTATTTAGTTCTGGGTAGCACAAATTTAATACCTGCGCCTGCCAAAATGCCAACCACAACATAAAAGGCAAGAATAACAGCTCTAAAGAAAAACATGTTCCTTTGTTGTTTCCCTGACCAAGCCAAGCCTGAATCCAAATAACATGCTTTGATCAACAATTCTGAATATCAAACATGAAGACATACCATATTACCATGCCTAAAATAAAAGATAAACATACTATTTCAGTTTACTTTAATTTATATAATACTATTTGGGTTATTAGTACACTAAGAACTATCATGTAAGAAACACTGACTTAAGAACTATTCCAGCCAGGTAACATCTTATAATCAAAGCTTCCTCCTTTAACCGATGCCTCACATTTATGCAGAGCATTACTACCAATAGCATTCCAGAATCACTTAACAGAATCTTCTTGCTTGTAAGACCTGCCTTCATCTTTTTCCCTTCTGTTTCTCTTTTCTCAGCATGAAGACATTTGGGTTGGTAAATCAACATTCTTACATATTTTCCACATGTCCCTTCTCCAGAGAAATGTCATCTCTTGTTTTATCCACTTCTTCTGAGGGGTCTTTCTTCTCTGCCTAGGATCATTTCCTCTTCAAGCACATAGGTCGAGTTCCCTAAATTCAATGTAATAGGATCTCTGAAACCATCTTGGCTGCTTTTCTCTCCTTTAGAGGAAATTTCCTACTCATTTCTGACAGACACATGACCTCTACCTAAATATATCCTCTGTCAAAAACTCACCAAATCCATGCCATTGATGAGTAGATTATAAGTATGTAAAAGATGTTCTCCACATGAAGTCAAGACACACCTCTCAGTTAGTTTTATTTATTGCTTTACTTCATTCATTCTTCTACGGGTGGCCCCAAATCTCTTTGTCATGTTTTTTATCCATTCCATTATTTGAATGCTATCATGGTTCCTTCAAATCTTAATTAAATACCCTCTGTTTATCCAAATAAGCCTTTAACCTTAATACCTTTAGCTCCATAATATGCTCTGCTCCCACTACCAATTGATGTTAAGCTAGGATATGACCAGCAGATGCCTGGCATACAGATTATGCATACATATGCCATATGTGAACTAGCATAGCCCTTACCAGTTCAGTCTAAAAGCATACTACTGTATTCAGTGCCATCATATCACCCTGGGTTTATGACTTCAAATTCAATCCAGTGACATTATCTTACTTATTTGTTATTTCTTGTTTGGTGTATGTCTCCTGCTGCCAGGCTACAAACTCCATGAAAGTAAAGATGCTGTGCATCTAATTCACAGGAACCAGAGAACAGTGCCTCACACAATAGACGGTCCACATATACTGTTGGCTCTTCAAGTAAACTCTACCTAAAATATTGCTTTTCAACAATCTTCAACAGACATATTCATGTATATTCAGTATCTCTTACTGACCTAAATCATACAATGCCTAAGTGCTGGCCCCTGTGGAATTTCAAAATGAGTAAAACTTAGTCTTTACGGATAGGGAGAGTTCCCAGAGTTGGTGATGATAACGTTAAATCCTGGAGAAGGTACAGAAAGATATCATTCAAAAAATGTATTTATAATCAACACACAGTGCTGTAATGCCATTCTGTTTCATATTTTTAGACTTCAGGAGGTTTGAGACTTTAAGAAGGTTGGAAGAAAAGTATTATAGGTACAGGGAACAGCACTGGTGAACAATGCACAAGTAAGAAAAAGAACATTCTAGGAACTGCCAGCCAACTGATGTGATGGCTGAGGAGAAGGTGGTGTGGGGAAATGCAAGGGGTGGCCTGGGGAGTTATCAGGGCAGATTATGAAAAGAGGGCAGTAGAAGCCTCTAAAAAGATTTAAACAAGAATATGACCTCACCAGGTTAACATTTAGAGAAACAGAAAATGCTACTCTCAGAATAGTGCATTTAGCAGAGGAGGGTAGGACTAGAGGCAAGAAATGGATAAGAAGCTGCTATAGAATTTGGAAGAAGAGATGACAAGAGGGTGGGATATGGGGATGGGGGGTGGACCACAAAGAATGGAGCACAGGAATATTCAAGGCAGTAGGACCAATAGGGTCAAATGATAAAGAGGTGAAGGAAAGAGGAAGTCAAAGATGACCCTCAAGCTTTCTGAATTGGTGAACCAGAAGGAGGTCCCAGTTACAGAAATCAGGAATCTGTAATAATAATCAAGAAGCTCCAAAGCCTTCACTTCTCAAACTAAGAGAAGCATGTACATCAGTATGTTAATGGTGCCCTCTGAGAACTGGTATTTAAAGTGATCTAATCTCCTTTAGTCTTTCTTTCTAATTTCCAATTTTTCTTTAAAAATGTATTATTCACAATCAGAAGATGTTTTATTTCTAACTTTTTTCAATAAAACTGGCTTTAGGAGCTCCTGAATGGCTCAGTTGGTTAAGTGTCGAATTCTTGGTTTCAGCTCAGGTTATGACCTCACAGTCCATGAGTTCCAGCGGCATCAGGATCCATGCTGATGGTACAGAGCCTGCTTGGGACTCTCACTCCCTCTCTCTCTCTGCCCCTCCCCTGCTCACTCTCTCTGTTTCTCTCTCAAAAATAGATAAATAAATTTTAAAAAAAAACTGGTTTTGTTGTTTTGTCTGAAAGATAAAATGAGAGTCTGAAAGTCATTCCCACTGATGAGTCTGTAAGTCATTACAATCAAAATTAGATGATCCATGTAGATAGATTTAGGGGTTTGGAGATTTTGTTTTTTGTCATAAATACAACCAGCAATATAAGATTGTGACACTACCAAGCGATTCATGTCAACCTGGGCTTTTTTTTTCTTCTAATGAGGTTATCTTCCACATCCCACAAAATTTTTGTGTAATGCCTACTACTTACTAGGTAATGTCATGCACAGACAAACTCTGTACAAAATTAGTAGGTAAAATAAAAGTACCTATAAACTAATTAAGTTGCTAATTTCTTTTTTTGGTAATAGCAACAACTCATCTTACTTACATACTTAACATCTTGACATGGTAATTTAAATAGATTCTGTCATCCCTGCAAATAAATAGAACTCTTATATAACATGCCATCCTCATAAGCAGATTGACTACAAACATCACATACATGGAGTTTTTTTCAAATTGTCTTAATGTAGACAGTTGTATGGTAAGGGTTTAACAAGCAGTCTAACTCCATCTCCTGATTTCTTTGAGGAATTTTTTTTCCTCCAGGTTTTGGAAAAAATCATTATTATTATTTGCTACAAAATGCAAACATGCCACTGTAGACATCCACTCATTCAGCATGGAATACACTGGTTTACAAGAGATGAGGGGGAAACACTCTCTGTCTTCATGTGGCCTACATTTGGGTGAGAAAGCAGGAGAGGGCAGAGTTTTGGAAGTATTTCCACAAGGTTACTATAAATTAAAGTGGTTCAAAAACTAAAGAACCCAAAGAGTGGAACTGAAGGGCCCTGGTGGGACTGAATACTTAACAACTAAATCCAATGCTTCTGTACACACTGCTGGCATAATGGAAGATTTTAATGGAAGAGCCCCACCCCCACCCCCAGTTTCATGCAGTGATTACTGCTATAGGTTTATTCCACAGACCTGGGGCAGGAAGTGCTGAAATCACAAGATGTAAACATAAAACAGAATACTCTTGACCTAACAAACCCTTTGAGAGGGGAGATAACTGGCTTCCACTTCAAGGAAAGTAAAAGTCTGCAGCCCATGGGCCACCAGACATAAGCAGCCGGGGACAGGGAAAGCTGGGAGGCCATCAGATTGACCTGAGATGAGCTGGTCCCAAAAAGGACAAAACCAAATGGCCAGTTGTGCCTTTTGCTCAAAGCAGAGTAACTGCCGGGAAATTAAAAGAACACTAATTCCCCTGCAAGATGAAGGAGAAACAACAAAATTCTACATGGTCATGTTGACCTCATCCCAGTAACAATAGAACAAATTCTGTAGCAGGTTAAGGCAGTTCATAAAACTCCAGGGCACTTAATCTTCAAACATGGGTTTCTTCAAAAGGGAAAAGAACCTCAAAGACAAGAATGAGAACTGCCAGAGTGGCTAGGAAGGAAGAGTAGGCCAAGTGGATGGTCCCCTTTGAGGATTATTCTCTTATGACTATTTTGGAAGCACCTTATATATTAAGGGTAGAGTTTCACTGGGTAAAATTAAGTTACTTTTTTAGGCCAAATGAAGGTATGTTACTGATACAGCATTTAATTTGAAGGTCTAATCCCTTCCATAGTCCTGTATAGTGGGTGGGGAAATGGAGGAGACCCTGAGACATACGGGTTCCTCATACTTTAACCCCATTTTCTCTGAGCAACAGAAGAGTATCTCCTACACAGACATCAGGTGGGAATTCTTCAGACAGAGGTTTTTACTCAATTAGGATTTAGGAAAAAAGTCCTGAGACAACAAAGGACCAGGATCAATTTGATAATTAAGAAACCAAGGATTTGTATAGGGAAATCATGATTCAGTGAAGTGATAGGGTGTTGTTGGCCCTGTCCAGTAAGTGCCCTCTCTTTCAAAACTCTGCTTACACTATATTTAAAGTCTGTAAACCAAATATTTTAAAAAATCGTATCTGAGAACAAGAGCAAGACTGTGTTTACTTCAACTTGGTAATAAAGAAATGATACAAGTAACTGAGAGGAAAGAATATATAAAAATGCAAAAAGGTGAAAGATGAGATCTGATCCCACCCCATGCCCCACCTCTACTCTGAGAGCCCTATAGATATCCCATCAGAAAATACGAGTAAACTCCAAATGCCCCAGCAGTTTAACATTTCATTTGATGAACAAGGGTGCCTCAGTATCTGTACCACAAGTACTTTGGCGCATTAAAAATGCACTCTTGGGGCGCCTGGGTGGCGCAGTCGGTTAAGCGTCCGACTTCAGCCAGGTCACGATCTCGCGGTCCGTGAGTTCGAGCCCCGCGTCAGGCTCTGGGCTGATGGCTCAGAGCCTGGAGCCTGTTTCCGATTCTGTGTCTCCCTCTCTCTCTGCCCCTCCCCTGTTCATGCTCTGTCTCTCTCTGTCCCAAAAATAAATAAACGTTGAAAAAAAAATTTTAAAAAAAAATTCACTCTGTTTATTCAGGGATGTTAGTCTTCCCCTGAATTTAATATTACTTTCTGAATACCAAAGTTTTAAAGCATTTACTAAGCAAAATTTCCTGCCCAGCCAAACCAGCATCTCAGGAAGCAGGGCACTGCCAGTGGACTCTGATGGGTTTTCATACTCCCTGCACCTGGGATCAAAGGCAGGCTCTTCGGATAATTTTAAAGCCCTAGCCAGGGTGCTCAGAAAATGTTCAAGACTTTTAAGTTTATCACTACATGTAGGGGGAGGGGAATCTTTTTTCAAACAGATAATTTTTCTGCTGTCCTAAAAATGCTTTTTAACAAACCATAATCACCTTAGTCAGATGTACTGCAACTAGCAAGGGAACAATACAGTTTACTTCTGAAAGGACTCTGCAAAATACTCATTATCAAACAACAGAAGCAGGGCTTCAGCAAGGGCCTTGGTTCAACTTAAAATACCTGAAGCCTAGGGTAGCTCGCTTGCTAATCAGGGCACACAACTTCTCTCCAGCTGAAGAAGCTTATTTTTATAGTGCCTGATGTATTCTAATGAAAAATGCTACTCATTGAGAATTTTAGTTTTAGGAAGGAACAGGAAGTCAAATTGTATTGTAGCCATTTGGTTAAAAAAAAAAAAAACTTACAATTTGACTTTCCATTCAAAATATAAGTGACCTTCAAATTAAATGCTATATCAGTAAACTGCCTTGTTTTTCATTTGACAGTACTAGAAAAATTTATAAAAAGAACAGGATGTATACATTTACTGACATAAGCATATAGATTAAAATCTTTGGTAATGGAAAGAAAATTAATTTTATTTTTTCAAAGTATTGCGTACCAAGTAATAACTTACAAAAAAATTTTGAAGTTATCATAGGTGGATATATTTATTTACACAGCTAAATAAAAGGTACATCTTGAATAATCAATTGTCTAAACATAATTACTAACAATTCCCTTACAGAATATAAAGTATTGATTCAGTGTCCTAATTGAATTTGAGTTAAAAAAGAGATGGGATGAAATCTAGACCTAGTCAAAGAGTAACATAAGCTTTTCTAAGTTCTGGGGAAGGTGCTCTATTTTATTATTTTTCTTATTTGGTGTGCTCAAAGAGAAAAACCCGTAAAATAACTTGTATGCCATTATTATGATTTTAAAAAATACAACAGGGGAGTCTGGGTGGCTGAGTCAGTTAAGTGTCCAACTCCTGATTTCAGCTCAGGTCATGATTTCATGGTTCATGGGTTCAAGCCCCGCATTAGGCTCCTAGCTGACAGCATGGAGCCTGCTTGGGATTCTGTCTCCCCCTCTCTCTGCCCCTCCCCTTCTGTCTCTCTCTCTCTCTCTCTCTCTCTCTCAACATCAATAAATGAACTTTAAAAAAATAATATAAAAAATACAACAGAATCCATAATATTTAATCTCTTCTTTAGACAAGTTCTTTGAGGTGACAGACAGCCATTTCCCTTCTGCCAAGAATCCCTAAGGAGGACCATCCTGTCACCCCTGGCTTGTCATCAGAGCCCCTTGTTTCTGCAGGTGGAAAGGCCTCCGATATGTCTAGAGATTTCACTTCAGCAGTATGAGAATTTTACCTGGGCAATGAGTACCCTAGCTTTGGCAGAAAGAAAAAATAAAGTCCACATCCTGCCCTTACTTTTTTCATGGACTGAGGCTAGATGAGGCCTTGGACTTCTCCACAGTGTCATATTCATTTCCCAGGGATGCCATAACAAATTATCCAAACTTGGTGCTTGTAACAACAGAATCTATTCTCTCACAGAAGTTCTAGAGGCCGGAAGTCCAACAGCAATTTCAAAAAACAAAATCAAGGTGTCAGTAGGGTCACACTCCCACCAGAGGCTCTAGGGTAGAACCTCCTTGCAATTCCCAGGTCAAGTAGCCACTGCTATTCCTTTGGCATGTGGAATCCAATCTTTGCTTCCATGCTCACACTGCTTTCCCTCTTCTGTATGTGTCACATGTCCTGCTACCTCCCTCTTATAAGGATATATGTGACTGTTGTTAGGGCCCACCTGGATAATCCAGGATAATCAGAATAATCTCAAATGTCTTAAATGAATTACATCTGCCAGGTCCCTTTTTGGCCATATAAAGTAACATTCACAGATTCCAAGGATTAGGATGTGAATGCTTTACAGAGTGCCATTATTCACCCTACCAAGGTATCTTGTACAATCCAATATATTACAAACTAGCTTATAAAACTTGACAATTTACTACTCTGTTACTCTCAGAAAATAAAAAAAATAGCAAAACATAGTATGTGAAGATTACAAGTAATGGGTCATGCATTCTATACTTTCTTGGTCCCAGAGGGTAAAATAAAATGTCAGAAAAAAGTCCAGATTATAATGATTTGATGATATCCCATAAATTAAATACTTAATATTCCTAAGCATACTTTTCACCCTCACATAATTTTTTTTAATTTATACACATTTGATTAACAAGTTTAGAAATGGAAGATTACTAGAAATGTTAGTAAGCACAGGCATAATCATAACATTTATTATTGGGATTCTACGAAGCCTCAAGTTAGAAATCATTATCTAGAGTGCCAGGAGAGTGTAATGAAGAAGAAAAAGTACTCTGAATTGAGAGTCCTGGATTTGCATCCCAGCTTTGCCCCTGACAAGGTGAGTGACTTCGGGCAAGCACTTATGCTCAGTTTGTCCATCTGTGATGTGAGATATGTCTCTGGGCATTTCCCTACCATCAAGATTCATAATGAAACTGAACTTGAACCCCCGACTCCTTGGCTGGGTACAAGTCCAAAGTAGTCCTCTTTCTCTTGTTATCAGTTCCTGGGAAGGTTGCAACCTGCCACCCTCTCTGCTTCTTGAGCATCTCCAGCACTGTCTATTTAAGCTAAGAGCCCGAGTTTGCACAAAAATAACAATAACAAATAATAATCACCATCATCATTATCATCAGCATTATCTTTATGGAAAGCACCCCACTATCTTGCTCTTGGGCTCCCTTTTTTTTTCTATCCCCTCATGTCTATTCCACGCTCCCTCTATCTCAGATAAACCCAAGAATTCCAATCCCTTGTCACACTATCATGCCATCCAGTTCTCACTCTAAAGTCTTGGCACCAGCAACAAGAAGACAGTCTGTGAAAGCGGACAAGGTGAGGAAGGCATCAGGTATGTCAGAGGTTCATGGTCTCCTCGGAACCCTCATCAACACTGCAGACTAACACATTTCTCTTCCTAACGGTAATTTTTATTTTTGTCAAGTTGATAAGATCTTGTTATATTTAAATGGGGCCAATACTACCCACTTGCAAAGGTACTGATGAGAATCAAAAGAGACAATATCTTAGTATGCTGTCGGGCACATATTACGAGTTCAATAAGTATTACTGCTGTCATCATCATTATTATTAATGTTACTATAATGCTTCAGGGACTTAAATTAGCTCTGTTTAGATACAAACCATATAAGAAAACCTGTAGTCAGTATTCATAAACAAACGACAAAAACCATTGAAGTCAGAATCATAGTTTGATTCAATGCTATATTTTAAAGGGTTGTCATGCATAAAAACAAATGCCAATGAATTCCATTCCGAAAACAATTTTGCATAGTTGTATTTTTAGTTTCTCGGAACTGGCCTGATTTTCTCTTCCTTGGGTGAATAGAATTCCCTCTGAAATCCCTAATGTAGCAAGTAAAGAGAGAATATGTCTGGTTTCAGTCAGATATTACGTGGGTTGAGGTTGGGGATGGGCATGGAGATGAGGCTGAAAAGTAGAAACATAAATCTGATTCAGAATCACTCTCAGGAAGTAAGAATGAGCAATAATGTTGCTCACTAATGTTGACAACTTACAATTGATCCTCTTCTTCCCTTTTATACAGTTCCTGTAACTAATTTCTGCCTTTAAAAAGTCCTATCCAATTTCTGCTACTTCAAATAGGACCATGCATGAGAATCTCTAAGCTACATTCAATCCATGAATTTTTTTAATGACAGGTATAAGTACAGCTAATGGTGGAAATTAACCACTAGCTTCATTGGTCTTGATCCATCAGAGTTATAAAGGCATTTATACAGTCACCCAAAGGCTCATTTCTTTTCCTACCAGTCCTTTAACAACACTTCTTAATTAATATATACTATGACATTAGTGAAAAATAATACGCTATCTAGAAGAAATAGGAATAAAGCAGGTCAACCTTGTATTGCTTAGCCACAAGAGATTTAGTCTCTGAAATACCAAGCTGCTTGGTAAGGGGACTTGAACTTTAAAGCAGTCCCACAACATGAACACAGAGAACACTGTGGTGCCAAGGAGCCAGCACAGCTACCGGAAACTTCCACAAGGTTATTCACACAATGGTTGTAATGGACCAATTCCAGGAGGGTGAACATTATAATCAAGGCTAAATTTTACTCTGTTAGCCCTGCCTGAGAAGAGGCATTCAGGCATTTAAAAAAATAAAATGTGTGTGTGTGTGTGTGTGTGTGCGTGTGTATATGTATATGTGTGTGTGTGTATATATATGTATATATATATATATATATGTATATATATATATCTGTGTATAGACATACACACACAGACAGATAATAAATAATAACTTCCAACAAGCAAACAGAAATGTAATGTCACAGAAGTGTCACATGCTTCCTTCCCATAGCAACTTCCAATAATCAAATGGTTTTCTCTAAGTAAGCAACACAAAAGAATTTACAGAAACAAGCTGCTTTCTCTTTTGACTACAATAATCATTTTTGCACTTGATGTTTTTGGTTATCTGACTTGAGTGCCATTTTAAATGCAAAACAACCAACAGAAACTGAGCCCATTAATTCATTAAAAAGGTGTTCACGCATACAGAAGAAGTGAAAACATTCGTATCTGCTGAATAATGTGTATATCCTACAATTGCAAAATTAAGCCCAGGGATAATAACCAGGAAAAACAGACATCACATGAAGCTAAAAATAAGCTGATGCCAAAGCTACCAGACGTAGCTCCTAAGTGTCCCTAAAATGACAAGAAGTCATGCTGTGTCTAGTTTCAAGTCATGGATATTTGACAAGTCTTCTCGTATGTCATCTAGAATATCACCACTGCTTAACAAAATGCCCAGTGGATTTTTTTTCTTAAGAGGTTGATATGAGGAATGAACAGCTCTAAATATATTATAAGGTTCTGACATGTCCAAGGACTACAATTATTTTCTGTGATTAATCCTGTTTTTTTTACTGACACGCCATGGGTATTTTGGAGGGAATTATTTCTGCTTTGAACGGGAGTTCAATATTCTCTGTTCTTTTTGTTATTAATTTTCAATGCAATTTATGACAGAAGCTAAGGATAAGGAGCTGGGGATGGGGAGCAGAGGTTTGAATCAAGATTTGCTTTCCTTGACAGACCGCTGGTACCAACTGTTTCCATGGTGAGCAGTCTCACTTATGTTTGAGGCCAGAGGACCTAGTTAGGCCAGGGTCCAAAGTTCATAGCCAATCGATTTCATTCTGAGAGTTATTTTAAAGGAATGTTAACCTTAGGATGCTTTACAAAAATAAAATCAAATGAAAAAATAAAGTCATTTATTAGGGGAGGAGGAGCAGGATATACTGGGATTCTGATATAAAGAAACAATATAATTTAAAACAGCTGCTTTTCATTCTCAGCCTTGCACAAGCCACCTCACTAAAGACAGATTTAGGCTAAACTCTTCATTTTATGGATAATAAAACTAAATCCTCACAGATCCAAAGAACTCGGCCAAAGTCATTTAATGATTCTATACCGTTTTCTGAATAATCTTACTGGAAAGAACATACTGTCTTTTTTGGAAATTTTTCATTTCTTCCACTTAATTCAGGTGATATGAACTTATTTGACTCCACAAAGAATAAGCTAAAAACTTCGATCAAAACATTTGAGTATGTTCAGATACGATAAAATATTTTGCCTATTATTCCACATATTACTACAATTTTATGAGAGTTTCTAAACACCTTGAATGTAGTTATATTTTACTTCTGTAGTTAGCAATTTGCAGACCGTTGTGAATTTTGGAAGCTACTAATTGTCTGAAGAAAAGAGAAATAACGTCACTGGGACACATTGGCACACTGAAGGCAAGAAAAAGCCCTTAATTGCTGTGACTTGGGAGCAAAAAGAGGGAAGCAAATGAACACGCAATAGAGAATTTTTAAAAAGAGGCGTGTGAAGGTGTTAGAGAATGGAACACATTCAACTCCTATTTCTCTAAGTCTGTAATTACCACCTGGCCAAAAGAACAAGCAGTGATTCTCCATAATCTATCTGTTGCCATTAGCTGAAATAGCTCTTAAATACTTGACGTCAGCCTCTTCTTAGCCTAAAACAAATTGGGGAAGTATTTGTCTTCAATTTTGACTTCAACTGTCTATCATTACATCATAATTCTTAAACTTGGTACTGCTCAGAGGACAAAGACCAAGGATAAGTGGCCATGGCACCCCACCTGGGCCTGCTTTCTTTAAGGATGTCTTTCTTTCTTTCGAAAGTCCCTTGCTAGGACTGAAGGCATTCATTGCTTCAGATGGCAGTGATCACTTTCTTCTTCCTCCCTTGCTCAGAAAAAGTTTCTTTCCTTCTCTAGGGCATGGGGATGGCAATGGCCAAATCTCTGGCCGAGGAAAGACCTTGTCACTTCCTTTTCTGCCTTCAAAAGATACTTTCTACAACTGACTGCAGAAGGTAGTTCAAAAGTGTACGCTTTGCCTGCCACTCCATCCTACGAGTGGTCTACTCAAAAATAAATAACGATTAATACTTCTTCCTTTCCTAAGTAGGAAAGAAGCAACCTCCTACTTTCCCCAAAACCGAGGAATTCTGATTGACACAACTAAACTGATTTTTCAACTATAACATTCTGATTCTCAGCACACTATGGATATATAACCAGCAACCAAATAGTACTATCAGCTATCAATCAATCAATCAATCAATCAAGTTCATATTAACAAGTATTGAGCAGCCAATAATCACTGCTCTAGTATTAAAGCAGAGAGTCCGCTTTAAAAAAATTTTTTTTACATTTATTCATTTTTGAGAGACAGAGACAGAGCACAAGCAGGGGAGGGGCAGAGAGAAAGGGAGACACAGAATCTGAAGCAGGCTCCAGGCTCAGAGCTGTCAGCACGGAGCCAGACGCGGGGCTTGAACTCACAAACCGGGAGATCATGACCTGAGCCAAAGTCAGACACTTAACTGACTGAGCCACCCAAGAGCCCCCAGAGAGTCCACTTTCAAAAAATAATTGGAATAGGGGCACCTGGGTGCCTCAGACAGTTAAGTGTCTGGCTCTTGATTTCGACTCAGGTCATGATCTTGCAGTCACAGGATCCAGCCCCACATGGGGTTCTACGCTGAGCATGAAGCCTGTTTGGGATTCTCTCTCCCTCTCTCTGCCCCTTCCCCACTCACTCATGTACATGCACTCTCTCTCAAAATAAATAAAACAGGGGCGCCTGGGTGGCGCAGTCGGTTAAGCGTCCGACTTCAGCCAGGTCACGATCTCGCGGTCCGGGAGTTCGAGCCCCGCGTCGGGCTCTGGGCTGATGGCTCGGAGCCTGGAGCCTGTTTCCGATTCTGTGTCTCCCTCTCTCCCTGCCCCCCCCCCCCCGTTCATGCTCTGTCTCTCTCTGTCCCAAAAATAAATAAACGTTGAAAAAAAATTAAAATAAATAAATAAATAAATAAATAAATAAATAAAACATTAAAAAATAATAGTCAGAAGAGATCTTAAGTATTTTTCCTTATATGCACCATCCAAAACTATAAAATTCACACATCCTCAAGTTTTCTTGTTATCTATAAGAGTAAAGAAGCTTTATACAATGTTACATTGTATTACATTACAAAGATTCATTCAAGATTCCTAACACTTAAGTGAAAGAGATCAGATTTGGGTAACACACAAAAGAAAACCAACCAATCGTCAATAAAGATTTCTAAACAATGAGTAATAATGAGAAAAAACAAAGACATCTCTTCACCAACATGAACTATGCTGTTGCACTTAGAAATCTGGAAATTGTTCTGAATTAGGAAGTTGCTGATAGTCTAAAAAAAAAAAAAGAAAAAAGAAAAAATACATCACTGAAACCAGTTGGCACATTGAAGGCAAGAAAAAGCTTGTAACTGTAGTGACTTGGAGGCAGAGAGAGGGAAGCAAGAAACATGTAAGAGAAAACTTCAAAAGAGGCATGACACAGATAATCACATATTATGATTCTATGCATATGAATGTCCAGAAGCAAAAAGTCCACAAAGGCCAAAAGTGAATTATTGGTTGCCTAGGGCTGGGGGAACAAAGAGTTTGAGGGGTAACAGCTAAAGAGCAAGCATGGCATTTCTTTTGTGGATAACAAAAATGTTCTAAAATTGATTATGGTGATGGTTGCAAAGCTCTGTGAATGTACACTATACCACTGAATTGTAGGCTTTAAATGAGTGAACTGTATAGTATGTAAATTATGTCTCAATAATTCTGTTACCCCACCCCCAAAAAGAGAGAGAGACAGCGAGAGAGAGAAAGAGAGAGACCTATGAATGTGCTGACAAGCGGAACACCAAGAGAAGCTACTGCAAGGGAGTAATTCAGTAAGGGAATACAACACTTAAGAAGCTGGACACTAGGAGCAGCATCACTACCTCTGATGCCACTAATGCCCATGCTTAAGTTTTTGTTTTTGTTTTTAATGTTTATTTATTTTTGAGACACAGAGTGTCAACAGGGGAGGGGCAGAGAGAGAGGGAGACACAGAACCTGAAGCAGGCTGCAGGCTCTGAGCTGTCCGCACAGAGCCCGACGCGGGACTCGAACCCATGAACTGTGAGATCATGACCTGAGCCGAAGTCTGAGGCTCAACCGACTGACCCACCCAGGCACCCCACCCATGCTTAAGTTTTAACTCTTAGGGCCCACAGAACTCTTTTCTACCCTAGGGCCTTTACATGTACCATGAAATGTGACATCTAATCTACTCTTCATCAGTTGTCTTTTGTTTTGTTTTGTTTTGTTTATAACCAGCCAAGAAGTAACCATTCATCCCAAAGAGATCTCTCTTAGCTTAAATGCTACTTCCAAAGAGTCTAAATATATCTAATCTAGATAGGATGTCACTGTTATTCTCTCTCATTTGAATCCTGGTATTCTCCTTAATTAACACTTATCTCAATTTACTATTACATATTCACTTATGTTTAATTTCTAGTGCCTTCTCTTCCATTGTAAGCTTCATGATAGCAGAGACTGTGTCTGCTTTGTGCCAAGCATGGTTCAGTGGACAGATCATGGTGAAAGCAAATATTTGAACAAATGAAAGGATCAGGAATGAATGAGTGGATACCACAACTAATGCCCTATAAGACTCCACGGAGTTGGGAAGCCTCATGCCATATGACAATTTTCCAGAACTACTCCTCAGGATATCCAACTCTGTTGGAGACAGTACCAACATAATAAAGACCTTAGAGGCCATCCAGTCCCACCCCTGCTTTACTTCACAGATGAGAAAGCCAAGGTCCAGAGAGAAGAAAGGAGTCAATCCATATTTAAACTAACAACACACCATTTCTGCTTAATAGTCCAAAAAGAGTTTAGGGCCCTTATTAATTTCTTCATGGTAACTAAATAATAAAACTATTCCCCTAATATACCCAGGGGTTTTCCAGTCTATTCTCTGGGATTTTTTGGTAAAAATATAAGTTTCCTAGAGTTTTGGCAAAGTAGGAAGGCACTGGCTTAGATTAGGTGCACAGAGAAACTCCTGTTCTACCCCCACCTTGGTACATGGTTATGTAGTTAGACACTGAGAATTCTAACTTCATCCACTTTTTTGTGATTGTCCAAAAAAGAAAAAAACATTTTACAGTTTAGCTTTTACTAAAACATTACCTTTACTAAAAGTGAAAATACAGTTACAGAATTATTAGGGATCTCAACCATCCACTAAATCTTTAAAAAATATGTTATAACACAATTGTGAAAATTCACCAAAATAGACATGGAAATCATAAACAAGAAAATAAACAACTATGATGATCAAATTTAAGGTGAAATAAAAAATATCGTTAAAATCATAAACTGATGTTCTGTGAGCAAGAACACAATACCAGAATAACTGAAAGAATGATTTCAAAACTCTTCTCCATTTTCTCTGCATGGAGTCTGAAGTTCTGTCCTCTGAAGTTACTACGTGTTAAAGCATTAGCTACAGCAGTGTTAAATACGTAACCTGGAAAAAATAGCACATGATGCCATTCATGCTGATAAACAGGTGAACCCCCAAATTGTTTTACCAGATTAGGCACTGGGCACTACGGAAAACAGCAAGAATAAGACCCTTACTTAATGGTCCTGAGCTGGTAAACTTCACTAAAAAAGCAAAGAATGGGGTTTGCTATAGCCTGAATGTTTGTGTCCCCCCCAAAATTCATAAACTGAAATCCTCACCCCCAAGATAATGGTATTAGGAGGTAGAGCGTTTTGAAGGTGATGAAGTCATGAGGGTGGAGCCCTTATGAATGGTACTGGTGCCTTTATAAAGGCCGCAGAGAGATCCCTAGAACTTTCCACCACATGAGGTTACATCAGGCTCTCATCAGACACTGAATTGGCCAGCTCCTTGATCTTGGATTTCCCAGCCGTGAGAACTGTAAGAAATGAACTTATTCTTTATAAGCCACCCAATCTATTGTATTTTGTTACACTAGCCTGAAGGGACTAAAACAGGATTAATAAACCAAAGCCAGCAGCACAGTGGGGGTCCCTACCTGCAGAAGGGGAGAGAAGAACGGGACACTATTAGGGTTGCCAGATTTAACAAGCGGTAACAATGATAATGTAGATGACAAATTGAATTTAAATTTCAGATAAACAACAAATATTTGCAGTCTAAATATGGTCCATGCAATATTTGGGAACTATTAATACTAAAAAAAGGTTTTGATGAGACAAAATATCAATTAATTAGCATTCTGTATTTTATCTGGCAACCTAGACACTAATGAAAAGGAAAATAACCTTACAAGTCATATGACTTTACTTCATATCCCAGCTCCACTAATGACTTTGTGTAAGCTCTTTACATTCTCTGAGAATCACTTGAAACCTGAAAAAGTTGTTACAATCCCAAATTAAATAATAGCAAAATACCAATGTATCAGTATAACCGTTTATCCACTTGCCCTCCTGTACTTCATCATTCTTTCTGAGGATGGCTTGGACTTGGAAGACGTTTTTTATGTAGGTTACTAATTTTACTCCCAACTGCTCTCTTTGAATCCAAACAGTACATAAGGTGCTTAAAACCTTGGCCTGTAATAGAATTACTAATATTTTAATCCAAACCAAAATAGTATGACTTGGGAGAAATGTTTATAGCAATTTGATAGCCAGCATTAATAAAACCCTCACCCTCAGAAATTGGTGGTTTTTCCACAGAAGGATTGGACTCTGTGGCCAATAAACTAAATTGAAAAATCTCCAACCAACTGTAATAAACACAGAATTGAAAGCTAATAAAACACCACAGGGCATTTCAAGGTAACTCAGCAGGGGAGAGCTCACCAATATTAGATGTGTTTACAGATGGTGACTAAAGATATAATAATTAATCTGCTTTTGAACTAATGAACAAATCACATGCTTCCTTAAAATACAAAGCACAAAGCTCTTAGCTGCTAATTAAGTTCAGGAGTGGAATAAACACTTGATTTGCAGTAAAGGATAAGGCTCATAAACAGTAATATACAGCTATCCAAGTCTTGCCTTTCTGACTCAGAAAAACAAGTGCCCTATTCAGGGTATAAAAATTGACATGGCACTATCATTCACCTGCGGTTTTCAAGTCTTAACAAGATCCAAGATCATTTATTATTTGACATAAAGTGCTTCCTTAAGGATCTTTTACAAAGGAATTACTCCAAATTGGTTATAACAATGCTAAATGTAGTTTTTTACAATGTTGATAAAAATATTTAAAGCTTGTACAAGTTCAGCCATGGAAACAGAATACATCACACTAGCAATCCAATAGATCAGTTATTCTCTATCCCCTTCATCAGTGTTCAGTGCAGCTGACAACTTGAATAATTAAGAATTCCTCGTGTAGAATTAAATGGAATAAGATTCATGCTCACAGATGAAAGAGGGAAGAGGATGGATGGGTAGGCAGAAAGAAAAACAGATGATAGACCAGGGGTCGACAAACTACAGCCCAATGGCCAAGTCTGGCCCCTCAGCCTGTCTTAGCACAGCCCACAAGGTAAGGGCAGGGTTTACATATTTTAATGGTTGAAAAAAAATCAAAAGAAGAAAAATATTTCATGACACATGAAAATTATATGAAAGTGGATGAAACATGAAGAAGTGGTCCATAAATAGTCACTGGGACACAGCCACACCCATTTGTTTACCTATTGTCTATGGTGCTTTTGTGCAACAACAGCAGAGTGGAGTACCTAAAACAGAGGCCATGTGGCCCACAAAGACTGAAATATTCACTTTGTTCTCCTTTTCAGGATGTTATCTGTATGCTAACTCCTGAGGCAGACAGATAAGTAGATAGATAATACAAACTACAAGCCTCTATCATCTACCCATCCCAGTAGGTTGCACTAGAATTCTAAAGCATAGTCGTTACAAGCACCGAACTACTTTAGAAAGTAATTTATCATCACTTAGAAAATAAAACATAACTTTCACGAGCCAGGACTCATCTTGTTGCTACATTTGATTATATGTATGTTTTTCCTTAGAAAATGGACTTTCATGAAAGGCCCAGAAACTCAGGTTGTATGTAGCAGGACTTCCGCTATTCTCTCAGCAGAGGATTTTCTGCCTTCTCCCTCCCTTTCCCTCATGGTCTACTATCTCTGATGCTGCCTGCACACACAGCCCCTTTCCCTTCTCCAGTCTCTGATTCTCACCCACATGGCAGCCGGGCTGGGGCAGTGTCCCTGGGGCAGGAACGGCTATGGCCATGGCAAAGGGTAGAAGAAGGGAGGGAACCCTCATTCCTCAGTGCCCCTACAGCTGTTCTCAGTCACAGGTCAATTTCTTCCAACATACTCTTCTCCTTCTTTCTCACCAAATCTGGTATCTCATGGAAATGTAAGTAGATCTTAATTCAGTATTTTGAATTCACGGAAGCCCTATCATTCTTTTTGTGCACTTTCAAATTTCTCTACAGGTCTAAGAGAAATGAATGAAGAGGGTGAAGAAGCCCCCTCCACACCACCATCTATTTCCTCTGTTGCTAACAGTTAAAAAGCGAAAAACAACAACAACAACAACAACAACAAAAACTTAGAAAACATCAATCAAGTTATCTGTTGCTTTTGGGGCAGAAGTATAAGAAAAATGCTCTGACACTGTGTCTTGTATTAGAATGGATAATGGAAAGACAGAAACCCTGTCAGGAACAACAGCTAGAGGCTGGACAAATGGAATGGATCAGATCAATCTCTTGCATTCTCAGAAGAAAAAGAAAATAACAGAAGTGATATGAAGTGGCCAAGGCCAAGAAACTCCCCCCAAAGTTTACACCGTGAAACAGCCTTACGTGACTACACCATCTCTACCCCATCCCACAGAGCTTTACCAAGATGACAGCTTATCACATGGAATCACTTAGAAATGTAAGAGCTGGGAAGGACTGTTCAAGGTTTGTTTTATATTTTCTGTGTCAAAAATACTGCTTGTAACAAAGTAGATGCTCAATAAACATTTTTGAATGAATAAACTGAGGAATAAATGAATCTATCTTACTCCCTCATTTTACAGAAACTGGAGTTTTTCAAGATCACATAGCTCACTGGAGAAAGCTAAAACAAAAACTCAATTTATAAGCTCTCCCTTGCCCAAGGCCATTGTTCCCTAGTGGCGGGGAGTGTGGAGGACATGGATGACATTCACCCAACAGACCTTCTTTGTCTACCCATCTCCAGATGAGTTTGGTATTGTGCTCAGAGAAAGTGTGCAACTGCCCCGCCTCCCAGAAGATAATTCATCTGAAGCTTAGAGTCTAAGCCAGTGCTACCAGTCTGATTTTGGTGGCCAGTGACTGGTTTAGGAGCAGACTCTGACTCAGAACTTTGGCCAATGGAGAAAGGGACATCTGCTCGGGAGAAGGCCTTCTGGGAGATATTTTCCTATTTATTATGATTAAAAGTCCACTCCTCATTCTTTGACCTTTCAGAGTTTGTTATTCAAGGACAAGATTCTTGTGGCTTCTAGGGACATCTCATCACCACGAGGCTATAAAGATTTCAAAGAACCTAACCTAACCCAGAACCTTGGCTACACTGAGCTACTGAATTAACCAAAGCCAAACCACTCATTCCAGAGTTTTTAAACGAGAGGATAAACCATACTATTATTCAAATTGAGTAGTCTCTTGCTTGCAGCCAAAACATGTTGAATCATGTATCCATTCTTGGAAGATGCTCCATTCCCTGCCTTGGCCTTTATCCTAAAGAGTCTTCACCTAAGTTCATGGGAACCTTAGGCAACATTGTAAGGGAAAAAATAAAAAGCTAATTCTCATTGCCAAGATAGCAGGAGGGCTTCAAATGCCCACCTCTACCCCCAGTGAAGCACTAGTCTATGCCAAGCCAAACTTCAAGCGCATTTTCCCAGTAGAAATATATGTTGTGTGGGCCCCATGACGATTATAGAGCAGAAACTGTACTATATGGTTTAAATAGGTTTTTGTAGGTTGGCCTGGAAACGTAACATTGTTTCTATGGAAAATGTTTCAAACTCCAAACTCTGTTCCAAATGAACTTTTGAATGCAACCTGTTTTAAATTCGGGGGTTGTATATTTATTTATAATTAAAATACACAAGGATGGAAATGAGTTATCAGGTGCAAAAATCACATTTGGACTTCTGGCTTTAAATTAATCAGTGTCCCTTTGCCATTTTGGATAAAATAACTTTGAATAAAAGGGGGTAGTAATATCTTGCAGTACCAAATAAACATGAAAAATCAGAATTCAGATAATCTACCATATCTTAAAATTTGCTATTGGAGGAGGGGTTACTTTACAAATTAAATAGTGCCCATCGTGCCAAAATCTGTCATTGTAAGCAATGTCTTTAGGGCCATTGGGAAATGTTTCAAGCAGTAATTTGAATGAATGTATGAAAATATTACACGAAAATAAATTTAAAACCCAAAATAGAAAAACCTTTGTATTTAAGGATTAATCCAAACCCTTGGAGTTTTGTGTTCAAGTCAGCCAACAACTATAATTTGGTCCCCCCCCCCCCCAACCCACACCCGCCAAAAAAAATCTCCATTTCTTGGTCCGGATACTAAAGATAGATCGGGGTATAGCAGAAAAGGTACTTCCTAGAGATTGTAGCTTTTTCTATTTCCTCTACAATAGAATGAAAAAAATACCATCTAGGTCCCAGACCTGTTGTGACATTTACATGATACAGCATCCCCCAGTGCTGTACTTGAAATCTAGTAAGTACTCAGTAACTGTCAGTTTCATTACTTTGTCTCCTCTTCTTTCTTACAAGAATACTGCCCTCATCTAACATATCTAAATTCTCACCAACCTACACACATAACTGACAACCAGAGTTTATTCTTCTGGTAAATATGCATATGGTCTCTAAAGAAAATCAAGTCTAGCATAATCTTTCAACTCTATGTGAAAATGAATTAACATTTTTCTCTGCCTGGTATAAAATATTACGATTGAATGCTACGGGGACTTTTCATTACTGGAGTTTCTGAAACTTATATTTAAATTCCGCTGAAACCATAGATCTGGATGTAAGCTTCTGGGATTGGCATGTTGAAGAAATACAAAGGTAGTATAAAAGGGTAAAAAAGAAATGAACAATTACAATTCAAATCAAGGTTTGGTATGATACAGAGAATCTTATCTTTGCCTCAAGATCTCCTCATTTTTTTCCTTGTGAACTATTAAGTTTCAGAGTTTCCAAAATTATTCTTTTATAATACAGCAACCATTTTTTACTTAAAAGTAAACTGTAATAATTAGTGAATGCCAGTTAAAATAATGATGTCTGTAGCTAACATAAGATAGTAAAGATTAAACCTCAGTGTTCTTAATGCTTTGAAATTAATGTTGAAAGCAGGAATTCATTCTTTTGGTTAACTTGACTGCCACACTGAGCATATCTCTGTGTATTGCTCTGTTAAAATGTTCAATTTTTTGGATGCTGCTTAGAAGCCATCTGTGTTCAACTCCTCTACCGTTAATTTGGAAGTGTTACTCGCATGTTGTTATGGTACTCATGTTACCTTGGTTCCATGACCTGTCCTTTCTCTGCTTACTAAATCTACCAAATAGAATGAACACCAGGTAAATCAAAGAGTTGCCTTTGTTCTATGTGATTATCGTACAAAGCAATTGAAGCTGCTGTCCCAAGGCTCCATAATAAAACTCGACTCCACGCAGGTAAGCAGAAGCCTATCCAGGATGGCTATCTATATTTTCCAAAGCACCAGTCCCAAAATACACTGTTTCAAAGCAATTTAATATTTTGGTGAAAAAAATAATGGGTATCACAGAGGGAATGAGTCTTGTCAATTTTCCTAAGCCACACTTCCCACTCACAAAAATGTAAGTTTTCAAATAAAATAATTCAAATTAATTTCCCACCTCTTATACTCCAATAACCCTACTTATCTGTCATGCTTTATCTCAAAATTAAAATTTATCAGTGACTAAAGAAGCAAATAAAACAGTTTCCTCTTGAAGCTCTCTACACTTCCCTCCCCAAAGTACAATTTGGTCTTCCTCACATCTCTGTATCTTCTGTTATGCTCTAAGTGCAAAATGCCCCAAAACTACCTTACTGCCAGCATGCAAACTCTCACCCTCAAGTTTCCACAAAGAGTATTCGATTCCTCAACAAGCAGCAAACTCTACAAATCACCATCACGCCCAAGAGAAGAGCAAATCAAATTGCTCTTGAAAGATACAAAGAGAAGAAAAACTAAAAGCTCTCATTCTTAATCTAAAAACAATGCATATGTATGAGCAACACTAAACTCTAAATATACATTTGTATTTCACCCACACTGCTTATGACTACAGATTTTTGCCAAAAATATTACATTTAAGTATAATACCTCAAGTTTTTGAAAATCTCCAAACACCCTATCTTTCCTCCTCACTGCCTACCCCCAACCCAAATATATTACTACAAACTTCTGGGTAAAGGACAGAAAATCTCACACTAAACATGAAAAACTGGGGTGAAGGATGTTTCCCAATGTAGGGGGAGAAAAGGTTTGGGTTTAGAACCATCTCTTAGTTTAAAAGGAATAGGCTTTAGAGGCTGAGATGGGAATGTCGGCTCTGTCTCTATATGAACTGTTTAACACTGAGAAACTGACTTAACCTTTCTGGGCCTCAGGCGTAAGATGGTCTTAATACCTTCTATGATCACCGTGTATACAAAGTATAAATAAGCAACAGGCTATACAGCACAGTTTCTCAGCCTCAGTACTACTAGCATCTTAAGCCCCATAACTGTGTTGTGGGGTCTGTCCTGTACATTGTAGGATGTTTAGCAGCATCCCTGGCTTCTACCCACTAGATGCCAGTAGCACTCCTCCCTTCTCTTGATAACCTACAATGTCTCCTGACATTGCCAAAAGTACTTTAGAAGCAAAACCTTTCCCTGTGGTATATCGCTGAACTACCTGGCTGATAATAAATGCTTACACTGTAATGGTAACAGTCATCATTATCATTATCCATTAAATACTAGTGTCCAGATAAACATTGTAGTACCATCGACATGTTACTAAAGAAAATGTTCTTTGGTGGCAAATATGGGCAGCATGGCAAGGCCATAGTCAACATCCAGCAGTTTGATCACCACCTGATGACATGTACTCTCAACAAGACACCTATGGTCTTTTACAGGTAGTAAAGAAATTTGGGGGAAGTTACAGGGAATATAAAATACCCACAGTTTTTGGGCACCTAGGTGGCTCAGTCAGTTGAGCATCCGACTCTTGATTTTGGCTCAGGTCATGATCCCACAGTCATGGGACTGAGCCCTGCATCGAGCTCCATGCTGTGTAGAGTCTGCTTGAGATTCTCTGTCTCTCTCTCTCTCCCTTTCCACTCTCCCCTGCCTTCTCTCTCTCTCTCTCTCCCTCTCAAATTAAAACACACACACACACACACAAACACACACACAGCTAAAAAAAATTATTGCCACAAAGCACTACTTTTCAGTCCTAATGTTAATTTGTAGCAGAGCGGTGACCAAAATACTGACACACTTACTCCTAGTTCAACAGATATTTCATCTCACCATGACAAGTATTTAGGAAAAATCCAAATTAGACAGTCAGACTTTCCAGTGTCTATTCACTGTCCAAATGCATTTTCCCACTAATTCCTTTTGGTAAACTAGCTAAGCTGCTCCAACTTTCTTCCTGTTTCCTTCACTATATTACCCAGTTCTTCAGGAGACTGACAGCTCTCTAGGGTCTAGAAGACAGAAGACAGATTTAACCAAGGCAAGTTTGGTCAGCAAGAAACTGATAGCTTCAGTCTCTCTAGTATGCCATCACAAACATTTTCTATGGCAAACATCCGCAGCTAGGATAGAACAGATAGCCTTTCATAATTCACTTAACCAATGTACATTGCTTGGTCAGATCAGTTTTGCCTCGAAGACCTACTCAAACACTACTGCTTGATGTATTTCTAAGAATTTTTACTATTAGAAGCATGGGACACAGTGTCTATGCCTTCCAAGGAAAAGGCATGGAATGACTACTGATGCACTCTGATTTCAAATATAACAACTTTTCTATTACAGGGTTGTAACCTAGCATTTACTAGAAGGTCCATGTTAGGGGCAGATTGTAAGGTTTGCTACCATGTTCTTGAGTAGAAGATCAGCAACAAAAAATTATAGCAAGAAACATCAGTTTTTGCTGGTCCTAAATATAGTAATGAAGGATGAATGAGTTTAATTCTAGAGTAGCTTTAGACAAAATATTCTGGAAGAAAAAAAGTTCATCTTTGGTATCCGCATGCGGACCCACCTGTGGTTTTTATGGTATGTATGCCCCCTCCCCAAGCCTAAGATACTCTATTCAGAGCACCATTTTTCAGATGCCAGATTTCCCTTATGTACTTATGCTGGTCAGTATCCTCTTAGAGCCCAGATACATATCTTCCAAGTCAATCATTAATGTGATAAATTAATCCGTGTCACAGTGTTAATGGCCCTCTCTAACAAGAAAATGCAAAAACAGAGTCTGGTGGCAAAATAAATGAAGATTTGGAGACTAGTAATTTTGACCTAGTTACTTTTATAAGCCTTAATCTTTAAACTGTGTTATAATAACATCGATCTCATAGGTCGCTGCACAGAATGCAGTGTTTAGCACACAGTGAACATCAATAATTGCAACTATATTACTAAATTCCTCTATTATATCCTACCTTGAAGTCACTCCAATAATGAAATTTTTAAGCAGGCTAGAAAATAAGGAAATTATGTTGACAATTTTCGCAATAAAAAGGGGAATAAAGTATAGCAAAGAAAGAGAATTTCAAAAGGAAAATAGGAACCCTCTGTTATGCAGATGAGGAAACTGACATGGCCAAAGCAAGAGCACCATGTTGGTCTATCATTCCTTTCCAATGGCTTTTTCATCCTTTCTACTCAGATTAAGTCAGGTTAGGTATCTGTCAAAGAAACATAAATACTGGGGCGCCTGGGTGGCGCAGTCGGTTAAGCGTCCGACTTCAGCCAGGTCACGATCTCGTGGTCCGGGAGTTCGAGCCCCGCGTCGGGCTCTGGGCTGATGGCTCGGAGCCTGGAGCCTGTTTCCGATTCTGTGTCTCCCTCTCTCTCTGCCCCTCCCCCGTTCATGCTCTGTCTCTCTCTGTCCCAAAAATAAATAAACGTTGAAAAAAAAATTAAAAAAAAAAAAAAAGAAACATAAATACTACCACTATTTTAGCTCTGATTCCCATGTTCTAGTCTCTAAAGGGACAAGTCAAGAAAAAGTGAGAAGTCAGAGACAAATGTCATTATTTGGGCCATTGGTAAAGTAGGGATAATAAAAATACATTCCTCATGGGATTCTTGTGAGGAGTATATAAATAATACACATTAAGCAGTAGGCCTGGCATAAGGAAGTCCCATAAATGTCAGCCATTAATGTTCCGTAGAACAGTGTGACATCTTACCTTCACCCACATAGCAAATGAAACCCAGAGAGATGAAGTGATGTTGCAAAGGTATGTGCTGGACGTGGAAAAAAGAACCCAGTATTCTCATGTTTCTGATGAGGAGAAAAAGGAAAATGTGGAACAAGGGGAAAGAGCAAGTCCACAGAGCACTACCATGAACTTTCCACCACCATTCAAACGCACTCTAGCATTAGTTTCCTAGGACTGCTCTAACTACCACAGATGAGGTGGCTTAAAGCAACAGATATTTATTCTCTCCCTGTTCCAGAGGACAGAAGTCTGAAATCAAGGTTTTAGCAGGGCCATACTCCCTCTGAGACTTGGTAGAATCCTTCCTTGCCTCTTCTTACCTTCTGGTGGTGGCTGGCAGTCCTAAGCATTCCTTGCCTTATGGCTGCATCCCTCCAATCTCTGCCTCTGCTGTCATATGGCTTTCTCCCTGCATGTCCCTGACTCTCTCTCTCTCTCTCTTCTCCTCTTATTATAAGGACACTGGCCCTACTGGATTAATGGCTCACCCTACTGCAGTATGACCTCATCTTACCTTCTTTTTAAGTTTATTTATTTATTTTGAGAGAGAAAAAGAAAGAAAACACACAAGTGAGGAAAGAGGCAGAGAGAGAGAGAGAGAAAGAGAATCCCAAGCAGGCTCCAAGCTGTCAGTGCAGAGCTGGATGTGGGGCTCCATCTCACAACCATGAGATCATGACCTGAGCCAAAATCAAGAGTGGGACACTTAACCGACTGAGCCACCCAGGTGCCCCAGACCCCATCTTATTTTGATTGCATCTGCAAAGACCCTTTTGTCCAAATTAGGTCACAATCCCAGGTACGAGGGATTAGAACTTGAACATACTGTTTTGGAGGAACACAATTCAACCACAACACCTCTCTCATCTGGAGACATTTTACTTTGTTTTTGTTTGGTTTGTGTAGCCAGTTTTTTGTGGGTTTTTTTGTTTTTTTGTTTTTTGTTTTTTGGGGTTTTTTTGCAGGGGGGGTGTTGGAGGAGGGTCAATCTTAAATGAGAAATTCACTGAAATGTTATTCACGCTAATGGGCCAACTCAGAATTATTGTAATAAAAAGGCAACTCTGTCTACTTAACCATGTTTACTTCCCAAGCCCATTAGTGGTTCCATGTGGTGAGAAAAATTTCCCACTCACTTTATCAAATTTAGCACATTTATTTAGTCTGAGTCAATGTCTGAAATATCCTTTCATACATTTAAGCTAACTTTTCCCAAGGTCATGCAGCAAGATAGAAGTCATAGATCTTTCCCCTGTGAGTCAGTCACTATAAAATATAGCACTGAATTTGGGTGAAAGAAAGGTGATGAAATGTGCCTGGAATAATACAGAGTTGGTTTTTCCCCATGTAACACATTTGCATTGTATTTTATTTTATACATATCTGAACCAAAACCAAAGCACCACTGACCTAAAATGAACTATAATTTCATACAAATGTATCTGTAATGAAATAGATTTGAGACTGAGAAACACTTTCTTTCCAATCACAACTCAAAGTAAAAGGGAGTACATGTTGCTATCTATTAATATCCTTTGAGCGAAGTGGTACTTAAAGAATAAAAATGGTCACTTTTCCCTTGTCGTAAAACATCAGCAAGTCACATAAAATATAACTGTTCCAGTCAGGCATTCATCACTGCTGAATTTTTGTGTCAGATTCTCTCAGCCTGGAATGTTTCTAATATGAATTTAGTTAATTTTGATAAAGAGAAATTCACTCAATTCACCTTAAAAAATGAACTAATCTAAGCTCTGGTCATACATGCAAGGCACAAAGCAATCTGTATTAAATTTTCACCAGAAAACAGTTACCAAATTTGATCTGGCAGAGTAAAGTCTCTCAGCACGAAATCATTGAGAAACATGAGAGGCCTTTTCTGGAATTTTATAATGTGGATGAAATTTTCTCTTTAGGAATAAACATTACATTTCATATACATACTTTAATAACTATAGAGATACGAGCCAAACATGGGGCTGACTACATACAAGCAGTGTAGTGAAGTGTCTAGGGTCCACGTGGAGTCAGATCAGACTGCCTGGTTTGGAAGCCATGCCTTGGAAGCTGCAATAAATTAAAACAGCCACTCGATCTCTCTAACACTCGGTGTTCTCAGCTGTAAAAAAGGGATGATGATAATAGTACCAACATCGAGGATTTTAATGAATAATAGATGAAATGACTATAAAATCTTTGGCGTAATGCCTAATGTTATTATTATTAAGAGCACAGATCCACACCTGGCAGGTATGGCAAACTGCCTGGTTTCAAATCACAGCTGCTATGAAGTACTGGCATTGAAATATTGGGCAAGAAACTTCATCTCTGTTGGCATCACATTCTACAAAAGGGGAAAATAATAGTAACTACTTCAAGAATATCAAATGAGGGTCGCCTGGGTGGCGCAGTCGGTTAAGCGTCCGACTTCAGCCAGGTCACGATCTCGCGGTCCGTGAGTTCGAGCCCCGCGTCGGGCTCTGGGCTGACGGCTCGGAGCCTGGAGCCTGTTTCCGATTCTGTGTCTCCCTCTCTCTCTGCCCCTCCCCCGTTCATGCTCTGTCTCTCTCTGTCCCAAAAATAAATAAACGTTGAAAAAAAAATTAAAAAAAAAAAAAAAAGAATATCAAATGATATGTATGAATTGCTTAGCTCAATACTGGAATACACTAAGATCTCAGAAAAAAATATATATACTTCATTATATCTTCCTGGTGGAATTTAATTATGCAAATAATTTAATAATCACACTGCAAATTTCTTTGTCATTTAATAATTATTCTCATAAATCCAAAACAAAGAATTATTCCATGCCTAGAGGGTCAGAAATATTTTTGCAGGTATGAATAGTGCAAGATTGATCAGGACAGGGATTTTTTTTAAGTTTATTTATTTTGCGAGAGAGAGAAAGAGAGAGCATGAGTGATTGAGGGGCAGGGAGAAAGGGAGAAAGAGGGAGAGAGAGAATCCCAAGCAGGCTGCAAGTTCAGAGCAGAGCCCAATACAGGGCTGAGTCTCACAAAATGTGAGATCAGGAGCCAGCTGAAATCAAGAGTTGGACACTTAACCAACTGAGCCACCCAGGTGCCTGTAGACAGGGATTTTAGAAATATTCCTTTTAGACCCATTCTCAGTGCTCCCAAGTAGTCCATGAATAGTTTACTTAAATTTCACTCTTTTCTAACATATTTTAGCTGCACAGAAACTAACATATTTCAAACAAGAAGTCTGGAAACAACCGGAAAATAACCAAGTAATGTGTGCAGCTATAGTTGTTTAAAGCATTCAGATACAAAAAGTATTATCAGGCAGATTCTCAGAATACTTTCCTCCTTGCTGAACTTTTTCACAGGAGCCTTCCCAGCAGCCACGCTTGGTAAAAGAGCCTGTTAACACTGGTCCCCTTTCAAGTCCAGGATTGTGTCTCACTTCCTGAACTGCTCTATCTAGACTGACACTGAAGAATGGATCCTCTTGTCCAGCAGGAACTGTCTGATGGCTTTACTTACCAATTAAAAGTAAAGTCTAGATGGAGGCTAAAAAAGTTTCTCCTAGGCCAGTAGGTATGGAGACTGAAAAGGCTGCCTTCCCAAATAAGACAGCCTTAAATTGGTGAGAAATACAAGCGCAAAGGTTGGAGCTACACAGGCTTTAGAGCCTCCCCTTTAGCAAACACTATTAATTGGCTAACCAAAGCCATTCTCTCCTATGCTGTCTCTTGCTATAGATGTTGGGAAACTAAATATTCACTTTTCAATCTCTTCTGTAGCTAGGAGTGGACAATGAGGTATAAGCAGAACACTGCTAAGGAAGTGCTAAGGTTCTCTAAAGCTTTTGCTTTTGTGATTAAACAAGACACCACCTGCCTGGTGCTGTCCCTCCCCTGCCCCACCCCCTTTTTTCTACCTAGAACATGAACGTGAGGTTGAGAACAGCAATAGCCTCCTGCAACCATGAATCAATCAACAAACACAAGGACCAGCTACTGGAGCAGGGCCACAACAGTGTTCTAACTCTAATAACGGAAATACAGAGTAAGGCATTATTCTTTTAAACATCAAGGCTAAGATGCCAGGATCGTCAGCCAGATGGCTGAAGTGGTATTAGATTTACGAAGGAGGTAGGTAACACAGTGTCAGATTCAATGATGGTCACTACAATGGCAACAAGGAGCCAGCTGCCTGAATTTTCAATACCAATATCCACATTTAGCATCATCAGTACCAATATCTCTGAATACTTAGGCCAATTATTTAATATGTATTTGAGAAAACAGATCTTAAAAGACTTGAAATGTTAAACTACCATGCAAATGTAAAATAGTTCTTTATTTTACTATATTTCAACTGAGAGGCAAATAAGGACTGTAAATCTTAATAATGACAAACTAATAGAACCGAGACAGGATAAGCAAAAATGTTATGCATTTCTTTGATTGAAGCATATATATAAGTATGAGTGTGTTAAAAGCAAGAATCCAAGTGAAAAAGTCATAAATTATAATGCTGAAGAAAGTCATGTTCCAAAATAAGACTTGTTTTCTTCAGCAGTCTGGATAACATTTTACCTTGTGTTCAAACTATCCATGCATGCAATGAATGCAGTTTAGTCAACCTCAAATTATACCCCATTTCTGATCATCTTGTAGAATAGAAGCTCAACCTGTGTCCATGGAAATGTAGCATCACATTGCAGGGCTAAGTAAAAGAAACAATACTTGGCATTTAAATGCATGAGGTACCTTTAAATTGACTCCTTTTTTATTTAAATATCTCCACCGAAAAACAGACTAAAATTTCAACTCATATTTCAGAAATTAAATCAACATGAAAATTCACCCTGGTCAATCACATATTCACCTCTCATTCTATAAGTTATTCATAAATTAACTGGTTCCTTTCTGAGTTTCTTTTCTTGAGCTCATCCTTCCCACTTCTTCAATTACAATTCACTGATGTAAATGAGTTTAATGTACCTGTACTTGAATTTATCACATCTTATGTTATCATTCCTCATCCTTAGAAAAATAAGGATCCTCCTATTTTTCAATTTTCCCACAATTTTCTCACAGGTCTGCATTTCATTTCCTACCATATGTTTGTCACCTTCTTCCAACATTTACTTCTACCTTCTACACCATCAATCTCTCCCTCTCTACTAGCTTTCTTCATTAGGGCTATAAATCCATTCAAACACAAACACAAACAAAAAAGCCCCAAATCTGCAAATGTCTTCTGGCTACCTATAACCTAGTACCTAAGGAACATCCCTTCTCTGCCATGCTTTTCAAAAGAGTAGATCCCTTGTTTCCAAACATCCCATATATACAACCATTGTGTGCTAATAAGTGTTTAGCAATCAGCTCCAATAAAAAAAAAATATGTGTTTATATATGCGTGTGTGTTTATTATAAATTTTACTAGTATAAAAGAGACATAGCACAGAATTTACACATAATAATGAAATATACAACATTCTTTACCTTAAATTCCACACAGACAACTGCTTTCTTTTTTTTTTCCAACTTGTTTCTTAGAAAATGCTTTCATTGATATTTACCAACTCTGGTGTGCTCTGACATGAATGAATGTTGGTTGATATTTTCTTTTACATTAATAAATAAGATGAAAGTGAAACAATGAATATGTATGTCAGAACTTCTCTTGCTCATCAATATTGGGAACAACTTCTCTGTTGAATTAGAGAATATTTTACGTATATGAAGAATATTTGGAAAAATATTTCTTCAATTTTTGTACCATTTACAATGCAATTGCTACATATCCAACATTCTTTTCAGTTTAGTCTGCATTATTAACAATATATCTATCCCTTTAAGTCTGGACAATCAGCACAACAAAATCTCACATTTGCAGCATTTGCCAATTTCCATGGTATCAATACTCTCACTATGGGAAATTTCAAGATACCAAAGTGAAGTCAGTGAACATAGACTCCAGAAGAGGTAGGCAGTAGGACAATTTTATATGGTACATCCATATCCAGATAAACTAGACAAAAATAACCTTAAGAGCATAGACAATAAGAGAATGTAGTAAAATAATTAGGAAGGATGAATTTTGAACATTTACTATACTGATTTTTTTTTTTAATTTTTTTTTAACGTTTATTTTTGAGACAGAGAGAGACAGAGCATGAACGGGGGAGGGTCAGAGAGAGGGAGACACAGAATCCAAAACAGGCTCCAGGCTCCGAGCTGTCAGCACAGAGCCCGATGCGGGGCTTGAACTCACGGACCGTGAGATCATGACCTGAGCTGAAGTCGGCCGCTCAACCGACTGAGCCACCCAGGCGCCCCTATACTGATTTTTAATAAAATGTCTTTAATTGTAATGATACATAATTCAGTTGACAGTAATGGCTATGTTTAACAACCAGCCTGCACCTTTGCTGAAAATTTAACAAGCTGGCTCTCACAAGTCAGTGTAAACCAGTTCCAGGTCACCAGTGCATGGAAATATGGCTTATACATACCTGCTCTTGCTAGAGCCAACACAGACTTTCCGTTACCAGTTCATGGGAGCTTTTGCACACCTGTCTTATTTGACCTCTCTGCCACATTCCCAACACTTTACACACACTGCCTTTCAACTACTTTCAACTTTCAACTTTCTTTCAACTACTCTGCCAAGGTTTTCCACATTCATCGTAGAACTTTATTCATTCACCATTCTCCTTAAACATTCATGTTATTCTAACCTCAGTCCCTTTTCCTGCTCATTTTGCAAACCCAGTCTAGGCAATCTCACTAATGGGTTTAGTTAAGCAACAATTTACCAATGACCTCAAATCTCTTTTAGCAGACCAGGCTGTCCTGCTAAGTACCAGAACGGATTGCACAATGCCGTATGAGTTAGGTCCCCTTCTTATTTATTTACTAATTAAGTAATGAGTTGGGTAATTATGTGTTTGTGTCTGTCTCTCCCACTAAGCTGTAAGCTTCACAGGCACCTGGAACATTGTGACTCTTTTCTTGCCATAGTCTCAGGGTCTAGCACATTATCTAGCACAGAGTAGCTACTCTGGGAATCAATAAAGGTATACGTTGAAATAAGCATTTCAAACTAAACAAGTACAAAACAGAGCTCAGTAAATGCCCCACAAAATGTGTTTCTCTCTTGACTCTCAATCATACCAAATGGTGCCAATATCTAACCCTGCCTCATCTGAAAGAATCCAAGACTACCCTTTCCCCTTATTTTTCTTATCCAGTCACTGACGACAATCTACCTTCTCATCACCTAAACAACTTGCAAAGCTTTTCCTTCTTCCTCACCATCACTCTTGCTACCTTAGCTTAGACTCATTCTTGCCTGGACCACTACAGTAGCCTCCTGAGCTCCCTGCCTCCTGTTTTCCCCTATTCCGACTCAAATTCATGGTACTACCAAAACAACCTCTTTACAAGGATGACTGTGGCCATCTCTGTTCAGTGGTCTATCAGTGGTGTGCCACCAGCTAGAGAAGAAACTCCAAACTCCATCCCCTAGAACTTATAAAGCCCTTTGTGGTCAGGACCTCATCTGGTTTCCCAGTCTCACCACCTTCCACTTTCCTAGGAAGCATCTTCACTCCATTTGCACTTACATGGCTGTAGTTCCCCACCCTCTTTCACATCTCTGGGCCTCTATACTTTGACTTCTCTCAACCTGGAATATCCTCTCTCTGTTCTCCACTTGGTGGTCAAGGCTCATTGCATGCTCTTTTTTTTTTTTTTTTTTTTTTACCTCCAACAAAGACCCCTCCCTCTCTATTTTCATAATGCTCTGACCCTTCTATGACTATATTTATCCCCTCCTATAATGATTACTTTTGAATATTTACTTCTCCCCAACTAGACTATGAACACTTGCCCAAAATTGACTATATCGACCACAGAGACAAGCACAGAGTAGGAATTCAGCACTCCTTGCAGGACTATGAAATGACAAGCCATTTATTCTGCAGAGAAAATACACAACTAAGTAGCTGTTGCCCCTTTTAAAACCATTCACCTTGAAAGTTATCCACTTAGTTTAATGATGGTGGCATTACTCCAAGTATTTTTGGAAGTCGACTTTCAGAACTGTCTGGGGAATGTTCTTTAAATTATCTCAAGTGAGGCCAAAAAAACATCATTCTGAACAGATATGAGGCCTAGGAGGAATCACAGCACAAGTGATACAATTCTCTGTAGAAAACGAGGAATGAAATATGTACCAGATCACATAATGATTGATGTGGGGGGACTAATAAACTGGCTCAAAGGTATATCTACAGAGAAAATCTCAAAAAATATTTTGAGCAATATTTTAATAATACTTTGTCATATTAAAGACATTTAAAAGTCCTTAAGATGATTTCTCTGATAGAGCAATATTAATGTGGATGTATAGTTATTGGTAACTTGCTTGATCCACTATATGAAGCTCTTTCAATTAACATTTCCCAAAAAACATCCAATGTGAATAGGTATCTAATAGAAACTGGTGATTAAAGAAATTTAATACACAGTATTAAACAAGGTTAAAAGGGTTTATTTACTCACAGACTTTTCAGAGATATTAATATCTTAATGTGACTCTCCATGACATCTATCTATGGTACACGGGGCTTATCAAATTCTTTTAACTTCATGATCTTTTCTTCTTGCAGATATTGTAGGATTAATGTTCCATATACTTTGAGAAGTCTGTTGTATGGAAATAGGTGCATCTTTAGAAAATATGACTTGTAATCTGAAACTATACTGATACCAAAAGCTACAGATGAGGTTACTGAGAATATATTCTAACTGCCTTATATAATGTATCTCATTTATCTTTACAACAGTCTTGTAGTATAGATAGTACTAGGATCCCCAAATTATAATTAAGGACAGAAAGGTTGAGAAAACTTAAGTAACCAGTCATATACCACACAGCTAGTTAGAAATGGAGACAAAATGTCACCCTGTCATGACCAACCCATGGGTCAAAAGCTTAACCTGGGCACTGAGTGGGTTCTGCACTGCCTCTTGGACTGAACACAAGCTCTCCTGGAATACACTGCCTCTTCATCATTTCCCTATTTCCACATGGCTAATTCCTACCTATTACTTTAAGGTTCATTTTATCTATTTTCCCTGGGATGCCTTCACTGCCAACTGACTAAAAATAACCATCCCCATGGTACCTTATTCCTTTCATGGAACTTATAAATTTACTGGCTTATACAAACTGCACATAGAGACCAAACTCGCACAGCCTCAGAAAAAAAAGCTTTTGACTATCTAACACATCCCAGACAAGAGAAAAGTTTATGGTCTAACCTCATTTTCATTGTTTTCTCAGGGTAAATTTGGGTAAATACCACAATAATAAATTTGAAATTCTGCTTTAAACATTTCAAAGTAGTTGCAGGAATATCATCCCATCTGTATCTCAACTTTTAAAGGAAGAAAACAAGTTATCTTTGTAAGTGGAAGAACCTGAGTTTTTAAAAAAGCTAAGTGGTTCAACATGCAAATCAGTCTATCCCAGAACAGTACTGCACACATAGTAGGTACTTAACCGATGGCTGGGTAAATGCTTGAGTAAGGCTAACTTAAATTCTGACACTTGTCACCCTTCAGCACTCCTTACACTCCGGTGTGCCACCTCCAGATGTAGCAGATACTGTTGATGCCTGCCCACATCCCGTGGCCATTACCACTCAAATGAATGCCCACAGACTTTCAACAGCCAACACTTTCATTTAGTCACCTGAGGGTTTTCTCCCCTCTCCACAGCAGGCTAGAAGCAGCCTCAACTAAGGAGTAACTGGTTCTGTGGTGTCTTGGATAGACAACTCTAAGGGATGCTTTCTTGCAGTTTCCCCCACCCCCAAATTAAGCTTCAGTTGCCCAAAATGGTAGCTGGCTTAATACACATTCTTTACTGACTGCCTTCCCTACCCCCATCCATGTATTCTTTGCATCCTAAAGAAACTACCTGCTCTCCAAACCTTTGTCTTAGAGTCGGATTCTGGGAAATGAAACAATGTAGGATAGGAAAGTATTTCTAGTTTTAAAAAACAAAGGTAAAGGGGCACCTGGGTGGCTCAGTCGGTTAAGTGTCCGACTTCGGCTCAGGTCATGATCTCACGGCTGGTGAATTCGATCCCCTCAACAGGCTCTGTGCTGACAGCTCAGAGCCTGGAGCCTGCTTCAGATTCTGTGTCTCCCTCTCTCCCTGCTACTCCCCAACTCATGCTCTCTCTCTCTCTCTCAAAAATAAATAAACATTAAACATTTTTTAAACAAAGGTAAAAAAGTCAGGGATCACTTATAAATAATTTAGTATAATCACATTTTTCAAAGAGAAAACATTAACCAGCCGCTATTTGTCACTGCACAGTGAAAACAATCCAAACTGGGAGTTAATGTTAGTACATGAATTTTAACTTATGAATTTTCTGACATGAAAAGGAAAGAAAGACTGCTTTGAAAAATACAGAAGACACTGTGAAAATCTGTTGGGCAAAGTGCCATTTTAATACCCACTTTAGGCCTTCCTAAAGGCCTAAAAATACCTTCCTGTTAGGCCTCTAACACCTTCCTCAGGTGCACAGGCTGAGAAAAGTAAAATTTCTCACATTGTATTAATCTATTCTTTTTGAAATAACTTTTTAAAGGTGGGGAAGAGAGAGAAGAGAGAGGAGAGATCAGGTTGTTTTAATAAAGTCATCTGATTACACAGGATTTCTTAAATGGCCCCAGATCTCTGATTTTCAGTATAGCAAATATAAGCTCTCTCTCCCATATGCCTACGTTTGATGCCACTGAGTATGCTCATTCATTCGTTCAAAATTTGACAAATGCTTTCTATAGAGACTTATGAGGATTTACTTGTAGAGATAGAAAAATGAAATACACACAGCTATCCCCAAGGAGTCCCCAATCCAGATAGTGAGACAGAAAAATGAACAGTTAGCATTCAGGATGACAATGGATGCTGAGGGTATTTGGGGGTCACGAAGGACATGCTCCTAATCCCCACAGGGTTGGAGGAATGGAGCGTGGAGTCAGCAAAACTGGATTAAGACTCTTATAAAATGTTTGCTTTAAAATATGGTTCCCCATACCTGGCCCACCAAATTTTATTTAAAGTAAAAAACTACAAAACATGAACTTAGAAACACAGTGAAGTTAAAGGAGCTTCTTTCTAGATTTTCTGGTTGCAAAATCTGGATAAGTGCAACAAAGTTAATGTCTTTTCATACTGTAGGGTGCTCCTGCTTGTTTCAGGAGGATCTACCTAATCCAGCAACAGTGATGTATAGGAAGGAACTCCAGAGGATGTGAGATCTTCACTGAAACTTGAAGGAAAATCAGGAATTCTCTAGATGGGCTGAGAGAGAAAAGAGTGGACAGAATTCTTCTGGCAGAAATGTGTAAATGGATAAGACTGAGAGATAGCACGCAACTCTTCCAACAGTTAGTAGATTCGTACACCGACACAAGGGGGAAAGGGGCAGGTAGGGGTGTGGGAAGATGAAAGGACTGGGAAAAGAGACTGGAAAGATCAGCAAAAGTCATGTCTGTTATGGTCTCTGATTTATTTTTTGAGGTATAATTCACATACCATAAAATTTACCCTCTGAAACTGTACAATTGAATGATTTGTTTAGTATATTCACAGAGTTGTACAACCAACAGCCCTACCTAACTCTTCATCACCCTCAAAAAGAAACCCATATGCTTTTGCGGTCACATGCCATTTCCCCTCTCCCTAGTCACTGACAACCACTACTCTATTCTTATCTCTGGATATTTCATTTAAGTGGAATTATACAAATGAGACCTTACAGAAGGCTTTATAAGTCAGGCTTCTTTCACTGAGCATACTGTTTTCATGTCTTATATATCAGTGTTTCATTCTTTTTTATGGCCCAGTAATATTCCTTTGTGTGCCTGTACCACATTTTGTTTATCTATTCACCAGCTGGTATACATTTGGGTTGTTTCCATGTTTTGGCTATTATAAATGGATAAGAACATTCATGTACACATTTTGTCTAAAAACGTGGTTTTAATTCCCTCTATATGCCTGAGGGAAGTGGAACCGCTGGGTCATATGGTAACTCTATGTTTAGTTTTTGAGGAACTGCCAGACTGTTTTCCAAAGTGGCTGCACCATTTTACGTACATACCAATGCTGGAGTCTGAAGTCATCCAGAAGTCAGGTGAGCCACTCAAAGTCTTGAGGCTGGTAATAGTTATACTAAAATTTTAATTTTAGAAAGGTCACTCTAGAAGCAGTGTGGAGAATGATTAAATAATTTGGATAAGAGGTATAAAAGTAATCTAGTTGCCTACTGCAAAGAAACCAGGTGAGACAACAAGATAGTCTAATTAGGATGATAATAGTAGAGATGGGGGAGGAAGTGAAATTGAAAAGGAAGAGGAAGGAAAGGGAAATCACATTTTTTTTTTTTCCTAGAGAGAGAGAGCACCTATGCAAGCATATGGGAGAGGCAGGAGACAGAATCTTAAGCAGGCTCCATGCTCAGCACAGAGCCCAACATGGGGCTCAATCCCATAACCCTGGGATCAGATCCGAGCCCAAATCAAGAGTCAGACACTTAGCTGACTGAGCCACCCAGGCACCCCAGAAAGGAAAGTGCCTCTAAAAATTATTAATTTAGGGGCACCTGGGTGGCTCAGTCAGTTAAGTGTCCAACTTTAGCTAGGGTCGTGATCTCACAGTGCTGACAGTCAGCTCAGAGCCTGGAGCCCGCTTAGGATTCTGTGCCTCCATCTCTCTCGGCCCCTTCCCTGCTCCCTCTCCCTCACCCTCTCTCAAAAACAAGCATTAATTTTTTTTAAATTTAAAAATGATCAATTTAAAACAAATTACACATGAAGGTGAGTATCATAAACATAAATGCCTAAAAGATCAGGCAAGAAAGGAAAATAAATAAAATACAAGATATAAGCAATAGGGAATGGTAGACACTATAACAAAGAGGAAAGAACACATCTAATCAAAAAATAGCAGCTATAACTCAGCTCTAACAACCCCAATGCTATGGGAAATGTAGATGTAGTAGTATTGTCCAATCTCCTTTGTCAAGAAAAACCAAACTGGGTTTCATGTTAAATATCCAGATTTTCAAATATGGACAATTAATGCAATGTTTCTTTAAATTCTGTGATATCAACAAAACATGCCAATGGCTGCAGTTTGTGATCTCTCCAGCATGAAGCGAAAGGAACAGTGAGCCAAGAAGCAGAGTGTGTGCACAGGGCAGGGGTGGACTGAAGAAGATCCTACAAAGGAGACATAGGAGAGAGCAGAAGCAGAGGAGGAAACTGTAATGGTGTGACATCACAGAGGCTCAGGGATAGATTCCAGAGAGGGGAGTAAGTAGTAAACAGTGTAAAATGCCAAGGGTGCCATTTCACACTAGCACTGAAAAGTGGACTTCAGGATTTGACAACTATGAAATACAAAATATTTTCAGGAAAATGAAAAAAAAAATCTGATGACTGTGAGCAAGTATAAAGCTGAATAATTTAGCTTTCTCTCACTTCTCAAACCTTGTTTTCTCCAAAAGTCAGCATAGGAACTACGGGCCCCAAATTTTTGTTTATGTTTCTCAAAGAGCCATCATTACTTATGTGGTCCTCTTCAGCTGATAGATACTGGACTAGTTCAATTTTTTTAATCACGTCCAAAGAACAAGTTTTAATCTCTGTGATGCATGATCACTTGCTCCTCTTAAGCTTGCACTTATAAAAATTCACTACCAACGACCTGTCTTATAAACAGACAAACAAAAAAAAAAAATTGGGAGAACAGTGTAAATAACTTTGCCTGTGTGTGACAGAGACGCAAAATAACAGTGGCTTAGATGAGAGAAATTTCTTCCTCATTCACATAAAGCTTGAAGCTGGTTTGGCAGCTCTGTCTCAAGAAGTCATCGTCACTGTCCCAGGCTTTTTAAAAACAATCCTGTTGCTCCTCTATCCTTAGAACGCTGGCCTCTTAAGGAGGTCTCAGAGAGTACACCACCATATCCACTTTCCAGCAAGTTAGAAGGGAAGAGACAGCTCACCCCTGTGCTTTAATGGCCCATCTGGAAGTCACTCAAATCTCTTCTGCTTGTTTTCTACAGCCAGAATTTTGCCACATGGCACAATTCCTAGCTGCAAGGGAGGCTGAGAAGTATCATCTTTATTCTGTGGGGTCTGATCCCAGCAAAACTTCAGAGGCTCTGGGTTTGAGGACGATGGAGAAAGGAGATACTGGGAGATAATTAGGAGTCTCCACCACAGAGTGGTATTTAATTTTCAAGATTCTGTTCTTAAAATTCTAGAAATAATTTATATTTTGGTTCAATTTTACAAGAGAATATAAATCTGGCCTAACCTTTATGCTTAAATACTGGAAACAGAGCAATGTAACATTGCCACAATTTTGGATTCATCGTGCTGGTATTTATGACAGTGCTGAAGAAAGTTAAAGTTAATTTTAATTTGTTCTTACAAAATTATTTTCCTAAGAATTCTAAAGCAACTCTAGTCTTCCTGCCATGCTTAACAACTAGCTTTCAAAAGACTACATTAAAACTCAAACTATAAAATACAAAAATCATTGACATATTCCTACAGCATATGGAACTATACCACCTCAAAGATTCTTTTAAATTAACACAGTCAATTGTGCCCTTACTGCCAGAAAATGCTTAAAGTAACAACATGCATGTACCAAAGCAAGATGTGCTCCTGAATTTTGTCACTCTATTCTCATATAAGTTCACAGTGCTATATTTTATCACTTAAATACTAGAGAAAACCAAAAATAAAATAGTTCAACAGCACATAGTTCACTACTTACTTGATATGTGAACATTCTAGAGGCCTACCCATGAACTACAGAATCTCCTAAATAAATATAAAAAGGAACTCCATAAAAAGTGATACAATTTAAAAGACAGCAATTTTTTAGCTGTTTTATGGTCATTCACATCCTATAAATTCAAGAATATATTATACACAAAGCTACCTGACTTTAATCCTTCTTAAAAAACAAGCTAATAGGATATACCACTTCCTTATAGTAGCATGTTTTATCCACTTAAAAATATGTAAATTATGTTTAACTAATTTAAATTCTTAATTTATGACTGGCTTGCCTTAAGAAGAATTTTGAATGGCTAGGGCAATGATTAAAATCATCAAGCATAATATGGGACATAACTGACCATTAAAAATTAATTTTTAAAATTAAAAATTCAGTATGAAATATTCATTATAGAAAGTTTGGGGGTGCCTGGGTGGCTCTGTCAGTTAAGCGTCCGACTTTGGCTCAGGTCATGATCCCACAGTCCGTGGGTTCGAGCCCCGCGTTGGGCTCTGTGCTGACAGCTCAGAGCCTGGAGCCTGTTTCAGATTCTGTGTCTCCCTCTTTCTCTGACCCTCCCCTGTTCATGCTCTCTCTCTCTCTGTCTCAAAAATAAATAAATGTTAAAAAAAAAATTAAGAAACAAAAGTTTGGAAACTACTGAAAAATAAAAAGAATGTCCAATAAACTGCATTAAAGTGAGTATTACATACTTAAATCATCTCCAAAGTTATCCTGACCAACAAGATTTTACATGGAAGAGAAAAATGAATGGAGGACACACACTTCTAATCAAGACAGAGCAACAGGGATGGGAAATGTACTCTGCTTGTAAAAATGAAAGTGCTGGACAAAATATATGGAACAGCAATTTTCAAGACACTGGATACCAGGCAATAATCCTTGAGAAATGGGAAACATAAGGCAAACCCTAAGAAATGGGAAAACTGATGACATGAGTACTATGCCTATTTCAGCTTCTAGATAATAGCTCAGGGAAGAAAAATCAAGACAGCCCAGCACAGCTCCTGAACTGAAGAGATGTACTTGAGAATCTACAGAGATCAGAGAAGCTAGAAATCTCCAAACAGAGTTCCAGAGGAATGAGAGCTAAACAGAGATATCTCCAAAGATTTGCAGATAACCCTCAGGTATTCCGCAAAGTACTGATCAGCACAATATATAAGGGAAACAACACAAGGCCAGGGAAAGAACCACAGGAAAGGACTACAGGGAATAGTACCTAGTACTCACTCAAGGTTGGGAATTGTGCCTGTTCCCACCAACCAGCCTGGAAAACCTTCTAATTCATGGGGTTAGGGTAAACCTGAACAAAATCTGAAAGAATCAAACTGTTTCCGTAACTATCTGCATCCCATTAAAAAAATACTTAAGATTTATAGGGATATAAAAATATCCCACACTCTACAAGGTAAAATTCACAATGTCTGTTATCCACCAAAAAATAACCAGGCATTCAAAGAAGTAGGAAAATATAACCCATAACAAGTAGAAAAATCAACCCAATAAAACTGGTCAAGTACTGAAAAGATGCAAGCAAGGTCATTTAATTGGTTATTATAAATCTATTCCATATGTTCAAAAAAGTTAGAAATAGTGACCAATATTTTTAAAACACCCAAATTAAACTTCAAGAGATAAAAACTACAATGTGTGTGATAAACAACAACAATAACAACAACAACAATATTAAATGTGGTTACTGGTAGTGAATCTGAAGACACAATAAAAACTATCCAAAATGAAACAGAGGGGAAAAAAGAATAAAAGAAGATAAACAGACCACCAGTGATCCTAATATACATGTAACTGGAGTTCCTGAAAGACGATAGAAGACAAAAGAAACCAAACAAATTTGTAAGAAAAGAGTGATGACATTCTTTTCAGATGTGATAGAAATCATAAACCCATAGGTCCAAGAAGCTGAATGAACCCAAATCACAAAAAAAAAAAAATGAAGAAAACTATACCAAGACACACCATAATCAAGTTTTTCAAAACCAGTGAAAAGGGAATATGTTTAAGGATGTGTTAGGTAGAAAAAGAAACAAAATTAAGGATGACAGCAGATTTCTCCTAAGAAACAATGCAAGAAGGAAAACAGTGGAGCAACATCTTTAAAGTTGAGAAAAAGAAAAAAAATACTATCAATCTAGAATTCTATATCAAAAAAAAAAAAATCTTCTAAAATGAAGGCCAAAAAAAAAGATGCTTTCCTATATACAAAAGCTAAGAGAATTCCTCACTAGCAGCCCTAAGCCACATGAAATGTTAAAGGAAGCCCTCCAGGCAGAAAGATGATACCAGATGGAAACTGTATGAAAAGCATGAAAGGAAATGAAGGAATGAAAGGAATGAAGAGCACTTAAAATGGCAACGACATGAGGAAATACAAAAGATTTGGTTTTATTATGTAAATATCTTTAAAAGAAAAATAGAACAGGATATGAAATAAAAATCTAATGTGTTTTCAACAGTTACTTGAAAACTATAAATTCCCCCAAGAATATTTCAGATCTGCTATTCTAGAGAAATTAAAACTGTAGCCCTTATTCTAAAAACCCACTCCATTTGGCTTACATTTTCCTCATTTGGCCTGAGCAGTCTTAGCATTACATTTTTGAATACACAAGTTGAATTTATTACCTTTGTTTTAATAAAGAAAGAGTAGTAAGGAACTCCAAAAGGATGCTCTTAGTAAACAAGTTAGCTCACACAGTTTGGCAATGGCTTTGCTGATATTTATAAGTAAAAGCAAATAACTATTGTTTTACTACAGTGTGAAACTCATCAAATGTTTACTTTAATGCAGGTAACTTTAAAAATTGAGTCAAACAGATAAGTAGATTAAAAATATATTTAGGGGCGCCTGGGTGGCTCAGTCAGTTAGGTGTCCAACTCTTGATTTTAGCCCAGGTCATGTTCTCAAAATAAATAATAAACGTTAAATTTATTTATTTATTTATAGTACAATTCACAAAACTTGGATTCACTATTTGATCATTGTTATTATCATCATAATTGTATAAGATGGTGTGAACCTAATGCATGATACACATCATTAAGTATTTTTAGAGAAAGGTTTATCAGCAAGGTTGGGACAGAAGATAAAAAGCAGTGCTAGCATCTCACCATTAAGAGGCGGATGAAAGCAATCAAGAGACTAAAGCATAATCGGCAATTCCTGAGTGCGAAATTCTATATATTGCTACTGAGTTTTCTCCTATCCTGTGAAATCTATTCAAAAGCATATCCACAGGTTCTCTCATTGAGTAGCCCTGCACTGGAATGAAAGTGAAAATAAAGAAATAAAACAAGATGTATCTCTTGGGTAAAGACGAAAAAGTAGGTTCCAAGATGAAAATTTAGAATTGACAAAACCACCTTGGAAAAGGGGTTAACTCAGCCATAAAGTATAGTTCACAGGCACTTGAGTGAATAACCCTGAAAAGCAATTCTGATGCATATTCAAATTTGGGAACTGCTAAGCTAGACTAAAAGAATGAACAAAGGCAAGTCTCCACACCTAAGTATGTGTGTTCAAATTCTGCCATATAAAACAACTATTAAATATCCAGCAGGAGAGAATGAATGGAAAATTTTAAAGTATTTCTACTTGCCAACAGAGTTTATTTCAATTTATTTGAATATTTAATTTCTACACCATTATATATTACTAGATTCAGCATTCTCTAAAGAATTAAATGAGACAATATATGTGAACATACCCAATACTGAAGTTCAATAACTATATGATGGATTTTAATCAAAGTCTTCTCTTGAAGTGCCACAAGTTGCATAAAAAACCTTGGCCACTTAGAGCAATTCCTGCCTTTCTAAATGGAAAATCCTGTTGTGTTGATTTCATGCCCCTGATACCAGCTTTGAAACGTGTTATGTTGGGATTACATCTTACATAAGGATTGAGTTATCATATGTTTAAGTGTGTATGATGCTACTTCATTCTTCTTCTCTACCAGAAAGGATAAAATGATAAGAAAAGCAAAAACATTAATAGAAGAAAAGCAATTCAGACATTTTTAAGAATGCAGTACCTTTAAAATCAGAATATCAGCAGACATTAATACATCAAAGACAGGGCATTATAAACACCATCTTATACAATGACGATGATAGTAACGATGAACAAATAGTGAATCCAAGTTTAAATGGTTTATTAGGAGAGACAAGGAAACCTGGGCCATTAGAAAAGAAAGTATATGTAAAGCTTATCTGGTAAACTGGTCAGTGTCAGGCCTCTAAACTAATAAGGAAATGATGAACACCTAAATCAGATGGTGGGATGACACACAATGTCATCAGTCCTTTGGGAAAAGAATGAAACCAATTTGATGGAATATACTGCCCTGTGTATAAAGTAATAGAGCATTAATTAATTAATTAATATAACTCATTTACCCAATAACAACAATCTCCAGTAACAACATCCAATTACAACCAAAAAATGTAGTGTTGGTGATGTGGGCAAATGAGTTTGAGAACGGAGGCCGCCTGAGCTGCCTACCAACCACATGGCATTATTTTATAATTAAAATTAAATAAAAGTAAATTCAGGCTCTCAGCCTGACTTAACTACAGTTCATGTGCTCAAAGGTCACACATGCCTAGTGACTATGATAACTGGAGAACAAGAGATACAGAATATTTCAATCACCACTGAAAATTCTATTAGACAACACTGATCTATAAAAGTGTTAAAATTGCCTTGTATATGAAACATGTGATCTAAAAGAAGACATGCACATACACACACACACACACACAAGTCAATAACACATCCACTCTTTCTTTCAGAACATTTACTGATCATTTCTCATGTAAAAGTTGCTGTGCCAGGCATTTGGAGTCTACAGATTAAAACAAAGTAGTCCCTGCCCTCAAGGGGGAGTTCACAGTGCCCTAGGAAATAACAACATATAAACAGTTGGTCAAACTGATTATAAGCAAATACTTCTTAGGCACCAACTGAGAAACGCACTTAGCGCTGAGGAATAAAACAAAAAACAGGGACGGCTGGGTGGCTCAGTTGGTTGAGTGTATGACTCTTGACTTCAGTTCAGGTCATGATTTCATGGTTCATGACTTTCATTGGGCTCTATGCTGGCATTGTGGAGCCTGCGTGGGATTCTCTCCCTCTCCCTCTCTGCCCCTCTCCTGTTCTCTCTCTCTTTCTCTCTCAAAATAAATAAACTTAAAAAAAAAGTAAGCACATTCTCTCTGCCTTCACAGAGTTTACAATCTAGTTAATAATACAACACAGAGTAAGATGTATAATATTTTAAGTGACAATATTTGCAATCTATGTACTTCAAACTGAAATCCATGAGTTTGATGTGGAATTCTGCTTTTGCATTTTGGGACACTAGGACAATGATCTAAAAGTGTAAAATAAATATGAATATATTCTAATTAATTTCTGAATAAGTATCTTAAAATGAAATAATCACCATGAAATTTTCATGCTATTGGTGTTCTCAATCATGCAGGTACTAGGTGAAGACAAATAGCATACAGTTTGTTAAATAAATAAAATCTGATAAGAAAAAAAGATGAGGATTAATTGAGTCATTATAGAACACATGGTCAAGGGATCCAAAAGTACCTGCACTATAGTGGTTAAAATCATCATCGTGTTTGAAGGCGACACAGCATGCTATCTCTGGGGAGTTTCTACACAATCTGTTCACCATTCCTACAATCTTTGGATATGGCTCACACATTTGATTTAGAATTCAAAAATTTTACAATGCTGATCACATTTTTAAGAGAACAAAAAGGGATTATAGAGTACTCAGGTGATACTTCATTAAAACTGATTTGAAGATTATTCACTTGGAGAGTTTTGTTCATATATGAAGTCTGATTACCCTGAACCAGCAAACAAAGCCTTGAAGTTACTACTGTGGATTTTCTTTTTTAATTCATTTTTTTCAAAGGATACTTTCTGCATGTATATTAATATAAAACACAGAAATGGATTAAATAAGAACAGGATCTGAGGCTACATCTTTATATTCTTAAATGCAACACTGGCAACGTTAACTTCAGCAATACATCACTTGTCACAAGTCAATCCAGCTCTTCTTAATTTCATCGGGTCTGTTGTGGACATTTAATGTTAGCTTGTTGGTTTTCGTTTTATAAATTGTGAAATCTACAAGTAAAGATGTTTGTACTTTATTTTATGTTCCCACATAGTTACATAAAATGTTTAATAAGAATAACTTAGGTTCATACTGTAGAGACCAGTAGCCTCAGCTAAAATCAGACTGTTCTTCCGCATCGTGTTTTATTTAGAAGGGTGTTCATCACGAAGCCAGACCGCCTCTTCCTTTCTTTCCAAATAGGTATGAGAGGCTATAGGTCTCTAGTGGGCCACCGACGAATTGCAAAGAGACCACAAAAACTATGTAAGTCATACATTAAGTATATCACTATATCTCAGAAGTATAAAAATGCTATTCTGGGCAATAAAATGCAAATTCCTTTAATGGCTTTACTCATACAGTAGCCTTTCTTATTATGGGTTTTTAAAATCAATTAACACTAAAATTAACTTAAAGTCTGTGTAAACCACTGCCAGAGCCCTAAATTACTCTAAGAATTCAGAGAAGAACGAGATCATTGTCAGCTGCAGTAAGCATCACAACAGGGGAGGAAAAGAAGTTGGGATTAGGTGGAAAGGAGCACAGAGAAGGTGCACCTCCTAATGGGCACACTTTCCAAATAAAACCCCAGAGGAGTAAAGCTCTGATTGTGGCTAAGAGATAAGCTACTGATAGTTCTGGAAGTGGCAGGTTCAGAAAATGCATGGAGAATCCTTGGCTGAAAGAAACTTGTGCTATTTAGTACTCCTTCAATTGAAAGAGACAGAAACTCAATTTATGTATAACTTCTTGCTCACATAACATAAAACCACAAAAACAGTAGTAGAATGGCCTCAAGAATGACTCGATGCTGGAACTGAAACATTGTTACTGTTTATTCCCTACAACCTTCTTACCCCCTCCACATATACACATTCACATCTTGACTTTTCTTTACATGTCAGGCTGGTTGTTCATTACGTAAAACCTAAGCCACTTTCTAGTTCTAAGTTTAGGGCTTATATCCTTAAAGCCATACAGCAAGGAGTGGCAAGAATTAAAAATGAAAAGGTAATAAATAGAGGCTAGGTCCAGACTATGAGAGAATCTGCATGCCATGCTAAGGTTTTTCAGCTTTTAGAGTCAAATCTGGCCGAGGCTACGTTAGAACATCTAAATCCTATATGAAAAAATAAGCGTACTTCAAAGTTTCCTGAGCTATAACTTGCTGGGGATTAGTTTCTTGTATTCGACCCTAATAAGCCATAGGTATGCACCTGATAGAATACAATCCAATCAGAAAGCTGCTTTAGGGTATTCAGTTTAAAGTGTTTACATTCTGACTTGAATACCCAGGGAAATCTTAAAGTCTTCCTCATACCATGCTGGGATGGAGGGTACAACTCTGTAAAATTAGCAGAATACAGATGAGTCCCATACTGAGCTTGTATTTTGCAGTAGAACAGCAAGGGGATCTGAGCAAATGATTCCGATCAATGGAACTAGATCCATTTAAAGAAGAGATTTAAGTACATAAAACAGAAGGAAAAAAAAGCAGAATATCTATGAATAGAATTCAGAGGCACCACAGAGTAGAAAGGGGGACTGAGTAATAGAAGAACAAAGGAGGAATGTCTCAATAGACTTTTCAAGTAGATCAAAACAGTTGCATCTACTGAAAAAGCTACAGAAAGAACCCTATGGTCAAAGAGGCAATGAAAATTCATAATGTTTCCTAATTGAATTTAATAGAAATCTACATATAGGAGAAAAAGGAGACACAGAGCTTTATATTTCTGCCAAAATGATAAGTAGAAATAAAAATATACAGCCTCCACTCCACATTCTTACTTTTAGATGGAAGACAGACCTATAATCTGTACTTCCTGCTGGGAAAAAAGAAGGCATGATACAGCACACTCTCTCACTCCTCTGTTTAACCCTCATACTCCAGTATCCAGTTCTCACAAGATGAACGAAGGAACCCAAGAGCAATTATAGTGCTGACATTCACTTCAGTGGGAAAAACAAGCTTTCCCTTGGAAGCCTCACTTACTGATTGTGAGTACAGGATGTATAAGACCATGGGCTTTGAAATCAGAACTAGATTCAACTGGTCCCACCCATATCTGAATGACCCTTAGCAATGTATTTAACCTTTCAAAGTCTCCATTTCCTTGGGAGGGAAGTGGAGGTGGCAGAACTAGGAAAATTGGAACTCAGTGGCCAGAGATGAGATGCAGATTGGATAAAATCATGCCTGCAAAGTGCCTGAAACACAAGCTGTACTCAATAGACCTCCATGCCCCTACACAATACCTGACATTCACTGGGCCCCAATTGTACAATGGATCTGAAATGGTCTCTGGCTCTGTTCTCTCCTGAAAAAGAAAGGGAGGGCAAGCTGCAGACCTCCAAATCACATACTGGCTCCAGGCACGGACGAGTGGCAGTAGTCCTTCTCTTTCATATGTGGAATATATTAAGCGCTAATGAAGTCAATTCCTAGACTAACATGCCTCCTAGGGATTCATCTTTTTAAAGTCTTCTACTCCTTTGTTACCACCATTCCTAAATGGAACCTCATTACCCCCATTCTCCCAAATTCTATTAAGAGTTTTCTTTCTAAGGAGCTGCAGGACTCCAGCTACTCTCCAGTTAAACCCCATCTCCAGTCGGTCATCATGCCTCTCCTGGTCAAAACTTTTGACATTTCATTAAGTAATCATTTGCTCACATTTTTTATCCTTCTTTCCAGCAGTAGACACTTGTCATCCTTTTGGGCCATGAGCAACCAAACCACATTGGTATATATGAAGAATGCTCTGTCTTATGACACAGAGCCCATCTTCTATTATAGAAGCTGGTGTGCCAACAGTGTCCGCAATAATATCTCACAGAATTGGTTCTGAAGACAGATTTTGAGCACTGTTTTTGACTGAGTGGCTTCTAAGCAAGGTCTGCTGACTATTCCAAAGATTCAATGGGCAGGGTGCCTGGGTGGCTCAGTTAGTCACAAGTCCAACACTTGGTTTCAGCTCAGGGCACGATCTCGCAGTTCGTGGGTATGAGCCCCACATCCAGCTCCACCCTGGCAGTGTGGGGCCTACTGGGGATCCTCTCTCCCTCATTCTCTCTCTGCACCTCTCCTGCTCTCCCTCTCAAAATAAATAAACTTTGAAATATACAAAATTTAAAAAAGATTCAGTGATTCATCCTAAATGACCTCTAGCGAGTCATGCCACTGTGTCATCCCCTCCCCTTAAGTTTGGGTAGAACATATGACTTGCTTCTATTCAGCAAAATATGGCAAAGATGAGTGATGTCATTCCCTTGATTAGATGATGTTTTGTGACAAAAATGATGTCATGTCACTCCCATATGTTATAAAAGATTGTCTTATCACACTGAAGCAACAACTCTTCCTTGCTGGCTTTGAAAAGTAGGCTGCCATGTTGTAAGACTACCTGAGAGGGTCACATGACAAAGAACAGCAGGCTGCCTCTAAGAGCTGTGAGTGGCCCCGGACAACCAGCAGGAAAATAGAGACTTCAGTCCTACAACCACAGGAGATGAATTCTTCCACTAATCTAGGAAAGCTGGAAGCAGACCTGATCCTAGGTGAACCTCTCCTAGGACTGCAGGCTTAACCAACACCTGGTGAGACTCCTGCACACAGGATGCAATTGGGCCATGTACAGCAATGAAACTGAGATAATAAACATTTGCTGTTTCAAGCTGCTAAGTTTGTGGCAATGTGTCCAAAGCAACAGAAAACAGAGTCGATATCTTGTAATACATTTATTTAATTCTTAAATTAACTAAAGTTAGTTTCAGTGACTTGCTGCCAAATATCTTGAGTGATATTTGAGTGAACCAAATTTTATCCTTCCTTCACTGGCCAAGTCAAATTCCACTCATCACAGTTCCATGCAAACTAGACTACTCCACACTAATCTCCTTATCATATATTCTGTAGAAATGGGAAGAAAGTACCATTTCCAGCAATCCCAACTCTTCTCAATCTCACCAGCAGCATGCTATACTCTCCCTAGTTAGCAAAGAATATTAAATATGGGTTGCTTTCCTCTCTTTGAGGCTCTAAACAGAATAACCTATAGTAAAGGGCAAACCACACTTGAATAATTTTTTTTTCCAAATTTCACACTTAAAACATTTTGATGAACTCCTATAAACCAAACATTTAGAGAAAGACAGTAAATAAATAAACCTAATGAAGTAGAGAGTTCCTGATACCCTCTCCTCATTAGAAAATGCTGGGGTGCCTGGGTGGCTCAGTTGGCTGAGCATATGACTTCAGCTTAGGTCATGATTTCACATCTCGTGAGTCTGTTCCCCACGTCAGGCTCTGTGCTGACAGCTCAGAGCCTGGAGCCTGCTTCAGATTCTGTGTCTCCCTCTCTCTGCCCCTCCCCTGCTCTTTTTCTCTCTCTTTCTCTCTCTCTCTCTTTCCCTCTCTCTCTCTCTCTCTCTCAAAAATAAACAATTAAAACAATTTTTTTTAAATAAATAAAATGCCTGAAAGTATTTTCGTCAAATACATGAAGCTTGCCAAACATTACATATTGCTATTGTCTATGAAATTACAATGCTTTCTTCTGTATCCTGGATAATGTATTCCACTTTTTAATCTAACAATACAATATCATAAGTCTTGGCTGTTACAAATCATGTGGGCAATTACCCTGAAAAAGTCTAGTGAGATTTGAAGAAGAGGGAATTTGGAAAAATGAAAAAAAAAAAAATGTCATGAGTACCTTCTCCACAGAAGAACAAATTGTGGGGCGCCTGGGTGGCGCAGTCGGTTAAGCGTCCGACTTCAGCCAGGTCACGATCTCGCGGTCCGTGAGTTCGAGCCCCGCGTCGGGCTCTGGGCTGATGGCTCAGAGCCTGGAGCCTGTTTCTGATTCTGTGTCTCCCTCTCTCTCTGCCCCTCCCCCGTTCATGCTCTGTCTCTCTCTGTCCCAAAAATAAATAAACGTTGAAAAAAAAATTAAAAAAAAAAAAAAAGAACAAGTTGCTATCCTTTTTTTTGTTTTTTGTTTTTGTTTTTAAATCTGATTTAGCTAGATACGAAGAGAAACTGTCTACATGAACAGAAACAACCAGATAATTGCATAAACTCTCTGTTCACTTTGATTTCGTAAGTTCAGCCAAAGAAGCAGAGCTAATAAGAGAAGACAGGTGTTCTAACATCCAGAAAAACATGATCTCTAATCGATACTGGCTGGCTCTGGAGTGGACGGTCCATTACTGTCCTCTGTCAATATTCTATCTTCTCAAAAATCACATTCTGATTCTCTCATCAGTGAGCCTGATGATCTTCAAGCCTGATGACCATAGTGATAAAATTCAAAGCAGCTTTGACCATTAAAAGGATGGTATATAATTGATAAGGCCAGGCCAGTGGGGACAGAGAAAAGTGTGGCACATGAAAGGATGGTATATAATTGATAAGGCCAGGCCAATGGGGACAGAGAAAAGCGTGGCACATGGACTGACTGCAGGAATGAATAACCCTCAGAGGTGTGTGTTTGTTTTAGCACTAACTACTGGGGTTGCGGTTCTCCCCCATCAGTAGACAACAGTAAGGCTCATTCCCTTATGACTATACTGATAGATATAAAATCTGATCAGCATATCCACAAAGCTAAGCACTTTGAAATCCAGGAATGTATAAATTTATGAAAATATCATTTAACACGGCCATGGGAGCAGCATGCTATTATGAACAGAACACAGGAAATACAGATGTCACCCTCAGCTTCACAGTAATTCACTACTATGTGACCTTGGATCTAACAGTGTACCTGCTACCTTCTTCTGAAAATGAGAACATTATGTCTTCATACCTGCCTCTCAAATGTTTTGAAGAATATCTGAGAAAGGTAAGCATTATAATAATAAGATAGGAAACAATTGTACATTTCTGCGGATGTATGCAGTAAAAATTAAGTATGACATCTTTATTGAAAGGAAAGGACTTCAAACAATAAAAGTCCCTGCCAATTTAAACATTAATATAATTACATTCTAAAACAAAAAACCCATTGAAGCAAAAATAAAAAGTCACATTTGAACGTAATAAAAAATGTCCATAACTACAATATTTCACTAATGAGAAGGTACAGATGCTACATACAGAAGGATTTTATGATGTCCATATGTTTCTCAACTGAGTCTCCTTGTTAGCTATTTCTCCATATCTCTATTTAAGAATAACCTACACCTTCCCCACTGAGCAGGTGTAAATTGCAGTATAATATGTTGTAATATTTAAACAAATTCAAGATAGAAGCAATTCTAATGAAAAGAAATGACAGCTACACAACCCTAAAACATCCTTAGATGTTGATATTAATACAAATCCGAACTATGTGTATCACTAGAACTAGTTAATTAGACAACTTATATGGTCAGTTGGCTTTATCATTTAAAATTCCTAAAAACCCAAATATTGTCTAAATATACCCCAAATACATATAATAAGTAATTATTTATATTCGTGGCAGTAACTTCATAAAGCAACTGTCTACCATATTAATGGGCATCGTAATGGTCATAAAACACTCAATCATAAAAGCCTGTTACAGTGTATAAAATTACCTGTTTAATTTCAGAAGGGCCATCTTTATTTTTAAAGGATGTCAGTTTAATATGCCAAACTCTTTCTAGCCAGAGTGTTTGGTCTGACTTCCCAATGAAGGCGGGCCCAACAGGCTGAATTGCAGAGAGAAACAGAGAAAGACTGAGGTTTAAGAAAAAAAAAAAAGAAAAAGAAAGAAAGAAAAAAAAATCATTCCTTCCTAACCATAAACTGGTACTTAATTTAAAATACTTAATTCCTTCTGCACAATCCTATGTCCTATGTGCACCTATGTCCATTCTGAATGGAGACGTTCAATTCAGGAAGACAGATGGGAAAGCATCTCTCTCTAGCTGGTAGCTTAATATCAAAGGTCAGACTCAAGATTCCAACTCTACTTGCACCTGTTTGTGACAGAAACATCTATGAAAACATTCACTCTTTCCCCACATGGAAAATGACATATTCCAAGAAAATGCTCTCTTCTTGAGATGTGCCCCACTCAAACAAAATGGATGAAAATAAATTACAAAAAAAGTTTTAAAACTAACTAAATTATTTGTCCTCCTGGAAATACAATATTCTTATTAAGTAGCTTAAATGCAAATGCTTTCCAGAAGGCACATCAGTGATTTGGTCTTTGGGTAATTAAATTCGTGCAAACTGGAATAGTGGTTTAAAAGGAAAAGGAGAACTAATTATTTGTGGCAAAAAGCAAATATATTAAACAAGTTTTCAGTCACAATAATTTCCATAATAAACATTCAAAGTACCATAGAGTAGTTCAAAAGATATCTTTTCCAAGCATGATATTTTAATTGTCCTCATTTACTAACTGCAACTTATTCTGTGCTGTTATTAATTACAGGATTTAAAAGATTTGCAGCACATCAGAAAATAACATCCAGACCTTTTCAAATGTCAAATTGTTTTCTTTGCAAATAATTTAATTTTTTTCTTTAATATGACTTCTCTATGTAGTTACTCCCTTATCCTAGCTTTCAAGGATGCTTGCAAGATTTGAAAACATGGACTGTACTTTAAATACCTTTAATTCCTAAATTCTACCCTTTATGAGAAATCTCAACAAGCCAAGATTATTTAGTTGTATGAGCATTGGTATATCCTTTGGGGAGAATAATACTCTTCACTTCCTTTTCCAGTTGAAGTTCAACTTTTTAAGCCCTTCTTACCTCACTCCCACATTTTGCACACACACACACACCCACACACACACACACACACACACAGGTACAATACGTGTGTAATGGCACATATGTAGATAGCCCATTTCTCATAGATTTCAAAATGTTATGGTTACTTAACCTAAAAGTTCCTTTTAGGAGATAATACACACCTCCTGGCAGGGAAAACAAACTGGAGAGATCTTCCTGAAACTAGAGCGTGGGAGACTCACTAGAGAATTTCCAATTCCATACCACCTGAACCGCGTCCTCAGCTCCCGGCTGCAGGCCACCTCTCCTGACTACCGCGCCTCGGATCTGGAGAGCAGCTCAGTCCCCCTCGATCACAACAGGAACGCACAGGCCTCTGACACCTCACTGCGGATAAGTGGGAGATGGCTTCAAAGCCAAACGGTGCCCGCTAGGCACTCAGGGAACGCCCCCCCCCCCGCCCTGCCCCGTCGCCTCTTCTCCTTCCTATCCCCACCGTGACACCCTCCAGGCATTTAATTAACCAGTTTACCTTAGTGAGTTTACGATTCATCAATCTCCTTCTACTAGCCATCCCCCAGGCTCCGGAACTTTTCTTAAAGCCCAGAATTCTGATGTGTAGTCATGGAACTGAAGTCCCCCCCACGAAACATCAAAGGTACCCCCACGAAGTATTGCTCCTTTCAAGCAACACGTTGGCTGTACAAAACTTTTCATTCATAACTCGGCTCCAGCATAAACTGGGTGTGTGTGTTGGGGGAGGAAAGGGGGGGGTGTCATGTCACCGACCCCTCGCCTGGGCTTGAGTAGCCAATGTCTTTTTGCCCAGCAGAAAAAAAGATCACCTGGCGCCGAACTTACGACAAAGGTTCCCGTCAACCCACCACAGCCTCCGGGTTTCGAGGTGCAAGACAAGCTGTGCCGGGGTCTGGACTGGGATGCTGTTAACCTGGGGAATCCGAGCCGGCAATACAGCGGTACATCCGGGGGGCGCTTGGCCCCCAATTCCCAGGGCTTCCCCCGGCACCAGCCGGGGACCGGGCTGTGGTGCCACTCACCTCCGCCCGCTCCTGCTGAGGCTGTCGCGCCCTCCTTCGCCCCACGTCGGCGACCCCCTAACTTCTCCCCCTTCTCCAAACAGCCATCTTTCGCGGAGAAGAGAATGGCGAGGCAGAAGCGAAGCGGGGATTGAAAGTTGACTCGGGGACCGCCGCTGCTCCGCCAGCAGGCACTTACCGGCCGCGACAGGCGCCTGAGGAGGAGACCGCCGCGAGGGTGGCGGGCGCGGCGGGGCCGGCTCGGTGCGCGCTGCGCGATGTGCGGGACGCGCCGCCGCCGCGGCCGCCGCTCGGGGGGCGGGGGGAGCTCGGGAGGGCGGTGCGCGCGGCAGCGAGCTGTGAGCTGCGAGCTGAGCGGGTGGAGGCGCGCGGAGGATTTACTAAAAATAGCAACTCTTTGGGAGGAGGGGGGGCGGAGGTGGGAGGGAGACGGAGAGGCCAGGCCCCAAGCCCCTGCGCGGCCGAGGCTGGGCGGGGCCCGGTGGGAAGGGAGGCAGGGCCGGCGGCGGGACCGCGGGCCCAGGCTCTGGAGACCCGCAGGCCCGGGACCCGCGAGCCGGGGCGGGGGAACAAGGAGTGCGGGAAAACCTGGGCGCGCGGCCGAGGCGCGGGGAAGGACGCGCGGGAGGCAGCAGGACCCAGAGAGCCGCCTAGGGCGGCGTGGAGGACCAGCGATTCCTCCCCTGGGAAGGACCGGGTGCCTGAGAAGACTTGGGTTTCCGAAGCGATACACGCCCACGCGAGGCGCAAGGTGACGGTCTGGCCACCCGCGCTCCTCCCGCAGGGCCCCTAGGCTGCCCGGGGCCGTGACCCAGGACGGTGCGGGAAGGAGCCAGGCAGCCGCCGTGCCCGCCCCAGCTCGGGGAGCCGCGGCCGCTCAGGTGCGCGCCACGCAGACCCCGCGGGTCCACGTCTCTGCCACTTCTTTTTGAGAGAAGGGAGCGTTTTGGGGCGGTACCTGGAGCGTCCCCACAGACGCTTGCAGCTTAGAGAATCATTCAAGGAAATTTTAAGAGAAAACGCTACATTGGGGGGGGGGGGAGGTTAAAAACGAATGGGAAATGGGAGGAAATAATGGTGATTGCTATTGGAAACATGACTTAGTTTGTGGCGTTTTAAGGCTGAACAGAGAGCACCATCTGTTCTCAGACCAACCCTGAGGGAGGGGAGGCAGAGTTAGTAGGTCCGAGAAGTGACAAGGTGATCCCCTTCAGTGGTTAATATTTTTACTTTGCAGAGCTGGGTTGTCTTTTTTTTTCCTGCTATAACTTCGTCTATTCTGGTATCACTTACACCTATAGAATCCTTTATATATGGAGTAGAAACCTGAAGGATGTTTTCAAAAATTGTAGTCCTACACATACTTATCTAATGCTAACATTTAATCTTTCAAAGAGGCTAATATTGTAGTGTATATAATGTGACTCTCAAACGAATCAAAGCTAGTGTCTCTGCATGTACATTTCTGTTTTCCTCTAAGTCAGCTAAAACGCTACTGGCTCATAGATTAAACGGATGTAAAGAACAAGAGACACTTAACCTAGTGCCCTCCTTTTCAGAGAAGAGAACAGAGATCCAGAGGCGTGATGTGATTTGGCCAAGGTCTCAGTTAGTGGCCAGTGGCTGGGTTTAGTTTAAATTCTAGTATTGAAATTGAACTGTCAATGCAAAAAGACCCGGATAACTCAGAGAAACCAGTACGGTGTCTAATTTAAAATAGTTCAGCCTTGGGGCACCTGGATGGCTGAGTCAGTAGAGCATCTGACTCTTGATTTGACTGAGGTCATGATCCCAGGGTCGGTCGTAGGATGGAGTCCCACCCTGGGGTTCTGGGCTGAAGGTGGAACCTGCTTAATATTCTCTCTCTCTCTCTCTCTCTCTCTCTCTCTCTCTCTCTCTCTCTCTCCCCCCCTCCCCCACTCCCCTACTCACTCTCTCGGTCTGTCTCTCTAAAACAAAATTTTAAAGAAGTGAGAAAATATTATCTTTAAAAAATAAAATAGTTCAGCATTTATAGTAAAATGAAGGCATGTTGTGGTTAGATTTAAACCTCACTTTGCTCTAATGAGGAATTCATAGTACAAGGGTGGTCAGCTAGCTTTAAATAAAAAAGCCACTATCCTAAGGCTGCTAGTGCTAACAGCTTGCTCAACTTTCTGTCTACACTAGGGATTCTGTGCATCAACAGGATGAATCTTGATAATGGGATCTCATTAGTGAAATGGGTTGTGTTGACTGTTGACTAAAAATATATTTCAGAGAAACTTCTCATTCACCTATGGACTACGCATAAGCAGGTATAAACATCTAGTGACCTTTAACCTTTACTTTCCAAGATAGAGTCCTTTCTGAAATGGTCGAGTGGCCAGACTTTTTTTTTTTTTGGATGATGATTGTGTTTGGCTACTACTGACTCAAAGGAAAGCAATTATCCCTGTCTTGTCTCTCAAGAAAACCTTTCACATAAAGTGTTTGTTGAAACACACACACACAAGATACCTTTTGAAGCACAAAAAAAAGACAAATATGCTGGGATTTCACTAGATGTTTGTGTAATAAAAGTATGTATGGCAGAATTATAACCAAAATTCATTTTCACCTTTTAGGGAGCTGGTACAGGGCATAGCTGACATTCACCATCTCTAATTATTTATTTTTACCACATCTAAGTCATTTGACAACAGGGAGCTGAATTGCTCATGATTCTCTTAGATATTTCCATGATAACTTTAAGCAAGGCATTTGCTAGGTGCTACTGGAGATTCCAATATTTTAAGATAACATTTTGTAAGAAAGGTTATAGTTTCTTTTAGAAGTCCTGATGGGACTCCCACAGCTTTCTGTTCAAACCTAGCCTTCATGATGCAGTATTACATTGTTTTTTTTCTGGTTTTAGGCTCTCCTCAACACAGAGGACAGATAACTTTATTCACGTTTTTGTAGGTTTTTTAAGACTATTTTTTAGAGCAGTTTTAGATTTATAGAGTAATTGAGAAGCTCTATGAAGTTTCCATATATCCCCCCACATACACACATAATTACCCATTATTAACATCTTACATTAGTATTGTACATTTGTTACATATGGTGAATTAATATTGAGACATCATTAACTGTGGAGTCCATAATTTTTCACTTTTCCTTAGTTTTTACCTAATGTCCTTTTTCTATCTCAGGATCCCATGTAGGGATCCCACATTGTCTTTAGCGGTTATGTCTCCTTAGGCTGTTCTTTGCTGTGGTAGTTTCTCAGACTTCCCTTGTCTGTTGTGACCATGACAATTTGGAGCAGTGATGATGAGCTCTATTGGAGGATGGCCCTCTAGTAGAATTTGTCTGATGTTTTTCTCATGTTGAGACTTGCATTATGGATTTTGGGAGGGAAATCACACAGGTGAAATGCCCTTTTTAGCACATCATATCAAGGGTACATACTAGCAACATGATCTATCACTGCTGATGCTAACCTGGCTAAAATAGTGTTTGTCAGATGTCTCCACCATAAATTTTCTTCTCCCCTTCCTGCACTGTATTCTTTGGAAGTAAGTCACTATGCGTAGTCCATACTTTAAAAGTAATTTAAGGAGCGCCTGGGTACCTCAGTCAGTTACTCCTCTGACTTCAGCTCAGGTCTTGATCTCATGGTTCACAAGTTCAAACCAGGTCGGGCTCTGTGCTGACAGCTCAGAGCCTGGAGCCTGCTTCGGATTCTGTGTCTCCCTCTCTCTCTGCCCCTTCCCTGTTTGTGCTGTCTCTCTTTCTCTCAAAAATAAATAAACATTAAAACAATTTAATAAAAATAAAAATAAATACAAGTAATTTAATTAGGGGTTCCTGGGTGGCTCAGTTGGTTAAGCATCTGACTTTGGCTCAGGTCATAATCTCCTGGTTTTTGAGTTCCAGCCCTGCATCTGGCTCTCCGTTGTCAGCAGGGAATCTGCTTTGGATCCTCTGTTCCCCTCTCTCTCTGCCCCTGCCCCACTTGTACTTGCGCGCGCGCTCTCTCTCTCTCTCTCTCTCTCTCGGAAATAAATAAAATATTTAGGGGCACCTGGATGGCTCAGTCAGTTGAGCATCTGACTTCAGCTCAGGTCATGATCTCCTAGTTCATGAGTTCCCCAGCCCTGCTTCCGGCTCTCTGCTGACAGCTCAGAGCCTGGAGCCTGCTTCACATTCAATGTCTCCCTCTCTCTCTGCCCCTCCCCTGCTGGTGCTCTGCCTCTCTGTCTCTCTCAAAAATAAACATTTAAATGAATGAATGAATGAATGAATAAATGAATAAATAAATAAATAAATATTTAAAAATAAACAATAAAAGTAACTTAAATAACTTTTAATATTCTATGCATGTACATATTTATTTGATTTACATTATTCATTTGGAATTCTTGTGCATTCATTTACACATTTTTCTCCAAGGATCACAAGGACACTCCCTGCTCATCACAAGGGCACTCATCACAAGGGCACTCCTTGTTGATGCATAGGGGCACTTGCACCCAATGTTTATAGCAGTACTTTCAAAAATAGCCAAATTACAGAAAGAGCCTAAATGTCCATCAACTGACAAATGAATAAATGAAATATATATAGACAATGGAATACTACCTGGCAATGAGAAACAATGAAATCCGGCCATTTATAGCAACATGGATAGAACTGGAGAGTATTATGCTAAGTGAAATAAGTCAGGCAGAGAAAGACAGATACCATATGCTTTCACTCTTATGTGGATCCTAAGAAACTTAACAGAAGACCATGGGGGAGAGGAAAGGGGAAAAAAAAGTTACAGACAGGGAAGGAAGCAAACCATAAGAGACTCTTAAATACTAAGAACAAACTGAGGGTTGATGGGGGGTGGGGGAAAGGGGAAAGTGGGTGATGGGTATTGAGGAGGGCACCTGTTGGGATGAGCACTGGGTGTTGTATGGAAACCAATTTGACAATAAATTATATATATATATATATATATACACACATACATATATATATACATATATATGTATGTGTATACACATATACACATATGTATATACACACATACATATATATATACATATATATATGTATGTGTATATATATATATATATATATAAAGAAAAAGAAAAATAAACATTGGAAAATTAAAAAAAAAAGAAAACAAGGGAACTCCTTAAACCCCATCACCTATTTAACCCAATACCCCATCCACTTCCCTTCTAGCAACCATCAGTTTGCTCTGTATAGGTAAGAATCTGTTTCTTGGTTCTCTCTTTTTTTTTCCTTCGCTCGTTTGTTTCTTATTGAACATATGAGTGAAATTATATGGTATTTATCTTCCTCTGACTGATTTATTTCCCTTAGCTTAATACTCTCTAGCTCCATCCAAGCATTGCAAATGGCAGGACTTCATTATTTTTGATGGCCGAGTAATATTCCACCATATACATATATACATATATACATATATATGTATATATAAAACCATATACCAAAAATGTGGTGTATATATATACCACATCTTCTTTATCCATTCATCAGTTGGTGAACACTTGGGCTGTTTCCATAATTTGGCTATTGTAGATAATGCTGCAATAAATATATCGGGGTGCACGTAATCCCTTTGAATTAGTATTTTTGCATTCTTTGGGTAAATACCTAGTAGTGCAATTGCTCGATTGTAGGAAGTTCTATTTTTAGCTTTTTGCGGAAACTCCATACTGTTTTCCAGAGCGGCTGCACCAGTTTGCATTCCCACCAACAGTGCAAGAGGGTTCCTCTTTCTCCACATCCTCACCAAAGGGTGGTGCCATTTTAAAAAGTAAAGATATATATTTAGAGGGATGGGATAAAGAAATTTAGCTAGAAGAATAGACTATCAGAGGTGGGTTTTACCATGAAACTAATAAAACTTAAGCTCCAGGGACTCTCCTGTGCACAGGTGCCTTCTAAGGCCCTATATTCATAATTTTGTATTATTTTACTTAAAAGGGCCCCAAATATGCATAAGCCTCATACCCCACCAAACCTGGCTCCCTCCCTGTTTACTACAAGATATGAAAAGGTGAAAGCAAAGAGCTCCACAGCCCTAAAACTTACTGGTAACACTTCCACAATCTGTGTATCTGAACTCCAAGAAATAGTTCCATGCAAGGTGATACTGAAGTTTGGGTTCCTCAGGCACATTTAAAAACCGAATCTGCGTATACATCTATAATAAGAAAGGAGGATATAGGGGCGCCTGGGTGGCGCAGTCGGTTAAGCGTCCGACTTCAGCCAGGTCACGATCTCGCGGTCCGTGAGTTCGAGCCCCGCGTCAGGCTCTGGGCTGATGGCTCGGAGCCTGGAGCCTGTTTCCGATTCTGTGTCTCCCTCTCTCTCTGCCCCTCCTCCGTTCATGCTCTGTCTCTCTCTGTCCCAAAATAAATAAAAAAAACGTTGAAAAAAAAATTTAAAAAAAAAAAAAAAAAGAAAGGAGGATATATTTAGTGTCAGGTATAGCCTAGAAACTACCCAATCTGCAAGGCCAATGTCTGTATACACACCATAGCACCTTCCCATCATGTGGCTTTCATTTTGTTTGTTACCCATAAAAGTCATTGAGTGCATTAGTCCTCTCCCTAAAAGTTCTAGTTTTCACTGCGATCATTTTTTCTTGGAAGTCATTTCATTTTGAAAATAATTTTTCTCATGGTTACTGATAATACTTCCTCAGGAGATTTAAGTGACTATTTCATTCTCAATTAATTTTGTCCGCTTCTAGGTCTGCAACAATGGAGATTGTATTGCTCATCATCTGTTCAGGAACTCCCCATTGAAGGGAGAGGTCTGTGCAGTAATAGAGGTTGTAATGTGACCCATTAAGGATTTCTTTCCCTTGCTAAATTTTGAATGGAATCTGGATGAATATGCTGCCTCTATTTTTAATAATTCCTTTCTTATGCAAAAATGTGTGGGTCATAGTGAGGTTTAATCACAACCCATTGCTCATTTATGAAATACTCTGAACTGCAATTAGTCAGATGCAAATGTGAAGCACTGTTATCGTGCGCACATTAGCAGACTGTCAAACCAAGTTTTTGAATTAGGAAACAATCAAAGAAAAATCTTTGCTTTTTATACTTTCACAGTGAGTTTCTTTTAAAAGAAGAGCTTCCATATCCATTTTTATAAGTATTTCATAGTAAGGTACTTCAAATCTATAGCCAATCAGCTTACATTGAAAGAAAAGATTTAAAAATCTAGATGTATGTTTCTTGGTATATGCATATATTTATACATAAAATTTTTAGGTGAAGTCCTTATTAGAAAATAGTTCTTTGGGGCATCTGGGTGGCTCAGTCAGTTAAGCATCCGATGTTGGCTCAGGTCATGAACTCACCGTTTGTGGGTTCAAGCCCCATGTTGGACTCTGTGCTCAGAGCCTGGAGCCTGCTTCGGATTCTGTGTCTCCCTCTCTTTCTTCCCCTACCCCGCTCATGCCCTGTCTCCCTCTCTCTCTAAAAAATAAACATAAAAAAAAAATAGTTCTTAACATATACAAGTTTTGTGCCATTTAAGTTAGAGGAAGAACACGAACAAATTAATGCTATTTGTGGGTTAATTTTCAGTATGCTTGAAGTAATCATTAAGTTATATTTCAACTCTAATATAATGTTACCTTATGATGTGAAAGCATAAAGTTCATGTTGCCTTTTGTACTTAGGGTGTTCACCCATCTGCATAATGTTGTTTGCCATGAGAATAAACCTATACAAATTTTAGGATACCTTGATAATTTATTTTAGATTCCTTTCTATTTATTTATTTGTTAACACTGTAAGGAGTCTGAAGATGGGAACCTACTGCTATTGGTTTGGTAGCTCAAGAATGGAGAGGCAAGGTTTTGTGATTTGTCAGGGCCTTTTCCCTTATTGCCACAAAATGTCTGTTGTAGTTCCAGCCATCAAATCTACTTTCCAGAAGGCAACAAAAGGGGGAATATAAAAAGGGTAATACATTTATCAAGAAAAACAGAGACTTCCCAGCAGCCCTAAACACTCTTCTACTTAGTTCTCACTCAACACAGCTTTATCGCATCATCAACTCTGTCTGCAAGAGAAGCTGGGATAGCAAATTTTATTTTGTATTTATTTATTTATGTAGTATGTATTTTTCCAGCCTCTATACCAGAGAAACACAGAATAAAGAGAATTTGAATGGGTGAAGGAACCAACCTATAATATCCACCATAGCCCCAAAGTTAAGTTTCAAAAATATTGATATTGACTTTACTAGAAAATTTTCATTATTCAGTATTTTTAAAAGGAATGTGCCTAATGTAGCTTTTGATCTCAGGGTCATGAGTTCAAGCCCCACGTTGGACATAGAGCTTTAAAATAAATAAATAAATAAATAAATAAATAAATAAATAAATAAATAAAATACAATTTAAAGAATGTGCTTAGTTACAGAATTTCATGACGTTTCATATATTCACTATCCTGATTTTAGCAGTCACATCTAATCCAACTCAATATTGCAAATGAGGATACTGAGATCCGGAAGTTTTAAGTAAACTCGCCCAAGACCACAGTAGGTCTTAATTAGTCCAGATTAAGAGTCCTCTCTGATCTAAGATACACCTTTTATATCAGTGTCCTCCTCCCAGTATAACTAACTACTGCCTACTCTGCCTTTTCTGCATAAGTACTAAAAAAGAGAGAGACAAAGAGAGAGAAAAGAAAAAAAGAAAAGGAAAGTACACCTACCATCCTCTTCAAACTTATTGTCTTCCTCTGAGCCAAAACTCCATACACTGTAACATAAGTTGTAAAAAGTTTTCCAATGCATGTGATATTACTTGGATCAGTATTTAAAATCAGTTTTACAGTATGACCCTCCTTTTCTGGTTTCTCATCCTAAATCTTTTGCTGTTAACTTTGCAGTTGCTATTTCAGAGCACTAAGAACATTAGAATGCCCCTTCCTTCTCTAAAGACAATTGTAATTTCCTGTAAAGAAGCACCTTCTTTTCTATAGTTCCTTATGGCTGCCTGCCTAAGAAAACAGGATACATCCATAAAATAGCCTTAAGAAAATTCAAATTTAGAAAAAGACTAATTTGGGTAATGATTGTTAACAAAAAATTATTTGTTTTACAAACAGTTTTGGTCATTGAAAGCTATAATCATGTACTATTAAATAAAATTGGAACATGTAGGGGAATTTTCTTAAAATTTATGAAGTGTTTAAAAAGCTTAATCTCTGCATTTTATTACATAATAAGCTCTTCTAGGGACTTCTAAATACGTAATTTTTATTTTCATGCAATTCAGGAGCACGTAGAAAGCATTAAGTAAATTAACTCCCATTATTGCCATTGTCTTTTTTCTTTTAATAATTTGTGGTAATTGGATCTATGTTTGAAATACATAAGCATTATATCCTCCAAGCAGAAGAATAGGAATAAACAGTTTTTAAATTATTTTTTATTGGCAGAAAATTCTTTAAAAACACTAATATTTTATAACTAGGTGTTCATAAATTACCAGGTTACTCAGAAAAGTGTCAAGATAAACAACAATGGTAGTACAGAGCAGAAGATAACATAGACTTGTCTTAACAGTGGTAGTGCTCAGAGGTCAAGTCTTTGCCCAGCCAAATGATCTATGAGGCCATAGAAGGTATATTTTGCTCTATAAAAGGAAACATAAACAAAGACCTCAGATATAAAGACAGCCAACAAGTAACAGTATGACAATGAACTCTGATGGCATGAGGAACGTATAGGCTTTTTTTACATTATGCACAAACAATCCCCCAAATCTCAAAGGTTTATTTCATTTTCGTGAAACTGATCCTTGGCCATTCAGCTATGAGTCTCCGCCATACTGTGTCTATTCTAGGGCCTCAACACATAGAGCACAGCTGTCTTGAAAGCACATTTTCTTGGCAGAAAGAGCAAAGCTATGGTGGACACGTGCACTGCTCTAAAAACTTCCCCTTGAAAGTTGCATATATCAGTTTCCCTCATGTTTCATTAGCAAAAGCGAGTCACTCAGCCAAGTCTAACTTCAATGCTGTGTGAAGTAAAATCCTCTTACAGCGAGGAGCCTCAATAGTATTGATAATAATATAATAATAATATTTGGGGCGCCTGGGTGGCTCTGTCAGTTAGGCATCCAACTTCGGCTCAGGTCATGATCTCATGGCTGGTGAGTTTGAGCTCCGCATCGGGCTCTGTGCTGACAGCTCAGAGCCTGGAGCTGCTTCAGATTCTGTGTCTCCCTCGTTGTCTGTCCCTCCCCTGTTCACCCTCTGTCTCCCTCTCTCTCTCTCTCTCTCAAAAATAAATAAACATTAAAAACAAAAATTAAAATAATAATATTTATTATTTTAATAATAATAATAATAATATTTATTTATTTAGGCTCATCTATACACCAGTCACTAGGCTAAGTGCTAGCACATAGATTACCCCTTTCCAATTTTGTAACAACCCTACAATTTGGGTACTAATTGTCATCTTTAAGAAGAGGAAATTGAGAGAGAGTAAAGTTAATTAATGCTAAAATCCCACAACTAGCAAGTAAACATGGGATCCTAAACTCAGACACAGACAGTCTAACTCCAGGGTTCAGCTCCTAACCCGCATGCTGAAGTAGTGCACAAAGTCCAATTGCAGAGTTTATGGAATATGGAATACATAAGACAAAAGGTTCAATATTGAGACATATGAGATAAACAAAGGAAATTCATAAGATTTTAATGCTAAGTCAGCAAGTCCTGGCAATACACATATTCAGTAAACTTGGTTACTTGCAAAAGCTTTGCAATATCCATAACACCATGGAAAGAGATATTCTTAGAGATTGAGGCCAAGAAGACCAAGAAGGATAATGTGAGACAGACTATATTTATCAAAAAAGACCAAAGATTAAGACCAAGGGAACCTAAGAAATTAACCAAGATATGGATCCCTGACCTTTCAGACTAGTGAATTACCTAAAGTAGTGTTTAGGCAGTCCCTTCCTTTGTCCTATGTGTATCACTCTGGAATGAGTTAAAAGGAATAGGCATGAGTGTATAGTATTAGAGCCCAAATTTACACAATCACGTGAGGTACGCAGAATGAATACTCCTATTTTCCAAACATAGAACTTTCACCCTTTTTTTTTCATCCCATCAATTCTTTCACTATGTCCCACATCCATCAAAATAAGAAAAAAATCTGATATTCATTATATTCTAGTGCAAATAAATTTCCATTAATTTGCTCACTGGGGGGGAAAGAAGCTCACTGCTGTTACTATAGACATGTTTCTGGACACTAAATGTGGGTGGACAAATGAGTATGTAATGCTGTTAGTTACCTACCTTTCCAGTTTATTAGTACCATTCTTTCTCTACTAACTAACCTAACTTGACTCATTCCTGTCTCTCTTGCTCCAACAGGCCCACTTTCTTCTCTGTTTTCTTTCTCTAGCTCTTGAACATAAAATTATCCACAACCTAGGTCACCTGAGTGGTTCAGTCGGTTAAGTGTCCGACTCTTGATTTCGTCTCAGGCCATAAGATCGAGTCCTGCATCAGGCTCCGTGCTTGGGATTCTGTCTCTCCCTCTCTCTCTGGCTCTTCGTCCCCAAAATAAGTAAACATTTTAAAAATTAAAAAAAAAATTGTCCACATGTACTTGCATATGCATGTTGAACTTAATTATCATGAAAACTTATCATATAAAATGTTGTATATTTATTTCATTCCTATTATTCCTGGCTTCTAATTTTGGCTCTGTGATACACTAAAAAGGGGGAAAGTTTGTTTTTTTTTTTTAATTAAGAATTAAATTAGGCTTTGAATATAAGCCACATTCTATGGTAAACCACTTACCTTGAATAGACATAGATGACTGAATGGATAAATAAATAAACACGATATTGACTGAGCACATTATTAAATGTGTCAAATCATTTGGGGTTCCAATCTTAACTATCCACTTACACTTTGCTCTTTATAATTTGTGCCTTTGTGTAATCGGTAACCAGTAGCTGAGTTTTACAGAGTCACGTTTTCAGTTTAATTTCAATCCGATTTCAGAATCAAAGTAATCAGATCCCATATTCATTTTATAGGGAATATTCATCCATTCCCTCCAGATCTCATCTCTTCTATGTCTGGCTCTCTGCCCAGAAGACAGTCCTCTGCAGACCATACCACCAGGGTTTCCTTGCCTTTGGGCTCCTGGTTGGATTTTGCCGGTGGAAGGCATGGAGAAAGAAGTTACACTGGGTATTTAGCCCCATCGCTCCAGCTCTGCCTGCTGGGCCATCGTTTGGCAATGACTACATTCTTCCTCAGCCTGAAGCTCCTGCAAATATAGCTCTCACAAGGGTCTGCTCAGAGGCACTCACCCCTCAACACCTCAAGCTGAGGGACATTAAGAACTTGCTACCATTGCTGCATTCCAAATACTTCTCTGTTACTTGATGACTCCTCCAAACTGTCTACACCTGTATACGGAGTGACTTAAACCCTCCTTACCCCTTTGATTGTGCCATCTGCTTTTCTGTTTAGATTATGATATAGGCTAAAAACCACCTATCCTAAGAATAAGGTTTTAAGTCAGGCAGCCACAAAATGCTCTGAGTGCAGCTACCATATAGTTCCATCATCATCACAAGACTAAGACTGAAGAATTCTTTTAAGGCACAATGGGAGCTCACCAAAGTCTAGAGTTCCAATGTTTTCTGAGAATCTGGGATTTTCCTATCCAATGTAATTCAAGGTATGTAGGACACGTGTATATTCCTCCAAGCTTTAGCTTCACCATGCAGGGAAGGGTTACTATTTGTGTGCATATGTGCGCGCGTGTATGTATGTGTGTGTGTGTTTCAGCTTAAGATGCACATGTATGTCTTCAATGGATATATCTAACACAATAATTATAGTATTGACATGACATGTAGCAAGTTGCATTGAAATGGATCATATAAAGTATGTGAATTAGGAGCCAAAAAGGAACCTGTTTTTGAAGTAGTTGTCTCAGAAAAGCATTCTAGTGTGTTTTTAGGGGCCACAATTAAAGAAAGTAATATTCCTGTTAGTCTTCAAATGAAGGTGTTCAGTACTCACAGCAGGCAAACTTAGAATAGATAGTCTAACACTATAATGAGGTGTTAAGAGAACTGGAAGAATAAGAAGCTTCAGATTTGAGGCTAACCACTGTATGTAAAGAAAAGAGAAAACTGTGGTTCATCTTCCATTTGGTTATTTCATTAGTGTGATGGTTCATATTAAAACTACCAAACAATGGAAACAAGGAAGTTTGTTGGGGGAAAAAAGTCAAATCAATAAAAATCAACTTTAAAGATTGCAAAATCATCAGCAAAATACAGCTGACTCAATGAATGTGCATTAGTCCCCTAATGCAGTAACGAAAAGTTTAAACTATTTCTGTTGATTTAAAACTACATATTTCCCTATTATTCTTCCAGGCTTGATATTATTTGTATTTTTATGTGTTTTTTAATGTTTATTTATTGAGAGAGAAAGAGAGAGAGAGAGAGAGAGAGAGAGAGAGAGAGAGAGAGAGAGAGAATCCCAAGCAGGCTCCACGCTGTCAGCACAGAGCCCAGCACAGTGAGATCATGACCTAAGCCAAAACCAAGAGTTGGATGCTCAACCAACAGATCCAACAAGGTGCCCCTATTTGTATTTTCTAAAGATAATGTCAGCATTATACCCCTTCTGGATGCTTTTATCTTTATACCTTAAAGAAATGGACTTTCTCTAATGAATCCAGAGTACTGTAATATCCCCTACCCCATCAATAACCTCTTTTTTCTCTTCAAAAAGAGATTTTGATCTTTTTTTTCTTTAACAAAACTTTCCTAGTATTGGTTGAAAACCCTGGAAAAATAGAACTCAGCAACTATATTTTACATGGTATTACTCATCTCATAGCAGTTGCATGCTTCAGTGCTTTAAAAAAGCTTTTTAGATTTGTAATATACAGTAGTCCTCCCCTTATCTGTGGTTCAGCTTTCCATGGTTTCTGTTACCTGCAGTCAGCCTCGGGTTCAGAAACAGATGACCCTCCTTCTGACGTATCACCACTGTCATTATGCCTACATCATCAGTCGCTTCATTTCATCTCATCACGTAGGCATTTTATCTCACACCCTCACAAGGAGAAGGATGAGGTCGTATTCACATAGCTTTTATTACAGTATAGTGTTAGAAGTGTTCTATTTTATTAGTAGTTAGTATTGTTAATCTCTTTTCATGCCTAACGTACAAATTAAACTTTATCATAGGTATGTATGTATAGGAAAAAAAGAGTATCTATAGAGCTCAGTACTATCCATGGCTTCAGGCATCCACTGAGGATCTTAGAATGTATCCTCTGCAGATAAGGGAGACTACAGTATTTCTTAAATATGTATCCTTTCTCCCTACTGCCTTGTGCATTACTCAAATTTGTCCATTTAACACTAAAGAACAAAGTGCTATTTTTCCTAACTCTTTGGCTTACTAGTAAGAAAGGCATATTTTATCATCTTTAAATATGAAATGGATCCATGATTTTTAAAATATGTTACTTTGTAGTCTGACAAGGAAAATAGGACACAAAAGACATAAATTAATGTTAAGAAAAAGCTTACTGGGGAAAATATTTCTACCTCCTTGCTTTTCTCACTTAGAAATTTTGAAAGGATGAAGATTTCCCCAGAAAGGACTGGGGAATTTCAGAAGAACTAACAGGACATATTCACAAATCCTTATATTGAAATGTTATTTTAATATATTTCATTTGGAATTATTAAGAAATCCTCTTTCCTCCTATTTCAATATGACTTAACCTCAATGGTAGCCAAATATTTATGCTACAACAAATTCTTTTGGTGACTAATTCCTGTATTTCAAATAATGACTTTTCTACAGTTTTATTTAAACTTAGGGCCTGTGAAGAAAACGTTTAACTGTTTTAGAACACTCTGTTTGGAATTTTGAGTTAAATACAGTGGACTGAACAGGCATTTGTCTTGGGTTCTCCTAAAACCCCATTAAAATGACAATAATGATTGTTTTGAAGAATAAATCCATAAAAAACAGAAAGAATAAGAAGGAAGACAACAACAGCACAACTGGAGAGGTTGCAAAACAAGATGGATGAATTATAAATGGTTAAGAAGCTAAGAGAAACCTTAAAATAAAAATAAGTCAACTCATGACTCAAGAATTGGAAATAACACATACCCCTAATCATGGAACTGGCTAGTAGATACAGTATTGGAAATACAGAGTTAGTAATACTGGCTCTGGAAAGTTTTCAGAAAGAGTTTGCCCTTAGGAGATAATTTAATTGTGAAACGCTGGATGCCTGGGGAAACTGAGGAGACATATCTGTCACATTACATTGATAAGTAGACTTCACAGTAGACACCTGAACTGCCAGTGCCCACTGTCCAGTTGATGCCCAGGCTTTAGCAATTGGATTAATACTCCCTGGAATGGACTGAGGAAAATGATACTAGAACTCCTGTAGGTTGAGGGTAAGATTTCTCTAAAACAGAAGGAAGAGTATACTGTGGATGTTTGAAAAAGGATGTGCTTATTGCATTGCGTGAGGGGTGGGGGAGTGGGGGGTGTAGGGAGATGGGGAGTGAGACAAGGATTTCAAAATAAAGAACATAATAAATACCTAGGGTGCGTCCATGAGGGACCCCCAACAGCAGGTTTGAGTGCTGCTCTCTTTGCACTATGTCAGTCATACTTAGTTGTGACAGCTTTCAGTTGCCTGCAATGCTTTAGTAATTCTGATATATCCTTGTAGCTTGGTGTGCATGATTTGTAGGGAATAGACACATAGGACAGTGAAGGAAATGCTGCCTGTTGCACAGAAAGTCCTCTAGAAGGGCACCTGTTGGAACAGAACAGCATCACAGTTCCAGGGAAAGAGCCAGCCACAAAGTTTGCGGTGATCAACAGGAACACATGGCGAGAAAAAGCAGCTGAGGGCAGGCGCTCAGAACAACTGTGAGAAAAACTCAATCTCAAATATTCTGGAAGGCGGTGACAGTGAGGGAGTATTGCAGCTGGTTTCCCCAGAAAGCAGACTCTGAGAAAGAGGATAGTGTGCAGAGAGCTTACTAAGCAGAACTCTTGGGACCAACCTTTTGTGGGGAAAGAAGTCAGCAGGATTGGGCAGAGGGAGAAGCTGGGCTGTATGTAGTGCAACCACACACAGCCTTGAATGAGCCACAACGAGCCCTGAAGCTGGAATGGCCCTTTCTAGTCATCTTGAGCCAGGGTGAGGTGGCTGAGCCGTTTTTGTCCTTACTTCAAAGGCATGCATTTGGGCAATGACGCTCTCCTCAACAAAGGATAACTCTTTCCATCAGCTGAGGAAATAAGTCCTTCAGTTCTGAACGGGGGATTTGGACAGCACAGTATAGTATCCACCATAGTAGAGAAGACTGAAAAATGTTGAAATAGAACATGAGTTTCAGTAGAAGTTTGCTAAACTGCTTTGTGAGAAGAGTAGACTTGGTTACACGCAGGGAGAGGTTTTGTTTTGCAGAGGATGGATGGTAAACACACCGAAAAAGTGTGTTTGGGTAGTAAGGAGAGTTCTGAGAGGTAGTGGAAGGGGTGAAGGAGGAGAATGAAGGCACGATAGCTGGTAGACTAAGATTAACTTTGCCGGGGCAGGGGGGTGGCGGGGGGAGAGAGGAGGGGAGAAGGGTTGCAAAGAAGTGGGGGGATTTTTATTACATTTTAGCTATGTGGTATGCCTGTGTGAACCTTCTTCTCTATCAAACCACAAAATCTGCAATAAATTTTTCATTATTCACAAAGACTTTGTGGAATTGGATGTTTCCCGCTGTGTTTTATTTTATTTTCAACTACAACAAAGTGTGAGTACTGTCTCTGAGCAGCCTTGAGCCTTTAAGGCCTAGACTGATCACTTAGGGGCCAGCCCCATCTGGCAACAGATGCCTTCACAGTGAACATGATGGTGAAGTTCAGAGCAAAAGTAGAAAAAGACTTGTGCTCGGTATTATCATCAGACAAACTTTAGGCATGTCAAAACACCTAAAATCATTCTGTTTGCACCATCACTGTCTAAAAAGACAACAACCTTGGAATTGGAAATTTGATCTCATGAGCAAATCTCTTTAAATATCATCTATGTATGGAGTGCTTCCAAATGTATCCCCTAGCCAGATCTCTCCCCTCATTCCAGGCTTTGTGGCTGCTACTCAACAAATTTGCTTAGATGTCCCAAACCAGGTGTCTGATCTTCTCTCTGAAATCCAGTACCCCTTAGAGTTTTTCTCTCCTCAGTTAATAACAACTCCAAACTTTCAACTACTCAGGCCCAAAATTTGGATTCATGTTTAATTTCTCTCTTTCTCTCACAAACTATATCCAATTCATTAGCAAATCCTGGTAGCTTTACCTTCAAAATATATTCAGAGTCTGATTGTGTCTCTCCATCTCCACCATTGTTCCCAAACCATCATTACCTCTCACCTGGATCAGTTTAGTATCCTCTTAACTAGTCTTCCTGCTTCCACCTTGTTCCTCTACAGCTTATTCTCAGGGTGGAAACCAACACAAATAGAAGTCAAAGTCTTGGCAATGGCCTACAAGATCCCTAGATGATCTAATTCTCTACTGCCTTCTGACTTTATGTCCTGTAACTCTGCATCTCATTTTCCACGGGTATCCCTGCTGTCCCTAGCTGGTATCCCATGCCAGGCACACCACTGCCCACACTCTTTGCATTTGCTGTTCCCTTTGCAGCAATGTTTTTCGCCCTAATATACACAGAATACACCCCCTTTAATACTTTAGTATTTACTCACAAAGCACCTCCTTAAAATCGACAGCCCTCACATTCTTTCATTCCTTATTTCCCTTCCTTCCTTATTTCTATGGTACCTATCTCCATATGATATACTATATTTTTTACTTATTTATTTGAGTACTATATATCTTCCTCCATTTCCGCTTAAAGCAAACTCCACAAGGCTAGAGATTCTTATCCTATTCAGTGTTATATTGCTAACCGTCTGGAACAGTACTTGGCACGTAGCAAGCAGGTGATAAAATTGACTGAATGAATTTCATAAGTTAATTTTACACTATGAGTATTTGAGAAGGTGCATGTCTTCATCTTGATCTTTATCTTGAGGATTTCATCAAGTCTCAGTACTAAATACCTGTGCAAATAGTAGAGTTTCATTAGGCGATGTCATCTAGTATGTTTTTACTCCAAGCAAAAACCTGCTGAACATTATCTTGCTATGAGTATATGCAGGAGGCAATATAAAAGATAGTTGTGGTCCAAACCCCAAATCCCAATCCATTCCTTCCAGTTCACTCCTCGTGTAAACAGAGTTTCATGTAACATTTCTAACAGAATGGAATCATTTGGGGAAGGTAGAATGGAAAACCGAGTGGGTAGCTTGAGAGAAAAACACTGGAAGTCGTAATTTGCCTTTCATAAATTCACACAAGTGAGAAATTCATCTAAAAATGGAAATTCTAAAACAACCAGAAAAAAAATGACTTACGAACCAAATTTTTGTTTCTCTTTCTCTTCTTTTGTAAAAAATGGCTTCCATTTGCTGTGACTCCATCACCTGAAAGGGACCACTGACATTGGTAAATGCACTCCTGGAGCACATCTGTCCTTCCATTCCCATCAATCAGCAACACGAAGTAAGTGCCCACTTTTCATATCAGATATTGTGATGTGTTTAAGAGGCACCTGGGTGGCTCAGTCGGTTAAGCATCCGACTCTTGGTTTCAGCTCAGGTCATGATCTCACACTTCATGGGATCGAACCCAGCGTCAGGCTCTGTGCTGATAGCATGGAGCCTGCTTGGGATTCTCTCTGTCCTTTTCTCTCTATGTCCCTTCCTTACTTGTGCATGTACACTCTCTGTCTCAAAATAAATAAATTAAACTTAAAAAAAAAGAAGAAAAAAAAGAATCAGACAACACTATCCTTAGTCTTCTTAATTTTTCCAATTGGACTGAAGAGCATTGGAAAAGCAATTATACCTCTTTAATTCACACACTACTAAAGCTGAATTTGTGACTATTCAGAAGGAGGACAGGGTAATTTTTATACTACCTCCAAAGAGAATCTTTATTAAATAAATGAATTTTCCACAAAATTTCATGAAAACTATTTTAACTGTTTCAGGCCACTATTTTCAAGTACCTTTAAGCATTTAAAAATACTCATTTACACACAGCTTGTTGTTATGTCATTCAGAAATAATTTTGGTCTATTTACTAAAAGCAAGTCAGCAAAGGACATCTAAGCCAACGTTTCTCTCAGACCTAGCTATGGTAGCTTCCTTAAAAGAGGTAAAAAACTGTAATTATTTGTAAATCATTTTTTAGCTGAGGATTTTTCACATTAAATATAAATTAGAGTGGTTTCCCTATACTTAAATAAATTTTAAAACATACAACTGAACTTACATAGAAATACACACAAATGCTATATAGGTGAGTGGGGGGAGAAGGAAGGAAGGACAGATAGATGGAAGGAGAAATGGACAGAAGGAAGGATGGAAGGAATAAAGAAGAAATAAAAACATAAACATTATTTTTAAGGTAACTAGAACCAACCAAGTCACAACAGATTGCTCAGCTGGACAACCAAAGCCCTTCATAAACTGGTTCTATCTTTTTCAGTTCATTCACCAAATAAAGATATTTTGTATATTTATTACTGATCTGGAAAATTTCCCAAATATAAGGACCATAAAATTTAGATATTTTGTATCCCCAGTTAGTAGATGGATTTGGACATGGCATGTAGTTAAGGCCTATTACCCAAAAAATGTTTTGGTCCTAGGCCTTCCATTGCTCTCTCTCTCTCTCTCTTTTTTTTTTAATTGATTTTTGAGAGAGATAGAGAGACAGAGCACAAGAGAGGGAGGGGCAGAGAGGGAGACACAGAATCCGAAACAGAATCCAGGCTCTGAGCTGCAAGCACAAAGCCCAACGCGAGACTCAAACTCATGAACCATGAGATTATGATCTGAGCCGAAGTCGGACATTTGACCAACTGAGCCACCCAGGTGCCCCCCATTTCTCATTTTTTGTGGCAACATAGCATAGGAAATCTAGAGCTCTATAGCCAGACACCCCAACTTCAAATTCTGGCTTTACCCTTTACTAGCTCAACAAGCATATCACAACCTCCCTGTGCCTCAGTTTCCTCCTCTATAAAATGAAGGCATAATAGTTGTATATACTTTATACTTTGTTGCAAACATGAAATGAGTTATTGCCTATAAAGTGCTTGGTATGGTACTGGCATAAAATAAGTGCTCCATAAGTGCTAGCATTAATTATTACTGCTATTGTTATTATGGCTGAAATTCAGTCATTATCTTTATATTTAGTTTCTTCTTGTACTTAGTGAAGATTACTGCCCTGTCACATGCCTACCTTTCAAGGTAAACCAGCAATGTAGCAAAGGCTCATGAAGGAAGGCTAGCCTCAGTCTGTTAAATGCAGGATGAATAATCAACATTGAGATAAGTAAATCAAAAATATCAGAATAATATAGCTAAATTCTATTAAAGATATTTGAGGCTGTATTCACTGCTTGGATAGGACAACCCAATGATTGATGATTCCCCCAAATAACACTGATATTCAACAATCTAGTATTGTATAGATTTGTATATAGGTTCCTACCTATATATGTCCACATTTGTCTTAGATTCTTGGAGTGTTGGGATAAAGGAAATAAAGTATACCTTCATCAATAGAGTCACAGCTTTAGACATTTATTCCCTGATAAAAAAATCAAGCCATAGGCACTAGAGTAGCCTTACACTCTCAGGTTAGAACTAAGTTCTTGCCTTTATGAAAAGAAAAGAAAATGGTCCAGATTATCTTCTGACCAAAAAAAAAAAAAAAAAAAAAAAAAAAGTGCTATTAAACAACATACAAAGAAGAAATTTAAGGTATTCATTGATCAACAGCTATTGCCTTTAGAATATCAGTAATGTGTATATATCATGCTCTTTGAAGTGAATTCTTGCATGTAAAAAGCAACTCTATAATTTGCAATAACTGTTTACACATGTTATTTCATTTGATCTTTATAACAATCAACAAAGGGATAAATATAAATACCATGTAAAGTAGATATTAATACTTTTTAAAACTATGTCTTAGAGAACCTAAGGACTAAGCCATGGTCAAATGGCTAGTAAATAGGGGAATCCGATTCAGATTCTAAATCAAATTCTTTCAGTATTCAGTAACTTCTTGTCAAGGGTATATTATGTGCTAAATACTATACTAAGCTCTAGGGCTGTAATTACTCTTTGCCTTTCACTGGTTTTCAGTCTTGACGAGATGATAGAAGAGCAACAAAGTCATTACAGTACAATGATAATGGAAATTTCATTCATTGATTCATTCATTCAATATTTGTTGCCTATTGTATCAGTCTGTTCTAGCAGGAAACAATGGCATACTCTGTATTTATCTAAGTATTTATCTCTGGCTATGGCTTAGTTATGGTCCCAAGAGAAAACAGGTAGTACTCTCAAATTAGGATAATTTAAGTAAGGCTTAATAAAGGCAAGATTTATATGGGTAGAATCATCCAACTTCCCAGAAGTAATAACAGTTGGCCTGTTACTACCTTGAAGCTTGTATCAAGGTAAGAATGCAGTAACTGGAATCCAGGAGAATCCAGTAGAGAGGGCCATCTTGAAAGGAACTGTATTCTTTGATTGCAAAACAATATCATCAGGATGATATTCCAAGGTGGGAGCCAGAGACATAAGTACACCAAACTCACTCTCCTCTGACCCCTGATGAGATTCCCATTGGCTAAACCCAACATGAAGCAAGAGGTTAAGGTTGTAACCCATAGATGTACTCCATACAGAGCAGTCTCAAAAGGCACAAAAGTGTATGGAGAACAGTAGGATGTGAGTATGGAGAGGCCAACAGTTCTAGAGGGCAAAGGTCTGAAGTCAGTTTGCACATCACTGCAATCTGTGTCTCCATGGTCAAAGGACCTCCGATTCTGTGTGTGTAATCCTCCTCTGCCTTCCTTTTATAAGGACACTTGTGATGGCATTTAGGACCCACCCAGAAAATCCAAAATAACCTCCACACACATCTCAAAATCCTTAACTTAATCTCTTATGCACAGACCCCTTTTCAAATAAGGTAATATTTGTAGGTTTCAAAGATTTAGGGTATGGTATCTTTGGGAGACCATTTTTATACATGCCACAGTTTTCATTTTCAAATGTGGGAAGACAATATATAATACCCAAAACTGAAAAATCAAGCAGTAACAAGCCTGTTTTTCAGTGACATATAGGTATATACCCAAAGAATTAACTAGAAAGGGTAAAATCACTGACTCTGTGTAGGGTTAAATAAACATGGAGGAAGACATCCTCAACCAGGACTCCACTAGAATATTAAAAAAAAAAATCTTTTAATGTTTATTTACTTTTGAAAGACAGAGGTAGAGTGTGAGTGGGGAGGGGGCAGAGAAGGAGATGCAGAATCTGAAGCAGGCTCCAGGCTCTGAGCTATCAGCACAGAGCCCAATGCAGGGCTTTTACCCAGGGACTGCAAGATCATGACCCGAGCCAGATGTTTAACCTACTGAGCCACCCAGCCGCCCCTACTAGAATAAATATTTATTTATTTTTTTTTTTTAATTTTTTTTTTCAACGTTTATTTATTTTTGGGACAGAGAGAGACAGAGCATGAACGGGGGAGGGGCAGAGAGAGAGGGAGACACAGAATCAGAAACAGGCTCCAGGCTCTGAGCCATCAGCCCAGAGCCCGACGCGGGGCTCGAACTCACGGACCGCGAGATCGTGACCTGGCTGAAGTCGGACGCTTAACCGACTGCGCCACCCAGGCGCCCCTAGAATAAATATTTAAACCTTAGTGCCCTAAAGCATCCATCGTGTGTTAGTAATTATCTTCTCTACTATGCTTCATGAAGGGACTATCGCTCCACTATTAATGGGAAATTGGGAAAAAGAAAAAAAGTCCCTCAAATCCTATTCTGTAGGGCTTAATTTTCTAATGTAACCCTGGTTGAGAGAGGCATTTGGAGCTGGACATAAAAGTAAAAGTAAGTTTTATAAAAGTAAAGTAAGGGGTGCCTGTGTGGCTCAGTCAGTTAAGCATCTGACTCAGGTCATGACCTCCTGGTTCCTGAGTTCGTGCCGCGAGTCGAGCTCTGTGCTGACAGCTCAAAGCCTGGAGCCTGCTTCAGATTCTGTGTCTCCCTCTTTCTCTGCCTGCCCCTGCTCATTATATTCTCTCTCTCTCTCTCTCTCTCTCTCTCTCTCTCTCTCTCAAAAACAGATAAACATTAAATTTTTTTAAAACTAAATAAAAGGAGAAGGAGTGGAAACAACATCTTTCAAGGGTTTCAAAAGTCTAGTATTAACAGCAGAAGAGAAAGAGGAAGTTCTGACAGTTGCACAAGTTTCCTAAAGGAGATGAGAGAGTTTGGTTTTAGACAGAAGGAGAAGCACCTATTCTTTCACAGCTAATGAGGGGAGAAAGAAATGGGATAGATGCTGGTAAATTTTAGGTGCATAGCAAGAAGTTGAAGAAACTCATACGTGGTAACTCCCACTTTCTCTGTGCAAAAGAGATTTTGTATGATTCTACTTCACTCCCCACTTCGTTATGCCTGTCATCGATAAAACAGAGTCATTAAGATACAACAACTCTGAAAGATCACTTTGTCTTCTTAAAGAAGTAATCCAACTTCAACTTGGTATCTGTGTTAACATCAGCTAATAATCATTTTCTGAAGTGTTCTATTCAATTTACATCTCTCGCCTCCTAGAAGGAAGAATGTTAATGGTGAGGAAAGCTGTCAAGCCTCTGATTACTGCCTACAAATGTTATCACTTGCTACTGTTCAACAATGTTCTGATGAAAATATTACTACTAATGGAACAACATGCATATGTTCTTAGGATAGAAATAGTATTGCGACATTCTGCTTGCTTACAAGTAAAGTAAATTAACATTGAACTGAGGTGAAAAGTAATTCCTTGAGCAAAGTTCTCATGAAATTTTAGCTCTGAATGCACACATTTCATAGAAGATTGCAAGAGACTTCATTCAGACTTGAACACTTACCTAAATAAAAATCTCATCTCTCAGTAGGTATTATTATGGAATTAAAGCGGTTAATGCAGCTCCAATCTCATATTTCTGGGTACACTAAATTGTGTTTAGTGTCATAAACTCTCCCCAAGGGGTTGACAAAGTACAAAAGATAGAGCCAGAAACCACCATCAAATCAATCTATGAGGAAATTTCATACCAGCCATCTATCTAGTTGGCTTTCTTGAATTCAAACTAAATTTTATAAAACCATGTCCAATATCTTCATTGATGATGACAGTAATGCAAATTTCTTTTTTTTTTAATTTTTAATGTTTATTTATTTTTGAGAGAGAAACAGTGTGAGTGGGGGAGGGGCAGAGAGAGAGAGGGAGACACAGAATCTGAAGCGGGCTCCAGGCTCTGAGCTTTCAGCACAGAGCCTGATGTGGGGCTCGAAACCACAAACAGTGAGATCATGACCTGAGCTGAAGTTGGATGCTTTACCAACTGAGCCACCCAGGCAACCCAACAGTAATGCAAATTTAAATGTAAACGACTTTTAGCCTACAGTGTATTAAAAAGTAAAGGGTAGGTAGATGCAAGAATTTTACATGAAGTAAGGAATAGCAAAGGAATTTTTAAATTAAAACCACAGAAAATTTATATTTAACAAGCATACTGAGCTTTTTCATATACTTTAACCGACAGTTCCAAGAGTGAAACTTTATTCTAAGGAAATAATTTTATGTACAGATGCCATTTAGAGGTAAAGATGTTCATCACAGCATTGTATTTAGTTTAGAATTATTCTTAGTTTTAAAAGCTAAGAAACTATCATTGGGAGAGGGGAGTGGGCAATGAGGAAATGTCATTGCACATCTGTTTTCATAATATACTACTATGCAGCTATTTAACAGAGTAAATAATAGATAGATATCCAAAATGTATTAAGTGGTAAATACAGGTTGCCAAACCAAATACAAAATGTGATCTTAGGGTTGCCTATTTATAGTGTATATGCATACAAATTTGTGTTTAAAAACATAGGCAAAAATGTGGAAGAATACACACTAAATTTTATTGCATTTATTTGTGTGGTGGAATTACTGTTAATATATACACTTAAATTTCTATAACTAACATGAATTATTCATATAATGAGAATACGAAAGAGAATTTGCTTTAAAAATTATGTTTGCTAGGTGTTTTGAATGACTAAGTGAAATCCCCATGTCATATCAAATGCAAAAGCAGGATATGAAACTGTACATAAAGCATGAAATTTGTCACAAAAAAATGCAAGAAATATGCCAAAACGAGTACTAGGATTTTAAGTGACATTTTTTGTACTCATTTATACTTCTTCACACTTTTCAAAAATTTCAACAATGAATATTTATTCATTAAAAAACAAGAAATAGACAAACATAAAGATTCATAGAAAGTGTAGAATTCCATGCAAAAAAACTAGTAACTAATGTTCACCATTGAAATTTTTCCACTGGAATGTGCTCAGTATGGTGTTTATGAAAGGCACTTCCTGCCAAATGTTCATTTATTCCTTTAAAAAATGATCTAGAAACTTCACAGACTAGATCTCCCAAATTTCTAGCTCGGGGGCTAAGTATGGCTAACTCAATCAAGTCTGAACAAACCAGTGGCTGAGGTGAAAAAGTTTTTAACGGAAGACTAAGCAATCACGTAATGTGTCCTTGAGCCATTGTCAAGCAGTTAAATATAAAATAGAGATAACAATGCTTTAAATTCAGAGGTTGAAAAAGAGGACACTAATGTGACTTAAGAAAATTTAATAAATGGGTGAGGGAGTGTAGGGAGAGCAAACGTGTAGGATTTAAATTAAGCTTTAAAAGACGGACAATATTTGACTAAAACCAGGGAAAAGATTTCATATAGTCATCATGTATGCATAACTGGATTGAAAATTAACACCTTATTACTTAGACATGCAAAAAAAAATAGTCTTCTTGTGATTCACAATGGTCATAGTATTTATCTTGAGCCCAATTCTGCAGGAAGCTGGTGGGGAAAGTGAGTATTGTAGGTGAGGGATGCAACTTAATAAATGTTGGTTTCTCAGTCTCTTAAACTTTTATTGATGACTCAATATTTTAAGACTAATGCTCAAGTTTTCAGATTTCCTCTAGAGGCAATGTAAGAATAAGTTACTTTATATAAAAAGAATAGTTGGTGTAATCATAAGGTTGTGAAAGTTCCTGATTGTATTTCTCTCTCCATAGACTGGCCATGGTAAAATGGAGGCATGCCATATCTTTAAATAATGGAATTTAGCCATGCTATCTTTACCAAGAACAGATGTTAATTTGGGAATAGCATAGTCTAAATCTCAGTCTAAAGACTGTGAATAGAAATGTTTTCTCAATTAGCGAGGAGCCTCCCCCTTCCCATATTGTGAAATGTCACATTTGGTTTCTTCCATCTGAGGGACCCTACAGAGAAATCATCTCTTATAAGGAGTTACAAGGTATTTTAAATGCTGTTCCCTTGTTTATCTAAGAAAGAGCCAAGATTCTAGAAATTTCTTTAGGCTTAGTGGTTTGGAAGTGTGGGGAATCAGGGAGACAAGGATGCCAATACTTTTTTTAGGCACCCTCTTCTTCCCATTCAGCTTTCCAACTGTGCTGCCCTTCTGCCTTGCTGACTAAAGGGACTAATTGCTCACCACTCACTTGGTGGCTTTCAATTCTGTGTCTTTTCACTAAAGAGAACTCTCTCTGGGCTCTGCCACAAATCCTGAGAAAGGAAGGAGTTGAAGAGAGAAGATCTGGGCTGAAGGATGTGTTATGCCTTGTGATTCATTCAAAATTTCCTTTTCCTTTTGACCTTTATCCACCGTGTCTGGGTCAAGTCTGTGAACCTCAGTTCCCCTGCCACTCAGGATGCATTTCTCCATCAAGGATATTGCCAGGGAAGACTGAGCATGTTTTTTATTACCAGCCTGGGGAGACCAGCCATCAACTCTAACAACTCCAGTCATTGTTCTTCAGTCCATTTCAGGAAGGACTGTATATGTCTGATTACTCCATATCCTAGCTTACCCCTCTCTTTGGGTCACCCACCACTAATCAAATGTGTCCTGAGCTTCCAGCACCTACCAGGCCCTGAGCTTCAGCTCAAATTGGAATTAAAAAAATGGAAAAGTCATGTCTCTATATTAAAACACAGCAGAGGCTAAGGAGGACTTAAAGGCAGACATGGAAAAATTTCATCTTAAGACTGGACTGTAGAGGGTCTGGGAAGGGGGTGGGTGCTGGTGGTGTCAGGAAGGTAAACTAGGGCTAGATTACAGAGAACCTTTAATTCTGAGTGAAAAAGACAAGATGCGACAAATCTTATTTTTTAAGCAGTGGTATTTCTGTGATTTATGTCAACAGTTTATTTTTGAATCTTAAAAAAAGTTATTTTGGTCACTTTAAATATACCACAAGCACATTTTTAAACTCTTAGATTTGTTAACACCTGCAGCTTTGTCATTGTACAAAATAAGTCACATTAAATGCTAAGTGGAAAAGCTTAAATTAAGTCTTTCAAGAATAGCCTCATCTGGAAACCAATGCTGATGGTGAGGTTTGGGGGCACCACTGCTCTAATACCATGCTTATCATTCTTAAATTTGACTCTGTGATAGAACTTTGAGGACATGTGAGAAAAGGAGGCAAATTTCTTGCTGGCCATTCATCAAAATCTTTAGTGAGTATCTATTAACACATGATCTATGCTAGGTGCTATTTAGGAGGAAGCTGAAATCATGGTTCACCCTTTTCATATTTATAACCCTAAAAGAAATTTAATTCCAAGAACTCCAATGCCTCAAATAGAAGTTCATATTGATTTTTAGCCTATCATCATAAATCTATTACACTATCTTCACTTTTTCAAGAATCCTCCAATAATGCTAAATACATTTTAGTTATTAAGTACCTACTCTATTATTTATCTACTGAGAACCAATTATGTGCTGACCTTTACATATATTACCTAATTTAATCTTCACAACAACCTCATGAGGTAGATTTTACTATCCTCATTTCAAAACAAGTAGCCTGACTCTCAGCAAAATTAAATAGCAGGGCTTAGTTACACAGCTAAAAAGAACCCAACCTAGTTTTGCCTGATTGGAAACCTGTGCTCTTTCTCCCTCACACATTGTCTGGGCAGCAAGTTAAGAAAATACAATATTTAGAGGATTACGAGGAGGACATACACCCAGCATGGAGGGCCATAAATATTGGCATGTCTGGTTCTGCCTAATAGAGTGAATTAGCCAAAAAATATCCCCACGGAGAAACAGAGATCTAAGTCCAGATTTAAAATATAAGTGCTTTACTAGATAAAAGAGTTCAGCATATCATGTTCAAACATAAGTCTGAATGAAAAACCACGTTGGTTTCAGAGACCTTCTGGGATCTGATAATGTTAGAGCACAGAGTGTATGTGTAAGAGTGATACAAAGTGAATTAGGCAGGGAATAAATCATAAAAAGCATCCTAGAGTTTTGCTTGACGGAAAGGTCTTGTTTCCAGAAAATATTTAATTTATAGGAATTGTGTGGTTATAACTGAGTTTCCTTTGCTCAAGTTGCCAAATGGAAAATGCGGTACCCAAGCAAAAATGATTTGTTCATTTATTGAGTATTGTAATGTGCCAGAAACTGTGTAAGGCACTGAGGATAAAGACCTAAGGAAGAGGATACTCTATTGTAATTGATACTGAGGTTGACTGTTCTCCATCCCAATACACCCCCTTGCTGTAACAGGACTGACCTCCGAGACAAGGCTGGAGTGATTTTTCTAAGTCAAATATAATAATTCCATCTCCCTTTCAATGCCACATTTAAGCCAATCTGAGTTTTTAAATGTTCTTGAGATAATTCTTGTCCTTAGGTGGACTCATCATTCAGTTTTTAGGAGACTGATGGATGAACTGATTGATACACCGCTTTGTTCCAAAAACAAAGATTTCAGCCCAGCCTGCAGATGTGCATGCAAAGTACCAGAATAAAGAACAAACTGATAAAGAGGTGCCTGGGTGGCAGACTCTTGATTTCAGCTCAGGTCATGATCCCAGGGTCGTGGGATGGAGTCCCACATCAGGATCTACGCAGAGCATGAATCCTTCTTAAAATTCCCTCTCTCCCCTGCTCTCTTTCTCTCTCCCTCAAATAAATGAAAATGAAACAATAAGTAAATAAAAGAATAAACTGATGAAGAATTGAGAACAAGGGGACTAAAAGGATAGTGAACAGCTACTAGAAAAAGTAAATTTGACCCTAATGTTCCTAGAAGAAAAAGCACAAAAGAAAAACATGAATAGTTAATAAAAATCATCAACCAATTGAATGATAACAAAGCAACAACAATAGCTTATACTTAGTAAGTGCTTATGTTCCAAGCACTGTTCTAAACACTTATGATATATTAATTTATTTAATTCATATTAATTCATTTAATCTATAGCACAACCCTGTAAGTGTTTTCATCCCCACCTTTGAAAGGAGAAAAAGTGAGGCCCATGAAATTTAATTAAATTATTTAATTATCTAATAAGTACAGAGCTAAGAAGAAAAATAAAAACAAATGAGTAGCTCAAGGGAAGCACAGTATTCTTAATACAGTGCCAGAGAGAAATATTTCTCAAGGGTCCTTATAAAGGGAGATTTTGCATTATAATAGTTAACTTGGTTGTGCAGTAATGCAGAAAATTCCCTGGCAGATAAATAAGATTTTTTTTCTTTTAATTTTTTTTTTCAACGTTTTTTATTTATTTTTGGGACAGAGAGAGACAGAGCATGAACGGGTGAGGGGCAGAGAGAGAGGGAGACACAGAATCGGAAACAGGCTCCAGGCTCTGAGCCATCAGCCCAGAGCCCGACGCCGGGCTCGAACTCACAGACCGCGAGATCGTGACCTGGCTGAAGTCGGACGCTTAACCGACTGCGCCACCCAGGCGCCCCAAGATTTTTTGTTTTTAACGTCCGTGAAGGATAAGATTTAGAAGTAAAATCTGGATGCTCTGAAACATCTTTGTATTTCCTCTCAGTAGTTATGATCCTTTTCTCTGCCAGATGAGTAAGGTTTCAAGTTTCAAAAATACAGGCTTAAGCTGATTGTGAAATGAATCCTTCATTGGGGACTGGAAAATCTACTCACCTAGCAACTATCTTTCAAAGATACATACTGTATATATATTTGAAATTTCCAGTAGAATTACGATTTTGAGAAAGATTCTTTCTTACAATAAGTGAAATGCATCATCTTACACGAATTTCCTTCATCATAAATATTTTGGATTGTTTTCCACTCAGACAATGGCTCTGGCATTAAAATCATGGGTAAATCTCTGGTGCTGGTTTATTAGGCATGTGGCCTAAACAGACATGGTCCCTTTGGTAGTATCTCCTCTCCATGCCTGAGTTATTTGGTTCTCCCCAGGCTTTGTCCTTCTTCTGGTCATTAAAAGCCATTGTCAGGAACGGATCTGAACAACTTGCTTCTACTAAAGTTAAACACAGGTGAGGCTTAATATCTACTTACGTTTTAACCATAGAAAGAACCTGAAGGATCCAGTCACTGAATGTGGAGATTGTCTGATCTAGCCAACCTGGCCTTTTAAAGCCATATTACACGTAAAGAAAGGAGAATAAGGAAGAGAGAAGCAAGGGATTAACGTTCAAAATCTACACCTTACATTTCATTCTTAATCAAAATTATAAGGAAAATATTTCCTGCAAATGAAGAGGTGAATGTTTTCACTATAAGATTGCAGGGGTGCCTGGGTGGTGGGTGGCGTAGTCTGTTAAGCGTCTAACTTCGGCTCAGGTCATGATCTTGTGAATCGTGAGTTCAGCCCCTCATTGGCCTCTGTGTTGACAGCTCAGAGCCTGGAGCCTGCATCAGATTCTGTGTCCCCCTCACTCTCTGCCCCTCCGCCATTTGCACTCTGTCTCTCTTTTTCAAAATTACATAAACATTAAAAACAAGTTTAAAAAATTTACAGCATTGTAGATGTTGTAATATACTTATTTTTCCTAAAGAATTTCAAATTCATGGGGCACCTGGGTGGCTCAGTGGATTAAGCGTCTGACTCTTGATTTCTGCTCAGGTCATGACCTTGAGGTTCATGTGATCAAGCCCCACACTGGGCTCTACTCTGACAGCACAGAGCCTGCTTGGGATTCTCTCTCTTCCTCTCTCTCTCTGCCCCTCCACTGTTCATACTCGCTCCCATGTGTGCACGCTCTCTCTCTCTCTCTCTCTCTCTGAAAATAAATAAACCTTAAAAAAAAGAATTTCAAACTTACAAAAATGATAAAAAGTCAAACTTCTTTTTTAGGACCAGGGCAACACAATTATCCACAGATTATAAAATTCTATGAATTCTTTGCTATTGGCTTGTGAGACATAAAGACATTGAGAATAAAAATGTGAAAGAAATAATTTTGCAGTAGTTTGATAGAATAAGTTTATGTCTCTTGCAACAAATAATTTTAAAAATTATATTATTAAGTTTTTTTTAAATATCTTTTTTCTAGTAATTCATTTTTATTGTATTTTACAAAAGAATTGATCTACAATGGATTGGAGATATATATACATATATATACATATATATATATATATATATATATATATATATATAAATATATAAAGAACTCCACAGTTAGTTTGAGAAGCACTATACTATAGTATAAATAATTCTGTGTTAAATAGGACACTGTCATATTTTGTTCTAAAACAAGTAAATGGTACCAGGTGTCAGAAGTTTAAAAATATTTTGTGGGGGAAATCTTCTATCCACTAATGCAACTTTTATATGTATGTGTATGCATATGAACTAGAAAAAGATTTGCATTGTCTGATAATCAAATATATATTCAGGAATCAATACTGGAGAAACACTATAATCAGGTAAAGAAAATATTAAATGATAACAAGATAAAATAATTTCCCAGAAGTTGTTGGAACTCAAACCGAGGAAAGGATGTCCACTGGGGCTGTTGCATTTTTGGCAAATGGCTGATAATGGAGGAAAGATTAATAGAATCATAAAAAGTTGGAAATCACAGAATCCTACTTCTTCATTTTGACAGATGAGCTCGGAATAAGGAAGAAACTGTTGGAACTAAAACGATGAACTGGTGGGTGAGAACTGCAGTTCTCATTATATATACAGTTTCCATATATAAATACATCTTTGTTGCTATTTTGTAATATCCAGAATCAGATAATATTAGAGTGAGAGAAACCATCACTATCAAATAATACAGCTTCTAAATTTTACACATAAGACAACCATGGACTTACGAGGTTAAGTGAGCATGCCTGAAATTGCTCAGCACTTAAAAAGTAAGATCAGGAGGATTATTTCATTCCCATTGCAGTAATATTATGAAGCATCATGTTATGGGACTTTCAGGTGAGTCATCATATTAATTCCTCAGGAAGAGTCTTCTACTCAGTCCTCAAAGGAGTATATTTCATAGGAATGAAGTTTTGCTTTTCTTAGGCACATCTATGAAAAAATAAGTTTTATTTAACAAATTAAATGATTGACCACAATGATAGGACCAGAGGAATTTTGCCAAGTAAAGATAATGGATTTGGAAGAATAATACAATTAATAAAAATAAGAGAATTTCAGGGTTAGAATAAACCTCAGCTAATTTATATACACTCTGGAACTACCATCTAGCCTACTCATAAGAAATATAGTAATGAGTCCAAATCCCACATTTCTGTGTTTTTGGACTTATACACTGTGCTGATTGATTAAAAACAGAAGTTATTTCCTCAGTAATTGCAGGTACTAAGCTGGCCTCACAATAACCCTGTGAAGAAGATGTTATTATTACCCATTTTACACATGGATAATTAAAGGTGAGAGAAGTCAAGTAAGTTGTACATGTTACATTGCTTATATAAAATCACACTTCAATCTGATCATATACCCTTATAAGCCCATATCTATTATACCATACTGTGGTCTAGCTAGTCAGTCAAAATGGGATCGTAGGCAGCCAAGAGAGCCCTGGAGTCAGACTGTCTGGGTTCAAATCCAGATCTCACTGCATAATGACTATGACTCTGGGAAAGTTATTTAACTCCCCTGTGCCTGCTATTTCCTTTCCTGTAAAATGGAAGTGGGACTACTATGAAGATTCCAAGTATTTAGCATATAGTAAGAACTCAGTAAACGTTATCTATTATTACCAAGGCTCAAGGAGACAACTCGAGCTAAAGTAGATCTCTTGGTTGTCCAGGGCACAGCAAAATCAATTTATTAACTCCTCTGTCCCTAATCTTCTTGTTTGTAGGCTCTCCATCTGGTGGAAAGAAGGCAATCCAGCTTCTCAAGTACTTCTCAAAGAAGTCATATATTTCTCCCGTGAAGGTAAACAGGCTCAGATATTCTTCATGCTAGAACTCGGTTGGAAGTATCAGCTTCTGATTCTCCCAGTGGCTATCACTATAAATTTATAAACAAAAAAAAAAAAAGGAGAAATATACGAAGATGGTAATGAAATAGTAAAGTTAAAAACCAAATCAATATTCACCATAAGAAACTCTGAATATTATACCTCTAATTAATAAATGTCTTGTTTAGGGATGCCTGGGTGGGTCAGTCAGTTAAGCGTCTTTTGGTTTCTTCTCAGGTCATGATCTCTGGGTCTTGAGGTCGAGCCCCACATAAGGCTCCATGCTAGGCATGGAGTTTCCTCAAGATTTTCTCTTTACCTCTCCCTCTTCTCCTCCCCTGCTTAGGCTGTGCGCGCTCTCTCTCTCTCTCTTTCTCAACAAATAAAAAATAATAATAAAGAAATTTCTGTTTAAAGCAATGGTTCTCAAAAGTGACATTAGCCTGAAAGTCTCTCAGGGTTCAGGTTAGACGGAAATGACCCCAAACCAATTACAGCAGGATCTCTGGGGATAGAGCTGAGGTATCAGGTTGTTTGTTTGTTTGTTTGTTTGTTTCAAGTTCCCCAGGGGGTTCTAATGTGTAGCCAAGGTTGAGAATCACTGCTTTAATGCTACCAGGTAAAAAAAAAAAAAAAAAAATTCCTGAGGTTGAGTCTAGAAATCTAAATGTTCAGAAAACAATTCAGGTGATACTGATGATTGGTCATATTGGAAATCTCTGATTTAGAACACATGACACCCCAATAAATAGCCGAGGGCCTATATTTACCCTCATAAAGTTTGAGGAAACATTGCCAGTGGAGCTTTCAGACAGAAAATACTTGGTAATAGTTTGGATTTCAGTTCATGAAATTGGAAATAGATTGTCAAGATTTCCCTATTTACTAACCTGTAAACACCATATAGGAATTGCAAGTTTAAGTGGAAATTTAAATGTGTATTTCCTGCTTCCATTATATTTATATCATAACCCTTAATATTGAGCCAACATAATTTGTTTCTTACCTACCAGAAATTATTTTCGTATGCAAATTGTATGAAACTCAGCCTTTATAATACAGAAAAGACAGCACAAAAATCACAGCTATGTAGCAACCAAGCAAAAACAGTGCTGATTTATGAAACTTCACAGACTTAGAAATAGAAACAAAGCACTAAATATTCATGAAATCCCATACAGTGCTTGCACATAAGTTACATCTCAGTGATTTGTAACTTAGTTATAGGGAAAAAATAATAATCTGAGCACATCCAAACATATGGAACCTTTCAAGTGTTAAGTTTCACTAATTTTTTATCTTATTTTGGTCATAAATTTGGTCTTATTTTGGTCATATTTGAGTCATAAATAAATTATGAATATGTTGTAAATGGTTGGCCATAAACTAAACCTCCCAAAGAAAAGTAAACGAAGATTTCATCAGCAAAACAAGAGAGTAAGTATGGAAAAAAGAATTTAATGAAAATCTTCTCTGATTGCAATGTTTTTTTAAAAGTGGTAAAAGCTCTTTAAAGACACAAAAACACAAGTGAAAGAAGCAAGTAAAATTCTGTCACTCGACAAAGCAACATCATAAAGCTACCATGCAAACAGAGTTAAAATAAGAAAACAATCTGCCATGTACTCTTTGAATTAATCATAAATTCAAGAAATAATCTGAGAGCTAATATGATAATCAAGAAAATATTAAATTTCATTGAGTTACCTTGCCAATTTCAGTTCCAGTTTCATAACATAATTATCTCAATTTTTTTAAACTATACTAACATAAATACTAAGATTCAGACTTCAAACACAAATACTAAGTGCCTACAATCCACATTTAAAATAGTAAGATTAGTGGGGCTCCTGGGTGGCTCAGTTGGTTAAGCAACTGACTTCAGCTCAGGTCATGATCTCACAGTCCATCAGTTTGAGCCCTAGTCGGGCTCTCTGTGGACAGCTCAGAGCCTGGAGCCTGCTTCAGGTTCTGTGTCTCCCTCCCTCTGCTCCTCCTCTGCTCACACTCTGTCTCTCTCTCTCTGTCTCTTTCTCTCTCTCTCTCTTTCAAAAATAAATAAATATTTTAAAACATATTTAAAATAGAAAGATTAGAAGTATACCACAGGTAAAATCTAACAATTCAATCCAAGATCTATTTACTTATTTTAAACACATTGGCTTTTTAAAAATACATATAATTCAATTAACTGCTAAAAATCCCCTCTATTCATTTTTTTTTTTTGCAACCTCTGATTTTTTTTCCCTTCAGTGTGTAATAAACCATAATTAATTCCAAGTAGCTCTGGAACATAGTGCTGTTTTTAAACAACTGTTAAAGAACTCCTTTAATTAGAAAAAATTTACAATCAAGATATGCTCTTTTTTTGTGTGTGTGAGGGGAGGGTGCTAATTTTCAAGTGGCCTTAATTTACCTGTGACACAAATATATGGTCAGAGATGATGTATCACCTCCATTGAAACGCTCTTACTATTCTTAAAAAAGCAAGTGTGATACTGGGATGTATAAATAGTAGCTAAGCATCAGGAATGTGAGGTGACATAGCCAGTATAATACTTATACTGGTCAGACCTGCATGAGCACCAATTATTTAGATTTACAAATTTAAGAGAGAGATGTAGACAGTAGTAAAAATGATCAAAGTCTATAAAAATGGAAACTCTAATGAAGGCCTTAACAAAATGACATTATTCAGCAAAGGAATTTTTTAACAATAGTTCTCAAGTATATAAAGAGGATGATATCAGCTGCTCGCCATCTTTATTGAGGAACAAATAAGCAAGAATGAGATTAAACTTCAGGAGAGAAGACTTAAGTGAGATAGAATAGAATTTCCCAAAAGAATTATATTTTTAGAAAGAGCAAATCATCAAAAGGGTCTGTGGAATTTCCTTCCCTGGAAGTATTTATAAATAAGACATATTTTTCCTTGTTCAAAAAGTTTCAGTGATGTCTTTCTGAGAGAAAAAATCTACTATCATAGAATCTCAAGATGGAAAGATCATATTTCCTAATCACCATTTACTGCTATAAAATATACTGAAAATGGAGACTTAATATATAGTTAGAAGAATTAAACATTCAAATAGTCCAAAGATTTTATGATCTGTAGTCAAAATATGCTTAATCCCTATCAGATAAACTAAGGAAAATAAGAAACCATTCTCTTTTAGTTAACCAATAATCTTCCACGTGGCTATATGATTAAACTTTTTTTTTTCAGGAACCTTAATCTAGCATTGTATATGGAGGCAGTCTGCTGCCATAAAGGTGCACTAAGATGTCAGTGTCTTCCCAGCTCTCACCTGATGTGAGAAGTACGGAAGTATTAAGTAGGAGTTCACGGGCAAAGACTCATTCTAGCTCAAAAAGTCAGATGGAACCACACACTCTTTGAAGAGGCATACTTTCAGCATGTGACCCTCTCATCACAGCTTACCGTAACCCCATGGGAAAGACAGGGACAAGCAATAACTTTCCAGTTCTAATACACTGTTCTTGCCACTCTAGGAAGAAGATAAATAGCAAGTAAAGAAGAATCTGAAACAAGTTTCCACGTAGACCAGTCCTGCTCTCACTTTTCAATATTTTTAACACCTATCCTGCATACATAAATAGCTAACATTTATAACATATTGTGCTATACATACAATATATAAAGCACTTGTTACTAATGGTTTATATTTGTTCTACTTATTTAATCCTCACAGTTTTAAGAAGTTGGTACTATGGTTGTCATCCATTTTATAGATGAGGAAACTTTGGCAAAGATATGTTAATTTGTCCAAAGTCACTCAGATACGAAGCTACAGAGGCACAACTCAAACCTAGGCAGTCTGGCACCAGAGCCTCTGTGCACATTTGTGACATCAAGCTGCCTCTCTGCAGTTGAATTAAATATACAGAAAATTAGAAATCAACTATTTCCATTCCATTCCTCATACTTGAAAACACTATTAATCACTACATTTCTAGGCTTCAAACACAGAGCAGGACCCTCCAAAGTTACAAAAATAAAATGTTGCTTTAAAAAATATATAATTTTGAGAATTAAAATAATGGTTTATTGTCATAAATTCATTTATCCACAGGCAAGATCTCTCTTCTTATGTGTATGAAAGGAAGAAAACAGATTGACACTAATAAGCTGTTTCTTGTTTTTCATTGTAGTTTATTTGAAATGAGAAGCTCATGAATTGAATTGATAAGAAGTCAATTAACATATAAGGATATGAAGCAGAATGTATTTACACAAAAAGTGACTGTTGGCGAAGTAAACTGCTAAAGTCAACAATTGCAAGTAACATTTAAAAAGACAAATTACTAGGAGTTAGTATATAGAATATACATTCATTATATGCCTTTACTCTCCCTTATCACCAACTTTGAGTCTATCATAAATGTAATTATATCCTTGATTTTAAAGGTCCTAGCAGACATGGGGAAACCATGCTGGGACTATAAATGTAACCACAATGGCACAAGCTTACACTAGCTACTTCCAAAAATTAGCCCTGTCTCAACGCATCCAACAGCTATTTCTGATAATTCCTTAGACTACAGGTTTCTGTTACTTCTACAAGATCCTGCAAATTTGTCCACTTCAGCCTCTTCATCAGCCACCACGGTACAGTCTCTCCTACCACTAAGCTTGCCGAGATGGCTTCCCCGCCAGGGACAGGTATTCTCTGCCAGCGGCAGTTGCTGCTTGCTGCCTCCACCATTCTACCCCTCAGGGAGAGAATCTGAGCACAACTCATCCTAAATTACTGATCCAAGACTAGCTGTCATTATTGTAGGTTTCAGTTTTCTAGACTTCATGGGTCAAGAGTGATGGAAGTTAAGGCCCGGGGCCTGCTGAAGGTGAAGAGTCTCATAGGAGGCCTTCTCCTCATTAAACTGGGGCCCATAAACTTTCTATCTTCAGAATAACGGTGAACCAGAAGTAAACCTGCCACCCCCATCCATAGTAGGGAGAGATGACTTGTGAGCAGAGCAGAGAGCAGGGAGCGGTGTTAGAAAGATGGGTGAAAGGGTTGGGAGGAGGGGATCCCTGAGAAGTTGTTATATCCCCTGGGTAGTCCGGGGAAATTTAAGTGCTGTATGTGGTTCAAGGTGGTCCCAGGCTGGTAACAATCCCATGCAGGAGTCAGAAACAAATTCTTTCTGGAAGAAGAAATTTTCGCTCTAGACTTCAAAGAATTTTCTAATATAAAATTTCATGTGTTATAAAGGTACATAAAGATAAATAAGCATAAAAGAAAAAAACCAGCAAGAAAAAAAGACAGCAGATACAGATTCCAAAGACTAGACAATGGAATCACCAGATATACCGTATGACACAGTTTTTATACTAGGATTTTTTAAATTTTATTTTTTAATGTTTATTTTTGAGAGACAGAGCACGAGCGAGGGAGGGGCAGAGAGAGAGGGAGACACAGAATCCGAAGCAGGCTCCAGGCTTTGAACTGTCAGCACAGAGACCAATGCAGGGCTCGAACTCATGAACTGTGAGATCATGATCTTGACCGACTGAGCCATCCAGGTGCCCCTTATACTAGGATTTAAAAATTAGTTTCATATAAGAATGACTGTGAAGACAGCTTCAGAGAACAAAACTCTAAAAATTGCCCCCATAGAATTGAAAACAAAACTAAAATGTTTTCAAATGAAAAATATAATACTAAAATTAAAAATTCAAGAGATATACCAATTAGAGTGGCCCAAATCTGGAACACTGGTAATACAAAATGCTGGTGAGGATGTGGAACAACAGGAATTCTTATGCATTCCTGTTGGGAATGCAAAATGTACAGCCACTTTGGAAGACAATTTGGCAGTTTCTTATAAAACTCAACCTACTCTTACCACATGGGTGTGATTTCTGGGTCACTAAATGGAATATTATTTAGCACTAAAAGGAAATGAGCTATCAAGCCATGAAAAGATATGAAGAAAACTTAAATGCATATTAATAAGTGAAAAAAGTCAATCTGCAAAGGCTACATACTGAATTATCCCAACCATATGATCCTGGAAAAAGCAAAACTATGGAGACACTAAAAAAGATCAGTACTTGCCTGTGGTAAGGAAGGAGAGGAGAGACAATAGGCAGAACACAGAAGATTTGAGAGTAGTAAAAATACTCTTTATGATGTTATCATGATGAATACATGTCAGTATACATTTGTCCAAGCCCATGGAATATAGAACATCAAGAGTGAACCCTAAGGTAAACTATGGAGTTTGGGTGATTATTATGTGTCAATGTAGGTTCAACCTCCATTTAAAAAAAAAAGTGTCATTCTGGTGGGTGATGTTGATAATAAATAAGGAAAGCTATACCCACACATCCTCACAATCTCTGTACTTTCCTCTCAGTTTTTTGACTTTGAAACTACTCTCAAAAATGTTTTTAAAAATAACTTCAATCTACCATTTTTATAGCATAATAGGCCCAGATAAAAAAGGAGTAAGTAAACTGGAAGACAGGTCAGAAGAAGGGATTTAGTACGTAGCACAGGAAACAAACAAACAAACAAAAACTATGAAAGAGAGGTTCATGGAATATGCAATGAGGGGTATATTTTAAGTTTCACCAGAGCTACAGTAGTAAGAGAGAGAATTGGACAGAAGCAATATTTAAAGAAAAGTAAAGAATTTTTCCACTACCAAGGAAAAACACCAATTCACAGATTTAAGAAACCAAATGAATCTCAAACATATGCAATTACTTTTTAAAATTCCATACCAAAACTTATAACAGTGAATCTGCATAAGAAAGAAAGAAAGAAAGAAAGAAAGAAAGAAAGAAAGAAAGAAAAAGAGAGAGTGGGAAGGAGGGAAGGAAGGAAGGAAGGAAGGAAGGAAGGAAGGAAAGAAGGAAGGAAAGAAGGAAGGATTATCTTAAAAAGCAGCTAGAGGAGACAAATGTATTACCTTCAAAGGAATAACTTCAAAGCAGGCTGAGTTCTAAATAGCAGCAAGAGAATCCAGAGAAAGGGAAAATGATTAACTCAATGGGCTGAAAGAAAATAACCGACAACCTGGAATTGTACACTTAGCAAAAATATCTCTGAGAATGAGGGTGAAATGAAGACATCACACTAAAAGAAAAAAAGAGAGTTTTTCACCAGCAGTATCTTGAAAATTTGTAAAGATGTACTTTAGGCAGAAGGCAACTGATCTCAAAAGGATATTTAAGATGTTATAATAAAAGAGGGGAAAAGAGAGTAATACATAGGTAGATATATCTAAATGAACATTGATTATATAAACAACAATAATAATTTAATTGTGGAAATAAAAAAAAAGGGAAGGAAGGAGAGCAGGAAGGGAAATGATAATACCTGACCACTCTATGTTAGGAAGGGATAAATAAAGTTAAAGGACATGAAGTTAAATGGCATTTATAAGCAACACAACTAGTACATAAACATACCGTAAGGGTAAAACTACAAGACCAGAAAATAAACCAAATACTATTTTAAAGATAGCTAATATAATTATCAGCAAATAGAATTTAAGGCAAAAGACATTAGTAGAAAAAAGAGTTTTACTTTAAAATAGTTTCTCGATTCCAAAAGTTACAACTTAAAATACAGAGAAATAAAGGAGAGATTTATAGAGACAAATATACACCAAAAATCACTGTTGAAGTTTTAACATATTTCTTAGTATTTGATGAAATAGAAAAAAAAAATCAGTAAAGGTAGGAAAGACATAAAGAACATTACAAACAAACCAGATCTAATGTGTGTGTATGTTTATAGCACCTAACCACTCCACAGTACGTATTTTTTCTAGCACACGTGGAATATTTACGAAAAGTCACCACTTAGGACTACAAAAATGTTCCAGCAAATTTCAAAATACTTAAATCACACAGATCATGTTGTCTGACTATAGTACTACTAAGCTAGAAACCATAAATAAGATATCAAAATTACCTATCTACTTGTTAGTCAAAAAATTATATAACCGCTGAACAAAGAAGAAATTGCCATCAAAATTAGAAAATAAGTTTACCTGAATACCCACAGAAATACTATAAAAATTACACACAAATCTTCAGTCCAAACAGTACTTAGAATAAAAACGTATAGCTTTAAATATTAATAAATAATAAGTTAAACACACATTTCAAGAAGTTTAAAAAAAAGAAAAGCAAAATAAACTCAAAGAAGAGATTAAAATAAATAATAAAAATAATCTTAGTCAACAAAGACTAAAATAAGCATCCACTGGGGTGCATCAACAATTTCAAATATTAGTTTTTTGGAAAGACTAATAAAATTAATAGACTTCTGATGAAATTGATCAAAAAGAAAGCAAATAGTTAAAAAAACGTAATACTAGAAATGACAAAAAATGACAAAGGGAATCACGTACTAAAGTTGCACGTACTAAAAATGAAATAGGAGGATATTATGGATAGTATCAAGTCAGTAAATTTGAAAAATAAGATGAAATAAGAAATTCAGTAAAAAAAAAAAACCTCACAAAATTGACAAAAAATTGGAAATTTTGAACATTACCAATAACCTATATCCTGAATATAACTGAAAACCATTAGATAAATTAAATAAGTAATCAAAACTTTTTGGCCTTGTTCCACATAATGTCATAACTTACGTAAATCTTCTATAGGACAAAAAAAAATGACATGCTTTTCAACTCATGTATAGCTAGCATAATCTTGTGTTCTCAATAAGAAAAGACAAGAAAATTATGGACCAGATTCGCTTAAAAAGATATGAAAAAATTCTAAATAAACTATCAACTAACTAAATCAAGCAATATATAAAAAAGGAAATATATAATGATTAAATTGGGTTTATCTCATGAATGTAAGGTCGGTTTAACATTAGAAAAGAAATCACTGTAATTTACGATATTAAGAAGTTAAACTCAAAAATCATATTATAATCTCAAAAGCTGTGGGAAAAGCACTTGACTTTGTTCAAGTCCCTTTCTTGATTAAAGAGAAAAAAAGAAACTTTCAGCAAACTAATAACAGAAAGGATTTTCTTAATCTAGCAGAGTATTTTCTGATAAAATGCAACTGACAAACATCATCCATAATGGTAAAATACTAAAAGTCTTTCCTTTTGAGATTAGCGACAAGGCAAGAAAGACCTGTCACCACTTCTAGTCAACCTGAATTTAGAGGATTTTAACCAGCAACAAAAGGCCGGGGGGGAAGTACACGGAACAGAAAGGAGAACCGTAACTGACATTTATTTACAGATGATATGATGGCTTATAGAGAAACTATTACAAATCCCAAAAAGTTTTAAAAATAGAAATAATATTTAGAATATCAAGTATATATCTATGTAACAGAAAATACAACTTTCAGTAGATAGCATTCATATCATATAAAAATTAAATATCTGGAAATACCAAAAGCCATACAGAAAAATATTTATAAGCAAAGACTTCTACAGAAAAATTTTGAAAACTTATTTTCATTTTAAAAAGTAATTAAGTGGAAAGAAATAGCATGTTCATGGATTGGAAAACTCAGTATTGTAATGTCAATTTTCTCCCTAAATTGATTCACAGGTATAATGTAATTCCAATCAAAATCTAACAAAAATTTTAGTGGAACTTGAAAGCTGACTCTAAAATTTGAAAGGAAGTATGAAGGAATAATAGCCTTTGAGAAAGAACAATATGGAGGCCTTAAGATTGTACTCTTTCTAACAATTGATAGAGAAATTCTTTTGTTTTTGCTTACTTTGTTGTCGTCGTTGTTGTTTTATAAACTGATATACAATGACTTCCTCCCAAGGGGGAATATCAAATCAAACTAGCAAGTATTTACCCTGTACAATGCTTAGTATCCTCATGGACAGCCAAACGGTCTTCAGGGTATGACAAAAAGAACTATCTCCGTGGTGAATACTGTAAGAAATTCAAGGAGGGGAAATCAGACAATAAATTGGAGAGCCTCTTAGTTTTCATTCAATTCTTACTGGGCTGGTAGGTAGAAACTGATTTTCAGATGCTCAAATGCCTAATGGATTTTTTAAATCTCCAAAATAACAAGAGTTCATATCCTACATGTACTTGTCAAAATATTTCTGGAACATTATACAGGTATTTTAAGTTGAAGTGTGTGTGTTTATAGTTCTTAAAGAATTATGTGATATGTGAAAGTAATATTCATACATAGAAAAGAAGAATATGAAGAGAAAAAGATCTAGAAGCAAAATCAAAATGCCACATCACAACAGCTAGTGAAATGAGTCAAAGAAAAAGAAAACTATACCTTTCATTTTCCCAAATAGCAAAATAAATGTTGATGATAGAAACCAGTGGCTCTCAAAAGTGCGGTCAGCAGAAAGCGGCATTAAGCGTTATCTGGTATCTTATTAGACACAAAGCCTGGGGGGACACCTGAGCACCTGAGTGGCTCAGTCAGTTAAGCATCTGACTTTGGCTCAGGTCATGATCTCACGGTTTGTGAGTTTGAGCCCCAAGTCAGCTCTGTGCTGACAGCTCAGAGCCTGGAGCTTCAGTTTCTGTGTCTCCCTCTGTCTGCTCCTCCGCTGCTTGCACTCTGTCTCTTGCATTGTCTCAAAAATAAATAAACATTAAAAGAATTTTAAATAATAAAAAAAAGAGACACAAAGCCTAGGACTCCACCCTGGACCCACTAATCAATACCTGTAGGCACAGGGTTCAGGAATGTATATTCTAACAGTCTTGCCTGGAAATCTTGATGTCCTTCACGTCTGAGAATCACTACATCATTCCAAAGCACAGTACACTCAGTTTTTACTTACCTGAATGGACAATGGGTCTTAGTGTTTATTATGAGGACTAAACAAATGATCACAATTGAAAAAGATAAAATATGTTTTTAAAAAAATTTTAATCTTAATTTATTTTTTGAGAGAGAGAAAGCACAAGCAGGGGAGGAATAGAGAGAGAGGGAGACACAGAATCTGAAGCAGGCTTCAGGCTCCGAGCTGTCAGCACAGAGTCCGGCGAGGGGCTCAAACCTACGAACCATGAGATCATGACCTGAGCTTAACCGACTGAGCCACCCAGGCGCCCCTAAAATATCTTTAAAAAAGAATTGAATAGCATAAATGGAGCTTGTGTTTTGTCAAAATATAATTAACATGAATCTTTTTACTAATTTCATGAAACTAATATTATACACAAAAGGGAAAGATCCATCATCAAAAACTGTTTTAAAACACTTTAAAATATTTCATATAAATATTGGGGAGATATTTCTTATTTGCAATTTGCTAGTTATAGAAGATCTCCATATATACTGCTTCATCTGCCATTGCAAGTACATATTATTCAGCATATGTGACATCATTTTTATTCCAAGATTATTGTTTCATACTAGGATTATCAAGCTCTCCGGAATTTTTTTTAATTTGTAAACATGTTTCAAAAATACCCTCGTAAGTCTACAATAACTCTCAAAATTAAAAGGGCATTTCTGAATCACAAATCTTTCTCCTTTTCTTTTATTTGTTTTACTCAGCTTTGTTTACCTAATCATTATCTTCACATCTATTGTATAAAATGATGGATTTCCAACTAAAAGCTCAATAAACACACACAGTAGTCAACTTTAATTGTAAAAAATTACAAAACAAACTTTAAAGTATTTCTACCAATGTAAAGCTCTGTGGGAAATTTTCTCAAAGTATTGTGGATGGTTATTATGAACAAAATAAATGAGGTAAGGTAATGTTACAATAATGATCTGGAACTGTGAGTCAAATGAGTAAGATTAAAGGCATAAAGAAACTCTTCCTAATAAACAAGCAGATAACTGCTGGAAAGAAAAATATGTTCCTTGTTTGAAATTAACTGCCAAACATTCTCAACCTACACAAAGCTGTCATAAAGGACATCTAAATCTGTCCTTGTTTGTAACATGTGTTGTGACAAGATTTGACAGTTTATCAAAGAACTATAATTGCCACCTAAACATCTAGCATTTTGTCAACTGCAAGTATGTTTAGTGAAAGCATTTATTTTACTTAAAATACAACAACTGTTTTTCTCCACTTTCTAAAAGAATTGACTGAGTTTCTTTTCTCCTTAGCTGATCAAGCTGCATCAAGGCTCTCTCTTTGAATTATTTATGTTGGAATTGCAAAGGGTAAAAAATAATCAGTAAAGCAAGAAACTATCACCAAGGTGTTATATATATATATATATATATATATATATATATATATATATTCTGGGTATACTCAAAAGACCTTCAAAATATAGCAGTTCTCAAAGATCTGTAGAGATGACATTTAAATATGCTTACCTTGGGAAGGAGAAAGATAGACATTTTCTCTATACCACAATTTATTTATCTAGAGTAATTTATTAAGATATGATGTCTTAAATACAGAGAATATGTTCTTCAATAGGCATCATTCCTACCTGTAACTTTTGTTCGGAACAGCCAATGATAAGATAGATGTCTTTCTCAACCCACAAAGACCAAAGTAAAGAGGAACTAAATCCCCTTGCAATAGATTCATGTAACAGAAATGTCAGCGTAACAGAGATATTTCCATGACACTACCAATCGTTCATTTGTTTCAGGAAATAAGTTTTAAAAGGATTATTCGGTCTTAGATATGGAAAGTTGTTCCTTACTGTAGTTGTTTGATAATAAAAAAAGTAACATTTTTATGTAAAAGTTTCTGCCCGACTTTTACATTTTTCCTTCATTCTCACAAACCTCAAAGAAAAATGATAGACTAAGAAAAACGCTATTTGGAAATTCAGGAATCCCACATTCTAGTCCACACTCTGCCTCTAATTAGCTTTTAGATCCCAAACCAGTTGCTTCATTTCTCTGGGCCTCAGTTCCCTGTCTGTGAATCGGGATGTTGGACTGGGTGGTCTGGAAGGCTATTTCCACCTTTAACATTTTACGGTTTTAGACAAATCCCTGGAACTATAAGGTGTTGCAACAGCCAGAGCTTGGAGCAAAAAATAGCAGCAAGACAAAAATTTCTTCTACTTAACACCTCAAGGCAATGCAACCAACTATGTGTTTTTAATGTTTACATTAGCATTCAGTCCTATTTAGGTAATAATAAGTCTATTTAAAAATCTGTTTTGTTTTTCTTTAAAAAGTGAAAAATGTGTGACACATTGAGAACACTGAGAGAAAAATCATTTTAATTGAAGCTGCAAGTACTTTTTAGTGCAGCTAAATTAAGCCACAGAATTTTCTTTAGAAATCACTGTATGTAGTCAGGCTGAGGATGAGAATTATATAGTATAGATGGGTCTGCTGATTTTATGATAGGAAGGAACATGAATGGAGGGTTGTAGGCAGAAATGAGCTGGCAGGCACTATCAACCATGAAGAGTCTGAATTGAGGAGAAAAGCTTGCCGATGTTGAGAAGAGAGGTGATTGGATCAGCAACAGGACATTTTGATTTAGCCTTTCTGACATAGCTGTTTATATGGTTTTATATTAATAGCACATTTAATATAACTACACTTTTTTTTTCTGCAAAGTGATGTGTTTCATAGACATTGTCAAATCTTACCCATTTCTGTTGCCTACTCCAGTCCTTACCCGATTCATGAACCCCACTCAGTGGGAGAGCTCACAAGTAGGGTGAGAAAATATATTCAACAGATTATTTATCAATTTCAAACTACGAAAAAATGGTTATTTATATTTAGGCTAGATCAAAATATTGCAGAACCAAAAGTCAGACACACAATTAGCAGGATAAAAATGTATGATCTATATCTGATGCTTCCATTATTTTTATGATACAATTTGTTCTTGAAATTTCTGGTATCTGTGGTCCCTTCCATTTCTTTCCCCATTACTCCAACTCCTAATGCATTTTGGAAGCTGTGTACTTAAAATTTGCTAACACTTAATCATCACATATATTTTATTAGTCTTTTTTTAATTATAAAAGTAATAAAAGTTCAAATACTACACTAATCAATGGCAATAAAATGTGACAGTCCTTCTTCGTCCCAAACTGCCACCAACCTACACCCCTCTCTAGAGATAATCATCATAAAAAGGACCTCCGTAATGACTTGATGCTTTAACTATTTCTTCATTCTAAATACACAAATTTCATATATTGTGTACCTTTTTGACTGGGTTTTTTACATTTAGAAATATCTTGGGAATATTTCCATATGACTGCACATAAGTCAGTTTCTTTAATGTCTGCTTATGTTTGTATAATACATTATATGATACTTTACCTGTTGATGGACATTTGTTAGTTTCCAGATTTTGTTTTTATGAGTAACTCTAGAGAGATATGCTATTTGTCATTCACCATCTTATATTCTATAAATGGTACAATACCTGACACACAATACCTCATGAAATAGTAACTGAATGAATTAACACAGTGACAAATAAAATTATCAATATATTTTGGGGTTGTCTATGAATATTTCTATTGAGTAGATTCCTAGAAGGAGATACATTGAGTCAAAGGTTTTATGAAACAAAACTTTCCTTGCAAAATTTCACACTTATACATTCTATTACAATAGAGGAGTTTATCTATCTTATAATTTTGGCCCACCTAATGTGTGAAAATTAGCATTTTCCTGATTACTAGCATTTTTTCATATGTTTATTATCTTTTTTCCCCTGTAAATTGCCTATTCATACCATTTCCAAATGTTTTTGGTCTTTTTCCTCACTCCATTGGAAGCACATTGTTAGACATTTTCTCCAGTCTGTAACTTTCCTTTTAAACGTATACATCCTTTACCTTACAGAAACTTTATATTTTTAGGCATTAAATTTCACACCCCTAGGAAACTACTACAGGCACTAACAGAAGTAAAACTTCCATGAACTGAAGAAAGACTTGATTTTTTTAGTTTAAAAGTGCAAAGTGGATGCCAAGCAGGAATTTTTTTCCCAAAGACTCAAGATCAACATAGACCAGCTCGCGCCCACCGTCTGAACCGGGCGGGTAACTGCCCGGTAACAACGGAAAGTCGTTTGTTAGTCTGTGGTCTGACTTCGGTTGCAATCTTGACAGCAGCAGTGATCGCCGGACGAAGAGTAAGTACCTCGAGTGATTGGGCAAAATGGCAAATATCAAAATCTTCGGGGGCAGCTCCCATCAGGACCTATCCCAGAAAATTGCCGACCACCTGGGCCTGGAGCTAGGCAAGGTGGTGACCAAGAAATTCAGCAACCAGGAGACCTGTGTGGAAATTGGCGAGAGTGTGCGAGGAGAGGATGTCTACATAGTGCAGAGTGGTTGTGGCGAAATCAATGACAGTCTAATGGAGCTTTTGATCATGATTGATGCCTGCAAGATTGCTTCAGCCAGCCGGGTTACTGCGGTCATCCCATGCTTCCCTTATGCCCGGCAGGATAAGAAGGATAAGAGCCGGGCCCCAATATCCGCCAAACTTGTTGCAAATATGCTGTCTGTAGCAGGTGCAGATCATATCATCACCATGGACTTACATGCTTCTCAAATTCAGGGGTTTTTTGATATCCCCGTAGACAATCTCTATGCGGAGCCAGCTGTCCTGAAATGGATAAGGGAGACTATCTCTGAGTGGAGGAACTGCACTGTTGTCTCACCAGACGCTGGTGGAGCTAAGAGAGCGACCTCCATTGCACACAGGTTGCATGTGGCCTTTGCCTTGATTCACAAAGAACGGAAGAAGGCTAATGAAGTGGACCGTATGGTGCTAGTGGGGGATGTGAAGGATCGTGTGGCCATCCTTGTGGATGACATGGCTGATACTTGTGGTACAATCTGTCATGCAGCTGACAAACTTCTCTCCGCTGGAGCCGCCAGAGTTTACGCGATCTTGACTCACGGAATCTTTTCTGGCCCGGCCCTTGCTTGCATCAACAGTGCGTGCTTTGAAGCGGTGGTCGTCACCAATACCATACCTCAGGAGGATAAGATGAAACATTGCTCCAAGATACAGGCGATCGACATCTCCATGATCCTTGCGGAAGCCATCAAGAGAACTCACAACGGAGAATCTGTTTCCTACCTATTCAGCCATGTCCCTTTGTAATAGAATAACTTCAGGTTATTCTATTTTAAAATAAGATAAAATAAAAATAAAAATATGCCTTGCCCCTTGTTCTTTCTTGGTATTTGATGAAAAGTTCAGTAGAAGACCCAGCTGGCTCTGCTGCTACTTTCTGAATCTCACCTCACGTATATTAGAGTTTATTTCATTTTATTTTTAAATTTTTAATGTTTTATTTTTGAGAGGTTGAGAGAGACAGAGAGCACAAGTGGGGGAGTTGCAGAGAGAGATGAAGACACAGAATCCTAAGCAGACTCCAGGCTCTGAGCTGTCAGCACAGAGCCAGATGTGGGGCTCGAACTCACCAATCCTGAGATCCTGACCTGAGTGAAGTCCCACACTTAAGTGACTGAGCCACCGAGGCACCCCTATTAGAGTTTATTTTAAATTGAGGAAGGACAGATTGAGAATAAGTGCTGGGATTTTCTCTCTGGGTTGTCTCATTCTGGCTTCATTGATTATTTTGTGAACCTTGCAGCTACAGTTCATCTACTGATTTCAGATTTTGAGGGTATCATATGGAGGTGTTTGAAAGTGACTATGGAATTTTAGGCATAATTGCTAAAGTTGCTTCAGGATAACTAGCAACTGCAGCCAACCAGATCCATCACCCTCACCACTACCCTTTCATCTGACCCTCTGCCCCCTTTTACTCCCCCTCCTCTGGGCTGCTCCCCTTCCCATTGAGCACAAGTTCTCCAAGATCTGTGCTAAACCTCTTGCAAGACATTTATCTTTCTTCCGTGTATTTGGTTGGCATCTCAGATGACCTCAGACTTATATTTAAAAATTGGTATTATTGTCCTCTTGTTGCAGAAACTAATAAAATGTCTGCATGTGTGGGGGGAAAAATAAGACACACACCTAGACATGTTGGGAAATTTCCGATCTCCACGAAAATGCAGACAGGCCCTAAAAGCTTCTCAAAAGATAAAACATAAACAAGGTAATTTTAAAGGAACAATATTCAGATTGCTGTTAGATTTCTTGTTTGATCTCCCAGGCAGTAAGCAAGTGGAAACAATTTTTGCAGTTCTAAAGGACCATTATTTTTAACCTAGATTTCTTTGCCCAGCTGAACTATCATTTAATTTTGAGGGGAAAATTAGGGCATTTTAATATATTAAAAGTCTCAGAACTTTGCCACCATGAGTGTTTTCTGATGTATCACTTAAAGATATCGAAAATAAATATATACGACTAAGAGGAACACATGGATTGAAAGAGGTAACAGTGAAACTGATAAAAAATTATTTTTCATGAAATTACAATTATCACAGTTATTAAGATAAAATTCACATAAAAATTGAGCCACAATATAAAGCAAATATTTTAAAATCTATAAATAAAATTCCAGATGATATCCACAAAGCATGAGAGATTAGGAGATGTTAGGATTGGTCTAAGTATATTAATAATCTTATGTAGTTTGGGAAGGAGGTTACTGACACAAATGATTGACATTATAGCAAAAAAAACCTGTGTTTAAATATGTTATTTAAAATTCAAGGACAAGCAAGAGAGAAATGTGATGAATTACTTGAAAACTCCTAGACAGGGAAAAAAAAAAAAAAAAAGTATGGCCCAGTGAACAAAGTAAACAAATTCGGCTGAAGATAGAAAGTAAATAAGGAAGAAAATAGAGCAAAAAGAAAATACCAAATATATGCTAAACTAAAGTCACTATATTAACTAAAAGTCAATATGTTAAATTAACCTCATAAAAGATAGATTATTAGATTGGGTAGTAAATTTATTTAATGATAAGCTGTTTACAAGAGACCAGGAGACACATCTAAACAAAAAGTTGGATGTAGAGGGATGATGAAAAATATACCAAATAAATGCTTACAAAGAGAAACTAGGCGTGATACTTTTAGTCAAAGTAAACATGGCATATGTTTTGCTGATTAAACCCCCCATAAGTTACAAGCATCATGAATCTTTATGTAGTTAAAAACTCAACATTGAAATATAAAAAGAAAACAAAACAATATGAAGAGAGATGTATAATCTACATTAATAGAGGGAAATTTTAACAAAACTCTCATACATAAAAGATGTTATTTTAATAACTACATATGGAAACTAAACATATAATTAACATTTTTCCGGCATGAATGAGAACATTTACAAATATTAAAAATATTATAGGTCATAGTCTTCATACATTTTTTAAAGAAATTTATATAGACCTTATATAGTAAAGAGGATTTACTACAGTCATCTTGACAATCTTGAAAAAATAAAACTATCAGTAAAATAAGAATAGAATGAAGCTTACTTGACCTGATAAAGCAAATCCATTAGAGACTTACAAAGATATAATTAATAATTCCCACTACAATCAGTCCAATTTCTAAGCCAGTGGAATAAGACAAGAAAAAGAGCAGTATTGGGTAAAAAGAGGCAGAACTGTCGGTATTTACAAATGTCATAATTATCAACAAAAAGATCCAACAATCAAAAGAAAAACTATTTCTTTGAGAGGTCAGCAAAATGACTACTGATAAGATAAAGTATTTGCCTTTCCTAAACACCAACAAACATAATTTTAAAATATGTTTGAAAAAAGATTGCCACAACCTAGAGCAATAAAATCTGCAAAATAACCAGTAAGAAACTCCAAAACTGTAGGATTGGTATGAAAAACTTTGCTAAAGGATATAAAAAATATGAATCTGGGGAGGAACACTATGAGAGTTTCCACAAATCACCTAGTTAGTATAATCCCAATAAAAATCCTAATAGTATTTAAAAAGACAGAGAAGCTTTTCTTGAAGTTCATCTAGAAAGATAAGTAATAAATAATATTCAAGATATTTTTCAAAATGTTTTTGTACTATAATAAAACATGAGGTTATAGTAATTAAAACTGTTGTATTGATGCAGGAATGAACACATACATTAATATTACAGAATTTAAATTCCTGAAACAGACCCATGAATACTTACAGGAATTTAGCACACCCATACCCCATTTAATGGAGGGATTGTATTACTGGAAAGAGAAACATAACTGAATCAGTTCTATAGGAGAATCACTATCATAAATCCCTATGGGATATGCTTTGCTGGTATCCTGTTTTGGCAACCACTCCTACAATCTACTCAGATTCTCTGAAATGGGGATGAGATTCCTGCCATAATCTTTTCCTTAAGTATCTTCATATAATTGTTGGTCAATCCAAATCATAGTGATGTTATAATGGGCTTTTTAATGTCAGTTGTCACTTATCAATATATATCTTTTTGATGATCTTAACACTCTGCTTACTTGATTGTATCCTGGAAAGCACCTCCAGCCTCTTCAAAACTTATATTTTAAGTACCATTATAACACCATTACCTTGTATATATTAAATATATCAAGTGTTATTTCTACACATTTAACCAGTCATTTTGGACAAACTGTTCTCAGAATACAAAACAAACGAAAGAGAAGCCATAGCATAATAAATTACACACACTGCAGAATATATTCACCAAATGGTTAGCAAAGTAGCAGATTCTGTAGCTGAAAGCTATAGTGTACTTATGCTTACTAGCCAAGAACTATTTTATACAGTCCATCACAATACATACCAGCTCCTATTGGCTGAGAGCTCACAACAGTACTTAGAAGCTGAAGGGGAGGAAATACATATATATGTATAGAGAGAGTTGGCCCTTGAACATGGTGAGAGTTAGGGGTATTGACCCCACAAACAGTCAAAAACCCTCTTAAAACTTTTGACTTCCCCCAAATTTAACCATTAATACCCTACTGTTGACCGGATGCCTTACTGGTAACATAAACAACAGATTAACACATATTTTGCATATTATATACATTATATACTGTATTTTACAATAAAGTAGGCTAGAGGAAAGAAAATGTTATTAAGAAAATTATAAGGAAGAGAACATACATTTATAGGACTGTACAGTGTTTATGAAAAACAATTGGCATGTAAGTGGACTGAAACAGTTCAAATCTGTGTAGTTTAAGAGTCAACTGTGTGTGTGTGTGTGTGTGTGTGTGTGTGTATATATATGTATATATATGTATGTATATATATATATGTGTGTATATATATGTGTGTATATGTATATATACATATGTGTGTGTGTGTGTGTGTGTGTGAATATATATATATGTATATATCATAATTAATTCTGCCCAAGTGGCATTAAATCAAGGATGCATATATATGACAAAATTGGTGTATCATGTCATTAGATAAATAGTGCATTGATCAATCAATGGAAATCAGTGGAAAACTATTAATTGGGAAACAAGTTTTTTCTCATCCTTAAATGATGCATAAAAATAAATTCCAGGGGAGATGGTCATAAAAAACAAAACTCTAAAGCACTGGAATAAAATGTGGAATAACTTTTATATTCTTGTAACGGAGAAGACAATATACCATATAGCCTTTCAAGCCTAAAATCCTACCTTGAAATTTTGCCCTCTCACTTTCGATAACTATATTCACAAAATTATGGAATCTGTTGGTCTAAATTTGGAGACAGTCACAACTATTCCACTGCTCTTTAATATATTCATTAAAATAATTTAGTTAAGCAAATTGACTATAGATCATTCCCTTTCTCAATATCCCAATTCCTCTTTGAAGTTTTTTTTTTTTTTTTTTTTTTTTTTTAGAAATTTGCTATAAGACTTCCTTATTTGGGGATCCTATCTTTTTTAAGTTTGTTTTTACTTATTTTGAGGGAGAGAGAGAGAGAGAGCGCAGGTAAGGGGCAGAGAGAGAGGAAGAGAGAGAGAATCTCAAGTAGGGTCCACACTGTCAGTACAAAGCCCAATAGCAGGCCTCAAACTCTCAAAATGTGAGATCATGATGTGAGCCAAAATCAAGAGTTCAAGGCTTAACTGACTAAGCCACCCAGGAACCCCTATCTTTTATCTCTATGAACTTTCAGTTCTTTCATTCTATTAGGATTTGTTGGCAATTGGTTTCCATGTATTTTATATCATGTGGAAATGGTTTACTTTTCTGTCCTTTTGATGGTTTCCCTTCAGGCTAAGCATTTATTTTATTTTTATTTTATTTCTATTGGCCTTCTTCATTCTCCTTGGCATTTCTAAAAACCATTATCAGATTGATAACTATTTTCTTATCAAGATGACCTCTCTCCCTGACTTTTTATGACCCTCCAATAGAGGCTTTTCTCCCAACTCTTGGCACTTCTCAAACTTTTCCCCCAACAGCCCCCAATACAGCTTATTCTCAGCCACTGTGGGCAAATATTAAGGGTAAAGACCTCTTTACATCACTAATGTCTAAGGTAAGCACCCTAATATCCTCCTACAGATTCTCTCTGCACTTTTGCCAGACTTATTTTCCTAAAATATTTTTCATTACCTTGATCTCATAATAAAGTTTTCAATGATTTCCTTTTTATTGTTTACAGAAAACCCATCCTTTATTCTGATGCCTGACTATCAAAATCTGGTCCACTATTCCCAATATACACTTTCTGCTCTGTGCATATTGGTCTATTTATTGACCCAGAAGATACTTGCAAATCTCTGCCATCATTCCTTTACATACATTCTCCTAACTTCCAATAGCCTCTCTGTTACCCTCCACTTGACTAAATCTTACTTTTCTTCAAGGCCCTCTTCTTTTACAAACATCACAATTCTGATCTTTTGTGTCTTTCTCCTGCAAGCTCCTATTGTCTGCATCATTCTTTACAATGTTGCCTATTCCTATGAGATTAATTTGGGTAGTCATTAAGGAATGGGAGTACTTCATATATTCTTTCTTTGTTCTTTTTTTCTTTTAGAGAGGGAGAGCGTGCATGTGCACACCCTGAGAGGGAGTGAGACAGAGGGAGAGACAGAGAATCATCTGCCCAGAGAATCATCAGAGCCTGATGTGGGGCCCGAATCAGGGCTTGATCCCATGACCCTGGGATCATGACCAGAGCCAGGGTCAAGAGTCACATGTTCAACTGACTGAGCCACCCAGCTGTCCCTCATAAATTTTTTGCATCTTCAAGATGTCTTACTTAATGTTTACCATATACTAAGCAGTCAGTTATTATAGTTTGGTTGATATTTTTAAATTGATATAAATCTTGCCTAAAGATGGGTAAACCTAGGAATAGCTAAATTGGTGTCTTAAATACCAACCTAAAGATTTTATATTTACCTAAAAAGTAATAGGGAGTTTTGCAGCCTTTTCAGTATATTTTCAATAGACGGTGTTAAAATGAAAATAGTACTTTCTGAAGATAATACAGGAGAATTGTATAAAGTGAACTGGACTAGAAAGACTCTGCCACTGGGAGATCCATGTGTCTAGGTGATTTCCATTTTGAGAAATTAGGCCAAAATAATATTTTTCAAAAATTTATATAGTAAATGAAGAAGCTCTCATTTTCCTAATCTCTAATGTACACAAGGGATGTTACTGGAATTCAGCCTGAGTATAAATTTCTAAGTGTAGCTTTGACAGTATCTCTTATCAGATGACATGATTAATGATGTTTTCTTCAGAGTGGCTTCAGTTAGTGTTTTATTAAGATGCTTCCCAAATCCTAATGCTCATTCAAAGATAGTCAGATGATTCTACTCAGGAGCATCCGGCAAGAATCAAAAAAGATAAGGCAGTGATTGAATGGTTTTAAATAATATATTTTACCCAGATTTAATTATTATTCAACTAGTGACTTCGTTCTCTGTTTTTATATTCATCATTCTTGATTTTCTAGAAAAAAACCATTATTTCTTTACCCTCATTTCATTGCAGACGCTATGCAATGACTGGCATAACTCATTGCTTAGAGCTAGGGCAGGGAGCCTCCCTTTTATAACATTAAACAGCTTGATTGTCATATAAGCAATGAGTCTACTTCACAGACTTAAAATCTTCCCCCTTGCTTACCAATTAGCTTTTTCACTTAATAGTCCTACCACTTCAGAGAGGATTAGGGGCACCAGCCCTGTGAAAGTCTCCAGGAATGACATACCATGCAGGGAAGAGCAAGGACAAAGGCTTTGAGGTGGAAACATGCACATGTTAGAGCAACAGAAAGAAGGCTAGTATTTCCCAGAGTGGAGTGAGCGAGAGGAAAAGTGGAATGAGTCAGTAAATTGGGCAGAACCAGATAAGGTGGGGAAGTTATCACATGCACCGAATTTCTCTGATCAAATGGGTCTGTTGTTTGCTCCTGGACCGGTAAGTGCTCAAATCTCTATCAGGAAGATTATGTCTTAAATTATTACTGCTCAATAACTTAATGTCTGTCCCTCAGAGAGGTTTTCTGAATAAAAAGACAACTCAAAGGCACCTGGGTAGCTTAGTTGGTTAAGCATGGAACCTGAGCGTGGAACCTACGTGAAACTGTCTCTTTCTCTCTATCTGCCCCTTTCCTCTGCTCGTGCTCGCTCTCTGTCTCTCTCTCCCTCTCTCTCTTTCTCAAAAATATAAACAAACAAACAAACAAATAAATAAGGCAATTCAAATAATCCCAAACTTGCCAGAACATAAAATTCCTGGACTCCTAGTCTTAAGCTTCTGAATCTTCCAGATAAGAAGCCTGATTAATCTAGATGATCAGGCCAGCTTAGAAAAAAACAAAAGTGAGAATAATTTTGAAAGAATTAAAGTGAGAGAATTTTGAGTGCGGAAGGCAGTTTTGAGCAGTAACATATCAAATCGCATACTACTTTGCTAATATTTGTGGCAGCTCAAGCCAATACAGGCACATAGCTGCCATTTTCCTCAGCCATGTCCCTGGCCTTCATCTCCAATGGATCCCAGGGCGCCTTCCTGTTGACTTACACATGACCTCAGATTTCTTCTCCATGCAGAAATCCAGGTGGCCACTACTAATTAGTAAGACCTGACAGCAGGTGAAACTTATATGCCATTCCTCTGTTACGGTGACCACTAGATCAGGAGGATTTCTCAGCTGATTTGTATTTTGAGAAATATTGAATTGTTACATAGAAAAATGTATTTGTATTTGTGGGTTGGCCTGTAGGATTAACTTTGTTTAATTAACTCAGAAAATATATTGATAAAGACCTCGTAGCTGCAGCATCTTTAAAAAATGGATTTAGTACTTTCATTTATAAAAGTTTATGTATACAAACATATTTTTGTAATGTGGGGCAGTAAAAACAAGAATGAGCTCTAGAAGTAGACACACCTTAATTTTAATTCTGACTGTGCTGCTTACCAGCTATACTATGAGCCAGTTAATACATGTCTTTGAATCCCTGATTCCTCATCTCCGTAATGGACACAAAATATCTCACACAATGTTGTGATTCACTATGAACATGTATGAAACAGCTAGAACAGTTTTGGTCACATGGTATGTACGTGAAATAAAGGCTAGATATCCTCTTTGCCTTTGCTTGAAACAGAATTCTTCCTCTATTAATAGACACGCTTATAGACTTTGTCCTGTGTTCCTCTATTTGGTAACAGAATTTGGGTAGTGTAATGTGGAAACCTTAAGAAATACTCTAAAATGTTATTAATTCAAAGTTTGATAACTAATATGTATTCAAACAAGCAAAATCCTCAATTAGACTTTCTTATGTGTATGGGTGTATGTCTAGGCTCTTAAGGAAACTATGGAACGATAGTCCCTTGGAATTAAGTGGGATCCTCCACATCATTAGTGCAACATCTGAACTGCTACAGGCAAGTGATAAAAAAAATAACCTCAAATTGGGGCCTCATTTATAAAAATGTATGTCCTGGAGTTAATATGGAATTGTCCAAAACTATACTTTGGGCTTCTTCATTAAAGAATAACGTCTGTGAATTATATGCAATAGTCAATTATTGAAGTAATACCGAGTTACGTGCATTATACCACTATGATAAGTCAGGAGAGTTAAGCTAACCTAAGAAAAGTAAATATAGGAAGAGTTTATGTCCATAAAAGTTTTCTACACAGCTCAAACGGTCAGAAATCTGAATGAATCAGGGCACCTAGGTGACTAAGTCAGTTAAGCATCTGCCTTTGGCTCAGGTCATGACCTCATGGTTGAGTTCGAGTCCTGCTTCCAGTGAGCTCATGCCCCGCTTCAGGTGAGCTCAAGCCCCACTTAGGTGACCACCAGTCCGCTTTGGGTGAGCCCTGCTTCTCTCCCTTTCTCTCTGCCCCTTGCTTACTTGCACCCCCTCTCTATCCAAAATAAAAGAAGAAGAAATCTGAATGAATCAACAATACAATCCCTGTACATGATAGTTATTTAACGTTTTACTGAAATTATATGTAAATACCTCTCAAGTTTTCCCATCTTCTTTGTTGCCTCTGCCACTTAGACATGTGTACTTCTTCAAAACATATGTCAATGGGCTAAAATATAAAAAAGTTAGACTATGGGCTCTTGCTAACTGTATTATTGCCTCAGTTCCAAGGGTCAATCCTCATTTTATATCTCCCACCTCTCCTTCCTCAAGTACTCTCACAGGGATCTGCTAGTTTCTGAACCAAAATCAGAGATCAAAAGCTTTGAATCTGTAAGCTAGTATAGGCTTAGAATTCATTGCTGTGATGCATCTGCTACCCGTAGTGCTTGGGTTCTCACTGTCCTTTTCTTCTTTACCATCAACACAGCTCAGCCCAAGGTCTGCTATTTGAGGACCAAGCTTCAGGTGTCTAAGCATTCCTTGGGTTGGCATACTCTGACACTCTCTCCTCTCATTATCTCTCTTCTCCATATTCTTTCAGCTTTGTGCTCTGCTTCCTGTTTGATTTGGGGCCCTACATTGAATCCCAAGTGATATCAAGGCTCTAGAAGTTTGCTGGCTCTAGAGTCTGCATCCTTTCCTGGGGAGAAGCCTGGAATAGTCTCTCCCACACCTGCTACATTGTCACATCTGGTCAGCTCTCTTACTCCATCACTTAGGTTTCCTGTCACTGTGTTCTGTCCATTAGATGAACCTTTTAATTCTGGCAGTTGCCAGTATCATGCCCAAGCATGCCTTTTGGATGCTGTGCTTTGGGAGCTTGCTTCTGACCTCACTGGGCCTACTCTACCACTTCCTGTACGCTTACCTCTGCCACAGTGAATAAGTAGCATTCTACCCAGTGTTGGCTGTCACCTGCTCCTTGCTGTGGTCCCTATGTGCTTATTAACAAGGCCAACCTAAGGTACTTCTACTTCTTCCCCTGCCATTAATTTTAACCTATACAATCTCTTTAATAATGCTGACAGATTAATCTTCAAAGGCATCCCTTTAATGTCATCACTCTAATGCTCAAAATCTCTATAATAGCCTCCTCTTGCCTATTGTGTTTAACACATTTTTCTTTTGGCTTTTAGAAACCTCCCAGGATCCATCCAAATTTCCGAATAATTCCCAAGAGTCAGATATTACTTGCTCACTGGCCAAGTCCTTCACTCATGCTGTTGGTCTCACATAAAGTGCCTCTTTCCTCTTTCCTTAATGCCCCAGTCCTAGTCATTGCTCAAAGACAAATTCAAGTGGAAATTCCAACATACAATCTTTCCTGATTTGGTACATTGACCAGCTTTTACCAATTTTGGTAACCGGTGCTTTGGTACATTGACCAGCTTTTACCAATTTGCTAGTGCTTTGGTACATTGACCAGCTTTTACCAATTTTGTTCTTAATTATCTCCTCATTGCTCCATACGTTTCATCAATCAGCCCTCATTTTCCAAAGAAGTTTGGAAGGATTCTGAAAGAGATGACTATTTTCTCTGGTCCTTATCCCTTTCAGTGCTTGCAACAGTAATGGAAGGCATGAAATAGACAGATAAAACAAGTTCATTTGGTTTAAAAAGTGCCCTACAGAGGCGCCTGGCTGGTTCAGTCAGTAAAGTATGTGATTCTTGACCTCAGGGATGTGAGTTCAAGAACCACTGCATTGGGTGTAGAGATTTCTTAAAAATAAAATATTTAAAATAAAATAAAAAGTAAAAAGTGCCCTATAGGCAAATTTTTTATTTCCATTGAAAACACATTGGTCACTAGCTGAATAGTGACTTAGTTATGTTTGATATAGTGATTCAATTATATGGTACTTTCCTCTCTCAAAGCTAAGTATCAAAGAAGACATAAGGTGACTCCACCTGTGTAAAACAGAAACAGGTGTTACAATTGTGGAAGCCTGTCTAGAGCGGTAACCGGGATGGTACCTGACTTGGCTGAGTTAAAAAGCCTGAGAATAACTGTTTCCTGGTTGTTTTACTCAGAGAGAATTTCTGAGGTATTTCTTTCAAAGAGTGCAGAGCCCTGAGAAACTATGCTCCCAAATAAAAGAAAAAAGAAAGAGAGAAGAGGGTGGGGAGAGCGGAGATATGGGAAGAACAACGAATATAAATATAAAGATTCTTCTCTATGAAACAGCAAAGAATTTGATCAGAAAAAGCTTATAAGGGAGCCATGCCTAGCAACATTTACCTTGCATGTATACAGAGGGTGCTGGTAAGTGCTTAATAACCAGCTCTCTGGAAAACAAAAGCCCTGATTTGTACTGTTTGCATATTTCCTTGGAATAAACACTCCCAATTGCCAAATTCAAGCTACCAATGTGCCCTTAGTGAACACGGAATTGTAAAGAATGAGTGTAACTGTGTCACGTGAGCTGGTAGGCGAGGCCCTTGCATAAAAGTTTAGGACAGTCTCAATGAAAACTTTCTAAATAAACGTGAGGGCTTTTAAATTCTCTCATATTATTCAGTTTCATGAAGTTTCAGGCAGTGAACCCCTTATTGAAAAGAGCTTACCTGCTCTTATTAAAATAAGACTGAGCCACAGGAACTTCTTACTCAACAGTTCTCCAGGGGCAAGGGAAACAAAAGGAAAAGTGAACTATTGGGACCTCATCAAGATAAAAAGCTTCTGTACAGGTAAGCAAGCAATAAGCAAAACTAAAAGGCAACTGACAAAATGGGAGAAGATATTTGCAAATGATATCAGATAAAGGGTTAGTATCCAAAATCTGTAAAGAACTTATCAAACTCAACACCCAAAAGAGAAATAATCCAGTAAAGAAACGAACAAAACACATGAGTAGACATTTTTGCAACGAAACATCCAGATGGCTACCAGACAGATGAAAAGATGCTCAACATCACTAGTCATCAGGGAAATATATATCAAAACCACAATGAGATACCACTTCACACCTGTCAGAATGGGTGAAATTAGCAACTCAGGAAACAACAGATGTTGGTGAGGATATGGAGAAAGGGGAACCCTCTTGCACTGATGGTGGGAATACAAACTGGTACCGCCACTCTGGAGAATAGTATGGAAGTTTCTCAAAAAGTTAAAAATAGAACTACCCTATGACTCAGCAATTGCACTACTAGGTATCTATCTAAAGGATATAGGAGTGTTGATTTGAAGGGGTACCTGCACCCCAATGTTTATAGGAGCACTATCAACAATAGCCAAATTATGGAAAGAACCCAAATGTCCATTGATGGATGAATGGATAAAAAAGATGTCGTGTACACACACACACACACACACACACACACACACAATGGAATATTGCTCAGTGATCAAAAAGAATGAAATCTTGCCATTTGCAACAATGTGCATGGAACTAGAATATATTATGCTAAGTGAAATTAGAGTAAGACAAATATCATATGATTTTACTTGTATGTGCAACTTAAGAAATAAAACAGATGAACATATGGGAAGGGAAGTGAAAATAAGATAAAAACAGAGAGGGAAACAAACCATAAGAGACTCTTAAACACGGAGAACAAACTGAGGGTTGCTGGTGGGGCATTGGGTGGGTGGCTGGGCTAAATGGGCAATGGGCCTCAAGGAGGGCACTTGTTGGGATGAACCCTGGGTGTTATATGTAAGTGATGAATCACTCAATTCTACTCGTGAAATCATTATTACACTATATGTTAACTAACTTGGATTTAAATTTTTAAAAAATGAAAAAAAATAAGATTGATGACATAGTGTTCTGGGAAGACTAAGTCCTATTCTTCAAATAGACTTTGGAAGCAAACAGCCCAGTATTGCAGAATATATAGAAATATTTGCCATCAATTTTTCTGTTCTTGAAATAATTGTTTTTATAACTAACAACATTCTTGTATAATCCACCATTTTTATGAGAAGAATTTGGTTTTTCACAATAATAACCTGTCTTAGTCATTTTGGTCTGCTATAACAAGATACCATAGTTTGGGAAACTTAAACAACAAACATTTCTTTCATGTTGTTCTGGAGGCTGGAAAATCCAAGATCAAGGTGCCGGCAGATTCGATGTCTGGTGACAGCAGGCTTCCCAGTTTGCAGCCTTGCTATATCCTCACAGTGTGTAGAGAGAGATTTTGTATCTCCTCTTCTTTTTGTGAGGCCATTAATCCCATCGTGAGGGTCTCACCCTCTTGACCTAATCTCAACCTAATTTCCTTCCAAAGGCCCCATCTCCTAATACCATCACACTAGGGATTAGTGCTTCCAGCAACACTGGAATCTGGGGGCAGACCCAAACATTCACTTAGTCCTACATAACCAAAAGGAGTAGGACAGGAGTTGTGGCCAGCATTGGGGGCAGGGGGAATCTGAGAAAGGGTAAGGTAAAGCAGAGAGCTTGGTGGAGAGCTCTTATTCAGCTTAACTGAACATACCTTTCTTCCTCTTAGGCCAACAGGGACAATAATGTTCTATGGCGATTTTAGAGAAGTGAAAGTGAGAAACTGTTTAAGAATTAGTTGACCAAAAAGTAAGTAAACTGATCTAAGCTAAAAGGTAACAAAATATAAATTGATATTAGCGTGATCTATACAAAATAAGTTTGGACAAGTTTGATTTATTTAAATGAATAAAAACAAAATGTTAATTTATGAACATAATTCGGTAGGCTAATTAGTCATGCAGTACAGCATTGCCCTTCGACAGTTTATTTCCATCAGCAGAATTAATCACAGCAGAGCAGATGTAGTAGGGACAATCCAAGGTTAAAACAAATGATACAAAATAATGAACTAGAGCACAAGATGATAACCTGGAGAAAGTAATGATTTATTATTCTGCCAGAGCCTTCTGTGGATTGTGCAGCCACTTTATGCAAGCCTGTCTCCCTTTTAACCAGATATCTCTGATTGTAGTGATCTTTTACTTTGCATTAATTTTATCTGCCTTTGAAGGTAATGTAACTGTGATAAGAGCCAATTAGTTTTGCACCATCGAGAAGCACAATGAAATGTGACTTAAGAAAACAAAGATAAAATTAAGTGTCTAAATGAGACTACAAGGCAATCTCATCTTTGCTATTTTCTTATAGGGCTAAAGCACCATACGTTCAGCATCATAAACTGAAGGACAACTATAAGGATATTTAAGTTGGTTCAAAGACATGCTGTAATGAACACGATTCTTCCAGAGTAACATTAACCAGTAATTTAATGCTAACTTTCCACAGGCCTTGAGATCTATATCTACAGATTACATTACAGACAAACACAAATGGCAGGGTAGCACTATGGGGAACCAAGTCCCTTTTAAACTTTGTTTGGGATTTTGATTATGAAATAAAATGAGCCAAAAGGGTCTTCAGTTGAACATCATCTGGCTTTATTATACCATCATCATTGTTTCCCTGTTGCTTCAGTATACCCAGGAAAATTCCAGTGTTTAAATCTCAGAGGTATTGGAAAAAGGAAAAACTTTTGGTGGAGTTAAAATTTTGCATGACTTTTGTGTGTTTAGCTTATGCTTCTGGTAAGAAATGGATGCAGATAATGGTTAAGTAACACAAACCCATTACATTCTTCTAGGTCTCCTATTTATCATAAAAATAAATAATTTAAAATCTTTTTTTAAGATTTTATTTTTAAGTAGTCTCTACACCCAACATGACGCTCAAACCTATAACCCTGAGATCAAGAGTTGCATGCTCCACTGACTGAGCCAGCCAGGCACCCCAACAATTTTAGTCTTATATGAGTTTTTTGAGGGGTAGACAAATTGATAATGAAAGGTTGTAGTATTTTTTAATCAAGAAACTTACACATATAGACCAAAGGAATAGACTAGAGAGCCCAGAAATAAACCCACAAATAAATGATCAATTAATTTATGACAAAGGAGGCAAGAATATACAATGGAGAAAGGGCAATCTGTTCAATCAATGGTTTTGGGAAAACTGGAGTGACTCATGCAAAAGGATGAAACTAGACTACTGTTTTATCCCATAAACAAAAGTTAACTCAAAATGGATTAACAACTTGATTGTAAGACCTGCAACTATAAAACTTCTAGAAGAAAACGTGGGCAGTAAGCTCCTTGACATTGGTCTAGGTGATGATTTTTTGGATTTGACTCCAAAAGCAAAGGCAACAAAAGCAAAAATTAATAACTGGGAATACATAAACTAAAAAGCATCTCATGACAAAGGCAAAAATGAAAGGCAACCTGCTGAATGGGAGAAAATATTGGCAAATCATTTATCTGATAAAGGGCTACCATCCAAAATACATAAAGAACTCATACGACTCAATACCAAAAACAATCTGATTTAAAAATGGCAGTTTCAAAGGAGAACAGAAGTTGAAGACTCCAAAGACCAAGAAGGCCAACACCAAAGCAGAAACTAAGGGGAAAAAAACGCTAGTAAAAACCATGAAAAGCAAATAGATATGGTGATGACACTAGAAGTCAGGTCCAGTGAGATCCAGATTAATTTTTGGGCAAGGGGCTTGTTTGCAGAGAAGCCCCTTCACCAGGCTCTCTGTACCTGGCACCTGGCAATTTTTGAATTCTAGTTTAAAACTGTATTAAGGCTGGACTTAAAAAACAAATGGAAGAGAATTCTTTCCTAAGCACTATGATCCATTAAAGAAGTTTCTAATCCTAGTTACTCTGCTCCCACTATGTGAGTCACATGGGAAGAATTATTTTCCCCTCAGTATCTCAGCTTTCCATCTATAACCAGGGAGAGGATTCAGCTAGTCTCTACCAACCTTAAACTGTTAGCATCCAATTATTATATAACTAAACCTACAATTGTTGGAATTTCCTCTCTCTATCTTAAAAACAAGGATGTTTTAATATTAGTCACTTAAGTCAGGGTATTTAAGCAAATGTTTTACTGTTGGAGACCTGGTATACCAATGATGTTCACACAAGGTTCAATATCGTTGGGGATATTTGCAGGTACTCCATATGGAACATATGCAGTGACAGTTTTAAGAAAATCAGTTTCCAGATCTTTTTTTTTTTTTTTTTTGAATGTTGTTTTTCTTAAGCCTAAGAAAATGCCTATGGTCAAAGTATCATGTCTATTTTCTTCTTCTACCTTCACTTTCCCTAACACCCTTCTCCACTTTACCAGAGAAAGGCATATCCTCACCCACCCTGAATTTACAAGGTTGCATTTCCCCAGGTTATATAAAGATGATGTGGTTGCCAGACAAAGGGTAATTCTAAATGTGGGGGTCTGTGAAGCCTCCCTTGATCAAGACACCATTTGGGTCTCTTTTAATTTTTTAAAATGTTTTCAAGGAGTAGGTAGTGAAATATTCCATATTTATGTCCTATGAATGTCTCAGGTCTGAGTGGAAAGAACAATGGTGAAGGTAAATTAGTGGGTTTCGGTTTTGTTCATTTTTTTTTAGCATAAACTCAGAGCTGGAGGATATATATTTCCATTAAGATTTGCTAAAATATTATTGATGATGTCAATTCACATTTGTCTTTGCTTTGGGTAGGTCTCCTGCTTAGCATCACTTGCTAACTACTTCTCTGGTGATTTTTTCATTCCTATCACACACTTACTCTGTTTGGACCCACTTAAAGAGGATGTGTTGTGGATTCTTCTGTAAATAATGCACTTAGAAACACTCACGGAAAGACTTCACGTAAGCCATAGACTTATCAGTGAACTTTTAGTGACCTTTCACTAAAACTTGTCTCACTTTGGAAATAAGGCATAGTTAGCCATGGGTACACCCTTTATTGAAAAGAGAAAAAGCTGCATTCATCATATTAAGAAATGCATCTGATAAAATCTTACTTAAATGTTTAACATTTTATAAAAAGCATAATAAATTTAGGTTTCTTTGGCCAATAAGTTAATATTAAATATCATCATAATTCAACCCAAAAGAAAGAAATTGTAAACACTTAAGGCTTTATGATAATAGCCAATAAATCAATTTTCAAATGTCATTTTATGTGTATATTTTGATTCAGAGAGGTGTAATACTATAATCAGTAAATCCTTTTTTTCTCAATGTTTGTTTTATTTCTGAGACAGAGAGAGACAGAGAGAGAGAGAGAGAGAGGGAGTGGAGAAGGGAAGAGAGAGGAGACACAGAATGGAAACAGGCTCTAGGCTCCAAGCTGTCAGCACAGAGCCTTATGCGGGGCTCAAACCCACAAACTGTGAGATCATGAACTGATCTGAAGTTGGAAGCTCAATAGACTGAGCCACCCAGGTGCCCCTCAATAAATCCTTTCAAAACATAAATACTTCAAACATAAAAATAGAGTATATTAGGACAAAAAAAAATCAGTGAGGTAAGTGTAATGAAAATATAAGGAGGAAAAGGAACAATGTATACTTTCTGACAAAAAAAAAAAAGCCTGTTGATGTATCTTTCAAATGTACCATGATGGGCATCCAATCACTATGATATTGAATTCCATTAGCTATATTTAAGAACACTGTAACAGTTTTAGTTTATTTAAAGTGTTAATATTTTAAAAATGTGGAAATGGCATGTTTACTAATTATTATTCCCCTGATAAAATTTAAACATTCACTTAAAATGAATAATTAAGTATCTGAATTTTTCAAAACATTGTTAAGAATAAAACAAAAAATTCAAGATTCATAAACGGGAAACTTTATATTTGGCATTTAATGTTTTCATGCCATTACAAATGATCTTACTAAGAACATGGAAAAGCATTCAAAATATATGCTTACTAAATGATAATCATATGATACATTGCAATTTGAAAAATCTAGAGATGCTAAAATTTTAGCACTATCATCATATCATGCCATTTATTTAAAAAATATCCATTAGGTTATAATATTAATGTTAAATACTAAAATATTAACAATGGCCTGGGTAGAAAAATTATAAGTAATTTTAATTTTCATTTTAGTTTATGTATTTTCCTACTTTTTATTTTCTTTCTAATTTTCATACCCTAAGCACATATTATTTATGTCGTAAGAAAAATTATTTAAAAAAAAAAAAGAGGTTAGAGTGGGAGAGAGCCAAAGCATAAGAGAATGTTAAAAACTGAGAACAAACCGAGGGTTGATGGGGGGTGGGAGGGAGGGGAGGGTGGGTGATGGGTATTGAGGAGGGCACCTTTTGGGATGAGCACTGGGTGTTGTATGGAAACCAATTTGTCATTAAATTTCATATATATTAAAATAAAATAAAATAAAATAAAACAGTAGAGTCTATATTTTGATCTGAACACCAGCAGCTTTCTAAGCAAAAACAACAACAACAAAAAAATCCCTGCGAAATTAGATTTTTTTATTATAATTCTGAAGCTTTCGCCAGGACAAATGCTAAAATAAAGCCTTCCTTTTTGATCCAAAATTCAGCTGTTTTTATCTAGGATTCTCAGGACATTTATTCTGAACAGGAAGGGCAGAATCAGGTCCCATAATAGCAACGGTACTACATCGCTAAAAATATGCTACATAAGTCTTTGTAAAAAGGCCAATCAGCAGAAAACATATTCTATAAAGGCATCTCCTGCATGTTCCTGAATTATAACTTACCTTAACGGAAAAATATAGAAACTAAGGAACACAGAAATAGTAGACAACTTACATGCCACATTAAGTTTGAATTATTATTCTTCAAGGAGTTCTGAGGCTGTTCAGTGTGTATTAAATCTCGAACAAGTTACAGGTTTTTGGAACCAAACAGTAATTGGTTTGTAAAACTGGCTTAAGCATTTCCATCTGCACACATAAAATTTTGATTAATTTTCTTTCTAGCTATGTGGTGAGGCATAGCAATGTATTTTGACATTGAGCTCTTATCCACATTTAGATAGCTGAAAGGTCATTACACTTGCACTCTCAGTAAAGACATGTCTTGATAGCAATGGCCTGTTCAAAAATAGTACCAGGTGATACTTGGGTGACACTTAGATGGAGTTCTGTTTTGTCTATAACCACAACTTTCATAGGACTTGATTCTACAAGCCCTTGACTGAACACTTTGATTGTGTTTGTGTCATCTTGCATATTTTGGAAGTATTGACCAGAAGAATATCCTTATAACTTTATGTCAGTACACGTCTCTTTCCTCATCTTAACCATTGTCTCCAAAATTACCCATTATTTTAAAATATGGAAGACAAAGTTTCATAGAAAATGTAAATTAGAACATACTAATAAGCAAAGTTGAAATTGTGCTTAATCTAGCCCAGTGGGTTAATGAAATAGAACTTTGGATGCCAAATGGGATATTAAGGCAAGGCTGAGTCTTGAATCTATACTTATTTCAAATGTACAGGTTATTGCATTCTATGGGTTACCTCTAAATACTTAGGGAAGAGAACCCTTGAGTTTCATGTAGAGATAGGTGATATTACTCCCCTGGAAGTAGAACTTTGAAATAGAAGCAACTTAAAATAAGCAGCGATGAACAGTTCCAGTGTACTTTTATAGAAGGGCTCTTGAAGAGGAGAAACTGCACTCAAGTTTGAACTGCCCACCAAAACCTTCCTCGCTTATAAAAATCTACTTTTCATTTTAACATGTGATTTATCTTCCAAGATACTGCTGAACATTGTTTTCTAATATATAACATTCCTCATAAAAACAGATTTTTGTGCTAGATTTTGCAAGTCATTCTATGCTGCTTTCACCCTATAACTGTCCACACAGTGCCCCTTCCAAATTCTTTTTAGTTTATATTTAGAGACTAACGGTGGCTACCTTAATTCCATAATCACTTCTGATGAGATGTTAGGAACAATACACCTAACATCAGAATTTGAACACCAATTCTAATACTGACTAGGTGTTTGACACTTGACACATTACTTGAATATCCAAAATGTTTGTTTCAGCAACATTTAGGTGGAAATAGTAATATCCACCTCATGTTGTTGCAAGGAATAAACAGGGAAAAAATCTTTTCCTTTTCCTTTTCTTTTAAAAAATGTTTATTTATTTTTGAGAGAGAGAGAGAGAGAGAAGACAAGCAGGGAAGGGGCAGAAAGAAAGGGAGACAGAATCTGAAGCAGGGTCCAGGCTCTGAGCTGTCAACGCAGAGCCCAACACAGGGCTCGAACCACGAACTGTGAGATCATGACCTGAGCCACTTTTTCTAACACTTAATAGTTCCCCAACAAGTGTTCTGTTATATTTTCTCCTACTGTACCATCTATTTGGTTACATTTATTGAAAATTAACCATGGGGGGGCGCCTGGGTGGCGCAGTCGGTTAAGCGTCCGACTTCAGCCAGGTCACGATCTCGCGGTCCGTGAGTTCGAGCCCCGCGTCAGGCTCTGGGCTGATGGCTCGGAGCCTGGAGCCTGTTTCCGATGCTGTGTCTCCCTCTCTCTCTGCCCCTCCCCCGTTCATGCTCTGTCTCTCTCTGTCCCAAAAATAAATAAACGTTGAAAAAAAAAAATTTAAAAAAAAAAATAAAAAAGAAAAAAAAAAAAGAAAAAAAAAAAAGAAAATTAACCATGGGAAAATCTCTATAGGATTAATGCTAAGAAATCAATAACTATGTGAAAACAATATTCTTCTGGCCATCAAAGTTGGATGGATCAGGTTAGAGATAAATCTATGTTCCATGCCATAATTGAGTTTGATCACAGTCTGTATTAACCATCACATGCTCTGATGTACTTACCTTATTGGTGCATTTGTTTAATGGATGTCCTTAATAATTCTGTCAATGTCAATGCTGTTTAAGCTTTTTAATTGTCTTTAGAGTTCAGTTAACACAGTGATGTTACATTGAAATTAAGAACATAATTTAAGATCCTAAGTGTTAAACAAATGTGGTTTGATTTGGCTAAAAGTCCAAAAGCAAACAAAGAAAAAAGAATTTGCTGCCATCGATAGATTTACTTTTATTGAAGATCAAATTAGTGAAGGCTTACTGCAAGGGGAAATTTATTAATAAAAATCATCCTGCAAATGTAGGATTAACCACAAAGCAATTAAGGAAAAGCGAGTGCCACTCATTCACATGTGGAGAAAGTATTAAATAGTCATTTCAATGCTGTTGTGACCTTTGTTTCCCCAGGCAATGACAACTTTGGAAGCAATCAAAGCTTAGGCAAATAATCACATTAGTAATTGGGTCCATTTGCCGTACAGAATTTTTCCTGGGACTCCAAACTCTTTTTTCCTGGTGGGGCTATTTAAAAAAATTGAATAGAGCTAGTCAGTTATTTTATGTAATGCTACTCTGGAAATTTCCATGGATATGTTAAAAGGGCAAGTTAATTAATACAAACAGAAATAACTACTGGTTTTCTTCATCAATTCCCATCTGTTGTTAGGAGCTCATAATTATAACATTCTCTCGCTGATAAAAAGCACAGACAAATAACAGGAAAGAGAAAGGAAGTATACAGTCCCTCTTCCTACTGGAAAGGTTCTAGCTCAATTCCCGTCTAACTGGTTCACTGAGTAGATAAAGCTCAGTGTAGTAAAATCTCTACTTATGCAGTTCAGTATCACCATGGAAACGTCTCCCCCTCAGTGAAATAATGAGATGGTAATGAAAACAGCTGCCACATAATGAACCTAGGCACAAGCAGAGGCCAAGTTACTCATGCCAAAAAGTGAGTGACAGAAGGGTCAAATAGATAGGGGTGGGATGGGCAAGGAGTAAGAAGCAAGCCCATCAGTGTGCATTATGGGAAGGGGTGGGAAGAACTGGAATTCTAATATTGAAACTCAGAATTTGGTTATTGCAACTTTTGGTATTGAATTTGTGGCATTCCCATTTTAGAGACAATTGGGTATAGAACTTGAGTTTGATTATCTGAATTCAGCCTAATATTTCACATTTTCAACACTTCAAACTCACAATATGTGGCTTAACCATTTAGGGTTCTATATTCTGCTGGGTTCTAAGGAGCATGTGTAAAATGGGAACTACATCAGGATGCCAGGGGGACAGATACATGTTGGAGGAATAAAAGGATGTAATGCCTTCTCTCAAAGTGTTCCCAAGTGAATAGAAAGTACAACCTCCTCTTCTGGGCCCACCAATTTTAAGATTAAGAGTAGAAATAGGTTGGAACTAATGAAAAGGCTTGGATTCATAGAACAAATGTGGTGGCATGAACTCAAAAGGTCTGGGCCAAGAGTGAGAAACAAGGAATATAACAACATGAAATACACACACACACACACACACACGTATATAATTTATACGTAAGTTATATTTAATGTAAATATCATGTATATGTATATACATTATATATTTATGAACATTAACAATTGACCTGAAAATCTCCTTTAAGGAGAGAGCTACTTTTGTTTGATCAGCTACTGGGAGACTGGGTCTTCAGGGCTATGATATAGCTGGTCACTAAAAGGGAACAGGGCATCATGGATCTTGCCCTAGATTTCATCCAGAGATAAAGTGATAACTAGACCCAGAGAAACCATTTCAAAAGGGAGTGGGAGACAAATATAAATGTTTTTTAATACACTACATAAGCTATTCTGATTTGATATAATAGTTTTACCTGGTAACTTGCTGCATATACAGGATAAGGGAAAGGAAACTATCACAAAAGGAAAAACACGCATGAAGAGGGAAAATAATGAGTTTGATTTCAGATGAAGTAGGACTACCAGAGTCTTCAAAAACTTGTTGGCAATGGAAATCTTATTTATTTCTTCCACGCATCCATGCATCTATTCCTTAATTGAATAAAACATTATCAAATGTCTATTAGTGCCTGCACTGTGATAAGAGGGGAGGGCAAGTGTATAGAGAAGTTAACAAGACAGATGTGGTCTTTGTCCTCATGGGTCTCACAATCTCAAGGGTTGACACCAGAGGTTGAGACTATTGTTTCATGAAGATTTGCTTTAAGAGGAAAAATGGAAGAAACTAGAGGCAATGTCAAAGTTAAAGATTTTTTTTTAATGAGGAAAGAGCTAGTAGGCAGAGGTTAAAGATACAGAGAGGAGATAAATGATAAAGTAGACCTAGAAGAAGAAAGGAAGGTCTGGACTTGATAATTCTCACATATAGTTGGGGAAAGATGGTGGGAGGTACAGTTGGCCAGGGAAGGAGTTTCAGTTGCTCCAGTTTGCCAGTGTCTATGCCCATGGTGAGGCAGAAAGTAAGGACAATTGCTAAAAAGATCTGGAGGGCAGGGGTCCTAGGGGTTTCTATGAGGAAGTTTAGAATGGCCTGATGAGAAATATGCAGTCATCTAGTGGTTAAAATGCATTGTTCTGACATCAGAGAGGAATTGGTTTGAACTCTGGCTCCTTCATCTTCTATGATGAGGGGCAAATGGTTTAATGTCCCCAGTCCTAAATTTCTTCACCTGTAAGATGAGGTCAATAGTAATACCTGTCATGGGGTGCTTGTAGGGATTAAATGAGATAATCCTTGTAAAATACCTATAACAAGGAGTGTTCAATAAATATAAGCTATCAATTATATTAACAGAAATAAAAGGGCAGACACATTACTAGAGCTTTGGAGAGAGTGTATACTGACACATGATATTTTTAGAAGGATTTTCACATGGCCTTAAAGGACCAACTGAGACTGAGTACTCTATATTTTGAATGGCCCCCTTCTCTATATTTATATTTATATTTATATTTATATTTATATTTATATTTATATTTATAGCTGTCCTTTGGAGCCTGGATATAACAGGGGGGAAAGGATAGATTGTACAATTGAGTTGAGAATTTGCAGGCAGGGTTGACCAAAGAAACTTTAAGGGTGTTAGTGAGAGACACTTTGGCATCTGCTGTGAGGTACATTGTCTGTAGAGAAGAAAGTAGAGTGGGCAGAAGTTGAATGAAAGTGAAGATGCTATGAGAAGGCAGATAACCTTGAGTCAGAGGGAGGTAGAGTGAAACTAGAAGGAGCCATCTAAGAGCTGGAGAAAGAAAGTGTTGCTATGAATAGAGAGTACGACTCCAGAGAGCTCCACAAGAGCCCTGTCCATCCACAGCATACCTATGAAAGCAGGTTAAGGTTCACTGAGGGCTCAAAATGTGGTCAGCAAAACCCACTTCATGAGGTCCCAGCTGCTCCCAACCAGACAGGCAGCTCATGTATACTGCCTGCCTCCTATTCCACTGAGTTTCAGATGGCTTCCTCAGATGATTCAGGGTCCTTCTCAATGGTCACCCAGTATAAGACACCAGTCTCTCCCCATTGTGCATCCCAATACCATCAGGGGTTCTGTAAGTGTTTTCTCTTGGAATACACATATCCCCAATATTAGGGGAATTAGGCAATATTTATAGCTCATCCACTGTGAGGTATATTGTGTTTAGAGAAGCATTGCTCTGTCCCCAAGGTGCTAATCAAACCCTTCATTTCAGGTACTCCTCCATAGACGGGCTTGTTCTTGACTAATAGCTGATGAGCCTAACTTAGGTGATCAGGTAAAGGCTGATGAGCCTTTCTGCTCTTCCCTACCTCAGTCAAGCTGCCAAAAAGCCCCCAGATGCCCCCAGTGGCTGATGACTCTAAGGCCTCTCCTCCCTGTGACCGGCCTTAGCTGGGGTAGGTACGAAGAATGCCAAAATTTTCATCCTGATGCAAACCAATCAGTAAAGCTCTGCTGATGACCAAATGGATGATGGAAGACACTAGCCATTAGAAATGGTGTCAGTTTTGCAGTTTGTTTAGTAGGTTTAAAATGTGCAGTCATTACCCAAATATGCAGAAATGATGATGGAAATCTCATACTTCTACCATTTCAATACCTTTAACTCTTCTTTAAAATGTAATGTCCTCCAAGCAGGAGGTTAAAAAAAAAGTCATTTTCCTTCTCCTTCTCCTCCTCCTCTGCCTCTTCAATCTTCTCTTCTCTCCCCTAAGTGAACCAAGTTCCCCGAGAACAGGGAGTATCTTGTCCCAAAACTGTGTGCTTTGTCAGTCGTGTCCTGTCTCTACCCTGTTCCTCTCCCTTCACCCACTACCCATCTTCAGGCATGCTAACTTGGCATTTGCTACGGTTTGGATGCCCTTACTTGGCCTTTGGGTATTATGGGCTGCCATCTGCTGCTGCTATCCGTGCTGACTGCCCTGGTGCCTGGTCACAAGATCCCATGCATTTGGAGATTTTTCATCCTAATTTCAGGCCTTTTTCACCCCCTCCCCCCACTTCTTAGCTCTTCTATATACCTCTAGAGAGCTCAAAGACACGTAGCTGTTTTCCCCTCCTATGCTGCAATGTGTGTGGGTCTCTGCAAGTGCACCATCAGGGTCTATTGTCCAGACACATTCTCCAGCTGCGGATCCAAGTCCCATAGAAGCAGGGTTCTTGCAGAATTTCTTTAAGGAGTCTGTGTTCTTCTTTGCTATTTTTCTTGAATTCCTCTTCAATCTGTTTGAATTTTCTAGCTAAGGCAGGATCTAAATCTCAGTCATCTTCCTCTCACCTTCTTCTTGACAGCTAGCTAAAATGTTATCTCTTTTCCTAGTGGTGAGAAAGATGCCCAGACATTAAAGAGTAAATTCTTCCCATTTTATGATTTATAGCGTAAACCATAGATTTTCAAGGTATAAATTGCAATTCATTAATAGGTTATAAAATCTATTTTTGTTAACATTAAATAGAGTCAAACATAATAGAAAATGCTACTCTATCATATCATAGATGTAAGTATTGTTTTGTAAAACTTCTGTTTTATTTGTGTATTTGTGTGTGTGTTGTATACTGGATCAAGATGTAAAAATATTAATTTCTGTGAACTACCATCAAAAAAAGTTTTAAAAACCCTGGTGTAAACTTTTTTTCAGTTCTCCAAGCTCTGACTTTTTGGAGCCTAAAACATTTTTCTCCTTCAAATTGTTTGGCTCTTGTAAATCAAAGTGTTTGACCCGTCACTGGTTTTTGACATAAATTTTCAGATATCAGTATTGGCTTTTTATTCCACATTCTATCATATCTTCCTCTGAGACAATGGACAGCACTGGATGATTGGGTAAAGATGCTTATGACAAGAAAAAAAGTACGAAAAAAGAAACTGGGACTAAAGTGTTCATAAATTTTCCTATTAAATCGTCTCAGAATGCATATCAACAATTAACTTCCCAAGTGGGTGAAAATAAAAGGATTCACACAGTTCCATATAAATGAAGCTATGATTGTTTTATGCAATAACTATATCTAACATTTACTGAACATCTAACGTGCCAGGGATGGGAACATAGAGATGAATAAGAAATTTCTGCTCACATCCTAACTGTGTAGACAGATAAAAATAATTCATAATGTAGTAAGTGCTGGTAACATAAGTCAATGCAAAGTGCTGAAGGTCCATAGAAGAAGAATGTCAAATTTCAGAATTCTGAAGACAAATAGGGGTTTTCCAGGCAAAGAATGGGAGGAAGTATACTCCAGGCAGAAGGAATAGCAAAAGAGGGAAAAGTACATGAATGCACAGTGTATGTTTTGGGTAATTGGATGGAAAATACAAGGCAGAAGTGTAGTGAGATAAGGCTGAAAACAAAGACTGAGGACATTCTGAAAAATGGGACGTTCTTAACACAATCCTGGCAATAGCATATATTAATTTTATTGCTATGTGCCATGCTTAGGTATTCGTACTTACTTTTGTAAGGCACATGGGAGCTGGAAAGTTTTAAACAAATGTGTGCTTTTTCAATGTGTTTTAGAAAGGTAAGTGCAGTGGAGAAATGTTATGATGTGAAGAAAGTTGGTAGAATCAAAAAGAATATGGCAATCAATTGGAGGTGGGGAATGAGGGTGCCAAGGGCATTCCAAAAGCTCCTAGCTTAGGGTAAGTGTGTGGATGGCAATAGCAGTACCTAAGATGTGGTTTATAGGAAAAATTGCAGACTTGAGAAGCATAGGATCTCACGTGAAGTTTGGCATAAAACTACAAGTAGGGGAAGAAACTATAAAGGTCATCAACAATATTAAGGGAATTTATTCTAGGGTGGGTTTCCAGGAAGGGAGGACTGAAGATGTGTGCCTATCATAAAGATACTCTTTCCCAAGGTGTTTGATGAGATCTGACTGCATCAGAATGGGGCAGAAGGGGAGAATAGATAATCTCAATATAATACTGCAGTGGGGCATATGCTGAGGCGACAAATCCAGTTGAAGGCTAAAAATGTCTGTGTCACCTAGAGTGACTAGAGATAGGCAGTAGGTGGTAGTAGAGTCAAACCTCTGTAAAGGAAAAATCTATTTTGACTTGTTTGTCCGATGGGCAACCAAGCATAATGATATATAATTCAGGGAAAGATAATATCTGGGACTCCCAGTGGGCAGACAACTAGTGCTAGTGCGGGGGAAATCTGTCAGTAGGTAACACATTCACTGGTGGGTCTTATGGGAGAATTCTAGTGCCTAAGAGAAAAACTGATAAGGCAAGTAACTACAGACCTTTGAAAAATGGAATACTCTGTGGGTTAATACTCCACTGGCATCCCCACTAGGGACCTAGATAAGAAAACAAAAACAGGGATCCAAGTATAAGGCTCTGGGTACAGTTTGGGAAGTGGGTCTTGGCAATAAGATATAAGCCTATTGCTAGCTGACCAGGCAGAACATGGAGAAGAGAGCTGATAGGGAACTGAACTGCAGAATGTTAGTACTTCTCTACATGGCTAGCACATTATAATCATTTGGGGGTAATCGAAACAAATATCTTCGCCTAGTACCCAATCTAAACCAATTAAAATCAGAATCTCTGAGGGTGAAGACTGGGCATTGATATTTAACACAAAAACCATGCAAGTGTCCTAAGTCAAAGTTGAGAAACACTAAAGTATTCTTAACCTTAACTGCCCATTGTAATCACCTGGGTAGCTTAAAACAATCCTAAGGCCAGGTTCCATCCCAATAGATTCTACTTTAACAAGTCTGGGGTTTGGCTTGGACATCAGGGCTTTTAAAAAGGTCCCTAGACAATTATAATATGTAGAGATTTGTGGTCTAAAACTATACTCTCCAATATGGTAGCCACTAGCTACATGTGACCATAAAGCACATGAAATGTCACTATTCTGAGTCAAGATGTTCTATGAGAATAAAATACACACTGGATTTCAAAGACTATGAAAATAATTATGTAAAATATTCATCAATAATTTTTATGTTGATTACATGTCAGAATGCTAATATTTTGGCTATGTTAGGTTAAGTAATATATTAATAAACTTAATTTTGCATTTTGTTTTACTTTTTAAAATTAGCTACTAGAACATTCAAAATTACTTATGTGACTCATGTTATATTTCCATTGGACAAACGACAGTCTAGCGCTTCTTACATGTTTCCAGCCTGAAGTCCAAATTGGTTCTAAGGAATGCAATTGAACTAAGCCTAGGATAGACTGGCTGTGGGAGGAAAAAGGCCTGTGGCCAAAAAGATCTTTTCTTTATACAACCCTTATTTACTCATAAAATTAAAGTATGTCAGGGTTAAAGGGAATATTAAAAGTCACTCAGTTTAACTCCATTTTATACTAAGAACTGTATATTTCATTTCACTTTGTTGTCCTAAATGAAATATTTCCAATTAGTTATTATGATTAGGTAACAAACATTTTCCTTGAATAATGTAAATAACCTCAGACTAAAGAAACTTAATCACTGACACAAGATTCAAACAAATTCTTTCCTTGTAGTACCTAAGGGAAGGCTGTGGGGAGACAAACAGATTGCTTTTCTCATAATCCCTAAAGGAAAGCTGTGGGGGAAGAAATTTGAGTTTGGACTTGGGGAGGGGAGCAAGGTAAATGGGAACAGTGAGTACTCTGGAGAATAAAATAGGTCTCAGAGGAATCCTACAAGGGGCACTTAGTACAGGAAGAAGACACCATGAATCTGAATGGACCAGGAGGAGATAGTGGGAAAAAAAAAGATACTAAAAGGAATTGGGAAGCTTTTTATTTCAAAATTTTGCCTGTTTCCAAGGAAACAGGAGAAAGAAAACTAGATCTCCATTTTTGCAATTCCCGTAAGTCTGACTAATACTACAGTATTAAAGTTTAGTGACACTGAAAGTTAAATAGGCTTTTAAAAATTAAAAGTTGCCCATGTAGAACACTGACTGTTAAGTGGAAAATTCCTCATAAAACTTAGCTACATACAGCACCTGGATTTTCTAAATGGTAGCACATGGCATAAATCTGGACAGAACTACACTTTGGAGGGGTTGCTTTATAGCTCAGAGTTTGTGTCTCTTTGAAGGCTAATATCCTTGAGTTAGATACTTTGGACAAGAAGGAAAGTGTTCATTTCCTCTTCGTATATGAGAGTTGGCCATGATGCAGTTTAGAGAATCAGGAACATTAAAATGGGCCTAGGAGTCCAAACTTGATTTGGTAACTTTTTGACAATGAATTTTTTTAAAAAGTAAATTCTGTTTCCTGTGCTTTGAGAAAGAGGTCTCTGTTTCTCCTATCACTTCCTCATATGAGATGATGATCATTTAAATCCAGTTCTATCTGTGCAACTTGTAGCAAATGCAAGATTCTTCTTTAAGGTGAGGCATTCTGCTTTTGGGTACAAAAATAGAACCTCGGTAGGGTGGTAAAAAGAAATTCTGGCCAAGCGAAGGGGGCCATGTGAATAAAAAATTTAGGTCAGCCAAAAAATTTTGAATTGATATTCTGCTCTAAATGTATTATTGGCTCACTCACACAAACAAAACAAAACAAAATAAAACTCCTATGTAATCTTTGTGAAAGAAAAATTGACTAAAAATTTTAATGATAAGAGGAAATTCGAAGATTACAAGAGAAATGTGTTTAGTCAACAGGTTTGTGGGTGCTTAGATACTCACTTATATCTTGTGGGCTTTATTCTTCCCAGCTTTGTAAACCAAGATTCACCTCCCAGAACTTTGAGTACCAGGCTGCCGTCTGACTGAGTTCCAGAAATGTCTCTACATGTAGTGCAGTTCTTTTTAAAATCCCATGTCCTTATTTATCTCCTTTTTCTCCACTCTGCAGCAATGGACCCATCTGAGTCAACTGAGTATACAGTCAATTGCCTTTTTTTCAAAAAGAAACACTTTCTTGCTTCCAAATGAGTCTGTGCTTAACAAATTTTTTCTTCTCACATGTAAACTGATTTTTTTCTTGATTGAAAAACAAGTCTGTGATTCTCAGAGTTTCTTAGGAAGTAAAAGTGAGGCATAGAGAACAACTTAAGGAGTCCAAGAGGCTCTTATAAACTAGCTTCAGAAAACTTCACAAACACCTCAGGAAAATGTGGCAGTAATGAAATTTGTTGTGTATCAAATTCCTAGCAGAGCTTTTATACCTCCTACTTGGAGGTTTCTGACTTTTTTATTTTTAGTATGCATTCAAATCTAACTTAGCAGAATCACATTGGCCCAAATTGGGTAAATAGGGTATAATAATCCATGACATTTCTTCCTAGTTTTTTAAAATTTTTTAAAAATTTTTTGATAACATTAATTCATTTTTGAGAGACAGAGTGTGAGTGGGGGAGGGGCAGAGAAAGAGGGAGACAGAATCTAAAGCAGTCTCCAGGCTCTGAGCTATCTGCACAGAGCCCAATGCGGGGCTCAAACCCATCAACTGTGAGATCATGACCTGAGCTGAAGTCAGACACTCAACTGACGGAGCCACTCAGGCACCCCTCTTCCTAATTTTTAAATAAAATAGTGTCACTTTTACTTGTGGTTTTTAATAGCACACTGGTTTTTTAACTGAGTACATAATCACTCAGAATAAAGACTACATTTCTCAGCTATCCAGGTAGCTCATTATGGATACTAATAAGTTCTATTCAACGAGAAAAAATGAAGTGATGAGCACAAGTTTTAGGAAGAATATCATTCAATAAAATGGGAGTGCAGATGGTGATGACATTACAATGCATACCTCTTTCTCCATCCACACATATTATAAATATATATGCAATATATATATATATCTACACATATATATCTACACATGTATATGTATATATACACATACATATATACATATATATGTGTAGATATATATATATGTGCAGATATATATATACACACATATATACACACACACACACATATATATATATATATATATATATATCAGAAGAAATGCAGAAACCATTCCAAGTTTTGCCAGATATAATTTTATATTCATTTTTATAAACAATTAGACACATTTTGGAAATTGTTCATTTTCTCACTTCAGTGACTAATATCCTCACCCCCTACGCCCATGCCATATGGCTTTTTTTAATGTTCCTTTTACACATAAAAGAGTATGGAGACAGGGCTAGGCCCAGGAGAGCCTAAATAAAATCTCTTTATGAGTTTGTCACATTGACCAGTCTCTTTGAGATTCTAGCTGATAACATTTATCAGTCAGAAGAGCATATGATTTTTTATCTTAGGGTGGTGAGTTTGAGCCCCATGTGGGTGTAGCATTTACTAAAAATAAATTAATTAATAAACTCACAAAAATGAGAATAGTAAGAACAAGAATAACCAATATATACATTCAGAATGTCAAGTGCCAGTCACTGTGTATAAACATGATCTTATTTCATGCTTACTACACCATAGAGAAGTAGGTATTGCTATTATCCCCATTTTAAAGAAAACCTAATTTTAGGATAAAGTTTAATTCCTTACTCATTTTTCTCTTGCTGGGACTAAAAATGAAACAACTGTGAAGTGTAGCAAGTTATTTGGGTGGTAAGTGCCTGGAGTTATTCTGCACAACCCATTGCTGGGGCCCTTACAAATATAAAAAAAGCACAAAACACCTCATACAGATGTGTTTTGTGAGTAAGTGGGTTGGAGGAGGGCATTGTTTTTAATCAGTCAGCCTGAGTATTTTGGTCCTTGACAACCTAATTAAACTCTAGCTTTGGCTATTTTCTGTCAATGAGATGCAAAGAAACAAAGATATGAGTCATTTTGCTTTTTTCTTTTTTGGATATTTTTTCTTCAGTTAAATCAATATCATTAAACAATCTCAGAGAACCTGGAGTTTTGGACATCCTTCATATTTTTGAAAATTAGTGTGTTCAGGAAAAAATTATTAATACAGAATTCTATTCTGCATGATAAAAATACAGCCTTGACATGAAACTGTTGCCAGGAGAGGATTATATTCCTCAAAGAAAAAATTGGTTAAAACATTCATCTTTATTCTTTTTTGCTTCATCCCATCAACTTAATGAAACCACGAATGACAAGCTATAAGGAAAACCTGCATCTCAAGCCATGATTTTCTTCCTAAAATCAAATCTATTTTTAACAGCTACTGTGAGCCAGGGACTAATTTTTACACAAAATTATACATTCATGGAAAAACTGTGAATGAATCTACTGCTTGTTAAATGAACGTTAAGTAAGTGATGGAGTAAGCTGCCACCTAGAGTTGAGATTTCAATTCAGTTCAAAATATAATATGAAATTGATTCTATCAGTCTGAGATTTTTTTTAATGTCTCAATATTTGGATGTACACAGAAGTCCTTTACTTCTGAAAGTTAATGTCTGTATAGATTTGGAAATTTTGCCAAAGAAGAAAAGGGTAATATTTCTTAAGTAAGCTACAAGAGTCCTAGAAGTTAAATATGTTGATATGCATTAGCTATATATATATTTTTTTTTAATGAGTCTTTGGGAAAATATATTTAATATGTGAACATATCTAAGTACTCCCAAAATGATTTGGAATGTCTTATGTTAGGGCACCTGGCTGGCTCAGTTGGTAAAGCATGCAACTCTTGATCTCAGAGTCATGAGTTCAAGCCCCATAGTGGGCATGGAGATTACTTAAAAAAAAGTCTTATAACTTTCTGGAACAACAGTCTATTTAGCCCAACTCTTCTATTAATAACCTATTTGATTTCCTGCTTCACTTATAGCCATACTGAGGGCCAAAGGCTTCTACTGTATGTATATCAGGATCAGTGTCAAAATCTGGGTCAACTGGGGCACCTGGCTGGCTTGTTGGAAGAGCATGCGACTTTTGATGTCAGGGCTGTGAGTTCAAACCCCAGGTTGGGTGTAAAGATTACTTAAACTATTATTTATTTATTTATCTACCTATCTATCTATTTACTTATTTATTTGGCAGAGGCAGGCGGTTATGGAGGGGCAAAGAGAGAGGAGAGAGAGAACAGAGCCCGACTTGGGCTCAAACTCACCAACTCTGAGATCATGACCTGAGCTGAAATCTAGAGTTGGACGCTTAACCAACTGAGCCACCCTGGCACCCCAGGTGTAGAGACTACTTAAATAAATAATACTTTAAAGAAAAATCTGGGTCACTTATTCAAATTTAAATATGACTGTTAATTGTTCAAAGGTCTGGAAAGCTAATGTTTTCACTTCCTTAAACAAGGTTGGTCTAAAATCATACCCTTGGCAGAAACCCTGAAATTAATAGATTAGCCATTAGAAAACCCAGCCGGCTTAATAAATTGCGAATAGCCCATTCTCACCCTGAATTTGCATCTACCCAAAAGTGTGAAAAGGATTTCTATGTCCTAACCACTCCATGTGCAGCATGGATGGAGCCATGACTGCATGGATGGAGACATACATGCTCTGTATGGATTTTCTGAGTCAAACAGAGCTGGAGATCGTCTATGAGGTAAGAGTTTAGGGTAAGGGGTACCTGGGTGGCTCAGTTGGTTAAGCGTCTTACTTCAGCTCATGTTGTGATCTCATGGTTCATGAGTTCCAGCCCTACATCAGGCTCTGCACAGCCTCATATCAGGCTCTGTGCTGGCAGTGTGGAGCCTGCTTGGGACTCTCTCTCTCCCTCTCTCTGCTTCTCCCTTGATCTCTCTCTCCCTCTCTCTGTCTCTCTGTCTCTCTCTCTCTCTCAAACTAAATAAACTTAAAAAAAAAGAGTTTAGGGTAAGCTATCTCTAACTCTTCATCTGCACAATTCTATGATTGTACGTTTTTCACCTGACTACACTCATTCTTCAACCTTGGCCACATACCTGGTTTATCTTTCAGTCTCTTAGTGCGTGGAGAATAAGTTGTTGACTCTTTTCCACCTCACGGAATGTCCTACTTCTTTCTCCTACTCCAGGACTTCCTCATTCTTGTTCTCCCCACCCACTTTCACAGCACACATTTATTGTCCTCATTTTGTCCCACAAAATTCTTTTTCAATAATCCTTTTCCCCTCATTTCCATCATCCTCTGTGTGACCTCTATGGCCCAGTCCCCTGAGGACAAATGTGTGTTTAATCCTGTTGATTTGTCGTAACTTCCCTTGGCTCTTCTAGGCTCTCCCTAAGAGTCCTTGCCTCCCTTACAGCTCCCCATAGGAAGCTCTTGCTTTCCTGCTTCTACAATCAGCCAGAAAGGAAGCAAGATAGGTTTCCTTCTCACTCCCTGGCAATGTCTGTATTGTTAAACTGTATTCTTTGACTTGTCATTATTTGACATTTGCACTTTATTCCTTCTGTCCAACTTGCCTACAAGTCCCTATGCATCTTCTCTTCTCTTTCTTCTCCCCCCCTTCACTAAGCCATTTTTGTCTACTTTAGACATTTTTGATCTTCATTGCCCTCTTGGTTTCTACCCTATGTTTAACTATAATATTAGTGTCTTCCCATTTATATCAAAATGTCTTACAACATGAATTGAATACCCGCTGTGTGAAAGGCATTATTCTATGTGCTTTGCAGTAGTTATTACTTCATGTTAAACAAAACAAAAAAAAAAAAAACCCAACAACTTCAAGAAGTAGGTATTATTATTGCCCCTATTTGGCAGATGAGGAAACCTATGCACACAAAAACCTAAGTAACTTGACCAAGGGAACACAGGCAGTAATTAGTAAACCAGGAATTTGAATCCCAAAAGGTTAAGCTCCAGAATCCATAGACAAAGTCACTAGGCTCTACTGCCTCCATGTCTTAGCACTTCTCTTAACCCTTCCTTTTACTTCCAGTGCATACTATGACTCTCAAAAATTATCAGAAAACCTAGATTCAGGTTTCTTTGAGAAGGGGCTATGAAAGTCTTCTCACCTCAGGCCACTGCAATAGCAAAGCACTGTGGATCCAGGCAGCTCTGCTGTAAATAGCAAAATGGTAGAAAGGATTTGGAATTAGACAGACTCGGATTTGATTCAGGCTCCATCCCGTATATGGTAGACGTTGTGTGGTTATTTGGCCTTTCAAGTTCTTCTTGTGTGACACGGAGATAGGTGTCTATCTTTAGTTCATGTTAGTATTCTAAACCAAAATTAAGTCTCTTTCCATTTTCCCTCTTACTACTTCTAGTCATGTCTCCTCTAATTTATTGTTTTAATTATTTTCAATGTTTATTTATTTTTGAGAGAGATAGAAAGACAGAGCATGAGCAGGGGAGGGGCAGAGATAGAGGGAAACACAGAATTTGAAGCAAGCCCTAGGCTCTGAGCTGTCAGAACAGAGTCCGATGCAGGGCTTGAATTCATGAGCCGTGAGATCATGACCTGAGTCAGATGCTGAACCGACTGAGCCACCCAGGCGCCCCTTGTCTCCGCTAATTTAATACTGTCTTCTGGTGGTTGTTCTCAGCTAAGAAAGATGACTGATACCTGAGCTGATAGAGATCTGGAGCCCTGGACCCTATCCTTCCCCCTCTATACTCTCTTCATTGTCCATTCTTGTAATGTTTGATTCTTGTCAGCATCTGCTAAATGGAAGGCGAAAATTATTTTCTATAGAACTCACCAGAAGTAGTAAGTAAATGCCTAGAAAACAAAGGGTATTTTCCATAGGAAGTGGGAAATGGGAAATGGGAAAACTGCTTGTCAATGCAAGGTGACTCGAAGAATCTTCATAGTATTCGTGGAGAGTTAGGAAAATATACATATATGTTCTACCATCTATAAGTGACTGTATGAATTAGTATACATATATATGGGTTGCAGATTTGTGAGGGAATATTAGATGAGATAATGCAAGTCAAACGATTAGCATAGAGCTAGGCGTGTAGTAAGTACTCAATAAATATTAACTATTGTTTTCATTACAGTCCTGTAAGTGAGTCTATCACTTGATTATTAAAAGCCTGACTAGTATTCTTTGCAAATAAAAATAACAGGACATGCCCACTTCAGAAGTGAACACACAACTGCTTTCATATTTTTATCTCTTCAGTTTGATCAAATAGATTACACTACTCACATACCACCGATTTTAATGTACTTGAATTTAGATCCATATTAGCTTTTAAAATTTAATGTTGTAGTCTGAATGGTGCTCTTAGAATATAAGTGGGAGGGCACCTGGGTGGCTCAGTTGGTTAAGCATCAGACTCTTGATTTTGGCTCAGGATATCATCTCGTGGTTTGTGAGATCGAGCCCCATTTTGGGCTCTGCACTGACAGTGCCAGGCCTGCTTGGGATTCTCTCTCTCTCTCTCTCTCTCTCTCTCTCTCTTTGTCTCTGCCCTCTCCTGCTCACTCTCTTTGTCTCTTCCTCTCTCTCTCTCTCTCTCTCAAAATAAATAAATAAAGACTTTTAAAAAATATATAAGGGGAAACTTTAAGCAATATCAACATTGCTTAATCAATGTGTAGATCAGATCATTTCTCTTCACCAATATGTTGAAAACACTGAAAATATGCTACAGGAATGTGAATGTTTTAGGTGTTTAGAAAACAAACCATATTTTTCTAGGGGGTTATTTTTGTGTGTATTATTGCTTCATGTCATATTCCAGCATGGGCAAAAGGAAACCTGCTCTGGTTAATAAAATGGGCTAATTCTGGAAAGTGGCATCAAATATAGGCAGAAGTTTCAGGAGCAGTTGTTCACCACAAAAATGCATACGTGCAGCTGTTCCTGAGAAAAAATCAGAAATCCCCTAGGAAACTGATAGAATCTAAAATGGAAAATAGGGGTGCCTGGGTGGCGCAGTCGGTTAAGCGTCCGACTTCAGCCAGGTCACGATCTCGCGGTCCGTGAGTTCGAGCCCCGCGTCAGGCTCTGGGCTGATGGCTCAGAGCCTGGAGCCTGTTTCCGATTCTGTGTCTGCCTCTCTCTCTGCCCCTCCCCCGTTCATGCTCTGTCTCTCTCTGTCCCAAAAGTAAATAAGAAAACGTTGAAAAAAAAAATAAATAAAATGGAAAATAGATGGGTAACTAGATACTATCAACAAAAGGGGTCAGGAAAAAGAAGAATTCAGATTAATTCTTCCATACAGTTTGCTTACTAAAATGATTTTTTATTAATCTAGTCATACATACAAAAGTATTGACCCAAGTATGATGATAACTTTACTTAAAGGCATTGTTCTGCCCATGAGACCTCTAGGTCTCATTTCACAGGGAAATTGTGGGTGTCCTAAGAAGATATACAGAGACAGAGTTCAGGGACAGATGAGTACTCAAGAATATTGCTAGACCCATGAGCCACCAAGGTTATTGAGTTGCCCTGGACGCATTAGTAAACTCTGCCTGCATCTTCTTATTTGTAAGACAGGGTAGTAATAAAGCTATGGGATAGGATTGTCTAGAGAATTTAAAAAGATAGTAAGCGGAAAAGCACTTCAAACAGCTTCAGATCATAGTATCTGCTTGTTAGATGTTAGTCCTCACCATCATCATCATCATCATCATCACCATCACCATCTGCATTTAAATTTAAAAATGGGCCATCGGAGTACTTATTCCCTGGAAACTCCTTCCAGTGATAATCACTTTGAAAAATTTCCCATCTGCTAGGAATTGTTTCAGCCTTGTGAATTGATCATACTTCTACCATTTTCTTTAGCCTCATATCATTAAAGATATAGCAGCAGAACGTCCTTTATTAATAGTGAAAGAGAACCAACAATTATTTTCTTCTTTACATTTATTCTAGTCTGAAGATTTAAAAATCATGTTGCCTTTCATCAGCACAGATCCCAAGGAAGTTGTACTAGTTCTTCAAGTTTGAGAACGGCTTGATATTTTCTTTCTTTTTAAAAAAAATTTTAATGTTTTATTTTATTTTTTTTGAGAGATAGAGAGAGACAGAGCACTAGCAGGGGAGGGGTAGAGAGTGAGGGAGACATAGACATCAAGGCAGGCTCCAGGCTCTGAGCCATCAGCACAGAGCCCATTGTGGGGCTCGAAACCACAGATGCAAGATCATGACCTGAGCCAAAGTCGGATGCCCAACTGACTGAGCCACCCAGGTGTCCCAGAGCTTGATATTTTCAAAGCAGCTTCAAATATTAAACATCCCCATGAAGTAAATCAGTAACTTCATCTTTCATCATAGATAAACAGGACACGGTGAGTTAAAATAATAATTTGCCTTAGGTCATGAACTAGCTCATCATTTGAAATGTCTTCCTTTCAGTTAACTAGTCTGTGCTTCAATCTAATAGGCCAAGCTACAACAAACAATATCAAAGTACTTATTTGTATTTTGTTATATTTACTGAGTCATCACGGTAACCTGTTCCTCATGAATCTGAACTTTGCATCTCATGTTCTACCTGCATGAAATGGCCTTTCTTCCCTAGCCCCTTTGTATTCTATTTTCTACTCACTGTTGTAACTTATATGCAACTTCCTGTAAGAAGCCTTCCCCGATTTGCAGTCTCCTATTTATTGTTAATATAACACTCTGGATCCCACAGATCCATAGTGTATTACAGCAAAAACTATACTCTATTGGAACAATAGGCTGTCTGGAAAAAAAATTCTTATTTGTTTTTATATTCTCTAGCACATGCCTAGCACATGGCATATGCTCAACAAAAAATTTTGAAGAAAGAATGCCTAAATGATATGTGTATTAGGACACGAGAGGATGTACCATGATAACAAACGCAGCCTACGTTTATTTCTAATTTTATTTATTTATTTATTTATTTTTTTTTTCAAAGTTTATTTATTTTTGGGACAGAGAGAGACAGAGCATGAATGGGGGAGGGGCAGAGAGAGAGGGAGACACAGAATCGGAAACAGGCTCCAGGCTCCGAGCCATCAGCCCAGAGCCTGACGCGGGGCTCGAACTCCCGGACCGCGAGATCGTGACCTGGCCGAAGTCGGACGCTTAACCGACTGCGCCACCCAGGCGCCCCTATTTCTAATTTTAATATAAGTGTCCAAAAGATCAGAAGGAGGTTCTTTCCCAATAATTCAAGAATACAGGTTGACAAGGCTCTACCATCTTGTGGTTACTGGCTTGTCTGAAGAAGTTTGCCACGGTTTCCAAGCAGGTTCTGGGTTGCCAAGATGGGAGAAGAAAATGCTGGTGGATGGCACAGGAAATGAAATTTACCTGTGATAGTAATTTCCTTCCAAAAATTGTTGGCCAGAACTACTCAACATGTAAGGTAGACAATGCATATCCCTGGCTTATCTCCTTCTGTCTCCAGCCTACATGAATTCAATGGCTAGCACCTGTGGCTCCTTTTCAACCACCTGCCTTTGAGCAGGTACTCTCTTTGAAACTTCTTTGTACAGATTTAGAAGTGCTTGGCATTCACATGGATGAACCCTGATGTGGGTGTTGTTTAATGACTATTCTGTGCAAGAATATAAGCTCAGTTTCCTTTTCTCAGCTTAGGACAATTCAGAGATGTCACTTATCCTCCAGAATTCTCCTGTGGGATCATGCTAAAACCTATCCTGTGTGGGACTTTTGTCTGAACATTTACTTGGCTTTATTTAATTCCTTGTTTTGCTTCATTTCTTTACTATTCTCCCTTGTGAATATTTTCTTAATACAACACTTGCATACACATTTTTGTCTTAGAAACTGCATCCAAGAAGCTTGACCTACAATACTGACACCTAACTAAAAGATGGGCAAAGGGGCACCTAGATGGCTTAGTTGGTTAAGCATCAGACTTCGGCTCAGGTCATGATCTCGTGGTCTATGAGGTTAAGCCCTGCATCAGGCTCTGGGCTGACAGCTGAGCCTGGAGTCTGCTTCAGATTCTTTGTCTCCCTCTCTCTCTCTGCCCCTCCACTGCTCATGTTCTGTCTCTCTCTCTCTCTGTCTCAAAAATAAATAAACATTAAAAAAAAAAAGTATTACGCATGTCTTTTCCTGAAAGAGAAGAACCGATATAGGAAAGCCCTATTATTTCTACCACAGCACAATGAAAATCAATTTAGTGGTTAAAGGCTAAAAGACATGGGTTTAGCTATCTAACTACCAAACAAGGACTAGACATCAAGAAGAGGGAAGACAGAAAAAGGTTCCCTGAGAAGAACGACTACTTTGCTGGGTGAGAAGCTGGGGAAGTCAGGCCAGTGGCCCAAAATACAAAGTTGAAAGAAGCCCTGGGCTTGGTTCTGGCAGAAGTCGTTACTTGAGGAGGGTCGATTGTGCAGTACAAATAAAGATGACAGGCAATACAAGGAGCCCACGTGACATCACAGTATAAACAGTATATGCAGGAAAGCGTAAACACCGGAAGAAGTCAATTTGATGCTACTTTTGGGTTATTATTTCACAATGGGTCCTTAATCAATGATGAACGGTATGGGGATTTGAGGGATAGGATGTGGCCTTCTGATGGGAAGATGGCAGTAAATTTTATGCAGGGTTGCCGGGTAGTAGAGAAGCAGGCTAGAGCCTCCAGTTTCAGTCTAGTACCAGGTAGGGAATCCAAGGCAGAATCCCAATTGTATGAAGTGAGCATGCTGTGAGAGCGAGAGTCATGTTGCCCTTGATTGGCACACATCTGCTCAGTGTGCATAGACACCCTAGGACTGATCCCTGTAGCTGCAAGATTCATCCCAGACCCCTCAAGTTGATTTTCTCTGCTCAGCTTCCTATTGAATAAAGATTCCTTCAGGAATAAAGGATGGGAAGTAAAAGATTTCTTATTAATGCTTCCAGATTTTGAGTTAAAATTAAAAAGCCTTTCCATCCACCCATGTTTTAAATGAATCCACCTATGTTTTGTGCTTATATGATATTTTTTACATTAGATATCTGATGCAGTCAGAGTTTTCTCTTTGGTATGGGTGAGATACGCGTCAAATTTTGTCTTCTTCCAAAATTATGTTTAATATTCTAAAATAATTTTTTAAATCCATCATTCCCCCGGTCATTTAAACAGGCACCTGTATATCATTTACTAAGTTCCACAGGTAGTTGGATCTCTTTCTGGGCTTATATTGTTACATGTGTCTCTGTATTCATGTATCCACTCCCTATTTTTTAAATTATAGAGACTTTATAGTGTGTTTTGTATCACATAGGGCTAGTCCTCGCTCATTAGATTTTCTTTAGAGTTTCTCTAGCTACCCTTGCATGTTTATCTTACCATATGAACTTTAAAATCAACCTATATTAATCAAAACAAAAACAAAAACAAACAACTTCAAGGTATTTTTATTAATATCAATCAGGATCACAATAAATTTATATATTAACTTGGAGAGAATTTACATTTTTATAATGTTGAGTTGTTTTATCTCAAAACAAGGGATGCCTTTCCATTTCTTTAGGTCTACTTTCTGGGTTCAAGAGTAGTTAAATTTTTTCTTATATAGGTTTGTCACCTTTTTTGTTAAGATTATTCTTAAGCATTTCTCTTTTCATTGTTACTATATTTTTACTTCAATTATAGATTTTAAGTGATTATTTGTCTGTGAAAGTTATTGATTTTTATAGTTTAATATCTCCTCCCTTATTAAGTGTTTTTTCTTATTGGTATTAGAATTGATTCTCTTCTGTGTTTTAGGTATATGGATATATCATATGTCATTGACTATAGTTTTACTCCTTCTTTTTTGATTCTTATACTTCTGCTTATTCTCTCTTATACGATTGAATTCACTAATACCTCTGCTCCAAGATGAATTAACAGTAGTGGAGCTAACGGGCATCTTTGCCTTGTTCCTGACTTTGGTGGTTCTCTATATACTCATCATATTATGGAATAGTGTACCAACTTGATGAGCTTTTTCAACATATGTAGGCCTGTGTATGGTTCCTGAGCATCTGTTTTATGAAAAGCTTCAAAAGTGATTCTAATATAAACTCTCATTTGAGTGTATGCTCCATAATCATACAAGATAAAAGTAAGTAAATTAAACAATTACATGAATATTTGAGTCACATTTTGTATAGGAGTGGTGGATATGAAGACAGCATTTTTTCCTTCAAGGAGCTCAATTTAGTAGACAAGAAAGACATAAACCCATGGTTGTGTACAGTATAACTATTACTCGATAGAAAGTGTTCCATCACTAGTATCCTTCCTGAAAGTTGTCTTTATCTAGAGAGTTAATAAAATATTTACTGTGAAGTTTTCCAAGATTGCATCCTATAATGCTATCTATTGATCTCTGATTTTTAAACTAATTCAAAATTGGCCTTTATCAAGAGTCACTGACTGAAAAAACCATGATGTCCTACAAAAATTCTAAATTTCCTGCCCTGCTTCCCCCTCACCCCACATCTCATTTTCAAACTGTAGCTATATTGATTATAGCAAGCAATCTAACTCATTTGTCAATTCCTGGTATTTTCATAATTATTTTACCATCAGAGAACAATTGGTTGTCTGTTAGACAAAATTATGTGCTACATTGTTTTAAGAAGAAAGGAATTCTCTACTTTTGTTAAGCAGTTTACACAAATATTTTAAATATTCTTTACCTATCCCAAACCAACTCTGAGAGCCATATTTTCCCTCTGTGCCTATTGGGTTTATTCTTTTTAAGTTCTCAGCTACTTTCAAATTTGGAGGGGGGTATAAAAGATGGTCTTAATGCTTGGGGTGGAGGGTAGAAGTAGAACTTTTGGAAAAAGAAGAGATAGAGTTTTAAACCTGAAATGGAATGTGGAATTTTACAAATTAGACATAATGGGTTAAATCTTTGTCCTCCTGTGTCCTTCAGCTTGAACTGGTGCAACATTTGGATGGCTTTCTCCCACTTGCTGTCTCTCTGTCAGTCTCCTTGGTCGGAAGGACTGTCTATTTGGGAGTTACTCATGATTATTGTTTAATTTGGGATAAGTTACTACTTTTTTTAAAGTTTATTTATTTTGTAGAGGGAGGGGCAGAGAGAGAGGGAAAGAGAGTGAATCCCAAGCAGACTGTCAGTGTGGAGCCCAACTAGGGTCTTGAACTCAGGAACTGGGAAATCATGACCTGAGCCAAACTCAAGAGTTGGTGCCTAACCCAGGTGCTTTGGGATAAATTACTACTTTTAATGTCACGGTAGGGCATCTTATGGAAGAAATGAATATATAAATAAGTATATGATAAAGAATAATGAGTCACATATTTCTTGTTCCCAAACAGAATTTTAATGTCTAACTTTTTATTCTTGGAGCTGAACACCTACAGCCATGTTCATTTGCACTTCTCCTATAATGAACTGTGATGAAAATCTAGGGGCGCCTGGGTGGCGCAGTTGGTTAAGCGTCCGACTTCAGCCAGGTCACGATCTCGCGGTCCGTGAGTTCGAGCCCCACGTCAGGCTCTGTGCTGACGGCTCGGAGCCTGGAGCCTGTTTCCGATTCTGTGTCTCCCTCTCTCTCTGCCCCTCCCCCGTTCATGCTCTGTCTCTGTCCCAAAAATAAATAAACGCTGAAAAAAAAAAAAAAAGAAAATCTGGATTCCGGGGACAGGAACATCCAGGGGCAAATCTCTTAGCCTTGTTGTACCCAAACCTTTCTTTTAGCTATAAATTAAAGGATGGCAAAACATTGTCTGTTTGGTCATCGGGGCCTTCATAACTTTCTATTTCATGCTTATCTATTGATCTATTTGTACACGTTTGGATTAATAATATAGCCAATAGTATAAGAAATATTTGTAAAGACAATTGTAGACTCCAAGAATGTGAGCTAGCCTCAAAGGTCAGACTAGCTTGACTACCCATTAAATAGATACAACCTACTGTAGCCTTAAAGATAGAATTTCTTTCTGTGCATCTATGAATCATTCTCACCTGGGAACTTAATGATTAACATGATTAGAGAAGCAACACTAAATTTCATCTCAAAGTAAAGTTGGAATGTGGTAAAATTTTTGTTAAAATGGTCCAGTTGATTTGATAGCTTTAGCTCCTAAACTTTCATTATTAGATTTACCAGTTAACCTGATATCTTAGTCTAGTTGTATTCAGTATAAGCCTTAAACATTATTCACTTCAGCCTTGACAGGATATTTATAATGTTGTCTATTGGCTATGATGACAAAGTATTTTTAGTTCTTAGAAACTTCAGTGTACCACATTTTAATTTTCAAACCAAATATATTTTCAAAGAAACCTTGACTACATTACTTTATTGTGGCCGTTATATTTTAAATGAGATTTAAATAATTTCTTCTGGTGCAATAGGTACAATCAACCAGAACTGTTACAAAGGCTAACAAAATATTGCTTCAGTGAGGTAAGTGGGGCCTGCACAGCCTTCTGTGTCATGCTTATCCAAGCAATAAATTACTTTCTTAGACAAAAATCATCTTATGAAATTGCTTTAGCTTTTTCTGAAGTAAAGGTATTGAATACATAGTATTGGGAACACTTTATTTTGCTTTTTATCACATACAATTATTTTCCACTTGATAGCTAACACACAAGAGAACAAGATGGATTTCTTATATTTTACTGTTTTCTCATCTATATTGTGTCCAGTTTTAATTTTCCTCAATAAAGATTCTTTCTGCCCTATAACTTAATTTCACTGGCTTCTTAACCCAGAAGTCTTTTTGAAAGTAATCTTAAAACGTCTGAGTTGTATTTATCAAATTTAAATTTAATGCATAATATTATTTCCCTATTATTTTCCTGAAGGTTATTTCCAAAGGTAGATAAAAGTCAAGTCTAAAGGTTTTTTAGAATATAGATAGCGGCTTCTTATTAGATGTTCATCTTCTTTGATGTTTGACAAGTGAATAGAGAGTGCCTCTCATTTTACTCTCTTGAGAAATATGCTAACAATATCACACATATACAAATAGGCTAGTATGTGAAGAAAGTAACAAGGAAGGAATTAAATGAAAAATAAGTGTCTTTGGTATTTAAAGCTCTTAGGAAGCCTTAGAATCTAGTTTAAAAACATCAGGCAAAGACAGACTCCAATCCATACTCAGGTGAATGTAACCACCTTGGTATGGTATATTCTGAGTAAATTCTGACACAGAAAGCTATTTGTTTAGTTTATTTTTATTCATACTAACTTAAGTCAGCTTTTGTGGGCTTATAGGTCTTTTTTGAATCTGAGGCAAACTACAAAACTATTCCCGGGAGGCGGGGGTGCAAAGTGCACTTAGAATCGAACACAAAATCTTGCATACACTTTCATGCAGTTTGCAGACTTGCCGAAGCCCACCCATTAACTGCATAGGGATTTGTATTAGTCGGAACTCTAATATTACAAGCAAAGAGGAAATCAGTTCATGTTATTTTAAGGCAAAGGTAAATGTAGTGGTCCATGTTTCTAGGAAGATACTGAAATAACTCATAGAAATGAAGAAATGGCTACAGAAAGTAATGCCTATAGAAAGAATTGGATCTGGGAACTCAACATTCCCAGAACATACTCTTTCTGCTGCTCATTTCTGCTTGTCTCTACTTCTCTTGACATATTAATATCACTTTCTCCTGCTCTGCAGATATGCCTCCTTTATGTGGCACAGAACATACTTGCCAGCAGATTCTACTTAGCAACCCCAAATATATAGTATCCTGAACATACATAGTATCAAAGCCAGAAAGGGATTCCATCTCTGCTTATATCACTTGTCAATTCACTAATCACTGTTGCTCAAATTAATCAGGTGCAAGTTCCACGGCCACTTCTGTGGCAAGGGAGGCAGAGTCTGTAAGCAAAAGAAAGAGGATGGGTCACCTTAAACACTATAACTCACATTGTTGGGTCTCCACATCAAGAATCTGAAATAATAGAGATGCTGAACAAGGAATTACCTTTCTCAACCTTTGAGAACTATTACAAGTCATAACCAATCAAATGTGAGGTTGGAGGAGAGGAAGAATAAGCTGGCAACCAATGGCTGAACTGAGACTGTGTGAAGGGGGTCAGAGTGTCAGTGCTCAACAGTGGTAAGCTGGTTAAGTGGCTCTTCAGAGGGAAAAAATGGTACACATATATTTATAGGTATATATAGATTTATCACGGATTTTACCAATACCAGAAAATGAGTGGCACACGATTTATTTAAAATGATACAATGTTCAGGGGACACCTGGGTGGCTCAGTTGGCTAAGCATCCGACTTTGGGTCAGGTCATGATCTCGTGGTCCATGAGTTCAAGCCCTGCATTGGACTCTGTGGTGACAGCTTAGAGCCTGGAGCCTGCTTAGGATTGTGTGTCTCCCTCTCTCTCTGTCCCTCCCCCACTCACGCTCTGTTTCTCTCCTTCTCTCAAAAATAAATCAACGTTGGGGCGCCTGGGTGGCGCAGTCGGTTAAGCGTCCGACTTCAGCCAGGTCACGATCTCACGGTCCGTGAGTTCGAGCCCCGCGTCGGGCTCTGGGCTGATGGCTCGGAGCCTGGAGCCTGTTTCCGGTTCTGTGTCTCCCTCTCTCTCTGCCCCTCCCCCGTTCATGCTCTGTCTCTCTCTGTCCCAAAAATAAATAAACGTTGAAAAAAAAATAAATCAACGTTAAAAAAAAGAATATAGAAAAAGATACAACGTTCAATATTGTTTATTATTTGCATATAGGCAATTAACTCTCTTCTAATGATTTTGTCGATTTTTGCTGAATTCTTGTATTCTAGCTCAACTGTGATTGCAACTGACAAACAAGTGTGAACAAACACTGGTTGATATTTTATTTTTCTTTAACAAGTAAGATGTCAGAAGTTCATTCATTTGTCAACAGTGTGAGCAACTTCCTTCCTGAAATGGATAGTAGTGTTTGAATACTAGAATAGTTCCTCAAATTTTTTTGTGTGTTATTTACAATGTAACAGTTGGTCATGACACCTTTCAAGTTTAATATGCATTATCAACATGTTCTTGATCCCTTCCTTAACTCTAGAAAATCAGCAAAACAGTAACTCACATCTTGATTTTGTAGTATTTACCAATTTCCTTGGTGTAAACACTCCCTCCACAGCTGGTCTCCAGCTATCACCAGGACATCACGAACAAAGAGTTAGGAAGAGATGTGAAGTAGCCCACTATTCTATAGTTTTTTTTCCCCACGCAATAAACATAAATGACCTCGAAAACACAGGTAGTGGTAAAAAGTAGTAAAATAGTTGGGAAGCAAAGATTGTTTTGAGTATTTAGGGCCTTCATTTTACATATAATTTATTTAATTGTAAGTTCATATACTTTAATTTTTAGTAATGATTGTACCTAAAAACTGGCGAGTAAAATTCCACGAATTTTAACAATTGGCCCCTAGCTCATGAGTCAGGCTGAACCAGCTCTGTGATGCTTTGCATGATTTTTATGAAGCATAGGTAAGAAATAGTACTTGAAGTTACTGTAAAATAGAGAGCTAAAATGTAAAATTAAGTTTCTGTTATGGCATCACTATGATTTCTCTAAAATAGTGTACTCAGTAATACCGGTGGATATCCAGTATTAAACATGCTCAAATTTGAATGGCTTTACTTTATAGTTTGACACGTTTTAGATTATTCACCATTTTAGATTTTTCAAATCCATTTTCTTTTTTATTAGGGCAAGTGATCAGGTACGTATTTTATCACACTTACAAAATGTGTCATTTCCATTAGCTTTATATTTTAGTTAGAAAAGGAAGCCAAAGCAGAATCTCTGCAAGCCTTTTCTGCTCCTTCATCAATGTGTGTGATTAAAAGCTCACTTTTGCTTCATTGCATTATAAACTATCAGAATCTCTTTCATATTCTAATAATCTTCTAAAAAACTATACTAGACAAAGTGGGACAATGAACACGAGGAATGCGCTTTTTATCTCAGATAGACTGCCATCTTTCAGAGAAAATAATTTGGCCAAAAAATAGGAATGAAGGAAAAGAACAGTGAGAAAACCTTTGATATTTTACTTTACTTTCACATTTTTAGCACCAAATACAAAAGCATCTGCTTACTAGCTTTCTAGCAACTCAAAACTCTCATGTGCTTTAAAGGAATACATGATATGGATAAATGAGAGTAATTGTTGAATAAGTTAAGTTGAAAACTGGATAGTAATTGTGTCATTTATTAATTATTTTGTCTTGTGGAGGGCAGATTTATTACTTTTAAACATTGTATTGTGAAAACCTATCAGTTTTAGCTAGCATACATTTTGAATCTTAGTGTATTTCTTAAAATAAGCCAAGAAAAACATACGATTATAGGAGATGCAGTATTCCAAAGATATTTCTAAGGAATTGGTTAAAAAGAAAAGGGGTAATTAATGAGACTAATAAATAAGGGAAAGATAATCTGCGGCTTAGGAGAAAAATCAGAAATAAACTGATAATAAACTTACTATCAAAATGGGACTTTGCAAATCAACTCTGGACTTAACTTCTCATAAATGTCCATGTGCTGCAGCAAAACAGACATGCTGTTGAAGTTAGCGCACAACTGTACTCTGTAGTTTGTTCTTACTGGTGGTTGCAGATCACAGGTCATCCCTTTCAGTTCCAGTGGGGCTCAGAGGCAGCCCGTGACCATGGTCACAAGGACATTAGGGACTAAGGGTTAGCCTAAGGAGACAGAGAAAGACTTGATTAATGAGAGACTTATCAATGTCAGACACAGTTGAGGAGAAGGGATACAATTGGTTTAGGAAAATGGAAAAGCATAGGTCTCTGAGGGTGAAAAGTGAAGGAGAAGAGAAATTACACAGCTCAAGTCTGGTACTTCACTGGGGAAGGGAGGCAGAAGAAAAGACATAGACGGGATACCATCCCCTTAGGTTACAGTGTAAGCCCGGCATGAGCCAGAGGCCAATAGGCGTGAGGCAGACATAGAAAGATCGCATGATGTCAGTGATAAAGAGGCCTCAAGTGGGCTCAGAGAAATTAGCTGAATGTATTATGCATATCAATCAATGAGAAAAATTCAATAAAAACGTGAGATTAACTTTTACTATCAGGAGAGGTAAATTGTGTTTACGTTAGAGTAGAACTATGGTTAGATTTTGACAAGTTAACAGAAAAATCAGGCAAAACTCTATAGGGTTCATACCCTTATTTCTTCTTTTATGAGGGAGGGGGGAAAGTGGGTAAACTGGAAAAACAAGTTATTGTTAGATACATTATAGTTTAATTGAAGAGATCCTGAAGAGATCTAGGCTGCAACAAGCAGGAAATGTTTGAGAAAAAGAGAGTTTTTATTGGACATTCAAAGGGCGTATTAACTCCTAGATTTGTGGCTGAGTGTGTGGGAAATATAGTAGGAAAAAAAAGTTTCAAATCTGAAAAGTCTAGACTCAAATTGATTTGCTATTAGCACAGAACTCTGAGGTGAATTAAATAAACTTCTGAGTCTCAATGTCCTCATTTAAAAAATGTAGCTAACAATACTTACCATGAGGTGTAAAGGTAACAAGATACCCAATGCACCTGGCACAGAGGTGTGTCATAACATTAGTTCCCTTGTTCCTGAGTGAACTTTCAGTGTGGGAGACTCTCCTGATCAGGGTGAGGAGCACCTGTAAGGCATCCCCAGGCAAAACTTGCCCCACAGTCCAATTAACCAAAGTCATTCTTTGATACAACTCCCGAGCCAAACACCTGACTGTATTACCTCTTTAGTTCCCAATTTTGCCACATCCTTGGATAATGGGTATTGGAACTCCCTGGGAAGGCTCTTACTACTTTAAGAGGAACTTGTCCTTTGTTCTGGTTCATGCTGGTCTTTTATTCACTCTTTTTCCTCTTCCATTAACTCTCCTGGCTTTCTTTTCTGAGTAGACCAGATGAAACAGGGTCTTCAGCCTGTCCACCTCTCCCAGAAATACTCTGTGTGTGTGTGTGTGTGTGTGTGTGTATGTGTGTGTGTTTAATGTGTAACACTAGGTTGTGATTTGATAAAGTAGTTCTACTTAAAAACTGGTGTAACTACTAAGGCTCTTCTAAAGTACTATCACTTAAAACAGTCCCCTCATCCTGGGAATTGGGTGGCAGAAGAGAGGGTAAGGATTTCTCAGGTTAGACACTTTATACTCCCAGTAAGTTGAGTTAAAAAGTATTTTATTTGGGGTGTATATTGCTAGATGTGATAACAACAACTCACAACAACGAAAGAACTTGTCACTCATGCAAAGTCTAAAGTTTTTTTCTTTTTTGATCTAATAGATGGGTTCTCCTGTGTGGTTCCCTCCATCTATTACCTCAACCAACAGCCAAGGTCACCTTGGAAGGTGGCGAGAGAGGAGGATTGCTACATTCCATTGGCCTGAGCTAGTTACACAACCCCACCTAAACAGGCAGGATTTGTAATTTTTTTCAATCCCCAGAGGAAAATGAAATGACTAGGTCAATACAGCATCATCTGCCACAGAATGATTTAAACAGATATTATGAAATATTCCCTCTTTCCCAAAAGCTAATGGTTCATAGATTAAAAACTTGCTTCTAAAGACCAAAATCAAATTTGGAAGATAGAAACTTAATTACATTTTCACATCACAGAACTTCAGTGTAACCAAAATTTCTGGCATAACCATGAAGAATACATTTGATGAATTAATCAGAGACACAGCTTGAAACAAAGTAAAAGCTCTTGTTTAGGAGATCTACAGTCTTTCACAGAGTAATACAACACAATTAAGGTACTGATAACATAGAACTTAATTTGGGGTTAACAAAATTATATAAAAATAATTTGTAATTGTTAAGTTTAGGATAGCCAGAATGGCCATTTTTCATGCAGTTTTAAGCTCAGTATATATCAAACTAATATTTTATATTTATTTGCTTGCCTGTGATATTTCCCCCATCAGCTTCCTGCCCTAAACAGTGCAAATAATATATATCAAGATGAAGGGCAAGATGGCTTGCATTTTAATTATATGATACTAAGATTTGAAGGGAAAGCCAGATCTCATTTATTTCTTTCCCTACCCCTTTTTTTGGGAAGCTAAATTACATTAGGTGAAAAATGTAAAGATGATAAATGTCTTCTTTGTACCTTCTAACCACTGGAAGTTCAGTGGTAATAAATGTTTCAGTATGAGTTCTATAATCCTGTGATCTTTACAATTTGGATAGTTAGTCCATTTATGCTTTAGTGAATAAAATGATGTGTAAACAAATAAACCAACTTCATGATTCTATTAAAGAATCTGGTAAATAACCAATCATATTCCTTTACCCAGAAGGCAGACATCTCACTTACAGAAACAGTTTTTTTTTTTTAATGGATTCCTTCATTCATCCTTCTGCTACTCCTACCAATAAAAACAAACATTTCCCATTCAAAGCAGAACATTTAGCTCTGTTAGCAACAGAAAGAACACTTCCCCAGCAACAGGAAAACCCAAAAAGGACATCTATTTTTAAAAATAAAATGTGAAGCCCTCTGCATTTTGCTGATTTAGTGAACAAGATAAATCTTATCCATCCAAATTAGGTGAATGCCCTATAGATTTCAGGAATAAATAGCCTGATTTCACATTCCTTTTATTTGAGTATTTGCTTTTTTTTTTTTTTTTATAGCCCAGGACTTTCCTGACATGTTTGCTGATTTCTCTGTTCGTGGATATTTACACACATTGCCATGATAAGGTAGGAAGTGTCTTATTTTAAGTGGTAAGGTGGTAATTCAAGGAGTTCATTACCATACGCGTAACAGTTCACAGCAGAGTGTGCCTCTGTTCTGTAGCAAGGTTTTTGAAAAACAGTGATGATGAGTATGTTCGTTGGAGGAAAGCGATAGGGAAAATGAACTGCAACTTACTTGCTATCATTAAGTACCAGTTTTAAACTTGAAAAAAACTTAAAGAGTGTTTGATCTTGAGACAGAGGACATTGTCCAATGCTTCAAATAACACTCCCATGTACACAGTATATTAGTGTTAACTTAATTAATGTTTAATCTCCTAGCTTTACAGAAAAAGACACATGCTCAACAAATGATGGTTTTCATTTCCAAGGTTTAATCTTATTTGATAGTAAAGACAGGACCACAATGTAAATCTTCTCAGGCTCATATTCATTACATTCGACAGTCAATATTATGGGGCACATGTCTAATATCTCTTCAATTTAATTGTGTGTATGTCTATTACTAATAGGTTTAAATGTAAATTTTATTTAAAACAGAACGATCACTGTACATGCAAGGGTGAAGGCAGGTCAAATTAACTTTGTACCAATTAACATATTACCATTTAAAACAATAGTAATTTTTAGAATGATCTTATTTTTTACCTTAGTGTTAAGCTATTAAGTAGGGAACAATAGAATAGCAGTGTTTAATTTCACCCTTACTCTGTAAAAATTGGAACTAGCTGAGTTAAGCCTTAAATATGGGGACATATTGGGTTCTGTCTATGAGCACGGATTCCTTTCTCATTTCCTCCTTGGGATAAAGGCAAAAAAAGGAGGTCAAAGGCTAATCACATTCTTATGATTCACATAAGAATTGAGGACATGATTATTGAAAAACTTTAATTTTTAAGATTAACTAATTTAATATACTTGAAGATACAGTATTTACACATATATAATTCAGAATTATACAACTATACAGAATTATATAACTATATATATATACACACATATATTTTTTCATTAAATATAGACTACATATAATTATACATTGTATGTAGACACTATGCATATGTCTGGGTATACATTAAATATAGACTACATTCTACATGCATACATTGAATAACACTATGTATACTATTTATACATTAAATATAGATTACACTATACGCAGACATTATGTATATGTCTAGGTATACATTAAATATAGACAATTTGAGCAACAAAATAAGAGTATTGGATTTAACCTGAAGTATAAAATAAAGGTCTATGAATCTTTACTCATATGATTGAATCAATAAAAAATGAAGAGAAAGATTTCCCATGCAAAATAATTTCAAATCATTTAAGTAGATATTCCACCCTCATAATTCCCTGCTGATGGTGTCTGGCCTGCCGATAGTGACTTCCTTCCAAGGAGTAGAGCAATATGGAAAGAGGGAAAAAGTAACTTTGTACTGGAGAAGTCTGACACACGCTACCTCAGCCAGGTTGATTGAAGCCAGCGTTAACAGTGATAAATGATGTTGATAGCGTATATGCTTGATAGATGACTTGGATTCACTAAATTTGTCATGGCCTCAAAGTGTAATAAGATCTACTGTGAAAGTCTTCTTCAACTGTTAAGTATATTATATGCAAAATGCCTCCCACAGCATCTTGGGCCTATCCTAGGTACTGAAAAATAGTGTTCGTATTTGAGAGTTAAATGTTTGAAAAGTGCTCTAGGTCTAATTTTTGTGATGTTAAAAACAAAACTATTTTATTTAAAAACTATTTATTTCAAAAACTGTTGGCTGAGGTTGCCAGTGATCTTACACTTTTGAAATGTCAACATTATTATTTTGCTATAGCTGCATCTATTGTTAGGAAAACTTCATATTGTTTGTTTCTTAGGCTTGAGTTGCCTCAGTATTTCCTCAAAAAATACTATGTAAGAAAAAAGCACAGACTGGGCTATTTGAAGCTAGACTTCAGATCACTCTTAAATGCCCTGAAATTTCTGCTTACTGCTGTTTACAGCTTTCTGTTACTAAAGCTTTAACAAAGACTCAGGATATCCTGCTGTTGACTGTTCTTAGAATGTGTCTTCTCTGTTGGCAGTACATTACTTCAACGCCAATTCACTGGCTTTGATATTGGGCTTTGTTAATGAATGTGTAGTACTATTTAATGTTCAGTAGAGGTGTAGTTGACACTGACGATATCGTATTACAAGGAAACTGCAGTTAATAAAAAGGCTCAAAACCCCAAAAGATTAAAAAGTAACATCTGTTTGATAGGTGTGATTTGCTTGAAACCTTGATGCTATATTCTTCCAGTTTCTCAAAAAGAATTGTAGCTAATTTTCACAACCGGAATACTTGGGAGAGTTTTTTCCTCTGATATATCCAGGCAAACTGGATATACCAAATTGTTGCTTGGGGGTTTAGAAATCACTGGCAGTGGCCTGTTGAAAAGCATTACACACTTGATTTTTGCCTCTGACCTCTTTTGTCATCCTTTCCTGCGTTAATTGGGCAGATTGGACAGTGCTACTGGGGAATCAAACCTTTTGCAGTAACAACCACGTAAATATCCTTATCATGTGTTTCTTAAGACGGATTGTTTTGTTTTGAATTTCTGATTGATAGCCAAAGGACCCTACGTCTCAGATCAGTTGGTCCCAGGTTTCCTCTGTAACAACTGATATGATGTTTTTAAGACTACATGGAATGCGACTGTAATCTGTACCAAATTAGGTGCTTATTTTAAGCTAGTGGATTCTGTAAACATTCTCTTTCCCAACTATATAACTCAATTTCCATAACTCACCAAAATGGCATACCTTAATCAGTTTCTGCTTGCCTTGCTAGCAATTAATTTTAACTCATGCCCAAGATAAAGAAGGTTTGTTTTGAATATATTTTATCTTTATTATCCCCTATCCCATTACCACCATTTAAAATATCAGCAATGAGCTAGGTGAAGGAAAAGGCATAGCTCACAATTCTGTCATAAACTTTTCTCTAGCATTCTAGTGACAGTAAAAGTAATTCCCCCATAATTGCAAAATAAGAACACATAATGGCCAATTTTTTTTTTTTTAATTAACCTTTCAACAGTAAAGATTGTGTTTTAAATCAGGGGCACCTGGGTGGCTCAGTCTGTTAAGCATCTGGCTCTTGATTTCAGTTAGGTCAAGATCTAGCCCCATGTTGGGTTCTACACTGACAGCCCAGGGCCTGCTTAGGATTCTCTACCCCCCCCCCCCCTTGCTCATATGTTCTCTCTCTCTCAAAACAAATAAACATTAAAAAAATCAACTTTAATTAGGCTTTTTCCTTTTGAGGTCTTTTAGGAAGTGATTTACCCATTCATTGAAGAAATTTTTATTGAGTGTCTACTATGTGCCATGCAGTATTCTTATATTATAGGTGCTGAGGAAACATCCATGAACAAAGCAAAAAAATCCCTGACCTTGTGGAGCTTATGTCCTAATGGAAGGAAGGCAGACAATAAGAAAAAGAGTAACTGTTAGAAAGTGTAAGAGTTATGAACTAAAGCAAGGAAGGGAGAATAGAGACAGGCAACATTTTAAATGGGATGGTCAGAGTAGGCTTCTTTAAAAAGATGACATTTGAGCAGGGATGGGACAGAAGTGAAGGGGCTAGCCATGCAAGTATTTGGTGGATAGATCCTCCTAGATAGAGTGCAGTCAGTGCAAAGGCCCCATGTCAAGAACATGACTTGCTGTTATAGGAGCAGGAAAGCTGGGACAAAGTGCCTGGTAGAAATGAGGTCAGAGCAGTGGATGTGAGGAGAGACCTGCAAGGCTAGCTAGCATAAGGTTTTTTAGGTCACAGAAAGGACGCTCGCTGAGAAAACTGGGAGCTGATGATTTTGGCTTTCTCTCTCCTAGGTCTACAGATAAACTCTTAAATATTAAAAGCATGTCCGGGTCATATTACAGGTTGGTATAAACTCGAGTAATGCCTACACTTACCTTACTACCTTTAGACCAAATGAAAATGTATTACTTCTGTAATGGGAAAATATGTGCAAAAAGTTAAATACTTAGGCTAGACACCTAAATTACAGTTGTAATTCACTAGTTGGTATCTTAAATATTAACAAGTCTCCTTCTCTGTTTTCTTACTTACAGGTTGGAACAATATCTTTTTCCAGCTTCCTTGTTGTCTCTAGTATCTCTTAGTTTCCCTTAATATCTTAGTCCAGATAGTATTTTCCAATCTTATTTCCTATCATGGCTTAATCTGTCAATACTAGTAATAGTAGTTGTAGTACTACTACTAGTAGTAAAACTAGTAGTAATACTAGTTGCAGAGGTCAGAATTCTGCTGGCCCAGGAATATGGAAATTATGTATCAGATGTGTATCAAAACAAAAACTACTTTGCCTCAATTAGTTGAATTGGGCAAAATGAGGGTTTTTCTTGAATTTTTACCTGACTACCTAAATAGTTTTGTTTCCTTGGGGAGGATACAATAGAATAGAGAGAACACAAGTTTGTAATATTTTGAGACTATAATAGTAATGTATTAAGCAAATTTCATTTTATAGAATAGTACCGTTGTTAAGGAAGGAGATTCTGCATATCAAATCTGAAAATCTTCAATTTCCTTCTAAACTAGTTTCTAACACACAACAGAACAACACGCTTTGACAGCAGGTTCAGGTAAACTACTTTCGTTAAAATTCAGGTAGAAGTGACTGCCTCTAACTCCACATATTGTAACTCATCTAGTGGTAGATTCAGAATGGTGTCAGTCTCAGGGGCTTCTTAGCATGCACACTGAGGGCCAGAGTTCAGTCCCATTTCAACTTGGCACTAGCTACAATGCCACTTGCTGAAATCTGCTCACACTGATACACAGACACATTGTATCAAGAGGCTAGTAGAGCTGTAAAAGATGACAGCTAAAAAGCAAAAGTGGCTTTATTTTTTTTAAGAGGTCTCTTAGAAAAAGCAAAACTAAGATCTCATTGTGATGTACGTGCTGGCCAATCACTTAATCAGCGACCGTCCTAAGTGCTAGGATCCTGGGTAAAGCTGATATGCCTGTATCAATTCTACAACCTGTCGCACACCCCAAAAGAGGGCTCGCTGACGATTGGTTAAGGACAAAGGAAAGTTTCTGTCAAAGTTCAAGAAGAGAGGGACTGCGTGAGGAGCAGTTTCAGATCATATTTAACTCCAGACCGTGGAGGGAACCGAGCCTCCGCGTGCTCTTCGGTCGCCGCTGTGCAAAGGAAATGCCAGAGGGAAGTTTGTCTACAGGACATCTGCCTCCCAGTTCCCGAGACGCGCGAGGTCCGCAGCGCCATCAGTCGAAGGCTCGGCCTCTGCCCATCTCACTCCACCCTAGGGCCGGCCTACGCCGGCGAGCCGCGGAGGACGACCCAACCCGGAGGGCGAGCGCGCCCGCTCCCGGGCTGGCCTCACACTGGGCCCCGTCTCTACTACCGGCAATCGCAAGTTACCCTGGGAACCCAGCTTTGGAGGCCTCACCGCGGTGGCCGAGTGGGCCGCGAGGCGCCCGCCTCCGCTTCCCCACGCGCCGGCGCCATGGAGACGGTCACGAGTCGCCGGCGGCTCCTGCGCCCACCAATGGAAGCGCACGTCGCAGAGAGACGCGGACGTCGCTCTTCAAGATGGCGGCGCGTCCGTCGCGAGCAGCCGGGCCGGGGGGAAGCCAGCGAAGCCGAGTAAAGCCGCCGCCCGGGAGACGACTGAAGGAGCTGTTTCGGCCGTTGGCGGCGGCTCGGGCAGTTTTCGCTGCTGCTACGGCTGTTGCCATGCGGCGAGGCTAGGGAGGAGCTCACTTCCCCGGGGTGTAATAATGTTAACAGAGGTAAGCGGCGACGGCGGCCAGTGTTTACCTGTGAAATGGGGAAGGGGCCGGCGCCAGCTCTTCTGAGAACAGCGTTTCTCCTGACCGCGGTCCCGACCCTCCGTAGCGGGCCCCGGGGCCCGAAGAGCAACGGGGATCCTACAAGTGCCCCCTGAATAGGAGCTGTGCTGACTCAACAGAGTCCCACCACCTCCGGCTGCTGTGCCTCTTCTTTCGTAGTTGCCACTTGCCTGTCGCCCGTGGCACTGGCCACCCTCTTGCTGTCGCTACCTCCTAACTCATCGTTTCCTTCGTGGTGTCCCCTTACACGCTGCTCCGTGGCAGCGTCGGTCTCTGCGTTGGTGCTGCTCTTCCCCTACGGTTTGCCCGAGATCTCCCTTCTCCGGTCCCTGGCCTCCAGGGCCCTCCACCTCCAAGCTCGGTCAGCATCCTGGGTTTGTCACTTGGCCAGACCGGTTTTTCCTACCCCCTACTTTGACTACTTCGTGAAGTGGACCTTTTTTCTCAAGCCACACTTGGATAGCCCAGTTATCTCACCTCCCCCTCTAACCCCCACCCATTGTCACCTTTTTCAATCGTAGGAATCAGAAAGTTCACTTTAGCATCTACACTCTTGATTTGCTTAAGGCTCCCTTGATACTCTCCGTGGAACAGCTTTTTTTTTTTTTTTTTTTCCCTCGTTTGGACCTGAAATGGAAGTAGGGCAACTATGACTAGCCAGTCAGTTTCCCTTTTCTAGTGCTTGATGTCCATTGCAAAAAGCAGACTTTTTGAAGAAGTAGAGTTCCTTACTAGCAATACGTTCAGGGGAGGAATTAAATTGATCTCATCAGATACTTGACCCCGGTTAACAGTTAGGTGTAGTGCTATGTGGTGGTGTGGGCGTCACTGAAGATAAATTGTGCAGCTTGTGGATTTGAGGAAATGTCTTAGAAGTTACTCGCTTGAAGTCCTGTGAAGGTTCTGGTATCAGCTGTCAGGGACTACTAGTTTGGGCATCTTTGTGGGCTGCACTAAGGAAAGGAAACAGTTTTAATGGGCAGTCTTCCTTCCTACCTGGGCCTAAAGGAAATAAAAACGTTTGTGGATGAGTGGCTTTTGTGGCGTGAAAATGTGATGAAAAAGCATTTACTTGCCTTTACCATTTGATTAATTCTGAGGAAGTTCACACTTGGTATTTGCACATAATGTACGCACAGAGCGTGGAGTATGATGTATCTGGTAAATATTTTACTGGCTGACTTTAATGAACTAATTATCTCTAATAGTTTGCATTTCACTTTATATTTTAAATTCCACATTATTTTGCATCCTGGAGTTTTTTATTCCCGGAGATTATGGTATAAGTTTCTGTTTTCATTAGCAGTATTAGGTTAAAAAAAAAAAAAAAAAGACCTAAGTAGCAGTTCTATTTTTACCTTCACTGTGATATTTTGGTGAGAACAATTAGCCTTCTAACAAGGTTTCAGTGGTGTCTCTAAAGTACGATATATTATGATCTTTTGATGAAACTTGGCTTAGGTTAGCATGTTGTAAAAAGTTGTAATGCTGTCATATGAGCTCCGTGTCTGCTAGTAAAATGCTAGTGTCTTGATGTGGAAGGACTGTGCCTTCTAAGTTTCTGTATTGTAAAACGATTTTGTGTTTCAGGGAAATATTTTATTTTTTTTAAAATTTTTTTTTTTCAACGTTTATTTATTTTTGGGACAGAGAGAGACAGAGCATGAACGGGGGAGGGGCAGAGAGAGAGGGAGACACAGAATCAGAAACAGGCTCCAGGCTCTGAGCCATCAGCCCAGAGCCCGACGCGGGGCTCGAACTCACGGACCGCGAGATCGTGACCTGGCTGAAGTCGGACGCTTAACCGACTGCGCCACCCAGGCGCCCTCAGGGAAATATTTTAAACAGTAAACCATTGATGCTAGTAAGAAGTATTGTAGTGCTGCGGCACCTGAGTGCTCAGTCGGTTGTGTCCCTCTGTGTCAGGTCATTCCACGATTTGTGGGTTTGAGCCCCGTGTCGGTCTGTGTGCCGAGAGCTCAGAGCCTGGAGCCTGTTTCAGATACTGTGTTTCCCTCGCTCTCTGCCCTTCCCCCGCTCGTGCTCTGCCTCTAGCTCAAAAATAAATAAACATTAAAAATTTTTTAAACATTAAAAAAAAAAAGGTGTCCCCTGGTGCGTTGTGTGTCTACCAGTGTGCAACTTGTAAGTGGCAGAGCCAGTGGCAGTTCTACTGAGTCCATTCTCTTAACTACTATGTGGGATTGCCTGTCCGGAGAAAGGCCCAGATTAAACGGCACTTGGATTTTATCTTTGGTTTTTAGTATTCATTTTATAGATTAGAAAACTGAAGCCCAGGGACTTGTCCAAGGTCAAGCAGTTATTAGTTGCAAATACGAAACTTGAATCCCATCTCCTGACTCAGTACAGAATTCTATTTAGCTTTCAGTAATTTTCAGCTCTCTTGATCGATGTTAATAATACACTATTTCTTGTCTGAATATTGTCAGTAGGTAAACTGAGACTTATCATTACTTAAGAAAGACTTCTTGCTTTAGCTTTTTTTTTAAGTCTGGAAAATAGTCCTATTTTGAAATATAGTAGATATAAAATTGTACTCCATATTGGTTACTAAAAAATTAGTAGTGTAGTACTTTATTTTACTGCTTCTCTTAGTTTTAACACAGATCAGGAGGCATTAGGGGAGGTGAAGAGGTGATTTAATTCATGTTAGATTTCAAAATATTTAGTTACGAGCTGTGTTACAGAAGATTCTTGTTCAACAAGTGTATACTATGCTTAGAAAGTGGTGAGTGGTACTATCTGCTTGGGTCTTTTGCATCTCAGCATTGAGGTAGGAGATACTATTCTCATTAGCCAGGTGAGAAGACAGAGACTGAGTTAAAACAGTTGGCTTAAAATTATATAACAAATGGTGGAGCTGGGAATCATACCTAGGTCGTCTTATTCCAAATTGTGTGCTGTTTTCGTGGCTCAGTATGGAATGTGTCATTGATTTTCTTTTGTAATCGATAGTCATCAGTATACTATTTTTAGGTTTAGGTTTTTTGGTTTTTGTTTTTGAACCAAAGCAGGGATGCCAAGTATATAGGTACATAATAGTAACAGTAGTGATAAACATTCATATGAAACTTTTCAGTTTTGCATTTTGTCAAAATAGATCTTTGAAACCTTTTCAGAAATGAGGAACCATTCATGTGAGCAATTAAGGGCCATACTAAGCTACAAGGAAAAATTACTCAATTGAGCAAATTAATATGTACATTGAACTTTGAAACCTGTGATATGATAGATTGGTGTGATTTGAAAGTAGAGCACCGGTAGGTTCTTCTGCCCCCGTTCCCCCCCCCCCTTATTTTTTAAAAGAGGACGTAACATAGTTTCTGATTTAAACCTTTTGACTTCAATTTGTGTTATTTTCATTCTCAATATAATTGAAATATTTATGAGACTTGCTAGACATATCTGTGTGTCTTTTGCATTTTCCATATAGGGATGACAGCTTTGTTTGTTTTAAATGTTTAAATTATTTTTCCCCTTCTGTCTTTGCCCTTTAGGACGTCTTACTCTTAATGTTACTCTTATTTGTCATAGTATACTTGAAAATTATTTGTTTCATACCCACTCTTCCTCCACCACTCTCTTTTTAAAAATAAGTGTAAATTTCCATATATCATAATTAGGGTCTGGGATGTTTACTTAAGGATTTGTTAAAATCTGAATTTTCACATCATTAGGATATAATGAAATATTTATCAGTGAATTTTCATTAAACGCATTTTTAAACTTTTTTCAAAAGCTATTAAGGTTATTCTGAGCATTTATTATTAACAGAGAACTAAAGCTATAGAAGATACAAGAAAATGTGTTGAATTTGAACCAGAGCTGTGGTATACTCAGGAGATTGTTTTTGCATAACACCCAGTTATCAGTCAGCCTGTTAACATTTGTCGTGTGCTTTTAAAAATATGGAGTGAAAAGTTGTAGCTGTTTAAACTTAATAGTTTGAGTTGTGTGCAAATGTGAGGCATTAGTACATGTTAAAAAGGTTTACGTTGGTGTTAAGTCACTGCCACCCTGATTTGTTGGTTTTTAGATATTAATACTAAATTGATGATTTTGTGGTTAACAAGTATGATACAGATGGGAAAAGATGTACTCTGTAGCACTTTTAAAAGTTCCAGGTTAATAGTTGTTAACGGAATAAAATTTTGTGTTTCAAATTCATTTTGAAGATATTTGCACAAAGGAAGATAATTGCTTTGTTCTTTCAGGATTTCTCATAGCTTTTGATGGGTGATTTGCTCTCAAAGAACGTGATAGAATTTGCATTATATGGCAAAGTTGTTTAACCATGTGTTGGGTAATTTTGTCAGTTTGGCCACAGAGGGTCAAGATTAAACATTATTTCTGGGTGTGTCTCTTAGGGTGTACTGGATGAGGATGAGATTAGCATTTGAGTCAGTGGTCTCTTTAAAGTAGATTGCTCTTCCATTGTGGATGCTCACTATCTAAACTATGTAATCCATCGAGTGCCAGAATAGGACACATGGAGGGAGGAGGAATTGCCCCCCCCCCCCCCCCCCGCGCTTGAGCTGGGCATCACATCTTATTTCACCCAGGGATTTAAATCAGTTCCCTGGTTCTTAGGCCTTTGGACTGAATTACCACTAATTTTCCTGGATCCCAGCTTGCACATAGCAGATGGTGGGACTTCTCAGCCCCTGTCATCATGGGAACCAATTCTCATAATCTCCTTAAAAAGTTCTGTATCTATATCTCCTGTTGTTTCTGTTTCTTTGGAGAACCCTAATAGCAGAGACTTAGAGAATTTCTTGTATGGGAAATCCTGAGATGTGATGAGTTGTACAGCAAGGAAAGGTCTTTGGACGTTCAGGGCTCTTTTGAAAGACACATACACACACTTTCTTGCCCATCATAAATGTTTCGTAAAAAATTATGACTTGATTTGGTTAAGAGAAATATTCTTGGGATGGGTTAATCTTTAAACTGCATGAGCAATTTTTAAAATGATTAATTAATGATATTGTAAAGGCTACTAACTAGAATAAGAACTGTAGCCTCAATTGGCATTTAAAGGATGTTAAAAAGTAGGAAAGAGATTTTATAAGGGGAGTGGAAGGACATCACTGTCTAGAATGAGACTGGCTTGTAACTGTACATACAATATTGTTTAGCATCTTTTGATAAGCCAAATTGAATATTGCCAACCATTTCTCAAGAATTTTAAAGGGATGGGATGCCTGGTTGGCTCAGTCACTAGTAGGGTGTGCGACTCTTGATCTCGGGGTTATGAGTTTGAACCCCATATTGGGTGTAGAGATTACCTAAAAATAAAATCTTAAAAAAAAATTAAAAACAAATTTTCAAGTTTATTCTTGAGAGGGAGAGAGAGAGAGAGAGAGGGAGGGAATGAGGGAGGGAGGGAGAGGGTGAACAAGCAGGGGAGGGGCAGAGAGAGAGCGAGAGAGAGCGAGAGAGAGCGAGAGAGAGAGAGAGAGAGAGAGAGAGAGAGAATCTGAAGCAGGCTCCAGGCTCCAAGCTGTCACACAGAGCTGACATAGGGCTTGAACTCACGAACCACAAGATCATGACCTGAGCTAGTCGGACACTTAACTGCCTGAGCCACCCAGGCGGCCCCCCCCGCCAAAAGAAAAAGAAATTTAAAAGGCTTTTGTTTTATTTTTTCCCTTTTGATTCCAGATTTTCAGAGCTTATAAATAAATTACATTCATAATTACTTTCATTATGTTTTATTAATCCAGCACACATAAACCCCTTCCCTCCTGATCAGTAGCTAGCTAGTTGATCGAATTGCAAGCAGAAGCAAATATATGTGACATTTTAGTTAAGCCCTGTAACTTTATATTGAACATGACTTCCATTTGGTATTTTGAAATACTAAAATACAGGTTTTAGATGTTCATAACTATCCTTGGGGGTCCTAAATAGGGAGATATCAGTGTATATGACTCTGTTGTTTGGATGGATTGTTCTAAAGTTTGTTGACCAGTTTTCCATAGACATTGATAAAAAATATTTTCTTAACTAGTCTATGGTATGTTTATGGTTAAAGTGTTACATTCATTGCTACACATTTATAAAATTATTTTATTTGAGGAAATATGGAATTAAATTTGGGAGAAGAACTGAGAAATAAGTAGAAGTGTTTGTAGTTTTAAAGATTACAGGTATTGGTTGTATGTCATATGGTCCCTGTAAAATGTATTGGCTTTTCATCTCTTTACGTAGTAACTACCAGTACATATATAGCCTTTTGCAGATTATGTAGTGTGCTTTCTGTATTAATCTGGTTATGTTAAATGTGCTCATGGTTGCTTATGGTCAGTTTCATTTCTAGCTATGGAATGAAGAGAAATCTCTTAAAGGGAGAAGAAAAGGGGAATGAGAGGATCTTTGCTTCAGGTGGAATTAAGCCGTGTTAGCCGAATTATAATGGGAAAGGAGGGAGCATGAACTTTTGGAAGAGGGAGAAAATAGGTTCTATCATGGGGAGGAGTGTTCAGTGCTGGTCACTAACTAGCTAGCTATTTGATGACTTTATGGCATTCCCTGAGTGACTTTTTAAATGTGTTTGAAATTTTGTGCTTTCACAGACCGTTAATTGCTCTCTTTATTGATGGTAATCTAAAACTGGCTTTCCATTTCTCAGGTTTAATTTTGATATTACAACACTTTATTATTATTTTTTAAATGTTTATTTTGAGAGAAAAAGCTTGCGAGCAGGGGAGGAGCAGAGAGGAAGGGAGAGAGAATCCCAAGCAGGTTCCTGCTGTGTGCGGAGTCCTACATGGAACTTGATCACAATCACTGTGAAGTCATGACTGGGGGGGGAATGCTTAACCGCCTGAGCCACCCAGGTGTCCTGTTATTACAGAGCTTTAAATATCTGAGAGGAGAGGGAACTTTGAATTAAATCAAGTGGACAGCTTTTAAACTATCTTAACCCCTTTAAAAAGAGGTTAATATTGAGTGAATAGATAGGCTGGACTCGTGGTAATGCATCCTCATGTCTGTAAACAAGTTACACCTACCATGGTAGTGAGACAACATACAAATAACCTTAAGTAATATAAGGCTGAGTCACAACTTCACTTATTTATGATGTGACATTGGAGAAGTTGTTTGAAATTTTTGAGTCGTAGTTCCCTTCTTTATAAAATTGGATAATAATAGCAACTTTCTACCTGCTCTCACATTGTTGTGAAGATCAGATAAAATGAGAGTACAGAGAATATAACTCTTTGTAAATTGCCAATCATTATACAAATATTAGTAGTTAATATATCAGGTGTTTTCTCTGTATGCCTTGCACTAGTGTGAATTCAAGTCCTAGGCTCCATCCAGGTTTATGGCTCACTAGCTGCTCAGTGGGGGGATGAATGGATCTCCTGAGAAAGAGGGTGCCCCCTGGCCATTGGTGTAGTTATAGGGGAGTCAGGCAATAGGTTAGAAGAGGTGAAAGAAAAAAAAAGTAGACCAAGAGCATGTCTTGCAAACTAGTAATGAGGTTAGTTTCCCTTGTAGTTGGTAAACTGATTAAGAATTTTTGAAACAAATTCTAAAAAAATATTTTGAAAAAGGTTACTTATTTGAGGTTTAGTAGTCATTTGTACATGTTCTTAAATATTTGTGACAAAAGAAAACTTTTAATCAGTCTTAGTTATTTCTTGAAAGAAGAAGCTGTTAGGATAATTTTCATTAAGCTTTGGTTTTAACTTGTACTGGATTTTCATTTTTGTGGATTAATTTGTTCACCAAACACAAATATACCTACTATATGGTAGGCACATAAGAAGTTCTGGTGCTGAAGTGGTGAGTCAGATCTGAAACCTGCCCTCAGAAAATTCACTATCAGAGCTAAATTGTGCCATTTGGGCAGTCACTCAGCTGAAGCCTTGAAGTCTTTTGTCAAAATAAAACAAGGACCATAATTAAAGGATGGAAAATTAAGAGAAATAAAAGGTTGGAATATGTAATTAAAAGGTAATTACTTGCATTAGCTTTATAACTCCAGGTAGAATTACCAGTTTGGATGAGATGGCAGCTCTAAAATGAGTTTCTCCTTGCAATTGAAGCATCAACCATCTTGCCTGTCTATGTGTGTATATATATATTCATATATATTTATATAAGAGAACAGAGAAGCAAAAAAAAAAAAAAATCTGTGAATTTGTCATGTTTCTCCACCCCAAAAATACTCTAAATCTCCTTAAGAGTTCTATAGTCTACTGAAGGATCCAGCTGAATTCCATTATCCTGGTGAAAGTAACACTTGGTCTCCACCCTCATATGCTATATATTCATTTATTTATCTTTTTTTGTGTTTCTTCCCCACTAGAATGTAAACTGAAGATGTGGCTCACATTTATGTTTTCAGTGCCTAGAATAGAGCTTGACACCTAGTGTCCTCACTAAATATCTATTAAATGAATGAATGTTAAATATTTCCTTCAGTAAGGTTAAGGTAAAAGTGAAAAGACAAAAGCTGTCTACCATAAATTTAAGCTGTCACATTAATTATCCTTCAAGGATTAGTTACTATCAGTGTCTATTAGACATTTTTCAGTAGGGCATTGTGGTTGAATATTGTGTTTGGGATCACAAAACAACAACAACAAAAAATAGAAAAAGTTGAACACCAGGCTTTTTTGTTAGAATGTAATTCTGTCTTGATTTTTCCAACAGGCAAAAATCTGATTGGATTGATATTTTCTTCTTCTTTTTTTTAATGTTTATTTATGAGAGAGAGAGAGGAGTGTGCACGCATGGGTAGGGGAGGAGCAGAGTGAGAGAGGGACACAGAAATTGAAGCAGGCTCCAGGCTCTGAGCTGTCAGCACAGAGCTCCACGTGGGGCTCAAAACTCATGAACTGCGAGATCATGAACTGAGCCGAAGTTGGATGCTTAACCAACTTGAGCCACCCACGTGCTCCTGGATTGATCTTATTTTCGTATGACCAATTACAAATGCAGGAACAACTTAGAATTTCATCTTGCATCTTTTTAATACTTGATTTTTCTTTTTTTTAAGTTGGCTTCACACCCAGAGTGGAGCCCAGTGTAGGGCTTGAACTCACAACCCTGATGAGATCAAGACCTGAACTGAGATCAAGAGTTGGACACTTAACCATCTGAACCAGCTAGGAGCCTCGATACTTGATTTTTATTATGATCCTATGTGTACTATTTAAAATTTATATTCCTGAACTAGATAAACTTAAAGCTTTGTATCTAATAGTATAATAGTGCTGATTTTTGTGTTTTGTTGAGTGTTTCACAGTTTGCATGACCTCTAATGCTATCTTGAAAGTTTGCAAGTATGAGTAAAAATTTGGGCATGGATATTAAAAAGTTGGAAATTTTGGGGGGTATACCTTCAAGGAGGGCAGCTGTTGCTCTAATCTCTTGACTAAAATTCTTCTCAGTGTCACTATTGGATACAGAGCATTGTTAGATCATTTCACCCATCTATACTTCCATTGTAAATTTAGAAATAGTATGTACCAGAGAAATTCCCAAAGTAATTCTATGTTCAACTGTGAGAATTGAACTGTTTTAATGATCTTTAAGTTAGTATGAAATACTCACATAAGGAGGCTGGAATTATTTACTATTGTTGGTTTATTGTACTGTTTTCTCCAATTTCACGAGGAACATTTTTATTCTGATGCATCTATGAAACCCCCAAGGTGAATCCTGCTTTTGCTTTTGTCCTTAGCTCTGCATTACGGGGGAGTTCTTGCAAGTTACTTCACTTAAACCTGAATTGGTTTTGCTCCTGGAGCCCTGGGACTACTTTTAAGTAGCTTGGCTGTGATTTGGCACCTGAGAGAGTGTGTGATTCTTTGTATTGTGACTTAAAAAAAAATTTTTTTTGAGAGAGAGCGAGCAAGTGAGCGCATGTGCAAGTGAGCAGGGGAGGGCAGAGAGAGAAGGAGATAGAGAATCTGAAGTAGACTCCAGGCTCTGAGCTGTCTACATAGAGCCTGACATGGGGCTTGAACTTACAAACCATTAGATCATGACCTGAGCCAAAGTTGGACAGTTAACTGACTGAGCCACCCAGGCACCCCTGTATTGTGAGACACTATGCATGGGTGGAGAATGGCTTTTGGATCACCATCATTGAGGCTTAGACATCATAAAACTGATTGAAGTTGTACAGTGCTAATGGAAGAGTTAAGTGTAGTGTGAAATAAAATGTCATCTCATTTTTAGTTATTAACATAAATTTTTGGGAGAAGTAATTGGTCTGATGTTAAGATATGATCTTTGTGTTATGTACTGTTTTTTTAAGTCCTAATATTGTACTTCAGATTTGTTCTTGATTTCTCTTCCCGAGTTATTTGAGATGGCATATTTTTTTCAGGATATTTAATCAGACTGCAGCTGTTATATAATCAGCTATTTTTACATCCGAAGTTAATTACTAAATCTCATGCATTTTCTTGGGTAGTACCTAAGTGCTTAAACACTTTAAACTGTGGAGTAGTCTAATTCTGGTAAAGTGGGCAGACAGATAAGGGGAAATGGGCTCAAGGGCTGTTGGAGGCAGTTTTAAAGGTGTTGTAACAGTAAGAGAAAAAGAAACATTGAAATAATGTATTTACAAAGAGAGAGTGTGTTTACTCTCTCTAAATTTATATTTAGAAATATAAATTAGGCTTAAGAGTATTTATAATTTATTAAAAGTGGTGTTTTATGAACCAAAAAGCTCTGCAAGTTAATGTCTGATAACTCAGATATTCAATCAATAATAGACACTAACGCAAAATTTACAGGACTACAAAGTGTGATTATCTTTGTAGTGGGGTTGCAGTGATAATCATCATTTTTCTATATCTATATATTTTTTATCCTGTACAGCACATATATGTGTGTATCTTCTGATCACAAATTGAACATTCCTAGTTTTAAGTGTCATATATGGATGGTTTAAGAGTGATGGCTGGTGTCATATTATTTGGATTTGAATCAAAGTTTTGTCACTTTGGAGCATTTTGGCTTTGAAAAGTTATTAATTTTTTTTACCCTTAGTTTTCTCATCTGGTGACTGTAAGTTAATGGTACTCATGCCACAGGGTTGTTAGAAGTATTAAGTAAAATAACACATGTTAAGTACTGTGAACAGTGTTTCCCACAGTAACACTCAGTAAATACTAGGTTTTATTATTGATTCTTCAGATGTAAATAGCAAGTAGCCTTATTTTCATAACTTACAATTTAGTGTTTGGAGTTGTTTTCTGTGTTCTTTGTGTCATTAAGGTTTCAAAATGTCAAAAATAACAAATCCTCTTTGACCTAGATGATCTAATTCTTCCCTTTCTGTCTCCATTTTTACTGACTTTCTAATTTATGTATTACATTAGTGCTAGATTAAGACTGAATTTCAGGAGGAAATAGAGAGGTGCTACCCTTACATTATGAATTGGTCATAACTAGAACTTTTGACTAACTAATTTATCTCTTCTGGCCATTAAAGTTTTTTTACTGTAGATGAAGTGAAAGGGAAAAGTAGTACAATTTCATATTAAGCTTTAAAAATGCCAGTGTTGTGGCGTGCCTGGGTGGCTCAGTCAGTTAAGCGTCCAGCTTCAGCTCAGGTCATGATCTCTTGGTCCATGGGTTCAAGCTCCACATCAGGCTCTTGCTGACAGCTCAGAGCCCTGGAGCCTGATTTGGTTTCCATGTCTCTCTCTCTCTCTCTCTCTCTCTCTCTCTCTCTCTCTCTCTCTGCCCCCCCCATGCTCTGTCTCTCAAAATGACTAAACATTCAAAAATTTTTTTAAAACATGTCAGTGTTGTATAGTTTTCTATTATGGGAAGTACTCTGGTTCTTGTCAGTTTGATAAAGTTTTATGTAAAGCAGCTTTGAATTTAGGTAAGCTCTTTTAGATTGTTCCTTTTATAGGGGATAGATAGGTGAGGAACACAAGAATCCTTTGTTTAAGATATAAATATGTATATATATACATATATACACGCATATATAATTGGCTTGATTAGTATTACTAATACTGTGCAGTAGGTTAAGAAAAAGACTGAGGGCTACGCTATTACAAATAAAATTTGTACTTACAAGTCTAAATATGGATACGAAATATAAATAATTTCAGTCTCTATACAACAGCTGCCTATTTGCATTCATACAATAATATAATAAACTGCTATACTTAAGAAGGGGGTGTTCATGTTATAAAAACATTTTACTTAGCTGGAGATTATGCCATCACAGTCCTTTGTGGGTGAATCTAGATGTCTTTATCTTCCTTTCTATACTTAGTTTTGGTTTCTTATTACTGATGCTTTTTGGATGTGTTGATTATTTTCTCTTGGCTTCTGTCTTTTATTATTCTCTGTGTCTGTAAGCTCGCAGTTTTGCTCTCTTAGGGCTTTTCCCCAATCTTTACCCTTTCCTCCCTCCCTTCCTACCCTAAACAGGCCATGATAGAGAATTTAACTTTGATTTTTAAATTACACAACACTTATGGATATAAAATATTTTCTGTTGTAACTTAAGTGGTGAACAAATAAAACAGTTTATATATATTTAATACATTGTATTAGAATTTCTTTTTATGGTTGTATGCTCTTGTCTAAATTTATTTTTGATTAAAAAGACTCATAATCTCTGAGTTAACACTGCTGAGGTTTTTTTTTTTTTATTATGATTTTAGAGGATTTGTAGTACTTCAGGTTCATGTTCTGATATTAAGTTGTTACTGTACAGCCTTCAGAATGTGAAGGAAATTTTATGTGACTCTGTGCCAACTCTAGAACATACACTGAACGTTATCTGAATTCTAATAGCTGCATCAGATCTAATTGACATCAGATTCTTAAAGAGTACCAAGGGCTTTAAGATATTAGTGTCAGTTTAGTTACTTTAGGTATTTTCTGATAAATTGAATTTTTGAAACTCAATAAATCACTTTTATTTTGCTATTCAGATATCGGGTATAGAATTTTGCCTATCCCCTCCTTTTTTAAAAAGTCTACTTGAGAGTTTAAAATAATGGTCAGGATTTGAATTTTAAACAAAGTTCAGTTCATGGTCCAGTTCTATGACTGATCTGTTCCCTCATTTGTAGAATAGAGTTAGTAATACAACTTCTGTCAGAGTTGTTGTGAGAAATATACGTAAAGGGTTGGCAAAGGTCTTAGCCAGTGCTAAGCACTTAATAAATGATGGCTCCTACTGTTGTTTTAGAGGATGCCCTTTTTCATAAGAAAGAAAGGAAAGGTAGAAGATGGTGATATTCATTGCTAAGCTGTACGTTGAAATACAGCTCTCTCTGCTGTGATAGGCTTGTGTTGTTTTGATTTTCCCCTTGGATGATATATTATGGGGAAAAGCAGAAGTTGAGTTGTGAATATTGAAACTTTTATTCTTGTATTGCTGTAGTCATATATAAATGAGGGAGAAGAGAGACCATTTATGAATATGGCCTGTTTTATCTTGCTTTTGCACCCAGGAACTGCTGTGGTAAAAGTTTTGTGTACTTCAGAACACTTTTGTAAGTGGAAGTCTTCTGGTGTATTAATTGAATTCATTCTTTATAATTCAGTTTTTTTAAAGGTATTTATTAATATGAATTGCCATGTAACTAAGCTATTTTTCAGTATGAGTTAATGATAAGAGAATGGTCTTTGATGTTTGAGGATCTTTATGTAGCCCAAAGAGGGTAGGTAGGCAGTATACCAATTGTGGGATTAGAATGCCCAAGTGTAATATTGTATTAGAACAGTACATTTCAGTTTAGTTAGTGTCATAGTGACAGGATCTAAAGAGAACAAGGTATTTATGGAATGGGAAGAAAATTAGTGAGAAACCTGGACATTCAAGATTGTAATTTTTTTTGTTGTCTTCTTTGCCTTGCAAATATAATGGAATAATGCCCTCTTTCCCATTAAAACATTTCCATGGTTGTTTCAAGAAATGTAGTACATGAAAACACTCTCCATTATTCAGAAAGATAATTTTTAAAATAATGTACTTACAGAAGTATATACAATTATATAAAAATAAAAAGTAATAATTTTAAATCAATTTTTTGAAATGCAAGTTTTCAAACATATAGAAACCTTGAAAAATATTGCCATTAGCACCCATTGTACCTGCTAAGTACTTGGATTTGCTAACATTTTTTTGTCATATTTGCTTTATTTTTGACTCTCTGTGTGTGTTGTTATTGTAGCTGAATCTTTTTTGTTTTTTTTTTGTGTTTATTTATTTATGTGAGAGAGAGAATCCCAAGCAGGCTCTGTGCTGTTAGTGGGGAGAGGTCTGGTGGGCGGGGCCCAGTCTCATGACCATAAGATAGTGACCTGAGCCAAAAAATCAGCAGTTGGACCCCATAACTGAGTGAGCCACCTGGGTGCTCATGTAGCCTGAATCATTTTAAAGTAAAATGCAGATATTATGTCACTTCTCCTCACAACATCCCATAATCTTCCAAAAATAAGGATTTTTTTTGGGGGGGGGGTGCTTTTTAAGTTTCTATTTTAATTCCAGTACAGTTAACCTACAGTGTTCTATCAGTTTCAGGTGTACAGTATAGTGATTCACCAAGTCCATACATTACCTGATGCTCGTCACAAGTGTGCTCCTTAATCCCCATCACCTATTTAACCCATCTCCCTGTTCCCTTCCCCTTTGATAACCATCATTTCTCTATAATCAAGAGTTTGTTTCTTGATTTGTCTTTTCCCCCCTTTGCTCATTTGTCTTGTTTCTTAATTTCATATATGAGTGATATTCATATGGCATTTATCTTTCTCTGACTTATTTTGCTTAGCTAATATTCTCTAGCTCCATCCATGCCATTGCAAATGGCAAGATTTCTTTCTTTTGTATGACTGAATAATATTCTTCATGTATATATATACACCACATCTGTATCCACTCAGCAATTGAGGACACTCGGGCTGCTTCCATATCTTGGCTGTTGTGACTAATACTGCTAAACACAGGGGTGCATGTGTCCCTTTGAATTAGTGTTTTTGTATTCTTTGGGTAAATAAATACCCAATGTGCGATTGCTGGATCTTAGGGTAGGTCCATTTTTAATTTTTAATTTTTGAGGAACCTGCATACTGTTTTCCAGAGTGGCTGCACCAGTTTGCATTCCTACCAACCATATGCAAGTGTTTCTTTTTATCCACCTGTTGTTTGTTGTGTTATTGGTTTTAGCCATTCGACAGGTTTGAGGAGATATCTCATTGTAGTTTTGATTTGCATTTCCCTGATGGTAAGTGATGATGAACATCTTTTCATGTGTCTGTTGGCCATCTGTACGTCCCTGGAGAAATGTCTGTTCATGTCTTCTGCCATTTTTTTTAAAAAAGTGTATTTACTTGTTATTTTGAGAGAGAGAGAGAGAATGAATCCCAAGCAGGCTCCGTGCTGTCAGTGCAGAGCCGGACATAGGCTGATCTGATGATCCGTGGATCCGTGAGATCATGACCTGAGCTGAAACCATGAGTTGGACGCTTAACTGACTGAGCCACCCAGGTGCCCCTGCACATATTTTAGTTGGATTATTATGGGTATTGAGTTTTATCAGTTCTTTATATATTTTGGATAGTAACCTTTTATCAGATATGTCATTTGCAAAGATCTTCTCCCATTCCATCGGTTGCCATTTAGTTTTGCTGATTGTTTCCTTCTCCGTGCAGATGCTTTTTATTTTGATTGTAGTTTCATATATTTGCTTTTATTTCCCTTGCTTCAGGAGACAACTAGAAAAAGTTGCTATGGCTGATGTCAAAGTGGTTACTGCCTATGTTCTAGGATTTTTTATGGTTTCAGGTCTCACATTTAGATCTCTAATCCATTTTTGAGTTCATTTTTGTGTATGATGTAAGAAAGTGGTCCAGTTTCTTTCCTTTGCGTGTTACTGTCCAGTTTTCCCAGCACCATCTGTTGAAGAGTACTTTTTCCCATTGAATATTCTTTCTTGCTTTTTTGAAGAGTAATTGACCATATAGTTATGGATATCTGGGTTTTCTCTTCTGTTCATCTCTATGTCTGTTTTTGTGCCAGTTCCATACTGTTTTGATCCCTGCAGCTTTGTAATGTAAGTTGAAGTCCAGATTGTATGACTTCAACTTTTCTTTTCCTTCTCGAGATTGCTTTGACTATTTGGGGTCTTTGTGGTTCCATACAAATTTTAGAATTGTTTGTTCTGGTTCTGTGAAAAATGTTGTTAGTATTTTGATGGGGCTTGTATTAAATGAGGATTAAAAAATTTTTTTAATGTTCATTTATTTTTGAGAGAGACAGAGTGTGAGCAGGGGAGGGGCCGCAGAGAGGGAGGGAGACACAGAATCCAAAGCAAGCCCCAGGCTCTGAGCTGCCAGCACAGAGCCTGACACAGGGCTTGAACCCACGAGCTGTGAGAGCATGACCCGAGCCGAAGTCAGACGCTTAACTGACTGAGCACCCAGGCACCCCAAGTGAGGATTTTTTAAAAATTTTAGCCCCAGTATTATTGTTACACCTAATAAAACTACCAGTAATTTTCTGTTGTCATTGAATATTCACTGTATTAAAATTCCCCAGTTTGAACCAGGATCTACTCCAGTAATATCTTTAATCCAGAATAGGTAATCTCATTCTTTCTTTCTCCTCCTCTTTCTCATCCTCAGTTTCCCCTTCATGGTTGTGAGTATTCTGTTTTAGGATGCTGTGTGGAATGCACACAACAACATCGTGGGCCTCCATGATTGTACCTACTCCTCTACCTCCCATCACCTTTTGATAACCAAAAAATGGCTCTATATGTTGCTAAATGTCTCCCAGGGAGCAAAGTTGTCCCTGGCTGAGAGCCACTGCATTAAAGGTAGTACCTTTTCTGCACTTCAGTTTTTTAGATACTTATTCTTTAGAATTTTTTTTTATCTTGATTCTGTTCCATTGTTCTGCGTGTCCAGCCTGTTTTGCTTATTTATTTTACTTTTCTTGGTTGTTTAACTAGTAAGTGGTACTTTAAAAATAGTTTTATTGAGATATTATTCATATACCATATAATTCATCAAAGGGTATAAATTCGGTGACTTTAATAAGAATTATGCTTCCATTGCTGCAATAAGTTGTAGAACTCCTTACCCCCAAATAGAAAAGCCCTCACCCTTTAGCCATCATTTCCAAATCTTCCTTCCTTTGAGCCCCCAGACCATCACAAATACGTCTCTGTGGATTTGCCTTATCGGGACATTTTATATGAATGGAATCAGAATATGTGGACTTTGTGATTAGCTTCTTTCACTTAGCATGTTTTCACGGTTCATCCATGTTTGTAGCATGTATTAGTACTTGAAATTTTTTTAATTGCTTAATATTCCATTGTATAGCTACACCACATTTTGTGTATCCTTTTATCTTTTGATGGGCATTGGGTCATTTCCATTTTTGGTCTATTCTGAATAATGCTGGTATGAACACTTGTGTGCAGGTTTTTGTATGGACATATGTTTTTATGTCTCTTGGGATGTATACTAGGAATGGAATTTCTGGATCATATGTTAACTATATTTAACCTTTGAGGAACTGTGGAGTGTTTTCCAAAGCGGCTATACCATTGGACATTCCCATCAGCAATATAGTTACGGTTCTAATTTCCACGTCCTTCAGATTATTTGTTATTATCTCTCTTTTTGATTATAGCTGTCTGGTGGGTGAGAAGTGGTGTCTTATAGTGGTTTTGATTTGCATTTCCCTTATGCATAATGTTGTTGAACTTTTTTTCATGTGCTTTTCATGACCAGTTATCTTCACTGGAAAATTTGTATACGAATCTCATGCTCATTTAAAATTGGGCTATTTGTATATTTCTTACTCAGTTTTAACAGTTTGTTGTATGTTATATATAAAGGTTCATTAGCAGATATGTATAATTTATAAATATTTTCTCCCATTCTGTGTCTTGGGTTTCATTTTCTTGGTGGTATCATTTGAGTGCAAAATTTTCTGATCTTGACATAGTCCAATCTATGTACTTTTCTTTGGTTGATAGTGCTTCTGGTGTCAAAAGGTGTTTACATTTTGCGATGCATTTTTGGTTAACTTCAGGAGATAGTATTAACTTAAGATAGACTTAACAGATAAAAGTAGGACTGAAATTAAATCGTTGCAGTTTTCTCCAACTTGAGTTAAAAAAATTATTTTTTGTGAATTTTAATATCATATCTAGGTGGTGTGTATGTGTTTATAGAAAAGACTTTACTGAGATTTGAGGGTGATGAGTTGGGTTTACATTGTGCAGTGTTGGATAATTAACAACCACTGTATTCTTTAGTGGGGAAGCTAACTACAGTAACCTGAAATTCTGCAGTGTTTCTATCTTCATTTGCCTTGCTATGAGTGTTCGTCATGGTTAGTAACACCCCTGGAGGAGGAGGAATCTTCGAAAAGCAAAGGTACCATATATTTCCAACCTTGCCCTCTCTGCTCCTGTAATTTGCTTACTCCTGCTCACTAAATTCTTGGATGCATTATCTCCTTGATAAATTCTTAGTTGTATTATCTCATGATAATTTCGGTGCTTGTTCATTATTTTTTCTCCTAGCATAATCTGAGTTTCTAGGTACTAACTTTGGAGATCCTTTATTGGGCTGGCTTGATTCAGCATCACTCTAGGTTCAGGAGTCTTATCTCAGATCATGATACTCTTGAGGATCATCTATGTTATGGTTCGGCTGCCTCTCCACAGTCACTTGCAGCAGTGTCTGCCTTCCTCAGCCCCACCTTTTAGTTATACTTCTTATTGAATGTTGTAAGATTCTTGTTAACTACTTAGACTTTGGCAATATACAAATATCTAGTTTTTCTTTAAGATTTTCCATATGCAAATCTGTTTTAAAGGTCATGTGTGTTAAGCTATTGCCTCATTATTACCATAATTTGACCACCTATTTTGTCTTTCTCCAGAAGGTGAAAGGTTTTACTTGGTGAAGTACAAGTTTATGACAGCCTTTGTGATCTTAGCTCGATAGAAATAAATGTAATAGTGTATTCATTTAAATATTTTAAGTGAATTGTTAATCAAATATTAATAAAATCAGTTAATAATATGGTGTATCTTTTGTAGGAAAAGTGGTATATGCAATCTAAAATAGTATTGTTTGCGCTTTATTTTCTTGTTAAAAAAATTACATGAATTTTGAAAAGTAAATCAGTGCAGAAACATTTTTTAGTAAAAAGTGAAAGTATTTTCTTTTTCCATTAAAAATGTTGCTGTATTTACTTCCATTCCTTTATATTTCAACACGCTAGAGAATTTTCATTAAATTTTTAAAAATTACTGTTAAGATAGTGATGTGAATTACCTTTTCCTTCTTTGATAAGTTTCTGAAATGTTTATCTAATTTTTCCAATGGTTTTTTGTTTGTTGGTACACTTAAACTCTTATCTTCCTTCTACTGTGTAGACAGTAGTTGCTCAATGAATTGATTTGATACAGAAACCAAGGGTAAGTGGAACCTAAGTGTTTGGATTCCAGTTGATGATCAGAAAGGAAGATAAACTGTTGAAGATTAATATTGGGGAAAAAAGTCTTGATATGTATAATGTTTATTTAGATGATTGATCAGGATACTGTGTGTTCAGTATGTACTACTGAGAGCATACTGTATGTGCCAAATGTTACACTTGGCACCAAGAATACATCAATGAACAAAACATACACAATTTATGTCCTCATGAGACTTATAGCATATGGTATATATATCAGAAATAAACAAGCACTTCCAACATAATGTGATAAATGAGGATATTGGCAAGAGAGTGGTTGAAATGGTAAACCATGGAGTCCTATTTAGATAGGGAAGTGAATACAGAAGTGGGCTAAATGAGGAGAAAGTAGAAGAATCAAGTGTCTGCAACTCTGAATGACAAAATAGTTGCAGTTGATATAACTAATTTGAGCTGGAAGATTGTGGCCAGAGAATAAGATAATTTTCACATTTCCCTTTCAAAAAAGACAGGTGATGATGAAGTCTAGAGTATGGTGTTATAGTGGCTAAAGTGGAGTTGCATTGAAAGTTGGCAGAGATCAAATGCTAATGATGTTCAAAGTAGCGTAATGGTTGGATTATCCATATGTATGTTAAATACTTCAAGGTCATGTAGTATTTGGGAGAGAAGAATATTGTGTACCATGTATAAAGAGTTTTGAGTGAATAGTTAGGAATTTCTTGGAGACTAATAGTTACCACCTGTGACCATATTGGAATCACCTGGGGAACTTTACAAACACTAATGCTCTTTCCTTAACTTTTTTTTTTTTTTTTTTTTAAATTTTTTTTTTTCAACGTTTATTTATTTTTCGGACAGAGAGAGACAGAGCATGAACGGGGGAGGGGCAGAGAGAGAGGGAGACACAGAATCGGAAACAGGCTCCAGGCTCTGAGCCATCAGCCCAGAGCCTGACGCGGGGCTCGAACTCCCGGACCGCGAGATCGTGACCTGGCTGAAGTCGGACGCTTAACCGACTGCGCCACCCAGGCGCCCCTCATGCTCTTTCCTTAACTTTGATGCACCTTGGAAAAATGGCTAGCTCTCATCCTTAGCTTTTCTGATTCAATTTGCATGTGGTGTAACGTGGGTAGTGAGACTTTAAATGCCCCAGGTGATTCCAAGGTGCAGGGATTGCACAGGAACAGGGGGTTTTACAGGAAACTGCCTGGGACTTATGATTGGGATCATGACCCAGCATCAAAAAGTGGGACTAAGTGATAAATGAAAAATAAGCAGCCTTTGAGAGGGTTGCTAGAGAAGCAGCTTTTACTTAAAGCCAACAGTGAGGGTTTTGAGGTGTGCTAGTTTTTATTGTGGAACAGAGTAAACCTAGAGGAAAGCTTTGGGAGGGAAGGAGGCAGTGGGAAGTAGGAAATGGAGGGGAAAAAAGCAAGAACAGTACAGTGGTTAGTGTACAGGTGAGTTCTGGTAAGTGAATAAATTCGTCTTCTGGTACTGACCAAAAACAACAGGGCATAGTGTGTGGAAAGTACATTCATTAGTCCCACAGTGGATGACAGTTGGTAATGGGTTAATAGTTCTCAGGAGTTAGTTTCAACCTTGATGGGTTCAACATCATAGGAAATGGTAGCCTTGTACCCTTCTCTTTGTTACAGGGTTTGGATTGATTGAGCAAGAACCATGGAGAGACCCAGAGTTCTGGGAGGTTAGTCTACAGGCTCCCTGGGGAGGGGTTAGAGGCGTGGTCTGTTTGTTCTGCTACTGGCAGGTGGCAGCTTTGGAGCCTTAAGGCTTGGTCAGTTCTGCATAGCCTAGTTTTGTTTACTCCAATTTGCTGCTTATGTGATTTTGGCACTCTGCTGTACCTACTAATACTGGCAAAGCCTTCACTATTTCTTTACTTTTACACTTGATGCTTTTCAGGAAAAATTTTTGTTTCCAGTTTCAGATTTGTGAGCAACTATTGATGGGTTTTTTTCCCCCAATGTACAAGATGTGACATAGACTTAGAAATAGTGAAAAGGACCTTATGTATTACATAGGCAAACTTCCCTTATTATATATTAGAATTTTAAGTGTAGAGAGTCAAAGTGAGTTTCACAAAGAAACCACTCAGCCTAGATTAATTGATGTATAAACCATATATGGGCCTAAAGGTTTATAATTGTTAAACTGATTCAAATTTGTGGCAAGAGTAAATGGGTTAGTTGCAGCTCGTTTAATCATTTTGACATGTAACTTTAAACTTGAGAAATGAGATAATCAGACCTCCCTGTCAACAGAGTGCAGCCAGTTTACTTTTCTTTTAAAATTAAAGCTTTTTAAAGTATAATACTTGAAGGCTGAAAGAGCTACCCTAGCTATGCAAATATACTATGAAATTACTTTTGAATGAAGAGTTCATTCAAAACATTATAAAAAAATTTTGATATATTTCGGTCAAAATAAGGTAAGTAGTAATGTAGTAAATTTAATAACAGCCTGATATAGAAATAAAAAAATGTATGCTAAGTGGAAAACAAGACATTTTGCATAATTATAGTGTATCATGTTAACTAGCAATTAAAACCCGTGTGCTTTTACTAGGCAAAATGTATGTCATGATTAAAGCTTTTTATACTTTAAAAATTTTTTTTTTTCAACATTTATTTATTTTTGGGACAGAGAGAGACAGAGCATGAACGGGGGAGGGGCAGAGAGAGAGAGGGAGACACAGAATCGGAAACAGGCTTCAGGCTCCGAGCCATCAGCCAGAGCCCGACGCGGGGCTCGAACTCACGGACCGCGAGATCGTGACCTGGCTGAAGTAGGACGCTTTAACCGACTGCGCCACCCAGGCGCCCCTATACTTTTTAAACTTAGATGATTTTTCATACAGTGACCTTATTTCATATGTGTTTGAATTGTGGAATTAAAAGTAATTTTTTGAGGCTATGATACCAAGCAAATGAAGCCTGTGATAGGTCATGGGGATTTAGGGTACATAAAAAGATGGTTGTAACAGCTAGGTTATGACATGCGTTTTTATATCTTTTGTATTCATAGTTTTCAGATGTACTTAGCAAAGTGAAAATTGAGGCACAATTATGCTAAATAGTGCTTGTTTTCCTTTTCTGTCTTTTTTTATAAATTTTAGAGCACATGAGTGGGGGAGAGGGGTGGGGGAGGGGGGGAGGGAGAGAGAAAGAGAGAGAGAGAGAGGAGAGAGAGAGAGAGAGAATGAATCTTAAGCAGACTTCACGGTCAGCATAGAGACCAACATGGGGCTCTATCCCATAATCCTGGCATCATGACCTGAGTTGAAATCAAGAGTTGATGCTCAACCAACTGAGCCACCTGGGTGCCCCTCCTTTTCTCTTCTTGGATTGCGTTCATTGACTTATCTGATGTTTAGGTCAATATGAATGGTACTGATAGTTCTAAAACTCAGATGATATTTATTAAAAAAACTACACGACAAGTCAGTTGCCTCAGTCATCTTTGGTTACATCTTAATGTTTTAAACAAGACAGATTCAGGTGATTCAGAGGAATGTTAAGATTTTTCTTTGGTTATGACAGCTGACATCTTTTGGCTTAAATTTTCTAAGCCAAAATTATTTCTACTCTCCTGTATGGTGGGAAATTCTGGTAACTCAGGTCAACATTTGTTATGTTGGAATATATCAAAAGCTGCTTCCTGTGGGAAACTTTGGCTTTGTTTATTTGTTTTTGCTATTGTCTGCCACCTTATAAAAGTAGGGTTGTGAGAACACTAGTTAGTGTCTTTAAGACTTACCTGATTTTTAGGTGTATGTGGGTTAACTCTAAATTAGAAATATAGACTACCAGCATCTCAGACTGTATGATACTCAGTACAGAGCCCAAAAGATTTGATACTGAGGCAAAATCCCCCAACAGTTATTTAATCCAACTTTTCTTCTAGACTCTCTTTCATCTAGTTTTTTGTTGATAATTGTGGTTAGATTCTCTAATTTTTGCACTTGGATATATAGTTTGACCCCTAGAAAACCTTAATCTTAGAACACATTAGTTTTACTCCTTGCAGAATTGTCTTCACTGAATGACTTTTAATGTTTATGCCCCACTTTTATTTAAAGTCATTATGAGAAGCAATGTTGTTAAACTTTCTAATGACTTTCCTGCGTAACTATTGTGAGAACATTAACCAGTACTTCATGCTTTGTTTTTCAGATAAATTCCTATATGATACAATTGTTTAAAAATTCAGAGCTGCAAATAGAGATCACTAGTTAAGTGAGAGGAACCTTGGATATCATCTGTTTCCAACCTGTTTACAGATGAAGAAATTAAGGCCCAGAGAGGTCAGCTATAAGTAGCTGGCCTAGAACCCGAGTCTAGAAATTGTGTCTTCTAACAACTGACCCAGTTTTTTTTTTTTAAGTTTTTAAAAAAACTGAGATGAAATTGAAGTTGACATAGCGAGTTAGCCATTTTAAAATGAACAGTTCATTGACATTTAGTATATTCACAGTGTTGTGCAACTACTACCTCTATCTAGTTCCAAGACATTTTCATCACCTCAAAAAGAAGACTTTATTCATTACACTTGTTCCCCACAAAGAAGAAGAAGAAAGAAGAAGAGAAGAAGAAGACAGAAGAAGAAGAAGAAGGAAGGAAGAGAAGAAGAGAAGAAGAAGAAAAAGAGAAGAAAAAATCAAACAAGACTCCTAACCCACCTCCCTCCTCTCTCCTCCTCCTCCCCCTTTCCCCTCCTCCCCTGCCCAGCAGTTGGCAGCGACCATTCTGCGTTCTGTCTCTATGGATGTAGCTATTCTGGATATTTCACATAAATGGAATCATACAGTTTGACCTTTAGTATATGGCATCTTTCATTTAGCATAATGTATACATGTTGTAGCATGCATCAGTACTTTATTCCTTTTTATGGCTGATTAATGCTCTGTTGTATGTAGATACCACAATTTGTTTACATCCATTCACTTATTGACAGACATTTGGGCCGTTTCCACTTTTTGGCTATTATGAATAGTGATGCCATGAATGTATATGTACATGTATTTGAGTTTTCAGTCCTTTGGGGTATTTCACTAGAAGTGAAATTTCTGGGTCACATAGTAACTGTTCATTGTAGGGTCTTTCCATTTTACCTATCACCTAGTTTTATTTACTTATTTATTTTTGTTTCCTCTCTCCTCCACTATGATAAGAGCATGGTGACTTGGAAAAGAAAGTGAGCCAAAAAAAAATTTTAAAGGTATGAGCTCTTGGTATGTTTTATGCAATAGATTTTCAACCACACTTATCCTTTTTTTTTTTTTTTTTTTTGCTCCCTGTGGTTTATTGAATTTGATTTTGGTTTGTTCCTTTCATTCAAACTGAAATTGTACTCCTTCATTTCTTTTTCCTTACTAGAACCCATGAGAATGGTTTTAGACGTCTAAGTAAATTTATTTATTGTCGTTTAGGACAACGACCTGAAGATAATCGAAAAGAAGAAATAGCAACACAGATAGTCTTGGCTTTTTTCAAGGAGTTATGTTTAGGTTTTCATTGACTTAAGTGCAGGTCAGATTTCTTTGTCTTCCACTTGTGTTTTTGGGGTCAGTTGGTAGGGGTTGGCAGTTACTGTGTTGATCAAAAATTTTGAGACCATTGTATCACTTTAATGTATTTATTAAAACAATGCCTTATATTATACTTGTTGAATGGTTGTTGTAGAAAATTTAAAGTAAATGCTTTAAGGTAGATTAAATAGTCATCAAATCTCTTGTTTTTGAGGTAAGGCTGATTTTGATTTAGTTGGACTAAATAATGACCCTCTGTCATTATTGAAGTGTGCATATATATACATATATATATATATATTTCATTTTTTCTTTGGTTTTAATAGTAAAATGGCCCTCACTGAATTATCTGTTTGCCTAGAAAGAAAAAAAAAAAGTGTTAAACTATTGTTAACCCTGGAAGACCTAATTGAGTTTTCCTTTTAACTGAGAAAACTTATTCCAAATAAGATTATAAACCTACATTATAGTACTTGAGGAAAGACTCTGGAGGTCATTATTTATTTATTTTTTTTTACTTCAGTTTTAGAAGATAGAGATATAACAGGTACATAGAATGCATTTATTTAACTTTATGAAAAGTATTAGGTAAATTAGACTTTTTTTTTTTTTTTTTTAACATGCAGAGCACAGAGCGATTTTGGAATTATCTTAGGTGACAAGAATTTTATTGAAAAGGTAGATGATGAAATCAGTAAAATAAGAGCGTTATTACATAGTCATGCTTCATAGAACAGAGAAATGCCTTGCCTATTTAGCTACCTGGTTACCTTGTGACCCTCTTCAGCATTAGATTTTTGTTAACCCCTGTGGTAGTGCTTTGCTATTATTATATTGACTCTGTTACTGCCTTACTGCTGATTTTATCCCTCTTAGTACCAATTGACAGTTTTAAGAGAAGATCTTATCAGTCATATCAGAGTCACCATTTTCGCTAGGCTACCTATGTTATTTGATAGAGCTTTTCTGCCAGGTCATCTCACAGAACATTAAACCGGCTATAGAAATCCACCATTATAGCTGTCGCTGGTCTATCATGGTGGGGGTCAATTATGTGAGTCAGAACATGGTGCTGTATTCTTAAGGAATCCTTCAGAAGATCCTTTAAGGTATGGTAGGCAGGTAGGACTTTTTTGAGAAAAGTCCAAGAAGGGAGGCATTATATCAGGTGAATACCTTGCTTGTCTTGAAAGGAAGTTTTGTATTTTGACATAGTTACTACGTTTGCTTTAGGTGCTGCTTTATGGATTTCTGGGGTCTTAGGAGAAAACCCTTTTATATTCCAAGTTTACATCTTTCATGTAGTTAGAAAATTTGCAAGAGACTTCCAGAGGGTTGCTTTAAGAGTAAATACATGTTTGAATTTGTTGTGTATGTACACATAAACACACCCCTCACACTGTCATCTCAAGTTAACTTTTAAGCCATTTGAGTATGGGAGATCTATAATCCAATTCCATCTTTTCAAAGTGAGTAAACAAAAGTTGAGAGACATTTTGATTGCCCAGATTTGCACGGTATCTTAGAGGAGAGCTATGATTAGAAACCGGAATTCCTAACTACTTCTGCCTTACAGTGTGTAGTGCCTATTAGTGACTTAGAAAACAAAAACGGCTTCTGTATTCCTGGCATTAATCTAATCTTGTTTAGGACTTTCCAGTTGGGAATCTTAATTGTAAGAAACAGAAATATACCCCAGTTACCTCATATAAAAGGAGAATTCAGGGAAGTAAAATGAAACACAGCTGGTCCTGTGGGAACTGAAAAGCTGACTGAGATCTCAACTCTCTCAGTCTCTCTCTCCTCTTTCTCTCCTTCCCTCCCTTTCTTCCTCACCCTCTCTCCTTCTCCCCAATCCTTCTTTCTCCTTCTCTCCCACTTTGTCTTTTTCTCACAGGTAACCACAAAGTCTCTCATCTCAGCTTTGCAGGGTGTGTTTGCTTCATTTTCAGTTTTTGTCTCAGTTGGTTTCCTGGCTTACTCATTGGCTTATCTGTTCCTTAAAATAGCCACCTCAGCCCCAGAATGTACATATTCTTTTTCAGGTCCATTGCCCACCATTGGCTGGCTACAATTTGTACTTTTTTAAGTTACTGACAGAGAGCCTAGCTCAGATCACTGATGAAGTCAGGTCTCACAAGGTATACATTGTCTGCTAAACAGTAAGTTGACTTCCTTTGTGTCATAGAAAGGAAGTTGACTTCCTAGAGATACCTGGTCTAGACCATGGTGAGGTTGGGGGAGGGAAACGTAAATAGGATAATAGGATTCTTAGAGCTGTGGATGAGAGGATGGGATGAGTAGATGTAACCTGCTTTTTACATATGTAACAATTACTGGCTTTATATTTCAAATAAAATTACTTTGTCTTGTTCACTCCTAAATAATTGGATGGCAAAGACTGAAAAGATCTTAGCATGGGACATCATATCCTATACATTTGTGCATTAAGTTCCATTAATTGTGAATGAATCTCTGAAATGATATCTTGAGATACTTGATAATTCTTATCACTTCTAGACACATGCTTCTAGGGGCTATTTCGTTTTAGGTTTTTTTGTGGGGGGGGGTCAGTTCTATTAGAAAAGGAGCCTCCTCCTGAATTCATTCATATATCATATTCATACATATCACAGACTCTTGAATTGTATTATGTTCCAGGAATTTTGGTAGCTATGAGGAGATAACGTTGAACATGATACCTAAGTTCCGTGCGGTAAAAGAACTTTAAATTTTGGAAACAGCTATACCTCTTGCAATTAATTAGAGGTCCGACTGTCTTCGTACCTTTGAACCCTTCAGCTAGTGCTCAGTCACACCTGTTTGACCTGTATTCTTTTTACTAGGTTTTTTCCTAGAGCCTGGCATACATACAAATCTCTTCCCACTTATTCCTAAAACTACTGCAGTGTTGTTCTATGCTTACTACTCTATTATGCTGCTCTCAGTAAAATCATCAGTTACCATTTGTTGTCAAGTCCCCTGGACACTGCTGATAACTTCTTCTTATGGAGATACTGTTAGCTTCTAGGACTCCACTGAGTTATGGGTTCTTTTTGTCTTTTTAAGCTTGCCTTCTCAGCCCTCATCATGGGCTTCATTTTTCTTTTTCTGCCCTTTAAAATGTTGATGTTACTAGTATTTCAGTTTTGACTTGATGCTCTCTTCATGATCTACTTCATTCTAATTTATAAGATTACTATTTGTATGACAATAACTTCAAATTCTGTATCTGTAGCCAGAGTATTTCCTTGAAACTAACTTGTATTACTATATTCAGTTGCTTGCAGACTATCTTCACTTGAGGTCTTGTATATTACCCTCAACATGCCCCTTAATGAACTTGACTTCTTCATCTACAAAACAAAACAATAAACATTCCCCCAACCCTGTTGTCCTCGGTGTTGTTTTGGGTGACTGGTTGTTCAGCCAGTTACTACTGAAGCTTAAAAAGCTATGATGATGGCTCTTTCTCATGCTCCATTGCAGTTACTCACAAGGTTTATTGGTTGAGTCATCCAGATACTTCTCCAGTCTATAGACTTTGGTTCCATCCACCCTACCTTTGCCCTGTTTCTGACTTTTAGATAATATGACTGTAATGCCCTTCATAGGTTTTTCTGTCTCCAGTTTTGAAATCTTGCAGGTAGTTGATAGAATGGTTTAAACTTGAGTATCGTGTATACTTCTTACAATCTACTTTATAAAAACAACCTTCACTGGACTCCCCCATGGAAGCGTTTCTTGCTTCAGTGCCTATTCCTGTAGTCTTTTTATCAGGTTCCCTGTTCTTCATCTGGGTATGTCCTGTTACTCTGAGACTAATCTTAGGTATCACCTGTTTCAGGTTGCTTCCTCTGATTTGTTGTCCTTTCTCTTCATGCTGGATCAGATCACTTATTGCCTTGTAATAGCTGATGCATTTCTATCATTTTACTTACTGCATTTTTTTGTATTTGTATATATGTGATTCTTTTCATAAGACTGTGAGCTTCTTGAGGCATGAACAGTGCTTTACTTATCTTTGAAACTGCAGAATTTGGCTATGGTGGGCACCATGATAGATCTTAGTAAATGTTTAGTCAATTAATGAAAGAAGCTTCCAGTCTAGAAAGGCACATACATATGAATAACTCTGTAGAATTAAAAAAGAAAAATTTAATGTTTATTTTTAAGAGAGAGACAGAGTGCAAGCGGGGGAGGGCAGCGAGAGAGGGAGACACAGAATCCAAAGCAGGCTCTAGGCCCTGAGCCATCAGCACAGAACCTGATGCAGGGCCTAAAACTCATGAGCCATGAAATTATGACCTGAGCCAAAGTCGGATGCTTGACTGACTGAGCCATCCAGGTTGCCCCTGTAGAATTTTAAATAGTGCTGTGTAGACAGAGAATGCAGGGACTGAACATTCTCTCTATGGAGAGAGATGTGCTTGTGAGGGAGGACTTGTTTCATGGAACATGTAAGTTTGAGCTGGTACTTGAGGGGAATTTGATAGAGATTCTTGCTAAAGAGGAAAGATAATCCATCCTAAAGGATACACAGAAGAGAATGAGTTCTGCTCATGGAATAGCCAGGTATTTCAGAATCTTTTCAAAGGTCATTTTGGCAGTAAGGAGGATAGAATAGAGGGGAGGCAGAAATTGTAGTCTTGCAGGCTATAGTGAAGGTCTTGTCTAAGGCTTTAATGGTGAAGAGGGGAAGAACCCAAGAGATATTTAGGATATAAAATGTAATTAGTTGGATGTGACAGTTCCAAGAGGGGACAGTCCAAGATAACTCTGAGATTTATCTTTTCAGTAATTGGATAGGCACTGATGCTTCTTTTAAGTAAGGGAATATAGGAGATATTTAAGGTATGTAATGAGTTTAATTTTAGGCTGATGAATTTGAGGTACCATGAGAACCTTAGGCAGAAATGTTAAGTATGCAGTTCAATGTAACTTTTAGAAACTCAAGAGGCATATGTGGGCTGGAGGCACAGTTCTGAAAGTCACAGTACATAAGAGGTAGTGAAAAGTGGTGGATTAGAAAACAAAGTTACTCAGGGATTGGATGTATAGAAGATTCTATGATAGTGAAAACAGAATCCTGGGAATTGCAGGATTTTTTTTTTCTTCTTTTTTTTTTTTTCTTAAAGATGATCAGGGCATATGTACAGAGCAGTATTAATTTTCCTTGATCCCTTTACTTATTTGAAGGAGAGAGAGAGAGAGGAGGGAAGCACAAGTAGGGGAGGGGCAGAGAGAGAGGGAGAGAGAGAATCCCAAGCAGGCTTTACTCTCTGCACTCAGACCAATAATGGGGGTCCATCCCAAGACTGTGAGATCATGACCTGAGCTAAAATCACCAGTTGGACACCTAACCTCCTGAGCCACCCCATTGCCCCTCCTTTTATCCTTAACCACTTTAATAGATTTCAGAAGTTTCCTGTTTGTAATCCCTATTTGTGATTTCCTAATTTTTTTCCTTCCTTTTTTTACCCATTGGATTCTTCTAGAGACTATTAGCTTATTCTTCTTTAAAGTGTTTGTTGTCAGACTAAACTAGGGAAAAGGAAAGGCCTGATTTAGATATGTGAATTCAGGTCTCTTCCATGAAATGGGCACATGCATTTATACCTTTGCTTCCACTAAGTAATAGACTGTTGCCATTTTTAAAACATGTTACTCTTGGTTTATCTTCTGTTTTCCCACTTTTGATAATGACATAGTTATAGGTCAACATTTGGCATCTTTAAAACAGCTGTGAAGTTCTGACGATAAATTACATTTTGGACCCAGAATCAGATAAACCTTAGCAGGTGTTGGTACTGTGGCAATACTGAGGACTTCCTGGCTCATTTTCATGGGGGTTATTGCCACTCAATTTTATCTCATTGTTCCCTTGCAGGCATGTTATTCTTTGATATCCAAATTTTTCATTTTTCAAGAAAAGCCTGAAATTCTGATTGTATGTGATGTTTTAAATGTTTATTAAGAATTAAAAAAAATCATTTGTTGGCCAAATAAAACACACCACTTTTTGATCCCTTTCTCCAACCTTAAGTTGTTTATAACAAAGATCAACCAGAGATCAACCAAAGATCTCAGAATCACCTACTGAGATATTTGAGATATATTTGGTTCTATTGCATATTAGGATAAGAGAGGAAACTTGACTGGAAGCCACAGAAGGACTATGGTGGAAAAGGAGACAGGTTCAATCCCTTAGTTTGGAAGATTGAATAATAATTGGGTCATGAAGTCAAATGGGCTGAGACTTACTCCATATGCAGTAAGTATTATGACAGTGAATTTTCCTTACCCTCTGCTCCTTGTTTGCTGAGGTCTTGATTCTGAACACTTAGGGAGGATATTTTTCTATTATTTTATGCTGAATATTTAAGTACAGAATTAAAACACCCTCCCTCTCCTCTCTCTCTCTCTCTCTCTTTCTCTTTCTGTGTCTCTTTGTATCTGTCTCTGTCTTTCTCACACCCTTCCCACTCTACTTTGTTGTTTTGCCCCAAGAATGCAACCCAGATAAATAATGTTTCTGTCAGCTTCAAGTTCAGAACACCTAATTTGTTAGGGCTTACTGTATTATCTTGATTATTTCTTTTTGTTGAGTCAATTTTTATAGGAAGTCTCCTACTCATTCCATGGGAAAATCAGAGAGATATATTGGAGCTTACCTTTGGCTTTTCTGCTTTTTCTTCATGGGAGGAGGAGTAATGATTCTGCAAGTGGAACTGTCACAGTTTTGATGTGCATGTTTTAGCAACAGCTTTTTCATGTAAGTAAATAAGTTTCATTGGTATAAAAATTAGAACTTACAATTAAAAATTATATTTAAGGGGCACCTGGGTGGCTCAGTCAGGTGAGTGTCCAGCTTCAGCTCAGGTTATGGTCTCATGGTTCCTGAGTTTGGGCCCCGCCTAGGGCTCTGTGCTGACAGCTCAGAGCCTGGAGCCTGCTTCAGATTCTGTGTTCCCCTCTCTCTCTGCTCCTCCCCCACTCATGCTCTGTCTCTCTCTGCCTCTCAAAACTAAAGAAAACTAATAAAAAAATTAAAAAAAAATATATTTAAAGTAGTGCCACAAAATATTAGAATTTGATGATTAATTTTTGAATTCACTGGCTTTTCACCATATCATAGTAAATTATAAGAGGTATTTATTTACTAGGAGCCTTGAATAAGGAAGTGTAATTTTCTTTGGTGGAGAGGGGAGTCTAAGTGGAATTGAAGTATGTGCTGGTATATTATATCAACCAAAATTTTGATGATCTAATTTCCATACTTAGATGATACATATTTTTTATATGTTTGTAGTTCATCTTAGAGTTTTCTGTGTCAGAGTGGTTGATCTCTAGTTTCCTATACTAAGATTAGAGATTATGAAATTTGTGAAGTGAATTTTAAATAGTTAATTTTAATATATAAAAATAGTTCTGTGGTTTTTTTTTTTACATTTTATTAAAAGTTGCATGAATTTTGAGTTTGACTTTTAGCATTTGTTCTTTTAATTTATGACTGATGACATCTTGTTATCATTTTCTCTCTTTGTGAAATCATTTTGTACTTGTGATTATATGTAGTTTTTAAAAGATTTTTCGGTGAGCAATTTTCAGTTTACGAATTGGGGGAAGGTATAGAGATTCCCATCTGTTTTCTGTTCTCATATACATGTAGTCTCCCTATGTATCTCTCACAAGAATGGTAGATTTTGTGGAGGCTAAACTTAAATTGATGCATGATAATCACCCAAACTCTAGTTTACCTTGGGGTTCACCTTTGTTCATGTTGTACATTTGGTGGGTTGCAGCAGAAGTATAATAACATATCCATCATAATATCATCCAGGGTATTTTCAGTCCCCTAAAAATTCTCTGTACTCTTTACTTGTTCATCTTCCTATCTTGTCTCCCTCAACCACTGATGTTTTTATTGTCTTCATAGTTTTGCCTTTTGCAGAATGTTACATAGTTGGAATCATACAGTATGTAACTTTTTTATATAGCTTCTTTAACATGGTAACACACATTTAAGGTTCTCCATGTCTTTTCATGGTTAGATAGCTCATTTCTTTTTAGTGGTGGATAATATTCCATTGTTTGAACATACCACAGTTATCTACTCAACTACTTTAGGACATCTTGGTTGCTTCTAAGTTTTGCCAGTGATGAATACACTTGCTTTAAATAAATTTTGTGCAGGTTTTTTATGGGCATGTTTTCATTCCTTTTGGGTAAATACCAAGGAGCATGATTTCTGGATCATATGGTAAGAGTATATTTAGTTTTGTAAGAAATTGCCAAATTGACCTCCAGAATGGCATTTTACCTTTTCACTAGCAGTGTATGAGATTTCCTGTTGTCCCACGTCATGTCAGTATTTGGTGTTGTCAGTGTCCTGGATATTGGCCATTCTGATGATTGGCCATTCTGCTAGATGTGGGGTATCTCATTGTGGTTTTAATCACATCTCCCTGATGACATATGATGTAGAATATCTTCTCACATGCTTATTTGCGTGTAAATCTTCTTCAGTGAGGTGTCTGTTAAGTCTTTGGCTCATTTTTTAATTAGGATTGTTTGTTTTCTTATTTTGAATTTAAGAGTTCTTTGTATATCTGGATAACTCCTTTATCTGATGTGTCTTTTGCAAATATTTTCTCCTACTCTGTGGCTGATCTTTTACTTATTGTGATACTATCTTTTGCTGAACAGAAGTTTTTAATTTTAATGAAGTGCAGTTTATCATTTATTTCTTAATGGGTTGTCTTTGGTGTTGTAGCTAAAAGTCATCATCATGCTCAAGGTCATGTAGGTTTTCTCTTATGTTTCTTCTGGAGTTTTATAGTTTTGTCTTTTACTTTCAGTGCTTTGATCTATTTTGAGTTACTTTTTTATGACAGTTATAAGATATGTTGTCTTAAATTCTTTTTTTTTTTTTTTTTTTGCATATGGCTGTTTATTTTTCCCAGTATCATTTGTTGAAAGAATGTCTTTGATTATGTGTAGTTTTTTGGAAGTTCTTGAATAGTGCATTATCCCTCACAACTTACTTTGTTGCCATTTATAATGGAATCTTTAAATATATTTAGGGATAACATTATAAATAGCCTTGAGCATTAGGCTTAAATTCAGTAAACAAATGATATTCTCTGTCCTACTTTTAAATCCAAGGGTACTTTCTCTTGAATAGCCTTAGCATCTGTGAATCTTTGTTCAGTTGGGGTTTTATTTTTGGAAATTACCAGAACTTTAGTGAATAAAGTTTGTAATCAGTTTTGGGTATACCATTTTGATGGAAAAAAGTAGGTGACTGTAAAGAAAAGAGATTGATTTTCTTAACTGCAAAATTGCCTTTTGAGGCAATTTCAAAGGAGTTTGCTCTAGAGGCTTTATCTTTTCTGTATTTCCACTTTGTAAATCTTTTTATTGTGATACTTAATCACTGTTCTATGTTGTCATTACAAGTGTATTTTACTTATTTAGTTTGTGAGCATATTGAGGACAGAAACTGATACGTCTTTGTATAATTAAGGCCCAGTACATTAGCTATGTAATTATTATAGAATCATATGAAATCCCCCAAAATAATTATTTTGAATAGTTGTTCTTATATAAAACGTGCACATGACCACGCAAAAAATAGGATGTTAAAACTCATTACTTAGTGCATATTTAAAAGAATCTTTTTCTTTTCATTTCTTCTCTTTTCTTTTTGAAAGAGACACGTGAGTAGGGGAGGGGCAGAGAGAGAGGGAGACACAGAATCTGAAGCAGGTTCCAGGCTCTGAGCTGTCAGCACGGTTCCCAACGTGGGGCTCAAAACCATGAACCATGAGATCATGACCTGCACTGAAGTGGATGCTTAACTGACTGAGCTACCCAGGGGCCCCTAAAAGAATAATAGCCAAGTGTATGTTGCTCTCCTGTGAACTAATGATAGGAAATTTTTAATCCCAAATATTTTCTGGGGTGTAAACATGGAGCATGTTTGTGGGCTGTTTATTTTGTGAAGTGGTTACTTAAGAAATTCAAGTACATTTGCTATGTATGTAAATTTTGTGATTATTGTGTATGTTTAAACAATTTTTAAAATTTTTTTTTTTTTCAACGTTTATTTATTTTTGGGACAGAGAGAGACAGAGCATGAACGGGGAGGGGCAGAGAGAGAGGGAGACACAGAATCGGAAACAGGCTCCAGGCTCCGAGCCATCAGCCGAGAGCCTGACGCGGGGCTCGAACTCACAGACCGCGAGATCGTGACCTGGCTGAAGTCGGACGCTTAACCGACTGCGCCACCCAGGCGCCCCTTAACAATTTTTTAATAAAGCATTTCAAGCATTAAAAGTAGAAAGATTAATATAATGAATTCCCTATCCTCATGCCCAGCTTAGACATTATCAACACATGGGCAGTTACGTTTTATCTATATGTTTTTTCACTTTTTCCCCAGTCTCTACTTACAGAATTATTTTGAAGTGTATTCTAGATATAGGATTTAATCTGTAAGTAATTCCTCATGTGTCTGTAAAACATAAAGATTCTCTTTGTTAAATATAACCATAATGTCATTCTACCAAGTAAAAATAAGCAGTAACTTAATATCATTAAATATCCAGAAATATTAAGAATTACCCATTACCCATTTCTCTTTTCCTTCCTCATCCTTTTTTTCTCTTTTCCTTTCTCCACTGTATTTCTGTTAAAATCAAGTTGAATAAGCTCTACATATTGCGATTTTACCCACAGATTCTCCCAAACCCTCTTCCTTCCTCCCTTGCCCCTTCTCTTATATGGGTTTTCTCTTACCCTTCATTGTTGAAGGAACTCTGTGTTTTTTGCCCTTTAGGTTTCTCACAGTCTCGAGTTTTTGCTTAGGTCATCTCCATGGTGTACTATAACATTTTCTCTAGTCTTCTGATTTCCTGAAATCAGATTCAGGTTTGATTCCACCTCCATACAAGAATATTTCATAGATGGTGGTGTGTTTTTTTTCTTTCAGGAAGCATATGATATCTGGTTTGTGTTTCGTTCTCTCTCTCCCTCCCTCCTTTCCCCTTCTTCCTCTGCTAGACCTCTAATATATTAAGGATTGCAATATGGTGCTATTCTGATCTATCATTTCTTCTTTATTATATGGAATATTTCCTTAAAGAGAAATAAATTTTCATAAACTTCTGATTACCCTGATAAATGCTTAATTCTGTGGCCACTTTTCAACAGAGTTGCACCCTTTTAAAGGTCATTAATGGAATTTAAAAAAGTCTTCATATTTTCATGAACTCAAATATTTGAAGTGCTCCTGTCCACTGCAGTTACTAATTTTAGTGATGCCATCTTTAACCAATTAAAGCGTTTTCAGGTTGTCTTGAGTCCTTTTTTTTAAAGTTTATTTGTTGGGGGGCTCAACCCATGAACCGTGAGATCATGCATGACCTGAGCCAAAGTTAAGAGCCTGACTGAACACCCAAACGCCTCTCCTGAGTCCTTCTGACTTGTCCTCAGCAGTGTATAGTAGCTTCTGGTATATCAAGGTGCGCTAGGCCAGTTTAAACTATTTCCTTCCCCAGTCTTGGAATCAACCATTGCTTCAATAGCCCTGGTTTGCTTTAGTGGAACTGTCAACACTATTTTCTACTGAAGCCACACTATTAGATTTTCATTGTTACTGTTATTAGAGTGCATACACTAATGATCCACGTTGAATAACTGTATTGTTAAAATCACTTAAAATAGTTTCTCTGTGTGGTTATTCCACATTAGTTAGTATATAGTTAGATTGATTTTACTTTGCTTTTGATGGTATAACGTATTTATACCATTACAAAATCAGATCCACACAGCAAAGTATTTTAGATGTCTAGTTCTTATAATTGGTCTCCTCTACCTCCATTTTCTTCATTCCTCATAAATCATTAAAAAAGTATCTGTATATACTTATATTAAAAAAATAAGCAAATGTGTCGTTTATTTATAACTCTCTTTCTTAGGTGAATGATAGCTATACGTACTTTACTAAATGTAGTTGAATTCAGAATACTCAGGGTTCAATATGCTGATACAAAAAAAAATGCATTTGTGTAGATGCATAGAACGGTATTTTCCGTTCTGATATCTTGATGGATTCTAGTAGCACATAATTAGAAATTTAACTTTTCTTTGGTACGTTTAAACTTTTTGCATTAATCAGTTATTTTTTAGGGAATACTTTTCCTTTTTGTATGTCATATATTATACGACATATGTACACATATGTCATATATATACATATGTATGTTTGTCTCCTTCAAAACAAATTAAAAATAGACCTTTATCTGCCAAATGGAAACATTAGGAAAAGAATGTATTTTGCTTCTTTTTGATGGAGATTGAAGGTTTATTATTTAAAACATATCTCTATTATTTTGAGATTTATTACTACATAGACTCCAAAACAGTATGTGTAACTAGAAATATGTAGTCTCTGAAAAGCTCTTTTGATTAATTTATTTCATTCTTGTGTATCTACTATAGACCTTTATTAGAAATTCGGGAAACTTTGATAAAGTAGTTTTTCAATTTGAGGGCTTTGAGTATTTATTGGAAGCCTGTCAGGACTATTCTTTGCTATAGTGCCTCATCCACATTTTAAATAATTTTATGATTTTTCCTGTATAAGAGAAAGTGTTCAGTTAATACAGTCTTTTGTTTCTCTTTTGTTTTCATACTACAGTTACATCAAGACTCCAATTCAGTGATTCCCAGTGTATGGGCCTGTGGGGATGAGAAGAGGGTCTGCAGCCTATAACGTAGTTGTATCCTGAATAACAAATGCATATTATGAATGTACCTGCTATTGTTTTCAAACTGTGTATAGGTTATGTGGTAATTGGCAGTAATCTAGTTTTAAAAACAGTAATTATTGTAGCTTGTATATCTTTGTCATTGGATGATAGGAGTCCCTGATTGTGTATAATTGTGTGGGTAGTCTCTGACCTTTTATAACTACGCTCTAATAAAAAGTGAGGGTTTGTTCAAGCGGTCATCTGTATAGTTGTATATAATCATCTTGAAAATCTGTAACAGTGAACAATACCACTTTTCTTGTAAGGGAGAAGGTTCTATTACCAGAGAACTAAAAATAACACCCCCGATGGGAGAGGTAGGAGAAACTCCAAAGTATTCCAGTGGCTGTTCCCTTGCAGGTTTGGGTATTCAGCCATCTTGGAACCAGGGTCATTGCCTGAGGTGTTACCCTTTCCACAGGCCCTCTATCTCCCCTGGCTCAATACAACCCGATCACAGTAGTCTTAACTATCCTCCCAAGACTATACTAGGTATCTTAAGTAAGAGTGAGGGGAAGAGGATCTTTATCTTGTGTCCCTGGAGTGTGAAAAGCGGGGTTTGGGACCAGTTGCCCAGCAACTGTACTCATGATCCGTGGGCTCCTGTTCTGTGACTTCCTCCCTGAAAAGGAAATAATAAGGTGGGATGCTGTGAGCATGTGTTGAAGGCCAGCCTAAGGAAAGCTTTTTTTGTACATCAGTCTCGTGGAAGAACAAAGTCCCGCTTTTTGAGTGATTTTTGAGAGTGGGAATTGGTATGGTTGTACTAGAAAGAATGTATAGCTCTACTTAAAGCCATAAGGTGAGGGGGGGGAGGAGCACTTCAATTTAGGCTGCTTTTCCTTTTCACTTTTCCTAGACCTTCTTCCTTTCTTGCCATTTCCCCTTTTCCCTCCTTTTCTCCCTTCCCCTTTCCTTCCATCCCCTTCATTTTACTTCTCTAGTTGGTAAATTAAATAGTTACATAATTAGGGAACAACTTCTTTGTACCAGGCTTTGGTTAAATTATTATATAATGTTGAATAAGACAAAGTTCCATATAGTTACAATAAGGCCACTCTTCTTATGAGTACTTATTTTTTTGTTAAGTAAGTAAAGTTTCATAAGAAGTAAGATTTCATAAGAAATCATATGACTTCTGTGACCCAAATTGGCGCTGAAGTAGTATCAGTTTTAAGATTCTCATCCCTATCTGTCTGGCTGCCCTATGCCATATAATGTGTTCAGATATACCAGGTCATTATAACTCTGAGGGTGGTTGACCCATTCCAGTGAGACTTACATCACAGTCTGACGTCCATGTTGTGGGAGCTCTGACCATCTGTTTTTATGTGATCTAAAATAAAATAGCTCTTTCCACTTAGTCCCATTCTCCTATAGCCAGGAGAATCTGGGTCTGGCTTTGCATTGAAATAGCTGTGTCATTATGAAGAAAGTTACTTAATCAATCTATTACAGTTAGATTTGACTTGAGAGTCCACTTACTGTGCTAATGGGAACTTTGGATCAAAGAGAGTGATTTTACAGAGGTTACACAGAATGTTAGTGGTAAACTGACTCTGTATTTTCTTTGTGTTCTACTATATGATGCTACCTTTACTATCATAAGAGACTATGGTGAGGAACAGATGAAATAGATATCAATAGGACTTGATAGGCATAAAATATTACAAGGAAAATTATTTCCACTTGCTTCCTGTTGTCAGGAGGCATTATCCTTTCTTGGTTCTTGAACATCTTGGAAGCAGGGGTCAGTTTTTATGTCTATGTGTCCCTGTGCTCAAAGCCACACTGATGTGTATAGGTGTCAGGACATACTCATAAATTGAGACCCTTGAAATTCTTTCCGTTATTTACGTAGGGTATACATGGTTATGTTGATTTTCTAATAATAAAAATTATATACTTATATTCAGACCAGGGATTTATATATTCATTACAAGACATTTTCTGACTAATATCTTGGGAAGTGTATTAAATTGATTAATTTTTGGATAAAGGGAAGCACTCGTTGATGATTTTAACATTCTTTTCTTTTTGTGATTTAACTTTAGGTAGTTGTCAGTGACAAATTTTAAGGTTTCATAAGGAGCTGGGATTTCCCTAGAATCGAATCTCACTTTTATACTTACTAGCTTGCATGACCTTGGGCAGTTTTTTATTTTAAGCTTCTCTGTGGCTTGGTTTCTCTCTTGCTAAACTAGGAATAATTGTGATTAAGGTAAAATTGAATACAAGACCAGGGACTCATTTACTCCCCACAACAGCCACATAGGTGAGGAAATTAAGGCATTTGGTGATTACCCAACTAATAAATAGTAAAGGTGAGATTTGCACTCAGTCTAACTCCAAAGTCCATACTTTTGGGGCACTATGCTGTACTAAGTTCTTGATTACTTCATAAAATGTTCTGCGAAATAAATGAGATAGTATTTAGAATGTTGGTACAGTTTTGGTTCTCAAAGCTTTTTGAATTTTGGAGTTGTGGAAAAGGTTTTGTGGACCTAGAGATTAAGGAAAATTATAAATAGATAGTTGTTCTTAGTTCTAAACAGTTCTGATAGCGTGTTAGAAATGAAAGAATCACAGAGATAATGGATCAGCATCTGCATTTTAAGAGTCTGTATTTAAGGTCCTTAAAGTTTGAGAAGCACTAGAGTAGATGATTTTGAAAATTTCTTCCAATGCCTAGTTGATAAGTCCGTGAGTTTAGGGAATCACATAGCATGGGTATTTCGGTGTTGATTATTGTATTTAGAGGAGAAAATGATAATATATCAAGTATTATTTTAATGTAAATCACTGTGATAGAGGTCTGTTTGTATTTTTTGGCTTCCATGGTAGGTCAGTTCTTGAGGTAATTAATACTTATTTGAATTTTTAAAAAGTTTCTGATGTGGTACAGAATTATCCTAAATTTTATCATCTTAGGAAATAATTAGAACTCAGGATTTTTATATGGTATAAGATTAGTTTTCTTAATCTCACCAAATAATAACATAATAATATCAACCAATTACATTATATCTGGGAACACTTGGAATAATATGAAACTTTCTGGTTTTGGACAATTCACTATTTTGGTGTTTCCATGAACAGTTTAAAATTTGACGTTAACTATAAATGAGCGCCTGACTTGCTGATTTGACATGCTTAATTTTATTAGTCTCTGGAATATAAAAATTTCTTTCACAATTAAAGAAAGGGTTTTCTCTTGTAGAATTTTAAACTATGACAGTAATGTCTATTTTGTTCACCGTTAAGTCACTAGTGCCTGGCACATTGTGATAGATATTGACAAGTGTTTGTAGAAGAATGAGTAATATTTATTTTTTGACATTTTGACATCTGTTTTAGACTTCGAGCATTCTACCATGTTTAACTAACTGCTGCATTAACTAATCTTCACCATTTAACTGTGATTCTTCTTTTGAAAATTTTTTTATTGTGAGAGTATGATTCACATAGAAGAAATATTACATTTATTCAGTTTAAGGCAAACAGCTGATAAGAAATAGAACCCTACTGAATATTGAGAAGCTCCTGTGGGTTGTCCTTCAATTGCATGCTCCCTTCCTTTATCTACAGAGGTAGCCAGTTTGTCGTTTCATTTTAAACCTCTTAAAATATCAAGCAGTAAGTTGTTTAGTTTTGACAAACTGGCTAGCAGCATAAATCTAACATGTAAAGAAGAATACTATTGTAATATTAGGCCAGATCTCAATGGAGAAGGTAGATTGATTACCCTTTGGTCATAGTCTGGTTTCAGCTTTCTGCGAGTGTATGAGAACTCTTTGCGGGAATTCAGTAGATAAGGTTTTTGAGTGAATCTTGGAAATAGCATCTGCTTTCATAGTTGGGCCTCTGGCAGTACTGTAGTGTGGATCAGTTACTGGATGTTCAGCAGAAGGATTGGACTGCTTTTGTATTTTAAATCCCCATGGTTTACTTTCAGCTCTTAGAAGTCAGAGACCACTTCTGTAGGTGAAATAGTTTCCCCAGCTGATTCAAGGAGGAAATCATGAGGTCAGAGCAGAAACTTCATCAGTGGGTGTTCTGTCCTCTGGTTAAAAAGATAATAGTGGCCAGAATGAGGAAAAAGGATAATAAATACAAACGAACAAGATTGAAGTAGCCTTATATAGAAGAAGAAATGTTTAAAACTTCCACAGAGTGAAATTAAAGAGGATATGAATAAATGGAAAAACATTACTTGGGGTAGGAAGACTCATTATAAATTATACTTAAATAAATCTTTTCTAAGATTTCTGTTCATATGTCATCTAGCTGAAAGCTTCTTATATAGTCCTATATATAACTTATATAGCAATCATATGTAATTGCTTTATTTTTCTCCATAGCACTTTTCCCTGGCTGATATAACTGTACATTTATTTATTACTTGTTTTTTCCCCTTCTGTAAACTTACGCAAATGTGTAAATTTATGAGAGTATGCTTATCGCTCTCTTTTCTAGAAAGTAGCCTTATGAGGATATGTTTTATTCCTTGTGGTTTCCCCAAGCACCTTCAGCTTATAGCACATAAGAAACATTCATTGACTGAGGAATGAATGAATAAAAAACTGTTCTTTCTCTCATAATCCATAGAACTTACTGTCTATTCCAGTTTTTTGGTCATTAATTTTGTTCACTTTAGCATCTTATAATGCTTTCTATTATTTTCTTTTGGTTCAGTGTCTAATTGTTTCATTCCTGTAAGACATTCTTCTCTGTGCTCCTTGATGGCAGGAATGGGACAAGTGCATCCTTTGTAGACCTCACAGTGCAAGGCAAATGCATGTAGGAACTTACTGAATTGAATACGTTTATTTATTCGTAAGGACTTAAATTGCTAAAATCCAGTTTGCCTTCAACAAAAGGAGTATTTTAAATATAATACAGTATAATTCTAAACAAAACAGGGTTTTTTGTTTATTTTTAAGGATTGAGAATTTTGGAGATGTTTTTGAGCTCATGGTATTTTGGTAACTGAAAATTGGAAGTTGTGCAATTATAATTTTATAAATTTCTGTGTAAATTTGAGTAAAATTTTCAGTGAGATGTGGATTTCTTACCTTGAAATTTTAAGTTTTAAAAAATGTTGTTATACTGTATTTCTGTTGGAACTTAGTTTTAAGATGAAATACTCTAAACATGTACAACTTTGGAGGCTATTTAACCTTTTATATATGTGTGCATATGTAAATGTTTTTATAAATACTTTTTTTATCATTTCTCATGCCAGCATATCATTCAACAGTTTGTGTAATGATTGCTTTTGTGCTTTTACATTGCCACTAGATTTTTAAAAAATCATTGCTGATGTACTATAAATCCCTTTCTACATATAGATTCTGTATATTGTTTCTTAGAGATAAGTCTCCAAGAATGTAGTTAACATTTTCAAAAACAAATATGTAACAAATACTGCAAATAGTACTGTATATGTTGAAAGGATGTAGAAGTTTTGTTTGTTCTTTTCTAATTCCTATGGAAATTTATTAAAAATTATTTTCCTTTTCTTATTTCAGACCAGTCTATCCATATGGGGATGGGGAAGCCTTGGCATTGTCCTTTCTCTAATAACCTTTGGACCCTTTGTAATATTTTATTTGGCATTTTATATCCTCTGCTTTGTGGGTGGGTAAGTATTCTCAAAGATAATCTTATAATTGCTATGTCATACTCTGTTGTTCAAAATTGAAACAAATGACCATGAGGCCTCAAGAAGAAGAAAAAAATGACCATGAGAAATGGAAGTATGGTTTGTGAATGCTTTTTTTGCAAATTGTTTTTTACCAAAGTTAAATGAAATAAAATTAAGATACCTGATAAAATAAAAGCAATGTAATGGGGGACACCTGGGTGGCTCAGTCGGTTGAGCATCCGACTTTGGCTTAGGTCATCATCTCCCAGTTCGTGAGTTCGAGCCCTGTGTCGGGCTCTGTGCTGACAGCTCAGAGCCTGGATCCTGGTTTGGATTCTGTGTCTCCTCTCTCTTATCCCTCCAACCCCCCATTCGTGCTTGCGTGCGCTCTCTGTCTCTCTCTCAAAAATAAACATTAAAAAAAAAAAAGTAGTGGTGATTGTAATTTGTATCAGAAATATGCGTAATCATTTTCAAAAAGCTTTCAATTTCCAATGATATAAACTTTTTGTATAATTTGGCAGTTTTAAAGAGTTTTTATTCCTTTTGGTGTTATTACCTTTTAGGTGTGAAAAAATTTTAAATCTATTATATTAATAAGTTATATTGAGATGATCCAAGTTTTATATAGTATAGAAGATACTGTTTCATTGATTAGACTTCAAACAATGTTAATTTCCCTTGGAGAATGCTGTTACTTTGTTATAGAAAATTCGAACAACTGATTTTGCCTTTTTCTCTTCATGTTTGTTTGGTTAACAGTGTTTATGCTTTACCTTGAGTTGATAATCCTTTACAAGAGAGGTTTCAGTCATGATTTAGTATAGCTTCCTATATGGAGCATTTGGTATCAGATGTGAGTTGTATATGAGAAAATCTATAGAAAACAGAGGTAGATGCTTTTATTTAGATACTCAAACCAAGGTCGCTTAGCTGAGTATTTTGTTGTTACTATGTGTGTGTGAATGTACATATATGTTTGTGTGTGTCTGTATTTTTAAGATACATTTATGTAATTGTGGAATGAATACCTTTGAGTTCTTTTTTTTTTAAGTTTATGTATTTTGAGAGAAAGAAAGCAAGCATGGGCACCAGTGTGGAGGGTGGGAGAGGGAGAGAATCCCAAGCAGGCTTCTGGCTGTCATCGTGGAGTAGGCTGACATGGGAGTCAAATTTTCGAACCGTAGTAAGATCATGACTGACCCAAAGTCAAGAATTGGGTGCTTAACTGACACAGCCACCTAGGCACCCTCTTGAGTTCTTTTTAAAAAATCTTTTGAGACCCCAAATTTGGAAGAGCTATTTGAACCTATAGGTTTAGAGAACTTAGCTGAATTGAATAGCATATATAAACTGTGTCCTGAAAGACCGTGTAAGATACTCAAGAACTGACTTCTAAATGTACATAACACCACCCACCTCTTTCACAATAGGGTTTGAAAGTTATGTGTAGCCATTTTATAGGGAGTGCACCCACTGTTTGTAGAACAAGTGAGAATCAAACATTTACCTCAAGGACTATTCCTAAAACTATATTTCAGATTGATATTTTCATCATTATTGCTTAGATATGATACTATATACTGAAGCAATTAGAAATAAGCCATAGGAATTAGATAAGTAAAATTTTGAATATCTTTGTTGATGATAAAGATGACTGAAGACTTTATAGGTCTACAGCCTTCTTTGCTTCATAAATTAGACTTCTTTGTTACAAATTAAGACCAGAGCAGCATGGTTGCATAACTATATGGTTGCACCTCTTCTCTATAGGCTCATGATTGATTTTACCGATTGGAAAGGAGACTGTTTTGACATGTTTCTCTGAAAAGGAGAGATTTCTTCTGTTCACTAAATGAATAAAACTTTGGCAAAAGTGATGGAAAAGGATTTCAGAATATTTTCCAATATTTCATAAAGGGAGGAAATTGCAACTTTATTTGTCAGCAGGAGCTCTAGGATCCTTTGGAAGGTGGAGGAGTGGAGAATCATTTCTCTTACACGAAAGTGCTCCATATAAAGTTTTGGAAAAGGGGAAGGGTGATGAGTCCATTCTTTTCAGAGTCATGGTAACTTTTCTTGTTCCCTTTGTGAGTCTGCAGATTTATCAAGTAATCTCAAAATATTTTTTAGACACTTCTAAAGTTCTGTAAATTTTTAGATAAGATGGAATTTTGAAGGGTGTGTGAAGGCCACTAAAACTCTTTGGGTAGATAATATGAAGAGTCACATGGTAGGGTCTGAAATCCTAAGTTGATATTATATCATAAATTGATCGGATGTTCTGTCCCAGGTTGTTGATCTCCATGAAATTCCCTGCTATAGTAAGGGAACTTTAACTTAAATACTAAGGGCCTCCCAAAATTGTCTCAGGGGGTTAGTTAATTAAGCATTTCTCAATTAACTCTGTTATGGTCAATGAGTACCATAATTCCTGAATCACATCTTTCCTATTTTGTCTTTAACTACAAAGAATGATTGTCTTTTCTTTAATGTAACTTTGTATGGTTTAATGCTTTATGAATTGTAAGAACGAAAATAGGTTTTTAAATATCAATCTTAAGTAAAATAATTACATTCCATATACTAACCATTTCTTAATTTTAGTGCTTTTTTATTGTGCAAGTTTTTAAAGTTATTTTTTCCCCTTAAAAATGCAAGTTTGAGAGGAATTAATACATTTCCTATGGCAACCACCTTTTGCTTTTGTTCTGCAGTTTGCCCTTCTACATTGTTGCTAATGTATATATTTTGCTTATAGTCAAAGCTAATTCCTTATTTTCTAATAAAAAAACTTTTGGAAGGAAGATCATTTAGGGATTTTTTTGTGTGTTTTTAAAAAAATTTGGGGGATGCTATTGATATATTATGGGCTATTTCATGTAGTTCTGTTGTATCGGATGATACAGTCATTTGTAGCATCTGATTTTACTTAAACCTCAAGGCTGAAACTATTAATTAGGTTCTTTGTAAGATCAAACTGTTCCTTCTCTTACTTTCCTACTATCATACTTTGGACAAAGGTTAGTGTTTTATCAATCTGTTTCATGATAATATTTTGTTAGCACTATTAACTTAATGTAAGCATTTTATTGTGTCTGTAAATGTACATATCACTAGATAAAACTGAAATATGGGGCCAGCTTGATTCTTACTAATAATAGCAGATGCAAGACAGGTGAAATTTTTGGTAATTCTGAGGCCAGCCCTTTTAAAAAGAAACAAAAATAGAATTGATGACATGGGCTCGTATGACTTGTTTTTCTCCACTCCCTTTTCTGCGTTTGTGGTGCTTATACTAAGGAGCAGATAGCCACAGAAAGCAGAGAACTTTGAGAATCTTCCTTTCAGTAGTTGAGGCTGACCATAGTTAATTTTTCACAGTTCCCTTGTCACCACAGCCTTTGAATCATTGGAAGATTACTCCAAGATCATTGTAAAGTTAGAATTTGATGTTTTTTTTTTTTTTTTATGGATTTCCTATCTACTTAGTGGTGCTGAGATTTAAGTGGTAAATTTTAAATATAGAAAATATTGATAACGTTTAGTAAATACAGTAAAGCAGTTCTAAACCAGTTTTGTCTTACCGCAAATCTGTAATTATTTCAAAACAATTAGCCTTTGGGATATATTTATATGTATCTTTAATTTCCAGTCTGACTTTAAACTATAAATTAAATCTCTTTTTTTCCTGTATAGCCTTTATTTATTTTATTTCCATAGTGGAAATTATATTACTATCTCACATTAATCAGTTAACTACAGAAACGTGTGATTTTAGCTATGGATTTAGATCCTATTTGTCTTTGGTTAGCTAACCTACTTACTTATTGAGGGCTGACTTTCCTAAAGTTTGAACTTGTTGCCCGGGATTCTTTATGAAGTATATTGTATAAAAACTTTGAAAGGCACTCTTGTGTAAATTCATAAAATATTTATAGTTGTTTTAAACTTCAGAACATAACAAAATTGTCAGTTACTTGCCTTGCCAAAGTCAAAAACTGACTTTTTAGTGAATGACAGGGCATCTATTAAACCTGAAAAATACATTTGGTAATAGATGTGTTAACTTATAATAAAATTTTATTTTTGTATCTAAAATTAATTTTTCCCCCAGGGGTTTTGTGGTTACTCTCCTGTTTGGAAAAACAAACTCAGAGAAGTACCTAGAACAGTGTGAACACTCATTTCTTCCTCCAACATCCACTGGGATTCCTAAGGTAAATAGAGTAAAGGAATGTGTGAAACCTCAAAGTCCTTTTCTATGCGGTGATGATAATGTGATCACCTGTATATGGCTTGGCAGATTTTCCTGTAATTCACTAACGCTCACTGTCAATTTATGGCAGATTTCCTGATCATGCTTAGAAAATGCATTTTTAAAAGATTACTTGGAAAACTTTTTTAATGTTAGATGTTAAAAAGTGGAAATGCAAGTTTTAGGAAAAGATAGAAATTTGGGCCCTCATCCTGCTATCTTAACATAAGATTTCAAAATTTGGAATGAAGTAAATTACATAGAAACCGGAGAGAAGAAAATGGGCACTTTTCTTTAACTGACTTGGAAAATACAGCTTGCAGTTAGGCTATGCAGTATCTATAATTTTAATAATTTAGGCCCAGTTTTATATATATATATATATATATATATATATATATATCCAACATCTTGAATGTTGGTATATTTATTTTTTATATCAACCTATAAAAATAAATTGGAATTCAGTATTATAAATAAGCTTCAGATTTGCATTGCCTTCAATTGTTGGGTATTCAGGATGGTTTGTCTCATCTTGTATGAAGAGAGACAAATGGTCTGGAGTTGATACCTGTATTTTAACTTTACATTTATTAACTTGTCCATTATGTGCGAAGATGTAGGAGATGCAGAGATAGTAATATACAGTATTATTTTATATTACTGAAATAAAAGAATTTCACCCCACCCTAGTAACTTTCATATTAATAATTTTTTTTCTTCTAATACTTAACATTTAAAATCTCTTTGAGACTTTCTTCTGCCCTCCTTTAGAATTCCTGTTAATATGTATTCTTTTGAGTTTGCTCACAAATCTTTTCAAGGAAATGAACCTTTTCTTTTTGGATTGTTTCTTAGCCATCCATTACTTTTCATTCATTGGAATGGTACATAATATAGGATGGGAAATATGTTAAAAATTAATATCCTAAATGGAAATAATAACAGTCAAGACTAGCTAAGTCTTATAATCTGTTTTTTAGTACATCATATAAAAAGAGTGATTTTCATTTGCTATTTCTAAAATGATTTATAAGTATGTTTTATGAAAAAAGTCTTAGCAGTTGCATGTTATAATTTGAAGCCTATGTTTTATATATATATTTGTGCTTTGCTATTTGTTCATATTTTTAATTGAAGAGTGTCCCACTGATTTTCACTGTTTTTCGAGTCCACTGATCTTTCTGAAGACTACGGAGAAATAGAGGAATTCATTTTCTTTAGTTGCTAAAAAATCATCCCTAAATAAAGTTAATTAAAATATATTCATTTGGCAGCTGTGTATAGGCTGGGAAGGGAGAAGAGGAGAGTTTAATAAAGACAATTATTAATTTGACTCACCTGAAACACTAACTTAGGGCTTTGAAGTTTAATTGAAATACAGCAACAATATCTTTTCAGTTTTCTCACATTATAAATAATACTTGCTGATTTTTTAAAAATTTTTGAGGATAACAATAGAATTTTTTCTGGGTGTCTAACTTTGTTAGAGAAACTTTGAGAGCTGGTGTTTGGTTTATACCAGAGCCTTAAGAAATAGGGCTATTATTGACTGACTTGAAGATGACAGGAAAGTTACAATGAATATTCAGTTAGAAGTGAACTATAGAGATTTTAAATTAAGAAACTGTGCAGTAAAATGTTATTATTTTCTTTAAGTGCTTAGAAGAAATGAAACGAGAAGCCAGGACTAAAGATTGATAGAAGATTGACAGGTGCCAATATAATTGATGAACCTCTTCAGCAAGTGAGTTTTCCTTTGTGGTATTTGCATACCTTGTATCGTGTAATAAGGTTTATTTCTTTTGAAAATACTAGGAAATATTTTTTGTTATATATGTAATATGCTGGAAATTTATTATGCTGTCCTTGGATCCTGTATTTAAACATGGTACCTTATTTGAGAAATCATTCATAATGAAGGGGTTTATGTAATATTCAAGCCTTTTGTTTGAATTTGCGTTTAGACAAAAGTTTCTTTGATAATGTTTCTAATTATTTTAAAGTTAAAATGCTCTTTAGCTGATGAACAAGCTTAGTGGTTTGGTAAATCAGATATTTTTTCCTATTGTTTTTTAAATGGATATACCTGATTTGATTAAAAAAATATTTAAAAATTAGATTACAAATTTTTTTCTCCTCCCAGATATTTTTCATTGATGTTTATTTAATTATATGAATATTATGTGTACTTTAAAATTCTAACATTTCTTTTGTAGATGAGCCATATTTAGTGTACCTGATTTTCAAAATAATACACATCAAGTTGTATTATTTGCTATTTATAGGCTGCTTTAATACTGTTGCAGTATCCAAGGTCCTAGAATTAAGTGAACTCCTTTGTCTTTTTTGGTAATTTGACTGCAGTATATTTGAAGATATACTTGGAAAAGAGGTTTCTTTTTGAGAATTAGGGTCATTTGGTATTATTTTGCACCTCATTCCATTGAACTAATTAAACTCTTGATTGTATCATGGCACTGAAAATTTATGTTTTTTGCAGACTCTGTCTTTACCTGAATATGGGTGGGGATTGACCACAGATAAGGCAGTTTTTTTTAAATCACAGTTTAGTGTGTAGAGAGTAAATATAAATTGATAAAAAATCCTTTCAGGTTTTAATTCGCCACTGATCCTTTTTAAATCCTAAAGCTGTATTTTTCCCCAATATTTTTGTTTTAGGTTATCCAGTTTTCCTTGAGGGATTATGTCCAGTACTGGTATTATACACTAAGTGATGATGAATCTTTTCTTCTTGAAATTAGACAGACTCTTCAAAATGCACTCATTCAATTTGCTACTAGGTAAGGTCACTGTTTGATGCAGAAAATTTAAAATATATTGTTTATACCAGTAAGGAAAATGACTTTTAAATGGAAGGGGGAAATTGATTATTAAAAGGTAAGTAGAGGGCTTCTGGGTGGCTCAGTTGGTGAAGTGGCCAATTTCAGTTCAGGGCGTGATCTCAGGGTCCGTGAGTTCGAGCCCCATGTCGGGCTCTGTGCTGACAGCTCAGAGCCTGGAGCCTGCTTCAGATTCTGTGTCCCTCTCTCTCTGTCCCTCCCCCCTTCTCACTCTGTCTCTTTCTCTCAAAAATAAACATTAAAAAATTTTTTTAAAAAAAGGTAAGTAGAACAGTAGTTATTGTGAGATAACGCTCGGATTATAGAACTGGAGCTCTAAAAACCTATACTTCTTGGGGCGCCTGGGTGGCGCAGTCGGTTAAGCGTCCGACTTCAGCCAGGTCACGATCTCGCGGTCCGTGAGTTCGAGCCCCGCGTCGGGCTCTGGGCTGATGGCTCAGAGCCTGGAGCCCGTTTCCGATTCTGTGTCTCCCTCTCTCTCTGCCCCTCCCCCGTTCATGCTCTGTCTCTCTCTGTCCCAAAAATAAATAAACGTTGAAAAAAAAAAAATTTAAAACCTATACTTCCTTAACTTTAACCTTTATATTTACAGGATGTTGATCTTGATTAAGCCTTGATTTCTGTCTGGATGTAAGTTTCTTCATCCAGGTCTGGTCATGTGACTTTCACCCCACTTATTGAGAATACCTTTTTTTCCCCCCTCTTATCCAGATACTCTGTTTTATTTTAGTGCCATGGAAGTAGTTTCAGTATAACTACTCTTTACTTTTGACACGTACCTAGTAGAAGTGCTTTTAGGGGGGGAAGAAACCAAAGGATCATTAAGTCAGTGGAGAATATTCAGTTTATTTTCAGAAGGGAGTGTAGTTTGATAAGTTTGCTTTAAGAAATTTTTAGGAGATATACTAAATTTCTTACCTTACAAAACTTGCTTATATACTACCTTTTGTATGACAAAATATTTTGGTCTCTATTGTATTGAAACTACTTGATTTTTTGGGTGGCCATTTCATATCCAGAAATTACTTATTTTTGAAAGAAAGGATTTTATGTTTGGATGAGTTTGCATTTTTTAAAATTTTTTATTGAAGGATTTTGTTACCCACTCCACACACAGATTTTCCTACCAGCCTGTAGCCTCAAGGCAGGAAGTTGCATGCCTTGGCCTTCAGTACACTTGCAAATCTGAAGGTGTTGTTTTTCAGCCAACCCCTCTTCTTCCCCACTTAAATTCTTGAAATACAATCTTGTACTTCTGACAGCCTTGGAGAATTAGAGCTTTGCCCTGGGGCTTGTATGGCATTTTCATCTCTGTGCACATAGAGGTTTCCAGCTCATGCTACCCTGTCAGGACTTTTCAGCTGTAACTCATTTAATCCTGAGCTTCAGAGTAGGAGCTTAGTTCCTCAGCCTCAGGTCACTGGGGAAGCCTGCAGTAATGTGTATGGTTTGAATAATAACCTTACGTGTAGAGATAGATCTGAACTCTTTCTCCCTCAGTGTTAACAGCAAACATTTGCCCAGTAGCCAGCCATCATTACAAGTGTACGCTCCCTGTGGAACACCAAAATAAGGTATGATAAAAAGTCAGAGATTGGATTTTATCTCCTTTATTTCATATATATATAACATTATTGAGTATTGGATATTCATTCTTTCAGGTAACTCTTCCGAATCAGTCATTCACTACTTTCTATAGTAACATCATCCTAATGACTTTTTTTTTCTTCCTTTGGAAAGGTAGAAATAAGAGTCCATTATTAATGTATCTGACTGCCTAAGTATGTATTGAAATCTAACAAATTTTAGACCTGGAAAGAACTTTGAACTAGTAATTGGGAGACTTGAGTTTGCATTCTGCTCTGCTACTTAGCTATGGAACTATTAACAAGTATTTTAAACTTTTTGAATCTTTGTTTTTCTCGTATGTGAAATAAGCATAATTATACCTTCCCTGTTCTGTGTTCCTTACAGGGTTATTGTTGGCATCAAATTTATTTAATTCATTCAACTAATATTTTGTGCCTACTTTGTACCAACCAGGTGCTGCAGATACTGCAGTGAATAAAACAGAATCCCCATTTGATGGAATGTAATAAAAATAACACTTGTGAAAATGTTTTTAAAGTTGTGAAGGAATTTGAAATTTAAATTTTTAACGCCCTCCAGCATTTATAATTTCACAGATGAGGAAGCTAAGGTCCAGAAAGATTGATTAGTCCAAGATTATCCACAGTCTAGTATTCTTTCTTTCTTTCCCTACCAGATACGTCATGATTTAGATTTTTCATCTTAGGAGTGCCTTGGTGGCTCAGCCTGTTAAGCAGCTGACTTTGGCTTGGGTCATGATCTTATGGTTTGTGAGTTCCAACACTGCATTGGGCTCCCTGCTGACAGTGTGGAGCCTGCTTGGGATGCTTGCTCACTGGCTCTCTCCCCTCCCCACCCTCTCTGCCTCTCTCTGTCCCTCCCCCACTCATGCTCCCTATCTCAAAACAAAACCAAAAACAAACAAAAAAAAACTTTAGATTTTCATCCTAATTTCCCCCTTTTTTACCTCTCATTGCACTACTTTCCCTGTTTTTGATCCCCCAAACCACCTTTTCTTTACCCTTCATGTAATAAATTGTTTTGTTTTTATTCTTTTCCCCCTTTTGTAACATTGTATGCTATCAAGGTGAATATTTGGGTGATTGCAGAAAGAGTCAGGTTTCTTTCATCCTGGACTGACCTGAATTTATATCTTTGCTTTCTCATTGACCTTAAGTTTTTGGACAAATAAATCCTCTCCTTTTGAACCTTAGTTTCCTCATTTGTAATAGACTGATAATAACGAAGTTACTTTTGAGGCTGTTTTCAGGGTAAAAATGATACAAAGTCAAGTCCCTGGTATTTAGTAAGGTTCAGTAATTGTGTCATCCATGTGAATGACTTTATTTTTGTTCTATGTTGGCTTTTCTTTTACTACTAAAAGGTATGTCTTACAGAGTCTCCATGATTGTTTTCAATGATAGTATGGAAATTAGGTCTGTTTGCAGTCACTTGAATACTACTTTGTTCCTTGTTCTGTGCTGTCTGTTGTTTCTGGAGCATGTAACAGGAGCGTTAAGTTATTGCCTCTGCCCTTCAAGGTACAGTCTTGTATAGGGGCCCATGAAGCCCTGAAAGTGTATGCACAACTGTTTTTTTTTAATTGGGTGATTACAGATTTCATTTTAAAAAGGGCCTATGAACCCAGAAAAAATTTGAAGCCCTCCATTTTGGTGGTCATATTTATTCATTACCTTGAGGAAACAATTACAGAGTATCGGCATAAAATGTAAAGCTAATTTTGAGACACAGTAGGAAGAAAAGACATATGAAGAGTCTGAAGTCCTGATTTTGAGCTTTAATGCTATTATTAAGCTGTAAGACCTTGAATGAACAGAATATATAAATTCTTTGAGTCTGGCGATAACTCATATCTTCTTATCAGGTTGTTAGGTTTAAATGACATCAATGACATCACATGTGAGAGAGGACCTTGTATTAACATTAGTATCTATTACTCTAGTAGCAGTTTAGGGATGGGAACCTTCATGGAGCACACTTGAGTTCTCTGTGGTAGAACCTGGGTGTGAACTAGGCTGGAGCTTTAGGGGATGAATCTGTGATAACCTTTGTATTTTTATTCCTCTTTCAAATAAGATACTATGATACAGCACTGAGAGCTCTGGGATATCTGTATTACAGTTCTACCTGTACCATTGAGTTATAGTGTACTTAAGATTTCTTACCATTTCTGTAAAATAATAACATTTGTAGCAAACTCAGAATTGTGAGGGGCAAATGAGATGATGTTCAGAAAGCATTTCATGGAATATTTATCAGCCAGTAAGTGGTATTTTGAGCAAGTTACTTGACTTTCTCTGTTTCAATCTCTGCATCAGTAAAATGGGATAATTATCCCATGGGGTTATTGTAATGTTTATATATGGTACTAGTGCATTTAAAATACCACAGGATTGGTACACAGTAAATGTTCAGTGTATGTTAATTTAATTTTGTATGTAACTTAATTTTTGCTACTTACTATGTTCCTAGAATATATACACAGATTCTTTTACCTTTGTTTGGGGGGCAAGGGGTGGGGGGGGGAGATCAAATTAAAGCACTTAAGATATAGAGCAACAAAGTAGTCATTTGTGTGGTATTAAAAGCAATTTTTTTTTAAAGTTTATTTTGAGAGAGAGAGGGTGCACACGAGTGTGGGAGGGGCTTAGCACAGAGCCCGTTGCAGGGCTTGATCTCATGACTCTGGGATCATGACTTGAGCTGAAATCAGAAGTAGTGGATGCTTAACTGCCTGAGCGAGCACCCAGGGTCCCAAGAGCACTTTTATGTAGAGGTAGAATGGACCAGAGTAAACTAATGAAGACCTCTTGTGGATTAAGGTTAAAACTGGTCTTCAAGAATGGATATGTGGGATAGAGAGAGGGATGGAGGACGTGTTAGGAAAGAGCAAAGTTCTGAGAAGGGGGATAAGGTTAGTGTAGTAGAAGCCGTAGGGAAAACAAGTGATCAAGTAACCTAGTTGCGCTCAAAGGTAAATATGGTAACTGTGTTCTCCACCTCTGTTCCCCTTAACCCCAAGGTCAGTAGAAAAGAGATATATTCTAATGCCACGGCTGTGTTCTTCCTAAAGGGTTTTCCTGTGGGAGGAGGAGGTATGGCTATGTATGTTCCAGGATTCAGTGGATACTAATGATAGCGCTCTTTCTGGAATGATGGGAGATATGTTCTGATTATTTTAGCCATTTTTTCTCACAACCTTTGTCATAGAAGTAATAGATCATGTGTTCCTAGACTCCCCAAAGGGAAGCACAACTCAGATAATGGACATTTGTATCAGTAAAGTTGTACACTCTTTTGCCATTTTCTATTCTTTGCCATTTGAAGACTTAGCTTAAAACTGACCTTAATCAGGGGCACTTGGGTGGCTCAGTCAGTTAGCATCTGACTTGGCTCAGGTCATGATGCCATGGCTCACGGGTTTGAGCCCTTTGTAAGGCTTTGTGCTGACAGCTCAGAGGCTGGAGCCTGCTTCGGCTTCTGTGTCTCCCTCTCTCCCTCTGCCCCCTCCCCTGCTCATTGCCCGGTCTCTAATATACATAAACAATAAAAAATGAAGAAAAACAGACTTTAATTAAAAAAATGATTATTGTCCTATTTACTACAGTACAGCAAAAACAATTAGGATTATTTATTTGTTTACTTATTTTAAAGATTTCATTTTTAAGTGATCTCTAGTGTTGGGCTCGAACCCACAATCCTGAGATCCAGAGTTGCACGCCCTAACAGCTGAGCCAGCCAGGTGTCCCAGGAACCGTTAAGTATTTAAAAGAAGGGAAAATAACTTAATGTTTTTACATATGTAGAATAGAACAGGGGTTGTTAATTGTATATTATATAATTCACATATCACACAATTTAAAGTCAGTGGCTTTTATTTATGGAGTTATGCAATCTTCATCACAGTCATTTCAAGAACACGTAAATGACCCACAAGAAACCTTGTATCTACTGTCATTCACTCCCTGTATTCCCCTCCCCGCCCCCCCCCCCCCCCCCCCCCCCCCCCCCAGTATCTATTTCTAGGTAACCCTTACCTAATTTCTGTTCCTCCTAATTATGTGTCCTTTTGTGACTGGCTTCTTTTTCTTTCACTTAGCATAATGTTTTCGAGGTTTATCCATGTAGCATATGTTACTATTCTTTCTTATTGCTGAATAAGAAATAACAAATAACAACTGCCAGACAGGCACTCTGTGATTTTGTCGTTCTTTTTGATTACAGCTGTCTTAGTGGGTGTGAAGCAGTATTTCATTATGGTTTTGATTTGCATTTCCCTGAGAGGTAGTGGTATTGAGCATTTTTTCATGGGATTATGAGTATTTGTATTTGTTATTTATTTTGTTGTATGATAATAAACCACATTTGTTTATTCATTAGTTGGTGGACATGTGGATTCATCAGCTGGTGGATATGTGGATTGTTTCCACCTTTTGGATATTATGAAGAATGGTACTGTGGACATTCATGTACAGGTTTTTCTGTGGACTTACTTTTTTATTTCTCTTGGATATACAGGAGTAGAATTTCTATGTCATATGGTAACTCTAACCTTTGAGGAGCTGCAAATTGTTTTTCAAAGTGGCTACATACTCTCACCACTACACTATGAGGGTTCTGATTTCTCCACATCCTCGCCTACACTTGATTTGTTCTTTCTTTTTTCTTCAAGTTTTATTTATTTAAGTAACCTCTGTACCCTACATGGAGCTTGAACTCATGACCCTGAGATCAAGGGTTGCGTGCTCTTTTGATTGTGCCAGACAGGCATTCTGTGATTTGTCTGTCTTTTTGATTACAGCTGTCTTAGTGCGTGTGAAGTGGTATTTCATAATTGTTTTGATTTGCATTCCCTGAGAGGTGTTGGTATTGAGCATTTTTTTCATGGGCTTATGAGTATTTTTTGTATAGCATCTTTAGAGGATGTCTACTCAGATTTTTCCCCATTTTAAAATTAGTTATTCAGTAATTTTATTAAGTATAGTATATTGTAGACAGTTTTTTGTAAATACAATTTTATTGGACAGTCACACTCATTTGTTTGCATTTTTGTCCATGGCTGCTCCTGTGCTACAATAGCAGAGTTGACTAGTTGTGACCCAGACAGTGTGGTCTGCAAAGCCTAAAAAAATTGCCGTTGGCTCATTAGAAAACAAGTTTTCTGACTCTTGAATTAGTTTTGTAGTCATTAAGATATTTAGGAAGCATTGTTAAATAATAGGAATACATTAGAGTAAAAAATTATTCAACATAGTGTATGATTTTAGCCATTGTAAGAAAACCATAATATGTATGCATACCAAAGAGACTGATGGGAAATACACTAAAATATTAACTGATCTTTGGATTGTGGATTATGGCTGATTAAGGCTGATGCTGAAAATTAAAAGAAGGAAATCACATTTGGGGCACCTCAGTGGCTCAGTCAGTTAAGTGTCTGACTGGCTCAGGTCATGTCACAGTTAGTGGGTTCAAGGCCTGTGTCGGGCTCTGTGCTGACAGCTCAGAGCCTGTAGCCCGCTTCAGATTCTGTGTCTCCCTCTCTCTCTGCCCCTCCCCTACTCGTGTTCTGTCTCTCTGTGTCTCTCAAAAATAAATAAATATTAAAAAACAAAAAGGAAGGAAAGAATTACATTTTACAGAATGAGACTGTATTATTTTTATAGCCAGAGACCGAAGATAGAAACATTTGGTAATGAGCAATAAAAATATCTAGGATGGCAGCACATCCCTTTATTTCTTTGGAAGTGATCTGGAAACTAATGCCTCAAAGTGGTGTTTTTTTTTTTTATATATATATATGAAATTTTATTGACAAATTGGTTTCCATACAACACCCAGTGCTCATCCCAAAAGGTGCCCTCCTCAATACCCATCACCCACCCTCCCCTCCCTCCCACCCCCATCAACCCTCAGTTTGTTCTCAGTTTTTAACAGTCTCTTATGCTTTGGCTCTCTCCCACTCTAACCTTTTTTTTTTTTTTTTTCCTTCCCCTCCCCCATGGGTTCCTGTTAAGTTTCTCAGGATCCACATAAGAGTGAAACCATATGGTATCTGTCTTTCTCTGTATGGCTTATTTCACTTAGCATTACACTCTCCAGTTCCATCCACGTTGCTACAAAAGGCCATATTTCATTTTTTCTCATTGCCACATAGTATTCCATTGTGTATATATACCACAATTTCTTTATCCATTCATCAGTTGATGGACATTTAGGCCTTCCAATTTGGCTATTGTTGAGAGTGCTGCTATGAACATTGGGGTACAAGTGCCCCTATGCATCAGTACTCCTGTATCCCTTGGATAAATTCCTAGCAGTGCTATTGCTGGGTCATAGGGTAGGTCTATTTTAATTTTCTGAGGAACCTCCACACTGTTTTCCAGAGCGGCTGCACCAATTTGCATTCCCACCAACAGTGCAAGAGGGTTCCCGTTTCCCCACATCCTCTCCAGCATCTATAGTCTCCTGATTTGTTCATTTTGGCCACTCTGACTGGCGTGAGGTGATACCTGAGTGTGGTTTTGATTTGTATTTCCCTGATAAGGAGCGATGCTGAACATCTTTTCATGTGCCTGTTGGCCATCTGGATGTCTTCTTTAGAGAAGTGTCTATTCATGTTTTCTGCCCATTTCTTCACTGGGTTATTTGTTTTTCGGGTGTGGAGTTTGGTGAGCTCTTTATAGATTTTAGATACTAGCCCTCAAAGTAGTGTTTTTATATGTGATTAAATAGTAACTAGTCAAATTCTTCTTGATTGAGGTCCATTTATGACTTGTATGACTTGTTTTTCCCTACAGAATTTTGATATATTTTACTGTGGGGTCTAGGAATGTTTCATTTGTCAGGTACATCTTGTTAGAAAAGTTTTTATTTAATATTTTAATACTTAACCTTATATCTGAGAGGATGCACACTTAGCCCTAGGTTATTTCTTTTCCTTTCCTGCAGCTTGATTAAGGCTTCCATCACTGTGTTCTTTATACTTACCCTCTAAAATAGCTGAGTGTGTGCCTCATGTGTTTCTCTAAGTTGTTCATTGTATTCTGAGATCTGTGTCCTTTAGAACATCTGGATCTTTGGTCTCTTTGAAGCATTGGGCACAGGATGTAGAATTGAACATCTTATGTGGTGTTAGAGTTCACTAAATATAATTTCCCTTAATATGGTTACATAAAACTGCATGCCTAAATTTTTTTTCCATTTTTTTTAGTTTTCTTATAACTTTAAGAGTCAGGAGGTTTTGTGTTATTAAGGCACAGTAAATAAAACACTGAATGGAAAATTAAGAATCCTGATTTATTTATTTTTAATTTAAAATTTTTTTTAAATGTTCATTTATTCTTGAGAATACAGTGAGTGGGTTCCCCCCGTCGGGCTCAGTGCTGACAGTGTGGAGCCTGGGGCCTGGTTCAGGTTCTTTGTCTCCCTGTCTGTCTGCTGTTCCCTGCTTGTGCTCACTCTCAGTCTCAAAAATAAACAAACTTTTTAAAAAAAATTAAAAAAACTAAAGCCTTGATCTCACTAACTGTATGATCTAGAAGAAGTAATTGAAGTCTGGCTCTATAATGGTGGGACTTTCAGATCCCTTGAAATTCTAAAATACTAAGACTTCCTTGGTCAGGTTGTACTAGTGTCAGTTTGTTTTATTTTTCCAGTCATACCTCATCCTCAAAACATGCACTCACATATTCTGTCATACCTTACATTTTGGATACCATTTGGGGAGTTACTTTTTATAGTGTCTAATGTTGCTAATGAAATTTAATTTACTTAGGAATTAAAGCGCTCCTCTAGTCTGTTGTTTTACTAGTAGGAGGTCTTAGAGTAGAATGATAATAAAGTTTGTTTATACTTTTATTATGTTTCTATGTGGTTAGGAAGAATGCTTGACTTTAGACATAAAAGACATTTAGTGGACTAATCTTTTCTCGATGATTAAGTCTTATCATTGAAAATTAAAATTTTTTTATTATCCAAATTATTTATGGCTGCTATTCTTTATAGAATGGTGAAAACAATACATTTGTCGTTTTAGAAGTCTAAGTTTTGTGAAGTGTAAATATTCTCCCATGGTTGATTTTAAGCTATTGGCAGGCAGTCACTGAACATGGAACTAGAAAAGGAATGTGCACATTTGGCTCTCCCACTTTTTTTTTTCCCCTGCTGGGAAAAGGTGCTTCTAATGAAGGGAGCAGACAGATTTGTAATGATGAAGCAGTGAGACTTGTTTCCTTGTGTGGTTGATGATTCAGTTCTTTTATATGTATTTGAGGATTATGGTAAAGAGTAATAGTAAATTTAATGTAAATTCAGTAATGTGAAAAAAAGTTTCATTATTTTATTCATATCCGGTCACATGTATTTATGAGTAAGTTGAGATGGCACAAAGGGTAATTCTTTTAATGGATTTAGAAGCAAGTTTACAGTTCTGTGCCTTAAAAACCTGCTCAAATTCAATTTCAGGCTGAAGCTTTGGACACTGTAACAAAGTAGTCCTTCAAGGGCTCCTGAAGGCTGGAAACAAGTTAAGGTTTATGTTAAAGTGTGTATCCTTTCTGATAGTGAATTATGAGGGGGAAGTTACTGCCTGATTCAGTGGCTCAAGAAGGGATTCTTCTTTAACAGGCCACCTACCTTCACTAAAAGATGTCTTTGGATCAGTTGATCAAAAGCCCTCTACTGCAGTAAAACATTTTTCAAAATCTCCTCTAAGATTCTTGCTTATTAAAATCTACCCAGGAAAAAGTAGGAATTTTACTACAGTAAAGATTTTTTTTCAAATGCCCATTTTTAAAAATAGAAGGTAAAAGAGATGATATAGGAGATTAATACATATTATTATAATTTTATGTGATTGTTTATTATATTGCTTTGTTAATATATCTTTAAAAAGCCTTCAGATATGTACATGTATGTGTGTGTATATATACATATACACTTAAACACGTACACACTATGCAGTATTCAGTGCCATTCTTACTGTATTCAAATAGGGTCTTAGTAGTTATTTCTGAAAAAAAATGTGTCATCAGGAACACAACATTTATTACAGGATTTTGTGTGTGTATGGGAAAATCAGTTTTTACTTTTATCCCTTTGACATAAAAGACCATTTCCAGGAAAGTATTCTGCCACGGATGTGAAGATTGCCTTTACTACCCAACAGCCACCCCGTCTTTAGTCAGGCACATCCACCGCACCATGCTTATTCCCTCCTTTTGCACATTCCTATATCCTATATCTTTCTCCCATTTCAATACCACTCATTCATTAAGATTTGTTTTAAATGTAGCTTCTTTATTTAATCCGTTTAAATTACAGCATAACACTTCACCTCTACTTTTGTGTGTAGTTATTGTCAGTAAAATTTTCAGCTAATTTTGGTATGTTTCCAATTCTGTACTGCTGTGGTAGCAATTCTCTTAACTTATTTCAGTTAACCAGTATTCTCTATTCCCTTTGTAAGACATACAGATTTATGCCCTTAGCATTAAAGCTAGGTGAAAAGACCACTTTCTGGCATTTATGTCCGCTCCTGTTCCCATCTTTTGAGTTTTAAGTTTCTCAAAAGTATGCTTGGCCTCCAGAATATCTGGTCCACTTGGTCTGTGTTGTGAGCTGAACAGGTGTGATTTAGAGGAGAAAGATAACCAAATATGTTAAAAAAGAAAGTTGTATTTGTCCAGATGTGTGTATCCCAGTTAAGCTTATTGTAATCATCATTTAATTTATTCCTACATAGTTGGAAAAACTATGAGAATGGCAAGGTAGTTTCTATGAAAACTGCCTTTTGCATTGGATTTTACTCAAAGCTAGGTGTTAAATGGATTATAGTTGAATCAGGTGTGCACAAGACAAGTAATGAAATATTGGTGGAAAATCTTTTTTTTTTTAATTTTTTAAAAAAAATATTTATTTACTCTTGAGACAGAGACAGAGCATGAGCAGGGGGAGGGGCAGAGAGAGAGGGAGACACAGAATCCAAAGCAGGCTCCAGGCTCTGAGCTGTCAGCACAGAGCCCAACGCGGGGCTTGAACTCACTGACTGTGAGGTCATGACCTGAAGCTGAAGTCGGATGCTTATCTGACTGAGCCTCCCAGGCGCCCCAGAAATATTGGTGGAAAATCTTGAAAGACTCTGCATCCAGATTTGTTCACAAATGTCTTTAGTTATACTCTTTAAAAGGAATCGGGCACCAAACTGTTGCAGTGTAGGAACGTTTTATTAAAGACAAAAGCCACGTTGATATATCACTTAGCAAAACCTTGGTCAAATATAAGGTCTTCACTTTATGTTGAAAGTTTATATGATTTACGTTAAAATGAAATATATTTATGACTCCTTTTGGTCAGATATTTTCATTTTCTTACCAGTTACCAGTTTTCCATGTCCTGTGTGTGTGTGTGTGTGTGTGTGTGTGTGTGTGTGTGTGTTGTACATGCTTGGATGCATATTCAGGTTATATAATCATGGACTCTTAAAACTCTTCAGTCCTTAGAGAAAACAAACCCTGGGAAGTGATGTGGCTTGCTGAATTTCACAACTAATGTAATGGTGCTCTTTTACAGAAATAGTTACTTGATTTTGGTGTGTTTTTTTTTGCATTACTGATGATGAGCTGTACACTGTTTAGCATAGATGGAACCAGTGATGTAATTTATATAATCTCATTGTCAGCCCCCATATTTGGGATATTCATTGTCTTGTTTTGGTATTAGCATTAAGTAACTGTAGGATTTAGAAAGGCAAGAAGAACTTCTCACTTTGTGTCCTATTTCAGAACTTAAATAGGGAACCGTCATGTGTGCCACATGTTGTCTCTCTTGGGACACTTGTCAACAGTGTTTTGACCCTGAAAGAGGAATCCATAAATCAGTATGCGTCGAGTGCCTCCAGTGTTCAACACACTGTTTAGCTATGGGAGATACCCTTGTGAATAAAAGGAACACAGAATAAAACAGACAAAGTCTCTGGCTTCCTGAGGTTTTTATCTCAGCAATTAAATTCATCTCTAGCAGTTGAATTATTTCACTGTAGGTTGTAAGTGCTATAAAAAGTGGAAATTTGGTGCTTTGACATTGTATCACTGCAGATCCATACCTAGTCTGAAGAAATAAGGCAGAGAGGGAGAAGAGTGAGGGTCAGGGAAGGCTGCCAAGTGAAATTGACTTTTTAGATGAACTCTAAAGTAAGTGGGAATTGTCAAGTGAATGTGAGGGAGAGAAGGGAAATGTGTGGAGGGTGGGTGGGGGTGAACAAACTTGGCAGAGGGATCAGCGTATCTACAGGCTTTGAAATAAGACAGGACGTATTTGACTTTGAGAAATGGAAAGAGCCCGTGAGTCAGCAGAACAGAAAGGAAGTAAGAGGGTGGAACAGATGGTGATGAGGAAGTAAGCAGGGTCATCGTGGGTATGCACGTTCTTAGAGAAAGTGTTCAAGCTTAGCCCTAAGATCCATGGGAGTTATTGAAGGGGTTTTGAATCTCTTATCTTGTACTATCATATTTGTATTTTTAAAAAGATCGCTCTGGCTGCTGTATGGATCCAGAATGATGGGGATACAAAGGTGGTAGACATGGGAAACCGTTTAAAATAAAAGGCCAGGAATAGAATGCTGGCCGTAGGAATGGAGATAAAGACATGCAAATTATGTTCAGAGAGGTACACTTGATCGTTTGGTTTTTGCTCTTATACTTAGTAAAACTTCATTACTTGTTTGCATTCTAGTTAAACGTTCTTAATTTTTGCAACTATTTTGCCAAGATATGACAGAAAGGCTTTAGCGGCCTGCCTGTAAATTTTAGAATCTCAGGGTAGGTTTGACTATATCACTTATACCCTTGGTAATATAGGCAATAATTCTCTCCTTATTTAAATTCAAGAAATGAAAGCTTATAATAGTAATAAAATGAATTTTATTTTATTGTGTAATAGTCCAAGTGTTTTTATTAGAATAAGAATCATGTGGAGGAATAGTTTAAAACAAAGTGAAAAGAACCTTGACTTGTAGATATAATTTAAGAATAATTGATACTAAGAGCTCTAATAGAAACTACATGTGGATCAATAGAAGGAAGTGTGGCTGTCACAGAAATTGAATGATTTTTAATTGGTTTTTATATTCATGTTCCATTTTTACCTATTGCATAATTTAGAAAGTACGTCACTATCTTCAGAATATTTCCATAAGTTTTTAAAAGATAATAGTACTAGAAATTTTTAGTAGATGTTTTTCTAATTTACAAAGGGAAGCAGTGTATTCTTCTTCTATCTTCCTAACCTAGAAGAGTTCTTTTGAGTTGAGATTAACATTAAATTTGCACATACTCAGTGGAAGTGAGTTAAGCGAGGAGAAAATAGTGATCTTAGAGATATAGAATACTGTGTTCCCTGTTTTTTTCATCCTCAACATATTTATCTTTTAAGGTAGAAATCCCTATTTTAAATTTAAAATAAATTTTATGTACTTGAATTGCTTATTTTCACTTATTTGAGTGTTTGCTGTCTGTAATGAGTTGAGAAGAGTTGAGAACACCTTCTAAAATTAGTAAATTGGAATGGCTGGATGGCTCAGTTGGTTGAGCATCTGCCTCTCGAATTCACCTTAGGTCATGTTCTCAGGTTGTGAGATTGAGCCCTGTGCTGGGTTCTGCACTGAGCATGGAGCCTGCTTGAGATTCTCTCTTTCTCTCATTCTGCCCTTCTGCTCATGCTCTCTCTCTTTCTCAAATAATATTAAGAAAATTTTAAATTAGTAAATTGTATTTTGTTTGCAAAATTCAGCAAAATATATCAATTGCATTGTACCATGAAATGTAACAGATATAATTTGAAAGTTTACATATTCAGCTTCTAAATTTGTTAGAATGGACCTGTATCGATTAAATGAGTAATGACCTATACCAACTGATTTCTATTATAAATTTTGAGGTATGGATGATTTTTTTATAAATAACTCAAGCAAAGGTTGAGTTATTTATATGCTTATACAGATTGTGATTTTTTTCTATTTATTTTTTTATTTGTTTGTTTTTAAAGTTGATTTGTTTTGAAAGGGGGGGAGGGGCAGAAAGAGAAGGAGAGAGAGAATCCCAAGCAGTCTCCTCACTGTCAGTGTGAAGCCCCATGCGGGGCTCAAACTCACGAACCGTGAGATCATGACTTGAGCCGAAACCAAGAGTCAGATGCTTAACCTACTGAGCCACCCAAGCGCCCTTTTTTCTTTTTTAAATAAGAATAAAGAGGGGCGCCTGGGTGGCGCAGTCGGTTAAAGCGTCCGACTTCAGCCAGGTCACGATCTCGCGGTTCGTGAGTTCGAGCCCCGCGTCGGGCTCTGGGCTGATGGCTTGGAGCCTGGAGCCTGTTTCCAATTCTGTGTCTCCCTCTCTCTCTGCCCCTCCCCTGTTCATGCTCTGTCTCTCTCTGTCCCAAAAATAAATAAAAAAAAAAAAAAAAAAAAAAAAAAAAAGTTGAAAAAAAAAAGAATAAAGAAAACTCTAGAGACTGCTAGATTTAATTTTTATTTTTAAATTGAGGCTGAGTATTGTTATTACATGTAGTATATGGTATATACTATGGCTCTTACAGCACTGTAAATAACGTTAACCCCTTCTCACATCCCTGAGTGCAGGTTACCTTTTTAATGTTAATTTGTTTTTGTGTTCATGTGCTTAAAGTTTACTTTTTCTTCCCATGTATGTATCAGAATTATGGTTGTTCATTTAAAAAAAATACTGTATTAATAACTTCTGTTTTTATTGAAAACAAGTGTCTGTTACAGTCCTCAATGCCATTGCCACCTTTAAGATTTCTCCAGAAGTGCAACAGTAATCAAGTTAATTTCTTCATTAGCTTCTTTATTACATATATTTGGGTAAATAACATAATGAATTATAGTTTACTTTTTCTTTGCTCTTCTCTCACCCAGCATCTTCATGAGTAGATTCTTTCTTTTATCTACTTGATTGTTTCAAAAAAGGTGAATTAAGTTGAATGCTAATTTAAGGAAAATAGCCCTGGAAAAACTATTTAAAAATATCACTTAATCCAGGGACAGGTGTAAACTGTTTTGGCTTATCTGTTTTGTTACCTGTTTCACTGGTGTACTAAATTAGCAATGTTTCTTGAGGTTTGTTACTTTTAAAATAGAGTACTAGGTAGCTTAATAAAATTAGTAATCCTCTTTTTCATGGATAGTGACTTTGTATATCATTCTTTAAACTATTTCTGTGGGACTATATTTCAAATGATCAAGTTTTTAAGTGCTAGTATCTGCAAATGGAAATCAGCCTCCTACTGACGGTATTTGGTTCAGAACTTGGGCTGTATGATTAAGGCGAAGAATGTGGAGAATTCAGTAAGGGTCAGAAGGAATCAAGAAATGTCTCAAATGCTCTTTTAAAAGCAAGCAAAAACATTCTGAATCCCTAATTTATTCTTACATGTGGGGTGAGAAATTACATGATATACCTGTTGTCAGACTCATTTCAGATATAACTGGAAAAACTATTTTTCTATTTATTTTATGCACTTAGAAAGTATTTTTAAGCTGTGGCAGATAAAATATTTCAAATAATATTGTTCAAAGACCTAATCAAGTAGATTTGATATACCTTGGGTCTTGTGAAAGGGAGGACTAAGATGTAATAGTAATTAACTGAACAAAATCTCATTATAAATAAATTCAGTCTCTGTGATGATCATGTTGTCTCTGAGTCATTAAAATGAATTTATACTTTCTGATTAAAACATTTATATAATGTGTTTTTTATAAGGTCAAAAGAAATAGACTGGCAACCTTATTTTACTACACGCATTGTAGATGATTTTGGCACACACCTACGAGTATTCAGAAAGGCTCAACAGAAGATAACAGAGAAAGATGATCAAGCAAAAGGTAATATGTTTATTGCCTTTGAAAATTAGGACTTTAAAATCTGTTTTTCTTTTTTATTCTGCATTTCTTGAATTGTTCTTTTCTTTGTCCAGGTACAGCAGAAGATCTTGTGGATACCTTCTTTGAAGTTGAAGTTGAAATGGAGAAGGATGTTTGCCGTGATCTAGTGTGCACTTCTCCCAAAGATGAAGAAGGTTTTCTTTTCAATTTAAGTCTTTGGAGAACAGTGTGCAGAATGGTTAGAGACAAGTTAGCAGAACAACGAATAGAAGGGTAAAAGGTGAAATTATTTTTACAGGAAAGGTAGCATAGTGTAGACACTGTCACTATTCATTGTATTTTTTTTTTTAACTATTAAAAGTAGTTTCCAGATTCTTTTTTTTAAAGTCATCTTTAAAATTTGAAGATGAGATTAGAGATTACCTCTCTTTTAAATATAGCAAGCACAAACATTTATGATTGTATATTTACTTTTTATGATCTGTAGTAGATTATCTTCTCCTTGAGTTTATCATTTCTACTTCAAGAGTACACTGTTACCCTAAAATATTTTCTAAAAGAATGAGTATAATTTCAGATAAAATTTATGGAGTTGAATGGACTTGTACTTTCTTTGTCAGGGTTAGACTAGATAAGTTTTAGCTGAAGATGTCTTTTTTTAGTTTTATAGCCACTGAGAAAGAGTCAGAAAGAGTCTTTGCTACTTGACACATTTTTTGTTGTTGTTAACAGGATCGGCTGTATAATTACGTTTCCAGGAAATGTTAGCATATGAACAACTACAGAAAAGCGTTTGTAGTTGTGGAAACTGTTTTCTTTGACTTCTACAATGTGCTCAACTTTTTGTTTTCTTCTTTTATCCTTTTTTCTTCTTTCCTTTTTATATTTATTGTGCAATGCAATTTTTATTTGTCATTTCCTTAGCACTGACCTGAAATAATAACCAAATAGAAGAATAGAGTGATGTGCGTAGATTGAGCCCTCATAAATTAGTAACGTAGAAGAGCATAACTTTTTCTTTTGTTATTATCTGACAGAATAGTGGAAGTTCTTTCTTTGAAAGAAGAATTACAGGTATATTTTAAAATATGCAAGAAGCTTTTACGTATACACGGTAATTTGTAGTAGAAGTGTAGAATACACGGTACAGCTAAAACTGTTTTGGGGAAAACACTTTTATAATTGAAGTTTCTCGATGATTCAAAAATAGGTAAAACTGAGCAGAATAAAAAAATACTAGTTTGATTAATGAATAGTTACTGTTTGGAGAATAGTGAAAAAACTTTAATGAATACTACATGGACTAATTAATTATTGAAATAATAAACTTGTATAATCAGCTGCTTATTTCTGCCTTTTTGTGTTTTTTTTAATCAAGAGTAGGTGGAGATTTTATATTTTCTAATGTAACGGCCACCTTTTTCATTTCTAGGATTCCTAAGGGATCTGTGTGAGGTCTTACTATATTTATTGCTACCTCCTGGAGATTTCCAGAACAAGATCATGCGATACTTTGTCAGGGTAAGTGTAAACTCCTATTAAATAAATGTCTGAAGAAACTTAGAGTAATAATTTTCAAAATATTTGGTCTCAGGACCCTGTGAAACTCTTAAAACTCATTGAGGACCCCAAAGAGTTTTTGTTTACATGGGTTTTTGTTTACAGATTTATTTATCAATATTTACTGTATCATAAGTTAAAACTAAGAAATTTTGAAACATAAGAATGCAGAAGCACACATTCCATTAGTTAATTGATGTATCATCACACCATCATGTTCGTTTCTGAAAATAACACTGTGTGTTTGTCTCCTCCATCCCTCAGAGGTCTCTGGACAACACTTAGACAAACTCCCTTAGAGTCAGATACTGGGATTTTGGGTTATAACAAGGATGTGTTTTAGATTTTATTTAATATAGCTTTACCTATAAACTTACTGGAATGAGGCTAATTAAAATAATACTTCTGGATAGAAACTTAAAAAAACCCAGACAGTTAAGATTCTGCTTCTTATAATTAGAAAATGATTAAGTGGGATGAGAACAGTAGTTTTGGAATTTTTATGTCCTGTATGTAAACATTTGGAGTAAAATTCCAAATATGGATATAAAGGAATAATATTTTGGTTTTGGCTGCTGGTTATGATTGAGAAATGCTAGCTAGCTACAACTATTATGCTGGTTGAATGGATAAAATGAAAGCTTCTAATTTATATGAAAAGGGAAGCTTAGAATCTTTTTAGTCTATCATCCAGCAAAATAGATACTAATTGCTGAGGTGTGCTTTTATGCTTATATGTTATTATTTAAGCAATACCACACAATTTCTTAGTACCTACCTAAGTTGAGTTCAGTGTCCTTCTCAAGTAGGGTAGTGGTACTGTGAATTAGGTAGAAAATGACTGGCTTTACTAGGAAATGTCTGATAGATGATGGATTGTTAAGACCAATTATTTGGGCTAGTCAGTATCACGGGTGGTAAAATACCTGACAGGTCAATCGCCAGATTTCACAACTGCCACTGAAGGAAGATACTGGTAGTCAGTCCTAGCACTCATTCACAGAATCTTTGTCTTCCTGGTACATTAGACAGCCACTGCTAGGCAGTCTCTCAGCTACTTCCTTATGGCTGACAATCTTTTCCCTCTTGAAATTCTGTCTTTTCTTGGGTTCCATGTCATTGCTCTCTTGATTTTTCTCTTCGCTTGGTCTCTTTTTAGTCCTTTTAGATGCTTTAACTCCTCTTATATCTAACCTTTAAATACTTAAGTTCTTAATCCTAAGCCCTCTTCTTACCCATTCCTATGCCTTTAAAATCCATCCAAGTGCTAATGACTTTCAAATTTATATCTTGGTACAGACTTCACTTATGAGTCCCAGGCTACTGTGACATGCTGCCCACTGAAATCACCATTTGATTGACTTTTTAAACTTCAAATGTCCAAAATGGAAATCTTACTCTTGTTTCCATGTCCTCTCTTGCCTTTTAAGTCTTTTCTCCATCCTAGCTAATGCCATGACCATCAAGTAAATTTTTCACATCTTGAGTTCTTCCAGAGATTTGCAAGGCCATGTGTGATGTGGCCTTGTTTACCTCTCTGGCCTTTGTGCCATGCAGTCACTGTATTCCAGTGATACTGATTTCTCCAAAAGTGCCATTTTCTCCCCACCATAGGGCCATCTTATAATCTTTTTTGTCTTCTCAGAATGGTTCCCCTTATTTTCTTGGGTAAATTGTCTACATCTTTCATATCTCACCTTCTCAGAAATGCCTCCCCTGACCACCCAATCTAAACTTCCCTCATAATTCCCTATTACCATACGTAAGTAAACAGTTATTTTCCTTCATAGCATTTGCCATATTTAATATTATAACTGGGTTGTTGTGTTTATTTACTTGCTGCCTCTTTCTGCCAGTAGTACTGTGAGCCCCATAAGGACAGAGGACATATCTGTATCATCATTATGTACTTTATGGCTATCATCACACCTGGCACATAGCAGATACCCAGTCAGGAGAATTAGTTTTAGTAAGAGGAAACCTATTTGCCCTTCTTGCTGCTGTGGTGTACATGCTACTTTAGCTTCTTGAAGATTAAACTGACTTTTAGGAGATGTGAATGAAGATGTGCCTTATTACATGAGGTTATAGTTTAAATAAGTAGGATTGTTTAAAAAGCAAATATATTTTGCTATAGATTGCTCTTTTAGACCATTATTTCATTTCTTTATGTTTGAATAATTATAGGGTACTATATTCAGCAAATCAGTTTTTTCTTTTTTTCTTTCAGCTTGATGGTTGATCAGTTTCCTTTTGTTGGTAATTCAGGTTTTCCCCAAAGATGCTTTTGATCAGATTAAATAACAGATTAAAGAGTTGTTACTTATTTCCTTTATAGGGATCCTTTATATGGATTGTACAAATCACAGAACTTGACTGCAATAATTGTTATTCAGTCATGTCTGCTTTCTTTCCATTACCGTGTTTTATTTAAAGATTCATGGCCTCAGTGACTTTGTAGCTTTTAAGCCTTCATATTGGACAGCTGGCGCTTCTGTCAAAGTAGAAATTATAAGGAAAGGCTACCTATTTTGGAATGTTTAGAGCTTTCACTAGAACCTGTATAGGAATTGTTGAGTCATAGGATTACATCTTGACTAACCAGACCCTTTCATGAGGCAAATTAGAAGATCAAAGTAATTTTCTAAGACAGATTGACAGATTGCATTGACTAATAAGAATCACTAGATCTATTCAAAATTCTTTCCTGCTTTTTTTTTCTTATTTTGCAAAGAAACTTACAAAAAACTTGGTTTTATTTATGCATTTTCTTCTTACATAGTACATTTAAAAATTTGAGCATATGAGTTCACCTGGGTGGCTCAGTCAGTTGGGCGGCCGACTACAAGCTCAGGTCATGATCTCGTGGTGTGTGAGTTCGAGCCCCGCGTCAGGCTCTGTGGTGACAGCTCAGAGCCTGGAGGCTGTTTCCAATTTTGTGTCTCCCTCTTTCTCTGCCCCTTCCCTGCTTGCTCTCTCAAAAATAGCAAACATTAAAATTTGAGCATATGTGGCCAGAGACATAACTTGAAGGAATGAATTATATAAATATAATTTTTAAAATTTGGAGACTGAAGCTAATCTTGAAAGAATAAACAGTTATTTCTAAATTAAGACTGTAAGATGTCTTAAAAGATGCTTGAAAAAGTTATTGGACCTGCCCCACGTTGGGCATAGAGATGACTTTAAAAAAAAAAAAAGATGTGCCTAGCTGGCTCACTTGGTAGATTATACCACTCTAGATCTCAGGGTTGTGAGTTTGAGCCCCACTTTGGGTGTAGAGATTACATTTAAAAAATGTGAAGAAAAGAAAGGAATTATAAAACAAAGTTATTGGAACCTTCATGGATGCCTTTTGGAAATGTTAATTCATCCTTAGGTAATAGTTGTCAGAGACTTGCACAGCTTACAAAAAGTAGAATGTATATAAGATAACTCACTGAAGGAAAATAAAGTGAAGGCTACCTTTATGAACTTATTATACTGGAAAATGAACCAGATAAGTTAGAGATCTTGGTAAAAGGAATAAATAAATTGGTCCTTTAATTAGAGAAGTCAAACATCCTGTTAAACTGACATTTATTTAGCCTTTCCAAGGCTAAGAAATGGTGTTTTATAAATTTAGATATCATATGCGTAAAAGGATGAAGATTAATAATGGGTGAAAATATGATATAAATAGGATCAGCACTAAATTCTTAATTTGCTTTATTTCCATTCCTTTAATATTTATCAAATGCCTGCCATGTTTAAGACAATGACCTTGAGTAAATATTTTTGAAGATAGATAAATCAGTAGATCAACTAATAAACGTCACTTATATACAGAAGGTTCCTGGATATTTGTGGTGTTTCAGAGAAGTAGAAGATAACACAATTACATGGGGAATGATAAGTGATAAATGCCATAAATTCAGGGCATGAGTGTTATCTTAAACATGTAAGTAAAAAAGTGTTCAGCTGGAATGATCAGGGTTTAATTTGATTGGATTTCATTCTGTAGTCAAGGGCAGGATTTTAATAGGTTGCAGAGTAAACAGTTGTAAAGAATGAGAAGATACGTTCTAGAGAAAGATGAATAATTATATTACCATATTATTTTTTTATTTTCTCTTAGGAAAAATTTCAAACACAGACAAGTATAGAGAATAATGCAGTAGACATTTATGTACCAACTACCAAAATTTAACCACTGTTAATGTTTTGCTATAGTTGCTCTTTTCCTCGAAGGTAACCACTATTTTACAATTGGTGTGTATCTTTTCCTATTATCCTTCATTTTTATTCTTTTAATTAGATGTAGGAATTCATAGACACTTGGTGCCATGTTTTGCCTTCTAAAACTTGACATAAATGCTAACATACTAGAGATACCCTTCTGCTTTTTTCTACTCAACTCTAGATGTCATTGTGGAGATACAGCCAAGTTGATACAGGTAGCTTTATCTCATTTATTTTAACTGAGGTGTATTAGGTCATCTTTTTATAAGATGTGTTGATTATCAAGTTTTACATGTGTCATATCTTTCTTAAGTAACAGCATTATGTTATTTACATTATGCTATTGATTTGAGAAGTATATTAAGTTAAATTTGCTTTTTTTTTTTTTTTTTACATTTTTGGTCCAGGAAATCCTTGCACGAGGAGTTCTTCTTCCATTAATAAATCAACTCAGTGATCCTGATTATATTAATCAATATATCATATGGATGGTATGTACTTTCTAAAATTACAACTCTGTTTTTAAAGCATTTTTTTTAAAATTTAGAAATAATATCTGGGGATCAGGATGATCAAGCAATAATTTATTGAATAAATTAGGTAAAAATATATTTATAGATAATCTTTATGTTTCTGGTATTTCTGTTTGCTCATAGGTTGAATGTGCTAGACAAATTCATTGTAAGAATTTTGTTGATATGATAATCCTCTCACAATTTTGGTATTGTTACCACTTATTTAAATTTAAAAAAAGGATGTTTTCCTGACGGAGTGTATAGATTATGAGTACTTTTAAAAGCTGCTATTTGGTTTTCAAACACGGCTGTGGTCTGAACTACTTAAATATATGTACTTTATGTTTTATGCTATATAGTGGAGGAAATGGGGTAGGAAACCTGGACTGAGAATGGGAGCCTGTGTGTTTTAGGTTTGTTTCTGTAAGTTGCTTAGTGTGTATATAAGTGGCTAACTCATAGTTTTCTCATCCTGGCAGACATATCAAAGGGTTAGTGATTATTAAGTTTAGTAGTTATAATTATTTTTGTGTGATTATATATGGCTTTCCTCAGTAAATTCATGGTCAAGGAAGTATTGTAAATGGGGTGTTGCTGGGAATACTTTGATAAATACTTCTAGATCTTTGATTCATTTTCTTGAATTGGAATTTTTCCAGTAACTCAGTCTAGTTTTCGTAGGAGAGAGTTACTTTATTTATTGTTCTTTGTTTCCAGTAGCCATTATCAAACTAGCCATTATCAAACTATGGAGGTCACACAACTTGATTCTTCTTTTCCTTTATCCTACTAGGCTCTACCAAAAGCTTTAAAAATATGTATATCTGTCTAATTAAAATTTTTACAAATACGTATCCTCTGGTTAGGAATTCTACTCTGAAATTTATTCTAAAGTAGTAATAAGTTTGAAACAAAGGCCATTAATGGCCGTTGCTTATAATACTGAAAACTTGGAAGCTTTTTAAGTGTTCTACATAGAGGATTGTGTAATTATGGCATATTGACACAGTAGAATATTTTGCAGCCATTAAAAAGAATGATGATGGTAGTGTATCTTGAATATGAAAACATGTTTATATTTTTAAGTTGAAAAGGATAACTAAAAGTGATGTGTGTTTGTAGATAATGCTTTTTAAAAACAAATATGTAAATATTTATTAATGATTGTATAATTCTGATAGTGTATATACTGATTGAAATGTTAATAGAAAGGTAGGATTATGATAGTTTTAATTTTTCTCTTTTGTTTATGTATTTCATTTTATATGGAATATTGGGTATATAACAAAAAAGTAATGTTTTAAGAAATAGGAAAATACAGGTAAAAATTAAAAACATTTAAGTAATAAAATAAGGGTAAAAGGTATTAAAACATTTTATTATAACACCAGAAAATGGATGTTTTATGCTGTATAATCTTACCTGTGTTACAGAAAAGGGTGCATGTTCACCAGAATGTTATCTCTCACTCATGGGATTAGGAAATATTTTTATTCCTATTTATATTTTTCTTTAGCTTTCAATTTTTCTTTTGCTGACCTTGTATTAACTGTATAATTAATTGTATGGTGAAAACATTTTGGGGGAGAGATTTAACATATAGATAGTCTAAAAAGAATTCAAAACACCAAATTTTTACTTGTTCTTCCCACACTTGGGCTTCTACTATTGTGTATGATGCTTGTGTTTTTTTGCTATTTAATGAACAGGAATTGATCACTATTTTACTTGCAACACAATATCAGAAAATATATTTAAAAGAGAAGAGTTTATCAATAAAGGGTCTCTAGCCTACTTGTGGTCGGGTTTACAGTCTTTTGACATTATTTGTGTGGAAAACCTTGTATACATAGGTATTATAAACATTAAAATAAGCTCAGTTCTTAGTTCAGTTCATTTCTATCAACTTAGTGTACAGTTCATTTCTATTTGAAAGGAAAAGTTTAGAGCAGTTTATTATTTATTTATTTATTTTTGAGAGAGAAGGCACAAGTGAGTGAGGGCCAGAGAGAGAGAGAGACAGGGAGAGAGAAAACTCCATGAGGCAGAGAGAAAGAGAGAGAGAGGGAGAGAAGTGGGGCTCACCTGAAGCAGGGCTCAAGCTCACCTGATGGGGGATCTTGAATTCAAAAACCATGAGATCATGACCTGAGCCAAAGTCCAGTGCCTAACCACGTGAGCCACCCAGGCACCCCCAACAGCAAGCAGTTTAGTAGTAACATATTTTCTCTCTGTATAAAATGTTAGTGTTGCCCAACAGTATTTTTTTTTAAGTTTTTTAATATTTATTTTGAGAGAGGCAGAGAGGGAGAGCAAGAATCCTAAGCAGGCTCCCTGCTGTGAGCACAGAACCCTACTCAGGGCTGGAGCTCACAACCTTGAGATCATGACCTGGGCAGAAATCAAGAGTCTGAAGCTTAACTGGAAGCTTAACCCACTGAACCACCCAGGCACCCCACCCCACAGTTTTAAGTCATTTCTAAAAATAGTATGGGTGAATTTGCATTATTCATCTCTGAGTATGTATTTTTTTAATACAAACTAATTAAGGATAAGTCTTATCTTTTACTGTGGAATAGATTACTTAATTGGCTCATATTGTTATCTCTAACTAGAGCAGATGAATGGACAGCTGTTAATTTGTTTCTTAATGTATTCTTAGAAAAATCAAGACTTTAATAACCTACCTTTTTTTAATCACTCAAGTAAAATTTACATGAAGTAAAAGAAATTGCCAAGTGGTCTTACAAAGTTGTGTTCTAATTTTGCGCTTTGGTAGTACCATTTGAGAGTTTTTGTGTCTCCACTTTCTGGTCAACATTTGGCATTGTTGTTTTGTTGTGGTTAACTTGCATATCTAAATGATATTTGAGCATCTTTTCATACACTTACTGGCCAGTTTTTCCTTAGTTCTGAACTTAAACAATCACTAGTTTTTTGACCTCTTTGGAGAATGGGTAATATCTCAAGTCTGCTACCTTTTCATAGATCCCCTTATTGCTTTACTTAAATTTTATTGCAGTCACAGTGGTTAGTCACTTCATAATATCCTTGACTACTTTTTCTCCCTCTATCTTTGTTATTTGCTTGGTGCAACCACACTCTGGTTAAATTCAGCTCTACTGTCCACCCCATTCCTGTTCTTAAACAGCACGTGGCTAGAGAAAAAGACAAAATGACAGAGTTATTTATGTCATCACATTGATTCTGTGCAATTTAGGTCACAGAATGTTACTTTTCTCTTTAAAACCCTCCAGTAACTTTTCATTCCGCTCAGAGTAAAAGCCACAACACATATTGTACGCTGCCCGATGTGCCTTCCATTGCCACTAATCTCGTCTTCTACTCCTCTGCCTCTTCCCGGGACCATGAGTACAGAGGTTTTCATTTTGTTTTCTTATACGCACTGGAATAAACACTTGCTGTAAGGTTCTGCCTAGCACATGGTAGGCACTGAAGATTCCTTTTTTTCTTAATAAGTCCCCCTCGCACATATTGTTTGAACTTTTTTTATAGATCCGTGATTCTAATTGCAACTATGAGGCCTTTATGAACATTATTAAATTGAGTGACAATATTGGAGAGTTAGAAGCAGTCAGAGATAAGGCAGTAGAAGAATTACAGTATCTTCGATCTCTAGATACGGTTGGCGATGGTAAGTCATTTAAGTATGAAAATGTCTTCTTTAATCATTACTATATCTCTAAATAAAACTTTAATTTGCCTAAGTGTCATTTTATGCTATTTTTTTACCTTAACTGCATCTAAATCTTTATTATGTTAACATGTGCTAAGAATAAAAGCATTATAATTTCCTGAATGTGAGGCAATTAATACTGTAAGTCTCTAAAAATAATTGGCATGGTTTAACTTTAATTAAATAATTTCACCATAAAATTTCAGATTATTTCTCTTATTGTTTGCTCTGTTCATTGGTTATTATGTTAAAGTAAGTGCATGTTTAAAGTATTTCATAAATATTACCGATTTCTAGCTCACAATCAATTTGTTTGTTTTTAGATATCAACACTATCAAAAATCAAATAAATAGCTTATTATTTGTAAAAAAAGTATGTGACTCAAGAATACAGCGGTTACAGTCAGGCAAAGTAAGTACTTTCTAATCAATGTTTAGTTACAAATACTTTAAATTCATTTAAATATCTAGCAAATAACAAGAATTGGGATATTAACCAGTGTAGCCCTCCACAAAAGGCCTTGCAGAAAACTTTTTGGATACACTGTATTATCCTATATTAAATGAAGCTAAAGAGATTAAAAACTTCCTGAATAATGCTACAGTAATTAAAGGTTTTTTATTTATTCATCTATTCATTTGCTATTCAAAATTCAACCTTTACATAATTTTATACAGTGGGCACCATTTTAGATGGATGTAATAGACAAAATCTCTCTCTTCATTGAACTTAACATTTTAGTTGCAGAATCAAAAAATAAACCACTAAGTAAATTAATATATAATGCTAAAAAATGTACAATATGAAAAATAACAAGTAAAGCAAACTAGAGGGATAGAGAATGTATAACACTGTTTTAGATAGATGCTGACTGATTTGGTGACATGTGAGCATAGAGAAATCTGATAGATTAATGAGAAAGTCCTGAGAATTTTTGTCTTTTATTGATCTTTCAGGCAAAGGTAAAAGCATATACAAAGGTCCTGAGATAGGAAAGTGTTTGCTGAGTTAGAGCAGGTCAGTATGGCTGGTATAGAATGAATGAGAAGGGATTATATTAGGAATGAAACTGGAGAGGAACCTTGGGAGTTAGATCATATATAGTTTTATCTGCCATGCAAAATTATTTCAAAATTCTAATTATGACGGGAACCCATTGGAGATTTGTTCTGGCGACTGACATGATCTGACTTACGAGTTAAAATGACTACTTTGACTCTTGGTGATGATTAGATTGTGGAATTGCGGAGGACAAGAATGGAGACTGACAGATCATTTAGGAGACTACTGCTTTAGTCAAGTAAGAGATGTCTACAGAGGTTGTGAGAGGTAATTGAAGACTGGATATAGTACTGACAGATTTACTAAGAGATTAAATATGGAGTGAGAGAAAAAAAAGGACTCAAGGAGGATTCCTAGAATTTTTGGCCTGAGCAACTGCATGAAAAATGTTGCTATTTACATTTATAAAATGGATAATACAGGGAAGAGGAGTTTTGGCAGAGAGAATTAAATTTTCATGTTTTAGTTTGAGATCCCTGTTAAACAGTCAAGTCAACCCACTAATTGGTAAACTTTGTAGTTCAAGGGAACGGTCAGTGATGGCCTAAACTTTGAGGATCCTCAGGATTATTAGACAGTTATTTAAAGTTGAGACTGGATGGATGAGGTTTCTTACAAGAGTGAAGGTGAGTAAGAAGATACCAAAGACTTAGTTCAGTGGCACTATAGTTACTAGAGTTTAAGACAGAGTGGAAGATCTAGCTAAAGAAACAGCTAAGTCGCTGATGAAATTAAAGGAAAACCTGGGAGTGTGATATTCCAGAAGCCAAGCATAGAAAGTTTTTAAAGAAGTGAGAGATCACATATTTCAAAGGCTGCTAATAAGTTGAGTAAGATGAAGACTCAGAATTGGCCATTAGATTTGCCACCAGGGGAATATTGGTGATCTGATAATAGCATTTTGGAGTAGTGGAGAGAAACCCTAAGTGAAACCAGTCCAGGAGAAAATGGGAAAAGATGAATTAGAAATAGTGATTATAGGCAGCTGTTTGGAGGAGTTTTGCCCTGCAGACGAGCAGAGAAATGGGGCTTTAAAACAGAAAAAAAGCAGTTTTTAGTACTTTTAGTTTTTAGTGTAGTCAGGGTTTTTTTGGCTGATTTTCTATTTTGGAAATTTATTGTGACTCTCTGGGCATGTAATTTTGCAGTGTATTTAAATTTATTAAGGAACAGAAGACTAATTTTTGTAAATCTTGGTTTAGTTTGCTGGATTAATTATAACTGACCTTACTTGAGGCCACATTTGTCGTATACCTGAGTATATGTGTATGTATGACTGTTCTAGTTAAGTGTTATTTTAAAATTATATACCCATGCAAATTCAGAATGGAAGAATGGTATGATTTCACTTATGGTTAGTTTACCTTATCTAGACCTTAGAGTTAGTGATCCTTCATCATCATTATTTAAAGTCCATTTGTTGGGACACCTTTTGATAGTAAATCCTTTTAAAATTTAGATGTCTTGTTTGAAGCTCGTCATTTCTATTTTGAATATCAAGCTTCACCTTTTTAGTAGTTCAGATCATACGGTAGTTTTTCTTTGAAAGAAAAATCAGAATCCCCACAGAGGTGAAGTTTTTTAACCATACTACCCATCTTGAAGTCTTAGAAGGCCCTTTATCTTTTTTATTACTAATAAGGTTGCAGTGAATACTCTTCTGCATCCCTTATCTGTGGAGCTGCATCTGGGAAGGATAAAAAGGGATAAATTTGAAGAAAGAAGATTTAGATAGGAGAAATCATATGCTGGCATTGGGTTAACTTTACGCCAAACGTTTTAAGTCACTTATCTGTTTATTATACAGTATTTAAAGAAATTTTTTTTGCATTAAATTTTGTTCTGTATTTTATTTTATTTTATTTTATTTTATTTTATTTTATTTTATTTTATTTTGTTTTATTTGTTTTATTTATTTTAATTTTTTTAATTTACTTCCAAGTTAGCATATAGTGCAACAGTTATTTCAGGAATAGATTCCTTAATGCCCCTTTTCCATTTAGCCCATCCCCCTCCCACAACCCCCAGTAACCCTCTGTTTGTTCTCCATATTGAAGAGTCTCTTATGTTTTGTCCCCTCCCTATTTTTATATTATTTTTGCTTCCCTTCCTTGTGTTCATCTGTTCTGTGCCTTAAATTCCTCATATGAGTGAAGTCATATATTTGTCTTTCTCTGACTGACTAATTTTGCTTAGGATAATACCCTCTAGTTCCATCCACATAGTTGCAGATGGCAAGATTTCATTCTTTTTGATTGCCAAGTAATACTCCATTGTGTGTGTGTGTGTGTGTGTGTGTGTGTGTGTGTGTGTGTATGTGTGTATTCTTTTTTTTTTTTTTTTTTTTTTTTTTTGCATGTTGAGTTTGATAAGTTCTTTATATATTTTGGATACTAACCTTTTATCTGATATGTCTTTTGCAAATGTCTTCTCCCATTCTGTCGGTTGCCTTTTAGTGTTGCTGATTGTTTCTTTTGCTGTGCAGAAGCTTTTTATTTTGATGAGGTTCCAGTAGTTCATTTTTGCTTTTGTTTCCCTTGCCTCTGGAGCCATGTTGATTAAGAAGTTGCTGTGGCCAAGATCAAAGAGGTTTTTGCCTGCTTTCTTCTTGAGGATTTTGATGGCTTCCTATCTTACATTTAGGTCTTTCATCCATTTTGAGTTTGTTTATATGAAGGGAGATACTAAATACAGAGGACATTTTCCCTCCTTTTTTCAAGTTATCTTCTTTCTCCTTTATGTACTACCTATATCTAATTTAGTATCCACCCCTACTTAAGGCAGCCTAACTTTCAGAAAAACCTTACTGTCTTTCTTTTTTAAAAAGATGGTTATGAGGGATGGATTTAGGAATACAGACAAACTGATACTTCACTGAAACATCATGGATTTTATGGGAAAAGCTGCAGGCTTTGAAAACAGTCTTTCTTGCCAGCTCTGTGATCATAGGCAGCATTTCTGATCTTAAGCTTTCTTCTCCAGTAAGTAGGATTGGCATTATTTATCCAATAGGATTGTTGTGGATAATAAAGTAATGTGTATAATGTACCTAGCACTGTGCTTGACATATAGATTCTCTAAATTTTGAACCTATGTTTGTTTTATTTTTTTATTTTTCATTTTTTTCTGTGTGTAGGTAGTTATCTTACTGTGTTACTTTGAAAAATGAATATAATTTACTATTTAGGTAGTGTGAGAAGAACGTTTTATATAAAGACTGTAGAGTTTTTGCTCTGTGAGAAGCAAAATGACTCTGAATATTTTCTGTTTTCTCATTGGATAGACCTCAATCTATACTTGAGAATGTTGGTATTTATTTATTATTGCACATCGTGGGTATTCCATACATCCCTTTAGCCCCTAAAATATTTGTTTTCATTTGAAATATGTGTAGAGATAGAGAATATTTGAAATTCCAATAATTTAGAATTATTTTGTATTGAAATAAATGGATGCTTATCACACTTTTAATGCGTATTCACTAAACAACTTAAAATAACTAGGAAATTCTCCAGGCTTTTACTGTTTTGAGAACCTAAATGAATGAGAAGGAAAAAACACTTTATTCCATTTTAGTGTAATGTTTTTATATCTATGTAATGATCTTTAACCTAGTGAGTGAATAGATAAAATATTAACCTATATTTACTTTTATTTGTAGGAAATAAATACTGTGAAACTGGCAGCAAACTTTGGGAAACTTTGCACAGTCCCTTTGGACAGCATTCTTGTAGACAATGTTGCACTACAGTTTTTTATGGGTAGGTAAATCCACCTTAGGAAAATAATAATAGCCCTTGAAATTTTTAGTTAAGTTTATTTTTTATTTTGAGAGAGAGAGTGAGAGCGAGCATGAGTGGGGGAGGGGCAGGGAGAGAGAGGAAGAGAGAGAGAATCCTAAGCAGGCTCCACACTGTCAGCATGGACCCCAGTGTGGGACTCTAACCCACGAACTGTGAGATCATGACCTGAGCTAAAATCAAGAGTCAAACACTTTACTGATTGAGCCACCTGGGTGCCCCACCCCTTGAAATTTTTAATAATTGTAAAGATTACTAAAATTTAAATATCTGAAATTAAGCATGCCAGTTATGTCTTTCCTCCACTCTTCATTTTCTGAAATAGTCCTCTTCTTTGGAAATCATCGAGGTGGAGATTTATTTTGTTTTGAAGGAACGAAATGCTTTGCATAACTCAAATGTGTGTTTGTTAAATTACTTTTAAAATAAACCCTAGGAGGGGCGCCCGGGTAGCTCATTTGGGTAAGCATCCGACTCTCGATCTCAGCTCAGGTCTTGATCTTAGGGTCATGAGTTCAAGTCTCACATGGGCTCCATGCTGAGTGTGCAGCCTACTTAAAAGAAACACTCAGTGGTGTTTAAAAATAAACTCTAGGAGATTCTACTATGAATTTAAATTAATTAATTTATTTTGAGAAAGAAAGAGAGTGAGCAGGAGAGGGAGAGAGAAAATCCCAAGCAAGTTCTGCACAGTCAACACAGAGCCCGACATGGGGCTCGAGCTCATGAACTGTTAAGATCATGACCTGACCCGAAATCAGGCGTTGGACACTTAACTGACTAAGCCACCCAGGTGCCCCTAAATTGTTTGGGAAAGAGTACTTTATCAGCAGTACACAGTGCTGATAAGTTATTTGTATCTTTCAGTGCATGAATGGGAAAGGGGTTTTTTATATCATTTTAATAAATATAAATATTTAGTAATTTTGATAATATAGTTGATCCTTGAACAACACAAATTTGAGCTCTGCAGATTCACTTTACTTGGATTTTATCCAATAAATACAGTACAGTAATACAAATGTGTTTTTCTAATGACTTGTAATATTTCCTTCTCTAGCTTACTTTATAGTAAGAATACAGCATATGATATATTTAACATACAAAATGTTATATGTGTTAATTAACTGTTTATATTAATGGTAAGGCTTCCAGTCAAGAGTGGACTACTAGTAGTTATGGTTTGGGGGGAGTCTAAAGTTACACATGGATTTTTGACTGCATGGTGAGTCAGTGCCCCTAACCTCTGCATTGTTCAGGGGTCAACTATACATCAAAATTGCTTTTATCTGGAGGACATTTTCATTAAACTTCCCTGATTCTTCATTTTCATGACCAAAAACATAAATACATGGCTTGTTGAAGATACTAATCCTTATTTTTTAAATTTGTGGAAATATTAATATTATAATAATCTTTATTGAGAACAGAAGCTGAATATTGAAATAATTTATTTCTGATGAAGCCTTCTGTGCAATTATATCCCCTAGAAATTTTATCATGAAAAATGAAATTTAAAAAAAAAATATGCTTCAGTTTGTGCTTTTTACATAACTGTGGTCTTTTTAGCTTAACAATTTGTGATGTAAGTATTCTTTACCTCAAGCATTTGCCTAACAGTTTGAAAATATAGGGTTTTAAGTATTTGAAACTTTAATCCTTCTTAACTTGTTATATGGTTACATGCACCCAAAAACATGTGACATGAATAACTACATTGTTATGGATTTTGTTTGTTAGATTACATGCAGCAAACTGGAGGTCAAGCACACCTCTTCTTCTGGATGACAGTGGAAGGATACCGAGTTACAGCCCAACAGCAACTAGAAGTTTTATTAAGTCGTCAGAAGGATGGAAAACATCAAACTAACCAAACCAAAGGTCTTCTAAGAGCAGCTGCTGTTGGAATATATGAACAGTATTTATCAGAAAAGGTGGGGATATATTTTTGTTACTGTTTTCTTAACTTCTTTGGTAGCATCTTTAGTAATAATTTTTGTAATATAAATGAATATTCATTACTTATACTAGGCACTGCTGCTTGGAAACAGTGTCTTATTTAAATCTGATAACAGTCTTATTGTATATTATTATCTTCATTTTATAGGTAAAGAAACTCAAGTTTAGAAAATTGAATTAACTTTGCCAAGGTCACGCAGATACTAATGATAGAATCAAGATTAGGGCACACACTCTAGATTCAAGGACACAAAAGATTGAAAGTAAAAGAATGGAAAAAGATAAACCATGCAAGCAGCAACTAAAACAGAGCTGGAGCGGCTATACTAATATTAGACAATAGATTTTAAGACGAAATTTGTTATTAGAGAAAAGAGGAACATTTTATAATGCTAAAAGGGTCAGTTGATCAAAATGATAAAATAATTATAAACAAAACAGCAAAACCTCCACAGACACATAGAACGAAACCTGATAGAATTGAAGGGAGAAATAGACAATTTAACAGTAATAGTTGAAGACTTCAATACCCACTCGATAATTGACAGAATGATTAGAAAGAAAATGACCAAATGGGAAAAAAAAAATGGCCAAAATTATACAAGAATCGAAGAACACTGTAAACCAATTAGATCTAACACATCTGTAGAATACTTGCACTAACAACAGCAGAATACCCACTATTTTCAAGCTCTTGTGGAACATTGTCTAGGGTAGAGAGACTTTTTACTAGGCCATAAAACAACTCTGAATTTAAAAGGATGAAATTAGGGGCACCTGGGGAGCTCACTTGATTGAGTGCCTGGCTCTTGATTTTGACTCAGGTAATGACCTCACTGTTTGGGGAATTGAGCTCCATGTCAGCCTCTGTAGTAACAGCGCAGAGCCTGCTTGGGTTCTCTTCTTCCCTCCCTGTCTGCCCCTTTCCTGCTTGTGCGCTCTCTCTCTCTCTCAAAAATAAGTAAAGAAACATTAAAAAATGTATTGAAACCATAGAAAGAATGTCTATTTATCGTAGTACAATTAATTAGAAATTAACAAAGGAATTTTGAGAAATTATAAATATTTAAAAATTAACACATTTCTAAGTAGTCTCTAGGTCATAAGGAAATCAGAAGGAAATTAGAAGGTATTTTGAATTGAATGAAAATGAGAACACAATGTATCACAATTTATGGGATGCAATTACAGCAGTGCTTAGAGGGAAATTTGTAGCTTTAAATGCCTAGTTAGAAAGAAGAAAGATCTCAAAATGACAATTTATATTTTCACCTTAAACCAGAAGAAGAAAAGCAAAATAAATTCAAGGTAAACTGAAGGAAGGAAGCAGTAAAGATCAGAATAGACATGAGTGAAATGAAAAACAGAAAAACAGTAATGAAAACAATAAAACCAAGAAGTGTTTCTTTGAAAGAGAAATAAAATTGAAAAACTTTAGCAGGATTGGCCAAGAAAGAAAGTCACAGATACCAAAATCATGAGGCATCATTACCAACCATATAGAAATCAAAAAGACCATAAGCTAATATTATAAACAACTTTATCACAACAAACTAGACACCTTAGGTGACATGGGCAAATGCTTTCAAAGACACAGATTGCCAAACTGTCATTCTGATAACAAAGTCAGACAAAGACCTCACTCAGGAGACTATCGACCAATATCCCATTAATATGTCATTAATATGTCATTAATATGGACACAGCAATCCTTGAGATTTCTCACACTCCAGTACTTGTAATGGCTATGCTATAATACCTTTTAATTTATACTTAAGTAGCACAAAAGTTGGATTTGAATTTAAGTGTGAATTTTGTTTGAAACCTGCTCATTCGTCCATTTGCTTATATTTTTGCCTTATGAAATATACGTAACAGAGTGCACATTTTAAAGAATAATACTATAACAGACACCTTTATACACCCCATTTAGCTGAAGAAATAAAACATTTACTATGCTTTTGAAGATCCTTAATATATTCTTCACCTGTCTTCACCTATCATGTTTACCGGTTTCTTTAATTCCTGATGAAATCAGTTTCTTGTAATTTTTCACTTGCTTTTCCCTACCATTTTAATATACATGTGTGTTCTAAAGCACACATTGCTTATACACTGCTTTCTTTCTTTCTTTCTTTCTTTCTTTCTTTCTTTCTTTCTTTCTTTCTTTCTTTCTTTCTTTCTTTCGAGAGAGAAAGCGTGAGCAGGGGAGGGGCGAGGAAAGAAAGGGGGAGAGAGACTCCCTGCTCAGAACCCAATGCAGAGCTCAATGGACAAACCATGAGATCATGGTCTGAGCTGAAATCAAGGAGTCAGAGTCGGACATTTAACCGACTGAGCCACCCAGGTGCCCCCTTAGCTTTGTTTCTGGCCTTTATATAAATGGTCTGATACTATATGCATTGTTTTATTCTCATTATTATATTGATATTTATACATTTTGATTCATGCAAGTATAGTTCATTTTCACTGAAGTATTTTATCATACACATATACAAGACTTTATTTACCTTCAGTGATATTTATGAACAATTTGGTTTGTTTTCCATTTCTTTTCTCTCATACTTTTGCTCTGAATATTGCTGTTCATGTTTTCTTATTGCACACATTCAAGAGTTTTCTATTTAAAAACACAGCTTTAAGGTATATATCAAAGTCTTTCTATGTTAGTTTTTAAAGCAGGTTGTAGTCATTTCTTTTTTATGTAATCCAGTGTGGGGATTATAGTTAATACTGGATAAATAAAAAATTAATAATTATTTAAGCTAATTTCTTTCAGCATTTTAAAGATAGCATTTCATTGTTTTCTGGCTTTTATGTTTCTACTGAGAAATCAACTATGAGTTTAATTGTTATTCTTTGAAGGTCATCTCTTTTTAAAGCATTGAAAGACCTCCTGAGTCTTGGGAAACCTTTCCCCAGGACACAGCAAGTCCCACATTTTAGCATTGGATGGAGAAGATTGACAAAAATTCAAAACCTCAATGTGATGCCAGAAATTCAGGGCTGAAGGCAACATGTTAGTGTCAAATGACTATGGTGTGGATTATTCACAGTCATCGTTGTCTTTTTTCCTTAGCTTATAATATTGGCAGCCATTATTTGCTCTTCACAGTAATGGACTCTATTGTCTATACTGCATCTACAATTTAAGTGATTTGTTATCCTGGATATTCGCAGTCTGTCTTTTACTTTTCCTGTCATGTGTTTTGTATCGTGATAGGACTTTTTAATTTTTAAATTTCTTGAGTGTTTATTTATTATTGAGAGACAGAGACAGAGCATGAGCAGGGGAGGGGCAGAGAGAGAGGGAGACACAGAATCCGAAGCAGGCTCTAGGCTCTGAGCTGTCAGCACAGAGCCCGACGTGGGGCTCGAACTCACAAACCGTGAAATCATGACTTGAGCCCAAGTCGGATGCTTAACCAACTGAGCCACCCAGGTGTCCCAGGACTTTTTAATTTTTAACATTATGAATATTAAAACCATGTTTTGTAAAAGTTAAGACATGAAAATGAGGATAATTACAGTACCAACATCAGCATGACCTAGACAGTGCCAGAAAAGAAGACTAAATGACTATGTCGTTTTAATGACAAAGAGAAGGAGCCTTAAACCTGGATTAGGGAGAGTAACCAAAATAAAGCATACTATATGATGTATAAAAAATGTTTTGAGATTGGTCTTGGTGGAGAAGGGGATATAAAAGCAAATATTGAAACTGAATATTGCAAATAATTTTAAATTAATAAAAAGTTTTTGCTTTTGTTTTTTGTTTTTTTCCATCTCCCCAAAAGACCCCAGTGATCAGTTAAAACTAGTGAGTATTAAGTGAATTAGCTTGGGCACAGTGTACAAATGAACACACATTAGCCTATCTGTCCCTTGCTTGCTTTGTAAAAGTAGAGTTACTTTTAAACTGAATAGTGTTACATTTCATGATTCAGAAGTTTCAGCTGAAATATCCTGTGGGTAAACAAGAGAGAAAGTTTTGATAACGTGTTTGGCCCTTTCAAGTTTAGAACTTATTCTGGCAGTTCTTAACCAGCAGTCATGCTTTTGGTAGTGTATTGTGTTACATCAAATTGTGGCAAGAAGGGTATATTTCCCATAGCTACTAGGTTCTTTGATGTGAAGAAATGGGGAGTTTTAGATAATCTTGATGTTTAACATTTTAATAAATTGCAGAAAACATAAAAGAAACTTTGCTTTTATATAAATACATATTTATCAGACAGTGCAAATGTAAATTTTGACAAATTTCTTTCAGCCTATAAACTTCTTACCAAAGAAAATGAAAAGATCTTACCTGCTAAATATGTATTCCTTCTATACAATACTGCTAAAATGGGGTACCATTTGCTTACCTGTGATACCGAGGTTTTCATAAAAGTTTTTTGGTCAATTTTTAGTTTCTTCAAAACATTCATAAACACTTAATGAGATTTTGGACATTATAAAAGTGTCAGAAAATAAGCATTTTAGACATTTGCTTCAACATGGCTATGGCTATCGTTGCCAGCCATAGAAAACATGCTAAAATATTGATAGCAGTAAAATCATGTTTTCAAAGAAGGGGAGAAGAATAATGTCTTCTAATTTGGAAATACATAAAAAAATAAATATGGTGGAAAGAATTATGGTAAACAAATATTTTTATTTTTATTTATTTTTTTGGTAAACAGAAATTTATATGCCTTTTTCTCCAGAACTGTTGAATGATCTTTGAAGAGGCTAAGAGGAACCTTGAGAAGGATGGTTTGACCTAAGTTGTTTTTGTGTGGGTTATAGAAAAACTCAGTGAACAAAATGGCTAGTGTTTCTGTTTGTTTGTTTGAGATGAGACTATTGAGGACTCAAAAAATATCACCAGAAAGGGACAGCCAGCTTTAATAGGATTTTCTGTTTCTTTACTAGAACTATAATTTGTTTGGAATTCACCTTCACTCTCACAAGTTTAAATGATCTGTGTGTTTTAAAACCATTTTTCTTGAGGAAGAGAAGTTTAACTTTTAATGACATGCATTATGCTTTGAAATGTTTAAAATGGGCATTTTAGACATAAAGTCTATATGGTAAATTCTTAGATACACTGGGCCTATAGGTCTAAAAACCTGCTGCTGCTTTTAGTAAGGAAAGTCTTAGTATTCTGTGCCAAAATGGTTTTATTGAAAGGGTATTTATTTATTTATTTATTTATTTAAAAAAAAATTTTTTTTAACGTTTATTTTTGAGACAGAGAGAGACAGAGCATGAACGGGGGAGGGTCAGAGAGAGGGAGACACAGAATCTGAAACAGGCTCCAGGCTCTGAGCTGTCAGCACAGAGCCCGACGCGTGGCTCGAACTCACGGACCGCGAGATCATGACCTGAGCCGAAATCGGCCGCTTAACCGACTGAGCCACCCAGGCACCCCGAAAGGGTATTTATTTAACTTGATGTCATCACATTGGACTGATAAGGGAAATAAGTGTGATGTAGACTTAAGAACAGAGGTAAAAGTCAAGGTGAATTTTGTATTTGGTTGTATTCAGTTATACCCCCTGGTTTAAGAAAAAAAAAAAAAAGTCCTAAAGTCTGCAGGCAGATTAGAGAAGTATTGTTAAAAAAGGAAACATAAAAAGTAAAAATATCTTCATCAGATCATGGAATAAAAAGAAAAGTAATTTTTTTAAGTTAAATATAGATAATACCTGTTTAGTCTTATTATATTTATAATCTTTTTAAAAGTCTTCTATTCACTTTAATAATACACAATAATAAAGCCTGCAATATTTATTATATAATGAAGAGCTTAAAAGTTAAATTGTGTATCAGAAAATAGAACCTAAATAGTTAGGTTTTTCTTAAACATTATTTGTTGAATTAGTCCTATTAATTACTAATTGACACTATTAAGTAGTCTTCTTGTTTAAATAATCACATTTGTGTAGTGGAAAAGTGCAGAACACACATTAATACATAATTCTGAAAAAACACATTTTTGTATTTTTATGTTAAATAGTAAAAAATGTATATAAATATTTTTTCTATGTTGATTCTTTGAGATCTGGTTAGTTGTGTCCTGTGATAACTCTTTAAAAACGTTGGTCACCCTATACCAAAGATGAGGCTTAATTCAGTTCTGTATATTTGAGATTATAGGAAAAAGTAAGCTAAATGTGAAATGTTGTAATTTTCAAATTTGCATCTTCTTATTTCCTAGAAACTGATTTAGTCATCTTAGAGGGCAAAAAAAGGACAAAACTAGCTAACATCAGTTCCTCTCTAATATTTTTTTACAGACTTGAAGTTGTTTAGTTTTTTTGTTGTTTCAGGGGAAAACATACACACACCACCACACCACATCCTCTCATACACAGTCAACAAATAAGCACCCTCCCCTTCCTCCTCCAAAAAGCTCCAACCACCCTGCACCACCTACTTGGGTTTACTAGTTATAATGTTGAATTAACAAGGGAACATTAGAAGTTGTATAGTCCTTTTCCTATACTTTTATACTCTGTTGTTTACTTATTTGTAAACCTTTCTCTTTTTCTGTATTCATTCTTTTCTTTAGATAATTATGTTGGATAGTATAAAGAAATTATTTGAACAATGCATTCTTGTTCTAGTTTTTTAAAAGTTAACATCCTTATCACTCATTTATTCTTCAGAGGCTTCAGAACTAAAAATTCAAGTTGACATGCCAAAGAAGACCATATTTCTAGTTTTTCAGCATTTTTTTCTTTCAATAAAGAAATTTTTCACATTGAACATCAGATTTTATATTTCTGTGGTATATCTGTCATATTATGCACTTTAAAATGAAAGTCGTTGAAAGAAATTAACTTTTCATATTTTTGCCCTCCCATATCACACTGGGATTTTGCTACAGCGATATAAAGCCAAATTTAGGAAAAGGATAGTCTCTCTTAAAGGCAACTTAAAAGGACTATTTCTAGTGTTAAATGACAAGTAAAAAATGTCTTATTGTTTTGGCAGTCATTAAATAGACATCCAGGGCTACTGGATGTTAAGCACTAATTCCTAATGACAGTGTTTCTTATGTGCTACGCACTGGGATTGTATGCCTTAGATAAATCTCTCATGGTTACATAATAATTGTAGGTGGTATTATATCCATTTTGCATATTGTGGAAATTAAGCCTATTGAGAGGGAACTTACTTACTCAGCAAATGCCAGGATTTAATTCCATGTTTGTCTCCCATTCTGTATTACATTATGACAAGAAGGTTTGGTTCTTATTTCAGCCTTATTAAACATCACAGTGTTGTTTACAAACCAAGGATTTTTTGCCAATTACTTTCAATAATATAATTCCACTATGTAATTCTTCTATAAAGAATAAACTTGTATTTAGAAACGCAAAATGTCATTACTACTATTATTTTTCTCTGTTTGTTAGGCATCTCCAAGAGTTACTGTTGATGATTATTTGGTAGCAAAATTAGCAGATACTTTGAATCATGAAGATCCAACCCCTGAAATCTTTGATGACATTCAAAGGAAGGTATATGTTGAATTTATCATTCTTTCTTATGAAAAATATGTATTTCCTTGTACATGTAATTCAGTTTTTCTAAGGTTATTGAAACATAAAAGTATAAATAACTAAAAAGGTGAGTAATGGAACCCAGATTTCTCAGTTACAAAAAGGATAGGCCAGTTTGTTCATTTAATTGACAAGTGAGGAAAATCCTTATGTTGGGTTGGTATTTAAATCTAAAGGGCCAGATATATAGTCTTAGACTTTCACGAGTTGATGATATGTCAGTAACCTGACGTAATGTATTTTACTGTGATCCTGGAGCCTTTATGTGGGCTTGTTTCTTAGAATATAGTACTTCCTAGAACACTATATATAACCTGTCATGTGACTTGTGTTGCTGTAGGACCATTTTCAATGCAGTTTAGGTATTGGAGGGTCCATTAGTTGTGAAATTAGTTTGAGAAATCATTATTTGTGATATAGGCTTATTGCTGATATAAATACGGAATCTGATTCTTTATAGCAAGACCTCTGTCTAGCTTTTGGTGAAATCTTATTAGTGAAAATTAGTATATTATCTGTATTAATGGTGGAATATCTTAATTTATTTCAATAAGGTTTATGAATTGATGCTACGAGATGAAAGATTTTATCCTTCCTTCAGACAGAATGCACTTTATGTGCGCATGTTAGCCGAGCTGGATATGTTAAAAGATCCTAGTTTCAGAGGATCAGATGATGGTGATGGAGGTAAGGTGACACACATTGCACATGTGTGTGTGTTTGTGTGTGTGTGTGTGTACACATAACGTATTCCTACATATATTCTGTTGTCAAAACATGATCTTTAAAACAAGATAAAAAATACCTTGAAGCCCAATTATAAATTATATTTAAAATTCTATAAATGAATGACAAAGTTTAGTTACCTCACTAAATCAAAATGTTGAAAATTTAATAACAGTTTAGAACATAGCTATAAAAGCCTTGGAGTCTTAAAGAATGTTTTCTTGAATTGTATCACCCAGATATTTTTTATGATAGTTTCCCTTTTGCTAATAACTAATAGTATTCATGATTAACAGGATTATTGAGAGGATTAAATGAGATAACAAGTAGTGATCCTGAGAGTGTACCATAATCCAAAGAGCATTGTTTTAAAAAAACAGGTTTTTTTTCCCTTGAATTATACCCTGCACAGTATAAGCTGGAAGAAGCTACAAAAGTCATTTGTTTCAACATTGAATTTTTTCAGATGAGGCTATTACCTCTATGGCATAATGAGGAAAGCAGATTTTGAGAATCAGAATATTTAGATTTTACTCCTGTTCTGCTACTTAGTACCTCTGTGATGTTGGCCAAATACTTAATTTCTTCAAGCCTCATTTTTCTTAGTTGTAAATCTAGGATAAAATTTTTGCCGTATCTTCAGAGTTATTTTGATATCATTTGTCGGATTTAAGGGAAATTATGTATATGAGAATGATTTATAGACTCAAACACAAATACCAGTTTTTATCAGTAGTATATAAGCTGTTATTTAAAAATAGTGGGAGACGCAGCCCTTAGAGCACAAGTCTCCATATTGTGAGGCCTAGTGGCCATTTTACTTGTGATCCAATTCATTAGTACTTATTAAACTAATTAAATATATAAGGTTTGATTTATTTCAATAAGGTTTGAAATAGACATTGCTTGTCTATATAAGCAATGAAAATAAAAAGTAAATGGGAAAGATTTGACAAAGTAATTATTTTAAGAGAATGCTTTAATTTTAATCATTTATTTATGAATAGGTTTTAAGGGCTGGACCACTGGGGTTGGAGATACAGTAGATCTCTTAGGTAGTAAGCACTGCTTTAAAAAGTATCTCCATTATAAAAGGTTCTTAGCCTTCCTTCTCCTCTGTCTCCCCTTCCCCACTCCCTGGTCTACATTAATAAGGTATTACTTTTTAAATAATCTAAGAAACCCAGTTAGAGAAGTTTGCATTTGAGTTTTGTTAACTTTTATATTGGTTGTTGGTCTAGTATTGTGGGAGTTTTAGTTAATACTCTTTCTGGTTTTATTTCTAAAACTGGAATAATATTCCATTAACTGGATTTGGTTGCATAATTAAGGAACTTTTTGTTTTTGTTTTTGTTTTTTTTTTGAAGAGTACTTCTGTAGGAGCTAACCTCAACTTTAGTTTATCTGTACTTACTGTGTCTGTTGAAAAATCTTTTACAAAGCTGCTGTGAATTTGCAAGTAGCAGCGCTATTTCCAGAAAGGACTATTAGAATTTTTTTTATCTATTATAATTCCATCTACTTTAGAAATTTCTTAGTTTTGTGAAGTGGATTTGCTATATGACCCAGAATGAAAGAAGATATGTTGAATCATAATCAGCTAATTGTATGAGCTTCTAAATGATATATAATTTAAAATGGCGATAGTAGCAATATATCCTGTGGGAGTAGTTTTTGATCCTATAGTGTAAGAACTTTTCCAAAGTCTTGTAAATTCACTTGTAGCTTTTATTCATAATCTCTTCAGTGCTAGAAACCATACCTTAACTTAAAACTGTATATGAATTTTACTTTACCATACATTAATTTGTATTTTTAACAGTGGTGCATCTTAATGGATAACTTTGCGTGTTCAGATATAGAATAAAAAACTGAGGGGAAAGACATTAATTTTAATAATGTATGATTGACTTAGCTCTATAACATTACTGTTTAAAAATAATTTTAGTTGCTTTTTAATTAAATGGCATTGTATATGAAGTTTTATATTATCTTGTTTTATTAGTGAGATATTTAGGAACCTAGGGTTGCAATGTTTTTGAGCCAAATCTACCAAGAATAAGTGGAAATAATAGCTATATTAATAATCTATTTATTCTTCACAGGAAAGAAAAGTTTTATTTGTAATATGTCTTAATCCAGTAAAAACTAACAAAATACTTGAGACCTTTCTTAATGGACTTCACTCTGCAGTGTTTTCCTCATATTTACCCTGTATCAGACAACTTCATATGATAATGGGAAAATAAAATATTTAATAATTGTTTTCCTATACATGAATACCTTTTTTTTGGTATATGTTTTAGATGGGGCAACTTAGGTACATAAATATTTTCACTGAAATACCTGGCTTGGAAAACCATGAGGCTTAAGGAAACAGGTGTTTGGGAGTACCGTACCACAGTTTTCTGTGCTCTTTTGTTAATAAGTCTTTGCTTTGGTGACTTTCATTCTTAGCGTTTTAACCTTAGATAAAACAACTCTTTCCAAAATGTTATTAATGTATACTAAGTTGAATTTCCCCTTCCACAGAATCTTTTAATGGGTCTCCTACAGGAAGCATAAATTTGGTAAGTACTCTTAGGGTGCCTTAATTATTAAAGTGGCTTGAAAATATTATAAAAAGTGAGCCATAACATACATAAATAAATGATATATTAGAAGCTGTCAGATCATGCTTTAATATTTTAAGAAGTTACTTGCTTTAAAAGAAATGTTAAATTCACATATAAGAGCCTCTGAAATTTATTTATTTTCACTTATAAGAGTGTGCTTAAGTCACACCTGCATAATTCAGTTGTATTTGATAAAAAATTGATTTAATATTTTCATTCCCAGTATTTAGTATTTTGAAGTGACTTTGAATAGTGGTGTTTTGAATAGTAAACTTGTGACATATAAACGTGTACATTGAAATTTGCTCTTTTTGTGTGTAGAAGAGAAATATAAAATTAGTTAGGATATCTGAAAAATTCCAGGTATTTCTTATAGTGTACACTGTAACAAATTCAGGTTTTTGTATATATATAAAAAAAGCTTAAAGCCTTATAGTAAATTAACCAACTTTATCTTATGATTACAGGTTTAAGAATGACATATTTTTAAAATATAAGCTGTCATTGGAATTTTATACATTCATAGTAAAGTGTGAAATAATGAACATTTCAGTTCTTTTATATATCCATCCTTGGCATGAATAACTTCATAAAATGTTGCTAGGAAGAAATATCTTCTATGAAAGTTTCAGTGCAATGTTTAAGGGGGGCGGGGGTTAGGGAGAGATTGTTTCCTTTGTTTTTCATTCTAGCTACACTACTTTCATACGTTTTGTAATAGCTAAATGGTCTAGAGGTCCATTATCTTATGTTGTCTTCTGTATTACTACATTTATTTCAAAAATGACCATATTGAGTGTTTTATTGCTCTATAAATTACATAACCTTTAACAAAATATCAAGGCAGTGAGCTATAGTGTTATGTCAGAGGTGGTGTAGCATTTAGAATATTTTTCTAAGTCATTTGGTATCACTACCATTTTTTTGTTGTACTCCATAGCCTTATAACGAGAAGGAATAACTCCTAGAGCATGAAGAAAGTATTAGTAATAATGTTCATTATATAGAAAAAATGCCTAAATGCAATGAAACTTTTCCTTCATTTGAAATTTCAGGTATTCATATTTGTAGTGTTTGTATAAATGTGTGAACACTAGTAACAAATACTTGTTTCCTTTATTCCATATTTGGAATAAATGCTTTTTCAAATAACAGTTTCTTTATCACATAGTGATAGAAACCAGAACACTATCTCGATTGACAAAGGTCACACTTGAGGTTGATGACTTGACATATTTTGTTATTCACTTAATTTTATTAAATTTGAGCTTTTAAGTAGGTGGAGTCTTTTGGATTCTTTTTAAATATATAGACAATTTTTAAAATTACTATTTTTTTAGGAAGAGAGTGTGTGTGAGTGGAGGAGAGGGAGAAGGAAAGCAGGGAAGACAGAGAAAGAGAGAGAGAGAGAGAGAGAATATCTTAGGCAGGCTCCATGATCTGCAGGGAGCCTGATCCCAGGACCCAAAGTCAACAGTCAGAGGCTCAACTGACTGCACCACCCAGGAATCCCAATATATAGATAAATGTTAGCGGATAGCTCCATTTTATTTTTTTATTTTTTATTTAAAAAAAATTTTTTTTCAACGTTTATTTATTTTTTTTGGGACAGAGAGAGACAGAGCATGAACGGGGGAGGGGCAGAGAGAGAGGGAGACACAGAATCGGAAACAGGCTCCAGGCTCTGAGCCATCAGCCCAGAGCCTGACGCGGGGCTCGAACTCACGGACCGTGAGATCGTGACCTGGCTGAAGTCGGACGCTTAACCGACTGCGCCACCCAGGCGCCCCTGGATAGCTCCATTTTAAAAATAGCTTGAAGTTTGTAAAATAGGTCATAATAGTGTTTTCCCGTATAATAAGCAAAGAAAATATTTATTGGTTTACTCATTTTTCAATTGAGATTGGCACATGAATTGTAAACATTTCTAGCAGGGACATCATAGTTGTATGGGTTATCATAGTAAATCTGAATTTTCAGTTTTTGACTTAGCATAGTAGTTTAAAAAAGGATCTTCTTATTTTTTTGCCAAAGATTCAAGAATCTTAACCCAAGGATCACTGAACAAAAACTATGTTTTATTTCAGGGCAGCATTAGTGTACTTGTTTTGATCATAGTTTTCTTTTACTAAATAATACTTATAATTCTAAATCAGACTGTAATTAATATTATTTCACCACTTGTAATTTTATATAGTCTCCTTGATATTTTACATTTGCATTATACCTGTGACTAGTGTTTAAGAGATGTTTCATTAGATTATTTCATCATATTTAATGAAAATAATACTTATTAATTGTATATTTTAGGTGTACTAAAAAGACATTTATGTACAAAGTTCTCTAACAACTTCTGGGTTGCATAGTATAAGATGCTAACATGTTTAAAGTAAGTAGCATTTAGCTGTTGAAATGTTACCTACAAGGAAAGGTTAATCATAATAATAATGATAGGAATTAACAACAATAATACTTTTTGAAAAACAGTTGTTATATATTCTCTGTGATAGTTTGTATATGGAAGAAGATCATAGTAGATAACAATCTGAATTTTGTAGAAAATTCTATTTTCTTTGAAGCTTTTTCATATAAAAGTAATATTAAAACAAAGGTTATATTTCTAACAAGATATTTGACTATAGGTCATATGACCACTTAAATAAGTGGATTCTTTTTTTCTTTTCAAAGCATTATAATTTACGTTATAAACTGGCAAAGTTGTAGAGCAAGTATTATGCCATTACATCATTGGGAAAACTGAGGTACAAGAAAGAACAGTTGATTTGGCTAAAGTCTCTTAGGGTATCACTGGAGAAGCCCCATTTTAACTAAATGATTCGCCTTCTTGACTTGACCAGGGGAATACTGTGGATTATTTGTATGGAATTATCATATTTTGCTTCTCTTAATCAGTCTTCAGTAGATAAATTTTGGCTTTCTCCTTAGAATGCAATTGCCTTAATTTAAATGGCTTTGTGTCACATGTATGGCTGCATTTAAGTCATTTAACTGACTCTTTAGTAGTATTGGTAATATCATGTTAAGACTTCGGAGTTCATTTAGATACTGTGGTTTTTAAAGTGTAAGGTCTCTGAACCATATAATGTCTGTGTGTCAAGAAGTCCCCAAGACCATTTTGATGTTCAGTGATTACTAAGAGGACTCACAGGGCTCAGCATAGTCATGCTTATAGATAGGATTTATTATAGACAAAGGATATAAAGCAAAATCAGCAAAAGGAAAAGGCTCATGGGACAAAGTCCAGAGGAAACCAGATACAAGTTTCCAAGAATCCTCTCCCATGGAAATCTCATGGGACATACTTAATTCTCCCAGCAGTGAAAGTGACAACACATATGAAATGCTGGTACTAAGAAAGCCCATCTGAGACTAAGTGACCAAGGTTTTCATTGGAGGCCGGTCACATAGGCAAACTTCTGGTTAGTGTATACTAAAATTCAAGACTCCCAAAAGGAAAGCGGGTGTTCAACATAAACCACATTGTTTATACAAACAGGTTAGGTACAATGAATGACTTTTAGCAGTTAGGCAATGGTGGGAACCTTCCCACCAATTGTCATCCAAGGGCCAGGCTTGTAAGCAGTCCTTTCTGAGGAGAGCAATTTCAAGTTAATTCTTTTTTGTTGCTGTTTATTTTTCTCCAGCTTTACTGAGTTATAACTGACATAAAACATTATATAAGTTGAATACGTACAACATATTGATTTGATAATTACATAATGGTTACTACCATAAGGTTAGCTAACCCCTCTATCACGTCACATAGTTACCATTTTTATATTAAGAACATATAAGATTTACCTTCAGTAATTTCAAGTACATAATACGGTGGTATTGTTATTATTATTATTATTATTATTATTACAATAAATATAATTGGCTCAAGGTAACTCTTTCCTGCAGTCTATCATGATGTGATTATGTTCCCTTCTAGGTATGTGTGGGTGTATGTATCTGAGGCAAAAAAGTTTTAAATTTAAACCCAAAGGCCATAGTTAAAAAAGATTCATTTTGAATCACTCAGTAATGATTTTTGTGCAATTATTTTTCAAAATTATTTGAAATCTGTCTTAGAGTCTGGATTCACTTCATACAGATCACAATAATAACTTTTTGTGTTAGGCAGTCTTACTAAATGTTTACATGTCTTCTTATTTAATCCTTATGTAACCAGTGTGTAGGTACTATTATTCTCATGTTAGATAAGGAATCTAAAATTATTTCTAAATTAATAAAAATGCTAAATAATAAGGAATTGGTTCTAGTACATTTTAAAAAATTGAAATGTTAAGAATATGTCTACTGATTTTTTCCATATTTTTTTCTTGCCATGTATTGAATATAATCAAGAAGTAGCAAGTGCAGATAAGCAATGAAGGAAGAAATAATCTGATGTACTAAGTTGATTTCCGAATTTCTTTGTTTTATAGTTTTTTTAATTGTGGATTTTCTCTATCCTGTTCGTATAAATAGAGAGGATTATTGTTGGGGGATGGATACAAATAATATAAAGTTTACATAGGGCAAAGATGGGTAAGGCATATGTGACATAAAATGCTTTTACACTTTTTATCCTATAAAATTAAAAATGTATATATTTTTTTATTTTTTTTTTCCAAGTCGTTAGATGACCTTTCAAATGTATCTTCTGATGACTCAGTACAACTTCATGCTTACATTTCAGACACTGGTAAGAGACTTTGTGGTATAATTATTGCTTAAAAATTATTGATTATTATTACACCTGGATTATTTTCCACATATATTTTTACAAACCATTTTTCTGTTCTATAGTTGTATTTTTAAGTTACGTGTTTTTCTGCATTGTTTTTTGTTAACTTCTAAAATGTTTGTGTATATGGTTTGATATATACTTTGTATCATGTTTGATGATACCTTATATGTATGTTAGAATATACTTATATATCTTCCTTCTCTAAGGTTGTTACTGTTAACACTTGGAAAAGCTTAAATTCTAAGCATTTTGTCATAGCTAATAAGCTTGAAACCCAGTCTTTTCCTCTTGTTTGTGTCTAGCTGATAACTGTCTGCAGAATTCTTAAGAAATCACTTAGGGTAGATTTTAGCTCAATCTTTTTCATAATGCAGAGTCAGACTAGATAACTGGGTTAATGAAACTTTGGTATAGGAGCTTACGGAAGTTTAGGAAATGCTTGGATAAGGTGAGAAACCTCTAAAATTTTGTGATTCAGTCAGCATACATGCAAAATGGTTAGTGAACTGAGGAAAAAAATCAATTTACATCATTGCCACTGGGTTATTAGATAATGCTAATGAGTAGATAATGGTGGTTTACTTGTCCGGCCTCTCACTATTCCTAGATTACAGGATTATGTCTGTCAGATTACATTTGAAATATTACCATATTGAGGTATCTCAGTTCAATTTCGTGCTTACGTTTTAGGCACTAAAAAGAGATCTTACAGTACCAATGCAGTTTAAAAGATAATTTGCATCTTTTTTTTTTTTTTTTTTTAAGATCTCTGTTTTCTTTTGCTTCTCACTGGAGCTAGAATCTCATTTTGCACTGTGTTACCTGCCATATTTCTGAAATAAGTTATTTATAATTGCTGTCTAAGTTGTTCTTTTATCCTTTACAGTTAGTTGGTGCTTACACTACCTGCTCTTAAGGGTCATTGGATGACACCTTTGTCAATAAAACCAGAAGTTTTGTTGCTTTTCCTTCTAGCTTTTGTTATAGTTGTTTCACTGTTGTTTCAATTTTGCTTCCTGAAATGTAAAATTATTTTTAAAAGTCTCTCTTTTCTTTGTTGGTTTGTCTTCCAAATGGGAAGATATTTCCAAACTGCAAATATTCAGTATTTGTCCTTATTTCTTTCTTGAGGACCGTATACTTTATGTCTCAAGGAAGATACTCATGTTCATGTTTCTTTTGTAGATCTTTCTTTTCTCTAAACATTCTGATTTTCTAGCTCCTTTATCCATTTATTTAAAAGTATTTATTAGCTTCTTAAAATGTATGGAAGCACTAAAAGCATTTTTAATAAATTGTTATTTCTGTCAGACAAACTTAAGTATGAATACTAAAGAGGCAACATAATATAGTTGTTAAGAGCATAACTTTTTTCCCATTTGCGTGGGTTCAAGTCCCAGCTCGGCCACCTAATGGTTGGGTGAACTTGGCAAGTTCCTTAACTTCTGTGATCCATAAAATGGATCAATAATAATGTGTACCTCACAGAGCTGTTATGAGACTAATTAATTACATTAGTAATTACATGAGTAGCCATTATATATTAGTGTTTGTTCAATAAATATTTTACCAGTTAGACTTCATAGTCTCTGAGTCTAGATTTTATGTTTTTAACATCTTATTACAGGAAGTAGAACATAGATTCTAGTGAAGTGCTTCTCAAGGAGTGATCCATGGGCTACTGAACACTTCTCTTTGTGAAATCTTTAAAATTACTAGCTAAATTAAGCAATGTACTTAGTGATGAGAGCTTGATTTACATTCTGGTCTAGTTCCTTATCTCATTCTGGATTAATGACAAATAGCTTGTACATCACCTGCCATAAGTAACATTGTCTTAATGAAAGCAAAACCTATTTCCACTGTAATATCTCACCGTCATCTTATAATAAATATATGCAGCCTCATTATCTGTTTTTAAAATCAAATTACCTTTTTGTCTTCTGCACAACCTGTTCTTCCTATTGTTCATGCACCCGAGTCATGAGCTCCTCTGCCCGTCAATTTGTGAGAAATGTTTTTTAGAATGCTTTCTTAACATTCTTCCCTTCATGTCTTTTCTATTCCATCCTAGTCTTCTTGCTCTTGTTAACTTCTAGTTGGTTATGATTTGTTGCCTAATAGGCTTCTGCTTTCTGTTTTCTTTCACCAAACCTCTCTTGAACACAACAGATAAAACTGTTCCCTCATTGCTGTGCTAACTCTGTTGAGTGGTGCTGGTTCTATAACAGGATGAAAAAGTTTGGTGCAGTTTGTTCTGGACAGGTCTCTGTGAGAAGGATCATTGGAAGAGGTGAACAGTGAATAATAAATAATGTTACATAGAGCTAAAGTCTCAGAGAGTGAAGCAACCAAAGTCTATCCCTAATCTTATATTTTAACAAATCAGGAAATTGATATTAGATAAAAAGGGAACAAAGGACAATTCTGAGTAGACAGAGCAAATCTTAGAAAAATGTTGATGAAAGCCTAAAAGAGGTTTCTGTCCAAACTGCATTTGCCAGTTTAGATTTTTAGCGTTCATGCTATTAAAATAATTTAGTAAGATGCTATGCAAACCCTTCTTGGCCTAATTATATACAAAATACAAAATATTTAGTCAGCCACTATTTCCCCTCACAATTATGGATTAATGTAATCTATTATTAGAAGAGCAATTTATACTTGTGGGCCAAATGGTAGTCTAAAGTGCTATTGGAAATCCTGCCTTCCACACATAGAAAGGCTGAAAACAGTAAAATAAAAATAGCTACAGGGAGAAATGTACAGGTGCCATGGGCCATGATGAAAAATAAATTTAGGAAAGCAAAGTGGAGTTGAAGCCAGGGAGCTCACAGGAGCATAAACATTGCTATCTTGATTTTAATTTTTTTTATTTTAATCAAAAAAGATTTTTTTTTTTATTTTAGAGAGTGAGCGAGTAGGGGAGAAGGGCAAAGGGAGAGAGAGAGAAAGAAAGAGAGACAGAGAGAGAGAGAGAGAGTGAGTCTAAGCAGGCTCTGTACTTAGCATGGAGCCCCATGTGGGGCTCAATTTCACGACTCTGGGATCATGACCTGAGCTGAAACTGAGCCACTCGGGCACCCCTGCTATTTTTATTTTTGAGAGCATTTTCATGTTCCTCAAATTTAGAAGTAGCAGGATGAGCTAAGGCCATAGTAACCTGGAACCTAGTACTTCACATGAAGCCCAGAGTAACCAAGGGTGGCTTAATAGGAACGAGGAACTAGAAAAACTTAGCCTGGTGTCAAGAGAATAAAACAAAGAATGCCAAGATCATGTCTGGAAATGGTACCCACAAGAAACTGAAAGTCCGTCTTGATTCCCAGCTGGGTGTGTCTAGATATAGCCATCCTCAAGTGATTGTGTACCACAGGGTCTCCTAGCCTGAGAGGATATTAAAAACACTCGTAGAAATAAAAGCTAAGGCAAGAATGCAACACTTTGTCAAAAGAACCAAAATAAAATCATAGAAAAAAATATTGTAATTGAAACTGAGGTCAGTGGATGGATTAAGAATTAGACCAGATATAGATGACTAGAGACTCAAAACTTGTGGAGACCTGAGGAAACGATCTAGAATACAACACTACAAAGAGGAAAGAAACTGGAAAATAGGAAAGAAAATTAGAGAAAATGATTCACAACAAATGTCTTAAGTTTAGTACAAAATCGGGACAGGTTTTGAGTTTACCTCACTAGGATGCTGTGTAGGAAAATGTCTTTAAAAAAAAAATCTCCAGAATGAACTACATTTATAAATTTTTGATAATTGTAAACAGTAAAGAGACTTGCCGGAGTGCATGAATTGTAGTTCTTGGCTTTTGCTTTCTGTTTGGTTGGAGAGATATTAATTGAAATACAATTGAATAGTGAAAGCTAGTATCAAAGGTTGTTATTTTATTTCTGTTACTTTTCTTTTAATTAAATATGTAGAGAATAATGTTACATTATGAGGTGGTAGTGTGGTGTCATACTAAGAATAGGTACAAGCTCTTGAGGAAGTGAGTCGAAGTAGGTAGGTATCACTGTGTGGCTAGTAGTGTCATCATAAACTTATAATGTGAATGTGAGTCCAGAGGATGGGAGTCTTTTATCCTTTGGTGACATCCTTTTGTCTCAGTCTGTCATTTCAAATTCTTCTTCACTTCATGTTCTTTTGTTTGTTTTTGTTCTTCATCTTCCTCTTCTGTGTGTGTTTTGCTCCTCTTCATTTTGTTTGAAATGACTAGTATATGCTGACTATGACCCATATGCTGTGGCAGGCGTTTGTAATGATCATGGCAAGACGTATGCGTTATATGCCATCACTGTTCACCGGCGTGGTCTTAACAGCGAGGAGATGTGGAAAACCTATCGCCGTTACAGCGACTTTCACGACTTCCACATGAGAATCACTGAACAGGTAATCCTCCACTGAACGTACATTTTCGAGTTTGTGCATTTTTTGTTGTTTCCTGATTTGATGTTTGATTCTAAATAGCTCTGAGGATGCTAAGATAATGAGCAGAGCCAAAGGAAGTAAGGTAAGAATTTTTGTATAGTCAGCATAATGTTAGAATGATTAGGAGCATTTAACCAGTAAATCAATCTTTAACCAGTTATAACCATTGTAGACTAGTGACAAAATATCAGTGGTCTGCTTTGGAAAATTATAATGAATGTATCTTTCTGACTTTGTGTGTGTGTGTGTGTGTGTGTGTGTGTGTGTGTGTGTGTGTGTGTTGTGCTTTGCAAGAGGTATTTGGGATTTGGGTTTGGTTTAAGACATGGAGGAGTATCACTGTAGGGCATTTTGTGTTTTTATTTTGGACAATATAATCCAGAGTTACAGTTATTTTAAATAGTATCCTTACCCAATAGTGTAACAGTTAAATCCTTGGTCTATTAAGTTGTTTTAAGAACCACAACCTAAATTAAGTTTAACATTAGCCAATTAATGTTTTAATTCTTACTAAATACATCCCTCTTGTTTTATAGAAGTATATGGACGCTTAAAGACAACAAATGTAAATGAATTATTTCTCTATTTTACTTTTTATTAAATACTTTTTTCCTTAACTTAAAAAAAAATAGATCATCATCACATTAATTGGAATATGTGATCTATGGAATGTAACTTTTGAGAATCTGTGATTTCATTCAAAGTTTTTTAACTATACATGCTGGTTTTAAACCAGTAAAAATACTGATAATTAATGGTGACATCTGAATGGACAGAAGCTTTGAAATGACATTGTATTATTTGAGTAATCAGAAAATATCTTTTTTCAGTTAAGATAATGGAAAAAATATGGTCGGCACCATGATCATTTCATTAAAATACTTTGTGAATAGAGTGAGATAAACAATTAATAGCTTAAAAGTGATTAAAACCAGATTAGGGTTGACTCCAGAAGCCCATATGAAAAATGCTATTTTAAATTATATTCATAAGGAAATTAACAACTTTGGACATGTCTATTCTTCTGTTTTCGTTGTCTTGGTTTGTTTCTTCAGCTTAGATTGATTTTTTTGCAGAGGTGAAAGAATTTTCTGTCCCACATTGATGAAATAATTGCTTTAATTTTATAAATATTACCTATTTTAGAGTCTAAAATCCCACAGCTTATATTATCTTTTTTCACATCCTCATATATCAACCAAACCTGATAAATTTTAAAATAATTTGAATTGCTAAGTAGTTTTATTTACTTGGAAATCAATGGGAATTTGGAATAATGTGAAATTTTCTTTGTTTGAATAGTGTTAACTTTTTACTATTAAGAGGAATAACAACTGCATAATTTAAATATTCTAGGCAAGGACTGTAAATATCATGTTTATGTTTACATATTGACAATTATAAGTGAAGAACATACTTAAAAAAAAAAAAACCTTTATTAATAGAACAGTCCATACAGAAATTTCCTTTTACAATACAGCAAAAATTAAATTAATAAAGTGAATTCATTTTTATTTTTTTATTACTTTTTTTTTTTTTTAACATTTATTTATTTGAGAGACAGAGCACAAATGGGGAAGGGGCAGAGAGAGAAGAAGACAGAATCTGAAGCAGGCTCCAGGCTGTTAGCTGTCAGCACAGAGCCTGATGCAGGGCTTGAATCCACAAACTGTGAGATCATGATCTGAGCCAAAGTCGGTTAACAACTGAGCTACCCAGGTGCCCCAAGAGAAGTCATTTTTAAAAGGGCTCAGTGCAGGCAAAGTGCATGTGTTTTGACTTTGTGTTTCTTATCAAGTCACAGTAGTGTATGATTACTTAGATTGCTCACAGAGCTTAAGAATTTAAAAACAAAGCTTCTAAGTGAAAATGTAGCTTTAAGGAAAATGCTAAACATTTGTAAATAAGACCCAGGCTATTCGCCTTTTAGCTCTGCCTTATCTATATTTTTAAACTCAAATCTCTCATAAAACAGCAGAAGAAAAATGCAGTGATTCATAGTAATTCATCAGTTGGTAACAGTACAACCTATTGACACAAATAAATTTTAACTCCATAGAGCTCTTCAAGTGTTAACATTATTTTAAAACAGGTTTTGTTTTCTTAACTTTGTGATGTAAGCTTTTCCAGTCTAAATATACTATTTTCTTTAAAGATGTTTTTAGGCTCATTGGATGTTTTATTGATAAAGATTTATAAAATTGAAAGAAAATAATTAATATTAAATATCACGTTATTTTAGAAATGGCCTGAACTACACATTTATTTATACAGCATATATATATATATATATACACACACACACACACACACACACACACACACACACACTTTTTTCTGTGTGCCTGGTACTGTTCTCAGTGCTCAGAATACAACAGTGAATAAGACAGACCTAGTCTTTGCCTCTGGGAGCCTACATTCTAGTAGACACTGTGCAATTGTATTATATTGAGTGAATTGTATATTAGCACAGATAAAATACTAGTGATTTAAAAAATATTAAGTATGCTTTAAGGTAACTGAGTAAAAGTATTATGTGCTTGGATATAAACAAATTTTGAATCCTTGTAATGTTTAAAAAATATTTTAAAAATATTTAAAAAATAATGGGCGGCACCTGGCTGGCTCAGTCATTAAGTGACCAACTTCAGCTCAGGTTATGATCTCACCATTCATGGGTTTGAGCCTCATGTCAGGCTCTGTGCTGACAGCTCAGAGCTTGGAAACTGCTTCAGCTTCTGTGTCTACCTCTCTTTCTGCCGCTTTCCCATTCACACTCTGTCTCTCAAAGATAAATATTAAAAAAAAATACATTCATGAATTTTTGCGGAGAGAATTATATTACCTTTCAGGGAATGGGCTCCCTTTATCTTGTATTTAAATATAATCTTTAAAATACCACAATTATAGTAAGTTTAATTAGAGTATAAAATTTCCCCATTTTTCTTTTTATAATAGCAATATTTGAGAAAACTATGAGTCTTATATGCTTCTGTTCTAGACAGTTTAAAAAGGAGTTTGATAATTTAGGCTTTAAGAAAATAACTATTTTTGTGGCATTTAATTTATTTCTTTTTATTAACAACATTTAATAATTTAAAGTTTCTGAAATTAAAAAAAAATTCTTTTTAATGTTTATTTTTGAGAGAGAGAGAGCAAGTAGAGGAGGGTCAGAGAGAGAGGGAGACACAGAATCTGAAGCAGGCTCCAGACTCAGCTGTCAGCATAGAGCTCGACATGATGCTTGAACTCACAAACCACAAGGTCATAACCTGAGCTGAAGTCAGACACTTAACCAACTGAGTCTCTCAGGCACCCCCAAAATAAATTGTTGTTTTATTGCATACTGTTATATTCCCTTGATGTATTAATTTGCCAGGGCTATCATAACAAAATACCACAGACTAAGTTGCTTAAACAATAAAAATAATTTTCTTGCAGTTCTGGAGGTTAGAAGTCCAACATCAAAGTGTTGGTAAATTTGTTTTTTTCCTGAAATATCTCTCCTTGGCTGTCAAATGGATGCCTTTCTTAATATGGCCTCACATGGCCTTTTCTGTGTGTGCTCACGTCCCTGGTGTCTCTTTTCTCTTTGCGTGTTCAGATTTCCTCATCTTATAATGATACCAGTCAGATTAGATTACACCCACCCTGAGGGCTTTGTTTTACTTAATTCCCTCTCTGAAGTCCCTGTCTGCAAATATAACCCCATTCTGAAGTACTAGGGGTTAAAGATTCAACATCTGAACTTGGGAGCACAGTACACTTCACCCATAACGTACTTGTAATACTAGAATAAAGTATGTATTCTGTAAAATTAAATCAGTAGTTTAGGAGAGGTGGGTGGCCAACATAGCTGAGATGTAGGGGAATCTGTACTTCCCACGTCTCTCAAACAAAGAAGGGCTGAAGCCAAAGGACTTTGAACCCCAAGAGTCTGGGAGGAAAAGTAACTAAGTTTACCAGGGAGAAACTAGGACAACCTGAGGGTTCATAGGGCTATTTCAAGGAAAAAATTAAACCACACCTAGTGGAGGGTCCAAAACATCATTACGAGTAGGGAAATAAAATAACCAAAGTCACAACAACAGAGAGAAAGTAACACTCTCCACAAAACACCTCCTGAAGGGCCAGACCCTGGACAGTGTATGACCCCCTTTAACATAGCAGTGCTCGCAGATGTAGAGCACACATGACAAGCTTTTAAAACTCATAAGGGACAGAAAACTAGCCAAAATAATGCAATGGAAGAATTCTCATCAAATTCCAGGAAGAAATGACAGCTAAAAAATTGATCAAAACAAATACAAGCAACATAACTGAACAAGAATTTAGGAATCTATTGCCACAGAGATCAAGAGTCATCATGAATTAAAAAAGTGCTATAAATGAGGTGCAAAATAAAATGGAGGTGGCCACAGTGTGAACTGAAGAGACAGAGGGGAGAATAGGTGAATTAGAAGATAAAATTATGGAAAAAGAGAAAAAAATCCAGGATCATGAGGGGAGAATTAGAGAACTAAGTGATTCAATGAAATGGAACAATGACTGTATCATAGGAATTCCAGAAGAGAGAGAAAGGGGCTGAAGGTGTACTTGAACAAATCATAACTGGGAATGTCCCAATGTGGGGAAGAAAACAGGCATTGAAATCCAAGAGGCACAGAGAACTCCCTTCAGACGTAACTTGAATCAATCTTCTGCACCACGTATCATAGGGAAACTGGCAAAAATACAAGGATAAAGAGAGGATTCTGATAAACAGGCCTTAACATACAAGGGTAGACACATAAGGGTAGTAGCAGACCTATCCACTGAAAGTTGGCAGACCAGAAAGGAGTGGCAGGAAATTTTCAGTGTGATGAACAGGAAAAATATGCAGCTAAGAATCCTTTGTCCAGCAAGCCTGTCATTCAGAATAGAAGGAGAGAAAGATTTTCCCAAACAAAAACTGAAAGAATTCATCACCAATAAACCAGCCGTACAAGAGATCCTAAGGGGGATTCTGTGAGTGAAATGTTGCAAGGACCACAAAGTACCAGAGACATCACTACAAGCATGAAACCTGCAGATAACACAATGACTCTAAACCCATATCTTTAAATAATAACACTGAATGTAAGTGTACTAAATGCTGCAATCAAAAGACATAGCGTATCAGAATGGATAAAGAAACAAGACCCATCTATTTGCTGTCTACAAGAGACTCATTTTAGATCTGAGGACATCTTCAGATTGAAAGTGAGGGGATGGAGAGCTATCTATCATCCTAGTGAAAATCAAAAGAAAGCTGGAGTAGCCATACTTCTATCAGACAAACTGGACTTTAAAAAAGGTTGTATCAAGAGGTGAAGGGCATTATATAATGATTACTGGGTCTATCCATCAGGAAGAGCTAACAATTATAAATGTCTATGCACCGAATTCAGAAGCACCCAAATATAAACAATTAATCACAAACATAAGCAACCTTATTGATAAGAATGTGGTAATTGCAAGGGACTTTACATTGTTGTAAAGAAACAATGGCCCTGAATGATACATTGGACCAGATGGACTTGACAGATACATTTAGAACTCTATATCCCAAAGCAGCAGAATATACTTTCTTCTCGAGTGCACATGGCACATTCTCCAAGACAGACCACATAATGGGTCACAAAACAGCCCTCAGTAAATATAAAAGAATTGAGATCATACCATGTGCACTTTGAGATCTCAATGCTAGGAAACTTGAAATCAACCCGAGGAAAAAGTCTGGAAAACCTACAGAAGCATGGAGGTTAAAGAACATCCTGCTAAAGAATGAATAGGTCAACCAGGCAATTAGAGAAGAAATTAAAAAATATATGGAAACAAATGCAAATGAAAATACAACAATCCAAACCCTTTTGGATGCACCAAAAGCAGTCCTAAGAGGGAAATACATTGCAATCCAGGCCCATCTTGAGAAATAAGAAAGATCCCAAATACAGAATCTATCAGCACACCTAAAGGAACTAGAAGCAGAACAACAAAGACACCCCAAACCTAGCAGAAGAAGAGAAATAATAAAGATCAGAGCAGAAATGAACAATATAGAATCACAAAAACAAAACAGTAGAACAGATCAATTAAACCAAGAGTTGGTTTTTTGAAAAGATAAACACAATTAATAAACTTCTAGCCAGTCTTCGCAAAAAGAAAAGAGAGAGGACCCAAACAGATAAAATCACAATTGAAAATGGATTTATTACAACCAATCCCTTAGAAATACAAGCAATTACCAAGGAATACTATGAAAAATTATATGCCAACAAACCGGACAACCTGGAAGAAATTGGACAAATTCCTAAACACCCATACAGTACCAAACTCAAACGGGAAGAAATAGAAAATTTGAACAGGCCCATAACTAGTGAAGAAATTGAATCACTTATCAAAAATCTCCCAACAAATAACAGTCCTGGACCAGTTGACTTCCCAGGGGAATTCTACCAGACATTTAAAGCAGAGTTAATATCAATCCTTCTCAAGCTGTTCCAAAAAATAGAAATGGAAGGAAAGCTTCCTGACTCATTCTATGAAGCCAGCATTACTTTGATTCCCAAACCAGACAGAGACCCCATAAAAAAGGAGAACTACAGGCCAATATCCCTGATGAATATGGATGCAAAGATTCTCAACAAGATACTAGCAAATCGAATTCAACAGCATATAAAAAGAATTATTCACCATGATCAAGTGGGATTCATTCCTGGGCTGCAGGGCTGGTTCAACATTCACAAATCAATCAATGTGATACATCACATTAATAAAAGAAAAGAACCATATCATTCTGTCAATAGATGCAAAAAAGTATTTGACAAAATACAGCATCCTTTCTTGATGAAAACCGTCAAGAAAGTCGGGATAGAAACCTCATAAAAGCCATTTATGCTGGGGCGCCTGGGTGGCTTGGTTGGGCGACCGACTTTGGCTCAGGTCATGATCTTGCAGTCTGTGAGTTCAAGCCCCATATTGGGCTCTGTGCTGACAGCTCAGAGCCTGGAGCCTGCTTCAGATTCTGTGTCTCCCCCTCTCTCTACCCCTCCCCTGCTCACGCTCTGTGTCTCTCAATAATAAATAAATGTTAAAGAAAAAAAATTTAAAAAAGCCATTTATGAAAAGCCCACAGCTAATATCATCCTCAGTGGGGAAAACTGAGAGCTTTCCCCCTGAGATCAGGAACGTGACAGGGATGTCCACTCTCACCACTGTTGTTTAACATAGTGTTGGAAGTCCTAACATCAGCAATCAGACAACAAAATGAAAAGGCATCAAAATTGGGAAAGATGAAGTCAAACTTTTCACCTTTTGCAGACAACATGATACTCTACGTGGAAAACCCGACAGATTCCACCAAAAGTCTGCTAGAACTGATAACATGAATTCAGCAAAGTCTCAGGGTACAAAATCAATGTACAGAAATTGGTTGCATTTTTATACACCAATAATTAAGCAACAGAAAGAGAAATAAAGACACTGATCCCATTGACAGTTGCACCAAGAACCATAGAATACCTTGGAATAAACCTAACCAAAGATGTAAAAGATCTGTATGCTGAAAACTATAGAAAGCTTATGAAGGAAATTGAAGAAGACACAAAGAAATGGGAAAACATTCCATCCACATGGATTGGAAGAATAAATATTGTTAAAATGTCAATACTACCCAAAGCAATCTACACATTCAGTGCAATCCCAATCAAAATTGCACCAGCATTCTTTTCAAAGCTAGAACAAACAATCCTAAAATTTGTATGGACCCACAAAAGACCCCAAATAGACAAAGTAATATTGAAGAGGAAAACCAAAGCGGGAGGCATCACAATCCCAGACTTTAGCCTCTACTACAAAGCTGTTATCATCAAGACCATATAGTATTGGCACAAAAACAGACACATAGACCAATGGAATAGAATAGAGACTCCAGAATTGGACCCACAAATGTATGGCTAACTAATCTTTGACAAAGCAGCAAAGAGTGTCCAATGGAAAAAAGACAGCCTCTTTAGCAAATAGTGCTGGGAGAACTGGACAGCAACATGGAGAAGAATGAAACTAGACCACTTCCTTGCACCATACACAAAAATAAACTGAAAATGGATAAAGGACCTAAATGTGAGACAGGAAACCATCAAAACCCTAGAGGAGAAAGCAGGAAAAAACCTCTTTTACCTTAGCCACAGCAGCTTCTTACTCGAGACATCTCCAAAGGTAAGGGAATTAAAAGCAAAAATGAACTGTTGGGACCTCATGACGATAAAAAGCTTCTGCACTGCAAGAGAAACAATCAACAAAACTAAAAGGCAACTGACAGAATGGGAAAAGATATTTACAAATGACATACTGGATAAAGGGCTGGTATCCAAAATCTATAAAGAACTCACCAAACTCCACACCCGAAAAACAAATAATCCAGTGAAGAAATGGGCAGAAGACATGAATAGAGTCTTTTCCAAAGAAGACATCTGGATGGTCAACAGACACATGAAAAGGTGCTCAACGTCGCTCCTCATCAGGGAAATACAAATCAAAACCACACTGAGATACCACCTCACACCAGTCAGAGTGGCTAAAATGAACAAATCAGGAGACTATAGATGCTGGCGAATATGTGGAGAAATGGGAACCCTCTTGCACTGTTGGTGGGAATGCAAACTGGTGCAGCTGCTCTGGAAAACAGTGTGGAGTTTCCTCAAAAAACTAAAAATAGATCTACCCTATGACCCAGCAATAGCACTGCTAGGAATTTACCCAAGGGATACAGGAGTGCTGATGCATAGGGACACATATACCCCAATGTTTATAGCAGCACTTTCAACAATAGCTAAATTAGAGAAAGAGCCTAAATGTCCATCAGCTGACGAACAGATAAAGAAGATGTGGTTTATATGTATAATGGAATACTATGTGGCAATGAGAAAGAATGAAATATGGCCTTTTGTAGCAGTGTGGATGGAACTGGAGAGTGTTGTCCTAAGTGAAATAAATTACGCAGAGAAAGATACCATATGTTTTCACTCTTAGGTGGATCTTGAGACACTGAACAGAAGACCATGGGGGAGGGGAAGGGGGAAAAAAAAGTTACAGAGAGGGAGGGAGGCAAACCATAAGAGACTCTTGGATACTGAGAACAAACTGAGGATTGCTGAGAGGTTGGGAGAGAGGAGAAAGTGGGTGATGGGCATTGAGGAGGGAACTTGTTGGACTGAGCACTGGGTGTTACATGGAAACCAATTTGACAATAAATTATATTAAAAATAAATCAGTAGTTTAGGATAATGTAGATAAGTAATATTCTGGAAAATTAAATATTTTTAAGACACCTTGAAAAAATAAATTTATTTCCATAAGGTATGATTTTTTAAAAAAAAATTCTTAAAACCAGGAGCTCTCCACTGGACATTTGATCTAATGAGGACCTATTTTAATACTGTTGTGGCCAAACAAATTTATGAATATCACTCCAGCATAACATTTTCCCTGTAAATTGCATGTTTCCTTTTTTTGTTTTTGTTGTTGTTGTTGATTTTTTTTGGGGGGGGTTGCCTTTGTTGAGGCAAAAGAGTTGCCTTTACCTTTCATGTATAACATACAATGAACTTATTCACATTATAGTGTCAAGCAACTATCTGATTTGCCATTCCATTTAAAAATTTATCAGAATAGGGTACCTGAGTGACTCAGTCGGTTGAGGCTGATCATCTGACTTTAGCTCAGGTCATGAACTTGCGGCTCGTGGGTTCGAGCCCTACATATACTCACTGCTGTCAGCCTGTCAGCGCAGAGCCTGCTTTGAATCCTCTGTTCCCCTCTCTCTGCCCCTCCCCCACTTGCACTCCCAAAAATAAATAAATATTGAAAAATAAAATAAATTATCTGAATCTTTCAGTTTGGAGATATAAATCATCCTGCATCTTTTCATTTCCTCTTTAATATCTGTACCAGGAATGAATTTTCTCTATAGATCCATTATTGTTGATGTTTTTAAACAAAGAATGGTTTTAGAAAGTTTATTTCACTTCAGGACATGTATCACATGGGAAAGACACTAAGATTGCTTGAAATTTCAATTACTAGACTGCTGGCCAGGCTTAGTCACTAGCTAAATGACTTTGCTCTTACACTCTGTTAGCCCCTGGTAGAGTTAAAACTGTATGTGTGGATCTTTGAAGGTGTGCCTAAATGTTAAGTCTATAAATGCTAGACTTAGAGCGTGTATACTTTGTGTTTGTGGCCTTTAAAGATAAGATACATATTAATGGCTCTTAGACTTTTTCTTAGTAATCTGCGAGTTCATTTCTCATGTGTTTGGTGGGGAAGAAGTGTCAGTGTTACACGATAATTGTTTATATAGAGTTGTAGTATAATTGCAATCTGTATTTTGAAATTATCTTTTGTTTTTAATACCTATTACAATGATTAACTGATTTAAAGTCATTAATAGTAAAAAAGATTTGTTAGATTTCTTAAAGAGCCAGAAACTCATGGATCTTTGATCATTAAAAATATATTTGCTGATACTTTATTCGTAAGTCAAAATGTTAAAGAAAACACTTTTAAAACCTTTTAGTATTGATAATTCTGAACAAAATCGGGAGTTTTAAAATGAAATCCCATGTGGACATCACCCATCTTTATTAGTTATTCATGTTTGTCATTCTTAATTGAAAATACTCCTTTATTAATAAATAGCATTACTACTGTGTTTTGGACATATTTTCTTATTTTTGCTTAGTATAATGCATTGCAAAATAATCTGTTAAAGATGCTTTTGATAAATAGAGGATTGTTATTTGGAAAATACTTTTTTTCTATAAAACTAAAATTATTGAATGTATTTTATCTTCTAGTTTGAAAATCTGTCAAGCATTTTGAAGCTTCCTGGTAAAAAGACGTTTAATAATATGGATAGAGATTTTTTAGAAAAGAGAAAAAAGGATCTAAATGCATATTTGCAGGTAAGTCCTTGTTTATTATTACTCATGGATTTTTATTTTAATATAGCGTATATAGTAGATTTTTCTTTATTAAGTAATGTTTTAATATAATAGTGGAATAGAATACCACCTTTGAGTAGCATGTCCAATGTGACATGCAGTCTGCTCAGTAATTTATCAACATTATTTCTCTGTTTATTGACAAAGAAGTTTCCTGGACACTGAGTGATCGGGATTTTGTGTGTTCAGGGTTAGATGCATACACCTATCTTTTCTACATTACTATAAAGTCTAGGTGTTTGATGGTACACCAAACAGTTTAATGTTTCCAATTCAGTGGATAGTAGCTCTTCAAGGTGTATCCAAAGCTAGCAGATTTTCATTCCTGATAAATGCTTCCTATGGTCCATAATGAGTCTAAGGCTTCTAAAATTATAGGATAGTTCAAGAGAGGAATAGATTCAAGGGACTGTTTCTGACATGTAGTATCTTAGATTTACAGATTTCTGTCATGAAATAACAAAATTTGTCTCACAAGTTACTTACTGCATGAGCTGTTACGACTCCCCGAAGTAACTTTGTTTTAGACATGGGTACCCAGATGCCAGATATAATAATGATATTACATTATAGTTCTTTATTCTAATGAATAATTTGCAAAGGTTTACTAGTAGACCCAGCCTCAGCCCAGGTATATAATGTTCTATTATTTAGATCCCCACTCCATCCTCTAGAACAAGGATCAGCAAATGGCAGACTGAAGACCAAATCTAGCTCACCACATGTTTTATTAAGTTTTATTAGAACACAGCTATCCGTTTAGTTTATTATTGTCTGTTACTGCTTTTACATTACTACAGCAGAGTTGAGTAGTTTCAGCAAACACAGTGGGGCACAAACCTGAAATAATTACTATATGAACCTTTATGAAAGGTTTACTGACCCTGCCTTAGTATTTAGTGAAACTTAGCTAATGCTATACTGGATATTTTGTTGGGAAAGTTTCTCTCTCTCTTACACATTTATAAAAGCATTTATAAGTTCAATTTGGTTTATTTATAACCATAATTGTAATTCCATGGCATTATTATTTCCTGAAAGGATAGTAAAAACATATAATCTCTTACTATTTACCTTTGTCTTCTGACTTAAAACTGAACGTCAGAAATGATTGGTATGACTCTTGTCAAACATTTTGATTTTTTTAATGTACTAGCTTTAATTGTGTAAAAATCTATATCAATTATTAGATATAGAAGATAACTACCTTCTTCCAAGTCTGGCTCCTTAAATGAATCTTTTAAAAGTGGCTGTACCGTATATATTGTATCTAATGAACTCAGTGTATGTCAAAACCTTCCACTGAAGGAACTAAGTAGTAGGTTATATCATTAACAGTTGTGAAGGCCGTATTTTGTTTTCGTGCTTCTTTATGATGCTTCAGAGTTTTTATTTGGATTATTTTATGTACTTTCTATTAATATTAACATTAGAATTAGAATGTGAATAACATAATAGTTTACTGTTGTGGATCTTTATAGTATAAACTGTAAAGCCTGAAAATGGACTACTGGAGTCTCCCCTTTATCCATGGTTTTGCTTTCTGTGGTTTGTTATCTATGGCCAGCTGTGGTCTAGAAGCAGAGATCGTCCTTCTGATGAATTGTCAGAAGGTCATTAGTAGCCTGATACTATGTCACACACGCATATTGTCATTCACTTCACCTCATCTAATCATGTAGACATTTTATCATCTCTTACCATCACAAAAAGGATGGGGACAGTAAGATATTTTGAGAGAGAGACCACATTCACACAACTTTTGTTAGAGTTTATTAGAATTGTTCTATTTTTAGCTGTTGGTAATCTCTTACTGTGCCTGATTTATAAGTTAAACTTTATCACAGGTATGGAGAGGGAGGACTACTGTGGTAAATCCATTCGGACAGCTTTGACATTAGATGCACTGAAAGTCAAAAATAGCACAATGAGAAAAATATGCACCAAACTGTTAATGATAATAGAATTATTGATGACTTTATTTATAAACTGTATAATTGTGTTTTTTAAAGCACAGAATTAAAATTCTGTATATTCTTAACTTTCTAGCAGATAAAATTATAGACAGGAGTAAATTTCCAGCACCATATCAATATAAGATACCATTTTTTTCCTGTTAGTTACTACTAACTCCTGAAATGATGAAAGCATCCCCAGCTTTGGCTCACTATGTGTATGATTTCCTTGAGAACAAAGCCTACAGTAAAGGGAAAGGGGATTTTGCTCGCAAGGTAAGCAGACTATTACACTGGTTTTCTTTATAGGTCCGTTTTCATACTTTCTTTTTAAATAAAACAAAATAAATTTGTATATGTATGTTTTAAAACCAGAAAATTTTCTTAAATACTTCATGGCATGTTTATCTTCTATGCATTAGTAAACTTACTATTGATAGGTATTCCTAATAAGTATAAACTCCTGTTTTTACATGTAGATTAAAGTCTAACAGGAGCTTGAAAAAAAGAAAAAAGATTTTTTGAAATAATGCAATAAGGAAGGTTTACCTGAGATAGGTCACAAGCTTTTCAATAACTTGAGAAGGAACTTTTACTGGGAGGAAATGTCTTATACGTGGAATAAGGGTAAGAAAAAATGTTAAATAGTTTATGTTCCCGAAAGTATTTATGTCCCTTGAGTGAAAACTTTATTATTTTAAATGCCTTTCAAAGAATATGAGCCGTACACTTGGAATTTGATGGTAGGTTAAGACAATAAATGACTACTGAAATTGGGCAAGATAGTTTAGTAGGTGAGAATACAGACTTTGGAATTAGTCTTTGGTTTAACTCCTTACTCTGCCATTTACTAGCTATGACTTGCAATATGTTACTTCAACTTTTGGTCCTTTAGTTTTCTCAAGTAATGAAGATGTTCTCATTTTGAAGCGTTGTACGAATCAAATGTGATACTCCATGTGTTATAGCACCTGGTACATCAGTAACCTCGGAATGAATGTTGGTTCTTAGTAGTAGTAGTGGCAGTAATAACAGGAGAAGTCACAGCACTTGGGAAAGCTGGGTGAATAATGTGCAGGAATTCTATATACTCTTGCAACTTTTCAGAAATCTCAGATTATTTCAAAATGAAAAAAAAAACAAAACAAAACCCACAACCTCCCTGCCACTCCTTCCCCCCACCCCCACAGAAAAGACTCTTTTTTTTTTTTAGAAGATGAAGAAATTGGTACAAAATAAGTAAAAATTAAGCATCAGAACTTTTATGATTACTCTAGGGTGTTGGGTCTTAACGTCCAAGTGGATGTTAAGATTTTTAAGTGGAGTGTTATAATAACAAGCTCCGTATTATGTACCTTACAGTGTCGGAAGGAGGGGATGTGGTGGGATTGTCTTTGTATTTCATGATTGACAGGATTGAGTGGAAATTTCACCTCTGAATAGTTTTATTGTCAGTAGAGATTCCTTCTGGTGTTCCATCTTTTTGATGTTTACCTTATATGCTCTCTTAAGATTGTATCAATTTTAAGATAAACTAATGAATTGATGACAGCTTTTTTTGAGATAAAAGTAACATTACATCAGATCTACTCAATTCTTTAAAAAAATTTTTTTTGATTTTATTTTTAAGAGAGAATGAGACAGGGGTGCCTGGGTGGCTCAGTCAGTTGAGCGGCCGACTTCAGCTCAGGTCATGATTTCGCGGTCCGTGGGTTCGAGCCCCGCGTCGGGCTCTGTGCTGACAGCTCGGAGCCTGGAGCCTGTTTCGGATTCTGTGTCTCCCTCTCTCTGACCCTCCCCCGTTCATGTTTTGTCTCTCTCTGTCTCAGAAATAAATAAACGTTAAAAAAAAAGAATGAGACAGAGACAGAGACTGAGTGCGAGCAGGGGATGGACAGAGAGAGAGGGAGACAAAGAATCTGAGTCTCCAGGCTCTGACAGCAGAGAGCCAGACGTGGGGCTCAAACCCACAGACCGTGAGATCATGACCTGAGCTGAAGTGAGACACTCAACCGACTGAGCCCCCCAGGCTCCCCTACCCAATTCTTTTTTATCAACCATAGTAGCGTCTGTGTGTGTGTGTGTGTGTAAAGCACATATATGTTGTATATCCAAACAGCTATGTGTCACTTTTTAAAAATATTACTACTGGAGTTTAAAGATCCTTCCAAATCATTTCTGGAAATCCTTAGTAACATACATTTTTGATAAATCATGTTGGTAATTACCAAGTTCATCTTGACCTCTTTTAGATTGGCAAAATAGTTTTATGCATGTCAAGAATTAGAGGTTTTTCAGCTACATATCCTTTTTGGCTAAATTATAATTTAATATTTTTTCCTTAATTATATTTTACTGGACATTAAATAGCTATTAGAGAAAATCATCTGCAAGCATTTTATCCGTGGCTCTCAGAGCTTGAGAAATAATACATTATAACACATTAACTTCGTCACACAATTTGTCTAGCCTTGCAAGACATGCAGGCGATTCCTAGGAAGAGATAAGTAACAGTCTTCCTTTATGCACACAGTTATCTTTCTTCCAGTTTATTTTATTTTATTTTTTATTTGTATGTTATTTATTTATTTATTTATTTATTTATTTATTTATTTATAACATTTATTTATTGTTGAGAGACAGAGAGAGAGTGTGAGCAGGGGAGGACAGAGAGAGAGGGAGACATAGAATCTGAAGCAGTTTCCAGGCTCTGAGCTGTCAGCACAGAGCCCGATGTAGGGCTCAAACCCATAAACCACGAGATCATGACCTGAGCAGAAGTTGAATGCTTAACCTACTGAGCCACCCAGGCGCCCCTATTTTTATTTTAGAAAGAGATAGCATGAGCCACGGAGAGGGAAGAATCTCAAGCAGGCTCCATGCTCGGTGCAGAACCTGACACAAAGCTTAATCCCACAACCCTGAGATCACAACCCAAGCTGAAATCAAGAGTCAGATGTTCAACCAACTGAGCCACCCAAGCACCCCTCTATCCAGTTTTACATCATGGTATGAGGCATTTTAAGCTATAGTTAGGGATCTAAATTTAAGTTAAAATTAATTTGTGTTGTTACTGATACACATATCTGAAGTGATAATGAATAGGCAACATTTTTGGTAAGTCAGGCTACGTGTACATTTATGATGGCAATCCATAATTCACTCCTCTGCTTGGTAATTTACACGTTTGTTTGTTTGTTTGTTTGTTTTAAGCATGTTTTAAGAGATATCCTGTTTTTGGAAACCTTGTCATAAGTGATGGACTCTGTTTTTATGCTTCTAAAATTCTGTTTTTTTCAGGATTAGGCATCAGAATCATTTGTGGAGGTTTTTCCATCCCCCTAGTTTATCCATTCCGCACCCCCAACACAGATGCTTGGACTTTACCCTCAGAAATTAAAAAGCAAAAAGGAAGAAGGATAGAAAAATAAATGGATTCTGTAGGTCAAGGATGGTGCACAGGCAACTATTTATAATTATTAACTAACTCATGATATAGATTTAGGTTCTGTTACTTTAAAAGAGTATCAGTGGTAGTTTAGTGTTAAGATAGCATGAGGCTACATATATAAGAACACACAATTTTACACACAAGGGCACATGCACAGAGTGAGTTTCATCTTTTTATCCTTTTTACCTCTGTATCTGTGTACCAGTGGTATTGTTTTTCAAATCCTTCTTCATCTTTGATTTTTGTCCTTTGGTTCTCCTCTGACTTGTTCTTTTGTGACAGTGTCCCTCCTGAATGTTGCATATTCCATCAACCATATCTATAGCGCTATTGGCTCAGTTTAATCCAAGGAGTAACTAAAAACTCCCATTTTACAGTTCTCTTGAAATTCACTTTTTGCTGTTGTTTATTAATAGTACTTATTTTATCTTTTCTAGTTTTTCTTAATGAAAAAATCATGAAAACATTAGAGTAAAGGAATTTTGTCTTCTTGAACTCATCTCTTAACATTGTGCTGTGTTCCTGAAGCAATGGAGTTCGTTTTTTTTTTACTTTTTCTTTTTCTTTTTTTTTCAGGGAACATAATTTGTTTCTGCAATAGTTTTCATGCAACTCACATTTTTCTGGAAAATATTCAGTTTTTTGTATGACTTTGGTTTTCTGTCCCTGTTTTCTTTTTTGTTTCTATTAAAAATCTCAGTACCATATGTAGGCTATTTTGGTTTCTAGATATTTCTCCCTTTCTTAATTGAAATTATCTAACATTTGTACAATCAGAATGTCAATTTTAATGTTTCCTAGCCCTCTGGAGATTATTCCTTTTTATGTTCCTCATCACATTTTCTTTTATACTTCTTCTATTCTGTCTTACTAAAGGATTCCATATTCCCTGTATAGATTTAAACAGCATGTAATGTAATCTAAAACTTATTAAAAAAAAAAAAAAAAGATCTTAGTTGTTAATTACTTGAGCTTTCTGCTTATTTTATCTAATTGTTTATTTTTCAGTGTTTCTTCAAAATGTCTATGTTATTGTTGCCTTGAATTGTAGCAGAAGTACATTGTGGCTAATTCCATTTGCGTTAATTTCTCTTTGGGAAATTTTTTTTTTTTTCAGGATTTCCTTAATAAGGCAGCCAAACTTAGTATCTCTAACAGTGTATTTTATTTTTATATAAGTGAAAGCTTATATTTTCTAGCAATAGCCTCATCACCCCCAAGCTTTTAATCATATTTATGTGTGAAAATACAGCTTTAAGATCATACATTTTGAAGACAACAGTTCTGTACTTTTAAAATACAATGAGATACTATAGACTAGAAAATGATTGCATTCTTCTTGTGTATTGATTCTGTTTTTCCCACGCTTCTCAGTTAAGTAACAAATCTGATAAAATGAAGTCATGGTATGATATCTTTTCCCCTTAGATGGACACTTTTGTAAATCCACTTCGAAATTCTATGAGGAATGTTTCAAATGCAGTTAAATCCCTCCCTGATAGCTTGGCAGAGGGAATGACTAAAATGTCAGACAACATGGGCAAAATGTCAGAAAGATTAGGCCAAGACATAAAGCAATCATTTTTCAAGGTAAGAAGATGTTTTCAGTAATACTACAGCAAACTATTTTTAAGTTAACTAAGATTTATTGAGCTCCTGCTTAGATTTACCTTATTTCTTTTCAGAAGTCCACAGCCTTCTAGACATATATTCTTATAAATAATAAAAAAACTAAAGAGAATGAATTCTTATCAGAAATGGATACTCTATAATCCAGTCATTCCTCAAGCTCTGCTGTGGTAGAATTGTAAAAGCCAGTAATGTTAACATTATTTATACTGTTATATTCTATTATGCCTTTTTTATTTTATGATGCTATTAAATTCTAAAACAAAGCAAGTAAGCGCTATTGTGCAAATTAGCTATGTTAGTATTCATCAGGAAACATAAAGCCTAATTTCTCCTGATTCACATGATCAAGTGGCTAGATCAGAGGGAGGAAAAGTCTCACAGTCATCTATCTCTGAGGCCATACCTTATTTTTATATACCAGTGAGTGGTATTAGAAGAGTTTCCTAGGAAACTTTTTCATTACATTAGCAAATACAGGTAGCAGACCAAATAGGTTGTTACTTTCTCATTTATAGTTTTTATAATTTTGACCTACTTGTTTAAGGTTATGATTAAGACTATAAAAGAAAGGATGTAACTATTAGAGTTTTCTATTTGTTAGATCATGTGTCAGATCTAACTAAATATCATATATATATATGTATGTATGTATATTTAAATAACAGAAATTCATTCAGAGACAACTCCTAAAATAATGTGTATCTCAATCCATACTTTTCTCTTTATTCTCATACTTTCTCTGATGCTTTATCTTTGTTTCTAATCATGGGAACATAACACTAACACTGAAAATGAGGATTTTCCAGTGCCAGTCTTGCTGATAACTACCCATATGACTTTGTACAGAACTCACTGAGCTTTTCCAGGTCCCTTTTCCTTACTAGCAACATGAAGGGGCTATAGGTAATCTTGATGATTCCTGTCATGCTGACAAATGATAATTTGTCCATTTTCCCCATAACTTATATTATCTAACAACAGGTTAATTCATTTTTTAAGCTTGTTAATATACTGTTAAGCTCCCTATGGTAAAAGAAAGAAGATTGGAATTTTGTTCCCTGGCTGTGCTGCGAACATTTGGTTTTTAAATCATTTAACCTTTCTTAGCTTTAGTTTCTTCTAAAAAGTATAGGAGTTTGACTAAATAATCTCCCCTTCCAACTCAAAAGTCCATTTTTTCTTTTAAAGGAAAAAATATCTTTTGGTAAAGAAGTAATCACACTTTAACATTTGGTTTCTAATTGTAGATTGTTAATACTTTTTAATACTATGTAAATTTTGCTTATGTATTGTCCCCAAAATAAAATTAAACACTATTATTATGCTTAGTGCTCATTTTGATTGATTATTGTATTGTGTTCTTTCACTGTCTTCTTTAGTGTGTTTACTTTGTTGTTTTTTGTTTTTGTTTTTGTTTTTAAACGTTAGGTGCCTCCTTTAATTCCGAAGACTGATTCAGATCCTGAACATTGTCGGGTCTCAGCTCAACTTGATGATACTGTGAGTTAATTTTGTTTTTGGTAGTACTCAACTGTAATTGAAATCATACTTGGCAAATCTTTTTAACTTTTTAACAAAGTATAATATGTATACCTATCAGTAATGTGTATATATTATATGTGTTAAGTTTGATGAATTCTTACAAACTGAACATGTCCATGTAATCACTCTAAACAAGAAACAGAATGTTAATACCCCAGAAAGCCCCTAATGCTCTCTTCCTGTCACTATCCTCTCCCCACCAAGGATAATCACTATCCTGACTTCTACCCTGCTTTTATACTTTATATAAATGAAACAGTAAGGTATGTACTCCTTTAAGTCTGGCTTATTTTGCTCAACATTGTGATATTCTTCCATGTTGTTTTGTGTGATTGTAGTTTCTTCATTCTTGTCGACCTACAGTATTCCATTTTGTTAATATAGTATAATTTATTTGTTGTATTATGAGTAGTACTCCTATGGACATTCTTGTACATGTCATTTGATTAAAAAATTAAGTACACATTTCTGTTGGGTCTATACCCAGGAATGGAATTGCTTGGTTAGAGGGTATTCATAAATTCAGTTTTAATAGATACTGTCAAATAGTTTTCCACAGTGTTCGTGCTGCTTACACTGCTACCAGCAATGCATGAGAATTTCAATGCTCCATAGCCTGCCAACAGTCAATATGTTATGTCTTTTAAATTTTAGCCACTCGGGTTGTATCTCATGTGGGTTTCCATTTCTCTGATGACTGTTGAAATGTTGAACCTTTTTGCATATGTTTATTGGCCATTTGGGTGTCTTGTCTTGTGTGTCTAGCTCTTTCCTCTGTTTTTCTGTTGGCTTGGCTGTCTTTGTCTTTTTGATTAACAAGAGTGCTTTATATAATCTGAATAGTGGTTCTTTGTTAGATATAAGTATTTGTGTATTGTGAATATCTTCTGATTTGTGTCCTGTTGTGTAATGTATATATATAATCTGTGCCTACTGAAAGGTCACAGAGATCACCTATGATTTTCTTTAAAAATATTTTTTTTATTTTATCATGCAAAAATATAGATTCCCCATTCATCTAGGATTGATTTTTGTGTATGGAATGAGGGTAGGGGTCCAGTTGACCCAAGCACCATTTACTGAGAAGGCCCTCTTTTCCCATGTGTCCTATATTTCTCCCTTGTGCCAAATCAGATTATCATATATGTTTGAGTCTGGGCTTTGTATTCTGTTTTCTTAGGCAGATTTATTTCCAAGTTACAATTACCTCCCTTCAGTTTCACATTGAAATTCTTATAATAAACTGTATTAAAAATAATCTATTATTTGCTTTTTAAAATTCATTTTAGAATGTTTTGTTATGATTTATGCTGGTATAATATCCAAAACATCATACCTTCTGTTAGAGGTTTTTACAATTTAGGTATTTATTAGAATTACCATGTTGTTCCAAACTCGTGAGTATACTTGATCAGAGACTAGAGCAATATTTATTTTACCTCAGGAGTGAAATTGGTCTCTTTCCCCACCAGCCATGCCCCTCACCAACCTCAGCCACCCCTTGTTTGGTTTAGCTATGAGTTTTCAACATGTGAAAGGAAAGGTGCACTAAGAAAATGTTGACAGCATGACAGTGAAAAATATATAACTCATGGAATTTCCTAAAGATTTAAGTTACAACATGGATGAGGAAATAATTAGAGTATGTTGGTGATGAAAGTATTATAAAATTACTGGCATTTATATGCAGTTTTATTATAGTTCTAAATCTTTGCTTTGTATGTATTTTTGGAATCAAAACATTCTAGTTGCATTTACTTTTTCCCTTTTTTAAACTTTTTTTTAACTTTTTTCTAGTTGTCTTTACTTTTACCTTTATTTTTATACCATTAATTGCATATTCCCATAACAAAAGTGTACAGATTTTTACTTGTTAAAAGTTAAAATTTTAGAAATGTAGTGAAATATGCTTTTTGTAGTATTAACTTAGCTATATACTGGATTTTATTTCAGCTTCTTAAAATACCTAAATACAGACAACTCACTAACAAAGGAAAACATGTTATTTTGTGTAGATTGTGTTTTGTTCTATTAAACAAGGAGAAATGTTGAGAATATTTTGTTCTCTTGTAAAAGATGCTCCAGAAAATAGGCAAAGGGAATAGCATTTACCTTATCAGACTAGTACAGACTCTACTAAAAGTAAAAGAGCCAAATTTTCTCTTCCCAGGACTTCATAGATTCACTTTAAGAAGTTTTTTTCTCTACCACCTTGGAATTGTAGGGTTGTGAAATTTTATATTGTGTCAAAATGACTGTTAAAAACATTTATTTTATTTTATTTTTTTCAATGTATGAAGCTTATTGTCAAATTGGTTTCCATACAACACCCAGTGCTCATCCCAAAAGGTGCCCTCCTCGATACCCATCACCCACCCTCCCCTCCCTCCCACCCCCCATCAACCCTCAGTTTGTTCTCAGTTTTTAAGAGTCTCTTATGCTTTGGCTCTCTTCCACTCTAACCCCCCCTTTTTTTTTTCCTTCGCCTCCCCTCATGGGTTTCTGTTAAGTTTCTCAGGATCCACATAAGAGTGAAACCATATGGTATCTGTCTTTCTCTGTATGGCTTATTTCACTTAACATAACACTCCCCAGTTCCATCCATGTTGCTACAAAGGGCCATATTTCATTCTTTCTCATTGCCACGTAGTACTCCATTGTGTATATAAACCACAATTTTTTTTATCCATTCATCAGTTGATGGACATTTAGGCTCTTTCCATAATTTGGCTATTAAAGATATATATTTTAAAAATTAGACTGAAATCTTAGGTTATGAAGACTATAATACAACTTGTTCTCTGATGTCTGAAATAGTGGCAATAATTTTGTAAAAGCAGCAGAAGTAGCCATTCATAATAGATAGGTAACTCAAACATTTTTTTATTTCTTCCCATATTTTGTCAGGTGGATGACAATATTCCACTTAGAGTAATGCTGCTTCTTATGGATGAAGTATTTGACTTAAAAGAGAGGAATCAGTGGTTGCGAAGGAATATCAAAAACCTACTTCAGCAGCTTATTAGAGCCACTTATGGTGATACTATTAACAGGTACCAGGGTTTTTTGTTTTTTTCTTTTTTCTTTTTTCTTTTTTTCTTCCCTTAGAACTGTTCTTACTTAGCTTTTAAACTTGTACTTCTGGAAGTAGATTGCTCAACTTTTGTAGGAGAATTTTCTTCTCTGGGCCTTTTATGATCATTAAAACAGCCTGGTGTTTTTACAGATAATTTACATACAAACTAAGTTGCTTACTCCATGAAAGTAGTGTTTCCTTATTTTATATATTTTCTAAAATTTTCACCCTACTCATTTAAATTTCCTTACTTTCAGAAAAATAGTTGACCATGTTGATTGGATGACCTCACCTGAGCAAGTAGCGGACTTAGTGAAACGTTTCAGGTATATCTTAAGACACAGTCACTTCTTTCAGGTAGTACAGTGTTTAGCATTGTTATCACTAATTAACTTACACTGCTTTTCTTTTCTTTGTTTTCTTCCTTTTTGATGAACAGAAAGACTTGTGAGAATTATAATAAACATTTGTTCCATGGACCCTTTGATCTGTGTTTCTTTAAAACCAGAATTGAAAAAAGTGTTAAAGAATAATCTTTAAGATACTGGTTACATTTTATCATAGTAATGTGACTTGAAAATAATTGAAATCCTTGATTTTAAATGAAACTTAAAAAAAAATATGTACATCTCTGGCTCTGGACTTATTATTAACTATTTGAACCTCCGAAAAGAATATAAATCAAGAGCAGTGGTACTCCAGTTCATATGTTCATCCTACACAAATACCCTGCACCTCTCCTCTGTGCCTAGTAATTTGCCAGTCATCAGGACTGAGATAAAATACAGTCCCTTTAAGGAAAGCATGGTATAGTCCAGAAATGAACCTCTTTTCTAAAAGTGAAAGATAAGGCATATTCATGGCATCATGTACTTTGAAGTAACAGAAGCAAGAAAGGAGCTGTCAATATTGAACCTTAATTATTTGCTTGGCACCTACTGCTTTATGTACACTTTCTGATTTTATCCTATTTTATGAGATACGAATTTTTGTCTCCATTTTTTATTATGTGGAAACTGAGGATTAGAGAAGTTCAGCGGCTTGTCCAAAGGCTCACATGCTGTAAAGTAGGGAACAGCAAATTTCTTTAATCTGAAGCTGAGTTTCTCCTCCCTACCCCACACTGTTTCGAAAAGTCTGACCACCTGCTATGGCACATGTACATTCCATTTCAGGGTAGGGTAGTGATGTTTACTCTGGAGCACTGATTCCCAGCCTTGGCTGCATGTTGGAATCACTTGGAGAGCTTTAAAAAATAGTGATGTTTGGGTCCCATCTTAGGAGCCTAACTTACTAATTAATCCAGTAGAAGGCCTAAACATTAAGATTTTAAAGCTCCCATGTGTTTCTAATGTTCAGTCAAAGTTAAGAAAAACTGCTCTGGGAAGTCTGTCTCCCTCAGCCCAAATTCCCAGGTGGAACCTTAGGTATTGTGCTCAGTTCCTATCTTTGGCCTGTGAATTGGAGAATAGAAATCAGACACACCAAGTGAGGAAGAATAGGGTATGAATGTGAAAGGAATGTTGTAAAAAGGCTAGCTGTAAGTGTGTGTGCAGGATTGGTTCAAATTGGCTAAGTTATAGGGGCACCAAGGGAGATTAACTATAAGGTATCCAAATTCAAGATATTATGAGGTTGTATTTGGATAAGGCCTACTTTGAGTTTAAATGTAGTCACCTATATATTCCATTTTGCTATCTTTATCACTTGTTAATGTTTGTAAGTTATTCTAGGGTAGAATTCATCTGTTACTTTTCCAATGTATATCCCTTTACACTTAAAATTGAACCCTGCTCTTAGTTACTATTTGTTGAATATCATACATCTATAAAATTTCATAATGTTTCCACTTTTTGTTAACATTTGTGTCTTCTGTAGAAAATTGGAATAATTGTGCTAACTTGTATCATTTGAAAATGAAAGTTTTTACAAGATTTATTTGATTTTCTTAAATAGAGATGCCTTTTGGCCAAATGGCATTTTAGCAGAGACTGTTCCATGCAGAGATAAAGCTATTCGAATGAGAACACGAGTTGCAGGAAAAACTAAATTACTTTCAATTATGCCAGGTGAGTGAAGATGTTTGATAAAAATCTTATTAATTTGTAGTTCTTCTGAATTTTTGGCATTGAGCATGCTGGTTTAGCTGCCTTTTGATTATAGTAACTACCAGTTAATGACTTGCCGTATATCAGCTATTGTGCTGTGCATTTCTCATATATTCTTTACTAATTCTCATAACAGTATTAAGAAGCTAGGCACTGTTAACATCACAGCTTTCTGTGGGTGGAAACAGCAGCTCAAAGAGGTTAAAGAAGCTACCCCAGGTTCAGAGCTAGTATAATAAGTGACTGTTCAGCTTCTGCTCTGTGCTCAGCAACTGGAAAAGCCACTGCTTTCAGTCATGAAAAATAGTGGTGCTTTTAACCACTTCATTTGCTACCTTGAACCATTTTGAGAATAAAGTTGATGATAAATATCCTGTGTAACAGATGAAAGGGCTAATAAAAGAACATGAAATGTGAGGTTTCCAGGAAGAATATTTGTCCTACTTCAGAGAAAAAACAAATTCTTTCAGAGATTCCTTTTACATAGTAACAACTGTTTGGTCCATTAATCTCTATTAAAACATGATTCCAAAGAAAGTATACATAGTGGCATTCTGTTCTAATTTGCATTACTTTAGAACACTGCTATCTCACTAACTTAGACTCACTTTGTCCCCATTTTGACTTCTCTCAACAAGAGAGCCTATGTCATATGAAAAGCAGTTTTGTGTGACTGGATGGATGTTTGCTTCCTTCTTTAGTTACAAGTATCTTTGAAAATACTTAGATATTTCTTCTCCACATTTTAATTATGAATATAGAGAATGGAGAAGGAGTATTTGTGAAGTTCTTCAACATCATTTAACGTTTTTTTTCTCTTTGTTTTTCTTTAAAACTATATTTTCATCATAGATTTAAAAATCTCTCTTCCATCAGTTAAGTTGGAGGTCTGCCAAATGGTTATTAATTCTGCCTTATAGATTATACTATTGCATTTGGAGAAAAAAAAACAAATCATAGAAATAACATCTTAGGACAATAGAAATAAACAATAGCTTAGGATGAAATATTATTTAATGTACTATTTATTAGTAAACCAGTTGTGCTGTAGACTGAATTACATAGCTGAAAGAAACTTTATTGCATTTGTTCAGTAAATATTTATTAAGAGCGTATCACGTGCCACACTTTCTTTGCATGAATCTCTGCCTTCTTGGAGCTTTCATTCTGTTAGGGAGACACAGGCAGAAGGCAGAGCAATAAAGAAAAGCTAGGATGTGAGCTCTTGAACACTGAGACCAGTAGTGCTGGTGAGTTGTTGTTGTGAGAGGAGAGGACACTTGTGTGAGGACTCAACGGAAGTGAGGAAAAATACAAAGGTGTATGTTTTTATATATACATAATCCCTCACCTGTTTTTAGTACATTCATAAGCCATTTGCTGTAAATTGTATATTACTCCTACTTAGAGACATACCTTTTGGAAGTTGTATGTTTCTTTTAAAAACAATTACATAGCATTTACTGCTATTAGGGTCCTGATTATAAATCATTAAGGATAATCATACATATTCCCTTACTCAGTTATCTGTAATAACTTCACATTGCCTAGGAGTAAACTCCAAACTTGGCTCACTCCGGTAGCCACAGCACTTTTTTCCATTCTTCTCTCCACTTTTTTTTTTTTTTTTTCAAAGAATCTTAAAATTTAGCTGAATTGTAGCACTCCCATTTTTTGAACCTGCCTTCTTTTTTCCACTTAGGGCTCATTTGCTCATTGCTCTCTCCACCAAAGGTAAACCGTCATCTGTTTGTGCCTGTCAACATCCCGCTCAGGTAGCAAAGTCTACCTCACTCGTCACTTCCACAAAGAGAGCCTTTCCTTGTTGTGTACCATGTGAAATTCTCCCCTCTGTAAACATCTTTATACTTAGGGTATTTTCATGGCACTTTGACCATTGCAAGCTTTTCATTAATCAGCTTTTGTACATCATTTCCTTATAGTATTTCTCACTGTGCATTAGATACATTAAGACTATTTGTACAGTGTTTAAGACTTTGTGGATTATTTTTCACATTATTTCATTAAACTTCTCTAAATTCTTACAGTTATAAGAGTTTGCTTATTGTAATCCCCATTTTACAGATAAGGAAACAAACTCAGGATGGGTAAGTACCATATAGGTATTAAGGGATTCTAACTCTAATGTGGGGTTTCTGAGTCCAGATCCTGATTTTTCCTTTGCTCTATCATCCCCAGTGTCTAGTAAGTAGGTGGATGCCTGCAGATGTTTAAATTTTAAGTCTCAGTTACAATATGTAGCCAAAACACATTAACTGAATACCTCCTGTATTACTCAACTGTGTATTTAATATACTTTATTTAACTTAGAGCATAGTTTAGGCCTTGTGTTTCCTTTATATGAGTAATGAATTATGTTTATTTCCCCCCATCTTCATTTAGATGAACTGAAGCACATTATTGGGGCTGAGACAACACGGAAAGGTATTCTTCGTGTTTTTGAAATGTTTCAGCACAACCAGTTAAATAGGAGAATGGTTTATGTCTTCCTGGAAGGCTTTTTGGAAACCTTATTTCCACAGTATAAATTTCGTGAACTTTTCAACAAACTGCATTCACGGTCAAAGCAGATACAGAAATATAAACAGAAACTTCAGACTACTCAAGCGCCTTCTTTACAGAAAAGGTGACACTCCAATCTATGAAGCTGGTGTTCATTTTGTCCAAGACTAATAATATGGACAGATCTTCTGGGGCTTAACTCATATACTGTTGTGTCGCACCAGTCTTTCAGTGTCTCAAAATAGTTATTAATACATCCATAGGACTGTGGTTCTTCTCATCCTCGTCTGTAATCCAGCCACTACCAAGAGAGATTTCTGTGTCTTAAATGATTTGGTGCATATTTTTGCAGCATTGAGAGGATACTGCCCCCTTCTCAAGCAAGAATGACGTTGGTCTCTTCCATTTCAGCCTAATCAGCATTCTCCAGCAATGACAAAGTGCCAGAATGTATATACGAAAGCTAAGGAAAGCACAAAACAATGGTTCACAGATAAACTGGCTAATTTGTTTAACACTGGGAAACTGAGCAGTGTATGACTTGGAGGGATTTGTTTTTTGCCTAATAATTTTATAGGTCTTTATCAGAATTTTGATATAATGTGGATTAGCCAGGCGAATGATCTTTGCAACATCTGCTTCAGGTCTGGGGAAAGTGACAGGATGCCCTTAAAGTATGAAGTAACCTTATATCCTAATCACAGTTTTGTGACATAAAATAAAACCAATCAAAACCAGAATTTGATTGGATTTGTTATTCATTGGTATAAAACAAATTTTAATTGATTCTTATGTGCTTTGGGGCTCTATTTTGCTCTTATGGTACTCAATCATAAATTTTCTTCTGGTATTCTGTGTGCAAAAAGAAGCGTATAGTGGCGTTCTCACTTAAGTTTCAAAATTATTACAGGTTTCTTTATCTTTAAGAGATTACGGATTATACAATAGGGAGTATAATCTCTTGAAAGAACTGCCAAATACATTGTTGTTTTAAAAAATATGGAAATTAAAAAAAACACACTCTTGAAAGTTACAATATGATAATTTTAAATTGTGTGATCTAGACATACCTTAGGCGATTGCAAAAGTAGCAAATCAAAGGATTAAATGAGCTTAGTAGTCATATGTAAACATACAAATTCTTAATTCTATTACTGTGTATATATGAAAATAAATAATGAAAACAGAACTATAATATTTTTTAAAATATGCTTTTATTTATATTTTGCATAATGTAAAATTCTACTAAATAAAGCAAGTTGGCAAAACCCCTGGGTGTATACATTTAAATCCCTAAAATAATTTTATACCAACAACAACAAATTACCTTTTCCAGTTTTGGAGCCTCTGCATTTCTTATAGTTTCTCGTTCTCCATTTGTCCATCTTGGAAGTCTTCATATCCCTTGTATGCAGGATTTCTGCATAGTTTTAAATACTTACACTGACTAAGGGTTTGGGTATGTCAGCATTTTTTGTTTTAAAAATACTTAACACTACAACCTTAAAATAGTGAAGCTACTCATCAGACCACTGAGCCAAGATCCTGGTATTAAAAGAACGTCTGGGTGCTTAAGATAAAGGGACAGAGTATCAGTATCCCAGTTATTTGGGAGATTTAAGATTGGAACAAGATGTTACTGTCTTGTTTTCACTGAGGTCCTACTTACAGAGTGAAGCCTAATAACAGAATAAAGCCTTCCTTTAAAGCTTTATAATAATAATCATATTTATTAATGATGCTGTTGTGCATACTTACAGTATGCATATATTCAGTATGTGTTGCATGTCTAAAGAATTACATAAATGAAATCCCTTTCATTGCAACTTGGAAATAAGAAAAGATCCTTATTGACTCTGATGGAAGAAATAGTATTTTTTCTTCTCATTGTGTCTCCCTGCTGAGGTCCCTCCCGATGCCCCAGGCTTTCAAAGTGAGGATTTGTGAAACACGTCTGTGGGAAGCATCGGCATGGCCACAAGTGCAATGATTTTCAAATATACCCTTGCCCATTTCAAGTATATTTTTGACATAAATAAGTCTAAGAGTAAACAAGAATTCATGTAAGAGCCTAGTGTGTACCTGTGAAAAGCATTTCCAGATAATGTGAGGAATGTTGGCCATCAACCAGGGAAAGAAAGGTCGTGCAAAATGGCAACTTTTCATAACAGAGCCCTGCAAGGTAACTGCAGTCATACCAAAAACTATATGAGTAAGTGGGTTTTTAAAACAATTTTTGTTGAAAGAGTTTATATTTCAGAAGCAGAAATGTCAAATGGTAGAGTCTATGTAAATGGCTGTGCGTCTTCTCCACGCACATCTGTGTTTTTACATCAGAGAGAGCTGTGGTCATGCTAAAATTAGAGATACGTTTTAATGACTTGGTCAAGCTGTATGTAAAATATTTAATCCATGTCAAGTACAGTGTACTACATTTAATAAAATTATTACATTTAATGCATTTATTGCATATATAAATATATACCTGAAGAGGCTTTAAGTCTTCGGATATTTGATTTTTGAATGTGTTTTTAAGTCAGTGGTGCCTTTAGGCAAGAACCTTCAAAATGAATCATATTTTGTTTGGGTTTTCTGATTTTTCAGGTAACATATAAACTATTTAGAAACCGTCACTACTAACTTCTAGTTTATTCACCTAAAAATTGATTGTATGATTTAAATATAGTGCTTAGCTGGGCATTTCCTATGATTAGGGTGTTCTGAATAGTTGCTGAAAAATTGTGCCATTGACCAATGGATGCACTTGGTTAGCCTTAATTTTTTTTTTTAAAAAAAAGTTAAAAACTTTCTTGTATATTTCAGTTCGCTCATTTTAAGTTTGTGCTGCTGGTGTTTGGGGGAAATCAGTTAAGTGCTACCAGAAAGTGTATCAATTTTTTAAAAATTAAGAACAATATAAATTTCACAATTTAAAATTTTAATTTTGTGCAATATTTTCATTTAATGCATGTGTATTTGAGTAATTGTAAAATAAATGAATTTTTAATGTTTTGAGATCTAGTTTAAACTGTTTCTTAACCCAACAACTTACATTCCGTTGTTGCTGCATCCTTTTATTTAAGGACTTGTTTTAAAAGTCTTTTTTGTCACTCCTTGTAAAATTATTTTGTTATTAGTAAATTTTGCTTATAGGAGCATGGCTCCTGTACTACAAGGGAAAAATATAAAGAGCACATCTTAGTATTATAGTTGTTAAAAGATAACTTGTGCATATCATTGTACAGTAAATGTCAACTGTGTGCCTAACCTATCAATACTTTCCTTCTTTAACAAAGAAGAAACAATCAGAATGTCAGTTATTTTTATTGAACTAAAAAGAAGATTAAAGTTTTTATTTGGTTTGCGTTATGTTCTGTCCATTAGAAAATACTAATAAAGTATTAAACCTTTTTGTTGAATTTATTTAGTAGTGTTGTATTTTTATTACTTAAAAAAAAAAAAATGCTTGCTCAGTGGTCTTTTAGTATCTGTGTATATTTTCCTTTCTTTTCATTTTAGCAACCAAGCAGTTCAAGTTCCAGATTGATAGAAGAGCTGTTGAGTGATTACCAACAACTAATTGAATTTAATATTTCCATTTTATGGGGCAAGTAATTTACTACCATAATGTTAAGGAAACTTCATACAAAATTAGAAAGTCATTTCCTCATTGAGAAAGATCTATAATAAGTAATCCATTAACAGTTTTTATTTGATCTCATTTTTAATTCATAGTCTTCCTAATATTTTAGATGTTTCAGTTCTAAAGGCAATAGACTCAGTACTCAACATGGCTATGTCTGGGTGGTCATAATATTCTCAGTCTTCTTATATCTGTATAGACTTCTCAGACATCAACTGTGAGTACTTTTACCCTACTAGGGACAGGTATAGTATTTGTTAAAGTGCACACTGTAAAATATTGGTCCCCTTTACGATGTTTCTGAGCAGTAATATACTTATATGTAACTTATGCAAGTCTACATACTATTCAAAACCCTATGTTCCTTTACAATCCAAGTGATAATATCAAAGTTTCTGAAAATTTCTGTAATAAATGAGTCTGTTTAATTTTGTTTACCTAACTTCCCAAACTTAACCACAGAATTTTTTGTCATATGCACCTTAATTAATAGCTTGAGGATAATGTTCCCAAGGAACATGATTTGAGAAATCGTAGATGGGGAGGAAAAAAAGGTGAAGCATCTTTAATTAGGGAATATAAACTCTAGACAGAAAAACCAGTGGACTTGGGCCACAAAGTTTTATTTGTAGCCTATCATTCCAATGGAAAGTTGAATCTTTGGAAGATTAAGGAGAATATGAAAAATTAACAGGTGGTTAAATAGCAGCTTTAGAGTTTAATTCGACCCTGGGTACCAGAATAATGAACTCAGTAAGGGATAATATAGTATGTCCCGTGAGGAGTGGGAAAGATACTTGCCAAGGATCTTGCTAGTGTGGTCAAAAGGGTATTACTAGCAAGTGCAGAGAGGAGAGAGGAATGTGATACATTTCAGTTTTTAAAATGTGTACCAGACATTGGCCCATATATACTGGCAGATATTTGGCCTGGGCAAACTTGAAGCAGCTGAGAACCCAGAACTTCACAAGAAAAAAAAAAAAAATTAACACGGGGCACCTGGTTGGCTCAGTTGGTTAAGTGTCCGACTTCAGCTGAGATCATGATCTCGTGGTTCGTGGTTTTGAGCCCTACATTGGGCTCCGTGCTGACAGCTCAGAGCCTGGAGCCTGCTCTGGATTCTGTGTCTCCCTCTCTCTCTCTGGCCCTCCCCCACTTGTGCTCTGTCTCTCATAAATAAAAACATTAAAAAAAAATTAACTCATTTACCAATTCACAGTGTATGAGAAATGCATGAAATACGGTATTTTAACGTAAGTGGGTAAACATGACCTTTCACGTATCAGGTGGAATAAAAGTAGGACTTTGAATTGGAAGTCCCAAAGGCCACCCCCTGGCGATTCACTGGAAGAGCTGACAGGACTCCAAGCATATGGTCCTACTCACAGCTAAGATTTATTACAGCAAAAGGCTATGTAGAACAAGATCAAAGGAGAAGGATGCCTGGCACAAAGTCTGAGGGAAACCTCATGAGCTTCGAAAGTTCCCTTACAAATGAAGTCTTGCAGAATACACTTAATTCCCCTGCAGCAATGAATTGTGACAACACGTGAACCATTGCTCATTCAAGATTGATTTTTATTGGGGAGAGGTCCTGTAGGCACCCTCTGCATGGTATGTACCAAAATTCTGGACTCCCTGCAGGAAAGCACGTGTTCTGTACGAGCCATATATTTCGTACAAATAGTTAAGGCATAATGAGCCACTTTTATCAGTTTAGGGAATGGTAGGAATGCTTCCAAAATCTAACTTCTCAGATACCTGAGAACAAGGGCCAATCTTGCAAGCAGGGTTTTCAAAGGACAGCAGTCCTACCTGCTATGTTAACTTTTTTTTTTTTTTTTTGCATACCTATATATCTTGATGCAAAGAAATGGCTAATAGTAAAAAAAAAAAAAAAAAAAAAAGATTTGCACTGAAAGTCAATAAGATTTATCCTCCTGTAGAAGCCTCTATACCTAGAGGTGGAAACAGTAGAGAGAATGCAGATGTAGATAAAAGGGAAAAAAGATCAAAATGATATAATATGGATATATACTCCCAAGAAGATTGAGGAACAGATTTGTGTATTTCCAATAAAGACTCCCATAGCACCCAGTTACTTAGTATTTCATAATCAAAATGACTTTTTGAGGTGTAATACTGTTCTCCAGTTTATAGATGGGAGTCATTTACCCCAAATTTCACAGCCGTTAAGTGTGAGGATGAAATCTCCACGGTAGTGGTCTGGGTGGTGGTCTGATTGTAGTGTGTGCCACGGTTTCTCAGTAGTGCTGTTGATACTTCAGGCTGCATAATTTGTTGGAGCTGTCCTGTGCACGATGGGATCTTTATCAGCCTCCCTGGGCCCTACGCACTTGATAATTCCAGTAGCACTACCCCTCACCCCCAGTTATGATAACCAAGAATGACTCCAGACACTGCCAAGTGATGTCTGGGGCAAAACTGCTCCCCGTTGAGAGCCACTGATATGCTGTCAGAGAGACAGTCTTTTCTCCATAAGCAAACAGCCAACAAATGTGTGGCTTCCCTTGTATGGAGACTGTAAAGGGGATGCCTAAGTGTGCGTTAAGAGGAGGGGAAGGCCAGGGACTGGCATCAAAACCAAGTATTTTACTTTACTTAAGGAAGCATCCAATAGTTGAGGGGTGGGGGAAGAAAATAAAGGGATTTTGCAACCTGAGAAAACAGCGTTTTTCTTGAGGATGTGAAATGAATGGTTATATGAGAAAATTGCCATGATCAGGCTATTAACTAAGGAACACTGATGTTGTGGGATATTTTTCTTTCAGATACCTACTGACCTTTTTATTTTGTGAGCCAGCCCTTCTAGGGCCTGAAAATTCCCTTGCAGTCTTTGTAAACACCTTTCCCTAATGCTCTTGTTTCTTGAGTTTTCCTTTGACAGGTGCAAAGCCCACTGAGATGCCCAGGTGACTCACCTAATGCACTGACTTCACCTTTAGGGATGAACCTCATTAAACAATTACAGCTTTTATCCCTGCTGTTTTCTTTTTCTTTCCCTCTGCTTCTTTTTCTGGGTCTTGGTCAAGTCCAGTTCTGGTTTTGATTAAGTGCACAGCTGCTTTATTTCTCCATTGGTTGAAGCAATGTTGAGAAGCTGGTTTTTGCCGTCTCATCTTCTGATTGTCTATCAAGCAGCCAGTTGTCTTTTTTGTTTGCCGGTTTTGAGGATTCTTAGTATCATACTGACATTTTAGTAAGGCTGGGAGCTGGTCACACCTGTGAGATTAGGACGAGCTTGTTGAAGCCCACAGGTGTTTCTACTGGCAGAAGTAGACCACTCCATCTTGTTTGTCTTACTCATACAGTACTACAAGCTTAAAAAAGAAAAAAAAAAAAAAGACAAGAAAATGTTTTCGTGCCTGTGGGAAAGGGAGCACCTTCCCGCAGTCCTTCTTGCCTCTCAACTCCCTCCTTCCAAAGCTGCTGTAGTGAATTGGTGAGTTTTGCTCTTTATTTTTGATTCAGGATGCAGTAGTAAAAGTGAGGCTGCTAGTTGTGTGTGTGTGTGTGTGTGTGTGTGTGTGTGTGTGTAGATGGAGAAGAAAAATGCCTTTTCTCTTAATATAAAAGAAAGTTGGCCTTTTACAAATTGTTTGTGACACTGTATTTGTCGCTGGCATTTACCCACTTCATTGCCTCAACTTCTGGAAATTAATTGGGCATAAAAATTGATCGCACTATTGGGAATATCTAATGTAAAAATACAGATTAACCATCAAATAGGAGAGAACACATACGAAGATTTTTAAAAAATGGAAATTAGTTTCACTGGCTTTAGGGTAAGAGTTGAGACTTAGGAATTTTCCTTGGTTTTTATAACAGTTATTTCAATGAGTATGTATGCATGACAGAATGGGACTGCAGATTGAAAGAAAGATTACTTTTGGCTTGTCAGGAGCTTCATGACTTTCTATGCAACCTGAAGAATGCTGAGTAGCCTGATTTTTCTTGCTCATTAAAAAAAAATTAAATGTTTATTATTTTTTTTAATTTTTTTATATTGTATTTATTTTTGATAGAGACAGAGCACAAGTGGGGGAGGGGCAGAGAGAGAGAGGGAGACACAGAATCCGAAGCAGGATCCAGGCTCTGAGCTATCAGCACAGAGCCCAACGTGGGGCTCGAACCCACAAACTGTGAGATCATGACCTGAGTTGAAGTTGGACGTTTAACCGACTGAGTCACCCAGGCGCCCCTCTTGATCATTTCTTTAAAAACCAAAAAAACCTTTAATGAACCAGATGACTATATGAAAGATACTCAATTATAAAGTATTAAATTTAATGAAGCTCCTACTTTGATTGCATAAGTTGACTAGGACTTAATATAAATTAAAAATAAAGGAACCAAATAAGTTTCAGGGAGAAAATGTCAACAAATAGTCCAGTGGATAAGTTTGCTAGTTCTTTAAGGAAACTCAAATTCTTGCTGAAGAAGGTGGGTACAAAAAGCTTGTCATTCTTTAAGTTAATGGCCTTAATACAAGATAAGAAACAAAAGCATGCATCAGTTATCAAATAAAAGAACAATGCTAAGAACTTGTTTTAATAATTAGGTATATAAATGTAGAAAAAGTCAGAAAATATTCCTAAATGAAGTGAATAATTAGACAAATAATTTTAATAATTATGGTTTAAATGTTGGTTTTAATAATTTTGGTTTAAAACATCTACATGTCTTCACTTTAGTGTTAAAAGTAATATTACGCTGAAGTTTCTAATTATTAAAAAATTTGGATATGTTTTCCTATGTAAAGCCCAATTTGAGTGCCTTGAATTTCCTATGCTGATTTAATGGATCAAGTAAGTTATCTTTGTCTCCACAAAACTTTTAGGTTATGAAAATGTAGAAGTTGTGTTTGACTAATTTAGTAGTTTTCAAATGGGAGTGAGTTTACCTTTTCATGCAACATAAGGGAATATCTGGACATTTTTGATTGTCAGGATCAGAGAAGTTGCTAGTAGCCTCTTAATAAGTAGAGGCCAGGAATGTAGCTAAACATCCTATCGTAGCCCACGACAAAGAACTTTCTGGTCCAAAACATCAATAGTACTGAGGATGTAAATCACTGAGCTGAACAAAATTATTATGGCTTTATAAAAAGACTTTAATCTTCTGATGGCTTCAGATCATAAAACAGTGTTACACAGAGAGTTACTATGTTTAAAATGACTATGTAAAATTTTTTTATATTGTTTTTGAAATTCATGTATGTTGTTACATGTATCAATAACTCATGCTTTTTATTGTTGTTAATGTTCCATAATATATATATGGACAACAACAATTGTTTTATTTACTCATCAGTTGAAGGACACTGGGTTATTTCAAGACCTCGGTAATTATAAATAAAGCTACTATAAACATGGTTGTATAATAAAGAATTTGACCTCTATCTATCCTTTGTTGCTGACTCTGGAAGACTCTAAATTCATGGAATTTCCCTTGTAATAGGAGTGTTTTTGTTATTCATGAGCCCCTTAGAGCACCTGAGTCATGCTAAGGCGATGAGTTGACTTAGGAAGGGAGCTGATCTCCAGAAAGATCAATCACATGATGAGGAGGTTTGGGACTTAGAGCCAGCTGACCTTTGGTGAGGAGAGGGGGGACTTGATATTGAGTTTCATTACATGGTCAGTGATTCAGTCATCCATGACTCTGTCATGAAACTCCAATACAAACTGTGGACTTCAAAGCTCACTAGAACTTCCTGGTTGAACAACAAACATATTATTGTGCTAGTAGTTTGACCCACCTTTATTCTACGGGAAGGGGGCAAACATATTATTGTGCTAGTAGTTTGACCCACCTTTATTCTACGGCATTGTGGAACCTCACAGAACTCACCCTATGTGCCTCTTTATTTGACTGTCCTGATTTATATCCTTGATAGTAAAAGTGTCATCATAATTATAGTGCTTTTCTGAATTCTGTGAATAGTTCTAGTGAATTACTGAAACAAGAGGTTGTTGGAACTCCTGGATTCATAACCAGTTTATCAAAAGTACAAGTGGCCTGGGCACTCCCAAATGTGGTTGGCATTAGGATTAAGGGCAATCTTGTTGGAGACTGTGCCTTTAAACCTGTAGAATATGATGATAACTCTGAATGATTAGCGTTAGAATTGTATTGCAGTATATCAACTGGGGGCAGAATAAGCCTTCACATACAGGTGTTTGTGCATATGCTTTCATTCTCTTGGGTAAGTACCCAGGAGAGGCATTGCTAGGTTCTTTGATAAATATATATATATATATATATTTTTTTTTTTTTTTCCAAAATTGCCAAACTGTTTTTTTAAAGTGGTTGTATGTAGCATTTTGTGTTCCCACTAGTGATTTGTTACAGTTTCAGTTTCTCTGCATCCTTGTCAGCATTGGGTTTTATAATGTTTTTTTTTTTTTTTTTTTTTTTTTTTTTATGATTTTACTTTTAAGTAATCCCTCTACCCAAACATGGGGTCAAACTCATGACACTGAGATCAAGAGTCATATGCTCTACTGACTGAGACAGCCAGGTGCCCGTGGCTTTCCTTTTTTTTTTTTTTTTTTAAGTTTAGGCATTTTACTGGTTGTGTCTCATTGTCTCTTAGTGTGGCTTTAATATGCATTTCCCTGCTGACTAATATTTTATGTACCTTTTCATATACTTATTTGCCATCCTATCTCTTCCTTTGTGAAGTGTATACTCAAATCTTTTTAACAGATGTGTATTTTTCAAAGGATTTTCTCCTTGTTTGTGGCTTATCTTTTAATTTCCTTAACAGTCTCTTTTGAAGAGTAGATTTTAATACATTTTAATAAAGTGTCATTTATCAGTTTTTTCTTTTTTATTCTTCTGTCTTATCTAAGAAAACTTTCCTTAATACCACAAAGGTAATCTCTTTCAGAAGTTTCATAGTTTTAGGTTTTACATATATTTCAGTCTGCATTCCATCTCAAATTAAGTTAGTGTATGATGTGAGGTATGAGTTGAGGTTCCTCTTTTTCTGCATTTTGATAGACAATTATTACTGCACCACCACTGCAGAAACTATCCTGTTCCCCATTGAATTATCTTGGCACTTTTGTTGGATGTCAGTTGGCCATAAATATGTGATTCCATTTCTAGATTTCTATTCCATGGATCCATATATTCTTTGGCCAACATCATACGTTATAGTTTTAGAGTAAATCTCAAAATTAAATTACATGAACCCTCTGACTTGGTTTTGTTTTCTTCAAAATAGTTGTAGCTATTTAGGCTCCTTTACTTCTCCTTACAAATTTTAGAATGAGCTTGTTTGAAAAACAAAACAAAGACAAAAAACCCTACTAGGATTTTGAGTGGGATTACATTTAATCAATAACTCATTGAGGTAAGAATTGGCATCTTAATATTGAATCTTCCAATCCATGAATATGGTATGATTTCTCTCCTCAGTGTTTTATAGTTTCATGGACCAAGTATTTTACATATTTTGCTAGATTTAATCTGTTTCATGTTTTTTTAAAATGTTATTGGAAATAGTATTATATTTTAACTTCCAGCTGTTCATTGTTAGTATATAGAAATGTGATGTTTTATGTTGACCTTATTTTCTGTGATCTTACTAAACTCACTAAAGATTCTTTGGAATTTTCTACATGATAATCACATATTCTTTACTATAGGCAGTTTTAAACTCTTTCTAATCTATAAGCTTCCTCTCTCTCTCTCTTTCTCTCTTTCTCTCTCTCTCTCTCTCTCTCTCTCTCTCTCTCTCTCTTGCTTTACTTCTCTGGCTCAGAACTTTAGTATTTTGCTGAATAGGAATGATGAGAGAGGATGTCCATGCCTGTTTTTTCACCAGTAAATTTAGAGGTGAGCTTGGTAGGTTTGATCACAAATGGATGGTTTTTAGTGATATGCTTATTGTTTTTAGACTGGTGAATTAAATAGATGATTTCCTAATGTTGAATAGACCTTCCATTCCTGTGATTAACCTCAGTTGGTCACAATTTATTATCCTTTTTATAAATTGTTGCATTTTAACTGCTATTACTAACATTTTTTACAGTTGTGATCATGAGGGATATTAGTCACTGATTCTCTTGCAAAGTCTGGTCTTGGTAACAAGGATAATGATTTCATAAAATGAGTTGGGAGGTGTTCCTTTTATTTTTTTATATTCTGTAAGAATGTGTGTGAAATTGGTATTATTTCTTCCAAAATGTTAGAAATTACCTGTGGGGTCAGAGTCCTGGAGTTTTCTTATGTATAAAATTTTGAACTATGAATTCACTATCTTATATAGAGAATTATTCACATTGTCTCTTCTTGAGAAAATTTTGGTAGTTGACATCTTTTAAGGAATTTGTCCATTTCATCTCAGTCAGGGTTTTTCAACCAAAGTGACATTTGGATAGGATAATTCTTTGCTGTGGGAGGGTGTCCTTTGAGTGATCGAGTGTTTGGCGGCATCCCAGGTCTCTACGTACTAGATGGCAGGAACAAGCCCCCCATTTGTGACAACCCAAAATGTCTTCAGACACACGTCCCCTGTTGACTGAGAACCACTGATTTAAGTTGTCAAATTCGTTGTCATAATGTTTCTTGTGATATTCTCTATCTTTTAATGTATGTATGAGCTGAAGGAATTTTCTCTTTGATCTCTGATGTTGGTAATTTGTGTCTTTTCTTCTTCTCCCTCTCCTTCCCTCCTTCCTCTCTCTATCTTTTTTCTCTTATCAGATTGGCTAGAGTTTCATTAATTTTCTTAGAGCTACTTTTGATTTCATTTGATTTGGTTTCATTTGATTTTGTCTTCTACTTTTTTGCTTTCAATTGTATTTATTTAGGCTTTTGTCTTTATGTCTCTCCTTCTTGATTTCAGTTTATTTCCTCCTCCATTTGTAGTTCCTTAAAGTAGAAGCTTAGATTATTTCCTAATATATTCATTTAATATTATTATAAATTTCCCTCTAAGTGTGCTTTAGTTTCACCCCATACATTTGGGATTGTTTTCTATTTATTTTCATTCAATTCAAAAGGTATTTTATTTGACTCCTTTCTTCCATGAGTTACTTAGAAGTGTATTTAATTTCTAAACATTTTGGGATTTTCCATATATATGCTATTGATTTCTAGTCTATTCCATTTTGGTTAAAGAACACTATATACTTGCCATTGTTTTTAACTTTTCTGGGATTTATCTTGGTGAATCTTTCATGTGCCATTGAAAAGAATGTATATTCTGTTGTTACTGGGTGGAGTATTCAATCATTGTTGGTTAGGTCTTTGGTTGTACTGCTCAGGCCTGCATCTATACCGTGTTTTATTTCTGCTTGGTCTTTCAATTACTAAAATGGGAGTGGTTGAAGTCCCCAGTCACAGTTGTGAGTCTGTTTCCTTTTAGTTCTATTAGGTTTCGCTTCATGTCATTGAAGCTTTGTTTCATGCATAGTGACGAATTGCCCCATTTATCATTGCCTAATGCTTCTCTTTATCACTCATGATATTAGTTGTTCTGATGTCTACTTTGATAATAAGAAGACCTTAAAAAAAACCATACTGCAGGCTAGACTTAGGCCATGAGCCATAGTGTGTTCACTTCTGTTTTAAAGTTTTCTTGTTCACAAGACATAGTTGACTCTTTTGTTGCTGGTTGGTTGGTTGATCTCTGCCATTTAATTTGGGTATTTAAATCACTTAAATTGTTTTAATTGTTGTTAAATTTAAATTTATCATCTTGCTAGTTGTTTTCTTTTTTTTTCCATTTATTCTCTGTTCCCTTTTTCGTCTTCTTTTGGATTGGTTTTTATGAATCTGTTTTATCTTTCCTAATGGCTTTTAGCTTTACTTCTTAAAAAAAAAATAATAGTTCTAAAGTTTAAAATGGTTTTGTTTTTAATTTATGTGGAGAGAGAGAGAGAGAGAGGATGGGGCAAAGAGAGATGGGGAGAGAATCTCAAACAGGCTCTGTGCTGTCAGCACAAAGCCTGATGTGGGGCTTGAACCCACAAACTATGAGGTCATGACCTGAGCCGAAATCAAGGATCAAGAAGCTCAACCGAATGAGGCACCTATGTGCCCTAGTTCTTCTAAAGTTTAAAATATATGTCTTTAGGGGCGCCTGGGAGACTCTCTCTCTTTCTCAAAAATAAGTAAACATTTATATAATATATATATGTATATATATGTATGCATATATATGTATATACACTATATATACAATGTATATACATTGTGTCTACATATACATTGTATATATTATATATACATTGTATACACATTGTAGACATTGTATATACATTGTATATGCATTGTATATACATTGTATGCGTATATAAACATTTATATAACATATATGTATGCGTATATATATGTATGCATCTATATGCATATATATGTATACGTGTGTGTGTGTGTATATATATATTTATATAAACTTTAACTTGTCACAGCTGTTTTAAAATCTGTAAGAATCGTATAATATATTTCCAGTTTCTCCCTCCTTTATTGTTGTTTTATTTTACATTTCATTTTTACACATATTACAAGCCTTACAGGTAAATTCTTAATTATTTTACCTTAGCCAAATATTTCTTAAAGTGGCTAAAAACAAGGAAAAATACCATTTATACTTCAGTTCATTTTTGCCATTTCCAAAGCTTTCCATTTGTTTGTGCAAATCCAAGTTTCCATCTGGTGATAATACTCCTGCCTCAGAAATTGTGATTTAACATTCCTTGTGATACACATCTCTTGCCATTGAGTTCTCTCAGTTTTTGCTGTCTACTAAAGTCTTTACTTCACCTTAATTTTTGAACAATATTTTCATGTGCATACTATTCTGGGTTGATTCTGCTTTTTTTTTTCCCTCCAGTACTATAAATATGCTACACCATGACTATAAAAACATCAGTGGTTGTCAGGGAGTTGGGAGGTGGAAAGGGAGGGATGAATAGGTGAAACAAAGGGGATTTTCTGGGGGCATCTGGGTGGCTCAGTCACTTAAGCCTCGTACTTTGGCTCAGGTCATGATCTCATAGTTCATGAGTTCGAGCCCCGTATAGGGCTCTGTGCTGACAGCTCAGAGCCTGAAGCCTGCCTCTGATCTGTGTCTTCTTCTCTGCTCCTTCCCTTCTCACACTCTGTGTGTCTCTCTCTCTCTCAAAAACAAAATCATAAGCATAAAAAAATTAAACAAAAGGGATTTTCTGGGTGAGGAAACTTTTCTTAATAAAACATATGGTGGATACACATCATTAGGCATATGTTAAAGCCCACAAAACTACACAATTCAAAGAGTAAACCTTAATTTAAAGTATGGACTATAGTTATGTAATCCATAGTTTACATGGTTAATATACATTAATAATGTACAGCATGGAATAATTAAAACTACATTATTTATTATATTATATAATAAGCAATTGTAACAATTGTTTAACACTAGTGCAAGATGTTAATAATAGGGAAAACTGTGCGGAGTTGGAGAGTGAAATGGAGAGGGGTGGGTATATCGAATTTTATGAACTATCTCTTAATTGTGTAAACCTAAAACTACTAACAAAAATAAAGCCTATTAATGATTTTTAAAAATACATTTTTAGAAATGTTTTTGTGTGAAAAGTCTGATGTAATTCTTTTGTTTGTTTCTTTACGTAGGTTGCATCTTTTTTTTTTCTTTTTGCTAGTTGCCTTCAAGATTTTTTTTTCTTTGCTTTGGAGCATTTTATGATGTCTAGATTTTTGTGTGTGCATATGCCTGTGTACATGCATGTGATTTTCATCTTGCTTACTTACAATGCTTTTCTGAGCTTCTTGGATCTGGGATTTTACATATTTCATTATTCTTAGCAAAGATCTTCATATATTTTTTATTTCTTTTTCTCTTACTTTTTCTAGGACTCCGCTTACCCATATGTTTGATTGATTGGTATCCTACATTTCTGGGATTTATTCCCACTCTTTTTCTCTTTGTGTTCAATACAGGAGAGAGGATTTGATTGATTCATCCAATCAACATCCAGTTTAGGGGATTCCTTTTTTTTTTAATGTTTATTTATGTTTGAGAGAGAAAGAAGGAGAGACGGAGTGAGAGCGGGGGGAGGGGCAGAGAGAGAGAGAGACAGAATCTGGAGCAGGTTCCGGGCTCCAAGCTGTCAGCACAGAGCCCAGCCTGACTTGGGGATGAAACTCAGGAACTGCAAGATCATGACCCAAGCCAGAGTGGGACGCTTACCTGACTGAGCCACCCAGGTGCCCCAGTTTAGGGAATTCCTATTGGGTGGAGATTTTAGAACAAACCACCTCAATAGTCATCATTGGGTTGGGAGCCTTTCTTTGTCCGGTCATCTATGCCAATCCTTTATGGTATGGAGCATGGATGGCCTATATCTGATTGTCTCAGCAGGCATCAGAGGCAAGATTTCTGATAGAGTTAATATGCATGGCCAGCATCCCAAGTATGACAGACTTCTGTAACCAATACAGGTTACAAGGGAAAGCAAAGTAGGAAAAGTAAAATCATGCTTTGGAAAAGGGAAATCAAGATATTTTTCATGCTCCTGCCCTGAGTCACAGACATATTGTATAGAAGCTCATTCAACCTCTGGTGTCCATGAGTTCATAGGAGATAGTTACTTCCATTTTACCTAGAATTTCTATGAAGAATAGAAGAGAGTTACCCCTGAGAAGGCAGAGGAAAATTTAAATGACACATAGAATCAAGTGGTTAATAATATACTGAAGATTAGATACCAGGTCTGGGTTCCTATTATAACAGTATCACACATTGCACCACAGCTACACTTGTCTGAAGTTGGTACATAGAAAACAGTTTTTAAGGAATTTACTAATTAATCCGCTCTGCTGAAGGGTAATTGTGGGGAAAGATAATCCTTTTTTAACTGTAGTGAGACTTCTCCCTTCCTGATTACTGCTCCTACTTATTGACTTGTACTATATGCAGTGAGGGAAAAGGGAAAGGACATTGGAATAAGACTGTCACGGCTAAGGTAGTAGTTCTATAACCCAGTGACTCTGTGACACTGTCACTGACAAAAATCATTCTCGGGCAAAGACGAGTCGGAGCCTCAGCTATGCTCATTCTTTTTTTTTTTTTTTTTAATTTATTTATTTTTTTGAAAAACAGAGAGAGGCAGAGCACAAGGAGGGGAGGGGCAGAGAGAGAGAGGGAGACACAGAATCTAAAGCAGGCTGCAGGCTCTGAATTGTCAGCACAGAGCCCGACATGGGGCTTGAACCCACGAACTGTGAGATCATGACCTGAGCTGAAGTCGGAGGCTTAACCGACTGAGCCACCCAGGGCCTCTGATGAGCTCATTCTTGAATTCAAATGCTTTCAGGCACACATAATTGATGTATGGAGAGGTCCTGAGAACCTTCTGGAAAAGAATGTTTCCAAAGGAAAGAGGGAGTCTGGGTTAGAAGCTTGGTCAGATAACATTGCCCCAGTGATCTGAAAGGAATAGCAATACTGAGAGCAGCATCTGAAAGAGGGGCCTTCCCAAAATTTCTGTAAAACCTTGGTGTAACATGGTGATTATTTAGGATTCATGTAACTGAGAGCATAGCTCAGAGAAGGAGCTGAGAGGTAAAGTCTCCTCACTTCCCCAGGAAAGCTTTGAGGCACTGTGGGCTCTGAAGAACAGAGCACATTTTGGGCACCTATGAACCGCTGGCAAGGAGAGCTCTCGTGGGCATGAGCCCTTAGCAAGGCTCTGGGCCCTGGTTCTTCCTGTATGCATTCTTCTGGGAATTGTTTTCCTGTTAGCCCAGTCATTGGTTAGTAATTTGTTTTTCTTTGGAGACTTTTTAACTGTTGGGTGTTAGGCTTCCTTTTTTTTTTTTTTTTTTTTTTTTTTTTTATGAAATTTATTGACAAATTGGTTTCCATTCAACACCCAGTGCTCATCCCAAAAGGTGCCCTACTCAATACCCATCACCCACCCTCCCCTCCCTCCCACCCCCCATCAACCCTCAGTTTGTTCTCAGTTTTTAACAGTCTCTTATGCTTTGGCTCTCTCCCACTCTAACGTCCTTTTTTTTTTTTTCCTTCCCCTCCCCCATGGGTTCCTGTTAAGTTTCTCAGGATCCACATAAGAGTGAAACCATATGGTATCTGTCTTTCTCTGTATGGCTTATTTCACTTAGCATCACACTATCCAGTTCCATCCACGTTGCTACAAAAGGCCATATTTCATTTTTTCTCATTGCCACGTAGTATTCCATTGTGTATATAAACCACAATTTCTTTATCCATTCATCAGTTGATGGACATTTAGGCTCTTTCCATAATTTGGCTATTGTTGAGAGTGCTGCTATGAACATTGGGGTACAAGTGCCCCTATGCATCAGTACTCCTGTATCCCTTGGGTAAATTCCTAGCAGTGCTATTGCTGGGTCATAGGGTAGGTCTATTTTTAATTTTCTGAGGAACCTCCACACTGCTTTCCAGAGCGGCTGCACCAATTTGCATTCCCACCAACAGTGCAAGAGGGTTCCCGTTTCTCCACATCCTCTCCAGCATCTATAGTCTCCTGATTTGTTCATTTTGGCCACTCTGACTGGCGTGAGGTGATACCTGAGTGTGGTTTTGATTTGTATTTCCCTGATAAGGAGCGACGCTGAACATCTTTTCATGTGCCTGTTGGCCATCTGGATGTCTTCTTTAGAGAAGTGTCTATTCATGTTTTCTGCCCATTTCTTCACTGGGTTATTTGTTTTTCGGGTGTGGAGTTTGGTGAGCTCTTTATAGATTTTAGATACTAGCCCTTTGTCCGATATGTCATTTGCAAATATCTTTTCCCATTCCGTTGGTTGCCTTTTAGTTTTGTTGGTTGTTTCCTTTGCTGTGCAGAAGCTTTTTATCTTCATAAGGTCCCAGTAATTCACTTTTGCTTTTAATTCCCTTGCCTTTGGGGATGTGTCGAGGAAGAGATTGCTACGGCTGAGGTCAGAGAGGTCTTTTCCTGCTTTCTCCTCTAAGGTTTTGATGGTTTCCTGTCTCACATTTAGGTCCTTTATCCATTTTGAGTTTATTTTTGTAAATGGTGTGAGAAAGTGGTCTAGTTTCAACCTTCTGCATGTTGCTGTCCAGTTCTCCCAGCACCATTTGTTAAAGAGGCTGTCTTTTTTCCATTGGATGTTCTTTCCTGCTTTGTCAAAGATGAGTTGGCCATACGTTTGTGGGTCTAGTTCTGGGGTTTCTATTCTATTCCATTGGTCTGTGTGTCTGTTTTTGTGCCAATACCATGCTGTCTTGATGATGACAGCTTTGTAGTAGAGGCTAAAGTCTGGGATTGTGATGCCTCCTGCTTTGGTCTTCTTCTTCAAAATTCCTTTGGCTATTCGGGGCCTTTTGTGGTTCCATATGAATTTTAGGATTGCTTGTTCTAGTTTCGAGAAGAATGCTGGTGCAATTTTGATTGGGATTGCATTGAATGTGTAGATAGCTTTGGGTAGTATTGACATTTTGACAATATTTATTTTTCCAATCCATGAGCAGGGAATGTCTTTCCATTTCTTTAAATCTTCTTCAATTACCTTCATAAGCTTTCTATAGTTTTCAGCATACAGATCCTTTACATCTTTGGTTAGATTTATTCCTAGGTATTTTATGCTTCTTGGTGCAATTGTGAATGGGATCAGTTTCTTTATTTGTCTTTCTGTTGCTTCGTTGTTAGTGTATAAGAATGCAACTGATTTCTGTACATTGATTTTGTATCCTGCAACTTTGCTGAATTCATGTATCAGTTCTAGCAGACTTTTGGTGGAGTCTATCGGATTTTCCATGTATAATATCATGTCATCTGCAAAAAGCGAAAGCTTGACTTCATCTTTGCCAATTTTGATGCCTTTGATTTCCTTTTGTTGTCTGATTGCTGATGCTAGAACTTCCAGCACTATGTTGAACAACAGCGGTGAGAGTGGGCTTCCCTGTCGTGTTCCTGATCTCAGGGAAAAAGCTCTCAGTTTTTCCCCGTTGAGGATGATGTTAGCTGTGGGCTTTTCATAAATGGCTTTTATGATCTTTAAGTATGTTCCTTCTATCCCGACTTTCTCAAGGGTTTTTATTAAGAAAGGGTGCTGGATTTTGTCAAAGGCCTTTTCTGCATCGATTGACAGGATCATATGGTTCTTCTCTTTTTTTTTGTTAATGTGATGTATCACGTTGATTGATTTGCGAATGTTGAACCAGCCCTGCATCCCAGGAATGAATCCCACTTGATCATGGTGAATAATTCTTTTTATATGCTGTTGAATTCGATTTGCTAGTATCTTATTGAGAATTTTTGCATCCATATTCATCAGGGATATTGGCCTGTAGTTCTCTTTTTTTACTGGGTCTCTGTCTGGTTTAGGAATCAAAGTAATACTGGCTTCATAGAATGAGTCTGGAAGTTTTCCTTCCCTTTCTATTTCTTGGAATAGCTTGAGAAGGATAGGTATTATCTCTGCTTTAAACGTCTGGTAGAACTCCCCTGGGAAGCCATCTGGCCCTGGATTCTTATTTGTTGGGAGATTTTTGATAACCGATTCAATTTCTTCGCTGGTTATGGGTCTGTTCAAGCTTTCTATTTCCTCCTGATTGAGTTTTGGAAGAGTGTGGGTGTTCAGGAATTTGTCCATTTCTTCCAGGTTGTCCAATTTGTTGGCATATAATTTTTCATAGTATTCCCTGATAATTGTTTGTATCTCTAAGGGATTGGTTGTAATAATTCCATTTTCATTCATGATTTTATCTATTTGGGTCATCTCCCTTTTCTTTTTGAGAAGCCTGGCTAGAGGTTTGTCAATTTTGTTTATTTTTTCAAAAAACCAACTCTTGGTTTCGTTGATCTGCTCTACAGTTTTTTTAGATTCTATATTGTTTATTTCTGCTCTGATCTTTATTATTTCTCTTCTTCTGCTGGGTTTAGGCTGCCTTTGCTGTTCTGCTTCTATTTCCTTTAGGTGTGCTGTTAGATTTTGTATTTGGGATTTTTCTTGTTTCTTGAGATAGGCCTGGATTGCAATGTATTTTCCTCTCAGGACTGCCTTCGCTGCGTCCCAAAGCGTTTGGATTGTTGTATTTTCATTTTCGTTTGTTTCCATATATTTTTTGATTTCTTCTCTAATTGCCTGGTTGACCCACTCATTCGTTAGTAGGGTGTTCTTTAACCTCCATGCTTTTGGAGGTTTTCCAGACTTTTTCCTGTGGTTGATTTCAAGCTTCATAGCATTGTGGTCTGAAAGTATGCATGGTATGATTTCAATTCTTGTAAACTTATGAAGGGCTGTTTTGTGACCCAGTATATGATCTATCTTGGAGAATGTTCCATGTGCACTCGAGAAGAAAGTATATTCTGTTGCTTTGGGATGCAGAGTTCTAAATATATCTGTCAAGTCCATCTGATCCAGTGTCTCATTCAGGGCCCTTGTTTCTTTATTGACCGTGTGTCTAGATGATCTATCCATTTCTGTAAGTGGGGTGTTAAAGTCCCCAGCAATTACCACATTCTTATCAATAAGGTTGCTTCTGTTTATGAGTAATTGTTTTATATATTTGGGGGCTCCGGTATTCGGCGCATAGACATTTATAATTGTTAGCTCTTCCTGATGGATAGACCCTGTAACTATTATATAATGTCCTTCTTCATCTCTTGTTACAGCCTTTAATTTAAAGTCTAGTTTGTCTGATATAAGTATGGCTACTCCAGCTTTCTTTTGGCTTCCAGTAGCATGATAAATAGTTCTCCATCCCCTCACTCTGAATCTAAAGGTGTCCTCAGGTCTAAAATGAGTCTCTTGTAGACAGCAAATAGATGGGTCTTGTTTTTTTATCCATTCTGATACCCTATGTCTTTTGGTTGGCGCATTTAATCCATTTACATTCAGTGTTATTATAGAAAGATACGGGTTTAGAGTCATTGTGATGTCTGTATGTTTTATGCTTGTAGTGATGTCTCTGGTACTTTGTCTCACAGGGTCCCCCTTAGGATCTCTTGTAGGGCTGGTGTAGTGGTGACAAATTCCTTCAGTTTTTGTTTGTTTGGGAAGACCTTTATCTCTCCTTCTATTCTAAATGACAGACTTGCTGGATAAAGGATTCTCGGCTGCATATTTTTGCTGTCTAGCACCCTGAAAATCTCGTGCCAATTCTTTCTGGCCTGCCAAGTTTCAAAAGAGAGATCAGTCACGAGTCTTATAGGTCTCCCTTTATATGTGAGGGCACGTTTACCCCTTGCTGCTTTCAGAATTTTCTCTTTATCCTTGTATTTTGCCAGTTTCACTATGATATGTCGTGCAGAAGATCGATTCAAGTTACGTCTGAAGGGAGTTCTCTGTGCCTCTTGGATTTCAATGCCTTTTTCCTTCCCCAGTTCAGGGAAGTTCTCAGCTATTATTTCTTCAAGTACCCCTTCAGCACCTTTCCCTCTCTCTTCCTCCTCTGGGATACCAATTATGCGTATATTATTTCTTTTTAGTGTATCACTTAGTTCTCTAATTTTCCCCTCATACTCCTGGATTTTTTTATCTCTCTTTTTCTCAGCTTCCTCTTTTTCCATAACTTTATCTTCTAGTTCACCTATTCTCTCCTCTGCCTCTTCCATCCGAGCCGTGGTGGTTTGCATTTTGTTTTGCATTTCCTTTAAAGCGTTTTTCAGCTCCTCGTGACTGTTCCTTAGTCCCTTGATCTCTGTAGCAAGAGATTCTCTGCTGTCCTGTATGCTGTTTTCCAGCCCAGCGATTAATTTTATGACTATTATTCTAAATTCACTTTCTGTTATATTATTTAAATCCTTTTTGATCAGCTCATTAGCTGTTGTTATTTCCTGGAGAATCTTCTGAGGGGAATTCTTCCGCTTGGTCATTTTGGATAGTCCCTGGTGTGGTGAGGGCCTGCAGGGCACTTCCCCTGTGCTGTGGTGTATAACTGGAGTTGGTGGGCGGGGCCGCAGTCAGTCCTGATGTCTGCTCCCAGCCCACCGCTGGGGCCACAGTCAGACTGGTGTGTGCCTTCTCTTCCCCTCTCCTAGGGGTGGGATTCACTGTGGGGTGGCGTGGCCCGTCTGGGCTACTTGCACACTGCCAGGCTTGTGATGCTGGGGATCTGGCGTATTAGCTGGGGTGGGTAGGCAAGGTGCATGGCGGGCGGCAGGGGGGGCAGTCTTAGCTCGCTTCTCCTTAGGTGATCCACTTCAGGAGGGGCCCTGTGGCAGCCGGAGGGAGTCAGATCCACTGCCGGAGGTTTGGCTCCGCAGAAGCACAGAGTTGGGTGTTTTCTCGGAGCGAGCAATTTCCCTGGCCGGAACCGGTTCCCTTTGGGATTTTGGCTGGGGGATGGGCGGGGGAGATGGCGCTGGCGAGCGCCTTTGTTCCCCGCCAAACTGAGCTCTGTCGTCCGGGGGCTCCGCAGCTCACCCTCCCTTTGTCCTCCGGCCTTCCCGCTTTCCGAGCAGAGCTGTTAACTTATGACCTCCCAGACGCTAAGTCGCGCTTGCTGTCGGAACACAGTCCGTCAGGCCCCTCCGCTTTTGCCAGCCAGACTCGGGGGCTCTGCTTGGCTGACGAGCCGCCCCTCTGCCCCGGCTCCCTCCCGCCAGTCCGTGGAGCGCGCACCGCCTCGCCGCCCTTCCTACCCTCTTCCGTGGGCCTCTCGTCTGCACTTGGGTCTGGTGACTCCGTTCTGCTAATCCTCTGGCGGTTTTCTGGGTTATTTAGGCAGGTGTAAGTGGAATCTAAGTGATCAGCAGGACACGCGGTGAGCCCAGCGTCCTCCTACGCCGCCATCTTCCGGGTGTTAGGCTTCCTAGATGATATCTACACATTCTTTGGCAGACCCATTTCTATTTTTTGAGTTATTGCTGAGCTTACAAATTACTTTGGGGGATTTTCTTAGGTGGAGAGAGAAAAATCAAACACTAAGTGGTAAAGAAATGAATGATTCTGTTCCTTCAGTCCATCTACCAGCTGGTATTTAGAACTACTCTCTCGTGTTGGTCCTATGAAGGCATGGGACCTCAACTTAGGGAATTAAATTTATTTCTATTGAGCAATAATCATGGAGATAAAGTTACCAAAGATCAGTTTACAAATTATAAAAAAATCACTTGGTACTTTTCACATCTTGTTCTTTTTCTTTTAATGTTTATTTTGAGAGAGATGGGGGGGGGGGGGCGGAGAGGCAGAGAAACAGGGAGACAGAGGACCTCAAGCATGCTCAGCACCATCAGCACAAACCTGACACATGGCTCGAACTGACAAGTCATGAGATCGTGACCTGAGCTGAAACCAAGAGTTGGACGCTCAACTGACTGAGCCACCCAGGTGCCCCAGTACTTTTTACATCTTCTAATTCTGCATTTCAGAGTGTCCCTTAAGACTTTGATTCATAAGACTGTTCTGTATTGACTAAAGGTGTGCCTTTTCCTGAATAGTATCCTAGCTAGTGTTCAGTGAGTGCTCGACATTGAACTCCTTTACATAGCTTGCCTATTGTAATCCTTGAAAAATCTGCATGAGGTACTATTATCATTATTATCCCCATTCTATAGCAGCAGAGCCTCATTGACAGGAGCAAGGTATATAATCTGTGCATGGTCACACAGTTAAGACTCAGTTGAGCCAGAATTCCAAGTTGCTATGCCACCTTGCCTTTAAATAGTGAGGAAAATGCCACTGGGTGGAAAGCCAAGCTTGAAAGCATAGAGACTGAACCATGAATCACAGTGGGGACACATGGCCAGAACAAGAAAACCCACGGCCCATGATGTATGAGCATATGAGTTTGATTAATGGATGTGGGAGCCCCGAATACAGAACACTATGAAAAGGATAACCCCTGAAACATTGGGCTGCATGTAGGAAATGTAAGACATTATTAATGTTGCATATCAGTTAGTAGACCTGTTTCTATGAAGAGATGGTTGTGGATGCAGACCATTTCCTTTGAATTCTTATTCTTAACAATTCTTGTCCCCCTCCAATAATTTGGAAGGGAGTGTGAATCTACAAATTGTCCTACAACCATAAGATCATACATTCAAGTTGGCAGATTGACAAATTAGAATGCCAGTTTCAAGAAGAAATAAGATTTCCAAAGTTGCTTAGGTCAATGTTGCTTTGCAATCTGATACGCAATCTCATATCAGAAGGCCTACATAAGTTGTCCTGGGACTCAGTTGTGACTAAAGGACTGGTAGGAGCAGACTTGCTGGAGCTCCCCTGGCACAAGCTGAAACACATTTTGAGATGAGAGATTTTTATAACCTCTAAGTACAGAGGTTTCAAGAATGATAGGCCTCAAGGGAAGAGTACGATGCCTGTTACTCATTTAGATGATCCTCAAGTCCTTTTTCTACTTTGAGTTTGGAGGCGAAAGCTATAATGAAAGATCAGGTCAAAAATGAATCAAGCCAGGATCCTGAGATCACAAGGTGCCAGGAACCCGGGCGTCAGCACCAAGAGACAGCCCCTCAGCATGGAGCTCAGGGGTTTGCAATCTTCGACAGAGATGTGACCATGAGGGCCTCACCAGCCTTGTGGTACCTTAAAAAGGCATTAGTCAGCAGAACACAATGAGCCAGAGCTTGTGAGGAAGGCTGAAAGCTACAGGGTAGTCAAGAATACCAGGATGGGGAACACATGAGATGCCTCCTAGAACTATTCAGGGGGGATTTGAGACATTCGTAGGTTCCCCAGCGAATGTGAGTGGAGACAAGGAACCATCACTGGTGGCTGTATTGCAACCCAATGTATACCTACAGGCTATGCTCACTATGCAATGGGGTTATGTGGCTGATCTCTAGAAACGTCGCCCTTTGGGTCTGTCTCCTGCTTAGAATTCATGAATCACCAGGGGTACCTGAGAGATGCTTTGGATGATGTCGAACCAGTCAGTACCATTGTGATGTGAGCTTGCAGCTTCCTAAAGTCTCTCTAACAAAAAAGTTCAGGCTTCGGAATAGGTAATCCTCAAACAGTAAGTTGGAAAATTACAGTAAAGAGACACAGTTGCACTAGTTAGCTGGTCCTTAACGATGCTGGTTTCTAAAAGACACCATCTTTAAATCCATACACACTTGGGAGGAGAGAAGCACTTCAGATGGCTGGAGAACAGTCTACTCTCTTGGAAAATCTTTCAGCAACAGGTGTTACTTCTTTTTGTCTTGAGGACATCAAACCCTCAGAGAAGCATGAAATTTTTCCTAATGCAACTTAGCTGCTAATCATTCACAAAGAAATGAAATTTTGATGGAGTTGTGAACACATGCCTTTTGGCACCTGTTTTTGCCATCTTGGTTTGTTTTTCTTCCCACAGCATTTTACACCTTCTAATTTAATTTGTGACTGGCCCCTTTCCTCCCAGCTGTTCAGGCCTAGAAAGCACACACACATATTCAAATGGGTTACTGGAGCTTAACACGGCACAGGGACTGAGCCAACAGCATTGGCCAAGTCATACTCAGGTCTTGAGGCCAGCGCTCCTGGTGCCTTATCCCACTATGCACTGGTAACTTGAGACTAGAGGTCTAATATGGAGCCTGCAAAGTTCAAACACTGTCAGAAAGTCTATCCCGTCCAAACAGGGCTTTCTAGGGGATTAAAGAGACCTTGGGTCACAGTGTGGCCTATGCAAGAGCTTTGTGATATGAAAAGTGACTTTGTTGGAGTAACTTCTGTGACATTCTCACCATACGCCTGAGTCAAGCTGCCCTTGTGTTGTGGTTTCTGGGGAATGTGTGTAGATCCTGGATCCAGCAGCAGACCCACACACCAAGTTCGGAGCCTAGAAAATTGGAACTTGTGATTTTATCCTGCACTTCACATGAAGTCAAGGAGATGTGAACGGGCAGAATTAGTATACTTTCTCTTTTGGGCTACAGACAGTGTGAATTTAATCCCCATCCAAATGGTTGCTATTTTCCAAAGAGTACATGTGAGGTTGAGCAGAGAGAATGATATGAATTCAAAAATCTCATCAGGGGAGTATCACAATATCTTTATCAATAAGGACAGTGTTTCTCTAGATGTGGGTCCTTCTGAAGCCTCACTGTAAAACCAGCATTTGTTACTGCTATAATTTCCCTGGGACAATGACGGATGTTGGCAATAACACGGTACATTAAAAGACCATAAATTTATCTGCAGGACTCAAATAATATTTTGGTACAAAGGCAAAAGCCTCTGGCTGCCTTGTAAATCAAAAACATGGTCCCAAGGGGACAAAATAAATCCAGAAAAAATCCAAAATACCTAAGAAAATTCAATTTGTGATAAAGAGGTTATCTCATATCTGCAGAGCAAAGAAGGCAATTTAATAATGGATGTTTTGAAAATAGTGATCTCATTCGTATCTCCACCTGTATATCACAATAAACTGAAAATACATTAAGAATCCCATGTGAAAAAGAAATTCTAAAAGCACCGTAAGAAAATATTGGGAGGATTTCCTTGCACCCCTGAAGTGGGAAAGGTCTTTCTAATGATGATTCAAAATCCAAAAGCTATAAAATGAAAAATTCAAGTACAAAAGATAAAAACAACTTTTGCATGATAAATTATACCCCAACCGTATCAAAAGTCAAATGACAAACTGGGAAGAATTTTTAAGAACCAAAGGCTGAACTCCCAATACACAAAGATCTCCAAAAAATCAATTTTGAAAAAGATTTATTTTAAACATAAAGGCAGCACATTATTTATATTCTGCATCCTGTCTTTGAGCTTAGTGATAGCTTCTTTATACTTTTTCACCACTGTGTTTTATTGTTTGGGGAATTTCTTTACCCAGTCAGTCCCCTATTGATGTACACGTGTATGGGATACTCCCCCCAAATCTATTGCTTTAAATAATTTTTCAAGAAAAAGAATTGCAGTGTTCAAGAGCTGAGACTGTGAAGTCAGTTCACCTGGGGGTTCCAGTTGTGGCTATTATCAATTTCAAGCTATGTGACCTTGACTTTGGGCCTCTGTTTGTTCATCTGTGTAATGGGTTTGAAGTTAATCGTATCAGCAACATGAGATTGTGGTGAGGATTCAATGTGTTACCATACGAGTAAAGGATTTAGAATAGTACCTGACCTAAGATAACTGTTGTAGAAGGCTTAATCATTATGATTATCACTTTTTGGCAAATAATATATAAATTGTATTAGCTCTACTTTTTTTTTTTTTTAATTTAAAAAAAAATTTTTTTTTTCAACGTTTATTTATTTTTGGGACAGAGAGAAACAGAGCATGAACGGGGGAGGGGCAGAGAGAGAGGGAGACACAGAATCGGAAACAGGCTCCAGGCTCTGAGCCATCAGCCCAGAGCCTGACGTGGGGCTCGAACTCACGGACCGCGAGATCGTGACCTGGCTGAAGTCGGACGCTTAACCGACTGCGCCACCCAGGCGCCCCAGTATTAGCTCTACTTTTATAACCTCTACTTTTATAATGTTTGGGACTCATAGTGAAAGAGAACTGAAGGGAGAGATGTTTTTTAATTTTTAATTTTTAATGTTTATTTTTGAGAAAGAGAGAGAGAGAGAGGGCAGGGGAGGGGCAGAGAGAGAGGGAGACACAGAATCTGAAGCAGGCTCCAGGCTCTGACCTGTCACACAGAGCCCGATGCAGGGCTCGAACCCACGGAACCATGAGATCATGACCTGAGCCCAAGTCAGAAGCTTACCAACTGAGCCACCTAGGTGCCCCAGAGATGCTCTCTTCCAAAGTCAGAACATGGGATCCAATGGTGGGAAAATAATTCTATTACTTGCTGTTTCTTGCTTTTTAGTGAAGAGCTGCTTACAAATGCAGCCCAAGAGGCATCAGGCCTGGATGCCAGGAAGGGTGAAGAGCAGCCCTGGAACCTGCATTGTAATAAACATACCAGGGGTTCTGCTGCAGGTGGCCCCAGACAACTTGTTGTTTTTTTTTAACTTTTTGAAGTAGTTTTTATTTTCTCCACTTTAAAGGTACAGAGACTGAACCCAGAGAAAGCAAGTTCATAGCCCACTAATTTGGAAGCGTTACTGACAAGATTTGACATCAAGCCTTTTTGGTTTCCCACACTGAGTCTTAACTCCACAAAACTACTACTTCTCCTCCTCCTCCTCCTCCTCCTTCATTAAGAGACTTCGTTTTTTAAGAACATTTTTAGATTTACAGAAAAATTGAACATATAGTTCAGGGAGTTTCTACATTCCTCCTCCTTGTTTCTATTATTATTACATAATAATACGTGTACATAATATCTCGTAATAATACAAGGTACATCTTGCATTGGTGTGGTACATTTGTTACAGTAACTAAATGGATACATTATTGATGCATTAACAGAAGTACATATTTTACAGGTGATTTTTAGGGCAGAAAAACTATTCTGTAGGATACTGTTATGGTGGACACGTCATAAGACATTTCCCAAGACACACAGAATGTACAACACAAAGAGTGAACCTTGTAAACTATGTATGTAAACTGGGTAGTTGAGTTACTGCAAACCAGACAACATTTTGAAAAAGTACTGCTGTCCCCTGTGTGGACGTTTGAATTGTAAGTGTAGTGACTTAGAGAAATTGATCAGGCTCAAGTTTCTTAAAAGTTACGCCAGTGTTTCACCATAACAAGTATCATAAACCAGTTCAGAAGAGAAAATGTTGACTTTATTGAGATGTTCTTTCCCACTGCCTTTGGGGTATGTTGCTTACTTGTGTTTTGCATTTTAATTTATATTGCAAATTCATGAAATGAGTGAACTTGATTTTCAGTTTTTTTCAGTGTCTTCCAAGTCCAGGACATATTCTCTTAGCACGTTCTTGTTCATATTATAATGCTATGTAAAGCTAGTAAAGAAAGAAGGAAGTTCTAATTCTGCTTCAAGAATTCTTGTTAGATTGGAACACTGAGATTGAGTGGCATGAAAGACCACAGTCTTCAGAGTCGGTCAATTCTCAGCTCATCGATGACTAAACTGAGAAATGTTGGGAAACTTACTAAACTGTCCTGAAAATAAAGTAACCCCTTTATAAAATCAGGATGTAAATACTGCATGCTCACAGTTATTCCAATGAATAGAGAGACTAGAAAGAGGATGCCAACCCAGCAGGTGTTCAGTCATGGTAGATATTATTTGATTAGAATTGGGTTTTCCAGGGAATTCTCTTCTGGTTGTCTGATGCCCCCTCCTGGACAGTCCAGAATGTGTAGTAAGCAAGAGTTCATTTATATGCTTCAAATATAAGGTTATACGAGGTTTCTAGAAGCAGTATTTCAGGAAGAGTCTGAAATCAGAGCCAGATATCCATCCAGTCTAACCAAGGAGAAAATCTAATAGAGAGGCACTGGGCAGAAACCTGAGAAGCAAGATAAGGGTGGAAGGCAGAGCCCAGAATTTTCTGAATGATAATATTAATTATGATAATTACTTTGTTGATATTTACATGTTCAGAATTTGTATACAATATCTCAATCTTCATTGAAATTCTATGGTACATAGAGTAAATCTTCATGGCCTTGGATTAGGCAACAGTACCCGAAACAAAAAGAATCATAGGAAAAAAAAAACATAGAGAAATTGGGCTTCATCAAAATTAAAAGTGTTTTCCTATATGTGGAATCTAAAAAAAAAAAAAAAAAAATCCAAACCCATAGAAAAAGAGATCAGACTCTTACCAGAGCCAGAATATAGAGGGAGTGGGAAATGGAGGAAGGTCGTCAAAAGATACCAACTTCTAGTTAAAAGATGAGTAGGCACTAGGGATGTAATGTACAACATAATGGCTATAGATAACACTGCTGTACATATATAGACAAGTTGTTAAGAGAGTAAACCTTAAGAGTTCTCATCACAAAGAGAATTACTTTTTCTTTGTCCTTCTTTTTATTGTATCTGTATGAGAAGTTAGATGTTAGCTGAACCTATTGTGGTAATCATTTCACAATATATGTAAATCCAACTATCATGCTAGGTACCCTAAAACTATACAGTGATATATGTCATTTATTTTTCAATAAAACTGGAAAAAAATTAGAAGTATTTTGTTTCAAAGAGCACCATCAAGAAAGTGAAAAGACAGCCCACAGGGAGAAAATATTTGCAAGTCATCTACCTGATAAGAGACTTGTAACCAGAATATAAAATGAATCCTTACAACTCACTAATAAAAAGGCAAATTACTCAGTTAAAGATGGGCAAAGGGTCTGAATATACATTCCTCCTAAGGAGATATACAAGTGTCCAATAGCACATGAAAAGACACTCTACGTTGTTATTAGTCATTAGGGAAATACAAATTAAAAAAAAACAAACAAACAATGGGAGACCATTTTATATTCATGAGAATGACTTTAACAAAAAATACAAACAAGGAAGCGGAGAAACATAGAACCCTCATCCACTGCTTGGGAATGTAAAATGGTGCAGCCATTTTGGAAAACTATTTGGCATTTCCTCAGCATGTTAAACATAGAGTCACCATATGACCTAGCAGTTCTACTTCCAGGTATATACCCAAGAGAAAGGAAAACATATATCCACACAAAAATTTGTTCAAAAATGTTTATATGGCTGCACTATTCATAGTAGCCCTAGTTGGGAGCAACACAAATGTCCATTAACTGATGAATGGATAAACAAAATGTGGCATATTTATACAGTGGGATATTATTTGGCAATAATGAGGAATAAATATCGGTACATGCTACAGTATGGGTAAATGCTCAATGAAAGAAAGTAGTTACAAAAGGCTGTATAATGTATGATTCTGTTTACATGAAATGTTCCCAGTAGGCAAATCTATAGAAACAGAAAGTAGATTAATGTTATCGGGGACTAGGGGAAGAAAGGGAGATAAGGTGTGACTGCTCATGGTTATGGAATTCCTTTTTGGGGTAATGAAAATGTTCTGGAATTAATGGTGATGGTCACACAACTCTGTGAATACACTAAAAAGCCCTGAAATATATTCTTTAAATGTGTAAATTGTATCGTCTATGAACTAAATCCCAATCAAGCTGTCAATAAGTGTAAATGCAAAAAAATCTTGTGAAGTACATGTTCTGTTTGATAGATAAAGTAACTGAGCCTGGCTGAAAGCCAAATGAGCTAATGATGGAGCCGGAATTCAAAAGCAGTCTGTCATCTCCACAACCTGGATTTTTTTTTTTTTTCTAATTTAGATTCTAGTTAGCTAACATATAGTGTAGTATTGGCTTTAGGAGTAGAATTTAGTGATTCACCACTTACATAAAACACCCAGTGCTCATCCCAACAAGTGCCCTCTTTAATGCCCATCACCCATTTAGCCTGTCCCCCCACCACCTTCCCTCCAGCAACCCTAGGTTTGTTCTCGGTATTTAACAGTTCTTATGGTTTGCCTCCCTCTCTGTTTTTAAAATTTCATTCTTTTGATCACTGAGTACGATTCCATTGTAATGTATACACCACATCTTCTTTATCCATTTATCTGTTGATGGACATTGGGGCTCTGTCCATAATTTGGCTATTGTTGATCGTGCTGCTGTAAACTTTGGGGTCCACATGTCCCTTCAAATCAGCATTTTTGTATCTTTTGGATAAATAACTAGTACTGCAATTTCTGGGTAGGGTAGTTCTATTTTTAACTTTTTGAGGAGCCTCCATACTGTTTTCCAGAGTGGCTGCACCTCTTTGTATTTTCACCAACAGTGTCAAAGTGTTCCCCTTTCTCTGCATCCTCACCAACATCTGTTGTTGCCTGAGTTGTTGATTTTAGCCATTCTGCCAGGTGTGAGGTGGTATCTCATTGTGGTTTCGATTTTTATTTCCCTGATGATGAGTGATTTTGAGCATCTTTGCATGTGTCTGTTAGCCATCTGGATGTCTTCTTTGGAAAATGTCCATTCTTGTCTTCTGCCCATTTCTTCACTGGATTATTTGTTTTTTGGGTGTTGAGTTTGGTAAGTTCTTAAAGATTTGGATACTAGCCCTTTACCTGATATGTCATTTGTAAACGTCTTCTCCCATTCTGTAGACTGCCTTTTAGTTTTGTTGACTGTTTCCTTCACTATGCAGAAGGTTTTTATCTTGATGAGGTCCCAATAGTTCATTTTTACTTTTGTTTCCCTTACCTTTGGGAGACATGTTAATAAGAAGTTGCTGTGGCCAAGGTCAAAGGAGTTGCAGCTGGTTCTCTCCTCTAGGATTTTGATGGTTTCCTGTCTTACATTTAGTTCTTCCATCCATTTTGAATTTATTTTTGTGTATGCTGTAAGAAAATGGTCCAGTTTCATTCTTCTGCATGTCACCGTCCAGTTTTCCCAACACCATTTGCTGAAGAGACTCTTTTCTCCATTGGATACTCTTTCCTGCTTTGTCAAATATTAGTTGGCCATACATTTGTGGGTCCATTTCTGGATTTTCTATTTTGCTCCATTGATCTATGTGTCTGTTTTTATGCCAGTATCATACTGTTTTGATGATATCAGCTTTGTAATACAATTTGAAGCCCAGAATTGTGATGCCTCCAACTTTGGTTTTCTTTTTCAGCATTACTTTGGCTCTTCAGGGTCTTTTCTAGTTCCATACACATTTTAAGATTGTGTGTTATAGCTGATGTTATTTTGATAGGGATTGCATGAATGTGTAGATTGCTTGGGGTAATATAGACATTTTAACAGTATTTGTTCTTCCAATTCATGAGCATGGCACATTTTTCCATTTCTTTGTGTCTTCTTCAATTTCTTTCATAAGCATACTATAATTTTCAATGTACATATATTTTACCCCTTTAGTTAGTTTCATTCTTAGGTATCTTATGGGTTTTGGTGCAATTGTAAATGGGATCGATTCCTTGATTTCTCTTTCTGCTGCTTCGTTATTGGTGTATAGAAATTCAACAGATTTCTGTATGTTGATTTTACATCCTGCAACTTTGCTGAACTCATGTATCAGTTCTAGTAATTTTTTGATTCCGCTCCCTGGATTCTTGACCAGAATATTCTAAGGCTCTAAAGCTTTCCTGAGCTAGAGAGAGAACCTGAAGTAACTTTTATAAGGGACCTTTGGTCTTAGGCCTCCCAGAGGAGTGCCATTGCTTAATAGTCAGGCCTGGTTTCTGAGGCAGATTGTTTTGACATGATTCTGGTTCACCACGTCATGAAGGAGTGATCTCAGCACGCTGAAATTATTCAGTGGTTGCTAAGATCTTGACAAGACCAACTGATGTGGATGGCACAGAAGGCTTTACACAGGACATTCACTGGGATATACTGAGTCCAGAGGCTCTGAAACTTTGGTGCCTTTCAGCATCACCTGAAAATCTTGTTGAAAATGCAAATATCCAGGTTCTGCCCAAGACATACTGAATCTAAAAGTAAACAACACTGCCTGGTGGTGAGTGTTGTCAGCTGGATGAGACAAAGACAGAAAATCTGTTGATAACGGATAGGTTCTTATAAATAGGTGTTGCTTACCAAAAACTCTAGAGGAGGTTATTCCAATTCTGGCACCAGAGGCACTGCTCAAGAGCAGCGAGCTGCTGTGTGCCACAAGCTGACCCCCAGCTATTATCGGAGAAGCTCCAGAAACCTTGCTTAGAATTGTGAACCACAATAGGGGCTGAAGGAGCAAAACTTTGATTCTGAGAGGTCCAATACATGTTTGGACTATATCAAGAAAAATAATTTGTCTTCTTTCGAAAAATACTGAAATAATCAAGAAAAATATGAAGTTCTAAGTAAAATTCATCCCACATTTTCCACCGCAGAAAACCATTGTTTTATGCTTTGATGACAACAATCCCAGATATATGACTCTGAGCCTACATACATGTAGACAGTCTTTTAACAGCTTTACATGAATAGGGTAACAGAGTCAATGCCTGATATTTTGCAAACTTGGTATGAGTATCTTTGGGACCTATATGTTTTTGAGAGAAAAGACCCTATCTTTAATGAAAGAAAAACAGTTTGGGTTTGATGTCTACAGTTTTATAATAGTCACCATTTTATATGAAGAATAAAAACAATCCTAGTCTTAAAGTACATATCCCAAATCAACAGATCGCACATTTTTTTATTGCTGCTTATGTCATTACCCTCTTTTTCCTATGTTAATTGCAAAGCTAATAAAGAAATAGATTGAAATAAACAGTTCATTTCTTCCATAAATTTTTAGCAGTGCAGGAAATATAACGGTTGTCAAAAAAATTTATGAGTGCTTTCTAGATGCATGAATGTGTACAGGTCCTTGGAAACAAAAATTGTGGTGTTTGAGAGTTTTTAACTTTTAGGTTAATACTTCCTTTTTTTTCTTAATATGAAATTTATTGTCAAATTGGTTTCCATACAACACCCAGTGCTCATCCCAACAGGTGCCCTCCTCAATACCCATCACCCACTCACCCCTCCCTCCCACCCCCCATAAACCCTCAGTTTGTTTTCAGTTTTTAGGATTCTCTTATGTTTTGGCTCCCTCCCTCTCCAACCATTTTTTTTCCTTCCCCTTCCCCATGGTCTTCTGTTCTGTTAAGTTTTCAGGATCCACATAGGAGTGAAAACATATGGAATCTGTCCTTCTCTGTATGACTTATTTCACTTAGCATAACACTCTCCAGTTCCATCCACGTTGCTACAAAAGGCCATATTTCATTCTTTCTCATTGCCACATAGTACTCCATTGTGTATATAAACCACAGTTTCTTTATCCATTCGTCAGTTGATGGACATTTAGGTTCTTTCCATGATTTAGCTATTGTTGAGAGTGCTGCTATAAACTTTGGGGTGCAAGTGCCCCTATGCATCAGTACTCCTGTATCCCTTGGGTAAATTCCTAGCAGTGCTACTGCTGGGTCATAGGGTAGCTCTATTTTTAATTTTTTGAGGAACCTCCACACTGTTTTCCAGAGCGGCTGCGCCAGTTTGCATTCCCACCAACAGTGCAAGAGGGTTCCCATTTCTCCACATCGTCTCCAGCATCTATAGTCTCCTGTTTTGTTCATTTTAGCCACTCTGACTGGCGTGAGGTGATATCTGAGTGTGGTTTTGATTTGTATTTCCCTGATGAGGAGCGACGTTGAGCATCTTTTCATGTGCCTGTTAGCCATCCAGATGTCTTCTTTAGAGAAGTGTCTATTCACGTTTTCTGCCCATTTCTTCACTGGATCATTTGTTTTTCGGGTGTGGATTTTGGTGAGTTCTTTATAAATTTTGGATACTAGCCCTTTGTCCGATATGTCATTTGCAAATATCTTTTCCCATTCTGTTGGTTGCCTTTTAGTTTTGTTGACTGTTTCCTTTACAGTGCAGAAGCTTTTTATCTTCATGAGGTCCCAATAGTTCATTTTTGCTTTTAATTCCCTTGCCTTTCATATGTAGAAGGACAAAATATTAGGTTTTTCCCACTCTGTTTCTTTGCAACTCTAAAATTCTACTGGAGCAAGAATTAACCTATAAGCTAGTCTATAAACCTCATTGTACTTTCTAATAAACATACACTGAACATGTGCCAATAAATGTTCACTGACAAAAATTGTAAAAGTTTTCAAAACCAAACCTTATGTTCTGATAATCACTCTTCCTGTCTTCATGGAATTCAACAGAATGTTTTCACTTTTTGTGCTGGGGGACGTCTACATGAGACTGGAATTCTCGATTCCAGAACCCAGAGCAAGAGGTAAATTATTCTAGAAAATAGGTGGAAGATACTTTGTTTTGAAACATTTGTTTTTTTTATTTTCCATGGCATGAGAACTAATCCTAAAAATGTTAGCTGTTTTTCAAGAGAAAGATTTAATTTGATCTACAAAAATAATAAGGAGCAAACCTTCTTTTATTAATGTTTATTTTAAAATGAAAAAAAATTCAGTATAATTAACTTACAGTGTTACATTCATTTCAGGTGTACAATATAGTGATTCAACACCTACACTATACATTGTTCAGTGCTCATCATAAGTGTACTCTTAACCCCCTTCACCGATTTCACCCGTCCGCCTACCCACCTCCGTTCTGGCAACTGCCAGTTAGTTTTCTGTATTTAAGAGTATGGTTTCTTTTTGGTTTTGGTTTTGTTTTTTGGTTTTGTTTTGTTTCGGTTTGGTTTGGCTCATTTTCCTTTGTTCTTTTGTTTTGTTTCTTAAATTCCAGACATGAGTGAAATCATATGGTGGGAAAGTGCAAATCTTTTTTATTCACAGTTAAATGGGCTATTAGTAAGGATTTAGAAAACATCTGGAGCAAACAGACAGAAATCTCTTATCCTCAGTGATAGCACATTTAAATATAAAGATATGTATTTGACACTTTTTTTTTCTCCACACGTATTTGCCTTCACCTACTGTTGGTATGAATCCATATTCTTTTTTTAGAGGTGTATTCCTCCCTCTAGAAAATATTCAAATTCTCTTGGGATATCCATAAATAAACAACAAGTTCTTTTTAATTTCAAGGGATTTTGCAATATATATATAATATATATTATTATATATATATATATATATATATATATATATCGCAAATATAACTTTTCGACTTGTTACCACTTCTTTCTTTGTAATTGGACAGTTTGATAAAAGTGAAAATTAAACTTTTTCATAAAAAGCATACAAATACCAATCACTTATTAAAAGCTTTTCCTTTCTATATGCCCTAAGGGACTACACACTGGCTTTCGAAGTCTGCTAATCCACAGGATACTGGATCCTTCTTTTTTTTTTTTTTTTTTCCTGAACCTGATGGCAATGCCTGGGTTAGGGACGGGGGGTGGTTATAAACAGTTCCTAGGTTTTGAAGGGTTAATGTTAGGAGTATAAATATATATTTGATCATTTGCTTTTAGCAATTTCAGTTACTGACTAACCAATTATCACTTGTAGATAGTGACAGAGCAAAAAAACCAAAGAGAGAAAACACTGAAAAATAGAAGTGTCAAGTGGCATTAACAGTGCTGGGCACGCCCTGCTTTCCTTCCAAAGAGCAGTGTCACGATGAACTTCAGAGGGTCTTTTTATATTGGCACACATATGTGGACACCCCAGGTGGACAGAAACTCCTGCTTAGGGTGAAAGTTTTCTTGAGATTTTCCTATGAATGTTGCTTCTCTGTGCCACCAAACACCAAGCCTCAGGGTGAAAACTCAGAGCCTGACTGCCCTTCACATGGTCGTGAATGTTGAGGTAGATGAAATACCCCTGCATGGGGGTATTCAGTCTTTATAGCCACTCACTTGTGTAGAGAGAGATTCTTACTCTTTCAGGAAGATGTCAGGCTAAGTCCACGTGATCCTTGGTAAAGCCATCTGCATAGGCCACTGAATTGCGCTCAGAAGGAATAGGGAATGCCAAGGCTGGTTCATATTGCCCCACTGGGGACTTTATGTCCATTTTGAGATCATGGCCAAAGGCAATTAAATCACCTAAGGAAGTGTGGGCCAATACTGACAGAATCAGAAAATGTTTGAAAATAGCATTGGGAAACTGAAGGTACCTGAATGAGATTTAGCACTTGCCATTTACATGTACTGGACCAGCTATAACATCAGAGCTCAGAAGCCTAAGTAGGAGCCGTGGTAGGAATTACAATGGTAACAGAAGTTTCTCTGAAGTTTGAGAACCTCTAGGCCGCTTTGCAGATGCTGCTTCCTGAAGGGACTACTATTAGATAATAAATATTACCCATCTTTTATTTAGATTTATTGAAAAGGAAGGTCTTTCAGAGGCCACCTCATAGATACATTTTCAGTGCAAAAAAAATGGAGTACTGTTATGGATTGTGAAAAGCATGGCATATATATTAAAATAAATAGATTGCAGTCTTAGCTCTCACTAACTAGACTTGTGATCAGGGAGTTTTACCCTTTAAGAAATTAACATAAAAGTAGATAAGAATACAATTTCAAATGGCAAATGTATTATTATCATTAAAATTGTGGTAGCCCTGTTAACCTTAGAGAATAGGACCTTTTGATATCCTTCAGGCTTCCTGAGGTATTTATTATTAAATCTTAATATCATACAGCAAGATGGGATCTTGAATTAGACCCTGAATGAAAATACCTTTATTATATCACTGTTAAAGCTTGATATATTGAACCTCAGTTTAAAGGATGAAAGTCAAAAAGACGCTTGGGATGCCTGGGTGGCTCAGTTGGATAAGCATCCGACTCCTGGTTTTGGCTCTGATCATGATTTCACAGTTTCTGAGTTTGAGCCCTGCATCGGGCTCCATGCTGATAGTGTGGAGCTGGTTTCAGATTCTCTCTCTCCCTCTCTGCCTTTCCTATGCTTGTGCACTCTCTTACTAAAACATAAAATAAACCTAAAATTAAAAAAGACATTTGATACGCTCAGATAAGCAAGTAGAGCTGAGGAAGGACTCTGTGATGAAATGTATCTGTGGGGTTCTGTGCACGTTATTGTTAGATATGATAGAGACTGTATGACTCTATTCTGAAGCTTTCTGAGCTAAACAGTAGAGGTTAAAATGACAGAACTGATCCTTGGCTTCTGACAATAATAGAGTAGTTAATTGAAGACAAACTCTCCCATTGAGTTTATCTAGACATGCTAGGCAAAAGAAACAAACATTGGTTTTCAGATAGTGGATTACTACCAAGGCAATCAGAAATTGAGGCATGAAAATCCCAGAGAGAAGGGAAGTGCTTTGAGGTGTGTACCTTCCTCCTCAAAACATTAGTGAATTTGTAGGTGCCATCAAACCAAGAGGCTTACAGGCCAAGTAGCTGCTGCTAAAACAAAAACAAAAACAAAAACAAAAAACAAAAAACTGTGTAGAGTTTTGAGCTATCTCACAAGGGTAGAGAAAAAGAGAGAGAGAGAAAGGATTTGAAGCCCATCAAGAAAGGGAACACTGGAACACCCACACTTCCAGTAGGATGTCAGAAGGGACTATACCTTGGGAGTAAGGGCAAGTTAAAAAATACCAGTCTTTATAAGGACCAAAACCCAGTTTTTAAACAGTTGAAGCCCATATTAGGTTAAGGTCATGTGCCAGTACTATAACTACCCATCTCCCCTCCCCAATAAAAAAAAATAAATCTTCTCCAATAAAATAGAGGGGGGCACTTGGGTGGTTCAGCTGGTTGAGAGACCAACTCTTGATGTTGGCTCAGGTCATGATCTCATGGTTGTGGGATCAAGCCCCATCTTGGGCTCTGGGCTGGGCATGGAGCCTGCTTAGGGTTCTCTTGTTCCCTCTTCCTCCTCATGCTCTCTCTCTTTGTCTCTCTCAAGAAAAAGAAAGAAAGAAAGAAAGAAAGAAAGATCCTCTCCAGAGGAATATAATACCAACCATATACTCATATATCTCTAGATTCTGCCATTGAATTCATTCACTTTATTATGCAGGAAAATACAGGCAGAAAACTAAAAACAAAAGGAAAAGATATATTAGAAATCAACAGGTGTTTCAATTATTGGAGCTTTCCAACATAGGCTTTAAAATGACAGTAAGTATTGTTTCAATAAAATCAATAAAATGAAGAATTTCATCAAACACTAAAATATATAGAAAATAACATAAAAATTCAAGTACTGAAAAGTAACTCTAGGTCTGAGTTTAATGGATTAGATATATCACAGGACTAGTGAATGGAAAGGTAAATTGGAAGAAAATATACAAATGAAGAGGGGAAAAAAAAGGAAAATACACGACCTGGTGAAAAAGTCCAACATACATGTAGTAGTAGTCTCCAAAATATAGAATGGAATGGGACAAAAGCAAATATTTGAAAAGATTTGAAATACACTGAGAATTCTCTGAAACAGATAAAAATACACTAAGCCATATATTGAAAAAGCTCTATAAACCTCAAGTAGGATAAATATAAAGAAATCACACCTCAGCACATCCTAGTAAAACTATTAAAAATCACATACTAAGAGAAAATATTAAAAGAAGCCAACAGAAAAAATACATTACCTTCACAGGAGTAACAAGAAGCTGAATTCTCATAGAAATGGTAGAAGTCAGAAGACAATGTGCTAACAGCTTTAAAGTCCTAAAAGGAATGCCAACTGGGAACTATATATCCATTGGATAGGTCTTTCAAAAATTAATGCAAAATAAAGATATTTGCAAACAAAACAAAGATAAACCCATGCTTATGTGGTCAATTAATCTACAAAAAAGAGTGCAAGTATATCCAATGGGGAAAACACAGTCTCTTCAACAAATAATGCTGTAAAAACTGGACAGCAGCATGCAAAAGAATGAAATTGGACCATTTTCTTACACCATACACAAAAATTCACTCAAAATGGATTAAAGACCTAAGTGTGGGACCTGAAACCATAAAATTCCTAGAAGAAAACATATGCAATAATTTCTTTGACATAGGTTGCAGAAACATTTTTGTAAATATGTCTCATTAGGCAAGGGGAACAAAAGCAAAAATAAGCTATTAGTATTACACCGAATGAAAAGCTTTTGCACAGTGAAGGAAACCATCATCAAAACAAAAAGTCAATCTATTGAATGGGCTAAGACATTTGCAAATCATGTATCTGATAAGGAATTAATGTCCAAAATAATATAAATAACTTATACAATTCAACACCCCAAAAAACAAATAATCCAATTAAAAATGAGCAGAAGACCTGAACAGGCATTTTTCCAAAGAAAATATGCAGATGGCCAACAGACACATGAGAAGATACTCAACATCACTAATTATCAGGGAAATGCTAATCAAAACTACAATGAGATATCACCCGACACCTGTCAGAATGGTTAAAATTGAAAACACAAGGAATAAGTATTGGTGAGGATATGGAGAAAAGGAACGTCATGCACTGTTCATGGGAATGCAAACTGGTGAAACCACTGTGGAAAACAATAAGGAGTTGCTTTAAAAAATTCAAAATAGTAGTATCATATGATCCAGTGATTCCACTATTTGGGATTTACCTGAAGAAAATGAAAACACTTATTCAAAAAGATATATTGCAGCATCAGTTACAATAGCCAAGTTATGGAAGTGACTCAAGTCTCCATCCACAGATGAATGCATAAAGAGATGCATAAAAGGCAGTGAGATCTTGCTATTTGCAGCAACATGAATGGACCTAGCGGGCATAATGCTAAGTGAAATAAGTCAGTCAAGGAAAAACAATTACCATATTATTTCACTCATATGTCCAGTTTAAGAAACAAAACAAAGAGACAAATAAAATAACCGGACTCTAAAACACAGAGAACAAACTAGTGGTTGCCTGAGGGGAGGGAGGTAGGGGAATGGGTGAAATAGATAAAAGGGAAAAGAATACACTTATTTTGATGAGTGCTGAACAATGTATAGAAATGTTAAATCTTTGTTTGTACACCTAAAATTAATATAACACTCTGTTTATTATACTGGAATAAAAAAGGTAAAAAAAAAACCTAAACTGTTCTAAAGACTAAAAAAAAAAAAAAGCAAAATAAATATATTTGCAATAAAATAAAGAAAGTTTGCCGCTACCACTAGACTCATGCTAAAAGAAATATCCAAAGTGAATTTTCAGGAAGAAGAAAAATCATCCCAGGTGAATGCATGGAAGTACAAAAAGGATTGGCAAGTAATGGAAAGGCTAAATGCATGGGTAAGTCTAAATAATCAGTTACAGCATGTAAGAACAACGTTCTAAAGGCTTAAAACAGGAAGGATGAAAATACTTGAGAATTACAGGACGAAAGGCAGGAAAGTGAATAATTGAGTCACGGGGTTGTAAGGTTCCTAAGCTGTTAAAAGTACTGAACAGGTAAAAGTAGTTAAGCCAGGGATGCATGTTATCATCTCTAGTAACTCCTAACAGCAGAGAAAAACAATGTGTAATAAATAATAAAGGGGGGAAATGAAATGACAGAAGTAGTTGACAAATACAAAGGAGGGCAAAAAGAAGAGGAAGAAAGGTAACATATAAGACAAATGGACCAAATAAGAAAAAAAAAAGGGGGTAGAATCAAACTTAAATACACATGTTATATTAAATATAAATGAAATTCAATTAAAAGTCAAGAATTGTCAGACTAGATTAAAAACAAAACCTCTGTATTCAAGAAATAGTTAAAAGAAAAAGGAAGAATGAAAGTAAACAGACGAAAAAGATAAACCATGCAAACTTGAACCAAGAGAAAAATAGGGCTGGTGGAGCTTTGTGTGTGTCAGATAAAGCAGGCTTCGATAAAAGTGTTTCTTCAAATAGAGAGGAACACTTTATGATGGCGACAGTAATCAGTGCATCAGTATAATGTTTAATTTGTACGCATCTAGTAGCCCCTGCTTCAAATAGATGAATCCAAATTGGCAAGATAAATCACAAAAGTGGGCAAATGTGCAATTCTAGCTGGAGTTGGAATACACCTCTCTCAGTAACAATAGAACAAGTGTCAAAAACGAGCCCACGGTGTTACAGAATACTTGAGTAGCAAAATTATCACATTTGACCAAATACCATAGCCCTAGTTTTACGTGTGATAATGGAGTATTGGTTATATTTTTTAAATGTATTTTTCTGTTAGGGAAACATATTGTAGTATTTAACAAATGGGGGGATGAAAGGCCCTGAAGAGGGTGGCTTTAGATAAGTCATGGGGGACAGAGGATGCATTGGAAAGGAAATGGAGGTACAGCAACATTAGAGAAGTAGTGTGGCCCGGACTTAGGGCCCCAGTATCAGAGTGAGACTGAAAGACAACAGACAACACAAAGATCAATAATTTGCAACTATAATTTTTACAACTTAGGTTGCTTATCATTATGCTTCAAAAATTTTAAAGAGCACGACAGTAGCATAACACATTTTAAAAACAATCATCATTAAAACTCAGAGACATCCCAGCAATTTACGTATATCTGTTAATTTCATATTTTGTTGTAATCTATAGAAACTGGAGTACGCTTTCCCTTCCATTACAATGCACCGTTGCTTTAATATTTTGCAACAGCTTCCCTTTAACAGAGATTCCTTTTCCGACCTAATACGTACTTGAAAATGCTCTAAACAAGTAATTTAAATCTTCCAGAGGTTATAATTTAAATCTTCCAGGGAGTATAAAAGTCTTAATGGATCCAATTCCTTTGTAGTTACCTCTAGTTAAATCATGCTTTACTCTCAAAGTCGATTTTTAGCTCAGTTAATTCTTCCTGAAAATACTGGCTAACATGTTCCACTTCTTTTGTTAAATGAATAAATCACAGAAAATGGTACTGTAAAGATCGTATTAGATCCTTAAGTTTCATTATCATATCTTTTTAACAGCTTCCAATTGGGAGTCTATTTTTAAATCAATGGTTTAAACCAATCAGTTTTTAGTTGCTGTTAAAACAGAAACTCTGAAAATTCTGTGGGCAGGCTTGCTTTAAAATTATTTAAATTGTCTATTAACTCTCATTAAGTTTTCTTTTACTTGAATGATCTCATTTCCTTCCAGTTTAAGAAGGATTTCATTTAAGCTTTTAAGGATATTTTAGAGAGGTTTGTGTAATTTTATATTTTAAGTTTTATTGCTTAATATTTCATTTGATAAAATAAAAATCAAAAATAGTATTCAACAATGCTATCAAATATTAAAACAAAAACAAAACAAAACAAATAATTTCCTTTGGAGGGTCAACTTTCTTTTGTAGTATAAGATACACAAATTCTTCTTTATATCGTTGAACATTTTACAAAATAATCTGTCATTTAAGGGATCACTCTTGGGGCGCCTGGGTGACTCAGTCGGTTGAGCGGCCGACTTAGGCTCAGGTCATGATCTCACAGCTCGCGAGTTCGAGCCCCGCGTTGGGCTCTGTGCTGACAGTTCAGAGCCTGGAGCCTGTTTCGGTTTCTGTGTCTCCCTCTCTCTCTGCCCCTAACCCACTCACATTCTGTCTCTGTCTCTCTCAAAAATAAATAAACATTAAAAAAAAAAAGGGATCACTCTTAATTTTATGAATTGACCTAATAGCATATACTGATCTATCAAGTCTCTTACTACGGTTCTTGGCAATTAATTGCCAAGGAATAATATAATGAATTGCTAAAATACTTGTTGCTACTTCTTTTAAGTTCCTATAAATCTATTGGTAAAGAATTCAAGACACAGGCCCCAAATGAAGTTGCTTATGCTAAGCCTCACATCACCTGAGACTTAACTATAAATTCAGCTCTCCCTGAAATAGAATCTTAAACCAATCAGGAATTGTCTGATCAGCACTAGTTAGCTAATCTGCCCAATAGACAAATATTCACTAGAGGAAAATAACTTTGCAATAATCAACCTTTTTTTTTTTTTTTTTGGCCTCGTATAAGTTCCTTTTTCCCACTCCCTTCTGGTTATAAACATTTTTTTCATTTTGTATAGCTCCTCAGAGCTCCTTTCTTAAGCTAGATTGGATGCTGCCCAATTCAAATGGATTTTTTTTCTCAAACTCTTAAAATTTTTAAAATATGCTTCAGTTTATCTTTTAATATTGTGTTGCTAACTAGTTATAGTTGCAACTTTACCTTTTGTATAAGTAAGTAGATTGGGGAAGGTAATACTTTCCCTGTTAAAAAGGTAAAGACTTCAAACACTGACAACTTTTTTTATCCAATGTCAGTAATTTAGAAAAAATCATTCCCTTGAGTACTTTTTCTCCTTGACACTGTTACCTACATGGAAGATCTCCTTGTCATGAGAGATATATGTTCCTTTGATGGTTGTTTATTAAATGACTGAATTTTGTCATCTTTTACCATTTTATTTTATTTTAATTTTTTTAATGTTTTTATTTATTTTTGAGACAGAGAGAGACAGAGCATGAGCAGGGATGGGGCAGAGAGAGAGAGGGAGACACAGAATCTGAAGCAGGCTCCAGGCTCTGAGCTGTCAGCACAGAGCCCGATGCGGGGCTTGAATTCACAGATCATGACCTGAGCTGAAGTCAGACGCTCACCCGACTGAGCCACCCAGGCGCCCCTTTTACCATTTTAATGGTTATTCTTATTTTTGTATATGGGTTTTAATTTATTTTTGAGAGAGACAGAGTGCGAGCGGAGGAGGGGAAGAGAGAGAGGGAGACACAGAATCTGAAGCAGGCTCCAGGCTCTGAGCTGTGACCACAGAACCCGATGCAGGGCTTGAACCCATGAACAGTGAGATCATGACTGACCTGAGCAGAAGTTGGATGCTTAACTGACTGAGCCACCCAGGTGACCCAAAATAAATTTACTTTAAAATAACTATAACCTTTGGGATATTTTACTGGGTTTTGAACATGGACAGAAATATCCCCTTTTTTATTCAAGCCCTCCCTAAAACTAGCTGACTTATTAGCTAAAAAGAAAGTAAAATTTAAACTGGATCAACTAAATGGTCAGGACTCAGTAATGTAAGATTAAAAGATAGCTTTATTTTTTTTCCTACCATTTTTGAAAACTTCTCTGTCAGATATTCCTTCTTCACACCTAGATGGTATTTTCTGGCCACTTTCAGTTTCATTTTTCAGGGATTAAAAGAGCAGTCTGATCTAAACTGAACTTCTCAGATCCACTTTAATGCTTTTCCCTTGCTCTTGGGCCTGACCCAGAAGGTCAGGAAGCGGTGTGTTGAGTCTTCTCTCTTTCTTAGTTTATATCTTCCTGACTTCCTGACTTCCATCCTTTCCTTCTGCATCTCTCAGAGTTGGATGGGACAGAGGAGTAAGACATATGGGGCAAAAGAATCGTCTTATTTATTTAGCGGGTGCTTCTTGGAGATCTTAGCTGTCAAGTGTTCTCTGGTATGGCAGGCTCCTAATGCTGGCTTTTTCTTTGTTTTTTTTTTCCTTTTTAAAAAAAATTAAAAATTTTTTTAACGTTTATTTATTTTTGAGACAGAGAGACAGAGCATGAACGGGGGAGGGGCAGAGAGAGAGGGAGACACAGAATCGGAAGCAGGCTCCAGGCTCTGAGCCATCAGTCCAGAGCCCGACGTGGGGCTCGAGCTCACGGACCACGAGATCGTGACCTGAGCTGAAGTCGGACGCTTAACCGACTGAGCCACCCAGGCGCCCCCCAAAAATTTTTAAATGTTTATTCACTTTTGATAGACAGAAAGAATGCAAGCAGGGGAGGGGCAGAGAGACAGGGAGACAGAGAATCCGAAGCAGGTTCCAGTCTCCGAACTGTCAGCACAGAGCCAAACACGGGGCTCAAACCCACAAACAGTGAGATCATGACTTGATCCAAAGTTGGATGTTTAATCTACTGAGCCACCCAGGAACCCTTTAATGGTTATTCTGAAACCAGTATAATTCTTAAATGGAAGGCAATACATTATTTTGTTTAGATTTTTTTCCCTTTGTCACATAACTGTCACCTTTCTCCAACATTGGGTGCCTTATCCCATCTGTGATCATTTGTGTTATTTGATGGTCTTTCTGATTAGAAGATTTTAAAGCACTTGAAGTGGCAATATTTATAGTTTTCAAACATCTTTCTTAACTCTTACAAAGATAAGTCTATTTTGCCCACTCTGTTAGTGTGTTTCTTGTAAAATGTTCCGTTGATCTTGCTGGTTGTTTCCTCAATTAAAAAAAAAAAAAGTACACACGCACATTTGCAGGGCTAAGATGGTTTGTCTCAATCCAGACCTATTAGTTTTGAAAATAATGAAATATTACCATTCCAGTTGGTAATTAACCTCTATTCTGAGTCTCTGAGTTTTCAAAACAGTATGTTCATATATACTTTGTGTTTGTATCTAAAATAGCCATAGGGTCTAGACTCAGATGTTTGTAAGTGGGTATAACATATGTTTTTCTCATCTACATTAATGTCTGGAGAAGTATTTGGATGTTTGGAGGAATGTGGTACAATTTTTGGTAGTGTTGGACTTCTAGCATCCCTGGTCTCACAGTAAATACCAAGAGTTCCTCAGTCACTGGGAAAACCAAAAATGTGTCTACATTTTTCCAGAATGTTCCATATCTGCATTGAGAAACACTGGATTAGCATATATTATTAAGTACTAGTATATCTCCTGCATTGGCCCATCAGAAAGACTTGAGTCAAAACATTTAACTTTATGTTACCTTCGAAAGACCAGAACAGAATAATCTTAGTTCCATATAAATAGAGAACGTGAGGCAAATGACACCAAAACTGTACAGGGAGGGTCAGGAAAGAGTAGCAATGAGGACATTATCTGAAGGAAAACATTGTAAGCCCATGTGATTTTCCATAACAATAATGACAAAAATAATTATGATTTGTTGGACAATTACTTTTCACCAGGCTCTGGGATGATTGTTTTATGTGTTTGGATTTTATTTAATCCTTTCAACAGCCAAATCTGGAATAGGTATTGCTATGCACTTGAGAGGAAAGCTATATTCTCAAGAAAGCTGCCTGCTGTGTGGTCTGAGCCTGATGTCTGGCTTCTAAGCAGGAGGGCTCTGAGGATGGGGTTTGAGGCTGGGGTCTAAAGATCACCACTTTCCTCAGACCCAGGAAATACACAGAGTGAATGGTTGAGAGCACAGCCAACATCATCTATGGGGTTTTTCTGCCCCTCTAAATCCTAGGATCTTGATTTTTTAAAACATCCCTCTGTGCAATTTCTATTTTATAAGTTTCTTCCTCTCACTTTTCAAAATTGAGCTATTAAATTGAGGCAATCATTTTTTAAAAAGCATTTTGTCATACCACTCCTTGAATTCTTGGACTGATTACCAGAGTTTTGTTTTCTTATAGGAGTAATTAAACTCTTTCTGTATCTGATTATTTTCTGTAAATAGACAGAAATTGCTATTTGGAGACACATGATTTCCAGCAGAAACTTGGAGCATCAACTTATTGGCTAGAAAGAAGCCATTTAGTCCAAATATTTGTTGGAGAGAACAATGTCTTTGTTAATCCCTGTCATTTGGGAACGCAATATTGATTCTTCCTCTAAATTCAGATCTGTTGACACATCATTGATGGTAATAGTTGGGCTCAGAAATGTGTAAGTAAGGTCCGGTGAAAAGTGCGTGTTATTTGGATTTCAGTCAGACGCATCCTGATTGTGTGTTGGCAGTAGCAGATAATTACAGAACCACAGAAGCCCCATTAGAACCTCACTGAGACCAGTTTCGGCGAGGAGAGGCTTTTCTACCTTAACCGATGTGCTTCAGCTATGGGAAACCTATTTTAAACAGAAGCAATTTTACTTTAAGTCTGACTTTGCCTCTCCTAATGACAGGAGGTGCCTATATTAAAAAACAAGTAAGTAATAAAAACTTTTAGTTACTCTATTGTTTATATTCAGTACTCTTGGGAAAAGAGAAGTTACGGGGAGAGAAAGTGATAGTGGATGTACTTACAGATTGGTTATCTGAACTGGTGGAAAAGATTAAGAAGCTCTAGGAGGCACAGTGTCTTCCAGTGATGAAATCTGTCACTATAAGTCCAATGGAGACTATATTTATATTTACAGTATTTAATGAATAAAGAAAAATAAGATCATTGGGTTCCAAAGGCTAATACTAACTTCAAAGGTCAGAGTCTTTCTTTGGGTGGGAGTTGGAAGCCATCAGGAACCCTGAGAGAAATTAGTCAAAATACTTGTGTATACAACACTGGCAAAGAAGTTTTATGAACAGTAAAGGGCTTTCCAAGCATTGGTAACACATATACAAAGTCTTCATGTTGCTGAAGGGCATGTGGGGTACAGCCTGATAGTGAGGAGTTTACCAAGGCTGAATGTGGAGAGTGTTGGCAGATGAAGTAGGCTCTTTTGGAATCTGACCCCAAACAAATACCACTTTGTCTCCCAGACTGTCTCCTGAATTATTCGATACATGTAAACCTTCAATATAAAGCTGACGGATTCAGCTTGATTACAATAATATTTTAAGCTTAGGGTCAAGTTAGGGGCCAAGGCTAAGATCTCGAAGGATGATTGAAAAGTGATGTAGTTTTAAATATTGGGTGAATTTTAGCCCCAATTTTGTGGAAAATAGATCCATCAAAAGCTTATGTTTTGAATTCATCATTAGAAAGTTCAAACCCAGGGAAGAGAGAATGAGGGAAATAGGAAATGAGGCAGAGGAGAGAGGACAGGTCTGAGGGAGTGCATGATAGGGAGGGCTTGTGCTAGTTCTCCAGAGCAACTAACTGATGGCTCTACCTCTCAGGGCCATTTTCTGGGAGCCATTTGAACTACTGAATATTAGGAAAGTCTTTCTGAGGGAGAGAGTAAAGAAAAAATTTATCTGACAATGCCCATTCCCCATCGGTCAAAGATTTACCCCTCCAAGGTATTAATTCCTCAGGGGATATTAACTCCATAGAGCCAGGGTGCACACAATTGATCATTAAGAAGATTCCTGGCGGGGCACCTGGGTGGCTCAGTCGGTTAAGCGGCCGACTTCGGCTCAGGTCATGATCTTGCGGTCTGTGAGTTCGAGCCCCGCGTCGGGCTCTGTGCTGACAGCTCAGAGCCTGGAGCCTGTTTCAGATTCTGTGTCTCCCTCTCTCTCTGCCCCTCCCCCATTCATGCTCTGTCTCTCTCTGTCTCAAAAGTAAATAAACGTTAAAAAAAAATTAAAAAAAAAAAAAAAGAAGATTCCTGGCTTCTCATGCTTCAGCAGCAATAGAAAACCTGGGGACAGTGAAGCCACATGTGCTGTGGGCTTGAAGCCAGGTCCTGTGGGCTTGTGCAGTGAAAGCTAATGGAAAACAAGTGGCTAGGGGTCCTGGAGACAGGTGGGGCCAGGAGAATCTGAAATAGCAAGTATGAGTCCTGATACAGGGGGTGATGTGTGCCTGGGCAGTACAGCTCTTGAATGCCTGGCCTCTCACCATGAATCAAGATAACATTTAGTTAACACTGTATGTAGAGAGACCCATAAGAGAGGCCATCTTTGGCCCCAATGTAGCAAACAGGACATGTAGCAGGTGCTCATTCTTCTCCAGAGCAGACGGGGACCCAACTGTCTTGGTGCACCATTAAGATGGATTTGATGGAGGGGCACCTGGGTGGCTCCGATGGTTAACCTTCTGACTCGGTTTTGGCTCAGGGCATGATCTCATGGTTCTTGAGTTTGAGCCCCACGTAGGGCTCTGTGCTGAGAGTCTGCTTGGGACCCTGCTTTGGATTTTCTCTCTTCCTCTCATTCTGTCCTTCCTCCATTCTCTCTCTCAAAATAAATAAATAAACTTTAAAAAAAAAAGATGGATTTGATGGAAAGTAGCTGACAACTCCAGCTGGTATAGCATTAAGGAAATGTATTAACTCAGATAAGAGGAAGTCTAGAATTTGGTGAATTCAGCAGTTGAATCATGTTCAAGCTCTCTGCTTTCAAATAGGCTACCATCTGCCCAGATTTCTTTCTTTCCTTTTTTTTTTCTGAGAACTAGTCCTATGTAATATGTTCCAATATCATACATTTTTCTGTTTCTCTTTATACAACAGCCCTGGCACCACAAGATAGAAACGACTGACTGTTTTGTCAGCTGTTTCACAACCTCCTGAACAACGTTGCCAATTTCCAAGCTAGGAACATGAGTTGGGTTCTCATTTATTTCTTCCCTATATTTTGCATTCACACAAATCCACGTTTTACATTCCCTTATTTGCCATACGTCCTCTTCCGGTATCATATTTTGTACTTTTAGGATTCTTGGTTGCAAACAACGATAAAAACGTGGCTAACTTAAGCAGAAATTGAATCTATTAAAAGTCTAGCTAGGCCGCCAGCATCTACGGGAAAGCTGGAAAAACAACTCAGGCAGAAACCATGACAGGTAAAGCACAGCCAAAATTCTGCCACAGGACGATCTGCTTAGACTATCACTGCTGGTGGTGCTGCCTGCCTACACCTGTCCCCATGCAGCTGGATTATTGTCCCTGTCACATCCCTCTCCAGGTTGAACCATCTGACCCATCTATTGGGTAATGATTTCTCATTATTATGATTTCCCTTGCTAAAAATCCTAAAAAGTGAATAACACGTGCATTTCAGAAGTAGAGACCTTTGTCAATTGAATTGATTTTTTTCAGCCCCTGTTGTCTCTAAAGACCTGGCTTTTCAAATAATGAGTCTTAAACATTATCCAGTGGCAAACCACATTATCGTGGGAGCTGCTTCCCTGGTGGGTTTTCACTACAAATGATTGATGTTTTCTCCCTATTGGTTCTACTTCAGTTTTAATCAAATAAAATCAAGTAATCTGAGTTTTCTGCCCTAGGATTTGGCATGTTTTCTGGAAACTAAATGAATAAATTTATTGAGCATGCATAGCTTGAAATTTTCTGGTGATAGTGTTTTATTGATTTGCTCTTTGTAATTAAATCAAATAAGCTAACATTTCTAGGTACCCAAGCAGAGTGAACATGACTTAAACATTTATCGAACTGGATTTGTTATTTTGTGCAATTGTGCTGATGGACACACTGAACCGTGCAAGATGAGATATGAAATGTAATAAAACCCACATATTATCCGCAGAGCAAAGTCTACTTTTATCTGAGCTGTCCAGATTTTTTAGCACCAGCTGAGGAGGAAAAGGTCTGAGTAATGGTGGCTTATATTACCCATCCCAGTGTGATTACAGTTAGAAAAAAAATGGATTGTTTCTAGCCTAGCGGGTCTTTCCTCCAAGGAACCAAAACCATGACTGCATTTTGCAGATGTTTTCAATGTGTTTAGTTAAAGAAAAACAGTAGAAATCAATAAAGAATTTAATTTTGGAAATGGGATCTATAAGATATATATGAACAAAACATTTGACTGACTTTTTAATCCTTAAGCCAGCATTTAAGATAATTTAAACTAGTCCACATTTTTCATGAATTGTGTACATCCCTATTAGACCAGCTAGGGGCTATCAAAAGGAAAAGCCTTTGCTACTAACACAAAGGGCCATAAAGAATCACTTGTATTAACAAAGTGCATTAATAGAATCAATGGCTAGATTATTTTGCTTTCATAATGTGTAAGGAAACATCCCCCACCATGTCCTCTGCCATAACCACAGACATGCATATGGTAGGCTATTCGTGGACTTAATTCTGCTAAAATTGCATATGGGAAATTCAATCTAAATAAACCTAGAAACATAGTCTCTCTCTGTCTCTGTCTCTGTCTCTGTCTCTCTGTCTCTTTTAACCAAGGAAAAAGATTAGGGTTTAAAGAGTGACATATTGAAACTGGATGTCGTTATAAATAGCACCACTGCATCCTTGTGATTCTGTCCTAGAGCATAATGGTGGGAGGTCGTCCTCTTTCTACCAGGATGGTAACACTGGAGGAACAAAAAAGGGCCAATCTGGAGAGCATTCATCACTCTTCATGAGCATTGCTAAATGAGTCCTTCTGGAAAGGCTGTTTAGCTCCTGGAGATACTTCAAAAGAGCCCGTGGAAGCCTGGGAAAAGCAGGTTGTCTCTGCAAACTTTAAAGGGCTTTGGGAGCTACCTGAGTTTCTTGGGCTGGAATGTATTCTGTATTTGGCAGTAACCAAACTAGCTGAATCAGATCCATTACAGACTCACCAAGTGTGTGGCTCTTGACCTTGTAAAGATCAGGCACTCCCTTTCAAATGCCTGACGCCGTAATCCTAGTTGAGAGGTACAGATTGGGAGTGACCTGTGATTTTCAGGTTTCCTTTTGATCTTCCAGCCCCCCTCATTTGCTGCTCTGCCACATGTGCATTCCAGCACAGTAACTGTCCCTGTACCTTCCCTAGAGAGCCCCCCACCTGCTCACCACCAGCCGCCTCTTTGAAGTGATGGGCTTCTTTTCGTATGGCGCCCCCATCCCTCATCCTCCTACTCCCCCAGACCCTCCTTGTCCCATTAAACACACACACACACTCACCCACACTCAAACACACACATGCATGCACATGCACTGCACTGAGATCCTAGTTCAAACTGTAGAAGCTGATGTGATTTCTCTACATTTTGATTTCCCACAGCACAGTGTACCGTGGTTTTAAATGATTTTGTATAGGAATGGCACCATTAGGCAAATATTATTCAGTGCCATTATTAAATTTCTCCTCTCTTCTCTGTGGTGACCTGAGGGTAATTTATAAGTACGAACAACTGCACATTATGGTCCAGCACAGAACATTTCTTTCCACTTTTCATTTAAGCTTAAGTCATACAAAAGCTGTTGTGGACTTTATGTGGACTCACCCATAATTTTCTAGTTAGTTAAATCATTTATCAAATGGCTGGCAGATCTCTATTGTTCTGACTGTGTCTTTTTAGAACAGTGATAAACAAGGATTAACTACTTGATCCAGTATTATTTATTAGTAATTATTTAACAGCAAATCAGAATCTCAATTTCTCCACTTCTTAGTGACCACTGGAAAATAAAAGCACGAATAAATTTTTTTACAGAAAGACCTATATCCTTAATTTAATCAGCATAAGTACAGAATGCAGGGTCTAGAATAATGCTGAAGATCTTTTTATCCTGAGGTCTCCCATGTTACATTTTAAAAAAAATTTTTTTAACGTGTATTTATTTTTGAGACATTGAGAGACAGAGCATGAACAGGGGAGGGGCAGAGAGAGAGGGAGACACAGAATCTGAAACAGGCTCCAGGCTCTGAGCTGTCAGCACAGAGCTTGACTCAGGGCTCGAACTCACAGACCGTGAGATCATGACCTGAGCCGAATTCGGACGCTTAACCGACCAAGACACCCAGGTGCCCCAACCCATGTTACATTTTAAAGCAGATTCCAGTTAAAGGGATAACAGGATGGAGACTTGCTTCATTTTGCTAGCTGGGGACAGGTTTCGCAACTTCTAAGAGTCAATCTCCTCCTCTGTAAAGTGAAGATAATGGTTTGTCCCTCTCTCCCCAATCATAGGGTTGAATGAGACTAGTACTTGAAAATATAGGAACCTGCTGTATAAGCAGGAATCCTGAAACTGCTTGTGTGGAAACTAGTGAGCAGCTGACCCATGCTGACTTCCTCTTCCCGGGGATTAAGGGAAACTCAATGAATGGGTCTTTTCTCCAGTACCTTCTGGTGAGCCACATCTTCCAGGCTCCTCTCTGCTTCTCCCAAATTGATTTCACACTCATTGCCTAACCATAGCCACCTGACCTAGCGATTCCAATTCCCCAAGGCACAGATTTTTAAAAGATAGCATTTGCTAAATCCCTGGGATGAGTTTATAATATTTCTTCCCTACCAACCATTTTGACCAAACTAACATGTTCACGTTTGGAGGCTTCCCCACCCTCATTTGACAGTCAAGATGTCTTAACAAATGGTTGATGGCTACATATTAATGGAATTGGACCAATATTGAAAACTTTTCACAAACTTCTTTCAATTTAATTATGTGATCAAAAAAAATTTTTTTATTTAACATGCTGAAAATTCTTTCTGATTTTTCTTACTACTTTTTTTTTTTTGAATTCTTTCACCAGGATCAGTTCCCTTCTGTAGAAAATTTACAACAACAAAAAAGTTTTTTTAAAATTTTTGTTTATTTTTGAGAAAGAGAGAGAAACAGACTGTGAGCAGGGGAGGGGCAGAGAGAGAGGCAGACACAGATTTGGGAACAGGCTCCAGCCTCTGAGCTGTCAGCACAGAGCCCAACGCAGGGCTGGAACTCATGAACCGTGAGATCATGACCTAAGCTGAAGTCAAATGCTTAATCAACTGAGCCACGCAAGTGCCCCAACAAAAATTTGATTTATCCATCATACTGTTTTAACCCATGTCATTTTTTTTTTTACCCATTGCCATTGTAGGGTTTTGGGGGCATTATTTCTTTAATTTTTTTAATTTACGAAGATGTCTTTGCCCACAGAAAAGTTGGAGGGAGAATAAAACAAATGATCTTATACTCCTTCCATAAGTACATTAAATTTACCATAGCTATTCTAGCTCTTTAACACATTTTCCCTTCCCCAAATCAGTAAGAGTGGGATGCAGAATCTTAGTACTTCACCCCTAAATACTTGTCTGTCCTGAGTACATTATTCTACAAAAACCAACTCCTTAGTTGAATTGGGCTTATAGTTAATAAGGGGGAAATGATTCAACCAACATGAATTCAGTAGCATCAACTAACATAAAGTTCATACCGAATTTTTTCAAATTGTCCTCAACTGGTCCTGTATAGTTTTTTGTTGTTTTCATTTTTGGGGTCTGAGTTTGATTCAGCTTCCCGCCTCACACATGGCTATTGTTTCCCTTGTGAAAGAAAGCAAAATGGACAGTCTTCTGTTGTTGTACCTCACCTACGCCATCACAGTCAGGGGCACTTTGCCCTCTAAGATAGACAAAAGTAACTGGGTCACTCTGTTTGTTTCGGATCCTAAAAAACACAAAGCAAATGTGGACATTTGCATAAACCTAAAGTCCCTTGCAAAAGCAAATTTAGCCTTAACTTTCACAGTGCAAATACTGGAATATATTTCACAACCTTTGTTAGTATGTTAATTATAAGAGAATATTGCTTTATTTCCACCATAAGCAGACTAATGTAAATGTGGTAACCTTGAGAAGTTTTGTGGTTTTCCCTTTATGTGCATTTGTGATTTCTTTTTTTATATTGGGCTAATTCCTTTGTGTCTGTTTGTATGTCCTTTATTTTTTTTATTTATTTATTTTGAAAGAGAGAGAGAGTGTGCACACAAGCTGAGGAGGGGCAGAGAGAGAGGGAGACAGAATCGGGAGACAGAATCTGAAGCAGGCTCCAGGCTCTCTGAACTGTCAGCACAGAGCCCGATGCAGGGCTTGAACTCACGAGCCATGAGATCATGACCTGAGCCGAAGTTGGATGCCTAACTGACTGAGCCACCCAGGTGCCCTTGTTTGCATGTCCTTTAGATACTTGCCTCTCCAAGTCTTCTCTGAGTTCTCCTGAGTCTCTCTCAATCTGGAGCAATCCCACTGTTTCCCTCTGTTTTTCATGACACTGATTCCTTTCAAGAGTCTACGAAGGTTGTACTGCAGAAGATCCCACACTGAGAACCGTTTGATGTGATAAAAATCCATAACCATCATTACTCTTTTTGATGCCAACATTGTTCCAAATTAGCCAGAGAGCACCACTTCAAAAGCCAGTGTCCTACTGATGTTTGAGCACCTCCTTGCTTTCTGGTACACTGAGTTGTTCCAGATTCATCCCAGCCCTGAAATCAGTTGTATCTCCAAATGGTCGTTGGTTCCCTTTCACTGGAGGTTGTATTTGGAAATCATGATCTAGGACTTTTCAATGGATAAAGCTAGGATAATTAAAAAAAATTGTATTGTTACATCCAGTTCAGTTCAACAACACATGAGTTTTCCCTGCTTTCTCCCATTCCACTTTATATCTCTTCTCTCTGCAGTGAAACTACTGGTTCCTAACAACATCTCCTATATTTACTCCTTTATTCCAAAGTACAATATTTCAGAATTACAACACCAATAGCAACAAAACTACTGAGTAGTTTAAGATTACTTTGTATTTTGGGGGCACCTGGGTGGCTCAGTCAGTTGAGAGGCTGAGTTTTTGACTTTGGCTCAGCTCATGATCTCATGGTTCCTGAGTTTGAGCCCCACGTCACGTTTGCTGACGTCAGCACAATGCCTGCTTCGGATCCCCTGTCCCTCTCTCTCTCTGCCCCTTCCCTGCTTGTGCTCTCTCCTTTCTCTCCCTCTCTCTCTCTCTCTCCTTCTCTCAAAAATAAACAAAACATTTTTTAAAAAAGATTGCTTTGCATTTTTTTGTTCCCAGAATATATCCCACAATACTGTGTTCTAATTACACGAATGACTTATGTTCTCTGTATGATTATGTTATTAATTACATATACTTTTAGGATAGTTTCTCATTATATTTAATTTTAGAATTTACTTTTTCTATCATTTCTGATTTAATTTTGTTTATTGGATATGTAAAATGTTTTATATGTTTATATAAGTCAAAACTAAAAATTAATTTACACTCAGAATATTTTTGCTCTTCCTGTCTCTCCTGTACACCATTCCTATCTACTGCTGCTGGTAACTATTTTTGTTAGCTGATCTACCTTTCCTATGTTTCGTATAAGCAAAAACTAGATATTTTCTTACACAATAGGAAGAGTTCTACATATACTGTCTTTTTGAACTTTGCTTTTTTTACTTAACAATATATACTCGAAATGACTCCTAAGTGGCTCACAGAGCTTTCTTCATTATGGCCATGATTCCTATAAGATTCAGTTCTCCTGGCCTAATGGATTTTTCTATAAATTTTAAGTCGATAGATTTACTGTGTGCAGCCAATGTCAATTATGTCTTTATGTTTTTCCCAGGTCAGTTTTTTTATTAAAGTATTTCACTGTCACAAAGATGTTATTATGTTTATCATCAAAAACAAATTTTTTGTTTGTTTTCACATTGCTTTTTAAAAATCTCACTAGTAAATCTGGCATTCTAAAAACGGAGATTATTGGGGCACCTGGGTGGCTCAGTTGGTTAAGCATCCACCTTCGGGTCAGGTCATGATCTCATGGCTCGTGACTTCCAGCCTCTTGCAGGGCTCTGTGCTGACAGCTCAGACCCTGGAGCTTGCTTCAGATTCTCTGTCTCCCTCTATCTCTGCCTCTCCCCACTCATGCTCTCTCTATCTCTCTCAAAAATAAGTAAACATTAAAAAAAAATTTTTAAACAGTGGGATTATTTCTTTTACTCTCTCTCTGCCCTTCCCTGGTTTGCATCTCTCTCTTTCTCTCTCTCTCTTTCAAAAAATAAATAAACATTAATTTTTTTATTTTTAAAGGGGGGCAACTAGGTGGCTCAGTCGGTTAAGCATCCAATTTGGCTCAGGTCATGATCTCATGGTTCATGAGTTTGAGCCCCTCATTGCTCATAGTGCAGAGCCTGCTTGGGATTTCTCTCTCCCCGCCTTTCTTTTTCTGCCTCTCCCTGAGTTGCTCTCTCTCTCTCTCAAAAAATAAATGAAATGGTGGGATTAAAAAAATTAAAAATGGTGGGATTATTTATTTTTAGAAATATTTATTATTAATTTGATAATTAACCTCTGATTCATAATCTAATCTGTGAGAAGATTTTTAAAAATTTCCTTTAGGATACCCTATTATTCAGGATTAGATGACAAATCAATGTTACATTCTTTATATCACTTTGGTGATGGTAGTCATTGACTATGTGGCTGGCTAAGCAGAGTAAGTGGCAAGGTAAAAACTGGTTAAAAGTCCCTGGTTTAAAATGACAGAATTAAAGGTGCCTGGCTGGTTCAGTCAGTAGAACATGTGGCTCTTGGTCTCAGTGTCGTGAGCTTAAGCCCCACTTTGAGTAGGTAGCCTACTTTAAAAAAACCCCAAAATTAAAAATTACAAAACAAAACAAAACAAAACAAAATATGTCTTGGTAAACCCAACCTTAAAATGGCAGAGTTAAATAGTGGGGTCAGATGGTCTGGTTTATCTTCAGGACAGCTGTATGAAGAGTCTATGCTGTTGTGTTAAACAGATTATTCTGATGTGCAGCATGTAAGATTCATCCAAGTTGTCTTTTGATATTGTATCAGATGGTAAGAGCTTCTGTTATCACTATAAATTGGAGTTTTCTAGTAAATTATTAGAAAACACTGTTAGAAGAATTTGGTGAGTTGGTAGCTCTCTTGCTCAAGCCTGAAAATCTCAGAAACAAATTTCACCAACTATGTCATTTGTTTGTGATTGTGCCAGTTACAACATGGCTCCTGTTACTGTAGTTGGTTTAACTCTGGAAAATGCTGTTGCTAGGCAATAAGGACTTACTGGTCAGATCTCAATGGCTTCTTGAGGAAAATCCCAAACTCATACCTTTGTTGCAATTCTTGCACTGACTTCTTTTTCTGTGACATTGCAAAATTTATGTCAGGTGTCTCCTTTGGAAGTGATGATGCAAACTGGAAGTGTTGGAAGGGAGTCAAGGTGGGCAAGAAATGGAATGTAGGAGGAGTGAAATAATCTGGGGGTCAATTTGCCTTTCTTCATGTTTCACACTGAGGCATTACCATATTTTCACAGAGTTCAAGAGATTGCAGCTGCCCTCTCTGTGCCACTTATAAGCCATTTCATCTCAGGCTGTCTTGCGTACCAACTTTTCATCTATAAAATGGAGGTAACGCTATTTACTGTTAGTGCCCTCCTCACTCTCTTCCATGTTGGAATATTGTATTCATGATTATTCTTTGCTCTCAGTTCTTTGAAGATCACGCTTCTGTAGGGTGATGCTTGCCAGTGGTTGCTGTAAACCTCTAAATTAAACTGTGCCTGTCTACAGACTGTACAAATAAATATACGACATTTTTATTATTGCTGTAGCAATAGAGCAGTATGACACTATTTGGCCCCAGGTGTATTTTCTAAACCTTCTCCATCATACTATTTTTACTTTGGTGGCTGTTGGAGTTTGCTGGGCTGTAGTGGTTGAGAAGTGAGTACGAGCTTTGGAGCGTGATATGATATAATACGGTGACTCTTTCAAGTCATTTATTTAAAACCTGGAAAGTGTGTAAGGGTTTACTTTCTTTGCTCCAGGGCTAGCACACACATCATTAAGAATTATCAAGCCATGCTGACGGTGTACTTTTCCTTCTGGGTAAAGCAACTGTAGAAGCACGTATCTATGGATCAGAGACCACTGGCCTGTGCGAGGGAAGAAGAATGGAGGTCCAAGTTTGAGCCTTAGCTGTCACCCCTTGGCTTTGGATATGTCTAGAGATGCTTGAGATTGCAGCAGTGGACTTCTGTGTATTTACAGGAGAGAAAAGGTACTTGCTCTAACTAAGGAGAGAGCCAGAAGACACAGGCTTAGTCTCATCGCAGGGTCCTGGCTTTGGAGTAGAGGGTGGAACCGAGGATAACACGACAACTGTCCTTTTGGAGTCTCCTCTGGCCCAGCCCACAATACTGATTTCATGGGAAGGGGCTTTGAGCGGACCAGAAAGGGAGAGGTTCACAGAAAGTGTCATTGAGCCACTACAGATTTAAAACCGCTGTGTTTTGGGAACTGGGTAATAGATTGAAGGAACCTTGTGGCTTTGTTTAGTGGATTGGAAATTCCAGTATCAGCAGTTATGGCAGTGACAGAACACAGAGCAAATGGTAGCCACACCATGTGAGACTTCCCTGGGACTCCAGAAATCATTATGTAGTGGAGTGTATGTGTATGTGTGTGTGTGTGTGTGTGTGTGTGTGTGTGTGTGTGTGTTGGGGGAAATGTGTATGGGGAGGCACTTCAAGAGTTCTATTGGTCCTAAGATTACAGGTGGAGATAGAATCAGAGACACCATGTTTCACACTTATCGGGACCCTCCATTTTGTTTTAGACCAGTGCAGTAGTTTGCTTAATAATTTGAAGATAAATGGAGGCAGAGAGGCACAATAATGTGGTCTACTTAATGCCTGTGAAATACACACTTAACAATGGTTAAGATGGGAAATTGTATGTTATGTGTATTTTACCACATTAAAATTAAAAAAAATGGGGTGGGCAGGAGGGAGATACAAGTTACTTCTCCTTTTAAGGAAAAACAGGTACTATTTTTAAATTTAATTTAATAAGTAGAAAAACGTGGGATAAAGGATAGCCTCAAAGGGATTTATGCCAGTCAGGCTGAATAATAATCCACTCTGGTTGAGTCATTAGCTCTCCTATCTGGTCATTAATCCCTGTGCCTTGAAAACAGACAAGCACCAAGCACAATCCTTCAATCTACTTTCCAGTAGGATATCCGAATTACACTCACTCCACTGAACCTTTTCCAGACCAGATGTTTGAAGACTTTTCAGTCCTCTGGATGAAAACTGTCCTTTATCTTCTTGATTTACGACAGCCTTTCATTTAATGATCAAACGGAGCCACTAATAATTCTGTTCTAGATGTCTTAGAAGGTCCTCAGCGGAATATTTATGTCTCATAGGCTCTTGGCCTTCAATCCTGCTTTCCTCTATCAGACACACGGGTCTTAGTGCCCTATGCGCTCTCTTCCATGTTGGAATATTATTTACATGATTCTTCTTTCCTCTCAGTTCTTTGAAGATCACGCCTCTGTAGGGTGATGCTTGAAATGGCTATCACTTGGGGTGAAATACACCAGGTACTACACTAAGCCACTCCTGTAACTTGAACCAGGTGGGCCATGGAATTCCATTGTCATACTCGCCGTGTGTTGTGAAAGGTTTTCTGTTTTACCTACTCAATGCAGTAAGGTTTGGGAAATGTGATTCTTGTGTAGTGAGCAATAAAATGACTATATGTTAATATCTGCATTTTCTTTTAGAAGAAAGATAATGAAAGGGATATCTTTTCTTAAGAATGAGAAAAATTATTGGGGCGCCTCGGTGGCTCAGTCAGTTGAGCATCTGACTTCGGCTGATCTCACATGATCTCACAGCTCGTGGGTTTGAACCCCACGTCGGGCTCTGTGCTGACAGCTCGGAACCTGGGGCCTGCTTCAGATTCTGTGTCTCCCTCTCTCTCTGCCCCTCCCCTGCTCGTGCTCTGTCATTCTCTCTCCCTCAAAAATAAATAAACATTAAAAAAAAATTATTAAAGGACTCAACAGTAAGACTGAAGTGGTTGGAGCACTCAGAGAGAGGCACAGTTAGAAATATAACTTGCTATTTCTACTTGAAATTTTCCCCCTTGGCTGTAAGAATAGCACCTCACAAAGCAATTGAGAGGTCTAATCGTTTTAGTTTTTAGACATTAAATCACACAGTTATGCAGCAACTGATTGGAAAACACTTGGTTTGATTTTGCTAAGACCACAGACCAGAGAGTATTTATTCTTACCTGTAGGGGAACAAAGGTGATTACAGTTCCAGTAAATATAAAGGAGAATATATGCCATTTTGAGGCCACAAGACCACCTACCCTCTCTCCAGAAAGGCTTTCTTATCCATTGTTTGGTGCCTGAAATCATGTTATTATTACTTTTTCTCCTCTGTAGTTTAAGATCTTATATGTAAATGTCACTGCAAGGAGTTAAGCCACTTTTTCTAAGTGTGGGAGTATCTGTTTTAAAGTCACCTAGGGTATTCGTTAAAATGCAGATTTGTACCAAGGTCATTTGAATCAGAAATTTGGGGATTTACATTTCAATCAGCCCCCAGGTGATTGTTTTCCACCAAAGATGGATATCACTATTTAAATCTCTTACAGTCATTTTGACATAATTGAGCTGTTTTGCTGAGGGCAAATGTTGGCAGGGAGGAGATGTGGAGAGCATTCAGGAGAGGGATGGGAGGATAGAGCAACTCTCAAGGGAAGAAAAAAAAGGAGGGAAAAAAATGACAGGAAATAGAGAGCCTGTTAGGAGAGATACTTGTCCTGCCTGTTTCACAGTTTGATCTTTGGAAATTGGGAAGGGCTTTGAGGGTGTTCCAGAACTTGCACTACAGGAGAATTTAAAAGAAGAAAATACATACTCAGGCCATAGGCAAATTAGAAGGTACAGAGCAGACATCCTATTCAACAATGAGGAATGATAGCTTGAAACTCCTGGAAATACTACAAGAAATTACAAATTGAAAGAGGACTTAGAATGCCATAAACACCATATTTTCACATCCCCAAACAGAAGAACATGAATGCAAATGAATATAAACACACATTTACCAAAAATATAATGGAAAATTATGGAAAGAATCTGATATGTATTATAAACCTACTATATGCCAGGAACTTACACATACTTGTCTAATCCTTACAACCACTCTAGGAGGTCCTTTTATGGTCAGATTCGAAAAATGAAAAACAGGATCAGAAAAGTTAAGTACCTTGCTCTATATGATCATCGGATAGTGACTTAGGAGTCCACATTCTTAACACCGGGCACAGCGGGTTCCGTACTGTGGCAGAGACAGATAGTTGCTCACCACAGCCCAAGTTATCTTCTCTCTGCTAAGTATGCAGCTGGACTGCATTTCCCAGACCCCTGCATTGAGTTGGCCATATGATGAGTTTACCAAATGGATTGATAGAGGAGGTAAGAGTTCCACTTCCAGACCTAGTCTAAAAAATTCTTCTATGAATACTCCTCTTTCTTTTCCCTCCTCTTGCTCGGGATAGAGAAGTGTCCCAGGGCGACTTACATGGAGCTTACAGGCTATATAGCCTGAGATCCTGATAATTGTATAGACTGACCTGCATAAGCAAAACACAGATTCCTCATATCCTTGAACCCTGACACCTATTGATTACAACGATTATCCTGTCATAACTAATGATGTGAAGGAATCATGTTACACTTCTAACACTCCAGGGACAAATGGGCAAATCATATATAAAGTCTATTTTATAGGAAACATACCCAGTAAGGAAATGTACAGAGCCATATTCCACCTAGAGAAGAGTTAAAAATTTGTAAATTAAAACGTGAAATGTGTGGAAACCACTCTGGGGGCCAACATTCATTTACACAATAGTAAAGCATTATATGTTGGTATAATCTTTTTTTTGGATGGAGACTAGAAAATATTTATTAAGAGCCATTGTAACTTGTATCCATTTGAATTGAAACCTAAACCTAGATTTTAATCCTAAATAATTATTTGAGATAAAACTATCAGTATAGAATTGTATTTATGATGGCTAACAAACAAACCCCAAATCCAAAACTAATGCATTAGAATTCTCCAGAGAAATAGAACCAGGGTGTGTGTGTGTGTGTGTGTGTGTGTGTGTGTGTGTGTGTGTATCAAAAGAGATTTATTTTAAGAAATTGGCTCATGTGATTGGGTTTCAAGTCCAAAATCTACAGATTAGGTCAGCAGACTAGAGACCTCGGGAAAAGTTGCCATTTGAGTCCAAAGGTAGTCTGCTGGCAGAATTCCCTCCTTTTCTGGGAAGGTCAGGGTTTTTTTTTTTTTTTCTTTCTATTAAGACTTTCAACTGATTGGGTAAGTCCCACCTCACATATGGAGAGCACTATACTTTACTCAAAATCTACTGATTTAAATGTTAGTTAAATATTGAGAATAATATTTGGCCAAATATCTGAGCCCTGTGGTCTAGTCAAGTTGACACATAAAATTAACCATCACAACGAATATAGTTAAAAATTATGAATATGAAAATTATATAGAAATATGGAATGTCATTTTCTCATTTCATGGAAGCTTTTTGAATGCCCTGATTGCCAAGACCTGTGGGTGATGATGGATAAGCCTTATCTTTTCATCTCAAGATGTTTACAGCCCAATGAGACAGGCATCCTGGGAGACTGTGTGTGTGTGTGTGTGTGTGTGTGTGTGTGTGTGTGTATGTGTGTGTGTACGGTGGGGGACAGGCTTTGCTTGTGGAAGGTGGGGATCAGTGACAGAGGAAGCTGAGGGAATGGGTAAAGATCAGCTCATGAAAGGCTAAAAGATGAATTCATTGCTGAGGCATTTGGGCTTTTTACCCTATGGCAATGGGGAGCCTCAGAAATGTCTTTGAACACAGAAGCTTCGCCTTTCTGGGAGATGATTTTGGTAGTAGGATAGGGATTGGTGTATAAGGAGACCTCAGTCTGGGAGACTAATTAAATAGGCCTGATGAGAAATGATTAGGGCCTGAAATAAAGTGGTGGCAGGGGAAATGGAAAAGAGGGAAGAGATTTTGGGAAAATATATAAGTCAGAAGCAGTGGCTTTTGATGGTAGACTGGCTATAGAGGCTAAAGGAGAGGTAAAAACAAACAAACAAACAAACAACATTAGGAAAAAGTCCCAGATTTCTGGCTTGTGGTTTCTTCTCCACAAAGATACAGGATAGACGAGGAAAAGCAATTTGGGAGGGAGGATAAAATGAGAGTTTGAGTCCAGTTTTGAATATGTGTCACTTCTTTGTTTCACGTGCTTTGGGACAACGACAGGCAGGGTGCAGTCAGAAGACAAACCAAACTAGTTATTTTAGCAGAAAGAAATGAAGATAAGGGAGAGATAAGCAAGAGAAAGCTAAAAAGGGACACTTCAGTAACATCTATTAATTGCAGGAAGCAGCTTCCATCCTACAGCTGAGGGGACCAAGAAGTTTGGAAGAGGTCCCCTGTGGAGCTGGGATGAGCTGAGGAACAATGAGGGGGTTGGGCTGAACCCACAGGTGCCACTGGAGGGAAAGGCTCTGGCTGGGTGGGGCTTCAGGATGGGAGGGGTTAAGAAAGGGCAAGGCCCTTCTTCCTCCATGGTGGCCTCCGCATCGTCTCAACACCCTGTTTGCAGGGGCTGGCCCATTAGTGGAGTAGAATTGTAGTGTGCACAGTAAGAATCCCAGCATCACAGATTGCAGGGTACAGAAGGATGGTTTTAAAGATGAAAAGAATAGCTTAATTTAGAAAACAATATTTGAAAGTAGGCTGAAAAATCAATGACCAAGGTATCCATCTCAAAAGTTAGGAAAAGACTAAACTAAAGCAAGGAGAAGAAACAGTATTAAGGAGCAGTAATTAAGGAAATTGAAAACCAATGTATAATTGGGAAAGTCAACAAAGTTTTTCTTTTTCAACTAGAAAAATTGATGAACTTAGTAAAACTGATTATGAATAAAAGAGAGAACTTGGCAAAATTCACCACCAGTGTCTTGACTGGAGAAAGCGTATTAGGACATATTCCATCATCATTAAAGAGAGAAAAAATACACATGGAACAACTTCACCCAGGGCATTGAAACCCCTTGAAACTGAAAATGAGAAGAAATGTTTCTTTGATGTACCAACTTGGAGGCCAAAGCCTGCTAGAGCTGTGCTGCTTGGTCATTCTAGAAGGAGCCCTCTGATTTTAGAAACTATGTCAGCTTATGCTTGGATGAGCAAATGCTCAGTAACAGGACTAAGAAGACATCTGCTGTAGTTTGTTCATTCAGTGACCAAACTTGCCACACAGAACATGATGACTCTCACTAACACAAGGTAGGACAAAAGCCGGATGCAAAAAGATTGCATTGTGTAGGAGTCTGTTTAATGTTCGGAGGAAGGTAAAACTGACTGCTCATGGTAGAAACCAGAACTGTGGTTGCCTTGGGAGGAGAACCAGTAACTGGGATGAGGCATGAAAGTGCTGCTGGGTCTGTATGTGGTCACGAGATGTACTTGACTTGAGAAAATTCACCAAGCTGTATGTGTGCATGTTATACTTTAATAATAAAAAAATACCATTAAAATTCATGGGAATAAATAAATTGGGTTAGAGACAAAGAGAGGGCTTCTGTTTTGCTTTAGTCTCGTTTCTTTGCTAGCCTTACTTGACCCTGTATTGTCTTCTAATTTGCTTCTTTGCTTTCCTTTCAATTGGATCAGCAAATTCTTTAATCAGGAAGGACTTGAGGTCTTGTTTGCAATGGCTGGAGATGTTGAAAGGCAGAAATACCTTTTGGTTTTCGTTAGGAGGATGTCATCGATTGGATTTCCTCTGTACTGGCTGTTTGTGTTGATCGCCGCTGCTTTGTAAGGCTTTCAATCAGGGAACTGCAGGAAGAGGGACTCTTTGCCAGTGCCTGTGCACTCAACTAAAACCTTTGGCAAAACTGCTCATTCGAAATGCGGTGCAGAGAGAAATTTGATAAATCTCTCTGGCTTCAGACACGAAAAAGATACCTCTGGGCTGGGCATCACCCAGAAGACCTCCCCGCTGTGCTATTTCCTAGTCTACCTAGTCTAACAGTTACGCCCCAGACAAGAGTGCTCAGATTCCAGGTGTCTGCTTGAAGCTGCACTGGGAATTTTATTGTTTGGCTTTTTCGTGGCTTCTTGCTTCTAGGTGTTATCTACATAGTAATAACTTTAATGGGTTGAATTTAAAAATTACACATTATAGAATGACAAATACTAACCTCCATTAATTAATATTCATAAGACACACAAAGGCACAGACACATATGAACAATTTTCTTTTTTTTTTTTAAAGTTTATTTTATTTTGAGAGTGGGGGGGGAGGAGAGAGAACATGAGCAAGGGAGGGAGGGGCAGAGAGAGAAGATCCCAAGCTGGCTCTGCGCTGTCAGCAAGGAGCCAGAGGAGGGAATCCTGAGATCGTGACCTGAGCCGAAATCAAGAGTGGGAAGCTTACCCCAGGAGCCCCACATTAACACTTTTTTAAAAGTCCCCAAACAAGGTTAAATTTGGTTAATTTAGAGAAAAAATCAGTATTAGCAGTTAGATAAGTTGTCAGAGGAGCTCGAGTGGTACATGACTGATTTTTTTTTTTTTTTTACTTTTCAACTATGTCAACTGGTTTCACATAGATACTTTGTCAAACACTTAGATTACAGCAATCTTTTCATTGCTTGATTAAAGGTTTGACCACTTTCTAGCTACGTCCTCTAATAGGCTGCAAATATAGGCGTGAAGCTGTGAAGGTGGGTTGGAGCGTAACGGGGCACCAGAGAGAGTGCTGCAGGCATCCGTTTGCTCACAGGCGAGAGGGAGACCTGACTACTACCTTGCACACAGTGCCGCCAGCTCTTTATTGGTTTGCAGACCCTAAGAAATAAGTTCTGCCAACGAAGTGGAAACAGAATCCTACACAGGCCCCCTCTTGGTTTCTTGCTTTCATTAAAAAAAAAAAAAATTAATGTCTATTTATTTTTGAGACAGAAAGACAGAGTTCGAGCTGGCGGTGGGGGACGGGGAAGGGGTGGTGCAGAGAGAAAGGGAGACACGGAATCTGAAGCAGGATCCAGGCTCGGAGCTGTCAGCACAGGGCCCGATGCTGACCTGGGCCGAAAGTTGGATGCTTAACCTACAGAGCCACCCAGGCTCCCGACCTGCTTTCATTTTTGAAACTATTTCAAAGCTTTGGTACTTGCCACTGCATAGTTGCAAAGTATTTTGGAGAAGCTCTTAATGCTTCATCCATCATGTGTTGTGATTTTAAAGCAAACCATAAAAAGCCCTGATGATGATGATTTTTTAAAATTGCTTTTATTTTTTAAAGTTTGTAACAGAAAGTTTCTAACAGAATCCAAAGTATAAAGAATAACAGAATATAAACTCATGTACCTACTACCCAGATTAAGGAAGAAATTTTATAAATGTAGTTGAAATAGTTCTTCTCTTAATCCTTCTCTGTCCTACAGGTTTTCCTTTTTCTTCAGTCAGATGTTTATCACTGCATGAGCTTTTTAATATTTTATATATATCCCTAATACTTGATACTTAATCCTTTAATACTCTTAATCTATATTTTATTGTGTATTATATATATATCTTTAATACTTGATTTCTTACTATGCTGTGTATATATTATACGATATATACTATATACTTTGGGATATATATAAATATATAAAATAGGGTATATATATATATATGTATAATTAGGTATATATATATATATAATTAGGTATATATAGCTATATATATATATATATATAGTTATAATATATATACATATACATATATACCCTTAAGTGGTATGTGTGTATGCGTACAGTATTGCTTTTCATTTAGAAATCTTATATAAATTGCCTCATACTGTATGTAGTCTTGTTATTTGCTTTTTGGTCAAGTTTCTGTTGATGCAGTACAGATGCATTCTTTTTTACTGCTCTGTAACACTCCATTGCATTATTACATTATTATTTTTTATTAAAAAATGTTTTTAGTGTTTATTTATATTTGAGAGAGAGAGAGAGAGAGAGAGAGAGAGAGAGAGGGACAGGCAGAAACAGACAGACAGAGTCCAAGCTGGGAAGGGGGGGCACAGAGAGAGAGGGAGACACAGAATCTGAAGCAGGCTCTAAGCTGTCAGCACAGAGCCCGATGGGGGGCTTGAACTCACGAACTGTGAGATCATGACCTGAGCCGATGTCGGACGCTTAACTGACTGAGCCACCCAGGCGCCCCACATTAATACATTATTATTAATCAATTTTCCTGTTGTTGAGTATTAGTTCATATTAACTAATAAAATAAATATTTGCTAAAAAAAAGAGAAACTATGCTACCACTTGGTTTGTTTTTGTTGGTTTTGTTTTGATTTTCTGATTTAGATCAATAAGCTTTTGTTTTCTAATCAGTATATGTGGAAAAAGGCAGGACTTGGTCTTTAGTAAACAGTGTTACTGGGACCTGGGTTGAGAGCACATTTATGATGCTGTTCTTTATGCTAGCATTTTAATGACCTCATTTCTACTTCCCTCTCCTTCATGGTTGGGAACATTCTGTCAAAGCCCATTCTCTTTCTCTCTGTCTCTCTCTTAATTGAAATATAATTCACATACCATAAAATTCACTCTTTAGAGCATAAAACTCAATGGTTTGTAGTGTGTTTACAAAGCTCTGCACTATTTAATTCTGTAACATTTCATCACCCCAGAAGAAAACCCCATTCCCATTAGTAGTCACTCCCATTCTGCCCTACCCCCAGCCCTTGAAAACTACTAATATGCCTCTGTCCACAGATTGGCCTATTCTGGAAATTTCATATAAATGGAACAATATTTGGTCCTTTGTGAGTGCTTTCTTATATTTAGCTCCATTTTTCCTCCATGTTGTAGCATGTATCAGTACTTTCATTCCTTTTTATGCATGAATACTATTCCTTGGTACAGATACACCACGCTGTATTTAGTTATTTGTCAGTTGATGGACCTTGGATTGTTTTCACGTTTTGGTTATTGTAAATATTGTTGCTATGAACATTTGTGTGTAGGTTTTCTGTGTGAATACGTATTTTTAATTATCTTGGGTATATACCTAGGGGTGCAATTGCTGGGTTCAACTTTTTGAGGAACTGCCAAGCTATTTTCCAACGTGGCTGCATCATTTTACATTCCCATTAGCAACGTATGAGGGTTCTGCACATCTTTGCTAACACTTATTATTATCTTATTTTTAAGTTAATATTGCTTCCTTTATTACATAAAGCCAATACTGCTACTTCTAAGTTCAACTGTGTGCATCTCTATATTGTTCAAAGTGCTATGCCTGTGATGTTAAACACAATCACTTCCAAGTGTCATCAGGCAGTGGCTTCCTGTGGGTGTCATCCATTATACCTGCTCCCCATTTCACATGAAATCAACAAACTGCTCTAGGAAATTAGGAAGTTCTCCCAGGCCCCAGAGTAAACATAAACTCAATGCTCTTCCACACCTTATTGTATCAGAAGCAACAAAATTCTGAAGGAGATGCAAAGATGTCACAGTTGGCCCAACTTGTCAATACACCATTTTATGATTTTCACTAACAGAGTAGATTACAATGGAACTCTAATTTGCGTCATTGTTAGTCGTTACAAGGTATGGCACATTCTCCTGAGGACACATCATGATTGGATTTCCAAGATGCTAGGTCACTCTCAGAACAATCTCCCAGCTAGTGAGTGGAGAGCTCACTATAGGTGCAAGGAACTGCTTCCTGCATTTCAACTGCGTGCTCAAAATAACGTTTTGCAAGATTAGCGCTGGTTAGAAGTGTGCACATTTCTTTCTTTTTTTTCATGTTTCAAGTGAATTCTAGTTAGTTGACATGCAGTGTGATATTGGTTTCAGGAGTAGATTTAGCGATTCATCACTTACATACAACATTCAGTGCTCATCCCAACAAATGCCCTCCTTAGTGAGAAGTGTGAACAATTCTGAGGCAGTCTCCATTACACGCTTGCTAGAATTAAGTCTGCCTGACTTAATCTTACTGTAGCTAGTATATTAGAGCTGTTACATGTAGAGAGGAGATTTATTTTCCATTGTACGGTTTAGCTTAAGAGAGAATAAAGAATTTGGGGCCAAAATTATAACCAGATTGTGACCAATTCTCTAAGCAAAAGAAACAAAGTAGCTGTTGAGGTAGCAAAGATGCAATAATTCTCTTCATATGGCCTTGTACTGTTTTGTGAACTACGTGATTAAAAATCACGGGTTTAACAAAACTCTTTACAAGCCAACTCATCAAAACAGGCATTGGGCCAATAAGAATTTAATGTCACAGTATATATCTTCAGATTTCAGATTTATTTAGGACCCTTTTCGCATATTGATAGAATATTTAGTTTAACCGATGACAAGACAGCTCCCCCTCAATGGAACCCTGGCCTAAACATACTTGTTTTGCTTATATAGCAAGAAGATAACATTAAACATGGAAGCTTTTGATTTGTGGCACTGAATGATGGTCTACACCACATTCTTCAAAAGCTACAGCTAAGAATCCTTCTAGCTTGTAAGCAGTACAAGCCTGACTGAGGTCTTCTGGCCCATTTGCTTGGTATTCATGTTTTATGCCTTGAAATTTCTTTATGATTGCATCCTTGGGGCTCACATTGATCACTTTACTTTCCAGAGGAGCTGGTTCTGATACCCTCATCTACTCCTCCCATAGAGAATAGTTTCTGTCCTTGGGAACTAGGAACAGAGCAATCTCTAGGTCTCTCCGGTTCTTATTCCTTTCAACTTGAATGTCCAAGGATGGAGGCAGAGCCATAACTACCATCTCAGGTCTGGAAATTGCTTAAGAACAAAAACAAACAAACAACAAAAACCCACAAAAACATCAACTGCTTTTTTCTGGATTCCTTAGTTTCAAAACTTGCATCATACAAAGTATAGCGACATCTTTTTCAGGAAGCATTTCTGCAAAATGCTTGAAAGGATCGGTTATGGTTTAACCCACATCTCTAACCAAGATTTCTTTCCCTTCTTCTACAATGATGCACTTTTTATCTGCACTGAGACAAAACATGGCAGACTTCTTTCTTTTCTTGATTTCTTCTGGTGTGGAGCACTTCTGAACTTTCATGTCATAAAAAATAAGATATACTTCATCGGCAACTTGCATTTCTGAGGACTGTCTCCTCCATTAGAATGTATACTTTATATGGACAGGGACTTTGTCTTGTATACTGTTGAATCTGCAAAGCCTACCACAGTACCTGGTTCCTTCCAGGACCTGGGGGACAGATCCACCCCCCTCACCAGCTTGGGTCTGTGGGGTGGGGCTTTCTTCATCTACTAGGGAGGAGAAGGCTGAGCTCAGGCTGACACCTGGCCTCAAGGGGCAGGCAAAGAATCAAGCTGGATAGGGGAACCGTATTTCCCCCATTCCCTGAGGGCTGGGGTCACGTGATACTCCACCTTTGCTATTGTCTTTACAAAAATTATTATTATAGCTATCCTAACAGGTCTGGAGCGTACCTCATGGTTTTGATTTTCATTTCCCTAATGACTAATCATGTTGGGTATTTTTTCATGTGCTTATTGGTCATTTGTATATGTGTTTTTTGGAGGACTCTCTGTCCAAAACCTTTGCCCATTCAAAAATCGGGTTATTTTTTTAGTTGTTGAGTTCTGAATCTGCCTTATATATTATGGGCATTAGATCCTTATTACATATATCATTTATCAATATTTTCTCCCATTCTGTGGGTTGTCCTCTCACTTTCTTTTTTTTTAATTTTTTTTATGTTTATTCATTTTTGAAAGACAGAGAACGACAGAGCACAGGCAGGCGTAGGGCAGAGAGAGAGGGAGACACAGAATCTGAAGCAAGCTCTAGGCTCTGAGCTGTCAGCACAGAGCCGGATGCGGGGCCCAAACTCACGAACTGCGAGATCATGACCTGAGCCAAAGTGAGACGCTCAACCGACTAAGCCATCCAGATGCCTCTCACTTTCTTAATAGTGCCCTCTAGAGCACAGAATTTTAAAAATTTTGATGTCAATTTATGCATTTTTTTCCTAATGTGGTTTGTGCTTTGATGTCAGATCTTAGAAACCATTGCCTAATTCAAGGTCACAAAAACTTATACCTATGTTTTCTTCTAACAGTTGTACAGAGCTACGTCTTACATTTAGGTATTACATTTAAATACATTTTGAATTAATTTTTGTATATGATGTGATGTAGGGTACAAATTCATTCTTTTGTGTGTGTATAATAGTTGTCCAAGTACCACTTGTTCAAAACATTCTTCTTCCCTCATTGAATTGTCTTGGGACCCTTGTCAGAAATCAATTGATCATAAGCATATGGGTTTATTTTGGGGTTCTGTTAATCTTTATGTCTATCCTTATGCCAATATGACACAATCTTGATTACTATAGCTTTGTAGTAAGTTTTAAAATCAAGAAGTGTGAGACCTTCATTTTTGTTCTTTTTCAAGGTTGGTTTAGCTATTCTGGATCCCTTGCATATCTATATGAATTTTAGGATTAGCTTGTCAATTTCTGCAAAAATGCCATCTAAGATTTTTATAGGAATTGTATTGAATGTGAAGATCAATTTCTTTTACCATCTTAACAAATTTGGAAGATCTTAAAATATCTTCTGATCCATGAACCTCGGACATTTTTTAAAATGTTTATTTATTTTTGAGAGAGAGAGACAGAGAGAGAGAGACAGAGAGAGAGAGAGACAGAGAGAGAGAGAGAGAGCATGTGCAGGGGAGGGGCAGAGAGAGAGGGAAACAGAGGATCCAAAGTAGGCTCTGTGCTGATAGCGATGTGGGGCTTGAACTCATGAACCATAAATTCATGACCTGAGCAAAAGCCAGCCCACTTAACTGACTGAGTCACCCAGGCGTCCCTGGGATGTTTTTTATTTAGTAAGATCTTTATCAGTTTCCAGTGATATTTTACAGCTTTTGGTGTACACACCTAGCAATTATTTTTTCTACAATTCTTTTGTTAAATTTACTCCTAAGTATTTTATTGTTTTTGATTCTATTATAAATGGAAGTAATTTCTTAATTTAACTTTGGATTGTTAATTGCTAGTGAGCACATTCTATCTTGTCTAAGAATGAACTTTCAGTTTGATTGAAGTAGCTTTCAGGATTCACTCTTAAATTTGGTTTAACAAAAAAGATGATTGCTGTAACAGCAAGCATTTAGAGGAAACATTAAGGCCACATAGGTGATTTTTTTGTAACTGCTCAAAATTTGAACTCATAGTTCTGAAATTGAGTTTAATCTCATTAGAGGAAGCAGAGTGCACACACACACACACACACACACACACACACACACACACACCTTTTGTAGCAAGTTTTCAGTGAGAAAGTCTTGGCTAGTGCTTATTAAGAGTAGCACACAAAAGCATTCATTTGCAAAAGGAGCATTTTGAAGGGGCACCTGGGTGGCTCAGTCGATGGAGATGGAGAATCCACTCTTGATTTCAGCTTAGGTCATGACCCCAACTGATGGAGGGATGGAGCCCCATGTGTGGGGCTCTGTACTGAGCATGGAGCTTGCTTGAGATTCTTTTTCTCTCTCTTTCTCTCTCTCTGCCCCTCTCCCTGGCTTGTATGTGTACCCTGTCTAAAATAAAAATTAAAAAAAAAAAACTAATTAAAAACAAAACGAAAACCCAAAGGGAGCATTTTGGAAAATATCTTATTCTTCAGACTTCAGTCACTATAATTCTGAAGCTTGGTTAGTAACTTCTCTTTGTCCACATAGTCAGATTTATACGATTTACAAAATTTAAGTTAGTTCCATAAAATATGCTTCTGTTAAATATACTTGGCTATCCCCTGAGGGTAGGTTCATGTCTCAAGAATACTAAGTGTTATAAACACTTATATGTCTCTCATGAACTTTTACGGTCTCCAAAAGTGCCTGTAAAGTGCAGTAGATCCTCGAAAAGGATTTCACTAATCCAATTTATCCTATCACTAACCAACGGATTCTCTTAATTCCCTTCATTTTCAGGGTTGAAGCAAGAGAATATGTGGCTATTTATTATTCCCTGATCACTCTGTCAATTTCTGAGAATATAAAAGATAACTTTTGCTAAAAACTTTCCTTATAACGTGGCCATGGACAAAACAAAATTCTTCAGTTATACCCAAGTTGGGATAAACACTCGGGGCGTGTAGCCAGCCTGCCCCTGCCGCCCAGGCAAAGGCTCCAAGTGTGAAGCAGCACTGCCCTCTGGTGAGGAAACTGGAAAAATGACCAGTTTACCAAAGTCCCCCCTCGGTGCATCTGTGCCTGTCCATTTAACTGTAGCCTAATAGGAACCTAAACTTTATGGACCACCGATTTTTACCACATATTTCCATCACAGGCTCACAGGTATTCAATTTTTATTTTTATCCTAAAATATATTCAATTTTTATCCTTAAAGAACACTTCCAGTGTTCTAATAATCATGATCCTCCTTGCCCCACCCCCTAAGTAATTTAATGTGTTTTAGATGACTAAAACCTCACCATGTTTCACCAAATAAATGTAGTTAAACAACATCAAGTATGGTGCTTCCTCAGTTACGAATGCTTCATGACAGCAGGTTGTTGCCCATATGGCTGAAAGCAGGACAATCTACAGAGATACTCTGTTTCTTCTAGATACACTGCCCCTCCTTTTTGTGGCGAGAAGCTGGAGGTCCAGAGAAACATGGGCATTATCAAAGGGTGTGATTTGTAGTCCTTGCCCCTTATGCATTTGTCCAGCTCTGTTATTGTTGCAGGATGTGACAGGATGTCACTCTGTAAAGGCAGCAGCTGCTTATGTAACAGTTCTGTCACCTTGGTAGATTGGCACTGTGGTGAACCCTGAACATGGAGATTTTCTCACCCATCAAATATGACTCTCATTTTTAATATTCCCTGAACCTTATCCTTCATCCCATTGAAAATGGTGATGTTTGGGAGAAAGAAGAGGTAGGGAGGTGGAGAGAGTTAAGCAAGGAACAAGCGAGACCTTCTGCAGTGGTTTGTATCTTCCTTAAAGCAGAGAAGGGGAGTTAAATCTTTGGAGCAGAGTGTGTCTCCCTCTTTTGCTTTCTCAGTTTTCTGCTCTCTTTCCTTGTCTCCTCCTAGCCCTTCTATTTTTAAGTAGCTGGCCGAAATGTGTTTAAAAAATTACCAAATGACCCGATTACATCATCTTTCCCCTAAACGTACCGTATTTGTTTGCTTTACCCTGTTTTCCCATTTCTACCATTTTCTACCTCCCATTGCTCAGTCTGGTAAAACGGCAAACTTCATAAGCCCTGTTTGAAATGCATGTATGACTAGATCAGAAATCGGGGTTTGGTTTGATGCTCTATCATGTGGGGTTAAGGCTTTAATGCTAAGTCCTCTCCTAAGCTGCATTTTTCTTATATATTCACTCAATGGTGTATATTGAGAATCATTTCTAGGGCTGCTGCTCATGCCTATGTGAGTTGTATACTGTACAACCCTGCTTGGCAGCCCCAAAGAACACAATCCTTGTTCTCATAGAGCTCACAGTCTAGTAGTAGAAGATCACATCTGAGGGATGTATGATGATCATATTATATTCTATTTGGATGTCTCAGATACCTTAAGTTCACGGTGTTTAAATCTAGACTCAGTAGCTTATACCCGGAATTCCAAGCAGGGACTCAGAAATTATCCTAGGCATCTTGATCTCCCCCCATCTTTCAGTGACTTGATCCCATTGATTGTGTTATCACTGTCGCTGTCCATACACCCGAGTGGTTTGTGTGGTGTGCAAGGTTGCCTGGGCAAGAGCGTCAGTGGGGCTGAAACCAGGGCTGAGCCCTGCACCTGACATGAGTCTGCCTCAGGTGAGAGGAAGGGCAATCTTTCCTGTTACAAAGGGGCTCTATTTCAAGCTAGGTGTCTACAGGGGTGTGTTGTTCAGAGAAGTTCCTTTCTTCTAATTCCTCTGTTTACCAGTGGTGACTTGGTGATGTTTCCTAATTGGTACAAAGGTTTATTAAAGAATAGTGGCCAACTCTCCACTACATTAGTTCGATGACATCCTAACTGCTCTCCTTGCTTACTTCTCTCTTCCAGTTCACCCTCACAGGCAGCTGGTAAGGATGATTTTTATAAAACCGAAAAGTGACCATGTTGTGCCTTGCCTAAAATCCTTCTTTTGAGGCCTATTCCTCTCAGAAAAATTGCTTTGAAAGCCAGTCTCCAAAACTGTGAAAAATGGTTTCTGTTGTTTAAGCATCTAGTTAAGACTAGACTATGGTATTTTGTTATAGCAGCTTGAGCAGACTAATACAGTCCCTTCCAGGTACTTTTCTCTACATCTTGAATAGTCACTCAGCTCACTTCTCTTCTTTCATGTCCTTGTCCACATGTGACTTTGATCCACACATTAATTATTCTTGTAATACAGTTGACTTCCTATGTCCTCCTCGGAACATCCTGGGTGTTCAGGAAATGTATATTAAATGAATACATTGATTCTGTGTTTAAAATGTTAGAAAAATCTACTGCTTCTTCACAGTTCTTTCAAGAGAGAGGAGGTCATATCAAACCTAACTGTTCCAGTGGAAAAACTTGCAATACAAATAACCAAACCAATCAAGTGAAATATATTTGGTGGGTATGCACCTGGGTAGACACAGGGATAAAATCCCCAGTAGACACACTGAGCATATGCTTAGATCACCAGGAGATAGAGACACAAGCAAATTGAAAAAATTTGGGAAAAAATGGTACTTCAGGAAATGCATTGCATTATTATCATGGTAAGAGTCTGAACTTTGCTGAAATTCTTTTTACTTCAAGGTTTACATCTTTGTAAAAAGTGATAATATGGTAGGTAGTGGTGGAGTGGGAAGCATTGTCTTCAATGTTCAGGACTTCTAAAGATCTTCATCAAGCCCTGGGAAGTGTTGTACCAAATATTGGTCAAAGTTTAATTTCCTGGCTTTGTAATAAATCTGTCAGTTTATCAGCTCATATGGCAAGGCAAAATTTCATTATTCTGGAATGAAACTTGAAGGAGTTTGAGCTTGAGAGGACAGGCGGTATGTACCCTTACATTAAAGCAGAACATTTACTTCAAGCACTAGGTTTTGCTGGTGACTGGTGAGTACTCAAGGGCAAAGTCTCAGTGGAGAGGAGGAGAAAGACCTCCCTAGTTAGTCCCCTACATTCAGTTCCTTTTGCCATGTTGGAAGCCGATATGATTGACTTTCCTCTTCCCACACACCCCTCAGGCAGGTTGCCCTTCCTGACTCACTATCTTCATGCTCTGGAGGTATAGTCTCACCTGATTTTATCTTTGTAAGGAATTTAAAAAAATGTTTATTTATTTATTTTGATAGTGAGAGGGTATACACATGAGTGGGGGAGGGGCAGAAAGCTAGGAAGAGAGAGAATCCCAAGCAGACTCTGTGCTGTCAGCCCAGAGTCCCTTGTGGGCCTTGATCTCATAAACCGTGAGATCATGACCTGAACTGAAATCAAGAGTTGATTGCTTAACTGAGCCACCCAGGTGCCCCTCTTTGTACGGAATTTAATGGGTGATCCTACAGTAAGATTTATTAAGATCCAGAAATCTATAAAGATGTCCTTCATCAAAAGGATTTCTGTTGTGGGGAGAAGAAAAAGGACCAAATTAAGACAAGTAGTGAGATGGGAGATCAGATGAAAATAACAAGGAGAGTTAACAGACTCCTTAACATGACATATATCAAAATTGGAGATGTTTAACTTACATAACAGAGGGAGAATTCAACCACATGGACAGAAAGAAAACATGTAAAGACAACTTGTTGAATTAAATTTTGTGCTGTTTATCAACTTGAATATCTTCATCCTCCCTTTTATTGACACAGATTTCTCTCTGGTGAAATCATTTCAGTGACTAAGAAAGGCTTCATCTACTGGCCTTGTCTGGGATGAGGGCTCTCTGGGACACCCATCATTGTTTGCACTGCTTGGTTTGAGTGATGCAAGACCCAAGCAGCAACCTGCAATGGCTTTGGCCTCTCTCAGTGCCTCGGGCCTTGTTCTAGACAATATTTCTTTTTAGGCTAAGGGGTGGCAGGCTGCCCACACTGCTTTATTCCAGGACCAAATGAAACCTCCCTTAAGTGTTACTACATGTTAATAAACATAGTCAGTGAAACCCACTTAAAAAGAATGACCTGTTTATGAAAGAAACCTTTTGAAAGACAGAATATTTTCCCCTGTGGGCCAAAGCTTAGGCAGAAAAACAAAGAGCTCTTTCAAAGGCTTTAAACATGATGGAGGATAGATTCTGACTTTCTAACTACAAAAATAATGATACTTTTAGCTCCAACCTGCCTTGCTCTGGGGAGCTGTAAATACACTTTATAGGCGCAGGTTGAGCCTTTCCAACTTTCTACCTCCAATGCCATTTGAACTTGTTAAGGGTGAGTGATGTTAGCTCAAATTTATATACAGAGAAACTGAGGCAATAGAAATCGAAGTGATTTGTACAATGCCACCAAATAATTTACAGCTGAAGTAAAAAATAGAACGAGTTGAGACTGAATGCTTCCGTTACATTTAAACATCTCCTGATATCAGGACTAGCTGCCTTCTTTTTTTCTCATTATCTTTTTCTTTTCTCTTTGTCTTCCATGTTTTGGTTCATTACTCCTGAATCAAGCCCAGCATGAGTGCAGGCATTTCCATCAGAAAGCACGAGGTGGCTCAGGAGGCAAAGGGCCTACAGTTTGTATCACCAGCTTGCTGTTAATCCTATGAACAATAAAATACTATTAGCAAAACTGATCTTGGAAACAATAAAATTCTTTCATACTAAATACTTTGTATTCCAAGAAATCCTACCTTAGAGTATAAAATTTTGCAATTTTTAAATTTCCAGTGTTTGGCATTTTTCTAAAGAAATACTGCTTAAATAGTTTTTAATTTTCCCCCATGATTTGTGTCCTAGCTATCAGATGTACATGTATTCACTTATTCAGTAACATTTTTATTTTACAATTATTTATTTTGAAGTTACTTTTGGCTCAGTACTGGGCTATGTAATATGACTTTGTAGAGCAGATCAAAAATACTTTTTTTTTTTTTTAGACTTTTCTTAGGAAGTGGATGTAAAGCTTAGGAGTTGGTGTCTGGTTAATAGAGAATTAAGTTAGCTTAATGGAAATAAGTGTCACTTTGAGTGACCATTATTGAGTCTGGTCTAACACTCTTTTGAAATATATTAATATGCTTCTCTTGTGCATGCCTCCAGTACCAAGAATCCCTTTGCCTTGGTTAGGTTTCTAGAGATGCTTAAGAAGAAATCAATGCTCAGCCTTGACACACAACAGGACCAAAATAATCCCAGAGACAATATAATATAAGAGCTAAAGTCCTCTCTCTTTAATTTTTTTTTAATGTTTATTTATTCTTGAGACAGAGACAGAGCATGAATAGGGGAGGGGCAGAGAGAGAGGGAGACACAGAATCTGAAACAGGCTCCAGGTTCTGATCTGTCAGCACAGAGCCTGATGTGGGGCTCAAACACACGAACTGTGAGATCATGACCTGAGCCGAAGTCGGATGCCCAACGGACTGAGCCACCCAGGCGCCCCACGTCCTCTCTCTTTAAAAGAACTTACTGAGGGTAGTTAAAAAAATATTTTGTAAACAAATAAAAGCCAAATCAGAGAATATTTCTTTACCTAAAAACCTGTTACATGAGTATTCATAGCAACATTATTTATCTTAGCCAAAACGTGGAACCAACGTGAATGTCCACTAATGGATAAATGGATAAACAAAATGTGGTATATCCATACAGTGGAATGTTACTTAGACATAGAAGGGAATAAAGCACTGATACTGGTATTACAATATGGGTGAAACTTGGGAACATTATACTCATAAATGAAAGAAGCCAGACATAAAGGGGCCACATATTGCATGATTCTATTTATATGAAATGTCCATAAGAAGTAAATCCATAAAGACAGAAAGTGAATTTTTTCCCCTAGAATATGGGAGAAGTGACTGCTAGTGGATAAGGACTTTATTTCAGGGTGATAAAAAATTCTAGAACTAGACGGTGGAGATGGTTGCAAAACCTTGTGAATATATAAAAAAAATCACTAAATTGTACCCTTTAAAATGGTGAACTTTAATGGCATATGAATTATGTTTGAATAATAATAATAACAAAACAAACAGCACAAACTACCACGAAAAACTTGAAAATAGAATAGATGAGGAGTTAGGTGAGGGGCCTTGATGGCCTCCTGGACCTGGAAGGATCTTCACACCCCACTCTTGGAGAAAGGGACCAGCTTTGAGAGATTGCTCAGCTCTGCACAAGGGAGCATGGTGGAATCCAAGCAGACTTCAGGGGAGGGTTTGTCCTTGTGAGGGAGCATGTGAAGCCACTCATTGTCATCTGCCTGAAAATCTCCCTTGTATCTCCTAACAGGAAGGATTCCTGTTTATTCTTCAAGGGTTTTGCTTAGTCTATCCAACAACCCTTCACCACCTTTCAAAATGTGGGGCTGTAGACACCCAGAGAAGATTGAAGTGGTGTAGAAAGGGAAGTCCTAGCTGTCAGACAACCTATTATAATCTACTTGATGTCCTCTCTCTACCCTAAGGCCTGAGAGTGATGAAACCTACCCCAGGTTTTGACCATCTGATTGACATCTGCTGGATGACCACACCTCTAGATGCAGTGTTGCTTCTGAAGTCAGTGTGATGGATGCTATGAGCCACACTGTTTGCTAAGAAGGGTCAGATTTTCTTCTTTCTTGCCAATTCTTCTGTTACTGGTTCTTCTAAGACTGTCACTCTTTTGATCTTAACCTTTACTCTCAGTAGCTTTGTGGCATGTTGTTGCAGTGAAAAGAGATGAGATTAGAAATCAGAATCACTGATTGTAAAATGACCTGTTAGAATTTGAAACACCTAGAATGGAGACTCCCAACCACAGTGTTGGATGAGTTGCAAGAGGTGCTTCAAATTACTGAGCTCTCCTACTCTTGGGATCACTCAGGGCCTAACTAGCTGTTAGCAGGCTAGTTCAGGCCACCTCAGAGAGAAACCTGGCAGAGTCTACAGTATGCCGGGAGGTGAGCACAGGCAGCTGCATCAGCATTTGTCGATCCCTGACAAAAAATTCTGTATAATGCCAATAGGGGCTCTGCCTCCAGGATTTTGGCAGCAGCCAGGATTGTACCCATCATGGACAAGTGTCCCATGGCCTGTGGGAGGGGGTAGTTTATGTTCCAAATAGCTAAATATATACAGAGCTCAGTCCAATGTGTAGATGGTCAGGAGTGAGCGGTATGGGACTAGAGTGGGCATTCTGAGTAGGATTCCTGAGGGCACTAGTCCATACCACAGACTCTAATTTACTCTTTTCATATTTACGATACTTCTGTCCCATTTTGGCTGATGGGCCATTTTAGTAGGATTCAAGCCCACTGATTGTTCTAACAACACACACACCTTTTGCAAATTAGAGATTTACCTGGAAATACTTGATGTAAAAATATTCTATTGGATCCAGTCACTTTGCATTATCATGAAGAAATTTAATATACTTTGTTAATGACAAAAGAAAGAACCGTACCAAAATGATCAATTTCTTTGTGTGCCCTGATGTGGAGAGGGATGTAAAGAAAGAAAAAGTTCTAGAGTTTCTAAGCCTCATTTTTCTCATCTGCCAAATAATGTAACTAATTAAGGCTAAGCTCAAATGTGACTTTCTTCTTGCCAGGCCCTAAATTAATTAATAGGTTCTTTTTATGAGAAATGAATAAAGGGTTTGGAATTCCAAAAGACAGATATCAGGTAGAAGGTTGTTTTTTAAACAAAGTCCCTTTTATACTCAAAAACATTAATTAATATCAGTCATTGCCCTTACTGTTTTCTTAGCTTTCTGTTTTAAGTATTCTCTTCCTTGTTTCACAAATGGAATAGCAAAAATCTTCCCTTCACCCACTAATCTTGGGAGGCATAAATGGAGAAAGTCATCTATAGTCCAGTTCCAGGTATACAGTCTATTTACTGCTTCTTCCCATGGAAAAGGGATTGCCTCCTTCCTTTGTACTCAAGTACATCTACAATGATGGTATTTTGTTATAAATGCTTTCCTTTTTCATTTGGGCCTCTGAGACATGGATTTGGAAACACTTTCATGACACATGGCAAAACAAAGACTTTCAAACCCTCCCTTCTTTTCTTTTATATAAATTACTGCTTGTTAATGGAATGGCCCAAGCCTTGGGGTATTATACACTCTGGTGATCTCAAGTACATCCTGTTCGCTAACAAAGTGGAACTTGTCACATGCCAAATAGCAAGGGAGACTTGGCTCACAAGAACATAGACATACAAGAATTTTGTGATAGACACTATTACTGAGAACAGTATTATAGGGTTATTGTGAGGATCAATGTGGTTATATGTGTGGGAGCAGTTTGTACAATCAAGTCCTTTGTGTGTATGCTTTATTGTTTTGGATAGAAGATGACGCCAAATTTTCTCCTGACCTTAAGATACAGGATTGGTCTGGAATGAGAATATTTGGAGGTGTGATTAAAGAGCAGGTAATGAAGTGTAGTAGCTAGAATTTGTGGAGGGAGTGGGAGAGATCTGCCCTTCCTTTGTTCATTGTAACTTCTTCCATCAACCCAGAGGAGAGAAGTGCTTTTAGATTACAAGAAGGATATTGTTCCCCTCCTACCTAAAAATACTTGCCTTTTTTTGAGGACTGCTTAGGAAGGATAGCTTCTTTAATGAGAAGTAATGTCATCACAATACAGTGTCTGACATGCTGGATACCCATTCTAGACTCAGTGTCTGAGTGCACAGCATGAGAAAAACCAGATAGATTCTACTGTGAACAACCACCATGCCAGTAGTTCTTAGTATCAAGAATAATTCTAGAAATGACTTTCTAAACCACATTCCCTATGCTATTTTCTTACCCTCCAAATGCTTTCATCAACTCTAAAAACTTACAGTAGTCTCAGGGGTGATAGGGGCGGGAGCTGGGGGAAATGTCTTTCAATGGAGATAGTGGAAGTTTTCCAAAATGTAAGTATTACAGGTTAAGGTCTTGGAATTACATACCAATAGATATCACCTTAAAACATTCCTAAACCTCTTAATGCAAAAAGGATTTATTCTGACATACATATTTCTTCAAAGGAGGGAAGGCTTTTTATGTGTAGCCATTGTTCCAAATTTGCAGGATCTGAATCTGTAATCATCATTTCACTAAGAAAAAACAGACAATGATAGTCCTAGCAAGTGAATCAAGACTTATCTTCTTGAAGATTGAAATCACATCAAGTGCCTTTTCTAACCACAATGGTATGAAACTAGAAATCAATTAAAAGAATAAAACTGGAAAATTCACAAATGTCAGAATTTAAATTATATGTTACTGAACACCTGAAGGGTCAATGAAGAAATCAAAAAAAGAAATTAAAAAAATGCCTTGAAACAAATAATGAAAATACAACATACAAAACTTATGAGATACAGCAAAAGCTGTTCTAAGAGGGAAATTCATAGCAATAAATGCTTATCCAAAGAAACAAGAAAAATCTCAAAGAAATAACCTAAATTTACACCTTAAGGAACTAGAAAAAGATGAACAAAGCTCAAAGTTAATAGAAAAAAGGCAATAACAAAGATCATAGCAGAATTAAATAAAACAGAGACTGAAAAAGCAATAGAAAAGATCAGTAAAACTAAGAGCTGGTTCTTTGAAAAGATAAACCAAATTGGCAGACCTTTAGCTACACTCACCAAGAAAAAGAAGAGAAGATTCAAATAAATAAAATCAAAAATGAAAAAAGAAATGTTACAACTGCCACCACAGAAATATAAAGATCTCATAAGAGACCACTGTGAACAATTATATGCCAACAAATTCAACAACCTAGAAGAAATGGATAAATTCCTAGAAACACACCCTTCCAAGACTGAGTCATGAATAAATAGATAATCTGAACACACTGGTTACTAGTAAGGGGATTAAATCAGTAGTCAAAAATCTCCGAACAAACAAAAGTCCAGGACCAGATTGCTTCACTGATTAATTCTATCACTGATGAATTTAAAGAAGAATAAGGAAAAATACTTCTACCAGTATTACACTAGTGTGAGAGCCAGACAAGGATACCACAAGAAAAGATTATTATAGGCCAATAACCCTGATGGACATAGATGCAAAAATCTTTAATAAAATATTAGCAAACCAAATTCAACAATGTAGTAAAAGGGTCACACACCATGATCAAGGATTTCTTCCAGGGATCCAAGGATGGTTCATCATCTGCAAATGAATCAACATGATACACCACATTGACAAAATAAAGGATAAAAATCATGATCTTCTCAACAGATGCTGAAAATGTTTTTGATAAAATTCAGTATTTATTTATGACAAAACTCTGTTTAAAAAAATTTTTTTGAATGTTTATTTACTTTTGAGACAGAGACAGAGTGCAAGCAGGGGAGGGGCAGAGACAGAGGGAGACACAGAATCTGAAGCAGGCTCCCGGCTTCAAGCTGTCAGCACAGAGCCCGATGCGGGGCTTAAACTCATGAACCATGAGATCATGACCTGAGCCGAAGTCGGACACTCAACTGACTGAGCCACCGAGGCACCCCTATGGCAAAAACTCTTAACAAAAGAGGGTATAGAGAGAACATACTTCAACATAATAAAGGTCACATATGATGAGCCCAAAGCTAACATCATACTTAATGAAAAGGTTAAAGCTTTTCTTCTTAAATCAGGAGCAATACAAGAATGCTCACTCTGACCACTTTTATTCAACATAGTATTTGAAGTACTAGCCAGAGCAATTAGGTAAGAAAATGAAATAAAAAGCATCCCAATTTTTAAAGTAGAAGTGTCACTATTTGCAGATGACATACATTATATATAGAAAACTCTAAAGACTCCACCAAAAAACTTAGAACTAATAAACAAATTCAGTATAGTTGCAGAATACAAAATCAATATATAGACATTTTTTTGTGTTTTTATATACTAATAACAAACTACTAGAAAAAGAAGTTAAGGAAACAATCCTGGGATGCCTGGGTGGCTCAGTTGATTGAGTGTCCAATTCTTGATTTTGGCTCAGATTATAATCCCAGGGTTGTGGGATTGAGCCCTGCATTGGACTCTATGATAAGCCTGCTTAAGATTTTCTCTCTCTCTCTCTCTGTCTCTCCCCCCTCCCCCTTTTCTCTCCCTCTGCCTCTCTCCCACTCAGGCTCTCTCTCTCTCTCTCTTTCTAAAATAAATGAAATTTAAAAAACAATCCCATGTACAATTGCATAAAAAATAATAAAATACTTCATAAATTTAACAGGGGCACCTGGGTGGCTCAGTCAGTTAAGAGTCTGACTCTTGGTTTTGGCTTAGGTCATGATCTCGCGGTGTGTAAGTTTGAGCCCCGCATTGGGCTCCATGCTGACAGTGCAGAGCCTGTTTGGGATTCTTTCTCTCCCTCTCTCTCTGCCCCTCCCCTGCTCACTCTCTCTGTCTCTCTCTCAAAAATAAATAAATAAAACTTAAAAGAAAGAATAAATTTAACAAAGGAGTTAAAAGATATGTACTCTAAAATCTGTAAGACATAGATAAAAAATTAAAGAAGACACAAGTAAATAGAAATATGTCCTGTGCTCATGGATTGGAAGAATTGATATTGTTGGAATGTCCATACTATCTGAAGTAATCTATAGATTCAGTGCAATCCCTGTAAAAATATCCAACAGCATTTTTTTCACAGAAATAGGACAGTCTTAAAATTTGTATAAAATCACAGAAGACCTGAATAGCCCAAGCATTCTTGAGGAAGAAGAACAAAGCTCAAGTATCCTGCTCCCTGATTTTGAACTACATTACAAAGCTATACTGACCTGAACAGTGTGGTATTGGCATACCATAGATCAATTGACAGAATAGAGTCCAGAAATTAACCCACATACACGGTCAATTAATCTTCAACAAAGGAGCCAAGAATATACAATGGGGGAAAGAACAGTCTCTTCAGTAAATGGTGTTGGGAAAACTGGACAGCCACAAGCAAAAGAATGAAATGAGACCACTATCTTACACCATACACAAGAAACTCAAAATGGAAGATTTAAATGTAAGACCCGAAACCATAAAACTCCTAGATGAAAACATAGGCAGTAAGCTCCTTGACATTTGTCTTTGTAATAATGTTTGAAATCTGGTACCAAAAGCAAAGGGAACACAAGCAAAAATAAACAAGTTGGGACTACATCAAATGAAAAAGCTACTGTACAAGCAAAAGAAACCATCAACAAAATGAAAAGGCAACCTACTGAATGGGAGAAAAAATTTGGAAATCATATCTGATAAGGGGTTAATATCCAAAATATGTACAGAACTCATATAACTCAATAGCAAAAACCCTCTAAATAATCCAAATAAAAAATGGACAGATGATCTGAATAGACGTTTTACAAAGAAGACATACACATGGCCAACATGAAAAGATGTTTGGCATCACAAATAATCAGAGAAATTCACATAAAAACCATGAGATATTACCTCACAGTAGTAGAATGGCTATTTATCAAAAAGATGAGAAATTACAAGTGTTGTCAAGGATATGAAAAAAAAAAAGAGAACACTTGTTCACTCTTTCTGGGAATGTAAATTGATGCAGCCACTAAGGAAAACAGTAGGGAGGTTCCTCAAAAAATTAAAAATAGAACTATCCAAAGAAAATGCAAACAGAAATTCTAAAACATATATGCACCCTCATGCTTATTGCAGCATTATTTACAATAGTCGAGATAAGGAAACAGCCCAAGGGTCCAATAGCAGTTGAATGGAAAAGAATATGTGATATCTATGTATCTATATCTATATATTTATATAGACATATAATGGAATATTAGCCATGAATAAGAATGTAATCCTGCCATTTGTGACAACATGAATAGAAATTGAGGTCATTATGCTAAGTGAATTAAGTCAGACAGAGAAAAACAAATGCCATATGATCTCACTTATATGTAGAATCTAATAAAACAAAAACAAAAAAATAAGCTCATAGTTACTGAGAACATATTGGTGGTTGCCAGAGGTGGTAAGGGGTGAGAAATGGATAAAAGGAATTGAAATGTACTTCCAGTTATAAAATAAATAAGTCATAGGGATGTAATGTTGAGCATGGTGACTATAGTTAGTAATACTGTATTGCATATTTTAAATGTGCTGAGAGAGTAGATTTTAAAGACACTTGCCACAAGAAAAAGTAATTCTGTAACTATGTATAAAGACAGATGTCAACTAGACTTATTGTAGTGATCATTTCTCAATATATACAAATATCAAATCATTATGTTGTACACCTGAAATTAATATAACGTATGTCAATTATACTTTCATTAAAAAAGGACTTATCTTCCTTTTTTATGATAGACAGAAGCTTTGTCATACATGTAAATACTACTACATAATGAGTAAAGATTATGGGCCAATTATATTTTAATTCAAGTACCGATGCCCTTGACCATTCTTAAACCAATGTCAACAATAACTCTTTTCCATATGGACTCAGTTTTGTTGGATGTTTTCCCATTTAATGATGACTTTGGCATTTGGCTGTCCCAAGTATTAGTTCATCTTTATGTATTTATTAGGCACTAACAGGCTGAAGGATCATCGTAGCATTGTCTTATGGATAAAATGGAAGGGATGTAAATTTCACTCCATAATACAAAGTATAAGAAATGTCATGCTTCGGGGCACCTGGGTACCTCAGTTGGTTAAGTGTCTGACTTCAGCTCAGGTCATGATCTCACAGTTCATGGGTTCAGGCCCTACATTGAGCTCTGTGCTGACAGCTTAGAGCCTAGATCCTTCTTTGGATTCTGTCACTCTCTGCCCCTCCCCACTCATGCTCTCTCTTTCTCTCTCTCAAAAATAAATAAACATTAAAAAATTAAGAAAAGAAAAGAAATGCCATGCTTATTTTGGGACACCTGGGTGGCATGTGAGTGAGTGACAGAGTCTTGATTTCAGCTCAGGTCATGATCCCAGGGTCTTGGGATTGAGCCCCATGTTCTCGTTCTCTCTCTCTCTCTCTCTCTCTCCCTCCCTCCCTCCCTCCCTCTCTCTCTCTCTCTCTCTCTCCCTCCCTCTGCCCTGCTCGCACATACACATTCTCTCTCTCTCTCTCTGTCAAAAAAATGTCATGCTTCCTTTATTTGTTTAAATCAAATGTAACCTATATTCCTATTCTGTAAGGTAGGTGGGAACTTCACTCTGTCCTTTGGTGTCTACTTTGACTCCAGAATCACATGAAGATCCCAGTTAACTTCATTGTCTAGAGCCTTTAAAGAAGGTGCCATGTCTTCTTGAGTATACAGTATTCACTACTGATATTTTAATTAACTTGTCCTATTTGGTTCTTTGAAGATAAGTAACTTGACTGCCTTCTGGCAAAGCCTGGACATGTACTTTGACAGGACAAGAAGCCTTACTAAGCTATACTGCAGAGACCAGAAAAGCTGTTGCGCCCTTTCTAATATTGAGATGAAAGCATCAAAATCTTACACTTCATTCTAACATGCAAGAGCTTCAATTCCAAGCCTTCCCTTACATCCCCTCTACTTTTCAGACTATCTGGCATAATTCTCCTGAATAAATTAAGGTCTCCATAAGTAAATATCTAAATCCCATGTGGATGAGGTAGGGTGGCAGGTGGGATATTGGTTTGGGGATACCAGGCAATGCTGCAGTGAGCCCTGCAACACAAAATTTCTGAGAGAAGGAAAGGGAAAGGAAGGGAAGGGAAGGGAAGGGAAGGGAAGGGAAGGGAAGGGAAGGGAAGGGAAGGGAAGCCTTGAGTGACATCTTAAAATAAGAAAAAGACTCCCTTAGGAGTGAGAACTAAGTAAATTTTCCTGTCAATGAACCTGTCATTATTGTAAATGTCAGATTTGTTGCATACTCACTGGATTCAAAAACTAAATGCGACTGAGGAACACAGACTAGGAGGGAAGAGGAGCATACCGAGTTTCTATTCTACACCAGGTATTGGCCCATCCAAGTAGTTTGGATTTCACTGAATCCTCACAATAGGTACATGAAGCACCATTAGTCCCCTTTTAAGAGAGGAAAGCAGAGAAGTTTAAGTAATAATCTTGCTGTGACAGACATCGTTTTTTTTGTTTGTTTGTTTGTTTGTTTGTTTTTGCTAATCCATCACACCCCATCTCTTTCTCTCATCCGGAAGAGCTGAAGTCACTTTCTCAGCCTTCCTTATGGCAGTGGTGGTCCCAGGACACAGTATTTGGCTACAAGACAAGTAGGAGAGTGATGGGAACTTCTGGAGGAGAGTTTGGTCACATTTTTCTTTTTTCTTCCTATCTTGAGAATGCCTGTTTGTCTTCAGGCAACTCACATGCCTGTGATGCTCAGGAGCTTATCCCAAAGTCCCTAACACCTTTCTGGTGATGTTAATTGGCTCATGTCACCTCATGTCTGGGGTGGCCTTTACTCTATCTCCCACCCCCACTGTGTCTCAGTCCTGCTCAGACTTATGGGTTCAACTCAACTCTTACTCCTTTCCTTGAATCCTTTTCTGGTCCTCCTGAATAGAGTGATTATTCCATCTCCTATATTTCCCCAACATGTTTTCTGTACTTCCTTTATGGTTCTTATCACAATCATTCTCTGAAGTTCTTTGTTTCCATGTTTACTCTTCTCTGTCATGTAAGGCCTTCTAGGCAGGCCCTAGGTGTACATTATGTGCTCCAGAAAGTCCTAGAATAGTGCTTGGAATATAGTACATTCAAATAATGTTATTATTCAAATAATGTTAAAAGAGAATCTAAGGCCAGATTTGATTTTGGCCTTAGTCCTTAGGCCTTAGTCTACCACTCAGAAGAGACCAAAAGAATCTGAGGCACATAAGACAATTTATTATCTTTTACTTATGTCACTATTTGTTGGGTATTGTGTGACATAGAGCTAAAAGCAATCCACTTCTTTTCTGATATTCTTCCTGAGGTCACAGAAATGAAGGGCAGAGCTATCTGACTCTAAAATCTAGTAAGGCATACAAAGAATACATTAAGCACCTAAACCTTCAGCCAGTACTGAACTACCTAGAAGTTAGCAGAGAATATCCCCCTTTTGAAAAAGACTGGAGAATGAATTAAGTAGGTATTCAGATATTAAAGAAGAGATAAAGCCTCCCGGACAGTGCCAAAACTGAGCAAAGCATGAATGTAATGGAAAGTTGGAAGATGTGGCTTTTTCTTGCTTCACCAGGAAAATAGTTTCAGTTTATTGGATTTATGGGGGCAGGGTTGTGTGGACATCTGAGAACTGGCTGTGATGACCACCATTTTCAACAAATTTCACGGAGCTTGGGTGCTTTGTTTGTGACCTAGATAGAAGTGGGAAATGTCAATGTGGTCCATGAATACCGCAGCTGCCCCTGACATAGGAGGGTTGGGGAACACTGCCAGCTCGCACCTGCAAAGCACAGAGAAACCCTGCCGATTTATAGCTCATTGGAGAGTATTTAGAGACCCGTGGCTCCAAGTACAGTAGTTCTCTCCACCTAAATTCACTTTATCAAAGTGAATAAAAGGTAAACTGTAAAATGTACTCAGACTCATTTGGGCAGGCAGTGAATAATCGTTTGTGTGGTGAAAGGCAGGCAGAGTCCTTGAGAAAGTCAAGCAAGGCTATAACCTTGAGTGCTCTGGACTGAAATGTATCCCCCTGAAATTCATACGTTGAGTCCTATCTCAATGCCCTCCATGTGACTGTGTTGGAGATAAAGCCTTTAAAGATGTAACTGAGGTCAAATGAGGTCATAAAGGTAGATCCTAATCCAGTCGGATTGGTGACCTTATGAGAAGAAGGAGAGAGAGATCTCTTGATCCATATGCACGCACCAAGGGAAGGCCATTTGAGGACATAGTGAGAAGATGGCTGTCTGCAAGCTAGGAAGACAGCTCTCACTAGAACCCACCAGGCTGGCACCCTGATCTCAGACTTCTAGGGTCCAGAACTGTGGGGAAAAAAATTCTGTTGTATAACCCACCCAGTCTGCAGTATTTCATTAGCTGACTAATACATAGGGTGTTGTCAAAAGAGGACCAATGAAGGGTTTGCATTTTGAAAAATTTTGGGGCAACACCATGGACTGTTGGTATTATGCAGCAGCACTTGTTTCTGACAATGATAATTTTCATTATTTTTTTTCATTATCTTTTATATTGATTGGTTTGTTTGTTACTCTGAGAATAACCTGGTTAGGGAAGTTGCCAGAAATCAAAGCAGCCTCAAGGGACTCAGGACATGTTTACAGGCCAAGGTATCTTTGTATTTTTTTCTATCAAAGCAAGCTCAAAAAGAAACTACTAAAAGAACTTTAAAGCCATTTCCCCTCCACAGCCCTTAACTGGAATCCCTGTTTTCAGAGCTCTGCATTTTGACATGAGATAAAATGACTTCCAATTCTTGCTTTAGGGCGCATCTGATACTCCCAGAGGTGTCAAAGTTCTGATAAACAGAGGTCTTGAACAGCTGGCATCGAATATTACTATAATACCATTATATATTTCATATCTTCTTTAGGTTGGCTCATCTTTCGATATTATATGTATTTTTGAAAATCTGTGAATTAATGGACCTGGTGGGCTAGTTATATTTTTTCCTTATATGTTAAAATAAATATTTAACTACTGAAATAAAAATATAGTTAATCCTTGTCACCTAAACTTATTCTACATTCTATCAGAGATACCTGGGGAAATACTATAAAAGTTCTGGGATGTTTTAGTTGGAAACCCATAGGCATATAGCTGCTATTTACAGAAAGAAATTTCTGGTTCATGGTGATGTCACCATAAGAAACTCACAACTAATTCATTTGACTATGCTTAAAAAATGCATTAAAAAATTCTCAACAAGATACTAACAAAAGAAATCCAACAAAGTGATTAAATAATTAAAATAATTATTCACCACAATCAAGTGGGATGTATTCCTGGGCTGCAGGGGTGGTTCAATATCTACAAATCAATCAATATAATACACCACATTAGTAAAAGAAAGGATGAGAACTATATGTTCCTTTGAATAGATGCAGAAGAAGGATTTGACAAAATATAGCATTCTTTCTTAATACAAACCCTCAGGAAAGTAGCACTAGAAGGAACATACCTCAACATCATCAAGGTCATAAATAAAAGACTTACAACTAATATCATCCTTAATGGGGGAAAACCGACACCTTTTCCCCTAAGGTCAGGAACATGACAGAGATGTCCACTGTCACCACTGTTGTTCAACATAGTACTGGAAGTTTTAGCCTCAGCAATCTACCAACAAAAAGAAATAAAACACATCCAAATTGGCAAGGAAGAAGTCAAACTTTCCCTCTTTGTAGACAATGTGATACTCTGTGTAGAAAACCCATAAGACTCCCCCCAAACATTGCTAGAACTGATCATGAATTCAACAAACTGGAAGGATGTAAAATCAATGTACAGAAATCTGTTGCATTTCTATACACCAATAATGAAGCAGCAGAAAGAGAAATGAAGGAATCAATCCCATTTACAGTTGCACCAGCAAAACAAAACAAAACAAAATAAAACAAAACATAAGATATCTAGGAATTAACTGAACCAAAGAGTTAAAAGACCTCTATGCTGAAAACTATAGAATGGTTGTGAAAGAAATTGAAGAAGACAGAAAGAAATGGAGAAACATTTCATGCTTATGAATTGGAAGAACAAATAGTGTTGAAATGTCTGTACTACCCAAAGCAATCTACACATTCAGTGCAATCCCTATCAAAATAACACAAATGTTTTTCATAGAACTACAGCAAACAATTCTAAAATTTGTATGCAACTAGAAAAGACCCTGAAGGGCCATAGTAATGTTGAAAAGAAAACCAGAGCTGGAGGCATCAGAATTCCAGACTTCAAGCTGCATTACAAAGCTGTAATTATCAAGACAGTATGGTGCTGGCACAAAAACAGACACATAGATCAATAGAACACAACAGAGAACCTAGAAATAGACCCATAAATTTGCCAACTAATCTTTGACAAAGCAGGAAAGAATATCCAAAGGAAAAAAGACAGTCTCTTTTAACAAATGGTGTTGGCAAAACTGGACAGTGACATGTAGAAGAATGAACCTGGACCACTTTCTTACATCACACACAAAAATAAATTTAAAATGGATGAAAGACCTAAATGTAAGACAGAAAACCATTAAAATCCTAGAGGAGAACACAGGCAGCAACCTCTTTGACCTTGGCTACAGCAACTTCTTACTAGACATGTCTCCAGAGGCAAGGAAAACAAAAGCAAAAATGAACTATTGGGACCTCATCAAGATAAAAAGCTTCTGCACAGCGAAGGAAACAATCAATAAAATTAAAAGGCAGCTGACAGAAAGGGAGAAGATGTTTGCAAATGACATATCAAATAAAGGGTTAGTATCCAAAAATCTATAAAGAACTTATCAAACACCCAAAACCCAAATAATCCAGTGAAGACATGGGCAGAGGACATTAGTAGACCTTTTCCAAAGACGACATCCAGATGGCTAACAGACACATGAAAAGATGCCCAAAATCACTCATCATCAGGGAAATGCAAAACCACAGTGAGATGCCACCTCACACCTGTAAGAATGGCTAAAATTAACAAATCAGGAAACAACAGAGTTTAGTGAGGATGCGGAGAAAGGGGAACACTTTTGCATTGTTGGTGGGAATGCAAAGTGGTGTAGCCACTCTGGAACACAGTTTGGAGTTTCCTCAAAAAGTTAAAAATAGAACTATCATAGGACCCAGCAATTATGCTACTAGTTATTTATCCAAGGATACAAAAATGCTAATTTGAAGGGGCACCTTCAATGTTTATAGCACTGTTATCAACAATAGGCAGTTATTGTTGCCTAATAAATACTAGTTATTTATCCAAAGGATACAAAAATGCTAATTTGAAGGGGCACCCCAATGTTTATAGCACTGCTATCAACAATAGGCAAGTTATAGAAAGAGCCTAAATGTCCATTGACTGATCAATGGGTAAAGAAGATGTGGTATATGGATCCTTATATATATAAGAAGGTGTGTGTGTACGTACACACACACATGCACACACACACACGAATATTACTCAGCAATAAAAAAAGAATGAAGTCTTGCTATTTGCAACAACATGGATGGAACCAGAGTGTTTTATGCTAGGTGAAATAAGTCAGTCAGAGAAAAACAAATATAGAGTTTCACTCACATGTGGAATTTAAGAAACAAAACAGATGAACATAGGGGAAGGGAAAGAAAAATAACCAGAGAGGGAGGCAAACCATAAGAAACTGTTAAATATAGAGAACTAACTGAGGGTTGCTGAAAGAGAGGTGGGTGGGGGAATGGGCTAAGTGGGTGATGGGTACTAAGGAGGGTACTTGCTGGAATGAGCACTGGAGGTCATATGTAAGTAATGGATCATTAAATTCTACTCCTGAAACCAATGATACACGATATGTTAGCTAACTTGAATTTAAATTAAAACATACATTAAATATGTGATTTACTTTAAAATACAATGAGGTTTTAACTACTGATATGTTGTTTTTTTATGTTATCATGCCATAATTAAATGCCTTTTTTGTGTGTGTGTATGTGTGTGCATGAGAGAGAGAGAAATTGCAGTCTAAGTTTTGTTTGCTTGTATGGATTACTTATAGATCTTTTTGCATTAATGTTTTTCATCTAAAAGGAGACATGGTGCATTCAATGACTTCTTAACTGTCCCAAGGGAATTCTCAGTTGAACTTTTGATTTAATCTTGTATTTTGATTACTTCTGAAAACTACCTAGTTTGCAACTAGCTCCAAGTCCTTTCCCCATACAATGCCTCCTTCCCATACCACTGCCCAGGTAGTATTCCTTTGTATCTCAATTCCCTCCTTTAAAATTTTCAGTCACTCCCTTACCCTGGTATTGGAAGCCTTTCCAGTACTTTCCTATATAATTTATCTTCAGGCATCTTCACCCCAGTAATACTGAGCTGTTTATTTTTCTTGTACACTTGATGCTTTTTTTCTTCTTTGATTCATGTTTACACTTTGAAACAGCCTTTGCCTCATCCACTGTGTCCCATTTCAACCCATTCTTTAAAGGTACAGCCTAGCTATCACATCTTTTTTTGAAAACTTCTCATATCTCTTGAGCTAAAAACATTGTTTCATCTCCCGAATTCTGTCTCACTTTGTGCCCCCTTTATGGCTTTCATCACAGGCTTGCATCGTGGTTACTTTTGTAACTACATGTGTGAATATGGTTGTCTTCTCTGATGTCGTAGCAAGCCTTTTGGGAAGGGCCTACATGTATGTTAATTTCCTCTGCAAAAGCCCAGCACAGTGTGCAACATACAGGAACATTCAGAAAACGTTTTCTTTAATTAATAAGTGAATACCTGAGCATCCAAAGCCTGTGGAAGGGGGGACGGGGGGAGAGGCTTAGTTAGAAGAGTACCCAAAGTTTAGGATCCACCAGATATAGACGGAATACCTTTGAAATACAAATAAATTAAATTAACTTTGTGTGAGCAAGCTAGTCCTTATGGTGGCCTTTGAGGCTTAGAAAATTTCCACCACAGAAATGGTAGAAAGACTATAGCAATTCTAGGCTCTGTGAACAGTTTCAGAGTATCTCAGACTTGCATAGAGCTATATGGTCTTCAAAGTATGGTCGCTGGATCAGCATCAGGGTCTCTTGGAGCTTGTTAGAAATGCAAATACTTGGGCCCCATCCCAGTCCTACAACATTAGAAACTTCAGGAGTTGAAGCCCAGCAATCTATGTTTGAACCAGCCCTTCAGATATTTTGATGCTCATCCAAGGATGAGAAACACTTACTTAAAGAAAGTTCTAGCAGGGCTTCTATTCAGTCCTGGCACTTCTCAGCTCAGCTCAGCTAAGAAAACAAAACCAAAAACACCCAAAAAGAACTTTTTATAATTATAGAATGATGGAATGTAAATTTTATAAGTGGTCATACTCTAATGCTCAATCTTCCTAAATGAATCAACAGAGAAGCTAGGATTCTACCTTTGGTGCCCCACCCTTATTTGGTTCATTGTGAGACATGGCTGCTCACAGTAGCTTGACAAGTGAACACAGATACACACACCTGAGCAAAGTATGCTGATGCTGAGAAGTTGATGTGAAAAGTAGCAGGGGTTATCAGCTTCCTATGTGAAAGGAATGTTCTTGGCTCTGAGCTGCCTGGATATCCCTGCCCAATGCCTAATATGCATTTTCCATTTCTTTAATGTTGGCAGTATCCCTTTTTTTTTCTTCAGTGCCCATGTCTCCTCCTCCATGTGAGTCAGATTCTGATTTGTCAAAGCCAATTATGGTGGTTCTATTCCCTCAACAGTGACTCATAGAGGATTAGGCAGGTGAACCAGTACTGACTAATAAATTGTGAAGGCAAATCTGCTGATGGGTTTCTGTGAAGGTTTTCTTCGTATTTAGTAACGGATGCACAGGGGGAAACCTAGGCTTTAGGATTTTGTTGTGTGACAATGCAGTATTACGGGCTGAGAAAACTTTCCTGGTACCACACAGATGCCTTAACCAACACAATGGGGACAGCAGAGGAGAGAAAGTGAAGGGAACCCAGCCTCTCACAGTGTTGCTGAGTCATTGAATTTCCTACTCATAGAGCTCCCCACGTCAAGATTTTTGATAGGAGACATTGATCTATTTCTGCTTGAAATTTATTAAATATTAAATATTACTGCTCTTCCTCTCCCCTTCCTTTCTCTTGAAAAATAAAAAGAAGGATTGATGTAATGACACCTCTAAATTACTTCTGGTTCCAACAGTCAATGATTCTTTGCTCAAAACATTGTGTGTGGAGTTTTAACGTGAGGCAAGATTTGGAAGGAGTGGGATGTGGAGAGGGTGCATATCATCTCAGATAGGGTCAAGTTTATTTCTAAGGTCTAGGAGATAGCATCAGGTTGAGGCTATGAGGTCAGGAGCATGAATTCCTAGGAGCAGAATCAATGTCCTAAGTCCTAGAGCACAGCAAAGTCAGGATTCCACAGAACAGGCCAGATATTGAAGATAATAGACAGGACTTGGGTATAGGACACGTCAGAAAAATTCTCACGCATGATTTGCTTGCCTGCAGGGGGAGCAAATGCTATGTGTTTCACTTAGTCCCTCTAAAGGTACTAGGTGAGAGTGATATATGAGCATTCAGTTCTATAGGGCCAACAGTCTCCATGGGGGGCCTTACCAGGATGGGGAATCCTTTGGTTGTCCTGACTCAGTTGAATTCCCTTACACATCCACTCAGGAAATTCCTGGCCCTGGCCTGCTGTTTCAGTCTCTGTGACTCCATGCAGCCCCTTTTCTTTCACTTCCAATTGTCTTTGTACTGATGATTTTCTAAGTCCACATGTTTCAGTTCTTGGTATTCACCTCGTAGTAGTGCAATATCTAACCCTTTCAGATGTCCTGACCTTTGAAAGACAAATTTAAATCAGCCTTGAAAAAACGGGAAAGAGGTTGACATTGGTTTTAGCATTTTTGGGTCAACATTGCCACCTAGTGGTGAAATTATCCTGAAGCCTGTGCGTGACTAGAAAGTATTTCCATTGTGCTGGGACATTTGATTTCAAGATCTTCAAATGGTACTATTTTGAGCAAGAGGGGATGGCGATTATGGTTCAATTTGAACGTATCATTTTGAACCTGAGAAGATGGAGACCTGGGGAAAATCCTTTAGACCCAATGAACTGATTATTGGTCTAATAGCCTATGGTTCCTGATTCACAGAAATCCTTAATTTTTTGTTCTTAATGTTTTGGTTGCTCCCTCAGTTTTGATTCCTTAATTTTAAAGAAATCCTTACCAAATTTAACCACTTCTTAGTGTAATCATAAAGCAGAATAAAACAAAACCAAAGCAAATAACAACAAAAATCAATTTCAAATTTTTTTTTTCAATGTTTATTTATTTTTGGGACAGAGAGAGAGACAGAGCATGAACGGGGGAGGGCCAGAGAGAGAGGGAGACACAGAATGGGAAATAGGCTCCAGGCTCTGAGCCATCAGCCCAGAGCCTGACGCGGGGCTCGAACTCACGGACCGCGAGATCGTGACCTGGCTGAAGTCGGACGCTTAACCGACTGCGCCACCCAGGCGCCCCAACAAAAATCAATTTCAAATGAACCAAGACTCTATTACTTTTTTCCTCTTGGACATTTTTTTTTTTTCGCTCTTCCCCTCAAGTGTTTCTCAAAGATTTTTGTCAGTTTATAAGTAAAGATTTCAATACATTCTTTGCCATCTGGCAATATTTAGAGTTTGGGGCAGGTCTGGGGTAGGGTCTGAGACTCTGAATTGCCACTAAGCTTTCCAAAGATGCCCGTCCTGCTGGTAGAGGACCACACTTTCTATGGTAAGTCTTTATAGAATGATGACTACATTCTTGACAACCCACAATCTCTCTTTGGAATGGATCAGAGACTGTGTTCCGTTTGGGTGACTCTGAGGAAAACCTCCCTTTGCCTGAAGCAGCATCTCTCAGCTGAAGTGGCTGATTCCCTGTTTGGCTGATGTGGAGGTCGTGCAGAAGGTGAAACTGCTGCTGCTTGTACTACTTATGGCAAGGTCAGGAGTTTTCCTTTACTCTGCAACGGCCGTTGGCCTTCTCTGGGGAGTCTGTGATAACGGAGTCTGGCAGATGTCCTTGTCGCCATGCCTCTAGGCCAGACAGTTGCATTAAAGTTCTAAATTTGGTTGCACATTGGTGTCACCTGGGGACCTCAGACACCTAATGATATTTGGGTCCTATTGCTGGGTAAGTTTTAAAAGCTCTCCACATGGTCCTAATATGTAGCAAGCCTGAGAGCTGCTGTGAACCAAAAGGCAAGTAACAGGCCAAAAGGACAGTACCTTTCCCTTCTCTTCTTTCTCCTGGTCACCAGCTCAGTCTGAACCACAATCTTGGGGAAGGCCTCTGCTGGACAGAAGGTTCAGCTTTCAGCTGCTCTGGTGCTGCCCCATTTCCTCACTCCCTATCTGTACCCCTCATGGGTGGGTCTGTGTGCTTTAGAGCAAGTTTGGTTTTTCCCCAGTGTCCCTCGGGCTTGGTGAACTTTGTATTACATTTCAATATCCCACCCATCTGTGTCCTCCAGGTCAGCTGAGGTCATGTGATAGCCTGCTGCATCCTGAGGAAAGAGTTTTGGCTTTTACAAGGGCAAGTGCTGGATTGGTCTGATCCTCTGGGAGTTATGAATCAGATGCTCTGAATGCTGTCCTTGTGAGGTTTGTGGAGTCAGGAAAGTTATCCAGGTTTTTTTCTGCAGAATTTTTCACATGGGATCCTGGGAGCACCGACCTGGAACTAAAATGGCTCTTGACTTTGAAAATAGATTAATTAGGATTAATTGTTTTAGGCTTCTGCTACCACCTGTGGGAGTGCGTGTTACCATTTATGGATGGATATGTATTTGTGAAATGCGGTCATAAATAGCCTGGAAACTTTAATGAGAAGAAGTAGAACAAACTTCATAGTAAAGAAATTGTTAGTTCTGTGGAATTATGGTTAAAGATCAACAGAAAAATGCCTTGCTTCTCCAATCTTGTCTTTTTAATTAGATTACAGAGAGAGGGAGAGAGAGAGAGAGATTATAGAAACAGAACATTTTCTGTCCTTGCCCTCTTGGTCTTCTGTATTTTTTTTAAATGCTTATTTATTTATTTTGAGAGAGAGCGAGAATCTCAAGCAGGTGCTTCAATGTCAGTGCAGAGTCCTGACGTGGGGCTCAATCCCATGAACTGTGAGATCATGACCTGAGCAGAAATCAAGAGTTGGACACTCAACCGACTGAGTCACCCAAAAGCCCCTCTTCTGGATTTTTGACCCTGTTAATCAGACTTCTTGAAACTGTTTCCTCTCTGATTTTTATGGTGTCACTGCCTCCTGGTTCTCTTTGAACTGTTCTAGATGCTCTTCCCTCTCCTACTCTTCTTCCTCAAATGCAGCCAGTCCCAGGAATCCATCCTTGGCTTTCTTTTCTCCCACATCTCTTCCCTTGAGGGACACCACTCATGACCTGCTCATCCCAGCTGTGCTGGTGACTCTAGTACCACTGCGTAAAGTCCGGGTTTTCCTTCTGAGCATCAGATTCTGACTTTCTTTTCTTACTGAACTACTCAGTAAGTCCTGCAGTAGGTCCTACAGAAAACTAAAATTCGACACGTCCCAACTGAAATTGTCATCCAGTTTGTGCCGAAAGTGCCAGATATACCAGTCTCTGGAGATTGAGCAGTGAACAAGACAGGTACGGTTGCTCACTTCGTGAAACTTGCATTCGTGTGGTGGAAGCCGATTAAAAAACATAGTGAAATGTCAGGAAGGGATGAATGTGTTGAAGAAGAATAAAGCAGGGTGAGGAGACAGGGGGATCATGGTGTTCACCTTTTAGGTGAAGTTAGGGAAGATTTTTCTGAAGACGTGGCTTGGAGCCCAGACTTGTGCAAGGTAAGTGAGAGAGTCATTAGTTCGAGAGTGTTCTAGGCAGAGGATTTCCTCCAGATTTGTTCCTGTTTCCCATCTGCTTAGTTGCTTAAGCTAGAAAGTTGGCTGTCCTTATGTATCCCTTTCCTACCCCTACTACCCCTCACTTCATAAGACTTACCATTTTTGTGACATAAGCATGGAATTGCAAAGAGAACTACCAGTTGGGTGTAACCAGAATTGCTGCAGGGACCTGACACAGAAAGATTCAATGTCCATTCATAACCTCTGAAGTCCAAGAACTGCAAGAGGTTTTTGATAGATGATATGTAAAATCAAACCCCCCATTTCAGGTTGTGATTGTCTGTGGCCTCCTGTAAAACCTCATTAGTTTCCCTTTGTCTAGTGTAAGTACTTCTCAGCATAATGTGTATTTGGTGGCCACTATTTAAATAGTTGTAGTGTCCCTGAGTGAGACACCAAGACCATATTTGGAAGGTCAGGTAGAGAGTTGAGGGGTCTGGGATTCTGACTATGGACTATGGAGTCAGAATGTTCGTGTTGTCATTTCAGCTGAGTTATATATCCTCTTTAGCCTCAGTTATTGGCTCTCTACAACTGCAATGGCATTCTAATTAATCTTTCAGGAGAGCTGTTGGAGGGTTTATCTAACATTTTGCTTTGTAATTATACTTTTTTTTTAGCATTGCTTTAGTTTTTTTTTTTTACATGCATCTCCTTTATTTTCAACAAAAAAATGAATGTTTCACATGTTCATTTATTGAATGCTACTAATGGCCAATTTTGGGTGATGCAAAGAACAAGACAGGATTCCTCCCCTCTGAGTGAAGGCAGCGAGAGGCAGTAAAGCCAGAACCTCTGAGTTAGGCGTGAGCTAGAGCCTGTTGGTTCTCCACTCAGAAGCCACCCCTTCCATCTCTCTGGCTAACAGGTCCTTGATGTAAAACAAACAAACAAACAAACAAACAAAACAGAAAGAAAGAAAAAAAAGCAAAAAAAAAAATAAAATTAGGGTATGAGGCAGCGACATCTTCAAAGAAGGTGGGCTCCATTCAAAAGATGAATCGTTATTGGTTTAAGCTAATCATGTAATCCCATTCCTGTCTGCCATGATGGGTTGGAATGGCCATGTTACTACATTATGGCCAATGAGACGAGTGCTAGAATCTTCAAGGGACCACCTGGAAAGGGTTCCCTCAGCCATCAAAAATGAGGGACAACTGCGTAGAATGTGTCTCTTTATCTTCCTGCCTCTGAGTGTGGTTAGGCTGGAGCATCAATATTGGGGATGATCAGGTGGACAGATAGAAATGGGATACATTCCTTGATGACACTGTGGAAAACCAGCCATACCACTGAATTTTTCCAGGATTCTTGTTCTCTGAGGTAATGATAATAATATCCCAATTGTTTGAGCCACTATTAGTCATTAATTATAGGCACCAGAAAAATATTAATTGTTAGGTATTTCAATAGAATCAGGTACAAATCCTTAAAGAAGCACAGAGTTCAGGGAGGTAATTTGGCCAAAGGAAATCAAGGAGGGTTTCCTAGATTAGGTAGACTTTAAGTTGCCTTTTAAAGAATAAGTGGAAATCCACCAGGTGGAAAACACAGGGAGAGGCATCTGGGTGAAGGAGGGGTACGTAGACATTTTAAACCAATTCATAGTTTTGAGGTATCCAGAGTATTTTATAGATTCTTAGTAGAATAGATTCATGGCATTTGTGGATTTAGCATTCATTTACATGTGATCTTTAAAGGTTTTTAATTAAGCATATACTCTGAAACATACAGTAACCTGTAATTTGTCCAAGACTTGAATCAAAACGTTGGTGGCTTTCTGTCTTGGAATGAAAATGAGTCATGTGGGCATTGAGCCAGTCTGGCTGACTGAAGAGCACACACTGCAGCCTCCCATTTTTTTTTTTTTTTTTTTTTTTTTTTTGCTGGTAACTTAGTAACTTCCATAAAACATTTGAAATTTGCTCTCTTTGTCAGTCCTGTTTGAGAAGCAGATGCCAGGGATTAAGCATGCTAGGATTTATATTAGGAAGCCGCGTTGGGAGAGACATGGGGAGGGAACCAGGTGAGGTCAGGAGGCTGGGATGCAATTGGAATACAGAGATAAGGAGAGGGAGAGGAGGTGGAGGAACCATGCAGTCAAAGGAAGGTTCTGAAAGGCCATGGGGGAAGATCTACCACCCCTCACCATTAGAGAAGTTCCCTGTCTCCCAGGAGCGAGCCTGCCTCAGTATCTTTGCCCCACTCAAAGCAGCCAATGGGAAGCATGACCTTGGCACATATGGGACAATGGATTTCAGAGCACAGCTGCTGGATCCATTATCTATTTCAGTTAGAGGTTGGCTGGGGCTTTCCTAAAAAGGTGTCTCAAAAAGAAAACTATAAGACTGGTAATGGAAGTAAAAAAAGACAAAATACTGGTGTATTTTATAGGCAAAGTTGTTAACCCTTTTTTTGAGGGGTCATGGAACCCTTTCAGAACGTGCTTTCAGATACTGACTCTATCCCCAGAAAAATTCCCGTATAGGAAAGGGCCCCTGGTGTAGTATGACTCCATCTTAGATTGCTAAATTCCCAGCTTTTCTATGGCTGTGTTCTAATAACTGTACTGTGGGCCTTCTGCAACTCTCCATTCATTGACATTTGGACCCCTGCAACCAATTGCTGGTTCTACTTCTGGGATAGACTCATGGCTTCAGCAGCTGCAAATAGACTTTCTCTTGAAAGATACCTCAGCTAAGAATATCTGTGTCTTGCCTTTCAGGGCCCATTGGGTACCTCTCCCAGTCTTTAGATCTCTCTGAATCCTTTCTGAGTATTAATTTCTAGAATACCCAAAGGATGGGATTGCTTTTATGTTTATATCTTGACCATTGCCTTGTCCACTTGGTAAGTTAGGACCTCTTCTCACTTTCTTACTCAATATGAGTCCTTGTGTAAAATTTGGGTTTGTGAACTTAGACTGTGTTCTAGATTTCATTCTTAACACTTAAGTGTATGTACCCTCTTTTATGCTCCTTCCAACCTCTGTGCTCACATAATCATAAAGATGAAATGTATAATACACGTACTCTCACACACTGTAGTAAAAACACATAGGTAGTTGATTCTCCTTGTTAGGATAGTTATATTCAATCAAGTCACCATGAGCATTGAATTACTGAATATAGGACCATTGAGCTAGGGGAAATATGTATATATACACATACCTAGCTCACATAGATTATAATTATAATTTTAAATTATGTAAACAACTCATCCCAGGAGATTTTATTTTCTTTATTGTACAAAAGAGAAAACAAGGTTTAGAAGTGGTAAGTGTCTTGCCTGAGGCCATCCCACTAACAGGTACTAGAGTTGGGATTCACACCCCATCCAACTATCTCAGAGCCTGACCTTCTTGCACTGCACTGTCCCCTACCACCTCCGCCCTTGGCCCATCCCTTCATATGAGAGCTGAAACAGAAGGCAGAGTGTCAGCTGGGAAGGGGCTTGTTGGGTCCACCAAAATTTGCACCACCCACTGGACTACTGCAAGTGACCAGTAAAGCACGTGTGTATTGATGTTGGTGTTGCAAATGAATTTGAGCCAGTAGGCAAATCTACAAATAGGGAATTCATGAATAGTGAAGATCAACTGTGCAAGGTTAAAATTTTTTTTTAATGTGCCAAAGGGCATAAAGGGAGAAATATGTCTCCTTTTCTCTTCTATTCTCACACACCCTAGTTCTCCCAGTTCCCTGCTCCCCTGTCCTAAGGGAGCTGCTGTTATCAACCTATTTACCCTTTCAGAGGTATTCTTCTAAGGGCATCTTGAAAGGGGATCTGAATCTGAAGAGATAAGGCATCAAAACACAAACCAACATAGGCAAACAACTTAATGCAAACTCTATGCCTCAGTTCCTCAGCTCTAAAATGGAGGTTATTGCCTTGTCCTTCTGCCAGCCGAGAGGGTGAAGCAGTTTCACGCACCTGAAGTGCTTGTCATGGTAAAGGGCATGTGGGAAATGCATGAGCTTCACCTATAAGCACTCTAGCCTTCTAACTGTACACGGTGGTTTTGACCTTCCCTGTTCCACTGCCTGTAACTAACCAACATGTTTCCAGCTTGGAGGACAATTTCACAGTGAAGGATCTGGCTGGAGAAAGGGAGCAGTTAACTAAATGTGGCCATAATATGCATATGAAACCACCAGCCCTTGTAGTTACAGGATTTATGGAAAGAATCATTAATTTTTCTTTCTTTTCTTTTTTTTTTTTTTTAAGGACTGGTATAAATCAGTGTTTAGCTTCAGCTACAGCCAAACCCAGAAAGAGGGGACAGGAAGATACAGGCTCAAGAAGACTAGGGGACATTTCCTCATTCAAATGAATTGGAAAGTGTTGCTTCACCCAGTATAAGCTTCCAGTGATGTGTGGGTGTTCTTTTTCTTCTTTCTAGTGGAAATCTGTCCTTCTTAAGTAGAGAATCCATTTCCTCCCAAGAAAACTAAGCACTCTGGCTTTCTGAATGAATTTCAGGCATTGATCCTGCTTGAAATGATCTGTGTGAAACTGACACCCTTGGGAGTATCAAACAGCTTTTTTTTCCCTGTAGAAATTAAAATTATTTTTCAATTATACATATATTTTCACTTACTAGATGTGCCACTGTTGGCAGAGCATTTAGGTAGGATTTAACATACGAACTACCATTTACTTAAAAAAAAGATAGGGCTTTATCTGAATCAAATATTTCATGCAGTCAATCAAACAACATATAAATAAACATAAAAATGAAATAGAAGACCATGTCATGGGGAAATGAGTCTGGGTTTGAATTGTTTATCTGGTTTATGTTCTGGGCAAAGCTGTCTGAAGCTTGGTTGTTTCTGTCAGATCTTTGAATACTGGTATTTTCCTACTTTGTGTATCTTTGAGATTTAATTCCTCTTGACTTCAAAGGGAAAAATGGTAGCATGATATGGATCAAGATTTTGTCTTGAGGGTTTCGGAGGTTTGTCTGCCTTTTTAAAGAAGATAAAAGCCCTTTTGTTTCCTCATTTGTTCAAGAGTAGCTACCATGCTAAGTGAGAACTCAGATTTCTCACAGTTTTATGTTTTCAAGTAGGGACAGAATATCTAAAGTATGCTTGTGCTTTTTCTGTATCCTTTAACACTTGGGTTGAAATCAAGAGAGGTAAAACTTATTCTGGTCATTAAACCAGTAATTACTCTCTTCCATGTTTGAAGTCTCAGCTCAGGGCTGATGTTTAGGAAGGTGGGAACCTTTTACTACTTTGCTCCTCAGAATTCCTGACCACAGATGTTACTGTGGGGATCCCCTTATCGCCCGCCCCCAGTGCTGGATCAAGGTGGGGAACAGCTAATCGTTAGATGCTGCCAACTTCATGTCTTCTGTCCTAATCAGCCTCACTACAGCGAATTCTTTCTTGGTAGTCTGTAAACTCTACCATAAACATTGCTAAATGCTTTCTGTTTGCAGAACTCAATGAGAGGAAGGGGATATTCCCACTTGTTCATTTAGCTCTATTTATAACTTAGAAAATTAATAGATAAAATGTTTGTTTCTCCACTTCCCAATAAACTTTTTCATTACTATGTGCTCCTCATTATATTGTTTCCTCCTCTCTGTGTGTCAATGGCTCTTAATAGGGAAAAGAGTTCCCTAGCTGTGCTAAATGATGATTTCTTCTAATGGTATAGGGCTAAGCTGGCAGAACACAAGGAGAAGAAGTATGGTTCTTGTCCTTGGGATGCTTACTGTTTGGCTAATGAGAACACACGTGGAATTATTTGCAGTGATATGGAAGTGATATACGTGGTTGTGGTTTAGATAAGTGGTTCTCAACCTGTTTTTCTGCCACAACACACACATGTAAATTTTAGTTCACAGATGTGATGCACACCCATGGGTGTAATCATGGTCAAACACAATTCTTTAGGACGTAGGGAGGACCCCCCCCCTTACTTTCCTGTTTAAGAAAACATCAGAATGCGCGTGGATCAGCATGCTAATGTTCAAAGAATATCCTTAAATTTATTTATTTAAGGATGCCAATTTGTTAAATACTTTGTGACTTTGTCATGAGTAATGAATTACTTGCAACACACTTCAGGACTGACTGCCTACACAGAAGTTAGAAGTTGAAAGGTGCTGATTTATGTAATAATTGCTACTTGGTTTCATAATACTGCCCCTAGGCTGGGCCTAGTAAATACATGTACAAATATAAAGTTCTCAAAGAGCCTGTGAGTACCCTTGTCTCAGGCAGAGGGCAGCCCACAAACCTGGCCAGATTTTCTCGTGATTAACACTCTTGAGGCTCTAGAGAAACACTGCTCTACATCCCTTTATCCTGTATCCTTGATATCCGGTGTCTGGATGCCATGAAACTTAACAGCTGGTATCCCTGCTGATAGCAGAGAATGACACTACTTCAGGGCTCTGAAAGAATCTTGGTGAAAGAAGTGCTTAGCTATGCCAGATCCATTCATTCAGGAACAAAGTATCACTTCTCAGTAGCACCTGAACAGTAGCCTGGCCAAGTGACTTTGTCCATTTAAATAATAAGAAGCGACATATGTCACTTCCAGGTGGAAGCTTTGAGAGCCATTCCATCTGCCACCATTGTTTTTCTTATTTGCCACAAGAGCAGCACTCGCTTTCCAGGTGAAGGACTGTCCTGGAACGAGGATGTGGAGATCAACTGAAATGTGTCTGCAACTGATGTTAACGTGAGCAAGACATGAACCTTTGTTATGAATCACAAAGATCATGGGGTCATTTTTTTGGTTTGTTTTTATATATATATATACTGTTGCAATGAGACTCCATTAGAACATTATAATTAAAAATACATTGAAAACTTAAAAAAATGTATAAATGTAAGGAATAGCTTCTCTAGAAGGGAAACAGTTTTTAGCATGAGGCAGATCCTAGACCCACAATCCACCTGTGCTCCTGACTCACTTTGAGATCTTGCACTGTGTTACTTAAATCCTCTGAGCCGGTTTCCAAATATGTAAAAAGTGGGCGTGAAAGCTAACTGTGCAAGTTTGTTGAGTAGTTACTAGTTTGAAAAGCATCTATCTCAGCGCTCAGCATATGGCAGGAACTCAGTATATGGCAGCTGCTATCACTGTAAGAACTTGGGTTGTTCTTCTCTATCTGTTGTATATTCATGGTATATAATCAACATTACTCAACATTGTAAGCATTTACATATTTAAAGTGTATGGCAGCTGTTGCTTACCTGACTGTTTTGCCTTCCTCAACTCAGCTCCTTTAGGAAAGGACCAATTCATCTTCCCATCCTTGGCCCCAGCATATAAAAGGTGTTAAATAAACATTAGTTGGATTTTTAAAAGATTTGAAGCTTAATTGTGGCTATTCTAAAATAATAAAAGCTAAGAACTTTGAGGCTTTTAAAAAATTTGTATTTCTCAAGGTATGGTTTGAGGCCCACCTGTGTCAAAGGTTTGGGAGATGGCAGGAGGTGGGGGTCGTGGGGCAAACTGCTTGTTAAAGTGCAGACTCCACACCCTTGGAGTCAGAACTCTGGGGGCTTGGTGCTCAGGGAACCTGGATTTTTGATGGGAACTTCACTCGATTCCTATAAATATTGAATATTTGCCCCTTGCTGTTCCAAATGATAGAAAGCTCATATGCAAATGACCACCCTACATAGGTGTGAAAAATAACTAGAGAGCTTGCACAAATGTGGATTCAGTGACCTCCAATCAGACTTGCAGATTCAGTGGGTCTGTGGTGGAGGTCAGGAATTGGCATTTTTAAGAAACATCCCTGTAGCCCTTTTACCCCTATCCCAGGTAAATAGATACAGATGCCTGAACTTCAAGCTTTGGGAAATAGTAAATAGTAAACTAGCTTCTCTTTTAAAACTGTTATTTTTTCCCCTTATTGTTTGGGGATTCCTCGTTGATTCTGTGTCTTTGTATTTAACTGAAAAGTGTTTGGGAAACATTTAGGATTGTATGTGGCTGGATTTTACCTAAACTAGGTTGTGATAGGTGGGGAAACATAAATAGCACAAGGTTCTCCTGAGGTTTGTGGTTTTTAGGGAAGCGTCTTCCAAGTGCTTAGAGTTGACTCCACAACTGTCCTGCCTTGTTCCTAAATAGGCTCAGAGGTATTTAAGAATTAATAAATATGTCCTTACTTGAGATGGATCAGTAATGCACCTGCCCCAGCAGTTTGCTCAAGCGACATAAATCACAGCGACCATGCCCTTTGGTGCTCCCCTAGTCTCAGCTGCCCTGTGGCTCCTTTAAGCTACCAGGCTCCAAAGGAGGTAGTTAGGGGGTTGTGATAGCAATGGGGTTTTTAATTCAGGGGTTGGCGAAGGGTAGCAATGAAGTTCTAGAAGAGACCGAATATTCATCCTTCTTGCGAGGACATCTCCCATGTCAAGGATGGGGACCACTGGTGGCAAGACCCCATGTGAGCTGAAGTTACAAATCCCTGGCACACATTACAAGCTGGTTTTAAGATATTAGAGTAGGTGACCTAAGAAGATTAAATACCAGTGCTGATCTTTTTTGAATGATGCATCCGGTGTGACCACACTGGTCACAGGCCCCTGAAGCCTGCCCTGAATCTAGGGGTGAATACTTTTTAGTCATCTCCCTTAGACACAACCGGAACTTTGAGTTTCTAAGTTCTTTTTCTTCCATGTGTGATATACCTTTATTTACACTGAGCTTCTTTTTTATTTTTAAGCTTTTATTTTTAATTCCAGTATAGTTAACATACAGTGTTATATTAGTTTCAGATGTACAATATAGTGATTCAACAAATCTATACATTATTCTGGTTTCATCACGATATGTGTTCTCTTTAATTGCTATCACCTGTTTCATCCATCCCCCACCACTCTGGTAACCATCAGTTCTCTACACTTAAGAATCTGTTTCTTGGTCTGTCTCTCTTTTCTTTTCCTTTGCTTGTTAGTTTTGTTTCTTAAATCCCTCACGAGTGAAATCATGATACTAATTTTCTCTGACTGACTTGTTTTGCTTAGCATTATACTCTTTAGTTCCATCCATGTTGTTGCTAATGGCAAGATTTCATTCCTTTTAATGGCTGAATAATACACCATTGTATTTATATACCAAATCTTTATCCATTCATTTATTGATGGAGACTTGGGCTGCTTCCATAATTTGACTGTTGCAAATAATGTTGCAATAAACACAGGGGTACATGTATCCCTTTGAATTAGTGGTTTTGTATTTTTTGAGTAAATACCCAGTAGTGTGATTATGGATCATAGGGTAGTTTTATTTTTAACTTTCTGAGGAACCTGCATACTGTTTTCTACAGTGGCTGCACCACTTTGTATTATCACCAACAGTACAAGAAGGTTCCTTTTTCTCACATCCTTGCCAACACTTGTTATTTCTTGTGTTGTTGAATTCAACCATTCTGATAGGTGTGAGATAACACCTCATTGTGGTTTTGATTTGCATTTCCCTGATAATGGATGATGTTGAGAATCTTTTCATGTGCCTGTTGGCCATCTGGATGTCTTCTTTAAAAAAAATGTCTATTCATATCTTCTGCCCATTTTTAATTTGGATTATGAGCTTTTTGGCTGTTGAATTGTGTAAGTTCTTTATATATTTTGGATACTAAATATATCAGATAGATGTCACTTGCAAATATCTTCTCTCATTCCATAGGTTGCCTTTTAGTTCTGTTGATTATTTCCTTCACTGTGCAGAAGCTTTTAATTTTGTTGCAGTCCCAATACTTTATTTTTGCTTTTATTTCACTTGCCTCAGGACATATATCTAGAAAGAAGTTGGTATGGCTGATGTAAAAGAAGTTATTGGGGCACCTGGGTGGCTCAGTTGGTTGAGTGTCCAACTTCGGCTCAGGTCATGATCTCTCTGTTTGTGGGTTTGAGCCCTGAATTAGGCTCTGTGCTGACAGCTCAGAGCCTGGAGCCTGCTTCGGATTGTGTCTCCCTCTCTCTCTGCCTCTCCCCTGCTAATGGTCTGTCTCTCTCTGTCTCTCAATAATCAATAAGTGTTAAAAAATTTTTGAAAAGAAGTTATTGTCTGTGTTCTCTTGTAGGGTTTCATGTCTTTGGTTACATTTATTCCTTATATTTTTGTGCAATTGTAAATGGAATTTTTTCTTAAATATCTCTTTCTGTTGCTTCATTATTGGTGTATAGATATGCAACAGCTTTCTGTACATTGATTTTGTATCCTGTGACCTTACTGAACTTATCAATTCTAGAAGTTTTTTGCTGGAGTCTTGAGGGTTTTCTATGTATAGTATTGTGTCATCTGCAAATAGTGAAAGTTTATTCTTCCTTACCAATTTGGATGCCTTTTATTTCTTTTTGTTGTCTGAATTCACTGGCTCAGACTTCCAGTACTAGGTTGAATAAAAGCGGTGAAAGTAGACACCCTCGTCCTGTTCCTGACCTTAGGGGAAAAGCTCTCAGTTTTTCACTGTTGAGTGTTATGTTAGCTGTGAATTTTTCATGTAAGGCCTTTATTATGTTGAGGTTTGTTCCCTCTAGACCTACTTTCTTGTGGGTTTTTTAAAATCATAAATGATGTACTTTGTCAAATGCTTTTTCTGCACCTAAAATATTATTATATGGCTTTTATCTTTTTTCTTATTGTTGTGATGTATCATGTTGGTTGATTTGCAAATATGGGTCACCTCTGCATCCCAGGAATAAATCCCACTTGATTGTACTGAATGATTATTTCTCATGTATTGTTGGATTGGGTTTGCTAGTATTTTGTTGAAAATTTTTGCGTGTACGTTCATCAGACATATTGGCCTATAGTTCTCTCTTTTTTTGTGGTGACTTATCTGGTTTTGGTATCAGGGTGATACTGGCCTCATAGAATGAATTTTGGAAGTTTTCCTTCCCTTTCTATTTTTTTCAAATATTTTGAGAAGAATTGGTATTAATTCTTTTTTATGTGTTTGGTAGAATTCACCTGTGAAACTGTATCATCCTGGACTTTTGTTTGTTGGGAGTTTTTGATTACTGACTCAATTTCATTGCTGGTAATCTGTCTGTTCAAATTTTCTATTTCTTCCTGCTTCAATTTTGTGAATTTATATGTTTCTAGGAATTTTCCCACTTCTTGTAGGTTATCTAATTTGTTGGCATATGTTTTTTCATAATATTCTCTTAAATATTTGTATTTCTGTGGTGTTATTATTTCTTCTCTCTCATTTGTGATTTAATTTGGGTTTTCGCTCTCTCTTTTTGGTGTGTATAGCTAGAGCTGTATCAATTTTGTTGATCTTTTCAAAGAATCAGCTCCTGGTTTCATTGATCTGTTTCACTGTGTGTTTTTTGTTTCTATATCATTTATTTATGCTCTTTATTATTTCCTTTCTTCTGTTGGTTTTGGGTATTTTGTCTTTTCTTCTTTTTTTAGCTCCTTTAGATATAAGGTTAGGTTGTTTATTTTACATTTTTCTTGTTTCTTGAGATAGGCCTCTATTGCTATCAACTTTCCTCTTAAAACTGCTTTTGATGTATCCCAAAGGTTTTAGACTATTGTGTTTTCCTTCTCATTTGTGTAATTTTTGATTCCTTCTTTGATTTCTTGGTTGATCCATTCATTGTTTAGTAGTATGTTATTCAACTTCCGTGTATTTGTGGTCTTTCCAGATTTTCTCTTGTGATTGATTTATAATTTCATAGGGTTGTGATAAGAAAAGATGCATGGTTTGATTTCAATCTTTTTTACTTTCTTGAGACTTATTTTGTGGATTAATATGTGATCTGTTCTGGAGAATGTTCCATGTGCCCTTGAATATAGTGTGTATTCTGCTATCTTAGTATGGAATGTTTTGAATATATCTGTTAAATCAGTCTGGTCCAGTGGTCACTCAAAGCCTTTGTTTCCTTGTTGATTTTATGTTTGGATGATCTGTCCATGGATGTAAGTGGAGTGTTAAAGTCCCCTACTATTATTGTATTACTATTGATTATTTGCTTTATGTTTGTTATTAACTCTTATGTGTTTGGGTGCTCTCATGTTGGGTGCCTAAATTTATATAATTGTTATATCTTCTTGCTGGGTTGTCCTCTTTAATAATATATGGTATCCTTTTTTGTTTCTTGTTATAATTTTTGTTTTAAAGTCTAGTTCGTCTGTAATAAGTATTGCTACCCTGGCTTTCTTTTGACATTCATTTCCATGATAAATGTTTCTCCATTCCCTCACTTTCAATCTACAGGTGTGTTTAGATCTAAAACAAGTCTCTTGTAGGCAGCCTATAGATGAGTCTTGTTTTTATTTTTTTTAATCCACTCTATTACCCTATGTCTTGATTGGAACACTTAGTCCATTTAAATTCAAAGTAGTTATTGATATATATGTATTTATTGCCATTTGTTACTTGTTTTCTGGTTGCTTTTGGAAATTCTCAATTGTTAACAGGTGTTGTGGATTTCTCCTACTCTTCTTGCATGGATAAAGCAAAACAATTTTTTGAACGAAAATAATATTATAAATCAATATGTTTTGTTCTTTTGCTCTTTAAGTGTTTGTTTGTTTGTGATGAGCAATGATTACAAAGTGCTCTTAAAGGTCTAAGTAACACTTCCTTCCTTGTGGATTTTTTTTTTGAGGACTCCCCGTTGAGTTAAACCTCATATGCCCATAAGGTCAACATGGTTTAATTCTAGGGAGATGACATCGGTTTCTACTAAAGGAGACCACAACCACATTTGATGTGGATATATAACATTTTCCACATGTGACCACAAAGCAACTCAAATCCTCCATTTGCAGGAGACATGATTATGAGTTTAAATAAACCCAGAGCAAACAGCGGGTGCTGAGGGTAAATAAAACTATGACTGGTAGGTTCTCCTTGCCCTTGAGGCTTCTATTTAATAATTAATATAATTTTAGAAACCACTTAAAGATACTCTTTGGGGATTATATTGATAGAGCAATGAGATGTACTATGGATCTTGGTTTTCCTTGTCAACTTGAATCTACTTTGTGTGCTGTTTTTTGCAAAGTCAGAGAAGCATATGGTCTTGTATATTTTCAAGGGTGTGTGGCTATGTAGTATAAATGACATTCATTGATCCCACTGCTTTCAAACCTTTTATCGTGAATAAAGTCAAAAGAAAAATAATGTGCCCGACTCTATGTTCTGTGTAGTACTTTTTAGACTGGAGTGCTTGAAATTGCTAGGATACCAAGTAGATTTACAGTTGGAGATGCTGAATGGCACAAAAATAGTCATCTTAAAAAGGAAAATAAATACAAGAAATACTCTGACCTCTTAGAAGCCTCTAGGATTTAGTAGAGATACCTTCCAAGAGTGTTGTTTTCTTCTGTATGAAAAAAGAAACCAGAGTGGGGGTGATTCTGCTGCTTTTTGAGGTTGGTGGTCTCATGTGTTAGAGAAGAGAAAGTGCTTTGTGTTAATTATGTTTCCCTTTTATTCTCAGTGTATGTTCATTTCATTTGATCACTTCTTATTTTTATTTTTCATACATAATACTTGTTATTATCTGACCTATTATCTACTTACTTGATTATTGCCCATTGTCTGTCACCTCCAGTAAAATACAAAATTCATAATGGCAGGGACCAGGTGTTTTGTTTCCTTCTGTATACCTAGCACCTAGCACAATGATTATTGTGACAATAATAGTTGACAATAGCTTACATTTACCGACTGTGCCTGACAATGTTCTAAAGCATTTGACATTTATATTTCTTGCCCCTCACAATAGCCCTGGAGATAAGTAATAGTTCAATCCTCATTTTGTAAATGAGAAAACTGAAGCTTAGAAAAATTCAGCAAATCTCCCAAAACTCATACCATTGATATGCGGGAGGGCCATGATTCAAACCCAGGCTGAGTGGCTTCAGCATTTGCACCTACTACTTTACAGAGACAGGAAGTTTGACTGCCTTGTTTCCTCCTGTGCTCCCTGTCCCAGCACATACTAGGCTCTCAATAGATGTTTTTTGAATAGAAGAATGTTCAGCCTGAAGTGTGACTTTCCTGTCTCCTTCGCTGGGAGCAGCCATCAAAGAATGAGACAAGGCTGAGGGAAGTTAATGGGACTGGTTTCTTCCCAAGCAGTCAGGTATGATTTGTTGTTCTCAAATATAATGCGGAGGTTGTTCCCATTCCTCATGCCTGTGCTTTCTCTTCCATCTTCTGTCCGCCCTTTCCTCACCAATGCGTGGGTTGCTGGGGGCAGGGGCTGATCTAGATTCAAAGCGATCAGCTCTGGGACAAGCTTCTCAGAGCAGATTTGCCCACACATCCAGGTAACCCATTCCTCTGACGTGCCTCTGAGTCAGCAGCCTTCACAGGGACAATATGTCCCCAGCTCAGTGTCCTGGATCTCATCACAGGGCCCACAGAGTTGTTTAGCCCAAGAAATGTGTGGGCTCCATTGACTCATGCTGTATTCCTTTAATGTCCTTCATAAAAAGCTCTCTCTGGGGACAAGCCTTCAATTTCTTTTGTCAAATTAAACATGCTTAGAGATGTATGAATGTGTGTGTGTGTGTGTGTGTGTGTGTGTGTGTCTGTGTGTTTGATTACTGTGGCTGAACCCAGAAAACATGTTCATCAGCCTTAAAAATAGTCTGGTATAAAACATTCAATTTCCTTTGTTCTCTGTTACTGTTACACAGCTGTTAAATTGTGAGTCTAGTGGTAGTAAAGAACATTACTTTAGGCTGTGTGTGTGTGTGTGTGTGTGTGTGTGTGTGTGTGTGTATGTGTGCAGGCTTGTGCACCTAAGTGGGAAAAAAGGAGGTAGAGGTATAGCTACATGGCATCTAGGTTTCAAGCATCAAAATACAAAGTTGTTTCTTCATTTCATTTGGGACTGTTAAGCTTTGCAGCCTATTAACACACACAGTGGGGGATCATTACACTTCGCATACTTGGGGGTAACATATAGCACTCCTACTTGGACACAAAGGTTGCCTTAGGAGTCAGGTTGCTTACCACAGAAGGACTTTCAACTAAGAAGAAACCAAGGAGAATAAAAGAGACCTTTATTTGTGGGTACCTGACAAGCTGAATCCTTCTTTTGTTACCAGGGATATTGACTTTAGGACCAAGGCGTGATATAAGCTTATAAAAACTGAACAAAGAAATTTGCTTTGTGCTTAATAATCGAATTTCTGATAAATATAAATATAAAGAATGCCTTAGGTCTTTTCCATACTTTCACACACTAGGGAGGTATGTAATAACATAAAACTCATTTGGCAGCCAAATGCCCTTATATATTATCACATATTCTCCTTTGTGAGCTTTTATTTTGCTTCATACATCTAATAAGGAACTGTCAATCAGGCTTGTAGTTAAATCAGTGTTTTTGGTTTTTAAGCTGTATTTATCCTTTTAACCTAAAGTTCTGGTGCAGTGATAAAGGCCCCTTGGAGAGGTAGTTACAGCAGGGATAATTTATCTCACCATAGACTCTATAGACTTGGGCATTGTAAAATCTCATTAACTCTTCAAATATAATGAAAACTGTGATGTTATACAAAGAGTAATTATAAAGAGTGATGTATCTGACTTGAGTCTATGTTAACTTTTTTTACATGCTAAAAGAGGGTTATGATGACCTTTGTATAGGAATAAATGCTCTCTAGATTATTATTGACAGCAACATAGTTCATTACTTATTTGCAACAAAACAGAAAAAGGTATCTCTTCCCTCTTGGAGTCTGCATTTTTGTAAAGGAAAGATTCAATAGAGAATATATATAATAAATAACTAAAATATGCACTGTTATAACATTATGAGTGCAATAGATAAAAAAAAAGGTAGTATGGGGAAATAGAAATTGGGAATTGGGGGTGGGAGATATATGGCAATTTATAGTATGATGGTCAGATTAGGTCTCCATTGAGAAGGTGACGTTTGATCAAATGATTGAAGGAAGCAAAGGAATTAGTTGTGTGGATATCTGGGGGAGAAGCATTTCAGGGAAAGACAATAGCCACTGCAAAGGCCAGCACAGTGTGAGAACACCCAGCATGTATGAGGAACAGCTAAGAAGCCTCTGGGTCTGGGTGCAAGTGAGTGAGTAATAGGACTTAAGGTCAGAAGAGAGGGGAATTGTAGGATCTTTTATGTTATGTAAGGACTTTGACTTTACTCTAAACAAGAAAATAGAGCCATTGCAGCATTTTGAGTGGGGTGGGGGGATGATTTGATTAGCTTATTTAAAGGATAAGTCTGAGTGTGCTCTGGACAGTCAAGAGTAGAAGTAAAGATACCAATTATAAGGCCATTATAGTAATTTAGGTGCCTGAGTTATACTGTGTAACAAGTTACCCCAAAACTTGTTAGCTTAAAACAACAAACATTTATTATCTCACAGTTTTTGTTTGTCAGAGTTTGAGCATGGCTAAGTTGGAACTTCTGGCTTTGGGTCTCTCATAAGAATGTAGTCAAGGACCAGTTCAACGCTTGATTGGAGAGGATTCATTTCCAAGTTTACTTACAAGGAAATCAGTTCCTTGTGGGTTGTTGGATTGTGGTCTTTGGTTCCTCATTGGATATTGGTCAGAGATCATCCTCTTTGGCAGTATGATCTTCTCCAGTAGAACAAACAAGAAGAATGAACGAGTGAGAGAGAAAGAAAGAAATGGAAGTCACAGTCTTTTAAGACTTAATCTCTAAAGTGATATCCCATTAGTTTTAAAACACTATATTTGTTAGAAATAAATCATTAAGTCCAGGGGGACTTAATGGGGAAGAGATTATTAGAAATAAGTTATTTTAGTAAGAGATTGTTAGATATAAGTCATTAGGTCAAGGGGGACTTAGGGGGAAGAGATTATACAAAGGCACGAATATCAGGAGGTGGAGATCATAGCCATACATTTCAAAAGCTACCTAACAAACTAGACAAGAGATGATGCTAGAGTAGTAACAATGGAGGTGGTGAGAAGTAATGGCAAAATACACAGAAAATCTTGGAGTTGTAATCCGTGATCTATTTTATTTGTGACTTTAGGCACCTTGTATAATGCCTTTAGATTTCATTTTCCTACTTTTAATTGAAAGTTCGCTCACTTACCACAACATAAGTAGCTGAAATTTAAAGAGTTGAAGTGACTAGATCTCATTTACATAGCTACTATATGTGTTTATAACCTGTATTTAAAACCTGGCAATCTGTCTCTATTGGATTATATAAAAGATAAAGTATCTGAAACTATTAAAAAAATACAACACGCTATACAGATATAAGTAAATCATGGTCACCAATGTGGGCACAAGGGAAGGGAAACAGAAATAATCTAAAAACAGGGAGGCGAACAAAACAGAAGAGACTCATAAATATGGAGAACAAACTGAGGGTTGCTGGAGGGGTTGTGGGAGGGGGGATGGGCTAAATGGGTAAGGGGCATTAAGGAATCTACTCCTGAAATCATTGCTTCACTATATGCTAACTAATTTGGATGTAAATTTTAAAAAATAAAAGATAAAGTTAAAGAAAATTTAAAAAAATATCTTAGTTTCAAAGAATGTTCACTCCAAAAATTAATGCTGATGTCAGTTTTCTTGGGAAGAGAATTTGAGCAGCCATGGGCAAAGGATGGAGCCCTTCTGTCTTTCCATGTGTCTTACATGTGTTTTTGTGGGGGTGGAAGCAGAAACGAATTCCTTCTGTAGCCTGTTTCTACACAGTATGGCAGCACTTAGATGCTACCCAGGATAAAGCCACATGGATTTTGATCTAGAGCTCAATAACTGGGGTTAGTGAAGAAAGAATGGTTTGGGAACAGATGAAGGGTTTGACTTAATGTGGGATTGGTTCTGTTTTTAACCAAGAAGGCATGTGACCCTGACAAGGCAGAATGGCCTTACATGACCCAGCAGTGGCATGTGTTCTGATTCAAAGTGAAATCCACCTGGGGATAGGAAATTCATTGTAGAAGTTTAGGGGCTAGGCCTGGCTGACTAGTTGCAGTATGGATAGGAGCAGGTGAGTATGCCAAGTCGCACTAATAAAATGATTGAGGCAATAGCCTTCATGACACTTGGCTAATGGAGCCAGTGAAAGTCATTCTAATATGAATATAAAAATTCCAGCTCATGAGTAGTTTTGCATTATAGCTTTGATACCTCCCTTTATTTTATACCATCTGTATCTTTGTATTTTAAGGGAATTTCTTAGTACTATATAGTTGAGTGTTTTTTTTTTAATCTAGCCTGACAATCTCTGCCTTTTAATTAGAGTGTTTAGATCACTTACATTTAATGTCAATGGCAATATGACTGATTTTAAATTTATCATTTTTCTATTCCTTTTTTAATTGTACCGTCTGTTCTTCTCCATTCTTTTCTTCCTTCTTTTGGATTGAGCATGTTTTCGAATTTAATTTCGTCTCTACTATTATCTTACTATCTATACCACATTTATATTTTTAGAAATTATTCTACGACTTGTAACATGCATTTTTAACTTATCACAGTTGAATTTAAAATAATATATATCTTCACATATAATGTATGACTCTTATAATAGTATACTATTACTTCCCTTTCCCATCCTTGATGCTATTGTTGTGATAAACTTTATTTCTACATGTGTTAAAGGCCCTAAAGTACACCGTTACTGTTTGTGCTTTAATTAGTCAACTATCCTGTAAAGACATTAACAATCGAGAAACAAGAGCTTTTTATTTACCCATATATTTACTATTTCTGCCACTCTTCATTCCTTTGTGTGGATCCCAATTTCTGTCTGATGTTCTTTTCTTTCTGCCTGGAAAACATTTTTTAATGTTACTTATAGTATAGGTCAGGTGGTGATTCTCTCAGCTTCTGTTTTTCAAAAAAAAAAGCCTTTATATTGCCTTAAGTTTTAAAGGAATTTTCACAGGGTACAGAATTCTAGGTTAACATTTGTTTACTCTTTGTTTTAATTGGTAAAAATACGTATTGTAAAATTTATTATCTTAACCATTTTTAAGTGTATAGTTCAGTAGTGTTAAGTATATTACATTTTTGTGAAACAGATCTCCAGAACTTTGTCATCTTGCAAATCTTAAACTCTATACCCACTAAATAACAGTTTTCTCTTTCCTACTTTCCTTCTCTCCCAACCCCAAACCCATTTTGCTTTCCTTTTTTATGAATTTGACTACATTGTATATCTTATATAAGGTGAATCATATAGTATTTGTCCTTTTGTGACTGGCTGATTTCACTTAGCATAAAGTCTTCAAGGTTTGTCCATGTTGTATCATATTGCAGAATGTCCTTCCTTTTTAAGGCAGCATACTATCCCACTGTATGTGTATACCACATTTGGTTTATCCATCTAATTTTCCATGGACATTTGAGTTGCTTCCACCTCATGGTTATTATAAATAATGGTGCTATGAACTTAGTTGTGCAAATGCAAATTGCTCTTTGAGATCCTGATTTCAGTTCTTTCGGATCTATACCCAGAAATAGTATTGCTGGATCATATGGTCGTTCTTTTTTATTTTTATTTTTATTTTATTCAGGAACCATACTATTGTTTTTCATAGTAATCACAAAATTTTACAATCTTATCAACAGCACAGAAGGGGTCCAACTTTCCCACATACCCAGCTACACTTGTTACTTTTTTTCTTTTTTGTTTTTTTTTGTTTTGTTTAATAGCAGCTATCCTAATGGGTTTGAGGTGATATCATTGTGACTCAGCTTTGCATTTCTATGAAAAGTAGTGATTTTGAGCATCTTTTCACATGTTTTTTGGTCATTTGTATGTCATCTTGGAGAAATGTTTATTCAAGGCTTTTCTTATTTTTTAATTATTTGATTTTTATCACTGCTGGGTTGTACTTCTTTGTATACTATGTATATTAGTTCTTTACCAGATATGCAATTAGCAAATATTTTCTTTCATTTTGTAGGTTACCTCTTCACTCCGTTCGTTCTGTCTTTTGATGAACAAAAGTTTTTAAGTTGATGTAGTCCTATTTCTCTATTTTTGCTTTTGTTTCGTATGGACATTTGTTTATTCTTTCTGCACTCTAAGATGCTTTTTCATTATCTTATAGCTTGTATAGTTTCTGATGAAAAGTGTGGTATTATTATCTGTGTTCCTCATATTTAATATAATTAATTTCTCCTCAGTCTGTTTTTAAAGATTTTTCTCTTTATTAATAGCTTTAAGAAATTTGATAATATTGTCCTTTAGTGTGATTTTCTTTATATATATTTTTTCTTGGGGTTTGTTGAACCTCTAAAATTTGTGAGTTTACAGCTTTTTATCAATTTTGGAATGTTTTCAATCATTACTTCTTCAAATATTCCTTACATTCACCTTTCTTTTTCTTTTGGAATACCAATTACATTTTTGTTAAATATCTTGTTATTGTCCCGTAGATCACTGAGACTATTAATTTTTTCAGTATCTTTTTCTCTATGCTTTTTATTAGATAGTTTCTATTGATACCTTAAAATTAACTGATCTTTTCTTTAGCAGTATCTAAACTGTTGTTTATTCCATCTAATAACATTTTTGTTTCAGATATTTTTCATCTGTTTCTACTAATTTTTTTTTCTTGGTTATCGTTCATATTTTCCTGCTTTTTCATGTCTAATAATTTTTGTTTGGCTCAGATTGTAGACCAGGCTTATCGGTTCAAGTCTTTTTTAAAAAAGTTTTTAAGAGCAGATCTAGAGTAGTCTTTATGCCATAACTAATTTAAACTCACTCCTAAGGTGTGGCCCATATGGTCTCTATTGCATATGCCCCATGTAGCCATTGAAGTCTCTGTAGTCTTACTGGTGGAAAGTCGAATTATTTCTGGATCCAAGTGAACTTCAGAAATTGTTTAATTTATAACTCATCAATATGTTTCCTTTTCTTAGATGTTATTATTTGTCCTGTCTTATGATATATAATTGTATATTGATATTCCATCATAGATTCTATTTGGATTTCTAGAACTCTTTCTCTGTATAGCTCCCTTTTTTGTACGTATTCTAGTATGCATATATTAGCCACTGTGGCCTCTTGAACTCTGATCTGTCTCCTCCAGTCAGTGAGATTGTAGTTTGGATTTCTCCTCCCCGCTCAGCACTTTAGAAATTTCCGTTAGGGAGAAAGTCTAGACAAACATAGGACTCACTTCATTTATTCTTTTTCTTTTCTCTGTTGCCTGTTGTCCAGTGTCTGAAAATAGTTTTCCCTTATATTTTGTTCTGCTTTCCAGTTGTTTACAGGGGAAGGATAATTTCAGGCCCTGTTACTTCCTTATAACAAGAAGTAGTTTATCCCTAACTGTATTAAAAATTCTCCTCTTGTAGCCTTTATATACTTTAATTATAGGGACCTGGCAATGAAAGCCACTAAAAAAGGATGTTTGAAAGTGTTGAATTAATCAAGCCAAGAATTAGGTCGAACCACATAAAATTGATAATATTTGGACTACTTTAAACCTATCTGATTTATATGGTTTAAATTTATACATTTTTTTTTTATTTTAGAGAGAAAGGGCACACACACACACACACACACACACACACACACACACTAGTGGGGGAGGGGCAGGCGGGGAGAGAGAGAATCTTAAGCAAGCTGTACACTAAGCATGGAGCCCAAGATGGGGCTGAATCCCATGACCCTGGGATCATGACCTGAGCCAAAATCAAGAATCAGATGCTCAACTGACTGAGCCACCCAGGTGCCTGTAACTTTATACATTGCTCATTGGATTAGCTAAGGAGAGCAGACTCAGGACTCATGTACAGGTTTTTATGTTTTCAGTGTGAGATCTTAGCCAAAAATAAATTCTTTGTGTTGTAAACGATGTCTGGGACTGTGCGTCTGAAAATCTTAGGACACTTCTGTTGACTTAATTCTTCAAACAGAACATTCTAGGTCTACCTTTGCGAGCTTTGGGTTTTTAGGGTCAGCTGTGTTTTTTGTTTTGTTTGTTTTTGTTTTGAGGGGAAGACTCTTTCTCTGATTGGGTTTATTGTTTATTCAAGGAGTATATCCCTCTTCCTCATGCCCTCAACTGAGGTCTGTTCCAAGGCAAGATGTTTATAAAAGGAGACTTCAATCTTGTTTTCTGCAGCATAATCAAATACAGTGACCCAGTCTCTTTAACCTGGGGTGGGGAGCTTTTAGCAGAAATGTAGTTGCATCCTTTGTGAGAAAAATGGCCTCACTAAGGACATAAGAATGTTGTTGATTGTTGAACTTGTGGTTGTAAACTGCTGGAAGGGATGGAGGGTTTGGAGAGCTGTGATAAAGGTGACAGGAGTATATTGTGGTCTCGCTGTTAAATGCTCAAAATAGAGAATTAAGTTTGGTAATTACCTCCGCAGAAGAAGACTGAAGAAAACCCAAGGTATTCTATTTACTGATAATTACCTGATGTGGTTTTAGTTTTACTATTTCATAATTTCATATAATATAGAACACTTTACAGTATTTATAAGTGTTTTGTGGGTGACCAGATTATAATGGGTTTTATTTAGCATTATAGGATATTTACTCATAAGGCTTATTTTGTGAGCTTTCTTCAAAAGGTATGATTGAGATAATACATGGCCCAGTGGGTTTGTCTTCCTTACTCCTCAGAGTGCAAATCACTCCTAAATGTTGACATTAGTGTTTACCATGTAAGGTTGGATAGAGGATTATTATGGGTTGGATTTGAGTCCCCAAATTTATGTGTTGGAGTTCTATTCCACAGTACCCCAACATGTGACCTTATTTGGAGATAACTTCTTTACAGAGGTAATCAAGTTAAAGTGAAGTCTTTGGGGTTGGCCCTAGTTCAGCATGACTGGTGTCCTCATAAAAAGAAAATTTAGACAAAGAGGTACACATAAAGGGAAGATAACGTGAGGAGATATAAGGAGAAGAGGACCATTTACACAGCAAAGAGAGAGGCATGGAGGATCCTTCTGTTGCAGCACTCAGAAGGAACCAACCCTAACAACTCTTTGACCTTATACTTATAGCCTCCAGAACTGTGAGACAACAAATTTCTGTTGTTCATACACAAAAATAATCTCAAAATGAATGAAAGAAATAAGTGTGAGATGAAACCATCAAAACCCTAGAGGAGAAAACAGGCAACAACCTCTTTGAGCTCAACTGCAGCAACTTCTTACTCAACATGTCTCCAAAGGCAAGGGAAATAAAAGCAACAATGAACTACCAAGACCTCATCAATATAAAAAGCTTCTGCATGATCAATAAAACTAAAAGGCAACCAACTGAATGGGAGAAGACATTTGCAAATGACATACTGGATAAAGGGTTGCTATCCAAAATCTATAAAGAACTTACCAAACTCAACACCCAAAAAACAAATAATGCTGTGAAGAAATGGGCAGAAGACATGAATAGACACTTTTCCAAAGAAGACATCCAGATGGCCAACAGACACATGAAAAGATGCTCAACGTCACTCATCATCAGGGAAATACAAATCAAAACCACCTCACACCAGTCAGAGTGGCTAAAATTAACAACTCAGGAAATAACACATTGGTGAAGATGTGGAGAAACGGGAACCGTCTTGCACTGTTGGTGGGAATGCAAACTGGTGCAGCCACTCTGGAAAACAGTGTGGAGGTTCCACAAAAAATTAAAAATAGAGTTACCCTACAACCCAGCAAGAGCATTACTAGGAATTTATCCAAAGGATACAGGATGCTGATGTATAGGGGCACATGTACCCCAATGTTTATAGCAGCACTTTCAACAATAACCAGATTATGGAAAAAGCACAAATGTCCATCAGCTGATGAATGGATAAAGAAGATGTGGTTATATATACAATGGAATACTACTTGGCAATGAGAAAGAATGAAATCCTGACATTTGCAGCAACATGGATGGAACTGGAGGGTATTATGCTAAGTGAAATAAGTGAGTCAGAAAAAGATGGATATATGTTTTCACTCATATGTGGAATCTGAGAAACTTAACTGAAGACCATGGGGGAAGGGAAAGGGGAAAGTAGTTTCAAATAGAGGGGGAGGCAAACCATAAGAGACTCTCAAATACAAAGAACAAACTGAAGGTTGGTGAGGGTTGTGGGTAGGAGGGGAAAATGGGTGATGGGCATTGAGGAGGGCACGTGTTGGGATGAGCACTGGGTATTGTATGTAAGCGATGAATCATGGGAATCTACTCCCGAAGCCAAGAACACACTGTATACACTGTATACATGGATAGATAGTTAAGAGATATACTGAATGAAAAGAATATTGCAGAGAAATATATGTTTTGTGGCATCATTTATGGAAAACTTAAACTATACCCCAAATACTACTACTAATGCTTCTCATGACTACATATATGCATTCATAAAGGTATACAGAATGGACTAGACAATAGTGTTTCCCATGGATGATAAAGAAGAAAGAGAAAGGCATGTGACTAAGATTGATATTCAAAGGGAACATAAATTATTTAAATTTTTAAATTTCTTTTTTTAAAGAGAGAGAGGCAGTTACTTGAAGGAAATCTGACACTGTTAGCAATCTGGATTGGAAGCAACATGGATGTTTACTAAATACTCTTGCCTGTTCCTTTACTTTACAAATCTTTCACCATAAATAATAACATAGATGCTATGTAAATGTGTAAAACTCACTAAGAAGGGACAGCTAAGGTTGGGGGTAGGGGAGGGGTAACACCATGCTGGGTCAGTAGCCAATTTGCAGGGATGTAGAAATGAAAGGTGTGTTCCTGCCCACACAGTGTGGTGTTTGAGTGATAAAAAGAGAAAGTGAGCCAGGAAAGCCCTCCTGGAGCAGGTGACACCAGAACCATCATTAAGAATCAGGGCTAGCATCCATCAGCTGATGAGGGGATAAACAACATATGATGTATCCATACAATGGCATATTACTTGGCAAAAAAAAGGAACAGGGTACTGATACATGCTACAGCATAAGTGGACCTTAACATTATGCTAAGTGAAAGAAGCCAGTCACAGCAAGTGATTCCATTCTTATGAAATGGCCAGAACAAGCAAATTCATAGAGATGGAAAGGAGATTAGTGGCTGCCAGGGGTTTGGAAGGAGGGGGTATGAAAAGTCACGGGGTGGGGGGTGACTACCAATGGGTACAGGGTTTCTTTTTGGTTTCAAATACATAATGAATCAAGTGAACTTAACTGAATTGACTGCTAATGTGCATGGGCTTTAGTGATGTTCTAAATATTCCACAAAATTCTAAAATGTTCTAAAATTGATTGTACTGTTAGTGATACAGCTCTGTGAATCATACTCTTTAAAATGGATTAATTCTATGGCATGTGAATTCTACTTCAATAACGTTTTCATATGAAAAAAATCGATACATTTCTGTTTAAGCCACCCTCTGTTTGGTACTTAGTTATGACAGCCCTAACAAAGTAATGTAAGAGTCTGTGCAGAATGCTGTGTTATAGACTGACTGTTGGGAGGAAGAAGCATGCAAGGAGCAGTGGGCCGCCATAAAACTCCTTGGACACTGTTAGATGGTGAGATCCAGTGGGTTATCAGTTCTTGTTTGTCCAGTTTCCGGATGGATACAAATGCCACCTAGACTGAGCAGATAGGGCAAAGCAGTAGAACCTAGCCATAAGTTTACTAAGAGCTTATTATTTTGTGTCGGTCTGATTGTGAGGGATTTGGAAGAAGTAGAGTAAGACTTGCATTTTCTGGCAAGTTGTGAGGTGATTTGATGGCTTCCAAAGAGATTATTTGGAGTGCATAGGTGGTTTGAAAGACAAACACATAAATATTCTAAATTTTGCCGTTGGCATTTAAGAAACTATCATATTGTATCATATTGCAACAGGATTATTTTATATTCCACTGCTCTGAAGCATTATGAAATGTATGGAACATTTATAAATCTTATTTTAGTTAAATATTTATGACTTCTAATGCTCTACCTTAGTTTTCTCTCGGCCTCTTTGTCTCTCTCTCTGAATTATGTGGGTGACAGTGTGGATTTTTTGATTCCTGACTCATCCTTTTACTTATTTGCTCTTTTGTTTGTAATGAAAAATTTTTGCTACAGTTAAAATGGTAACTATCCCAGTGTACAAAACAAAGAAGGAGATCCAACTATTACCTCCCAAACAACGAGATCTTAAGAATGGAAGTAAAAAGTCCCAAGACACTGAAGTGAGCAAGTGAATAAGGCAGCTGGAGGGGACCCAGGCCTGTCAGCAAGTTGTTATAATTGATGCCCTTCCCCTTACTCTGACCGTGGTATAATTTAAAATGCAGTTGGTTAGCGCTTCTTGACTTGACTACAACAGTTTCCAGGCCATGAGGAGTTAAGCCAACATGGTTTCATTAATTTGCCTTCTTCCTGAAGATTTGAGGCTTGACGTTTCAAAGAAAGCGAGATGCCACAGCGGGCCAACTATTGGGTAAGAAGTTCCTCCTCTGGGAGAAAGCCGTTTCAAATGCAACAGCCTTTCAAATGTCAAATGTTACTCATCCTTGCTCTGGCTCTTGCAGGCATGTGTAGTCCTTCTTTTTAAATTTGAGAATGTTTGCTTCTACTAGTAGCTCAGGGAACTTTTACTTGCTGTTTGAAATCCAACCCTGGTACACAAGAAGTATGACTAATTCTACTTACTGGAATTTCAATGTTTTCATCAAGGCCACAGTTTCCTTTTCCAATTTTATATAATGAGGGCAAAATACCAGCTGGCAAATACACTCTTTTTTACTTGATGTACATGAAAATATCTACTGTGTTACAATAAAAAGGGAAGTTTCATAATGGTGATTTTTGTAATCGAAAGAAAACTGTGTCCAAGTGTATTTAAAGAGAGGATAGCTCATGATTTGAGTATTCAGTTAAGATATTTACTCAGTGAAGCACTTAAAGTTAAACTTTCAGCTATGTGTTTGTGTGTGTGTGTGTGTGTGTGTGTGTGCACGCTGGTTTTCTGTACAGCAAAAACAGGTTATCTCTAGGCCAGAGAAATGGTATATACACCAGAGTCATGGCCAATGGAAAGATTTTAAACATACAAATACTCATGCCATAACAATGGCTTAGTTAAGCAATCATTGTAATGGCCAATGTAAAGATGAAAGAATATCAGCTAACCAAAACCAAATTTTTGTCTTTTTCCACAGCAATCCTTTATTACTTTCTCATGTTGCTAATGCTCCAAATATGGATTTTTGGAATGCTGTTGGGAATAGCTCATATCCGGAAGTTCTAGTGGAATTGGGATGAGGCTTACTCACCAGGCAGTTCTTTTGAGGCAAGATCTGACTTGCTTAAAGGAAGTACAGATGTTAATTTGGAATGGCCTAAGAGATTCCTGAAACCTTTTGCTCAAAAGAATCACCTGGAAATTTAAGAGAATCTAGATCCCCAGGTCCTGTTCCCAGAGTTCCTTGTACAGTGGGTCAATATGTACCTATATTTGTTTCCTGATTTTTCTAGGCACAGTCTTGATAAGGAACCTCTGGTCCCAATTGCCAATTTGTGTAACTGTGGCAGCAAAGAAATTATTCTGAATTATTGGATTACCTATGCAGGGTCTGCTGAATTTGGCATGCAAAGGCAAAGCTTTTTTTTTTTTTTTTGTTTTTTTTGTTTAATCTATAGATCATTCCCAAATCTCCTGTTGTTTGTGTGGCTTCTTTGATTCCTTGTGGGGGTCATTTGTGTGTCAACTGATAAGAGATCAGCTGGAATCTTCTTCGGAAAAACAATGTCCTGAATGTGGGTGGATATCAGAAACACCTGTGGAGCTACTTGAAAATATCTTTTCTCCAGACCTGCTGAATCATAATCTTAGGGAGAAGTCCAGACCTCCATTCTTTTGTAGGTCTTTCAGTCGATTTTGAAAAGCAGTTAATTTTGATAATCTGAGTTATACTAACAGGGAGAAGTGCTGATTGCTGGGTTTTGGGTACTAATTAGAGCTGAATTGCCTATGTAGAAATGATATTAATTTGATTAATATGATTAAAATGATTCATCTCACTGTTTTACGATTAGCTTCTGCATTTGATTAATAGATATTTGTAACTGTCCTGAATCCTAGTGAGAAGAGTAGGAGAGATCTTGAGCATTTGAAGTATGTCAAAGCTTTCAGATACAGCCTAAGGAGAATCTTGACATAGGAGTAGAATCTGAACAGGTTGTGGAGTGAGGTGCAGAGAATTCCAGGTGAGTTCAATGAATGAGTGAAGTGATTAAGATAGGGAGTAGAATTCTATGCTAGTAGGAATCAGGCAAAGCATATATGATGGAAAATAGCGGAATGTAAAATTATATAGAATAGATTGGGGTTTGGGAAGTAGCTTGAAGATGAAAAAATCTAGGAACTGTTGCAACATTTTTATGTTTATACAGGAGTAAAGTGATAATATTTTATTTTGGTAGAGTGTTCTGAAGTTTGGGAGGCAAAGCTATGGCATGATGCAGATTGAGAAGATGCTTGGTCTAGGGTGGCGGCTGGGGAACAGGAGGATAGATGTGATAAATATGTATAGAAGTAGCCGAAAGAAAGCTATTTCCTTTGCAGATTATTTGAACGTTTTCTGTTAAAGGAATGGCCATATCATGCACAAGAAGGCATAAAATATTTCCATCATTGCAAAATAACTTTGATCAAATTGGCTTCTTATTTAAATCGTCAGAAAAAACATCCAAATAGAGCATTAATGAGATTTTTGATTATGTCCATGGGTAAAACTTTTTTAGCTTAAAGAGTGTGTAGTCACACTGGTTTGTTGTTTGTATAGCAAGAGGACAAACATTAAGATATTTGAGTACTGTGAATAAGCAGATGAGAAAAACAAGTATAATCAACTGTAAAGCTCTTTGACTTTTTTCCCATTATGCAAAATGTTTGCAAATTGTTAATGATTCTATACACATAGAGTAATATTTGACACAGATTCAAAAGACAAAGATCTTAGAATTTCCTAGCTTCCTCCCCATCATGCCCCTACCTATCTTTAAAGAGCCATTTCAAAAAATTACTTCACGGGTGACTCTTTTGAGTGCTCCTTTGTAAGCCTTCCCTTGAATTCGATAGCTCCATTTGCTCCTCACTTCTATTACCTCATCCCAGAGTCCTGTTGCCTAAGGACTTGGTCAGCTAGATCTCTGGCTCAAGGCAGCAGATGGCCTGTGTAAAAAAGAGGGCTCCTTCTGCTACCAGAACAATGTAAGGGAGACTCAGATCAGCTGCAGTGAAATCCTGGAATCTGTAGATATTGGAGCAGAATGGGGAAGCAATGAGAGTCAGAAAAGTCTTGGAAAAATTTGCTTTCAGATGCAGACTTATCAGGTCCCAAGTTTACAGGATGACTGGAAAGTATCAAAGTACCTACTTCTTACAAATAGTCTTCCTGTGTGGTTCCAGAAACATTTATAGACAGGCATTGGAAGTATAGCACTGAATAAAGCTGGACACAGTCTTTGTTCTTATGTAGACTTGCCTCAAAATTAGCTCAATTTAAGAAAAAAAAAAGGGAGTTTAGGTTATATACCAACTCATTACATTTTTGACCCTACACCAGTCCTGTGGGAATAACTTGAGTCTTGCTAGAGCAAAGCCTTCAGACTTTATTAGATCAGTACTGTGTTTCTTCATGTCTTTAAGTATGAAAATGAAATTGAAAAGTAGACGTATCTGAACATCACAGATACAAGTGCCAGCTTTTAAAGCTGAATAAAAGATGATGGGATGGGATTTTCTTATGGCTCAGGGGCTTTTTCTTAGAATAATTGTCCAATTTCTTGTAATTTTTAAAATTCTCTTCTCAAATCCCAAGAGTGCAATGTTAACTAAGTTCAGATATTTCTTATTTTAAATCTCTCTCCAATCACTTAGTTTAAATCTCACTGCAATAATTTCAGTCAAAATGTTAAAGAACGGCCTTAGTTATTACTATGAGTAAAGCAGGGAAAAACTTCAAACATAATTTCAGATACAATAATACCAATTTGAACAATGAAAGCTTTGCTCTGGTTCTAAGACTTTTTTGACTGAGTCGCTGCTAGAGATTAGACTTTACACTAATACTTAGGTTAATTGAATCTAATATTAATGTGCCTTACTGGGGGCAGTTAAATAGAATTAGAACTTGTCCCATAGTAATACCTTTTACCTTCCTGATTCATCTATGAACTCCTACAATTCCTCCTTCATTCAGGTGTCTTTTCCTCCACGGGGAAGAGAATGGTAGAAGACTCCATCCCAACAATATGCTCTTTTAAAGCTTAGGTTGCTTTGGCAGGGAAACACTAGTTGTGTCTTCACTTATGCATCATTGACTCTCCTTGAAAATAAATCCACTGGACATGTCTGTGGCTTGTTGGGAGATTCATTGCCACGGCTGTCCTACTCTATACCATGGCCACACCCTTAACTGGAATTCAAGCCTGAGGTTAGGAGAACGATGATCTTCACCAGCCTTTGAGGATGTCTGACCTAAACTTGTAGCAGCTTTTCCTTAAGTATAAAGAATAATCAAGCTAAATTAATATTTTGATATTTTTCAAGTAAAATGAAGTTTCAGCATTGAGAAGTTCAAGTTTCTGCGCTGAGAAACTCTCCAAAGCATAAGCACATCTAGGAAGAATGTCATATAGCTCATTCTTTTCTTTCTAGAAGGATGTTTAAAAGCTGGATAACACTGTATTAGAATGTTAATTCACGTTTTGGGTTTAGTTTCATAGTGTAACATCTGGTCTTTATTATGGGTTCACCTGAGGTTTATTTTATTTTATTATTATTTTTCACAATACTGTTCCCAGTTTGAAAGATCATTTAAGACATTGACTTTTGACATTGTTAAATTTCCTTTCTCCCTGGGAGTGCTGTTAATATCTGATATTTGGCCTTTTTTTTTCTTCCAGTGCCAAGAACTCCCAGCAGATGTCATTGTAAGTCAGATTTGTTTAGCACCACTTTTAAAAAAGAACAAGTAGAATCATTGCGTGTAGCAGTGATGTGTGCATTGGATACTGGATTGAATTCATTTCAGTCCCACCAGGGTGGGGATTATTATAAAAATGTAAAGAGACTCCTGGGATTCTTACCTGCCTTTACATAATGTGGGAGAATTGTCTTCGTTAGGCATAAATTAGAGAACAAAGAGCCACAGCCTTGCACCCAAGCCTTTCCTGGGCTACCCAGCTCAGGACAAGTGTTCTGTGTTCTTTGTGGCACAGGACATTGGGAGGGGGGACAGTTGCTAGGGGCACATAGATAGTAATCAGGGGAGTTGGGATTTAAAATGAAGCAGACTCAATTATTCTGGATCCTCAATGGGAAAACACAAGTGGGCTAAAAGAGAGCACAAGACTGTTTCTTTTTGAAAAAAAAAAAAAAAAAAAAGGTCAGAGTTATATTGGAATAGCTGACATGTTTCATGAATATCAAATGAAGGTGGAAAAGACAGTTCTCACAAGGAAGGCCAGGCCACAGTGACTTATTTGCTATAAATGTAAACGAATGTCCATCTAAATTTTCATTAGTTTGTACCTTAGAAATATAGTAATAATTTTTCCAGCTTTATAGAGGTGTAATTGACAAATAAAATTTAATGTACTTAAAGTGTACATGATGATTTAATATGCATATACATTGTGAATGTTTATTATAATTAAGTTATTAACACATCTGTGACCTTACGTAATTACTTTTTTTTAATATTTTTTAAAAAATGTTTATTTATTTTTGAGAGAGAGACAGAGTATGACTGGGGCAGGAGCAGAGAGGGAGGGAGACAAAATCTGAAATGGGCTTCAGGCTCTGAGCTGTCAGCACAGAGCCTCATGCAGGGCTCGAACTCAGGAATCGTAAGATCATGACCTGAGCTGAAGTTGAACACACAACCAAGTGAGCCATCCAGGCTCCCTTGTTTTTTTTTTTTTTTTTAATGTTTATTTATTTTTGAAGGAGAGAGAGAGAGAGAAAGACAGAGTGTGAGTGGGGGAGGGGTAGAGCAAGAAGGAGACACAGAATCCGAAGCAGGCTCCAGGCTCTGAGCTGTCAGCACTTAGCCCAATGCAGGTCTTAAACTCATGAGCCATGAGATCATGACCTGAGCTGAAATTGGACGCTCAACCAACTGAGCCACCCAAGCACCTCGACCCCTGTTGTTTTTTATAGTGAGAATGCTTATTTACTGTCAGCAAATTTTGAGTATACAGTACAATATTAACTGTAGTTACCATGCTGTACATTAAATCCCCAGAACTCATTCAACTTATAACTGAAAGTTTGTATCCCTTGATCAACATCTCCCATTCTTCCCACCCCCAGCCCCTGGCATACCATTATATTCTTTGTTTCTGAATTCAAATTCTTTTTTTTTTTTGAGATATAAATAATATATATAAATACATGTAAGTGATACCATACAGGATTTGTCTTTCTGTGTCTGGCTTCTGGCTTACGTCACTTACCTTAATGCCTTGCAGGTTTATCCATGTTGCTACAAATGGCAGGATTTCCATCTTTTTTATGATTGAAAAATATTCCATTGTATATGTGTGTATCTATATTTATATACACAAACACACTACATTTTCTTTATCCATTTATCCATTATTAGACACTTAAATTGTTTCTATGTCTTGGCTATTGTAAATAATGCTGCAATGAACATAGGAGTGCAGATTTCTTCAAGAGTGTACAAGGGTTCCTCTTTCTCCATATTCTCACCAGTATTTGTTTTCTCTTGTGTTTTTGATAATAACCATCCTAACAAGTATGAGGTGATATCTTATTGTGGTTTTGATTTGCGTTTCCTTAATAATTAGTGACCTTGAACTTCTTTTCACAAACTTGGCCATTTGTATGTCTTTAGGGAGGTGTGCTTTGCCCGTTTTTTAAATCTGGTTGTTTTTTTTTTTTTTTTTTTTTTTTGCTTTTGAGTTGTATAAGTTCTTTATATATTTTGATATTAATCTCTTATCAGTAGATGATTTACAAATATATATTTCCATTCCATAGGTTTTCTTTTCTAGAAACATATACATTTGTTTTAGGTTGTCCAATTGATTGGCATATAATTTTTCATAGGACCCTGTTAAGAATGTTTTGTGTTTCTGTGTTATCAGTTGTAATGTCTCCTCCTTCATTTTTTTATGTATTTGTTTCTTCTCTCCTTTTTCCTTGGTCTGGTGAAAGGTTTGTTAATTTTCGTTTTTGTTTTCAAAAAAGGCAACTCTTAGTTTCCTAGATCTTCTCTGTTGTTTTTCTGGTCTTTATTTCACTTATTTCTGCTCTGCTTTTTGTTATTTCCTTCCTTCTGCTAATTTTGAACTTAGTTTATCCTTCTCTTTCAAGTTCATTGAAGTATAAAGTTAGGTTGTTTATCTGAGACCTTTCTTTTTTCTTAACATAACTGTTAATCACTACAGACTATTTTCAGAAATGCTTTCGCTGCATTCCATAAATCTTGGTATGTCATGTTTTTATTTTCATTTGTTTCAAGATTTTTTAATATTTCTTTTGATTTCTTCTTTGACTCATTGGTGTTCAGGTAGGTGTTGTTTAATTTCAATGTATTTGTGAATTTTTCAGCTTTCCTTCTGTTATTGATGTTTAGTTTTATACCACTGTGGTAAGAAAAGATACTTGATAAGATTTCAACCTTTGATTTGTTAAGACTTGTTTTGTGACCTAATATATAAACTATCCTGGAGAATGTTCCACGTGCACTTCAGAAGAACATATATTCTGATGCTGTTGGACGGAATGTTTTGTATATGTCTGGTCTTATTTAAAACACAATATATTGATTCATGGCATTTTCTAGACCTGGGGAAGGGTGGTTTTTAAAGGTATATTACAGAATTTAATTTAGCTTCTCAAATCAATGCAAATATTAAAAATAGGTACATGCATAATTCCAACCTTACATATTAGTAAAATTATGACAATTAGTGATGATCGTGATGACCAAAGAATCTTTTCTTGGTTTGCTTCCATCAAATTTAATTCCTGAGTTGTTCATGTGTAAAACAGTCCTAAGGTGGGATAGAGCTACCATTCAAAGGAGTTCATTCCTTTTGAAGTTTTGAAGTGATGGAGGTTGAGATGGTAATGGAAATGAAGAAAAGAAGATGGAAAGGGGAAGACAAAGGGAAGGAAAGCAAAGAGTCTGCTTAGAAATTCAAATTACGCTTCTTGGAATATAGTTCATGGGTCTTTGATTTCTTTTGCACCCTACTGTGAAGACTTTGCTCATTTTGCATAACTAGTTAAATTAAATAGAATAATAATAAGTACTGATGATTTAAAGTCTATATCTACAAATCCTTCCTATCTATTTTTAATTAAAACCTCCCACCCCTCACTCCCCAAAAGCATTTGATCTCATAAAGGAAAATGGTGTAATCAGCTCAGGAATGATAATCTGAAGGGGTACTTGTCAGACTAAGTGTATCCTGTGATAAACAGAGCAAGTGGAAAACCAAATTCCAATTGCCATTCATTGTCCATCAAAGAAATTTAATTATAGTAGGTATATGTTATTCGTATTTCAAAGAAGGCAACATTTTCTAAGAGGGTAAGAATAATTACTTCCATGTAACTTAAAGACTTTTTCCATTGCTGAATTTAAGCATCTGGGGAGAATTCCCTGAGCAACTTTAGGCGCATCTGAAAATGGGATTAATCTTTGAGCTTCCCGGCCACATGCCAAGATTCTGACTGTTGCCTTTCTCTGTCAGTGGGACACTGCTTTGGGGTGAGATCTTACATAATCTTGGCAGAGAGCCCCTCATTTTCTGCTTCTGGGTGAGTGGCTGGAGCTGGATTGTTGGTGTTCCTGGACTTTGTTTCAACCTCACACATAATGACCCTAGTCAGTCTGGGGTGGAGAAAATGAGTGCTAGCTTCTCAAAACTACTTCACAAGTCAGGCAGCTTGAGGTGCTGGAAAGGGTGCTGAGGCGGGTGTTAGGAGATTTTGGTTCTCGACCTAGTTCTGCCTCATTGGGTGAACTTGGCCCAACACTTCAATTTAAGGCCTCTTTCTTCCAGGCTTAAGAATGTGGACAGAATTTTTTAAATGCTGTGGAGAAAAAGTAAACCTTAGTTGCATTTTATTTCTCAGGAATTCCTTCCAGGGTTTTTGCAGCTTGTTTTGGGGGTAAAAAAGCCGAAGTTTGTGACATCTAAAATCCATCTATGTGTTGTATTTTGGATACTCTGATTCTTATATGTACACTCGTAATCCACTTTGTTGATGAAGAAAGTGGGGGCAAAGATGGGCTAAATTTCTAGACCAGAGTCAGGACTTGAGGTGGTAACAGAGCCCCAACTAGTCTAAGTTTTGGTTCTGTTATTTTTAAATCTCTTCCTAAGGGATTCCCTGTTTAGATTGGATAGAATTTTTGCCGTGTGATTTTAATGTGTTGAAAAAGATGGGGGAGCCTGTGCGTAGCTCAATTGATTAAGCATCGGACTCTTGATTTCGGCTCAGGTCATGATCTCACAGTCATGAGATTTAGCCCCTCGTCAGGCTCTGTGCTGGACATGAAACCTGCTTCTGATTCTCTGTCTCTCTCTCTCTCTCTCAAAATGAATGAATGAATGAATGAATGAATGATGGGTCTCTCATAAATGAAGCATAGGTTCCAGATACAAGGCTGTGGTTGATGAGGCCACTCTACTTCCCAAAGAAGCCTCACATAGATTTTCTTTTTAGCTTAAAATACTGTTGTTCCAAGGAACAAACAGTAGAGTCTCAAGGCAAAGTGTAATGGAGGTCAAGGTGAATCCACGTGTTTCTTTCTTTTTTTAACCTGAAGGGTTAGAGGCACTTTGATACCACCTTCCACTAATACAACTCCTGTCACCTCCAGTTATAAAAGGGAAAAAGTAGGACTTCTGCAGCTGCAGACACAATAGCCATGGTAGTCTCTAACCCACCTACACACCTGTGGGTACCAGCTCACCAAAGTCAGCGGTCTGCACACCTCATCTGTGACTCACAGGCTCCCTGTCAGGAGGTCTTATGATTATCCACACTTTACAGATGAGGAAACTGAGGCTCGGAGATTGACTATCTTGTTCAAAATCTTCTAAAATTATCAATCATTTTATCTTTTTGGAGTTTTAAGTCTATGTTTTACTAAACATTCTTCCTCCTCTTCCTCTCCTTCTCCTCCTCCTTTTCCTCCTCCCCCTCGCCGCCGCTTTCTTCTTCTTCTTCTTCTTCTTCTTCTTCTTCTTCTTCTTCTTCTTCTTTTTCTTCTTCTCCTTCTTCTCCTTCTTCTCCTTCTCCTTCTTCTCCTTCTTCTTCTCCGTCTTCTCCTTCTCCTTCTCCTTCTCCTTCTCCTTCTCCTTCTTCATGGTAAGTATACTCTGTAATCCTCATTACCTATTTCACCCATCCCACCTCCCACCTCCTTTGTGGTAACCATCAGTTTGTTCTCTATAGTTGACAGTCTGTTACTTGGTTTGTCTCTCTCTCTCTCTTTTCCTTTGCTTGTTTGTTTATTAAATTCCACATGAGTGAGACCATATAGTACTTGTCCTTCTCAAACTGACTTATTTTTCTTAGCATAATATTCTCTAGACGTATCCATGTTGTTGCAAATGGCAAGATTTCATTCCTTTTTATGGCTGAATATTGTTCCTGTGTGTGTGTGTGTGTGTGTGTGTATACACCACATCTTCTTTATCTTTTCATCTATTGATGTACATTTGGGCTGCTTCCATAGTTTGTCTATTCTATATAAAACTGCAATAAACATAGGGGTGCATGTATCCTGTTGAATTAGTGTTTTTGGGTTTTTTGAGTAAATACTCAGTAGCACAATTATTGAATCGTAGGGCAGTTCTATTTTTAACTTTTTGAGAAAACTTCATTCTATTTTCCACAGTAGAAAATACATCAGTTTGTATTCCTACCAACAGTGCAAGGGGTTTCATTTTTCTGCACATTCTCTCCAACACTTATTTCTTTTTTGATTTTAGCCATTCTGACAGGTGTGAGGTGATAACTCATTGTGGTTTTGATTTGCATTTTCCTGATGGTGAATGATGTTGAACATCTTATCATGTGCTTGTTGGCCTTCTGTATGTCTTCTTTGGAAAAATATCTGTTCATTTCTTCTGTTCTTTTTTTTTTTTTTAATAGGACTATTTGATTTTGGGGCCAGACATTCTATTAAATTCTCTTTCCCTCAACTACAAACTTTATTGAGTAGATGATGATATTGAGGACTGGGCATAGATGGGAACTCTCTACACTTTCCACTCAGTTTTGCTGCGAACCTGAAACTTCTTTAAAAATACCATTTATTGGGGCGCCTGGGTGGCGCAGTCGGTTAAGCGTCCGACTTCAGCCAGGTCACGATCTTGCGGTCCGTGAGTTCGAGCCCCGCGTCGGGCTCTGGGCTGATGGCTCAGAGCCTGGAGCCTGTTTCTGATTCTGTGTCTTCCTCTCTCTCTCTGCCCCTCCCCCGTTCATGCTCTGTCTCTCTCTGTCCCAAAAATAAATAAACGTTGAAAAAAAATTTAAAAATACCATTTATTAAAGTAAACAATAAGGGGTTAGTAAGAATTTCAGCTCTTGATATTTGTGTGATCTTGAATAAGTTCTTTATCTCTCTGAGTCTTTTGTGTTTATTCTGTAAAATTAAGACAATAATAGTTTCCATACCAATATTGAGAAGATTAAATGAACATATCTCTATTTATATACCTGTGTCTATATCTAATCTCCTGACTCATTATAAGTGCTCAAAAAATTTGCTTGTTCCTTACTATTAAATTCCCTTATGTCACACATGAAGGACATGGTGAGTTTAAAGCAGGACAAGACTGAATCCAAATATCCTACCTCCTGTTTATTGCATTTTTCACAATCCCACACTGTCCCAGAAACCCAGCTTTGTGTGCAGTAAGAGATGCCTGTCTGTGCGTATTGTAACTTGTGTGACCTGCATGATGGGGGATACTCACCATGTTGACTGACAGAAAGAACTTATTTGGCGGATTTCATTTGCTCAGATTATCCTTGCTAAATTGTACCAGGCACATTTTTTAGGTCCTGTTCAGTTTCTCTGTAATCACTTTCAACAGTCTTAAGCTGTAAGGAGGCCTCTTAAGCAGTGTGATAAGGAACAATAGAGTCTTCTCCACCAGAGAGCCTAACTGTGCTCTGTAGTCTGGGAGCAGACTTGAAGCCTACTGGTTCTGACAGGTGAAAAGCTGTGCCCTTTAGTCATGGATGAGCCACTTCCAGAAAACGATAATTCACTCTATCTTTTGGATGGTTTAATTGCTTAACTGCCAGATGGTTTCTTCTAGTCCCTTCTAAATTTATTATTTTGATTCTCCAAATCACAAGCACGTCTATTCTACAGAGCAAGGGTTTTAACCTCTTGGCATTAGGAAATACTTTAAGAATCTGATGAAATCTGTGGGCCTGCCCCTCAGAAGATGCACACACACATACAGCAACCTTTGCAAAATGTTTGAATGGAACCTCAGGGAACTAAACCCTACTGTAAAAAGCCACAGACAACAAAAATACACACATAAAGGATGCAAAACTAATACTGGAAAGTAAAATGATGCAAAATACCAAGGAGTTGTTCCTCTCTCTTAAAAAAATGAACCCCTAAAATGAGCCACCTCCCAGAAAAATGTTGTACCCAAAGGGTTATTTCTTACTGCACCTGAACGGGATTTTGTTTGGGCTGCCTATGAATATGGTCAAGAGTGATAAAAGGTCAGTTAGAACTATTTCAGCAAAAACTAACAAATAAAGAACCCAAAAGTAACAACAAAGAACACCTCACCTAATTCTAGTGGAACAAAGACAGCCAATATTTAAAATATTTATTGAAATAATAATTCTTAATAAATTCTTAAGAAAGTATGATTTTCCTTTTCTTTATATCACAAGAGGCTTATTAAGTCATTGTTGAGGCTTGAAAGAAATCTTTTTAGCAAAAACAGAATACAGTATAGCAAGAAGATAGAGTGCTTCAGAATGGAAATTTCCAGTTGGGAAACATGGGCTCAGTAAACTATTTGATACATTTGACCATGTGGAAGATTGTTTTGAGAGGCTGTTTGAGAGTGAGAGAATTAGACATAGTTACATACAAAACTAAGGAAAAAAAATTTTGTAAGTGTTAATTTCTGGAGAAATAAAAGTGGTACATGAAGGAAATAATTACAGCTCACCACTTGGTTTAGCAGGGAACAGTTTAAACATGATAATTTAAACAAAAACAAGGTGGGGGGCAGGCAAGGACACTAATAGTTATCTTTTATAAAAAGAATTGAATAGATTATACTTAAAATTGATAAATCAAGAAATACCAGCAGGCATGTAATGTTTAGAAATGTGGAGATAAACTATATGGAAAAACAGAAGGCATTAAAAGTGCTTAGTTTTGGCCTTGAGGCTAGAAAATCAGAAGTGTGAGGGAGTAGATATTAATTTTTTAATATGACTTAAAATTTTTTTTAATGTTTATTTTCAGAGAGAGTGAGAGTGCATGCATGAGTAAGTGGGGGAGGAGTAGAGAGAGGGAGACAGAGAGAATCCCAAGCAGGCTCTGAGCTGTCAGTGCAGACCCCAAAGAGAGGCTCAACATCCCCAACTGTGAGATCATGACCTGAGCCAAGATCAGGAGTTAGACACTCAACTGACTGAGCCACCTGAGAGCCCTTTTAATATGACCTTTTTAAAAGTCACATAATGGACTTTAAAAAAATCAAGTTTTACACAAATAGCTGTTTCTGGATCTTCTTCTTTTTTAAAAAAACGTATTTATTTTTAAGTAATTTCTACACCAAATGTGGGGATCAAACTCATGACCTCGAAACCAAGAGTTGCACACTCTTCCAGCTGAGCCAGCCAGGCACCCTTGTGGGTCTTCCTGAGTAAGTATAAGATCTGAAAATACTGGACTCTAATTCAAGCCTCTTCAGGCCCTGAGGATCATCTGCCCCCTGAGAATGGACTTGTGTTCTCACTTTCCCTTCAGCTTTTCCCAGTCCCTCTGTTAGCTTGTGTGAATTCGAGCTTTCCAGCCTTCCCTTTGATGAATGTTTTAGTGTTACTACCTATTAATAACATTTAATGGAGGAGTGCCTGAGTGGCTCAGTGAGTTAAGCCTCCAACTTTGGCTCAGGTCATGACCTAGGGTTTGTGAGTTGGAGCCCCGAGTCCAGCGTTGGGCTCTGCACTGACAGCTCATAGCCTGGAGCCTGCTTCGGATTCTGTCTCTTTCTCTCTCTCTCTCTCTCTGTGCCTCTCCTACTTGTCCTCTCTCTCTCTCTATCTCTCTTTCTCAAAAAGTAAATAAATAACCATTAAAAATTAAAAAAAAAACAGTTACCAGAAATTCAATAGTTCCATTAGCTTTTACTCTAATTTCTATTTCTTCTTTTAATTCAAGTATAATTTTAAAAATTACATATTGTTAAATCATACATATACTGTGATCCTAATCCTATCGCATTTTTTCTACCCCTAAAGCTTCCCAGAGGTGTCTGGAATTGTGTTCACTAAAGGTAGCATGTGCTAATCTGGGAAGAGGGATAGGGGTGATTTATCGCTTTCTTTCTGTGTGGTTTTCTATATTACTTGACTTTTTCTTTAAGTAAGAAGTCTATTATTTTTATAAAAAGCAAAGTCATAACTTAAAAATAATCTCACCCATTCAACAACTCTTTTTGAAGTTCTATTTGTAGACAAAATGATGTTTTTTTCCTCTTTACCACCCCCATGTACTTTGTTGCTAGGATTAGTTCTTTACCAAGCTAAGCTTTTATGTTTTATCCAACTATATTTGCAAGTATGTAAGTTACTGAGGTCACATATTTAGTTTGTGTGAGTGTATGTATTCATAACTATATTCCCAGTGCCTAGAGCAGCACCAGGCACAGAGTAGGCCCTCAGGAAACATCTTTTGAAAGACTCAATGGAAAAAGAGCTGGGAGAATCTTTCATAAGACGTCATTTGGCAAAAGTGTTTATAAGAAGTATTCAAAGGTTACTAGGTATTCATCATGCCCTTTTGAAGGAACTCAGAATACCTGATAATTATATTTTCTCTAAGGACAGTTTTATAAGTCAGATATCAGGGAGTAGAGATTTTGGTTGCATAACTATCATTTATTGTTCCTCACTTTCAACACTACCGACCAGTGTGAAATGGGTGTGGGACTCATTGCCTTTTGAACAGAGCAGTATGGGGAAACAATGACTCATATTGTAGTGAGAAATGGAAATGACAACCCAGATCAAAAATGTCTAAGCTATTGGTGAATCTAACTGAGAACTACACAGAGTGGCAGGAGAGTCACCATGGGTCTACTGTGTCTTGTATCTGAGCTGCTTGTGATGATTGACAAGAGAAGTTCCCAGAACCATGACTCTGACTTTGGCAGGATCCCTGCTCCCTGCTTAGTTTTTCTTTTCTATTTTTTAAACTGAAGTACAGTTGACATAAAATATTATATTATTTTCAGGTGTAAAACATAGTGATTTGACAATAGTTATTACAGTATTATTGAATATATTCCCTTTGCTGTACTTTTCATCCCTATAACTTATTTATTTTATAACTGGAATTCCCTGCTTCCTTTTATCCCATAGGCTCTTTGGACTCATTCAACTTCCCTTTTCTCTATAAACCCATGCCTAGCTGTGGAGTAAGAAAATCTCACTTCCTTTTTGTACCATGGCATTCTTTTTATTTCTTTGCTCCTACAGCATTTTGGATGCAAGAAAATGTGCTAGTTCAGAGTTTACACTCCAGGTTAAACAGACTTGGTTTTGAACACTTTGGCAGTTTATAGGCTTGGACAAGGCACTCTGTGTCTCTAGAGCATCTGTTTGTTCATCTATAATAATAGTGTAGTCACTACAGTATTATCATGAGTGACTAAGTAAAAACATACACACAAAGCACTTAGCACCATGTCTAGCAAGCAGGAAGTACACAGGGATTAGCCAGTACAACTGACATTGTCATAAGTATTTGTTTATATATTTGTCTCCTTTAGTAATGAACTTCCCCAGGACAGAAATTGTGTCTTAGTCATCTATGGAATTCCATTGGCCTAGAAACATAACTTGAGTGTAGAAGTTGCTCAGTAAATCTTTGAATAATAAATAACTGCATATAGGTATACACACACACACACACATATATGTGTGTGTGTATGTGTGTATATATATATATATAATTATGAATATATATAACAGGTAGATACATGATATACAATGAGATAAAATGGCCTTTTGAAGCTCTAATTTGCTTGTGAACATGGATAGCATTATTAGAATACTTATATATATCACTATTAAAACTCTGATTTAATTATGTTGGATTTTTTTCCCTCACCATAGTTGGAGCTTTTCTAAGTTTAGTTACTCTTGGCTTCAAGAAACTTGGGTCTTTAGGGCAAGACCCAGTCCCCAAGAAAGGAGATTCCACTTCCTTTCAATAGGAATGTCACTCTGTGGGCCAATTTTGGATTACACTGAAGGGAACAAATGGAGTGCTTTGGGACAACTGGTCCTTTGGGGGCAGGAATGTGCTGCTGGTCACTTGTTATTGGAATCTCTCTTCTGTGATGTGCAACCCCTTCCTAGGGTCAGATTGTTTTTTGTAGTAGGGAACTTGTGATAAGACTGACACAAAATGGAAACTCCAGAGGGTAGGGTGGAAGAACCAATTTTGGGGGAATCAAAAGTTAGATGTTGAAAATGTGAGTCTTGGGGTGCCTGGGTGGCGCAGTCGGTTGAGCGTCCGACTTCAGCCAGGTCACAATCTCGCGGTCCGTGGGTTCAAGCCCCGCGTCGGGCTCTGGGCTGATGGCTCAGAGCCTGGAGCCTGTTTCTGATTCTGTGTCTCCCTCTCTCTCTGCTCCTCCCCCGTTCATGCTCTGTCTCTCTCTGTCCCAAAAATAAAAAAAATAAAAAAAAAAAAAACGTTGAAAAAAGAAAATGTGAGTCTTGGTTGATACTATATTCAAGTAGATTTGTCCAGAGGGCAGAGGAGATAATAATGTTATGGAGGTAAAAATATGGCTGATACCACCAAATTCCATGAGAGATCACAGAGGCGGAGGACTGAGAAAAGGTTGTTTGAAGTCATTTATAGCTGTTTGAAGTAATCCCTTTCTAGATATCTGTTCATCTCCAGTGTGCATGTCATGCTTTACAGTTGGCAAAGGACATCACACAGTCTAGTTAAGATAGAACTGCTTTTGATTCCACAAATAAAACTGGGAGTTGAGAATACTTTATCAGGCAGATCTGTAGTAGATCTCTGTCTCTGTATCCAGGACAATATCCACTGAACCTTATTCCAGCTCTTTTCACAACCAGCTCTTGCCACAGAAGTCAACTTCTGGGAATGTAACTGATGACCTTTATGAGATCGTTTTTGTTTGTGTGCAGAAACAATATTCAGCTATTTGAGTGATAAGAACTGGTAGCATTGGAGCAGACCCCATGTCAAAAAGAGAAAGGAAAAGGAAAAAGATGTGTAAAATTATAGTTAGAAGAACAAGATTTTATGAAAATGGTAAACTAGAATGGAGAGAAGGCAGCAGTGGAGAGAGATAGAGGGAAGATGCTGGAGGAAGCAAAAGGGAGTCAAATGCAGGAAGAAAAATGAAGGAACAAAATGGGGAGACTGGGGGCTTAGTGTGGAAAATCAAAACATCTTCCTCTGAGCCTTGAGGGAAGGATAAAATGGCACAAGGAAAGTCATAGTCATTTTGTAAGATCAGGATATTTGAGAGATTGGCACATTATTCATATATAATTACATATCAGTAAGATTACCCTTTATTAAGTTATTACTATGTGCCTTGTATTATGTTCACTTTAGTTCTTGTGACAATCTTTGTGGTAGGAGTTATCACCATTTTACAGTGGAGAAAACTGAGGCTCAGTGTAAGTAACTTGCTCAAGGTCAGTGAACAGCCCAAGCTCACATATCTGTCTGACCTCCCATCGTGCCTTTTTTGCCAGTTACGAAAATCTTTGGAGAGCTGATGAGAGCAGAAAGTTCTTTCCTCTGATTAAAAAAAAAAAGCACAAAGGCACATATGCATCACATTTTATATGCAATTGCAGGAATTTCATGACCCACTGAAACCCATCTATGGACCCGATCCCTGTGGATGTGTTGACACCACATAAGAACAATAAGCCAATTTTCAACAGAATAACCTTTAAATATGTGTTAGCTTTCCAAGTTATCACAATGTGATGCTATTTGAATAACATTTCTGTGGCTCCAAACATTTCTGGATCTCCAGCTTCAGAATGTCCTCAGAACCCATTTACTGGCCACAGAAAAAAAATCAGTCCCAGTTACTTTTGTTTTCCCCAAACAGTATTTGTTGTCTTGCCTTGTTCATTATCTTTGGTTTCAAATGCCTGTTGGCTATTTTCAAAATTGCCAACCATTCTCAAAGGATTCCATTCCATTAAAGAAATCAAAAAAATATGCAGTAGGCTCAGAAAGAAACCCTAAAGGGGCATTTTAGAAGGGGTTCTCTCTGAGGTTAAACCTTAAGATAAGAAACTGTTCTCAAATACAAACATATGATAGCAACACATGCTGTCTGTGGTTATTACTTTAATGCAGTATTCCTAGTTCAGTGTATAAGGTAAGAAATACCTTTAAAAAATATTACTTTGAGAATACACTAAATGTGATTATTGTAAGTTATCTAGTAAAAATTACTCTTTAAAGTTTTTTTTTGATTATTGGAAATAGAACTTTGTCACTTGTGTAGGTACACTTTAGCATCACTTTTGTAAATCTAGTCCTTCAGTGAACCTATGTAGAAATAGTTCACGTCTTAGTCAAGGTCACTTGGTGTGTTTGTATCCATAATCTGATTTAATTTTCAGTGCTTCTGAGAAGTTACTGAGTGACTATACCTAAAATAATGGCTTTTAAAAATAGTCATTTCTTGTGGCAGTTTTTATGATATCCTCTTTTCTTCTAAAACCTGATTTAAATACATCTATTTTAAAAATTAATTTTGTTTTGGGAATATGATGTTACTCCTTGGATCATGAAAATAGTTCTCTAAGTGTCTAAATTAACTTTGGATGTTTAAGTTACCAATTATATTGACTAGAAAATTTATTCTTTCCTTTTTTAATGTTTATTTATTTTTAGAGAGAGAGTGCGTGAGTATATGCATGAATGGGGGAGGGGCAGAGAGCGCGGGAGACAGAGAATCCCAATCCTGTGCTGTCAGCACAGACCCTGATGCAGGGCTCCATCTCACAAACCGTGAGATCATGACCTGAGCCCAAATCAGGAGTTGGACGCTTAATTGACTGAGCCACCCAGGAGTCCCAGAAAAGTTCTTCTTTCTGACCATATACCCCTACAGTGCATAAAAAGCCAGGGACCGTCTATATTGTACATAAATGTCAATATATAGTAGAGTATAATTAAAATGTCCACAATCTCTTTTTATGCTCCGTCCTGCATAAATGATGATTGACTTGGCTGATGTCTATTTATACCAACCTGATGGGTTCCCCTTCTGGAATAGACTTGAGGGCTGCAGAGATGAGTATACTTCTTATATTGTAGCAGACAAATAGTTAAAGCGTTGGTTCTCACTTTTTTTATTGCTCCCCACATATCCATTCACAAGTTCTTATAGGCAACACAACCCCATCAGTAACTAATTATTAGGTTATTGATAATATTGGTTGTGGGTAACATGCATGGTTTGAAGTCCGGGTGCTTGTTCTAATGCTATTACTTTCCTTCTCATGGAGATAGTCATACTAATGCACTGGTACTGTAGTTGACAACCATTGGCGTAAGGGATAGATAGATGATGTCCCTCATAGTTCCTCAGTACATTTAGTGTTGATTCTTGCTACTCATGTTATGATCCAGGAATCAGCAGCATCAGTATGACCAGGAAGTTTGTTGGAACTGCACAATGTCAGGCCCCACCCCAGACGTACCGAATCGGTATTTGCATTTTAACCAGATCACTAGGTGATTGTATACATACCACAGCTGGAGTAGCACTGACATGGATGGTTCTATGTAAAGTCATACATAGAAATTGCAGAACATGCTGAATTGCTGTATGGATAGTGGCAAAAAACCACAAGTAGACTGAATAAACACACTTTCCCTCTCTGGCAAGCGATGGGTATGAATATGTAAAATGGGTAAACTCCTGATATTTGGCTCATTCATTTTAGCCTTTGGAATTGGTTATTTTTCCATTTCCATTGCCTTTCACGTTGTTTGGCCTTTTTGCTGGTTCACGTGGTGAAACTGACTAAGGCTCACCATCCAAATCAACATTTTAATTTGCTTCTTCCAGAAACAAGACTTGGTGGTTTCATTTTTTGTTAAACCACAGTTCTCATATGAAATAATCTGGTTTTGTCCCAAATTAGGAGCGATGATTAAGGATGTGACCAACTAACAAAAAATATATGGTAGAGCCAAGATGCAACTGTAGGTCTGTGTCACAAACAAAATGCTGTTCCTAAGCATTCCATGGGAGACTCTGCAGAACCCTGTAGGTCTGGCTGGAGTTTCAGGTAGCACAGTGTTATCTCTGGAGACATTATTTGGTAGAATGTTGAAGTGGATCCCCCTCTTCTCTTACTCTGCTGGTGGGAGTACATATTGGCATAAGCCTAATAGAAGACAATTTGGTTAAACCTGTATAAAAAGCCTTGAAAAATGCACATTAGATGATCTTGCGATTCCAGTGCTAGAATTTGCTTAAAAATAATCGTATGTATGGATTAGTAAGTGAAGTGGTATGTTAATTCTATGAATTAGTTAATTCTATGGCTTTAGTATCTAAAGGAAGGAAGAGAACCCTTCAGCCTGCTCTGCCATTGGCGCTCCTCCTACTCTCTGTAACCCCACCCCCACTCCCAAGGCTTCCTCAAAGTAATTGAGTGGCTTGTATAAGTCATTTCTTCCTACTTGGGGCTCAGTTTCCTCATTTGGATGGGAAATTTGGTATATAGGCAGTATTTCTCAGAATATTATCTATGAAGACAATTTGAGTGAGAATCATTCATCACAACACCCCATGAATGAAGTGTTATTTTCTTTTTATTGAGGAGGAAACTGAGGCTCTGACTTTCATTTGACCCTTCGTGAGAGGTAGAGGTGGGATTTGAATCCACTTCTACTGATTTCATTCCATTGCTTATTCTATCACTCTAGGTGCTAAGGAAACAAGCAAACAGAGAAGTGCTGACCCTGCCCTTGTGAGCTCATCCTAGGAGGGGGGGATTTTGAGGACTCTTTTCATATACCCCACATTGTTTCTTAAAATGGCTTTTTTGGTGAAAATACTTTTGTAAATCTTTACTACCATGGAAATCAGCCTGGTTTTTGTTTTTTCTTTCCTTTTTTTAATTTTTAGAAAAATAGCTTCTACTCTTCAGATATTTAGTTTTTGACAGCCAATCAAGATGCTACATCTCACTTTTAAGTTACGACCTTTTGGTGCTCAGTCAGTTGAGTGTCCAACTTCAGCTCAGGCCATGATCTCGTGGTTTGTGAGTTCGAGCCCTGCATCAGGCTCTCTGCTGTCAGCTCAGAGCCCGCTTTGGAACCTCTGTCCCCCCCTTGTCTCTGTACCTCCCCTGCTTGTACTTTGTCTCTCTCAAAAATAAATCAACATTAAAGAATAAGGTACAGACCTGTCTCTACTAGGAATGCATATTTCTCTACTTGGAAAGATGGTGCTGCTATGAACTGGAACAAGACAGACTCTCATTAAGTGGGTCATGTCTACATTAACCAGATGTGCAAGCTTTGCCTTTTGTTCCAGAAAAGCCCTGGTTTCATGTCTAGTAGTTATAGGTTTGGTATTGCTTTCAACTGTGCTGTTTATACTTGCATTATACTTCCTGAATGGCTTCTTGACTTTGGGGAAGAAATAAAACTCCTTTGAAGCATTCATTAAAGAGATGTATCTATTGAGCACCTCTTAATGTGCCTGGCACAGGGCAAAGCTATGGGGCTACCCAGTGAACAAAACACCCAAGGACTGGTATCCTCATGGGTTCAAATCATTTTTTCAACAGTCCACTTTAAAACTCTTTCCCCCTAATTTTGTTAAGCTTCAGCGTAAAATCTGGTTGATTAAGAAAAGGATCTGTGATAGTTCTGTGATATAATCAAATTCATTGGAACTGTAATAGTATGCAACATTCTGCACAATTTAAAGCATTACTTGCAAAGAAGAAGACACACAATATATTTACTCCCTATGTTGAAACTGTGAATTGACCTTTTTTTGTAAATAGAGTCAAAGAATCTAGTTGCTTTGAAAATCCTGCCATTCTATTTAATGCTCTTTCATTATATTTGATCTTCAGTTTTATGGGCTGCTTTGGTTAGTGATGGTAATAGCAGAGAATTATTGTAGCCTTCTAGAGGATGAAAGGAAGAATGGAAATGATTAAAAGTAAGTTAGCTTTTTCATGCACAGGAGGTAGGAATAGTGAAGAAGCAGCACCACATTCTTAAAATGATTAAGCAATTTACTAGGGCATTTTGAAGCCTCATTAAAAATTAACAAATTGATCTTAATGCATCGCATCTCATTCTTTTGGCAGGTTGCCTAGTGCCTTAAGGCTTTGGTTAATGGGCCCAGATGATAATCTCTACCAAACGGCAGTAACCTAACATTTGAAAAATCATCTTTCCTTTTTGTTGATTGTAGTGAGGATAGATAGAAAGAGGTGGGCTCTTAGAGTGATTTTCATAAAATTTTAATTTTTTGACTGTACAAAGAAGAAACCTGCCAAGTTTTGCTACGGCATCTGAGATTGTTTGGCTCACACTGAGATTATAAATGCTTTTGCTGAACGCCGGTTATATATACCTACATTTAAGTAAATTAGATCAGAATCAAGGTTCTAGATTGTTATGAACTGCTTAAATTCACCATAATGGCATGGAAGTAGCAAGACAAGTATGGCGGCTTGGGCCTGTTATGGCCCAATAGCAGGCTTAGATCAGTGCTCTGGCTTTGTCCCATTTGTTCCTGCTCAGGGAACCAGCATCCTTTGGGTGTTTGTTGCACTCCAATCAGCAGGTCAAGGAGCCTCTTGTGAACACCCATTCCTTGATCAGTAGTTTCATCTGCAGAGGACACCAAGCTTCTCTTTTTTTGCATGTATCCTTAATTCATATGAAAATTTGTGATATCAAGAGTCATTGAATTAGAAAGGGCCCTAAAAGATTTAGATTCAAATACATGCCTTTTAAGTTTGTTTCTGTACCCCCATTTTGGGCTATGTAGCTTGCCTAAAGCCCTTTAACTAGAGCGTGGAAGAGAGTTACAACACGTCTCATCCCTTTGCTCATCACTCCCCCTCCTCTAAACATTGATCAAATTTTTCTACTTTATTTATTCACTCAACATGTGTTCACACATGCACACACACACACAGTATTTGTATTCAACTCATCCGTATCTCGTATATTAGCAGTACCTTTTCTAGTGACTTACACTTTTGAATATTTTGAAAGCTACCATGATACATGACTGTCTTTTTCCATTCATATTTCATGGGTTAACATAAAATTTAATTGATTGTACTTAATTGAAATAACAAGTATGATTGGAACTTGCAGTTTTGAGAACATAAATAAGTGAGTACACAACAGTAGAGAGGAGAAATGTGCACGGGTAGCAGAGGTGAGTATAGTCGCTGTGCGTGCTCAGCCTCCACGGGCATCAGCACACAGCAGTTAATCTGGCGATATGATTAAGAGGAGAGTCACCAAGAGAGTTGTCATAACTAACATTTACGGAAGGTTTGTTGTGGGCCAAGCGCTGAGTTAATCGCTTCACTTCCAGTCTCTCTTCTCGTCTTTATTGCAGCTATGAGGTTTAGGTATTATTACCCCCATTGACACAAAGGAAAAAAAAAAAAAGATCTCTGCTAAGTAGCTTGTCCAAAGTCACACTGCTAGCAAGTAGCAGAGCAAGAGAAAACCTAGATCTGGCTATCTCTGAAAACTTTCTTTTTAACTGTGGTTCTGTATTATAATAATGGATTTTGACTATTGAACATCTCAAGGAAATCTATGCCTGCAGAAAGAATGAATGCAGATATCACAAAAGAAATCTCCACCTGGGTGAAAAACTGTCATTTCCCCCTGCCTGGTATCAGTTTGTTCCTATTCCTGTTACAGGAATTTGGGAGAGAAGTTTTGTTGAAGGAGCCTGGAAAAACACAGGCAGTGACTTTTGGGTTCTGCATAAATGAGGGCAAATAAACAAAATGTCTCCTCCTGGTCCAAGTTATTTATTAGAAAGTTTACAATTTCAGCAGTGAGTGATGTCAGATTTAATATATCCTCAGGACTTGCAAGAGCTCTGTCAGCTTGCAAATTTCTGAGCTAGGAACATGGAGACTTTATAATAGACATTTGTTTTCTTGGGGTTCCTTGTACTGTTTCTCCTCCCTGTTCACTTTCAGTCTCAGTTTTGGTGAAAGCTTTGATCTTTAATTAGAGAGAATAATTAGGATAATTAGGGAATGTTTGTGGTTTTTATTGGTGATTTAGACAGTGATATGTATATGGCTAAACTGTTAGATGGATGAACCTGATTTCCTATACACATATACATTTTTTTTTTTACCTTCCCTACCTCCAGGAATTAAAGGGTATTTTAGAAATAAGTTTAAAATGGAAAATTGACCTTGGCTTTATGATGTAAGTCTTGGAGTAAGCCAACCATTTGTTTTGGGAGGCTGCTGGAGCTGGGTCTCTTGATCCTCATTCTATTTAATGACGTCAAGATAGTCCTGGTTTTAACAGATTTTTTGAATCTCCTTTACCAATGGGATGTTCCTGCATTAAATTATTTTGGCACTCCATTTCATGGAGCACCTTTATCATCAGCATATTTATTTCACACTTTTTGTACATTTTCATGCAGTAAGGAGTGAGTTCTTTCCTTCTTGCCTCTGAGAGATAACACAGAGCTCCTAGTTTATCCAGAACAGCCTCTTGCTTCCACGGTGCTGTGCTGATAAAGGCTTAACAACAGGTTCTCAGTGGAAAAAAACCAATGCCCTGACTCTGATTGATAGCATTTGGTGATTTCCATGGTGTAAATACTTCCCTCATGGCCTATGTGAAGCTACCATGCTGACATCACTGAATGTGGGGTTGGGAAGAGATGTATACAGTCAGTTCTCAGGAGCTGGTCTGAGCCAACTTCACCCCTCTGTCCTTGAATACAATAGTACAATTGTGTGGGCTCACTTCTGATGATGTCGGTCAGTGTGAAGGCAATGAAAATCTTCCTCTTGTAGTACTTCCTTGCTGAGTTTTCCAGTTATTGCTTTACCGACTCTTTTATTTACTAGTTCAAATGCACTGATTGGCTCACTGGGTTAATCATCCAACATAGGCTCAGGTCATGATATCACAGTTCAGTTCGTGAGTCTGATCCTGGCATCAGGCTCTCTGCTGTGAGCACAGAGCCTGCTTTGGATCCTCTGCCCCCCTCATTCTCTGCCCCCAACCCCCGTTGTGTGTGTGTGTCTCTCTCTTTCAGAAATAAATAAAACATTAATCACAAAACAAATGCACTTATAAGTGAAGGATTTTGTTTTAGAGGTTGTTTGTATATGAATGTATGTGTCTATATACATATCTAAATTTATGATATAATACTTACATTTATTTATGTAAGTTGATATTTTTTTTCTGTTTCAGGCTTTCATTTTTAGTGATGGACTACCATATTTTCTTAGTGTTTCCAAGGGTCTCTGGCCTTTTCTGTCCGATTTGCTCCCTTCAGCCTCCAGAGTAATGAACTCAGTAATAAAATCAATTGAAGCATGAGTCCATTAGTTTCAACTCTCCTTTCCACTCTGTCCTCACCAATTTCCCTAGTGCAAACAATTCCTGTGGTGAGGACATGCTGCAGTATATATGGTTTTTTGCAAGAGGGAAAAACTGTGCTGATTTGATAGCAGCCCACAATTTTATGCAAGGCCTTCCAAACATTTGGACAGGATTCCAGGTGCAAGTAAGGTGATTCAAATAATTATTTAATGACACAACGAAATGGGATTAGCTTTCTGATGAAATGCCTTCTGTTTTTCCTGTCATATTCTGAAGCTCCCTATATTGAATTGTATAACATCAGCAAGATGAAACATAGAAGAACACTACCACCCACTGGTCTTTCCTTCTCAGGACAAAATTTCCAAACTGAAGATAGGTTTGCTCTTCTTGGATAATCTTTTAGTCCTTTTATATGTGGTACGGGAAAATAACCACACCAGTCAGAATCACGTAGACACCTCATACTTTGATAATCCCTTCTGCCTCAAACACATAGGAATGCTAGGTACAATATGGTAAGAGAGCAGAAAACAAAGACATAACTGGCTCAAAAACAAAATAAATATTTTGGGGCCTCCAAATGTTCCAGAAATCCCTGAGAGTAAGCAAAGCTGATGCTGCTGTTTTTGATGACTTTCTCAAATGTCCCCTTCTTAGTAAGGCCTCTTCTGGACACTGAGCTAAAGCAAATTCTCCTTTCTCTAACTCCACAAGCACTATTCTTTTCCCCTGTTCCATTTTCATCCTTGGCTCCTGTCTTCTAACACAGTAGATATTTTACTAATTAATCATCTTGTCAGCTCCAGGAAGGTGGAGATCCTGCCTCTCAAATATTTGTGAATGAGTAAATGAATGCTAACACATGCAATGCATTTGGCAAAGTAGTAGCAGGTAGTAAATGTTCAATCAATATTAATGTTGTTACTGCTACTGTGAACAGACAAGTCTTGGCGCTGACGTGGTCTGACTTTTCCTACCTCATTTCTGTCTGTCTCTCTCTCTCTCCCCCACCCTTCTGCTGCCTTTGCCTGTATATTTACTGCTTTTTTCCCCCTCTACTACTCTTTCTTTTCTTTCCCTTCTGTCCAGTGTTGGATCCAATGCCTTGTGCCTGTGGAGAATAGCTGAGGCCACTGCAGACCTCGGTTTCACAGTGTGAGCTGCATGTATGTGTTGGGTGGCCAATAGGAGAGGGAGTGGTGGGAGAATGAGGAGACTCATGGCATGGATTGAGGAGTAAGACCCTTCTTCTCCCTCTCCCATCTCAACTTCACTGCCATGTCCACAGGGCTCAAAGTGGTGAAAATTGTTGAGGGATTTCATTAGGCAAGAACACTTTCAGCAACAGACACCCTGTGTTGTCGGGTTGTAGCTGCCCAGCAGTTGTGGGGAACCATTGCATTTCAGAGCTGGAGGATACTTGGAACATGCTGTGGTCTGTCTCCACTGCCGCAGCCTTATGGAAATAGACCAGGCTCTGGGGCCGTACAGACTACTCTCTTTAGCCAGCTCTGTGATTTTCTGAAAGTCACTTAAACTTTCTGAGCCTTGATTTCCTCAATTATAAAATAGGAATTATGCTTGCTTGCAAGATTGTTATGAAATTGGGAATTTAACCAGTTAATTTTTTTATTAAGCATCCATTATGTGCCAGACCTGTGTTAGATGATGGAAATATAGTAGTGAGCAAAAGAAATACTCTCTTTGCCCTCATGGAACTTATAATCCCGCTGGGAAAACAGATATTGAATAGTGACAGGTACAGAGTAGAACCTCAGAAAATGGTAGCTATCTGATTACTCATTTAAAAATGAGGGCATTGCAGCACCAAGCATGTTAAGGGACATGCTCCAAATAGCACAGTTACTGTTGGCAGAGTCAGAACTTTATGGTAAGGCCCATAGTGTAAAATAAAGTATAAGTAAAACCTTGGATTGCAAGTAACTTGTTCTGTGAACGTTCCACAAGGCAAGCAAACATTTCTAAAATATTTTCTCAGTGTTTATTTTTGAGAGAGAGAGAAAGAGAGAGAGAGAGAGAGAGAGAGAGAGAATGGGTGCATGTGAATGGGGTAGGGGCAGAGAGGGATAAAGAGAGGGAGACAGAGGATCTGAAGCAGGATTTGTGGTGTAGGCACAGAGCCCAAAGTAGGGCTCAAACTCACAAACCACGAGACCATGACTCGAGCAAAAGTTGGATGCTTCATCGACTGAGCCACCCAGGCATCCAAAGACAAGCAAACATTTCTAATAAATTTTAACTTAATAAATGAGCGATGTCTTGCAATACAAGTTGTACGTGATGCTGAATGTCACATAATCACAACTGAGCCAATGGTTCTTGAAATTCGCTTTGATGTACAAGTGCTTTGGATTACAAACATGTTCCCGGAACAAATTATGCTTGCAAACCAAGGTTTTTCTGTACTTGTTACAGGGGCTGGTTGTGGTACCCAAAACCTTCGTGATGAAACTGCACCTTTTGGTTCCTGTGGAGGTAGCATCTCCTGACCAAGGGAGCAAGGATCCTTCTAGCATTGCCAGGTGTTCCCAGGTCAGACTTGCTTTAGGTCACCTGGAATAATTTAAAAGCCAAAGATCGCTCATTTTATGTGAAATTTTTTTATGCTTTCACAGGTTCTTGGAGAATCTGCCCATGGATCAGTAACATAAATCAAAAGCTTATGTTTAAATGAGCATAGATCTGCATTGACCGCAAAACTGTTATTGAGGAGAATGTCCATTATGTAACTCAATGACTCTCATTAATGGACTCATAGAAGAAATTTGAGAATTTAGAGCCAACAAAATTTGTGCTTCCTATTTTCTTGCAATGAGAACAACATAAATAATCATGTTTGTCTTTTTGCACAGGCTGCCGAAAGTCTTGGAGTCAAAATTAATGTCCAGTCACAAGGAATATATAAACCCTTGAAATTGGCAAATATTTCCTTCTTATTTCCTTGGTTCTGATATGTCTTTCATGTCTATTATTTTATTATCTCTATGTCCTTTAACTTGAGCTAATATACCAAAATAGTACATTTCAAAACTGCTTTCCTTTGTAGGGCAGAGAGTGACACTATGAGGGAAAAAATAGAGCACTGAGGTAGATAATGGAGAAAAACATGAATGAGGATGACTTCTGGGCAATTGTTTTGTCACAAACCCTTTCTACCAAGTATTGATAGACTTTCTGTTTGCTGCTGATGGAGTGAAGTTCAAGGACCTGTGATCTTTGGTTGACCTGGATCTCATCTCAAAATGAATACCTTCCAGTCCTTTCCTTTTGTCTTTGTGTACATTTGCCAGGATATTAGATAGGGCACAGCAGTTAAAAGCTTCTTGGTTCCATATTTCTCATTTATCTAGATTTGCAAGGTCAGTTTAGTCTTGGCTTCCAGTGCATTGCTGTGATTAGGATTTTGTTCTCAGGGACCAAAGCTACATTTACCTCTATTTTCTTTATGTTTATGCCCTAAATTCATGTCAGTTTTCTGCAGCACAGCATACTTTCTGCAGAATTGGCTCTTCTCTGCTGTTCTTGTTGCTATTAAGAAGGAAACAAAATATTTGGACTCAGCTCTCAAATAGGAATATGTTTTTATCAAGTAGAACAATAAAAACAGCATAAAACTACTCAGATTCCCTTACCTCTGCAGCCTGGTGACAAAGTGGGGGCATGGTAAGAGTCACAGGGAAGCCAACTTCTGGCCCAGCCCAATTAGTGATATTGCTGTGACCCAGCGTTCTCCCTAGTTGCAGGGAGTGCTGAGTTCCCCACCATATGCTCACCAAACCCCAAGGATGATCTTCCCCTCTTTTTGCCACAGAGATCCTCTCTGCTGCTTCCTTTTCTGTATTTCTCCAGGGATCCTCTCCTGACTGTAATGCTTGTGAGTCCTCTTGAGGACAATTTTCCTGGTGTTCCGTCCACCTAGCCATAGCACTAGAGCTGTGGTTGTTGCCACTGCTCTGCTCCTGTCCCATGGCCTGCAGGCACCCCTGACCAGTTTTCCACAGAAGAAGTATCTTTGTCCTCAATTGAATACAGACCCTCTAGCATAACTATCCCTTTACTTGACCTGCTTACTGATTCACGGGGCAAGGGTAGTGGCTGTTACACACCCAAATCTGTTCTCCCGCTCTTCCATATAATATGGCTGCCTAGTCAGAGGCTATTTTTTCCCGGTCTACTCTGCAGCTAGGTAAGGCCATGGAACTAAGCTCTCACTAATGGGATGTAAGAATTCAAATATTTAGTTATGTAAAATGAAAGCGTTTGCCTTGTACATTAGTTTTCCTCCTTTCCCCTGGGAAATGTCAGTGATGAGGACAGAACTCTAGTGCAATAATTCTCAAAGTGTGTTCCACAGACACCTGGAGGTTCCTGAGGCCCTTTCAGGGAGTCTGGGAAGTCAAAACTATTTTCATAATATTAGGATGTTATTTGCCTCTTTCATGTTTTACATTTGCATTGATGGTGCCAATGCGATGCTGTGTGAAGGTACTGGTCCCAAGCATGAATCAAGTCACTAATACCCAACTGTCCCAAGAGTCATCACATTCTTCACAGACTTGTACTTGCAACAAAACAAAACAAAACAAAACTTGCCAGTTTCAGTTAAGAATATCCTTGAAGAAGCATTACAAATAATGACTTTAATCATCTCTGTTGAGTACATGTCTTTTTAATATTCTGTGTAATGAAATAGGAAGTGTGCATAAATACTTCAGATACATGTGGAAATATGTTGTCCCAAGGGAAAGCATGTGTGTGATTGTTTGAGTTTCAAGTTGAACTAAACAGCATTTTTACCTGAAAGAATGATTGACAAACTGTGTTTATTCAGACATTTGGCATAAATTTTCTTGAAAATCAGCTTGTCACTTCATGGAAAAAAAACAAACAGTATTACCAATGACAAAGTTTGAGTTTTCAAATGAGAATTTCAATTTTGGAAAATATGTAACTGCCATCATGAATTTAACAGCATCTCAATATTTAAAAACTTTTGTGATGATATCGGTGGTGATACCAGTGAATATGATTTTTTAACATTGTGCAATAAAATCTGTCAATATTTGAAAGTTCTGCATAGCTCAGTGAACCAGTAATTTCTTAAGGACCAATGTATAATGTTACAAAAGCATGCATGGGTAAAAGATTGATTGGGTATGTTAAACAAGAAACTTGCTTGTTTGCTTGATAACTTTTGGCAATTGTATTCGGTTATATGGTCACCACAACACCAGTGGATTTTAATGTAACAGAGTATGAAAAGATTATGGATATGTTTCAGATTTTGTATTGCAACTCTGAAGTAACTACTACTTGAGCTTTGGTGTAGTATCAAAGAACAATAGTCATAATTATCTGAAAAGGCTATTAAAATCCTCCTCCCTTTCTCAGCTATATAGTTGTGTGAGGCTAGATTCTCTTCACATAATTTATTTTTTTAATTTTTAAAAATGTTTTATTTATTTTTGAGAGAGAGTGAAAGTGAGGGAGGGTAGAGAGAGGGGGGACAGAGGATCTGAAGTGGATTCTGCACTGACAACAGAGAGCCCAATTTGGGCTCGAACTCATGAACCATGAGATCGTGACCTGAGCTGAAGTTCGACATTCAACTGACTGAGTCACCCAGGTGCCTACCTCTCTTCACATACTTTAAGTAAAACAACTTGCTGCACTAGATTGAATGCAGAAACAGTAGCAGCTTCTGCTTCTTCTTCTTCCCCCCTCCTCTTCCCCTTCTCTTTCTCCTCCTCCCCCATCTCCCTCTCCATCTCCTCTATCTCCTCCCCTCCCTCTCCTCCTCTTCCCCTCCCACTCCTCCTTCTCCTCCTACCTTCCTTCCTTCCTTCCTCCTCACCCTTCTCCTCTTCCTTCTCCTTCTCCTCATCATCATTGTCCATTGTCGTCATCGTCCTGTTCTTCTCCTCTCCCTCCTCCTCCTCTCCCTCCTCCTCCTCTCCCTCCTCCTCCTCTCCCTCCTCCTCCTCTTCCTCCTCCTCCTCTTCTTGCTCCTCCACTTCCTCTTTCTTTGTCTTTTTTGTCTTCTTCATCTTCTTCTCTTTCTCCTCCTCTTTCTTTTTCTTCTGTTATTATCAAGCCAGTCATTAAAGAGAGTTTCAAAAATTTCAAATGATGCTGCTGTTTTTACTACTTTTTTGGAAGATAGTTATTTTTTAATAAAATAAATTAGTTATGTTAGCATATAATAGTTTTTAGAAAGGAATTAATAAATAAATATTTTAATAACATTTCAGTTGTAATTTTGAATATAGTAATTATTAATATATATTACCCTTATAGACAAATCTCTCTGGGGTCCTCAATGATTTTTCAGTGTAAAAGGATTCTGAAACAAAAACATTTGAAAATCCATGAGCTACATGATGGACTCAACCTGGATCACTGGGTGAGCTCTTGAAACACATCTGTCTCCTTCCAGAGTGGTATAGGAAAGAATACATATTTTGTTTGAGCTGCTTGGTATTGGGGACTCTTTGCTACAGCATCTTGGCTCATATCCTAAAAGATCTATTGGCCCAGATAGTGATCTAATGGACACAATAGGATTTATATTTCCCTTTCATCAGCCAACCAGTATCTCCAAGTTGAGTTTCTGTACTTTGAGTCTTTCCCAGAACTACTTTTCCTTTAACCTTTTAGACGGAATCAGTCTTGGGGCATTTGTTGGTCTGAACATATCAAGCCAATTGTCCTTCTCTTGAAGGGACCTCAGAATTCTGGAATGGTGGAATGTTTAACAAGTAAACTGCCTGTGACCATATTCTGGGAACTCTTACATAAGGTTTTAATCTGGATTCTGTCTTTGTTCTGTTAATGTCAGTGTGTTTGGTCTAGTTGTTATGGTAGTAATATTTTTCTGAGACAACAATGAAGGCATGTGGTTTAACAAGTACAGGGTATCATTCGGGAAAATGGAAGAATACTTGAATTTGAAACTTTCTGGGAAAATTCATGATTTTTGGTCATCATGTTTATAAGAATAGTCCCTAGAATATGGGAGTCACATTTCACTAACTTTTATTTACTAAACCTTGCATAGTGGATAAAATTGATTTACTAAGATGCTCTTTAATGATAGCATTGCTTTCCTATTGTGCATACTCACATGTAAATAGACTGCTACAAATGCTGAAATCTCAAGAGAGGAGATATCTTTTCCTAGTTTCCTTTTTCTATGAATCATGTTAGATTTTTAAAAAATTTTATCATTTCTTTATTCAAAATATCATGAATGATTACCCATTTTTTCCAGGATCAAGTCTACTTTCCATTCTGGGTATTTAAGACTTATTATAATTAGGCCCGATCCTATCCTAAGAGCTACTGGAACTCTTAGCAGGTCAAACCCACATAGGAAGAAAAAAAGGGGAACTTGTAGATTCCTTGGCCTGGTATTATCAACACACTCTTGAAAACCCCCTTTACTCTCTTGTCCCCAGTCATACTCATGAGCAACATAACAAGCCTGGTTAAACTCAACTCTGCTTACCCTGAACCTGATCACAGCTGAGCATTGTTGGAGAAAATCAAGCTAATATGATGACTTTCTCCCTTTAAAATTGTAACCACCTTTCTTGAATGGGCACCCAGCACAGACTGTCAGTCCTGACAACTTCTCACAGCTTAACTTTCTCACTGACTGAGGTGGCATTGTTTCTCTTCTAACTATCTCAGCTGATGACCTTGCTTCACATTTTATTTTAAAAATAATCGGTATACAGAGAAGATTAGCATGGCCCCTGCGCAAGGATGACACGCGAATTCGTGAAGCGTTCCATTAAAAAAAAATAATAATAATCGGTAAAACTGATATGTATCTGCTCACACATATTTTACCTTCCCTCCTTGTAAGATGGGAGAGTTGTCCTCAGTCCTTCTCTAAGGACCACACTTCCCACTCCTGGTCCTATTATTTTTACTTGTATACCATCCCTGTGAAACAGGAGAGAATATGTCTGTGCTCTCCAGGAGACAGTATTTATCACACACACTCACATTCACTGTGCCACAGTTATATTGGCTTTCTTTCTGTCATTTGATATTTCTGTTTCATGTGCCTTATACATGTCCTTTTCTCTGTTGGGGACAATGTTCTTTGGGTTTCGGCCCAGATAGTACCTGTTACCTGCTGAGAGAAGTCCTCCTTGACTGTAGAAACTGAAGTAGGCTTCTGTTTGCTAGGACTGCGGTAATGAAAAGCCACAGACTGCGTAGCTTAAACAACAGAAATTTATTTTCTCAAACTCATGGAAGCTAGAAGTCTGAGATCAAGGTGCTGGCAAGGTTGGTTTCTTCTGAGGCCTCCCTCTTTGGCTTATAGATGGGTGTCTTTTCCCTTTGTGTTCACATGGTCTTCTCTCTGTGTGTCTGTGTCCAGATTTCCTCTTCTTATAAGGACACCAGTCATAGTGGATTAGGGCCTGCCCTGGTGACCTCATTTTTAACCACCTCTTTAAATAGCCTATCTCTAAATACAATCACATTCTGTCATACTAGGGGCTAGGACTTCTATATATAAATTCTTCAGGGACACAATTCAATTCATAAGAGTTTTCCTTGGTAACTCTCTATCCCATTGTGCCATTTTTTTCCCCACAGCATTTATCACGATCCGAATTTGTATTCCTCCATTTGCTTATGTGTCTATCTTCCCACTAGAATATAAACTCTCAGAATGAAGGGCCTTCATACAGTGGTGTCAAATAGCACAAAATAGAAGCTCAGTGAATGTTCATGGAGTAACTGAACAGGCAGAGAGGAGAGAGGAAGAACTATAGATGCTTTGTTTCAACCTGATGAGGTTTTTGTACTAACTTCTGCACTATTGTTTTTATTTCTCCAATTTTAATGTTTCTATTTTCTCTTTATATCCTTTAATGCTTATATCAAGTCATCCCTCTTTCTGGAAATATTTCCAAATTCTATAGAATAAACCTATTTTTCCAACGTCTAAATCTTTTTTTCTTTTTTAAAAAAATAATGTTTATTTTTGAGAGAGAGAGAGAGTGAGTGGGGGAGGGTCAGAGAGAGAGGGGGACACAGAATCCTAAGTAGGCTCCAGGCTCTGAGCTGTCAGCACAGAGCCCAACGTGGGGCTTGAACCCACAAACTGTGAGATCATGACCTGAGCTGAAGTCGGACACTCAACTGACTGAACCACCCAGGTGCCCCGGGTGCCTAAATCTCTGATAGCAGTTATTGCCTTAATTAGTCACTTTGGCACATTATATAACTGAGTATTGCTTTTAATTCTTTAACTAAACAGCATTTTACTTGGTTGTTTCCTCTCTTAGTATGTGTGCTCCATCTCTCCAGTGAGGTAGTGATATGTGTGCTCAAGGAGGTCAATCATCTTTTATTTATCTGCTTCTGGGTATACTTTAGAGTCCTACGTTAATAACGAAGCTGAATTAAACAGGCTTGGATGCAATTTCCGTTCTTTATTAAGGAAAAAAAACAGCTACCTTTGGGCAAGAGAACATGAGTGGAGTCAGAAATTCTGTATGGTGTGCTTTCTGAGGCTTTAAGAAAAATCCTCTGCTTGGCCTACACATTTCTATCTCATTCTCCCTTCTACATTTGCTCACAGATGTCTAATGGCAGATATTTGAGCAAGCGTTATGCTGCAAAATAAAGCAAGGTATTTTTAAAACTGCTTTATTGGGATATGATTGACATATATAAAGCTGTAGATGTTTAATGTATCCAACTTGTTATGTTTGGATATAAGTACTACTCACCTTCTGAAGCCATCCTCATTATCAAGAGCAAGGTGTTCCTAAGGCAAACATGCCCTAAGGCAAGGTAGTGACTTACATTTCTTGACTGATTTTATTCTAGAAAAAAACACTTAATGGAGGGTGGGAAAGAAATGGATGCCTGAGGTGGGGAAAAGGTGCTGAAAAAAAATTTGAAGACCTGATTTACATCTAGGCCAGAGTCAGCCCTGGCCTGGAATAGCAGACTGAAGAGTAGAAGATATTTCTATGAGTTAGAATCAAGTATGGTTAAGTCTCTGCTCTAGGGAAACTGGGCTCAAATCTTAACTCTGTTAACATGAGTTATATGACCTTAGAAAAATGACTTAACTTCTCTGTGTCTGAGAATACCCATATAGTATTCTATATTTATTGTGAAGGTTTATTGTGAAGATCAAAGTATTGTTTAATAAATATTAATTGCCATTGTAGGCAATTCTTAGTTTAAACCATCCTCACTAAAAGTTAGAATAAACCTGGTTTTTTTTAGAAGTAGTATGAGAAATGAGGGATAGGGCTGATTTATACTTAGGTATCGACATTCCTTCCCTGTAGGCTTTGTTGTTAAGGGAAGTGGTCCTTCAACTTTTGGAACAGAGAAGTTATATTTTATTTCCCAGAAAGTTAGAAGTTACCAGTATGTAACTGTAAAGGGAGGTGTGGATAATGAAAAATCTCTGAGCAAGCTGGAGTGGGCGTGGGGGTGATAGTTCTGATGTTGTCTCTTAGAGTGATATTGCCCCAAAGACATACTGGAAAGGACTAGTTTCTTTACCACTGGGAATTCATTCAAACTATAGCAAGGAGGCTAAGCCTAAAAGAAAACAGATCTAAGATTATTCCCATTTCAGAACAAACTAAAGCCCAGTGAACTGACTTGAATGAAAATCCCACAGATGAACTCCAAGCTAAGTGCTCTTTTGATGACCTTATGCTGCTGTTCCCACACATTTCAGATATTAATTGAATGGCAAAAGTGCTAAAAGTCAAAGAATATTCTAGAAATCCATGTTGAACCTCTCAGAGGTAGATTTGACCTCTAATGTAGGGTGGGGGGCAAACTTGTAAATAGTTTAGAAATATAATATTTATATTACATCAGTATTTTCATAGGCCCCACCTACTCTGAGACCAATTTTATGCTCTGGAGACACACATTACTTCCTGTAAGCTACTCAAACCACCTTAAAGTGATGGGCATAATGACTCATGGTCATGTAACATTCCTTTTAGACACATATCAGCATATTTGTTATTACATTACTGCCTGAACACCCACAGAACTTCAGGAGGTAAGATAAGATTAATATTTAAGAATTTAGTCCCACCCATTTCCATTTTATTCAAATATAACTTTTGAAATGACCACTGTTGGGAATTCAATTTTGCTTCACATAGGAGTAAAGTAAAGATGTGTAAACAGGCATGTCTTAGTCTTTGGAGTCAAGCCCTATTTTGGAACTGTTTTCTTTGGAAACCACACCTAAGTCATAGCAAGGAAATCATTTGACATGAAGCACATGACCCAGCTTGCAGGTGTGGAACTGGAAGGAGCTGGCATTACACAGTACAACATATAAGGGGAACCAGGAGGTACCCTATAAAATGCCCATTAGCTATTTAAGGTGGAAAAGTGGCTTGCTTGTAGCTGAAGTTGGTAATTTAGATCAATAAAATTGTCAGATTCACATATCTTGGCCATAAATCTCATGCCATAAATCATGGACATTGACCAGCCTCTTCTGCCTGATTTCCTTGACTAGACTGTAAATAGTATCAAGTACTTATAATATCTACCATGTATATTGGATTAAGTGGTACCTATTATATGTCAACCACAGCACCTAAAAGTGCTAGTACACAGTGAGAGACCATTACATACTCATTCATCAGTTTCATAGAGTTTTATGAAGTGCTGAAAACATTTTAGTAGCCCCCAAAATATTAATTTTTGTAGTTTGTAGAATAACAGAGACACCAATTTATTTACTCATTTATTTAACAGATATTAGAGGTAGCAAGCACTACTTTTAATCCTTTCTTAACTGAGTGATCTTTGGTAGTTACTCAGTCTTTCTGCCTCAGTTTTATCATGTGAAAAATTGAGAAAATAATAATACTTCCTTAGTTATTGTGATTATTAAGTGAGTGAATACATAAGGCATGCTTAGTACATTGCCTCAAACATTATAAATACTAATTTTTATTATTTTAGTGTAGGAGACACAGTGATTATATTGCTGCATACCAAATTACCCTAAAATTTAGTGACTTAAAACAACACATGTTTATTATCTCATAGTTTCTGTGGGTCAGGAATCTGAGCAAGTCTTAGATGGGTATTCTATTTCATAGGTTTCTATCAAGGTATTCCCTGGGCTGTAGTCATCTGAAGGCTCAACTGTGGAAAGATTTGCTTCCAAGCTCACACAAAGAATTCTTGGCAGGATTTTGTTCCTCAACAGTTGTTGACCAGTGGCTGTCCTCAGTTCCTTGCCATTTGGGTCTTACCAACATGGCAACTTGCTTCATCAATGTGTGTAACTTGAGAAGCCAATATATTAGAATTGGCAAAGAAGACACAAGTCATAGTCTTTTACAACCTAATTATTCCATCTCTTTTGCCATATTTATTGATTAGAAATGAGTTACTATGCCCAGCTCACACTCAAGGGGAAGCTATTAGGCAAAAGTGTGACTACTGGGGGTTAGTCATCATTGGAGGCCATATTAGAAGCTGCTTACCATTATGGTGAATAATACAAATTTGAGGATTACATGTTTATTGGGGAAGACAAGCACTAAAAATAATTCTAGAATAAAATAACAATTAAAAATTGTTGAATAAAATAGCTATTAAATAAATTGAAAACTATGAATTAGAAATACAATGTTTGATGACAAGTTATAATATTGGTACCTGATTTGAGTTGGCATACTTCAAATGAAGGCATCTCTGAGGAAATAATTTTTAGTTTTATATTTCAAGGATAAGTGGAGTAGGCCAGAGATGGACCAGGGAGGTAGATAAGCCCTCTAAGAAGAGTGAACAGATGAAATGTAGGCCCTGAGGCAGGTGAGTACCTACAGGTGTCTTCTCTATGTGGCTTGGGGTTCTCATAGCATGGTGGCTCGCATCTGAGATAGTGTTCTGAGAGAGAGCTCAAGATTAAAAAGCAGAAGCAGAAGCAGAAGCTGCACAGTCAACGTGTCAGGCATCCCTTCCACTGTATTATATTAATCAAAGCAGTTAAAGGCCAAGATCAGAGTCAAAAGAAGGGGTACTAAACTCTACCTTCCTACTGGAGGTAGACTGGAGGAGCAGCATACTTGCATAAGATCTGGCAGAATTGTTTGGGGGCTATCCTTGGAAAATAACAACCATGATTAATGATGATAGCAAGAGTAATTTAGATTGGAGTTCAAAATTGGGTAAGTAAGAAAGGAAAGTATGTAGATACCTCTTTAAGAAACTTGGATATGACAGGGAGATGAGACTTGCATGGGCAACTACAAGAAGATGGGGTGAAGAGAGGACTTTAAAGTGATCTTTGCATGTTTCAGGGACGGATCCTATAGAGAAAACCTGGAAGATCATGACAGAGATGGGCTGGTGGATGAAACAGATTTCTGAAAGATGAGAGGGGAAGGAATCAGAACACAATTTGGGAAATTGGGCTTTGGCCGGAGAACTTTGTCCATTGTAACAAAAAGAAAAGAGGAGAAAATCTCATTGGATACAACTAGCTGTCAAAGGCTGACTTTTCCATTAGTGTTGGAGATCCCATGTACTGGAGACTCAGCAACATATATAGAACTCAGAAAAGAAGTGTGTGGGCACAGTGGGATAACTGTGGATACTGCAACAGGGTAAGGAAGCAAGGTTGAGGGGAATAATCACAGATGCAACTGAACCCTATTCAAGGAAGGATGTTTGGTTTAATTCGTGTGTTGCTACCTCCACATGTTGTATTGCACCATGTATTCTCATTTTACTGAATAGGAAACAGCACAAGGAATGTTTAATTCAGTTGTATGATCTCTGGTCTATTTGGCTTCCTTTTTAAGTTAAACCAAGCTGGACAAGACAGGAAAAATCCCTTTAAGAAGCAGAGGGACCCCTGTGCTGTTTCTTCATTATTTGTGCCTTTTTCACTGTGGAATATCTTACTGGCTTCCAGATCAACACTGTCCTCAGCTTCGATTGAAGGCTTATACAAGAAATGCATGAAAAAATGTACACCATTTACTGACCATTATCATGTCCATTATTTCTTCCCTAAAGCCTGAAAGATTTACTTGTTCTGAATTTTGATGTTGGAAGTTTTTCACTTTTAAAGAAATAGCTTATTTAATTTGTTGGATAATTAAAACGCTAAAGCAAACACTTTTTTTTTGCACTGGATATCAGGATCTCAGAACTAAATTCAGTACTACACCACAGTATGTATAGATGGTCATGGGATAGAGTTTAAAAGCATAAATTCTGAAATTATATTTCTCTAAGCCCTAGTTTTCTCATCCCTAAAATTAGGTAGTGGGGTGTGTAGGAGGCTCAGTCATTTGGGCATCCAACTCTTGATTTCAGCTCAGGTCATGATCGCAGTGTTGTGGGACTGAGCCTCTCTCTCCCTCCCTCTGCCCCTCTCCCTCACTCATGCACACGCTCTCTCAATAATAAAATAAAATAAAATAAAATAAAATAAAATAAAATAAAATAAGGTAGATTTTGAGCCTAACTTGTAGGATTTTTTGAGGATTAAATGAATCAATACCTGTGAAATACTGAGACTGCTGCTTGGCAAATTATTGTTAGCTCTTTTGGTGTTATTTGTATTCTTCAGTTTATGGTGGCTGATTTGCAAATATAGAACTTACCAGTTTTCTGGGCTCACATTTCTAGAGTAAGCCAACATTTGTCTGACACTGCCATATTTTCTTTACATTTCTTTTTTCTTTTAAAATTTTTTTTAACGTTTATTTATTTTTGAGACAGAGAGCAACAGAGCATGAACAGAGAAGGGTCAGAGAGAGAGGGAGACACAGAATCTGAAACAGGCTCCAGGCTCTGAGCTGTCAGCACAGAGACCGATGCGGGGCTCAAACTCATGGATGGTGAGATCATGACCTGAGCCGAAGTCGGACACTTAACCAACTGAGCCACCCAGGCGTCCCTACATTTCTTTCTTCTGATACATTTTCCATTTTTGTCTTTAGGTCTCCATATCCACTTCTGTAGAAGCTAGAGTAGATGGTTTCCAAGGAATCATCTAGTTTTTCAATCATGCAGTTTATGATTCTTCTCAATGGAGATAGTGATAAAGGAGAATAATCTATATTCAAGGCAGCATACAATCAATATGAATGGTTCCAACTTAACATAGATGGACTCTTTATTTATTTTTGAAGTGGAAAGTGGATATTAATACTTGTGATATTCTTTTTCCTACCAGTGTTCTCCCTACTTGGTATGAATGGATGGGCTGAGCAAACATATCATGTCATAAAAGGCAGGGTAAGAAAGCTTCTAAATTCTTGGCATTTAGGGATATAGAGTCTACAAATATAAAAAAAAGATTATTATTTACCACTTGCATGAGAAAAAAATTCAATGGGATATATATCATTTGAGGAACCCAGTAATATCATTGTTACTTAAAACATTGCATTGTGGGATAATCATTTGCATGTTCAAACAATGCTGATGACCATTTTTTCTAGAATGTCTTGGAGAGAATTGATACATTAAGTAGAGGTTTGGAAGAGAGAAACTCAAATGTCCTTCCAACTTCTAGTATTCATGCTTTTATGATCTTCAGAACGCTGCATTTGGAATTTCTCTACTTACAGTGTGATGGCCTCATTTGAGATTAGGTGGATCATTTTGACTTTACCATGGGGATAGGTGTCATGGCTAGCCTGAAATATGGGCAATCAGACATTTACCTCTGGATTCTAAATTAATCCTTCTGAGGCCAACTCTAGCTGTTGCTTTAAAATTTGGCTCTAACTATGTATTCTTTCAAATCATAGTATGATTTTTTTTCATCTATATGTAACTAGGTTAGGTGTACTTTTGCATGAAATCAGAGGCTTTTTTTTCCCATCTTGTATCTAGTTTGGCACAAAAGAGAGATATACCAAAGGGATTTTTTAAAAAATCTCGAGTATCAGGAATTGACTGGCTGCCAAGGCTTTGAATCAGACTGGGGTCCCCTTACCAGATTTGAGGCTTTGTTTGTACTTTTATGATTATGTGGGTGTATGTTCAAAGTCAAAGGATGAGTGAGTGCGGGAAGGAAGTTATCTAGAGCCTAAGGCATGGGTGTTAGGGCCAGCTCTTTATATCCTGAATCTGCCAGAATGAAACTCACTCTTTGGGAAGGGTCACAATATTGCAAAGTTGCCAACACTCCACTAATCAATGTGTTGTGTTACAAGACATTCTGATCCTGTATTTGAAATAGTCAGACACATCCTGATCTCATTGCACAGAAAGAAGATACCAGGCATAGGTGTGCCCAATATCCTGGTAGATACAACATGAATACTAGAATGGTAATCGTTGCCAAGGATTGCTTTGGTGTTCAGCATTGATAACCAAAATGTGTCAGGGGCTTTCTTTTTTAGTCTTTGACAGTGTCAAACTTTTTTTTTAAGTTTATTTATTTATTGTGAGAGAGAGAGAGAGAGAGAGAGAGAGAGAGAGAGGGAGAGAGAGAGGGAGAGAGGGAGCGAGCGAGCAAGAGTCGGGGAGGAGCAGAGAAAGCAAGAGAATACCAAGCAGGTTCCATGCTGTCAGCAAAGAAGCTAATATATGGTTCAATCTCATGAACCAGGCAGAACATCATGACCTGAGTTGAAACCAAGAGTCAGATACCTAACCAACTGAGCTACCTAGGCGCCCCAATGATGTCAAACTTACTAGGAAAGATGGGCAAAAATGTATGAATATGGGGCTGCTTCTAATATTCTTTTACTAGGCTATCAGTGTTTTTTCCCCCATAATTACAAATAATCTTGTATTGTCCCCTAGTTGTTTAAATTGTACACTGGAAGAATTTCAATGGCAGGGACTAGGCTTCCTTAATTCCTTTGGTATCTTAGTACTCTCTTCAACACTAGGTCCAAAATAAAGTAACTAACCTCTTGAGAGTCATTCTTTGATTGACTAAGAAATAGGATTTTGTTCCACTTGTTAAAAAATGGTTAAGGGCAACAATTTAGGTGACATGAATAAACTATCGAACACATCATGAAGTGAACAGTCTCCATCAGGAGAACTACAAAACAGGATGGAAGGCAAGAAGATTTTGTAGAATAAAGAATAAGGGACAAAGAAGAGAAAAATAGAAAACACCTGATTGTTTGAGCTCATACAAGTCAACCTTGTTTGGGTTGAGAAGGAACAAAATAGTAAGTATCTCTAGAGCCCATAGTTGGCTTGGCATTTGGGGATTGGTTGACTAGATATTCTGCATTTCTTTTTCTGGCCAAGCAGAACATTTACAGGGACACAAAAGTTATCTAAGTTTTGGCTGGCTGATATGGCCTTCCAGGCAGGAGTGGCTCATTTTGGGCCCCAAAAGTGATATTAACATAATTGATGTATTAAAAATTGGACTTTGACATTCTATTTCTACAGATTATTCTAGGTGCTGTAACAAGTGAAAGGTGTGGACTTGGACTGCACACTTTTCTCCCAGTGCAGGGTTACTGTGTCAAAATGAGGAAGAGGAGGAGAGAATGCAAGAGGCAGAGAAGAGGCCCACGATTGGAGAGGGAACTTGCTTCCCAGGGTCTGGCATGTTGCCTACCTGATGTAGGGTGGCCTCTTGGTAGAGGTTTGATGAGTGAATGAATGTATGAAGCCTAAATTAATCTGGGCAGACAAGCTGGGTAAGCTCCAAATCTTTCCTCTCTTTTTCTGGGAAAGCTGAATTAAAGCCAGCTGTTCTTTAGATTGCCAAGACGCTTTTGAGCATGTTCCTTTCTATTTCTTCCATTTCGATTTATTTTCCCCTTGGGTGCTGAAGGAATAAATGCTTCACCAATTATTTATTCTTTATAAGGATTGGCCCTTTGTACTTGACATTTTCTTAATTGTTCACATTCTGCATATTTCCTTGTTTTTCCTAATGCTGTTCCATTCCCAGTAAATCTTACGGTGAAACTCTAATGATGAAAAGGCAAAGGGATTTCCTATTTGAGCCTTCTCATTTGTCCTTTCCACATGTCTCTGCTACACGTTTTCCCTAATACCAATTTCTTATCTAAGCTGACCACACCACCGACTATTTAAATGTGACTTTGAAGTTTCAAATGATTTGAGGTCTTGAATCTCCTGCAGAATAAAACTTGTCAAAAACATAGATGTGTAATTCCTCTCTTTCTCAGAAATTCTATGAGGGTTTTAGAATGTGTGCCTATAAGTCAGATTCACTGATCTAATATGCCACCTAACCAGCTGGGTGAGAACACATCTGTGAGTGAATTTATATAACACAGGCTGCAAGAAGGTGAGCAGCCTTCTGGCACCACTAGGTCCTATAGGACGTGATTATAGGAATGAATCCGGAGGAACTCTGTGAAAGGCAGCAGCCCCTGGCAATACAACCTTCAGTCTGCATAACTTAAAAATGAAATCCTTTAGCATTAGAATAAATTTTTAATAAGAAAAAAAACCCTACTAGTTTATACTCCACACTGCTATTTTACTATAATAGCACCAATTCTTGGTGTGCCTGGGTGGCTCAATCAGTTAAGATTCCAATTCTTGATGTTGGCTCAGGTCTTGATCTTATGGTTCATGAGTTGAGTCCCACATTGGGTTCTGGACTGACAGTGTGGAGCCTGCTTGAAATTCTCTATATCTCTCCCTCTGTCTCTTCCCCTCCACCATTTACTCTGTCTGTGTCTCTCTCAAATTAACTAAAAAAATAATAATATCCTCCAATTCTTGTTCATGTACTACTATTTTAAAAATATTAATGATTGGAAGATATATTCAATTTTATATTCTGCCTTTTTTTAATGTTTATTTATTTTTGATAGAGAGAGACAGAGTATGAGCAGGAGAGGGGCAGAAAGAGAGGGAGACACAGAACTTGAAGGAGGCTCCAGGCTCCGAGCTGTTAGTGCAGAACCCGAGGTGGGGCTCAAACTCATGAACTGTGAGATCATGACCTGAGCCAAAGTCAGACAGTTAGATGACTGAGCCACCCAGGTGCCCCTCTACTCTCTTCTTGACCCTTATACCATTAAATTTTCTTTGTTTTGTCATAGTTTAACTTGCTTCTGCCCTCATTAATCATATCTTCACCTTGATTTTTTTTAAGTTTATTTATTTATTTTGAAAGAGAGAGTAAGTCCAAGTTGGAGAGGAGCAGAGAGAGAGGGAGAGAGAGAGAGAATCCCAAGCAGGCTCTACACTGTCAGCACAAGTCTGATGCGGGGCTCAAACTCATGAACAGTGAGATCATGACCTGAGCTGAAGTCAGACGCTTAACCAACTGAGCCACCCAGGTGCCCCCTTTACCTTCTTAAATATACTAGCTAGTATCATAATTACTACTGCCTAACTTCTGAATTACTTTGCAATACACTAGACAAAAACAACCACAGCCTAGCCATAGTCAAACTTACTCTATCCATCCTGCTCTTTCTTCTTCTCCTTACTTTTCTCCCCATCCTCGCTTTTTCTGTCTCTCTCCTTTCTGGAGCACACAATTGGAGTTAATAAGCCATACTCCTAAATTCGTAAGAAAATATCGTAATTCATCTAAGCATGGCCCTTATTTTATGACCTTTCCTTACCTCATCCCCACACTTGGGTCCCATCGACAAAATATCCTCATGTTCAGGTGGTAATTTTGGGAATTCTTTGACTAATATGATACTTTTATGTTCCTCAACCAGGTCTTTCCTCCTTTTTTTGGAAAGAGAAAGTTTTCTTATATTTTCTGCATCCATTTGATTGTGCTGATTTCAGTGATAAATACAGTAAAAGAGTGGTTTTGAAATTTTAGTGTGCTTATTATCACCTGAATTGCTTATTAAAACAGATTTTAACAGGTCTTGAGTGGGGCCCAACAATCAGCATTTCTAAGTGATATCGGTAGTGATCACCTACTCTTTGAGAACTGACTGCTTCATTAAAGAATTTCTAACTTTTTGTCAAAGCACAATTGGCAATTTTGAGAAAACACAATTCTCTTGAAAGAGAATTGTAGATAGGAGAAGTGATTTGCCTAAGGCAAAAAGAGGGTAAAGATTTACTCAGTACATATATTGTTCTAAGTCTGGAAGTCACCTCTGCTATCAAAAACCATGCAGCCATGTTCTATCAATCCAGGGAAGAGGTATGTGCTTTCATTGTTTATTAGCAATGAGGTCAGTCTGCTCCTTTCATTTGAGTTGTAAGTAAAACCCCATCATAATGCTATCAGAGATTCCAAAAAAAAATTATGTGTATAACATGAAGAATTTTACTATTTCTGTGCAAATGAAAGAGCTGTGGAGAGCCAAATGGTAGGATAAGAGTGTACAACCAATGGCCTCATATCTAGATGTGTGTTAATTGTAGGCCAATTAACTATGGGCTCCACTGTAGCATTTAGTTATTTCTAATCCTTGGTCTCTTCAGATTGGGGTAATCAAAAAATAAAACTTTTTAGATGAGGAATGCAAAAATCAGGTGATTTGGGCTAGCTGTAAAAAACAGAGGGAGGGGCAATATCAGGGCTTCAGTATAACAGCGAAGAGATGGAGTTTGGGGAAAGTTAAAGAGATCTTCACTTACCTGTCTTCTTCCTTTTCTAGTTCTTTCTTGCAATGGACATTTATTGCAGAGATGAAAAAGTGCACACGAGATTAGCCCAGGGCCAGGTGCATAGATGTTTAATAAGTATTTGCTGCATAAGTGAAAAAATGGACAAAAAGAGATAGATGTGAAGCTCTGTGGGAATGGAGAGTAGGGTGGTGATATGGCTACTCAGTGTCTTTGTCATTGGCCAAGGGGACCTTAGGCAGTGACATCCTGCCTCAGACATCACTGCAGGGATGTTATCCCACAACCCAGACATGTGTAGTGATTAGATCTAAGTGTATACTGCATATCTTTCTGAGAGCATGATGTGGTAAGCTGTTAACAATCATTTACATCTCGGGAATTCTTGTTTCCCACCAAATGTGATAGGATCAGAGCATCTTATGGAGAAAGGGAGGTTTGGGTGATTTGGAGGGAGAGAGGGTGGATTTGGGACCTGAGGCACTTCCTGGGAAGGCTGCTATCTGCAGGCCTCCAGTGTCCAGGCTCCTAGAGGAAACATGGGGTGCTCGGAGAGGGTGCCCTGGATGGGGTGGGGGCAGTAGAATGTGTCTGCCTCTCAGGGATCAGCCCCACTCTTAGGATTCTTCATGCAGGAGTCCTCAAATCACCTAGAGGGCTTTTGTTAAAACACAGAACACATGCTTCCATCCCCATGGGATTCTGATTCAGTACATGTGGGTGGAATCCTGAATTTGCTTTTCTCCTATGTTCCCAGGTGATGTCGATGCTCCTGGTCTGGGGACCACAATTCGAAACCAATCGCTTTAGTCATTTCTGAACGAAATGCAAACTTTGCAGTAAATATTTTATCTTTAGAAATGAGGGTAAAAAGATGAGAGTGGCTGCAATATTTTATTTTAAAGAATGGTTTTAATTGACTCAGATTTTCTAGAAATGTATTAAAGACTTCCCGTTCTTTCCAGGAAGGCATATAACTAAACTTTTAAAATTAAGATTTGGTCCAAATAACAAACTAAAAACTGAAGTTATTTTAATTAAGAAAGAGGATTAACTCTTGTTATATATTTGGGGGGAAAATCTTGTGGCTGTGTATTTGGGAGCTTCATTTTCTTTCAGGTTTAGTACATAATACTTTTCTCACTCCATCGAATTTCATTAGAAAAGGAAATCCAGTCTCCTTAATTATAGCTAAAAATGAAGGCTAAAGCATAATGTGGGCAGTCTGTGTGTGTGTGTGTGTATGTGTGTGTGTGTGCATGTGCATGTGTGTGTGCACGCACTGAGGCAAACGGGCCTGTTGTAATATTTCAATAGCACAGATGTTTTAGATAAGTGTGAGTCAAGGTAAATATTTAAAATTTCCATCTTAGCTTGGGAAATCCAGCATACAATAACCAGAAGTTTTCTGTAATAGTAAGCATCTTATCTTTGACAACCCTTTTATGTTTTAACAACAGTTGCTTTAATGTACATTGACTCTGATTTCAAGCTAAGTAGAATCAGTCTCATATTTATTTTCCTTTTGATAAACGGCTATGAAGAGAGGATTCATTACATGAGTTTCATGACAATGACAGTAACAGTAGTCATAATTCATTAACTCTGTAACTGTTCACGATATAGTGTCATATAAAACTTGTTTTTTTTCTGAGTACTATAAATAAACCAAATGCTTCTATCAGCTCACTAATGTTACAAAGTCACTTTGAAGTACTCACAGAATATTATCATTTCTATGTTACATATTGGATCCGGGGACCCTGGGCAATAAAACTGGCTCCCTATATTAATATAGGCTGGGTTAATATAAAAGCAATAATTAAATCCAAGAAGAGGCAATCCAATAATTTTAGCCACTTTCACGACCAAAACATGTTGACTGCATGGGTGATCCATAGGCAGAACTCAGTAGGAAACAGGCAAAGAAGCCAAATCATTTGAACAATATTGTGAACAAAAAGATCAGTTCAATCCAAATTAATTGAACATTATTGTGGAGAAAAATCAATTTAGGGTACTATTAAGTCATCCTAAGTCTCTATCTAGTGTACTCTTCACTACACAAATATTTAGATACATTAAGGGCTACAGATTTTTTTAGGATCACATTTACTTTTATAAAAGGGAATTGTGAAATTACTTAATAGGAGAAATTTCCCTGATAATACATATTTAAATACAGAATACGGTCACTGAATGAGCTGCTTCTATTGTGGAAGAAATGTAAGAGAGTTAAATAATTTACTATAGATTTAAAACGTAAAATAACACCCATCACAATGATAAGAATAAGCAAAATTCCAGATTTTTAATTTTGTATCTGTTTTATGTGTTTTATATTTTTTCAGAAATAAGACAAAATCTAAGATAGAAAACCAACTTAATGCTAACTTACTGGACACAGACTAGGAATTTTTGAGAAGGTTAGAGAAGAGGAAAGGTAGGTTGACTGTTGTGGGGGGAAGGGAGATATCAACCTGGCTTTAGAGGAAGGGTATTTTTGGGATCGGTGATGAGGAAGGAAGAACATTTCTACAACTATGCCCCAGACTAGGCACGTACCGAAAAGCCTCCACTGTCTATCTGGCCTCTGTAAGATTGTAAGATTGGTGAGGTCATTATTATTATTTTCATTGTTGCTGTCATTGTTATTATTTTTTGTTGTTGTTGTTGTTACTGTCCTTGTTGGTATTTGCCTAGCACGCTCTCCTGCTGTCTTTAGCTACCAGAGCGTGTAAGCCAGCTTGGTCACTTCTACTACCTCATCCACCAGTGTGAGTGGAACGTGTGATACGAGGAAGGCAATGAGCATCCTGCCCTGTGGTCCATGGGCGTGTGGAGCTAGGGCTGCTACCAGCCACACCTTCTACCAGTGGAAAAGGTCCACTTCCAGAAAGGGAGAGTGAAGTCAGCATAGGAGGAAAAGTAGTGATGCGCAGGGAGGAGAGATGAATGGAGGGAGAATCCAGGAGGCAGAGTCCTTGGTGTGTTGTTTTGTTTCGGTCTGGAGCTCACCCCGGAAAACATCAACAACTTCCTTTTTTGCTTAAGTTTTGTGTTTGAGTTGGGTCTTTGTCACTGAAATGAAAACAGGTCCTAACCCCGGTGTCCTTCCTAACTCCTACCTCTCACCTGTCATTTCAGCTGGCAAACTGGTACTGACAAATACTTTTTAAATGCTACTTTCTGAATATCACTTCTTTTCACAAAAATTTCTATGGCACTCTCCCCTCCTGTAATGAGTCTATATTTCTTTGGCTTAACTTTAAAGTAAAAAAGGATATTACTGGGAACTTCCAGACTTTCAAAACACTGAGTGATCTAGGGCATAACCTAGGAATAGCTAAATATTGAATGCCCTAATCTGTTTTCAAGGTTGTAATGAGTTTGTCTCTGAGAATGACAGAATTCTTAATGTTGTCTAGTACGAGGTGATTACCATTATTGATAACATCTGAGCTGAATCTAAGTTTAAATCTTGGACTCCTATGAACTCAGCCTGCAGGAATTCCCTTGGGGAGGATGGGGGCTTTTAGAAAAACTGAAAGTTTTTCTATTTCAAGCTGCTGCAGGCCAGAAAATGGACTAATCTGATAAATGGCAGAGTTTACTGTTTTTACAAGTACATTTCCCAGGTGACTCAGGTAACTGTTTTGGAGAGCTTTGTTGTTCCCTGACTTCTTTAGAGTAATAATGGAGTACTAGAATACAGTTTCCAAGCCTTTAGCTAGTTTTCAGGGACTTAGTTGGTTAGCATCATGGACATGACTTCTTTAAAGAACAGGGATAGACCAGTCCAGCATGTGTTGGACTCTCATGCTTTATTGCTGAAGAATCTGGGAGTTGGCGGAGTGCTTTTTGCTGAGCAGATTTTCCTTTTTCTCCCCCCTTGAACAAATGAGTTTTATCTGAATATATTCAAATTCAAGTGTTTTTCACTAATTTGCAATTAACTCATATCAAGATGTTATTTTATAAGAGCAATTTCATATCCCTCAAACCCTCTTAAGTATTTTTTTATATGCTCAAAGGTCCTTTCTGACCTTAGAAGACATTAGGCACAGTATCAAAAGCAGAGATGCAAAGGTGAAGATGTGGATTTGGCCCCAAGAGGAGAGTGGGAGATCACATAAAGTATTGAGCCAAGAGCCAGTGAAGTTTACCTGAAGAAGTAGTTAAGGAGAAATTAAAGCCTGGGCTCCAATTCAGCTAGCTGTGAGAGGATGAGCTTTCCTTGCCTTGATTTTCCCTTCTGTGTAATGGGAATAGCAGGGAGTTGTTCTGAGTATAAAAGGATATAAAATTATAAAAAGCTTTTGAAAGATGGGGCACAGTTCACTGACAGTAAACACTATGATTTTTGTAGTCCATCAAACCTTTCTCCTTCAATGGGGCTGACAGCCTTCCCCGACATGGAGATGAGGACTGTTATAAATTAACATAGGTCACGTTTCTCACTTCCCAGAGCCTTCATCTATGTTGCCATTAATCCAAGTTTTATGGTTCAGTTTGAAAAGCACAAGATTTTGAGTTCAAATTGCTTATGTCTGAGACCTGGAATGGAGGCAGGCAAGTCAGTTATCCTGTTCTTTTGATGCTCGTATCCCTCTTTGGAGGAACATGGGGGCAGAGAGGGGGTGATAGGAGCATGTGGGGAGTTGGCTTAGGAGGCATTGTTCGTTATTTGTCTGAACCAGAAAAGTGGGAATATTTGTCTTTTCAGTGTCATATATTCAATAGAATATATTTAATGCAATCTAACAAATGCATTGATGATGTAATTTTTACTGGATATTGTTAAGATAGTAATCATTCACCCTACTTTAGTTTTATCCTTATTACTCTGTTGAAAAGAGAGCATCTTTTTTCTTATTAAACTAGGAAGAGTCTCATGATGTGTTTTCACCCAGGACAATTTTCAGAGTGGAGGGAGAAGGTGTGTACAGCTAAGGGGAGGCTTTGCCTGGGTTATGTCTCACTCTTTTTCACGTGGGCACCTATATGAACCTCTGATTTTCCTGTCCCTCCTTTCCTGGTTCCCGGTAAGCATACAGGCTGCTGCCAGACTTTTCCTTCCAAATTACAACTTTGATTATGTAATTCTACAGAGCATAAATTTTGACGATTCCACACTGACTATTGAATTAAAGAGAAATGAATCAAACTGACATTCTGAATTCTTTAAAATAGGATTTAAACTTTTGTAGACATTTGATAAGATGCTTCAGTTTTTTTTTTGTTTTTTTTTTTTTTTTGTTTTTTTTTTTTGCTCTGTCAAATTAGATTATTTGCCCTTCCCCATATAGGGTCTGCTTCCTTTCTTTGGAAAGAGATTTTACTCGAGTTCTTCCTACTGAATTCCTGTATATTATGTAAGTCTTATCTCAAAAAATGACTGCCTCCATGAAGTCTGCTATGGTCTCCTGACAGCTTTTAGTGTAAATGGTGAAGACCTATGTCGGGGTGATTTAGTGTGAGCATTTCAGAGATAGGCCTGGGGCCCTTCATCTTTGTTATTCATAACCTGAGCATTGATCATGTAGTAGGCCTACAAGGAATATTTCTTGAACTGCAAATTGAGTTTGAATTCTGTCTTCAACTTTTCTTTACACACATCGTTATTGCTATTTCCTAGGATTCAGCTAAGTCCTCCTCCACAAATTCTTCAATAAATGCAGCCAATAGCTTCCCTCCTGGAAGTTGAAGTTTGACTTCAAACTCTCATCTCCTGCATTTTGTTTCTCTTGCCTATTTTCTAATATGTTCACTCCTCAAATTGCATCTTAAATTCCTTAAAATCCCAGACTAAGTTGAATGCAAAGCATGTGGGAACTACCCTGTTAGAACTGGTGCTCAATTGCTAGTTATTGACTGACTCATTCCTGTGGGACCCAAGGAATTTAACAAAAATCCCCTACCCCTGGGCAAGCAGAGCAAGACTAACTCCATTTTGTGCTACACCCACCATCTCATGTATAACCCCCACATGACCTACTTATTGCTTAAGACACTCCCCCACCCTAGTCAAGCCGCTGAGCACACCCTTACTGGAAACCGGCTCATATAGGAAAGCGGAACCCCTAACCGCCAAAGAATGTAAACCCCGCCTTTTGCCCGCCAAACTTGCGCGCCAGTTCTGACCAGAGTGATAGGTTAGTTCAAACAGTTACTATAGGGTAAATTGTAATTCAATTGGCCACCTGCGTGTGGACTGACATGACTATGCAACTTTCTGTGTGTGTTACAATCTCATTGGCCACTGGCCCCTATAAAACTGCTACACCTCTTAACCTAGGGGTCCAAGTCCCTGCTCCTCTGTGTCGGGTATACTTGGGCCCAAGCTCGAGCTTGCAAATAAACCCTCATGCATTTGCATCGGTATCGGCTCCTTGGTGGTCTCTCAGATTCGAAACCGGGGGCATTACAATTCCCACAGTAGGAGAAATGTCCTAAAAGGAAGAGACCAATTTTGTTGTCTGCTGTGCCTGTATCTCCCGGAAAGTACAGGTGCTGTAAACTGTTGGTAAAGAAGCGCTAATGACCTGAAGACCAGAATCTCTCCTTGAAGAATTTTTGATAAATCATTATTAAGCAAATTCTTTTTCTCATTTTTGTGAAGATTCAGGATTCACTTGGATTGCTTAATATAAACAGATGTGAGTTAAAATTGTTTGGGCTAATTTGCCAGAAATCAATAAGTGAAGCAATGGGAGGCTCTCAGCCTTTATCAACAAAGAGGAGTTGAACTAGTGGATTAATTCTTCCTTGGTGGATGGTGCCTGCAATTTGGGTAGCTGCCACCAGCTGAATGGTGATGGCTGGTAGCTATAATGGCAGCTGCATGACATTACCCCTGGGGTTCTAACATTATAATATACATTCCTGGGTCCTACCCACCCTTGAATTTTCTAATTCATATGGTTTGAATTGGGAACCAAACATGGGTTTTTGTGGAAAAGTTCCCAGCTGATTTTGATGTACGTCTTCAGTTAGAAGCCATTGATTTGCAGTCTTGGGGTGCAAGACTAGGTTTTCTTCAGGTAAGGATAACTAGAACCAAAGATAGAAAGCAACAAGCCTTGACTTTGCTATTTCTGTATAATTATTTATGAATAAATTACAGGCATGCTGATGAACTTCTTTTGTCTCCTTATAATACCAAAGTTAGAGTCAGAGAAATGCACATTCCCAAGTATAGAAAGTGGGATGTACTTTGCAAGTAATACCTGATAAAAGTTGTGAGTACTTAAGAGTTTTTCTTTTATCTTAAATGAAGGTCTTTAGTATTTGTTTTCAGGTATGGAAGATTTTTATGGCTTCAAGGCGCCTTTCCAGCTATTCCTAACTTCTATTCAAAGGGAAGGTGTGATTTTTTTCTGGAAAGCTCTCAGTTGCTCTGCAATACTTATTTACCCTTCACTATTCTTGCTTTGTTAACCTATGGCCTGCTGCATGGTTACTGAGCCCTTGGATTCATTCTCTCTCTCCCCCGCTCCAATTCAGAATTGCCTTCTAAAAAGGAAAGTGAAAGCTTTGGACCTATCCATGTTACTAATTCCCTCATTCAGGGCCCCATTCCGTTTATTTTACTGTCTTCTTTAAACAGGCTACACATTTTAAAATCTGAATGCTTAAGAATCATCAAAGCTGTTTTTAAACAAGATTATTTAGTTGATATATGGCTGTTATTAGTATGAACTGTGCTTAACAATTTCTCAGGAAACCACAAGCATTAGTCTGGAGGGAGGTAGGCACTGAGTATTCACCACATCTGTGCCATATGGATGCTTCTCTTTGAAAACAGTCTTTTACCCCAGTCCTTTTGGTACTTATATCAACTTAAATGGGAGCTATTGAGTAGAATATTATTCTAGGAGAGGGTTTTATTAAGATCGACATTCTGTGAACATTTATTGAGTAGGTAATGTGCCAGCCTTTGTGGATGGATGTCATTCAGATATTTTACATGAGAAAATGGAGGATTAGGGACTTCATACTTTGCTCGAGATCGTCATAACTGCTTGGTGAGCATTTCATCTCTCACTCATCTAAGTCAGCATCCATTTGGCTCACTACTCCATCGCACTGTGACTTAAAACATAGACATTGTAAAGGAGCCAGATTCAGAGCATCTATCCATACTTCCTTCATCCTATGTGAAGGGTGCTACAATGGCACACTAATGCCACTGCTGCTCTAGTTAATAACACCATCTGATGTGTCATGTGGTGAATGTACACATTTTTTTTTTAATTTTTTTTTTCAACGTTTATTTATTTTTGGGACAGAGAGAGACAGAGCATGAACGGGGGAGGGGCAGAGAGAGAGGGAGACACAGAGTCGGAAACAGGCTCCAGGCTCTGAGCCATCAGCCCAGAGCCCGACGCGGGGCTCGAACTCACGGACCGCGAGATCGTGACCTGGCTGAAGTCGGACGCTTAACCGACTGCGCCACCCAGGCGCCCCTGTACACATTGACTTCCACAGAAACAAACTGCCCCTGGAAAAATAGGCATGCTCTTGAAAATCTAACAGGTTTATTTAGGAGTTGAAATTCAGTTAAGAAATTATTGTGACATTTTCCCTCCAATTTGGCCTTCACCTGTGTTCAGTGGAAGACTTCTGACTTTAGGCAACATCTTGGGTGGATTCTGTACATTTCTGGTCAATTTTGATTACTGGAGCTCAGCCCACTTTTCCACTTTTGGGCTCACATTGAATCCACACTCTACATATTTTGCTCGGTCTCTCAGGCTGGAGGACTTCTGGTGTCCTGTAACAGGAGGAGGGAGAGGGGAAGAGGCACTATTATAGATGTCTCCCAGTTGTTTATTGATGGGTCTGTACTGGCTTTGGTGCTTCTGCGGAACAGCATCCATGTGTAGGCCTCTCTCTGGGGCACAAGTGTGTGGTCTCCATAGTACCTCATTCTCTGATGTTGGAATCTCTTATTCTCCAGGCCACATGGTCCCCACCATGAGCAATACAGCCACAGTGTTCTGCTGTCGCAATCTGCCTTCAGCCAGCACTTGGTAAACAGCTTTCTTGGAAGCTTCCATGAAAGACAGCTAGAACACAGCTAATATCTGCATGGTACATTTGGCCCTTAGGAAATCAAGTGTCTTTTTTTCCTTCAACCATGTCCACTTTCTACCACAATACCATTCTCATTTTTTTCCTTGCTCAAATAGGCAGAGGCTAAGCTTACCTGCAAGTAGCATCCCTTCTTGTAGGAAAGCCCTCTTGGAGTTTTTCCTAACCTTTTCTTCTTCAGAGAAGAAAAGCACTTCCCACTTGGAGAGAGATTCTCTCTCATTTTGCATTCAAGTCCAATGTCTTCCCCACCTCCTTTTCTGGTGTAACAGTCATTCCAACCTGCAATTAGAACCACATGGAGAACTTTAAAAAAGGCTAATTGCCTCGGGTGGTACCACAGCCCCATTAAATAATCATCTCTTTGGGAGGCATTGGATTTGCAAGCTGGCAGATGAGTCTAACGTGTAGCCAACGGTGAGAACTGCTGTGCATAGATTAGAAGTGGGGGTCCTAACTGGTTTCCCCACATGTTAGGAAGACTTGGCAAGATTTGCAGGTGTCCCAGGTGTCTGTAGGTGTTGACATTCTTTTTAAAACGTGGCTACTTTTGTTAGGTTGTGGAGCTTAACAAAGTATTCTGGAAAAAATTCCCCTCAACATCTTGTTGTGCAGGATGAAATGGCATCTATGAAATGACATAGAAAGTGAAGTGGGAAAGGGCCTTGCTGCTTTCCTCAGCTGTGGCCCCTAAAAGGGAGGTGGCCATAAAATTAAATGGTGCCAAGTTTTTGTGTCGTGAAGGAGTTATATGGATGGGTACAGGCAGCTTACTTTCTATTCCTTCATTTCCAGGACAAATAAAAGCAGGCATGGCCTGTGGTTATTTTTTATTTTTAGGTTTTGCTCTCCCTCCTTTTCTGTTTGTTTAAGGAATGCACAATGCTGAGGCTTTTTTTGCTGTGACTTAACTAGTCATGGTTTGCTTGTTGTGAGAGGCAGAGTGAGTATAGCTGAGGAGTGAAAAATTCCGTCTGTGAAAAGGAGAAACACAATCAACTCTAAAGTTTCTGGGGAAAAGGAAGTATTTTGATGTGGAGATAGCAAAAAACCTCAGTGACTGGGGCAAGGAAAACCTGCCTTGGCTGTGTAGAAACAGAAATTTTAAAGTGGAAAGAAAATGGGGTTCAGAGTCAGGAATCTTGTGGTCTGGCCTTGCTTGACCCTGCCGCTGTTTTGGAGAGGCAGTGGTTAGTAACTTAACATGTGGAGTCTACATGAGCCAGTCTGGAAACTGATTTTGGCTTTGCCACCGAGAAAGGAGAAGTCTCTGAACTTCTCCGTGCCTCAGTCTCCTCATCTGTAAAATGGGGATCACAGTGGCATGTACATCAAGATCGTGATGAGGATTAAATGAAATAATATTATAAAATGTCCTATGTAAGCAGTTATTAAATAAAAAATAATAGTTAAATTTGACCGACTCATTGGAAATTTCAATTTCCAAATCTCTCAAATGCAGAGCTAGATGTCTCTGAGTTGCTTCCTTCCAGCACAATCCAATGATCCTACCAGGTTTGGTGCTTTTCACTTGCCCAGGTTTTTTTTCTTTTTTTTTTTTTAATGTGATTGCAATGGACTCAATGTTTGTGTCCCCTGAAAATTCGTATGATGAAATTCTAACCCCCCAAGGATGATATTAGGACATGGGGCCTTCTGGTGGTAATTAGGTTGTGAAGGTGGAACCTCATGAACAGAGTTAGGGCCCTGGTAAAGAGACCCCAGAGATCTCTTTGGTCCTCTTTCTGCTGTGGGAGGGCACAGTCTGCAGCCTGAAGAGGACATCACCAGAGAGAGGATCCTGGCCCCCCAATCTCAAACTTCCAGCCTCCAGAACTGAGAGAAATAAATTTTTATTGTTTATAAGCCTTCCAGTCCATGGTACTTTGTCATGGCAGTTGAGACCGACTAAGACAACAATTAACACTCAAAAATAGCTTTGAAACTAAATAGGGCAATAAACCTCACCAATGGGATAAATGATCATATACCAGAACTTTGATTTATTTAAAAATTATTATGATAAATAACAACGATTTTCTTGCCCTTCAGGAAGATCAGTTCTTGAGTCAGAAACAGTTTATTATACCGGACACACCGTGAAATTACAGAACTGGATGCTCCTGAGAAGTCCCCAGTGTTTCCTCCACAATCTAACCATAAACTCATGACATCTGGCCTCATGTCTTTGTTCTCACTGCTCTTACTGCCTGGAATGCCCTTTGTCTCCACAGCACTGAAGGGAGAAGACTGTCTTTCACTGACAAACTCACATGCTTTGCCACAGCCTCCTTGATTGCTTGAGTTGGAAACAACAGTTACCCTTTCTGTGCTTCTTCCATGACATGTATTGACCTCTCTGGTGGAAATTGTGGAGCTGCATGCTACAGTTCACTGCATCATAACACACGGTCTTTAAATGAAAGAATTTAGGAAGACCAGTTTGTGTTTTTTGAACTTACTTTTTACCTTAAACGCTAAGTAACAGTGACTTTTTTCTTGGTAACTAAGAGGCTTCTTTTCTATTGATGGTGGTGTTTCTGCTTTATAACTTCGGTACATCAAATACTTCAAAATTATTTGATTGTAGGTACTGTGGTAAATATTTTTTGCAAATAGTTCAACTACTTTGGAGTACACTGTAATAGGCCTAGCAAAGTATAGTACCCATGTAGTATATATATATCATATATATTTTAATATCAGGTAGAATATGATTTTTACATAGCTTTTCTTTCATTTTCCTTAGAAATTAGAAAATTATTTATGCATGGGGCAGGGAGTTGTAGCAGATTACCTATATTTACAAAAAAAAAAAAAACATTCTGCCTTAAAAATGTCACCACATTGTAATTTTGTAATTTTTTAGTTAAAAAAAAAATTTTTTTAATGTTTATTTTTGACAGAGAGAGAGAGACAGAGCATTAGTGGGGAGGGGCAAAGAGAGAGGGAGACACAGAATCCGAAGCGGGCTCCAGGCTCCGAGCTGCCAGCACAGTGTTCAACATGGGGCTTAAATCCACGAAACTACAAGATCATGGCTTAAACCAAAACCAAGACTCATACCCTTAACAGACTGAGCCACCCAGCCATCCCAGATCCTTCAGAGCTCTTGATAGATACATGTTTTCCAAACATTTTTTGTCTCTGTCTATGGCTCGCATTTATATTTTAACAGTGGCTTTTAAATATTTAAATTTTGATGAAGTCTAATTCATTTTTTTTCATATTATAGTTCTTACTCCTTGTGACCTACAAGAATAATACTTCTTTCTCTGTTTTCATCGAAAAGTTTTATAACTTTAGGCTTTATATCTAGGCCTATGAGTTATTTTAAGTTGGTTTTTTACATATACTCTGAGGTTTATTACTATTTTTACATAGGGGTAATCATTTGTTCCATACTGTTTGTTGAAAAGATTATCCCCTCTATTGAATTTCCCTGATATCTTTATAATAAATGAATTGGCTAAATATGACCTAACCATATTTATATATTTTCTGTTCTGTTCCATTCATCTGTATGTATTATTTAAGTCATACTATCTTGATTATTATAGTTTTATAATGAAGTCTACAACTTGATCTTTGAAAAATATTTATATATTTTAGATCATTTGCATTTCTGTAGAAACTTGAGAATTAGCTTGATAGTTTCCACAAAAAGGAAATATTTCTGGGGTTTTATTGGGATTGTGTTGAATCTTTAGATCTACTTGAGAAGAAATGACATACTCACAATGCTGAATCTCTTGCTTTATTAACACAATATATTTCTTAATTTCTTTAGGTCTGCAGTTTCTCTCGGAAATGTTTCTTTTGCCATTTTTAGATCTTGTAAAATATTTACGATTACCCCTAAATATTTAATATTTTCTGGTGCTATGGTAAGTGGTGATGCTTTGTTTTAAATTTTGATTCCCAGTTGTTTATTGCTAGCGTAAGGAAGAACAATAGATTTTTATAGATTGACCCTATATCTTGCAATCTTTGTAAACTCACTAATTTTAATAGCATTTCTTCATGAGTAGATTCCACAGGTTTGTCTACATAGACTATTATATTTTGGGGGAATAAAAAGCAGCATAAACCCCCCAATCCATGAACATCTGATTTATTTCTCTTGCCTTATGGTACTGTATAGGATCTCTACAACAGTGTTGAATGGAAATAGTGAGAGTGGACATCCTTGTCTTGTTCTTGAACTTAGCAGGAATGCACTCAGTCTTAAAGTATTTATTGTGATATTAGCACGGTGTTCTTTCTTAGTTTTGAGAAGTTTTCTTCTCTTTTTAGCTTTCTGAGAGTTTTTATCATGAATGGATGTTAAATTTGGTCAAGGCCATTTTCTGTACCTATTGATAATTATATGGTCCTTCCTTCTGTAGGCTCTAGAATTAATAAATTGTATTGAAAGGTTTTTGAATGTTAAAGCAAACTTGTGTTTCTAGAACAAAACCAAAATACATAATGTTTTTTAAATATATATTTGGATTAAATTTGCTAAAATTTTATTAAAGAATTCTGTGTCTATGTTCATGAGATATATTAGTCTTTACTTCTTTTAATGGGATGTCTTTATCTGGTTTTGGTATTAAGGTAATAGATGCCCTCATAAAATGACTGAGGATGTGCCTACATCTCCCCCACCTCTCCCCACTTTATTTCCTGGAATAATTTGTGTATACATGACATTTCTTTCTTACGTGTTTGGTAGAATTAATAAGTAAATCTATCTGGGTCTGGACTTTTGCAGGAAGTTTTTAAACTATAAATTTGTTTTCTGTAATATAGGACTATTTAGGTTATCTTTTCTTTTTAGTGAGCTTTGGTAGATCATGTTTTTCAAATAACTTAACCCTTTCACCAAAGTTGTCAAAATTATTGACATAGAGTTGTTTATAATCTTTCCTTATTATCTTTTAATGTCTCTAGGTTATATCCCCACTCATTTGGATTTGGTAGTTTGTATTTCTTTCTGTCTCTCTTTCTTCCTCCTCCCTTCCTCCTTTCCTCTGTGTCTCTATATTATTTCCAGTGCTTCTCATTCTTTTTTTTTTCTTTTTTTTTTTTTAAACGTTTATTTATTTTTGGGACAGAGAGAGACAGAGCATGAACGAGGGAGGGGCAGAGAGAGAGGGAGACACAGAATCGGAAACAGGCTCCAGGCTCTGAGCCATCAGCCCAGATGCCTGATGCGGGGCTCGAACTCACGGACGACGAGATCGTGACCTGGTTGAAGTCGCACGCTTAACCGACTGCGCCACCCAGGCGCCCCTTTTTTTTCAAAATTCTACTTAGATTCTAGTTAGTTAACATATAGTGCAATATTGGTTTCAGGAGTAGAATTTAGAGATTCATCACTTATATGCAACACCCGGTGCTTAACACAAGTGCCCTCCTTAATGCCCATCACCCATTTAGCCCATCCCCACCCATCTCTTCTCTATCAACCCTCTGTTCTCTATAGTTAAGAGTGTCTTTTGGTTTGCTTCCCTCTCTTTTTTCCTCCTTCCCCTGTGTTCATCCATTTTGTTTATTAAATTCCACATGTGAGTGAAAAAAATACATTTGTCTTTCTCCAACTTATTTTGCTGAACATATTATGCTCTAGCTCCTTCACGTTGTTGCACATGGCAAGATTTCATTGTTTTTGATGGTTGAGTAATATTCCATTATATATATTCCATTACACACACACACACACACACACACACACGCACGCACACACACACACACCACATTTTCTATAGCCATTCATCACTTGATGGACATTTGTGCTCTTTGCATAATTTGGCTATTGTTGACAATACTGCTGTAACCATCAGGGTACGTGTACCCTTTTGAATCAGTATTATTTGGGTAAATACCTAGTAGTGCAATTGCTAGGTCATAGGGTAGTTCTATTTTTAACTTTTTGAGGAAGCTCTACTGTTTTCCAGAGTGTATACTCCAGTTTGCATTCTCAGCAACACTTTAAATAGGAGTGTTCTTCTTTCTCTGCATCCTTGCCAACATCTCTTGTTTCCTGTCATTAATTTTAGCCATTCTGATAGGTGTGAGGTGGTATCTCATTATGGTTTTGATTTACATTTCTCTGATAATGAGTGATGTTGAGCAGTTTTTCATGCATCTGTTAGCCATTTGGATGTCATTGGAAAAACTTGTATTCCCACAACTCTATGGTCAACTAATCTTTGACAAAGTAGGAAAGACTATCCAGTGGAAAAAAGTCTCTTCAATCAATGGTGTTGGGAAAACTGAACAGCGACATGCAGAAGAATGAAAATCGACCATTTTCTTATGCCATACACAAAAATAAATTCAAATCGGATAAAAGACCTAAATATGAGACAGGAAACCATCAAAATCCTAGAGGAGAATATAGGCAGCAACCTCTTTGACCCTGGGCCCAACAACTTCTTACTAGACGTGTTGCCAGAGTCAAGGGAAACAAAAGCAAACATGACCTATTGAGACTTCATCAAGATAAAGAGCTTCTGCACAGCAAAGGAACAATCAACAAAACTAAAATGCTGCCTAGAAATGGGAGAAGATATTTGCAATTGACATAGTGATAAAGTGTTAGTATCCAAAATCCATAAAGAACTTATCAAATTCAACACCTAAAAAGCCAATAATCCAGTTAAGAAATGGGCACTGTTCCTCACTTTTATGTGTGTATTGAAAAGTCCCTCTGGAATCATTTTTCTTTTTCCCCAAAGATTATTTTTAAGAGATTTTTTGCACTGCATGCCTGCTATCAATGAGTTATCTCTGATTTGTATATCTGCAAAAGCCTTTATTTCACCTTCCTTTTTTAAAAGATATTTTGCTGCGTGTAGAATTCTAGGTTATATTTATCTTTATTCTTTGCATTGTCTTCTGGCTTATATTATTTCTAGCCAAAATTTCACATCATTCTTATCTTTGGTCCTTAAGATATAATGTTTCTGGTTATTTTAAAGTACTGTTAAAAAAGTACTATTTTTTTTTATCAATTTGATGAGGATTTGATATGAGGTAGGTTGTTGGTGTTTTGTTTCATTTTGTTTTGGTTTGGTTTTTTGTCAGTCTTTGGCCACTGGGGTTATTGGGTTTGTGGCTTTCTGCTTTTTAGTTTTCAGCAATTTTTAAAAATTGTATTTGAAATCTTTTAATTGGTTTCATGCTTCCTCATCTCCTATCATTTTCCTACTTCTCTGCATAGGGAACTGAAATGAAAATATATGACATTTCAGTACCACTAGCCTTCTAAAGAAGGTTGATGTGGGAAAAAAAAAAGAAAATTTCAATTAAAAATCTACCTTCTTTTTTTTGTCTTTTTATGCTATTTAGTAGTAAATTAGGTTCAGAAATATTTCTACACTCCTAGAAAATAGGTAATATACACTTACCTTTCTCAATACAGGGATTATTAGACAATTGCTTTTATAAGCTATCTCTTTAGCTTTTTTTTAATAAATTTTTTAAAGTTTATTTTTGAGAGAGAGACAGAGAAAGTTAGAGGGGGAGGGGCAGAGAGAGAGGGAGAGAGAATCTAAAGGAGGCTCTACGCTGTCAGCATGGAGCCTGATGTGGATCTTGAACCCACAAACCATGAGATTATGACCTGGGCTGAAACAAAGAATCAGACACTTAACCCACTGAGCCACCCAGGCACCCCTGATCTCTTTAGTTTTTAAGTAGTTCTTTGACCATTCTGAGCACCATGAAAATCCACATGATTGTAATGATTTTTATAAGCATCTATTTAAGAATGGTATATTTGTGTATTTTTCAGGACACTATTATGTTCTGTAAAGTATGTAAATATTATGTATATTGGTAAATAGGTAAACAGTTATTATATGCTACAGTCTTATTGTAGTATTTTATGGTTTAAGAGCAGAGTGGACAGGGATGCCTGGGTAGCTTTGTTGGTTAAGTGTCTGACTTCAGCTCAGGTCATGATCTTGCACTTTGAGAGTTTGAGCACCATGTAGGGGTCTGTCCTGACAACTCAGAGCCTGGAGCCTGTTTCACATTCTATGTCTCTCTCCCTCTCTGCCCCTTCTCCACTTGCAGTCTGTCTTTCTCTCAAAAATAAATAAACATTTAAAACAATTTAAGAGCAGAGTGGACAGATTAAGACTCTGGGTACTTCATTTTTGAATAGTTTGACAATATTGTAGACAAATATTGAAAACTATAGCACTTTTCTGGAACTTTGTTCTAAGAAAATTTGTAATTTTACTATTTAGCTCTATCTTATTTATTAGACCATCACATGGTTGAATGTCTGTTGATATAGTAAGAAAAACAAAAAAAGTCCTTTACACTAATAAACCTGTGCTCAGGTCAAGCAGAATTATAAGGATATTATAGTCTCTATGTGCCCCCAAATAAACTAGTGCTATGGTTGGTATTGTTAGCTTAGTGGCTAGAGTATATCTAAACTGGTAACTAGGTATTTCTGGAGTGTTTGACATTGAAAGAAACATTTTAATAGCAACGTTATGTGCAGTACTTTAAAACTTATTGGCAATTTCCTCAACATCTTATGAGGTGTTAGTAATTTCCTTAACATTTTATGATGTGAGGGGCGCCTGGGTGGCTCAGTTGGTTAAGCGTCTGACTTTGGCTCAGGTCATGATCTCACAGTTTGTGGGTTCGAGCCCCGCACCTGGCTCTGTGCTGACAGCTCGGAGCCTGGAGCCTGCTTCGGATTCTGTGTCTCCTTCTCTCTCTCTGTTCCTTCCCCGCTCATGCTCTGTCTCTCTCTCTCCTTCAAAAACAAATAAAAAATATTAAGAAAAATAAAAAAAAATTATGATGTGAACAGGAAGAATTATTATTATGTAAATTTAGTATCTAGGACATTAAGAATTTAGATAATTTTCCAAGTTTATGCAAGTAATCAGGATTTTCAGGATTAGAAAATAGCCTTTGGATTTTCCAGGCAAATTAATTCTCTTAATCCTGATCTCTGATGAGACAGATGGGTAAGAAGCTCTGTGTAAGAGATCTTTACTCACCTGTGCTATTTCTGTGGGTATCTCTGTTTTGGTTAATTTGAAACCAAGGTTACTCACAACTCCTTAATTTGGACACAATTGACATAAGAAGTCAGTTTACCATTCCTTAAAAAAAATGCAATGGCATTGGGCTAGTCATGGGCATTAAAGTATGTTAGAAATATCTCCTTTGCAGTCAAGAAACCCCATTACTCACATTAATCGCTTTCCCAAACATTCACAACTATGTTTTAAAGAGAAGAAAATTATTCAAAGAAGTTGAGTATAAATTATGTATATATATATGTATATATAAACACATATATATTTGAGAGAGACAGAGAGACAAGCTATTTATATGGCAGTAAGGAATTGTGGTCTGAGGTAAAAGAGTTTGTTTTTAATGGGAGGAGTCTGGAAGGAAAATGAGCAACAGGGACATTGGATTTGAAATGTCTTTCCTAGTGATTCATTTGTTATGAAAGACTATTTCTGACTCACAGATGAAATGTTACCATCTTATGAATTTTATTGGGAGAAGATGTTATGCTTTATGATATTTCATACATGCAAAGTATGGGTCTCTTCTAAGTAATTTTCACATGTAATAAACACTCTGCAGTAGGCATTTGCTGGCATTGATTCAGCTCCTCGATGATTCCATCAAAGATCTAGGATTTTTTTTTTATCTCTTGGCTCCATTGTTTTTATTTTGTAGTCTTTTGTCCTTAGGTTTTCTGCCTTATGGTTACAAGATGGCTTCTGAGGCTTCAGTCAACTAAGGATACCTTATTCAAATCAGGAAGCTAAAGGAAAGGACCATGTCTCAATGTCTGTTCCATTTTTAACTGTTACACAAAAATGTCAGAAACCTCCTGGCAGACTTTTCTCTACATCTCATGGCCAGGACTAGATCATGTAACTATCCCTAGCTGCTAGGGAGGCTGGGAAATCAAGAAACAAAACTTTCATGATTGACTGAGTCTAATCATAATGTATCATTTGTGTCTGGGCACATTTCTACTGTAAGGCATTAAGTGTAGGGGTAAATACTGGCCAATAACTAACAGTGTGTGTCACATGCAGTCATACTTTTATCCTTTATTACTATGACTTAAGTAGTACTCTTCTATATAATATAGCAGCAGTCTGTGTATTCATGAAGAAAAAATTACCCTGTACTCTAAAATTCTTTACAAGTGACAAAATGCCTCTCTGAAGCAACTTTATGGAAAAGTTTCTTTTCCATTAATGGAGGAAAAGCTAACTAATTTGTCAAAGATTTGATTACAGATCCGGAATAGAAAGAAAATAAAACCTGCCCCTCAAAATATATAAACATAAATTATCATAAAGCTTCCATGAAAGCAAAAGATACTTCTAAATTTAAGCTGTACAGTAATTGCACAGGAAATATTGGTGCTTTCGCTTGCTTGCTTCTAGAATCTTTGACAGTGAGCAGATACCAAGATTTGGGTCATATGTCTGTGTTACATCATTTAATCATCAGGATACTGAAGTAAATTGTTGGAAATAAATTTAACAGATATATAGTAAATATACACTTTGTTTCAGGAACTCTGGTAGCCTAATCAAGATAAAATGGATGTAAATTAAATTCTTCCTTCAATGTCACAATAAAATGACATGAATTTCTCAGTAATACAGGGTAGGGAGTATTCAAAGTCTAAACAGGAAGTTGGGAGTTTTTTGTCACCAAGACCACCAACTTTGATATCAGTCCAAGGAGGCTTGATATCAAAGTAGGAGGCTACAAGTATAGGGTTAGCTTGTCAGTTTTAAACAAAATAAATAAAATTAATAAGCATCACACCAAAAACATTGTTTTTCCAGTTTGAGAATATGGCATATTAGGTGATTCTATTTATTTATTATTAGGTGACTCTATTTATTTATTTATTTATTTATTTATTTATTTATTTATTTATTTAAGTTTATTTTAAAGGGAGAGCACAAATGGGAGAAAGAGGCAGAGGGATGGAGGGAGGGAGAGAGGAAGAGAGGTAGTGGGGAAAGAGAATCTTAAGCAGGGTTCAATCACAGCACAGAGCCGAAACAGAGTGTGAGCAAGGGAGGGGCAGAGAGAGAGAGAGAGAGAGAGAGAGAGAGAGAAGAACAGAACTTGAAATAGGCTCCAGGCTTTGAGCTGTCAGCACAGAGCCTCATAAGGGGCTTTAACTCACAAAGCTTTGAGATCATGACCTGAGCTGAAGTTGGACACTTAACCGACTGAGCCACCCAGGTGCCCCTCAACTGGTTCTTTTTAAAGGAACTGAGAACCTAGTGTGTTTTCTCTTCTCTCTCTCTCTCTCTGTCTCTCTCTTTGTTACACACACACACACACACACACACACACACACTCATATACACACACACACAAACACATTCTTCTTCTTAGATAAAATGGGGAGAAAGGGCAGAGATTAATTATGTTAGGTATAGGCTGACTTAGCACAAATTATCCAAATTTTATGATCATTTCAAGGCTACCCAAAATTTAGGTAGACCACTTTTCATGGTCTCCAATTAATCACCCCAGTCCTCACTAATTTGAGATTTGGTGTGTGCGTATGTATTTAAAAAAAATTGCACGTCACAGTCCTCTTCCCTCCCTAGATCATTGCTGCTTTGCTAAAATGACTTATTTGAATACCAAACTTACTATTTATCAGGGATAGGACTTTGGACAGACTTCTTACTTCCTCTGAGACTGAGTTAATTCATCTGTAAAATGAAGGTAATGTTATCTATAGCTTACCATGACTGTAGAAATTAAAATGAGATAATTTATATAAAGCACCTAGTACAAAGTCTGGGGCATGGTATTTCCTCAATAAATGTAATTTATCTTCTCTTCATTCCCCTCCCTCTATCAAAATTTATTCTCAGGAAGAACCTGATACCATTCATTTGTATATAAGTGAGAATTTGTCATTTTTTCATATCCTAGAGTATTCTATAGAAGTAGACTTCTGGGGTGCCTAGGTGGCTCACTTGGTTGAGCATCCTACTCTTGGTTGGCTCAGGTCGTGATCTCATGGTTTGTGACTTCGAGCCCTGCATTGGGCTCCGTACTGATGGTGAGGAGCCTGCTTGGGATTCTCTCACTCTCACTATCTCTCCCTCTCTCCCTCTCTCCCTCCCCTCAAAATAAATAATCTTAAAAAAAGTAGATATTAATAGTTATATTCTTGTTATAATCTTAAAAAAGTAGATATTAATAGTTATAGTGATAATAATAGTTACAATGCCTATTGTGTACTTTGCTATGAGAATTTTTGGTTAAATGGATTATTCTCTTTTTAGAAATTTAATATCAGCAAGTAGGGAAAAGTTTGTATATGTGGCTGGTTGGAGAAGTCATGCCATGCAGGCAGCTTTCCTCTGCATACAAGGGAGATGTACCCCCAGTACCATTCAGTGATGTGTTTGTGCACATAATAGTTAATGACCATCACAGGATGACCCATCATAAGTTCTGTTCCAGCTAACTAAGGGTAAGATTAATCATGAAAGCAAGGATCTATAAGATACAGGATCTGGGGAAGAAATTAGGCTGGAATTCAATGAAAATTGTTACAAAGAAGTAATGATAATCAGAAAATTGGAAAATATGATCTTCAGGCATTTGGTGCCCTGGTATATATACAACACAGGATGGAAGATATGAGAAAATGTGTGCAAAGGAGACTTAAACTGTCATTGCAGTATTTTTCAAAGACATTTCTGCTGGGGTACTTGTCAGAAGTGCCCTAAGTCTATTTTTCTGGAGACAAGAAACCCTTTGTTCAAGGACCTGTAGAGAGAAGACAGACAAGGCTTTAGATTCTGCACTCTCATCCTCTTGAGGGCATACCTTATTTACAAAAGGAGATTTAGATTACATGATCCTACAAAACTTGGCACAGAGAAACCAAAAACAAATATTTATTCTACAAGAATGGGTTAACAGTGTTAAGGTAGTGAGACTTACCTTGCACAACCTTAAAGAAGTTTATTGAGTTGTTAATTGAATGATGTTATCTATGATTAACAAATGTTAAGAAATTGCTGTCAGATTTCTGGTAAATATTTAACAACACTTGTGAATCAGACAACAGAAATGGAATAAATTCCTCCCCCCTTCTCTTCCCCACCCTCTACATCCCCCACCCCAGTCCAAAGCTACTTTTTTCTTTTGGCTCGAAGTCAGTATTAAGATGTTATTCAAAATAAGATTTTTGCCCCATGGAACTGGCTTGTAACTGTGTATTCTCCAATTTTCTGGGTCAACACTATGGGGAAAGTAACACAGCCTCAAAGGATTTTCAGGTAAGGTTGTTCCATTTTATTGATTCCCATAAAGAAATATAACATCCAGTTTTTACTGAGAATGCCCTAAATAATGCTTTGATTCTGATTTGGACTAAGGAAAACTGAAAGCCTTTTTGCTTTTCTTTTTCCTCTCTCTAAAATATGTGTGTGTGTGTGTGTGTGTGTGTGCGCGCGCGCGCACGTATTTTTCTGTGTATTTGTACTTTTAAAATATTTGCAACTTTATTGAGCTCCTGAACACCTAGACCAAGCTAACCTGAACCCATGACTGTGTTGTATTGAAACTTCTCTTGGATCACTTCTACCTGATTAGTTTCAGCTCTTTAATAGCCTGGAGGTGGTGATAGTTAACATCACAAGGGGCCAGAATATTGGCACATGACTTCAAACAAGAGATCAAAGCAAATTTCCAAAGAAGTTCCAAGTGTGTTCTGTCACTGCTGGCAAAGAGCATCACACACTCATGATTTATTACCTTGCAAAAAAAAACAAAATAGAGGGGTGCCTGGGTGGCTCAGTTGGTTAAGTGTCCCACTTTGGCTCTGGTCATGATCTCGCGGTTTCTGAGTTTGCGCCCTGTCTCAGAGCAAGACAACTTGCTCAGAGCCTGGAGCCTGCTCTGGATTCTGTCTCCCTTTCTCTCTGCCCCTCCCCTGCTCACACTCTGTCTCTGTCTCTCTCAAAAATAAATAAATATTAAAAAAATAGAGATTTAGTACTTGTCTAGTCATTAATTTGTTATCCACCTATATTGATAGAACACATTAATTTGTTAATGAACAGATCTCTACTTTGCTCTTTGTTTTATAGATGGTCCTAGTATATAGATGCCAAATAGGTTGTTTTGTCCATGTGCACAATTCTTAGGGAGAATTTTGGCCTGTCTAAACATTGCCTAGGAATTGTTTATCATGGCTGACTTAATACTCCCAAACCATGTATACTATTAATTTCTGCTTAAGAATCTCCAACAAAGCAAACATTTACACAAAGAGGGTGATTCCCTTCTAGCTGCAGGGATGGACCAAGACAGCGGTACCCAAACAGATTATGACTGTATCTAGGTCCCCAAAACTTTAATCACATTTAATGACTGTACAAGTTGTACCAGGAGGAAGGAAGATGTGATGTCCCCCTGTGGCTATACAATACATCTTGCTTTTTATTTCCATGGCTATAGTAGAGGGGCTGTATTGTGGCTTTCCCCCAACTCCATTTACCAGCTATTAGCAGAAACCCATATTTGGTGTATTTAAAAACACTGAGAATAGAGCAAGGCAAAGGAGGAGGAAGGATGTTTGGACAAAAAAAAAAAGTTTCCCACAGGAATTAACAAGGATTTATTCAAGAGAGGGAGTCTTTCTCATTTGCTTCTTGCTCATGGAAATCTTTTTACCTGCCTTGCCAACTTCTTGATACTGATATCTGGGAGGTATTAAGCAATCCAGAAAATGTATTCATCAACTCAGTTCATCTTAATCATGAAAGGACAGAGTAATCAAAGTTACTTTCCTCCTCTCTTGAAGGTTCAGGATTTGTAAGGCCTAATGGTCTGCCCCCTACCAATAACAAACACATTCATCAAATGTGATATACTGATTGATAAATCACACGCTAGGGCCAAACATATTCTGAGAAATCAAGACTCCCTCTTGACACTATAACTTCGCTCTAAATTTGAACCGGATAAACATCATTTATATGTTTAAATTCCACCTTTGGAAAGTAAATTGAAATATACAGGCAATAAGTGAACTCTTCATCTCTCAAAGAAATCATTGGGTTTAAGGCAAGAAGCCTTGTGCTTTTGGGACTCCTCTCTGAAATCAATGCCCTTTTTCAGGGCTTCTGACCCGGTGAGTTTGAATTTGAGGGTAGAATATGTTCTTGTGGCTCTGGCTGTTTCAAGGAAACAAGAGAAAGGCATGGAGTCTGCCTTGCAGAGGCAGCTCCTGGTCCAGTGTGAGAAGCATCCTTGTTGCTTGGAATTGAACCTCGGTTCTAACACCTCAGAGACCACCACACTTAAACTGTTGGCACCAAACCATAACAGCCCAGACGGATATAATACACATGACCTGCAGTCATGTTATTTTGGTAACTATGAATCAGCAATGATAGAAATAATCTTTTTTAAAACTATGTGAGATCTGAAGAAAGAGCTGACTAACAACTGACTCATGTGACTAATGGAAGGCTTCAAAGAAGTCACCTAATCAAGACAACATATTGTTTGGCTTTCTATAGGAAAAACAAAACATCTGGTACTTTTCAATTAATAATAAACTAAACTTAAAAGCAGAGTTTTATCTCTCTCTGAATCCTTTAACTTATGAGGATATAATATTAATCTCATTTCGTTGTGGGAATTTAGGATTTTAGCTATCTTTATAGGTCACTTTTGATATCTATTTTTAGAAAAAATGTTTATTTGTTTATTGAAAGAGAGAGAGAGAGAGAGAGAGAGAGAGAGAGAAAGAAAGAAAGAAAGAAAGAAAGAAAGAAAGAAAGAAAGAAAGAAAGAAAGAAAAAAGAAAGAAAGAGAATCCCAAGCAGACTCCGGCTGTTGGCACAGAGCCCTGTGTGGGGCTGAATCTCACGACTGTGAGATCATGACCTGATCCAAAATAGAGTCAGATGCTTAACCGACTGAGCCACCCAGGCGCCCTGCTTTTGATATCTTTATAGAAGTTTTCTAAATAGAGATATTTCCAACTCTTATAAATGTCAAAGCCACACTCAGCTGTCTCCTATGTCCTCAGAGATGCTTGTCCCTTGCTTACCACCTCGTTTTTCTTACAGTGTCTGGCTGACCTTTCTATGTCGAAGGCCATGAAAACCAGACCTTAGTTAAGAGCCGTTAGAGTATGTGAGTAGTTACCATGTGACAGCAGACCATGCTTGCCAGAGGTGAGAAGCAAGAATTTATGGATTGTGGCAATATATTTGATGAAGCCGATTAAATTTGAAAATCAATTAATATTGTATCTATTGAATCATTCAGTTTTTTTAGCATAAGCATCCCCTGTTTGCCAAACACAATTCTATACTATCTCTTAGTGCCCTTGACCCCATACACTATGATATACCCTGAGTTGTTCCTTGATCACCTATGTTGACAAGAGCCTAGTCTAATGAAAGTAGGAAGGATTCAAGGCAAGAGTTCCAAGTTCATATTTGAGCACCAGTCCTGACTTGTGTGACCTTTTGCTACTTATATTACCTGAATCTCAGATTCCTGATTTATAACATAAGAATAAAAATATCTCCTATTTAAAATAGTTGGGAAATTCAGTTACCTTTTTTGGTGTTCTCATTTTATACACGAGGGAAGAAAGGGAAATGAGAGCAGTAAAAAGGAAATAAATAAATGGGTGTAAGTTTAGAAAATACTGTTTATAACGGAAAATGAAAGACTGATTGTGACAAGTGCAGCTTATATCAAGGTGGGATGGGTTACCTAGGAAAGGACTCTGAAGGCATGCTGCTAAATGAGCCAATTGTATCCCAGAACTGGGGGCTGGAGTTCCCTGCCTGTGTGTGTGGTTTGATTGATAAAAAATGGGCCATCCAGATGCCAGAACCATCTGTCATGGTACAGAGCTCATCCTTTGTGTATAAGGAAGGTTAGGCTTGTACTCTTGGTGAGAGGACAGGTAGTTGGTATAGAACATTGCCCTGTGCTGAGTTGAGAGTTTGATATTTAGGATCTGTGGTATCTCAGCCATTGTTGGGAAGCACGCTGTAAAATACCCTTGCATGGCCTTTCCTTTCTGCCAAGGCTGCCCAAGTTTATGCAAAACTGAAAAACAGAGGGCTCTAGACAGACAGTTTCTTGGAAGGGAAAGAGATCACTTGTTAAATGTTTTTTTTTTAATTTTTCCAATTTTTATTTCTCTTCATGTGACATAATACGTCTTAATTTGTTTTGAAAAGTGGACATATTCTACTTAGCTGTCAGAGTTAGCACTGATCTGCAGGAGTCCAGCCAAGGGTGAACAATAGCAGTGTGTCAAGTCAGAGCTGTTGGCTAAAGCAAAGTGAGAATGGGCATTTCTGAGATCCACAGGGGTGGGAAGGCACAGAGTATCTGAGTTCAGAGAGTCAGCAAGTGCCTGCTTCATAAATGGGGTTTAATAATGATCCCAGCACAGGATCTTTTTATGTTCTGCTTTATTATAGCCCTTAGGGATGGCTACTGAGGCACAGCCTACAGCCAGAAAGTTGAATACCTACAGGTGCAATTTATCCCTGACCAACAAAACACTAAAATTGCTTCAATTGGCAGACCAGAGGGAATTGAGACTATGAGGAAGGAGATAGTCTGAATGAAGAGAAGGAATTCATAGTGTGTAATCCGTGCAGAGGAAATTGAAAATTGATTATGTTCAGATGGTTCATGAAATGTTGATTAATTCCAATAGTGACAGTAGCCAGTTGCAAGAATGATGTCCTTCAGCACATTCATCATGCTAAGAACTAGTTCCCATGCACTGTGCTAAAAACAAGTTGAACTGGTTTCAACTGGAGGGGTGGGCTTAGAATAGTAGATTATCTGGAAGAATACCAGGGAAGGGAGAGCACCCAGGTAAAGATATAGTTAGGTGAATAGACCAGTGGATGGAGAATAAGGAAGGTCTCTTCTTATTGTTTCTAATTTTAGTGAAATAGGAAACCTTTGGAATATAAAATAGCAACCCGACAAGAAGGTTATAGGGAAAGTGGTGTCCTCAAAGCAATCCAGATTTCAGATATAGCAAAAAGGTTAAGGGAACATTTACATAAGAGGTTGAGGATACATGGGCATTTTGCTGATGAGATAGACTGGGGAGTACCCGAGAACAGAGAAGAGCAAGGAAGAGGAGTGTGGGCTGCAAAAGTGGGTCAACTTAGGGGAAGAACAAAGCCATATGGAGATGACGATCTGGATGATGAGGGCTGACCTGGGGTTTCATTTTATTTTATTTGTAATTTTTTAAAGTTTATTTATTTATTTTGAGAGAGACAGAGACACCGTAAGCAAGAGGGGAAGAGAGAGAGGGAGAGAGAGAACCCAAGCAGGCTCTGCACTGCCAGCATAGAGCCTGACCTGGGGCTTGAACTCACGAAACCATGAAATCATGACCTGAGCTAAAACCGAGTCAGGTGCTTAACCGACTGAGCTATCCAGGCACATCTGTTTTTGAAAATTTTGAAAAATTGAGTATAGTTGGCCTACAATGTTACATTAGTTTCAGGTGTACAACATGACTGATTCAACATCACTAAACCTTATCCTCTGCTCACCACAAGTGTCCTTAACCATCTGTCACCATACAACACTATTACAATACCATTGACTATATTCCCTATGCTGTGGCCTTTATTCTCACGGCTGATTCATTCCATAAGTGGACGACTCTATCTCTTGCTTCTCTTCACACATTTTGCCTATCTCTTACCCCTCTCCCTTCTTGCAACCATCATTTTGTTCTCTGTATTTATACAACCTGGGTATTTTAGAAGAATAAAAATAGAAGAATAAAAATATTCTCATGAACATCTTTTTGGGGGAGGAATCCAAAGGTTGTAAAATTTAGCTTTATCATCATCATCATCAGACTGGTTTAGCACTTACCAATTTGGATACATCTATATCAGATTTGTTCTGTTAGTTCTATCATCTGGAATATATTTATTACTATTGATTTGCTAGGTATGAAATAATCTCAGAGGCCTTTTAGTTCATACCTCTGTGTGTGCATGCCTGTGTTGGGTCAGTTTTATGGAGTTATACATAAGATAACAACTGAGATTAACCTTTTATGATACATATTTTACAAGTTTTGAAAAATATATGTACTACCAAATCAAGATCTAGAAAACTATTTTATTTTGTTTTGTTTTATCATTTTTAAAATTTAAATACAAGTTAGTATATAATATAATAATAACATTATAATGATTTCAGGACTAGAATTTAGTGATTCATCACTTATATATGACTCTCAGTGCTCATCCCAACAAGCATCTTCTTTAATGCCCCTTGCCCATTTAGCCCATCCTCCCCACCCAACACCCCACCAGCAACCCTGTTTGTTTTCTGTATTTAAGAGTGTTTTAAGGTTTGTCTCCCTCTCTGATTTTATATTATTTTTGCTTCCATTCCCTTATGTTCATCTGTTTTGTATCTTAAATTCCAATATGAGGGAAATCATATGATATTTTTCTTTCTCTGGCTGACTTATTTCAATTAGTGTAATACACTCTAGTTCCATCCATATTGTTACAAGTGGCAAATTTCATTCTTTTTGATCACCAAGTAATATTCCCTTGTATATATGTACCACATCTTCTTTATCCATTCATCAGTCGATGGACATTTGCTCTCTTTCTATACTTTGGCTATTGTTGATAGTGCTGCTATACATATTGGGATGCATATGCCCCTTCAAATTAGCATTTTTGGATCCTTTGAGTAAATACCGAGTAGTGCAATTGCTGGATTGTAGGATAGTTCTGTTTTTAAATTTGAGGAACCTCCATTATGTTTTCCAGAGTGGCTGCACCAGTTTGCATTCCCATCAGCAGTGCCGAAGGGTTTCTCTTTCCCCACATCCTCACTAACATCTGTTTTCTAAGTTGTTAATTTTAGCCACTCTGACAGGTGTGAGGTGGTATCTCATTGTGGTTCTGATTTGTATTTCCCTGATGATGAGTGATGTTGAGCATTTTTTCATGTGTCTGTTACCCATCTGTATGTCTTTTTTTGAAGTGTGTCCATTGATGTCTTTTGCCCATTTCTTCATTGGATTATTTGTTTTGGGGATGTTGAGTTTGATAAGTTCTTTATATACATTTTGAATACTAGCCCTTTATCTGATATGTCATTTGCAAATACCTTTTCCCATTCGGTTGGTTGCCTTTTAGTTTTGCTGATTGTTTCCTTTGCCATGCAGAAGCTTTTTATCTTGATGAGGTCCTAATAGTTCGTTTTTGCTTTTGTTTCCCTTGCCTCTGGAGACATGTCAAGGAAGAAGTTGCTGCAGCCAAGGTCAAAGAGGTTGTTGCCTGTTTTTTTCCTCTAGGATTTTGAGATTTTCCTGTCTTACATTTAGGTCTTTTATCCATTTTGAGTTTATTTTTGTGTATGGTGTAAGAAAGTGGTCCAGGTTCATTCTTCTGCATGTCACTGTCCAGTTTTCCCAATGTCATTTGCTAAAGTGACTGTCTTTTTACCATTGATATTCTTTCCTGCTTTGTCAAACATGAATTGGCCATACATTTATGGGTCCATTTCTGGGTTCTCTATTCTGTTCCATTGATCTGTGCATCTGTTCACATGCCAGTACAATACTGTCTTCACTATTATAGGTTTGTAAGGCTTCTTGAAGTCCAGAATTATGATGGCTCCAGCTTTGGTTTTCTTTTCGACATTACTTTGGATATTCTGGGTCTTTTCTGGTTGCATAGAAATTTTATGATTGTTTTTTCTAGCTCTGTGAAGAATGTTGGTGTTATTTTGATAGGGATTGCATTGAATTTGTAGATTGCTTTGGGTACTATCAACATTTTAACAATGTTTGTTCTTACAATCCATGAGGATGAAATCTTTTCCCATTTTTTTGTGTCTTCTTTAATTTCTTTAATAAGCTTTCTATAGTTTTCAGTGTATATATTTGTTACCTCTTTGGTTATGTCTATTCCTAGGTATTATATGTTTTTTAGTGCAATTAAAAATGGGATCGATTCTTTGATTTCTCTTTCTGCTGCTCATTATTGGTATATAGAAATGCAACTGATTTCTGTACATTGATTTTATATCATGAGACTTTGCTGAATCCATGTGTCAGTTCTAGCACTTTTTAGATGGACTCTTTTGAGTATTCCACATAAAGTATCATGTCTTCTGTAAAGAATGAAAGTTTGACTTGCTGGTTTGGATGCATTTTATTATGTTGTCCAATTGCTGAGGCTAGGACTTCCAACACTATGTTGAATAACAGTGGTGAGAGTGGACATCCTTGTTGCGTTCCTGACATTAGGGGGAAAGTTCTAAGTTTTTCTCTATCAAGGATGATATTAGCTGTGGGTCTTTTGCATATGGCCTTTATGATCTTGAGGTATAATCCTTCTATCCCTGCTTTCTTGGAGGTTTTTATCAAGAAAGCATGCTGTATTTTGTCAAATGCTCTTTTCAGCATCTATTGAGAGGATCATGTCGTTCTAATCCTTTCTTTTAATTAATGTGATGTATCACACTGATTGCTTTGAGGATATTAAACCAGCTCTGCATCCCAGAAATAAATCCCACTTAATTGTGCTGAAAAATTCCTTTAATGTATTGTTGGATCTGGTTTGCTAGTATTTTGTTGAGAATTTCTGCATACATGTTCATCAAATAAATTAGTCTGTAGTTCTCATTTTTAGTGGGGTTTGTCTGGTTTTGGAATGAAGTTAATGCTGGCCTCATAGAATAAGTTTAGAAGTTTTCCTTCCATTTCTATCTTTTGAAACAGGTTCAAAAGAAAAGGTGTTAACCCTTCTTTAAATGTTCGGTGGAATTCCCCTGGGAAGTCGTCCTGCCCTGGATGCTTGTTTGTTGGAAGATTTTTAATTTCTGATTCATTTTCTTTACTGGTTATGAATTTATTCAAATTGTCTATTTCTTCGTGCTTCAGTTTTGGTAGTTTATATGTTTCTAGGAATTTGTCCATTTCTTCCAGATTGCCCAATTTGTTGGCATATAATTGCTCATAATATTCTCTTATTATTGTTTGTATTTCTGTGGTGTTGTGATCTTTCCTTTCATTCATGATTTTATTTATTTGGGTCTTTTCCTTTTTCTTTTTGATCAAACTTGCTAAGGGTTTATCAATTCTGTTAATTCTTTCAAAGAACCAACTCCTGGTTTCATTGGTCTGTTCTACTGCTTGTTTGTTTGTTTTTTATTTGAATATCATTGATTTCTGTTCTAATCTTTATTATTTCCCTTCTGCTGGCTTTGGGCTTTATTTGCTGTTCTTTTTCCAGCTCTTTTAGGTGTATGGTTAGGTTGTGTATTTGAGACTTTTTTTCCTTCCTTTGGAAGGCCTGGATTGCTGTCTACCTCCCTTTTATGACTACTTTTGCTGCATCCCAGAGGTTTTGGGCTGTTCTGTTTTCATTTTCATTGGCTTCTATGTGCTTTTTAATTTCCTCTTTAATTTCTTGGTTAACCCATTCATTCTTTAGTAGGATGTTCTTTAATCTCCAAGTATTCATGGTTTTTCCGAATTTTTTATTGTGGTTGATTTCGAGTTTCATAGCATTGTGGCCTGAAAATATGCCAAGTATGATCTTGATCTTGTACTGGTTGAGGGCCGATTTGTGATCCAATATGTGATCTATTCTGGAGAAAGTCCCTTGTGCACTTGAGAAGAATGTATATTCTGCTGCTTTAGGATGAAATCTTCTGAATATATTTAGTAAGTTTATCTGGTTCAGTGTGTCATTCAAAGCCATTGTTTCCTTGTTGATTTTCTGATTAGATGATCTGTCCATTGTTGTAAGTGGGGTGTTGAATTACCCTACTATTATGGTATTATTATCAATGAGGTTTTTTTTATGTTTTTGATTAATTGATTTATATATTTGAGTGTTTCACATTGGGGACATATATATTTACAATTATTAACTGTTCTTAGTGGATAGACCCCTTTATTATGATATAATGTCCTTCTTCATCTCTTTTACAGCTTTATTTTAATTTTTTAAAAATGTTTATTTATTTTAGAGAGAGAGAGAGAGAGACAGAGTATGAGTGGGAGAGGGGCAGAGAGAGGGAGAGAGAGAGACAGGGAGACACAGAATCTGAAAGAGTCTCCAGGCTCTGAGCTGTCAGCACAGAGCCTGATGCGGGGCTCAAACTCACAAACCCTGAGATCATGACCTGAGCCAAAGTCGGATGCTTAACCGACTGAGCCACCCAGGCACCCCCTATAGCCTTTATTTTAAAATCTAGTTTGTTTGATATAAATATGGCTACTCCAGCTTTCTTTTGACAATCATTAGCATGATAGGTTGTTATCCATTTACTTTCAATTTTCAGGTGTCTTTAGATCTAAAATGAGTCTCTTGTAAACAGCATATAGATGGGTCTTATTTTCTTATCCATTCTGATAACCTTTGTCTTTTAATTGGAGCATTTAGTCCTTTGATATTTACAGTGCGTACTGAAAGACATGAATTTAGTGTCATTGTGTTTCCTATAGAGTTGTTGTTTCTGGTGATGTTTTCTAGTCCTTTCTAGTCTTCATTGCTTTTGGTCTTTTTTGTTTTGTTTTGTCTTTTCTCCACTCAAAGGGTACCCGTGAAAATATCTTGCAGAGCTGGGTTAGTGGTCACAAACTCCATTAGTTTCTTTGTCTGAGAAACTCTTTATCTCTCCTCCTATCTTGAATGGCAGACTTGTTGGATAAAGAATTCATGGCTGCATATTTTTCTGATTTAGTATGTTGAATATATCCTGCTACACCTTTCTGGACTGCCAAGTTTCTATGGATAGGTGTGCTTTGAACCTGATCTGTCTTTCCTTATTAGTTGAGGACTTTTTTTCTTGCTGCTTTCAAAATTCTTTCCTTATCTATGTATTTTTGTGAAATTGACTATGGTATGCCTTAATGATGGTTGCTTTTTGTTGAATCTAATGGGAGTTCTCTGTGCTTTTTGGATTTTGATATGTGTGTCCTTCCCCAGATTAGGAAAGGTTTCTGCTATAATTTGCTCACATAAACCTTCTACCCCTTTTTCTCTCTCTTCATTTTCTGGGACTCTTATTATTGGGATGTTATTCCTTTATTTATGTATTTTTTTAATGTTTAATTTTGAGAGAGCGAGAGTGTCCATGAGGGGGAGGGGCAGAGAGAGGGAGACACAGAATCCGAAGCAGGCTCCAGCCTCTGAACTGTCAGCCCACAGCCTGATGTAGGGCTCGAACACATGAACTGTGAGATCATGACCTGAGCTGAAGTTGAGTGCTTAACTGATCAAGCCATGCAGGTGCCTCTTGATGTTATTCCTTTTTAATAAGTCATTGAGTTCTCTAATTGTTGTATTGTGAACTTTTGCCTTTGTTTACCTCGTTTTTTCTGCTTCATTTTTCTCCACAATTTTATCTTCTATATACCAGTGATTTGCTGTTGTTTCGTCCATCCTTGCCATTGTGGCATCCATTCGAGATTGCACCCCAGTATAGCATTTTCAGTTTCATCCTGACTAGATTTTACATTTTTTATCTCCACAGAAAGGATTCTATGCTTTTTTTCAACCCCAGCTAGTATTCTTACTATTGTGGTTCTAAATTCTAGTTCATACATCTTGCTTATATCTGCGTTGATTAAGCCTCTGGCTGTCATTTCTTCCCGTTCTTTCTTTTGGGGTGAATTCCTTTATTTTGTCATTTTAAAGGAAGAAAATAATTAATAAAATTAAAAAAAAAATCAAGTAAAGGAAGCTAGATCCTAGATGTGTTTTTATCTGCTTGTTGAAAGAAGCTTTATAGAATAGAGAATAGATAAAAAAGGAAAAGAAAAGGAAAAAAGAAAGTAAGAAAAAATTTAAAAATTAAAAACATTATATAATAAAGTAGAATAAAATTAAATAGAATAAAAAATTTTAAAAATAAGGTAAAAAAGAAAATAAAAATAAAATTTTCTGTTTCTGTGTTCAAGAAAGAGGAAGAAAAGAAAGAACAAAGAAAACAATTTAAACAAAAACAGAAGCAAAGAAAGCAAATAAATGAACGAGTAAAAAAAAAAAATGAAAGCAAAATGAAGTTATATTCACTTTCCCCTAGAACTGAAACTAGGAGGCACTCTATAGTGTGCTGTAAACTAAGCAGGTGGGGTGACTTGTGCTTGTCTTTGAGGGGATGTGCTTGGAGGGCACAGTTAGTGGAGCCTAGTGTAAGGGCTCCATTTCCCACTAGGTGGCTCTGCTTAGCTTACTGGGGTGGATGTGCCTAGTCTCTGGCACAGGAACTTCGAGTTCTTACCAACCCACTATCAAGCACCTCTCCTTTGTCTCAGGCCTCTGTCTACTCCCTGCCTCTACCCTGTCCATGTCCAAGCTCTCTGCCCACCAGGTGGCACCTCCCTCTAGAATTTTATCTCAGATGGGGTTGTGTTTCAAAACCCTAAACTTCAGAGTCCCTTGGGGTGTGGGCCCCCACTGACTCCTTTGGGGAGGGTCTTGCTGAGCAATAGTTGGGTTCTGGCTTGCCCCAGAAAATGTTTGTGCAATTGTACATTGGCAGAAGTTCAGAGATTATGGAAAATCACAACATACAGCCAGCGCTAGGTTTCACCACACCGATGTCTTTGTCCCAGTACCAACAAATGTGGCTGCTCTTAGGGTCTGCTGTAACCTTTGCCCATGGGGAGGCTGTGTGGCCTCTACCAAATACACTCCAAGCAGGGGAATTGCTTCTCCTCATGTGGTACACAGACCCCTCAGAACACACTGGTTGCTCCTGGAAATTCACCCTACTTCCTCACCAGAGCACCACCCAGCACTGAGCTCTGTAACATAAGACTCTGTGCTCCACTGTTTATAGAATCCCGGTGGTATTGAAACCCTCTCCTTTCTTCCCATCAATGGCTTTGGAGAACAGATTTCTTGTTCAGTCCCTCGTGAGTGTTCTCTCTCTCTCTCTCTCTCTCTCTGCCCGGCTACTTTTGGTGGTGAGGGGGGGAGGGCTTTTCATGTGTGATCCCAATGCACTACACTCTCCCGCTTTCTCTTTCTCTGTCCTCTCTCCTATAAAAACAGCTCCATATCCTCCATGCCTTTTCTCTACCACAGTTGGCACTGTGTACCTTCCAAGTTCTGTAGCTCAAGTTATGCAGATTGTTGTGCTAATTCTCAGATCAATTTCCTAGGTGTTAAAAATTGTTTGGTGCTGATCTAGCTGCATTTTAGGGACAAGACAAGCTCAGGATCTCCATGCTGCTTCACCATCTTAACTCCTCCCCTCTAACATCTAGAACAGTTCTAATAGCTCCCAAAATTCACTCACCCTTATGGTCAACACCTTATTCCTACCCTCAGCACCTGGTAACCACTGATCTATTTTAGTCCCTCTAATTTTACCTTTTCCAGAATGACAACTAAATGGAATCATAAAGTATGTGGCCTTTGGGTCTAGTGTCTGTCACTGAAATATAATGTAGTAGAAATTCATTCTTGTGTGTATTAGTAGTTTGTTCCTTTTCCTTTTTGTGTGTTATTCCATTATATGGATTTAACATAGTTTGTGAATTTACCAGGTGAACAACATTTGCGGAATTTCCTTTGTTTTTGGTGATTATGAACAAAGCTACTATAAATATTTACATAGAATTTTTTTGGGATAACATGAGCTTTTAATTTTCTTGGGTAAAAAATAAAAAAAAATATTGTTGAATCAGGTGGTAAATGTATGTTTAACTGATAAGAAACTGCAAAACTATTTACCAAAGTGGCTGTATCATTTTGCATTCCTACCAGCAGTGCATGAGAGCTTCATTGCTTCTCATTCTTGCCAGTGTTGGTATTGTCAGTTTTGTGGCATTTTGTTTTTGTTTTATAGTCAGTCAAGTAGGTGTGTAGTGTTACCATGTTTGAATTTGCACCTTTCTAATGACTAGTGATGTTGAGCATATTTTCATGTACTTCTTTGCCATTTATTTGTATATCTTCTTTGTTCAAATGTTTTGCCCAGTTTTTAAAATAGATTTTTTTCTTATTATTGAGTTTTGACAGCTCTTTATATATTCTAGATAGAGATTCTTTACCTAACATTTTTTCAAAAAATTTTTATCAAGTTGTATTTTCATTTTCTTAACTGTTATTTTGAAGAGCAAAAGTTTATATTTGATAAATTTCATTTTATCAATTTCTTTTTTAATTGTTTGGCTTTTGGTTTGGTATCTGACAAATCATTGCTTATCCCAAGTCACAAATATTTTTCGTTTTCTTCTAGGTATTTTATTGTTTACAGTTTTCCACTGAGTTCTATAATCCATTTTAAGTTAATTTTTGTGTATAGTGCAATATAAGGCTCAAGGATTACTATTTTTTATATATTGATATCCAATTTTTCCAGCACCATCTGTAGAAAAGTCAAATCTTTCTCATTTGAAATCATTTTACACCTTTGGCAAAAAATTAGTTGACCATATTTGTGTAGGTAAGATTGTGGACCCTGTATTTTGTTCCTTTGGTACAATTAATACCACACTTCTGTGATTAGTATTGTTTTATAGAAAGTCATGGAATCGGGCACTGTGAGTACTCCAACAGTATTGGGTCTTCCAATACATGAATACGGTATATATCCCCATTTATTTAGGTCTTCTTTTATTTCCGTCATCAGATCTTGTAATTTTTAACATACAAACATTGATTGTCTTTTGTTGGATTTATACCTAGTAATCTCATGCTTTTTGGTCCTATAATAAATATACTTTAGAAAAAAATTTACTATTATTATAATAATTTAATTTCTCATCGTTCATTATCAATATATCAAAATGAAATTGAATTTATATATTTGCTTGGATCTGTAACATTCTATAAGAGTTTTTATAGAATCTTTTAGGGTTTTCTTTGTAGTCTGAAAATAATAGCTTTTTTTTCTCTCTGTTCCAATTCTTAATGCTATTTATTTGTTTGTTTATTTTTCATTTTTTCACTAACTACAACTTTCAGCAGAGTGTTAAATAGAAGTGATGCCAGTAGTTACCCTTGGCTTTTTCATGATCTTAGCAGGAAAATATTCAGTCTTTCTACATTAAGTATCATTTAGCTGTACCCTTTTCATAGATGTAATTTGACAGACTGAGGAAGTTCTCTTTTATTCCTGTCTGAGAATTTTCATGATTAATGGGTGATTACTTTTATCAAATTATTTTTCTGCATCTATTGAGATAATCATATGGTTTTCTTTTTAAATCTGTTCACATGATGCATCAGACTGATAGATTTTCTAATGTTGAACCAGCTGTTTATTCCAAGAATCACCTGACTTGGTGGTGATATACTATTATAGTTTGTGTATAATGCTGGATTTTATTTGCTAAGATTTTGCTGAAGATTTTTACATCCATATTGATGAAATGTATTGGTTTGTAGTTTTCTATTCATTTCAATTTCATCTGGTTTTGGTATCACGATAATGCTGGCCTCATAACATGAGTTGGAAAGTGTGCCCTTCTTCTCTAGTGTTCGTGAGATTTTGTGTATAATTCACATTATTTCTTCCTTAAGTATTTGGTAAAAGTTTCCAGTCAGTCCATCTGGTCCTAGAGTTTTTCTTGTTGGAAATTTTCAACTGCAAATTTAATTTCTGTAAGACATATAAATTATTTAGATTACCTATTCTTGAGTAAATGTTGGCAGTTAGTCTTTCAAGGAATTTGTCCATTCCTTTTTAGTTGTTAAGTTACTGATATTTATATCTCCTCCCTATCACTTTATCCCTCTCTTTTTTTCTTTTTGTTAATCTGCTTTGAGGTTTATTAATTTTATTCATCTTTTTTAAAAACCCAGTTTTTGATCTCAGTGATTCTTTCCATTATTTTCCTTTTAATATTTAATTGATTTTTCTCTTCTCATTTTTATAATTTTCTTCTACTTGATTTGGATTTAATTTGTACTATTTCTAGTTTCTTAGGGTAAAAGCTTAAATAATTGATTTGAGCCCTTTTTTCTTTTTCTAATACAGACATTTAATGCTGTAAATTTCTCTTAAGATGTTCTCTGGCTCATGAATTATTTATAATATTTATGTCTGTTTAATTTCCAAACGTGGGAAGTTTCAATCTTTTTGTTACTGACTTCTAAATTAATTATTTTAGTATCATTGAACATACTTTGTATGATTTTAATTATTACCAATTGGTTGAGATTTGTTTCATGAACCTGAATATGGTCTATTTTGTTGAATGTCCCTTGTTAACTTGAAAAGAATGGGTACTGTGTTGTTGGATGGTTTGTTTTAGAAATACTAATTGCTTCAAGTTGGTTGCTAGTTTTGTTCAGGCCCCATATTCTCATTGATTTTCTTGCTACTCATTTTATCAATTATAGAGACAGAGGGATATTTAAATATTCAGCTCTAATTGTGCATTTGTCCATTTCTGCTCTCTGGTCTATCAGGTTTTGCATTTGTGTTGACTCTGTGTTGTTAGGCACATACACATTTAGGGTTGTAATGTCACTCTTCAACCCTAAAAATATTCCTTGTTCTGAAATCCATTTTGTCTGACATATACATAGTTACTACATCTTTCTTTTGGTTAGGGTTTTGTTGGTATGTCTTTCCTATACTTTGCTTTTAACCTATTTGAGTCTTTACATTTAGACTGGTTTTATTATAGTCAGTGTATATTTACATCTTGCTCTTTTTTCTCTTCTAATCTGAGAACCTGATTTTTATTTAGTTTGTTTTTGACCATTTTTCTTTAATATAATTATTGGTTATAATATAATTATGGTTTGTAAAATATATCATCTTGCTTGTTGTTTTCTATTTCATTTTTTCTTTGTTCCCCTTAGTTTTCTGCATGTTTTTGGATTGACTATTTTTTAAATTCCCATTTTACATGTCTCCATTATTATAATTTTTACTACTTTTTAAAAATGTTTTTATCTCATGCCATAGCATTGGCAATATGAATCGCTAATTAATTCTGGTCTGTATTCATGCAACATTATACCCCTTAATGTGTTGGCTTGAGAAACGTACCAACAACAGTAGACTTTCACTTCCATTCTCCCAGCCTTTGATTTATTTTTGCCATATATTTTCCCTTCATATGTTCTATAAACACACAATAAATTTATACTGTTTTGCTTTAGACAGTCAATTTTCTTTTAGTGGCATTAAAAATAAGAAAAAGTCTTTTGTGTTTACTTTCATTTTAACCATTTCCAGATATCTTTAGTTCTTGGTGTAAATCTATGTTTCTGTCTTGTAGTCATTTTGCCTAAGGAAATGTTTACATTTTATAATGTGTTGTGTACTGGTAATTAATTTGTTCATGTTTTCTTCATCTGTGAAACTCTTTAATCTGGTTATATTTTTATTTATTTTCTCATACTTTCAGATGAGAAATCTGTTGTCAGTTTTGCCTTTGTTCTTCTATATTTAATATGACCTTTTCTTTCTTGTTATATGATTTTATTTTTGGTTTTTATTTTTATTTTTTAAAATGTTTATTTAAAAAAAACATTTTGAGAGAGAGAGCAAGGGAGAAAGTGTGTGCTCAAGCAGCAGAGGGGCAGAGAGAGAGGGAGAGAGAGAATCCTAAGCAGGATCCCTGCTGTCAGTGAAGAGCGGGAGCTCAAAACCATGAACTGTAAAATCATGACCTGAGCCAAAACCAAGAGTCAGACCCTCAATCAACTGAGCCACACTGCTACCCCTTCTTTTTGGCTTTTAACACCTTTTATATATGTCTGTTTTCTTTTTAATTCTATTTATTCGGCTTAGAATTATCTGAGCTTCTGGGATCTACACATTGACCATCATCTCTTCAAATATTTATTCTCTCTTGTCTTCTTCAACTGGTGTATGTTACAACATTTGATATCATCTTGTAGCCTTTGGATGCTCTCAATGGTTTTATTCTCTTTCTCTTTGTGTTTCAGTTTAGGTAATCATTGATGAACTATCTTCACATTTGTTGATTTTTTTTTCTTCAGCTGCAAGATGTCCATGTAAATGACAGTTGAGGTTTTTCTTCATATCTGTTTCTGTGAATTTGTTTCTAGCATTTCCATTTGACTCTTACAGTTTCAAATTTGTTCATGCATGTTGACCACCTTTCCTGATAGTCTTTAATATGTTTGTTACAGTGATTAATTTTTTTTAATGTTTATTTATTTCTGAGACAGAGAGAGAGCATGAGCGGGGGAGAAGAGAGAGAGGGAGACACAGAATCAGAAGCAGGCTCCAGGCTCTGAGCTGTCAGCACAGAGCCCGATGCAGGGCTCGAACTCACAAATTGTGAGATCATGACCTGAGCCGAAGTCGGTCGCTCAACCAACTGAGCCACCCAGGCACCCATGTTATAGTGATTTTAAATTCACTATATTATGGCCCAACATGTGGGTCATCTCTTGTTCTCTGAATTGCTTTTTCTCATATCAGTGAGTTGTTTTGTCCTTACTTTTTTGTATGTCTCATAATTTTTCATTGAATTGTGGGTATCATGTGTAGGACAGTAGAGAGTGAGGTAACTAGTATTTATGCTTGGAAGTAGGTTTATATGTCTTCTGCTAGGCTGTTATTGTGGGGTGGTAGGTCAATATACTCAAAAGTGGCCTGGGTTTGGGTTTGGTTGTTGCTATGGGTTCATTCACTGTATCCCTGCTGACAAATTCCTCTTGCATTAACTTGTGTTTAGGATGGGGTCTCATTTGTCAGTGGGTTGTTCTTAATGTTGTTGTTCCATTCTTAGCAATAGACCATCTCTGTGTATCTCTACTTCAGAGAGTGTTTCTCTTTATTCTTGCCGCTCCCACAGTGGTAGATTGCTGTTGCTTTTTATTTGGTTCTTGCTACCCTTGGCAGGAAAGGTGTTCTTTGTTTTATTAGTGGAGAATCACAGAGCCATGGAGAAGAATAACTGAGATGGTATAAATTCATGATCTGAAATTTCTTGAATTCAAGGAATTTATTAAAAATTTTAACTGGGTGTTTCTAACCCACTTGTATGGCAGCCCTGACTTTCTTCTGTTCTCACCAGTAATCCCATGCTTATATTCTCTCTCTCCTTAAAGACATCATCTCTTCTTAGGCTTTAGACTGGCTGTATACCATATAAACTTTCTTCTCTAGGTTCAAGAAAAACCAAGATTTATAGTTTATCTAGCTTTTTCTAGTTGATGGTGTAGAAGTGACACTCTTTCCTCATTTCTACATCCCGGGATGAAGCCAAAGGTCTGTATAAGCTTTTAAATAAAAGATTTGTTAGCACTTTTCACTTGCATTCATACCAGAGTGGTATGAATGAGTGTAGAAGTATTTTGATCTCAATTATTTTGGTATTTATTCTGATAAAGAAGAGTACAGATTATGAAGCTCTGAGCCCAGCCTGTACATTTTCACAAAGGAAACAACTGTACATTCTACAGAAGGTGATTACACATAAAAGAACCACATCCTTGGGCAGTGAGTTGTCTCCATAGCCAGTGGGGTAATCTGCCCCTATTTACTGCCAAATTATGGGCATAATGAGTCACAGGCGCATTTCTAAATATATCAACAGCTCTGCAAAGTGTTTCAGGGGCACATCCATCAATTATGGTCATGAGAAAGGTCATAATAGTACAGGCTTTCATCATAATTCAGCTCTCCCTACCCAGTTTGCCTTGGGTGTGTTGAAATACTGTGATTGTTCACTTAGAAGCAGTGTTCATTTTCGAGAAAGACTTACTGGAAATGAGTAAAATATCTGAGAGAGGCCATCCCATTTAAAGGCCTACTTTCTCATTCAAAAGCTTTTTGTGTAATAAAAGTTTCTCAAAAACTCTTCTGTGAGATTCATCAACCTCATTCCTTCTGAGCCACTGATTAGAATCCACAACTTCAACTGAAGAAAAGATTAGCTGTAGACTTGGATGCCAGTCATTTTCACTGAATTCCCTCTTATATATTCCTGTTAATAACAAAAGCATTGTTAATAACATTACTGTGCCCCTTCTTCCAAGTATGGTGGGTATTTCTGATAGTGTAACATTGGCATCGTTGGACAATCCATAAAGTCCTTTGACATTTTAATGTGACTATAAAATAGAATTGAACCTTATAGAAAGCTACCCAAAAAATTATGCTTGAATAAAAGAAAATTGTTCTAAATTCTGTTACTTTGAATAGTTTTCCATTCCTACCAAAAACAATTATCCTGGCAACTTCCCACAGCCTATATAAGTAAACTCAGATAACAGAAATCAGGAAATCATAAAACATTTCAGAGTTAAATATTAAAAGATCTTCTAAAGTCAGTACTGTTAATCTAGCATTTTTTTGGTTTTATTTTCTTCTGGGTAAACTATAATGTAAAGCATTTCATACTTTGCTAACTTTTAGTCCAAAATCATATGGATTTGTCAAACCTTAGCAGAGTGAGTATTCATCAGAATGTTTAATTTCAATAACCTATTTCAATGTTTTTTTTTTTTTAATTTTTTTTCCAACGTTTATTTATTTTTGGGACAGAGAGAGACAGAGCATGAACGGGGGAGGGGCAGAGAGAGAGGGAGACACAGAATCGGAAACAGGCTCCAGGCTCTGAGCCATCAGCCCAGAGCCCGACGCGGGACTCGAACTCCCGTACCGCGAGATCGTGACCTGGCTGAAGTCGGACGCTTAACCGACTGCGCCACCCAGGCGCCCCACAATGTTTTACCCACATTATGGCATATCAGTTTCCTCCTAAAGATTGAGGGTCATATTTTTCATGGACTATTTAGATAAAGAATTCCAAAAAGAAGTTATACTTCTTTCTTGTCTGCTTACCATTTGCAACTCATCCATTTCCCTCTCCAATTAATTTAGAGGGTTTTTTTTTTTTTACAGTACTTCATCATTTATTAGTGTTCATTCTCAATGTATTTACACTAACAATGAGCGGTGAATTTCTTAAACTACTAAGTTTATGATCACTCACAACTCTTTAAAGGTCTGGAACCACATCATAAGTCTTTGACACAAAATTAGAACATATTTATTTTGGAAGAAAAGCAACATCAGTGAAGACCAAACCATTTGGACATATTTTTGTTTGTACTAGAAGTAAATTAATCAAACCAGAAAAAATTGCCTAGCAACATTTGACATTAAAAAGATTCCATAATAAAAACTAAACCACATGGAGGATAAGATAGAAGACAGCCCAAGCCTCCTCTAGATAAGAGTAACAGTATTTAAATGGAGCTGCCTTAATCTTAAAAAGAGAAGATAGGAGAGAAGTTAGCATTAGATATGAAGAAGAACTAAGTTAATATAAGCCAACATACATTGAGTGACTACTAGATTTCATATCCTGTGCGAGAAGTGTTCTATATCTCATTTAATTCTCACAAAACTGATTATCTTTATTTACAGAAAAGCAGATCAATTTCAAGACCAGTCAACTCTTAAAGAACATCTGTCTACTTAGAATCTTGCTAGATCTTCATCACTTACAGATGAAACTAGGCAAATTAATTATCTTCCACTTGTAGTCAGAAAGTAGTATTTTTTGGGGGGAATACGTACATACAAAAGATTGAAGTAGAAAGAGTTACACAGAATGTTAACTAGAATGTCTAACTTTTCAAACTTTCTAATTGAGTTATTACTTTTGAAATAGACACATAGGTGATTGGTCATATTCAGGCAGACTCTCACAGAGGCAGCACTGATGGACAAAGCTGTACATAGCTGCTGTCACTTAGGGAGGGTGATTTTGATAGTGTGAACAAAGAAGTGATATTTAGTGCCAGATTGGAGAGTCTTGCCAAGAATAAACTTTATTTTATTTTTTTAAAGTTTACCTTTTTTAATGTTTACATATTTTTGAGAGAGAGCACAAGCAGGGGAAGGCAGGAGAGAGAGGGAGACAGAAGTTCGAAAGTAAGCTCTCTGCTGTCACCAGAGAGCCTGATGAAGGGCTTGAACTCACAAACCATGAGGTCATCACCTGAGCTAAACTTGGACAGTTAACTGAGCCACCCAGGTGCCCCAACTAAGAATAAACTTTAAATTTTGTAACTAACAGAATTAAAGTTATTTTCTTTCTAATGAAAAACAAAAGCATATAGAGAGATCAATATCAAGTTGTAGCAGAGGAAAGAAGATAGAAGCTAAAATTAAATGAAGGGATTTTTGTAGATGCTGCATTCTATTGGGGCATGGAATGGGGAATATGTGTGGCCTAATATTAAGGCATGCTTCAGTAGCAGAAACTCAGCAGTGTCAATACTTGGTGGCATAAATGACCTGGTTTCTGAGATATTTGTTTTATAGCACATTGATTTCTCTTCCATTTTTTGCGAGGCTATGGGGAAAGTAGGCATTATTGAAAAATGGGAATTTTGTGAGAATTGTGCACTCCTGGGTGATCTTAATATTTGTCATTTTATTGTTAATGAATCCTTTGTCATTTTGCTTTTAGAATGACTTGGCAGGCTGTATAGTCTTTTCTACATGGCAACATTCCTGAGAATGCTAATAGAATATACCAGAGAAGAAAGTAATAATCTGCCTAAGGTTTTCTGAATCTTTGACTATGATTGGCTTTCAACGTGTGATCATCCATCTTGTGATTTGCATAGTTTTGATATTTATATGGATTTCTTTGGATAGTTATGCTTTTGGTTAGTGGGTGCGAATGTTTGTGTGTGTAGTTGTTTTTTCCCTGTGTTCCATGATCTAAGCCACTCAACACCTTACAGATTTTTACCTTGCTGTTCTCAAGGAATTATGAGGCTCAGAACAAATTAAATTTATTATTATTATTTTATCTTTCAGAGAGGGAGAGAGAGAGAGAGGACAGGTGAGCAAGGGAGAGAGGCAGAGGGAGAGGGAGAGGGAGAGGGAGAGAGAGAGAGAGAGAGAGAGAGAGAGAATATCTTTAAAAAAATTTTTTTAAACGTTTATTTATTTTTGAAAGACAGAGAGAGACAGAGCATGAGCAGGGGAGGGGCAGAGAGAGAGGGAGACACAGATTCCGAAGCAAGCTCCAGGCTCTGGGCTGTCAGCACAGAGACTGTCGCGGGGCTGGAACTCACGAACCGTGAGATCATAACCTGAGTCGAAGTCGGACACTTAACCGACTGAGCCACCCAGGCGCCCCTAAAAAATAGCTTAAGCAGGCTCCATGCTCAGCACATAGCCCGATGTGGGGCTGGATCTCACCACTGCAAGATCATGACCTGAACCAAAATCAGGAGTCTAATGCTTAACTTAGCCACCCGGGCACCCCAGAGGCTCTGAACAAAGTAAGAAGGAGCAAACAGTCTTATAAAATTACCACCTTCTTGGTATACTTGCTTCTTCTTTACCAACCCCATCGTCTCTCCTAACTGGTTACCCTATTTTCCATAGAATAAAACTAGACTTTCCTTCAAACTCTTTGGCAATATACATGGAGCTGTCAAAAAGTTCATTTTGTCCAGGCAAGGAAGCAAAGTCAGAATGAGTTAGGAGTGGGATCTTAGAAATTCTTAATGAGTTTAATTCTGCTCTTCAAACTTTGCAGGGGAAATATTTTGTCTCTCTTGGCAAAAGGGGAGAACATTCTCTCTGGTCATCTTCATATTGAATTCATCAAGAATGAACAGACTAATGAATTGGCTCCCCTGAGAAACACTTGGCCTAACTTCTAAGAGTATTATGAAAAATGTATTCTTTCTACTGAATCTCCTCAGCTTTGGTCTTTCTTCATCCTGCTTTGCACTTTCTCTTCCCTGAAAAACATACCCAAAGATATTTCCCTCATAGATAAAACATTCCACCCTGGGTCAGTGGATGCAGGGACACAATTCTCCCCTTCTTCTATCACTCAGAGTTATCTACAAGTACCCTTGGCAAGCTTCCTAGATCCTTTATCCAGAAGTATCCTCAAGGAGTCTGTAATTCTCAAATTTATCCTAAGAATATTATAGAACAATTTTCAAGGTTATCAAAGTTTCTCTTCCAAGAGAAATCCAGTTGTTATGATAGTTTTGTAGCATGCTTTCTAAAAAATTACATAAAATCTAAAACATGCATATTATCCTCATGGGTAAAAAATATTTTTACTTTTATATGGATAAGGAAAAATAGTTTTCTGTAAGCAGAGATCCAGAGAAAGTTTTCCTTAAAAAGGAAAGACTGGCAACATTGGAAAATGTTCAGTCACGTTTTCTAAGAATCCTGGGTTTTTTCTTTTACTCCTGCTTTATTCATTTGTTTATTTTATTTTGTGATAATAACACTTAACATAGGATCTACCCTCTTCACAGAATTTTAAATATCCAATACAGTATTGATAACTATAGATGCTATGCTGTACAGAAAGTCTCTAGAACTTATTCATTTTGTATAACTGAAACTTTATACTTTTGACTGATACTTCCCCATCTGTCATTCCTTCGGCTCTGGAAACTACCATTTGACTCCCTGCTTCTATGAATTTGACTATTTTAGATTTTGCATATAAATGGTATAATATAGTATTTGTCATTCTGTGTGGCTTATTTCATTTAGTATAATGTCCCCAAGTTCATCCATGTTGACACAAATGGCAGGATTTTCTTCTTCTTAAAGGCTGGAGAAACATATACACTGTATGTATATACCATATTTTGGTTTTGCATATGTCTATTGATGGACATTTAAGTTGCTTCCAAGTCTTGGCCACTGTAAATAATGCCTCAGTGAACATAGAGGTACAGGTTTCTCTTCAAGATCCTGATTTCAATTCTTTTGGATATATACTCAGAAGTGGAGTTGCTGGGTTATATGGTTGTCCCATTTTTAATTTGGGGGGAGAATTTCCATACTATTTTCCATAGTGGATGCACCGATTTATATTTATATGCACTAATTTATATTTCCAACCCTTTTCTCTACATCCTGCTATTGAACGTTACTCAGAGTAACTCATCATCACAGTTCAGTAGAAACTTGGATATTTTAAATACTGCCATGTGGAAAATACTTTGAAACTTTACATTTAGATAGAATTCTGCATGCAGTGGTTGATTTCTAGAGAACCAGTTTGAGAAGGACTTATATACAGTGGGGCCAGCTGTATGTCAGTGTTTGGGCCAGGCAGGGTAGAATGGGAAAGTAGGTGATGTTTGGTCTTGTCCCTGGACTGCATCTTTGTGTACACATTTGCTTCTCTTTCTTAGCAGAACGTTGTCCTTCCCAACAGTAATCTAAGAACTTCAACTAGAAGTGCCACAGAGGGGGCAGCTGGGTGGCTCACTCAATTAAGGGACTGACTCTTGATTTGGGCTCAGGTCATGATCTCATGGTTCTTTAGATAGGGCCCTGCATCAGGCTCTGTGCTGACATTGCAGAGCCTGCTTGGAATTCTCTCTCTCTCTCTCTCTCTCTCTCTCTGTCCCTACACCTCTCACGCATGTGCTCTCTCTCTCTCTCTCTCAAAAATGAAATCAATAAGCTTAACAAGAAAAGGAGTTCCAGAGAGAAGATGAAAGACATGCTCCTGTCTGCATAACTGTGGGTGCCAAGCATCTTCAAGTCAGAATCTGGACCTTTCTTTTTCAGACCCACCTCTGGTAATAAGTGGCTTTATTACCCACTAAAGATTTCTCTGAAAGTGTGTTTGTGTGTTATGTGTCTGTGCACACATGTGCAGATTCAGAAAACTGAATCATGGGAAATGTAAGGAAATAGAATAGTGCCTATGATCTTCACACCCAAATGTTTATTAAGTGACTGTGGCTTTATTTTTACAGTCTTCACACACAGACACTCAGGAGAGTAGATTTGTTAAGCACAGCACCACAGGCATGTTGGTTTTCTGTTTTCTTATTGCCAATTGACTAGGGGCTAATTCTACCTGGAACCCAGTTCAAACAACATAGAGCAGGTAGGTTGATGGCTTCGTTTGGTGAGGAGGACATAACCAACAGGTAAGACCTATTCTCCCTGTATCTAGACCTTTCTTAATCCCTGCAACTGAGGACACTCTTGGAAAATGTATCAATAATTACAATTGCATTCCTTAGTCACTGACAGTCTTCTTTTGCAGGCAGATACACTGTCATATTGATAATAAAGACCTTTTTAATGATGCTCATAAACACTACTCATTTTTTTCTTATTCTAAAAAGAATAAAAGTTCAACTCAGAAAATTTAGATAATGCTAAAGAATGGAGAGAGAGAGAGAGAGAGAGAGAGAGAATCTCAGCACCCAGAAAAAATTTTTATTAATACACTCGTGACTATCTTTCCAGTCCTTTTTAAAAAAGTCATTTTCTTCCTCTTTCTGTGGTTGTGTGTGTAAACAGAAATATTTGTCACAATGCTTTGTAGCCTCCTTCTTTCATCTTTTAGCTCATTGTGGACATTTTCCCAAGACCATAAATATTCTTTCATAACAGTGATTCCTAACCAGGCAGTTTTTACCCCCTGAGGATATTTGGTAACATCTGAAAACAATTTTTCCTTCTGGCATCTACTGGGTAGAAGCTAGGGATGCTGCTAAAACATACCACAGTGCATGGGACAATCCCCACAACAAAGAATTATGCAGTCCAAAATGTAAATAATGCTAAGATTTAGAAACCCTCCTTTACAATATTATTTAAAGTAGCTACCTATTATTTTATCCTAAGATAGAATTATGCATTGCTCCATTGTTGGAAATTTAGACTCTTTTCCACATTCTTTTGCTATTATTTATAAACAATCTGTTGAATATTCTTGGTCACACATATTTGTGTATATTTCTGTTTAGATTGAACTAGAAAAAACTCTTAGACATGAAATTGGTGGATCAAAGGAAATGAACTTTTTGCTTCTTTAACAACCATTCTCAAATTTTTTGTAGAAAGGTGATTTCAATTATTATTCTCACCAGGATGATATCCCTATCTTTAGGCCTCTTTTGTTACTAAAGTTCACTGTCTTAGAATGTGTCCTAGTTTATTTGAAGGGACTTTCTAGCTTTTGCTCTATTCTTGCAAGATCCATTCAAGCAGGAGAGGGAAAGTTAAGTATCATTTCCAAGGCCCTGATTCTACTCTGACCACACATGGGGACTTCTGGGGAACAAAGAAGGTATACCTAGAGGTTTGTGACAATCTCATTAATTTCGGATCCACCTTTTGAGTTAGAAGATTGACTGTCTAGACCTTGCTATGGTCAGTGGGCAGGACGAAAATCTGTTTGACCAGAATTTATATATAGGCATTTATCAGACCCAAATCTAAATCATCAGATTAAAATGGAAAGACATGTATCAAGTGCTTGGCATAGAGCTCCTGAAACATAAGTGCTCAGTAAATTTTGTCTACAATTCCTTTTAAGGCTTAGAACAGTAAAGTTCTCTAATTTACCAAAATTTTCTCTGTTGGGTCCTACAGCAAGTCCATACCCAGACCTCATTATTCCCTTGGTCAATATTGATTATTTCCATGGTCATTGATTATCCTTTTAGGAATGGCACCTCTCTTAATCAACATCTTCCTTGCCAATCCCAGACTCAAAACACTGATATGTGCATCTGACCTTGAAAAACGTTGACCATAAAACAAAATATCTAGCTTTTGAAAACACATTCTCCTATGACAACACATCATATATTTACAAAAAGACCAAGTGAATATAGGTATGTTTTTCTACTACCAAATTAGTTATTTTATATTTATTTCTTCAAATTATTAGTTTTCATTATAATCTAATTATATTTCTTCATGTTTGTGTAGGAGGAACATATCTAGGAACCAGGCATAGGTTTATCATATCAATATTGACTGAAAATTCATTTTGGTATTAAACTTTTTAACATGGAGTATTAATAGTACTTTTCAAAGTGTCTCTTAACCTGTACTCACATGTCTGTAAAATGCCTTTTTACTTGCCTAGAGGGCAATATGCTTCCAATTTCCACTAAATTCAAAATCCCATCAGAGAATGATTCTTGTCTTTTCATCTTTATACCCGGTGCTCAACACTGTGCCTCAAGTATCGTGGGTGCTCAGTATGTTTATTGAAAGAAACTGAATATTGATACATCCCAGTGTCTCTAATATCACACATTATACAAATTTAAATAAATTGGAGAAAAATAGTTATTTACTTTTCCTTAGCTCATTGAATTAATCTTTCTATTTCCCTCCTCCCTCCCCCATCCTCCCTCCCTCCCTTCCTTTCTGACTTCTCTCCTTCCTTCCTTCCTTCCTTCCTTCCTCTTTCTTTCTTTCTTTCTTTCTTTCTTTCTTTCTTTCTTTCTTTCTTTCTTTCTTAAAAAAATCATTGTTATATTTCTGGGGTTAGGCAGTCAGTGAAATGTAGTAAAAATTCAGAATAACTGATTCTTTGTTGTTTACATTTAACCAGTTGTGTTTATACTCGACCTCCAGAATCCTTTTAAAGTTACTGTTAAATATTGTTAAATATTTATTTAAATACTGTTAAATTAAATACAATATTCATTGGCTACAATTTAGATACCTGTTAAGTATATATATATATATATATATATATATATATATATATACACACACACATATGTATGTATGTATATATATATACATATGTATGTATGTATATGTATAGATATTTCCTTAAAGGATGAAGAAGCACTGACCACACACAGACCAAATTTTTACAGTGTTCTGCTGTAGATTCTTGCCATTGTATTCAGAATATGAAGCCAGCCAATTCCAAATAATTCAAACTATTATCAGAAATATTGCATTGCCTAATCATGCACAGTAAACAAGGTTTACTTTGCACTGCAGAGATTGTTGGTAAGGTGTTGATGTTCCCTTGAAACAGCTTTTCTAAGGATATTAGAACCCCACATAATTCTCTATCCATTGCCTAAATGCAATGTAGAAACCCTGGTTGGTGCAAGGTAAGCACTGTGCAATTGTTAACCGCTGTGGGATGACAGCAGGCATACTTGTCTTATTGTTGGTTTTATGAAAGGAATGCATTCACAGTTTACCATCAAGCACTTTATTGGACATAGCTTCCTTCTGTAGATGCAATTGGTCAGGTTCCTTTCTATTCCAATATGCTTACAATTTTTCAAAATCATGGATGCCACTAAATTTCTTCTAATACTTTTTGTGCACCTGTTGGAATGACTAAATAATTTATCTCCTGCAATCTGTTAATGTATTCAATCATTGGTTTTCTTAAATTATGCTAACCTTCCATTTCAATCCACTCTGGTGATGATATATAGACTTTTATATGTATTGCTGGATTTGGTTTGCTAATATTTTAGTTAGGTGTATTTATGTTCAAGGGTGAATTTGGTGTCCAATTACCCTTCCTCTTGGAGAATTTTTCTTGTTTTGGTCTCACAGTTTTACCAATTTCAGAGACTAGTTGGATAGTATTCTTTGTTTTTCTTTTTTTCTGGATTAATGCTTGTTGGATTTATATATATGGACTTTAAAATGATTGGAGACCTTGCCTGTCACATCATCTACTCTTGGTGTTTTCCTTGTGGGATAACTGTAAACTACTGATCACTTAATTTTAATTTTACTGCTTTAATATTTTTAATATTTCTTCTTGAATTGATTTTGTTGAATTATTTTTAAAAATTTATTCATTTTAGCTAAGTTTTGAAATTTAGTGATATAAGTTGTTCAGAAATCCTCTTAATAACCTTTTGATTTCTTTCATTATGCCCCCCTTTTCATTTCTAATATTTGTGAATTTCCCTGTTTTGTCTTAATAAATATTCTGTGTTTTTCTATTTGTTAGTAATTTATTCTAAAAAGTTTCTAGACATTTGATTATCTGTATTGTATCTGTTTTCTGTTTAATTTTTATTCATTTCTGTTCTCAGTTTATTTTTACTACTTTTCTTGTGTTTTGTCTGTTATGTCGTATTGTTGCTTAGTTTATTAATTTTTAATTTTATATTATAAAATTTCTTAAGGCAATCGGTATTTAAGTAATGCTTTACCTATGCTCTACAGGATTTGATGTGTGATACTATTGTATTTTATTATCTTTTAATTCTAAATATTTCCAATTTCCATCAGGATTATTTTTTTATTTATTGGAAGTATGTTTTTAATTTCCAGATATATCATGGCTTTCTAATTATTTCTGAATTAATGTGTTAAACTCAGGTAATGTGGTCTGCATGATATAAATCCTTTGAATTTTGGGGGGGCTTGCTTTCTAGCAACTTTTATAAATTTATCTTTATAGATAAAACATTTGTTAGGTATAATGGATTTTATGTGTCCATTGGATTAAAATAAGTAAATATGCTGTTCAGATCTGTAGCTTGATATTTTTGTCTGCTTAATCTAACAATTGCTGAGACATTACAGAAATCTCCCACTAATGGATAACTATGATCTTGTAGTTATTTTGTCGTTTTGTAAATTCTTTATATATTTTGATCTTTGTTATTAATTGCATAAAACTTTATAAGTTTTGCATCTACCTAGTGATTTAAATTTTTTATTATTATATCATCACTTGATGTATTTCTTGTGATGTTTTATCTTAAAATCTGTCTTATCTTTCATTACTTTAGCTAATCCAGATTTCTCTTGGCTTATGTTTGGCTGACATATCTACCATTTGCAGTTAATATTTGTTCCCATCTCCATGCACAAGTGATGTGTGTTTTCCCTCTACAAATTTGCCTGATAGGCATTTTCTATAATGCAATCATATACTATGCAGTTTTTTACATCTGGTTTCTTTTATGTCTGGTTTCTTTAACTCAGCATAATTTTTTGACATTTTTTCATTTTGTAGCAAGTTTGCTTCTTTTCATTACTGAATATTATTCTGTTTCTGGCTGTGTTTAAGATCTTTTCTTTGCTTCAATATACTATGATAGTATTATTTATCCTGCTTGAGGTTCACTGGGATTTGTAAATCTAAGATTCTCCAACTTCTGTAAAATTCCCAGTCATCATCTTTTTGAATACTAACTTCCACCCTATTCTCTCTTTTTTGTATTACTGGAACTCTGATATACATTGATATTAGGCTTTCTCATTTTATCCCTCATATCCTTTAATTTTTCACCATATTTCCTATCCTATTCTATTTTCTGGACTATTTCTTTAGATTTTTCTATGAATTCATTTGTGTTCTCATCTTCCATTTTTAATTTCTTGTTAAACAAATTTGTTGTTAATTTTTTGAGGTGTCTCTTTTTCTTTTTCTTCTTTTCTTTTTCTTTCTTTCTTTTTTTTTTTTTTGAAAGGGAATGTTACAGAGGCAGATGGGCAGAGAGAGAGAGAGAGAGAGAGAGAGAGAGAGAGAATCTCAAGCAGGCTCCATCCTCGGCAGAGAGCCCAGTGCAGGGCTGGACCCCACAACACTGGGATCAAGACCTGAGCCAAAATCTAGAGTCTGTCACTCAACCAACTGAGACACCCAGGTGCCCCGTACACTGACTTTTTATATCCAAATATATGTATTTTTAATTTCTACAAATGTTATGTATTTCTTTGTTAAACTTACTGTTTTTTTCTTATTTATATATTATTTCTATTTCTAGTTTCTTATACATTTTTTTACACACTTTATATTTGATGTCAGATAATTCCAATATCTGAAATTTTTTCACAAGTAAATCTGCTATCTGTTGTTTCTGATAACTCTCACTCATGCTGCCCCATTTCCTCATATGCTTGGTAATTTTTTTTTTTTTATTTTGAGACCATGATCCTTGATTTAATGAATTCTTTGAGGTGTGACTGTAAATGTATTGCTTCAGAGAATATTTGCTTTTGTTTGTTCTTGGCAAGTTTGGTTAATAATTCACTCAAGTGGTGGAGGCAGGTAACTGTAGAGGGAAATGATATTACCACTATCAGATATGGAGTTTTGTTACTTCTTTTTTCTTTCTTCTATCATTTTCATGTTATGTAACCATAGTCTAGGAAAACTAACATCATATTCTAATTTTTTCCTTATCTGAACTTTAATTTTTTTCATTTCTAATTTAATGTTCTAGTTATCATAAAGAAGCAATTAAAGACTTTAAGCCAGCTGAGGGAGTTTGAGGCCAACTATGTATTACTGGTGAATGCCTTAAAAAGCCAGTGTTGAACAACTTTAACTAAAGGCCAAACTTGATGATGAGCTAATGAAACAGACACTTGTCTCTTTACTTTATAGGGCATGGCTAACGACTGTAATTTCCTCTTTATATCCTGCATGTTGTAATGGGTGATGTCATCAGAAAATAATCTCTTTCTGCATGGAGAGGTATTAGCCCTTGGATGTTACTCAACCCACAAGCTAATTAAATCCTTATCGTCTGTATCTTTTCTTCTCTTTCCAAAATTATATAAACCATTTAAATATATAAATATTTTATAGACCTTATTGTTAGGGACATCATATAACCAAGTAGTTTTTTTCCACCCACTTGCCCAAATGTAACAAAAGCAGCATTTTATACATGGATTGAAAATTATATTTTACAGTAAAAAGAAGCAGAAGGACAGCATTAAATCTGAGTCAAATTCACAACATTTCCTATTAATTGCTTACACAACGCATGTATTTGAGTACTTTTCCAATACATTTCATGATGTCTTCTGGGAGAAAACATTTCTATATTTAAGATGCTATCATTATCTGTAGTTTAGGGACTACTAAAATTAGTACATTGAAAACCAATGCTGTCATATATTATAGGTGTGATTTTAAAACAACAAACACAAGTGATTTTCTTCCACCAAAATCTTTCTTCCAAACAACCTAAATTTTTTTTTATGAATTTGGGGGGTTTTCTTTCCTGTGTTAAAAAAAAAAAAAAAAAGAAAAAAAGCCTGGCCCAATGTAGGTGTTGAATAAACTTAACTTTTGTAGTTAATTCATGGGAATTCATGTTACATATCTTTTTTTTTAATTTTTTTTAACATTTATTTATTTTTGAGACAGAGAGAGACAGAGCATGAACGGGGGAGGGGCAGAGAGAGAGGGAGACACAGAACAGGAAGCAGGCTCCAGGCTCCGAGGCATCAGCCCAGAGCCGGACGCGGGGCTGGAACTCACGGACCGTGAGATCGTGACCTGAGCTGAAGTCGGACGCTTAACCGACTGAGCCACCCAGACGCCCCTCATGTTACATATCTTACCTGATATCACAATTTTTGAGGCATAACTTCAAATTCTGTGGTTTCAGGAAAAATATTTTTTAATTCAAATAGTTATTCTTCACAATACCTGTAGTAGTAGGTGGTGAGGTTGAGGTTTGGGGGAACCCTGCCTGTTATGGCATCCCAAACTAGGACTGAGGCTCTATGGAGAAATTAGATATAGTCCCAGCCCAAATTATTTTCCCCCAGACCGAAAGAATATGTCCATTTGAATATGTGTTTAAACTTATTCATGTACCTGATATAAAAAGGAACAAATATTTCAAATTCTTAAAGTTGTCCATTTTGTTTAATTTTTGAATGGATGATCCTCACACAGCAGCATAAATGTTCCTTTAAGCATGTCAAATCTCACTCTCCATAACAGGGTACCTAGTGAGCACGGATTTATTTCTTGTTATCTACTTAGCAATATATCTGCCATCTTTGGCATAGTGGGGGGGGGGGGGGCAGGGCAGGTTACAGGGGTGTTGGTCACTGACAATTTCAACTCCTGGAAGTGAAGGCCCCAGAGGCCAAACCATCTTGAGTTGGAGAAAATTACTAGGATTGACACTTTATTTACACTAATGTAGTCAGGCATCCGCCGCCACCTCAGAGTTTTTAAAAATTATTTTTGTTAAAAAAAATTTTTTAATGTTTATTTATTTTTGAGAGAGACAGACAGAATGCGAGTAGGTTAGGGGCAGAGAGAGAGGGAGACACAGATTCCGAAGCAGGCTCCAGGCTCCGAGCTGTCAGCACAGAGCCCGATACAGGGCTCAAACTCATGAGCTGTGAGATCATGACCTGACCCAAAGTTGGTCGCTCAACAGACTGACCCACCCAGGCGCCCCTGCCAACCTCAGCTTTTAAATAAAAATGAAGTAATCTTATGTTTGAATGCAGATAGTGGGTCCTGGTATGTTATGGTTTCAGTTTAGCAATACGAATGGAGGTGAAGGTAGTTTAACTATGATTTCAAAAGGGAGAAGAAATGGTTTACTGAAAAAAGGAGATTATGTTAGATTGTTATGGACAGAGGATCATTTAAGATGGATTAAGCACAGAGAGCCTGGATGGCTCAGTGGGTTAAGTGTCCATCTCTTGATTTCAGCTCAGGTCATAATCTCATGGTTCGTGGTTTCTAGCCTGGCATTGTGCTCTGTGCTGACAACATGGAGCCTGCTTGGAATTCTCTCTCTCCCTCCTTTCTCTGTCCCTCCCCTGCTCCCACTCTGTCTCTCCCTCAAAATAAATAAATGAACATTTAAAAAAAAGATGGATTAAGCAATACTTTGAGGAATATACCACTTGTGATAAGGCAAGTTCCTCCGTTTAATCTTCTAGTTCTGCAGCCATATTTATAATAGTCAACCAATCTATTAAATTATTTTAAAAAATCTTTTTCTTTTTCATAGTAACATCTCTACTTTATGACCCCCTTTATAACCCCTTCATTCCAATCCCCCTGTGTCTTGTTTCCAGTATCCTCTTTGTATCTTTGAGGATATTTTATATGCTTACTTTCAAATATTGTGTTTGGTCTACACATACATAATTTTTCTTGTAATGATTATGCTCCTAAGATGCCACATTGCTCTTCTCTTTGAGTTCATGTTTCCCAGAGCACATTAGCTGCTTTAGATGGTCATGTGTGAAGGGACCCTCTTGATGAGTTTAGTTGGTGAGGTGGTAGGGGTTGTTATTTTTCTCTACGAGAGCTTCTTAGGAAAGCCCTTGGGATGTAGAGGTGGGGAAAGTGGGAGGATGGGAGGAGGAAACGCTTAGGGGTGGATAGATTTGCTTACTCATGTTGTTAATACTTTACTTCTCAGGCCAGCTAGAGCTGTGCCCTAATCACTCTCTACCACCTCCAGAGGACACTGGACTGGTTCCTGCTTTCTTGACTCATGGTGGGGATGGGCAGGGCAGCACTCTGCCTAGAGAAATGGAGGAGAGAGAAAATCCTTCTCTGTCCTCTGTCCTGTGTCCTTAAGTCTCAAGGGTTGTCTGAGTGCTAATGGAAGAAACTGGAAAGATGGGGGATTGTGAGACACAGGAGAGTGGCAGCTGCTGGATGACTCAGTGGTGTGGCTGGACCTCTGGCGGAGCAAGGAACGAGGAAGTGCATATTTGTGCAGTACACACCACTACTTCCTGGTTTTTGTTATCACTAAATTGGTTCCTGAAAGTACTCTCTCCTTTATTTCTCTTTCAGTACCCTTACCTGAATAGCATGTTTTAGCCTGCCTGGAATGAATGAACAATTCCAGAAACTTTGCCTTGGACCCTTACCTTCATTGTCCTATCGTCCACAGCAGATTATGTATCTATTAGTGGATCTTTTGTGTTTCATCATTTATGTTCTCGTCTGATGAGTAATCTATTTTATTTTTGAGGCAGCTGATGTGGCATTTGTATCAACAGGCAGTTATAAAAACCAAGCATCTGTAAATCCTTCTGATAAATATTTGTGAAGTTTCAAAATCCTCAGGTCTGATAAGTGTAAGTCAGTCTGCAAGACTGTCTCCTAGAAAAGCCTTCTGGAGACACAGTAGCACTTTCTGGCCATGGGACCTTCCTTGTGGGGGTAAGGGGTAGGGAACTCCAAAGAGGCTTCAGCAAAGACAAATTAGCTTTCAAAGAATGCAGGCACTTTGAGATACTGATAGTAAACTTGATTGAGATCAGCCAAAAAGCCTCGCTTTTGGGAGTGGGAGAGTTGGATGATTAAAAGTCTGGTTCAAGTCTGGCCAAACAAGAGTCCAGAAGAGAAGTCCCTGAGGCTTGCTCTCCTATTCTCATAGGACAGAGGCAAAATTCTATATAAAGTATTATATGAGGAGGAAAAATTTAAATGAAGATTATATAAATTTAAAACTATAAATATACAAAATAAGTATACTTTATTTTTTTTTTAATTTTTAATGTTTATTTTTTTTTGAGAGAGAGACAGAGTGCAAGTTGGGGAGGGGAAGAGAGAGAGAGACACACACAGAATCCAAAGCAGGCTCCAGGCTCCAGGCTCCAAGCTGTCAACACAGAGCCTGATGCAGGGCTTGAACCCACAAACGGTGAGATCATGACCTGAGCCAAAGTTGGATGCTTAACTGACTGAGCCACCTAGGTGCCCCAAAATAAATTTACCTTAAAATAACTATAACCTTTGGGATATTTTACTGGGTTTTGAACATGGATGGAAATATCCCCCTTTTTTATTCAAGCCCTCCCTAAAACTAGCTGACTTATTAGCTAAAAAGAAAGTAAAATTTAAACTGGATCAACTAAATGGTCAGGACTCAGTAATATAAGATTAAAAGATAGCTTTATTTTTTTTCCTACCATTTTTGAAAACTTCTCTGTCAGATATTCCTTCTTCACACCTAGATGGTATTTTCTGGCCACATTCAGTTTCATTTTTCAGGGATTAAAAGAGCAGTCTGATCTAAACTGAACTTCTCAGATCCATTTCAGCAATTTTCCCTTGCTCTTGGGCCTGACCCAGAAGGTCAGGAAGCGGTGTGTTGAGTCTTCTCTCTTTCTTAGTTTATATCTTCCTGACTTCCTGACTTCCATCCTTTCCCTCTGGATTTTTCAGAGTTAGATGGGACAGAGGAGTAAGACATATGGGGCAAAAGAAGAGTCTTATTTAGTTGGTGCTGCTTGGAGATCTTACTCAGCTCTGTCAAGTGCTCTCTGGTATGGCAGACACCTAATGCTGGATTTTTCTTTTTCTTTAAAGAAAATTAATGTTTATTCATTTTTGAGAGACAGAGAGAAAGAATGCAAGCAGGGGAGGGGCAGAGAGAGAGACAATCTGAAGCAGGCTCCAGGCTCTGAGCTGTCAGCACAGACATAAGGCTTGAACCCACAAACCATGAGGTCATAACCTGAGCCAAAGTTGGATGCTTAACTGACTGAGCCACCCAGGTGCCCCTAGCTCTTTCTTTAATAGGGCATCATTGGGCTGTTTTATTGTCAACAGTCTGCCCCTCCCCCATCTGTGACACTGCATAGACTTGCTGTGAGAGATGTTCTCTCTGGCTAACCCATTTCATTTTGTTTTCTTTGCTATGTAGTGGTACCCACCATTCCACAGCTTTACTTGTTCTGGGCTCACTCAGATATGGCAAGTGAAAGATTGTCTTGGGTAAAGCTCCTTCAAGGTTATTCAACCTATTGGCCTCCTATAGGCTTCGCACTCTGGTAATCCAGCACCCTCTCAGCCAAGAACTTTATCACCCTTTCCATTAATAGTGTCTTGAAACAGCAGCACAAGTTTCTCCAACCTAGGAAGTAGGAGGGTAGCAGAAGTGTGTGTACGAGACCTTAGCAGTCTCCCCTTATCCAGTCAAATCCCATAAAAGGTACAATTTATGTGAGTTGAATAAAGCATATACAAAAAACTTGGAGACATTTACATAGTTTTAGTACAGTATTAAGCCCAAAGGGTAACATTAAGTTTTCACTGGACAAATACGGATGGGATGGGAGTGTGGGAAATCAAGATGACAAAGCATTTGGTGAAGATTAGTTTTGGAGACAAATAGATGCATTTAAGACTCAGGTGAAACTACAATAAGGTCCACCTTCTACAAACGACTATAATGAACACTACTAATCACCAGTCTGAATCCACACAGGGGTTCCTGATTGGGTCAAAGCAAGTGTTTCAGTTACAAGAGATGAGAATGTTTTTCTCTCAAAGTGCCTGTAGATGTCACTAAAGCAAATGATTCTTTTAGCCTTGATTTGATAGTGGGGTGCAAAAAAGCCCACAAAAAGAGTAAAAAATGCTACTTTGTAAAGACCATCTATGTGGCTACATTAATGGCATCATAAAACGTAGTGAAACACCATTACAGTTCACAGTAAGTTTTCAAACTTTTCTTCCATTTTAGAACTGTGATTTATTTTAAACAATGAAAGTATATTCAGCAATACTCTAGTTTATAGCAGGAAGGAAACATCACTCCTTCATTCTCTTTTCCCTCATAGACACCTCTTTTAGGGCTAGTGGCACATCTCTTCTGTACCATTAGAGACACTGTCCTTAAGCTAAGAACATTGATGCCTCATGAAAGAAAGAAAACATCACACAGGCATTGACTTTGAAAGATCAAAGGTGGAGAAAACATTAAAAATGTGCTCAGGCCAGCATTCAATTCTAAAAGCGTTATTGTTTTTTCCCCTGCACTGGTTTTAAAGACAACTATAAATTTAAATAATGTAGAAATTTTGATCCCTCTCCTTTTAGCCAGGGAAACATAGTGCAAAATGATGAATGGAGAACCCCATCCTTGAATTTTCATAGCCACAGAGAATATTTAATAACATGAGTTAATATCATTACCCAAGCATGTAGCACCTGTATTTTCATCCAGTGGAAAGTATACTTTCAGCTGGACCATATTCTCTATGTCATTTTTCTCATCAAGAGGCTACAAATTTCATCACAAGCTGGCCAAGAATGAGACCTAGTGAGGAAAGAAAGCTCAACAAAGAGTTACTGACAGGGATTTGGGGCCATGTTAGCAGAGTGTTAACAGTCCTTCTTATTGTAGCAAGAATTTTGTAGTCCTCTCTGGAAAAGAATCCTGTTTAGAAAATTTTGGTGCTTAAAATGAAATCCAAGCAAGTATAAAAGTAGACACAGAGAGTAAGTTCTCTGATGATAAGCTGTGTATTAATGAAAAATAGCTCAGGGCAGGAGAGATATAAAACACTCAAAGTTATCAAAAGAATCTAGAAGAAAAAAGGGTCCAGACAGAACAGAGACTACTCTGGTCATTATTCTAAAATAACTATTATTATCTGTTCCATGTGGGGAATAATTGAACACTGAAAAATGTATATTTCTTATTCTTTGTGATGAATAAACATATGCAACTGGTAAAATGTAATATATATTTCAAAGTAATATATTCAGATCCTGATTCTAAGTAAGGATTTAAGCATTTTTTACTGATTCTATCTTGCCCTCATAAAGTCCTATGCTAAAAACGTCTTCCCGGTATGGTTACTTACAGATAGTTGAAGAGAATGGACCCTAACTGGCATGATCTGGTCATGATTCTGGTGTCCAAAGTGGAGAAAAAACAAATAAAAATTATGTTTTACAAAAATTCTGTCTAAATAAGATTTATGCCTATATATTTTTTGTCCTTGGTAACATTACTATAAAAAATTATTCCATTTGTTTGATATAGTGAAATTAAAAACTTATATATTAGTTTGAAGATTTCTCCAAAAATTAGCCATATAATTATCACATGGCCCAGCAGGTCTATAGCTAGATCTGTGTCCAAGAAAACATATCTGCATAAAAACTTGTACACGGATGTTTATAGCAGCATTATTCATAATAATCAAAAAGTAGAAACAACCCAAATGTCCATCAGTTGATGGATGGATAAAATGTGGTACATCTGTACAATGAAATATTTTCTGGCAATATAAAGGAATATAGTACTGATCGGCTATAACATGGATGAACCTTGAAAACATTACAGTAAGTGAAATAAACCATTCAAAAAAGACAAATATTGAATGATTCCATTTAGTTGAAGTGTTCACAGTATGGAAGTCTATAGAGATAAAGTGTAGGTTAGTAGTTTCCAGGGGTAAGGGTGGGGAGGGGTATGGTGATGTATAAGAGGTGACTGCTTGTGGGAATGGGGGCTACCTCCATTGGAGGTAATGGAAATGTTTTAGAATTAGTGAAGATTGTACAATATTGTGAATATACTAAAGAATCCTAAATTGTACACTTCAGGGTAAATTTTATGGTATGTGTATTATATCTCCATTTGAGACAGAGAAAGACAGAGATAGAATGTTTGCTGGGCATCATGAAATCAGTTTGAGGTTCCTTTATTAATGCTGCCAGGAAAGGAAAGTTTCTCATTTGCTCAGTTCAAGAGTAAAATGATCATTGATAAGATTGCACCTCTCTCCTTTTTCTTGAGGGGATAGAGAAAAATATCTGGGAGAATATATTTGGATAGAAAGAGGGATATAGTCTTTTATTAGTCGCTCTGAAAAGGACCATTTTTTCCAGTGCAAGCTGATCAGTGAATACAAATAAGTTACTGTCCAAAATAAAAAACAGTCACATTAAATTTGGGGGATGGAGGGAATCCCAAAATAGACGGTGGACTCATAGTAAACAGTTACACATCTCCAACGTTTTGTAGGTATGTGCATAAAAATTATATGAGAAACCAATTTAAATATTTGTTTCTGTATTTGTTCTTTCTGTGCAGAATGCAAATATACCCAAAAATGTCCTGATAAATCACTCTTAAAAATTACAAGGATTTTAAGGACAATTATGTTTTAGTAAAAATCAGGTTAAAATGGTTTCCAAACAACGTGAAGAAATTACATTCAGGTCAAGACAATCTGTCATTACATATTGTACTCTAGTAGCTTTGGGTAAAATGTGCTTCTGAAAACCCAATGGATTTTTATAACTAGCAAAGCCCAAAATATGCTCCTAAGTACAACATGTGTTGTTCAATCTAGACTGATGCTTTGTAGTATTTTCTATAGGCCTCGGACTTTGTTTGTGTTTTACCATGTGCTGTTGCTCTTCTAGCTCTGGATGTAGTCACATGATTTGGCTTTAGGCATCAATAGTCAGTGAATTAGTAACTATACCTGTGATGACACTTATTTTTATGTTTATTTCACTTCCTTTGTAGTATTTTTTAAAAGTAGACTTAAAAGGTGCTTAAGCATTTTCCCCCCTTCAGGAACAAAATAATAAATTCAAGAACAAAATTTTTACATAATTAGTTGTATCAAACTCATTAAAAAATAGGGGTCCCTGAGTAGCTCATTTTGTAAAGCATCTGATTCTTAATTTAGGCTCAGGTCATGATTCTCACGGTTTGTGGGATTGAGCCTCGCAGCAGGCTCTTCACTGACAGTGCAGAGGCTTCTTGGGATTCCCTCTCTCCCTCTCTCTCTTCCTCTCCCTGCTCTCTTTCTCTCTCTCTCTAAAAATAAATAAATAAAATAAATTTTAACAACAAAAAACTCATTTAAAAATATTAACTGAGTTATTATCTCTCTTATTTCCCAAGTAAAGTACCTGCAAATTATTTCACTGTGCTAATATCAAAAGATAAAATAAATGTCATACAATAAATAAAGGTATAAAAACACATAAATGTATATATACACAAATAAATGAAATATAAAAGAAATATTAAATTTTTAATCCAATAATGAATCATTTTGATAGATTTTAACCAGACCATGCAAGATTCTTTTTTTTTTCATTTTTATTTAACACTAAACAATATTTTTGCTTTAAGATGATAGGCTTAGCACAAGCCTGTCTATTCCCTTCCCTCTTGAAATCCCAATATATGATAGCAAAGGAATCAACTCAAAAAAATAGAGAGAATGGGAGGAGAAATACTCTTGGAAAAGATTCCAGTAAATTTCTATAAGATTCAAGGAAGGTAAACCTCTGTCGACAGATTTTTTTAAAAGTAAATCATTGCAGATCAGAATGCACAGGACGAAATGCAATAATAAAGAGAAGGCTGAATTGTATAGCTGAATTACAGAGATGATCCTGGCCCAGGAGCAATAAAAACACAAATGAGAAGGAAAACCAAATTGGGAGATGAATTGAAAGACTAACCATTGAATGAAGAGTAGGATTGCAACACTCCTTCCTCCCTGCCCTTTCTCACTCCAAGATGGTGGAGCTCAGGTATTTCTAAGCAGCCTAATATATAATTTGAAGGAAAAACCAAAAAGAGACAAAACAGTAACAACAAAGCAACCCTAAAGCCACTTCTCTAAAGAAATCAAATGAACTGCAAGTATAAAATTAAATCTTCCAGTATAAAACCCTCCTCACTCTGGAATTTGGAATCTCTGTCTTCACCCCAGCCTAAATGCCTTCTCTTTTCTTGCCCATCCTAATATGATGTCTGCCAGCAGACTAGTTCTGCCTATATGCACTGAGCTTTGAGCTAGGCATCATCATTGTATCAGAGAACTAGCCATACATTAAAATATAGAAACAATCACCTAGGAGACTCATAGTTTTTAGCTTAGAAATTCAACTGTCTACTGTTGTTCTTTATAAAAAGTCAGCCAGAGATCATAAAAAAATTATGAATAAAACCAGCATCATGAAAGAACAACTCAAACAAGAACTTTTGCTTCAGAAGAAACATAGATTATTGGGGAAAAAGAAGAGAACTTTAAAAGAAGCTAATTCTCATCCTAATGAAAATTTCAGAGGATACTGCATCCAGAAGTAAGAAAAAAAAACTATAAAAAAAGAAACAATGGAGAACAAAAATAAGTTCTTTTTATTGAAGACGTGATTGCAAAAAATTCGATAGTTATGAAGATGAAATTAAGAAACTCAGTAAAAGAGAAAAAAATGTCATTAAGTAATGAGGAAAAAGAACATGAAGGATCAATGTTAGGCTTCCTGCATTGATCCAGTAGGATTTCTGGGGGAAGAATAGGAAACAGAGAAAAATGGAGAGGAGAAAGTTAGCAATGAAAAAAATTGAAGAGAACTTTCCAATACTAAAACACAAGAATTCTTTAGATTGTAAATATCCAGTGAATTTCCAGGATGATAAAAATCCATACCTGAATTTTCAGAACAGAAGAAATAAAAATGAACTTTTAAGTTGAGATGCAGGGGACATCTCCTATTTATGATTCATGAAAATGAATCAGATTGACCTCAGACATCTCACCAACACTTTTTCCTAGAAGCAGTGAAACAATGCCTTTGGAGTTCTGAGGAAAATCTCTAGGCTTAATCACAATGGCAATCAAATATGATCATAAAATGGAGCTATTTTCAGACTTTCAGAAACTTTCATGGAGGTTACTTTTGAACTTTGCTAAATTTATGAACTTTTATGAATTCTCTATGGAGGTTATTTGGAGATTTGCTCCAGCAAAACAAAGGTTCTAAACAAATGAAAGCTAAGGGGTCAGGTGAGGTGGAGTGGGAGGTGAACTGAAGAATCAATGAAAACATTAATTATATGGATAATCTGGAAAACTATTGGTCCCAGTGGCAGTCAGGCATAGTTATGACAAAGACTGACAAGCCTATTATCAGAGTAATGCCTAGGGCGACAGGAAAGATACAGAAAGAACCAAGGGCAATGGCAAGAAAGGAGGTGTAGAGTTGTAGGAAATAAGTTAAAATTCATTCAGATTGTGTAAGTTTTCTAAGAGTAAATGTAGGTTAAATATAAAAACTGAAAATTATTGACAGGTAAAGACAATATATTGATAAGAATTAGACTTGGAAGTATGTGACAGCAAAAATCCAAAATTAATGGTGGCTTAAAAAGAGGTTTTGTTTTTTTCTATAAACCAACTCCAGTGGTAAGGGTTCTACTAAAGAATTTCCGTGAGTTCATCAAAGTCCCAGGCTCCATCCAGCCTTTTTCTCTATATTGGAGATACGGCCTTTGATAGTACTGTCTCCATTCCACCAGGTAGAAAGCATAAGGCTGGAGATAATGTGCATAGCTCTTCCTTGGTGGAAATCACTCACACCACTTTTGTGTTCATCTCATTGTACACAGAACTTGTTCACACAACTATACCTAAGGGCAATGGTGGGGGGGGATGTACACCTGCTAATATTTGGTGAGGCTATTTTTGAAGGAAGAATGAAAAACAGATAATTGGGGACTATAGAGAGCCTTTTCCACAAACCCTAAGGAAAAATCTTTATAGGCCTAATGGCCATATTTTATTACCCATTACATTTCCTTTAAAACTTCTGTATTTGGACAAAAATTCTAATTTGAAGAAATAGATGCACCCCAAGGTTTATAGCAGCATGATCTACAATAGCTAAATTATGGAATGAGCCCAAATGTCCACTGACTGATGAATGGATAAAGAAGATATATATATATGCATACACACACAATGGAATGTTAGCCATAAAAAAGAATCCAATCTTGCCATTTACAATGACACCAATGGGGCTAGAGGATATTATGCTAAGTGAAATAAGTCAGAGAAAGACATATATCATTTCACTCATATGTGGAATTTAAGAAATAAAAACAAATGATCATAGGGGAAAAAAGAGGCAAACCAAGAAATAGACTGTTAGCCATAGAGAACAAACTGATGACTACCAGAGGGGAAGTGAGTGGGGAATGGGTTAAATGAGTGATGGGGATTAAGGAGGGCACTTGTGATGAGCACCGAATGTTGTATATAAGTGATGAATCACTAAGTTCTCTACCTGAAAGTAATATTACTCCACATTAACTAACTTGTATTTAAATAAAAATTTTTTTAAAAAGCAAAAAAAATCAGATAAAACTTCCTTTGTGTTTGGGGAGACATGAAATGCAAAGGTCTTCAGAAAGTGAAGAGATTTGCTAAATGAGGGCAGTAGGCTTTTTAGAAGAGTCAATGAATTGATATGAGTATAAAACATTTTCACTAGATTAAGTAATATCTTAACACATTTAGGTATTACTAATTTTCTTTTTTTTAAGTTTATTTATTTTGAGAGAGAGAGAGAGAGAGAGAGAGAGAGAGAGAGAGAGAACAAGTTGAGGAAGGGCATAGAGAGAAGAAGAGGGAGAATCCAAGCAGGCTCTGTGCTGCCAGAGTGGAGCCTGATGCATGGCTCGATCCCACAAACCATGAGAACTGACTGAGCCACACAGGTGCCCCTAGATATTACTAATTTTAATGTGGATACACTTCTTACTCATAAAGTAGAATATCATTTAACTGAATTTATTGTAGTTTACTGTTGTATAAATCATCAAGGGATACTTGTTAATTACTGTTATCATGGTTGCAGGGCATGGATTATAGTTTAAGGGTGTGAACATTTCTGATTTTAGAAAAATCCATCTCATCCTAAAAAAGGCTGGGAACCATTCTTATCAGATTTTATTGGGAAGATGTATTTGTCTGTTATTCATTTTCAGTTTTGTTTCATAAGCTGTAACTTGTTTTCTTTTTGCCAGATTTCTTTCACATTTCTTCTAATTATTATTGTCATATTGCAATGTTTCTATTTTATTTTTTAATGATTTCTCATATTGTTTTTGGAACAAGGTGAATATAAACACAAATTCTGATAATAGCTTTCTTCTTTCCATAGCCAGGTTCTAACTACTGGGGTCAAAGACTTTCATATATAGAAAATGCTTCTCATCAGGTGTAAATTTTAAAAGGCTTCTCAAAGTGTGTAAAAGACGAGTTTTAATTGTACTGGCATTGGACTTTGGATGCTTAAACGTAATTTGAACCCATATTCAATTTTGCTCTCTTGTTTGAAATGACTTAAAACTTGTCATGAGTGTCTAGGTGATTTCTTGTTTCTAGTTTCCTGGAATTAAGGTTTCCTTCAAAGTCTTTCTTTATGCTCACTGTCCCAAGAATTTTGCAGTGCCTTCAAGTTCCTCACCATCTTACTAACTATAGGTTTTGAGTATTTAGATTCCCTTCATCATTTTTTCATTTTTGTTTTCTGGATATTTAGGATTGCTCTCATATATGGCCAATATTTGAATCCTGAGTGGTACTATTTGAATGGTACTGTTTGTATCACTCTTCTTCTCCTATGATAGGTGTGAGATACTCAGTGTTTTCCCCCAGGGATTGTCAGTTCTCTTTTAAATTTATTTTTAGCCTACTCTAGGGCTATTAAATCCAGACTTCCTCTCAGTTAATCCTGTGTTTCTATGGATTATCTCATCATCATAACCAAACATGACTGCCAAATATACAATCTTCATCTTGGCCTGGGTCAATTCTCCTGAACTTTTATGAGCTGCACTGAGACCTTTGAAGTACTAGTTCCTCTCCCCACTAATGGCAGCTGGCAGAGATCCAGGGGGATCTGGGGGGATGGGCAGGCATCACTGCCAAATAGCTGTGGCATCATAAACAGTGCAGATTACCTTGTCAAAACTACACATTGACCTTGTTTGGCTCCCAGAGTGATGTGGTAAGCCTATTGATGTTTGAGATTGTGAAAGATTAGACTACCATCAAATACTTAAGATGATCTTTCATAGCAGAGTATGCAAGACATTTTTGAAGGACCCAATGATTTTCATTTTGCACAAACTGGATTTCCTTTGGGCTTGAGAAAGCAGACATTTGCAGTGATGTATCACAATCCATATGGATGGGCCCAAGCTTAATGAATATAACCTGAACTGCGTAGTAGTAGTTTCAATCATCTCCCTAGATAAGACAGGACACACAGAAGACACAATAACAAGAAGAGGGAGCATATGGAAAGATAGAAAATATACACGGTGCTTAATGTCTACAACTTATTTTATATGGGGGGGGGGGTTGGGTTTTGCTGGGTTAAGTGATAACCCAGGTACTTATCAACAGTGCAAAAGTCCAAAGAAAGCCAGGTGATGAGGAAGTCCACCCTCCATCAGTGACTAATACAAGTGTTTCTTTTTCTTTTTTTTTTATGTCTCAGTGGACGACCAGTGTGGGAATTACCATAATAATTGTCAGAAATTAGCTTTTGTTGGTGAAATTGGCAGCTTCTAGATTAGCATAATTTCACTGTAGTAAAATTAAAATTTTCAGGAAAAATGATTTGTTTAAAACATTTTAGGGATGCTCTGCACACTTATATGAATGTAGAATAAGAAATCAGCAAGGCCTACACTCTTTACCTCGAAAATAGTGCCTAATGCTCGATCCCCAAATGGTCTAGTGGCCAACCATTGGGTTAAGAAAATTTCAGGTTGTCTGCAGTTGACTGCTAGAATACTAGGTCCTGCTTCTGGGAGGCTGTCAGATCTGGCTTCGGTTAATTTTTCATGTAGGTGAGGGTCTTACCAATTAAAAGTACAGAGGTGGCATTTTAGTGAAACTACAGTACAAGCTTTTTTTTTTGTTTTTGTTTTTGTTCTTTTGCTGTTTTTCTGTCTACTTGTTAATAAGTATTTGTTTAATAATTCTAAGTGTGGGAAAATGTTCTATGAGATTTGCTTTCATTGTAACCTAATAGATCATTTTGCTAAATCGTTAACTTCCAAACTGACTTCAGAAAACATAAGAAGAGGGGTGCCTGGGTGGCGCAGTCGGTTAAGCGTCCGACTTCAGCCAGGTCACGATCTTGCGGTCCGTGAGTTCGAGCCCCGCGTCGGGCTCTGGGCTGATGGCTTGGAGCCTGTTTCTGATTCTGTGTCTCCCTCTCTCTCTCTGCCCCTCCCCCATTCATGCTCTGTCTCTCTCTGTCCCAAAAATAAATAAAAAACGTTGAAAAAAAAATTAAAAAAAAAAAAAAGAAAACATAAGAAGAAAGTATTTAATATTGGCTGTTTTATTGCTAAAATTTCTATTTTGAAAAATAAAGTTATTTTCTTAAAATTTTTTACTTCTATGATTATTATTAGAAAGGGAGAACATTATTTTTTATTATTTTTTAACGTTTATTTATTCTTGAAATGGAGTGAGACAGAGTGTGAGCAGGGGAGAGGCAGAGAGAGAGGGAGACACAGAATCCGAAGCAGGCTCCAGGCTCTGAGCTGTCAGCACAGAGCCGGATGTGGGGCTCCAACTTATTAACTGCAAGGTCATGACCTGAGCTGAAGTAGGATGTTTAACTGATTGAACCACCCAGGCGCCCCAGAGAACATTGTTTTTAAGTTTAAGAACCTGTGTATTTCCAGTTTTGCCAATGTTAAGTTCGTGTTCTTTGTTGATTAATCTTGCAAATATTGTATCCAGTTGTTTTTCACTCCTAAAGTTTATAGGTTTTTTTTTTATTGACAGAATTTTGAGTGTTTTAGATCTTTAAATCTAGTAACCTGTTCCTTTGTTTTTGAGCTTACGTTTTTCTTTCTTTCACAAATGGAGAATTTGCTTAAATAAATTTTATTATTTTTTATGATGTAATTTATTATTTTTCTTTCCTTTTTTTCCTTTCTTTCTTTTTTAGGGCTTTTGACTTTCATTGTCTTAGAATCATTTCAGAACGATTTAACCAACAAATCTCCCCCCTCCCTTCATTTCAAATGTCTTATTACATATTTAATTCTTACATAGTTGACAGTACCACGTTCTTCACATTATCTAAACTTTATAATTTAATGCTTTAATATTTAGTAGGATTAAAATCCTTTTACTCATTGTCCTTGTTTCAAAAATTTCTTAACACTCTCATCATTCATTCTCTTTTACATTAAATCTAAAAATGTTTTCTAGTTCCAAAAGAAGCTTCTCTTGAAAGTTTGATATAATTGCTTAATATGTATAAATCAATTTTAAAAGAAATAGTATTTTAATAATATTCTATTTTCTCATCCATGAACATGGGATATTTCACTGTATATTTAAGTTAACCACTGGGTTACTATATATTTATATTTAGTATAAATTTAAGTTTATATATTTAAGTTTTTAATTATATGAATAATCCAGAAGATATATACATGTGTTTATTTATTTTGAGAGAGAGAGAGAGAGAGTGAGAAGGGGAGAGGCAGAGAAAAAGGGAGAGCAAGAGAATCCCAACCAGGCTCCATGCAGAGCCCAATGCTGGGCTTGATCTCATGAACCATGAGATCATGACCTGAGCAGAAATCAAGAGTTGGAAGCTTAACCAACTGAGCTACCCAGGCACCCTTACATGTACATGCCTTTAAAAGGCTATTTCCACATACTGTATGTTCTTTTCTGCTACTGTGGTTTTCCATCTTATTTTTAACAGTCTCCTGCTGAGTTGCCAAGGAGTGATTGTTTTTCTTTTTTTTATATTAATCTGACTTACTGAACTTTCTTATGAAATATAGTAACTCTTCAATTGATTATCTTGGATTTTCTGGGTAGAATATTATCTCTGTTTTCCAACACTGGAAACTTCAAGTTCTTCCACATATTCTATATTATTATCTGAAATACCTAGGAAAATTCTACATGTTAGTGGACTCTGTGAGCATCCTTTGTCTATCCTGGGTTTCAATGTATGGAGATCCCTAATAGAGTTTCTTTGTTAAGAAAATGACTATTGACTTTAGGTAGGTTGATATTTTTCACAAAAGTAAAATATTTTTCATCCAAGTTTTTAAAAAAATATTGAAAAACAAGAATGGGGTTGACTTTTACCAAAATGATTTTTAACAGCTGTGTTGAGATCATCAAACATTTGTGTGTTTGTTTTGGGTCTTTTGATAGGATATGTCACATGAAACACTTCCCAGTTATCAAACTCCATTTATTCAAAGAGATGTTTCCAAACTTAAAACTCAATGAATCCCAGAATACATAACAACTTACTAAATCTTTTGCTTAGAGATAAAAATATATATTTTTTAAAAATGAATTTTACCTAAATGTTTCCTTTTACTTTCATTAAACAGCTCCTTAATCAGACGGTAAACCTGGAAAGCAAACACTTTTATTCTTTTTCAATATTAAGACTGAGCTTTCCCCTTTCATTTATTTATTTATTGCCTCAGGCTCAGAAATGGATATTTCTTTAGAAAGGTTTTTCTCTTTTCAATTATATTTGGAAATTTTTCTGTTTTATAAAATGACTTGCTAATGTTTTTCTTTCACATAGCTATTCCTTCTTATACTGGTTTCAGGAAATTATCTGTGGCCAGGGCTGTTTTTTTTGTTTTTTTGTTTTTTTGTTTTTTAGTATGTGACTCACGTCACGTCCTTCTATCTCCCTTCCTTCATTTAGTTTTAAACAAGCTTAAAGGGAAAGATCAAGGGATTGAGTTCATGCAGCGATATTAACAATTAAAAATAATAAATGTATAAACATAAAAGAATCACTTAATAACTTTGTTTTTTGTACAAATGCATTATATGTAACCAAAGTATTTTCTAAGCAATCATGGACTTAAAGATTGTAATCTTTTAACATTGAGATTTGTGGGTTGAAGTTGTTAATATCACCTCCCTAAGGGGAAGCCCAAACTAATCACACCTTTCTTGGGGCTCAGCCTTTGTGTCCCTTGGTTGGCATTCTGTAAAAATTCAGTATAAGTAAATGAGAAGCAATATATGTCTTAGCAAGTCTCTTCATTAGACAGTATACCTGGGATAACCTGAAGATTCCAAATATTTCTGTAGAATACAAAATATAACTCTTTAATACGGTAATTTGCACCATTATACATGGACCAATTATCTAGAAGATATTCATTCCATAGGTAAACTGTATATATTAGTAACTGGAATTGAACATGATATAGATTAAATCCATTATAACTCTGGGGTTATGAGGTAATTAGGAGAATGAACAGTTACTTAAAAATTAGAAGCTAATCATAACATGAGGAAAAGAAATTCAACATTGTTATTTATTTATTTTTTTCCAGATTATAGTTTTAAAATAACAATAATAACAACTTCAGGGATACTGTGTCATCCAATGGAAAGAGTAAGAGAAGGCAAATGTCTACCATGTATCCATGTAGTTGGTCACCTTAACCTCACTCAACTGCAGTTTACTTATTGATAAAATAGAGAAAATAACCATCTCATAAAATTGTTTTCATTATTTCATGAGTGTGTGTGTGTGTGTTTGTGTGTATGTATTTTATTTTTCTAGTCCTTTTCTGCTTAGAGAAGTTCCAGACCGGTGGTATAGACATCAGTTGGAACTGGGATAGAAATACAGAATCTTGTCCCACCTACACTTACTGAACCAGAATCTGGATTTTAACAAGGCCTCCCAGAAAGTTCTTTTGTACATTAAAGGAAAACACTACTCAGTCTAGCACAGACCCTGTACAGGGTTGTGCTCCATTAATGTAGTTTTCTTCCTTTTAAATTAAATGAGTTTCACACATGAACTTGCCTCCCCTTCTACATTTAAAAACAACAATAACAACTAATACTACTACTGTAATCACAGAAAATGAGATTGGTACATTCTCTAATTTGACCTTGTTTCTGGTAATCCTCCCATACCGAATATGTTTGTGATGCCCTCCTCTTTTTCATGATTTGTACTTACTTCTTGAAAAGGATGCTAAAATTGATTTTTGAAGAAGACACCGAGACGAAATAAATGTCGATTGTAAAAGACATCATAAATTCAGAATTCACCACTTTCACACCTCTTGTGCCTTCTACCAGTTGAAGGATATAGAACTGAGTGTGGATTAAAAGAATATGGATTTGGGGCAGAAAGTATCTTCAGAGAAAGCTGTGCTGTGAGCCATACTCCCTTAGAGGCAGAGTGTCTGCTCCCCTTCATCAAACCTGATAGTGAGGAGACTTCCCAGGGCAATTACAAAACTTGATATGTGACTCCTACATTGGGGATTGCTTCCTTCTCCTTCTCCTTCTCCTCCTCCTCCTCCTTCTCGTCTTCCTCCTCCTCCTCCTCGTCTTCCTCCTCCTCCTCCTCCTCCTCCTCCTTCTTGTAAATTTATTTATTTTGAAAGAGAGAGAGAGTGAGCAGGGAAGAAACAGAGAGAGAGGGAGAGAGAGAGGATCCCAGGTAGTGCAGAGCCTGGTGCAGGGCTAGAACACACAAACTGTGAGATCATGACCTGATCCGAAACTAAGAGTTGGATTCTTAACCAACTGAGCAACCCAGGCACTCCTACATTGGGGCTTTCTGTGGTCTGGCTCCCACCAAGTATATTTAGAGGGCAAAACCATGCCAGGTGCTTTGTTGGTAAAGGAGCAAGCAGAAGAAGCAATGTTGGGATTTTCCTGTACTTCTATAATTTTCTGGGGCAAGGGATTTAAGTGTTTAAGGGTTTTAAGTATTCTCTATAGACCCAGTATTGTGCCACAGAAGGGATTCTCCAAAAACAAAAACAAAAATAAAGGCCATGCTCCTGAGACTCCCAATTTGTAGCATTTGTTTATTGCTATGGTATAAATATCACCATTATGACCAATTTTAAGCTATCCACATGGCATCATTGAACATGGAGTTGGAAGGAAATGAATACAGTCTGCTCTTGTAAGCCTATAGGAGACAGTTTACATACCCACTAAAGAGAGAGAGAGAGAGAGGTGGCTGAGGAATCCCAACCTCAGTAAAATAGAGAATCCACAACCCTTTGGAGTAAAGGTATACCCTTCCAGAGCAAAGAAACTATAGATGAAGCAGCTAATCAGAGACTCTTTGGAAACTCCATCAGAATGCTCTTTGAGAGATTCAGCTTTAAAAACTTACAGGTCCAGGGGCGCCTGGGTGGCGCAGTCGGTTAAGCGTCCGACTTCAGCCAGGTCACGATCTCGCGGTCCGTGAGTTCGAGCCCCGCGTCGGGCTCTGGGCTGATGGCTCAGAGCCTGGAGCCTGTTTCCAATTCTGTGTCTCCCTCTCTCTCTGCCCCTCCCCTGTTCATGCTCTGTCTCTCTCTGTCCCCAAAAAAATAAATAAACGTTGAAAAAAAAATTTAAAAACTTACAGGTCCAGATGGTGTAAAGCTTGATAGCAACAGGGTCATATAATCTTACCTGTTCTCTTTCCTTACCACCAACCACCAGAAGGAGCAAAAACAGGCCAGTGAGCTGGGGGAAGTAGGCCCAAGGTGGACGGAGGACGGAGGATGGAAGACATATTGCTAAATCCATTTCAAAATTTTGATTACTGTCTTGGACTAGACATTCTAATTACTAAGTTAAATTTTTGTTTGTGTTAAAGTGACCATAGGACTACTTATCATCTAAGAGTGAGCCCCTGAATTTTCCATCTTACTGAACAAAGTTTAAAGGGTTATTGTAGGAATAAAAGCATATTGATTTTTCCATTAATTCATGAATTACGCTAGTTCAGCATACTAGCTACACACATGCCTTCTACTTCCACCTTCTAGATCAAGATTTAACCTATAGGTCAAATTTCATGTCATACTGAATACTCCCTGACTTAACTATCAATATGTGTTTTGTAGCATGTTGTATAGTAAATCTTTTATATGCTCTTGAGTTTAAAATTTCTGAATGAATGTTACCCTCTAATCTTAATATTATTTCTTCTTCTTTGTAACTTTCCCTTCTCCAGTAAAACCTTCTAACACTCATTTCCTGGTAAAAGAATGGAATTAAATTTATTTTCCATTATTATTATCTTTTGGTTACTAAAGCAAAAATTGTTGAAAATTCACATCAAAAAGAAACAGTATAAGTTGCTTTTTATTTCAAATTGGGCCCTTAACAGGAGGCATATTACAGAGAAAAATAAGACTATTTAAAAATTCTCTTTTTGTGTTCTTGAAATTGGCATGTTTGCAATGGACATGGGTACTGAAAATATAATTTAGAAATTAATACTTTTTAGGTTTTTAAATTTCAATATTTCATTTGAATAATATCTTGTTTCATCCTGTCCTCCAAATGAACAAGGAAGTTTTAGGTCCATAATGCTGGGAAGTAAGGTCTGTAGTAAAAAGACATTTTATGGTATATCCTAAACATATTTAGCAATATTTAGTATTAGAGATTTAACATTTTTTTTACTAAATTTGTATTTATTTTAAATATTATGATATGAAATGTTAGAATTTCTTAAAGATCTGACAGGTCGATTAGCCTTCACCATAGCACTAAGAGTAGTGCTCTGTGCCTTGCCTTCCATTCGTAGTCCATGCTCTACAATGTTGAATATTCTCTTAGCTTTTCCATAAATATAATAGAATGAATGTATATGTTATATATAATTTATAATAGATATAATTTTATATATACATATATGTAAAGGCTGTCCTCAGACTTCTTAGAGAACTAGAAATGTTACTTTGATAGCTCTTTGAGTAGGATGTTAGATCTCAAGAACTTTGTTCAGGGAAAATTGCACCAAGGTTCAGGGAAAAAGGCAATCAATAACTTTACTGAAGAGACACCAAGAAAGAATTTGTGACTTCTTCAGAGAAGGAAAGAGGAGATGAGAGAACATATACAATGAAGGATGGAGAGAAACAACAAGATGAAGATAGAGATTACATCAAGTGAAAAGTCATCGCGATCCCTGGTGGAGATATGATCAAAGAGAATTTTAATGTAGATGACACTTACTATTTAATTTCCAGTTGATTATGTGGCTGAAATATAAACCCTTTTCTCCTTTCTATTTCAGAAATCATTTAGCAGCCTACTGTGCCTTCAAATTCTTATCGTGTTGGATTATTTACTTTTGTTTTGCAGAAATCAAAGAAGATGTACTTGAAGTTTGGGTTGGGGCCAAAGAGAAATAGCAAGGGTAAGAGCAGAATTCTGGATCTACAAAATGAAGACCTCCATCCTCTCTTCCCAGGGCTTATTAAAGTTTTTTGAGAAGATGAAGAGGATCATTTATTGCCAAAATACATGGACTTGTTTGGAGTGAAGTGGTAAGTCAACTTAAAGGGCATTGTGAAGCAGACATTTGGGTTACAGAAAAATCTTCTAGAATTGCCTGTTTATGTTTTGGTTTGTGTTTTGACATTTCTTTCCTTTGAAGAAGACATCTAACAGACTTGTAAATTCCATGAATACATCACAACAAACTTTTTTTAAAAACCATTCTTGAAGTCAAAGCATTAGGAATTTTTCTTGGGAGAAGCTTGGCTCAGATATCTTGAGTCATCAATTCAAATGAGAAAATCTTTGAGTAGGAAATTAATGGCAATAAGTAATTACAAATCAGATTCCCATGTTAGTAACATGACACAGTGCCTACATCTGGATCTTTATTGTACAAAAACAATATCTTCACACACACAGATTAGGAATTGATGAACTGGAAAATTCTAGCACTATTATGCAAGTCTTAACAAAGTTAAGTTGTTCTGAAGTATTAAAATAAATTAGGCACTATGAAGGAAAAAATACAAGTTTTTTCTTGTAAGGTACACAGTATTTTAAGGCTAAAAAATGAACTTCCCTCAAAAGTTTTTTTTTCCTTTTATATATATTTGTATTTTCACTTTGACATAGTCAATGTCATGCAGTAGAAATGGGAAGGAATAAGTTGGCTAGAAATAGGGTATGGGTAATTGCATCTCTCAGGTGTTTAGTGACTATATTTGTGAAGGAATAATAATTTGAATACTTATAGTATATAGTACAGTAAGGTATATATAGTAAAAGAAGTATAGTATAGCATAAGTAATTATAAAATAAGTATAGTAAAGAAAGAAATCTCAACTTAGAAAATTATAAACAATTTTCAAATCTACTGCACATGGAAAAAGATAATAATTGTCCTCCCAAAAAGAAACAGGGCAGTAAATTGGGGTTACCTTAAATCTGGGGTGGAGTTACCCTTGAACTATTTTAATTTGGTTTGTAAGAAATCAGACATAAGGAAACCACATGTGTTATATAAGGAAGTTTTAGGTAGGCCAAAATTAACTACTGTTATATAATTCATTTATTTCTTATTCTGTTTTATTGCATTTTTATAATACTAAAACTGGAATCAACATTTTTCCTTTGAACAAGAGTTAGATTTTAATCATTAGTATAGTATTTAACTTAGGAATTTTTAAATAGAAAGATAAGGTATATTTCCTATCTCACCTTTAGAGTCCATTACTTTTAAGAAAATATTTTAAAACTCCTTTTTCAGTAATTGATACAATAAGTGAAATGAAAATCAGTAAGGATGTAGAAAAATTGACTGGCATTAACAGCCACCTAGACTTAATTAACATTTTTAAAGCATCCCACCAGACCACAGCAGAGTATGCATACTTTTCAAGTGCCCATGTGTCACTTACCAAGATGTACTGTATTTTGGATTATAAAATATGTCCTAACATATATATAAAAAACATTGGAAAATATATGGAAGAGTTGAAATCATGCAGAATTTGTTCTCTGATTACAACAGTTAAATTAAAATAAAAAGCCAAAGGATAATCTGAAATATCTTCAAATACTTAGAAATTAAGCAATACTTTTCTTAAAAAACATAAGACCAATGGAAAAAAATCACTTGTATATTTAGAAAATACTTGAAATAACATGAAACACAACACAACATATTGAAGTGTGAGATATAGCTAAAACAGTGATTACAAGAAAATTTATAGTTTTAAATGCTTATTAGAATTAGAAGGAATTGTAAAAATAAAATCTCTATTCACCACCCCCTTCTGCACTTTTAATAGTCTAAAAAGAGGAGACCTACCTAAAATTAGTAAAAGAAGGAAATAATAAAGAGCAAATCAGTTAATTTGAAGTCAGGAAAACAAGAGAAAGAGAGAAAGGGGAAAAATAATGAAACAAAATATATTCTTTGAAGAGATCAAAAAGTAAAAATCTCTAGGATGTTGGATGAAGAAAAATGATAGTACATAAACTACTAAAATCAGAAACTTTAAACAAGACAATCACTATAGAGCCTACGGATATAAGAAAGAAAAGTGAGAGGAATCCAGCACTATGTACTGTAACCAGACAAAGACATTCAAGAAGAAAAAAAAAAAAAAGACTAGTATTCTTTATGAACAGAGACACAAACACTCTTAAAACATCCAGCAATATATAAGTGGGATAATACTTCATGCCCATGTAGGATCTATGTCAGAAGTTCAAGATTGGTTTCACATTTGAAAAATTAAAGCAGTTCACACAATTAACAGAATAAAGATGAAAAGCCCCACAAGATCATCTCAATAGATGCAGAAAAGGCACCTGATAAAATTTAACACCTATTTGTTATAAAAACATACCTAAAACTAGTAACTAAAGGAAATTTTATCTACCTGATAAAGGTGCCTATGAAAAACTTATAGTTAACATCACTTTTAAAGATGAAAGACTAAACCTTCATGATCACAAAAAAGGCACACATGCCAACTCTGAACACTTCAAAATTTTCCTGAAGGTTTTATCCAACGTAATAAGGCAAAACAAACAAAAAACCCTCAGATTGAAAAAAAAGAAGTAAAATTTTTTATTTGCAAGTAATACCACCATCCATGTAGAAAACCCAATGCCATATACAAAAATGCTAAAACCAGTAAATAAGTTTAGCTACTTATCAACTGCAGTGAGAACTTACCAGAACTGTGATTTCAAAACAGAAATGTCAGAATTGAGTTTATTTGGATGTTGGTTATCCGAATGCTACTTTTCCTTCATTTGGGTATCTATTTTTGACTTCACCATATCCTATGCACACTCCACAATCGAATTAATTTTACCTCTATATAAAAGCTCAACAACCTGACTTATGCCCATGTGTATATTGTTACCTGACAAAACTATCTGGTAAATGAGTTGGTGAATACATTTTGGATTTATAAAATGTATGCAATACTTCTAATCCTAGACCTGGTTGTTATTTCATATTTGTACATAGAGGGAGAATGAAAGGAGACATTATTCATTTAGGTAGAATTATTCTCTGATAGCGAACACTATTGTTTTCTTGTGTTTTGTAATGTAGAACAAGCATTGTTTTTAGTATAAGAATCACCATATTGGTATTATTTTTCACTAAGCACATTTGTACTTACTATTTTGGCCTGTGTCAGTGCTTGAAGTTAATAATACATTCAAAACACAAAACCTGGGGAACATAGCATGATATTATCATAACCAAGAGAAAAATGTCTTAATTGCTTGGTTGCATCAATATTTGTTTATTTTTATCATAACTCAAATATAACATTTTCAAAAAGACTAAACTCCAAACATCTGTGGACATTCCCAGCATCTATTTCTGAAAATAATCACTGTGCATCTATAGTTTATAACTATTGGCATAGAATCTGATTCTCCCAGTATTCATGTATTGTAATTCTGCCAAGCTGCCTCAGAGTACATGAATCCTCAGTATTTGAAGGGATAAAGAACTAAAGAAGAGAGTTAATGGTTAGGAATTGGTAGAAAGTTAAAAGCTTTCTTGTTGGAATGAGAGGAAGTATTTTAGAGTGTACCAACAAAAAATGAGTTGGATTGGTGCTATGTCACTTATTTTCTTTTTAAAGTACATTTATTTATTTTGAGAGAGAGAGAGAGAGAGAGAGAGAGAGAGAGAGAGAGAGAGAGAAAGCATGCAAGTGCAAGCAGGAAAGGGAGAGAGAGAGACAGAGACAGAGAATCCCAAGCAGGCTCCAGACTTGGGGCTGGATCCCATGAACCATGGGATCATGACCTGAGCTGAAATCAAGAGTTGGATGCTTAACCAATTGAGCCACCCAGGCACCCTGGTGCTTTGTCATTTAATTGTTCCTATTCTATTGTAGAATATCCACATACTCATAAACATGAATCCAGCTTAAAGGTGAAGAATTGAGAGTATGGTAGCAGTTTATAAATATTCAGAGAGTATACATGTCATGAAAAGGCAGTCTTTAACATAAAACGTGAAAAAAAATGTGGAACTGAAAGAAGAACCATAAATTTAAGGCAAATGAAAATGTAGTTCAAGTATTTAGAAGAGACGTTGTTCCGTGAATGATCATGTCTGTTAATTATTTTGATTTGACATGCAAAATATATATGTTCCTAACATATTAAGGAATGTGGTACTTCCCTTGTGTACATCCTAAGTCTCTTCTTACTCTTTAAATTGTAAAAAGCTCTGGCCCATTTAGAGGCATAACAGCAAAATTAAAGACGTTTGAGCCTCACAAAGCTATGCTGAAGCAGATTGATTGGGCATCTAATTACAAAATATTCCATATGAATAGAAAAAGCTTTTGGAAATACAGTTCTGGTGCTATTGCCAATAAAACACGGGGATGTTTATGGCAGAGGAGAGTAGCATTTTAAAATGCTTCATAACTAGATAAAACTCCCTATCATTTATCCTCTGAGATTGCTTATCTCAATTAAAAAAAAAACCATGGAGCAAGCAAATGAGCCACCAAAATAAAAATTCTGCAAGGTCTTACATGTGTATACCTATATAAGCTCTTTTGTCCTTACCACAATTATGTCACACTAGAAATCACAGCAATAGCCAATGATGGTTACAAGCTCCATTAAAGATTCTACCCTGAGCAGTCAGATTAAAGAGGAAGCCCACATCATTCAGTGTCAGTACAACCAGACCTGGATTTTGTAACTATATTTAACTATTTTTATTTTTCCCTGAACTTGAAGTTAAAATGAATTTAATATGCAAGAAACATTCCGTACATTACCTTAGAAAGAATGTGTATGTTCTTCAATTATTAAATATGAAGTGTTAGGTCTCTTTTTCCACATCATCTTATATCATTTCTTTCTTATGAAATCATAAGTTTTGCAGTGTGTTTGAGATAGTATTAAATGTTGATCTTGCAAGTATAAGGAATCTAGAGAATTTTAAGTTAACATTTTAAATAGTTTAATATTTTGGTGACAAATAATTACAAGTCACCTAATATTTCTAATGACAAATCTCTCTTATCATTAAAAACCTACAGATCAATCTTGTAACTGGAAGGTAAAAATCCAGTTTTTCTAAAGTAGGGGTACACAGACTACTGGTAGCAAATCCAATCTGGTCTGCCAGGTTGGTAATAGAATCCTACTGGAACATGGCCATGCCCATTAGTCTAGCGTGAAATGAGTAGCTACAACAGAGAAAGTACTGTCTGTAAAGCTTAAAATGTCATGTCCCCTTTTACAGGAAAAAAAATTGCCAACTTCTGCTCGAAAATAACATTGGGGTGTTAGTTCTTTAAGTTAAAAGCTAACTGGGAAAGTGAACTTAAAGCAATCCTTAACATTTGATGTCTGGATTCCATTTATGCCTGACCCATTCTTCTGTTGGTTTTAAAATGCAAATTTTGCAGCTGCATTGACTTGGATCTTACTTACATTAAGCTCTCATAACTTATTACATATTCAAATTCTGTTCTTGTAATCAAGGCTAAAGGTGGTTAAGTGAAAGCTGAAAGTAGTCTTATAAGGCTCTTGGCAGAGTTGTTATGGTTAAGAATAAAGTAACAGGGTTATCACACTTGAAACCTACTAGATCCTAATGTAAAGCATTGACGAGAGGGCAGAAACCTCTCAAGAAGTTATAACAGAATCCACTGAATATCTCTGAATATCTGAAGGTAGTTTGTTGAGAGCCCCTTGACCTATCACAGCGGTCCCAACCCTTAAAACCCAGGCTTTCTGGTTATGTTCCCAGACTTGGAAATGGCTTTAGCGAAGTTCAAATTGAGTGAGAAATAGTCACTTTAACTGTGGCCTAAGAAACATACCCAGGGTGACAGTAGGCAAAGACAAGTTCACTATTAAGCCTTCTGTGACCCATTTTTCTTGATTTAAAACATAAATGGGGTTTCTATTAGTTACCATGAAAATTGTTATAATTCTAAGTCTCACTGATTAAATGTTTTGTTTTGTTTTGTGTTTAGTTAATTCATAGTTACTCCTAGGAAAATGGCCCATAATAGAATAACCCTCTCAACCCCAATCATGCGTGTAGTTTGGGAAAATGCCATTAATAATTCTATTCAGATTTTTTGAAATCATGTTTATGTTGATGCCTAGCATGCACAGAATTTATCAGATTTTTGAGTTGATATCAAAATAATCTTCATACACTTTATAAGAGGAGTATGACTATTAGGACAGACAAAGAGCAAAGGAATAGGAATCAAAGTAGAAAATTCAGTTTTGAAATGAATGGAAGCTTGTTAATATCTTGCAGCACTTTCTGCAAGAAATTTTGTAGTGAAGTACATTGCCTAAGTACAGCAAGCTCTTGGGACTCTGTGATATGCAGGATTTTCATTTGCATAATTCATGATTTTATTTACCCTTTCAATGTCCCATTTGTATTTAAAAAAAAAAAACTTCTATGTATACTTTTTACTATTGTATTTCGTGCACTCTTGAGAGTTCCTATAATTTGGGGGGGAAGTGAGAAATAAATTTTTAAATGAAGTAAAAATCATTTTGAAAACAGCTCTCCAGGGGTGACTGGGTGGCTTAGTTGGTTGAGCATTTGACTCTTGATTTTGGCTCAGGTCATGGTCCCAGGATTGTGAGATCAAGCCCCACGTTGGGCTCCATGTTGATCCTGGAGCCTGCTTGGGACTGACTCTCTCTCTCTCTCTCTCTCTCTCTCTCTCTCTGTCTCTCTCTCCACTCTCACTCTTGCCCCTGATTTCTTCTCCCCCAATTGTGCACTCTCTCCCTCTCTAAAATTAAAAATTAAAAATAAAGGTGCCAGGATGATTCAGTTGGTTAAGTGTCTGACTTCGACTCAGGTCATGATCTCGTGTTCAGGCCCCGTGTAGGGTTCTGTGCAGACAGGTCAGAGCCTGGAGCCTGCTTCAGATTTTGTGTCTGCCTCTGTCTCTGCCCCTCCCCTGCTCACGCTGTGTGTCTTTCTGTCTCTTAAAAAACAAAAAAAAATAGCTATCCTACTTCGCCAGGTTTTTCACTCATAAAGCTGGAAAAGTAAAGAAACTCAAAACTAAGATATTGAAAGAATTAATTTTCTACTGGCAAATTGTTTTAGACAGGTTACTATGATAGGGCCTTTGCATTACAAATTCCTCTCTGTTATAGGAAATGGAAAATGCATTTGAGAATATTGGGCACTCATCATACACCAAAAACATAATAGATACCTTGCACTCAGGTTCTCATTGAATTGTTCCAAGAACTCTACTATTATTTCAAATTTATAAGTGGAGAAATTGAAGCTTAAAGCAGTTAAGTAATATCATAAGAAGTTGAGGAATAGCATCCACTTTCCAAAGCTTTTAAAACAATTTTTTTTTTCAACGTTTTTATTTATTTTTGGGACAGAGAGAGACAGAGCATGAACGGGGGAGGGGCAGAGAGAGAGGGAGACACAGAATCGGAAACAGGCTCCAGGCTCCGAGCCATCAGCCCAGAGCCTGACGCGGGGCTCAAACACACGGACCGCGAGATCGTGACCTGGCTGAAGTCGGACGCTTAACCGACTGCGCCACCCAGGCGCCCCTTCCAAAGCTTTTAGATAGGTTGTAGCTGTTATTGGTAGCTATGGCTTAAATTACTTCACATTCACCCCAGCATTCAGAGGATTGAATTTAAAAAAAAATAAATCATGATAAGGTCCACCTGACAAATTCCTAGTGGGAGCATCCCTTGCTTCCTAAACCAACATCTTTTTATGGACATTATAATTATTTTACTTAAAAGTTTTGCATATAAATTTATGTCAGAACTACAGTTTTTATTACTCTCTAACAGGTTTTTAGTATAAAAATAATGTTTTTATCAAATGGTTTGGGAAGATTTCATTTTTTATGATCCACAGTGATCTAAATGACACTTGAATTGTGTATTTTTATTTTTTTGAACTATCAGTGGAACTAAATCATAAAACCAAGTGGTGCTGGTATCTTTTTAATAGAGGACTTTTACAAGTAGTGTAATATCTTCTTTATTTATTTTTCTTTTTTTTGATGTTTATTTATTTTTGAGAGAGAGAGAGAGAGAGACAGAATGTGAGCAGGGGGAGGAGCAGAGAGAGAGGGACAGCATGTGAAAGAGGCTCCAGGCTCTGAGCTGTCAGCAAGGAGCCTGAGGCGGGGCTCGAACTCACGCGATCGTGACCTGAGCCACCCAGGCGTCCCAGTAATATCTTCTTTAGTAATGATATATTCATACTTTCTACCTCATGGGTTCTATTTGGAAATTTATATTTTTAGGGAGATATATTGAAAATATTATAATATGACTAAGTAACTTTCATTCCAAGAATTTTCACATCAGGAAACCTCTCTATATAGTTCATTGCAATAAACAACTTAAAGAATAAAAATCCAAAGTAAATAATTATGAGAGTAGTTGTCAGTTGTACCTTAGTACCTGTTCTATATATCTTCAATGATAACAAAAACGTCATTTCTAGCCAAGTATGTGGTTTCCCAGAATAAAGAATGCATTACTGATGTCCAACTACTAGTTCCACCTGTAAGAAAGTTGCTATTCCACACTGACAGCAAGTAAAGACTGAAACACTAACAACTGTACTTGGATCCATAAGAGAGGGGAGGCCACAGGGCACACCATGGCCCCAGAAACTGGAGAGACAGGAGAGTTCAGGGTGCCGCCACTTACCTGAGCAGACTCACAAGCAGAAAGGGCTGCAGGAACCAGTGCTGAGCTGTAGTATAATTGCTAGAGGTTCAGTGTGGACAAATCTGAGAGTTAAAAATTCCAGGTGAACCCAGTAAAAAGCTCTCCCACCCCACCATGACCAATATTGTGAGATTAACTTTTAGGAGCTTCACCAGGTTCCCACCAAAATCCCCTTTTGCTTTTGTCAGGGTTGCAGGGAGAAAAGGAACCATTTTGAAATTGGTCAGAGCCCTCTGTTCTTAACAAGGACTGTACTCACAGGAAACAAGTTAACCAGAGCCTAACTCATCTGGTGGAAGGGGAATATCCAACTCCAGCCCACTCTAGCCATCCTGAACCACCTAGGCAGGAGAAAAAAAGCTAAGGCACACTTGTGAAGTTCACAGTCGGAAGGCTCAGGCTCACCAGGAGAGACCTAATCACAGGATTGTAGAACACTTCCCCTCCCCCACCATCTCACCACAGCATTTCTAAAAGCCTATTTACAGGAGTTCCTTTTACTCAGTACATCATGTCTGACTATCGAGAAAAAATTATCAGGCATTCCGAAAGGCAAACAAAAACAAAACACAAAACAACAGCAAAACAGTACACTATTAGAAGAGACAGAGCAAGCATCAGAACCAGGATGGAAGGTATGTTGAAATTATCAGGATATGAATTTAAAATAATTATGATGAATGTGCTAAGGGTTCTCCTGGATAGGTAGATAGCATGTGGGAACAGATGAACAACGTAAACAGAGATGGGAAGTGTAAGCAAAAAACAAAAAGAAATCCTAGAGCTAAAAACACACTAATCAAAGTGAAGAATGCATTTAATGAGTTTATTAGTAGACTGGACACAGCTGAGGAAAGAATCTCTGTGTTTGGGGATATGTTAATAGAAAAGCAAAGAGAAGACTGAAAAACAGAACAGAATAGGTAAAAACCGTGGGACAATTACAAAAGGTGTAATGTATATGTAATGGGAATACCAGAGGAGAAAAAAGAGAGAAAGGATCAGAAGAAAATATGTGCAATAATAATGACTAAGAATTTCCCTAAATCAGTGCCAGGAGCCAAGCCACAGGAAGCTCAGAGAACATCAAGCAGGATAAATGCCAAAAACTACACCTAGGCATATCATTGCAACCTACAGAAAATCAAAGAGAAAGAAAAATGCTGAAAGAAGCTAGAGAAAGAAAAAAAACCAGCTTATCTATGGAGGAACAAATATAAGAATAATAACCAACTTCTAAGAGATAAGAGAGAGGAAATAAGAAGAGAGTGAAGTATTTCAAGTGTTGAGAGAGGAAAAGAAAACAAAACAGAAATCCACCAAGGTAGAGAAAGAGTAATGGAAGTCCGAAACTCATATCTACATAAAGGGAATGAGCATTGGAGAAGAAATACATGGAGGTAAAATAAAAACTTTTGAGGTGCTTGGGTGGCTCAGTTGGTTAAGTATCCAACTCTTGGCTTTGGCTGAGGTCATGGTATCACAATTTTGTGAGTTCAATCCCGTGTTGGGATCTATGCTCACAGCACAGAGCCTGGTTGGGATTTTCTCTCTCTCTCTCTCTCTCTCTCTCTCTCTCTCTCTCTCTTTCTCTCTCTCTCTCCCTCTCTCCCCCTCCCTCCCTCCCTCTCTCCCTCTTTCTCTCTCCCTCCCTCTCTGATTGCCCCTCCCCTACTTGTGCTGTTTCTCAGAATAAGTGAACTTAAAAAAATAAATAAAGAGGGCACCTGGGTGGCTCAGTCAGTTAAGCGACCGACTTCGGCTCAGGTCGTGATCTCACAGTTCAGTTAGTGGGTTCCAGCCCTGCATGGGGCTCTGTGCTAATGGCTGGAAGCCTGGAACCTGCTTCAGATTCTGTGACTCCCTCTCTCTCTCTGCCCTTTCCCTGCTCATGCTCTCTCTTTCTCTCTCAAAAATAAATGAACATTAAAAAAATTAAAAATAAATAAGTAAATAAGAGCTTTTCTTTTTAATTGATCTAACAGATAAGTTTGTTCAAAATAATAATATCAGTATGCTTATGTATATATCTTTGGTGCATATGTATATTTATATGCTTATGTAGTCCTATATATAAGTGCAAGGAATGATAGCAATGACACAAAGAATAGACAGGAAGAATTAGGATTATTTTGTAATGATCAGGTCTTATACTACCTGTGAAGTGGTAGGGTGCTATCTGAAAGTAGACTTGGGTTTGTTGTAAATATATATTACAAACTGCAGGGCCACCACTAAAAAAAAGTTAAAAAAGAAAAATAATCAATATGTTAACAAAGGAGAGAAAATGGAATCTTATAAAATACTTATTTAAAACCACAAAAGGCCTGGGCGCCTGGGTGGCTCAGTCAGTGAAGTGTCCGACTTCAGCTCAGGCTTGCAGTTTGTGGGTTCCAGCCCCGCGGTGGGTTCTGTGCTGATAGCTCAAGAGCCTGGAGCCTGTTTTCAGATTCTGTGTCTCCCCCTCTGTCTGCCCCTCCCATGCTCATGCTCTTTGTCTCTCTGTCTCTCAATAAAAAATAAACATTAAAAAAATTAAAACCACAAATGGCAGGAAAAACAGAGTGGAAAGCTGTATTTCCCAGTCTCCCATGCATTTAGGCATGGCCATATGACATGACCAAGTTCCGACAAATGTAATGCAAGAAAAAGTAGTATATGCATCTTTTTGCAAGGTTTATCGAAAGAAAACTTGCCCTTTCCTTTTTTTATCTTCGTCTTCGCGTTGGCTGGAATTAAAATATGGTAGTCAACCTCGAGGCAGCCATGGCACCACATGTTGAGGTGGCAGAATAAATAATAGGAGAGTAAGTCCCAATGATTGTGGGTTTGTCATACCAGTTCTTGACTTACCACCTTTGTACAACACAGGAAAATAAACTTCTCTATGTTTTAAGCCACTGCTACTTTTGGTTATCTGCTCCTTGGAGCTGACCTTGACCCTATATAATACAAGGCAGAAAAAGAACTATAGTTCCAAGAATGAGACTATATTTCAGCAACAGTTCTCAAAGTAGAGAAAGAATATAAATAATTTGAGTGAAATAAAGATCATTCATCAGAAACCAACAGCTAACATCTTTCTATATGGTAAAAATATATTTCAATTAAAGTCAGAGATTAGATAGTTTGACAGCTTTTGCCATTGTATTGATGGTCCTAACAAATGTAGTAAAACAAGGGAAAGTTAAGAATGTTTTCTTTATAGTAGCAATAAAAATATGGAGATGAAGTGGTAAACATTTCATTCAAAATAGTAATGAAAACTATAAAAATATTTAGCACTAAATTTAACTAGAAAAATTCAGGGCCAGTTGTATAGAATTTTTTTAGGGGTACCTGGGTGGCTCAGTTGTTTAAGCGTCCGACTTCAACTCAGGTCATGATATCACAGTTTGTGAGTTCAAGCCCCGCATCGGGTTCTGTGCTGACAGCTCAGAGCCTGGAGCCTGCTTCGTATTCTGTGTCTCTTCGTCTCTCTGTCCCTCCCATGCTCATGCTCTGTCTCTCTCTGTCTCTCAATAATGTTTAAAAAAAAAAAAGATTTTTTTAAAGGTCAGAAGAGTGTTGATCTTAGTTGAAGGCATGCTTATTCTTGGATGGGTTTGCTAATAACAAAAATATCAGTGTTATATTTATATGCTGTATAAATGTAATATAATTCCTATTAGAATCCAAACAGTTTTGGGTAATGGATTGCATAAAGTGATTCTTAAAAATTATGTGGAAAATTAATATCCAAGAATAGCATATAATATTTTGGAAAAAGAAAATAATTATTAATGAGAGAGGAGTTTCCTTACCAGATATTAGAATACAGAATAGAACTACCTGTGAAATTATTGTAGTTTTGACATACACGTAGAAGAGATTTTCTTCTTCCAGAGTCAAAAAGTGATCCCAATTATATGTAAAAAAAATACATTTTAATTCAGTGGGAAATATATGGTTTATTTATTAAGCTGTTCCCCACACTGACTATCCTCCTGAAATGATATAAAGTACTGGTCTTAATTTTCACCTATTTCATACCATGAGGGACTTGAGCTCATTTCTGTGAATACGCCAGCCCATATTTTCAAGCTTCATCCACATTCCCCACAAACAGCTAACCTTTGACTAACTCTCAGGCAAAGGGGTATATGCTCCAACAATTTTGTCTACCCTCAGAGGGATGAACTCAGGGAAGAGACCACCCACAGAGCGCATTTGGGCAGGAATTCTAGGATCCCAATACCTGCAGCACAGTCCAGAGCGGTGTGGCAGGGAGGCACATGGACATAGAGAGGGCATTGCCCTTGGCCCTTTAGACTGCCTGTCCCATTAGGAGGCACATACTGGGGAGGGCCACCTCAGTGCTTTCCAAAGTGTGGACTAGGGCAGGGTACCTCTTGCCTAGATCTTAGCTCAGTGGCAACACCATATTTTTCCTTCTGCCACCATGACTGCAACAACCTCCCCATGAGCCAGGACCTAAGAGTAAAGATAACTAGGAGCAGAAATGCAGCTGACCTAAAATGGGAATATATCATAATCAAGAAATCACTGTTGTTTATATTTGGGGGTGATTTGTTATAGTGGCATAACCCAGCCTTTCCTGAGGCATATGTATGTCTATGCATATGCACACGTGTATATATGTGTTTGTGAGCATATATATAAACATAGAAGTTTTAAACTAGTTTGTTAACGTGGGTTGCCGGTCAGGAATATATAGAGAGGTTGAGAGAATAGAATGAAATGGGAAAGGGTAAGATAAGCAAAATAAATAAATAAATAAATAAATAAATAAATAAATAAATAAATAAAAAAAAAAGAAATTATAAGAAAACAGAAGACATGTTTAAAAAACACATAAGAGGGGCGCCTGGGTGGCGCAGTCGGTTAAGCGTCCGACTTTAGCCAGGTCACGATCTCATGGTCCGTGAGTTCGAGCCCCGCGTCGGGCTCTGGGCTGATGGCTCAGAGCCTGGAGCCTGTTTCCGATTCTGTGTCTCCCTCTCTCTCTGCCCCTCCCCCGTTCATGCTCTGTCTCTCTCTGTCCCAAAAATAAATAAACGTTGAAAAAAAAAATTAAAAAGCACATAAGATATAATGTCATTGATCTAAAATGACATATGTCCATGGGTATTTGTGCATAACGAGACAGATGAAAAGATGGGCATGAAATGTCAATGGTGATTATTTCAGGGTGGTAGCATATCAAGCGAGTTTTCACTTGCTTGCTTAGAACTTTGTCATTCGAATTCTGTATATGATCCTATCCTATTCTATTGAAGTAGCAAGAGAAAAAAACAATGAAGCCATTCTCCTTATAGAAGAAAAAATACAGGTGCGTGGGTGGCTCATTTGGTTAAGTGTCCAGCCTTTGGTTTTGGCTCAGGTCATCATCTCACGGTTCGTGAATTCGAGCCCTGCATCAGGCTCCGTGCTAACAGTGCAGAGCCTGCTTGGGATCCTCTGTCTCCCTCTCTCTCAGCCTGTCCCCCACTCCCTCTCTGTCTTTCTCAAAACAGATAAACTAAAAAAAATTTTTTTTTAAAGAAAAAAAGAGATGTAATCTGGAAAATGTGAGCCAATTTCTTTCCTTAACTTGAACTGCCTGACTTCCTTCTGGTTGCAACTCCTGTGGCCTTCTTTCTCCTGATAAACAGGGTTTTTTTTCCCAGAATTTACCCAGAATCCAACAGTTTTATAGAGCAGAAATGATAAAGTTTTCTCACAGTTTCTTTAAATGGATTGGCTAATTTGTGAGGGAAGACTACTGTAATTTGGTTTTCATGTGTACTGTCCACAAGGGTGTATCATCTTTATGCTGACAGGATATTTTTGGATTGTAGGCTGCTTGGGTTACTTCGCATAAAGGTTCAGGATGGTAGTCAAACTCTCTTTTCAGACTTATTTCACAACCAAAAGATTTATCTTGGGTGGGAATTCAGGAATTAATTGTGGAGCTCTGGAAGAGACGTCATATAACCCTGAAGAGGGAAAAATATCTCTCAACATTCCTTGTTTAGGGCCTAGATTGACCTCCGAGATACATCCTTTTAGCCAATATTTCTGCCTGCCATTTGTAAAAGTTGAGTAATATTTGAAAGAAAACAAGAATGATATCCTAGATGATAAAAATAACAAAGATAACATAATCAAATAAACCAGTAAGATAAAGTGGCATAAAATAAGCCCTATAAAATGGCAAGAATAAAGTCAGGAATGAATAAAATATGGCAAAAGTTAGATGGGACCATAAAAACTGGAAACTAAAAGATGAAAGAAAAGAAAACTTAGAGTTAAAAAGAAAATAATTTGTCACAGAAACAAACTAAACCCATAATATAGACTATATAAATTAGCTTGGAGAATATAATAACAATGGTTAGAATAGTACATGAGGACAGAACCTAGGGACTAATTGGGACACTTTGGGCGGAGGCTGCTTCAAACCGTTCCTGAGCTTCATGCTCCATTCTTCTTTTGAGGCTGGGATTGTGTTGGAGGGATTTCTGGGGCTTGAGGCTCCCAGATGGATGATTTCAGGAGAGCAGAGCCCTGAGGTTTTGGCCGTGAAATTCCTTCTTGTATTCTCCCTATCATGACCCCACCTATCACATCCAATCAGGAGAAGGTAAGCCTGACAGCTCCCCAAATATGATTGACATAACCTTTGTTTTAATGCATACTCAAATATTTGCTTGTTTCTTTGAACTTAGTACTAGTTTCTTTGGGCAAGGGAAAAGAATACAATGAATCTTCAATTCAGCAAAAGCCCCTCAATTTTGCAACTAGCACTTGCTCCCATTTTCAACAGAGAATCACTCTACATATTAGATCCTCCCAATTTGTAAAGCAGGTTTAAATTACTTCTGTACCATTATCAACTCATATGACAAAGTTATAATGTTTATTTCACACATAGGAAGTTCTTTAAAATCTCATTTCTCTCCCAGTACATGTATGATGCACGTGGCAAAGTCTGGTTTGGGTCCCATAAATCTATGAATAATTTTAAGGCTTGAAGTCAGCAGTTTGTTTTAGTTCTTGAAACAAATAAAAGCAATCTTTTCTTAAGTGAAATTGATATTACTGAGAAAGGAACAATGGTCATGATTTTTCTTGCCTGGAATAGCTTGAGATCATTTTATTTGATCAGCCTGCAATTATTATGTCATCAGCAAAATGATTTGAAATAAACACATGACCTTAAATAAAAGTTCACCTTGACTTAATTCCCACTTGATGAAATCTGTTATAGTAAACCTATATGTTGCATATAAGCAGTGCCGCATGCATGTATTTCCTATAAACAGGCAACAGATGTTAAACATCAAATTGAAAGTGACATACAAGAACAAATAGTGGTTTAGAAAGATCTTGAAATTTGAAACTTGGGCAAATCTGATAAAGCCTGTTGTTCAGTAGGAGAAGGCCAGCAAGGAGGCCTTTTGTAGAGTAGGCATTCAACATGGTCTCTGATTCACTCATTTCTGAGTTAATAACCACCTTCCCCAAGGTAAGCGTTCAGCATTATAATCTATCATACCTCTTCAGGTGTACTTATTTATTCAAGAACAACAAACCTGGGATTGTCTTTAAGAACTAGCTCAAGTTAATATTTTAGTTCAACATTTTAAACCTTGGATGAGCTTATCTCAAAATAGTCCTTACTTATTTAAACAGGGTTGGAGGTCTTAGTTCTAAGGCAAGCCTATGTATTGGTGCAACATTTTGGAAGCTGAGGAAACAAAAGTAAAGGTGGTGCCACCATATAGACTCTGTGATAATGCTGCCTGGTAGAGCTCTGGAACTGCCCTGTAAGAGCTGCAGAACTCAGCGTGTAGTGAAGGGTCACTCATGCTGCCAGGGACATTGGCACCCTTCTGTGCCATGACTCACTTTGCTGAACCAGGTTAACATTGATTTCAGATGCTTCTGAATCAAGCATGCTTGAAAAACCACATGCATTCCTGATCCCTAGGCACTTTGGGGAATGGTATTGTTAAAATTTATTTTTGATACCCTTCCATTGAAAGTTCTTGACACCATCATAGTTGTGCTGGCAGACTGACCATGAAGGTCCAGTTTACCGTTTTATAGGACATTATTGATCTCAGACAAAACAGTACACTTCCTACAGAAAGCATTCAGATGTACAGCATACTCAAAACTGTTACTTGGATGCTGGGCACCTCATCATGCCTTCATTTCAGAGGCAGCACTTGGAAGAGTTTGGATAAGACTTGCAAAGTTTTACACAGCCTGAAGCAGAACAGACTCTGCCTCTGGGATTGGAGGTGTTACAGGTGTCACCTGTAACTTCCCTGTTTTTCTCAGTGAACCTGGGTTGTGTCCAGTGCTTAGAAAGGTTTCATGCCGCCTCTGGTTTCCTGACTTGACTTTTGGCCCCCAAATTCTGATCATCTCTTGCATTTCACACAATATTTCTACAAAATTATAGTTAATATTGACCTCCTCCCCCTTTGATCTCATCTCTATATTTTCGTGCTTGTGTACTGTTCTTGCAGAAAGTGCATTGTCTTATTTGACAGTCAGGCATTGGACAAGGCTAAGACCATGAGAAAATTGGTGAAAATGGTTCAATCCAATGTAAATTAATTCAAACCAGTTCTAACAAGCCAGGTTCAAAAGGATTCAGATTAGGTTAGAGTAGTTAAAACTTACCTTTTAAGCAACTATCATATTTGGAATTGGAGATCCAATCCCTGTTTATCTAGTTTCAGTTCTGGTCAGTAGCCTGTTTAATATGGAATAGGAATAAATTTGAAGAGGAATGTTTTCTTCTTTTGGCACCATAAGGTCTTGTAGTTGTGAAAGAATTATTTACTCCCATATTTATCATATTTATATCATCAATCTCTTTTGAGCCTAAGATAGTAATTTTATTTCAAGAAATTCCAGGTGGAATAATTTTATCACTCAAATATGAAGAGGTTACCTGAAGTCTTAGCAAAATGTAGAGTAGAATATACATAACTCTTTCATCATCATTTCTTTGAATTTCTCTGTTTAAAGGCAAAATCATCCATGTCGGAGAATATGAAGACAGAATAACTTCAAAATCCAATATTATTAAGGGAAATGGGAAAAGAAAAGAGAATGTGGAAACTATGCGAAGTATTTCCATTTGAAATGAAGTTCTTAAACTTCCAAGCTTTTCCCTACACTTCTCAAAATATCAACAGCAAAAAAAAATGTATATTTTTAGGCATCAAGTTATTCCAAAGTCTAAAGAAAGGAGTCTTTTTCTATTTAAAGTCTATAAAAGTATGGTGCAAAAGTTATTTTCCTTTCAAGCAGTGTTCATATCCAGGTTTTGTGTTTTTTTTAAACCTACCTAAACATCTTTTCATGCACCATGTTTTTTCAATCAGTTTTTGGCAACATATCTTAAATTTAGAATTGAAACTGTTCCATTGAAGACTCCCAGAAAAGAGAAAATGAAAAATTAAGTGCTGATTTCAGGCTTATTGAAGTCTCTGCCTAAATCTGCTTTTGAGAATTAATAGTGCCAAAGTTATTTCATTTGTGACTTATTTACCATTTGGCCGAAATGCAAGAATAGAAATCATTATCTTATCACATCTTTGCCTCCAGGGCCAGTAATTTCCCTTCAGTGAGTGCCTCCTGAGACAATAATTTTTTATACAAAAGAGATGTTTATATTAGAAAGCAGATATTCTCTTTGTCTCTACTGGAGATGTCTCTTCACACTTAATGAATGGGTGACACTTAAACTTTGTGCTGTCCTTTGTGAAAAGCTTAGTACTTTTGGTACTTCTTATACACCATGCAAAACAATCAAGTTATTGTGTAACTCTTTGCCATTAATATGTGGCCTAAGTAGTGAAAATATATGGTATCACCATATGAATCTAAGTGATTTGAGGGCACTTGCCTTGGGAAGGGGGAGAAAACTATACATTATTGAATTGGAACATTAAGAGATGGAAAATGATCTTTAAGATCATTCAGTCCAAACTTATTTTAGTTAGAGTCAACAACATTAAAATCTAGATAGGTCTGGCTTGTGCTCCAAATCCCACAGATTGTTTAAGGCAAAATCAAGCCCAGCTTTCAGAGTCCTGTTCTGGAAATGAATAAAATAAATGTCCACAGTGTACTTTCAAGCAAAAAAGGAATATCTGAAGTTGTTCAGTTGCCCACAAGCACTGTCAGTCAAGCTGTATATTGTGAATATTATGATTTAGTTAGAAAAAAAACCACTTCTGTTTTCATTTGAAGTTGGGCCACAAATACTCAAACATGCGGTTGGCAAAAAGCTAAATTTCCATCCAAGAATTGTGTTTTGTTTAGCTGATTTTTCCCATCTGATCCAATGGCCAACCCAGCAAATTCTGAACTTAATTTAAGGGCCATACTGTATAGCCCTAGATGACAGTGATAATAGTTACTACAGGTGATTTAAGAAGTTTATTACAATTCTTTGTGTTGAGTTTCATTCTTGGGATATGGCTAAAGCAGTAGTTTTCAACCTTGAGTGAACACTTGAATCACCAAAGGGTGATTTGAAAATACGAATGTCTTGGTTCCAATCACAGAAATTTTTATTTGATTGGCTGGAGATACAAGATGAGCATCAGATTCTATTTTGAAAGCTCTCTGGGTGATTCTAATGTAGAGCTAAGAACCACTGGGTAAGAAAATGGGGTGACTGACACTGTAACTGATTGGAGGCCCTTGGAAGTCCCAGCCATTTTTCCAGTCCTCTTAAGAATCTCTTGTGTCTCCAAACTGATGTGGTGGGCTACTGTGTTAGGGGTCTCAAAAGTATGGAGTGATCCCATTTCGTCTTTTGACCTTTAAGAACTCTGTTCCTGAGGAGTTCCTATTTGGATTCTAGTATTGTCCTGTCCTAACATAGCCACGGTGTGGGGGAAATGAAGTGCACTGCGATGTTGGGTCAGAATCCCTCATGTTCTGCTACCTGGCCATTAGCAGGGACACAATATTGATATTTTACAAGCATTCACCTTCAACAAAACAGTGCTGTGACACCTCCTTTTTAAATTTCTTTTAGACCTTGAACACAGTTCAATATTGTTTTGCATATTATTGTTATTTTGCACGATTAAGGTACTTAATTACATGAGTGACAAAAAGAAAAATGGGTAATGTGACAATGTGAAAGTACCTCCCACCTCCCAAAATTATTTAAGGGAATTGTTAAATTTTTCCCCACTCTGAAACTAACTGGAGAGTAATATTTCTGTTATATTTGTACAATATACCCCTCTAGACTACTCTAATTTTATATGGAGCTAACCTCCATATAGTGAGTAAATATATCGTTAACTTTAAAGCTCTCTGGATAAAGTGACCCATGTGAGATGGGGCCCAGTGTATGTCAAAAGCTATCTCTGGGACTTTCAAGTTGGGGTTGTACTGAAATCATGCTTTTGTTTTTTTGTTTTTGTTTTATTTTGGCTCATAACATTTTATATTAATGTCACTTCTTTACTGTTTGTCTGTCTCCAAATCTCTGTTGCTATCTCAGTTTTGATTTCCAAAATTATTATACATGTCACATGAACTGGTTTTCAATCAGTATCTCAAAAATATCTTCCAAATTGGGGGGAAAACTAACATTGTTGTGGTGTTGAACATAGAACATCTCAACAATGAAGTTGCTATGCACATAATTATATTTATATTGATGATAAGGTAATCACCTTAATCACCTTCGCAGGTTCTTACAAACCAATGACCTTTTTCTAAAACTATTTGGTATTTTACTTGTCTGATATGAAATTCATTTGACTATACAAATCTACTTATACATAGAATTTAAACTAATATGAATTACCATAATATAAAGGGTCATGAAAAAGTGCCTTATAGCAAAACCATATGTATGCCAATATGTAAATGCAGAGCCACTATTTCACTAAAAAATAGACACAGCCTCACACACTTTCCAAAGGCATCAGAGTGACTGGTCTCACCTCCTTGAGAGGTGCAGCCTACAACACGTCCTTCCTACTCTAATGTCCAACCCTGACTCTCCAAAATTCTCCATCTTTTAGTTTTCAAACCATCTTACTTCCCACCACTATGTTCAGTTCTTTTCTTTGCACAGAAGCAATAGATTTCTTGCTCCAGCTGCTCCTTCCAGTGCTGATAGACAGCCAGAGTAGTTTCTTTCTCACGCTGGAGTTTGATACCCTAACAGTCTTTTAGAGTAAAAGCCATCAAAAAAAGTTTAAGTTCTTAGCTTTCCCTGGTCTGGCTTAGTGTGATGGAGCTGGGAATCTTGGTTTCTACGTGCAAGTTCCCATTTCCTTTGCTAGGTTTCTGATTTGACAGCTCTGGATGTAGCAGACCTAGGCAGCCAAGTTTCTTAAAATTTGAACAATCTGACTTCTCTCACAGAAAACAAGCTGACCTGCTATACATTGAAAGAGAATACATTTGAGACCCATGTGAATCACTGTTTTTCCAAACTATTTACTCATTATATATTTAAAGGTCACCAGTACACATCAGTGTTTCAACTTTCTGGGAATTTATTCACTGCTGGTAACTTAAATGAGGCTGCCCTGTTTTTCATTACTGGTTGGTATTTTTAAGTCCATGAGTTCTGAAATTCTAACTTAGAAGCAGAACAGAATAACTTGGTTTCAGCATTCTGAATCATGGCAAGGAGGTTGCATATTCCCAAGATGACCGTAGGAACTGGATTTGATGTTATCCCCTTTAGTAACACACATTATCTTAAACAAGAGCTTCATATTTTTGCCACATTGGGCAAAATCTAATGGGTGTAAGATGCAGTTAAAACATCGCCAAGTTTCTGTTTGAGCAGGATAAAATGATCTCTCTCAATAATTTATTTTTATTCTCTCTTTAGAAACACTGTTATTTGATGGAAGAATAAACAGTTATTAATAGTTTTTTCCATATGGTAGGATCATGTGTGGTTTCTATTTGTTTGATTAGGCTTTGCCAGATTTTAAAGCTTGTCACTATAAACAAGATTATTTTTAATAATTAAAAAGAAATCCGCCACATATTATCACAATTATAATCAATATTGTTAAATTTCTTTTCAAATGACTGTTTTATCATCAATTGTTCTGGGCAAGGGTCGGAGGAGGAAATTTGCTGAGTGTTGTGCCTCTTACACTTGAATATGTATAGAAATCACCGAGGATGTTATTAAAATGTAGATTCAGATTCAGTAAGCCTGAAATCCTGCATTCACCTTAGAGAGTCCTCGGTGGGGGTGCCTTGGTGGCTCAGTCAGTTAAGCGTCCAACTTTGGTTCAGGTTATGATCTCCCCCTTTGTTCATGAGTTCTAGCCCTGCATCAGGCTCTCTGCTGTGTCAGCACGGAGCCCTCTTTGGGTCCCCTGTCCCCCTATTTCTCTGTCCATCCCTCGCTCGTGTGCTCTTTCTCTCTCAAAAATAAAACACACGCACACATTTAAAACAAACAAAAAACGTCCTTGGTGATGCTGATGTCGATGCTTCTGGTCTGATAACCACACTTTGAATGAAAGTTCTGACCAGTGGTTTCAAACTTTAGCTCACATGAGAACTACCCAAAGCTGTTGTTAAAAGAGCAGATTTCTGGGCACCTGGGTGGCTCAGTTGGTTAAGCATCTGACTCTTGATCTCAGCTCAGGTCTTAATCTCAGGGTGGTGCTCCTAGCACTGGGCTCTGTGCTGGGCATGAAGCCTCTTAAGAGAGAGAGAGAGAGAGAGAGAGAGAGAGAGAGAGAGGCAGGAGGAGAGAGAGAAAAGGGAAAACAAGGGCAGATTGCTGTTCATCCCCACCCCACTGTTTCTGATTCAACAGGTCTGGTGTTGGGCTTGAGGACTTGTATTTCTAAGCAAGTTCCTCGGTGATGTGGATGCTGCTTCAGGAATTTAATGATCACTGCTCCAGGGTCCTGTTAATCCAAATCTGGTTCCCAGACCACATACGCCTCAGCATCCCTGGGGAGCTTGTTAGAAATCTTAGGCCCCAGAATCTTAGGCCCCACCTCAGACCTGGTGAGTGAAAACCCATATTTTTATAAGATCCACAGGTGATTCATACATTCAAATTTGAGAAGCACTACCTAGACCATCTCTTAATTCCTATAAATCAGTGACTCTCAATTTTAGCCACCGTTGTAACCAACTGTGGAGCTTTTAAAAATCCTGATGCCTAGGCTGAACCTCTAATTACATCAGAATTCGAATTCTAATTTCATCAGAATCTGTCAATGGAGCCAAGACATTGTTAGTTTCTAAAACTCCCCAGAGGATTCCAATGCGGAGTCAAATTTGAGAACCACACCGTAGATGGCACTGGAGAATAGAAAGGTAGAAATCAAACAAAAGAAGGCCTGGAAGCATTCCTTTTCCCTATTGCCACCCTGTTAGACAATGTGTCATCAGCCATTGAGCCAACAGGAAACACGCTGGTTCAGGGCATTAAGTTGCTTGCTCCACTGGATTTTAGGAAACTACATACACATTTGGGCTCTCTTGCCCCACTTTGCTCTAGCTTTGTCATATGCACACAGAAGCTAACTTATCTTGTACTTTGCCATCTCTGGGCTAAGACCTTAGAAATACAGCCCATTAGCATTTAGATTGTTGTCTCCCTGCTTTCATTCAACAGTGTTATATTCTGTTCTCTGTTTAGATTCCAGTGGGAACAGAAAAACTTCTGCATGGATAGAATGTACCAGGATGCAGATTAAGCAACTTTAGAGAGATAAACTGCACATAATTTAACAGACACAAGAGATAATTTATGTGATAGATTAAGGAGAATAAAATGGTGTCCTTGGCCATATACAGGTCATTTTCTCTAAAAGTATACAGTGGTCTTGTGTAGGCATGTGAGCTGGAACACTTGCTATTCTAAGTCTGTTCTAATATTCTTAATCCTTTAAACCTTTTCTAGACTAGCCAAAGGTTTGTGGTTGATTGTTGATTTTGGAAAAGAATCATGCATTACTCACCTATGAAGAAGTGTTAGATTATTATTTCCAAGGGTAATAAAGATTGCTCTTAATTCTGGATAATATTTCTTAATTTGATGTTCCAGGAAAAGGTGAGCTCCATTTCTTTGTATATACCATAGGAATTTCTGTATGCGTAAGGGCCATCATCTATTTTGTTCAGGAAAGAGAAGCATAATTGATGAAGAGGATGAAATTTATTCTAAATTCCTCCTCAGAAAGGAATATGGTTGAGAGTTTTCTTCCTTTGTATCCTTGTCAACTTTTAAATTTATTTAAATCTTTTTGATTCTGTTACCTTTCAGGTTAAAATTCCCATAAATTTGCCCCCTATTGTCTGAAATATTATTCCTTTCATTTGTCCTACATTTTCTTATCCTAGTAAGGCAGGAGCTGTTGATTTTCACTCCTCCCTGCCTTCCTGATTCCAGTCCATATAGGAGGCCTCTCCCAATACCTCTCATATCTCCTTTATCATGTGGATTGTCCCTGTTGGGATGTTCCCCATCCTATGTCAGCTTTTCTGAGGGAAGCAGCATAACTACATACAGAACTCCAGATGGGGTTTTGATTGAGGCCAGGGCACAGTTTTCTTATTGGTTCCTAACATCTTTCTGAATGTGCCCAGGATTGCGTTGACTTTTGCATAGAGTTTTATTTTCATGAGGGTTTATTCTGTTGTACATTTTACATATGTCAGGAACAAATTGATTTATCCCAGGTCCCTGGTATAGCTGAGAGTCCAATATCATCACCCTGCAAAGACAAGAGGCATTATTCTTCCCTAACACTATTACTGAGCTCAGTCAATTCAACCACATAATTACCAAATGGCTTTTCTCTGTGGCTGATGGTACACAATCATATTTCCCTAGGAGAGGAATAAAGTTGAGTGGTTGTGCAAGAGATGGATGAGTACACAACACCATTTCATCACTTATAGGTACTAGGCTGCACAGCAGATTTCTACAATATATTCGTCTAGCAAAACTGAAACTTTATACCCATTGAACAAAAACTCCCCATTTCCCCCAAACCCTAGAAACCACTATTGTATTGTCTGCTTTTACGATTTTGACTATTAAAAAAATTATTTATTTACTCTTTAAAAATGTATTTATTTATTCTTGAGAGAGCAGGTGTGGGGGAGGGGCAGAGAGAGAGGGAGACAAGATCCAAAGCTGGATCTGCACTGACAGCAGAGATCCTGATGTGGGGCTTGACCTCATGAAACACAACATCATGACCTGAGCCAAAGTCAGATGCTTAAATGACAGCCACTCAGACACCCCAGAGTTTGACTGGGTTTGAGTAGGGAGTTTAGATTCCTCGTATAAGTAGAATCATGCAAGTATGTGTCCTTCTGCAATGGGCTTATTTCACTTAGCATAAAGTCCTCCAGGTTCATCCATATCACACATGGTACAATTTCTTTCTTTTGTAAGGCTGAATAATATTCCATTGTGTGTATATACCATGTTTTAAAATCCATTCATCAGTTGGTGGGCACTTGGGTTTTCATATCTTGCTTATTGTGAATAATGCTGCATGAACATCGGAGTGCAGATATCTCTTCAAGAGCCTAATTTCAATTCTTTTGGCTAGATATTCTGAAGTGAGATTGCTGGGTCATACAATAGTTCTACCTTGAATCTTTGGAGGGAACTCACATTGTTTTCCAGAGTTACTTCAGGGTAATTCTCATATCAAGTCTCCTTGAGCACAAAAAACCTCAACAAACAAACAAAGGGACATAAGGAAATTTTGGAAGGTGTTCAATAGGTCTACTACCTTGATGGTGACGGTATCCTGAGTGTTTGCATATGTTTAAATTATACACATTAAATATGTGCAGTTTTTCATATGTCAATTATATCTCAATAAGGCTGTTAGAGAGAGGCGGGGGAGGAGAACCGATTCTGATGCATGGCTTTGTGCGTATGGATGAGAGAAGAGATAAAATGAATATCAAAGGGAAAGAGTCAAAAGTTCGAGGGACATTTGGTGCATGAGTTCCAATGAATATGGAACCCCTGCTGAGGAAACCCTGTCAGTATTAAGAGCTGAGAGCATGGTACCAGTTGGTAAGTACCTGGTTAAACACTCGTACCTCATAGTCCCTAAGACCTTTCTCTGCCAGGCATAAAAACATAGACCCAATCCTTAAACCACAAAACCTTGCAGGGACACCATTTTAATCAAGTTGAAAACAGTATCTCCACCACAAACCTTATATAGAAACTTACTGAATAAAACAGTAAACCATGGCACTCTTATTACCCAAAAGACTCAAAATAAAGGTCCTTAGGCAATACTCGTCTCCTCCGTAAATGTTAGTAAATGTCTAACAGTCATGTTTGGAACCAGTGAGAGGATTGATTTGTAGCATTTGTTATTTCTGTGGGATAATGAATCCTATCATGACTGATTTCAAGCTACTGGGTAGAGATGTTCACAGCAGATTCTTGTAAATTGTCATGAGCCGGCCCAAGCCCACCATACCACTGCATACCGGCTACCAAAACATTTGTGATTTTTTTGGGCTTCCAGATCTCATTTTCCTTTCATTTTCAAATAACACAGAGACTTACTAGTCACAGGGTGTCTCATAGAAATATTTTCCCCTGCAGATGTTATCTTCAAAATTTACTGCTGTACTGCTGTTTATTTCAGGAGGGCTTTAGAATCATCTCAGGAATCTCCAGCAAAGTGTATTTTCCCATCTGGCCATGGTTCCTAGAATTCCTTCAAAACTCTGAAGGGGAAAGAAAGAAAAGAAAGAAAAGAAAGAAAGAAAAGAAAGAAAGAAAGAAAGAAAGAAAGAGAGAGGAAGGAAGGAAGGAAGGAAGGAAGGAAAGAAAAGAAAAGAGAAAAGAAAAGAAAAGAAAAGAAAAGAAAAGAAAAGAAAAGAAAAGAAAAGAAAAGAAAAGAAAAGAAAAGGGAAAGCAAGCAGTCTAGTATGTTCAGGAGTCAAGGTACAAAGCCTGAACCGTAAGTCACAGTACTAAGAATGTTTAGGGCTGATTTAAAAATCATCTTAAGCCCTGCTTCTCAAAAAATATGTTTCTTCTTGTTAAATCCATGTGTCCAATAGCTCTGAAAACTAAAGAAAAATGTGATGGCCTCTAGAAATGTTATGTCTTCTGCCTCCTAGTTGAAACCACAATTCTATCTGTGAATACTGACATGAGTCAAGATTTTGCTAGTTTTTACAGCTGTAATTTCATTGTAATGTCTTAAAAATCTATCATAATATTCAATATGCCTTCTTAAATATATATACCCTGCTCACTGTACCCTCAAGGTCTGAAATGTTTGTGAAGGGGAGCACCTGAGTGGCTCAGTCGGTTAAGCGTCCAACTCTTGATATTAGCTCAGGGCATGATCTTACGGTCATGAGATTGAGCCCTGCATCAGGCTCCACACGAAGCGTGGAGCCTGCCTGGGATTCTCTTACTCCTTCTTTCTCTCCTCTCACTGACCCTCCCCAACTTGCACATGCATACACACACTCTCTCTCAAAAGAAATAAGCTTAAAAAATTTTTAAAAACCCAAACCAAATGTTTGGTAAGGAATGAAGAGCATTTTGATAGATCTCTACTCATGTCTCTACTGCTCATTGAGAAACTGATCTAAAGACTGAGCACACTGCCAGCAGTCCTCTAATATAATAGCTAGTAGGGGCAGCCCTTTCCCAATTGTAGAAACAAGTAGACCACCCTCTGATAAAGTAGACTTCATATTAAAAATTGATGTGTACCTTTATTGATGAAAGAAATTGAAGATGACACCAAGAAATATGTAATAAAATGCCCATACTGCCTAAAGCAATATGAACATTTAATGTAGGCCTTCTTAAAATATCAACAACATTTTCCTCAGACCTAGAACAGACAATCCTAAAATTTGTATGGAATTACACAAGATCCTGAATAGCCAAAGCGACACTGAAAAAGAAAAACAAAAATGGAAGCATAGTAATTCCAGACTTCAAATTATATTACAATGCCATAGTAATCTAAGCAGTATGGTACTGGCACAAAAATAGACACATAGATCAATAGAACAGAATAGAAAACCCATAAATGAACTCACAATTAAATGGTCAATTAATCTTTGACAAAACAGGAAAGAATATTCAATGGGAAGAAGAATGAATGTCTCCTTAACAAATGATGCTGAGAAAACTGAACTGTACATGCAAAAGAATGAAACAGGATCACTTTTTTACCCCATTCACAGAAATAAATTAATAATGTACTAAAGACCTAAATGTGAGGCTAGAAACCATAAAAATCCTAGAATAGAACACAGGCAATAACTTCTTTGACATCAGCCATAGGAACTTTTCTCTAGATATGTATCCTGAGGCAAGAGAAACAAAATACGTAATAAACTATTGCAACTACATCAAAGTAAAAAGTTTCAGCACAGTGAAGGAAACAATCAACAAAACTAAAAGGCAACCTACAGAATGCGAGAAGACATTTGCAAATGACATATCTAATAAAGGGTTAGTATCCACACTATATAAAGAACTTAAAATATCCAACATCTAAAAACCAAACAATCCAAATAAAAAATGAATAGAAGGCATGAATAGACATTTTCCCAAATGTATAAATTTGTATAAATTTATAAATTTCCCATTTGTATAAATGACCAACAGACACATGAAAATATGCTCATCACTCCACATCACACATCAGAGAAAGCAAATCAAAATTACAGTAAGAGGGATGCATGGATGATGCATTGGTTAAGTGTCCAACTCTTGGTTTCAGCTCAGGTAATGATCTCATGGTTATGAGATAGAGTCCCATGTAGGTCTTCATGCTGGGTGTGAAGCCTGCTTAAGATTCTCTCTCCCTCTGTCTGTCTTTCTCTCTCTCTCTCTCTCTCTCTCTCTCATAAAAACAAACAAATAAACAAACAAATAAATAAATAAATAAATAAATCTACAATAAGATAACACCTCGCACCTGTCAGAATGTCAAGTCAACAACAAAAAAAAACAGGAAATGTTGATGAGGATGTGGAGAAAAGGGAACTCTCTTGAACTGTTGATGGGGATGCAAACTGGTGTGGAAAACAGTATAGAGTTTCCTTATAAAGTTAAAAACAGAATTACCCTATGATCCAGCAATCACACTACTAGGTATTTACCCAAAGAACACAAAAATACTAATTCAAAGGATATATGCACTCTGATGTTCATAGCAGCACTAACTACCATAGCCAAATCATAGTATGGTTTGGGAGAGAGGGAGAAAGAGAAAGAGAGACAGGAGAGAGGGGGGAGAGAGAGGGAATATATATGTAATATTAACCATAAAAAAGAATGAAATCTTGCCATTTGTAACAACATGGTTGATGCTAGAGAGTATTAGGTTAGGCAAAATAGGGAAAGAAAAATTCCATAGGATTTCACTCATATGTGGAATTTAAAAAACAAAAGAGCAAAGGAGAGAAAACAAGAGAGAGGCAAACCAAGAAACAGACTCTTAACTATAGAGAACAAACTGAGAGTTACCAGAGGGGACGTGGGTGGGGAAATGGGTTAAATCAGTGATGGGAATTAAGGAGTGCACTTGTGATGAGTACTGGACGATATATGAATGTGTTTAATCACTAAATTGTACACCTGAAGCTAATATTACACGTTATGTTAATTAACTTGAATTTAAATAAAAACTAAAAAATTAAAATATTTATATTTCATGAAAACATTGATGTGTACCTTTATAATATTTTGTCCTTCTGAATGGTAAAATCCTCTGAAAACTAGTTCAATAATTTGGAAAGTAAAGCACTGAACTTAAAAAGTCCTTATGTTCTAATACAATGTCTTTGGCTAGGTAAATCTCTGTCAATAACTCATACAAATATAGTTGCATAGAAAATTAAACACATTGGATATTCTGTGGAATATATTATATGTGGATTAGACTAACACTAACATGGCATTGAATTCTCTGGCCGCACAATAAATAGCCATACTTACCTGAGCAGGGTAGCATGGAAGTCCTAGGTTGTCAATAAAATATTATATACCAAATCCAAATCTGCTCATTGTTTATTTGATGGCATTGTTTGGGCGTTTCTAGATTCTTGGGGGATAGCAACTAAATTATGTGAAAAAGACACAATAATGTGAAGTAACCCACTAATTGTAAATATATATGTGTGTGTATATTTAATAAATATATATATTTCAGAATAACAAAGAATGTATGCATGCTGCTTCACATAAGTCCTAGGTTTTGCTGTTGTTGCATGTACTGGCATTTGAACTTGTGAAATGTGAATTGCTATCATTTTCACTAAAGGAAGTATAGGTGAGTGAACTCTCATAAGAAGGTTGTGGTTGATACTTGTCTAGATGTGAGTTTCCCATTATACCACAGTTGTTTTGTTAGTCAAAACATTCTCGCTACTAAGGAGGAAAATTATTATTTGGTGAGCCATATATTGTATGTTGTTTTCTAATGAACATATTCTAATTCTGGTTAATCTTGCCTTAACATAGAGGTCTTCTCTATCAGCATAAGGATGGTAGAGTTACAATGCAATATTTTGGAGGCAAATTTATGCCTCCAGGGTTGGCATGTTTTCTGACTGAAACAAACATTCCTGCAATCATCTTTTGACAACTCAGTTTCCAACGATCTATGAGTCACATTCTCTCTCTCTCTCTCTCTCTCTCTTTCTCTCTCTCTGTATGTATGCATGTAAATTGGTGTTCTTCCTTTAGGGTTGTATAAACTGGAATTTGAATTCTAGCTCTGTCGCTTTCTCACTAGTGACCTTTGGGCAAGTTATGCTCTATTTCTAAACACTATTTTCTTTTTAATCTGGAAAATGGACCAAACAATATTTGCCTTGTAGGTTTGTTGTGATGATTACCTGTGAAAATGTACATAGAACACGTAACTAAGCCCTGGCACTTAGCATATAATAGATTACATATACATATGAACGTAAAGGCATAGAAACATACATATAGACATGCATGTTCATAGAGAAACAGATGTAAACATAACCCCATGTACATACAGGATTTAAGCCTTTTGCACAGTCCCTGCACAAGTGGACATATTTCCCTGGGAATCTTTTGATAGCTTTTAGAGCCTAACTGTCATCAGAGATGATGTGAACTGGTGGGGACAAGGAGGAGAGTGCATTAATTTTTTCATGATCAGGAAAGAATGCCTATTGCCTATAGGCATGACAACATGTTATAGCACAGTGACTTTTTTTTTTTAATCTGTTCCCAGCAAACTTGTTTTGTAGATTCTTAGATGTCCCGTGAGCGCCCAGGCTGTATATGAAAAGTGATCATCTGGTCCAACTTCATTTATGGAGGAGGAAACTGAAACTCAGAGAAGTAGAAAATTTACATTTGAAGTTTCACACACTGAAATTGAATACAGAATCACTTGCCTTTTATGGTGGCAATCCTGAAGAACTCATTTCTTGTTAGGGCTTGCATGATCATAACCCAAAAATATTTTGAAGACAATGCGAACCATCCAGTCTGGAGACAAATGGAACAAGTTTCTAAAGATGAAATATCTTCCAACCTACTTAATATTTAATTAGAAGCATAGCAGCATAGCAGAAGCAATAAAAGATTTAACCACTTCATTTCAAAGGTCGTATGTGATGGTAGATTAATTAATATGAACTTTGTGAAGGTAGGAATGGTATCTAAATGTTTTGAATCCTGGCCAATAGGAAGCAGCTCAGAAATTTGTATTGTGAAGCACCTAGAATACTATAGGTTCCCAATGAATGTGTGAAGCACTTAGCATATACTGAATAAATGTGAAATGAAATTCGGAGGTTGTAGTCATGCCAGGTCACTTAGCACAATGGTAATGATTTTTGCAACAACTGTGCTATAAATTCTCTGTGGAAGCACAGAAAGGAAACAAAGAACAGGATAAGTAAAAATTTTTCTCACCTCTGCCTTATTAGATAGAATACAATTTATATACAAATGCAAAACATAGAAATAACAAAAGGAATCACATTTGTGACATCATTAAAGAAAAGTCCATTTGTAATGGGTGATCGAGTTTTATTCTTGGCAAAACAGAACTTCTTATTTGAAGGATAAAAGTCTTATTTTTCAAATGGCTTCAAATGCAGTGAATCTCTTTGAGACTCTTTAGTGATCAGAACAATTTAATAGATTAATATAAGTGAATGTGAAATATATGAACCTGACTCTTCTGGATTCCCATTTGATTCAAAATGAATGGAAAAGATACTTTCATAAGTATTTTTCTATTTTTTAATGGATTCAAACAGTTCTGTAAGTAGCCTGCTATGTGGTGGATCAAAAATGCGTCTCAACTTGCATATCCTTGGTTAAACAATCGTTCATTGCTTCTACACACATTCATCGAAAGCCCACAGTGCCCCAAGGCAGCAAGCAATTATTATTTAGGAATTGGACAACACTTCCTTTGAAAGGGCTTGAAGGTTTTAAATCCATATTAAGAATATGTTCTCTTAATTCTTTGTATCTTCCTGTTCCTATCCTTTGTGTGGACATAATTGACTATTGTATTCCAAGATGCAAGAGTGATAAGTTAGTTCAACTAGGCATCACTGTGCAAACAAGGCACTGATGTAGTCTATCTTCCATCAGCTATTTGGATAACTCTTTGATATATTTGCTGCACTTGCAATTACAGATACCTTGTTTTCCCTCCTTGTTTTGGTTGTAGTCTAAGGCCTTTCCATTAAGTAATTGTATTTTGTTTGTTTTTTGCATTATATGGATATCTGTTAAATCTGTGTTAACTTTCTGAGATGTTTAATTTCTCAGGTGGAAGAGATCACATAAACTCTAATGAACATTTGCAAATGATTGAGTGCCCTTAGAAACTTTAGCAGAACTAGAGGTCGCTGTTGCTATGAGTCATTCTAAGAATCACAGATGCTTTTTATGTGTTCTAAGTGTGCTGAAAAATCTCGGGTGCTGGAAGAGTTGAGGCATGGCTCTTTTGGAAATAGGAAAAACACACTGATGTTCCCCAGCTCCTAATATAAGAATACAGGCTGGCCCTAATCTATGATCACAAAACCCAAGATCACATTCTAATCGAAGAAAGGTATCAGAGCTAGAAAGGTATATGAGACTAGGGAAAAAAAAAATCAAAGAAAGGAAAATGGAGCAAAGATTTTAGGGCAAACAGTAGATAAGAATATCATCCAACAGGCTACAACTTGGAATAGAATATCCCAGGGGGTAGATTTGCGTTGGGTCCAAACAAAGAATGGAGCTACAAAAGCATGCAAGTTCAGCATCCAGACTGGAGAGTCTGGATCTTTTTAGTGTCAACGATCTTCTGGTTGGGATCAAGCACTTCTGCTTTGGGTAAGAATTAAGGATATTGCTTAAAACTCTTATGACAGTGGTTTAACACATAGGGTTATTTTCATCCTATAGTACAAACTCAAGGTGGGGGGGATAGCATCAAGCACAGGTGGAGCTGTTTTAAGGACCCCATCAAAGACCCAGCTTTCCTATTGCATCATCCTTAGCCCAGACCTTCATCTTTATGAATACAAGTGGTCCATCTCTACACACAAAGCTCCACCTCCATCCAGGCTTACAAACACATTCCAGTTAGTAGGAAAAGTATTCAAAGGAGGAGGACAAAAAGGGAGGTGGGGGGTGGGCATGCAGAGAAGGGAAAAGGAAGAAAGGGAAGCATTACTTTCCTAGAAATCCTCAACTGAATTCATCTTGGGTCTTACTGACCAGAACTGTGTCATACAGCTACTACTCCTAAATGCAAGAGTGAGGGATGCTGCTTTTTACCTGGATACATTGCTGCCCCCTTGCCATATAATGGGATTCTGTTAGCAAGCAAAGAGGGAAGAATGGATAGGTACTGTCTGCCACATGCAATGGGGGCTAATCCCAGAGTGACCAACCCATGCAAAATAGGTCATTGAGAGCACCTGCTCACAGAACAAGTACGTGTTTTCATTCCTTTTTTACAGCTGAGGATACTGAGGCTCGGAGGGTGAGCAAAGAGCAGGACTAAGAGTGACACTCCAGTCTTCTTGACTCTAAAGTCAGATTTTCCCCCATGACTTCATGATGCTCTCCAAGGGTAAGTCAGCATATGTCACTTTTCCTCTTCAAGTTTTTATTTGCAGCTCCATCTGGCCAAATGTTTTCTTTGTTTTACAGAATAAGAGTTGTAAACATCAGTGAGTTGATGGCTTTCAGATAAATGGGCATGAGGCTGAGGAAAGTGAAACTCTTCAGGTCCCGGAATTTAAATTCTAGAGAAAAGGCAAGAGGGAATATCATAGTTTTGGCTTCTCTCTGAAGGTTAAAAAAGATAAGAGGATCGGGGCGCCTGGGTGGCGCAGTCGGTTGGGCGTCCGTCTTCAGCCAGGTCACGATCTCGCGGTCCGTGGGTTCGAGCCCCGCGTCGGGCTCTGGGCTGATGGCTCGGAGCCTGGAGCCTGTTTCCGATTCTGTGTCTCCCTCTCTCTCTGCCCCTCCCCCGTTCATGCTCTGTCTCTCTCTGTCCCAAAAATAAATAAACGTGGAAAAAAAATTAAAAAAAAAAAGATAAGAGGATCTAGATTAGAATATATGGGGAAGTCCAATGCCACCATTGGGCATTTCTCAACACAAGGGCCACAGGCCATGTAGATAAGAATCACCTCTTGTTTTCTAAAAATTTCATATTCTAGATAAAGCTCCTGTCATAGAAGATCAGAACCTCTGGGGATGGGGCCTGGGAATGTGAATTTAACAACTGCCCAGGTTAATGATGATGCACAGTATAGTTTGGGATCTATTGCTATTAAGTATAAATAATAACATTTATTGAGCACCCACTTCAGCAAACTCTGAATCAGACACAGATATATATTGTTTAATCCAAACACTTTCACAAGATCCATCCTCTTATTCTCATTTTACTGCTGAAGATTCCAGGTTCAGGGAGATTAAGTATCTTTTCAAACTGAATTGGACCTTAACTAGTACACCTGGGATTCTTTCCTGGTATTCGTTCCAGCCATCTTTCTCCTGGGCACCAGACTCAGTAAGGATAGTGGGATCATTCCATGTTGTTTACCCCATCCTACTAGATAGCCCACTTAAATATTTTTCTGGATCTATAAGCAAATTGAATGTGTAGTTGAGGAAAAAGACACATAGACAAATGCTATTGAGGTGTGAATAAAGAGACACAGGTGGAAACAGTCTTCTTAAACTTCTATATTCTCACTTTGCGGTTACACTACTGTTTCTCAACCTTGGCATGAGACATTGATAATTTGTTGTGGAGGCTCTCCTGTGTCTCATAGGATATTTAGCAGCATCCCTGGGCTCTACCCAGTAGATGCCAATAGGCTCCCATCCCCCACTTCCTCACCAGTTGTGACAACTAAAAATGTTTTCAGACATTGCCAGATGACCCTGGGGGCAAAATTGGCCCTGATGGAGGACCACTGGATTGAAATATAAACCGTGGTAGAAGCCTGTCCTGGGAGCTTTGCTGATACAGAATTCTACTTACACTCGGAAATAGGAAATGAGACCATGTGAGAGCCAGAGCACACCCTCCAGGGTGTTGAGACCTGCTTGACTCCAGCCTTGAGAGTGCATGTTGAAGCAGCCTCCTTTTTTTAACTGGGGGGGGGGGTGCTAATATTAGGGAAGGGCGAAGAGCAGGAAAATAACAGGTATGCCAGAATCTGCCCTTGAATCAGGGCCGACACAGAGCAATGAAAGAGTAGCAGAGGCACCAAATCTCTCATTTGGCTTTGAGATTGTCTTCTCTGGGAGTCCCCACTTTTTTTAAACATTATCATTTCATCTGAGTTGTGAAAACAGTAAATAATTAAGCTAATTTATTTGTGAATGTGGTTCAAAGAAGCCTGCAGAAACTGTGGTGCCATAATTCTAAAGTGCAAAGCTAGGCACAAAGGCGAAGCCTCATCAGTGTAATGTGCTGGATGAGGGGCTGGGGAAGGACTGACATGAATTATTCATCCTCGACATCTGGAAGGTCCATTTGGCTTTTACAATTTGATTATATTTTGGATTAGTGCACACTTTGTTGTCAAATGTTTCTAAAGCCACGATTAACTATTTAAGCACTCTGCAATTTACTTATATCCTCAGCTAACAAGTCCATCGATTTAGGCTGTGGACAGTGACTACAAATGGACCCATATTTCTTGCATATTCTCTCTGCCCAAACCAAGTTACCCTTTTTTGTCTTTTTCCATTTATTTCTTTTCTTTTAGTTATTTTTAAACTCCTTTGACATTCCACCTCCTGCTCTCTTTGTTCTTGGTTGTTTTTGTTTGTTTGTGTTTTCCTATTTAGGTTCACTGTTCCTTATTTACTATTCTGTACTGCCCTAGGGGTTCCTAACAATTGGTCTGTGAAGCCCTGGGCAGGCCATAGAAGGTCTTCCCTGGGGTCCTTGAAACCCTTGAAATCATGTGCCACATTTGTGAGGATGGACCTGCTTTTGTCTGCACAGTGTGTCCTTAAACTACCTCAGATTCCCAAAGGGTCTTGACCAAAAATGCTAAGGGTCACTGAAAAGTCTGTGCTTTAAGATTTCAGCATAGAAGGGGAAGGGCACATGTATGGGGGGGCCTGCCATTCGGTAGGCTCTGTGCCCTGTTTCCTCATTTAACCCATATACCCTCTAGAGAATGTAGGTGGTGTCATGTTTGTAAATAGTTGAAGATGTGAAGACTTGGAGAGATTGGATAATTGCCAAGGTGATCCAGCTTTCAAACTGGAAAGCCTCATTTCAGGGCTTGAGTAAGATTGGGCAATTGATAATGAGGCTGGAGTTGAGAAGAGGGAAGAAATGGAGACAGGACACATATCCTTAAGCCACCCCAAAGGACATGATAAGCAGGATACAAGTGGGCTGTGGTCAATTTCCTAGAAAAAAATACATTAATGTTTTAATAGTCTGCACTATAAATATCTTTATACTTCGGAATGCTGTGCTAACAAAAAGTTCTGTGCCTAACATAAAAGGCTGATTTCACTAGATACTAAAAAAGGATTCATAATTCAGTTTTACTAATTTGTAGAAACTTCAGGTTTTTTTAACTCAGTTTTTAACATTTTTAAATTTATTACAAAATGTATTTAGCAAACCCTTAAAAATAATTAATACCAACTAACTGTCCAGTATAAGGTAAAGGCAGGTTTTTAAATAGTGAGCCTTAAAATTGTAATTTCAGTGAATGATCTCACAATTTGCAAGTGGGGCAGGTGGACACTAATTCCATCAATGGGGAGGAAGAAAGAGGAGGGGGAGAGCGAGAAGAGAATGTAGGCGTCTCTGGTCTCCTGCCATGTCTATCTCTCCTTCTTAGTCCAGAGCACTTTGGCCTGCAGCAAGGGGTGAGCAATTCATGAAGTTGTAAAGGGTTGGGATGGACCCCTTAGACCTCACAGATAGAGGACAGGAGCCTAGTTAAATGCTAAAGGCTCTTGAGCTCTTACGTGAGACAGTAGTAACCTTAGGCAAGTTACACAACCTCTTCCAGGCCCCTTTCCTGAGTGAGAAACTGTGTTAATAATAGCTCCCACTTTTGAAATTGTTATAATTAATCTATAATTCATTTAAGGCACATAATACAATGCTCAGTTAAATTAATCTATGATGATTAGTAGCTCTACTGGTGATGTTGTGCCAGAGATCTGAAAGTTTTCTTTTTCCTGACACCAACATGTGTTAATGTTGACTTTGTTGTAACTCACTGCCGATTACATTTCTGTTAAAGGCAGAGCCAGTGCAAAAAGAACTGATTGGGGAAATGCATTTACTATACATATACATATACATATACATATACATATATATATATATATAATGTATTATAAATAGTATAATTATATAAAATAATTGTATATGCTAATATAAAAAATATAAACATTAAATATATAATATAAAATTAAACAGATGAAACTACAGACACTAGATTCCTCATGACAGTTTTAAGTTTCACCCATGGTGAGTGAAATAAAATCTAGTATAGTTGAACAGTTGACAGATAATTTAGTACAATCCAGTCATTGTTTCTTAATGATACAAATATCTGGGTGTACTAAAAACTTGTAAAATAGAGGTAATTCCATTAAGAAGAGCTGCTATTTCTGGAACTGGACGTGAGGGTAGGAGTTCTGTAAAACATAAACATTTGGAATTTTAGTGCCATGTGCCAGCACAGTGAGATAGAAGCTACTCTCATCGAAACGAGTAAACTGACTTCTCTGTTGAAAAAAAATAAGTGGTCTGACTAAATTTTTCCCTCTTTATCTGTAAAAGGAGTAAATTACAAAAAATCTGTAAGCATTACCAATTCCAGAATTCTGTGATTTTGATATTCTAATTTGGATACTTACTTTAATGATGAGGATAAAATTGTCTAAGAGAAGTATCGAATACATTAAAATTGGCCTGCAGGCAGAAAGTTAAAGCTCTCCTGTTCCATGACACCATCAATACTATTGATACATAACTGGCACAGTTGTCCCCTGTCACTCTTTTTTTTTTTTTCCTCCCATCACTCTTGCTGGGACCAATAATCTGTAAATACTGACACCAATTTTTGTGAGACCCAGAGGAGCTGACAAGTCCAAAGACCATACTCCCACCATAAGCTACCAGTAGAAACTTCCAACATATCTGTCACCTGCACTCTTAAGGTAAACACTGTAAGCTGTCAAAGCATTCAATTTACAGAAGTAGTCAGATAACGACAGCTTGATTTTGATAAGGATAATGACTTTTTATTGCCTGTAATCTTTCATCTGAAATAACTTAAAAGAATTCTTTCATAAGAGAAAAAAAATCTATCCAGAAATTTAGTCAAATCCATGAGGCGTTATACCTAACAACTTTAAAGATTGCACTATAATTCATATACCACAAAGTCACCCTTTTAAATGTACAATTTGATGGTGTACAGAACATTTTTAAATGAGGTAATTTAAATTGGGTCTGGTACACAATAGCCACTTCATAAATATTTGTTCCCTTTACCTGTTCCTATATCATTACATTTTTAACTTGAAACAAATGAAATGAAGGCACAGAAGACATTGGGGGTGGTTCTGTTCTGTCTTGTTCCCCTGCCTTGTCATGCTGGTGCTCACGAGAGATGATTGTGTCCACCCCTTGCCAGTTCTGTGTTTACTGAAATCACTTTGGTGGATTGAAATGGCCGTAGAAACATTTATACCATGGAAACTGGCCAGTTCTACAGATCAGGGCTGTTCTGTTGTTGTTTGACAATCACCAAACATTCCCCAGCACACACTGCGGGTGTCTATCAAGGTCTTCAGCACTAAATATTGCCAGTATTTAGGAATACGTGAAGTGCATCATCTCTTAGTCATGGTCTAGAAATTTAACTAAGTTTTCATCAACTGGAAACGGAGAATCTTAACTGGGTAAATACTACATTCTTAACTAGCAAGTTAATTTCTGTGTGACTCTGCGGTGGGTACAAAAACAAAAAACAAAAAACATGTAACAAAATTTACCAGTTTACACATTCATATGTGTATAGTTCACTAGTGTTAACTGTGACTTGCCTTTTTTTTTTTTCTTTAATCTTCTAACCATGGTGTGGTAGAGGATGGGTATGATTATAAAATGTCTAAATGGTTCACTACTTCATCTGGAAGGAGGTGGTTAAATTCTATTTTGATCAGGTTCATGTTTTCACAATTAGCATTTGATTGATTTATATCTGGCTGGTCTTTCAGAATCCCTTACGACTATTTTCACATCTTGGTCACTGGGGATCCTGGACCTCCTTCCTGGAGCATTGCAGCTATGCAATTCATCTTTAATGGTCCCTGCAGTCTCTTTGAGTATCAAATCCAAATCCCAGATTTCCAGAATAGGACTGGGATTCACCAAGTTTGGGTCCACAAAAGAGTTGCATGTATGCAATCCTGACTCCACTGCAAGCATTTTGAATGATGTGCTGGTGGAGGCAGAGTTCAGGAACTATTCCTTCATGCAGAGAGATTGTGGGCAGTTAAAGAATCCAGTCTTGTGCATAGTGCTTTATATATCCGATTATGATAAATGGGGGCTTTCAATAAAATATTTAATCAAGATAAGGTATTTTAGCTAAGGATGTCTAGAATATTGAAGTACAGTATAGATAAAATTAGCATAAAATTTCTGTAATCTTTAGAAGCAAGGAAGAAGAGAGTTAGTTAACATAAATCATTTAAGACAACATCTGGCTAAAATTTTAGTTATATAATTATAAAACTAATTCCTTGGAATTAAGCAGGCACTGTTCTTTTTGACAGTTGCTTGTGTGATTTAAGCATTAACACATGTATTCTCATATTGTTCAAATGAGAAGAGAGTTTCAGATTTTTTTTAAGTCTTCCTCACTCAAGTTTTTTATTTTTATTTTTTTTATTTTTTAAGTAATCTCTACACTCAGCACAGGGCTCGAACTCATGACCCCAAGATCAAGAGTCACATGCTCTAACTAACTGAGTCATCCAGATGTCCCTTTCAAATATTTTTTAACCCCACTAAAAGGGGACAAATTATGATGGAAACAGTTGAATGGAATAGTTTCCCGGCATACAACAATGCACAATGAAGTCTATAGTCTTCTAAAGACCTATGCCAGCATTTCCCATAAAGGAAATTATGGCATAGGAGAAAAAGAATATAATTTGGCAATAGTATTTGGACTATGAATCACTCATACCATTTTTATACCACTCACTATCTATGTGATCTTGGGCATGTCATTTTAAAATTTTCTGAGCCTTAATCTCCTGTCCATAAAACAGGGAGAATAATATCTATTTGATAGATAGAGTTGTATTGAAAATTAAGTTAAATAGCATATATGAATGTCCTTGTAAACTATAATACTTTCCACAAAGTAAAGCATTAAATGTTTCCATCAGTTTTTACTTAAAGTATATCTTTTTTATGTATAACCAAACATTTATACATACCTAATATCACTTATTAGTTATTAGTTATACATACCTAATATCACTTATTAGTTCATCAACTATTTTTGGGACCTACCATCTGGCAGATAACTGTACCAGACATTGGGATACCAAGATCCATCTAAAATGATCCCTGCCCTTAAGCACCCAAACCCAAAGCTATTTGTTATTTAATCTTAGTAGTTACCACAATGCTCACATTATAAAACCATGTCTAGAAAGCACCAACCCCAAATCCGGAAACATTAGTTATTTGCACATGATCTTCAAATTCATATGTCAGTCCTTATGGTGAAACATATAACAAACAGCTACCTTCAGGGATGGCCTTTCCTGGAAGGGTATTCCTGGAGGTGTGTTCTTTGCAGCATTGAGTTTGGGTAAGCAGAACTTCACTCCCGACTAGATATTTTCTGTACAATACATATGAATTTTAACTCATCAGAAACCATGTTCTTTTGAAATATAGATTTATTTGTAGGACTACAAATATAATGTGTTGGAGTGGTCCCTATGGTACACTGTGATATCCCACCAGAATTCCCTACTGGATTGAAAGACTTCTATCTCCAACTGCTTAGAGTGCCATAAAGTGTCACAAACTGGGTGGCTTAAAACAATGGAAATTTTTTCTCTCATAGTTCTAGAGGTTGGAAGTCCAAAATCAAGGTATTGGGAGGGCCATGGGTCCCTCCAAAGCCTCTAGAGATGGATCCTTTCTTGCCTCTTGCAGTTCTGGGAGCCTTGGGCGAATCTTTGGCTTGTGGCAGTGTCATTACAATCTCTGTTTTCATCTTCACATGGTAATCTCCCCTCTTTGTCTCTGTTTCTATATTTGTGTCCAATTTTCCTCCTCTTACAAGTCACCAGGCATATTGGAGCCCGCCCAAATTCAGTATGCTCTCATCTGAACTTAATTACATTTGCCAAGACTCTATTTCCAAATAAGATCTCATTCATAGGTACCAAGGGTTAGGACTTGAATATATCTTTGGGGGGATACAGCAATCTATAATACCTGATTATTTATATTATTCTTATTAATAAGATGTTATATTTTTAATAGCCACTGGCACATGGTTCACGAAAATTCAGTGTTGTGTAATCATATTCTCCTTAGTGAATACATGGTCAGGGAAGAAGGCAGTAGGCTTATTCCTAGCTTATAAAACATCTGAGAAAATAATAAACTTAATTAAACTCACTAAACTGTATAGTACAAGCAGAGTTGTTTGGTCTTCTAAGGACTAAGAACATATCTTGAGGCCTCTGCAACATTGCATCTTGTTTTAAGAGTATGAGTCCACTAATTGCTTCAGAATATTTGGAGGCAACAAAAGCAAAAATAAACAAGTGGATCCACAACAAACTAAAAAGCTTCTTCACAGCACAGAAAACCATGAACTCAGTGAAAAGGCAGCCTATGAAATGGGAAAAAATATTTGCAAACACATATCTGATAAGGGGCAAACATCCAAAAATCTACAAGGAACTCCTATAACTCAATTACAAAACAAACAAAAACCCACCCCCACAATAAAAAAAAAAATCAGAGAAATTCAAATGACACCACAATGTGATATCACATCCCACCTGTTAGGATGGCTATCATCAAAAAGACAAGAGATAACAAACACTAGGGGAAGATATAAAGAAAAGGAATCCTTGTGCACTGTTTTTGGGAATGTAAGCCCCTATGGAAAACAGGATGGAGATTCCTCAGCAAATTAAAAATACAACTACCACATGATATAAAAATTCCATTTTGGGGTATAGATCCATAGGAAATGGAACCATTATCCTGAAGATACATCTGCATTCTCATGTTCATAGAAACATTATGCCTAATACTCAACATACGGAAACAACCTAAATGTCTGCTAATAAATGAACAGATCAAGAAAATGTGTTACATCCTTACAATGGAATATCATTCAGCCTTAAAAAAGAAGGAAATCCTGTCATTTGCAATAACATGAATGAAACTGGAGGGCATTATACTAAGTGAAATAAGTCAGACAGAAAACAAATACTCGTGGTGCCACTTGTGGAATCCTAAAAGAGAAAAAAAAAGAAAAGTTGACCTCATAGAAAAAGAGTAGAAAAGTGGTTGCCCCCCCTCAAAAATAAATAAACATTAAAAGAAATTTTAAAAAGGGAGGGGACACCTGGGTGGCTCAGTGGGTTAAGTATCCCACTTCGGCTCAGGTCATGATCTTCTGGTTTGTGAGTTCGAGCCCCGTGTTGGGCTCTGTGCTGATAGCTCAGAGCATGGAGCCTGCTTCAGAGTCTGTGTGTCTCCCTCTCCTACCCCTCCCCTGATTGTGATTCATCTCTCTTTCTCAAAAATAAATAAACATTAAAAAATCAAAAAGAAAAAAAGAAAAGAAAAGTGGTTGCCAGGACTGGGAGTCGGGGGAAATAGACAGTAATTAGTAAAAGGGCATAGACATTTAGTTATAAGATGAATAAGGTCTGAAGATCTAATGTATAACATGGTGTCTATAGTTAATAACACTATATTGTAAAATTGAAGTTTGCTAAGAAAGTAAAACTTAAATGTTCTCACCAAAAAACAAAAACAAAAACAAAATTTGAGAGGGTCCTAAGTGTCCTTATTGTTACTAAATGTTACAAGGCACATTCTAAAGCTATTTCATAGTGTGGTCTTTTGAACTATGGCATATAAAAACAAATGTCAACACCAGTAGGCTACCGCCAGAAGTGGCATTTGGTATGGTGGAAGATGAATTACAAAGCTACCACAGAACCAGCCACAGCAGAAGCTTCCCCTCTTAGGGTTACAGGAGCCTCTTGCCTCTCTGCTCTCCTCTTAAACAATGTGCTACTGTGTCTCTGGGCGCTCTGGTGAGAGCAAAGGCTGCGACATCTAGCTTCCAATGCTTCGATGTGATCTTTCTTCTCCTCTTGTCTCTTTGCTTTTTCCTTACAAAAAGCAGCAATGAAGACGTCCATTGAGGGGGAAAATGACATCAATCATCCCAAGTGGAAATAAGTCAGCTAATGGACAGGAGAACCTGATCTGGAAACTAAGGGCTAATATTGTATGTAAAGTGAAATCTTTCATGAAAAGTAAAACTTTTTGCTTTGTTTTACGTTGTTTTGTTATGCATCTTGTTTGAGTTTAGGCCCTATGATAATGCTCCCTGCATTTGATGAAAATAAAAAGTAGTGTACAAAACCTTAATGAGATATAGGAGAACTTCTAAATCTGGAGTCTCCTGAGGTAGATGTAATGAAATGTACTGAACCTGGAAATAGGGAACCAAGTAGAAATTATTGTCATTATATGATTATTTTATCATGGCATTTAGTGGTCGTTAATAGTGACAGAAAAAGCAAGAACTTGACCTTTAATTGTGTCAGATGGTTGTAAACCTTAGAACATCTTCCTATATGTCAAAAGAATATTTGTATTCTAGACTAGGAGATGATGATATGAATTGACAACTTTGGACACTAAGCACGAATTTTTTTTAATCAAGAAAAGATGCATTTTTAACAGAAATTACTGGCTCGTGGCACATGAATACATAATATGAGCCCCATTTTAATACAAGTGTAAATGAATGAAAAACATATGGATTACATCTTTCCCCAAATATCCAACCCCCCAAAAAACTAAGCAGAATATGTGCTTGACAAAATGATTGAGTGTATTTCAAGTTACTAATACACATACCCACACATTCTGGTTGGTTTAGCCAATCCAAATGAATTTCATGCTTCTATTTGGGGAGTTTGTTTTCTGTCTTTTATATACCATAAAACTTGTCTTAATTTTAGAAGCCCTACAAACATCATTTCATAATATTTAAATGAATTCAAATGTCTCCTTGCATTTCATTTTTTCAATGCTTTGCTAAACCTAAAAGGAATGGAAATAGCCTATTCAAAATACAAGGAGTTTTGGAGTGTTTTAACCAACACAACATCTTACTCCTGTTAGTAAGTCTACCACTTTTTCATCTCCTTCAAATTCCTCTTGTCTTAGGTAAAATATATTTATGGTTTTTTTGCCTGATAATTCCATCTCCAGCTTCAGGTACTTTTCTCAAATTACTTCTGTGCTGAGAACATTTTTTTTTCTTTCTTCAGGTCTTTCTTTGGTCTTGCAGTTTGAAAAGCATTCTTTATTCTATTACTTAAACACTTCCTAAAATATTACTTCCTCCATTAGAGCTTTTTAAAGCTATTTAGGAAAGCAGATTTATTGTTGCATGTGTATTTTCTCAGGAAGATTACCTAACTAATGCTGGTCAGGAAATTCCTGATTAATTTAAGACTCCATTTCTGGGAGAGCGAAAGTGAAATTAAGTTAAGCCTCAGTTTGGTAAAATGGGGCTTAGCGTAAGTGACTCCATTTTAGGACTGTTGTCTGGTTTTTAACAATTTTTTAGTTACTACTAAGAAAATAAAATAGGTGGGGCGCCTGGGTGGCGCAGTCGGTTAAGCGTCCGACTTCAGCCAGGTCACGATCTCGCGTTCTGTGAGTTCGAGCCCCGCGTCAGGCCCTGGGCTGATGGCTCAGAGCCTGGAGCCTGTTTCTGATTCTGTGTCTCCCTCTCTCTCTGCCCCTCGCCCGTTCATGCTCTATCTCTCTCTGTCCCAAAAATAAATAAACGTTGAAAAAAAAATTTTAAGAAAATAAAATAGGTTAATAATTATTTCAATGTGATTAACATGTTTTGGTTTCCTCTATCATTGCCCCCGTGATATTTGAACTATATTAGATCATTTAATAAATACTTCTCATATTAAAATTTAGTAAGAGCTTTTTGAATATAACTTCTAACAAAAATAGTCATTGTTATTTATCTCATATAAAAATAATCATTAGTGATCAGATAAATATTTTTCTTTTCATTCATTATCACATAACTTGTAAATTCAAACCATAAGGAGTCCAAGTTTTGACTGAAAGTCAGATATGTTTTCACCTTGGACAGCAACTAGGAATTTGCTCCAGAACAAACAGAAAATGGAGTTAGTTGCTCAGGGAGCACTGACTGGAAGGAGTGAGAGAGCGAGTCAGGGCACAGGTGAGAGAGAAAGGTGAGTCATAGGAGGAGAGGAGTCCTCCCTCCTGCAGGATGTATCAAATGCTCCTAACTAGTAAGACAATTTTAGAGCAATGCCCAATATCTCAATGTCTGAGTCATTTCCCTTGATTAGGATATTCCTTTGATTAGGAGGAAGTCCAGGCTTTCTTCTGGACTTTTCTCCCCAGGGGTCTGGCATGTGGGCATGGGAGGGATAGAGGAGAAAGAGGTTGGCTCTAGGTCTTTAGCACTGATCTGTGCTGCCCAAAGTATGCCTCTGACTGTGGTCCTCATTACTCTCAGCACTAGAGCTAGCCTCCTCTCTCTTTGGGTCAGTCTCACCTTTCCCTGCACCCTCCTCGGTCTGCTGCTGTTGATCCCTTAGATTCATCGACTCTCCAGGGCTTCTCTCTATCCATAGAGAATGAAGAGAAACTCTCTACCCTTCGCATGGCCAGCTTTCTCAAAGAGGGAATTTCATAGTAGGACTGGAGACCCTCAACTGCATAGTCTTCTCCTTGCCAAGGTAAACAAGAATGCTGGTCAAGGAAGGAAGAAAAAATTATTATGGGGTGGTGGTGGTGGTGGTGGTGGTAGGTGATTTCCACTGTACCTAAAACTACTGCTTTATGTGATTTACAAGTCTATTCGGAAAGACTTTATCTTTCCATCTTTATGGACAGATATTTTTTTTTATTTTGTCCTGATTTTCATTTTTTTTTCTTTTCCTGAGGCTCTTTGTTGTTTGTCTTCTGTGTACCCTGTCAACTAGACAGCCCCAAAGGTAACACACTTGTTGTCAATGACCATACAATCACAAAGGGAGTTGAATGTAACTCAAGAATCGGGGCATCTGTAAATTATCTCCCCTGAAGTAATTGCGTTTAAAATAAGACAGTTATTTAAATTTTTTTTTACATTTATTTATTTTTGAGAAACAGCGTGAGACAATGCCTGAGCGGGGGAGGGACAGAGAGCGAAGACAGAATCCAAAGCAGCCTCCAGGCTCTGAGCAAGCAGTCAGCACAGAGCCTGATATGGGACTCGAACCCACAAACTGTGAGATCATGACCTGAGCCGAAGTCAGAGGCTCAACCGACTGAGCCACCCAGGTTAAAATAAGGCAATTATTTTATTTTATTTTTTTTTAATATTTTTTTTTTCAACGTTTATTTTTATTTTTGGGACAGAGAGAGACAGAGCATGAACGGGGGAGGGGCAGAGAGAGAGGGAGACACAGAATCGGAAACAGGCTCCAGGCTCCGAGCCATCAGCCCAGAGCCCGACGCAGGGCTCGAACTCACGGACCGCGAGATCGTGACCTGGCTGAAGTCGGACGCTTAACCGACTGCACCACCCAGGCGCCCCATGGCAATTATTTTAATAAATGGTTATAATATTAATGAATCATTAATTAAAATAATTGATTACATTAATGTTTAGTGATAGTTAACTAAACTTGTGGTAGTCATTTCTCATTATACACATAAATCATTATGTTTTACACTTTAAAGTAATACAATGTTATATGTCAATTATATCTCAACAAAACTGGAAAAAATATTCATTCTACCTTCATAGGCATTTATTCTTTAAACTATTCAAAATGAGGGGTGCCTGGGTGGCTCAGTCAGTTAAGCATCTAACTCAATTTCATCTCGGGTCATGTTCTCACAGTTTGTGAGTTCAAGCCCTGTATCTGGCCCTGTGCTGACAGTATGGAATTTGCTTCATATTCTCTCTCTCCCTGTCTCTCTGCCCTCCCCCCTCCACTAGCACTATCTCTCTCTCTCTCAAAGTAAATAAATAATCTTAAAAAAACAAAATAGTCAAAATGCAATTGACATCTGTGAACATATTAGGTATGGCTTCTATCAGCTACTCCTAAATGTTTTGTCATTGGAGAGGGACAAAATATACATTTAGAGTTAAGAAAAAACTGTAGCAATTATTTCAAAAATGTTCTTTGGTAATATTTTCCAAATAGTCATGCCCTCAAAAAAGACATAAAAAGAGCTTTTGACTCTATTTCTCATAACCATAGTTTTTTCCTCTTATTGCTTGTTATAGGTCTATAGAGGTAATCAGGTTAAAAGAGAGAAATCTTAATGTTTATTTGGTAATCATGGGCATGTTTCTGATATGTTTGTAAAGGTATTTGTTTAAAAGATTGTGTTGGAACTATTTAATCATTTTGAAGAGGATAGTTTTGAGAAAAGAATTGTGACTATGCTTTCTCCAAAGGTGGTGAATTACTGATACTGAATGTAAAACTTCCAATCAGTAGGCACTCTATTATTATGATTCTTTTTTCCATACAAGTAAGTTACATCTGAAAGTGATAAATTATTTTAATCCTCATTTTAATAAGCCACTTGATGACAAAATCTCATCCATCTATTTTTTTTTTCATTTATTTAAGACTACTTCTTAAGCACCAACTCTGTGTAATGGCCAAGGATATAATGGACAACTTGTCCTTGACTGCAAGGAGACAGCCTGGTTAAAAGAGAAATTTCCTCATGTGGGGTGTGTGCTCTGTGGGAGTAAACACAAGGCATTATGAAACCACACAGAGGGGCCTAACACCATGTGGATAGGAGATGGACAAGGGCAGGGAAGGCCTGCTTGGAGGGGGTGCTCTCCAACAGATGAGTGGGAGTTAATCAGGGTAACTAAGGTTGTGGATAAGAGGTCAGGGTGTTTCTGCCAGAGAAAACCGTGCAGAGGGGGAAGTGATAGAGTTCACTGGGAGATTTGTGTTTTATTGTCTTGAGGTGAGTGTGTGTTTGTTGGGGGGTTGGACAAAAAAGAGAAAGAGAGTTCAGAAGGGGGGTGAGGGAATGGTAAGGGGTGAGACTGAGTTGTAATTAGGGGCTGGATTCTGAAAAGCCTTAGATTACATTATATTCCTTAGATTACATTGTTCAATATTTAGACTATAGAGCAGTTATTCTTAAATAAAAAATCAATTTTTTACACAACCAAAATAATTTGGATTGTCCTTTAAAAAAAAAACAACACTGAAGTTCATCTCTCACTCCTTCCCTCTGCCTAGGAAAATGGATCAATTTGGTACAGTTAAACTCTAGGATAGACAGTTAAACATTTAAGCACTTTTTTGCTTTGTTTGTTTTTCTCCTTTTGGCTATGGGTAATTTAGTTATTATAAATTAACTGTCAATGTGTCTTCCTTTAAAATTAACATGTTAACAAGCATTTGGTGGGATATTATGAAAAAGGCCCTTTAATTTCTAGGAAATACAGTGTTTGACATCATCTCACCCCACAGGTCTCTCACTTCATAATTGGAGAGGTAAGATATACACAGAGGAAAAAAAATCCATAATAATACAGAGTAATTTGTGATAGATACCAAATAAGTGGAACTGATATGAAGGGTGATTAGGGAAAACAGGGAACACTTCAGCCATGATGTAAAAAGAAAAAAAAAGGTTATGTTTCATTAAGTGACTATTTTTTGAGAACCTTTTCTAATAATGGCATCAGCTAGACAAGGTGCCTGTTTTCATGGAGTTTACTTTCTTTGAGGGAGGTAGACAGCAAAAGTAGATATAGTGTCTGGTAATAACAGGTTTGATTTAAAAATATGAGATAGCACAAGATAGACGGAGGGATTTAGATGCTATATAATCAAGGAGGTCTGTCTGAGGAGGAGACAGTTAAGCTGAGACTGAATGTCAAGAAGGAGCCATCCATAATCTGTGGAGAGAGAATTCCTGGCCAGTCTAAGATAAGTTCAGAGTATTCAAAGTTCAGAACGGGAGTAGTGTGACTGGAGAGAATGCAATGAGTGAGGAGAGTAGGGCAGAAAGTAAGGCTGGATGTATCTAGATCATGAAGGATGATGGAACTCGAGAGAATTTTTAGTTTGTTATAAATGACATGGAAAGCCATTTTGGGATTTTATGCAGGGGAGTCAAAGAATATGTCTATATATTAAAAAGATACTTTTACTGGTGAAGGGAGAAAGGGGAAAACTCAGCTGTGAGTCTGAGGTCAAAGAAGCGACCCCTGGTCTTAGCAATGTGAAAGTCATTGTGATCTTGACAAGAGTCATTTCCCTGGAGAAGCAACAAATGAACTTCCACAGTATTTGGTCAAAGAGAAAAAATCAAGATGGAAAAGTGGAATCTGTGAAACACATCTTTGTGAAAAGTCATTAAGTGCCTTAAAATATGGTCTGCTAAAATAGTATCACCTTTCTCTTAAACACTTGGTAGAATATAGCGTACCTCCAAAACAACGTGTTTTAAAGCAGTATGGCTTTAAAGTTGGAACTTTAGAGATGATTCAGCCCAACCTTCCATTTTATAGAAGGCTAAAATGAGGTCTGAGGAATTTAACTAGTTGTAGAAACAGAACCAGATGCCTAACTAGCAGTTTGTTGGGGTGTTTGTTTTATTCTCCCACACTGCTACTAATAAAGAACTAGTATTTATTGAGTGCTTACTAGGTGCCAGGTACTATTCCAAGAACTTTACATGTATTCATTAATTTAATCCTCATACTACATCTATGAAGAAAGTTCTATTAAAATGTCCATTTTACAGCTGAGAAAACTAAGGCACAGAATACTGAAGTATCTTGTCCAAAGTCATACCATCTATAACTTCTGTGGATCCAGGGTTCAAAACTGAGGTATTCAGATTCAGGAGGCCACGTTCTTAACTATGCTATTCTATTTTTTATTCTATTTAGTTCCATGCTTTAAGATTCTATGTAAAAAGATTTTCTTCATAATTAGCTGTTAAATTTTTGAGGTCTCATTATATGTCTAATTTCATTTAACCTCAGTACATCCTACCATTACTCTTTATAGAAATGCAATTTATGTTTAAAGTTCTGCTTGAGTTTTCTTAATTTTTATTTTTTTACGCAAATGGTCCTCAACTTACGATTTTTCAACTTTATTATGGTGCTAAATAGTGTATATTCAGCAGAAACTATACATTGGATTTTGAATTTCCTATGCTAATGATATGCTGTCACTGATCTTGTGTCATGATGTGGGGCAGGCACAGCTCTGTCACGTGATCACTAGGGTGAGCATACACTCACACCCATTCTGTTTTTCACTTTCAGTACAGTATTCAATAAATTATATGAGGTACTCAACACTGTTGTAACAGGCTTTATGTGGGATGATTTTGCCTTATTGTAGGCTAAGTGTTCTAAGTACATTTAAGGTATGCTAGGCTAAACTATGATGTTTGACAGGTTATATATATTAAATGTGTTTTTGACTTAGGATATTTTTTATGTATTCTGGGTTTATCTTTTTTTTTTTTAATGTTTATTTATTTTGGGGACAGAGAGAGACAGAGCATGAATGGGAGGGGCAGAGAGAGAGGGAGACACAGAATCGGAATCAGGCTCCAGGCTCTGAGCCATCAGCCCAGAGCCTGACGCGGGGCTCGAGCTCACGGACCGCGAGATCGTGACCTGGCTGAAGTCGGACGCTTAACCGACTGCGCCACCCAGGCGCCCCCTGGGTTTATCATACGTAGGATGTGACCTCATCTTAAGTCAAGGAGGATCTGTAAATAACAACCATAATTGGCATAAAATCATTGCTCATTGAAACAAGCTTTCTATGAAATTGGTTTGCCATTAACTGACCACTGTAAGAAACCTATTTGTGAAGCTAATGTCATTACTCGTGTGTGCTTGCCTATCTCTGAACTTGACCTCCATCAGATTACTCATTAAATTTCCTCTTTCCAATGTTTAAATTATGAAAGAAACAAGATCTTTCTGAGGACAACTTTAGAGCATCTACCGCATGGTTCTAGGCAATAAGGATTCAGTGTTTTTCCTAAAAATAAAAATAAATAAATGGGATTTTCTCCTTTTTTAACCTCTAAAATAAAAACAGTGAAATTTCAGGAAGCAATATTACTTCTCTCATGTCCCTTTCTTTTTTAGAATCTGAATTGAAAAGATTCAAATGGATTTTTATTGAAATTCACCATGCTCCCCTCACAGCTGTGGTCTCAAAATACCATTTTTGCATTTATTTTAGCCCATGGAATAACTGCTCAGAGAAACCACAGAGTCAATCAGACTCAAAATGCCCCAAATCCTTCCTGCTTTGGAGTTTTCCATCTTCAGATCAAAGCATTTCATGCCCGTCAGCAACTTTTTAATGCATTTGCTCCTCGTATGCACAACTTCCATTTAAAGACTCTCCTTGGCTGACTTCTCTGATGAAGTTGTCTGCTTGCCAGGAGATCAACATTAATACAGAAGTTACAGAGGGCCCTTCAGGTCCTCTTTGATGGTGACCTGATGTTTCACATCACCTGAAGATGATGTCCAGCTTCAGGTGTAGAGAAACCACTGGTGTTTGTGCCAGTGGCAGAGGAATTGGTTTTCAGTGTGTGCAAACTATGAAGATAACAGAGACAGATATAAACTGCTTAAATGAGAACATCATTTAAGAAGACAAATACACACTAGAAGCAATTACCGGAATCTATCAAAATAATGTCCTGTCATTAATACTGGATTTAAGAGTAGTTTTGTTTTAGTTGAAGCTTGTATACGTGCCGTGGGGTTGATAAGGTTTTGGAAATGATTTTCTTTCTTACCATCTTTTTTTTTTTTTTTAACTCTGAGTTTATTAGAATTAGTCTGAATTGCCTTTCGTTAATGAGGGGCTTATACATGTAACAATAGATTTGGAAGAGAAAAACTGAAATTCCCAAGGGTGGTGATCTTTTGGAAACAGTTAATATTCATAAGCTATGGGAAAGTAATGAGAGCCAACACATCACTTTTCTTTCTTCCAAGTGTTCAACTCTGCCTACAGTCAAACCAGACCTTATAATAAAATCATTATTACTTTTAAAAGAGGGGAGGGAAGCAAACACATGTTATTGAGCCTGTACAACCTCAACAATAATAAACCTAGGATATATATTTGTGTACCTTAAGCTCATATTAAGTCTTCATGTAAAACTTCCATTTTTTTTTTAAAGCAGCTTTTTTCTTTTGTCAAATCATAGTATTGCTGTACTAAAAAATGGACTTGACTGAAATTTGGCCTAAGTATCCTTCTTTCATTTCTGTATTTGTCCTAAATCAATATGCCAAGGTTCAGATTCAATTATTTGGTTGATAATGAGTAAACTTGCTAATTTATTTATTGAATGTTCACTCTGTACCATATTGTATTTTTAACTATGCAAAATATAGAAATAATTTCTTGCTTTTCTCAGAAATTTCTAAGAGTGCTAGGTTAAGCAGATCTAGGTCAGCTTTTTGTCTGTCTTCATGTTTCTTTCCTAAGGAGGAGAGTGTATGTAGTTTATGAAATGGACAGTTTTTGGGAGGAGAATCTTATGAAGGAGGAGAGAATGAAGAAGTGATTAGAAGGGAGATCAGGGCTTGGCTTGGCTTGGCAATGTGGCACTTCAGTGAACAGTGAGAGAGAATCTCTCTCAATTTTATATACAGTTCTTCCAGGAATAAACACGTGGCATTGGGATGTTTCTATCTTGTTCTGACACAGCAAAGAAGAAAATAGTATATTTACAGGACCCCTTTTACGACATTTAATGTTCTCTTAGATGTATTTCTTTTATTTGTTTAATGGAATTAGAAGTCTAAAAAGTATGAGAAACTTGGGTCTACAAATAAAAGCTTAACTCATAAGAGTGAATCTCATTCACAGGTGAGAAAGAGATGTAGTATGTAAGATGTCAGATGAAAGTGACCCCAAACTAACTGCTGATTAGCCAAAAAACATACATATATTTTCAGCAATTAGTGAAGAGAACAATAGAAAACCTATATATTTAACTATTTATATGGTTTGCTTTACTAGAACTGAACTGGGTATCTCTTCCACTGTGTCAGGCTTTTAGGGCTCCACAAGTTTTATCTATAGGCATATATATATTTCCTTCGTTTTGATTATTCAGAAAAATGAGAAGAATTAGGATAACATACAAATCATTTCAGCTATGTTGCTAGAAAAACAATTAAAGTATAACAGGTATTTTCATTCCTTAAGTAATAGGAATTCTGGAAACTCTATTGGTTTCAAGTGTGTAAAGTTCACTGTTTTAATTCCTTTACATACTACAGATAATACGTTAGAAAGAGCTGATTTCAGGAATAGTGGCAAGTTCAGACTCAGTACTTAACATTCTGTAGGGTTGAATTTCAATTTAATCAAAACTCTAAGGAATCTTGGGCAAAATGCATATCTTTTTTCCATGCCCCACAGAGGAAGCCGTGGCCACAGCAACTATTTAATGCAAGTTACCTCTTGAAGCCTGGTAATAAGGGGTTGCTTTTTCTATTCATGAAATATTAGTCCTCTCTACTTCAAAAGGCTACTTAGAAATGTAAGGAAGAGAAGTTGCACTTCTTTCTAAACCCAACTATCCACCCCTTCTCTGATAAAACGCCGGCCAGGTACCCCTTCTCTCTGCCAGGGCTCTTTAGGTGTCTGGCAGGCAAATCCATCATAGATAGCTTTGTCTTGATTACCGAAACAGAGATGCTCTATTGGTATGGTTAAGTGGTCCTTGCTATCAATTATTTTGTGCCTGTTCTTGATATTCTCTCCTGTAGAGAAATTTCTAATCACAATATATAGTCCTTACTTTTTTAGGAGGTTACTATGAAATGATGTTTCTCAGGCAAGAAAACCTAAATATCACAACTCAGATGTTATTAGTCATGTTTATGTAGCAAAATAATTGATACCTTCTCTATCAAATCAATAATATTCAGTCAGGAATTTTTCTCAGGATGAAGGTGAAATCTGTTTCAAGGAGAAGGAGGAGTCCTGTGATTCAAAATAACAATGAGGCTCATGAGCATTTCATCAAGAACTCACTGTTGACAATAGGACAGTTTATTTGAATTGCTCTGTCTTTAATCAACCTAAGAACTCATGGTGCCTTTTTTTTTTAGCTTCTTCAATAACCATAATTAATCACAGAATTCTGGCATTAATCTTTCCACCAAGGCCATGAATACTCTTTGAATGAATGACGATTATTTCTTTGTGTTAAGTCTCTCTGCCCCAAGGCTATCAAAATTTTATAGTCAGTTTCTCCATATTCTTCAAAGCTTTCTCTTTCAACTTTTGGCTAAAAACAACATGACAGAACAAGATTCATTATCTGGGTCTATGAGTTAATCTGCATTCAAATGCCTGGTGATTATAGCACTTAAACCTGTGAATCAAAGCACATGGCTTTTGGAGAGAGTATCTTTAAAAGTTGTGCTTATAAGAAGAGTTGAAAAGACTGACTTTATCTAAGCATTTAGATCAGGCAGGCATCCAAGCACATATACTGTTGGGCTAGGGTTAGCCACCGACAGAGCAGCTGAGTTTATGAAATGAGCAAAAAGAGCCAAAGATCAAAATTGTATTTGTTGTTATTTTATTGTTCTGGGATTGTGTTTCTAGATTACTGTGGGATCAAAGGGGCTTTCATCTCTTTCTGTATTGATATCTAGAACTTAATTCCCAGCAAGTGTGGCAGGATTTTTCTGGCAGAGATTCAGCATTTTATGTTAGGCTCCTACTTAAACTTCTTTGTGCAAACTGGGTCTCTATCTTCCCATTCCATCCTCTTGAAATGGAAACCAGCCAAAACTCTCTCTTGATCTTAATCTCTTTGTCTTTGTCTGGCAACTAATCATCACAATTATTGCTCTTTCTACTCTTCTGTTCTCCAACTTCCCTTAATCACTCCTCAGTTCCTTTCTTCCTTTCATTTCTCCCTCCTTCCTCATCTCTCCTGTCTACCTTCCCTGCTCCCGTAGTTCTAAATTCTCTTTGAAAAGGCTCGATCACTTTCCATGCCTCTCCTAGTCTTTGTCAGTTGGCACAGAGACTCCCTGCTTCCCCAAAGACTTCTGAACATAGAGAAGTATATGATAGAAGAGAAAGGAAAATGTAGTCAAGCAACTTAGGGAATGGAGAAAGTGCAAAAGAAGGTTGCAAAAACTCTGGGAAAACTTTAGAGGAAATAAGGTAACTTTATTGAGACAGAGCCAATGGGAGCTAAAGACCATTGTGCAGTACATCGTTGAATTACAATGCCATGTGAGCAAAAATAACAAACTAGTCCCTAAAATGATATGTGGGAAAATACAGTCTAATTGTCATTAAAACATGTTTTGGTGACTAGGAAGACAAGAGGTAAAACCAGATCCAAATTTAAAATGACTCAACCATACATGAAGATAAATGCATGGAAGCCCAAGCAGAATAAATCCTCCACAGGAATTGGTGTTCATTGCATTTTAGTATCATGGATTTGGACAATTGCCTCAATGCCTAATTAGTATGGTTTTGCAAGGGTTTCTAGATCCATGTTGCTCACCTCCATGTTGCTCACCTGTCCATGAGGATTATTCACTTTCATTAGTATTGTTGTTCATTCTGTTATGTGTCAGGTGCTGGGCACCTAAGGATGGTCCTGAAAATAACTGATACCTCCCTGTACCAGGCTCCACATCAGATGTTTTATATCTGTTATTGTAATTAATCCCCACAACTACCCTGAGAAGTGAGTTGTGTTACCTTCATTTTACAAAGTATAAAACTGAGGTTCCTGGTGGTTAAACAAAAAGGTCACTTACTAATAAATACTAAAGACTGAACGTCAATTCAGGCATGTCTGACTCCATTGATCAGGCATTTCACCAGCTGTATATATTTACCGTTCTAAGTCCATTATCGAAAACCGTGTCTTGCCAAGAGATTTGTTTTTTTTTTTTTAATGTTTGTTTGTTTTTGAGAGATGGAGAGAGACAGAGTGTGAGTAGGGGAGGGGCAAAGAGAGAGGGAGACACAGAATCCAAAGCAGGCTCCAGGCTCCAAGCTGTCAGCACAGAGCCCGAGGCAGGGCTCGAATTCACGAACCATGAGATCATTACCTGAGCTGATGTCGGATGCTTAACCAACTGAGCCAGCCAGGAGCCCTGAGATTTGGGGTTTTCAACATCAATTCCAGGAAGGCTCAGGGATATATAATATGAAAAGAAAGAAGTTGTAATTTTTTAAGTGCTGTCACAGGGTCAACAGATTAGAGAATCTTTATTCACTTACCTTTGCCCTTGATCTTAGCCAAAAAACTGAGAAGCAATTTTTTTTCACTTACCTTAAGCTGACCCTTTTGTGATGACATGGCTAATCAGGGTCATCCTTCCTGGAATGAGGTAAAGAACAGTGAAGCTTACTTTACTTATTAGCTATTTAAGGATCAGTCCTCTTTATTTATGTACTAGTACAGTTACGGGCAACCTACTATATACAGGGCAATGTGATGGTCAATGGGGATATAGAATAAATAAGAAATGATCTCAGACCTCAGGGTCTTTTTAGTCTCAGAGAAGGAGTAAACATACAAATAAGTGCAAATAAATTTCATCAAATTTAAGAAAGCATTGTTTTTTAATTTTTTTAAAATTTTTAAAAATGTTTATTTATTTTTGAGAGAGAGACAGAGACAGAGACAGAGACAGAGAGAGAGACAGAGCGTGAGTGGGGGAGAGCCAGAGAGAGGGAGACACAGAATCCGAAGCAGGCTCCAGGCTCTGAGCTGTCAGCACAGAGCCCATCGCAGGGCTCGAACCACGAACCGTGAGAACATGACCTGGACCAAAGTCGGACGCCCAACCCACTGAGCCACCCAGGCGCCCCAAGCATTGTTTTTTTAGATGTATTATTGTTTTATCTACCACCAAGGGAAAAAAGATGTCAGATAAACTCTATCATTCCACTGTAAAATTTGAATATGCATAGAGATCTCCCTTTACTTACGATGGGGCTATATCCCAATGAGCTCATTGTAAATTGCAAATATCCTAAATTGAAAATGCGTTAAATACATCTAACGTACCAAACAGCTTAGCTTAGCCTAGCTTGCCTTATATATGCTCACAGCACTTACATTAGCCTACAGTTTAGCAAAATCATCTCACACAAAGCCTATGTTATGATAAAGTATTGAATACCTTATGCATTTTATTGAATACTGCTCAAAAGTGGAAAACAGAATGGTTGTATGGGCATGGAATGGTTTTAAGTGTATTGACTGTTTACCCCTATGATCACATGGCTGACTAGAAGCTGAGGCTCACAGTGGCTGCCCAGCCATGAAAGGGGATAGGACCACATACTGCTAGCCTGGAAAACAAAATCAAAACTCAAAATTTTAAATACAGTTTCTACTGAATACATATCACTTTTGCAACACTGTAATATTAAAAAAAAAAACAGAAACTGAACTCTTATAAGTCAAGGACCATCTGTATTAGAATCAATTAAATCGAGTAAGTGCTATGCTATATGGAGAAATGTGTACAGTGATGATATTGGTGGGGATGAGGATTCACAAAGAGGAAAATCAGAAAACTCTTTCCAAAGTGAACTTTGAATGGAATTTGTAAAGGTGAGTTGGAGATAGTGCAGACAAAAGATATGAAGGATATTCCATGCAAGAAATTGAAAGATGAAAAAAGCATGCCTGTGTAGCTGGGACTAGTCAGTTGCACCCTGAGATGATGAGTAGACAAGGTGGCTGGAGCCTGCTGGTGGGCTGGAAAATGAGAAACCGAGGCAGTGTGGTGGTTAGCAATGCAGCTCCCAAGGTGCAGGCCACACTAAGGGTCTTGAAAACTAGGCTAAGGAGTCTGCCTGTTGCCCAAAGAGGAAGCCACTGAAGAAATTCAAGCAGGAAATCAAGTCTATCTTGACATTTTTTTTTCTGTTTTCCAGCCCTTCTGGCAAGGGGTTTGACAGCTGCTTTTATATTAAATCGTTGCTGCCTCAAACTTCTGTTATCCCCCAGGTATACAGTAGCTCACCATCATTATTTACTTTTACTTTTTGAGCTGTCATATTATTGACTTTCTCTTGATTTATGTTACATGGCATATTTTCTCTATGGAACAGAGTGTTTTGAGTGTAGTGATGGCATCTGGTTTTGGTAGTGGTGGAATCTTAATGTCTTACTTATTCTCTATCATATCTCTTTTGAGCTCAGTCTCATAGAGATGGCATAACAAATAATGTGACAAGATTCTGCTTTATGTATACCCTAACCTACCCTGAGGAGCAATGGGAAGAACTGACGTGCCCCTATGTTTGTATCCTTGTCAGTGTGACAACCAGCCTCCAAGGCGGCCCCCAGTGCTCCCTCAGTCCTGGTATTCACACCCTTGTATGCTCTCCCCTCAATGTTGTACCAGGATTAATTTGTGTGAACAACAGAATATAGAAAAAATGATACGTCATTCTGCGATGAGGTTGTAAAAGACTGCGATTACCACCTTGAGCTCTCTCTCTCTCTTTTTTGGATCACTTGCTCTGGGGAGGCAGGCCGCCATGTCATGAGAACACTTGTGCAACACATGGAGAGGTACATGCAGCAAGGAGCAAAGATAGCCAGACAAGGGCCAGGGACAGGAGTAATCCCAGAAATGGATCTGCCAGCCTCAGGTGGCTGCAGACCTGGTCAACAGCCTAACTGTAACCTCGAAAGAAACTTTGAGTCAGAACCACCCAGCTAAACGTCTCCTGGATCCTTAACTCACAGTAAGATAGTGATTGATCTCCTGTGAGATATGGATTATTATCTTAAGCTTTTAAATTTGGGGGTAATTTGTTATGCAGTGATACATAATTAATACACAGTAAATATTCAAATTTTATTTTGAATGTAGGTCTTACACCTTTATTTGAGTGAGGATTTGAGTACCAGGTTTAGAAAACCAAGGAAATTACAATCCGATTTCTAATAATAAATGTGTATATTGTAATTCTGCCTTAGCTCAATTTTAAGAGAGATCTGTTTCACAGTTCATATTTTGCCATTCACTGGTTTGTTGCCTGAAATGTGCAATGATGTATCTAGTCCCCTAGGAACCCAAAGACAAGACCAGGCTGGTGAAAAGAGAGCTAAGATTCTCCCTCTAGGAAGTAGGTTTGTGTACCAGCTGGTCCCTTACTATTTGGTTACCAAATGGGGCAATTTATTTAATCTCCTTTAAACTGTGGTTCCACGCCAGTAGAAGAAATATAATAATTCATACTTGGTATATCTTAAAGATTAAATGAATTAGTGTGTGTAAAAGAACTTTGTAAACTGTAAGACATCATCTGAACAGAAGGTGTTGTACAAACTGTTGCTGATTGGTTACTGGCTCAACGGACCCAGCTTACTAAATCAGCAGAAGGATAGCCATTTGACAATGCAGATTCTCTCCTGTGGAGGCATTTGGCCTGCTGGCCATGTGGGTGCCAGGCAACTACCTGCCAATCACAGACTTCCTGGCTTACCCTGGCTTCTTCCAAGCTTCCCAGTCTCTAGCTCTCTGTATCAAACTTGACTTGGAGAGGAAGCCACCACAAGAGTTCAGAACAGCATATGCTCTGCTTGGGGTGAACTTGATGCCATGACTTAACAAAGCTAGGAAAATTTGGGGCTTTACACTTGAGGCAAGAAAACTGTATATACATATATCACAAAGAGAATTCCAAATGTATTACAGTGACTGGTTTCTGAGACTGAATTATAAAAAACAATGGAAAAATAAATTCACATTTATATTAAGCTTCTAAATAAATACATTAAATTATCCATGGAATAGACCACAGCTTGTTCTATCATAACAGGTTAAAAATGAACATTTTCTACCAGAAATTTTGAGTGCACATTTCTTGTAAATATTCATAATTTACAATTTACACTATTTAATAATTTACACTTTGTTCCAGCTGTAGTGAGATATAATTGACATATAACATACAATATGATTTGATATATGTATATGTTTCGAAATTATTACAATTAGGTGAGTTAACATCCATCACCTCACATAGTTATGGTTTCTTACTTATGATAGAATTTTTAAGAACTACTCTCTTAGCAACTTTGAATATATGATGTAGTATCATTAACTATAGTCCACATGTGTATATATATATTCCCACAACTTATTCGTCTTATAACTGGAAGTTCATACCTTTTGACCACCTTCGTTCGTTTTCCCTGCTCTACAACCCCTTCATCTGACAACCACCAGTTTGTTCTCCATTTCTATGAGTTTGGTTTTTTTAGATTCCCCATATAAGTGGGATTGTATAGTATTTGTCTTTCTCTGACTTATTTCACTTAGCATAATGTTCTCAAGTTTCATCCATATTGTCACACATGGCAGGATTTACTTCTTTTTTATGTTTGAATAATATTCTTGTGTGTGTGTGTGTGTGTGTGTAACATTTTCTTTATGCATTCATTCATTGATGAACACTTTAATTGTTTGTATGTCTTGGTTATTATAAATATGCTCCCATGAACATGGGGGTACTTGAGATAATGATTTCATTTCCTTCAAATATATACCCAGAAGTGGAACTGCTGGATCATCTGGTAGTTTTATTTTCAACTTTGTGAAGAACCTCCATACTGTTTTCCAAAGTGGCTGCACTAGTTTACATTCCCATCAACAGTGTATAAGGTATCCTTTTTTCCCCCTCACATCCTCACTAACATTTGTTATCTCTTGTCTTTTTGATAATAGCCATTTTAACATGTGTGAAGTTGTATTTCATTACAGTTTTGATTTGCATTTACGTGATGATGTTGTGCACCTTTTCATGCACCTGTTGTCTATTTGAATATATTTTTTGGGAAAGTGTCTATTCAGGTCCTTTGCTCATTTTTATTTTTATTTATTTTTAAATTTACTTTTTTAATGTTTATTTATTTTTGAGACAGAGAGAGACAGAGCATGAATGGGGGAGGGTCAGAGAGAGAGGGAGACACAGACTCTGAAGCAGGCTCTAGGCTCTGAGCTGTCAGCACAGAGCCCGATGCAGGGCTCAAACCCACAGACTGTGAGATCATGACCTGAACCGAGGTCGGAAGCTCAACTGACTGAGCCACCCAGGCGCTCCAAGCCCATTTTTAAATTAGATTATTTGTTCTTTTCTATTGAGTTACATGGGTTCTTTATATAATTTGGATGCTAACTCTTAATCAGATGTGTGGTTTGCAAATACTTTCTCCAGTTCTTTAGGTTGCCTTTTTATTTTAACGGTCATTTATTTTTGCTGAGAGGAAGCTTTTTAGTTTGATGTAGTCCTACTTGTTTAATTTTGCTTTTGTTGCTCATCTTGTGCTCAAGATGTCCTATCTAAAAAATCATTGCCAAGACCAGTGTCAAGATGCCTTTTTTCTATGTTTCCTTTTAGAAGTTTGATGGTTTTAGGACTTACATTCAGGTCTTTAATACATTTTGATTTATTTTTTGTGAGTAGTATTAAATAGGGGTCTGGTTTCATTGTTTTACATCTGAATATCGAATTTTCCCAGCACCATTTATTGGAACTTTTTTTCTCCAATGAATATTCTTGGCTCCCTTGTCAAATATTGGTATACACATGGATTTATTTCTGGGCTCTTGATTCTGTTCCTTTGGTCTGTGCTTGTTTTTATGCCAGTAGCATGCTATTTTGATTACTAAAGCATTTAGTATAGTTTGAAGTCAGAAAGTGGGTGCTCCAGCTTTGTTCTTCTTTCTCAGGATTGCTTTACCTATTCACGGTCTTTTTGTAGCTCCAAGTGAATTTCAGAACTGTTTCCTCTATTTGTATAAAAAATGCCATTTGAATTTTGATGGGGATTGCACTGGATCTATAGTTGGCTTTGGGTAGTTCAGCTATGTTAACAATATTAATTCTTTATAGTACACTTTTTATAAATATTCAATGCTAGATGTAACTTTTTAAAAATATTTATTTATTTTGAGAGAGTGAGAGTGGGGGAGGGAAAGAGAGAGAGGGAGGGAGAGAGAGGATCCCAAGCAGGCTCCATGCTCAGCACAGAGTCCAATACGTGGCTCAGTCCCACAACCATGAGATCATGACTTGAGCTGAAATCAAGAGTTGGGTGCTTAAGCAAGTGAGCTACCCAGGCACCCCAATATAACTTCTTGATAAAATTATTTCTTTGTAACCAAATAATGACTTGCTTTTATTTATCAATGGTTTTTATTTATCAATCAATTTATCAAATTTATCTATAGAATTTATTAGAATTTTTGTAGAGGCCTGGAATCTTAAAACTATGATAAATATGACAATCACCTGTCCATTTCCCAAAAAGAATGGATGTTCATTAAGTATTCTTGTCTGAGGCCTATTTATATCCAAAAGCTTTAGGACATGGTATTGCATAACTTCTTTAGCAGATGCTGTTAGTGCCCCACCTTTAATTCCTCAGTGCCCAAATAGTTAGCTTCTTAATGCAGACTTCTGCAACTCTCTGCTATGAGCTTTCTCTGTCGGGAAGAGGGCAAGCTCAGCTCATACATGTGTGGGGACATCTGGAAGATCTGGGTAGTGAATATCCCTACAAGCAGGTCTTGACCAGTGATAGGAGTTGGATAAACACTCCAGCTTCCTTGTGCCTCTGGTGGGACAACTCTGAGATGTGTTTACCCAGAAGGATTGAGCTCTCGTTGTCTAAAGTGGTAACGTATTAACATATCCTCTACCTTATCCTACAAGAGCTTCTTAAGTTCATTTCTCAGATAAACTGTGGACTCAAATCACTGTCTCAGGGTCTGCTTTTTGGGGGGGCTGAGGGGGAATACAACCTGAAAACTCCCTCAATTAAGTTTTCAAAAAATATTTCTAACCAGCTCCAAATTACACATTAGAATGTTCCTTCACCAGTGATACTTACATAATGCCTGGATGCCATTTCAGAAAACTTCACAGTTATCTAAGCCAGAACAGTTGATCAGAATCACATTTTTCACAGATATCTGTTGGCTGTATAATAAAACAGACAACTTATTCTAAAAATAAGTTTTTTCAAATTAAATGAAATAGGCTTCTTAAAAGAATTTCTGCATCTTATTACATAATAAAAGGAATAACGTTTTTCAGGTAACTTTCATGACTTAGTGTGTAATGTTATGCCTTTCAACTTCTTCTGGCTCTGATGAATTATTAATTGCTTCAGGACACAGGAGGGGAAATAGCAGAAGAGAAGAAGGAGATATGGTGGTGTTTCATGTATTTGTTAGTTTCTGATGCCAGTTAGTCTAATGGTAACTTGACTGCATTTCCCCCTGGTTGAGAGCTAGTGGTGGAAAGCAGTAGATTTGTTTGCTGGCAAAGAACTTTATTTCTTTGCTACCATCCTAATTTAGACCAAGTGATTTCTAACAATAACAGAATTGAGGTGAGGATGGAGATGACCTTGCATTTTACAAACTTGTATCATACTGATTTTTGATAACCAACAGTATGTATCTTTCATTGATCTCTAATTTGTTGCTATTTCCTATTGATTCGTCTTAGGTCAAATTCCCTGAAAGCAGACTCAGAGACAGAGGTTTGCATGGGGTGTATTCTGGGAACAAGACCACGGGGTATGCAGGGAGCCAGAGAGGCTGAACTGCAGTGCAGAGACTTAGCAAAGACCTCCGTATCATGGGGGGCTCTGGAGCTGATGGCCCTTCAGAGGTATCTTGAATTGAGGCCAAAGGGGGCTGTTCTTCCACCCTGTATCAACCAGTTGCTAGATGCTCATGCACCTGTGAGGGGGCATAACTTTAGTGGCTCCCTCCAATCCAGGGAAATTCCCAAAGAGGACTGGCTCTGAGCCAAACTGAAAGTAGCTTGGAAAATGCAAGCTTCTGCCTCTAGTGGGGGGACTAGATGACACATCACAGCATCCACTTCAATGACCAGCGAATGTGCATGTTTGTCAGAACGTGAAAACTGCTGTAAAAGAAAACAGAGTATTTTGTTACTCTATAAGCTGAGTAGTAGTGAACAAAGTGGCTTGATTATCAAGTTTCAAATCATTAGAACACAACTAATACACTTCAGGCCAAAGCTCTGTGAATTATAATTTAACTTTTTTTTCTGGCTGATTCAGATGGAGGAAGAAATAATTCAAAATTTATACAGCCCTAATAATATTTATTAGCAAGGAGAAACATAAAAATTCATATTTATAGCTTCCTGACACATTATAGATAACTGCTTTATCTTACAGGAACACTTAAACATTCTATTCATAATATCACTGCACTGGCCTTTGTGTCATTTTTTTTGTCTTTTGGTTGCTATTGTTTCCCTGGCTAATCTAAGACTGGTTATTTGTGCTTCTGGGAGGCAGGCATTTGGATGGTGGCTCTCTCATGGGGCCCCTGAGAGAGAAAGTCCTCCTGGATGAGTTCTTGGGTACATAGGTGGATCTACAAAGGGAAGCCTGCCCAGTGAATAATTTTCTGAGCTAGGTTCTCGATTCTGCTTCCTTTTTAGCCCAAAGCCCTCTCAGCTCCTGTGATACATCCCACAGGATCTTGCTGCTGGTTCCTCCTACCCACTTTGGGGTGGGATTTCAACAAAAGCACTCCCACCTAGATGCATTCTACCTCTGGTGTTCTCAGGATACCCATGCCTTCTCATGCAGCAGGAAAAGGAATGCAGAACATTCCACTGCTGCTTTCCCCCCTGGATGTCCATCTTTCTCATTCTCTAGTGCACATAAGTCACCAAGTGTACTGCAAGGACAATTCTGGCATGAAGGGAAATTCCCACTTCAGTATGTCTATAGAAATAGACATGTCTGCTTGTGAATTATCTGTCAGTTAAGCCTCAGCATTTAATACAGGGTCTAAGAGGAGGAATGGAATAAATAGTGGTTGAATGAACAAAGATTTATCTGTCTAACAACTCTTTCGAAGAAAAATTTTTTAACTCTTTAAAAAGATTTTATCAAGTTAGAGCCAAAGTGCTCCCATTCCATCTTGTACCATTTTCATTGGGGGAACAACATCTGCTCCCCAACCTTTATAAGGCATATTATATACAATAAGACTGCAGTTAAGTCACCCACAGCCTTCTCTTCTTTTTGGCCAACCAACATCATTTCCGTGATCCTTTCCCCTTGGGTTTCCAACCCTTTAATCATCTCTGCTCTCTTCTAGATCCAAATGTCCCACTTATTTTTAAACTTGTAGAGACCCAAATGGAAATCTATCATAATGATGCTGTAAAAGTCTGGCAAATTTCAGGGAAAACCAACATCTGTTTGGTCCTTCCTCATTATCTTCTTGCTGCCTTCTCATTAAGGGATTCTTAGGAAAATCTGTAAAATTTATTTTTAAAATGAATTCAACAATGTCCCTTCTATTTGTATGCACATAATTTGTATGCAAAACTGGATTCACAACTGGAGGATGTTTAAGCTCACAAACATAAGCATTTGTGCAATATATTCAAATGTTTCTTGCACATACATTCAAAATCTAAATGCAGAATACCAGTCTTTTTTTAACTCTCCTTAAAATTTTTCATTTTTATGTATTAACAGTGGCATTGTTTTGGATGAATTATTTTTCAACTTAAAGTTTTCTCTGTTTTTACTTGAACCTTTACTATGATCTTGGAATACACCAACTGAATAAAAATAAGAATAACTAGTATTACATAGCCCTTGCTGTGTGTCAGTCAAGTGTTTTAAATGTATGAACATATTTAATCTTCATGCCAATCCAATGAGCCAGGTACTATCATCACCCCCATTTTTCAGATGAAGAATTTGAGGACAGAGAGGCTCAAGACTTGGCCAAAATAGCACAGTAATTGAGGTTCAGACCTGGGGTTTAAACACAAGAAACCTAACCCTAGAATTTATGCTTTTAAGACATGCTGCCATATATTTATTAATATAGGGGTGGGCTGGCCCTTTTGTATAAGGTTTCTTTTTACCAGTGGTCTCTAATAAGCACTAGCAGAAGTTTTCTACGTGTTTAAAGATGATTTTTCCTATGCAGTCATTATACTTGAGTACTGATACTGGTTTGACTAAGGAAATGACTCATGGTAATGTCTTCACTAGTATACTCTTGTTGCTCCCTCACATTAAGGAAGGTTTCGTTTACTTTTTGCTTCGAGAATATGAATCCTGCAGTTGCTAAATATAGGCAAATCTCACTTCCTTTAGGTAGGATATCGAGCTTATCTTGCCATCACAAAGTACAAATGTAACCTCTAGGATCCCTATAAATGTGCCCCCAACAGCTGTGATGTACCTCTTGGGTTACTCACAAATATAGAAGAGGACTTGATCTTCTTATCCCAAGTATAATTCATTTCAGAGTCTGTTTTCCAGAACAGATGGTTCTATTGTTACCATTAAGGTCTTCCTGTGGAGCTTTGGAAACTGCTGCCTTTTCAGAGAACACTTGAGATCTTTCCAAGAGAACTGTCTGAACTATTAAATTGGGGGTGGTGTGTTGGGACCCCACTAAACTTGTTCCAGCTCTGGCTGTTTGGGTTGTTCTTTATATGTTACATTTAAACCTTGAGGAAAATAATTACTTGCTGGAGAAAAATAATCACATCCCAACTTATTTTATTTGGGCTGATAAACTGAGTATAATATTCAAACCTGCTTAAACAAATCCCAGTCCCACAGGTTAACTATACCTATTTAAGAGGGGAATTTATCAGAGAATACGCATGGGCCTGTTTCCAAACATGTCTTTGTCCTTATTCTGTACACAGGACAGGAAAACACTGTTTACAATCCTACTAATGCATTTTAAAGAAATTTCAATGTGCTTTAATCACTCCCTAATGTTATGAAATGTACCCTAAACCAGTGATTTCTCAGGGTACTTGAGTGGCTCAGTTGGTTGAGTGGCTGACTCTTGATTTCAGTTCAGGTCATGTTCCCAGAGTCAGGAGATCAAGCCCTGTGTTGGACTTTGTGCGCTGAGTATGGAGCCTACTCTCTCCCTGTCTGTCTGTCTGTGTCTCTTTCTCCCTCCCTCCCTCTGCCTTTCCCCCTGTTCTCTCTCTCTCTCTCAAACTTAAAAAATAAAATAAAATAAATATTTCAAAAAACCACAATGATTTCTCTTTTTAAAATATGATATGTGTATATTAAGAAATACTTAAGCAACACATATATTTCCTAGTGTGCCATGATTTCTAAAAGAGGGCAAAATATTGACAGTATTTATCTCCTAGGAAATGGAATGGTGACCACTGGTGATGGAGATGACAACTTTCCATTTTATTCATTTCTTCCAATGTCTGGATTTCTTTTTAAACCCTATACATATATTTTCTAATAAGTGATTATCTGAGTAGTGAAATTACTGTTTTTTATACACTTTCCTACCTCAAATGGAAATATTATTTAAAAATTCAAAGTGTTTCTTTAGCTCTCTTATGAAAGTTTAATCACTCAATGTATTTAGATAGTTGGTTAGTTTCATTTGGAAAAGGAAAATTATTTTAGAATTTTAGTACTGAAAGGATCTAGCCTATTGCTTTATGAAAAGAACTGAATTTAAATGAAATTAAATTATTTTCCCAAGTTCACACAGCTAGTAAGTAACAAAATTGGAAGTAGAATCCCGGTCTCCTATTTCTATCCAGTACTTTTCCTATGAAACCGTCCCATCTTCCCTGAGTGTTAATTATTTATATTTTCAAAATCATATTATAATTTGCAACTGTAAAAATGTGCAAGTACATTCCATTAATTTAATTATACCATAAAGCCAAGATTTAGAAGAGGTAAAAATACATGTAAGAGATAAATGTTATGATTCGCAGGTCAAATGAATTGCCACCATGTTAGGTAAAGCATTAAGTACTAGAAAATACACTCACTTTAAAAACAAAATGGTGCTCACTTGGGAGAAAACTCATTATGCAGGGATGGAGGATTCTAGATGAAAATAATGATCTCATATAATGACTTATATGCTGCCATTCTTGCATTAGGATTGCAAAGAGACCTTCTAATTAGACCTCATGAAAACTCCTTACCACTAAGTATCTTCCTATCAAAAAAAAAAAAAGTTAAGAGACACACATGTTCCTCTAAAAGCCTTATATACTAGCTGTTTTATTCAAGGACTTTGTAGTTATGAAAAGAAAACACCCACACACTAGGTAATTCCAGGCTACGAGAAGCAAAAAGCATGAAAAATGATCAGCCTTGATGCTGAAATCTAATTCAAAGGCAGACCTTATTAAAAATACACCATAGTAAAGGAGAATGTGAAATCAATGCATTCTTCTACTGGAATCATAGTCTAATTATTTCCTTTTGCTATTTATAAAAGGGCTTAGCTCAGCTCTTGGAATCATTGAATAGAGATGTAGGATCCTTGGCATATCCTTTTTCTGTAGTTGGGGAAACACATGTGCTCTGCTCCTTGAACAGATGACCTCTACCAAGTGAGGGAATGTCTCAGAGGAATACTTCCTTTCTATATAGAAGCAGTGACATAGCAGCAAGATGGCACTCATTAAGTATTTGCTGGATAAATTAATCAGTACCTGGTACTGCTTTCTCCTTTCTACTCTTAATCCATAAGGAAGCGTTGAAAAGCCTTGAGAAAATTTATTTTTTACTTCTTTCCATCCTACTATTTTGAACTGGAAATGCATAAAGAAAAATAGAACCTGGATAATTTCAGTCCAAATTAGTAGAGAGAACAAAAATGAGATTAAATAAATTTTCCTATTTGTAGCTGCCTGGATGTCAAATTTTTGTGATAAAATGAATTCTCATTGTTTTACCAGTGCCTCCTTCCTGGAAAAGATTGTCATTATTAGTAACCCTCATTTGTATGGATTTTTTCCACTTGATATCGTTGAGTAGGTGACCAATGATGTATTATTTTTATTTTTATTTTCATTTTCATTTTTCTTAAGTGGAAACAGGCTTTGAAAAATTAAGTAACTGGCCACATGAAAAAGCCACTATGTCAAGGATAGGGCTGGTTAAACGGTTTAAAGAACTTGGATAAGGAGAGGTAGGTGCTGAATCCATGGAATGTGCGAAGTTATTGGCACTGAGCAAAGAGACAAGTCCAAGAGAAAGAAGGCTGACTCACCAGGAAGTGGAATTAGCACAAAAGGTCAACTTTCTCTCACAGATAAAGGAAAACTCACAAGTCATATGCCTGATATGATAAAAACAAAGCTTAGACACTTTGGTAAAAACATAACATGCCCAGAACACAACTTTTCTAGAAAAGTTTGAGTAAGATTTTGAGGAAGATTTAAATATGGGAAAAATATTTTTAAAACTGGGTACCTATTGGGTCCCCGGACAAATTAAAGATTCGTTCTAGAGCCCTTGTCACATCTTGGTATCACTAAGAGGAGGAAAGAGAGAAATATTTTAGGAGTTTTCATTTCAAAACAAGCAAACAAGAAACAAAGGAAAATGAGAAAGAACTGTGTGAAAGTAATAATGCAAAATTAATTTTAGATGCAAAATATCATTGCTGCCATTTAAACTAAGGAATAGCTTTTCCAGTACTGCTAGCACAGGCTTACTTCCTTACAACTCAGGGCAGGGGCTGAGATGTTAAAGACACCAGACAAAGAGAAGAGTTAAATATGAAAATCTTCAGGAGGATGTGGGGAAACCATTAAAATTCATTGGTTCAAGCAGTCCATTAAAACATTTTCCAGCACTCTTATTGAGGCTGTGGAAAAACTGGGAACTCGTATTTCTCACTCTAGGATGTGGAAAGTTTAAATTACATGAAGATGAAAAGGAAGGAAATGGCAAAAAGAAGGAAAACCATGATTCAGTTATGGCTAATCTAAATTTATTGGTATTTTTTAATTTAAGAAAATGCAGAGAAGATCAAACAAAAGGATGAGGATGATATGAAACTGTAATTAATTTATATACGAAAAGAAGAGGAAAAAGGAGGATTTGTTAAAATAACACTTGTAACAACGAAGAGAAGCACTCACTAGTCTAGACTGTATATCATTTGTTTATTCACAATTACAATACATATTTGTTGAGTATGCTCTCTACATCATGTTTGTGCCCATAAGAGGGCATGGAAAAGCCACTTAACCATTCTGAAACATGTCAGTATCAACTCAAGTGGAAACTATCTCTTAGCATCAGAATTGCTACTATTTATTGTTTCCCATGTTCTACGCACTACGCAAGACAATTTATATTATATTTCATTGAATTCCTCTCACTGCTCTGTGAAGCAGACACACCAACAGACATAGTAGGTGAGAACCTTGAGGTGCAGAGAGAGCAACTCACCAAAACTCGCATGACTAGTAAATAGAGGAGCCAAGGTTTATACCTAACTATAAGTCTCCTTGATTCAGAGCTCATGCTCCTTCTACTACGCCATGCTTGCTTGCACCTGCATCTTACCCAAGACGGTATTTTCAGTTTGATGAGAAAGAGAATGTTTTCTGAAGACATAGAAACCAAAGGCAGTTCTTTTGGGGCAGGAGGGCCAAATAAGAGAATCTTAGAGAGAGTATATAATGTGAGCACCAAGCCCAGTGCTTGGTGTTTTCTTAGATGTTCAATGTATGATGATACTGATGGAAGATGATGAGAAGAAAGGTGACACAGGGTGGATGGATGAACAATTGGCCACATATAAAGATGTTTCTTTTCCTTTGAGTGAAGTTTATAGGGGAATGTGTGGACTCATAATTTCAAAGAAATGAAGAGAAGTATACACAACTGAGGTCATGCCAGAATTAGGGTTCCTACAGCTATGGAAAAGGAATATCCCATCAACATCTGAGGGTTGGAGGCATGGTCTCCCAAACTCTCCAAATAGAGTACATCCTTATCCCTTTAGGCATGATGCAAGAAGGGTGAGAAATTTTAAAGATTTGAGGTTTTTAAGAGTTTAGAGTACACTATATTCTTTACAATTATTTGTTTTTCATTTTTTTCTGTTAAACTTGTAAATCCACCTCTGTGTTAAAGGTGTTTGCCAGGGGGAAAGTGACTGTCTGGTTTCTTTTCTCAAGCATATATAGGTCATAGGAGGCTACTCAACATTACGAGTTTTTACCATAACCTTTGAATAAGTTTGTCTTTGTTAACTTTCTTTTTCAAGTTTTTCTTTCTTCTTTCTTTCTTCTTTTTCTTTCTTTCTTTTTTCTCTCTCTTCTTTCTTTCTTCATGACACACCAAAAAGATTTAAGGGCCCTCATAATGCCTTGGACATATTTTGAAAGAAAAAACATGGACATTTGAACTTACAGAAAACCTTAAATATTCAGAGATAGTAGATTTTGATCACACAGATTCTCAAGTGAAGAACTTCTAGCTAAATAGCATGGCTGTAGAAAGAGGCCATCAAGTATGAAACTCCAGGTAATATTAAGTATAAAACCAAATAATTTTTTTTTTAAAAATCACATTTCTTAAGATATCTTAAGATGTCTGATCCATACCTAAGCCAGTCTTACCAAAGTTGCAACTAAAAACCTGGCTGAATTTCTTCAGTCTATATCTCAGATGTTTCAATTCACACATTTCTAGTGTGTAATTTTCTTTAGTCTCTTTCCCTTATATATTGGTAGCAAATATATTTTTCAAAAATATATGTATAAGTATTTTATGATCCTTATTAATGTGAAAAGTAAGGCATTATTTTCACCTTTCCAAAAGTAAAATAATAAATAAGCATGAACCTAAATTGGCTAACTACAGAACAGTATAAAAAAATAAGACACAGTCACCATCCAAAGACAACAATTCTGAATATTTTCTACAGAGCTGTTTATGTGTTTTGGGGAATGGAGAAGGACGATAAGCATCAACTGAACTTTTTTGTAGGCTGCCAAGATCATGACATGTACTGTTCTTGTTCCCTGGGACTATTGCCTTTAAGAGAAGCATGGTCTAGAAAATTCACAGCAGTATACTTCCCCAGGAAAGAAATTATTTTCTCCCCTCTACAAAGTAGTAATCCTTTTCTAGAAAATAAACAATTAATTATTCACATTATAGAATACATTCAATGGGTTGAAATTATCCAAACTCAATCTGCAGAGTTTTGCATAATCATAATTCATAGATGACTCCTTGGTGACCTAGCAGTAACCTCTCTTTTCCTACTATGGGCCTGGTTCTCAGATCCCTGGTCTCATTTTTCTTCCACAGAAGATGCACCATGAAATTATTTTCATACTTAAATCTAAAGATACCAGGAGGGTAGGGAGGGGCTAATTATTCCCTATTCTGAGATGAATCCCAGGTACACTTTTATTAAAGAAAGGTTTTATTTATTTAAGTATTCTCTACACCCAACATGGTGCTTGAACTCATGAACAAGATCAAGAGTTTCATGCTCTTCTAACTGAGCCAGCCAGGTGCCCCAATATACCTCCCTTTTGTTAAAGTAATTCTTTAACCTAGGCATTTAGCTGCATAACCTTACTTTCAACAATTATTTAGACAGGTATTATTAGTTTACTGGTTCCTTGCTCAACCTTAGTTTTATTTCCATATGTCTTTTCTAAGATTTATGTTTCATTTGTTGGAGAATGTTCACAGGTGGGTTTTTTGTACATCTGAAAAATTGAGATCAGCTAGTTTTTGTAGAATACCTGTTAACAGTGCTTCAGAACAGTGTTTCATAAAGTACACTTTGAAAAACCATGTATGAGTTTTCTTAAGCCAGATTTGATTATTAAGTACTGAGATTTCTTAAGCCAGATTTGATATTAAGATTAAACTTTCTTGGGACAAAAGAACCTCTATAAATATATTAATATAGGACATTTCAGTCATACATTCTCCCCCTGTCTTACCCAGTTGCTGAGTTATAGACAAGTAACAGAAATGAGAAATTAAACATGTTTCACCTAAAGTTTTAAAGAAAAATAAAACAAACTTCTCAGAAAGGCAAGACAGGCTGTAGATTTATTAGTATCTCCTATACTCCACTCCCCCTTCCCTCCATAATAGGTAAGTTAAATCATAGTTATGTATATAGGACAAGAATATAACACATCCTCTTCTTGTGAACCAATATTACCCCTCTTATAATTTTGTATTAAGAAAATTACTTTTGTTACCAATTTGTGGAAAATGAGAAAATAATGTTTGGGTAAGAGCAAATGCTAGGGTAAGGAATGAGTCTAGAACCCTAGGCCAGAATAGCAACACTCTTCTGAAGTAAGATTTCTTAAATAAGTACTTTTCATTTAGAGCTGGAAATTTCTACTCCCCACCCAACCCCCACTCAATTATTTATATTAAAAATTCATTGCCAGAGATTTCAATCTGTAGTATGAGGGTGTTTGAAGAAACCATAAAGACAATGAACTCCATTCTGGAAATTTAGAGTGAAGTTTAAAAGACACATCTTTTATTGGACATTGGTTACATTAGATTTTGCTGGATGTGGAAAATGAATACAAGAGGCTTCTCCTTTATATCCCGGAGTAGTCTTACCATTCTCGTTGGAGTTCCTACTTGAGAACTTAAACTGGATTTGGTTTCAGTCTCCACAATGAATACATATGGATGCACAAATGGCTTTTAAACCTTTTGATGTTCATTAAGCGGAAGGAGTGGGGAGCTGTTTCCTGGAAGAGTATGGGGCACCAGGGAGCATTAAAGAAAGAAACAATGGCAGAGGAAATGTCAGTCTTTTGCACTCATAATGTTTCTGTGAACAATACATTTCATGAGTTTGGGGGCCTTGAATGGACGTGTTACATGTTCCAGTCCTGTTCCCACCACTGTCTTGGGGAACATGCAAAATACCTTTACACTTTAGTTTTACGCTTGAAAAAACAACCAACATTGTACCCGCTTCCCCTAGTCATTTAATGGGGATACTAGTTTCTTTTTATTCCAGACAATATGAAAAGCCTTTTGGAACATATGTAGTCACAAGATCTATTAAAAGGTATGATTATATCAAGTCTTATTCTTTCCACCTTCCAATTCCCCCCATTAATTATCTCATTCTTAAGGACAGAAAATACTAGAAAAATAAAAAGAAGAATAGAACAACCCTCCATATCCTCATCCACCAAAAGCAACCTGTTTAACTTGCAACATGTATCCTTACAGTCATATAAATATGTACATGTGTTTTGTTAAAGTAAGAATTAAAATTTCGTAAATTATAACAAATGGAACTTACTTTTTTTATTAAGCACAGTTATGCAAATAGAAATCTAGAGGGATTTTATTTCCCACAAAACTTTGTTTTTGTTAAACAACTACCCAAATGTTCTTTTTTTTTTCTGATTTTAAGTCACAGTAATTCTTAAGTTTTTAAACAGATTTTTGTATGATTCAAACATTTCACATGTATTATTGAGCATATACTGTCCAAACCCTTGGATAGTTCCAAAGTTACAGAGAGAGAAATCACAGTGATCTGGAGAATGCCTTACTCAGAAATTCATACATGAACTGCTCAACTGACAAGGCCCCAGTCAGAGTCTAATCTGCTCTTAAGCTTATTACCTTAGGACTTTCAATGCTGAATTTGGTTGAACAGCAAATAATAAAGTAGCAGTTATCTATCACCTATAATTTCTAAAGAACTGAGTTAGAGACAAAAAGTATAAGACATGTCTCTATAACAAAAAAGGAATGGCTCCTCATCCTGTAATAGTTTTAGAGAAATCTCTGAAGAGAATTATTCTATACCCAAACTCCACTGTGACACTCAGTTAATTAAACCATTCAGGAATGAGAGGTATTTAAATTTCAGGTATTCCCAGACCTGGCTCTGTTCTCTCCATTCCTCTTATGTCTATATTTAGAACTGTGCATTATTTCTAATCCCCCCTCCTTTTTTTCCTAATTATTATCACAGTTTTTATTAATTGAGCATTAGGCTCTTGGTAATACTCTCTATTATCATGTGCCCAGCACTTCTAAAAATAGCTTATTTAACCTTTACATCTAGCTTTTGAGATTGGTATTTCTGGTTAGTAGCTATTTGCCCTCAAAAGCCCATTCTCCCCTTTTTCCTGGGCACATAGCCTCCCTGATTGAGATTACATTTCTCAGCATTCCATTGGTGAGAATTTTAGTCACATGACCAATGGACTGTGAGGGGAAGAGCCAAACCTCTGCATGCAGGACTTTCTTAAAGCAAGTTGCTCATGCAGGATTTCCTCTTTTCACCCTCCATGCAGGCTTCCTGGATTTACTAAGACCCAGCTTTTTCCTCGTGAATGTGGAATACGTCCTACAGAATGACCCATTGGCAAAATGGAAAGTGTCTATGCCCCTCAATTGCTTAGAGGAGCAAGAATGCCCACCCAACTTCCAATGCTTACCTTAACACATTTACATAAGAAGCAAGAAACAGACTTCTAATCTAAGCCATTGTCTTTTTTAAAGCATTATATTTGAGATCTTTCTTTCAGCAGCATAGCCCTTACCTGAGCTAATGAAGAATTATTTGCTTCATTTTACAGATCAAAAAAAGTGAAGTTCATGGGCGTAAGTCACTCATGTCTTAGGATTTTTCAAGCTTCCCTGTCTTGCTCAGTGGAGCATATTTCTGCTGAAAATCAGTCCCTCAAGAATGGGGACAGAACAAAACCAAGTGGGCCCAGGACCAGAAATACTCAGCCCCAATAGGATCCAAGTCAGAACAGTCTTTAATCTTTCCATTTCTGGATCTCAAGTGAGCACCATTTTGTTTAACAGTTCTCCTCGAGAGGTTTGCTTTCTCAGAACAGCCTGTCCTCACTGCAAGAAGTTCAAAAAAGGGCTTTCCAGGGTTGTTGGTTATGTGGCATCACAGCAGCTTACCTCAACACCTATGACAAATGGCTGCGAAAGAAACGATTCTTTCCACATGAGTTCCTCATCAGTATCTACCTCTTAAGGTGTATGTTATTGCTTACAAAAGAAATCCATCATCTTGTTCTACAAATAAATACAGTTATTACCAAATTTGTATTCTGCTGACCAAATAGCACAGCTGTAGAAAGAAAATCTTCAGGAAATAAATGAGGAGACCTCCTCTATAAGTCAATACAACCAAAACCTTGAGAGTAAATGAAGACAAATGGGAAGCCAGCTGGAGGAAATCAAATAGGCAAAGCAGGTGGTTTAGCCTGTGTTTGAGAAGATGAAACACAGCATGAGACATTGCACATTTACACAAAAGCAAGATCTATAACCTTTGTCAGGCTTTGAACTAAGCTAAATGCATGACTTATTTAAGAAGAGCTGGTAGCTGGGAACCGGTTGAACTAAGAGTGTCAAGACCAATTCTGAAGATGTTTTCTTATACTTAGCCTGTTTTCATGTTCTCTGAGGATTGCCAAACAGCCAGTAGCAGATGGTCCTTCATATAAGTGTGATTTTAAGTTCTGTCAGGGATGGCATGATTGACTATTTCCCAAGAGTAGCAGGAAGAAGAAATTCTTGTAAAAAAAAATGCCTGTGTTATGTCGGGTAGCTATAAAACAGGCAAAGGATGAGTATACCTTTGACAGGCTCTTCCTTGTTAGGACAAAAACAATACTGGGCCAGACAGCCCTCAATGACTACAACACTTATCTGTGGACACTCAAAAGGGGTAAAGGCTCAAAAACTGAACCACATAACCCCCTGGAATATGTACTTTAGGCAACATAATCGTGTATCCAGCAACACCATAGCCTTTTCCAGAAAAGCCTGCCTTGCTGTTGAGGAGATAGATTTAGATATCACAGTTGATTCCATTTTGGCAGGAATCATGAAGCCAAAAATAATTGCCTCCTTCATTTTGGGCCTCTAAGAATGCTTCTGAAGTTGTAGCTCAAGCATGCAAACACACACACACACACACACACACACACACACACAATAGCGCCAGGAGTCTGATTTCCAGTAATGTCTGGCTAATATCCTCAGAGTCAGCCTCTCCTGATTTCTCACACAAAAAGATAAAAACTAACAAAATCCAAAACCTTGAATTTTTAGAATCTTGGAGCTCTTACATCCAACTGAAAGATTTATAGAATTGGATCGAAAAACACAACTGAGAGCCACTGATGCCAAGTCTTTGCAACACAGCAAGCTGCCTTGCCTGAAGAACGTAGAGAAATCCCCGCACCATTTGTCCTTTGGCTCAGAAACACCAGAACTATACCAGTGAATAAACTGAGGTATCCCTCTCCTGCATGGGCGTACTGCCTGATGGAGCAGTCAGAGAGCGTTCTGTGCCTCACATGTACTCACTACCATGAGTGAGAGTAGTGAGTACTCACATGTACTCACTATAGTTCTTCCTATACAAATGAGAGATTGATCCTCCCAGAAAACAACCTGAGAGTAGTGAGGAGGTTTGCCCAATTTAGCGAATACTAACAGAGGATAGCCAATTAAATTTGAATTTCAAATAAACTACCAACAATATTTTAATATAACCATGTCCCAAATAGTACACGGGGACTCAAGAGAACTTTTTTAGTGTTAAGTATATCCCTAATACTTATGGGACACACTTAAGCTTAAAAATTATTTGTTGTTTATCTGAAATTCAAACTTAACTGGGCATCTTGTACTTTATCTGACAATTGAAGAAAGGGAGGAAAGAGAAAATATCATTGTCACATTGCATTATGGAGATATTGATCCCATAAATAAAAGTGGTATAAGTTGAGGTAAACACAAGAAGCCCTTGCGACAATTCTAACTGGATGTTATAAATTTACAGTTATTAAATATGTTTGGAACATTGTCAGTGAAAAGGATAATATCCCAGACCAGCCCAAAACAGACAGAATCACTACAATGGAGACTGCTTCCTAGAAACTAAGAATTGGGCTGGACGGAACTTTCATTGACCTGCCTTCTAGCCAAATTATAGCTAGTTTCCAACAGACACTGAATGTCATGAAGGGAAATCCATATGCCCATCAGTTGACAAACATTGAGTCTTGTTGCATTAGAAGCAAAGAAAGTCAAACAAAAGAAAACAAGGGAAAATATATTTCAGAACATGGGAGAGTAACTCCTACCCAAGAACATAAGAGAAGTATTGTTTATACTTCTTGACATAAACAATAGTAGCAAGAGTATGAAGTTCATGACACAAGAGCCAGAAGTCAAAAGGATGCACTGAGAGGCTAGATACGCCAGATAAAGAAATTTCAGAATTAAATACAGTCGGTGTATTAGAAATTTTATTGAAGTCAGTGAGGGAATTACAAACATTGAATCAGAGTTTAACTATGAGATGCTCTCTCAGAATTTATCAGAAAAAAACAAATATAAAACTGAAGCTATTTAAAAAATGAAAAGATGACAGAAAGAATAAAGTTTCAAGAAAAAAGCAATCTAAATTCATCAAAATGAAAAAAAAAAATACATCAGATTTGCCTTCTGCAACTATAAATGCCAGAAGAGAGAGTGGGGAAGTAGCTGTAAAATTTGAGTGAAAATTGGTCCACCAATGCCCACACTTACCTAAATTATCCTTCTTGTGTAGAATAAAAAATACATTCTCACATATGAAAGATGCAGAAAACATATCACATGTGTACATTTCTTAATAATAAATTTTATTAAGAAATCCTTTATGTGTTCAAGAAAGTAATCAAATTGAGAATTCAAATCTCAGCATGTCCTGGAGAAAGTGTCTTGGTGCTTTCCGTAATCACCCGAAGAACATTTTAGTGATGTAACAGTGTGGTTCTCAAATGCGGAAGAACTGAAAGTGGGGGGCGGGGGCGATATTTGAAACCACCAGCAGTTAAGTCTCATTTCCGATTAATTAAATCAGAAATTCAGAGCAGGAGGCGTAGAAGGGGGCATTGAAAGTCTTAAAAGCTCCATATTTGATTTTCATGTGTAGCTAGGGTTGAGACCCATTGTTTAGTTACAAAACAAGCCTGAGATCAGAGGGCCTGGGTTTGAGCTCCTTGCCTAGGACTTCTCGGACAAGTAGTGAATGCAGGCAAATGGCTCAATCTAGGTGGACTAAATTTACTCATTTTACAAACTGCTATGATCATAGTTGTGCCAGTAATAATAACACCTGTCTCATATATTTGTCATTAGCATAAAATTAGAAAATATATGTATCATTCACCAAAGGAGGTTTATACAATTTCTAGCAACAGCAAAGTATTTTCATGTCCTTTCTGGGACTGACAGTGTGTGTGTCTTGCTGTTAAGTTGGCCTTTCTCCCACAGATCACCACATTCGATGTAATTCCAAACACATTTCAGTTCTACAGAGAGCCAGGTTTGAAAGGACCTCTGAACTTTGGACCCTCCCATATCTTTTGAAGTAAACCAATCCTGGCGCTCTCCTTGCTGTGTCCTTGCTCAAACCTACATGGCCCTCATAGAGCACAGCCCTGCTCTCTCCTGCCTCTGCGTCTTTGCTCCTTGCTCCTTGGTTCACACACCTGCTATCACCTCACTAACTCATCTTTCCTCTTCACTGTGCTTTCCTGTCTGCTCCAGCTCTCGGCAACCTTGCCTTGCACCCATATCAACTTAGTCCTATTCCCTAATACCTTACCTTATAAAATGGAGTTCTCTATTATTTATGACTTAGCACATATTTGCCCTAGATAAACCTTAATTTCCTGTGGGTGGTGTAGGAAGAAGAGAGAGTGATATGGGAAGAATACGTAACAATGCACAACAATGCTCATGATAAAGTATTGAAACGAGAAAAGAAGTGGGACGCTAAAATGAATATCCAATATTGATTCAATTATGGAAAACCACATAAGGCAAAGACTGGAAAAATAAACTAAGGGGTTGGCAGTGGTTATCTCTTAGTGGTCAGATTATGAGGCACTTTTATGTTTTCTTCATACTTTTCTCTATTTCCCATGAGCAATATAAGTTCTGTAATAAGTCACAACATGTTTTATAAAGAAAAAGAACTGTGATACTAAGTGGTATATGTAACAGAATCAAACTTTTCTGAAAACATGTATTGTAAAAATACAAGAGAAAAAGTGTAACGAAGATATATGAGTGAAGTTATATGAATGGTAAGGAGGCACACGAAAAATTTTCTGAGTGTCATTATTTACTAAGAAAACGCAAATTAAAGTCACAATGAAATATTGGAACATTACTAAATTAAAATGTCTGACTACACCTGGGGTGCCTGGGTGGCTCAGTCAGTTGAGTGCTGGACTCTTGATTTCAGTTCAGGTCATGATCCTAGGCTCGTGGGATTGAGTCCCACATTGGGCTCTGTGCTGAGTGTGGAGCCTGCTTAAGATTTTCTCTCTCCTTCTCTCTCAGCCCCTCTCCCCTGCTTGTGTTCTCTCTGTAAAAATTAAAATTAATTTTTAATTTAACTTAATTAAAATTAATTTTTAATTTAATTAAAGTTAAAATTAATTAAAATTTAATTTAATTTCTGCCTGGGTGGCTCAGTCTGACTAGCTCAGGTCATGATCTGACAGCTTCTGGGTTCGAGCCCCGCATCAGGCTCTGTGCTGAGAGCTCAGGGCCTAGAGAGTGTTTCGGATTCTGTGTCTCCTTCTCTCCTGCCCCTCCTCTGCTTGTGCTTTGTCTTTATCTGCCTCAAAAATAAATAAATATTAAAAGATATATTTTTAATTAAAATTAAATTTAAAAATGTCTACCTAATAATAGCCAAATGCACATATATTTAATGTTGGCAGCAATGCCTATGATAGAAAAAAAATTGGAGATAACCTATCCAACCCTATAAAAATTATTGGAAAATTATTTTATCACTTGAAAATAGGACATTTTACTGTCCACAACAATTATGTTTTGAGAGAATTTTAAATGATAGGTTAAAGTTTATAATATAATATTGAGGAAATATGTCACATGTCAACAATAGTTAATCTGTGGCAGTCGTAGGGGATAGCTAATTTCTTTTCTTCATGCTTTTCCAAATGTTAGCATATATTACTTATATTACAAGAAAAAATAATTATGTCCTAATTTAGTAACTGTTTTTAGAATACAGGTACAATTACTTCAACAAAAGCATTCATTCTTTATGAACCAGTGTCCCTTGCTGTGAATAACTTGGGTTCCTGTGGCAATGGCTTTTCTTGATATATTTTGTATTTTTGGCTTCATTATTGGTCCATCTAATATTCTATATGGCATTGGTACTCAAAATGCGGTGTGTAGGGGCGCCTGGGTGGCTCAGTCGGTTGAGCGTCCGACTTCGGCTCAGGTCATGAGCTCGCGGTCTGTGAGTTCGAGCCCCGCGTTGGGCTCTGTGCTGACAGCTCAGAGCCTGGAGCCTGTTTCAGATTCTGTGTCCCTCTCTCTGACCCTCCCCCGTTCATGCTCTGTCTCTCCCTGTCTCAAAAATAAATAAACGTTAAAAAAAAACTGCAGTGTGTATCCCTGGCAGTTCCTGAATTCAAAAGTATTTTTATAATAATACTAAGACATTATTTGCTTTTTACATTGTATTGACACGTGTACCAATGATACAAAAACAATAGTGGATAAACTTCTGGTGCCGTTATCATGCATCAGGGAGGTGACACCAAACTGTACCAGTTGTCACTGTTTTCTTTGCCATCACATACTCACTGTAAAAAACAAAAAAACAAAAAGACAAAAATATTTACTTTAGAATGTCCTTGAGGAAGCAGTAAAAATTATTTTATTATCAGTCCTGAGTACATGTGTTTTTAATATTCTCTATGACACAATAGGAAATGAACCTGAAGCATACCAAGTGTGATGACTGCCTTAAGGACAAACAAGCATAACAGCACAAGTGCTGTAGACTGAATTCGAAGCTGAATTGTCACTTTTTTCATGGAACACCCTTCTTACTTGAAAGGAAGACTTGGGGCACCTGGGTGGCTCAGTCAGATTTGGCTCAGGTCATGATCTCAGCGATCTTAGGTTGGAGCCCCGCGGCAGGCTCCGTGCTCACAGCTGGGAGCCTGGAGCCTGCTTCAGATTCTGTGTCTCCCTGTCCTTCTGCCCCTGTCTCTCTCTCAAAAATAAATAAACATTTAAAAAAAGAAAGGATGACTGACAAAGAGCTTTGGTCATTCAGAGCTGTATATTTGATAGACATTCCCTTGAAAATGATCAAAGTGAGCTTGTTCCTTCTAGGAAAACAACTGGCAGTGTTTTAGTCAGTGATAAAATCTGAGCTTTCTGGTGAAAGAATTTTGAGAAACGTATCCATCACTATAAGTTTAACAGCTTCCCGATACCTAGTGACTGTTCTATGTAATGAATTTAGTATTATTGAATATGATTTTTTTCTATGTTACATGATGAAATGGGCGCACATTTAGAAAAGCAATGTAATTCACCGAACCAACATTTTACATATAACCCGTGCATGATGTTACAAAGTGATGCACGGGCAAAAGATCCATTCAAAGCGCAACAGAGACCAACGGACTTTAAGCTAATGAAGTAGAGTGTGTTGACAGTTTCAGATTCTATACTGCAATGAACTTTTTAGAGGCTATTATTATAATACCTTTTCAGTCACATTTGAATATAAGGTAAAATTTTCTTTATATATTTCAGTAAAAATAACATATCCCAATAGATTAAGTGCAGAAACATGTAACATAATTCAATTAAGTTAGTCTCAATAAATCCCCGAGTTGGGTTTATAAAGCCATGAGTTTAGAGCCCCCTGAGGTATTGCTTTAAATGAATGAGAATTACTATCAGTTTTCTGGTACGTACATTCAACAAAACAAAAGAAACTGCCTTGTTTTAAAAAATTATCTTAATGGGACATTTTCTCTGTTGTCTTTTGTATCAGAGATAAATAAATCATTTGTAAATATTTATTTTTTGGAAATCATCCTAACGTTATTGACCTATACACCCAAAATACATTTTTCCAGTGTATCCGTTAGGATCGTGTTTAACAATATAAAACCAAAATTACAGTGAAAGAGATTAATTTTTCTAACATAAAAAGAAGTTCAGGTAGGTCCTCCAGGGCTGGTGTGGTGGGTTTCACAATGTGGTACATGTTTTAGGCTTGTTACAGCTTTCTTCTTTGCCATTCCTAGCATAAGATTTTAATCTTCAAGTTTCCAGGGTGGTCACTCTACCATCCATGCTCCAGGCAGGAAGAAAGAGGCAAGGAAAGACAGCATTAGGAGCTATTAGTTTTGCATCTCGTTGGCTAGAACTGTGTCACATGACCACTCATAGCTGAAAGAGAGGCTGGGAAATTGAGTTTTAACCCTTACTATCCTTACCGTCACTCACCCCTGACAGGCAGGGGAGAAATGGATTTGAAAAAACACATTGGATCAGCCAGTCCAAGTGTCTACTTTTTTGAGTAATATTGGCTCTTTTCAGTGGAAGAAAAAATAGAAACTGACAACCCACAGGAAAAATCAAGGTAGGCATGTACCTCCTCTTGGGTGAAATGAATACAGTAGCATTGACAGGGTGGCCAAAGGTGATATTAACTACAAAGCACACTCTGTTGAAAAGGAAACAGTAAATGCAGAACTTGGTTATATTCTTAAAAACAAGAAAAAACGAATTTGTAATTTTTCTTGTAGGAGAAAAAAATCATTTTAGGATCACTAATCCATTACAGAATAGCAAATTTAGCTTCTGTCAATCTTCATCATGTGGCTCACAATATGTAAGGAAGATAAAAGAAGGGAAGACAGAATGTTTGTGAGCCAGTGCTTACTAGAAACAGTCATCTGAAGATGATATCACGATTCTTAATTGTAGGAAGTCTTCATTCCTTCCACATTTGCTGTTAAATGAGCACAACTGTGTGTCTGGCTCTTTATAGTTAGGTTACAGCAATGCATAAGGTATCATCTCAGGAAACTCAACATTCCAGTGAGATTTGCTCAGAAGTTTTGCCCATTACTTTATCCACAAGAGGTTGATCAGCCAATTGATATAAAATTCTATGGAAAATACTACGGATATCAAGATTTCTGCCTATATTTTATATACTTCTCAAGATACAAAATACACTTTGCCCTACAACAGAGTCACTGAGTACATAATAAATGACTTAGTGACTCTTATTGGATAAGAGACTGGAGATAATTTTCTTGAAACCAAATTCTTACAAATTACTTTAAATAGGAAGTAGAGAGGAAAGCAATATAGCTATGTGCTTAGAACAGATTAATTATTATTCCTGCACTAGGAAGGAGATTGAGGAGCAAAAATTAGACTATAAGTTTCTTTTTGCTGAAAGAATCAACTAAACTTTATTTTTTATTGTTAGCCAAATCATAATTTATGTAATCATTTCTATATCATTGTTTCCAATTTTTTCTATTGTTAATGATATTGTAAAAAAATCTTTGTGTGCTCTACTGTAGTATATCCTTTGGTATTCTTATTCATTTTATTTTCATTGAAGTACAGTTGACACACAATGTTTATATTAGTTTTAAGTGTACAACAGTGATTTGACAAGTCTATTTTTTTTTTAATTTTTTTTTAACGTTTATTTATTTTTGAGACAGAGAGAGACAGAGCATGAACGGGGGAGGGTCAGAGAGAGGGAGACACAGAATCTGAAACAGGCTCCAGGCTCTGAGCTGTCAGCACAGAGCCCTACGCGGGGCTCGAACTCACGGATGGCGAGCTCATGACCTGAGCCGAAGTCGGCCGCTTAACCGACTGAGCCACCCAGGCGCCCCGACAAGTCTACACATAATGCTGTGCTCAACACAAGTGTAGGTACCATCTGAGAAGTGACTAAATTTTATCTTCTTTCTAAGAAGATAGGAATATCCAAATAAAAAATAATACTTGAGGGCCAAATTGGATACTTTCTTCAGCTTTCCTAAATTTCAATGGTAGAAAATATTATATATATATATATATATATATATATATATATCTGATATATTTTTGTAAGTATGGCTTTTACATTTTTTCTTTAAGCCAACATTTATTTGAAGTGGCTATTAAACTTCTTGATGAGTTTTTCTGCCTTGGAGTCTGCTGTTAGTCCCAAATAAAACCAAATACCTACTCAGATCTTTTTAACAGTTTACCAAGATTAAATGTGCCCAAACCATAACATTTCTGTGGGTTTGACATTCTAGATTCTGCTTTCAACCCTAGCAGATGTTTAATTGGGGGAGGAAGGGAGAAAGAAATTTCCAGGTTTATGTAGTCATTAGCGGAAGTCAGAACAATAGATAGGCTTTAGCCAAGCTTCTATTTAAACATCCAGCCGTTTGAACCTGAAGAGGGTCTCTAATTAGTCAATTCTGGTTCTGTATAACTTTGGGCCCCATGGTTCAGCATTTAGTCCTTTAAATAGGTTATAGTAGTGGAATATATTTGCACAGATGAATCTCTTTATTATGAAAATTTTGTGATAGCTTTTAGAAAAGGGGAATATCTATTAGATATTTTATTGGAGAACATTTATGAATATCAAGTCTCTGCTTAGTTCTAAGTCTTGGCTGATAGGATTTCTTGTGGATCCTCTTTCTCTAATGAAATAATTTTCCACCTGGAACTGTATTTCCTTCATTCTTGTTAGTTCTATTAAAGTCCAAATCAGTATACAAAAATTCAACTTTAATTTTAAAATATCACTTTGCTTGTGTGTAAAAGCCAAGGTGTTTTCATATAGATATCAAATGTAAGTATAATGAAAACAGTTTCTGACTACAGTAGTCCCCCTTTGTATTCTGGACATATGTTCCAAGACCCCCAGTGGATTCCTGAATTATGGATAGTATTGAACCTTATATATACTATGATATTATACATACATACCTATGACAAAGTTTAATTTATAAATTAGTTTTGGTGAGAGATTAACAATAATAAGTAACAATAAAAATAGAACAATTATAACAGTATACTGTAATAAAAGTTCTGCGGATGTGGTCTCTCTCTCTCTCTCTGTCTCTCTCGCTGTCTCAAAGTACCTTATTATACTGTACTAATCCTTCTTCTTGTGATGAGGTGGAATGATAAGGTGCCTATATGATAAAGTGAAGTGAGGTGAATGAGGTAGGCATTGTGACTTAACGTTAAGCTAGTATCGATCTTCTGATGATAAGTCAGACGTCATCTGCTTCCAGACCACGGTTGACTGTGGGTAACTGAAACCTCAAAAACTAAAACCAAATATGAGGGGAACTACTGCAGAAGGCAAAAGAGAAGGGGAGAAAGTATAGTCCTGAAATGCAGAAGATCTGACCTTTGTCCCAGTTCTGCCATTCATCATTAATCTCCCTTTGTTTTTTCATACAACAAGGTTAGGATATTGAAATGAAATATCAAAGGGTTTTTTTTTAATTTCTAAAATTTCATAAATCTTGTAAGTATTAGAGAATGGGCATATTCTATTTATTGTTATTTTACCTTTAAATCTTTACAGGATATCTAGCACACCAATATTGTAATGACATCAGGGAATACCTTACAGTTTACAAACATCATATGTACTATTAGGTTATTATTTTTTATCTCTTTAGGCCCATCTCCCAGGAAAACGTAATTATGAGGACTAGAACAGATTGTTCCAAGAGAAAGGCTTCCTTTGAACAAAGAGGAAGATTTGTACTTCTAAAATCTCATCTGGTAGTTTTTGTAAAATATATGACCTATTAAATCTAAAATCAAAGCCCACTTAATACTTATTAAAATTGTTCAGCCTCTCATGAAATTTTACACACTGCAGATTAGGAAGAAAATGTATACATTTTTCAAAAATCATACCAATGACACCACCCTTTTTCATTAGCATCATATCAAAATACAAATTTATCCAGGACCTCCTTGAGGCAACATCTGTTCCATATTTACTTTGCTATTACCAATCTTTTCAGTTTTCTTAAACCTACTTCTAAAGATAAACTTGATTTCATAGAAGTCTAATTTCAAACACTGTAGAACAAGGCTCCCTTTGTTGAATTCAGAATCTACAGTACTTAGATTATGGAAGTGTGTTTTTAATGAAGAACTTCATAGGAGGTATTTAGATCATTATTAATTTCATACGATACCAGTGGGAGCTCTATTAGCATTTCCCCCTCTCTGCTAGTCACAAAGTTACTTTGATGGTTTTATCATTTCCATAATGCGTCATTATTTTTCTCCTGACTTTTCCTGAGTTCCAGAGTCACATATTTCTCACCCCAAACCCTCTCAGGTGATTAGACTTTATAACTGCCCTCTGGGGCAACTTTATTTCATTTTGAGCAACTCTTGCAGGAAGTGCACACACACAAACTCGTCCACAATACAAACACACAATCCATTCACTTATTCGGTGAACACTCATTGAGCACCTTTTATATCCTGGACACTCTGCTAAATATTGTGGACATCAAGGTAAATATTACATGCTTTTCCTTTAAGCAGAGTGCAGTCTATTGGCTAAGACAGACGTATAGCTAAGCATTACAGTGAATCGTTAGGTGGCAGATTAATTCAGATAAGTGCACAGCCCAGATACAGATCAGCAGGGGAAGGATTGCTAGGACAACACTTTTTTAAATTGAAGATAAGAGTGAGGCAGGGGCTGTGCTGCCACATGCTAGAGCTGGGACTGGGGATCCTCTTTATCTTCAAAGGAAGTCCATTGTATTCCTCCACAGGGTGTGCATCGCAGACACAATGTGGTTGGTTATTGGACCCTCTGAGCTTCACAACCCCATTCATTCATTCTCATTCCTCAGACTCAAACCATGTATTCTCATTCCCCAGAGAAAAAAACCTCCTTCACTTTGGGCACTTCCTGCCTTCTATTACAGACCTTCCTGTACCCTCCCTTGCTGTTGTTCATTCGACCACCCTTGTCACCGCTCCACGTCTATCAAGGACCTCAGCACTCTGATCATCTTCTTTCTTGCCACCAATTTCCCTAGCCGGTTTCAATGTCAATGCAGACAGCCGGAACTAACAAACTTTCTGTGCAGTTCCCTGATCTTTTCAATTCCAGGGACCAGCACTGCCTGGTCCCTCCCACTGGAACTTACCAGCGCCCTCTTATTTGCCTGTTCTGGATTCTTAAACTGCTTTCCAGCAATTCCTTGCTTGCATCCTATTTCTCTCAATCCCTTCTTTTCAGTGCTCCAGTTCTTTGAACCACATCAAGACCACCACCGCGTTACTCTCCATTTTCGTTCTATCCTTCCAGCTTGTCTTGTCTTTTCTTGACTTGTGTCTGCCTAACCCAAAGGGTTATTAATTCACCCTTGAGACCGAGTGTGCCTGACCAAGCACCTGCTGAAGAAAACACGAAGCTTAGCTTTCTCTTTCTCAGCCTCATAGAAATCACTTTAATCTCCTACCAGCCAATCTCCTTGATGCCCTTGGTATTTTATTTATCACTTTCACCTGATGGTTGAAATTCACAATCATAAGAGAACACTGACCATCAGACCAGCACCGCTTTGACTTCTTGACCTCCTTCAGCCAACATCTGCATGTATCACAAACTATCCCCCTTCCATTTCATTGGGAAGAGAGACCACCCACCTCTGGCGAAAGCTAGTCTCTCTCTAACCTTTATCTGGTTCTCATTTCTGCCTGTATCCTCACTCACCTGATTCATCCATCACCTTTTTCCTCTCTTCATACCAGCCTCTCATTTTCAACAGATTAACGTAGTTAAGTTACTTTCGACTAAAAAAACCATACTCCTTTCTGTTTCTGGTTCCTGCTCCACCTATTTCTTCCCCTTCTCCCCCTCTCATACCTAAGGTTCACAAAAAAAAAAAAAAAAAGAAAGAAACATGTGCTCTTAGCTTCCACTTCCTCACCTATGCTTTATCAGTTTTATTAAAAAATATTTTACATGTGTAAAATGATAGGTATATATAAGATGTAAATGGTAATTAAAATGTGTCCAGAGTTCAGCTTAGGATATAGAATATTATCAATGCTTTTAAAATAAGCTTGTGGGGTGCCTGGATGAGTTAGTCCCTTAAGCGTCTGACTTAGGCTCAGGTCATGATCTCACGGTTTGTGAGTTCAAGCAGGACCTCGGGCTCTGCACTGACGGTGGGGAGCCGGCTTGGGATCCTCTGACACCCTCTCTCTCTGCCCCTCCCTGCTTGCTGTCTCTCACAAAAATAAATAAACCTTAAAAAAAATAAGCTTGTATTTCCCTTCTCAATCCAACCCCTTCCCCTACAAAGCAATCATGAATTTTTGCTCTTTTCATTTGCTTCTCTATAATTTATATAGACCTCAATAATACAATTTCATTTTATATGTTTTGATTTATATCATATCTATAATACTGTTTGTATTCTTCTATGACTTGCTTCGTTGTTTGTTGGTTTTTATTCCACACTAGGTTTGTGCAATGTATCTATATTGCTAAGCAGAGAAGTTGTGGTTCATAATGTGTTATAGCACAGGAATTTACTGTAAATAGATGTTTCCAGTCATTGCTATTATTCTATGAACCACAGGACATTATATAGTTCCATAGTTTAAAAATATTTGATTTCAAGTATTTACTGTGGTTTATTCTACACAGAAAGTTCTGTTGTAAACATTCTTGCACATGTCTTCTTATGCCACGTGTGAGAAATTTCTAGGCCAGGACATCTCTATATTTACTATATAAGGTAAAATTATCTTGCAGATTTATTGTTCCAGTTAGTATCAACATCATCAATGTTTAAAAGGTCCATTGTTTCACATTCTTAACATCACATGGTATAACAGGAAAAATTGCAAATCTGTTAGATATAAAATTATATTTCATTGTTTTAAAAAAGCTTTTTTAAGATTTTTTAATGTTTATTATTGTTGAGAGAGAAAGAGAGAGAGCAGGGGAAGAGTCAGAGAGAGAGAGAGAGAGAGAGAGAGAGAAAATCCCAAGCAAATTCCATGGTCAGCGCAAGAGTCCCAATGTGGGGTTTGAACTCACGAACCATGATATCACCACCTTAGACAAATCAAGAGTCAGGTATTGAACTGATTGAGCCACCCAGGCATCCCTGTTTAAAAAAAAAAAAAAAACTTTTACTAAGACTTTATTTTTTTAGGAGCAGTTTTAGGTTTACAGCAAAACTGAGGGGAAGGTACAGAGATTTCTCATATACTCCCTATCTCCACACTTGCATACTCTCCCCCTTTATTAATATACCCCACCAGAATGGCACATTTGTTATCAATCTTGGACCTACCCTGACACATGCCAGTCACCCAAAGTCTGTAGTTTACACTATGGTTCATTCTTGGTGTTGCATATTCTCTGGATCTGGACAAATGATGACACGTATCCATCGTTAGGGTGACATGAGAGTGTTTTTGCTGTCCTGAAAACCTACTGTTCTCTGCCTATTTGACCCTTCTTTTTCCCAAACCCCTGGCAACTGCCAATCTTTTTACGTTCTCCATAGTTTTGCCTTTTCCAGAATGTCATATAGTTGGAATCTTATAATATGTAGCCTTTCGGATTGGCCTTTTTCAGTCAGTAATATGCATTTAAGTTTCCTCCATGTTTTTCATGGCTTGACCATTTCTTTTTAGTGTTAATATTCATTCCATTATCTGGATGTACTTCAGTTTATCCATTTACCTACTGAAGGATATTTTGGTTGCATTTGAGTTTGGGCAATTATGACAAAGCTGCTATAAATACCTACATGCAGGTTTTTGTGATGGAATCAGTTTTCAACTTATTTGGGTAAATACCTTAAACCTTTGGCCCATCTTAAAGGTTGTTTGTTTTCTTATTGTTGAGTGACTAGGTTCACTGTTTTGGTGATCTTATGTCTCTGGACTGTGAACTTCACAAGTGTTTTTGTTTTTCTTTCTCCCCCACTTAGGTGGGACAGGATGACTACAGCCGACCGGAGTTAGGATTTACCTCCCTGCCCAGGTCCATTGGGCTCTGATAATATCCCGGCCAGTTAGGCTTCCATCAACTAGTTTCTCCTGAAGTCAGTCCTTGTTTAAGAAGAACACAGATGATTCAGTTTATTTTAAAATGCTTCCTTTCCCCCCCCACCCACCCAGACCACCATTTTTCTCTGATATTTATTGTGGGAACCTGGTGGAGGTCTCAGAAGCAAAACTTAAAGTATTGTGGCCTCCCATGGCTAGGTTCCTGTGGAGTTTTTAACTCTCAGAGCTGTCCACACTGATGTTAAGCAACTTGTCAGGACAGGCCAGGCTTTTTCTTAGTGTGTTCCTGGTTCCCAGCGTGCTTTCCACGAGTGAATCTGCTCAGGTAAGTGGCAACACACTTTCTTGTCCTTTCCCTCCAATCTGGGGCACAACGTTGTCTTTGCTCTCAACTTTTCTCTGGACCCAAGAAAGATTGTTAATGTTTCATTCTTTTCAGCTTTGTACTTGTCTTTAGGATGGGGCATTGTCCAAACTCCTAGTGTGCAGAATTGGCTTTTCTGGTTCGGTTTTTTTGTTTGCTTGTTTATTTTTCTGTTTAGTAATGAGGTTGTGTACTTTTCGTATTTTAATTGGCTATTTGTGTATTTATGTTCCCGTTTTCTACTTAAAAAATTATTTGGTAAGTATTATCTGTAAATTTTGAATGCTAATTTTTCAGTGATACAGCTGGCAAACACATCTTTCCAATTGTGGCACATTTTTCCTCCTCGTTTTTAGGTTTTTAGCCTGTCTTTTGATGAACACGATGGTGTTCTTAATGTTAATAGAGTCAAATTCACTAATTGTTTTCTTCAGTTTTTTTTTGTTGTTGCTGTTGTTGTTAAATCCTTTGCTACACCACGATAACGGAGATCTATTTCCGTTTGGTTATGCAAAAAGTTTTAAGTTTGGACTTTGACACTTAATTTTTTTTTTCAACGTTTTTTATTTATTTTTGGGACAGAGAGAGACAGAGCATGAACGGGGGAGGGGCAGAGAGAGAGGGAGACACAGAATCGGAAACAGGCTCCAGGCTCCGAGCCATCAGCCCAGAGCCCGACGCGGGGCTCGAACTCACGGACCGCGAGATCGTGACCTGGCTGAAGTCGGACGCTTAACCGACTGCGCCACCCAGGCGCCCCTGACACTTAATTTTTAAATCCATTTAGAACTGATTTTTGAGTGAGATATGAGGTAGGAATCCATTTTCATTAAAAAAATATATATGGATACCCATTTCCAGGGCACTACCTATTGAGTCGTTCCTCTTTTGCTCACATATCCCGTTGTCAAAACTGGCCTACACCAAGTTTCCTTATAAGGAAACTTTGGTTTAATTCAGCACCTGCTCTTCACTTCAGCTGACCTGTTTGTCTATTTCTGCACCAAAGAAACCATGATATCTGTAAGGGCAGGTCTCCATGCTTGGTTTCAGTTTTCTTGACTCTAATCCTTCCACTTAAATTGTCAAATCAGGCTTTTAAACTTCAAGGAAAATCCATTTTAGAATTTGGAAGAAATTTCATGGACTCAGTGTATCAATCTGGGGATAACTGACATATTTAAAATATTGAATCTTTTATTTATGAATACATATTTCTTAACATACATCTTTTAAAAGCTACTACAAAAATATGTATGTTTAATTCTACAAATTGTATTTTCTGTTTAAGTTTTGTGTATTGATTCTTTATAGTTGTTGAATTAAGCTCTTTTACTAATTTATATAATTTGTACCTTTCTTTGGGTTTTTAATGGAGATAATCATACCTGCAAATAATGAGGTTTTTTTTTCCATTCTTTTTTATACTTACATATTTTATTGAATTTGCTTGTTTTCATGTGCTTTCTAAGATCCTTAGTTCAATGTTAAATATATGTGGTGGTAGTGAGTGTCTTTATTTTATTCCTCTTTTGGAAGAGAATGATTTTACCATTTTACCAAAGACTATGATGTTTCTTATGAAAAGTTGATACACACTCTTTGCCAGTTGGGAAAGTTTCCTTCAACTCAAGTTTGCTGAGAATTTCTAATATGAATGAACACTGTATCTGTCTTACTTGCAAAAAAAAGTGAGATGATTTTATGAGTTTTTACAGTTTTTGTTATTAATATAAATTAACTTCAAAAATGTTGACTAGCTTGTATTTTGAAGAAAGTCAACTTAGTGTGTTTTTTAATATATTGTTGGATTTGGTTTGCCAATTTGTCACAGGATTTCTGCATCTGTGTTTATAATAAAGACTGAACCTATAATTTTTCTTTTGAGACTTTGCTTACTGGGTTTTGGAATCAAAATTATAATCTCATCAAACAAGTAAAAAAGAAGTGTCTCATCATATTTAGTTTCTGGAAGAACGTATGTGATCATTGGAATTACTTGTTCTTTATATATCTGGTAGAATTTGTTGTCACCTTGGGGACGTGGGACATGGGATGTTTTATGAGAGATCGCAGTTGAATTTTTTCAATGATTACAGTATGACACAGATCTACTAGTTATTTCATATATCCATTTTTGTAAGAGATAATTTTCTGGAAATGTGCCCATTTCATCTAAGTTTTCAATGTATTGTGTGCAACATTTTGCTATCATTCCAGTTTTTGTTAGTTCGGAAGCTTCGCCAGCATTATTTATATATTTCCCCTTTCTTCTTGATCAATTTTGTCTGAAACATCTGTATTTGTGTTCAAAGAACAGATATGGTTTTGTTGATCTCCTTATTGTATCTTTATTTTTTACTTTATTAATTTTGGGGTCTGTCTTTATCACCTCCTATGTTTGGGATTTTTGTTAATATTTTTCTAAACTAAGATGTCTGCTTAATTTATTTTCAGCTTTTCTAATACAAAAGCCTTACTATGTAAGGCTGTAAATAGCTTTCTGTGAAATACCTATATTCTACATTTTTTTGATACATAAAATTTTTTTATAATTATAAAACTTTCTAATATTTATTGATTGCTTTGTGTTATTTAGAAGTGTTTTCAAATCCCTAAACATGAATCTTTTCATAATCTTCTTATTGACTTCAAACCTAATTTTGTTGTAGTTCTAGAATGTGATTCATGTTAAATCTTTCATATTTGTTTTATAACTATTGCATGGTTTCTCTATATAGTCAGTATCATGAATGCTTGCAAATAAGGTTTTTCTCTAATTGTTTTGTATTTTATTCTACATAATACAGTGAAAACCTGTTAATTGTGTTCTCAAAGTCTTCTATATCTTACTGGGGTTTTTTTTGAGGGGAGGGGGGAAACTAATGGATCTATCACTTGCCAACCAATATATCTCAAAAATCACTCACTATGACTTATGGATCTCTCTCTGCTAATTTTTACTATGAACATTTGGAATTGTGAAATTTGGTGCATGCGATTTCTTTACCATTAGGTAGTGACCCACTAACTGAAACCAGATTTTTTACCTTAAGTTCAATTTTATCTATTTTATCTGCTATTAGTATAGCCACATTAACTTTAGTTTACCCTTTCATTGAAAAATGTAGGTTTATATTTTACTTTTATTTTTACTCTTATTTTGTGCTATTTATGCTTAATGCAGTTTAGAATTAATCTGCATCTTCATATGACTTCAGCACATTTTAACTCTGATCATGCTCTTTGTGACTAACTAGTTGTTTGATTTCTCCCTTGGTTATTATTTTTAAAACTCTCTTGCTGAAAATACCCTAAGGTATGTCCTGTCCTTGCATAATTTTCTCCCCTTGAGTTTGGGGAGAGCTTGTGACTTGCTTCTAACCAATAGAACATAGCAAAAATAGTGGGATGTCACTACCTTGATTACATTATATGGCCAGGGTGATGGGATGATATATCCATTATTTACATACTGGAGAGATTGTCCTTAATAACTTGAAGTTGGATGTCATTTGTGGGAGGTTCTATGAAACAAAGTGGAATCTAGCTAACAGCCAGGAAAAGGTCTGGGACATCAGTTGTAGAGCCTCAAGGAAATTAGTTCTGCTAATAATATGAATGAACTTGAAATGGATCCTTTCTCAGTAGCCCCTCCATATGAGAACAGCTCATTTATGCCTTGACTGCAATCATGTGAGACCCCAGGTCATATAACCCAACTATGTTGTATCCAGACTCCTGATCCTTGGAAACTTAGAGATAATGAATACTGGTTGTTTTAAGCCACTAAGTTTGTGGTACTTTGTAACATAGCAATAGAAGACTAATACACTCTAAATTTATGTTGTATTATTTTATAAAGTTAATACTTGTTTAAGTTCACTCACTTTTACTATTTTATTTGCTCACCTTTCCTTCTTGAACTCAATTTTTCTGAAATGATTTTTTCTTAGTCTGGAAGTATGTATTTTAGAATTTCTTGTTTTTATTTTCTTAAAGTGATATTATAGTAGTATATAGTTCTAGGTATGTAGCTTAAAATTGTTTTAATAAATGGGATCCTATATTACAGTTTCTGCCTTGTGTTGTTTGGAATTCAGTTATCATTCCAGTTATTTCTTTGGAGGTAGTGTGTTTTTTTTCTCTCCGGAATTTTTTTTTTTTTAATTTTTAATGTTTTATTTATTTTTAAGACCGAGAGAGACCGAGTGTGAGTGGGGATGGGGCAGAGAGAGAGGGAGACACAGAATCTAAACCAGGTTCCAGGCACTGAGCTGTTAGCACAGAGCCTGATGTGGGGCTCAAACTCAGGAACCGTGAGATAATGACCTGAGCTGAAGTCGGACGCTCAACTGACTGAGCCACCTGGGCGCCCCATCTCTCTGGATTTTTTTTTTTTTTTAACGTTTTATTTATTTTTGGGACAGAGAGAGACAGAGCATGAACGGGGGAGGGGCAGAGAGAGAGGGAGACACAGAATCAGAAACAGGCTCCAGGCTCCGAGCCATCAGCCCAGAGCCTGACGCGGGGCTCGAACTCACGGACCGCGAGATCGTGACCTGGCTGAAGTCGGGACGCTTAACCGACTGCGCCACCCAGGCGCCCCTCTCTGGATTTTTTTAAAGGTGTTTTCATTTGTATTCTCTAGTTTGCATAAGGCTGAGGTTACTTTGTTTCAGTCATCCCTTCTGTTTCTCTGCTCTTTGTTTTTAGAATTTTGATTTGACTTAGATTACATCTTAATATTCTTTGCTTCATGTCCCTCAACTGCTTTCATGTTTCTTCTCTATCTCTCTGTCTTCTCTAGGGGCAAGGTGCTTCAGATCCATATTCCAGCTTGTTCCTGCTCTCCTCAGTCATGTCTGAGGCCAAGTGGCACACCTATCAAATTATTTTTTTAAAGTTCATTTATTTGTTGTAAGAGTGTGTGTGTGTGAGGGAGAGGGGGAGGGGGAGAGGAAGGGAGAGAGGTAGGGGGGGAGGGAGGGGGAATGAGAGAGAATCCCAAGCAGTGTCCACACTGTCAGTGCAGAGCCTGACCTGGGCCTCGAATCCACAAACTGTGAGATTGTAACCCGACCCGAAATCAAGAGTTAGATATTTAAGTGAGCCACCAAGGTGCCCTGCACACCTATCAAATTCTTACTTTAACTGTATTTTCATTCCATATGTCCAAGTTATTGTGGATTTTTATTTCAACTGCTCACTTTTCTTTATACGTCACTTTGTCCTTACTCGTATTTTGTTGAAGTTTATTTTTTTGAGAGAGCGTGAGTGAGCATGCATGAGCAGGGGAGGAGCAGAAAGAGAGGAAGAGAGGGGATCCCAAGCAGCCTCCGTGCTATGAGCACGGAGCCCAACACAGGGCTTGAGCTAGAGAGCCATGAGGTCCTGACCTGAGCAGAAATCAAGAGTCTGAGGCTTAACCGACTGAGCCACTCAGGTGTCCCTTCCTTATTTGTTGTTGTTGGGTTTTTTTGTTTGTTTGTTAGGTTTTTGTTTTTGTTTTACTTGAAATACGCTAATCTTGGAAATGTAACAATTGGAATATCTGAGCTCTTTCTAGGTCTGATTTGTTGAATGTGATGAAACATTCTGATGAAACTCTTTCACTGTTGCCTTTTTTCTTTTGTACTTTTAAGTTCTGAGATGAGGTAGGTACTTGACAGGAGGAAATTCTTTGAGGCTTGATTTGATAGTTGATTCATCTCGAGAAAACTATTACCTTCTTCTGACAGGCGCTTGGGGAAGCTTTAAGCCTGGGTTTGCTGAAGTCTCTATCAGACTACAGGCAGGGAAATGTGGGACGCTGGCCTATAGAAGGATTAGCTCTGGTTTAAGACTTACCAGAGGACATTTTGTTTATTTCTTAATTCATGGCATATTTTGTTGGCATTTTCTTTTTTTCTAATTGACACTTTAACTGAAGATTCGGTTCTTTACAGGTCTCAGAACTGGAATCCAGCTCTTTGACCAGTACAGACCCGAGTTTGTCAAGGTCAAAACCGAAGCTCTAGGTTACTGGAATTAACAGATGATTTCATTGCTTACAACTCTTTGAGTTAGTTTTTCCCACAAGTTTTGGCCTCTCATGACTCTGATCGTTTCTCTTACTCTCTCCAACTCAAACATTCAGGAGCTTTGCAGCAGGATCATTTTTCAGGATATTTACTCTGCCAATATTGTTGGAAAAGGAAGTCTCTGTCTACTCTTCACCTTCCTGTAACCAGGGTTTGCCCTTAGCATTTTACAGAATCTACCCTTGGTCGGGTCACCAGTGACATCATAATTCCTAAGTAAAGTAAATTCCCATCAGGTCTTTGCTCCTTTTGTAGCCTGTGAAATTATCATTCGCTTTATTAATCACTTTTCTTCCTTACATTATCAGATGCCTTTTTCTTAATACATAGGCATGCACACAGACAGACACATACACACACTAACTCAGCACCTGCCATTACCAACATGTAGTATGTTCTTTTTCATACTGCCTGCTTTCCTAATGAGGTCTACCAAGAAATAATAACAAACCAAGGAAATTTTCCCATTCCTTTTTCTGTCCAAAGGGGTAGTGGACATAGGTCTCAACAGCTCAATTTTCTAAAAAAAAAAATTGTTAAAGAACCAATTGTCTTTGAAGACAGCACTGTCATTATTCTAAAAATGCCCCATCCCATCTTAGAATTTTCCCATTGCTTAAAATCCTGTTACTTGCTGATTTTATTGTACTTGTCCTTCATACTTGACTTATTTGCTTCAAATTACTAGTGATTAAATGGCTAGGTGCCCTTCTTTTAATGGCAGCTTTCCAATTCTATACAAGCTACAAAAGCCAGCTTGAATAAAGCTGCTCTTGGAATAACTGGAGTGGAAGGTTCTAGAGTTACAAGCCACTTCACCACTAGAACACCAGGTTGAGGTTTGATTTTTGATTTTTTTCTTTTTTTAGCCACATGTTTGAATTAAACATTATAAATATCAGATCAAATACTAAGTGAGATCTGGACTTCCTGCCTTAGCTGTTGGCAAGAAACTAGAATAAAGCCTTTGCTGAGGAAACCCTCCTCTTTCTAGACCAGAAACAGATGCACCCAGTTTCCCCTTCATCTCCAGCTCCTTATAGCCAGGTTCCTTCACTGGTCCCTGTGTGTGTTCAGTCATGATCTTCCCTTACGCCACCTGATCACCTTGTGTGGAGATCTTGGCATTAATCACCAGATAGGCCCTGGTGAGTGTCACAGTTAGATTGTTAAGATTGATACCCATTTGAGGCTAAGGTACAGACTCCCTCCTCCTCCCTCTTCCCCTCTCCCTGACTTGCAGGTGCCCTCCCCCCTCCCTCATTCTAATGTAAATAAAATGAAAACAATTAAATCTATAAGTAATGTTGACAATAGGCAGGAAGAAAAATAACCCCCAACTATTGGCTTCCCAGAACCTAGAAACCAACATCTCTCTTAACTCCTGTTTGAGGTAAAAGAAAGCAAAGGGACTTCAGTACTTATGTTGCCATGGTCAAAAGATTAATATAAGTTGTTATTTTTAACTCAGTTAAGAACTTGGGAACCTCTGCAACCAACCACTTCCCTCATAAGTCCAGTCAATGGTTCTCCTATATGCTGAGAAAAATAGGTGAAGCATGTTTCCAGGAGCCCCTGCTGCTGAGGTTGCCCACATTCAGGTAAAAGCCTGGGAAATAACTGAACCACCAGAAACCTACTCCTGAGACACAGAAGTAGAAAAAATTTACACACGTCGAAAAAGAGAAGTTGAGGTGTCATGGGTGTGGCAACTCCAGAAACTTCCTCATGGTAAAATGATACAGAAGTGTGTGCTACCCTATTGACAGAAGCTAAGACCAGTCTTTTTATAGCCACCGCAGAGAGTATCTTCAAGATTGCCAAGTGCTGAGATATTTTCAACTTCAGCACCTGGGACGACAGGAAGGGTGTATGCAACTGTGTGAGCGGCACCCTTTGGAAGTAAGCTGGATGTGCTCTTGAGGACTGCTCATCATTTCACTTTCTTGCAGCTAGGTAGAATTTAGTGACCTTCCATGTAGATTTTTTGAATTCCATATGAGAGCAAAATAACAAAATGATAACATTTATTTTATATCTAGGTTTTGTTTAAGGTCCACCTTAGGAGAAAATGACCTAAGAAGTAAATAGAAGGGGAAAAAATGAAAGATCATTGTAGTCTCACCATTTATTCTGTTGAGTTAGATTTTTATTTTGGCATCCAGGTTACTAGTTCTTATTTATGTGTCTGAAATTCTATTTTGTAGTTATTGAATAATAAATGTGTGTGTGTGTGTGTGTGTGTGTGTGTGAGAGAGAGAGAGAGAGAGAGAGAGAGAGACGTTTTTTAAGATGCTTCTACAAATTAATCAACTTCTCAGTTGGAATGTGCAGGTGTTAGACTGAGTGCCTCTGATTGTTGTGGGGTAACAGATGGGCTGTAAGGAAGAAGGAGAAAGTGCTGGCTGCATACAGGTCACAGATTTTGATCTGCTCTGCTACAAGGATCATATACTCAAATACCTGAAAACACGTGGAAGTATATCAATGTTTTAGACTCCTGCCATTATAAAGTGAAATAATTGTTTTGAACATAACTGGTCACCTTAGTTAATATACTAATAATCATTGCTGGGTGATGATAATGTATGAGTGTCTACGGGGTTGTGCTTCATATTAGGCATGAGGTAGTTTGATTAATCCTTCTAAGAACTCTGAAGTCAGCTCTGGTTTTATCCCCATTTAAAGGTTGAAGACAGACACAGAGATTTAACGATTTGCCCAGTCATTCAGCAGATAAGTGGTTAAGCCAGGATTTGAATGGAAGCTGCCTGACCTCTAAGCCTGAGATTTTAAGCTCTGCCTCAAAGGATCTGTTTGATTTACATGTATTAATCTTAAAATGGAAACATAGAGACAATTTTTTATTTAGATTTTAAAAACACGGACTTAGATTACAGAAGCACAGCAATTGGCAATATATCCTAAAGTCCTGTCTCTTAATTGGCTGGACTAGTTTTCCTCTGGGAAAGTTGTATTTATTGTCCTTTGATGGGGGCTGGGGGGTAGAATGACACTTTGATCCAGTCACTAGAGCTTCCTCCTAAAGACATGTGTCCAGAAAGGGATTTGAAGTTGAAAAATGTTTCCTTTTTCCTTAAGGCTATTCCACACACCCGTCTAATGAAATGGGAAGTTTTATGTTGTGAGATTCACTTAGTTCCTTCTCTTCCCAACTAACGGAGATTTTGGAGGCCACCAAAACAGGATCTGACACCAGAATAGGCTCCCTGTCATTGATCATATTTGAAAATGGTAGGTCATGAAATGTGACCGTTACCGTCAAGATAGAATAACATGGGCTTTTGATTTCTAGCTTCTTAATCCCTAGTTTAAAAGCTTAGCTTTTGTAGATCTGCAAGTGGACTTTGAAAACAATAGCATGTTCTTTGAGATGGCTGGGAAGTGAATGAATATGTGAGATAAAAAGGTTTTTTTTTTTCCACATAGTAAAATATCAGACTATCTTTTTATGTGAACACACGTTCCAGCTTGTATTGCTTCTCCACGATAAATAGCCCATGTACATATACACAAACACATATATTAAACATTGGTGGTGTTTTTGGTTTTTGGTTTTTTTGGTGAAGCACTATTCTTTTTAACATTTGAAAATCTTAAGCAGCACTATAGATGACCTCCAAATGGTACACTTGTAGCACTTGTGGCAGTCTAAGAATGTGGAAGTCTGGAAAGCCCCTCAATGGATGCCACGACATGAGTAAAACCTGTGCTTTGAACAACTGCCTCTCAGAAAATATTCCCACACATATTATTGATGGGGATTATTTGACAACATGTAATAAGAAATAGTAATGTTTCCTGACTTAACCCTTTGAAAAGCAAAGAATGGCAAATGTTGCCCCAAGGAACAAGCCGAGGTAGAACATCTTGTAATTCATCTACATGCAAGATGCATTCCTTTATGGAAAGTTTACTGAGAGGAAATGAGTAATTGCACCTAGACTTGAGTATTTAAGTGTATGACACACAAATAGAAATACTGCCTGAAAGTCCGCCTACCCTGGTGATGAGAAAAGTATAGTTCTTTGTAAAGGGAGAAATTCCCAGAAATCACCCTCTACGATTCTTTTCTCTAGCTTTACTCTCTTCTAAGCACTTTCTTATGTGATTATTTTCCATTTAAAAGGTTCAAATGCAAAAACGTCTTAAGGACTTGTGAAGTGTTTTAACATCCTGACTGCAGAAAATAGATCTTCCATCCCTGTTTACATGTATACACACACCCTTAGACAGCTTGCAGCTTTGACCCTGTCCCCTGCCTCCACTACATACCACTCAAAAGCCAGATTAATTAAAAAAGAAAAGTTTAAATGGTTTATTTTTGTGAAACTGCGTGTGCGTCAGTGCGCGCGCAAGTGGGGGAGGGACAGAGAGAGGGGGGAAGAAAGAGAATCAGAAGCAAGCTCCAGGCTCCAAGCCATCGGTGCAGAGCCTGACAACACCCTAGAGCTCATGAACGGTGAGATCGTGATCTTAGCGGGAGTCAGACACTTAATCAACTGAGCCACCCAGGCAACCCCTCCCCCTCAGTAGTTTCTTAAATACAAATTACTTTTTGCTTATTCCTTGCTCTTCTTGGTTTCCAGTTACTCAGGATAAAAGACAAATCCTTCTCCTTGACTTTTGAGGTCTGGTGTGATTTGGCTCTATTTACTTCTTTAGCGTATAACATTCCACCCAACCTTTTGCTTACAATCTTCTACCATTGTAACTGCTTGCTGTTTCTCCCATAGGCCATGCTTATTGCTGCCTGAGGGCCTTTTGTCGACCTGAAATCTTGTCTTTTTCTGTGGATTCCTCATTTTTATCTACTTACTTCCTCAAAAAGGCCACCCGTAGCCATTCCATTTGAATTGAGTCACTCAATACTGGTCTTTCATAATCCACTGTTCTCTTCCTTTGTAATACTGGAGTATGTATTTTTGCACTTACTGTTTAAAGTGCATCTCTTCTGCCAGAAAATGAATGAAAAGAAGGCAGAAACAGTATCTGCTTCATTTTCCATTATATATTCAGAACCTATCACTTCATTTGGTGCCATTGTATATGTGTATACAATAATGTTAATATTTTCAAATAAAAATCGTTTCTGGCTTCGAACTATTCTCCTTTCTCATCTTCAATTACCTCCAGTTATCTCCCAAGAAACTTCAAAGTTATCCTGAATTTTACGGTGAAGTGAGGCAATACTAGATGTTTCACCAGTTGGTATACTTAGAAGACCAAAAAGCAACCAGTTAGCTAAGGTAATGTCACTAGCAAGGTAACTTTTTTTTGTAAGAATTCCAACTCTAAATTTTGGTCAGTATCATCATTGTGATTATCTGAGATATGGTTGGCAGGATATGCCCAGATCTTAAAACTCTGGTTTTATTAGACCATAAAGACCATTTTGACCATAACTGTCACCTGGATTGGCTCTCTGACTCCTTCTGGTAATGCACAGGTAGGAAATGAAATCTGTGCAATTGGTGGTTTGTATTGCGTAGACCAAGGAGCAATACCCATTCTTTGCTAGTTATTTTGGTGTCATGTTGATCTTGCCTTGAGTTGTAGATAACTCTACCATGCAGTCACTCTTAAAATGTCACATTTCAAACTGGTTGTGGTGATGGCTGCTTCTTACTAAGGCACAGAAAAGAACATCTAGGTAATATGGCTTTGAAGAATGTTGGAGAATATTTGAATCATTTCATTGAGAAATGTGACTTGTATCCCTTGACAGATTTCAATTGTCACATTGATTCACAAACAGAAATAACCTTCCTCACTACATCTCAAACATTTTTGAATGAGCTTTTGGAAAATGAAAAACATCTCTTAACACACCGCGGATCCATCCATTGAATGGGTTGCCTTTTCTTAGCACCATCTTCTGGCTTTTTCTCCATGCATAGCTTGCAATATTCCACAGTCTTTGATGATTCTCTTGTGGTGAGTCTACTTCTCAGACTAATGATGCAAGTATTAAAAAAAAAAACAACCTAGTATTTTCTTATAAAAATGTATAGATAAATTGACTTAGTGTACCAACCTTAGAGAAACTGATGCAAAATCTCTAGGCCAAATTTAGAGCACAGCTTGTTAAGCTGCATTTGTTGATAGAAAAATGTCATTGCCTTTCTTCAGATGGTTGAGAAAAATCCCCAAATGATGGCTCAGATCTGTGTAAGTGTGTGTTGCAATTTTTAAAATTCAGACACATAGGATTATTAAACTTGTAGCTGGGTAAACAAAAACCAAGATAACTCAAACATAGTAAATTATGAAAAACAAGCAGACAACAACAAAACAATAGTCATCGTGTTGGATCCATAAGCAACACATTTCAGAGTATTTCAAAACTTGTATATACCAAGTAAATTGTACTTGGGGGAAAAAATATGTCAGTTCAAGAACATATCTCAGAATTTTGGCTTGGCACAATACTTTTCAAATGTTAGCGATGTCTTTTTTTCCCTACCCAAAGGCATAGAAGCATGCATTAGTTCTCTGAATTTATATAAAAGTAGAAAGAAAAATTGTTTGTTAGTGTTGGATGCCTTCGTGCTTGTGTAACAAAAAATCTGGCTGAAATGCTTTGGCAAGTATGCAATGCATCATATACTATAATAACTTACGGTGTTTGGAAGAAAAATAAAAGCAGCGAAGATATTGTGGTTTTGAACTTGGCAAAAGAGTTGTAGAATGAAATTGGCCTATGTACTTTCACAAGAACTATTACAATGGATAACAGACTTTCTAAGGATTGTATGTAATGAGGTGATAAGCATCACATCCTACAATAACCTTTTAAGGGTCCATATATTTAGAGAATCTTAAAGGGAGATTATTTTATGGAGAAGGGTTTCTGGAAATAGGAATAAATTAACTTTTTAATGTAGTTCAAGAAAGTCTTTAAGTTATATTCAAAAGGGATTTTAATACAGGAATATTTTAATTACTTTAACATTGATAAATATTTAATGAATATCTCCTTTGTGCTGGTGTCTACCGAGGATATAAATATTAGTAGAAAAACAGACACTGTTAATACAGAATTTATGTTCTCATGGCCTCCCATGTAGGCATATGTCTACAACAATGCTATAGGCCAAATAAATTTTATAAGGGAGTTTGGTTTAGGTAGTGGATCAGGAAAAGCCTTTGTTAGTGTCATTCTATAATCTGCAGGGAAGAAGTAACTATTCCCATTCTCAAAACAAATACCAAATACAGATTAATTAATATAACCACCTTCTCCAAAGATGGAAGAATACTAGTACAATGAATATGGGACAGAGAAAATGAAATCCTCAAATAGGCTTATTTAAGATCCTTTAATAATGAGTAGAGCATTCATTCATTCCATGGAAGTTGGATGAGTTTAAATCTCCTTTTTGTATGTTGTCTCTCACCTCCTATCACAGATGTGGTCTTTGTGGGAGTGTCCACTGTTCTGAAGCAGCAGCTGTGATAGGATCTTTTGGAAATTGGGATCCTCTTACTCTTAGAGTAAAGGGATAGGGGCAGTGGGTGAAGTACAAATGACCCAGATTTGTGTGGAGAGCAGAAGAGAGTTCACGATTTGTTATCTGGAAATCCCTATCTGGAAATCAGGAGCCCATTTTTTTTTTTAAATTGGAGTGAATCCCATGAAAATAACTCTCAGAAATCACACCAATATGGTGTCATATGCCACTAGCAGCTTGTAAAGGATTTTAGGATTTGGCATCCCAGCTGTTTCTTCTTAGGTGCTTTTATGAAAGAGCTTTTGAAGTTAACCTTGGAAGTTAGGAAAGATTCCAAATGGCCAAAATAGGAAGAACATTCTAGAAAGAGGAAATAATAGGTATGCAGAAGAGTGAGGCAGGTTGTGGGTATGGGGAACAGAGCTGGGGGTGAAAGTTTCACAAGAGACAATGCTGGAAAGAGAGGTAGGGTCATATTGAAAGCTAAGATGAGGAAGTTGTGACAAATTTATCAGGAGTTAGCATGTCTCTAACATTTCTACTTGAACATATAACCAAGAAATTTTTCATATATTCTAGAGGAAAATGTACCCTCCCCCTTTTCCTTAAAGTTGTGTCTCTTTGAATCTTCTCTGTAGCCTTTAATTTTCCACTTCTGATTCTCAAAATTTATCAGGTATATCTGATAAATTACTCAGATTATAAATAGTTTTGTTTTCTGGGTATTAAAAGGTGTAGGCCAGCATAATATCAAAATTGAAAGCTGTCATCCAGTTTATAATTTCTATTCTTCATGGGGGGATATTAATTTTTTTTATACACTTATTTTCATTTAGGAATATTTTTATTTTAGGGTTATTGAATTATATGTATAGCAATTTTTACTGTGCATAACTGTACAGTTCTTTGATTTTTAACAACCACCATTATCAAGTTAGAGAACATTTCCCCTGTAACAAACAATTTTTTCTTGCTCCATTGTGGTCTCTGCCTTCTCCCGATCCCTTTCAACTCCTGATCATATTTCTGTCTTTATAGTTATACCTTTTCTACAATGTCATATAAATGAAATTGTAGAATGTTTTTTATTTTTTGTTGGGCTTTTTTCTCTAGCATAATTCTCTGGATATGAACCAAGTTGTTGGGAATATCAGTATGTCCTTCTCATTGCTGAGTAATCTATTATTGTATGATGGACCAGAGTTTGTTAATCCATTCACCAGTTGATGAACTTGTGAGTTGTTTGTAGTTTGGGGCTATTAGGAAACAGAGCTGCTATGAACATTCACCTCTGGGTGATTTTGTAGAAATATAATTTGGATTTTCTTGATTTAATATTTAAGAGTGAAATTTCTGGGTCCTAATTTGTAAGAGAAGGCCAGAATATTTTCCAAAGAGGCTTTATCGTTTTGTATTCGTATCAGCAATTTTTTTTCTTTTTGCTTGTCTTTGTCTTTTTTTCCTTTTTGAGAGAGAGCACGTGAGTGTGTGAGCAGGAAAGGAGCCCTCTCAGCTTACACATTCCCTTAGTTTCACTAATAGATGTGTTCGCAGCCAAAAAAAAGGTGACGGGGGTGGGGGGGGGTCTTCCTTTTCAAGAGAGCTTGCAGCCAGCTCCTTATCTAGCCCACAGAAAAATGTATCGTTTGTTAATTATTGGTTCAAGGGAAGACTTTCTCTCTTTGCCTTCTCAAAATGCTGCCAAATTTTTGCTCTTGATTATTTTTAGATTGTCCCCAAGCCCCACACTCCAAGAGAAACATGACAAATTCTCCCCCATGGGAGAAATCTAAAACATGCTTAGAACATTTGCTTCAAAGTTAATCGTCAGTGCTTTCTTCATGCAAGGATTTGTTTGATGTACCTGGATATAGATTATCAGTTGTGCAATTTAGCATGTGCTGCATGGATAGAAGGTTATTTAGGATCTTGGGTTTCTTGGTATTTCCTGGTTTTAGAGATCTCTGCTGTTGGTGAATGGCTTTTCTATGGGTCTGTTAACGGTTGCTTATTTGAAACATTGATATGATACTTCTTAAAACCATGTATAATCATCATGCATGGGGTCCCGAGAGGGCCTCAAAGGTCTATGTTAATGTGGGATGTAGTTATTAATATTTAACATCCTAAAACAGATACTGCAAATTTTTTAATGTTTATTTTTGAGAGAGAGAGAGAAAGAGAGAGAGAGAGAGGGAGAGAGAGAGAGAGAGAACATGAGAAGGGAAGGCAGAGAGGGAGACAAAGAATCTGAAGCAGGCTCCACGCTCTGAGCTGTCACCACAGAGCCTAATGGGGGACTTGGATTCACAGACTGCGAGATCATGACCTGAGCCAAAGTCTAATGCTCAATTGACTGAGCCACCCAGGTATCCCCTAAAACAGATACTTTTAAAACACAGGAATAGACAAGTACATCATCTATTAGACATCAGAGGAATGATACTATCACATGTCATGTAATCTCTGGAAAACCGCATTGTGCCCTTGTAAGAAAACAAATGAAAAAGATAAATAGCATTTCGGTATTATTATGAAAATAGTTTGACATCATGAACCTTCTGAAATGATCTCAGGAACTTTCTAGGGGTCCCTGGACCACACTTTAGACATCTGCTTGTCTGTGGTGAGGAGGGATTGGGATTTAGGAAAGAAGCCTTGTGTTCTGGTCTCCCAATCCTTGACTTGGATGATGGCTTAAGAAAAGAATGGGTAGTGGGGATAGGACAAGCCATATATACTATGTTTTGAAAATGCTACATCAGTGGGATAAAGGTATGTTTTTCTTGACTAAATAAATAGTAACTAGCCAAGCACTGGAAAACATTGGTAGATAAGACAGACTGTGCTCACATGGAGTGTGTTCTCTGCTTTCTAGAGGCAGACAAAATAGTAGACAAAGACACAGGTTAATTTGAAATCATGAGACTGTCAAAAGATAATTTGCATAGATCATGAATAGTAAACTCTAGGACAGAATTTAGGCTTTGGAAGTTGGCAGTAAAAAATTTTCTTTTCAGAAAGATGACGGAAACAGTATGGTATCATTTCAGGATACATAATAAAAATTGGTTTTTGTTAGTGTACTATGAGTGGAGGAAACAACAGGCCCCCTATGCCACTCAAAGGGCTTCCATCCCTAATTCAACTCAACTGAAAAGTTAGAGCAAGATTTTAGCAGGAACAAGATGGAGAAACGATTTGTGCCATGTTAAGTCCTATATTTCTTTGGGAATGAACATCTTACAAAATAGAGATGGCAAGTGCACGCTGAGAGGAGTCACACACTACTACAAGCAGACATTTTGGTACCTATGTTCCAGTTGAAAAGTTTTGCCAAGGAATTTCTGCTCAGATTTTTCTGCCATCAAAGAGCCCTTTCTTGGAGAAAGACTTCTGATGGGAAATCATTCAGCAAATGTTACAGCTGAATTAATCTTTCATCCTTTGTCCTTCTAGGTACGTAGTCTTAATTTATTATGTAGGTGTTGTAGGTGTGCATTTGGGAATGTGTTGTCTGCAACAGCATTTTCATAATTATTTACGTCTGTGTTGAAATTAATCAGCTCTGAATGTCTAATAAAAAAACTCTGATTTAACTTTAATAAGAATTTCTAATACAAAATTCGAACTTAAATTCTGTGTTACAGGGGCACGTGGGTGGCTCAGTTGGTTAACCTTCTGACTTCTGGTCAGGTCATGATCTCATTGTTTATGGGTTTGAGCCCCGCATCGGGCTCTGTGCTGACAGCTTAGAGCCTAGAGCCTGCTTCACATTCTGTGTTTCCTTCTCTCTCTGCCCCTCGCCTGCTCATATACTGTCTTTGTCCCTGTCAAAATAAATAAACATTAAAAAAAAAATAAAATTCTGAGTTACAAGAAATCCATTTTCTCATCCATTCTAAGAAGTAGATGTATCATTTCTACTTGAGACTTAAAATATGTCAGTGTTTTTTTGTTTGTTTAATTTTTTGGGTTTTTTTTTATTAGGAATGAGGTTTTTCTTCATTTGCTTACCCAGAATTATTAATTCATTGTTGACAAATGATTTTGCTTTGCATGACTTTGTACGATAAACGAATTTGGGTAAAATATTTAGAGAACTGGTAGGAATAATTAAGGGCTAAAATTAATAATCTCAAGTTTCTTTTGTATATGTGATGTGATATTTGTTTTAAAGAATTTTTGTAACAATGATTGGAGAACTTACACGCGAAGGAGCATTATACCTTCAAAGTAATCACTATAAAATAATGCTATCGTGTCTCCAAGTTTTAAACTTGATCTTACTGCTTTATGGCCACACCTCGTAAAAATAGGCCATACCAGTAAAAATTGCATGTATTCCACAAATGTTTATAATGCTTAAAACTTTTAAACTGGACACAGAGCTGATTTTAAAATTCTTTGGTATTCCAAAGAGAGTATTATTAAACTTAACCCTAAATATTATTTAAAATACTGAAGTTGATGCTTCAGTATTAGTTCTCTGGCTTTTATTTGGTCAAAGTTGGTCCTTGTTTGGCATGAATGTTGAAGCTCCCATGAGCAAGCTGTGCCATAATGTAAATACTTAACTTGCTACAGCATAAGAGGAAAAAAAGGAAACTCAAAGGATGGCAACAAAAACTCCTGCCCATTGCATCACATATTTTTTTTTTCTTAAAAAACATAAAACACTTCTTCAGGTATTTTACTTCCTCTCTTGAAAGAAATGTTCATTTTCTCTTACAGCAAAGCCAAAGCTGTGACAATCAGTGGAACTCTGCAGCAATACCAACAACTTGTGGTGTGGGTGATTTTAGTTTGTTTCATCAAATCACAGCCATTGGCATAAAAGAAAAGTTCCAGGCCAAGAATAACAATCATTTGTGTTAGGCCTGGGTTCTGTAAGGCTCTTAAGCGCCCTCTCACAATGCACGTATAAGACTACGAGCTCTTGGTGTGAAGTGATTAAATATTTAGAGAAAATACATGTTTCTCAAATTCTGATGATTTTCTCCACTGTCCTATCAAATTGAGAAGTTTATAAGAGGTAGAATAAGAAATACTAAAACAACCATATATGAATTTTTAAAAAGAACTATGATAATTGAAGAAACAAGGACTTCATAGATTGAAAAGGTATATAAGAAATAACATGGAAAAGCAAAAGTTTAAAATTTTATAAACTTCTCTATTTCTGGACGCAACGGAAGTAGATTGCTAAACTATATCGCATATAGGCACAATGTGTAGTAATTCCAACAGGCATATTCTATTACTTCTGTTAGGGAGCTCTTCATTCCAACTGTTGACCCATGATATGTTTATCCATGAAATTAACCAATAAAAGCTAAAAAGAAAAAAATTCAGGGTTAGTGATATATGGTTACTGGAGTACTCTTGAATGAGTGCTCCAGGAACCATGGTCTTTGAAACTCTTTTAGGAAACAGGTAACTGAAATAAGCATGTCTTGACCCAGTGATTCACTTGGATTAATAATTTTATCTTAAAAAATACTGGTCACAAACAATCATTACAGTGCCATTTTGAATGACAAAAATAAAAGCAACTTAAATGTCAACGTCCTGTAAATGGTTAAGTAAATCATGGTACATGGATAAGATGAAACATTTTGCTTCACATATTAAGAGGTATGTGAGTGTTTTAGAAAGCATGGTTATCTGCAGCTTGCTATTTTCAAATTCCCAATTATTTACTGTTTGTCCTTAGGCAAGTGACATAACCTCTTTGAATCATTTTCTTCATCACTAAAGTGGGATAAAATACTAAATACCTCACACAGTTGTTGTGAATCCCTTTAATAAATAAACTTAAAGCAGGACTTGCTTCTTAGAAAGCACTTAACAGAGATTAGCTATTAGTATACTTCAAATACATAAAAGTTTATATTTAGCAAGGTCATAAAAAAAGAACAGAAAAAAGGCTGAAAGTAAACATCCAACAAGGTGCATAGATGTCTTTACCTGGTAGAACAGCTAGTAATCTGACTTTATATTTCTAACATTGTACATTCATGTGTTTTTAAAAGGGGAAGTTATTGAAACACTTGATGTAAGAAAGAAGGGCATGATGTCGGCCCTCATGGAGTTAAGAATTCAACTGAGGACCAGGGTTAAGAATAGGAGTAACTATCATTTGGGGGAGAAGGAGTTAATACTAGCACTGAGACAGTAGATAAATGATCAGCAAGGATGGAAGAGATACCTAACCGGGAAGGTAGTGCTCTGCTAAGGCCTGACTGAATTAGGTTTAGGTACATGCGAACATCTATGCTTTTCAGAGTGATAAAACAATGAAAACAAAGGCAAGAGGAAATAAGGCAAAAGCAAAAGGAACAACTGTTGACAAGTCCCTCAGATTGGTTGAAATATAAGATAACTGAAGTGACAGAAATCAGAAAGACTGTTTGGAACCCACAGTAGAAGGTCTTAAATGATAGGCTGTAAGTTAGGACTACTGAAGGCAGTTGACTCTGTTGAGGTTCACATTATCTAGAGAAGGAGAGAGGAGGTTTTAACTCTGGTTGAAATCTTGTCTTCTACCTAAAGATATTAAACCATAGAACAAGCAAGATCATTGTACCCCTTTGATTCTTCTCAGTAAGTTTTTCTGTGAACACGCTCACATTACAGGTTAAGATCCTCTGGAGTCTGCCTGCACCTGACTTCCCCAATACTCTGTTGACCCGCATGTAGTGGTCTGTCACCTGTCTCCTAAGCAAATACCCCTTCACACATTTCCAACTATGGTCAAAAAGTCCCTTTGTCCTCCCATTTGTCTTTTGGACTGTAATGCTGATCTCTACACCCAGCTCATTTTCAGGTTCCACGTTAGCCACGGTGGTCCTCGAAAGCTATCTGTGCTTGCTTTTTTTAAGACCTATAAGTTCTGCCTGTTTTATACTGACTCAAGACCACTTGATACTGCTTTTTTAAAAAAAAAATTTAATGTTTTTATTTATTTTTGAAGGAGAGAGAGAGACAGCATGAACGGGAGAGGAACAGAGAGAGAGACACACACAGTATCCCAGGCAGGCTCCAGGTTCTAAGCTGTAAGCACACAGCCCAGTATGGGCTCAAACCCACAAACCGCGAGATCATGACCTGAACCAAAGTCGGACGCCCAACCGACTGCGCTACCCAGGCGCCCCAGATCACTTGATACTCTTGATGCGAAATTATTTTTTTGGCCTGATATTTATTGTTAGTGGCTAACACCATATGTGGGTTCAAGATGAAATTGTGATGCTTCTGGGTGTCCTCCATGTAGAATCTTTTACATGAAGTGACCGCTTAGCTTATTCTTTTAAGTGTCCTTTTTTTTTTTTTTTTTTTTTTTACTAAGTCCATGAACCATGAATTACTAAAACAACATTGGCTATATGAGAAGAGCTCACTTAATCTATCTCCTTCTGTTTCTGCACGGGTTTGTCGGGAAATAGATTTAATTTTCTCATTAAACACATGTAATTTTCAGATGTTACTAGTGTTTGTGCAATTCTTATTGAAGAGTTTTGGGTGTTTAGCAATGGTTTCCAAACAACATAGCAAAACCAAATTGGTTTCTAGCCTCAGATGATTTCTTCCTGCATAATTTTTTAAATGGAAGCAAAAATGAGATCTGTATTTAGAGCATTGAATGCATTGAATAATGTATTGAAAAATATTTGCAGATTAAAGCAGTCCATTTGGAGACTCTTAAATTCTGCTTCAGTTTTGGAATTAATAAAGGTGTATAAAACCAAGAAGTCGTCCAGCTGACATGGGAAGATCCTCATTTAAAGGCACTTGATAATAAATGCTCCAAGGCAATAGTGAGGCTTACTGCTGATCACTTTTCCTCAATGGTGGCTTGATAAAAACATGCACATTAAGTATTTATAATTGTAACTTCATTTTTACATTAAAAATAGCACCAGAAAAGACTTTTAAATGACAACGCTCAGATTGGTAAGGGTATAGTAAATGAGCACTTTCCTACATCATTAGCAGGAATGTTGATTGGTTCCATATTTCTGTAGCATAATTTATTACATATTTCCAGAGGCTTTAGAATGAGCATACCCTTGAATATAACCATCCTACTTCTAAGAATTTTTCCTAAGGAAGTAATCCTGAATGTGCACGCAAATGTAGCTATTAAGATGCTTATCATTGCACGGTTAACATAGAGAAAAATTGGACATGAACAAAAGGTCCTGCAATTTTAGAATGATTATAAATAATTTATGATTTTCACATACCTATATATACATGGCAAGTGTATAGCCACCACATAATATTCGGGGAAAATACTTTCTGACATGGAATAATTTTCATGGTATGGTCAGTTACAATGAACCCACTGACAATTCTTCCAGAAAACAAAAATGTGTCTAACATTAGTGACAGGCTCCAAAGGTAACAGCTGATAAAAAGTGTTGAGGAACATACTACAACCACAAAGTTGAGGCACTGTTAAGGAATAGAAAGAAGGTAAAACAGGGAGATGTGATAGAGACTGGAAGGCTGGGCATGGGCCCCTTTGTCTAGACCAGTCAGGGGAGGCCTCTGACATTTGAACTGAAACCTGAATGAGGCGGGCTCTTGTAGATCTGGGCAAGAACATTCTAAGCAGAAGAAACAACAGCACAAAGGCCTTAGCGCAGATTGAGCTTATAATGTCTAGAAATGTATATATCAGAATGTTAACTGATAATGTTTACTTCCTACTGGTGGGATTACAGATTTGTTTTCACTTTATTGTAGTTGCTTCCCTGTAGTATTACTTATCTGTAATTGACATGGACTAATTTTTAATGAGAAATAAAAAGTAATAATAAATTACCATTTTCATTTATGTGCATTCGGTGCACTTTCCCAAAATGATTGCTTATACTAACAAAGATAAGGCCTTAATCTAAAACTAAGAAGGGCATGCTCTGTCAACTGTATTATTAAAACAGCCAATTTTAGGGGCATCTGGGTGGCTCAGCTGGCTAAACATCTGACTTTGGCTTAGGTCATGATCTCACAGTTCATGAGTTTGAGGCCCTCATCGGGCTGTCTGCTGTCAGCATAGAGCCTACTTTGGATCCTCTGTCCCCCTCTCTTTCCGCCCCTCCTGTCTCTCTCTTCTCAAAAATAAATCATTTTTAGAAAATAGCCGATTTTATAGATCATTCTTATCTTAGCTTGCTGTTTTCTTCAGGAAGTAACTCGTTTAACCTCAGTGACATTCTATGGAAGCGTAATGATCATTTAAAGTTGCACATTTGCTAAAGAATCTAAATCTAGACGTACATGATGGCTCTGCACAGATTGGGGCAAATTTATTTTGGCTCAAAGTTATAAATGAAAAGCATCCCACTTACTTAATACTAAAATCAAATAGAAGTGGGGGCAACAGTCCTTTACACATGACTTCCAATAACATGAATCTGCTTTTAGACGCAAACGTACTACACATGACCTTACATACAGGACTTATATACAGCACCACTTGCCAGAAAGGAAAAATAAGACATGTGCTTTCTATTGATTGTGTAGGGAGCAACTCACTGAATCATCACATTTCTTCCTAGTGAAATAAGCACTTTGGTCTTTGCTCCATTTTCTGATAAGAGGTTAATAAATAATCTAAGGGAAGGTACACATTTGAAATCACACTGTATAGCTATTCTCAGTTTCCTTTTATTTAAATCAATTTGATTTCTTCTCCAAACCCTGCTTGTTTGCTGTGGCAGCAGAGAGCAATGTGATTAGAACCACACAGCTGGTTAATTTACTAAAGATGCATAAGGTCTATGGAAAAAGAAGCTATTTCTTTGCAAAAAAATTTAAAGTTAACAATGCAAACTTTGTTTGGCAAAAGAAGGAAGAAGCTTTGACCTCCACAGGGCTAAATTTTTATGAGAAGTTGCACCCCTAAATTAAAATAAAGCATGTGTGGGATTCTGATTAAGTACACCTTTGGGGATATAGAAGAAGGAGAGATGGATTTTTTGGAGGAAGACCAGGGGGGAAAATCACTTTCTGCAAATTTTCCTTTAGTTTGGCTCTGCCTAGGGGATTGTTAGGATTTATCTGATCCTCTGAAGTTCTATCAGACTTTACCTTTTAATGAAAAGCAGGATAGGTTTAGAGTCCTAAGGGGCTCACTTGGTAGGAGCTTTAATTAAAAATTGAAGGGTTTGTAAGAACATTTATATTAAACATTTCAGTCCACTCAGTTTTCTTTCAGATGTATCTGTTGTTAAAAAAAAATTTAACTTCTCTGAAAATATGAGTCTATGGTTTAAAGCATTTTATAAAGAAGACAGATCTGTGTGCTGTTTCTATAGACCAAAGGACCTCACAAAGTCTTGCTAGGATAGATAATAAAACTGTTAGCTTGGATTACATGTAAATCAAATTAAAACACATCAGACTAATATATTGAGTAATAGGAGACATAGTACTTAAGATTATTATTTTTAATTTAAATTTTAGTTAACATACCACGCAATATGAGTTTCAGGCATAGGATTCAGTGATTCATCACTTCCATACAACACCCAGTGCTTATCACAAGTGCCCGCCTTAGTACTCATTGCCTATCTAGTCCACCTCCCCGTCATCTCCCTCCCATCAACCCTCAGTTTGCTCTCTTTTGTTAAGAGTCTCTTGTGGTTTGTCCCCCTCTCTCCTCTTTCCCCCCCCACCCCTTCCCATATGTTCATCCGCTTTGTTTCTTAAATTCCACATATGAGTGAAATCATATGGTATTTCTTTCTCAGATTGACTTATTTTGCTTAGCATAATACGTTCTAGCTTTGTCCAATTCATTGCAAATGGAAAGATTTCATTCTTTTTGATGGCTGATTTTTTTTCCATTGTATATGCATACCACAATTTCTTTATCCATTCACCAGTTGATGGACATTTGGGCTTTCTCCATAATTTGGCCATTGTTGCTAGTGCTGCTATAAACATTGGGGCGCACTCATCCTTTCAAATCTGTATTTTTGTATCCTTTGGGTAAATACCTACTAGTGCAATTGCTGGATTGTAGGGTAGTTCTATTTTTTTTTTTTTTTTTTTTGAGGAACCTCCATACTGTTTTCCAGAGTGACTTCACCAGTTTGCATTCCCACCAACAGTGCAAAAGTGTTGCCCTTTCTCTTCATCTTCACCAACACCTGTTGTTTTTCATGTTGCCAATTGTAAATATTCTGACAGGCGTAAGGTGGTATCTCATTATGGTTTTGTATTTCTCTGATGAAGAATGATGTTGAGCATGTTTTTATGTGTCTGTTAGCTATCTGGATATCTTCTTTGGAAAAGGATCTATTCATGTCTTCTGCCCATTTCTTTACTGGATTATTTGTTTTCTGGGTGTTGAGTTGGTAAGTTTTTATAGATTTTTAATACTAACCCTTTATCTGATACGTCGTTTGCAAATATCTTCAATTCTGTTAGTTGCCTTTTAGTTTTGCTGATCGTTTCCTTCATTGTGCATAAGCTTTCTCTCTTGATGAGGTCCCAGTAGTTCATTTTTTGCTTTTATTCTCTTGCCTCTGGAGATATAGATACAACATGTACTTTTTTCAGCTTTTAAAATACATGCTGTATCTTACATCTTAAAAGCTGATAAAGCTGAAATACACCATCTTAAACTAAAATTTGTAGAGATATTTGGATCCTTTCAATTAGAGATGAGAAACTACCAATTCCTTTTTTGAACTTTCTTAATTTGTCACCTTCAGATTTATTAAAGGAAAATGTAGATAAAATCATTATAACATAAACAAAAGCAATGAAGTGTATTAGTAAAATCAAGACAGGTTATTCTGACATCTAGAAGAATATTGTAACAAAACTTTTCATAGGTAAATTGCAAAATGTCTCTAAATTCTAAAAGGTTTTAAACAACTAAGGATGCTTTTGGGTTGTGGAGAGTCCTCCTATCCCTTGGACCACTCACATGCAGTGCATGACTTTGGAAATGCACCAATAGCCATGGCATCAGGATCAAATAGTGGACCAAATGTTAGTAAAGTGTACTCTGTTTTCTATTCATATAAAAACTTAAATCTGAGTTCTGGTATAAGCTCCCTGTACCCCATTGGATTCTTCAGTGCTTTTCCTGGGAGGCAAGAACAGCCCTTGACCAATGCTCTTAAGTGTTTTCATGCTTTAAAATACTAAGATCTAACATCAGGTCATTCTAACTCTTCAGTTGGTTATTCATTAGGCTCTGATCCAAAAAATGTTAATTATTCATCCAATTCACATTCCTTCTGTGAATAATGATCAACTCTGCCTTAATATGAATACTTAATCCTTTGGTCTCTAGAAAAGGGAACTAAAATGCTTGGCTATCATGTGTGTAGCTTTCCTAAACATTTCACAATTCTCCCCATGTTTAAAATGTTCAGGGGGCATATATACTAACTTAAAATTAATAGACATTCTTAATAGAAATCCACCACCCATAGAATATTCACATACTCTTCAGCAATGGAAGAAAGTGCTTTGGGCTAAATCTTGGGATTGATCATAAAACCTCTAAATTAAGAACTATATGATTAAAAATAGTAAAGCACAGTTAGACCAGCTGCCCAGTCATTCTGAGAACCCTGAAATAATCAGTGTGACCACATAGTCAGAGCGGAGGGACTGGCTCTCATCCAGTTGAACTTTGTGATTCAACTTACTATGATTAAATATGGCTAAATTATGGTTAATACTGGTTAAATAAATACAGTTAATAAATATTTCCACTCATTTCCTTTTCTGTTTGTCATGTTAATCATTAAGATGAGCAGTGGTGGATGCAGATAGGCATTAGAGAGTATATGTGCTGATGTTTGGTAGGATGTAAGAGTGCTTCAATATCTGGTAACCCTGGGTAAATTCATTTTATTTTATTTTTTTTTTTAAATTTTTTTTTTCAACGTTTATTTATTTTTGGGACAGAGAGAGACAGAGCATGAACGGGGGAGGGGCAGAGAGAGAGGGAGACACAGAATCGGAAACAGGCTCCAGGCTCTGAGCCATCAGCCCAGAGCCTGACGCGGGGCTCGAACTCACGGACCGCGAGATCGTGACCTGGCTGAAGTCGGACGCTTAACCGACTGCGCCACCCAGGCGCCCCGGTAAATTCATTTTAAATTACCTTTTGAAACTTGACAGTTGGTGTTCCATGGTCCTACAGGTGCGTATTCTTGGTCCAAGTTCCATATTTTAAACATAAACATTATACATTTCTACAGATAGAACCTGGTTGGATTAACGGCCGTTAGATACAATCTTTAGCTTTAAATCCTTTTCATTTTAAGTACAATTTTCTTGGTGAGTTCACCTGAGAGAATTTCTGTCCTGTCCCCAGGACCATCTCTCCCACCCTCCCATGAATTTCCTTTCCTCTGAGAGTCCTGCAAAGTCTCGGGGGACATGTTGCTATGTGAACTGCTTGACCACAAAAGAAGTAGAACTTGACCTCTTAGTCTGTAAAAGTTTTCATTACTCAATCAAGGTTAAATCTTCCCGCTAGTTTGAGGAGATCGATTGTTTTATGAAGTTAATTCCCTAAGTGAAGAACTACTTCCTGTACAATTTGAGGCACAGTGATCAAGAAATTTAAAAAAGAGCCCTGAAGATGAAGAATGTGCTCTGCCTAAGATTATGTGTTACAACCTTTTTTTTTTTTTTTTTTTTTTTTTTTTTTTTTACTTCAGGGAAAAATCTGAAATATTCCCTGAAATACTAAGAAACAGCAAATATCAGCTGAAGAAACACCTTTTGAACTATATGGCAAATATTAAAAAAAATTAAAACTAAAGTTGCATCAATGCTGGAAATAGCTACCAAATGAAAGGTGTTGACATGTCCTTGCAAGAGCAATACTAATGAGAGGGAGAGAAGGAAAAGAATCTTCAGTGGGGAAACCCATGCACATACCCACACATCTAGACATGTACACACACAAATGCATGATAATCCACTCATGTTCTTCCACATGTGTGTGTATTCCGATATTTTGGAATGTTCTCATTAACAAATTTAGGTATATATTTTATACTGGACTGTTCAGTTAGCTATTTCTCTATGTCAACAGTTTATACATGACTCTTCATTCTGTCTAAAACACCCAGATCAAAGTTCCAGAACACAGACCACTCACAATGAATAGATCCATTTCACTCTTGTTTCCGTTAGTTGAGTTATATCTTGACTGAGATTGATTTTATTTCTCCCCAAACTGTCATTAGAAATGTTACAAAAAATAAATGCAATAAGGAAGAGATATACTGGACACATGAAATTTCAGTTAAAACTTTTAAAACCTTTTGAGAAAGGGAGTCATTAAAAAAATACTTTGAATTAGGTGTAGGCAAGAAAGTTGTTAGTGATCAGGGAGGAAATAGTAACACTTGTAGAGAGATTCTGCACGTACTGTGCTTTCTTTGCAAGTGTCTCTGGGTTCTCATTCCATTAACAATAAAATCGGTCTAGGGTGCCTGGGTGGGTCAGTCGTTTAAGCATCTAACTCTTGGTTTAGGCTCAGGTCAGGATCTCAAGGTCATGAGACCAAGCCCTGAGTTGGACTCTGTGGTGACAGCATGGACCCTGCTTGGGATTTTCTTTCTCCTATTCTCTATGCCCCTTCCCCACTCTCACATGAACCCAAGAGAAAGAGAGAGGAAGAAGGAAGAAAGAAATTGGTCTAGTAACTAACTGATGATATAATGGTAGAAGTAAGTGACAAGTGCCATCGTTTTGAGAAGGTAAATTTCTATGTCTAAAGACAGGACTTGGTTTCATATCAAAAGATCAATCAAAAGTCGCACATTTACATGTTTCAAGTTTATTTTTTTTTTTTTATTTTTTTTTTTTAATTTTTTTTTTTTTTTCAACGTTTATTTATTTTTGGGACAGAGAGAGACAGAGCATGAACGGCGGGAGGGGCAGAGAGAGAGGGAGACACAGAATCGGAAACAGGCTCCAGGCTCTGAGCCATCAGCCCAGAGCCCGACGCGGGGCTCGAACTCACGGACCGCGAGATCGTGACCTGGCTGAAGTCGGACGCTTAACCGACTGCGCCACCCAGGCGCCCCTACATGTTTCAAGTTTAAAAAAGAACCGAAGATATATATCTACATCATGTTTTCATGACTTTCTGCATTTCACTGCATTTTTCATTTAACCAATTACCTATTAGTCTGGATCTCATCATAGAAAAGTGCTTCTAATGTCATTAACTTAAGCTGGTTTCATTGTACAAAGTACTTGAGTCAACTTACAAAAACAGATGTTATAAAAGCATTTAAAATATTCTATGTAAAATGTACATAGATGTCAGGTAAAAGTATAAAATCAAAGCTCAGATTTTAAGGAAGTGAAACAACAGAGACCGTAATAAAGCCAGTTTTATTTAGTTTTGAGATATGGGTCACATTAGTTTTCTAACTGCTAACGCAAAGAGAAACTGACTGCAAGATTCATAGTAGCCAAACTGAAATAAAAGAAAAATGAAAACAGACTAGTTGGTCAGGCAAAGCACAGCTTTTTTTGGTACTGAGAAAAATCTGATAAACAGCACTTCAGTCTGGCATGGTTGTTTGGATAGTGCAATATAGCTGAAATAAAATACATTTATAAAGTGCTCGAAAAAACCCAAAAGAACTTGATACATGGCAGTATTGCAGTGTAAATTTCCAAGATAACCTTATACTAACAGCAGCTCATTCTGTAGCACTTGAACATTACCAGGAAGAGTTCACAGCTTATGTGGGTTATCTTCATCACTGCAATCACAGAAGACAGGTGATAATGCTAGTGCCGTTTTAAGGACAAAAATTGGAGGCCCAGAGGCCAAGTGTATAGGACTAGTAGACATAAGAGCAGCCCCAGGATGCCATATTCCCTCCCATCATAAGGCTAGAAGTTATTTCATCCCAGTATTTTTAGCCCATACTGTTCAGCCTAGTCCTTGGACAGCTTCCCTGAGCTGCTTTTTCTGGCAGTTCTATTGAAACCTGCTGCCATATTTGAAACACCTGGATGGCTTAAAAAAAAAAACACAAAACTTTTTGGCTTCACCCCCAAAGATCCTGATGTCAGTTTTTCTGGAGAGGGGCTTGGCAGCAGGTATGTTTTAAAATCACTTGAGGTTGGAGCGCCTGGGGGCTCAATTGGTTAAGTGACTCTTGATTTTGGCTCAGGTCATGATCTCGCGGTTTGTGAGTTCAAGCCCTGCGTCGGGCTCTATGCTGACAGTGTGGAGCCTGCTTGGGATTTTCTCTCCTGTTTCTCTCTCTCTCTCTCTCTCTCTCTCTCTCTCTCTCTCTGTCTCTGTCTCTCTCTGCCTGCCCCTCCTGTGCTTATGCGCACTCTTTCGCTCTCTCTCAAAATACACAAGTCTGTAGGTTGAGGATCTATGGAGGTGAAGCAAGCACCTCTTTATTCTTAGTGATAAATAACATTTTGCAAAATAAGTGTCTTTATCCTCATCTTCTGGGCTATCATTGCAGGATGTGACGTAATTTTCCCCCTTCTCAGTTCCCTTCTGCTGCCACCAAATACAGGTAGTGAGCTAAGATAAGTGAAATTAATTCAGTCGTATACCTTCCTTTTTGGTACAAATTGCTAATTAATATCTAGGAATGATTCTCTTAGAAGCACCTTTCACCCGTCTCATGTTCATTGGGGATGAATGGTGAGAAAGGGAGCGGAAGGCTGCTTGTTACAAAGCATTCATCACTGTTCTTCCCTCTGTCCTCCTCACCACCCCCCCAACCCCCCCCCCCCCATCCTGTCTCAGTCTGGTCCTTAAACACACTGGGGATTGGGCTGATTGCAGAAGGGTCTATTCAGCTGCTACAGCTGCTTAGTCTGCTCCCTCCCCCCCACCTTTTTTTTTTTTTTTTTTTGGCACTTCTCATTAGGATCGATAAACTTACAATACCTCCCATTTCCAGCTTTATAGCATGAGCCGCAATTCGTGGTTAACACAAAAAGTCCTTCCCCATCCTATTACGTTAATTTTTAGCCAAGCTTGATGACTTTTCTGTTTTTTTTTCTACTGTTATGTAACAAACCTAATTAAAGATTCAGAATTAAAAAGAAGATAAAAGGTGGCTAGTCATCTTACCAAAGGATGCTTGGTTTATCAAGGGCAAATTTACTTCATGAGTCTTAAATATTGAATCATGCTAGAATATTTCAAAAATGAGTCAACTTAGAAAACAGATACTTGCGTCTAAATGTTGGGAGTATATTTTTTGCATAAAGAAATCAAGCAAGAAGGTAAATGATAAAAAGCAAATAAAATAAAGGGCCCTGGGTGGCTCAGTTCGTTGAGCATCCAACTCTTGATTTAGGCTCAGGTCATGATCCCAGGGTTATGGGATCGAGTACCACGTCGGGCTCTCTTGTCATGCTCTCTTTCTCTCTTGCTAAAATACAAATTAATGAGGGGCGCCTGGGTGGCGCGGTCGGTTAAGCGTCCGACTTCAGCCAGGTCACGATCTCACGGTCCGTGAGTTCGAGCCCCGCGTCAGGCTCTGGGCTGATGGCTCAGAGCCTGGAGCCTGTTTCCGATTCTGTCTCCCTCTCTCTCTGCCCCTCCACCGTTCATGCTCTGTCTCTCTCTGTCCCAAAAATAAATAAAAACGTTGAAAAAAAAATTTTAAAAAAAAAATACAAATTAATGAAATAAAATAAAAATTGCAAAGTTAAAAAATGAATTTTAATTTTTTTGTGCACAAAGAACTCTGAAATAGGTTTGGCACTATTAATGTCAGTTTTCCCTTACATTCCGCAGCACTGTCAAAATGTATTACAAAAATTAAGATGGATAAATGATGTAGAAGTGCCTGAGTCAGTATCTGGCACATGGTGGGTATATGAGAAATATTAGCTGAGTGTGAATAGAGGTGGGGGTTAGCTGCAGGCCAGCAGACTGTATTCATTGGGGGGTGAAGGATGTCACCCCTAGTACAGAGCTGAGAGAGACAGGCTTTCCCTTTTTTTCCAGCAGAGGAGATGGCGGGAAAAGGGCCCCTTTACCCTGGCCCTGTGCCAGGGCCTCGAGCTATTATTATTAGCTACCATAAATAACTTGGGTTGACACTGACATCCTTCCAGGCCATCACGTTTTAATAATGTTAGAGAATGTATGAACATGAAATGAGTTTTTAAGTACTTAGTATATGTTTGACTTCAGAGTTCTTTTACCAGTGAGATAACAAATCTAATAACAAGTGGTTACTTTAGTAAATCATTGTTGTTGAGCATTTGCCAAAAGGCAAAAACTGATAAATTGCCCTCGCTCTGTCACGTGCTTTCTTTCTCTTTCCCTTTTGTCAATAGGGTTTTAGTAAAACATGTTTCACGAATATTGCAGTGAGAAAGCCTCTTTCAAAATCACATGGGGCATATTGTAAGCTGACCTACTGTCATTGAAAGTAAATACAAAGGACTCTGGAATTTAGCTAGCTGGATGGCTCACAAGCACTGAGTAGGGGGTGGGGAACTTACCTTGAAGTGATGTTTGTATTTTCACACTTTACGTACAATGAAGACATTTCACAACCCAGCTGAATGGTGCCTGATCTAGGAACATGTCGGAGCCTCCATACAGCTCTGGGCTCACCTTTTCTAAGCTTGTACTTATGACAACAGAGAATGGTATTGATTTCTTTCCATGCCCTACCACATCAGCAAAAACTCCATCTAGACGTAGAATATGGGATTTTATTTAGCTGGAATTGGTGCTGTTGAAAAATGGAATACCTTGAATTTACCATTTGAACAGAAGGAATTGTGCCTAATGATAATGTTTTTTTAACCTAACTTCAGTTTTGACCCCAAAATGCAGTAAAGCTCCGAGACTCCTTTCAGGTTTAAAATTACTTAACTTTATATGCTAAAATTAAAACCTCTGTTTTAAGCTAATTGTCTTTCCCAACATATAATTACTATTTTTTAAGGCAGCAGTTTTCAATTCAGGGTGATTTTGCCTTCTAGAGGACATTTGTCAATATCTGGAGACATTTAAGGTTGTCACAACTGGTGGTGGTGTGCTATAGGCATCTAGTGGGTTGCCATGGACTGATTATTTTTGTCCCATCAAGATTCATATGTTCACATACCTCATTCATTCACATTAGGTTAATGGTGTTTGGAGATGGGTTCTTGGGGAGGTAATTAGGTCATGAAACCCCTATATAATGGGATTAGTGCCCTCCTAAGAAGAGAAGCAGAGCTAGCTCTTACTCTCTTTTTGCCATATGAGGGAGGATACAATGAGAAGATGCTAGTCTCTAAATCAGGAAAAGGGCCTTGACCAAAACCTCGTTCATGCTGGCACCCTAGTCATGGTCTTCTAGCCTCCACAACTGTGAGAAATAAGTGTGTAGTGTTTAAGCCATCAAATCTATAATACTAGGATATAGCACCCAAACTAAGAGATGACTAGAGCCCAGAGATGTTGCTGAACATCCTGTGATGCATAGGACAGCTCTCCACAACAAATGTCTGGTCCCAAAATGTCAACAGTGCCGAGGTTGAGAAACCCGTGAGTGATGAATGAATGCATGTAGGAAAGAATGACGTGGGTTAAGGATGGGAACTTGTTAGGAGAGAAATCTAGCACTTGTATTTCCTGGCAACGTTTTGCTAGTTGCCTAGTTGCGATTTTGCAATGTTGATTTTTACTTAAGAGGAAGCAAAGCATGCTCAGACTGAGTGGGAGATACAGATGTGAACTGTCTTAATTATGAGACGGTTCCTCTGCCAAGGACACACAGGAATCCAATTTGTGCATTTACACAAATAGAAGACATTGAAACGATTCATCTTCTTAGTTTTACTTTTTTTCTGAAAGAAGCTCTCAGGAGCAATTGCATTCACCTTAGCCATACCAAAAGAATTCTCTGATGGGAGAACTCGTTACGATATCAGGAAAGAATAGTTGTCCATTGAAAGTATTGCATACCTTCCTGCTGGAGGCTCGGGTCCACACACACCAGGCCAGGGTGTTGCCTGTAAACACCTGGTATTCAAAAGCATAGGCCAGCAGCTTGGGAGCTGCCTAGGAGCTTGTTGGAAATGTAGAGTCTCAGGCCCAGCCCGGACCTACTGAAGCAGAATCTGCGTTCTAACATTATCTAAGAGTGCAAAATTCTTGTTATGTGTGTTCAAGATTAAGAAGCACTGCTAGATGTCTTCATTCTGTGCTAATGAAGGCCTAAGTTTTGATAGTGTGAAATGGATTTTACTCTTATCAAAATAGGTGGGCATTTGTTGATTACTAGTTGTGTTGCATTAGGCAAGTTGGTTTACCTTTTCAGCTTTAGTGTTGTCATTTGTAGGAGGAAGGAGGGAGGGATGAGAGGATCTGAAAGTTCTTTTCCGCTTCTGACGATGGAGGGAAAATCGTATTTTTCTCCACTACACACATAACTTATAACTGAGTTGTCCGGATGCGTGTAAACTTGAGAAAAAGAGGATTTCTAGTCATAGATGCACTACCCCGTGTTAATTAATAGTCACTGAATTCTTATGCAAAATATTCCACCTCCAACCTTGAAAATGAGCCTACTCAAGTCCGGGGTGTGCCTCTCGCTTGGCACTCAGGTCTACTCTTTATAGGGACATTCTTTGCTGCCTTGGTTGCCTGAACATCATGTATAAATTATCCATTACCAAGCACTGCCCTTGTCTGCACAAGCAGGCTCTGCCTGGGGACTCCTGGGCAATGCCTACTTGGTCCTGGTCACCCCCACTTGAGTCCCAAAGCAGAGGTGGCCCGCGTCCTTTGAAACCAGAAAGGCTGGGTACAGGTGTAGGAAGAGCTTTCAGCACAACTGACAAGGATGAAAAGGTTCTGCAGTTCAGCTTTTTTCAAGAGCTACGTCTAGAGAGTAATTTGGGGAGATAATCTTTTGCTTTTCTGTGTGCACATTTCAGGGGGCTGTAGGATCACAACTGTGAGCCAAATCATGGACACCGCCACATCTCTGTTCCTGTGAAGTACTGGGGGGACCCTCAAAGTTATTTTTTTCTCTGGAAATGGGAATTAATTAAAGCATAAAAGTAAAATTTGTTTTTACTGTAAACCATTTCCCACAAAAAATAGGTTTGTTATGGTGCAAGTAGCCAGGTAGAAACTGCTCTATGATCTGGAGATGGAAATAATGTAACATTTCTTCACCTCCCAAATCAAATTAGAACTTGGTCCAGCTGCCAACCACTAGGTGAGCTAAATGCAAGTGTTACTTCCTCTTTCCAGTTCATTCAGGATCTCAGAGGGCTTTTGTCTTGCTTCCGTGGCGGGTGGTGAGGTGGGATACCTGAGGGGGCATCCAGACTAGTGGCTACTGCAGACCTGGAGCTGTTGCTCATGTCGGGTGCTACTCACACACATTCTGGCTGGCCTTGCAGCCCAGATGTGTTCAGTTTCCTGCTTGGGCCAGTGGGACTCTCCGGAGTCTAATGGATTAGTCTAACTAATGGATTAGTTAGTCCATTCTTACTGTCCCATGAGGAAGAGGTTGGACCTTAGAAAAAACTAGCCCTTGCGTTCTCCAAGAAGGACAAAGTTTATTTTGATTCCTTGCTCATGTGGCACAAGAGTCACCTCATGCCCCTCTGTGAACAGGGCACATGTAGAAAAGACAAATGGAGGTTAAATTCCCAGAAGGCCATCTGCTCTGTTTACAATGTTAACTTCAGAAAAAATCTCCTATATGTAAGCAGAGAAACACCTGTTCTTCTGAGTCAACCAGGGAATTTAAAAAACAAAGATGCATCTATGGAGAAGCAAATCTCAATTTTTTTACAGCTCTGTGGGTGTTTCAGGTGCTCAGCCTGGCTTGAAAATCCCTGCGGGAGGAAGAGAGCATGAATTGGGGAACCAAGCTACCCAGCTGTTCAGCTCTGTCACTTACTATCTCTATAAACTGAGGCAAATATCTACCTCTCTGAGGCTGTTTTTGTTTTTGTTTTTGTTTTTAAAATATGTACCATCTGTTGTGGGGGAAAAAAACACACACCCCAGTATGTCTTTTATCATAATGGTAAAAATCATAGAATAGTTATTAATACTTGGTACATTTTTAAACACTGTAGTAGGATTTGCATTGCTACAATCTTTGAGAGCAATTTGGCAATTACCTTTCATTACTTTACATCTACATATCCTCTGATGCTAATATTGCAATACTAAGAATTTAGCAAACAGTAATATCTCCAAAAGCATACAAGGATGTAAACATAAAGATGATTATTTCCACATTTTAGTAAAATAGTAAAAATGATAACGTAAATTCCCACTAATAGGGAACAGATTGGATAATTTGTGGCATATGCATACAATAAATGACTACCCAAATTCCTAGAAAGAAAAAAAATTGAATTATATGAAGCGAAAAAGCTTCACACACATGCAAACATCACAATACATGGATGTGATTGCTTATGAATAGAAAATTTAAAAATATATATATATATATATATATATAGATAAATACAGCAGGCCATTAGGAAGCAGAGCGGTGAGGGGAGATGCTACTTTCACTGTTGTATGCATTCCTTTATTCTGATGTTTTTACAACACCAGGTACAACTTTTGCAAACATGATTCATGTTTGGTCTTTTACATCGGACATATATTTTCTAAGCTGAAGCAAATAATGAAGATGAACAATGTTGATATTATTAATCCTACTGTTTGATAATAAACATATTATCATTGTGCATAATTTACTGCATCAAGGCTTCTCTTCTTGGTCTTGTGAATAATTGTCTCCCTTTGAACCGACTCTGCCAGGTGATCTATTCTAGCCAGGATCAACAGAACAAAGAGCTCTTTACTAATTTCATGGGGCCACTTGGAAAAGAGACTTTTATAGGAGTTACATAGGACCTCTCAGAAAATTCTACCATTTAATTCGATTTCCTGGGCCATTACCATCACATAAAACTGCATCCTTCTGAAATGCTCCTTCTTCTATTACTGGTTTTAAGGGCAATTTCCTACCCTTTCCCCTGACTCCCAGGGAGCACTTGGCTATATTTGGAGAAATTTTTGGTTGTCATACTCCTGGTAGGGCTGTAATTGGCATCTCCTAGATAGAGGCCAGGGTTGCTGCTAAGCATCTGACAATGCACAGACCAGCTGTCCTGACAAGGAAGAATTAGCTGTTCCAAAATGTCACTGATACCCCAGAGAGAAACCATGCTCCACATCAGGACAGAGGGGGCATTTCTTTTAAGCTGTTGGGGAAACTCTATGCTACCCTCATAAAGACAGTGTCTACTATTGATGGCTAACTTTTTTAAAAAGTTTATTGAGGTGAAATTTACCAATAAAATTATAAGATATTTCAAGTGTACAATGTTAGGATTTGAAGGACGGATGGATTGTGAAAGGATTCCCCTCATTGACTTAATTAACACATATGTGACCTCATACATTGACCCCAATCCTCCCTTTTTTGATGAGAACATTTAAGTTCTACTATTAGAAAATTTCAACTATAAAATAGAGTATGATCACCTCTAGTCAGCATGTCATACATTCGATCTTCAGACCTTATTCATCTTATAGCTGAAAGTTTATGCCCTTTTACCAACTTCTCCCTATTTCTCCCACACTCCAGCCACTGGCATCTACTTTTCTACTCTTTGGTTTTTGAGTTTGACTTTTTTTTTTTTTTTTAGTCAACATATTGAAATATTTGTCTTTCTCTGTCTGGCTTTTTTTTTCCCCAGGTCATGCTTTCCAGGTCATCCAAATTGTTTCAAATGACAGGATTTCCTTCTTTTTTAAGGTTGAATAATATTCCATTGTATTTATATAACACATTTTCTTGATCCATTTATCCTTCAGCAAACACTTAGGTTGTTTCCATACCTTAGTTGTTGTGATCAATTCTGCATTGAACAAGGGAGTACATATACTTCTTCAAGATAATGGTTTTATATCTTTTGTATATATACCCAGAAGTAGGATTTGGAATCATAGGATATTTCCATTTTTAATTGGTTGAGGAACCTCCATACTACTTTCCATACTGGCTATACCAATTCATATTCCCACAGTGTGTAAAGGTGACTTTTTTTTCCCCACATTCTTGCCTGCATTTGTTACCTCTTGGCTTTTTGATAACAACCATCCTAACAGGTGTGAGGTGATATCTCATTATGCTTTTGATGTGCATTTTCCTGATGATTAGTGATGTTAAGCATGTTTTCATGTACCTGTTGGCCAGCTGTATATCTTATTTGGAAAAAAAATGTCTATTCAGGTCCTTTCTCCATTTTTTAATTTGGTTCTTTGCTTTTTTGCTATTGAGTTTTATGAGTTCCTTGTGTATTTTGGATGTTAACTCCTTATTAGATATGGGTTTGCAGATATTTTCTCCCATGGTATAGGTTGCCTTGGGATTTTGTTGATTGTTTCTTTTGCTGAGAAGAATGTTTTCAGTTCAATGTAGTCCCACTTGCTTAGTTTTACTTTTGTTGCCTTTACTTTTGGTGTCAAGTCCAAAAAATCATTGCCAAGACCAAAGTTAAGGAGCTTACTCCCTATGTTTTTCTTCTAAGAGTTTTAAAGTTTCAGGTTGCACTTTTAATCTTTAATCCACTTTTATTTTATTTTTATGTACAGTATAAGATAGGAGTACAGTTTTGTTTATTTGCTTGTGAATATACAGTTTTCCCAGTAACATTTATTGAAGACACTATCCTTTCCTCATTCAGTATTCTTAGAACCTTCATCAAACGTTAGTTGATCATTTATGCAAAGACTGATTTCTGGGCTCTTTACTCTTCTCCATTGATCTATGAGGCTGTTCTTTTACCAATGCCATACAGTTTTAATGGCTATAGTTTTGTAATGTAGTTTGAAAGCCTCTAGCTTTTTCTTAAGATGCCTTGGCTACTCAGTACCTCTTGTGATTCCATACATATTTTAGGGTTTTTTTTTTCTGTTTCTGTGAAAAATGTCATTTGAATTTTGGTGGGGATTGCACTGAATCTGTAGATTGTGTTGGATGTATTTTCATTTTAAAATATTAATTCTTTAAATCTGTGAACATACAATAGATTTACATTTATTTATGCCATTTTTCAATTCTTTCATTAATATAGTTTGCACTGCTTAGATATTTCACTTCCTTAGTTAAATTTATTCCTAAGTATTTTACTCTTTTTGATGCAGTTGCAAATGGTATTGTTTTCTTAATTTCTTTTTTTTTTGATAATTCATTGTTAGTATACAGAAATTCATCTGATTTTTGTTTATTTTTGTATCCTGCAACTTTACTAAATTCATTTATTCTAACAATTTTTGAGTGTTATCTTCAGGGTTTTCTATATGGAATATCCTGTCATCTTAAAATAGAGAAAATTATTACTTCATATTTTCTAATTTGAATGGCTTTTATTTATTTTTCTTGCCTTATTGTTCTGGCTAGGACTTGCAATGCTACAATGAATGTAAGTACCAAGAGTGGGCATTCTTGATTTATTCCTGATCTTATAGGAAAAGTTTTGGCTTTTTACTATGAAGTATCATGTTGGCTGTGGGCTTGTCATATATAGCCTTTATTATGTCAAGATATGTTCTGTTTATACATAGATTGTTGAGTGATTTTTATCATGAAAGGATATTTTATTTTGTAAAATGCTTTTCCTGCATCTATTGAAATGATCATACAATTTGTAGCCATCATTTTATGAATGTGGTGTTTCACACTGATTGATTTATAAATGTTAAACAGTCTTTGCGTCCCTGGAATAAATGCCACTTTATTCTGGTGTGTGATCCTTTTAATGTACTGTTGAATTCAGTTTGATAATATTTATCAAAGATTTTTGCATCTATGCTCATCAGGGATATTGGCTTGTAATGTTCTTTTCTCATAGTGTCCTTACCTGGCTTCAGAATCAGAGTATCGCTACCCTCATAAAATGGGTCTGGAAGTTTTCTCTCTTCAGTTTTTTTTTTTTTTTTTTTTTTTTTTTTTTTGGAAGAGTTTGAGAAAGATTGATAGTAATTTTTCTAAGAATGTTTGGTAGAGTTCACCAGTGAAACCATCTGGTCCTGGACTTGTATTTGTTGAAGAGTTTTTAATTACTGATTCAGTCTCCTTGCTAATAATTGGTCTGTTTAGATTTTCTATTTCTTCATGATTTAGTCTTGGTAGGTTGTATGTTTCAACGAATTCATTCATTTCTTCTATGTTGTCTAATTTATTGGCACACAATTGTTCATGGTAGTCTCTTAAGAGTTTTTTGTACTTCTTGTTTTAGCAGTTTGAAGTGTTTCCTCTTTCATTTCTAATTGTATTTACTTGAATCCTCTCTCTCTCTTTCTTGTTCTCTTTATTTCTTTCTTTTTTTTTTTTTCCTTGAGCTTGGCTAAAGATTTGTCTACTTTGTTTATCTTTTCAAAACCCAGCTCTTGGCTTCATCAATTTTCCCTATGGTCTTTTTAGTCTCAATCTTATTTATTTCCACTCTGATCTTTGTCATTTCTTTTCCTCTATAACTTTGAGCTTATTTATTGTTCTTTTTCTAGTTCTTGAGCTGTAAAGTTACGTTGTTTATTTGAGATCTTTCTTGTTTCATAGTGTAAATGTTTATTGCTATTAACTTTGTTCTCAGAATTGCTTTTGTTGCAATGCATAAATTTGGTATGCTGTGCTTCCATTTACATTTGTCTCAAGATGTTTTTTTATTGCACTTTGATTTCTTCTTTGACTCACTGGTGTTTCAGGAGTCTGTTATTTATACATATTTCTAAATTTTTCAGTTTTCTTCTCTTTTGTAATGTTTATTTTGAGAGAGAGAGAGAGAGAGAGAGAGCGCGCACAGAGCACAAGTGGGGAAGGGGCAGAGAGGGAGCAAGAGAGAGAATCCAAAGCAGTTTCTGTGCTATGAGCACTGAGCAAATACAGGACTCAATTTTGCAAACCATGAGATCATCACGTGAGCTGAAATCAAGAGTTGGGCATTTAACCAGCTGAGCCACGCAGGTGCCCCATCAGTTTTCTTCTTTTAATTGATTTCTAGTTTCTTAACACTGTGGTTGGGAAAAATGTTTGATATATTTCAATTTTCTTACATTTATTAAGACTTGTTTTGTGACCTCACATAAGTTCTAGGCCGGAGAATATTCTGTGTACATTTGAGAAGAATGTGTTCTGTTTTTGAATGGAAACTTCTATAAATATATGTTAGGTATAACTTTTGTAAAGTGTAGTTTGAGTTCATTTTTTAATTTGTTTTCTGCCTAAATGATCTATCCATTGTTGAAAGTCAGATTTTAAAGTACCCCTCCATTATTATTTTTTCTCCCTTTAGATGTTAAATTTGTTTTACATATTTAGGTTCTCGTATGCTGAGTGCATAAATATTTACTAGTGGTATATCCTCCAGATAAAAGGACCACTCTATCATTGTATAACGATCTTTTTGGTCTCTTATTACAGTTTTGGCTTAAAGTCTGTTTTGTCTGATATTAAGTATAGTTACCCCTGCTTGCTTTTGGCTTCTATTTGCATTAGATAGCTTTTTTCTCCCTTTAGTTTCAGCCTATGTGTGTCCTTAAAGCTAAAGGGAGTCTCTTGTAGACAATATATAATTCAGTCTTATTTTTATATCCATTCTGCTACTCTGTGTCTTTTGATTGGAGAATTTTAATCCTTTTTTTTAATGTTTATTTATTTTTGAGAGATATACGGAGAGAGAGAGGAGGTGGGGGAGGGGTAGAGAGAGGGAGGGAGAGACAGAATCCGAAGCAGGCTTCAGGCTCTGAGCTGCCAGCACAGAGCCCCACGTGGGGCTCAAACTCACAAACCACAAGATTGTGACCTGAGCTGGAGTCAGACGCTTAACTGATTGAGCCACCCAGGCACCCCTACTTCCTTTTTATTTAAAGTAATTATTGATAGGGGCGCCTGGGTGGCTCAGTCAGTTGAGCGTCCGACTTCGGCTCAGGTCATGATCTCACCGTTTGTGAGTTCGAGCCCTGCGTCAGGCTCTGTGCTGACAGCTCAGAGCCTGGAGCCTGCTTCAGATTCTGTGTGTGTCTCTCTCTCTCTGCCCCTTCCCTGTTCATACTCTGTCTCTGTCTCTCAAAAACGAATAAACATTAAAAAAAAATTAAAAAAATAAAAAAATAATTATTGATAGGTATGATCATACTATTGCCATTTTGTTAACTGTTTCCTGGTTATTTTAGAAATCCTTTGTTCCTTTGTTCCTCTTTTCCTTTGTGATTTGAAGATTTTTTTATGGTGGTGTGCTTAGCTTTATCTTTGTGTATTTACTCTTTGTGGTTATCATGAGGCATATATGCTATATACATAAAATATATATATATATATATACACACATGCATATATATATATATACACACACACATATATATGTATATATGTGTGTGTGTATATATATATGTATGCATGTATATATATATATATATATATATATACACATCAGTCTATTTTAATCTGGTAACAACTTAACTTTGAGTGTATACAAAAGCTCTGAATTTTAACTCTCCCAACATTTTATGTTTTGATGTCACAATTTATACATTTTTACCATGTGTATCCATTAACAAATGATTACAGTTATGGTTCTTTTTAATAATTTTTATCTTTATACTAGAGTTGTAAGTGATTTACCTACCACATTTACCACATTAGAGTATTCTGAATTTAATTATATATTTATGTTTACCAGTGAATTTTATATCATCTTTTTCCTTTTGCTAATTGGCATCCTTTTGGTTCAGCTTGAAGAACCCTCTTTAACCTTTCTTGTAAGACTAGTCTCATGTTGATGAATACCTTCTGATTTTGTTTGGGAAATGATTTATCCTTCACTTCTGAAGGACAACTTTGCAAGGTAGAGTATTCATGTTGGTATCTTTTTTTCTTTCAGCATTTTGAATATATCTTATTATTCCCTTCTGGCCTGCAAAGTAGCTGCTGAAAAATCTGCTGATAGTCTTTTGAGGGTTCCCTTGTATGTAACAACTTACTTCTTTACTGCTGCTTGTAAGATTATTTCCTTGTCTTTAACTTTTGGCAGTTTAATTATAATGTGTCTTGGTGTAGATATCTTTAGAATTCTTCTTGTTTGGAATTCTATAGGATTCCTGGATCTGCACCTGGATGTGCATTTCTTTCCTGAGATGAGGGAAGTTTTCAGCCACTACTTCTTTGAATAAGCTTTTTGCCTCCTTCTCTCTCTTTTCTCCTTGTAGAGCCTCTATCATGTGAATATTGGTCTGGTCTGCTTGATTGTGTCCAATAAGTGCCTTCAGTTATCTTCACTGTTTCTCCTTGATTTTTCTTCTTGCTACTCTAATTGGATGAATCCCACTGCTGTGTCTTTGAGTTTACTGATCGTTTCTTTCATTTGATTGGGTTTGTTATTGAATCCCTCTATTGAATTTTTCAGTTAATTTATTCTCCAATTCTATGGTTTCTGTTTGGTAGACTTTTTAAAAATATTTATTTATTTTTGAGAGAGTGCAAGGGGGAGGGGGGCAGAGAGAGAGGGACAGAGGATCAGAAACAGGTTCTCCATTGACAGGCTGACAGCAGTGAAACCGAGGTGGTGCTGAAACTCAGAAATCGCAAGATCATGACCTGAGCTGTCATACTTTCAACCAACTGTGTCACTCAGGTGCTTGCTGTTTGGTAATTTTTAATATTTTCTATTTTTTTGTTCTTGTTGAAATTCTTTGTTCATACTTTGCTCTCTGGATCTCGGTGAATATCTTCATGATTGTTTATCAAGTAGATTATGTACATCTTTATCATTAAAAATCTATTTCTGGAAATTGATCTTGTTCTTTTGTTTGAAACATACTTTGGTTTCTTTATTTTGCTTGCCTTTTTGTTGGTTTCTGTGCATTAGATAAAACATCCACCTTCTAGGTCTTAACAGAGTGGCCTCAAGTAGGAGATAAACCTTATCTATCAGTTTGGCCTGGGCTCTCAGTTTTCTTTCAACCTTTGTGATTGTCCAAGCTGCCTTTTTGTTCTTCGTGAATCCCAGTAGTTGAAGGCATGCCAAGACCTATCAGTGTCCAAAAGGAAAGGAGTGCCTTCAGTGCCAGATGTAGATTAAACGGAAGCTGGAAGCTCAGGCAGCAGCTGAAAATGTATGCAGTTAAGTCCCTTTCAGGGAAAAACAAGGAGTTGGATGTTCTGTCATTCTTTGTCTATCCTGGGCTCAGGTATATAGCCATAGGAAGGTGATCCTGACTGACTTCTATAGTCTTACTGGATTTGTAAGTGGAAGCCCCTTAGCTACTACAGTAGGCATACCAGGGATTCACCCTTTGGGCAGAAGCTGCAAAAGCTGGGGCATGGACATGTATACATGCTCCTTCCAGGGAGATACTGGTGGCTTGGCGAAGACTACCAGCAGTCACTGGGAGAGGTGTTGGTCAGTTTCCTTGGTTTTTAGGGATGAGTGCAGCCAGCCCCTATATGTATGCTAAGTTAGAAGCCTGACTGAGGCAGCAGCTTTCAAAGTTTGCAGATGTACGCTTTCAGACAGAGACTAAATGACGGGCACTTTTGCCTGCTCTCTCTGCACTGAATCCTAGGGGCAGAGCCTTAACAGCAAGTGCTTCCACGATGTTAACACCTGCTCCTTTGTTTGCTGTTGGTATGGACACGGTCTTTGTTAGCTTTATGTTTTGGGGGACTGTCCCTCAGTTGAGAGTCTTAAAAGTTAAGTACTAAATGTTAGATCCAAACCCTGTGCTCCTCAGGGAGAAGCTGAGAGTTGGGAGTTCCCTCCCAAATGTGTGGTGTTGTGCCAGGGGTAGGGTTTATGGCAAAGTGTACCTCAGCCTTTCCTGCCCATTTTGATGTTGGTATTTTCTCATTTGCCTGATGTGTAGGAGTTGTTCATTAGTTTCTAGATTTCGTTCATTGGTAATTGCTTTGTAACTATAGATTTGATGTGTGTGGGGGAGAAGGGGAATTCGGGAACCTCCTACATTTCTGGCTTGATTGAGCTCCTCATTCATAACTATCTTGATGGTTTGTGTCAAATTTTTAGGCACTTGTAGATTTTTAACTGAAGCAATTAAGGAAGATGAAAGAATTTGAATCTTCTAACGTGTACACTGGCACCATTATAAAACCAGGAAAACAATCATGTCATGAGCATCATTGACAATGTATTCCAAATTAAACGATGAATGTTAAATGATCTCACAGCATCAGTTATAGCCAATACCGCAGCGTGTAGTAATCACGGTTGGAACCAGAATTATTTTTCTTTCTTTTCTTTTTTTACATTCTTAAAAATTATCCCAAGAACTAAAAATGAATTTGGTTAGAATGAGAACACATAAAATAAAATAGGATAGCGTGAAAAGAAAAATAAATGCAAAATAAAGCAGTAACAATATAAACTGGAGTAGGAGGTTAATGCAAGTTAGGGAGAGATAAAAATGTAACCCAAATGTGCAAGCTCTAAAGGCATAAATCATTGTTCTAGTTGTTCCCTGATTTGGTTTTAAGTTGCCTGGTGTTCAAAATAAAAAGAGAGTCAATTACAGTTTGATGAGGAGAAAACATGCTGTTTTCCTAGTTCTAACACTAAGAAAGCATATGGATCCTTTCTAAGGGACTTAAATACATCCCCCACTGTAAATGCTGTAATTTCTTAAAACTGCTTTTCCTAGTACCCCGCAATAAAAATTCAGATCAAAAACACCAAAACAAAACTCAATGAAACTCTCTGTGAGGATGGTGAAAATAACATGCCTAAACCACAAAGAGTTTTGTGATGGTTAATCTTGACTAAAAGAAAAATTTCGAGTATGTTTATATGTGATACAGCTAAGAGACCATACAGCGAGTACTTTGGGTGTGAAAATAACATTAAACTCTTCCACATATTAAAAAGCTAGATTGGGGAATCTATGTGCTTAGGTAGAGAAATGGCAGATCAGTTTAATGTAAAAGGGCATACCATAGCTATTCTAATCTTACCTATAAAATAATAGGACTCTGAACCATTGGAACAGTCCAAGAGAAGATCCTGGGATCTTTTACCATAGTTCAGAATTTTCTCAAAGTATTTTCCTTGGAATAAGTAACATCATTGGATGAGCTCTGAAGATGGTTCCATTGTCAAGTAAGTTTGGAAAATATTAAACACCAGTTCCCTCTCTTGGATAATCATGATACGCAGTAACACATTAGAGACCTGTAATAAAGGATATCTGATTAACTTTTCTTTGCCTAAGTTTTCCCAAACTTATTTGATCATCAAATCCACATGCTGACATCTTGTGTGACTAATATTCTATAAAACCATGCATTTAAAAACATTTTGTAGTTTCAGAAGACATTGACTTGATGTGCTGTTAAGATTAAAATAGCTTTAAAAATGTCATCGTGAAGAAAGTTCTAGCAAAGGAAACAATAGACATTAACTCAAAGCTCTTGCATACCACAGCCAGAATACAATTCTGGTCAATCTATTTCAAAAAAAGTGTGGCTTCCTCAAAATACTGAAAGGCTAGTGAAAAATTGTATATTGAACACTTGGAACATGGAAGAAAAACAGAAGTCAGAGTTCCTTTCTGTACTATTAAATCTGTTTGGTAAGATGACTTCTAAATGAATTTTTAAATGCTATAGCTGTGATTTCAAAGAAAGCATGGGAGTCTATTATCTAAGTGTTGTCATACTTCTGTTTTAAACAGATACTGATGTAAGTCTTGCAATGTCCATTTTTCAATTAAGAACGTTGATAAATACACAAATGTGAGTATAAATTTTACAAATGGACTTTGTGCAGAGAGACACACGTTAATTTTCCAGGAAAGATTCGGTTCTGTCAAGAGCGAGGAGCCATCATGAACATCTTAGCTGATGAATGTTCAGTGGGAGATATTTAATTTTATATTTCACTTTAATAAAGGAGGGAAAATTTCTGAATGATTGGTCAGTCAAATGGCCAAATCTTAAATTTGGTTTTATTTGCTAGACAAATGAGGAGCATTTTAGGTAGAATAAGCATTAATTATCTCCCATTCTAGCCTCAATTTCCTCAACTATAGTGATAATAACTTTTCAATAGTAACACCTCAATAGATTCCAAAGTAGTAATCCTGCCTTGCTATCTGAGAGTTAACCCAGTTGAGCACTTGACCTTCAAGAGAAATTGTACCTGCTTAGTGCATGTAGTTAAATTGACGATTCAACTCTTGTACCCAATCAGAGACCACCTTGAAATATTTTTTTTTAAGTTAGAACTTGGAAAAAAAAATAATCAAAATTTGAACTTGGAAGACAGATGACTTGAGCAGAGTCTTTGATGCCACCTGTTAGTCGCTATGTGTGCTGAATAATCTTTTTTGATTGTTTTCAGTAAAAACTCCCCTTATACTAGAGTAGTCAAAATTAATTCTGAAAATGGATAGGAAATTGCTGTGCAAATAACGCATTGAACAAATGTATGCTGTACTATCTTCAGAAAAAACAAAAAAAGCTTTTCTGATAGTTTTGGGTGGCTTCCTCTCTCTTTTTTATAAATTCTATTTCTCAAGCATATGCTTCTTGCCACTTATTCTTTTTTAATGATCTTTATTAGACATGAGTACATGATCACATCATGGTACCTACCAGTAAAAAAACAAAACCAAAAACTTTTCATACTCAAGCACTTTAAATGCATGGCTGTAAAAGGATGTGCAAAATAGTTTTGTTAATTTTAAATGCAGAACAAACACTTAAAGATGCATATCTGACGCTACTTGTGTAATGTCTAACTTACTGAAATAAAGCAATTTTTCTTCTAGGAATTAAGCCAATTTTTGGGGTTATTTGGAAAGATCAGACATATTTATCAGGACCTTCTTCAGAAACACATGTGGGGCTGTAAGCAATGTATTTCCTGGCTTCTGACATGAGCTAAACATCTGGAAAAGCCAAAGCTGTAATGAAGCTGTGAGCTGGCTGTGTTCTTGCACATTTCTTTGCAATGCCAAAGCAAGGCTGGAGCCCATCAGGCACCACTATCATCCTCATAAAGTGGAGGTCCTTTTGCAGGCCCAGATGTGTCTAAGGGTGGAGAGGAAGGATGGGGAACACTGCCAGACCTTCCTGATCCTCCCCTGCAGAAAGGCCAAGAAGAGATATGGAGAACAGCTTGTCTGTTCTTCTCTATATAGTATTATAATGGCAGAGTAAATATTTTCCTCATAATGGCTCCCCTGCCTTCTGAAAATTTATAACCATGGTGTTGGTTTTCTATTGATGCTGTAACAAATAACCACAAATTTTGTGGCTTCAAACAATACAAATGTATAATTTTGTAGTACTGCAGGTCAGAAATCCTAAAATCAAGGTGTTGGTAGAGCTGCCTTCAAGCACTAGGGAAGGCTTGGTTTCCTTGCCCTTTCCAGCTTCTGGAAGCTGCCTATATTCCTTGGCCTGTGGCCCTCCATCTTCAAGGCAAGCAGCAGAGTATCTTTAAATCTCTCTGTCTCTCTCTCTCTCATTGACCTACGCTTCTGTCATCACATCTCTTTATCTGACCCTGACATTCCTGCCTTCCTCATAGGAACTTGGTATACACCAAGATAATCAAGGATAGCCTTCCTATCTCCATCTTAATAACATCTACGAAGTCTTTTGCTATCTAGTCTGGGGATTCAAATATGAACATCTTTGGCAGTTGGGGCGGGGGAGGCATTAGTCTGTCTACCACAACCATCTTGGTCATTTTGATTGCTTTTTTAGAGTACTTTCATCATGTGTCAATTGGGACAATTATATTTACCTTATGGGATGTATCATGAGTCAGCGAGATAATCTGGATTAAGCAATATGGCAAAGCCCTTGAATAATGGCCTTGGGAAAATTTACTCGTTGAAAGTGTTGTTAATTCAGAAGTACAAAGCTTGGATTCTGTACCCACTACTGCCTCTGTGACCTGAACAGGCAGCTTTGCCTTTTGGCTCTGTTTCCTCATCTCTATGCATAAGTGGAGTTTTCTGATCAGGCTATGAGGATTGGTAGCCCTGACATAAGTGTCAATATAACCCCACCTACAAAAGAAAGGATTTAACAACCTTCCCACAGTCCCACCCACTTATTTATAAGAGATTTGGGGCAATGTTTCTCTGGTGTCCACACATCAGTTCTCAAGTCATCGCACTGGGTGCCCTCTTGGTTCTCTGGTCCAGCCAAGAAAACTGAGAATCTATAAGATAGGAAACAGTACAATATGTTAGACAACTAGGATTGGGAATATGAGAGGGGCCAACAAACAAAAAATTTCATGGACATTGCAAATAATTTTACAAAAGCAGTGTCAAAGAGAATGATAATGAAGACACTGCCATAGCCTCTGGAAAGGCAGACAGGATTAAAACCAGTATTCAGAGTCATCATCACATTATCTTAAGGCACTACTTCTGCACTGAGCCAGTCTATCTGCTGTAAATGCTCCTAAGTTTTATTGGCCAACATTTTATCTTGCTCATCCCTCCATAGGAGAAAGGCCAAGTGGGTGACAGCCACTGTCCACATTCTTCAAATATGTGAAACAAATCCATCAGTGGTCCTGGGCACAAGGGATGAGATTTTTTCCCATTTTTTTCCTTTGGCTGAAAGTGTAAGAGGCAGTGACATGGAAAACTAGGCTGGCTCTGCCAGCTCAGAGCATCTCACAATAGTCCATTCTAAGGTCTAGATGTAAGACTGGGGAATAGAGCAGGTGATCCCTGTTTGACTTTTGGGCTAAGTTACCATTTGTAATGATGACAAATTTTCATATTTCTTCCTTATTTCTCAATAGCTTCAAAATTCAAACGGAAAAGAGAAGTGCTATTTGTTTTTTGTTAAATGCTTTATGCTATCAACCAAAATCTATTTCTTCTTCTTCCATAGAAATATAATGTTAGCTGGGCCGATGGTTGCAACCAGGTGTGACCACGTGACTAACTTCATGGGTACAGAATGTGGGCAGAAGTGTAGTATGTGTAATTTCTAACTTACTTTCTCAAAGATCCATGGTCTGGGAGAGTTCCTTCCTTTCCTTCCTCCTGGTTGGAAAAGACAGTGGCTAGAACATATTGAGGATGGAAGGGTTGCCCGACCTGTCTGGGTGGCTTTGTGGAGTAAAGCCTATTTATAATAGACCAATGTCTATTTTTGACACGATGCACTTTTGGTCTCTTCATTATTACCAGATTGGCCTTTACCCCAACTAATACAGTTTACAAAAAGTTTAAGAGCTAGCAATTTTAACATTTATTACCACGTGCTAGTGACTATGCTGAGCACTTTACATGTATTATCCTATTAGTTTTCCAGAAGATCCTATAAGGTAAACTTCATTATATTATCTTCTTTTTTTTTTTTTAAATGTTTTTCATTTATTTTTGAGAGAGAGAGCAAGTGAGCAAGCATGAGTGGGGGAGGGGCAGAGAGAGAGAGGTGGACAAAGAACCTGAAGCAGGCTCCAGGCTCTGAGCTGTCAGCATAGAGCCCAACATGGGGCTCCAACTCACAAACTGACATCATGACCTGCACAGAAGTCCGAGGCTTAATCGACTGAGCCACCCAGGTGTCCCTATCTTCTTTTTACATAGAAGGGAACTAAAGGCACATAAAATTTAAATAAGATCCTCATATCACACGTCTAACAAGAGAGGAGAGCCAGAGTTCAAACATAATGTACCTGGCATGTTGCGTTGGGACAAGGACTTGGGGCAGAGTGTTAAAGACACAGTTTCAGAACAATTTCCAAGGAGCTTTAGAATAATGTATTTTGAGGATAGAGAGTATTTCTGGTTTGTCATGTTATCTCTGTGGTCAAGAATGGGGAGCATGTCCAGCAAGGAAAGTGGTATGCTTGAAAGAGCAAGCAGAACAGTCATAAGTGATGGAGGCAATTTTCTGTGGGCTTTCTGCAAATTTTGCAGAAGGTACCAATTTCTTTTGTTCGGAAACAATCTTTTCAAGATGTTTGCGTAGTGAACAGCCTCAGAACAGGTAGTGTCTCCTTTCACAGCAAAGGGTCAGGCATGCCTACCACCATTAAAAAAGATGAGCGTTCCCTCAGTTTAGGGTTCCTTTCTTTTAAGTGCATGTCAAGATGTTTGTCTTGCCTTGTGGGGAACCAACACAGATGCTAATCAGTTGATAGAATTAAGAGGAAGGGAAGTATCTTCAAAGGGAATAGAAATTAATACCCTAGAAAATAGATACCCACTTAGAATTTGTTAAATTCTAACTATGTTAACCTAATTCTAAAACACAGATTACAGTCTCTCTTCTAGGTCTTTATGCCAGAGTCCTCAAATTGGATGTCAATACCCTAAAATGTCAATAAATAGGTAGTTTAGAAAACATTTTAAAGATACAGCATCATGGAAAAATGGAGTTGAGAATAACTGTATAGATATTCTGCAAGCATTACAATATCCAGCATTATCTGAAACTATAATTCTGAATAAAAGAAAATAAGCAGTTTCATGTATCAAGGGTAAAAAAGGTATTTGAGTATTTTGATTTTCCTAAGTGGAGATTAATGTGACCTTCTTGTATTGGGGAAAATATACTGGACCAGAACTCAAGATATATGAGGTCAGTGTATCACCAACTAAAGAGACTTGTACAGGATAGTCTTTGTTTTCTTTTCAAACATAAAATGGGGGGACACGAAATAAATCATTCCAAAGATCATATCTAACACAGAAATTATGTAATCACAGATTGTCAGAAGTAGAAGGAAATTGAGTAGTGATAATGTGATATATATACACATTTTGAATTTTCTCATAAATTGTAAATGATCATTTCTAAAGACAGATCATTATATTTCATATCTGCCTAATTCATCTCCAAGTATCTTTTAATGATAGTCTTCTTTACATTAAGGTAAACTCTAATAGCTTGTAACTTTTATCATTGATCCTCAATTAACTTCTGTACCATAAACAAGAATGTTTTTCCCCCGTGTTAGTATGCCAGTTATCTGAAGCAATCATGTCACAGACAATTCTTTTGTTTTCCAATGTCTTAGAAGAATTAATAGGAATCAGGAACTATGTATGAATTTGTATTCCCTCATGGTTCTCATTGGTTTTAAAATGTGAGTTGCTTCATGCAGGCTGTATACACCAGATACCACAGATATAATTTTGTCTATCCATCCTCCTGAAAAATTTCGTTGGAGCCTAGGGCCTAGGGCCTTTCTAGGGCCTAGTTTCAGAAGCTGATCCTTAGGAGCTGTGGATCCTGTCCAAGCTGGTGGTGAGATTGGAGGTGGGGAAAGAGGCCAAAACTTGTTCTGCCTAGGGTGAAGTTTTAAAAGTTTCAATGAAACAGCACAGGAAAGCAAACTGGACAGACATAAATTCTATCCAAGCAAGTGTTGATATCTTAAAGATCATATACTAGGAAAGCAGACAAGTTTACCTAATGAAGGTGATTTTGCTTCTCAGGTGGGAGTCAGAGGGTCCCCAGGACAGGGTAGCCTAGGGTGGGGCCTCCACATTCTAATAATTAAATCATAAGAATGTGTTGTTTTCCACATTTTAATGTACATATGAATCGTCAGAAATGCTTGTTAAAAGTAAGATTTTCGGGGCACTTGAGTGGCTCGGTTGAGCGTCCGACTTCGGCTCAGGTCATGATCTCGTGGTTTGTGGGTTCGAGCCCCGGGTCAGGCTCTGTGCTGATGGCTCAGAGCCTGGAGCCTGCTTCGGATTCTGTGTCTCCTTCTCTCTCAGCCCCTCCGCAACTTGTGTTCTGTCTCTCTCTGTCTCTCAAAAATAAATAAATGTAAAAAAAACAATTTAAAAAAACAAGATTCTCAAGATTTTTGAGCATGAAGTGTCTTCAGAAATCGAACTTTTATAGCATTCCTCCTATGATATGGATGCAAGATGGCCCATGAACACCCAGGAAAATAGACTATTTCTGGTTCATTCATGGACACCATGTCCTTAAGGACCTGGACCGTTAGTGAGGGACTCCCTCCTGATGGAAGGGAGTAAAATAGAAACTATTCAACTGGGTTCTTGAACATCAATCTCAAACTGCACCCTATTGCACTTGGTTGGCTAAATGTTCATGGAATGAATGATTTCCTACTCCCTCTCTCTAACCACTCCCAAATCCTTGCTTGTTGAAAACATGTCTTTAATTTTAAAACTTCTCTCAATCCCTATAATTGTTTGTCTCCTACACACTCCTTTGCCATCTTATGTAGAAGAATTTTGCCCCTTAGTTTGCCTTTTCCGAGGTGTGGGTCAGCACATCACTCTAGCTGAGTTCTAGCTGTGATTGTAATCTGAAGTTTGTAAGATCGTTGAAGTACAGAAGCAAAAGATGCCACTGTGCAGTGGAAGTGACTCCTATGGTAATGGAGAGGGAAGCACAGAGATGGAGGTGTGAACAAAAATGATGGGAGAATCACTAGATTTATGAGGGAAAATGGTTCATTCAGTTTTGTTCAAAGACCATTTAAGGTTCTTGTAGGATATTTAAAAACGGTACTAAATATTGTACAAAATAAACCATGGAAAGTCCGGGCCAGAAACTCAGAGGAGAGGTCTAGACCACACACAGAGTCATACATAAGTGATATAATTAGGTGAGATCATGAAGACGGAAACATACAGAGACAAGAGGAAAAGGGACAGACCAAACCTTCTAAAAATGTCTATCTGTAGAGTTACAGAAGGTTGGACAGAGGGACAAAGAGTGATCCGAGATCAAGAATTTTGAGGACAATGATATGGAAGCCAAGGAAAGAAAATATTAAGGAAGAAAAACTTTCCCCTTAATAGCATATTTGTACCCCATAAAATTGGAAATAGTGAAATTCAGAGTGTGAAGATTAAATAAGAGGCCAGTGATGAAGTAAAGCAAGCAAGTCATCGCCAGCTGCTCTATTCAGTAATGAAAACAAAACAGAAGAATGATATAGTTTGATTTCTTTTCCTTAGAAGGGAATGGACTATGCTTGTATGCTGAAGAAACCATTGCACTGAAGATGTGAGAAAGTGGAGTAAGGGAAATCTGAGAGGATGGTTGACAGAAATGTAAAAGTCAAAGAGTAGAATACTGAAGTTGATGTCCGATTGTTTCCAGTCAAATTAGAATGTTATTGTAGCCAGAAATGAGGAGGCCACGGGGCCGGGGGGTAGATATTAGAAAGATGGGGTTAGATGAGTGGGGGATAGATACTAGATGGGTTAACTGAGACTGAAGTCTTATCTTTTCTATAAAAGAGGTACAGAGGTAGGCAGACAAAGGTTGGGTTTCTGGCTCTAAGTTCTGAGGAACCTTGGCTCATCCTATTGTGGCTTCACCTTTCTAGTTTCTAGCTTCTGTTTTACAGGCTCCAGGGAACTTCTAGCTCTGTCTTCATCATGTGCACACGTGCTGGCTAGCAGAGGAAAGGGCAAACGCAAACTAGGTTCCGTGCCGCTACGTCATGTGTATTGAGGCATCCTTTCTGGAAGTTACCACACAGATTTTCCTTTCATATATTTGGCCAAAACTCACATTAGCTACACTTATCCATGAAGGAGGCTGAAAAATGTAGTCTTTTTCCCTCATTGTGACCAGAGGAAAGTCACAGTTCTCCTACAACGAAAGAAGGGAAGATGCTATTGCCAGTCGCTGCCACAGACATGGTAAACGTTTTTGGTGAGGCCATCAGTTCTGTCACTTTGTCTAGCTGACCAGGAAAAGAAGGTGTTTTGGCCCGGGCTATGGATGGGAGTGGCAGTTGCCAAGGAGGTGGTGAGCAATTCAAGTATACAAGCAAAAATACTGTTGAAATCCTGATACTGAGGTCCAGGCTGAGGGACTGAAAAAGAAGGGACTGCACGCTACGAACTGCAGAGGACAATAAGGTGAAGAGCAGGTTGAACAAAGAAGACAGGATTGGGAAAGGAGAGAAAATAGTGTGATTAGAAAAGCAAATTTCAAGTTGGCAGAGTGAAGGCATTTACATGTGCTCCAAGTCTGAGCTGTGGCTGTACTCATCTGGAATGGAAAAGTAGATGATTAGAGTTGATGTGTAGGAATTACAGAAGGATCCTTGAGGATGATGATGTCAGGAGATAAAAGTGGAAAGGGACATTGACCTGGAGACTAAAAACCGAGATGTTCATCAAACCAACAGTGAACAGATTGAGAAGGATTAGTGTCGTGGAGTGCCCGGGTGGCTTAGTTGGTTAAGAGTCTGACTTCAGCTCGAGTCATGATCTCGCAGTTGGTGGGTTCAAGCCTTGCATCGGGCTCTGTGCTGACAGCGTGGAGCCTGGAGCCTACTTCAGATTCTGTCTCCATCTCTGTCCCTCCCCTGCTCATGCTCTATTTCTCTCTCTCTTTCTCTCTCAAATATAAAATAAAACAATGTAAAAAAAGGATTAGTGTCAGGCATAGATTTACCTCCAACTGAGAAGAGGTTGCATGGATATCACAGGGAAATAGTAAAAGCAGATAGTTATTGAGTAGTTGCTATGTGGCTATCATCAAACTGTTTATTTAATATGAAAATGATTTCTTTGTTAATGTCTATTTTTGAGACAGAGTGCGAGCAGAGTAGAGAGAGAGAGACACAGAATCTGCAGCAGACTCTAGGCTCTGAGTTGTCAGCACAGAGCTGGACATGGGGCTCAAACTCATGAGCTGTGAGATCATGAGCTGTGACTGAGCCAAAGTCGGACGCTTAACCAACTGAGCCACCCAGGTGCCCCAGAAAATGATTTTTAAGTAAACTATTTTGGAATAATTTTAGATTTAAATTAGAGATGCAAAAATAGAGCATTTTTTTTTAATGTTTATTATTTTTGAGGGAGAGCAAGCAGGGGAGGGAAAGGGAGAGAGGGAAACACAGAATGGGAAGCAGACTATAGGCTCTGAGCTGTCAGCACAGAGCCTGAGGTGGGGCTCAAACTTACAGACTGCGAGATCATGACCTGAGCTGAAGTTGGCTGCTTAACAGACTGAGCCACCCAAGCACCCCGAAAAAATAGAGCAAGTTTTCATCCCCTTCATTCAGGTTCCTCTAACACCATACAGTGTCTGTCATAGCCGTGGGACATTGGTGAAACAAGGAAATAAATTAATGTCAAGCAAACTTTATTGGGATTTCTGTAACTGTTGCTGTTTTTTGTCGAATTGGACCCTTGTTTGCAGCTGTGTCCTTTCTCAACGGCAGGATGCAATCCAAGATGCCGTAATATATTTAGTGCCCATTTACCTCCTTAGTCTCCTTTGGTCTGTGACAGTGTCTTGGTCTGTTTTTCTTGACCTTGACATTTTACAGAATACTCAGGAATTTTGTGCATTGTTTCTCACTTCAGGTTTGTCTGATACTTTCACACAATTAGACTGGGATTCAGTAGAACTGAAGTGTGCTTGTCGGAGCATCACTTAGGGAGAACACGCTGCCATGACTTACCCTTGGTGATGTCAACCCCAATCACTGGGTTAAAGCAGTGCTTGCCAGATTGCTACAGTGTAAAGTCATTATGGTTTTTTTTCCCCCTTTTCTGGACTCTGTTCTTGGGAAGCAAGTTACTAAGTTCGGCCCACATTCAAAAGGAAGGGGTACTAAGCTCTATCTATTGGAGAGTGTAGTATCTACAAACACTTAGGATTCTTCTGTAAAGAAAATTTACCCCTTCTTGCTCATTTATGTGTTTAATCATTTATATAGATCAGGATGGACTCAGAATATTTATTTTATTTTTTGGGTTTTAATCCAATGCTGTTATTACGTTATTCAAATTGTTCCAGTTTTGGCCATTGGGAACTAAGCAGTTTATCATAAATCATTTATTGAATCCTCCAACAATCCAGTGAGGCAGGTATTATGGTTATCCTTATTTTGTAGAAACTATGACTCGGAGTAAGAGACCTTCCCAATGATCCATATCATGTATGTACAAAGCCAGGAATCACACTCCAGAGTCTGTGTGCTAAGCTTTGCTATGCTCTCAGAGGGAGAAGATGTTCCATAATGTCAGTCAGTGATTAGCAGAGGTAAGATAAGAGATAACAGGTTTTGCAGCAGTTCATCATAAAGGCAGGAGTTGCAGAATGGATGAGCTTCCAAAGGTACAGTATATAGGAAAAAAAAAAAAGACAAAATGTCAGAACCAAGTCTGTCACCAGGTGGGAGAAGGGAGAGTAGCTAACACAGGAAAGACAAGGACTAATAGAAGGTTGCAGGACAATGGATGTCACGGAAGCTAAGGGAAGAAAAAAGTTCATCGATGGTACGAATGGTACAATTTGGCCTGCAGGGATAGAGAATTAGCCTCTGGTGGGAAGGAAGTTAAGTGAATGTCCATAAAACATTTTAATAGAAAGATGAAAAATAAAACAAGATTTTAGGAGATAAAAAATTATTTTAGAGAAAGGAGGTAAAGAATTTAGTAAGAAAAGGATGCAGGGTCAAGTAAGTATTTTCCAGGCTGGAGGGAGAAGCAGCACAGAGAGAAGTTTATAGAACAAAGACTGGACAGGGGCAATGTAGACACTATGTGCACAAGACTTGGAAAGGAAGGGTATTCATCTGGAAGTTAGGGGAAGCTCTCCTCACATACTGTAGGTGAGCCTAAGAGATCAAGGGTAGTGGCACTGTTGAGGTCAAGGTACAGACACACTAAGGATGCGTTACAGGTTTCTGATGATTTCAATTGTATTAGTAACACTAGAAGCAAGGTCATCCGCAGACACTGGGAGGCAAACATGAGAGTAGTATCCAGTCCTGTGAGTAACTAACACCACTGGTCAGTATTTGGCAGGCTCGGTGAAGGGGCACAACTGGAAGTCATTCCTGCTGATAGAAGCCACTGGAGTGAAAGCAAAGACAATTATCATGATCTCGATTTTTTTACTTGATGTTTTCAGATCAAATGGTTAAAGCTGAATATGGAACTCTTAGACAAAAGACACAGTATTTCTAAAATGTCCAAATTAGGTATGGTGTTGGTCACTTGCCATGCTTATATGTCGAGTGTTGAGAAGAAATATCTAATGATTGTAATGATTGTAATGGCTAAACATAAGACTAATGTGAAAAAAGTTAATAGAATGAAAACCGTTGTTTTAGGATTTTTTTCTTCAAATAATTCTAATTGCAACATCCTTAGTGAATGTTTTCCTGAGTTTAATGCCAAAGGCCTAACGTATCATTTATATTTGTTAGAGGATAGGCTTAAGCAATAGTTTTTCTAATCTGAGAACAAAATACAACATGAGTTGTTTTAAAAACTCATCAAATATTATTAAAAGCGGAGTTTTAAAATTTAATCTGAGACACTAACACCACTACATCTGTAACACCAATACAAAGTTTAAAAGAGTACTCCATTTCAGAAGCATTTTAATCTGCGACGTTACTTGAAGAGCCTTTTTTATATCCATGTAAAGGCTAAAATATCCATGGGCAGAATTTTATAAATTATTGCTTCATGTCTCCTTCAATATTACAGATTGCCTTTAATATCGTTAAAACACTGTACTAAACATGCTCTTTTCCTCTATATGAACCAGAAAGAATTTACATTAAAACATGTTATTTATACTTGATTTTATTACCATATATTATTGTATACAATTTTGTTTGATAAGGATATTATAAATCATATTTTGAACAAAAAATGTATGTATGACATAGGTATGCAGTAATATTTTGAAGAAAAAAGTCATGAAAACATCTACCAAAAATTTAGTAATACTGCAAAACGCTAGTCAGTGCGGAGTAATGAATGAAAGCTTCCTCATACACTGGAACACAGGCAAATCTCCTGGTACCGGAAGAACAACTTGGTTTAGGAAAAGTTCAAATTACACATACCCACATACTCAGAAGTGCACATTAGCTAAGACATGAGTCCCTCATTAGACCAGCACACGGAGCATTCTCTGTTTGGCACTTAGCAATACAGACAAATGTGTATTTGGTTTAATGTGATTTTATTATTCTTAGATACATTTTATTTTATATAGATAAAAATATACAATATTGCTTTAAAAGTTTTTAATTTTGTAAGTGTAGAACTGTCATCCTATTCACACTTTAAAAAGCCTATTTTTCCACTAAATAATTCACCCAACGGCATGTGGAAGACAAAAATGGTTATTGTGAAGGTTTTTAATGAAAAGCTTAAATGTAAAAATGGAATATTAAGCCAGACCACTGGTCTAAATCTTTAGTGATACCTCATACTGGAAACAAATAATTAAATGTTTTAGACAAATTGTTTTTTTTCCTTAAATTGATTCTATGGATTCAAAGTATGAACTGAAAATTCATAGAACTGACATATTTTTTCTGAAGCCACTTTGATATACATTAATTTACTAAAAAAAAAAATTAAGTGAAAATAGTGCACTTTAATACTATACCTTGGTTTAAGATTCTGTCATGTTTTTTATAGAATACATGAAAAATGTGCCTGCCCTTCAGATGTCACATTTAAATAAATGCGTCTTTTTTAAAAATTACCTGAGGACAGTAAAGTTAGCAGGGGGATCATTTGCCTTCCCAGTAATAAGGCCATTGTATCCTAGAAACAATGTAATGTTTGAAGTTAAGAGAATGGCATGGGTGTCTTAAGACCAAAGTAAAAGCAGTTGGGTTCATTATTTGATATTTTGAAAAGATGCAAGAATATATGTAAGACTCAAATTACGTGCATATGTAAGGTATAGACTATTTTCAAATGAAAGCTTGAAAATACTTTAAATATAATTTTGTTCATTATAAACTATATAAATGCACCAATCGTGTCACTCATAACAATACTTTGCATCAAACATTGCCACGTTCAAACTTCACGCTCCTCAAATATGAGAAAAAACAAATAGTTTCCACTGTACTAGTAAGTGAAAGTTATAAAGTCAACATATTCTACCTTAAAGTTCATTCTAGGTCTAAAGTAGTTTTGAAAGAATTTATACACAGTGAAATGGTGATTAAAGAGCTAGAAATAAAGCTACTTCCTCCTCGTTGCAAGTTGATAAACACGGTCCCATTCAAGCAGATCTTTGCACACCTGCAACACTGAACCACCAGGGTGGAGATTTCAGTAAAGGTAAGTTGCAGTGTATCTCTTTCTCCCGCAAACACTGTTGACATTTTAGTGCTGCAGTCTTTATTTGATGATCAAAAAATAATTTGGAAAGACATTTTACTTTCAAAATCTTTCAACGTAAGGCACATAGCAACATTTAATATGTAGAAGCAACTAGGTAATAAATATTTTTTCAATCATAACTTGCCCTTTTCCTGAAGAAAGTGGGTGAGTAGTGCAGTTAAAACATGCCTGGACTAATACAAATGACTGAATTTAAGAAATACAAATAACATTTGTGTGCAGAAAGTTATTAAAAAGTTTACTTTCTATCAAATATACATCCTACAGTGTTATAGGTATAAAAAATTGTGAGGCACTTACACAACAAAGGAGGAAAGCACTGAGATTATCTTTTTATAAAAGCACCAAACCACTTATTTTAACATCTGAGATAAAAGCAGAAGATAAAAGGAAATAGTTTGTTATTTGGTGTACTAATAAGAAGAGATAAGTTGAAAACTCAAAAGTATTCCATTTTTTTCTGACAGAAATTTTTTATTTAAAAGTGTCATAAAGTTCCCCTGAATAAATTTTGTATATTCTCTAGTACTCAGACTATAAAGTGAAATAAAGATAGCATCTCCCTCTCTCTGGCAGTACACTTTCTTTTTTAATGACTATAGTATATGTAGTTTTGGTAATTTTTTTTAACTCTTAAAAACATTAAAATTTGGTTTGGAATAATAGTGCGAACAACATACATCAATGCCTCCATGTAAAGTTGCTGATGTCCAACACTGATAGTTCAATTATTCTGTAATCTTCTTTAATCCATGGTGAAAATGGGCTTGGCATTACAGGAATCCACTGGATGTCAAATCGGGGAAAGGTCTGGCTTCTGACGTGTGATGAAGGGGCTGAAGGTGTGTGGGAGTCTGAGTGCTATTTATATTATTTAATTCAGCTGGATAGGTTTCATTTAAAACTCCTCCATTCTGAAACTGCAAACAAAAATAGCAATGCAACTTATTGGATTTTTCAAGTATCTTAAGCCACTAAATGATATATTAAAAAGTATTTTTAAAATCTTTGCCTTGCATGTTAAACTTCAGATCCTTTACATCATTCAATGAAGACCAACACAGCAAATATTAGGTATTAGCTGCATTTATAACAATTTGGTTTCTCCATTAGATGGTACAGATGTGTGATACATGGGTCTCAGCTCAGAAGTGGTATTAGGAGAGTATTTGATTAACAAATTGCCTTTGGTCTGGATAGGAAATGATGGATCAGAGAGTACCAGTTATGAATCACAGTTAGATATATCCGTCATACATAGGTTGGCTTGGACCAGATTTCATCTCAGGCAAGTTCTGGGTACCAAAGTCTTGACTGCATTCAAAATGACTAGACTGGACTGCAGACGTAGAACTTTTCTATAAGAGGTCATTTCTGATAGAAGCATCTTAATATTCCTAAAATATTACAGCATGGGTATGATTTCCTAAACCATTTTTATTTGTTACAGGCTTTTAGTAAGTACTATTAAAAAGTATCCTAATTATAGATTTTTATCAAATAAAATGCTTGCTCTTGTCCTCTTATAATGCAAATAGTCTGAGTCTATAACTGCTACTAAAAAAAAAAAAAAACAGATACATAGTCTGTAGGCTTTTATAGATTATAGGGCCTTTGTATTGGATATAGTTAGTGAAAGTTATGGAAATTTTCATATAGATCAAAATCATACCCTTAATTCCTTGAAACACAGATTTAAAAGATCCTCTAAAACACACATTAAATATATAGTGAAAGTCATATAATCCAGGTCTTCAGTGAATGGCAGCTGTGGAGCCTTCAAATGGAAGTTATTATGCAGAGAATGGTAGCCTTTGAGTAAGTTACTCTTACCAGTCATTAACACAATGCAAGTCAGCAATTGTCTTGAAGTATATTATCAAAAACAATGCTATTCAATAAAATAATACTGTGAGCCACATAGGCAATTTTTAAAAGTAACTCCCTGGGGAAATACATAGGTCTACAGACTTGCTATTAACTCACTGTTGATAAAGAAGTAATACAAAGTAGCAGGGAGGGGAGAAAAAAAAAAAAAAAAAAACTCGAAAGAACCTGGTAATGAAATTTTAGGTTATGTAAATTATTAAGTTGTCAACAACTTACTCAAGTTACCTATCCATGGTACTTCATAGCAATGTTGTGAGAGTGTACTGAATAATTCTGATATAATTGAAGATGTCAGAAATGAGGATAAGAAAAACTTTCATTACCATTTTCTATCAAAAAACTCATATACAAGCCAAATGTAAGACAATTACAAATGTTAATTTGAATCTTTGTTGCTAATCTATAATACACAGAAAACAGAAACCACTGAACTTAGTTTAAATCAAGATTTTCTTCAAAAGCCTATTTAATTATACTATAAAATGAACTCAATATTTTCTAACAGAAAAGCATGAATGAAAAAATGATGTATTCCCCAGTGGCCACAGAGAGCAGCTACCATTACTGTTTAAATCTAAAAATATATATATATACACACACACACACACAGACACACATATATGTTTAAATCTAAAAAATATATACATATATATATATATATATACACATATATATATAATTTTTTTAGATTTAAAGTGTGCTTGCTGCTAGTCGTATTCTGATGACATAGTTTAAAAATATAAGGGCTCCTGGCTGGCTCAGTTGGTAAAGCATGTGAGTTTTGATCTCAGGGTTGTGAGTTCAAGCCCCTTAAAAAATAAGTAAAAATTCTGGGGGGTCCTGGGTGGCTCAGCCTGTTAAGTGTCCGACTCTAGATTTTGGCTCAGGTCAGGATCTCACAATTCATGAGTACAAGCCCCGCCATGGGGTTCTGTGCTGACAGTGCAGAGCCTGCTTGGGATTCTCTCTCTCTCCCTCTTTCTCTGCTCCTCCCCTGCTCGATCTCTCTCTCAAATAAACAAACAAAACTTTTAGACAAGTAGAAAATTTAGCACAGTACCCAGCTTGACCACATGAGAGAAAGCCAGTAAGTTATGCTTTTTTACAAGATGCTAGAAAAAAAACATTCCATCTTGAAGGATAAAATGAGGATTGGGCAGATAACATGGAGGGATTGCCATAGAACACTGAGGACCCTCAGACTGAATTCAGGGATCACCAAGGACAAAGGGTCTGAAAAAAGCACAACTGTATTGACTTTAACCTGATTTTAACACATACAAAAAAGATTGAGCTTTAAGAAATTACTTTTAAAAATGCAAATATATATTTGAAGTCTGATATTTAAAAAAAAAAAGTTTTTTTTTTTTAATGTTTATTTACTTTTGAGAGAGAGACAGAGAGTGAGTGGGGGACGGAGACACAGAATTGGGAGTGGGGGACGGAGACACAGAATTGGAAGTAGGCTCCAGGCTCTGAGCGGTCAACAACAGAGCCAGGCGCCTCTGAAGTCTGAATTTTTAAAGGGTCCTATAATTACAAAGAACGGAGATAGACCAAAGGATCTATTCTAAACAATATATGACATATTCTTGTTGCTGTAGCCCTTGATTTTTTTTCTCCTTGGCTGTTCAGTTAAAAAAGAGATATTAGTAACACACTACTACTGGAAAAGTACTGGCTTATTAAAAAACAGTCACATAAAAATTTTATAATTGATGTCTATAAATATAAGAAGAATCACTAAAAAGGTTTACCCAGCCTGAGAAAACCCTTACCTTGTTTAAAAATGCCTGTGGGTCCGGCATGGTTGGATTGTACTGCATCTGGGCCTCGTGGCCGTGCGGAGGTTCCGGCTGGCACTGGTACATGGACACAGCCCCGGCATAACACGTCTGAGGAGTTACTATGGGCGGCTCTGGAGTAAGTCCGTGTGTTTGGTTCTCAGGAGCTTGTAAACACGTGAAGAAATCTTCTAAATTAGAAGTAGTAGGGTACGGGGATGGTTCGAAGGTCCCTAAGGGAAAGTCTAACTGTGGCCCCTGGGAATGTTGTGGTAGCACAGACTGATCACAGGGGATAAAGTTGTGTGTATAAGGCATAGCATCCATCTCAGATTTGTAGGGACACTCTTGACTGGTCCCAGGTAAGTCTGAAAGGACATTATACTGCTGTAGCTCTTGCTGCGGACAACCAAAAGGCACAGACTGGTTAGCGCTCCAATTGGCAAACATGCCATTAACTTGCATATGCTGCATTTTCTGACACAGTTGTTGCTGCTGCTCCGATGCTACGAGGTTTTGCTGGTGCTGCAGCTGCTGCTGCTGCTGCTGCTGCTGTTCTAGCTGCAGGTGCTCCTGTACCATACAACTTGAGTTCACAGCCATGGCCTGTTGCTGCTGGTAACCGGGACACTGGAAGGCAGGCTTGCTTAAAGAATCTTGGACATATGTCAGGATTTCATCTGTGAGGTCAATATCTCTGAAGTCACCCTCACCAGAAAAGTCAGTTCTGAAAAATTCCTCATTCTGTTGCATGTCTTTGATATCTTCAAAATCAATGCCTAGGTGTTTCATAATGCTGTACAAGTCACTATTTCTGTTGTCTGCAAAGGGCCCTGATTGACCTCCAGAGATTGCTGAGTTCATATCCTGAGACTGACCTATTTGCTCGTGTTTCAGGATACTGTTATTTCCCACTGGTGCCATACTGTCTTGCCAATTACTGCATTCATTCATAGGTTCGTTAAAAAGATTCCTTTCAAAAGCTGTGTTACTGGAAGCAGGATAGAGATAAATAGACTCATCTTGTTGCATCATGGCACCCAGGAGGGAATTGGGATTGAAAGATTCCTTATTTAGAGTTGATGTGGTAGCAGACTCTCTTCCACAAGCAGTAGTTTTAGTCCTCACTGGTAAGGGATCCATCATGGGAGGAAAAGGGTTGTTTACCTGGTATAACACAGCTTCTCCAGAAGTAAACATAAAAGGAAACTTCATAGTTCGTTTTCGTAAATGGTCTGTTCCTTCTTCATCTCTAAAATTGGGTATGAGAAAAAAAAGTTATATCAAACACTTAGAAAAATGTAATAGAAAAACAATATAAAAGCAAAATACATTGTAACTGAGTTTGATCTGGAGCATGAACTTTACTTTGACGTAAATGTTCCAGATAACAAGTGTTAGAAAACTTCTTAGAAAAATTTAAGTGATTTAGAATTTATCCCAGAATTTAGTCATTATATCCATTCTCAGTTACCACCCCTGAAATTCTCCTGAAAAAAATAAATTCAAAGTGGAATAAAGATCCAACTAGAAAAACAAACTATAACACTTAGGAATTAACCATCCGAGCCAAGGCAACCCCTCTGCAGAGCAACTGGGGACTCCTTGCCCACTACAGCACTAGTCATTCAGCCAAAGGTGCCAGAGCCATGCAACCTACATAGGAGATCCTTCTACACAAGTCTGCTCCTTCAAGATTGGGAGTACCTGTTAAACCTAATGAGAAAGTCAAAATGAGAAGATAGGATAACACTTCCAACAAAAGAGTAAGACAAAACTTGAGAAAAACTAAACAAAATGGAGATAAACAATCTACCTGATAAAGAGTTCAAAGAAATGCTCACTGGACTTGGGAGAAGAGTAGACAAACTCAGTGATGGCTTCAGCCAAGAGACATAAAATATATAAAAAAATCAGAGTTGAATACAATAACTAAAATGAAAAATACAGAAGGAATCAACAACAGGTCAGACAATGCAGAAGAATGGATCAGTGACCTGGAGCACAGGTAATGCAAAGTAGGCAAGGAGAACAGCAAAAAGAAAAAGGATAAGTTAAGGGGTCTCTGAGACAACATCAAACACACAAACATTCACATTATAGGGCTCCTAGAAGAAGAAGACAGAAGGAAAGGGGCTGAAAAATTCCCTAAACTGGGGAAGGAAACAGGTTTTCTGGTCCAGGAAGCAGCCAAACTCTGCAGGCCAGAAGGGGCTGTCATGAGATATTCCAAGTACTGAAAGGAAACAAACCTACAGCAAGGCTATGACTCAGAATTGAAGAAGAGATGAAAACTTTCCCACACAAAAGTTAAAGGGAATTCATCACCACTAAACCACTTAAAAGAAATGTAAAGGGACTTCTTTCAGGAAAAAATAGGTCACAACAAGAAGTGAGAAAATTAAGAAAGGAAAATTGTCACTGGCAAACCTAGAGTACAGGCAGGAGATCAATCATTTATAAATCATGATTTAACCTTATGATGATGAAAAGACAAAAGTAGTAAAAATGAATTAGATCTAAATATTTAGGGAATCAAAGGTAAAACATAACATCAAATATATAAAAAATGGAGAGGGCAGCAAAAACATAGTACTTTTAGAAATGTGTTCAAACTTAAGCAACCATCAACTTAATATAAACTGCTATATACTTGGGATGTTATATATGAACCTTAAGGTTACTGCAGACCAAAAATATGTAAAAGATTTAAAAAATAATATCAAATAAAGAGAAAGAAATCAAAGTATGACACTGAAGAAAGATACCCATCAGAAGGGAAGCAAGAAAATAAGGGAAAAGAGAAGAACTACAAAAAAAAAAAAATCAGAACAGTGAACACAATGGCAATTAATGTATTAATTAAATATAAATGGTCTAAATGCTTCAATCAAAAGATACAAGGTGACTGGATAAAAAACAAGACCCATCTATAGGCTACCTATAAGGGACTAACTTCAGACTAAAGACAAATTCAGACTAAAAGTGAAGGGATATGAAAATATTTTCCATGCAAATGAAAGCAAAATAAAATAAGCTGGCGTAACAATATTTACAAGACAAAATACATTTTAAAACAAAGACTATAACAAGAGACACGGAAGGGCATTGCATAATGATAAAGGGATCAATCCAACAAAAGGATATAACAAATGCAAATATCTATGCACCTAGTAGAGGATCAGTAAATACATGAAGCCTAAATGAAAGACATAAAGGGACACAAAATGACAGTAACACAACTGTAGTAGGGGACTTGAGCACCCCACTTACATCAGTGGATAGATCATCTGGGCAAAACATTAATGAGGAAACAGTGGCTTTGAATGATACATTAGACCAGATGGAGTTAATCTATAACAGGGAATTCCATCTAAAAGAAGTAGAATGCACATTCAAATGCACACAGAACATTCTCTAAGATCATGTTAAGTCACAAAACTAGTGTCAGTAAATTTGAGACTGAAATCCAAACAAGGATTTTTTCTGACCACAGATAAATGAAACTAGAAGTCAACTGTAAGGAAAAACAAAAACAAAAACAAAAAAAAAACCATGGAGGCTGAACAACAGGGTATTAAAAAACCAAAGGAACAACAAAGAAATGAAAAAGAAAATCAGAAAATACCTGGACACAAATGAAAATGGAAATACAGCGGTCCAAATCTTTGGGACACAGCCAAAGTAGTTCTAAGTAGTTGAAACCAATACAGGCCTATCTCAAGAAACCAGGAAAATCTGAAACAAATCTAACCCTTCACCCAAAGCAACTAGAAAAAGAATAAACACAAAGTTGGAAGGAAGGAAATACTAAAGATCAGAGCAGAAATACATGAAATAGAGACTACAAAGAAATGATTAATGAAACAAACAGCCTTTGTAAAGATAATCAATAAACCTTTAGCGAGGATCAAGAAAAAAAGAGAGAAAATGCAAATAAATAAAATCAGAAATAAAAGAGAAGTAACAACCACCCCTACAGAAATATAAGAGACTATATGAAAAATTGTATGCCAACAAATTAGGAAACAAAAACAAAACCAAATGATTAGGACTGCACCAAAATAAAAAGCTTATGCAAAGTGAAAAAAACAATCAACAAAATGAAAAGACAACTTACTGAATAGACGATATTTGCAAATGATGTATCTAATAAGGGGTTAATATCCAAAATATATAAATAATTCATACAACTTACCAAAAAGAATCTGATTAAAAAGAGAACCTGACAGACATTTTCCCAGGGAATATAACAGACGACTAACAGACAGATGAAAAGATGTTCAACATCACTAATTATCAGGGAAATGCACATCAAAACTACAATGAGATATCACCTCACACCAGTCTGAATGGCTACCATCAAAAACAAGAAATAACAAGTGGTAGCGAGGGTGTGGAGGAAAGGGAGCCCTCATGCACTGTTGGTGGGAATGTAAACTGGCACAGCCACTGTGGAAAACAGTATAGAAGCTCCTCAAAAAATTAAAAAAATAACCACCACGCAATTCAGTAATTTCACTGCTGGGTGTTTACCCAAAGAAAATGAAAACACTAACTCAAAAGGATAGAGACACCCTTATGTTTATTACAACACTGCTTACAATAGCCAAAATATGGAAGCAACCTGTCTATTAAACAGAAGAGAGGATAAAGAAGATATGGTATATTGCTCAGCCATAAAAAAGAATGAAATCCTGCTATCTATAAAAACATGGATGGACCTACAAGGTGTTACACTAAGTGAAAGTTAGAGAAAGATGAATACCATATGATTTCACTTACATGGAATCTAGAAAACTAACAAAACACACACACACACACACACAAACAGATACAGTTTCATAAATAGAGAACAAATTGGTGGTTGCCAGACTGAAGGTGCTGGGAGGATGGGTTAAATAGATGAATGGGATTAAGAGGTATAAACTCCCAGTTATAATAAATTATGGGGATGAAAAGTACGACGCAGGGAATATGGTCAATAATACTGTAATAACTTTATATGCTAACAGATGCCAGCTACACTTACGGTAAGCACTACATACTGTGTATCATTGTTGAATCACTATGTTGTACATCTGAAACTAACAAAATATTGTATGTTAATTATACTTAAAAAATCTTAGAAATCTGAGTGGGAAGAGTCATGTGTAAATAAAATGGAGAATCTCTATAGGAAAATACTAGCATAACTGACATAAAAATTAAAAATCTTACATGGCACAAGCATTCATAAATCAAGTTAATGCACGGATAAAACGTGTCATGTCTGTAATTTCACATGTATACTATATATAGTATGTGTGTGTATAAATATATCCAACTTAACGCCCATAGGAAGTAAAGAGCTCCAATGAGGACCCAGAGAGAGGCAAACAACATAGGAGAAAATAGGCAATACGAACGGACAATTCATAGAAGGAAAATGCCCTAGAAAGATACAAAAGATGTCCTGCCTCATTGGTAATGAGAAAATGCAACCAATAACCTTTTAATAACTAACAGAACAAGCAAACTCAAATAGTAAAAATATGAACAGCCCAAATGAAACCAATGATAAATGAAGAGCACTATACCTGCAATAGAACATAGATTCTTGACCAGAGCACATGGGATATGTTACTAACACTGACTATATATTTGATCATAAAACATTTGATCATAAATTATACAAAAAACACAAATTTCAAAACACTGACACACACAGAATGTTTTCTAACTTCAGTGGAATTGATGTAAAATTCAATAACAAAAACACCAGGGGCACCTGGGTGACTCAGTCGGTTGAGTGTCCAACTTCGGCTCAGATCACAATCTCAAGGTTCATGGGTTCAAACCCCGCATTGGGCTCTGTGCTGACAGAACAGAGCCTGGAGCCTGCTTCGGATCTGTGTCTCCCTATCTCTCTGCCCCTCCCCCACTCACGTGCACTCGCTCTAGAAGACATTAAGAAATTTTTTTTTAAAACAAAAAACCCAGAAAATCCCCAATGTAAAAGTACATACTACTATATTTCAAAATCATGAATAGAAAAAAAAACAAGACACATCAAAACACAAGGACTGTAGTTAAAGTTGTGCTTAAGGGGGAATTGATAAAGGCTGGAAAAACAGCAAATATACCCAAAGAGGGTAGAAGGAAAGAAGTAATAAGCAGATATAAATGCAGCAGAAGACAAGCAAACAATAGGAAAAATCAACAAACCAAAAGGTGGATCCTTGAGAAGATTAGAAACTAATGGCTTTGTAGCAATATTATTTGAGAAGGCACGATTTGCTAATAACAGTGTTTCTTTAAAAGTCAGTACAGATACTACAAAATGAAAAGGAAATACAGCATAAAAGAGAAAAATCATCATCATGTTAATGAATCCAGAAGTATTTAACAAAATTCAGCACCCATCATGATGATAACATTTAGTAAACTAAAGAGAAGGGAAGCTCTTAAATTAAAAACATATATATATATATATATATATATATACACACACACACACACATATATACACACACACACATGAATATATATATTATACGTATATATACATGAGTGTACATATACTTAAATAAAAATATATATTTAGTAGCAAAATGTATATAATCTGTATGGATATATGAATATAATGTATATAAATGTACAGAATGTATATGTGTATATATGTATGCATGTAGTATCTAGATATTGTATATGTATGTGTGTATACATACACACACACGTGTGTGTGTGTGTGTGTGTGTGTGTGTGTGTGTATAAAACTTAATAGCAAAAGCACTATCACAACATCATACTTGATGGTAAAATATTAAAAGATTTCCCCCTGAGACTGGTAATAAGACAAAAACAAAACCTGATATCATTATTTCTTTCACATTTTACTGAGGGCCTAACCAGTGCAATAAAGGAATTTTAAAAAATAATGTCTAAAGATTAAAAAAATTATTGCAAATGTTATGTAGTAAATTGTGAAGGACCCAGACACTTATGAGAATAAGTGTATTTCAATAAGTTCACTGAATACAAGCCAGCATTAAAAAATTCAACGATTAGAAACTGGTGTACACATGCATACTATTCTTTTTAATGTTTTATTTATTTATTTTTGAGCAAAAGAGTGGAAGGGGGAGGACAGAGAATCTCAAGTAGGCTCCATGATGTCAGTACAAGAGCCTGACTTGGGGCTCGATCTCACGAACCATGAGATCATGACCTGAGCTGAAATCAAGAGCTGGATACTTAACCGACTGAGCCACCCAGGCACCACACCATGCACACCATTTAAAAACAGCATCACAAAACATCAAACAACTAGAAATAAAATTAAGAAAAAGATACGTAAGAGTCAGGTAAGAAAAATACAACCCATTATTAAGACAAAGACATAGGTACAGACTCATGTACCCATATGCACATACATGTATTCACCATGTTCAAGGGTTGGAAGAGTCAGTATTGTAAAGACGCTGATTATCCCAAAATAAGCTATAGTTTCAATGCTATTCCGTTCAAAATCACAACAGATACTCCGGTGAAATATGACAACTTATTTCTAAAATACAAAGGATAAAGAAGAGAGGAGACAATGCTAGAGGAGAACAAAAATTCCTCAACTAATATGGAAAGCTGACACACAAATATCAAGATTTATTATAAAGATGTAGTAATAAAGATAATGTGCTATTGAGGTGAAAACAGACAAGTAGACTAATGGAATCCAGAAACAGAACCACAGACACAATCCCCTGATCAAAGTGCAGTGGAGCAGGGAAAAAAAGCAGCCTTGTCAATAAGTGATTCTGATCAACTGGATATACATATAAAGGAAAATATTAATGTTGATCTTACCTCAAGTCACATACAAACAAAACATCAGCTCTCTAGAGCGTAGAAAACATTTCTAATACAAATATCTGACAAAATGCTTATTTACAGAATCTATATGAAACACAAAAACCTCTGCTTGTTTAGAAAACATGTACTAAGCACAGGACTGTTATGCATTTATTTTATTTTATATATGGCACTAGCTTTTCATCTTTCCTTCATACATCAAGAAAAAACCTGGAGTTTTCTTTGGTTATTCTCTTTCTGTAATTCCACCTATTTAGTTGTTCAATAAAGTTTGTCAATTCTGTCTTCTCAATGTCCTTCATTTATGCCTTGTTTCTTTACATATTTTCAGTTTTTACTTCCAGAGAAAATTCTCATAGAATTTATTTTGAGGTTTTCATGTAAGAGGATTTATAAACCAAAGTGTTATTAAAAAAAAAAAAGAAATGAAGACATGAAACATTTTGTCTTTGTACTTACGTCAGTGGTCTCTGAGTTGCAATGATATAATCTGGTCTTCCATTTTTATACACTAAGCGTGCATTAGACTGAACCCAGGTCCATCGATTGTCTTTGGTGAGAAGCCTGAATACTATCATGCCACTTTCTCCGGTCTTAATCACTAAAACAAAATCCAAAAATTAAATTATCAAACCTGAAAACAACATTTTAATTCTTTTTAATGCTTGTTTATTTCTGAGAGACAGAGACACAGCATGAGTGAGGGAAGGGCTGAGAGGCAGGAAGACACAGAATCTGAAGAAAGCTCCAGGCTCTGAGCTGTCAGCACAGAGCCCCACGTGGGGATCGAACTCAAGAACCATAAGATCATGATTTGAGACGAAGTCAGTCGCTTAACTGACTGAGCCACCCAAGTGCCCCTGAAATCAACATTTTAAAGAAAACCTCTGAAACAAAGCCCCTATGACATATTTTTTGGACATATTTCTTTTATCACCAAAGATGATATATGTCTTGATAACTTTTAAACACAATATATTAAAATGTATGGAAACAGTTCTTCAGAGTTGTTTATTTTCTACTTCAGACTAAACATTATTTAAAAAAATTTTTTTCTTAATGTTTATTTTTCAGAGAGAGAGACAGAGCACGAGGTAGGGAGAGGCAGAGAGAGAGTGGGGACACAGAATCTGAAGGAGGCTCCAGGCTCTGAGCTGTCAGCAAAGAGCCCGACATGGGGCTCGAACTCCCAAACCATGAGATCATGGCTTGAGCCGAAGTCAGTCGCTTAACCGACTGAGCCACCCAGACGCCCCAAGACTAAATTTATTGTTTAGTAAAGGGAAGATTAAATCAGAAAATTCTGGTAATACATCTAACTACAGAGAGGGTACACAATTTGGGGAAAACAAAACGATTAAAATTAATTTCATTTTAAAAAGGGAATGTTTCTACCACTTAGGAATTTACTTAACCATTTTAAAGCATAATCTACATTAGCATAGATTTATAAATTAATGATACCATTTAAAATGCCATTAAAAATTGAGCAAAACATTGGGCAAAATGTTCATTTTCATAGTAATTAAAGTACTAGACTCTTGCATGGTAGGTGTAAGGCAGTTAATAAATTGAGTGTAATTCAGGTTAATCATAATGGTTCGACATCGACTGTAAGTTTATCCAGTTGCTTTAAACTCATTACCTTATGTAAAATTGGAAACATGTACTAGAATATATGGAGTTTTTTTGGACACATTCATAACAAAATACAACTTACTCCGGATATGGTACTCTGCACAATAAAGCATATCAGCAGCATGAATAAATTGATATCCTGATCCTCTCATGCACAACTCTGCTTCAGTGTAGCCTAAAACAAGTCTTCCTCTGTTTAAAAAAAAAAAAAAGGTAAATAAGAAATTAAAATTTAACATAAATGAAATAACCTAATTGATCAGTTATATGCTATTTTCTGCACTGTTTTCCTTGATTCAGAATTTCATATGAGCAGTAGAAAAAACCATATTCATGCAAGTGCTCTCTTTTGTTTATGACTGTTAATATCAGTTTTATTTTCTTCTTCTGAAAAAAAAAAACTGTTGAAAATTAGCATGGCTAAAGATGAATCTAACAGAGTAGATTATGTAGGTAAAACAGAATCTTTAATAAAAACCTAGAAAGCATATACTCCATTTCAAGGGGCAAAGCTTTTCACATCTGTCTGCATTCCCATATTAGGGGAAAACCAATTATAGGTTTTGACACAGTATGAATGCTAATATCACAGTCTACCTCATAATTTTCTGGAAGTTACTCAACTTCTAGGGCTAAAAATCAAATAGAGTCTGTGCATTAAAAAATGTAAAACAAACCAACAAATGTCATCAGGATAGTGAATCTTACTAATACAAGCAAATCATCTTTATGACACAGAAACTGTGACAAGTATCGTAAAAAAAATTACAAGAGGATTTGTGAGCCTGATGAAATTATTTAAAAAGGCTACAATGAAAGAGTATGAAATAACAGCTAATTTAATAAACATTATAATTTACACTACATGTTTTACATACTAAGAGAGATTTGCTACAACAAAATATACATTTAATGAAAGAAAACTGAACAAGTTTTACTTACTTGGCATCACAACCAGTAGGTGTAAAGTCCAATTTGTGTTTGGTTCTAAAGATGAAGTTTTTGGTTCGAATTTCAAGTATGGAGGGTGGCTGCAGTGGAGTAGCTATTGCAAACAAAGCCAACTGAGGTGGAAGGATTGACCCATCTTTGCCTTTCTTGTTCTGTCCGTGAAGATACTTTAACCTCCCCTGGAAATTCATTGCCTTTAAAAAACCAAAACCGGCTTATTAAAATTAACCCTTTAAAACTGTTAATTTCCAAAGGATCAATCATGGCCATTTCCAGTGTTGTTGATAATTCCATAAAAGTTCCTGAGGCTGACTGATGTTACATCCATTCTTTTCTCCACAAGAAGCCCATTATAATTATCCCAAATGGCAATATGAATTAGATGCTAAAGGGGCAGCCCAATAAGGTACTCCTTTTTAACTGTCACAACAAAAATACCCGTATCATCTTCTGAGCTCATAAATGCCCTGTCATTCACACCTAGAGGACGTAGCTCCTTCCCCCCATGGCATTCAATACATGTTTCCTGAATGAACGAATAATGCTAAAGTCATCAAGTACACATTAATTTTCAAATAGAGATGAGCTATATTCCACAGCTCATGCTCTATTTCATAACTCATGGCAATCTTTCATATACAGATAAAATGCAATTTCATTAAAATGCTAAAATTAATCATAAAATCACATAAAGAATGCAGAACTCAAAGTAACAATAAAGGGTACTTTTAGAAAGAAGATTGAGGAAACAAAGATGATTTAAATGTGAACATGGTCAACTTAGTTGCTTAAAACAGTATTAATCAGGCTGAGGGATGATTCTGACCTCAGTATGATATGGTAGCAGCACAAGGAACCAAAGACCCAATTATGCAAATTCCACCTGAGAAATACATATTAGCTGATCATCAGTACTAGGAAAGCTATCTCAAAGCACAATTCTAACTCTGGGTCAGCAAAATTATCTTCAGAAATAAACACATTAACAAAAATCACTGTTTGCTAATAATGTTTAAGATCTGGTTACTTCAAATTCCTGCTAATTCACAAGAGTAATATGCACTATGCGTTGTACTGTCTTCTGTGCCTAGTGGAGTGCACTTCCTTAAGGACAAAGACAGTATGAATCTGAGCATCCTGCGAAAGCTGCTCCCTGATTATCCTGTTCAGGTGTTCAGAACATCAGCATCTCATACCAGATGACTACTTTGCAATCATGAATATACAACCATTTTTCTTTCTTTTTAAATGTTTTTATTTATTTTTTAGAGAGAGACTGCAAGCAGGGGAGGGGCAGAGAGAGAGTAAGACACAATCTGGAGCAGGCTCCAGGCTCCAAGCTGTCAGCACAGAGCCCAACACGAGGTTCAAACCCACAAACCATGAGACCATAACCTGAGCCTAAGCCGGACGCTTAACTGATTTACCCAGGTGGCCCTACAACCATTTTTCTATATGGCAGTTACTGTAGCTGTGTAGCAAAGGACATGATAATTTTCTGTTCAGCAGGAATTAAATGCAAAGAGGGTTTAAAGCAGCAGTCTGCTGCTAAACGGCTACTAAGTTCTCTTTTACATAAAAAAGTCCCAGAAATATTTTGCCAAGATACAAAGTCCATGTTATTTCACTCAGTCTTTGTTACTATATCCTAAAAGATCGAGATTTGGAGTTATGGAAGATACTAGAAATCTGAAAAAACAAAAGTTACTTTCCTTCATGCAATTATTTTATAAAGGAGGTTTTTAAAATCAAACTCAAATCTAAACGAAGAAAATGGTTTCGACATTTATTTCTTACTTTCTGAACTGCAATTGCCAGTATCATAAGATTTTGCACCTTACCAGGAAACCAGATGAATTATCCAGGAGACACCTTAGTCGGCACACGAAGCTCCTCTCCATAAAGGAAGAGTTTTCTGGAGGAAGCTGGTCTGGGTTATAACAGACTGCTGGCTGCGGGAGGCCATTAGCTTCTAGAGAAATAATAGCAACACAAATTTACATCCCATTTTGCTGTACAATCAGGTGTTTTGGGGTAGATAAAATTTGTGTTAATTTCTTAACCAGATTCTATTCTGAATACAGAAATGAAGAATCATTTTCAGAAGAGGAGCTAATGAAAAGAAATACACGTACAGAATATCACTTTTACTACACAGAACTTCACCTACTCAGTTTTGTTTTTATTTCTATTGTCAATAATCTTCATATTCTCTAACACTTTTTATCTTCTTAACACCTTCACAAATTTCTAAAAGCATTGATTGAGAAAAGATTTTACCTTTGGATTTTTATTTGGTGCATTTTACAGACAGAACAACTTCTACACACTCCAGGATCAACCTTTTACATTCCTTCCAATCTTTCAAAAGTTATTTGTATAAAATATATTACCAAGTATGGTAACACTTCTGTGCTTGAAATTCATCAATGGTGGTCATTTGTCAAAATATTCCTTAGGTCTTCAGTCTATGACTTGGCTGTGACATCCAACTGCAGACTCCTGTCTTTCCACTTCTTCCCAACCTTAACCAAGGAGTTATATGCCTCCAAAGGTTCTCTGCCTCTTTTCACAGACTTACATTAAAAACTCCCCAACACTATCTTTCGGTAAACATTCTTACCATCAATTCTTTGTCCAGAGTCTGCACACTGCGTAGGGTTTAATGTCCAGTGCAGCTGACGCTGAAATTCAGGTCGATCTTCAGTGTGAATAAGTTCATACACACTCTGGTGTATGACATCAGACTAAAGAAAAAACACACAGGGAAATTTTTTTAAAGCCGTGATCAAAAAAATGTGTCTTACTAAGTTAGTTTCAAAATGTAGCTACATTACGGGGTGATCGTTAATGGTGATGAATGCACATGAATCAGACAGATGATCACAGAGCTGTCCAGTCATCCAAGACAGGAAAAGCTAGAGAGAGGGGAGCACTGTCACTGGTGAGCAAGAGTTCCTTGCCATCACTTCCCTAGCTGAATACTCTTCAATTATAGAAGTGAACTCTTCACTCCTTCACGGCAACACATTAAGTTCTGTGTCTTTTTAGCCACTTCTTGATCTTTTAAATCCTATTTCTTTCACAAACGCTTGTCTGAAAATCCAGTTGTCTTAGACTTCTCTAAGCTTAAGAGTATTAAATTATTTCTTTCACTGTCCTCTAATGACTTTCTTTAATGTTAAATTTTTATTTCCGGTCCACTCTGGAAGAAAAAGGGATTATACCTTTACCAGGTCAGAATCCTTCTTCTACCACTTGACTCTCCACAAGATAGGCTTTGTCGCAGAGCCAGGTTCCGCTGGTTTAGCTATCTAGACTTAAACCTCCTTGTGAACGTAACTAGCATTAAACCATCTCTATGCAGTCCATTACCCGATTACCAGAGTTCTTCTCGGAAACACAGACTGTAGCACAGGTTCCCTTAACAAAAAAAGCTTAGAGGCTTCCACTGTGTACTTAACATAGTTTAAACTTCAGTCGGTTTAACAGTGTAGACACTGTTATTCAAGCCAGCAGTCTCAGCATCACCTGTGAGATTGTTTGACATACAAATTCATAGGCCCCACTCTGACGCACTAAATCAGAGTATGTCGGAGTGGGGACCAAAGATTTTAGTTTTGCATCAAGTTCTTCCAGTGAGTCTTAACACATTAGAATTTAAGACCTAGTGATACATAAGAAAAGCTAGCAGTCAAGTGTACTTACAAACTGTTCTCACATCATATCAGATGCTCTTGTCCCTCAAATATGACAAACACCACTCCATTTATGCACCATTTATTCAAGAACATTAAACAAACCAAATACATTCATCTCTTTAAGCACTTCCAATCTACTGCTTATAGTAGTGCTTCTATCTCTTCTTTCCTGTGCTCCTCCTACACTAAAGTCCACCCTCTGAATCTTATGCTTAAATACCATTTGCATCAGGAAAGCTTCCATTATCAGCATTAAGTCAGAATTAAAGATATAAACCATGATATTTTGCCTGTACCTTTACATATCACCTCATTCATTTCAGAGCTGCCGCATGCCCTCCATAGTATCCATAACTAATTTGATGGCAAATAATCTCCTGTCTGCCCCCCATCCAATGTTTCTAATATATAAGAGATTCCTTAATAAGTGAAAGATGAAACAATATCCATGAATCTCATAAAACATTTAAGAAAATTATAATGCAGTAAATTATTAATAGTATAGAAATTATTAGCTGCAAAAAGATGATTTTTATTTTATAAGCATATTTTAATTGACATTTTCTATATATAAAGTATCAATTACATCCCTAAAATGTACATAGAGTTAATTTCTAAAAAGATTTTAAATGACCCAAGAAAAAAATATTTACCTGCTGGAACCCTAAGTAATCTTGTATAGTAGAAGAAGCATAAAAGACCAAAGCATCTGTAGTGACAACCAGCACGAAGCCATTCAGAGCCTACAAAGAAAAAGATTAGTAATTAGAAAAAGATTCTAAAATTAGTAATGTGACTAAATAACAATATGGCCACTCATAAATAATGAGGTTGCTTAAGACCGTTACTTTATTGCTGAAAATTTTTCTCTTTTAAATAGCTAAAATCACACCTCATAAACACAGATACACTGTATACTGTGGGATGAGAGGAATCTATTCATACCTTTTGATTTAGGTAAGGAAAAGCTTACAGCTAAATTTAATGCTCAGTCACAGTAACTTCAGTAAAATTGGTTTTGTCTTCCTCATGCTTCAGATATTGCTTTAAATATACTGTATATTTTTACTGTACATGTTTTTTAAATTGTATAAACATGTATTATAATCTATCACATTGCTTTTTAGAGAAAGATAGTCTGTAAAGATGCTTATTATTTTCTGAAGAGAAATTTGATAGAACATCTTTGCACAGACCATTCACACATTGAAGCAATTTGAAATCTGAATACTCCCAAAGCATTAAAACAATTTAAAAACTTTTATTGGCAATATAATCACATATATGGACTGCACATAAAATACACATAATATACATGTAATACAAATATACATTTTAATTACTAATATATTCAAGTTTAAAGCTGTCATTTTATATAAGACAAATGTCCATCTAATTACTAATATAGTCAAGTTTAAAGCTATCATTTTATATGTGCTATTTCTATTATTTCCATCTATATTATACTTCTTTTTCTTTCCATTTTACCTGTTTTTGGCCAATTTTTATTTTTATTATTCCCTTTGCTCCCCTACTTTCAGCTTAGAAATTTATATTCTTTTCTATTCTTTCAATCATTACTCAAGTCCACTGTTAATATTTCTATACTCTTGGATAAAAGAAAGAGTATTTATTTGGATCACTGTAAACATTTATGGTTATCACATATTTTATCTCAATAAGCCTTCACTGTTTCCTGCTTCAGTTCAGCTCAGCAGAGTTCAGTGTGTTCTTTGCTATTTTATCATGGCTAAACCCTTCTGAGACTCTCCTCTTCTTCATGTAAAAGGAGAAATGGTGTGGTTTAGTGAGAACCATACAGTTTGGAGTCAGATTTGAACTGGATTGCTTTCCCAGTCTCTTATTATCTCTGTGGCTTTGGTTATTTATGCCTTCAAATTTTAGTGTCATCATTTGAAAAACAGGCAATTTGGTTAAGAGCCTATTTCATCTTAGCGCCTGGCACAGAGTCGGCACTCAATTAACATAAGGCACCATTACTATAAGGTTGTGGAAATGAGCAAATATTTACATGACCATGCTTTGTGAACTGTTGAGGTATATAATGACAACAATTAGCTAATTCAACACTTAATCAATGATGACAAACTGAAGAGGACAGCTATCAAGTACTGGAACTAGAGAATTACCAAGACATTGCCACTGTGCTTAGAATGCTAGCAAAGTCAGGTAAGTATCTAACTTAATTATTAGATACAGTAGATGAACAGCAGCTGTCTTCCTTTTCACTCTAATTTTTTCATCTTCAAGATTCTTGATCTCTAATATACGCCTGCAAAACTGACTGCAAAGACAATAAACAGCATCTACTATTTAACAGCCACTTTTCTAAACGTTTTTGTTTATTCGTCAACATTCCATTGAGGTAGGTGCCATATTCCAGTATTGCAATCAGGTAAACGAGGTGAACTGCAAAACAACTTGCCGAAGGTCACAGAGCGAAGCTGAGCCAGGAAACAACTAGCCTTGCTCAATGAAGTCTGTCCACGTACCTATCATGGTCTGCCTCCTCTAGGAGTATTGCTCGCCAGCTGTGGCAGGGCTGTTACACTTTTAATCCCAACTGGGCTCTAAAGTTCTTGATTTCAGAGATTATGGCTACAATGCCTGGTGATTTCCCCAGAAGGAATGGGGCTGGCACCCACCAGGAACTTAAATATTTACTCATTAACACCCTACAAATTATTCTTAAATTTCAGTCGGCAGTAATAATAGATATACCGTTTTTGTATTTTTTCCTTCCAAAAATATCTTCTTTTTAGATAGGAGTATCCACTTATCATATGCATTTTATTTTGTAGAGTGTCCTGCTTTCTCAAACAGCGAAACGAATTTAGTACTTTCCAATGAGCTCATTATGCCAGAAGACACAAAGATAATTTAAGTTATAATATCACACTCTCTTAGACGGTGAATTGTCAGAAATAAAAAACCTTTAAAAAGAACATATGCATCCTGATTTTATGTATATCTCAAATGATCTTAAATACTATATGGAAGAAAGTTATTATACTGAAAGAGTCAATAAAAATATGGTAATTACATATTAATGAAAGAAATTATCATTCTTTAGACTTACAAAAATTTGCCCTACCTATCTGAAAGTCATGTTGAGGTTCACTTACTATTTAACGTAAGACAAATAAACTGCAATCAGTAGTGTTAATTATTGTTTCAATGGCTCTTAACTCAACAACAAAGCTGTTGATTATAATCAGCACCACAGTAAATAGCACCAGACAGAACGTGATGAAATAAATGAAAATAAATGTCTGAAATAAATAATGGCTAATGAGAAGATACAAAAAGTCATTTTTTCTTCATTTTTATTCCTGGTAAAACAGTAATAAATTTAAGCTAAGTTTAAAAGTAATTATTTAAAATTTTTGCTAATAAACTATTATGTAACATTTTCTTTATGTATCTCCTTAGTTAAAACCAAAGGAAAAGATTTCTCATTAAAAAGTTTCATGCCAGAGGGTATACTCTACCTCTGGAAACATTCTCTATGTCTGAGAGATAATTGGTTGATAATCACATGTTGAAAGTATAAAGTTAGATGCCTTTATGGCAACTGTATATAATGAAGTATGCCATTTTCACGTGTCTACAAGTTTTTGGTCAGCTATTTCAGAAGAGATAACAGCCAAGCATGATACTAGCAAATCAGATAACGTGTGATGCTTCCAAATGGAAAATCTACTACTGATATGCAATATAATTCATAACAGATGCATTTATTTTAAAGACCTAAATGTTTTCAATTTTCAGATAATTAAAAAAATGAGACTAGTTTTTCATTAGTATTATTTTTATTCTTTGTCGTTGACATAGAATATGTTTACAATTTGCCTAAATATTCTATGAGGGAAAAAAAAAATCATTGGCCCATAATTTAAACAGTTTTACCAAATGTTAAGCATTCCATATGTGATTATTTTCATTTGAAATAAAGGACTTCCTTATTACTTTACTACATAACCCATGGTGTGTGTTTAATCACATGAAGCAACAATTATTAGAATGTTTTCCTATAACCTGAAGGAGTCTTTACGTTTCAAGCTATTATACACATAAACATCCTCAGCCAGGGACAGGTTGAGTACTCATGCTTGAATATATTTAATTTGTTTAACCTAATGGGTGCAAAACTTAATTTTCGTAATTACAAAATTATAATAAAAAATGTTATAAATTGTTGGGTTACACATAAGCATTTTCAGAAAGAATTAAGGGAGCTATCAAAAGTTGCGGCTACTTTCTGTTACAATGGCAAACTAAGTTCTTCACTCGGTTCACCAGGTAGAATTGAAGATGATCACTTAATAGTAATAACATATCAAAGCACACATCCTCATTCTATCTTTTTTTAACAAAATAAATACCTGAGAATTTTAGCTGACAATCAAGCATCCTATCAATTCCAAGAAATAGAGTAAAAAAAAAGAAAATTAAATTAAAATATTTTCACAGATAAATCTAGAAACTAAGTTCTAAAACAAAAATTAGGACTTACAGCTGTTAAGAAAATCTGTAGCGTGTTGATAAGACATACCCCATAGCTAAGAGTTAAGAACATAGTGAAAAATAAAATTCAGGTAAGAACATTTTTGAACTGTTAAGTAAATACAATTAACTGCTTTAATGAAGCTATAGTCCTGAGAAGGTACATATAAATTCGGTGTCTTAAATGAGAACCTTTAAAATAATGGAGGAGTTTTGCTATTTAAAGAAATACAAGGGGCGCCTGGGTGGCGCAGTCGGTTAAGCGTCCGACTTCAGCCAGGTCACGATCTCGCGGTCCGTGAGTTCCAGCCCCGCGTCGGGCTCTGTGCTGACTGCTCAGAGCCTGGAGCCTGTTTCCGATTCTGTGTCTCCCTCTCTCTCTGCCCCTCCCCCGTTCATGCTCTGTCTCTCTCTGTCCCAAAAATAAATAAACGTTGAAAAAAAAAAAATTAAAAAAAAAAAAAAAAAAAAAAAAAAAAAAAAAAGAAATACAATAGGGAAACTGATAGGTAGACTTCTAATCTACTCGATACCATTACACTTTTTCATATAGTAGCATTATACCACTGTTGCAGTCCCAGTAAACGTGGCATGAAGCACCCTGGGTGAGTTCTAAGTAAACGGGAGTAACTGAAAGACTGATCAATTAGTCTTCCATTTACAATGTTTTTTATTAGGAGAAGCTATATTTACTAAAATTCACCTGTAATAAGAATTCTCCTTCTTGCAGACTCAGGCCTTCTCTGAATTTTGTTCTACAGTTTTCCTGAATTCCATTTCTGTCAGCTGGGGAGGCCTGTAATGCAACTGTGGAGAAAAGGAAAAAGCAACGATAGAGTGAGCGATTTTAAAGGGCTATAATGGAAAAGTCTCTATATACCTAACAAAGACACAATTTGAAATACCGGTGTCTACTGCTACTATAACGACTAAGCAAATATTCCTTTGTCAACGAACGGTTTCCAAGTCAATGGACAGATTGCTAAAAATTATTAATTACAAATAAATAATTTATTTAAATTAATAGAAACAACTTCTGATGAGCTCATTATGATTTCTGGCACATAACTTAAGAGTTTTAAAGACCTGCATGGTACCTCTATAACTACGCCTCCCATTTCTCTTTACTCATGAAAATAAATGATTTTCATACTAATATACACTTATCTAAACAGTGAACTAGTAGTGGTGAGGAGAAAGAATCAACCATATGCTTTATTAAGAAATATATTTCCATCAAGTTTAGAATCTTCTTGTCTAACTTTTGGGTAAAAAAGGGATTAGTATTGTTAGCAGAGTCTTGCTAAATTTATAAATCAACTCATGGAGAATTAACATCGTTGTGATTTTGAATCATTCTATCCAAGAACATGCATTTTCTTCCTTTTGTTCATATCTGCATTTTTTTGTCTCACTAGAATATTTTAAAGTTTCCACAAAAAAAAATTTGTACGTTTTTATGTTTATTCCTATGTATTCCATCCTGTAAAATGCCTTCCCCTTCCTAACTGCTTGTGGATTATGGATTGAAGGGGAAGTCTGTTGCCATGGTGGGATGCTTACTTCTGGAGGTAGCATGTTATAATGCTCTCTCTCCTCCCCTCCCATCTCTCTTCTTCATAGTGTGTGTGTGTGTGTGTGTGTGTGTGTGTGTGTATGTGTGTGTAGCTTGGGAGGCACCACAGCTGAGGGTACTAATAATAGCTGCTATGTTCTTAGAATTTTTCCAAGCACTCTCAAATATTATCTCATTTAATAGTAGTATCTGGCAGAATTAAGTTCAAATCTTAGCTTTGCCATTTATTAAAATGTGTAGGGTCTTTGAGCCTCTGTCCTAATATGTGAACTGGTAATCAAAAACAAACAAACAAAAAAACAATTTTGCAGGGTTATTGTGAAGAGTAATGAGAATATATGTGAAGTTCCTGGCATTCAGCAGCTCAATAGTAATTCAATAAATGGTAAATTATTAGCAGTGTTTCCCAGATCCTATAGATTATCTTGTTATAATATGCAACCTTTTAGACACAATTACAATACAGTATTTCCATTTTTCTGATCTATTTTTAACCTTCAATGTCAAATAAATCATTAAGTGAAACTGACTTTGACATTCCTTTTAAGACTCATTTCATTAGATTTTTATTGCACCAAAGATAATCTGGCTTGGCAAAAAACAAGATTTACTAATAACCAGATTTTCTCTCCAGTTGAGCAAAACCTCACATATAAAACATTTTCACGCTGAAGTATATTTTCTGGTAAATCAGTGCATGTGTCACACTGGAATCTTATGCCAAGTTCTTGCTTTTGCAGAACTTGAAACATACCACTTTGAAAGAAGAGGCCAAAAGTTTGGCCTCTGAATGTAACAATTTCAAGAGGCCAAAGAACATATTTCCTTGGGCCAAAAAAATAGGTTGAGGTACATAAATTGATCTAACAGTTAATCAAGACCAAAGGAAATGGTTAATCTTTCTCAATGTAAGTAGAAGAGAAAAAGGCTTTTTCTCCTTTCCTGTTCTGTTGCTGCTTGCTTTCTAATGGTCAAATTTGACTGAGTGCATTAAAACCTCACAATGTCAGGGTTAACTATACTCTCACTTTTCCAAAAGCTCCAGTGCAAGGCACCATTTAAGAGTTACACCAGGGGTGCCTGGGTGGCTCAGTGGGTTGAGCGTCTGACTTTGGCTCAGGTCATGATCTCACCATTTGTGAGTTCAAGCCCCACATCAGGCTCTGTGCTGACAGCTTGGAGCCTGGAGCTTGCTTGGGATTCTGTGTCTCCCTCTCTGTCTCCCTCTCTGTCTGCCCCTCCCCCACTTGTGCTCTGTGTCTCTCTCTCTCAAAGGTAAATAAACATTAAAAAAAAAAAAAAAAAAAAGAGTTACACCAAAAATCAGTAAGATTTACTGTTAACTTCCGAGCGGTGCTAGTGCTGGGTCAGAGGGTAGATCTATTATTAATTTTTTGAGGAACCTCCACACTGTTTTCCAGAGTGGCTACACCAGTTTGCATTCTCACCAACATCGCAAGAGGGTTCCCAGCAATAACACTGCTAGGAATTTACCCAAGAGATACAGGAGTGCTGATGCATAGGGGCACTTGTACCCCAATGTTTATAGCAGCACTTTCAACAACAGCCAAATTATGGAAAGAGCCTGAATGTCCATCAACTGATGAATGGATAAAGAAATTGTGGGTTATATACACAATGGAATACTACGTGGCAATGAAAAAGAATGAAATATGGCCTTTTGTAGCAACATAGATTGAACTGGAGAATGTTATGCTAAGTGAAATAAGTCATACAGAGAAAGACAGATACCATATGTTTTCACTCTTACGTGGATCCTGAGAAACTTAACAGAAGACCATGGGGGAGGGGAAGGGAAAAAAAAAAAGTTAGAGAGGGAGGGAGCCAAAATATAAGAGACTGTTAAAAACTGAGAATAAACTGAGGGTTGATGGAGGGTGGGGGAGAGGGGAAAATGGGTGATGGGCATTGAAGAGGGCACCTGTTGGGATGAGCAATGGGTGTTGTATGGAAAGCAATTTGACAATAAATTTCATATTAAAGAAAAAAAGGTTTACTGTTAAAAAGAAAACAACAAAACCAAAACCTACACATTGCAAAAAGCAAAGTATGTAATTATAAAAATGGATAGATATTACTAGTATCAAATTTTAAAATGTCTAAATTATCAGGAATCTCTTAAAATTAATTTTCAATTAAAACAACTGGTGTCAGTTCCAACCAGAGCTACTGGACCACTGACACTATTCAACTCAGAACAAGTTACAATTTGTTTCTGGCTTTGTATTAGGGATATTAGCCGATGTAATTAGAAATCAGACTCTGGGGGCGCCTGGGTGGCGCAGTCGGTTAAGCGTCCGACTTCAGCCAGGTCACGATCTCGCGGTCCGTGAGTTCGGGCCCCGCGTCGGGCTCTGGGCTGATGGCTCAGAGCCTGGAGCCTGTTTCCGATTCTGTGTCTCCCTCTCTCTCTGCCCCTCCCCCGTTCATGCTCTGTCTCTCTCTGTCCCAAAAATAAATAAAAACGTTGAAAAAAAAATTAAAAAAAAAAAAAAAAAAGAAATCAGACTCTGCCCTTAGCTGGGAAAGGAAGTTATAGAAATAAAGAACTAAGAATGTCAGAAATGATTAAGTAGCAAAATGGGATTTAATTAAAGTTTTACAGGATCTTGGAAGAAAAAAGAAAACAAACCTTTTTTAAACAACAGGGCTTACAATTCTAAATGTTGGAAGGTTTATGTTTAATACGTATAACTGCTTAAGTAGGAAAAGTGACAACTACATATTAGGGAAGGATCACTGGAGAGTTCTTCCAAAGATATTTCTGTTGCTCTTAGGTTTAAGGTTAATAACTAGTTAATAACTAGTTAATAAGGCTAATAAGGATTTAAATAAATACTGTGCAAAGATGAGTCCAGGAAAGATGCATTCCCTTCGCATTCTCGTTTTACAAATATACTAATGTGACTTTTTAGAGATCTTACTTTACATCTGGGCCTCCAGTCCCAAACTATGCCCCTCCATGAAGTTTGTCCTCTGTTTCCTGACCTCATACCTACCACCTCTCCCTTCTTAAAACTGCTTGAGCTACTTTAATACTAGTCATTTTCATGTATGCATTTCTCCCCTTGATTAGAAAGCCACAGAAGAGTGAGATGACTTGGGGTACTGGCACCAGTGTACTTCCTACCATCGAAGTGGCCTAAAATAATTTCCTTAGTAATAAGATGTGATACGTAACTGAGCACACACTGTATGCCAAGCAGTTTCCATACACTAGATCTTACCAGTCTTCCAAACAATATCCTGGGAGATTGGTATTATTTTGTCCTTTCAATGAAACTGAGACTTAGAGAGGTTAGGAAACCGTCTCCAGGTCAGAGGGCTTAAAGCAGTGAAGTCTAGATCAAACCCAGGTAGCCTACTCGTGCAAGCTATTATTAACCACATGCTGGACTCCTCACCTACGCCAACCACCTTTGACCTTTAGTGTCTTCATCTTTAAGTGAGGACAAGGATACTTCTGGAGACAAATTCTTGTTAGGGCTAAAGTAAGATGTGGAGTACCTAAGTAATACCTAGAATCACAATTTACAGCCCAGGATTGAGATAATTGAGATAATGGGCTATATGTTGAGTTGATATACCCTCAAATCATTATGAAAATCGACACTGAAAATGCACATCAGGGGGGCACCTAGGTGGTTCAGTCGGTTAAGCATCTGACTCTTGGTTTCAGCTCAGGTCATAATCTCGAGATTTCATGAGTTCAAGCCTCACGTCAGGCTCTGCACTGGCAGTATGGAGTCTGCTTAGGATTCTCTCTCTCCTTCTTTCTGCCCCTCCACCACTCATACTGTCTCTCAAAATAAATAAACTTAAAAAAATTTTTTTAATGCACACCAGAGATAACTGAGCATATTTTCATTTCTAAACAGGGAGTATTAATGAATATCATCTATTAGGACTGCTATGATGCCTATACATTATAGATTTGAAAGCACTTCACAATGATGAATTGTTATAAAAGTTATATGAATAATCAGATGCATAGGACACTTACACATTACATCACTGGAATGAAATATACAATATTTCACAGAAACAAAATGTAGCATCTGAAAGTAAGTCACAGCCAATTCTGTTACATGAGAAGCATTTGCTATAATAAACAGACACTTGTTAAAATCCTCCCCATCTGCAAGAATACACTTTCTAAAATATAAAGATGTGACTTGAACAGTCTGAGGAATATTAAGATTTTATAGCATCAAAATATTTCACCTAATTCTTCATTGAGAAGTCACTGAAGCCATTATACAAAAATTTAATCTAATGGATGAATGAATCTAGAGGGTAAATATCACCGGAGCATTATCAAATGGTCATTTAAACAAGTGATTCAAGTCTTAACTCCCATGTGTATTTAACCATATCCATTTCCTATATGACACCTTCCTTCCTTATACATCTAAGCTTGGATTTCCATTTCTCCTATAAACTAAATATTTCCTCTTTGAAAGCATGCTGTGAAGTGTTCAACAGAGAAATTCATGAGGAAGAAATATTGCATATGGTAAATTATATTTTGTAGGCTACTGTATTTGTAATTAAACAGAAAGATAACATGGTAAGTATCTTGCCAGGAAAAAGCATAAGATTTTTAAATCTCTACTTGATTTAAATTCAATTTATAATAATTATTATCCCCTTTATTACTTCTGGCAGAAAAAGTTAAATTCCATTTGCACACTGATATAAGCATAAGAGAGAGCAAAGCTATCACTATAAAATTCAACCACATAAACTTCTATAAATTAGGAAGAGTTAAGTAATGCAGTAATTCTTAAATATAAACAAAACATTCCTAGTTTAGTCCAATATGGATAAGTATTTATAAATAATTTCCAAATAATATATTAACTGTACCTAAGGAGAGCTTCTTCTACATACTTTGGGGTAAAAGAAATATTTCAACTCTAAGTTTTTGTTTGTAAATGAAGTGTTCTTCTTTTGAGGGAAAGAAGGAAGAAACTGAAATTCAAGAAAACTATTCTACATGCTGAGTTCCTAGGACACAAAGACTAGGTCTATATAGTTTACACCATACTTTCCCCTATGATATTGACAGATTTTTTTTTCTACCTAGAAATTTCTAATCACCAAAGGCAGAAAAAAGGAAATTCAGGTTTTGAAAATGCAAATGCATGCTTCTATCTTTAAGAATGAATGTAGGTTGCATGACTGGTAGTCTATCTTTTTAGCCAACCTAAAACACATTATTTTAAAGCCAAGTAAGTCCTTAAAAGTTAGACCTATTCCTGCTCTCAATTAAGTGGAAATTGACTAGATGTTATTTAACGTTTCCCCAGTTTTCCATTTAGTGATAATCAATTCTACTGTAACTGTGTTAGGGCCCTGAGGTCATGGAACCAACAAGAGCAGTTAGTTTACCTTTGTAGTGGGAAACGAGTTGCACTGAGCTTTCTACATATTCAAGACTGGAATTCAAACTGCATTCCAAGTAGCAGAATTTAACCAATTAAAGCAGTGATTCTCAAACGTTCATAGACAGTACAATTACTTATAAGGCTACGGCTATTAAAAGACACTGCGGGACCTCACCCTCTAAAATTTCTGATTTAGGAGACCTAGGATGGGGCCTTATAGTTTGCATTGCTAACAAGTTCCCAAATGATGCTGGGACCAGGTGCCACATTTTGAGAACCAGTGACTCTAGAAATTCACAAACTTTTAAATGTTCTGAATCTCATTCTCTTATTATTTTTTTAAAATTATTATTCCTCTGCTTAAAGAGTGCTTTCATTAATATGAATGTCTTCAGTAAATGACTCAATGCCACTTTTATAAAGATCAAAACAGAAGCACATAATTTAAGACTAAAATATAAAGCAGTAACAAAAAATTCTGTATATATACAAATACAGCAAGTAGCACATAGCCCACAGTGTATTCCTCACCAAAGCAAGCCATGTCACTTTTCCCTGAACAAAGTGTCTAGATTTCAGTGTGTGCCACTTCTGAAGAGGAAACAATATGGGGAAATAAATAATTACATATTATGCTTAAACGCTAAAAAGTTTACTAGCAAATTTCTATCTCTAAATCAAAATATAAAATTAACTCAAGAGACTGTCAGAGAATATTAACACCAGGTCTGAAAGGCCTCTACGCATATCCAACAATGACAACAAAATTGCCCATTAAAAGAAGTAAAATATCAGTGTTCTGTAATTAATAATTATAATTTATATAAAATTTTAGTTGTAAAATTTACTTCATACAGCTCATACTTTTAGGATAAATCCACCATAAACTTAGCACATGAGGGAGGCAAACATTCTTATTGTCCATGCTGAGACGATGAAGGCTCTGGGCAACAGTGAGGTTAAAGGTCTTATCTAAGGCCAAAGGCTTAGCCTCTATGTCTCCTGCCTGCCAGTGCTTTTGTTCCGTGACAATCCGCCTCTGCCATCCTAAGATAAAGAGACAGGAGGCTGACTCCATAACAGAGAGACCAGACGTAATGACACTAGACACAATTAATACTCCAGTTGACAACAATATCTGTAAAAGTGACCATAAGAGGCACGCCACATCATATGAGAAAATTTAAGGCTAGAAGAAAGCAGAATAATTCAATACAATTTTAGGTTAGATTGATTCGAAGTGACTTGCTTGTTTCCCTTCCCAACCTCTACGGCAAGCACCTGAATGGCTTTCTGGCTTCTATGGACAGTCAGGGACCAGAAATGATCTCCTGCAGTAATATAATTTTCTCTCTGGACTCTGATGTCGTTTTAGTTTACACTTTCATGTGCAATTTTCTTTTGAGCCTCTAAGAACTTGAAATAGCAAAAGAAGGTATCTTTTTTTTTTTTCATGGATATACATCTTCAAATTTACATCCAAGTTAGTTAGTATATAATGCTGTAATGATTTCAGGAGTAGAATCCGGGGATTCGTCCCCTACATATAACATCCAGTATCCTCCTTAATGCTCCTCCCACTGAGCCCATCCCACCACCCACAACCTCTCCACCAACCCTCAGTTTGTTCTCTATATTTAAGTTTCTTATGTTTTGTCCCCCTCTGTTTTTATATTAGTTTTGCTTCCCTTCCCTTATGTTCATCTGTTTTATATCTTAAATTCCGCATATGAGTGAAGTCATATGATATTTGTCTTTCTCTGACACTTCTCTAATCTCGCTTAGCATAATACACTCTAGTTCCATCCACCTTGTTGCAAAAGGCAAGATTTCATTCTTTTTGACTGCCAAGTAATACATCCAAATGAAGGCATCTTTAAGCAAAGTCTCACCTCAGCACAGTTTCATACTCCATGTACACACAGATTTGCTCTCCTTCACTGCTCCTTAAAACATCTCATCTCTGGTATTTTTCGTCTTATTCTATATGCTCTCCTCTGGAATATTTTATTCACTTTCACGGTTTAAAATATTATTTCAACTGTATTATAATGGTTCCAAAATCTAAATCACCAGCTATTGAACAAACAAGAATTTGAGCTATGGGGTGCCTGGGTGGCTCAGTCAGTTAAGTGTCTGACTTTGGCTCAGGTCATAACTTCACGGTTGGTGGGTTCGAGCCCTGCATCAGGCTCTGTGCTGACAGCTGGGAGCAGGGAGCCTGGAGCCTGCTTCGGATTCTGTGTTTCCCTCTCTCTCTGCCCCTCCTCCACTCATGTTCTGTGTTTGTCTCTCAAAAATGAATAAACGTTAAAATTTTTTTTAAAAAATGGTTGATCAAAAAGTAGAAAAGCTGTAAAAGCATGATTTCAAAATACGACATAAATATGATTACTAACTAAAAATGATTAATGGTAATGTAACTATATTTCAGGCCTTAAAGCGATTAAATAATGTAACTATATCAGGCCTTAAAGCGATTAATTTTCTACTATACGTAAATACAATTTCTAAAACACTACAACAAGATGATGCTGTAGATTTGCATTAACCAGATCACACACACACACAAAAATCAAATTAACACACACAAAAAATATCAAATTAACTACAGACATTTAAAATCTTTATTTGGGGGAAAAAAGGAAAAATTGCAAGATGGAGGGCTTTAATATTACCCCAATGGGTGTGCCCGGGTGCCTCAGTAGGTTATGCGTCTGACTTCAGCTCAGGTCATGATCTCATGATTTGTGGGTTTGAGCCCCACATCCGGCTCTGTGCTGGCAGCTCGGAGCCTGGAGCCTGCTTCAGATTCTGTGTCTCCCTCTCTCTCTGCCCTTCCCCTGCTCATGTTCTGTCTCTCTCTCTCAAAAATAAAATAAACATTAAAAAAATTGTTTTTAATATTACCCCAATGGTAATCTTCCTAAAAAAAAAAAAAAAAAAAGCTAAACGCATCAATTTATGACCACCTGGACCTGCTCATGGCCAAGCAATTAAGGATCCTACAGACATATAACGCTAAGTATGATCAAAGAGAAAACCCATTTAAAAAGCAGTAAATTTACAAGAGGAAAAAAAGCAAAACATAATAAAAGATATAGCAAGTTCAGGTTCAGTCTGAATCTTTAATATGCACTTGTTGTCTTTTTTGAAAATACCTATCAAAGCAAATGAATACTCAGTGATGAAAGTATCCTATATAAAATATCATAAAATGTTAAATTTATTCACAGAATCTAATGAATCTTGTAAGTTACAATATCTGAAGAAAAGAGAAAGTATATTCCTTATCCAAAGAGATCATATTTAAATGTAAGAGCCAGGATTTAATACAACTTCAACTGGACTCAATAAAAATATTCTACTATTCCTTTTATTTGTCCCTGTTTCAGTTTACATCGATTAGATTATAGAAAGTCCATACATTAAAATTTAAAAGAACCTTTACATTTTTAAATCTTTACATTTTATAGCTTTAATTATGTAGCTATCATGAATGTTATAATTAGTTTCACATTTAGAATATGAATTCTGGAAAAAAAATATATAGTTCAATTATAGTAAGGTAGATAACACCACACATAAGTGAAACTGAATCCTATATGATGATTTCAAACATGCTCATCATTTACGCAAACCTACCATAGAACTTTCTGGAATTAAGAAATCGCATTTGCTGTGGTACCACATTGCTGAAACTTTTGCAAACTACTTGCTATACAGTAACTTCAAAATTATATAATGTAGATGAAATTAGCATACAAATCCCATGAATGAAAAGCACACATATAATAAACCCTTAAACTTTATAAAATTTCAACCCCTGAAAGGGCTTTTTATTTAATTCATTTCTCTGCCTGTTCAAGCTCATTCTCTGCACATGTTTCTCAAGACAGTGTTCTGGGTTACTCAGACACCAAAACAGGATTGAAATCCAGAGAAACACACAAGCTCAAGATGAATAAACACAATAGCTCTCTTTTGAAAACCTAATGAACTGGAAATGAACTGTTAACTAAAGACAAAAGGAAGACCAAGAAAAGAGCACGGGCAATTTTTTAATTTAAAATAAAGTCAACAAAGATCCATATTCGACAATGAGGTTGACTAAATGTTAGATCACCACATCATGTAAGTTAACTATTGTTATCCTCCCCTCTTAGAGCATTTTTTAGACTTCATGAATTTAGAACATTCCACTATGTAAATAATACTACACTTTATAAAATGGTGATTATTTTAAGTACATGTAATGGTTCAGAATGATTTTCCCCTACGTTACTTAGTTTTTAAAATAACCAGAAACTACTCCCTATAATAGCTGCCTATGCAGGAGTTGGGAATTAGATCTCAGGTCCTCAAACTTGTCAGGCTTACTGAAACCTAGACAAAATCATCTCTTTCTTGTGTTTAAGTTTTCCTTTCCACAGGTTAAATTTATGTATCTCAATTATAAAGATGTCACAAAATATAACCCATGACATATATAATGGAGTATGTAAAAGACTTCACAGTTAATAATTATATTTTAATGGTGTAATATATACTATGAATATTTTATTGACATAATACTACATGCCACTGATCCGTACTATTGCCTCACTGAAAGAAAACTTTTCTGCCTTTTCTACCTCATTAGATACTTGTGCCTCAGCAGACATATGAATTGTAATTTTGGGAATACTGTCCAAAAGTAAAGTAATTTAAATGCAACACTGACATAATAATGAATATTTTAAAAAGAGACAATGAAATCTAACTCAAATTTTTTAGATGCTACAATTACTCTTACCAAGAATATGACATTACCATACTGATTCCAATCAGTCAACAAACCCAATTGTCCACTGTTAGACTTGGAACTAACAGACACAATACAAGAGGAAACAAGCCTTTCCCTTAATACCACCCAATTTTAAAGGCTGGGTTATAACCACCCAAATTCTAGTCTCCCTGAATAAACTATTACTGGTCATAGTCAGTAAATTATTTAAACTTCTTAGATATTTTCCCTCTCAGAGGTAACATGATATTTAATACTCATTTTGTAACTTGGGTCTTCCTTTTATGCTCCTCTTTTCTTTTTAATTAAAAAAGTATGGTTTAATCTTAACATTCTAGAATTTGGTGAAAAAAGTTTAAATATAACGTTAAAGACTTTCGTCTTCCATTCTGTATTTCCAGGACCTAAGTCCACACTGACTTGTCAGGTCACAGCTCTATGTGATCCTATAACTGTCCTCAGGCTCCCCTCTGGTCTGATTTAATTTGCCTTGACAGGCAAAAATGGCACTTTACTGTGTTTAATCACCAACATCAGAAAACATCAATTTTGGATTGTGGGTATTTTTTTCTTTTTTTCAATATTTATTTATGTTTATTTATTTGAGAGAGAGTGTGTGTGCACAGTCAGTGGGGAGGAGCAGAGAGAGAGGGAGAGAGAGAATCTGCTGTTTAGCAGATGCCCCATGCAGGTTTCGATCCCAAGAACTGCAAGATCATGACTTGAGCCAAAATCAAAAGTCAGACGCTTAACCAACTGAGCCACCCAGGCGCCCCTGGGTATTAATTTTCTAAAGACAGAAAAGACTCTACAAAGAAACTTCAAAGATACATAATTTAGAGGAGTCTTTATAAAAAGAAATAGGCACGGAAAAATAAAAGAGAACCCAGAAGAGCAATGTTACTGAGGAAACTGAATAGAACTTCAACAGCTTTTACTATTTTAATCTATCATTATTAATATATTGTTATTAATCCTTTAAATATGTCTACGTGTGTCCATTGTGCATAAATTAAAAATAAAGTATCACCTTATTCTTATCAAATTTACAAAAGGGAGTGTTTTTTTTAAAATACTTAGCTCTATCTGCACATTCCGTCTACACTAATAAAAATTTTTTTAAGTCCCAAGACTGCCAGACTGCTGGCAGGTACAACAAAAGGAGCATCCAACAAAGAAGCAAAGAACCAGCGAATCAGGAACAATACTCATAAAGAGAAGGCAAAGGAGCAGAGAGACAGGCAAGGAATGCAAAGGGAAGTACTGACTGGAGAAGGATACAGTTGATACTAGTTCATCCTAAAAAGATGTATGTAGCTTTCACATTTGCATCTTTAAATTCTTGTACACACTTCACTGTATGACCCGGCCAATCAGAGACCATGTAAAAAAATTTACTGCTACAATTCCATAAAATATTTCCCATATTTGCATATTTATAGATAGAAAATAAAATAACCGATAGAACCAAAAACTGTAATTGGCTACTAGCAGAGAGAATAATATTTGCAAAAGCAAAATATTAACATCTGAAACTAAGTCCCACAACTGTACATTTAAATCCATAATCTAAAATTTCAACATGAAATTCACATTGTTTTTCAGGTATAAGTTAGTGAAACTGAGTTAATAAATATTTACTGAATGCCTACTATGGGACGGACATTGTTCTAAGTGTGTTAAGGTACAATAGTACACATAATACCCTCAAGGAGTTTCCATTCTAGTTAGTGAAACAGGCGATATATAGAAATTTTAAGTGTACCAGAAAAACCAAAGCACTATAATATAGAAATGAAAATGTTTGTAATGATTACTTCATTTGTGGCATAAACAGAATACAAACTGAAAAATAATTGTCTGAGCTTTATTTTCTAGAATATAGTTTACAAGTTTTCAAGGATTCAGTATTCAAAGATTCCCTCAATTATTTCTTCAGTTCAAACCAAAATAACTAACAAAACTTCTAATCTTCTTACTTCCTTTGAAATATTCCCTAAGTAGTGCATTATAAATACTGAATAGGTACATTTTTAAAGGATTTCACATACTATATTTGTCACAGTTGCTGAAACACTAGACCTTGAGCTATTAGCAGAAATCTTTTTCTACCTCTTTTTCTTTTTTTGTGAATTCAGCACCTGCACAGGGTTTAGAATAAAGTGCAATCCTGAATTACAAATGTATTATATAATAATTTTAATCTAATAGTGTCAAAGAAAGTGCTAACTTTATCATACTTGAAAAATAAATATTTTGTTCAAAGTTGTATTTCAGAATGTTTTGATCAATTAGAAATGGATAAATAGTAGTGTACTTAAATCCTAAGTGCTGCTTTTCAGACAGTCAGAGCAGTATTAGAGTCATGGCTCCAAAGTTTAAGAAGATCCACCCAAGCTGGATTATTTAAACTTGCAATAAATAGATGTATTTTCTTGGAAAAATATCTATTGTTACAGTAAAACTTGAGTTTCCTTTTTAACAAGATTGTATGATTACTCGTTTATATTGTTCTTTCCGCAGGAATCACACACCCCCTGTTTGCATCCTGTTATTCACTTAGAGCTTCCCCTCACTTCGCTATACTGTTTTCCCTAGTAGGAGAGTGGTTTTACTGCACATTAGAATCCTAAACTGTCCGCATGCTCCAAGTCTCCTGGTTTGTAGCATTTAGCATCTGTTCAGATCTTAAACATTACCTTGAAAAATGAATTGTCTGTGTCCTTTCAAAATATTGAATTGCCATCCTACATCACTGGAGGCCTGGAAAAGACTGGAATCTTTTCTACTGATTGTATCTCTCAGTTTCCATCTAATTCCGTGAACAACTTAAGAAACTACTTAGGGTATACATTCCACTAAAACCTAAGCAAATACATTTATATTCTTCTTAAAATTTTGTACATTTGGATTTGTTTTTCTGAAGGCAAAGAGAAAATTTTTTAAGTAATTCAGGCGTAATCAAAACCAAATTAAATCAATGCCTCAGACTCATCTAGGATCCATAATAAAAATACAGATTCCTTGGTTCTACACTGAAGCCACTCAGAATCAGCAATAAGAGGGGCATGCCCTAGAATGCGCCTTTTAATAACCTTTCCAGGTTATTCTGATACACACTGAAGTTTAAAAACTGTAATGCAAAGGACCTAAAATTAAAGGTAATGTAACTGATGAAGGAATGATGAAGGATAATAAGATCCTATTGTTAAATACACTGAACCAGAATGAAAAATTAACTCATTAATGAAGAGCTAAGAAAATAACTGTTAATATGTAAGATCTCGAAAAGGAGCCCAGCTATGCTATAATAACATTCTTTGTAAGGTAGGTTTGAAATCTACCTTACTTGTGGTATTCAACAGGACACATGTGTCTCATGAAAAAAATATATCTATCTATCTATATAAATTTATACATCAAACATACATATATTACTTTAATTAGCATATGTGTGTGTGCATAGATATAAACACACACACTGCCTAGAAAACGGTAATTATGTTAGCGCTTAAATGGTACCTGGCTACTTGCTAAGTAGGTTCAATGCGAACCCACTATTTCTTTTCTTTTAATTTTTTTTTTTGAGAGAGAAAGGGAGAATCAGTGTGTAGAAGGGGCAGAGAAAGGGAGAGGGAGAGAGGGAGAGAGGGAGAGAGGGAGAGAGGGAGAGAGGGAGAGAGGGAGAGAGGGAGAGAGGGAGAGAGAGAGAGAGAGAGAGAGAGAATCCCAAGCAGGCTCTGCACCTTCAGCACAGACCCCGATTCAGAGCTCAAACTGACGAACCGTGAGATCATGACCTGAGCTGAGATTGGTCCAATGCTTAACTGACTGAGCCACCCAAGAGCCCCTTACCCACTACTTCTAAACAGGGCACAATCTATACATTTTTTCTTTTTTTTTTTTAAGTGTATTTATTTATTTTGAGAGAGAGAGAGAGACAGAGAGAGAGGGAGAGGGGGCACTTGTGCTCACACATGCACAAATGAGTGGGGGAGAGGGAGAGAGGGAGAGAGGGAGAGGGGGAGAGGGAGAGAGGGAGAGAGACAGAGACAGAGACAGAGAGAGAGAGAGAATCCCAAGCAGGCTCTATGCTTAAAGGGCAGAGCCCTACATGGGGCTTAATCCCAGGAACGGTGAGATCATAACCTTAGCGGTAACCTAGAGGCAGATGCTTAACTGAGCCACCCAGGTGCCCCTTTTCTCTTTTTAACATTTATAGTTTGATTTCCTATCATATAGGAGCAAGAAACAAAAAGGCAAAAATGACTAACATCAATGTATCTTTACCAAAGTCAAGGAATAACATCTCTCTGGTTTCTAGTCAGTCAACTTTCTAAGGGCAGAAACCAGATCCTGTTTGTCATAGAACCCCTTGCCACAAGGTCAAGCAGTAAGCACTGCATGTGAACTAATGCTGAGGATTAGGACAGCTATTCCACAAAGCTGGGAGTGGTTACAGTCTATGATAGGGGCTCCCAAACTTCCACATACATCCAGCCCCACCACTCTACCAGAGTTTTATTCTGCAGGTCTAGGGTGGGCCCAAGATCTGGCATTTGTAACAAGTTCCCAGGTGACACTACTGCTGCTTATCTGGGGACTACGCTTTGAGAACCACAGATCAGGGGAAAGTCCTCAGGAGTGTACTATATAAATGGTTCCCAGAAAAGAGAAGTAATTGGAAGATGGTTAGGAAAAACAACACAGGGCATCCAGAAACCAGGGTTCTAGTTCCAACTCTATCAAAGAATTACTGTTTAGTTCATAAACACACACACACACACACACACACACACACACACACACACCGAATCCCACATAACCCATCCTAGAGATGAAGGATCTGGTGTAAAGGAAAATTCAAAGACTTTATAGATAAGAAACAATTTTAAGTGTCTACTATCAACCTTTAAACATATAATCTGACCTGAAATGATTATCCTCATAATCAGTGTGCATTGCTCAAATCACAACTGTTAAACTACATAGTTTTTATCCAAAATAAAGATCATACACAGCAAGCAAATAAAAAAATGCCCAGACTAAACACAGCAAACCATTTAAATATAAACCTGCAGGGGAATAACTGTTTTCCAATATTCTAAACACACATTATAAATTCAAGTATCTGTAGATGGGTCTAGGGCAGCAGCAGCAGCAGCATCTGAGATCCTGTGAGAAATGCAAAATCTTGGCCCGCTTGTGTGGCTCAGTCGGTTAAGGGTCTGACTTCGGCTCAGGTCATGATATTACAGCTTGTGAGTTTGAGCCCCACATCGGGCTCTATGCTCACAGCTCAGAGCCTGGAGTCTGCTTCAGATGCTGTGTCCCTTATCTCTCTCTGCCCTCCCCCACTGGTGTTCTGTCTCACTTCTGTCTCTTAAAACGAAATAAATGTTAAAAAAAAATGCAAAATCTCTGACTACCACCTAAACCTACTAAATAAGAACTCCCATCTTAGTAAGATCCCTATGTGATTTGTAGATACTCAAAGTTTGAGAAGCACTGACTAGGGCACTCAGATTTTATCACTAATTCTTTACTACTATTTGTTAAATAGCATGATATATTTAAAAGAATCAACATTTCCCGAAAAAAAATCTATTTCTGACATATAAACAGATAAAAAGAGAAACTGAGGAATTATTTTACATAAGAATATACAATGAAACTTTATTTTCCAACAAAAATTTCCAATAAAATACTTAATTGCTATGAAATCATATATGATTAGTAAGTAACTTCATGGCTGAGTAAACTGAGGTACAGGGATGCTAAATGGTTTGGTTAAAATCAAATAGTTTATCATGGCACAATGAGATTGAAATCCAATTCTGACTCCTGTAATGTAATACTTCTTCTGGTGGAAAAAAATTATTTACATTTTCCTGGAGTAAACACACGGTTAATATATAGTAGTAGAAGTGTACATAATTTTTTTAAAGAATAAATACCTACCCAAACATATTGAAGGAAATAAGCAAAAATATGTCATAGTGTATGTGTTTTATTCCCTTCATTGAGAGAATGGGGGGGGAGGGACACAGACTTTAAAAAACTGCATTGGAAGGAGTAGTGGAACTGGAAACTATATGGACATAACTTTCAAACCTATGATTTTCACAGAATGACACTACAAATCAGGCAAGTGGAAGCATCTTTCTGATGATTGAACCTGGAACACGTATTTTTAGAAATACTACAAGTTTGGCTCTGCTACTTAAATTTTAATATATAGCAATAAACAAAACTTCTTCTTACCATCAAAGAAGCTCTTGGCTCTTAGGTAACTGACACTGAGCCTGAGAACTGAAAGTTTGTCCAGCTTATTAATAACATCTTGTGGAAAAGGCAGCAGGCTAGCCAAACGGTCCAACTCTGTATTAAGCCGGTCTCTATGTCGCTTGGAAGGATTGGACTTGATTCCTTCAGGTGGGATTGGCTTGACACTGAAAAACAAACAAAATACCACAAAATAAGATAAAGTAAAAATTTCTATTGCATTATAGCTCTTCAGGTATTTCTCTAATGAAACACACACCAAAAAGTCTACTCAAGTTTACGTAAATCCCTTCAAAAGGCTCCTTTGTATCGTAATTAAGAAAACCAAAAAAAATTGGTAAAATTCTTCATAATGTTTTATTAAAAGCTTATGAACTCAAGAAAATGCTGAGTGCATCTTATATACTTCATACTTCCTTCACTTCATACATTTGTGGTACAGTGATTCCCAGTAACAAATCCAGTAGGATTATTTTTTCAAACCCAGACACTGTTCCAGAAAGAAATGAAAAAGAAATCTGCAATTAATTATGTGAAGATTATGCTTCCTTTGCTATCTTCCTCAAGAAGCATCTTGGCATCATTTATGATGTAGATAAATAGGAGCTACCCTAATCACCCCAGCTTCCTATATTTAACACTTTCATCCTGTCAGTGACAACTATTCAAAGTCCTTCTGGCACCTCTATATGGTCATCTAGGCATTTAATGGGGTCCTCCAATATTTAAAAAAAAATTGGCTTTGGTTATTTATATTTGTTGAGTGACAGATAGTAGAGGTTAACTGTAATTCCTTGCAAATTTTGCATTTAGGGCTGGTCAATAATTCTACTTAATTATTAGCTTTCATAGCTTATGTCTTAGAAAATTCAATGAATCCCCAACATGTAGCATGATTTTCATCTGAGAGAAAAGATATTTATAGTTAAGAGTAGAACCTGAGTTCAGATATGAGAAACTGCATAACTTCACAGAAAGGTCTTAGCCAGGATTTCACAGCAGAAATTCATTATTTAAAATGAACTGACAGATCATCACACACACAATGAAATATAGACAAGATATTAAAAAAAAAACAAAAAAACAAAAAAACAAAGATCATGCCGCTTCACCTTTCCATTTGCCAGAAAAATAAAATCTTATGCAGGGCATTCTTACAACAAAGACGTTTCCCTCCAGCCTTTATTGAGAAGACAAAGGCATTTTCGACAATTCAAATGATGGCATCTTCAAAAGTAGAAATTGGCCTGATTATAGTGCTGATTTAATCGAAATATTTCTAGATACTTTATGTTTTCAATGTTGTATGTGGAGAAGTAATACTTTATTTAAAAATTAATAAAAAGTCAATAAAGGGGCACCTGGGTGGCTCAGTCAGTTAAGCATCTGACTTCGGCTCAGGTCACGATCTCACGGTTCCCGTGTTCAAGCCCCATGTTGGGCTCTGTGCTGACAGGTGGGAGCCTGGAGCCTGCTTCGGATTCTGTGTCTCCCTCTCCCTTTGCCCCTCCCCGACTCTCTCTCTCTCTCTCTCTCTCTCTCTCTCTCTCTCTCAGAAATTAATAAATATTAAAAAATCTTTTTATAAAGTCAATAAAAATTTTAATGTTTGTTATATATTGTTCCCAACAAGTAATTTCTTCAGAACTTATCTATTTCTGTTTTTATTACAGTTCATGTTATTTATTTATTTTTTTAATGTTTTACTTTTTAAAACAGAGAGAGACAGAGCATAAGTGGGGATAGGGCAGAGACAGAGGGAGACACAGAATCCGAAGCAGGCTCCAGGCTCTGAGCTGTTAGCACAGAGCCCAACGCGGGGCTTGAACTCACGAACTGAGATCATGACCTGAGCCGAAGTCGGACGCTTAACCAACTGAGCCACCCAGGCGCCCCCAGTTCATGTTATTTCTACAAAAGTAAGAATTAATAAATTGATAAAGTATATGGCATACATACAAAATAAATCAGGTACTTTCTCCAGACTGTGTAATTGCATACTTACAGAAACAGATGATTCTTTCTCTATTTTTCCTTAATCATACTGCATTTGTAATCAAATTCAAGTCATCTCTAAATTTCTTCAATTAATCAAATGATTTTCAAAAGTTACCTATAATGCATGTCTACCTCCCTGAATAATTCTCTGATTAATCTCTTGTTGACACAAATATTTACTTGCAGTTATCATGTCCAGGGTAGTCTAGGAAAACATTCCTCTCCTACATATTCAAAAAGTGTTATGGGAGCAAAGTATGTGAGCAACTAACTACTTGAATTAAGATCTTTATAGACAAGGTAGTATCTGATATGGACCTTTAAAGATGAACGGGATTTCAGGAGGAGGCAGGGCTGAGAAACGGTGGCCTGTGAAAAGTCCCCTGTCCGGAGTGTGAAGCATAGAGTACAAGAGAGAAGAGAAAGGGGAAAGTGGTTGTGGCCACATTCATGCAACAAATAGTAACCACCTACCATGGGCAAGGCACAGAAGACTCAGCAGTGAACTATATTACATGTACTAATGTTCCTGTTCTCATGAAGCTTACATTCCAGTGGCAGGAAACATACATAACTAGTTGAGTGAATAAATAAACATATAACTTTCAGAGCTGCTAAGTGTTAAAAAGAAAAATAAAGCAAGATAAGGAACTAAAGAGTGACAAGCATGCTGGTTTTGATAGCCAGGAAGGGTCTCTGATGTTACATTTCAGCACAGACATAAATACAACGAAGGAGTGAGCTGTGCGGGTATCTGATGAAAAAAAAATGTTCAAGATAGAGCAAACAGACAATTTCCTCACAGAAATGGTGTAAAATTAGAGTCTGGTATCTGGGAGTCATCTTAAGCTCTGAGCTGGGATTTACATGACCAGTCTTGTGTTTTACTAAGCTGACTCTGGCGATGACGAGCATGAAATGTAGGGCAACTCTCAGTGAAGCTAGCACTTGTTTCTAAAATACAAATCTACAACACTCCTCGGATTTAAAAATTTCAGTCGCTCTGGACAGTCCATGTTCCTTAGCCTAGAAGCAAAACACCTCTTGATCTTTTATAGCCCCCTAACTATTCCTCTGGCCTCATTTCCTGCAGCCAAAGCCTTTCTTGTCCATTATACTCCAGACAGAAGAAAGTACTCAGTTATCAATATATACTTTGGTGCTTTCATACATGTTACTCTCTGGAATTCTCTTGTTCTGTCTCATCCACTACAAAGCCGTGCTCAATTAGATGACTTCTGTAAAGTCCTCCCTGACCTACTCACAATGGATCCCTCTTCTGTACCTTATGCTACTTCTGTACCTTGTGCTACTTCTGTACCTTATGCATCTTAAGCAAATGTCTTATACAACCATTCCATTAAGGAATATCCTGTGCAGATAGTATTTCCAATAAACTGGAAACACATTTCGTCTCGCACTCTTGGTAGCTTTCCAGTAATGATTATAAAACATTGGGGACAAGACAGTAACACAATGAACCAAGACAAACTAAGAGGACGCAGAGAAATAACAATCACGATACAAAAAAAGAAAAAAAAAATCATTCAAGTTATTGCTCCATGAAGTCCTGCTGTCCATCTTGTGCTGTCTTTCTGCAGTGCTCAACCAGGAGCTCGATGAACCTACTTCTTTGCACAACATAAAACTTTCCACAGCTCTAATGTGTTATCTATCATACACATTATGGAATATTTAGCATGAGATCAAATTTCTTAAGTGTTATGTAACTGGTAATACTTAGACTTGTTTATTGCTCTTATGCCTGTAAACTTGATCGTTTTTGTATCCCCAGTGCTCAACATAGTACTATCCACAGAGTGGACCTTCAATTAATGTTTGCTGATCAAAAGGATCTGGAAAAAGAGTTATCAGGACCTGACCAAAGGCAGTGATAGGAAAGAAAGTAAGTAAGGCCTGGTATGAGATACTTCAACACAGCACTTTATGCCCATCATAAAGCTTGCTATATAGCAAGACTCCAATGTTTGCTGATGGGGCACAGGAAGTACGGAAGAGGAAAACATGGAGTGAGGAAGAAGCAGGTTGGGGTAAGGACTATACTTCCTAATGGAAGGTACACCAAACAAAGAGAACAAGACGAGAGGACAGAGCTTGATGATACAGACATTTAGGCATAACATTGGGGAAGAGGCACAGGCAAAGACAACAGAGGAGGAATTACAAGAAGACAGGAAAAGAACCAGGTTGGAATATTCTGGATATTACAAAACAAAATCAAATACACAGAAAAATTAAATGAGAAGTACCCACCGGATGTGGCATTTCAAATGCACTACTGTTAAAACTAAAGCAACCGACATGGCATATTCTGTCACTGATTTTGTGAGAAATGTTTACAACTATTTTGTGAAAGTATTTCATTCTTATCTACACATCTTAAAGATGCGCATAATAATTAGATAGAAAAAGTAAACTTACATCAGTTACACCTGACTTGGGTTATGCTAGTACTTTTACTTTCGTATCGCCTTTAAATCTATGCCAAAATATATACTGCCAATTACCTATTTAAATGAGAGGCTATATTTGAAATATAAACAAACATCCCTGTAACCTTAGACTTGGGAGATCTGAAGTTAAGATATCTCTTGACATAGAGAGACCACTGATGTTGATAAAGCGAAGAAGCAATTTATTATTTTCTTAAAGCCTTACCTCAAAACCTTGTCCCAACCTGCAAATCAAAAGTGTTGTGAAATCAAGACTCTAGCTGACTGTGTGCCATGCTTCTGTTTTCAAAGCCCTGCATGCTGTAAGTACTGCTATTGACAAGCCCAACGCCACATCCAATGCTAGTATGAGTGCCATCTTTAAAGCCTTTTCAATATCCCAGTGTAGGGTGTCTATTAGACTCCTCACTTGCGCCCAGTGTTGAAAACAAGTTAAATGTCTAACCCAGTTTAATCTGGGTTACTATAAGTTACTACAACTGTAAATGTTTATGTTTTCATATGACATTTATCATAAAACCTCAAATCTCACGCAAAAACACAGTTTCAGTAATCCTATGAGATTAAAGCAACGTTTTCTAACAGATTACCTATCGCAGTACTGAGTCTGCTCTATCAGCTTTTTCCTCTCAGTGATTTAATCTATTCCCACTGCTTCTGTCAATTTACCAATAAATTGCTAATCTTTATTTCCAGCTCCTGTACCTCGATGTCTTCTCATTTATATTTTCCAGAATTTAGGCACGCCCTTCTTAGCATGTGATATGGTACTACTCTTCACTTTAGCCAATGGCTATGAAACTGAAATAATCCTCAATAAATCTCTGCCCCATACTGACTTTACTCAAGCCATTCATTCACCATTTCCACCTCAATGGCTTCAGTGTGTACTTATTTATCTCTGAAAGTAAATGTTAAATATTTCAAGTCATAAATTATATGATTAATGTAACATTGGACAGGTGATCTGTGACACAAATAAAGTCATATTTCATTGGCAGGGTGAATACGGCTGGATATTTTACTTTCCCAGATGAAGGGGGAAAAAAATCTACAGAAACTTCTGAGAATTCTAGCTGAAAGTCACTTTTAATGAGCCAGAATTCTTCAATCACCTGCTGCTGCCACTGTATAGTTGTGATGAGTCCTTCCCTTTACCCCTTTTTGCTATACCTAAGGATAGGCAATAAGGTTCAAACAGCACATAATCTCTAGCACAAGACTTTTTTTTTTTTAATTTTTTTTTTTCAACGTTTATTTATTTTTGGGACAGAGAGAGACAGAGCATGAACGGGGGAGGGGCAGAGAGAGAGGGAGACACAGAATCGGAAACAGGCTCCAGGCTCTGAGCCATCAGCCCAGAGCTGACGCGGGCTTGAACTCCCGCACCGCGAGATCGTGACCTGGCTGAAGTCGGACGCTTAACCGACTGCGCCACCCAGGCGCCCTCTAGCACAAGACTTTAACAGTGAAAACCTGGAACATGAAAGATGCCCTAGAAATCACGGTTACTTCCAAAATCCTGAAAAAAGTCACCGAAAGTGTTTCCTTTTTCCTTTCTTATATGAATGTACATTTTTTTTCAGTATGTCCTTTGGAACCCATATAAAAAGTATTTCCTATACTAAAATCACTAAAACATGACAATTTTAAGTGGTGGTCAATTGTTTAGTAAATAATTGTAAATATTGACCGTGTGCATGGTATTAAGAAGCTCTGGTGGCTACAAACGCAAATAAAAGCCTGAGCTAACCTTGAAGAACTTATCTTTCTTACTAGGAGGAGATGCATTATAAGAAGGCAATATCAAACAAATGTGCCCTACAGTTGCCATAAAAGTGATGCTCAGGAGTTCAGGAAAGTAAGAGCAGGTAGAGCAATAGGGGAAGGTTCATGAAGATCTGGCATCTAAACCAGGTCTAAAAAGACAGGTAAGTCACTTCTGGTTTTGTGACAGCCAAGTACACAGCTCTCTAAAAAGATCCTTCTCTTCAGATAATTCATGCTAGAAAGGAAAACAACAGGCAGAAACAATCTGTATCCAATAAACCTAAAAGATAGCTAAACCCAGATATAAATAATACGGAGATGAAAAATAGGTACAAACAAAATCAATGATAACATAGAACAGGAAGGAAAATGTACTCACAGTATATTACTTAGCTCAGCAGTAAACAATATTTACAGTTAAAAAAATACGGAAACACCCAAAGTTAATTTAATCCGTAACAGTGAAAAAGTTATATTGGGAGAGTGAAGAAGGTGAGGGGGGGAGGAGATAGAAGTAACAATCACTTTAACTATGACAATAAAACATCAACAGAAAATACCTAATATGCTGAAAAGATAGCATGATACACATACCCTTGACTTGTTTAACCATACATGTGTTATTAATAGGAATACTGTCCCCAAAAGTATTTCAATCAAAGGGAAAAGAGCAAAATGAAAAATATAAGACAAAGCAAACAATACACTTCAAGTAGAAAAAATCTGCAAATAAACTATTACTACTAGTATTACAACTTCATACACGTACGCGTGCGCGCGCACACACACACTCACAAACCCAACATTAAGTTGAATTACCTACCCCTCCTCTCTTTTTGCCTATGAAATTGACAATTCACATTTTAAAGCAAAAATGCAAGGACACAGGCACTCTCCCATACTATCCACAGGAATACATTTTTTTGTAGAGTAATTTGATACTATTTCAAAGTATATTTGGCTCAACCTTGAAAGTATGCATACACACCTTTGTACCTCCAAATTCCACGTAAAGGAATTTTTCCTAAGGAAACAACTAAGAATCTGCATAGAAACTCATGTATCTCAAGGATATTCTCTGAAGTACCAGATAAAATATTAAGAAGTTGGAAGTAACAGAATTTCTCCCCAAAACAAAAATAGTTAAATAAACCATGGAACATTTACAGAATGGAGTACTATGCAGCCACTGAAAACCATACAGGAATTATAAAGGAAGGAAGGCAGGTAGTAAATCATAAGAAAGACCAAGAGGAAAGACCATGAATGCAAGTACGGAGGTAAGCACAAGTCTGGCAAACAGTAAATCATTTATTTCATATAACACCAATTAATGTTATTATTGCAAATAACACTAATTATTTAAGGAGAAACAGGGAGCATTAAGGAAATCCCTAGTATATGGGTGTGCCATAAAAATCACTAAACTTACTTACCTGAGCATTATTGTGAAGTTGGTAATAACATAAGCTTTGTAGCCATAAGACCTGAAATCTGATATTCAAACTCAGCTTTCTCATTTGCTACCTAACAATTCTGAATCTGAATCCCAGATCCCTATCTATAAAATAAATAGTAATACCTTTTCACGCTACCATCATAAAAATAAAATAAAATGTAAAACATTGTGCACATATCTATCACAATAAGTACTAATGAACAGTAGCTTTTTGATAAACTTTTGGGCAAAAAAAATCCATTTAAAAAAAAACTGCGGAAGTAGAAAGGTACTGTTGTTAGAGATTTGCATGGTATTTATTTCTAAGTAACTGTCCTAATTATATACAATGCTAAGCATGCAATATATAAGTTTAGATGTCAGTGAAGTACCACATTTCAGCCATAATCATAATTGAGAAACATAATCATATACTGCCTCTTACAGGAGAACTGATTGTTCTGTGATAATGTAAGCTATAATTATTTATAGAATAGAATTTTCCATTTCATTTATATCATTAAACAATGACTTACAGTCTTTACAGTTTATAAAAAGTTTTGTTCTTCTCATTTTAGTTGTGAGACTGACTGTATAGGTATTGACTGTGCTCCTTTACTGGTCAATCACTTGCTTGGATCTACAAGAGCAAGGAAACTAGACCTCATCCTTTAGTTCAGACCTAATGCTCTTTCCATTTATTTCTCATTTTTCCCTCTTTTTGCCAGTTATTTTTCATAAATGCTGATAACTAAACACTTTCACTTATTCATTTCATAGTTCCAATATGTAAGGATCTCTGTAGTCATTATGCATAAACTAAGGAAAGCTATCTGAAAAATATGATAAAACAATAATTATGGAAGTGAAAAGACCTATCCCTTTATTTTAAAAGCTATTTGGGAAATGATACCATAGTACATTTATATGAAATACTTTCAGTAAAACAATGTATAATTGTATTCCACTACTATATATAAATGAGGCTTATGAAGCTTAAATAAACAGTAACTTAGCAAATACAGCAACAAAGACCATGCTTTTATATTATATAACTAGTATATTAAGGTAGCCAGGATCATCTAATACTGAGGAGTTATTACCCATACAGGCATTTCATGATGGCTGTCTTGATCACCACTGCTGTGACTATCATTTTTAAGTGTAGATGTCATTTACTCAACACCTATTATTTACCAACAATCAGTAATAACTTTGTAGAAAAACAGTAAATTGAAGTACCGCTGGACTTTTCCAGTAGTAACAAAATTTTAAAAAATGTAAAAATATATACAAAGTTATTATCAACAGGAAAAAAGATTCTATTTAATTCAATGGTATCCTTTTCAACTATCTTCATGAGACAAAGTAACTAAACAAATGAACAATATTTTCATCTCCAAAGAAAACAAAACAGGAACATAATTTAAATTAAAAAGAAGAATTTCATTTGTTTGTGTTCTAAGCAGAGTGATTACATATAGAGCAACACCTTAAGGAAAGGAAAGCAATGGTAGAATCCATTCCTAAGGGTATCTTTGGAAATTTCCTTTAGGAACATGGGTCTGGTGCAAGGTTGGTTAGGATCCTTTAATTTCCTAACTTAATTATTGCAAAAAGAAGGGAAACATTTACTGAGCATCTACTATGTACAAGATACTTTAGTGGGATTAAATTTAACACATTTAAGTTGTATTTGGTGCCAATTAGATAATTTTCAATGTTAGACTTGCCACTAGGGGGAGATTATCTTGTTTAATACAGTCAATTGAAGAGGGACTGGAAGAGCTTCAGATTAAAGTTGTCACATACTTGATTATAAAATTTTATGAAACTGAATATTAAATTGACTGTATTGTTAACTGTCCTATAATTAAGATACAACATATGTTTTTTTTTTAAGTAAAATAAAATGACTCTCACTTAAGGGATCAAAGTTAAATACCATTTTCAGCTCAGACTAGTGTTTTTCTGATAATGCTGGCGTATTTTAGACCTCATTAGCTAAAAACTAGTAATTTAAATGCATGTTAAACGTAGCATTAGGTTTAATGGCCACATTCCTAAAATAAACCTTGACTAACTGCATTATAAAGTAATCCGTTTTTCATTCAGGTAAAAACAACTTATAATCAATTTCATGTGATTCTGCAAATGCCAGCACTAGGCTTTCCTTAAGGGAGCGAAATGGTGACATGTTAAGGCATTTATATGACTACAAGCAACACAAAGTGCTCAATAAAGATCTGATAAAATCTATACTAAAATAAAATGAACGTGAACGTGTATTACAAGAGATTGTTAAATACAAATGTATTTACAAGTTTTCTGAAGTATATTAAAACGCTAAAATAAAACAACGAAAGATAGATCTTACATAAATAAAATGCTAACTAAAAGCCAAAGATGTTAAACTTCATAATGAATACAACATTAAGGCTTTTTATTAAAAAAAAAAAAAAAAAAAGTCATCTAGATGCTTTGCTATGACAATGATTAAAACCTAAAAATTCATCACGGAGATCTTCAAGTTTTCTGACCATACACATAAAATCCATGATACTGCCTTTATATTAGGCTAGGTATACTACTGTATTAACAAATACATAGAAGAGGCATTTGGGATGCCTCTGGTTATTTTAAATAACCACCAAACACAAGGCCGAGTTAGACAAATACATTTTTATATAAGGAACTCCTTTATAAAATATAAGTATTTTAAGCCAATGCCACAGAATTGGCAAGGCAGAAAACTGCTGACTAGGCAGTATTCCTAATGCCAGCCACACTGCAGGATAAGACTTCCAAATTTTAATCAGTCTACTTATAGGTTAGTATCTCCTCTTAAGGCCAAGTCTAGACCTGAAGAACTATAATTGAAATTCTAAAAGGAAATTAAAACTTCAGAATAATGAAATTTTTAAACCTGTTACTGGTTCCAAACACAAATTCTGAATTGTGATTTTTCTGATCTGGATTAGTGATCTAAACTGAGTTTTAAGCAAAGTGTACACTTCTGACTTGTTCTGAGTAAACGTTTCTGTTCTTAAAATGGTTTATGAAGATTTGAAAAAATGTTAAGTAGCTCAAAGATCAAATTAGTAATAAACACGTGAATATAACGATCTCAGCAATCTGTGTCAAGCATTAATTTTTTTCCTGAAACATTATTTTAATGTATTTACCATCTCACACAAATATATATCACCAAAACAAATATCTAAGTTTCTAATTAATCTATTAGAATCGATAAAACTTTGAAGGAAGGGAAAAAGAGAAAAATGCTAAGAATGCAAACGTGTTTCAGTAATTCCAGCTTTAAATCTTTCACTTTACAGACCCTAAAATCACTTCAAAAGTGGTAAGAAAAGTCCCCAAAAGGGTGGCTGAAAATACAAATCCCCCGCTGTATCCTGTCCACTACACTCAATTCATCCCTGCTTCCCCTGTATATACATTTTTACCGATATGATCACGTTGAGCGCTATAAAATTACTGCCAAATAAGTAAATAAGAGCTAAGAGAAAGCCGGTTGCAGAGACCAAAAAATACCTTCAGAGGAACTCAGACCCTTTTTTGCAGACGGCACGTGTTTAGCTCTTTAAAACATCTGGCCCTACCAGGATGAAAATAATAACCGTCCTCTAACCCAACCAATGAGAATATTAAAAATCGAAGAGGATTTCAAGGCGGTTTTGTGTTAATTAATCCACCAGTCCCACTGGGCAGGCTAGACCGTTAACAAATTAAGACCACAGAAAAGAGAGGTGCAGATGGGTGGGGGTGCGGGAGGGTGCGTGTGCACCGCGAAGTGGGAGGGGGTGCATTTTTTTAAACGCGATCATTAAAAACTAAAAATCCAAGGCCTGGGTCTGTCGGCCGGCCTCTAAATCTCGATTCTACGGACTGTATCGCGAATGGACCTAATCTCTGCACGGCGAGGATTTGGAGGCGGGGTGGGGCCGCCTCCCGCACCGGGGTGCAGTGGCGCACACTCCGCGCGGAAGACTAGCTCTGCACACTCACGTTTTCTGCACCGGCTTCCGCCGCTTGCGACTGGCGTAGGTGATGTGAGAGCTGCTGCTGTTCATGGTGCCCAGCCGGCGGCGGCTCCTCCCCAGGAGCGGGCGCAGACGGGCCAGGTTCCCGGGACCCGGAGCGACCCGGACGACTGCAGCGGCCGGCGCCGGATTCCACGAAGTCGCGCCCGCTCACACCTGCAGTCCTCGCGAGGACGCCGCGCGCCCCGAACCCTGGCTCCCGCAGCCCCCGCGCGTCCAGGTGCGCCGCCCGGGCCTGGCGCTGAGGGGCGAGGGGCGGAGACCGGAGAGCAAGGCGGCGCAGGTGCCTTCAACACCGGCAGAGGCGGCGTAGCGCTGTCCGCAGGTAGGCGGGCCCGTGTGGAGGAGGAGCCTGGGCAGCCTGTTTGCAATACCGGCCTGGGTCGCGCGCTGTGGCGCCGCGCCCCGTGACCGTCGCCGCGGCCCCTCGGGTAAGGGAGGCGCAGCTCCGCTGCTCCTGGGGCTTCCCCTATCCCGGGTGCTTCCCGCGTGCAGAGCTCAGACTTCGGCCGCACTCCAGTACCACCAGCTTCCGCTAGACTACGCAGCTCCCTCTGCTTTGAGCCGGTGGTCCTGATCACGTTTTCGGGACCGAGCGTCGAGGGGACTCTCCCAGCGTTGCCTCTGGACTCAGTGCACAGCGGCTGAACAGCAGAAGCGCCCCGACTCCACTGCGGCCCCGCCCAGCTCGTTGTAGCCCCGCCCTATGCCACTTGGCCACGCCCCTCATTACATTCCCTTGAGGGCCCCACCCTCCCTGCGCGTGATGACGTAAAACGTAACGACGCCCTCCCCCTCCGCGTAGCCGTCTTCTTTAGGTCAAGGGGAGGATTCTGTGGAAACATTTCCACACCTCTAGAAGGGAGGTGTGACAACGGATTACGTAGAGCCAACTCTGTAGCTAGACTAGCTCAAGGAGACATGCCAAATAGTGAGCTTAACTTCACCTATGTGAGAGACAGTGACTCAGCTAACTTTTGGCTAAGAGATACAGTGAGCTGGCAGATAACCAATGGGACTCTAAATATTTTCCTAGAGGGGAAAGCTTCATTCAGGAGGCCACATCTGAGTTGAACTGGAAGGCTAAGAGTTTCCTTGGTCTTTTGTTGTTGTTGTTTCCTTACCAGTCAGAATAACTTTGTTACTCTCCAGCCAGATTTCGATAGGACGGAAAGGAAACAACGAAGAAGGAAAGGAGGCACTTAGAGATAAGAAGTAGTCTGGTATGATTGGAGAGACGCATTGGAAGAGAACTTCAGGACTTCTAGGATCAAATCAGAAAGCCTTGATGAAGAGTCTAGATTTTATTTTGTAGTCAGTGGAAACCTTTTAAAGATACGCAGCATGAAAGTGACATTGTGATGTCCTAGAAAAGTCACTCTGGGAGAAAAGTGCAAACTGTATTACAGGAGAGCAAGGCTGGATGCAAGGGGAGTAGTAAGAGAGTTGTTGAAATAGTTCAGGGTGAAAGTCCAAGGAAGTGGCTGTGGGACAGAAAGAACAAATAGATGATGATAAAAAAGGGATAAGAAAATAGAAGAGAGCGCACTCAAATGGCCCATGATTTCTTACTCTGTGCTGGTAACCAAGATAGTGAACACAGAGAAGTTTATTTGCTTGTCAGCAACAAAGTGCATCTAGACCAGGATGCCTAGATGACATCTCACACCATATTCTATCCTACATTTTAACATGTTTTCAAGCCCTTTCCAAACTGGTAGTTCTTACCTCAAGTGCCATTGATGGATAAATTGAGCTTATCATTTTATTTAGCTGAAACTGCTTTATCATTGGCCTTACCATTCTCTAGATCAACTTATGAAATATCTTCAACTCCTCTTCGACTTCCTTCCTAATTATTAAAGAAGTGCTATTACATTTTGTTCTTTGCAATATCCCTATTCATCTCCCTCTACCTTATTCTTCAATAATTACAGAGAGTGCCCAGCTCAAATCCCATACCATTTGGGATTCTTCAACTGATATTATCCTCTCCATACATTAATTCATCAAGAGATATTTTGAGAGTAACACCTATGTGTCAGGAATTGTTCTAGTACTGGGAAGATAATGGTGAACAAAACCAGAAATATAAACAGCCTGTCAAGGAATATGGAATATGGTGATCTAGTAAATGAATTTGACCAAGTCATGCAGGCAAAGATAGGCTTTCCAAAAAAAAAAAAATAAATAAATAAAAATAAAATAAATAAATAAAATAAAATAAAATAAAACAAAAACAAAAACAAAAACAAAAACAAAAAAAATGGTAATTGACTGAGGTCTGAAGGATAAGCAGGGTTACCTAGGAGAAAGGAGGGAAGAACATCCCAAGCCATTGAAACAGTACAAGCAACATCGCTTTAGTGGGAAAAAGCTTGACTGATACAAGGGATCAAACAAGTTCAGGGCATAAATGGTGAAATTTGTGTTTCAAAAATAATACCGTATCTGCAGGGTGTAGAATAGATTAAAGAAGGAAGAGCAGAGTAGAATGGATGGAAGTAATACTCCTTAGGAAATCATTTGTAGTAGCCCAGCCCAGAGATGACAATCATTGATACTAGGATGGAGATGATGGTGGAGATGAAGTAATTAGACTACATTCTATAGACATTTGGGAGGCCTCAGAAGATAGAGTGGATATATGACAGAGAAGAGGATGTATCAAAAACTTAATAATTTTCTGGACTATGTACCTGGCTGTGTGATACTGGCATGTACTTTTGGGAAATCACTAATATAGCTCGGATCTCTTATGTTTGAAGTGCCTTTGATTCATCTAAGAGAAGATGTCAAGTAGGTGATAGGACATACAAGTTTTGTAATTCAAAGAAGATGTGTAAGCTGGAGACATAAATTTAGAAGTCATTTGCATTTAAGGGCACCTAGGTGGCTCATTCAGTTGAGTGTCTGACTCTTGATTTTAGCTCAGGTCATGATGCCAGGGTCCTAGGATCGCAGGATCCAGCCCAGCATCAGGCTCCATGCTCAGCATGGAGAAGAGCAATTCTCTTCTCTCTCTCCTCTCTCTCTCCCTCTGCCCCTCTCCCCTGCTCATGCATGCGCGGCGCGCGCTCTCTCTCTCTCTCTCTCTCTCTCTCTCTCAAAAAAAAAAAGTGTTTGGTTGACAGAGCATGGAGTTTATACGGTACAAATATATACTAGAAAATATATACTGGAAAAGGACTATGTCCCAAAGAACTTCAATATATAATATCTAATAGCTGGATAGAAGATTGTGGTCCTATAAAACCAAGTGAAAAAGTCACTAGAAACAGAAAATAACAGGATAACAGGAAAATAAGACCATCATGTCATAGGGAACAATGTGGAAAAATATCAGGTGTGGTTCACAGAAATAATGCTGTTGATAGGTTCAAATAAGATGTGAACTGAAAATGTCTTTGTTGGCTTCTCAGCATGCAACCATTGGTGACTTTAGTGAACATTATGTTGATGGACTAATGACCTGCAAGTAAGATTGATGCAGATACAGAATCCAATCCACTTCTGTATTGGGGGGTGAAGAAATGGCATAAGCAAACACAGTTCTTTCTTTCTAACAATTTCTTTTTTTAAAAAAGTTTGGCTGTGAAAGGGAGGGACCTGCGATGGTAGCTAGTGGGGAGTAAAGGGTTAAATTGAGGTAGAGGTGTGTGTGTGTGTGTGTGTGTGTGTGTGAGTGTGTGAGTGTGTGTGTGGAGCGTGCATGCTTTAATGGGTGCTACTTAAGCAGTTAAGAAAGACAAGGAGCGGTGAAGGAACAATAGATATTAAAATAGTAAGGGCAGGGAAGAATGAGTTCCAAAGCAGAACAGGAGAATTAGGATTATAGTAGATTAGGTAATGGCAGAAAAATCTCCTCTAGTGCTTTACTCTTCATGGTGGTCCATGGCTTCTTGGGAAGTTATAAGAAATGGAGACTTCACTTGGGGGTCTCTACAGAATCAGAATCTGAATTTTGAATAGAATTTGAGTCAGAATTAGAATTCTGAATTTTGATAACTGAAGTGTACATAAAGTTTGAGGAGCACTACACCACAGAAGCTGGAGGAAAGGACAATGGGTGAGATGCAGTAGCTGGTAATTTTTGGTCAGAAAGATAAAGATGTGATGAGAAGGGTATTCTAGCATGACCTAAAAGGAAACCAGGTCTGTTTTGTGGTTGATGATTTTGTTTTAGTTTTACAAGTTGATAAAATAAAAGTGATCTGGGAAATGACAACAGGGAAGGAAGTGGACACAGACCCCATGCCCTGGATGTGTGATGAGAGAAAATAATTAGGCACCATTTGGGAGATGTCCAGCCTCAGGGAAAGCTAGCTTTCAGCTTAAGGCAAAAGAGGGAGCAAGTTCCCAAAAATGACAGACTTTGCTGTCTCTATTTGACCTTCTCTTTTATTTCTCCATCTCTGCATTCCTGTCCATCACCATTCTATGTAAAATGTATAAAGTGTAAACAAATAATTTCCTCCTAGCAGAGGAACTTCTGGGGTGAAAAATGCATTTTGAAATTTATTGATTGTGTAACTTGAAGCTCCTTTTAGAAAAGAAGTATATGAAATGAATTAAATCCCATGAAGCAATCTTAGGGTTTTTTTGTTTGTTTGTTTGTTTGTTTTACAAAATGTCCACCTTTAAAACAATATATAATTTCTTGTCAAGTTAGCCAACATACAGTATATACAGTGTGCTCTTGGCTTCAGGAGTAGATTCCCATGATTCATCGCTTACATACAACACCCAGTGCTCATCCCAACAAGTGGCCTCCTCAATGCCCATCACCCATTTTCCCCTCTCCCCCACACCAACCCTCAGCTTGTTCTTCATACTCAAGAGTCTCTTATGGTTTGCCTGCCTCTTTGTTTGAAACTATTTTTCCCCACTCCCTTCCTCCATGGTCTTAAGTTTTTCAAATTCCACATAGAGCAAAAACATATGACATCTGTCTTTCTCTGATTTTTTTCACTTAGCGTAGTACCCTCCAGTTCCATCCACGTTGTTACAAATGCAAGATTTCATTCTTTCTCATTGCCCAGTAGTATACCATTATATGTACACATATAAACCACATCTTCTTTATCCATTCATCAGTTGATGGACGTTTGGGTTCTTTCCATAATTTGGCTGTTGTTGAGAGTGCTGCTGTAAACATTGGGGTACATGTGCCCCTAGAAACAGCACTCCTGTATCCTTTGGATAAATTCCTAGTAGTGCTATTGCTGGGTTGTGGGGTAGTTCTATTTTTAATTTTCTGAGGGACCTCCACACTGCTTTTCAAAGTGACTGCACCAATTTGCATTCCCACCAACAGTACAAGGGGGTTCCCATTTTCTCTACATCCTCGCCAACATCTGTTGTTTCCTGAGTTGTCAGTTTTAGCCACTCTGATTCTAATGTGACCTAGTATCTCAGTGTGGTTTTGATTTGTCAAAATGTCCACCCTTTTTAAGGTTGTTAGTTACTTGGTACAGTCATTCTCTGTCTTTTCTCCTACTTCCATACCCTAATTTTCTGCTTGACTTCAGGACTATTTTCATTATCCAGAAATCCTATGATGCTATACTATATTACAGCCTTAGTAATTGATTTTTGTATACCAATAATATGATTTCAGGATTTATTTTAATAGTGACATCATGCACTTCCCTGACAAATTTTGCTTAGTATGTCAATGAAATCAGTCTTTGTAGTATAATGCCCTTAAAAAAAAATGTTGTCACTTTCTAAAAACTATCACTTGCTACTTCTAACATGATCACTGTTGAACATGATTCTCAAAGTGTGGTTTCTGGCCATCACTAAGATTTAAAATTTTTTCTGTGAGCAATTTTTATGTAATAACATTCTTTCTTTCTTATAATAAAAAAATGCCTTTAGGAGTTTATGAATACATTACTGCCTTATCAAAGCAATGTTACCTTCTTATTTCATTTATGTGGGATGGCTTTTTAAGGTTTCAGATGCAGCTATAGGTCTGTGTGTTCCTTTTTCCTGCTACATATTGTGAGAAAAAGAAGTAGGTTTTAGGAATGCTATTATAAATAGTAGCTGTTTTAGAATAAAGGGAAATAACTAAATTGAACACTAACCCTATTCTGTCACAGTACATGTATTCATCCATTTCACTTAGCCGACACAATGACATCAGTTGGACACTATGCAAACCACCAGCTCCATGTAGTTCAGAGCTTCAACATTAAATCGTACTTCTTCCTTTTGATGACATCATACCTTTGTGATGCTGGGTTTTGTTAAGTTGTAGTTATAAAACACAAGGACCATGAGAAAATGACGGTGGAACGGAAAATGAGGGTAGTGATTCTAATCCAATTCCAAGATTTGAGAATTTGTAAAGTGCCGATAGATGTGCACATCTTATTAAGAATGAAATACATTTTTTTAAATGTGTATTATTTTTTTAAATAGCTACAAAGTGGTTAAAAAGACATATGTAATTTTGGCCCTAACTATTAATAATGGGAATTGTAAAGTATTTCTTTTACCCTGTGATGTTGTGAAAAAAATTATTGAGACACTAAGAGTACCATGAACTGGGAAAGTCTGGGAATCTGTGACATAGCTAAACCCTTCCTTTAATAGATGAGAAGCTTCAGGCCCAGGGAGATAAAGTGGCCTGCTTATGATAGCCTAGAAGTCAGGTCGTAGGACTTCTATTCCAGGCAAAAATATTTTATTTATCTGTGTACTGGTTTGATTCATTTCTTAAAAAATAATCAGTTTATACATCACTTGCTTTGACTCTAACACTAAAGATCAGACATAAATATCTAATGGCTATTTCTAAGTGCTTAATACCTTTTTACCTTCTTGGATAATCTATGACAATGTCATAGGCAGAAGCCAAAATAAAAAGTGATTAATAGGTGTTGAAAACTTTTAGAAATATCTCTTAGGCTAATACTAATCTTAACATGAACAAGTCAACTACAATAAAATGTAGGAGTAATTTATTAGTCAAAATTATATTTGTTTACTTAGGGTTAATGTTTTGTTATAAGAAACATCAAGAGTTTTAACACATGAAAGAACATTCTTAAAATATTAACATGTATTCCATTTAGATTTTGACTTTTGCTTGCTGGAACTTTTATTCTTGTAAATGTGAAATTTGATGACATGATAGATTATGAAGAAGCTTTATGTTTTACATGCTAAGATTCATATATGATTTATTAAACATTTATTAAATTACACATGTATAAATATTTTTGTTTAAAGTTATTTAACTTTAAAGATAAATGTATTTGAGATTCCCATAACGATACATAGTTTATGCACTTTAAACGATCATAGAGAAGAAATTGAAAGGAAGATCAAATATATTTATATGAAAGAAAATATTTTTAAAAATCATATTAAACATGTACAGAAAACATAAGGAAATGTAAATTATTGTGACATTTGATTTAAAATCTGTAATGTAGACCTGCTAAAGATTACCACATTCTTATGCATATTAAAAAGCAAAAACAATGTTTTCTTTCTTGAAAATGTTTAACTTGGATTTACTAGATCTGTAAACAGTGGTTCTCTACTGTTGTACATTGTAATCACTTGGGAGCTTTAAAAAATACTTATGTCTAGGGTTTCTTTACAAAGATTTTGATTTTGTGATGTAGGTTGTAGCCTGGGCATAAACATTTTCAGGACTAACAGTTGTACGGTGGTAATGCAGAAGATCCTTATTCTCAGGAAATGTTTGCTGTCACATTTAAGTGTGAAATAGCCTTGTGTCTGTAACTTAATCTAAGAATGATCTAGCAAAAAAAAAAATACACACCAACATGCGCATATATGCATGTTGGTACAAACATATATACCACTGTGAAAAGTATATAGGTATTTGTATTATGCTTTCAACTTTTCCATATGTTGAAATTTTCACAATAAAAAGAAAAAACTAATAGCAAAAGCAAATAACCTTTTCCCCTCAAGTTTAAAATTTAGAAACAAAATAATTATTTGAAACCTAATAACTGTGTCAGTGAGAGATGAAGCCAGGACTGATATATTAATCATACGGCACTTGCTAAGATAAAGCTTTAGACCTTTCTCTAACCCTTGATATTCTAAGAAACAGATGGAAGATAATTTAAAAGACTCACATGAAATTTCTGCACTTCTGTAGTGTGAGAACAAACCGAGAAGTCTAGGTTCCCATTTTGCAGCATCTGTGGGCTGAGGAATATATGTGTTATTAGTTGCGCATTTCAAGAATTTAGCTGGTTTATACTGACTACAAATCATTCATTCTACCATTCTACCATTAGTTATATATACTAAAATGCTAATACTTTCTAATACGTTACAAATATTCTTCTACTTGTTCTTACACTATAAATTTGAAATTTCTTCTTTATCCATTTTCTTGCATATTCTCCCTAGATTGTATAAAACTTTATAATGCATCAATAGTCAGGATTTATATCTGTAAGGCTTACATGTTAAAATAACAGGTTTTCAAAAAATATTTTGGGAAAAATGTTAACTTGCACACCACATTAAATCTTTTCACATTAGTACTATGCAGAACAAGAATGATAAGGGTCCTAGGACCCTATCAATCAAACCCTGCACCAAGTGTTTGTAAAAATATCCCATTACCTGATTGGTAAATTGATAATGACAATGGAGATCTGGTTGCATAATTAATCAAGGGGATATAACTAAGGGTGGAGTGTCCTGTATAACACCAGGTTCTCCACCCTTCCTTCTAAGGCAGGGTGGAAGAATTTCCCTTGTAAAACTAAAAATTTAAGTTGAGTTGCTTTCCTGACTGAACACAGATCGACTTCCCATATGCCTTTACAGAGGCGAGGAGTCCTGATGGAAATGGATTGGAAGGATTCAATTCATTCCCAGTTTTGAATAAATCCCTTACATTCTTTCAGTCCCTGCTTTGGGTTGAATCCTTGCTGGTTATCTGAATCAATAAAGAATCACATAAAGTAAATGTGTCTCTAAAAAAGAGCATGGAGAGCAAACAATTATTTTGGAGTACATTAGTATTTAAAGAAATGCCAACTAGATTATAATGTAAACAATCCTTATCTAAACTCTTCAGAAACCAGGATTTTCAAATATTTATTATTGTTTTTCCATATTAAACTAAGATTTTATGAGTGCTCAGCTTTCTAACCAACTTTTCACTTGATTTTTGAAGCAAATCACCACCATCACCAAAAATAATTAGTCAACACGCACATTAGTAAAAACAGTAATCTGAATCTCCTAAAGTGCTTTCACTGTATACAGAAAGTAGATGAAAGATATAAAGTACAAACTTGACTTTTTATTCTCAAACATCTCAGAGTTACATGTTAACTTTGCAAGAACTGAATTTTTTATGTAGTAACATAGATTTAACTCCTTTTTTTTCATTTTAATATAGTATTGTTAGGTCTAAATAGACACATATCTAATAATTTATATTCTTTTAATGTTTACTTAAAGAATTCTGTGCTTAGATCATTAAATGGCATATAAAAATATGTTTCCAAAGTTCCTTTAAAAATCATCATTTGGAATGAAAATTATGGTCTAATTGATATTAATGAGGTATTACTAATACACTACAAAATTTCCATTTATCCAAATATTTATTTACATATACTGTATTTTTAATTTTAATATTAAAATACAAACCGGAAGATCTCTTCTAAGAGAATTTTCATTCTAATTTTCTTTATGTATCATTAAAATTCAAGAGGACTTGACATCCCAAATCTTTCCTTTTTCAATGTTTTTTTTTTTTTTTTTAATATGGTTAGCAGAAAACACAAATAAAACGTAAGGTACAAATAGCACCATATTGGCAGGTTTTACCCTGCAGAAAGAAAGCCACGAATGTAGTCCTCTAGTAATGTCCTTCCCCCCATTTTAATAAGAAGGTTTGTGTTGTTCTGACATTAAATGGATTAAGCAGCAAGCCTGCTGAGAAAAATACTCAAAGGTATTAACCCTTGCAGTGTTGGTTTAACTGTAAGTACTGTAAAATAAGATTAAGTCTGAGTTTGGAAGAAGAACTGGATTTGACATAAGACTAAAAGGTAACAATATTCACAGATGCCTGAATTAATGCTTCAGTGAAAAATATAATTAGCACAAGATTTGAAAATATGTCTCCTTTGGCAAATGTCTTCAGAGAGTAATCAGTGCTGTAGACTGATGTAGTGGAAAGAGCACTGGGCAAGTAGCCAAAATCTTTGAATTCAAGTTTGTTGCTTTAGCACTCACAAGTTCTGTGACCTTGGATGAGAAATTTCTAAAGTTTTTGAATTGCAGTATTGTGGATGTGGCCAATTGGCAACCATTCTCCATTTATAGTGTGCGTTTCTGGACTGCAGTCACCCCAGATTTCTGGGCAATTGAGGTTGCAGATGCAAATTAGGTTCAGCCAATTAAACGTACTTGTTGAGATTTGGAAGGCAGAAGTCAAGTGAAGGTCATCTTCCTGCCGCTTGCATTGTTTTCTGCCAATAAGCGAGATTGTGAAGACATGATTTTGTGTGATAGTTTCCAGCGTCCAAGTTCTTGTTTCATGGGTTGTGAGACGCTGTTGCGGTGGCAGCAGTGGTGATTTCTTGAGCCCTTACGTGTAGCTCCAGTTGGGTGTTTTTGAACTCAATAAATTCCATAGTGACTTCTGGATTCCTCACCTTTCTGATTGAAGCAGAAGTAGTAGTTCCCCTAATAGGTCAGTTCTGCTGCGTTCTGGAAACATTTCTTGATGCCTAGCCTGGAGCCTCTATCTCTAGACTTTCCAATTACTTTGTAAGCTTTTAATTCCTATATTGAATTTCAGTCTACCTCAAGTATCTGGAGCTTATTCATTTTCCTGAACTGAACCCTAGCTGACACCACATAAGCAAATTTCATTCATACAGCACAGGGCAGTCATGAAGACCAAACTGTACCACCTAAGTGTACTCCATATCGTTTCCTCTTTTTTGAAAGATGGGTAGTCATGATAAACAGCTATTAAAATTGTCTTGTGGTATTTCATGTCATTAATTTTACTCAGATAATATTTATCTAAACATGTTTTGTGAAGTATTGGTTCTGTTGGGTGAATATCATAGAAAAAGCAATTGTGTATTAATAGGTAGCTAGGTATTATAAATCTCTGATTCCTAAGAATGTCCATGTGTTTGAATGATACCTTTCTTGTAACTGGAATGGATAGTTTTCACTTCAATTTTATATTTTCCTGGTAATGTTTCATTTTATGACGGGAGTAATTAGAAGCACTATGGCCAATTCCATAAGTGGAAATGTACTGACAGACATGCAAGTCTGTCAAGATGTTGAGAAGGTTTGGAAACATTTGCTCAGGGTCTCATACTTTCTAAATAAAGAGAATAAAAATAAAATCCTTGTTTAGCACCTTTTTTTCAGAAACATTTGTAGTTGCATATGTGGAGCTAAGACACATTTACCTTTCAACTAGCTTATATGCCCAACTACCATTACACACCAATCCACTTCAGATTAATTTACTGACGTTACTTCATTGCTCTTCAGTTTCAACTTGGCTCCTGACCCCTGTCTCCATTTCTGTTTGTCTTATTCTGTGCCCCTTAGGCTTCCAATGAGTTATTTTCTCTCTTCTAAAAGATCTTATTACATTGACTTTTTTTTCCCCCTTGAGACTTTCTTAGAAAATATGTATCATATCTATCTTATGATAAATATGGAGAGAGTCTTATTATACTGGTCTTATATATTGATCTTGGTCCTTTCAAGACTTAAATTCAGTTGGACCTCATGATAAATACCCTCTATTTCCCCTCAATAGGTGAATTCAGAAAATAAGAGATTTACAGTGAGTACTCATTACTTTTCTTATCTAATTTTAAATATAGACAGAATAAACTACATTTAATTTTCTAGTGCTCTGTGAATAAAAGTTATTTACTTCCACATATATAAAATTCCACCATACAACCCTATGTTCATGATTAAATCTATCATTTCTAAGCCAATTATAATCTTAGTTTCTAATTTTAACCTTAATGGTTCCTAATATTTAGATTTACCTAATAAATACCTATTTCATCTTAGATACTGTCATGAGCTTTGTTCTGAAATATTTTGTTCTGAATACATACTCCACTTCCCTTCTGAAGACCTGTAGTTTCTCCTTGTTCAGCAAGTCAACTTATTTTTTACTGTTTTTTTTTTTTTAAGTTTATTTATTTTGAGAGAGAGTGTACGCACAAGCAGGGGCAGAGAGAGAGGGATAGGGAGAATCCCAAGCAGACTCCACACTGTCAGAGCAGAGACTGAAGCAGGCTCGAACCCATGAACCGTGAGCTCATGACCTGAGCCAAAATCAGGAGTTGGACACTCAACTAACTGAGCCACGCAGGTGTCCCCATCAAACCAACTTTAAATAGCCATCCTAAGAAATCTCATCAATGCGTCTAACTTTACTTTCTTATCTAATTGTATCTTCCCCATTCCCTAATACATGTCCTCCATTGCAGTCAGACCAATTTTCTTATGATTTTCTAAATATGTCAAATTTATACTTGTCTCTTTAGCATCATGTTTGTTGGAAAACCTACTGCCCATGTACTCAAATTGAACCCATTAATTTCATAAATTACTGGCTTGTGTCATGTGTTCTTCACATTAATTTATACTGTATCTTATATTATTTATGATATTTTTCATTAACAAGCTATATTTCCCATGTAATTGATGATTGTGCTGCTGAAATGTCAAGTGCTTAATCAGTATGTGTTGAGTTTAATTTATATACTTAATACAACATAGCCTAGACATTTTATTGTTGACATTAAACCATCCTAAAAATTACATTCATGTTTTTTTAATTGTTGGTTTAGTCACAAGTTTTCTCATCTACAGTGACTCTTTTTTTCATATGTCAGTAACAAGTGTGGTATATTACTGTAGTTCGAGAGAATCTGTATAGTAATTTATATGCTGAAGCCAGAATAATTTCACTATTTGTACAGTATAATACTCATTTGATAGGTGTAAAGGATGCATTCATTCAACAACTGTTCAAGTATCTGCAATGTACTCAGTAATGGGGAGGGCATAAAGAATAAAACACGGCCCTTGCATTGCTTTCAGAAAATTTACCGGGTGTACAGGGCGAGCAGTGTGAACAGGATATCACTATGGAGCATGATTAACTTGAAGATTATGGTTATGATGTACTCTGAAGTACATAAAAATGACCCCCCCCCCAAAAAAAAAGACGTCTAACTTCGGGATTCCGAAGTGACAAGGAGTAGGCATTACTCCAGCAAACAGGCTTGAGAAAGTCAGAGGAAACCCAGACCAAGGTCTAATGACAGTGAAAGAAATTCTTGCTTGGCAGGTGAAGGTTTAAGATATAGGAAAAATGACTTAATTAAATTTTTCTGCTGGTATATTTAGTTCTGATTCAGATTTCATGATTTGAGCTCTAGTTCTACCTTGAAACTTAACAAAATTACATCCAGTCACAAGAACATGCTGGGACTAATACATTTTTTAAAATAATATTTCATAAACAATTATTATTCCTAAAATGTCTACAAGGGGAAAATTCTTTTCCTTCTGTTTCAGGTCACACTTTTTTTAAGTTTTATTTATTTTTGAGAGAGAGAGAGCACAAGCAAGGGAGGGGCAGAGAGAGAGAGAGAGGACAGAGGATCTGAAGCAGGCTCTGCACTCACAGTCTGAAGCTGACAGTCTCAGGCTGACAGTGTGACAGGCTGACAGCGTGACAAGCTGACAGCAGTGAGCCTGATGTAGGAGTGAAACTCACAAAAACACAGTATCAAGACCTGAGCCAAAGTCAGAAGCTCAACCAACTGAGTCACCCAGGCACCCCTCAGGCCACATTTCTAAAGAGCTTTACAGAGGGAGTGTTCTCAAGAGAAGAACATGTGAGAAGTAGGATGGGGTAGGAGAAGGAGTTAAGGAGGCACGTGAGCCACCATGGGGCCCAGCTTCAGTTTGGTCCTATGGGTGACTCTGGAGCTCAACTGAATCCAGAGTTGGTCCCACATTGAGGCAAGAGGTCTGGCTTGTGTTAGGGAGAGGAAAGGGAGGATAACCTCCTGGATGCAGAATGCAGTGACTTCCACAGAGCAGAGGGAAATTTTAAGGAAAAAGGGGAAGCAGTGAGCCTGGTCAGCCAACACTCAGAGCATCTGGGGGATGGGTGCAGCTGGGCACAGCAGTGGTAAACGGGATTTGGGTGGGGAAACTAACAGGACCCCCTAAAGCATGCTTATTCCATTTCAGGATTTTGAATGCCAACCAAAAAATGCTTGTTTGTTCAAATGTCCTACTATAGTTTCATGTATAATGAAACTAATTGGCTTTGTTGATTTTTAGAAAAGTAATTTAGAGAATATAGAAGTTATATACTATACATTTAGCCTAAGACACATCTATCTGACATGATGAATTCAGTCTTAGTGAGGTTACGATCATTGCTTCTAAGTTTTATCATATACTAGAAAACTGCCCAGACATTAGCCATCAGTTTGGAAAATAAGAGTCACACTGTGATGATGATTTATTGTTTATATTGCTTTTGCTGGTTTTGTTTTAGGCAAAGCCTCCATTTCTTTCCTTAATTTTCTCCCTACAATTTTTCTTTTCGTCTTAGTTCTTTTTTCCCTCTTTTTATTTTTTCGCATTCCTCTCTTTCTCTCTCCCTGCCTTCCTACCCCTCCCTTTTTTTCTTTCTTTTCCCAGGTGTTGTAACTTCCTGTCATAGGATAACTAAAGCTCAACCTGTAGCTGAGAAGAAACAAATTGTTTCAGGAATTTGGATGTGCTTGTTTTTGTTTGTTGTTTTTCTTATTAATTCACTAAAACTTTTGAACCATTTCATGATTGTGATCTCTGAATTTAGTCTTGGACATTCACCTTCCAAACCACCTTCCAACAAATTAAATACATTTATTTATTGTATTTCTTCATCATTAAACTTTGGTGAATTTAGAGAATGTTCTTTGAAATGACATTCTTGAGAAAGAAGTTCTTTAGAGATCCTGCAACCCAGGGATCAAGGATTTCCTGAAACTGTTGTGCTTAGCTAAGTTATTTATCTATGTTTGTATGAAGTCAACTTGTCATTAAAACATAATTAATATTGCATTATTTTTTGGTCAGGACACACTAAACATTTAGTGCAGCATGCACAACTTCAGGAATGTAGAACCATAAACAATTAGTTGTATATAGTTATGACATAAGGTGATTTTTACAATGTGCAGTGTTACTGTTGAAAATTAAATGCGCATCAGAACTAACTGCACCCAGGAATTGAACTAACTGAATCCAAAACTATAGGCTGACATAATTTAGCACTAATAATTAAAGCATTTTTTAATGGCTTTGTTGGTTTAGTGGCTCTGTTGATGATGATATGAAACTCTGACGTAATTGTGATTGTGCTGTATTTTGTGAATATCTGTTGTGCTACATAGCAACCAGAATACTAATCACAATGGCAGTTCAGTCATTGGTTTACTCAATTATTGGAAGGGGTGCTGTGTGTATCCCTAAGCCAATGACCTGTCCTTATTATTGTGGTGACACTGGGCAGAAGCACAAACAGCTTGGTGCACTCATATTAGCACAAACTGCACTAGTCGGGATCATGTGGATAAAGTAGTCCATTGTCTTCCTTTTGATTCATAAGCACTGTAAGAAGTATTCTCAAACAGTTTTAACACATTTGCATTCAATTCCCATATAGGTTATGTACAATGCATATTATTTATGTAGATTTTCAATTCTCAATCTGAATAAAAGCTACCTTTTCCATTCAGTTTCTTTTCAAAAGAAAAATGAAAATTAGTGTTTACCGAATATAGGCCCTGTGCATTTTATATACTTTCTTGAACTTAATCTTAACAACAATGCTATGAAACAGATAATTCTTTAAAAAAAATGAAATAAATTCACAAACTATAAAATTCACCACTTTAAGGTGTACAATTGCGTATTTTTTGTGTATTCATTAATTTATGAAACCATCAATATTATATAATTCCAGAACGTTTTCATCACCCCACCCCCCCCAAAAAAAACCCTGTAGTCATTCACAGTCACTCTCTATTCTCCTTCTACCAGCTCTTAGAAAACCACTAATCTACTCTCTGTCTCTCGGGCTCTATCTGTTCCTGACATTTAATATAATCAAATCATACAATATATAGTCTTTGAGATTAGCTACTTTCATTTCCCATAATGTTTTCAAGGTTCCCCATATTGCAGTATGTATCAGTATTTCTTTTTATGGCTAAATGACATATCATTCTGTTGACAGAGTATATTTGTCCTCCCAGTTCATCAGTTGATGGACAGTGGGTTGTTTCCACTTGTTGGCTATTTTGAATAATACTATTATGAACATTCATGTCCAAGTTTTTGTGTGGACATGTTTTCATTTCTCTTGGGCATAAATCTAGATGTACAATTCTGGGGCATATGATAACTTTATATTAAAATTTTTGAGGAATGCCAAACTGTTTCTCCAGTGCTTCAACATTTACGTTCCCACTGACAAGCTATGAGGGTTCCCATTTCTTCATATCCTTGCCATACTTGTTATTGTTGTTCTTTTTTTATTATAGCCATCTTGGTAGCCACTTGGTTAAGGTTTTTTTTCATTTTTCTAATAACTAATGATGCCGTACATCTTTTAACGTGTTTATTACACATTCGTGTATCTTCTTTGGAGAAATACCTACTCAAATGCTTTGCCCATTTTTAATTAGTTTATCTTAGTGTCTTATAGGAGTTTTTTTAATATATTCTGACTTCTAGACTCTTAACAAATAATATGAGTTGCAAATATTCTCTTCTGTGGGTCAACTTTTTTCTTGGTAGTGACCTTTAATACACAAAGTTTTAACTTTTAATGAAGTCCAGTTAGTCTCTTTTTTTCTTTTGGCTGCTTGCACTTTTGGTGTCACATCTAAGAAATCATAATCAAATCTGAGGTCAAAAAGATTGCCTGCAGATTTTCTTTTTGGAGCAAAAGTTTTATAGTTACATATTTATATAAATTTTCGATTCTCAAAATGAATAAAGTCTAAAAGTCTATAGTCTAAAGTTAAGTGAATAAAGTACTAAAGTTTTCGTTCAGTCCTTTTTCTAAATAAAAAAAAAATGAAAATTAGTGTTTAGGGAATACAGGCCCTGTGCATCTTATGTACTTTCTCTCAAACTTACAACCCTATGAAACAGGTACTTTTGAAAATGAAAATTAGTTTTGAGAATTTTATAGTTTTAGTTATTGCATTTAAAATTTTATCCACTTTGAGTTAATTTTTGTACATAATGTGAGGTAAAGTCTAACTTCATTCTTTTGCATCTGGATATTCAGGCATCCCAGTATTTTTGTTTAAAAGACTATTCGCAGGTGCCTGGGTGGCTCAGTCAGATAAGCATCCGACTTTGACTCAGGTCATTATCTCACAGTTTGTGGGTTTGAGCCCCTGTCGGGCTCTGTGCTGACAGCTCAGAGCCTGAAGCCTGCTTTGGATACTCTGTCTCCCTCTCTCTGCCCCTCCCCTGATCATGCTCTGTCTCTGTCTCTCAAAAATAAATAAATTAATTAATCAATTAATTTAATTTAATTTAATTTAATTTAATTTAATTTAATTAAAAATGGCTACTCTTGCTCTTATTGAATTATATGGGCATCTTCCCTCCAATATTAATCATTGTCTTCTTTTAAACAGACTTTCATGGACTTTTTATATCACTTCCAAGCCTTCTCTTATCTTTTTATTTTGGCATTTCTTAAATCTCATTTCTTGCCCCAAATGATGTTTATACCAAGGGATCAAGGTAGAAAATGTCACTTTATTCATATCTTCTTGTAACAATTTTCCCTTCAGATTTGTGTCAGCTTGTCAAAAGTGAAAGACAAACTTCAATAAGATAGGTAATATAAATTTTAAAAATTTAAATATATTTGGAGCATTTACATAATATTTAAAAATCACTTAAATTTAAAATGTGTAGGGAAAATGGCCATATCAAAGATATATTCTGTTGAGGTTGTCTCTCTATATAAAGATACTAAACTTCAAAGACAGATAAAGACTGAATACAATTCATTATATAGGCATGTATTAAATAACTGCCATTACACTGATTGAATGTAATTTATGATTGAATACCTCCCATTAATACTAATTCTAGGAAAACTAGAAAGCTTTTCCTCTAGTAATTACCTAGGAATGGAGCAAGATCACTAAATATGTGATCACATTTAAGCTTTATGGTAGGGGCACAAGTATTATAGAACTGGGAACAACTAATTTTGCCTCAGGGAGTTACTTAGTAGGTGATACACATTGAATAGATCTTGCAAATAAACTCTTCCAAGAAGAGGAGAAGGCAAATGATTTCCAGCTCACTGGATGACATATACAAGGCAGAGAAGTATGAGAAGAGAACAGGAGGTATTGAACAAATGAACTGTGGTTTGTGACTCGACACTAGAATGTATATGGGAAATATGCTGGCAACTGAGGACTGAGCGTGGGTTGAGGGCCAGATTATAGATGGCTTCAAGAGTATGTACTTGATCCTCTAGGCCACTGGAAATCATGAGGGTTTTTAAGATGGAGATGATCCATTGTTATCATAGTTTATATGTTATTGTAGCAACATGTTTTCAATTCTAACTTTCTATTATACTATAAGAGAGACAGTATAACACAGTGGTCAAAAACTTGGACGCCAGAGACACAAATGTCAGTTCAAACGAGTCATCTGACCTGTACATTTATGCAGTTTTAAGTAAGTTATATAATCTCTAAGGCTCTGTTTCCTTTTCTGTAAACCTCACAGATGTAAGAATTAAATGATATAATACAGGTAAAATATTAGCACTGTTCCTGGAACATAGGACATGCTCAGTAAATGATAGTTAGTATAAAAATATCTTTGAAGGCTTTCCTTGTCTATCTAGTGCCAATGCAGTCCTTAGGACTCTAATGAGGATTTTATATGACATAATGAGTTTAAGTGTTTAGGTCCCACAGCATTTGGAAATACAGGTCTAGAGTGTAAGAGTGAGTTTAGGCATGTTGTTATTGGCTATAATTGGGCTATTACCCAAACATAAATAAAGAATCAAACATAAAGAATGGGGAATAGTTGTAGAGCTTCACAAGAGAGAGCAGAAAATAAAGACAGAATATTCTCATGGTTTAGGGCACGCAACCTGTGTGCAATTATGAGAACTCAGTTCTTTTCCACAGAGAATATCACATACATAGAATGTTTTGTATGGAGTTTTAGGGATTCATAGACATCATGAACTCATCCCCAAGAACCTCTAAAAATAAGGAAATAATAAGAATAAAACATAAGACTTCTAAAAAGACCAAGAAAAATCCATAAAAGAATACATATAAATTTAGACTGTATCTATGGTGACTATTTAAGAACCTAGGATCTTTTTTTTAATTATTTCTAATGTTTATTTAATTTCAGAGATAGTGACAGAGCAGGAGTGGGGGAGGAGCAGAGAGGGAGACACAGAATCCAAAGCAGGCTCCACATTCTGAGCTGTCAGTACAGAGCCCAATGCAGGGCTCAAACCCACAAACTGTGAGATCATGACCTGATCTGAAGTTGGCCACTTAACTGACTGAGCCACCCAGATGCTCCAAGAACCTGGGATCTTTGCTGGTGACATGGACTAGGAAATCAAGAACAACAATTGTTTAGCATCAGGATTAGATCCTTACTTATCCATGTAACCAAGTTCAAACCAAGTATCTGGGCAAAGAAAAGCCTCTTGCAGTGGGACAACTTTACGGTTAAACATTTTATGGATTTCCTCCAAGTACATTAGTAAAATACTGAGGGTAGACATCAGGCAGAGTATACTGTATCCATGTTGTTTTTCACATGTGTGTTTCTAATCACCACCAAAATGACAAGCCCATAGGATGCCCAGATAATGATGTTTTCTAATTCTCAAGTTTAGGAGAAAATCCTATTTAGACAAAGTGGTTTATGTATATAGAGTGGTAGAAAAATCTTCATAAAATGTGTATGTTTTTTTCTTCCTAATTTAAATACATTTTCCATGTTTCAGAGTCCCAATTTCTTATCTCTTAAAAAAAAGGAAATAAAGATTTAAAGGTCCTTAGAATTATATTTATAACCAAGTCCTATTGATGAAGGAGGTTATTCTTATTGATTAATTGGAGTCTCCTCATCTCTTTGAACCAGAATGCTTTAGTAATTAACACGTTTCATCCATTGTGAGAATTAGTCATCTTATTTTAACTGGTGGTAAGCATGAGGATTAAGGCTAGACCTGATTTTTGTTCTATCCTTCATAAATGACTAAAACTATTCTAGGAAGCAAGACTGGGGGTAGGAGGATAGACTAGAGGCAGGTGTGTATTCCTTGTGTATTTCAATAATTATGCAATCATTTATTAAGAACCTACTGTGTCCTAGAAAATATTTTAGGTGCTAAAGAAAAAAAGATAAATATGACACTTTCCCTTTCTTCAAAAGTTCACTCTTAATCTATTTGAGGAACCAACATATAAATAATTATAATGCACAGCAGAGAATGAATTTAGCTTCCCTGGAGGTTTGGGAGAATGGGATCTTGTCATGGAAATCACAAAGAAAAGGTGACACTTGAGAAAAAAATCTCATAGATGAAATATGAATTTACCTGAAAGGTGAAGGGGAAGGGGAAGAGATTCCAGGGAAGGAGAACAGCATTTTCAAAGGCAGGGTGGCAAAAATAAGCAGTGTATTTCTGAATTACAAGATGTTCAGTTATGTTACATGTAAAAGGTGGGAGAGAGAATAAATGAGCTGCCAAGTATCCTGCATCTTATGAAAAAATTTCAGTGAGCAGCTGCTTGAAGGCCAGAGTTGATTCATCAAATTTCTGAAGCTGTATCTCATTCATGTGAAAGTTTGCTGTGATTACTTTGTGATGTCTGTCTTGGGCTTGTAGTCTAGAAGGGGTATTCTTGCTCAAAGAAAAGAAAATCTTTACTTGTTCTGGGGAAATCACTGGCAAAAGAAACTGGAAAAATTGGCCGGAGCAGAGCATAAAGAGCCTTAAAAATTACGGCAAAGCTCTTTTGTGCCTAAGAGGTCCATGGACTTGGTTTTAATAAGGCTATTTTTAGAGCGGTTTTCATTCACAGGTCCATAGGTTTTCCTTGAGTAATTATTAATGAATGTGATGTTGTGCAAACTTTATTTGGAAAAATTACTGGTAGCAATTTTGAAATCAACAGGAAAAAAAATAAGACGAGTGAAGTGGTTATTATAACACAAAAATGAAGGCCTGAACTAAAGGCATGAGAAAGGAGAGAACAGGCTGGATTTGACAAGTATTTCTTGGGTAAATAGTATTTGATACTTGACAGATGTGGAGAGAGAAGTTTTCTAGAATGACTCCCATGTTTCCTTCCTAGTCATTGGGCAGATAATGATGCCATTAAGGAGACGGGGAATTAAAGAGTATATGGTGGGAGGTGGATCAATTTGGTGTTGGACATCCTGAGTATAAATTTCAGGTTGGACATAAAAAGAAAGATATATGATAGGCATCTGAAAAATGATTCTGATGGCTAAGAGGAAAGTTCCAGGAATACATACTTGGGGTCCTTAGAACACAGCTACCAGGTTATCCTATTGTGCAGAAGGCATACACTAAAAAGCCAACTGGTCACCAAGACAAAGATTTAAAGAAGTGGCTTTATATTCCCCATCACAGATCCTGTTTATTTTAACTATGAGAGAACCAGAAAAGTTGTTATTGCTTCACCAGTTTTTTAGGACCCCCCCCAGGAATAAATAATCTATATAAATGATATAATTGCATCCTATCATCATGGAGTATTTTTCCCTATTAAAGTCTCCTTAAAAGCAATGATTTTGGGGTGCCTGGGTGGCGCAGTCGGTTAAGCATCCGACTTCAGCCAGGTCACGATCTCGCGGTCCGTGAGTTCGAGCCCCGCGTCAGGCTCTGGGCTGATGGCTCAGAGCCTGGAGCCTGTTTCCGATTCTGTGCTCCCTCTCTCTCTGCCCCTCCCCCGTTCATGCTCTGTCTCTCTCTGGTCCCAAAAATAATAAACGTTGAAAAAAAAAAAGCAAATGATTTATTAAATATTACCTTTTTAATGTATAGAAAAGATTTACTTGTAAGTTGAGCATGTCATCTCAATTCATGGCATGTAAAAAAGCTAAATATTTTGGAGATATAAATTTGATGGTTCACCTCCAGTAGTTTCAGGAATGATGCCTTCTGTACAGACTATACACAGGTTGGGGATGGCTGGTGAAATCATAGCTCAGGGGGCGAAAGACACCACCATAGAGCCTAAGCCCTTGGAGGTGTCCTAGAGGTATTATTTGGAGTTGGCTTTATCTTTGGACCCTAACAAAGCATTTGATGTTCTGGGATGTAGAGGGCCAGGTAAAGTTTTGGCCCTATCCTAACAGAACCAAGGTCACAATAGCAGGTTCACAGTGGTAAGGTTGGTTTCGGCAAGATTGTCACAAATTTACCATGGAAAGGTGTGGGGTGTGCATATGTGTGTGTGGTGGGGAGGAGGCAAAAATTCACCTAAAATACATTTGAGAATGATTTCTTCTGATACCAGTTCCAAATTCCATTTCTATTTCTGGGTGGGGCTTGGTCACTGAACAGGAAACTTGAGTGACAGTCCTCAGAGTCCCGAGAATCAACCGGTTCACCCCCCACCCCCAACAAAAATGCCATGCATATCATTGTACTCTGTGAAATGAACAGGAATACAGATGGAAGGGAATCAAGAAGGTCGACTTCATGCTGTGCCATGGCATAGACCACTGGGCTGTGGGTGAACGGACAACAACACAGCCTGAGGGAGCTTGGCCAGAGGGTGCGGTCAAGTCCTGGAATTTTCCATGGTAAAGTGGGTACATTGGAGAAACAGGATTGGGTTAAAACATATGACTTCCTCTTCCTATGGGAGATCTCCAGGGTGGCCTGAGGCTAGGCTCCTGGTTCTCTCCCACTTTCTCAAGGCCCCATGCCAGGCTTTGACTCATCTGGGTCTATCTCATCCTCAGCAGCTCTAGCAGTCCCAATGTATTTAGAAGGGTCCTTTCCAGGAAGGGCTACACTCTACATGCATGAACACTGTAAACTCAGTCTGGAGAGGCCAGGGGAGCTTCTAGGATTGCCTCGACTACTACAATTTTTCTTTATTTTTTCTGGCAATACTTCCACACTTTATTCATTCATATACCCTTGGACAGTCTGCCAGTTACAAGATCAGCTTTGCGGGGTACAGACGCCAGCTCTACCACACCTGGAATCGCGATGACAAGCAAATCATTTTTTAAAACATTACACAATGAGCATTATATCCTAGGAAGGTTCTTACAACAGCACAAATTAAAACCTGTGGTTTTCAGAACATTTTTAGACAATGTATAAGACAGATGAAAATGCAGCTTCTCTGGCTCATTGAAGGCTGAGACTGCCCAATGTGGCTATCAAGTGGTCTTCTATAAACATTTAGGTCTTACTAGAACATATTTTGGAAACAATGACATATATGGAGGTTAACCATTCCCACCCTGCTGCCCAAAACACCTTTGTCACTACCGAACTGCTCCCGTCTTCACATTTCAGTGTTTCCTCCTCCAAGGGTGCATGAGGACTGGCTTGGACCTACCTGTGTGAGCTGGTGGTGCACCTCTTCCCAATTTTGTGTTAATTTATGTCATGTTGATAGCTTGAAATTAGCCACAGTGGAAGTATTTATACCATAGAAATCAGCAAGCCCTACAAATGAGAGCTCTCCTTCCCCCAGAACTGTTAAACAATTACTAATACCTTTCTCCCTCTCCTTTTCTCTTTCTCTCTTCCTCTCTCTCTGTCTCTCTCTCCTTCTCTCTTTCCTCATGCCATCACTTCTCAATTCTGGAAATATAGGACAAACAAGAAAACTTTTATCTTTGTGCCCCTGAACTGACAATATACTTTCTCTAGATTCATTTTTTCCCCCTTGGGTAGTACTACCACTAAAGATTATGGTGATGCCTTTCTCTTCCTGTTTTTGACTTGTGAGAAGAGACTTTTTTTCTTCTCATTTACTGTTCCCATGAAGACGGAACACCATCTGAGCAACACTCCTGGCTTCCTGCTCTGACTCCTTGTCACTTATAGTGAAAGATGGAGAATGAGTTATATGACAACATAGCATCTGTTGACCCGTGTTTCTCAAAGAGGCGTAGTACTAGGAAACTTCACCCTTTTATCCTTGCTTCTCTGCTATGGACCAATGAGAGGAAGGATTTCTAGGATAGTCTGTGCTAAACACCTGAACTTAAGCTCCTTGGGCTGTCCCAAAACCAAACTAGGGAAGCGGTTTGGAGGGAAGTGAGTGTGCAAGCTGTTTTGCTGCAGACCTAAAGCCAAGTTCTCCAATTGATTTATCAAGCATATAACTGACACTTAGATATTTGTCTGTCTCTGACATCTTCATTATCAACAGAGGAAGGAAAGAATTTAAAACTTTAAATAACCCCCTAAAAGTCCAACAACTTGTACATACTTTGAGACTGCCCCACTATCACTTCCTCTGTGTGAAGACTTCCCTAGGCAGACCAGCCAAATCTTTTCTCTTCCTGTTCAACTGTTGAAGAGTTCATTTTGAATAACTCACCCAGAACTTACAATATACTACTTTATTTATGCATGCATACATCTAACCCCTTAAGTAGAAATGGATCCATTGTTTCTTCTCATGCCTCTAGAAGGGTACACAAATAACTAATAAGAGTGGTTCTGTCACAAGAGGCTAAAGAACATGGTGGTGAGAGAGACTTCAGTATGCCTTTTGAAGATTCTGGAGTTGTCTGACATATTATCTTGTTAAAAACAAATGTATTAAGAGAATAAACTCTCAAACTAATAAAAATGTAAAATAAAACTTTATTACAATCTTCTACAAGCTATTGTTTGATCATTAGAAACTGCATACCTGTATAACATCAACCCAACTCCATTTGGAATTGTCTTATGGGACCATACTTTATTATGCCTTGGACTTTTACTGAGAAACAATTTTAAAAATGAACATTAGTTACTGTATATGCCTCTGTATTTTTCTGAAGAACTGGTACTTTTTTAATAGTCCATAGCTTGAAAATTACTCATAGGGACACCTCGGTGGCTCAGTTGGTTAAGCTCTTCACTCTTGATTTTGGTTCAGGTCATGATCTCAGGATTGTGGGATCAAGCCCAGCATTGGGCTCTGAACTGAGTGTGGAGCCTGCTTAAGATTCTCTCTCTCCCTCTACCTCTGGTCCTTGCCTACTTGTACTGTCCCTGTCTCTCAAAACAGAATTCAAAAAAAAAAAAAAAAAGAGGAAGAAAGGAAATTACTCCCACAACTCTGAAAAAAAAAATATTTCTCTTTCTGAACTATATGGTTGCTCAAGTTATGTGAGTCATTTATCACATTAAAAAAAAAAGCCATACAAACTGTGGTCAATCTAAAGCCTGTGCTTTATCCCAATATGGAAAACAGATGAACATTGAACTACTGTGATCAACTCAGACCTAAGAGGCCTAGGTCCTAACACTTGTCTTTAACCTTCCTTAGGGAGTACTAATTTGATATTCATTGCTCCAAACCATGAAAGTGAAGTAATCATCATGTTTCCCTTTTTCCCTTGTGAAGTGGGAGGCTCAGAACCAAGATTTGTCTTTTTATATGTATTCCTAGAGTGAAATATCTTAATACACCATTTCCCCTCTCTCCTTTGTTCTCTGTAATTATTTAAAGTTAGTATATCTGTGCTTGAAGGTGCTGTGAAAACACTTTAATTCCATTAGATTGATTGTATATACATAAGCCCAGTATTTAATTTCTCAACTTGATGGAAATAGACTCTGAGTTAGTTTCCCCAACATTAGAGTCTTTCTCATCCTCCATAGCAGGTTTCCATAGAGCATATGGTAGGAAGTCAGTAGATGATGATTTAGGATAAACAGACCTCAATACATCTCTAATAGTTTCAGTTGGACTCTGAGATCCAAAATGAAAATATAGTGATGGATTATATCGTTAAAATACAAAACTGTTTGTGAATTCTGTATTTGTCAAACAAAACTGAATTGGTAATTGTGTGTCTTTAAAAAAAAAATCATTTTGAGAAAAACATTTGCCCACACCAGTTACTATACTCAAAACCAAGAAATGATTCATATAACCTGAAGCTCATAAAACTGACAACAGCTATATCTATTTAAGACTATGGATTGTGACTCTCATACAGCTGGAGAATGATTCACTGTAACAGTTGCTAAATACAGTAGCCGCCTTTTCCATATCAACATCATAACAATTGGTAATAACTGGGTTCACAGTGAAGCATGAGCTCAGGAAACTGACAATGTCATGTTCCAAAGCTAGATTTTTAAAGGGCGCCAAAGTGGTGTCAGAGCAAATAAATGCCAACCTGGAAATTCATCTGTATGACAATCAAATCTGCAACTTTCCTATTCTCCTTAAAAAGGTCTGTAAATTTGCAGTAGGTACTGATTTGCAATAGGTACTGCAATAGGTACTGAGGGGAAAATATGCAAAAACAATTCTCCAGCCTTAATGAAAATTCAATTAAACTTTTTTTGTTGTTGAAAACCTAACTGTGGCTAGACACCATATTAAGACATTCAGGTTTACGAGAGGAGTAGGACATTTAAGATAACATGTAGACCTTCCATGGGAAGAATAAGAAAAAAAAATAAGGAAAAAGATCAGCAGAATGCCAGAATTCAGGCGCTTATGTGAGCGTTGTTCCTCAACATACTGTGATGCTGCTGCCCTTAGGACATACCTAAGGGTCAGACCTGTGGTCCTTCTCTCAGTTTCAACTTTCCTGGGCTAAGATTATTGTTATTATTTAAGCACCTGTTAAGGCACAGGTGCTAAATTCTGACCTTTATAACCTATTGTAGGAAGCAGAAGGCAACATACTTAACAAAACTTGCAAGTAACAATTCTCCTTCCTAACTAGCTCAGGTCTGCTTGAAGAACCATTCATTTTCCCCTGGCTTTCAGCTGTGGGATATGGAAAACATTGAAGCATGCTAACCAATCAAAATTCAAGAACTAAAATTCAAGAACCAGGTACCCCATATTAGATTTATCATGATTCTTGATTCACTTTCTTGATGCTTTCTTCATCAGTCCTTGCAATTTAGTTGATAGAAAAAGTATTGGTCATTCCTCTGTCAGATCAATGGTGTCATATAAACAGGGGACGGCCCCTGTGGGTTTGAACTCTGCCTTCCACACATGTGAATTTAGAGTAGTATAACCAACTGTCCCTTTTTGCCTTGGACTGTCCCACTAGCACTGCAAGTCCTGTGTCAGGTGAAACCAACTCTCTGGCAAAGCAGGAAAGCGGGGCACTCTAAATCCTGTCCTAAATGGCCCCAAATAATTCATTTTTTTTTAACTCAGCCAAAACCTGCAACTAACATCCAATCACAGTATTACTGGGTTCTCGTAGGTGCCAGAGTGTAACCGTTTGAGGAAGATACTATTATTAACCCCACTTTACTAATGAAGAAACTATGCATTGAGAATTTAAGTAACTGGTCCAGGTCTCCCGACTAAGATAAATTCCAGTGCTTACATCCTTAAGCAATTCTAGGGCCTAGACACAAATTAAGTAAGCAAAGGAATATCAGTATATTCCTTGGTATGCCTTTTTTTTCACCGGCCAAACAAAAATGTATGCTGGGTATTGTGCTGTTAGACTGAAATAGAATGTGCTTTTCTAAGGCTAACAGAGTATTTACCATAAGTAACATTCTCAGGAAAATGACCATATCTAAATTTTCATTATTTGTTTAATATAGCCCATTTTTAAGCTATAATAAGTATTATTATTCCAGCTATCTCATAGAACAAGGAAACAAAAAATTACTCAAAATACAATGTTCTGGGTTTTAATAATAATAATCTTTGCTTCTGTTAGGATCTAAGGTTCTAGAAGGAAGCAATCATTTCCATATTGGGACTAATTTGTTCTAATCTTATAGCTTGAATCTTGTTTGCTTTTGCTCAGATAAAAGACCATTATCTTATACCTTTAAATGTATTTTGCACATACTGAGACAGCTTGCCATCCTGTACTTCTTGAAGGGGTGATCTGTTCATCGAGACTGTAAACTCCCTCAGGGAGAGGATCCTATATACTGTGCTCAGTATGTTACTATCAGTGTCTAGCACAGAGTTTAGTTTAGACTGGGCTCCTGGGGCACCTGGGTGGCTCAGTTCGTTAAGCGTCCGACTTCGGCTCAGGTCATGATCTCACAGTTCATGGGTTCGAGCCCCACATCGGGCTCTGTGCTGACAGCTCAGAGCCTGGAGCCTGTTTCAGATTCTGTGTCTCCCTCTCTCTCTGCCCCTCCCCCACTTGTGCTCTCTCTCCCTCTGTCTCAAAAATAAATCAACATTAACATTTTTTTTTTAGACTGGGCTCCCAATAAATATGGGTTGAATAACAGAATGCCTGAGAAACTGAATAAATGGACAAACATATAGAAGCTTTATAAGCTTTCAGTCAGAAATGAAAAATAGGGCTGCTGAGAAGGGAAAAAAAAGAATCTTAAGTTGTAGAAATAAAAGTGAACATAGTAAAATAGTGTTGTAACATAAAATTAATGTTATTATTGCAGTTAACATTTATTGGGTGCTTACTATGTGCCAAACACTGTACTGAGTGTTTTTAAAAATTTAATCCTCATAACAAATCTGTGAAGCAGCTGTTATTATTGGCCGCAATTTTACCTATGAGGAAATGAGCCTTTGAGAGCTTAAGTAACTTTCTTATGATCTCATTGCCAACAGGTAGTGGAACTGAGGTGGTAATATTAATACCACATGCTTCCACAGAATGTTGGACTTCCTTTATCATGATACTCCAGAAATTTCTTCATAACTGCCTAATTTGTATCTGTCTTCCCCACTCTGTGAAGGCAGAGTCTGGTCTATGATACTAAACATTTTCTTCTCAAAACCAAAGAACCTGACACCCAGTAGCAGTGGCCCTATCCTATAAGTCAAATGAATGAAACCATAGTTGAAGAATCAACAAACTTCTGGAACAAGAGGACTTAAAAATTATAGAGAAAAACAATAGATTACTAACATTCTTCAAGGGTTACAGTTTAGATGCCTATTCCCTGAGACGGTTACCCACACTTGGCATTTAAAAAAGATCTCAGCTGTAAAATCCAGAGTGATATGTATATATGGCACAGCAAATGGCCTCGCTAAGTAGAGCAGCCAAGGGCTATGCTGTTAGAGCATGAAGGCAAGTAGCTGGCAAAAGCTAAAAATGACAACTAGAGATGTTGAGGTAATAGTTCTTATAAGCGAAGATGACCTTGGCATCAGGACCTTATTAAATAAACTATCATGGTGGGAGATGTTTTTCCCCACCCAGTCCTCGTGGAGTTTCTTTCCACCCAAATAAGAACAAAGGATAGGCTGATTTCTGCTGTACTGATCCCACCCTTTTGTAACAGAGAAGTTAGGTTCCTGGTGCTTAATTAGAGCGAAGTCTGGCTAAAGGCAGGTGAGGACCAGCAGTTCTACCAAGTGGAGCTGCTCAATAGCCTCAGGAACACTTAATACACTTAGTTCAGCGAAAAGTGGCACTGAGGTTTCTTCGTACAGACCATTTAAAATTAGGTTTGTCACGAACAAGGTTAACCGAGATGTGATGGCGGGTAGGTGGATGGATGGATTCAGGTGATGACAGCAGGTAGAGAAATGAAAGCATTCGCTAAGAAAACACAAAAGAGTCGCCTGGGTGGCTCAGTCTGTTAAGCGATCGACTTGCGGTTTCGACTCAGGTCATGATCTCAGGGTTCTGGGTTGGAGCCCCACATCAGGCTCTGCACTGCTCCTGATTCCCTCTCTCTCTCTGCCCTTCCCCTGCTCACTCTGTCTCTCAAAATAAATATTTTTCAAAAAAAGTAGTTTTTAAAAAAGAAAACACAATAATCAAAGCAATTCCGTAATTCTGCAAATATGTTTTAATGGAGGAACAAAAATAACTATGTTTGAAGTGCAAAAGCTTAGACAATTTTAGTTTTATTTCTTTTGAATGGTGTGTTGGAAAGGGCTGCAATTTAGTTAGGGGGATGATGAGTTTGGTTTAGATATAATAAATTAGGATGTGGCAAGATCTCAGAGAAGAACGGCTGGAATCACAAGATTAGAATGCTCATTAGAGACCAAGATGTGGGGTTATCACATGGATGTGACCATGAGTCCATCCACTTAGGTAAATTGGTCTCAGGAGGAGAGCAAGAAAACCAGTTAGCCTTAGGAATACCCACTGAAAATGGACCAAAGGATGAAGTGTAATTAGAGGGGTGGTCAGGGGTGGTCAGGGGTGGTCAGGAAGTTTGTTGTTTTAGGATTATGGATTCCAGTGATGAAAGAGTTTTAAGAAGGGCAATAGTCAAACTTGTTTAATATGACAAAGGAATCAAGAAGGAGAAGATTAAGAAAAGACATTTCAATTTGTTGAGAAGCAAAGTCCCTGAAACACCGAAATGTGTATTGGTTTATGGAAAGCTGCCAAAAAGCAAATTAAGGGGTGAGAGGTAAAGGGAGACGGTCCGCACACACTACTCATGTAAGGGCTTTGGGTATAAAAGGAAGGAAAGAAGTATAATGGTGGGAAATGTTAAGGGCATTAGGTTAACAAAATAAAAGGGCACTGATATAATAAAGACGAATCTAATCTTCCTGAATTCTAAGCTACTCCCTCAAAGTAAATTAGTAGCCTTGAGAGGCTCATTAACTTTGTGAGGGCACCAGGGTATTGTTCCCTGCATTGTATTGCAGTGCCTGACAAAGCAGAGAGGTTATTATTCATAGCTTTAGGACAAGCACTTCCTGTCACACTGGAGAGACTCCCTAGGAAATAAAGATACCATTATAAGAAACAGAAGCAGCAGTGTCTGCTTTTCTAGAAGGAAGATAAATTTAAAGATAACTGTCAAATCCTTTAGCAAAAAATTAGTCTACCACTATCAGGTTTTAAAACACTAGACTACTCCTGTGTCATCGTCATGCCCAGTTTCTTCACCTATAAAACAAGGAATTTGGAGTTGATAATCTACTTAAAAAAAACAACAACAAACTTCTGGCTTTCAAATTCTATGTTCTTTAATTCATTTCCTCCTCAGACACCATTACCTATAAGGAAAGAAAGGGTATCCATAATGCAAAATGCCATAATTAAGAAAGAACACAGGAAGCTTCTCTCTTCTTTTTCTCTCATCTCCATTTCCCTTTCATTTTGCCCCCTTCGACTTAAAAAAGTGCATCCTGAAAGCGCCATGCATTATGGATCTTATAAATATTAAAAGGAATGAAAATTTCTACAAAGCCATCATTGACTTTATACATTTTACCTATCATGTGGCTCCTAGAATTCTTGTAAATAGTATTACTATCAGCCGTATGTCAGAAAAGTTGTAATAATAAAACTTGCCCTTGTGATGTTAATTTCTTTGTCCTAATTAAATTCTGAGAACAGAATGTGTATTATTAAAATAGATTTTCTCATCTGTAGGCTTCTAACTTACTCACTCACGGAGAATTCTACTTCCCCCCTCCACCCCAGGGGATCCCTGTATTGTGCAAACTTCTAAGGATGCATATTATAAATGTTGGAGCCTAAAATATGCCATTTTTCAATTCATGGCACATTTGTTAAGGGCCTAATGCCATGAGATTTTGGAGATATCAAAATGAAGTTGGGGTAGTTAGGTATAGGAGCTAAGTATCTAACAGGAAAGAATGGCCATCTTTATTACTTACATCCAGATGCCATCTTACAGATTAAAATGTGCTTTCACCGTTATTCTTGTATTACCCTGACCACTCTGTAAGTTAAGCATCCATCTTAGTTTCCTATCTTACAGTTGATGCATCAAGGAAAAGAGAGTGAAAGGAACCTGCCCCAAGTCAATGACATTAGTGACTGACGGATTGAAACCTACATCTTCCCTTTCAAAATATCAAGCTCTTTCTCCTGTATATGAAAGCAGTTGGATACAAAAAATGTTTGGACTAGATTTATGGGGGTGAAACAGCAGGGGGCATTACTGAAGGATAAAATGCCAGAAAGCTAGGCAGGAACCACTTATTAGAGGACTTTACATCTCAATCCTAAGATGTTAAGTGTTGTTATTTATGTATTGGGAGCTAACTGAAGGATTTTGAGCAGGGGAAAGACAAGGTCAGATCTCTGTTTAGGAAAAGAGCTTGATGGCCACAGGTAGGCTACTGAGAGGTATGAAAGCATTGAAACCAGGCGGCAGCTCTCACCACTTGATCCAGGAGGGGGCCTAGGAGGTCTGTGACCAGTGCAGAGGCAGCGGGAATGAAAAGGAGGTTAATGATTTTAGCATGGTTTCTGTAATAGAAGGCATGCTCAACTTTGGATTTACAGGGATACTATTAGGGCTAGATTCATGTCATACATCATAGTACCCACTTTCCAGTCTCTAAAAAAATATTTAGTCCTTTAAAATATTAATGTATATGGTAGGGCACTTACAGATCACTGTTGCTAGCATCTTCCTAATGATTTCAAGTAATTAATTTGTTCAGCAAGCTTTAGTACGACTGCAGTCTTAATTTTCTTCCTCTGACAATCTTCCTAAGCTCTCTCTATACCAAGTCAGGGTATGAAACCAGCGTTTTGGCTGGTGCACCGTGAGTTTCACTAAACTAAAAATCAAGACATCAGCAGGGCTGCACTCATTTCTGGAACTTCTGGAGGCTGTCCACATTCTGCAGTTCATGGCCCCCTTCCTCCATCATTAAAGCCAGTGATGGTGGATCAAACGCTTTAGATTTCTATAATTGCAGTCTCATCACAGTTTCCTGGTTCCTTGAAAGCAGAAGTGGTATTTGAGAATCCACTATCCATATGATGTCCTCTATCCATATCAGTACAACATTCCAAATATTCCATTCCAGAGTTTGTAATAAGGATGCACATTTTACCAGGCAAAGTAACCCTCCTGTGTCTCAGACACTATAACCAATATCTACACTTTCCTACATTGTGGACCACAAAATAAATTTAGATTTTCCTTAAACACCTGGACAAGAGTTGCTTAAATAAATGTCCGTTGGTTGAATGTAGGAAGTTAGCAGCCCCAACCCTGACACCCCATTCCCAAGTATTTCCCCAAATCCCAAGGATACATTTATATGTACTAAAAATTATCCTTCATCTTCTCCCACCCTGAACTTTCTCCTAGTGAAAATGTCCTTCACTGGTTGCAGCTACCATCACTCTAGTCTTGGCTGGTACTCTCCTTTTGGCTTTCTGTGAAGATGGCCAGACTGGCCCTCTTCTGACACCTGACACAAGACTGAGATGCTGAGCAAAAAGGATCAGAGATGATGGGAGAGAAAATGTATACTTTATAACTATTGCTTCCATACATAGCCTTGCTCAGGTACCCATCAGGTCCAGACTCCATTACAAACACAGTTCACCCCACTTCTAGGAAGGCCCCAGATGAGTTTCACTAATGATGGGACAAATTCAAACTGACAGATGTTTAGAACAGGAACAGGGAGATAAAGCGTGTGAATTTATCTTTTAAGAAGTTTGGCTTTCGCCCTATGACTTGTAAAACATCAAAAGGTCTCCTATTTTTCTGCTGTGTGCCAAAGCATGCCTCACCCTGACAGTTTTCTCAGTAACTTCAGAAAAGTGCACATGAAAGCCCAGACAGATGCCAGTAACTGAGAAAAAGTCTGTCAAAATGAAAGGAAATTGAGGAGGAGTTTTCTCCTTTCTTGGCTCCAAGAGCATGTGGCCCAAGAGAGTTGTGTCATTATCGTAAACTTCTCTTATTTAGTTTTATTTTCTCTTTTTTTAATGTGGGGTGTGGGGAAGGTTGGTGTACTAGTTTTCTACTGCTGCTGTATCAAATTACCACTTCCAATAGCTTAAAAAATACAAACATAATAACGTATAGTTCTATAGGTTAGAAGTGCACCTTGGGTTTCACGGGGCTAAAAATGAAGGCATCAGCAGGGCCATATTCATTTCTGGAACTTCTGGAGGCTGTTCACGTTCTTTAGTTCATGGCCCCTGTCTCCATCACTAAAGCCAGCAATGGCAGGTCAACCCCTTTTGAAGTAGAATCTTTCTAGCACTTCTTTCATCATCATTTCTCTCTTTGTGATTTAAAGCCAGGAAAGGTTCTCTTAAGGACTATAATTAGACTGGGTCTACCCAAACAATCCAAAATAATCTCCCTATTTTAAAATCAGCTGAGAAGTGACCTTAATTCCCTCTGTAACCATAATTCCCTTCTACCTTGTAACATAATATATTCATAGCTTCCAGGAATTAGGACTAGGACATCTTTGGGAGTCATTGTTGTGTCTACTATGGTTGGTTAAAGACAAGGAGCTAAAATCAGGAAGACATAGGCATTATAGTGAAAACTGGACCAAAAAAGCGCCCCATCCCTGCCCCAAAAAGGCAACAGGTTCTTGATACCATTAATCAAAAGGAAAGTTGGTACAATGTTAGAGTAGAGTGTAAAAACATTTCTCCCAAATGAGAGCATGTTTATTTTTCAGTATTTTATTTAAGTTCAGTTCAGGAAAAAAGAATTTGCCTTTATTGTCCACAGTATCTGCTGCTTTTGTATATTTCACTGGGCAATCCAGATTAGCTTGTTCCTGCGTCAGTAACCTGTCTGCTAAAGAGATGCTCTGGTGGGAGAAAAAATATTGGCCTTAGCAAATTGTGGGCCAAGTTATCAGCACTACTTACTCTTGGTTGGGGCAGATATCTCCCTAGCATTATGCATGCTGGAACATTCCCCAACATTACCACAACTATTCAGGTTGAAGATTTTGCTACTTCCTGTTGCTCATGGATGAGAAAAATAGAACATAATCTATTGGATTTGTATGTGGTAGGCGAATACCATGGGCAAGGTGCTGCTTTCTGGGGGCAGGCAGCTTTACAGCATGATGGCAGTTAGGTCTGAATAGCTGGGTAGCAGTGGAACCTCTCTAGTGGAGCATTCGAGTTGTGAGAGGTGTAGCTGTACCTCAGGCATGGCCTTTGGCAGAGTGGCTTGTAGTATGTCCTCTGCTCTGCCTGTTATCTTCAGTGCTGCCTGAACATTCATTCAGGTTTGCTATGGAGATTCCAATGCATCATGTACGGTGGGCCTAAACTCACAATGACCCAGCAGGTGATGTTGTATGAATTCAGGGGAATTATGACTGAAGCTGGCCCTAGAACCCAAGAAGGATCCTGGAGATCATTCATCAGGCAGTGGCTTGTTTGTAAGGAGGTCCACTGTTTCTGGAAAGGAATAGGGCAAATAAATCAGGGAGGAAGCTGTATACCAACTAGTACACTAGTACAGAAATATTTATAATTTAGCAACTGATGTGGGCATATCATCTGAACAGCAGCCCTGATCTGGATTCAGCCAAAACACTGGGTAGTTTTCTCTTCAATTTTTAAAACCTAAAGGGTACCCTCCCTAGACAAATGGGAACTTCTCATCATGTCTATCCTTATAAAGCATGCTATCCTTGGTAATTCTAAAAGAATATTCTGTTTTTATTCCATGAAGAATTATGCCTTTTCTCAATAAAGAAAACAATACATACTGATAATATTTGGTAGGCTATGCCTTCAGTATATATCCTTTTATATCATGCTTATCAAAATATTTCATAAGAGATTTATAGGATTCATAATATATTTACCAGTTGATTCCAACATCTTAAAACCTTTTAAAGATTGAGGCCCAAAGGAATAGTGTGGGATGAAATTAAGATCCAGTTTTCCAAACTTCCACTTTAATTGCTATGACTATCACTAGCATATTTATTCATGCTAAAGTGACTGATGTTCCCATAGATACTCTCTCAACTTAAATAATATCTTGCAATTAAATTAGATTCTTCTATAAAACAATATCTGGTAACAGTCACATTTATATGATCATTCATAGGTATAGTCATATCTGCTAGTTGGTAAAAATAAGAGAACACTATGAAAATCAGTGAAGAATTTCTGCAAGCCATTAAGAAATACTTAGGGAAGAAACTGAAGAGACAAACAGTTGGATACGAGCATCAGAGGTGCATATTTTGCAGTGGCTTTCCTGTAAGTCCCTTGAAGTCAGGATTCATTCAACAGATTTTTACTGAAGCTACTAAGGCACGCTGGAAATACAAGTAGGACAGGAAGAGATTATTCTACAGATATGAGGTTTCCTGATGAACAGTTGTTGATACAAGTTATAATAAATGGAAGTGGCGGGAATGGAAAGGTTTAGTAGAGGAAATGACTAGTCAAGATTTTGTGGGTTTAAATATATGATGTTTGTATTTGCACAGAATCGTTTTACACCTACATCCTCCTTCTGATGATACATGATCTTATGCCAGTGCTGGTGTGTCAATCATTAAGATTGAAATGTCTAGACTGGACTGATATTCTCAAGGTTCTTGGCAGAATGACTCACTTGGGTATGAAACCACATGCACACCAAACAATCACACTTTAGTCCACGGTGATAGTCTGGCATTTCTCGACATTTACAATGTTAGAAGTGAGTAACCACAGAATAGCAAGTTTCTATGCATGGTAATCTGATAAAATACTCAAGGAAGATGGAGAGAAATTAAAATGAGTTTATGTCTCTACCCTTCTAGTGCAAACATCCTTTCCCACTGATATGATTGGTACTTGTGGTCAAAATAGTGTCTACCACTTTTTCACTGATTAAATCACACCTCTGAATTTCACTTACTCTGAAGCTTGCAAATATATATATCCTCAGATTTAATTTTTCTGTCAAAATGCATCTACAATTGAGACGTTTAAAAACAGCTAGAAAAGAACTACCAACTCTACTAAAAGTTCAGAAAAATGAAACACACATTACTATCTACATTCATGGAATTTGTCTCACACTCAAAAGGTTAACAGGCAAGTATAATCAACCACCACTGGAAAATATAAGGAATCCTTTTGAAGTTTGCAGAGAACAGCAAGCACTGTTCTCTGAAGAGGTATGGTACACAGTGGTGCTAATGCATTTGGTTCAAAATTTACACAAACTGAATTAGGTTTTAAGATGCAGAAATTAATCTGAACAAATTAATAAGTAAATGTAAACATTATGTTTTTAGAACATTAGAAAGCTAGGGAATGTAACAATAGTTACCAAGAAAAAATATATATGTAAACATGGAAAACATGTTTTTTAAAAAGGGCATTTTAGGGCAGCGAAAATACTCTGTGAGGTGATTGTGATCATACGGGTCATTGTACATTTATCAAACCCTTAGAATGTCCAACACCAAGTGTGAATCCGAAGGTAAACTGTGGAATTTGGGTAACTGTGTCAGTAAAGGTCCATCCTGGTAGAAAATGCACCATTGTGGTGAGTGACATTGATAATGGGGGAAGCTCTGCATGTGTGGGAGCCGGGAGTATTTGGAAAATGTGATTACCTCCCTTTCATTATTTGTGTAAAGCTAAAACTGCTCTAAAAATACAAAGTCTTTTAAAAAGGGGGGGGGCATTAGAAGTTCAGAAATGAAACAAGCTTCAGTTTTCTCTTCAGGAAAATTTGAAAGAGCACAGAAGTATCATTTAAGTATTTTCCTGTTAGAGAAAGAATAGCATTATAAGAAAGTAAACAAATATACTATTTTGAGAAATGTAATATGCTTATGTCTTCGCATTTCCTTGTGAATAGTTGTTTCCTTAGGCAGACTTGGGATCTTGGGGGTGATTATGAAAGCCACAGCAGAGAAGTCAAGAAAGAGTGAGAACTTCCCAAAGGCAGTATGCAGACAGACAGTAGTCTTGACAGCCAGACTTTGAGAGGATTTCCTAAAATCCCTCGTATCTCCCTTTAAAATTTCTAGAAACTGGCTTAGCAAGATTGATCATAGAGTTTTGGGGGGAAAAAAAAGGTTTTAGCCATAAAGAAAGAAGAAGAAAGAAAATCTTACCCTGTGGTGCCAAGGGTTGATGGGAAGAGAAAAGGAGGGGCAGGTAGAAGAAGGCAGAGACACATGGCTAGATATCTCTTTTCCAGGCTGAAGTCCTAATGGGGAAAGTGTGTGAAATAAAACAAGATGCCCCAAAGTCTCTCATTAATCCGGGCCAGATGGATCAGGTGAACTTGGTGTTGGAGAGACAACCTGAGTCTGGCTTCCTCTTTCACCTGCTTCTTCTGTGTCACAGATAGGATCTACAGTGCCTGTGTTCCCTGACGAGGACATGCACAAGTAAGTTGAGAGTCAGGTTGGGGGCTGCCCCAGGGAAGCTCAGAAGTCAAGGCTCAGTGGATGAGTAATCAAGTGCCTGTGAAGGTTACAGAGGGGCTGAGTCAGCAGGAAGTGGACTGTGCCCCGAGCAAATCCAGGGTGTCCAGATGTGAATTTCATTAGCTCACGTTTCCATAGCAGATGCCTGAACACTGCTCAGATGCTCTGGAAGACCTTCCATTGCCACTGGGCTGAGGCAGCAAACTAAACCAGATACTTCACACCAGAGGTGACCCCTTCCCACAGCTTCTACAATGATCAACTAAACCACACACTTCCAAACTGTAGAAGCCTTGTTAGAAAAGGGCTCAGGAGAAAGCCTTATCTAAGATACTGTTCATCTTACCATCGATTATTATTATAGAGGATTTAGTTTGGGGCTGAGACTAAATTGTTACTTTTTCTTTTAGTTCTTCCTACCTTGTAGGTGCATATGATGAAAACAATCCAGGTGTCACCAAGAAATAAACAGGCCATGGTTTCTTTTCAAATCTGAGGATGTGAGTAAATTTGCAACTCCATTACAACCATCTTATTATTATTTACTCCTTCAGAGCTTTCTAATCTTTTCCTGGAGACCTAGATTATCACTGCCCATTTTCCAAACAAGAATCTCCTTCCTTGGCTATCATGACATTGACCTTCTTTGTCTTTTCCTGTCTATCTAGGATGCCTTGTTTTGTATGTCTTTATCTGCAGATCTTTAAAACTTAGCCACTTCTCAAGGCTCATGTTTCAGTATCACATACTGATTCATTCTGTTTGATCTTTTGTTTCATGGGAAATAGTTTCATATCCAGCATGGAGGAAAGTATTTTATAAATAACTGTGTTATGATCAATTTGTTCTATCGTCTATAGATTTGTATTGGATAATTGTTTCACCCTCGTCTTTAAATGAGTTCATGTGTATATGGCTTATCTATACTGACGCTATTTCAGTCTTTCAAGAACAGTGACTGTCATCAACAGGATATTGTGCAGTGCTTTACATAGCATAGGTATTTATTAGAAAACTGAACTGCTTTGGTTATGATGAGTAGACCAAGGAGACATATAAGAGAAGTCAAGAAACATTTTGTTTTAAAATGGAAACAAAACACATGGGTAGCAACTAATTTAAAAGTAAAGCAATAAGAAATGCATGCTTCTTAAAGAGAATGGGCAAATACCTGTTTAACCACTTAAGTTGCATATGACCTCATGAAGTAGGTCTAATTGTAAGTTTCTTTGTTCATGTTCTTTCTTTCAAATGGATAGAGCAGTTGAGAAAACAATTAAAGTAAAACAATGGCTTGTAAAACCCAGTGAGCTAGAAAATCAATTTTAATTAATTCAACTCAAAGAGTTTCCACATAACCAGCATTGACTGGGCATGTACTGTAGGATTGGTAAATACGAAGAAGAAGAAAGCATGATTCTGGCCTCAAAGAACTTTAAGTTTAGCAGGGGGAATTAGGCAGAACCTAAGGCTATACAGAAGTACAAAAAGGGGGAAACTTTATTTTTAGGAAATGGGGAAAGTTTCTCTGAGGAAATGGCCAATGAGTTGGACTCTGCAGATGGGCAGACCTTGAGAAATATTCTGAGCAGAGAGAATCCTATGTACAAAGGCATTTCCATAGAGCTTTTTCCTGCCTCTTTGCTTTTTAATATTAAGTTAATCCTCTAAATTGTAATACAAATGTGTATCAACACTGTCTACCAACATGTGTATTTATATTAAAAATGCAATCACAGTAGAAAGTTAAAGGAAATTTCCGTCATTATAGCATTTTCTTTACTGAGGTAAATTTAACATATAATTGACCATTTTAAGTTATACCATTTAGAGGTGCCTGGGTGGCTCCATTGGTTAAGCATCTGACTCTTGATTTCGGCTCATATCATGATCTTAAGGTTCGGTTTGTGGGATGGAGCTCAACATAGGGCTCTGTGGTAACAGTGCGGAGTCTGCTTGGGATTCTCTCTCTCCCTCTCTCTCTGCCCCTCCCCTGCTCATTTGCTCTCTCTCAAAATATATAAGATTAAAATAAATAAATAAATAAAATGTACCATTTAGCTGCACACAGTGCATTCACAATGCTGTGCAACCATCAGCTATCTTTCTCATTTCAAAGCCATTATAGGAAAGATTAAAATTACCTGAGTGATCATATAAAGTTTAAAGTCATTATCATCTGTCTGTCCTATTAATTGGTCCATGCTAAAGAAATGTCTAATTTTATTTGTTAGAAATTCAATTTGCCTTATTTAAATTAAATCTGTATTTTTGGGACTCCATACCTTCAGATTGTTTCACACAATTCATCAATTCAATTTTCAGTTTTTAATAATTTTTTAGACATTATGTCCATATAGCTTAGGTTATAAGGTGCACATGAACATTTTTATTCATGGCATATATGTATATGGAATATCATTCAGCCTTTAAAGGGAAAGATATCCTAACAAATGCTACAACATGGATGAATCTTGAGGATATTAGGCTAAGAGAAATAAGCCGGTCACAAAAGGACAAATATTGTCTGATTTCACTTCTGTGAGGTACTTAGAGTAGTCAAATTCATAGAGACAAGAAATAGAAGGGTGATTGCCTGGGTCTGGGAGAAGGTGGGGAGGGGAATTTTTATTTAATATGTACAGAGTTTCAGTTTGGGAAGATAAAAAAGTTCTAGAGATAAATGATGATGCTAGCTGCACAATATGAACATACTTAATGCCAATGAATTGTACACTTTAAAATAGTTGAAATGGCAAATTTTATGTTATGTGTATTTTACCACAATTTATTTATTTATTTTTTTAATATTTATTTATTTTTGAGACAGAGAGAGAGAGAGAGAGAGCATGAACGGGGGAGGGTCAGAGAGAGGGAGACACAGAATCTGAAACAGGCTCCAGGCTCTGAGCTGTCAGCACAGAGCCCGACGCGAGGCTCGAACTCACGGACTGCGAGATCATGACCTGAGCCGAAGTCGGCCGCTTAACTGACTGAGCCACCCAGGCGCCCCTGTATTTCACCACGATTTAAAAAATAAAAATTAAAAAAAATATATTTTCTAGTTGATCAGAGATACGTTACCCCACTAAGAGGCAATGAATAAACAAACTTTCCTACTGCCATGAGAAAACACTAGGGTAAATGTCCTTATTGTGCTATAGACCTGTCATGTTCATGGTTATATTTACAGTTTCAAGTCAGAAGCACAGAAAAATCCGAGAAATCAATCTCGCCATCAGGAACACCCTACGTTTACTGATAAGGGTCAGCTCACCTGGGGAAAACCAGCTTCCCTTACAAGGTTTAAGTCTTCTGCTTAATGGGGACTCCTGTTTTAAAACTGTCCTCTTGAGCAAGAGATGGGCACATCCTAACCTTCTCTATCTTTCTTTGCCATTATGAAAACATCTAAATGGCTGTCTGTTAAGAAAGAACATATCTTGTAGCACCTTCTAACTACTGAAAATTATTCCGAATGTACACCACTCCTGACAAAGAAAACTCAACTCTTTCTGCTTTTAAAAACAAAAGGCATAACAAATACAAAAGGCTTTTAAAAACAAAAGGCACAACAAATAACAAAGACTCACTATATTTTATTGTGATGACTTCGATTTCTGTTGGATTATAGTTACTGATATACATATATTCTAAACAAGCATATCATAAATTTGGGCATTTGAAACTGTAGCTGAGCATTTGGAGCAACAACTAATTTAGAAGATATCTATCAGTAATTCAAGCAACTGAACATAGATAAGATAAAAAATAAAATTATAGTCTTTTAAACATTATGTTTATACTGCAACTGCTCAAAGGAAAAATTATTTTGTCAATGATCTGTTTTTACAACATGAATATTATCAAATACTGTGCCATATCACAGGGACCTAAATTACCTGAGTCAGGAGTATTTTTTTTTGATGGGTATCTACTTTAAATTTAAATATTTTTTAAAAACTTTTGGGAAATATGGTATGTTGAGCATAAATCCAGTTGAAAACTATCTCAAATAAAAATATAAGAATAGATGAAAGTATTTTTTGTTAGTGGAGGCAGTGGTAAAAATTAGGGAAGAAATATTGACTTATGTCAGGTTTATTTACTTTACTTTGTGGAGTTTTTGCCTATTCTTGGGCTTCTCGTGGCCACCACATTTAGATGTTACTCAACACTGACAACGAAGATCTGCGTGGAATATTTCCAAGCTGGCCTTTCTCACCATTTTGCCTTTCCAAATTAGGCCTCTGACAGAATTTCCCCTTTCCAGTAAGGTCACACCACTTTCTTAGGGAGAGACTATAGGTTGCTCTTTTATGCCTTCCTTTAGTTTGATTCCTCCCGTATTATCTATAGAAGCTTTCTTAAGGGGGGCCTGAGTTGTTTTCCTGGACAAAAGATGTTACTCTTTGATCACAAGGAAAGAACCTGGGATATCACTGTTCCCTTACCTTTGACTCTCGCTAAGAGAATAAGCTTAGGGTTCTCTGTTCTTAAAAGGAAAAAAACAATCCTCCCCCCTGCATTTTATCCCTTGTGATTATGGCATTACTTTCTCTACACCGCCAGGCTAACTGAAAAACTGCCTCCTATTGCTCATGGCCCAGTCACACCATGCTGCTGAAATCTACCAGTCTACTGCACACATGATCTCTTAATTTCTAAAACAGATGACTTTGGGATGCTTATCTTACCTGATGTCTCAGCATCGTCTAATGATACTATGGGCAATTCATTCGTCCTTGAGCTCTTCCTCCTTTGGCTTTTATTTGCACTGTATCTTATTTTTGCCCTCTACTTTCCCTTCTATTCATGGAGTTTTCTTCTACCCATCCCATAAATGTTGCTGTACCCAAGGTGGCCTTCCTCACAACTCAAACTTAGTGGGTTTTGTCTCCTCATTTATGTAGCTTCTTGTAGCACCAATATGCTTTGACACAAATCTGCATTTTTAGCTCAGGTTTCTCTGCAATACTGCCATATCCACAGGCTCAAGTCCTTCTGATTAAAGTCCCTACAGCATCTCACACTGAGACTCTTCAAACCTGAAATGTTCTATTCTTTTCCCACACCTTCTTTCCTACTTTATGCTCTGAGTCAGGAATTAAGAGTCACTGTAAATGAGCTAAAAGGAGAAAGCCTACAGAAGTTACTTATCCCTAAAAAAATATGAAATTTTTTGACATGAGCGTGCAATGGTTTCTATAACAAGCTAAAAATGTCCTTGATAAACTTGTATTTCTCAGCTATCAATTTCATATACAGATGAAATAAGGCCCTAAAATTTCATTTGATATCCTGCCTGCAAGTTCCAGATTAGGGTAATTGATTTATATGTTTTTCTAAGCAGTAGGCATTTTGCATTTCAATGAGGCTATGATAGGAAATAATTCAATAAATATGGTCTATGCATGAGTTTTCCTATCTGTGTGTTGACATTAAACTGAAGTCATGGTTGGGCACTGACACATGGGCATTTGTAGAAAGTTTAGATATAAACCAGTCTCAGGAAAATGTTTTTATGCCTGAATTTTAAGTAGCAGGGCTTTATGTCTGGAAAGTATTTTGTTTAACAGAAACAGCACCAAGTACAGTGAGGCGAAACGGTGACTGTTGACTATTCATGCTCACAGTGCTGAACGTTATGTCATGACTCTTGTGTTATATACCTTTTTCTTCACACATTAGGCCAATGTTTACCAGAAAGTGAACAGCACAGCCAGTAGATGTTTTGACCTGTGAAAAGCATTACTTAATTCTCTGAGGTCTCAGGTAAAAGTTTTCAACTATGAGTTGACCTTTGGCCTGTGAAACAAGTGAACTGTTCAGAGTCGTCACCCTAAATGTCTCATTACAAAGCCTGAGCTGGAACTTGAAAGTTAAAGTCAGGTTTATAAACAACTCAAGACAGATTGGCAAATTAATGTTAAGGTCTCACATCATCGTGTTTTCTTTTCTTTTGCATTTGTGTTTTGGAAGCTGTCTCTAGGCTCTGAACTTATGTGGTCTGGGTGTGAACAGTGGATATGTTCAGCACGGAATGTTGAAAAAATTCTCACCAAACAAGTGTAGCAGTTTTAATCAGAATTAGCTAAAGGGCATAACACTGTAAAAGAGAAAATGAACCACTCTTTTGCTGTCATCAACAACGAGGAAATGGCTCTAGGCAATAGCTGAAAAGTGCTTTTGAACTTGAGAAGCTCAATGATTGGCAGTGAGGGGGATTGTTTGTCTTGCTAGTTCTAAAGAACTATTTATTCCTCAATAATTCCAGTAAGTAAGGCACAAAGAAAAAAAATCAATCTCATTTTTTCTAGATACCTCCCCTTATATTATTATATTTTACATCACATCCAAAATATTGTTTTTTATATACATCTTAATATGTGTTATATCTATTTAAAAGATTATCTTCATAACCTAATCCTGCAAATAAGGCAATACAGGCTATAAAGTTAAAGTTGTTTTGAAAATGATAGATCCTTGTTGTCTTAGGAAATTAAAGCAGGAAAATTTTATCTTGGTCTCAATATCCTTTTTCTTTTCTGAAATAATCATAAAAGGATTTATTTCCTTAAGAACTTGTTAACTTATCTAAACATCTGCTACTCAAAAGTGATTACTTGGGAATTTCCAGGTCATACAAACATGCAAGTCTAACGTTACAGGATTCAATTGGACAGAAACCAGTAACCAACCAACCATTTATTTTATCTTTGTATTCCCACCAGCAATGTATGGGTTATTCCACATCTTCACCAGTGTTAGCCATTTTAACTTGGGTGTGATGGTAACTCAGCATGGTTTTAATTTGCATTTCCCCAGTGGTTAATGATGTTGAACATCTTTTTCTGTGTTTCTTTGCCTTCCAAATATTCTGTCTGCTGAAGTCTCTGGTAGGTTGTTGTTTTTTCTTTCTTTTCTTTCTTTTTTTTTTTTTTTTTACCATGTTTTAATTGGGTTGTTTTCTTACTGTGGTATTTTGAGAGTTCCTTTTTTTACTGTGGGGCAAGTCCTTGTCAAATATGTGATTTTCAAACATTTTCTCTCACTTGGTATCTTGTCCTTTCATTCTATTAGTTAACTGATTTCTGACAGATTCAAAGGCAATGTAGTAGAGAAAAGACAATCTTCTCAAGAAACAGCCCTGGAGTAAATGGACACCCACATGCAAAAATGAACTTTGATTCCTATCTCAACCCATGTACAAAAGTTAACTCAAAAGACATCAGAAACCTAACTGCTAAATTGAAACTATAAACATATTGAAGACAACAATGGAGAAAATGTGTGTGATCTGACATTAGGTAAAGACTTCTTAGATGAGACACTAAAAGCATACTCTGTTAAAAAACTGATAAACTGGATCTGATCAAAAATTTACAAGTCTGCTCTTCTAAAGAAAAAACACTTTAAAAAAAAATAATAGATACACACACACAATAGAGACAGACAGAGAGACAACATAGACACAGAGACAGAACATAACAAGACAGAGAGGACATATACATATCATATATGTACATACATGCCTATACATACATACATATACATAATATATATATATATATAATATATATATATATATATATATAAGGCTGAGAAGAAGAGACAGAATCAGCCAAGGAGTCTACTTACAATGGCTAATGCAATAGGAAAACTCAGGAGAGTGTCCTGGAAAGGAAGTAAAGAAATGGTATCAAGAAGGAAGGGGCGATCCACTGGGTCAAATATACTAAGGGAGAGTGATTGGTTTAGTTCGAATCAAGGAGTACACACAGACAAATGTCCCCAGACTCTATATGGTCAGTTTGTCCTACTCATGACTCAGCCATTCCACCAATGTAGGAAACACAATGGCATCCCTGGCCCATTATCTGGTGAGACAAACTCACTCTTGGTACTGTAGGCTTTGTATCTGGTACACAAGGGGTTATATTCAGGCTTATGGGCACTTTAACATCAGTCATTATTGTATCTGCATTCATACATTCACTCCTTCAGTAGTTACTGAGAGGCATCTCTGGGCTCAACATTGAGCACATACTCATGATTAATATATACTAGTCATTTAAAACAGGCCATGTCTGAAATTACAGAATTTATCTAAGAGAGGAGATGAAAAGCATTAATCAAATGGTCACACTGGGGGAAACTATGATGTTCTTTCTACTGCACAGTAACAATGACAAGTTTATTATTAATCCTACTATTATGAGGTATTATTAATCATAGCATTGTGAGGACTATGTTTGGAATAACTCTTTGGTCATCAGTGGCTGTTTATATCAGTTAGAACCTAATACTGTGAATGTGACCCTGGGTATGGATAGGCCTTGGGTTTTTTAACTCATCTTTATGTTTCCAGCTGAGATTTCTTTATCCTTCCCCAAACTGAAGTTACTATCCACCTTAATTCCATTCTCATGTATCTCCCCTCTTTTTACTTGATCCCTTTTAGAATTAATAAGCCAAATATAAATATAAGGCCTAGAAAAACATTAATCATGATTAACTGAGATGAATCTGAAACATAATGTGGTTTTTGTAAAATAAATATTCATGAGATTGTCACTTGTGGGAAATTGATAATTAATAAATATTGACAATAGATGTGGAAAACAAAGATATGCTTGAATAAAAATAACATATTCTATTTCAGCAAGTATATCCTCATACAGGTAGACCTCTATTACTAGAGATTTTTGCATGTTTTTACCATGAGCATTTTTCACAGAGGTTGAGAACACAGATTCTGGAACTAAAATGCTTGGGCTCCTAGTTTGTCTACCTACCAGTTGTGTTGACATGAGTAAGTTAACCTCTCTAGGCCTCAATTTTCTTATCTATACAGAACATATAATACTTGTACTTACTTTAAAGTTATTATGAAGATTGAGTTAATATGTATAGAACATTAGAAGAGTTGCTTGTAGATAGTTGCTTGTATATATATATATATATATATATATATACACACACACACACACACACACACACACACAGAGAATGAGAGAGAGAGAGAGAGAGAGAGGACAGAGCAGAGACAGAGAGAAAAAGAGAGAAAGGAGCTGAAGCTCTGGGGTTAGATGAGTAGGTTCGAAGCCTGGTTTTACTACTTACTATTTATATGACCTGGTGTAGTTAATTAACCTCTTCATGTCTATTAGCAAAACAGGACTCATAATAATAGCACTCATTCCCCATAGAGTTGCCATGAAATAGTGTATATGAAGCAATTAGCACATACAATCAATACTAGCTTTTCTTTTAGGATTGGTGGTGAGGTATTTTCAAAAAAGTAGATGGAATCATGTAAATGGATCACAAATTATTTATGGTCTATTCCAAAATAAAGTAAGAAAAAAAGGGAGGGGGAAGAAAACTATAACCTAAATTTCCTGCATTCTAGCAATCCTGAATGAGGGTTTCCCACAGATAGTAACTTAAATCCAAAAAGAACACAAAACAGAAATGTTGACTGAATGATTTTAAGGTTACCAGAGTGAGTGAATGGCTTGTCATTAATTGGTGATCTATCCCATGATTTACTCACTGTGAAGAAGTTAGATTTATCAGTGAAAGAATGCTAAATACTTCACTTTTGATTTAATGGCTAAAAGCAGTAAATGCATAGCAACAGGCTGTCCAGATGGTTGCTTAGTGAGCTCAAGAGGAAAAGACGTAAGTTTGGAGGTAGAAAAAATACACTTTTTTTGCTGCTCTGGGGTGAGCTTTAAGAGAAATGCAGTTCTGGGAGAAACCACTGCAGCCTACAGACCAGCTGGCAGGCAGCCATAGGAAAAGAGGGAAGACTGGAGCCATTGCGCATTTCCAGGACTGGGTTACAAGTAGCTCCAGGCACTGTGAATAATAACCACAACAATCAAAGGACAATCTATATGCACAAAGATCATGGAAAGGACTGTTATGACCACATTCATCTTTCCTGTGACACCTGCTTGTACAGATGATATCCATCATTAACAGCACCACCTTTTCAACTGACACAGCACTATCTTCATGGCGAGACCTAAACTTTTTTTAACCAAAGTAACTGAACTACTTTCTGTACGTAAGCCCAATTTCATCATGCCAGGGATAGAAATAAAGTCTTTTTCACATTTTATTTTCCATGGTGGGGTTTTAGTTATCTCTTACAAAACAAACAAGTTGAGAGATCAGATGGACTAACTAAAATTTTAATTATAAAATTAGTTTTTGAAAAATACTACTTCTATTAGTAAGTTGACAATAGAAAAATATGAGGAAGTATTTAAATTAAGGAAGTTAAGACTTTTTAATCCATACTTAAAAGTTTCCTAAGATACCACAGAAACCTTTCTCCTCGGAACAAGGCTAATTTTACCATGATAAGAGGACATGATTGTGCTGAAGATAATTTGCTTTCACATTGAAAATTCCCCTTAAGATAAAGAAGATCATGTTCTCTAACTTGGACCAAGAAATGGCAAAAACTGTATTTGGATTTTGATCTTTACTTACTGTCTTGATTTAAGTGAGCAAAATGTTTTATAGAAGTGGAAATAAAAAAAAATACCTCTTTAACTTAATATTCCATAATGATTACTAATTAAGAATCAAATACAGGAATCTCTGTTTTTCTGATAAAATAAAAGTAGATACAAATATATAATTTATAGTAAAAATTCTTATAGATATCTTTCCTTAGACTTCTTCGTATTTCATTGTCAGAGCTTTATTATTTGTCAAATGATGGCTATTACTTCTTATCTAGAATTTACTCTTACATTGAACATTTTTTTGTTTAAATTTTTACTGGCCACTAAAGGTTACAAATTAAGCCTGCTTAATTCTTATAAGCCAGCAAAAAACCATACTTTCTCTTTCTTTATTTAGGGAAATGCCATATCAACAACTCCAATGTCATATTTACTTTATCAATTCCTTTATAATGCACAAGGATTAGCAATTTTAAGTAGGAAATAACCAGACCAAAGTAGCTTTACAGCTAAGGTTAAAAAATGAGTATTCAAGTAAAATATGAAGGTTTCTGGACTTTCACGAACTTTTGAACCTCCACAGCTTGCCAAATTTAGTTAAATTTTAATTGAAGTGTAAATATTATTTATCTTAAAATGAAAAGGAGAATTAATACAAACTGTTTAAAGCAGGTAGAAAGTATTTTATATAATGTTTTGTTAGATATATATCAATAGGGAACAAATACTATTTTGCCTGATAACTTCATATACCCCATGCCTTTTACTTCCTAATGGTATTATGCAGTGGTCTAACAGGTAGTTCTTACAACTTGGTGGTGGAAAGGTCATGGTGCTAACAAGATTAGATTCATAGCCAATCATCTTCAAAAATGTATATGAAAAGTGAGGGAAACAGAAAGTCTGTGCACTGCAAAAAAAAGAAAAAAAAAAAGAGTTTCTAGCTCTCTAAAACCCTGTGAGGTGAAAGGTGATAATCAAAACATCAAAAAATAAAATGTCTGCAAAACTGGGTTTTGTGTGAAACATTTTCCTTAGTAAGTTACATTAGCAGAATTCTGTGTTAAGGTGGTGTAAAAGAGGATATGAGTGTGCACAATGGTTTTGTTAGAAACAGCATAACCTACCAGAGATATGGGTCCCACGGTTGAATTTCACACCATCTAACCAATTCTTCCTTTCCCAGGCAATGAGAAATATTTCCTACCAGTCCAATAGACTTCCTTACCAATTTAGGGCTTTGTATTCATTCAGGGCTATGGGAGGGAACAATTAATATCCTAAAACAAAACAAAACAAAACAAAACAAAAAAATCAGTGAAATGGATGGATGATACTGGACTTTGGAGATAATTAGAAACAGTCTTTTTCTTTCTTTTTTTTCATTTTTTAACATTTTTATTTTTAAGAGGCAGAGAAGGAGCATGAATGGGGGAGGGGCAGAGAGAAAGGGAGACACAGAATGTGAAGCTGTTTCCAGGCTCTGAGCTGTCAGCACAGAGCCTGACACGGGGCTCTAACTCACAAACTGTGAGATCATGATCTGAGCTGAACTGAGTCACCCACAAGCCCCAGAACAGCCTTTTTCTAAAGCCTATAAATGAAAATAATAATTAATAATAATAATAATTAATAATAATAATAGTAATGTGACCTTGCTTAGTGTCACCCCTTTGAATTCAATTCCAGTGTCAAGTGACTCTTATTCTTTTCTTTCTCAAAGGAGTGTGTTAAGTCTTTTTCAAAGAAGAGAGGCCATTAAATGTATAACATTTGTTCCAGGTAATAGGTTAAGGATTCACATTCATAAGAATGAGATGCTGTGTATTGTTCAGTCTCTAGTCATTGTGTGATCACTCTAGTTAGTCTTCAAGGCTTTTCTATTTTCAGGGAATAAATATTCTACCTCTCCTGAGTATCAAAGGAATAAAAGGGTAACTAATCAGCAAAGTAAATAAGTGAAGAAAATGAAAGTTGTAACATTAGCGAAGTCTGAAACAAGTATGTTTAGAATTGATTCAAATTAGAGCCTAACATATCAAAACCTGTGATATGTAGCCAAAGCTGTATTTAGAGAAAACTTTTTTCATCTTAAATGTATTATTAGAAAATTATATTTAAAATCAAAGAACTAAGCAATCAGTCCAACAATCTAAAAGAGAACAAAAATAAAGCCAAGAAAGGATTTAAGTAAGATACATATAATTGATGCATCAAGCAAATTGAAATAATTGACATAATTCAAAAACTAAAAATAGGGGCGCCTGGGTGGCGCAGTCGGTTGGGCGTCCGACTTCAGCCAGGTCACGATCTCGCGGTCCGTGAGTTCGAGCCCCGCGTCAGGCTCTGGGCTGATGGCTCAGAGCCTGGAGCCTGTTTCCGATTCTGTGTCTCCCTCTCTCTCTGCCCCTCCCCCGTTCATGCTCTGTCTCTCTGTGTCCCCAAAAAATAAATAAACGTTGAAAAAAAAATTAAAAAAAACAAAAAAAACAAAACAAAAACAAAAACTAAAAATAATTCCATGAAAGGTCATATGAAACAGGCAAACCTTTGACAATTACAATTAAGAAAAAAGGCATAGATTTTAAAAATAAGACTATATTCAATTATATCTACACAAGATTTAAAAATTACTAAAATTGGCAAAAGAAGACCTGGAAATCTAAAAAGACAAAAAATAGTAACAGATATTGAAATGGTAATGAAATAATGACTTGCTCCCTACTGGTCCTCACTAATAGCTCCAGACACAGGTTATTTTATAAGCGAACATGGACAAATCTTCTTGAAACAGGAAATTTCTTTTTTAAACAAGCAGATCATAATAAATAATAAATAAATAATAAAATGGGTGTGTGTGTGTGGTTCAATTCATTACGTGCCCAACTCTTGATCTCAGCTCAGGTCATGATCCTGCGGTTCATGAAGTAGAGCCCTGCCTTGGGCTCCACATTCTCCAGGTTGAGCTTATTTGGGATTCTCTCTCTCTGCCTCTCCCCAACTCAGGCGTGCCTCATTCTCCCTCTCAAAGAAACTTCAAAAATAATCAAGTGGTAACACATTGAATCCAACAATGCACTGTAAAAATAATGCAGCATGACCAAGTAGGGCTTTCTCTTGGGAATACAAAAATGGCTTACCACTAAACTCATTCAGTGGAATGTACTCTATTAGTATATTAAAGGAGGAAAAATCATTGGATCATCACATTTGATTTTGAAAAGTTATTCTAAATTAATTCAAGATGTTTACAACAATTTTTAAAAGCTTTTTGTAAAATAAAAAAATATGTAAAGTAATTTCCTTGATTTATAAAAGGATCTACCCAAGTCCCTCATCAAGCCCTATCCCTAGTGATGAAATAGGTTTATATGGACAAGAAGAAGAAAACTGTTCAACTTTTAACTTGAGGTCCCAGCCAGTGTAACAAAACAGAGAAAACAACTCAAATATTGGAAAGGAAGTTATAAAACTGTGACAATATGCAGATAATACAAGCATTATTATGAAAACCTCAGTGGGGTAGATAAGGGAATTTAATCAAGATGGCCAAATACAAGTTCACCTTTTGATAACCTGTAGCTTTTATTCATAACATTAAGCCAATGAGAAAATAAAAGAACAAGAGGTCTATTTATAATATAATAATCACAACAAATACTTGGGAATATCCTACGATGACTTTACTGGAAGTAAAAGGGGAAAAATATTTTGTTCATGAATGAAAGGTTTAATATTTAATGATGTGTTCTCAAAACAAACTATGAATTTAGCATAAGACTAATAAAAAAGAGAATTTTTTAAACCAAAATTTAAAACCTGTTCTAAAATCCACAAAGAAGATTGAATATTTAAAAACCCAAGTGCTTGCTTGGGCAGCACATATACTAAAATTAGAACTATACAGAGAAGATGAGTATGGCCTCTGAGGAAAAAAAAAAAAAAAAACCAAGATAAATGTATAAAAGAAAATGAAGGGATAGCCTTGACTGCTACATATAAAACATATTATAGGATTATAGTAATAAAAATATATAGGGGTGCCTGGGTGGCTCAGTCGGTTGAGCGTCTGACTTCAGTTCAGGTAATGATCTCGTGGTTTTTGAGTTAGAGTCCCACGTCGAGCTCTGTGCTGACAGCTAAGACCCTGGAGCCTTCTTTGGATTCTGTGTCTCCCTCTCTCTGCCCCTCCTCTGCTCATGCTCTCTCTCTCTCAAAAATGGATGAACATTAAAAATTAAAAAAAAAAAAAAAAAAACTGGGGCGCCTGGGTGGCGCAGTCGGTTGAGCGTCCGACTTCAGCCAGGTCGCGATCTCGCGGTCTGTGAGTTCGAGCCCCGCGTCAGGCTCTGGGCTGATGGCTCAGAGCCTGGAGCCTGTTTCCGATTCTGTGTCTTCCTCTCTCTGCCCTCCCCCGTTCATGCTCTGTCTCTCTCTGTCCCAAAAATAAATAAACGTTGAAAAAAAAAAAAAAAAAACCTTAAAAAAATATTATATTAGTGGGATAGGAATTGATAACTACATCAGTGGAAGAGGAGTTTAAAAATAGAGAAAAGCATATGCTAATTTAAGATACCATAGAAGTGGCATTTTAAATAAATGGAGTAAGAGGTTCATTTTTAATATGAGTTCTTGGGAGAATTATCTACTTATTTAGAAAGATGTTTAGAAAGTTAGCTCATATCTCATATTCATAAAGACAAATTTCAAATGATTATAATCTAAGCATAACATTATAAGAGTATTACACTAATAGTGTAATTTTTTTTCCTGTTTGGATATGGAAGGTATTCTTTTATTTTTCTTAATGTTTATTTATTTTTGAAAGAGAGAGCACAGCAGGAGAGGGGCAGCAAGAGCAGAGCAAAGGATCTGAAGCGGGTTCCATGCTGACAGCAGAGAGCCCAATGTGGGACTCGATCTTATGAACTGTGAATTCATGATGTGAGCTGAAGTCAGATGCTCAACTGAGTGAGCCGCCGAGGTGCCCCTGGAAAGTATTCTTAAATAAAAAATTTCTAACAGGGAAGAATTGGAAGTGAACTCAACGTCTCTGTATAGAGGGACTCCTAATCTGTGGTATGGAAAATAAGACATCAATTTAAAGGAAAGAGGCACTGATAAAGGGAAAAAAAAATCAGGTTTTGGTATCATGGTAGGTATATTATGATACAATTTTTATTTAAAAAAAGACCAAAACAATACATTTTCTCTACAATTATCAATTTTTACAAACGCATAAAACAAAGTCTAAAGTACCCACATTAACCTGATGGCAATCGTGGGCCGTGTAGAGGGGGACTAGAATTTAATATTACTATCATAGGTATTTTAGCACTGTAGATAATACTTAAAGTTGAAATAACGATATCTAAAAATGGATAGGTTATAAGTAGGTAGATAAGTAAAAAAAAAATCATTGTGGGGAAAAGGTGATAAATCCACAATTTCTACAAAGGAAATGACAAATATGAAGATCAAATGTTATTGGAAATAAAACAGCTATCTGATTTGACAACTGTGGGGATGAGTTTGTTTTATGAGTTCAGCTAAAATCCTACAGACTCAAGCAGTTTTAATTTTTTCTGTTTTAGTAAAATAAAATGTTTTCAAAATACTCCAAAGGGTAAATGATTTCATTTCAAAATAGTTAAATGAAATAAGCATGATTTATAGTGCAAATCAAAATATTTAAATCATGCCATTTCTGTGGTATCGCTGGAGGCAAACTTTTTATCCAAATGTTCTTCTTTGTAGCTTAAAACATAATGTTAACCCATGGTCCATATTAAGTGTATTTAGTGCCTAAATAAGTTCTAGGAATTTCTCTGCTCAAAATTAGCCAATGTTGACCATGAGGGATTCAAAAGCAATATTACCCAAGGTCACTGAAATGGCCCTAAGAAAACAATTTTTCCTAAGTGTAAACATATAGACCAATCTTATGCACATTTTAGAACTACATGTTCTTTTTTTAACTGTTCCTGGTCATTTTGTGTATGTTTGAGCTTACCCAGGAATCCTATTTGATCTCCTCATGCCCAAAAATGATAGAAATAAGGAAAAATAGAAAGGAAAATAAAAACAACTGTGACTCAGAGCTTAAATTGTATTAAAATTAATGCCAGTAAAGATTTTTGGGAGATAGTTAATACTGGTGGGAAGTGAGAAGGGTCTTCCTAAACTGCTATGGGGAGAGCAATTTAACAATGTGGGGCAAGAACCTTGACAAATATTCATATAATTGCTTCACACTTGGATCTATGTCTAGGCATTTATCCTAAAAAAAACTGCAGCTAGATGAAAATATATATCCTATTATATTCATCATAGATCATTTACACATCACAGGCAAACTAAAATTCCAGCAATAGGGCCAGCAATAGGGTACTTTTGGATAAACAACTATGATACATCTGTATGATAATAGATTATTATCTATGCAATAAAATAGCATCTTGAAGATGAATTCATGACATGAGAAGATGCTTATATTTATCAAAAAGATACAGAATTTATTTATAATAATGAATACACACACATGCAGTATGTAGTGTGTGTGTATATATATATAATACTTGTATCTATCTATCTGCCTACTACCTACTTACCTACTGACCTATATTTGAAAGGAAGGAATAATTGCCAGTGACTCCTGCAAATGGAGGTAAAACAATGTACTTTAATCTTCTCTAGCCCGTATCAATGCTTCAGCCTAATTTGTTTTTTTGACAGTAGGTACTGAAAAAGTGAAAATCCTCCTTATTTGTAAAGTGAAAATAAGAAAAAAATTACAATAGCCCAATCATTCTCTTCTAGTTTCCCATCCCTGGTTCCCAGGGGAAGATTCTCTAAATCAGTATATTCTTTTTTCAGTGGGTATGCATGGGCTCTTCTTGTTTGAAGACTTCACTTGCTGCTGCAACCTTTATTTTCTATTTCTTGTTATTATAAGTGGAGAAAGTATTGTGTACTTTTCCCCTAAGCACAAACCTGACACTGTCCCAGCAGAAGGTGGTACTGAAGTCTGTGAGTTCATTATCACCTTGAAAAGCATGCTGTGACCTCTAGGCTCATCCATCTGCGAGAAGGAGAGAGAGGAGAAGGAAGAAAATATGTTGACAGGTAAGAAGAAATTCAGTCTCAAATGGTGTGGAATGAGTAAGATATTCACCCAGTGTGGTCTTCTCATTGACTGGGGCTCAGCTGGGACTATGGCAGGTCCCAGGCCACCAATTTCACTGCCACCACTGTCACCCTCCCACTCCAGCTTCTGTTTATGAGATGAGGCTAAGTTCCTCAATGGTCCCTTACCTTCAAGGCTACTATTTCCAAAATGGGGTGGACTATAGCCTTTTTGGTTTGTTTGTTTGTTTGCTCAGTTGCTTAGGAGATAGATTTGACAATATTTGAAATCAAAACATTGACCTGTCCCTATTGATCTGACCACTACAACATTTTTTTGTGATCAATTCTAATTTTTAAACAAAACATGCTTATTACCATGTGAACTCGGAATAGCAACATGACCTCTGCTTCGCTTCTCTTTTTTCTAATCAGAGTGGGCTACCTACTTTATTTAACCTCATTTCACAAAGGTTAGATAACCACAAACAGAATTTTTTTAAAAACTCTGCTTTAGGAATGGACTAACATATTGTAACATTTACATTTAAGTATTTTGAATTGTGGGTAAATTTTATTTATAATTTTTATTTTCCAAATTTTTTTATAATGATATTACTTGTATATTAAAAGGGAAGAGAGAAAGACATATGCATTGTGGGTAACAGCTGACCTTTGGTCTAAGCTATTTTAACTACCTTTAAACCAAATCAACATTTACTGGTGGGAAAAATATATATATGTAAGTGAGCCACACACACACAAAAAAATACTGTGGTAATTAACTCTCTATGGTTGATATTTCTATACTCTGCTTTTCATAATATCATGTCACCAAATTCCTGTGCCTTCTGGTCTTTCTGGTTTCTGCTCAAACCTTCACATATCACCCTAATGCTCTCTCTCCACATGTCTACTAATCTATTAGCTATCACCCTGTACATTTCTTCCATAATTCCCACCATAAATCTGTAATTATTTTATTTGTTTACTTATTTTTCTGTCTCCTTCACACCTGTAAGTAAGCTTCCTCTGCAGGACATAGGCTGTGAGTCCTTTTTCTAGAATACTGCCTGACATAAGAGAGTACACAACTGATATTTAAAGGGTCAATGATTAAATACATCATATTTTTACTAATTTTTCTAGTTTTTTCTTTTACACACCACACCCAGAATAGCTCCCAGATGGTGAGAAGGTGACTAATTTTTACTCTGGTGATAGCAAATAACTAGCAATTTGCTTATATTTCACATGTGAACCATCAATTTTCCTGAAAATGAGTAAAAAAAATAAGATTGGGATCGTGTTGTTTTCACATACTTTGAAATTTCTGCATGCAAAAGTATTTCCAGCTCCAGCTGGAATAGAACTAAAAGTACTGAATATTATGAGAAAAGCTATTCCTGTACAATGTCCAATCTGATTTTGCAAACTAAGTATGTTTGGAAAAGTTGTAGAGAATATGAAAGAGATTTTAGATGCTAATGCCACAAATATCTTGGGACTGGTCTCAAAACTTGACCCCAAAAAGTCACTTAATATTTTTGCCTTTCATACTGTACAAAATGCATTGCACATGCTGTATTTTAAAATAAGTGATCAAAGTAGTGACAAAACAAACCATTACATATAGTGCTTTCTATGTGCCAGGAACTGTTTTTTTTACACGCTTTATGTGAATTATTAACTCCTCTAATCTTCTGCATAACCTTATCACATAGGGATTATTAGCCTCCTTAATTTACTGATGTGGAAACTGAGGCAGAGAGTAAGCATATTAGAAGGAAAGAAGCATCTACAGCAGCGCATCTGAGTTTCCCTCACTAAGCACAGTGCTCCACTTTATAAAGAACATTTTCCCTTTCCAGAGTGACTGCTGGCTGGCCCAAGGTCATGTGGCTCAGTAGAGCCAGGATGGAAACACAGCCTGGCAACAGAGGTTTCCTCCTAGCTCTCTATGTTGTAATGCTTCTCAAAAGACCTGTAATGGGTAAGACATATTAGAGGAACTCAATCTGCTATCATTTACACTCAGGAACCTGTGGTATGGATAGGAAGGACACTGGAGTCGGATTTAAAGTCTTGGAATCAAACTCTGAGCTCTATTCTTGACCTGTCACTCACGTAGCTTCAGTTTGCTCAACTCTGAAGTGGCGATGCAAACCCTCCACTGTTGTGCTTTTATGAGCAGCAACTGATTCAATGGGTGGCATATGCTGCATCATTCTGGAAGCCTTAAAGAATGATTGAGTCTTGTGAATTGGGGCTGTTTTTTATTCCTTCTATAAATAATGAAGCTCATGAAATTATTTAAGCAAGTGAGGGACATCAGATAGTCAGTTCAGCTGATCTCAAGTACAAAACCAAGACTCTTCCCAGGTCTTTTCTACTTAAATATCTAATTCGACAAATCTTTCAAATATACTTAGGAACCAAACCCTGAGCACGTTCTGTAGAGAGTAGCAGGAGGAAAGGGTATGGTCACTGTTCTCACAAGTCATGGACAGCAAAGGAGATAAGATACCCAAACCAAAGCAGATCATGATACATGTTGTGAGAGGAAAAAAATTTGGTGAAATCAGAGGAGGAAGGAGCACTTTTGGGTGGGGAGATTAGAAAAGGAGACTTCCAGTATATGAATATTAGCAGAAAAGAGGAGTAACATATACTAAAAAATTTAATTCTCTCTGAATCAATTTTCACCTTTCATCAAACATCCACTCTTTTTAAGGCACTGTGCTAACAGGGGAACCGAGGAGAGGAAGACAGAGCTTAGACTCTGGGGAAGATGGTCTGAGTTCCCTCTCCAGAGTAGTGCAATGCCCAAAGGACATCCATAACTAAAAACTGTACTCCACAGAGGTGGAGAAAAAAGGAAGCAAGTATAATGTCGTATGGATATTGATGAGGAAGTATTTAATTCTGTCTATGGGAGAAAGAGTCCAGGGGGAGCTACAGTAAAGGATGGTTGAACAGTCTCAAATGAAGCTTGAGTAGGTCATTTCTAAGTAGTTAAGAGAAGGGAAGGATAGTTCAAGCAAAGGACACAACATGACCCTTGATTTTGGATGTTTCTCCTGTCATGTATATAGAGAATCACAAAACTGGGGACATGGTAGGGTGGAGGGTAACTCTCAGTTCTCCTGTTTTCTTTCAGAATTTAACTTTTGTTTAAAAAAATGTTTTTAACTACTTGGCTTGATACCAGTCTCTTCTATTTGAGCACTGATCTCATGAGCAGTTAAACAGACTTGGTTTCACATGTCAGTCTCTGCTCTCCACCCTCTACAGAATGTCCCAGAAGGTTGGGACAGGAATAGAGGGGAAAGGATGCTTTTAAGCAAAGGAGGATCAGGTTCAAAATGGCTAAAGGGGATAAGAGAGGGAGACAATGAATTAAGTTTTAAGAAGTCTGTATTATAAAACATTTCTAACATATAGTACATAGAAGAGTGTGACTCCTTTTTATTTCCTCCTGTATTGTTTTGAAACACATTTTAAACCACACATCATTTCATCCATAAGTATTTTAATATATATCTCTAAAAGCAAAAAGACTCATTCTAACCAAAAAAAATACAATTAACTCACCTACAAATTTTAACAATATGAACCAACTTTGTAGATTTTTTGAGACTGAATAGCTTATACAACATCAAGTTCTGATCCTCTAAAGAGAGATGAAGGTGGTTAGTGCCATCAATGTGTGGGAAATGCCAAGTATTAGGAAATAGGTGACATCTCCCAGGAGGCAAACAATAGATGAATACATTAGGGAAAACATTTGAATAAAAGCCATTGATAGGAAGAGTTGGAATAACATGAGATCTGGGAGGGCTGGAGGAATCAAGAAGTCTCTCCACTTGTGAATACAATGAGGGAAGCTGGGCCTTGAAAGAGGATGGAACATAAGTAGGTGGGGAGAATGGTGGCGTTCATCTGTGGGAAATGGCCTGAATGATTTAATGGATCTTGACTGGTACAAACACACACCTCCCAGGAAAGTAGGGAAATAAGGTCACCTAGGTAGAGGAGACAACAATATGTATTCATGATTTCCCAGGATTTGAATTGCATTCACTGTTTCAATAAATGTTGGTTGAACGTGGAGACCATGCTAGGAGCATACAAAAACATGACATCAGACCTGTTAACACGTAGATTTAGGTCTAATGTGGGAGTCATAAAAGCAAAAATACCACAATAATTACAAATCATTCAATAAACATTTATTGAACATCCTCTATGGGTCAGATACCACCAGATGTAAGCTTCAAATACAATGATAAATAAGCCATGGTCCTCAAGAAGCCATGGAACCATAAATGAGTTTTGATTGGATGCTGCCACGAGAAAGAAGTATTTTTAGGGGAAGTTATTTTTCTGTCTGCACAAAGAATTAAGTAAAGGATAGTCTGAGTCAAGAAGACAAAGTGGTAAATTGAAATAAGGTATTAACAACAAAAATGGAGATAAGGGGATCATACAAGAGATGTATGAGTGGGGAAAAAAAAATAGCAGGAGAAACTGAGCAAATCATGTCCAGAAGTCTCAGGTGGGGATTGTATATTCACATGTGTGTGTCTGCACACAGGCGTTTCAGGTGTGAGCCATTTCACTTCTCTTTTCAAGTGTATGAAAATTTTCTCTGGTACCAACATCGAGCTGCAGAGAGATCACCTTTCTTTGACAGAAAGAAAAATTTAGTTTACATGTGGTGAGGTCCCAAAACATCCTGCTGGGGACATTGGATTTCTTTGTAGAAGGGTAACTTCCCCACTGCTGATGCCTTGATGTGCCAATCTGTGCTCCTCAAATGTGAGTGTTAAACTTAATAAAACAAAACAAAACAAACTGTTTTTTGGATATCAGTATTAAGGTCCACTTGGAGCGAATGTTTCTTAAATGATTGACCAAAGTAAACTCTTATGCTTTCCACGTGCTCACTTGGAGTCAGCAAACAACACATAGATCAGAACAATCAGTAAATTATTTCCAAGGATTGGAAACAGAAATCCTCAGATGATTCACTGATGATTCAGATTTCTGTGTATCGCGTCTACCCTACTTGTTGCCAAGGGAACTAGGGGCCTACTTCCTACCACACCACAGCTATTAAAAGTACCAGCAAAAGCCACAGGGGAGTAACTTCTCTCCTCTTTTATTAAAAATGACTAACGGACTACATGTCAGTTACACAAAGTAGATTTGTATTTTATCCATGGAGGTCATATCCATGAGGTATTGAGATGCCAGGTTATTATTCTATTTATCAACTGCTTTTGTTCTGCTTTCCTCATGCAGGAAGAAATTTCTATCAAGAACTAAAGATGCCAATAGAAAACACATTTTTCCTGATATCATCCAGGCTGATGTGCTTCTGTAGTAGTAGCCATGGTCTGTGAAATGTGTGTCAACCTCAGCCAGGGTTAGAAGCCACAGTCATACTGCCAGCCTGGTCTGCTCCTCTGGGTCATGAGTGCAAGAGAAGGACAGAGACAGGGAGAAGGAGATAGGCTGCCTTCCACAAGAGGGTACTGTACACGTTGTAGCTTTGATCTGTTAATCATTCTCTGACAATCACCATTAGGAAGCAACATAAAAATGTCATTATAGTCAGATATTTTTAAGAGAAAACCAGCAATGGATGGATACTCTTGCACAGATAACCTAAATTTTTCCCTTTAATGTGTGCTTTGAGCTCAGTTCTCATCTGGAAATAGGGCAAGAAGGCTGCCTTTATGCACAGTTGTCAGGAAGACAGATGCAGGACGTAAGTTAACAGCACAAACAAGCACACTCTATGCTCACACAGAGCAGGGTCTCCCATCCATTAGGAATACTTGGTAGGACAAGACAGTTGAAAGCATCCCAGGAATAATTCTTTCATTTGCCTTAAGGCTTGCTAGAAAATCTGTAAAAGAAGGACATTTTCTCTTTTCAGATGGACACACTTTGTCTCTACAGTTCCATAGGGCCAGAGAGAAGCTACCAGATATTCTTACATGAGCCTCACCTAAGAGGTGTCAGACACCTAAGTGCTTTTCTATGCCTAAATTTGTACAATATTAGAGCTCTTCTGCCCTTTGAAGGGGCAATATAATTATGAACTTATCAATTTAAATTTGTTAAATGGGTAGTAAATGTTACTTGTAATAAATGGTGATTTTTTTGAAGATACAAACTTGATCACACCATATTTTCCCTCCTTAATCTATCCTAAGGTTCCTATTTCTTAGAAACCTTATTAGTGAATGAAATCCAAGCTCTTTTTCATGGGATGCAGAGCCTTTCATGGTCTTTTCTGACATCTTTTGGTACTTGAGCAACACAGAGTTATTTATATCTCCCATCTCCTATCACTGCCCCACACATCTGTGATTTGGCACAAAGACCTTGCTAAACTTCCCATGTCTTCACTCTCTTCCTATGTGATAGTTTCCTATTTATTTTCAACACAATTCAAATATCTGTTGCTCTGCTGGGTCTTTCCTGATTCAAATGCTATCAAAAGTAATTCTTACGTAGGACCTCTGGCTTTGTCCATGTTTAATTATACTTCTAATACTGTATGTAACTATTTGTTTACGTGTACATGTACTTTTTCTTCTGTTACACTGCACCGTCCTTGGGAGCCAAATCCGTATTATTATTTTTTAACACTTTGCACAGTACCAAGTATACTTTAAGCTCTTCGTAACTTTTGTAGAAATCTTTTTCCATTTGGCAAACCTTATGACTATTGTTAGAGTAAAGTTCATATTAAATAAATGCAAATGTTAGAAATGTTAGTGATACATTAAATAAACATTGCAAATCTGTGCCTTAGAAAAGAACTGTGTCCAGAATTCCTTGCTGGCCAGTTAAGGAAAAGATCAAAGTATGTAAGTCAGGTAGATGGAATGTAAATTAGAGATATTTTTTCAACAAAGAACAATGACAGTGAGGCCCCCTCCCAATCTCTGATGTTGGGACTAGCTGGTGGAAAACTTGAGGTGTCATTTTTCAGAATGTTCCAAGGTCTTTGAATGGAAGTTTTGCAACAAGACCATCAGGCACAAACTGTGAAGGAAGGGCTCATTTTATCATATACAGTGTTTGTTTCTATGTTTGGTTTTGTTTGGTTTGGTCGGGGTAGTCACATACCAGAGGCCCAAGTATTTGAGAAGTTCACAGCCCTGGAACACAAGATTAATGTGAATTGACAGGGACAGATGAAGCAGGAGGGTCTTATTTTAAAACAAGACTCCTACTGCACTTCTTCTATGAGATCTAAGGTATCCATAATGCATGGCTTACTGTAAAGGAAACTAGAAGAAGTACTGGGTACTGTGACTTGTCATCAGCAACTGAGACCCTACCTGGGAAATGCTGGTGTAGCACAGCATTGAGGTTCCTGGAGTTAAAACCAGAGTCACATCCATTAAAATGAGAAAAGTTAGGACATGCTGAAAAAGCTCCCAATATAAATAGCATAATTGGGCCAAATGCTAGAGCAGGGTCAGGAGATGAAGAGAAACCAGGCTGTAATTGGGAGGTACAGGGATCTTTCAACAAGCATCTAGATACTAACTAGCCTTTTTGTGGGCAGGTAATGTTGGTATAAAGTGCTTGGTAAATAATTGCAAAATATTCTCCACTGCCCCTAGAGGAGTGAAAATTTTCTCCAAAAAGAAAAAGAATAGAGAACTTATTTGTGCCAGGGTTTCTAAATCCTCAGTGGAATTGCTATTTGGAATTACTGCCTACTTTCCTGATAGTGGTACTCCTGGACCAACCCCATGGAGCCTAGGTTTTCACCAAGCTGAAGTCGGACAGCCCAAAGTGAACATGAAAAATGGAACATAGATTTCAAGAAATCCATCAGGCAATGTGAATACGTGGAAATGTTTGACCCGTGTAGAGCTTCCCTTGTCCTCCTAACATCAATGAATGGACTTTTGTTCTCCACTGGGACATGTTCCTTTATGGATGTTGTCATCTGGATGTTCCTCTGCCTACACATTTTCTGGACAACATCCTTGTGCATTTGGCAGTCAAGACTCTCAGGAACTCTTAGGAGGAATATGTAAAGACATGGGCTGGCTTCCGATTCTGAAACAAGAAGGCATACTCACTTTTCCCTGCTCCTGAGTGGCATCTTCCCCCAGAAGATCACCCAGGAACAGTAGGCAGCCCGAGGAAGTAAGTGCCTTCTATCCCCACAAATGGCATCACAAGGGATTGAGCAATAACCCTAACGGCACCAAAAGAGTGCAGCTGACAAGAATAACATTTCAAGGGCCCAGAAAACCAAAATGTCATTGGAAATAGAGCAAAAAAACAAAAACAAAACAAACAACAACAACAACAAAACAGGCCAGAACCTATATGTTCAGCGTGAACAGCACAATTGCCTTCTGAAACAGAAGGTATAACTAGGATCAAGAGTCTTCTAACATAATAACCAAAATGTCCAGGACACAAGAGAAAATCACCCATCATACCAAGAACCATGAAAATCATAATCTGAATTAGAAAAGACAATCAGGTGGTGCCAGGGACAAGATAAATTAGACGATGGAACATCTGACAAGGTTTTTAAAGCAGCTTCAAGAATCAATTACAAATCCTCTTGAAATAAATGGAAAAATATAAATCTTACAAAGAAATAGACGTTATGACAACCTATGGAAAAGGAAAAATTATTTGCACGTGATATATCTGATAAGGGGTTAATATCCAAAATATACAAAGAACTCATGCAATGCAACAGAAAAGAAAAAAAAATCCCCAAAATAATCCAATTAAAAAATTGGCACCACATAAACAGACATTTTTCTGAGGAAGGCATATGAAGGGCCAGCAGGTACACGAAAAGGTGTTCAACATCACTAATCATCATGGAAAAGCAAATCAAAACCACAATGAGATATCACCTCTCAGAATGACTATTATTAAAAATATAAGAGATAACAAATGCTGACAAGGATGTGGAGAAAAGAGAACTTTTGTGCAATGTTGGCGGGAATAGAGCTTCCTTAAAAAATTTAAAAAATAGAACTAGTATGTGATCCAGCAATCCCACTTCTGGGTGTATGTCCAAAGGAAAAGACAACACTGTTGAAGAGTTATCTGCACCCCCATGTTCACTGAAACATTATTTACAATAGCCAAGACATGGAAACAACCTAATGTATAGATAAAAGAGAAAGGAAGTGGTGATATATTATATATATATAATTATAATACATATAATGATGTATCGATTTTAAAATACCAATATATATCAAAAGATACAAACTTTTTAAAAAAAGAAATGAAAACAAAGAAATAAAAGTTATAGAAAAGACCTGGGCGAGTTCACACAGTGCCATTTCCAGATGAAATTCCATGACTCTGGTTGTGTTTCAATTCATCATAAATATTATACATGGTACTAACAGTTGTGAACTAGAATAGCCCTGGGACAAACAAGGATATGCAGGGGCTCTTACATTTCCTTAGCTGTAATCAGTATTTCACCCACCCCCCTACTTTCCCTATTTGCCTCAGTAAATTAAACTCTTCAGGAAAGGTCAGATTATAGTATTCTGAGAAATAAAAATAACATTTATTCATGCTCTGTTCTGGGATTACCCAACCCAACCTGACTTGTTATTATCAAAACTAGCATCTATAATACTGGGAAATGAGCCATCTTTTTGTAAGAAGTTCCTGGTTTAACTATCTCTAAGTCTGCATCTGGTTTCAAGATAGATGGCCTTAATGAGATCAAGTATTCTGAATAGAAATTGCAGTTACAGCTGATGATCAAAATGGCCTTTCAAGTTCAGAAACACTACCTTGCAGGGATCTGCCCTAACCGCCCCATCCCCCCAGCATGTACTAGGTGAAGTGAATTTAAATCTCAGAACAATTTAATTTTTTTTAATGTTTATTCTTGAGAGAGAGAGACAGAGCACAAGTGGGGGAGGGGCAGAGAGAGAGGGAAACAGAATCCGAAGCAGGCTCCAGGCTCTGAGCTGTCAGCACAGAGCCCAACGCAGGACTTGAACTCATGAACCATGAGATCATGACATGAGCTGAAGTCGGACACTTAACTGACTGAGCCACCCAGGTACCCCAAATCTCAGAACATTTTAAATTCACATCTATTACTTATCAAGCAGTTAAAACTGACAGACACCCAAAAATGTTAGTAAGATCTCTACGCACTGGCAAAGGCTTCTTGCCCAGAAAGATCCTTGGGGGGGGGGGGGGGAAGGAAAAATTCAGCCAAACACGGTTACAAGTGACCAAAGCAAAATAGGGAAATATTACTACATACTGCATAATACTGCATCGTTGGTATGACAAGTCAGGTAAGGTCATCCAGAAAGCTAAAGCACCTTGAGATCAAATGGAGTGGTGGATGAGGGACCCCAGAAAATGATCTTAATTGTTGCTGCTGTCTACAGTGGATTTGTGGCCTGAATGGAAGGGCCAAAGCCAGAAGACAACAGCAGGGACAACACAGCAAATCATTATCCAAATCAAGATTCTCAAGCAAAGCTTTGGTGGTGGGAAGCCAAAATCCTTATCTATGGATAGCTTAGTTTTAACTATTCTGTGTCATTTCATGTCACTGGAAGAGATACTTCTATTATACTTTAAGTCTGCTCTTGAAATAATGTGTTGTGACATAAAGTTCAAACTCAGATGTACCAAAGGTCAGACTTGCTCAATTTGCCCAAAGGAAAGATGATAATGACAGTTCCTAGAGAGGTTTTAATATGTCAAATGTAATTATATTTCAGTCAGTTTTTCAATATTTTTGAGCATTCTTTGTACAAAGTTCAATGTAGAGCACTTTAAATCTGTATTTTCATGAAGCTGTTTTACTGGTGTAAGTTTTAGCTTTGATTTAAAAAGAGAAGCACAGTTCTCAAAGATCAAAATAGTTCGCATATGAATCACTTTTTGATTCATGAACATCCAGGTCCAGTCATAAAATGTCCATTCATTACAATCTTATATTTTCATGTCCCTTCTCTTGTTAAAAGTATTTTGAAGTATGACCAAAGAGAAATAACCCATAATCAAGTATAAGTATGACCGGCCATATAATCAAGGATAAACATAAACGAGTTTATATTACAATTAAATAATTTTGAAATGGAAACAAACTTAAAGATAAATGACTAAGCTAGACAATACAGTATGGCATATGGCTATCAAAAATAATTTTTTTATACATTATGAGAAAAGTAAAATGACCAACTATAAATACTATTTTAGTTTTCCACAATCAACCACTTTAAAAATATTTAATATCTGGAGAAGTTAGACAAGTTAACACAGTGTTTCATGATATTGCTTAAACCAAATACTTAAGCAAACATCCAATATTAGAAGAGGATACTTGCTTTATTTCACACATGATATTTTTAAGTAAGATGTTTCTTGTTCTTTGAAACAGTGTATGTTTTAAATGGCCAGACACGATTGCAATTTATGTTCCTAATCAAGCTCTTTAAGTATTTACTTCAGTTGGAACTCTTTACATTTAAGCAACTTTGTTTGATTAAGTTCAATGTGAGGAAACCTCTTATTTGTTCTTTCTCCATAAAAGGACCAGTCTTTGATAAACAGTTTTGTCTCTTATCCTGGGCTGTAATCATAAGTGTTTACTGGGAAAGTAAAGTCTCTGAGGTTTTCATGTAGAGATGGCTTTCAAAGAGTGCAAATTGTACTCTGCCTAGGACTGTACGTGTCATCAATAAAAGAGCAAAGAGCAATTTACTTTGATGGTTTCATTTATAGCTCTTCTGCCCTCCATTTGTTCTTTCAGGTTTTCACTGGCTTTATTACTCTAGTCTGCAGCCTGCTGGTAACTCAAGAATACCAATAACCAAATGTTAATTCATTTACTGGATTTTCCAGTCTCAGGGGACACTTATATTTTAGCCTAATTTGAAAATGATTCCTTCGGAGATTCATTTATAATACTTGAAGACAGCTGTTTGTGAAATTTGTAATTCCAAATATTATAAATTTCAAATGTTAAGGGAGAGGAAGCCTTGTGATGTTGCAGAACTGAATTCAGATCCTGGTACTACCTCTACTGGCTATGTGATATTGAACAGGTTAGTTAGCCTCTCTGAATCTGTTGTGTTGTTATTGTTGTCGTTTCAAGAATTAAACACATAGGGGCCTCTGGGTGACTCAGGTGGTTGAGCAACTGACTCTTGGCTTCAGCTCAGATCCCAGGGAATGGGATCGAGCCCTGCATTGGTCTTCCTACTGAGCATGGAAACTGCTTAAGATTCTCTCTCTCTCTCTCTCTCTCTCTGTCTCTCTGTCTCTCTGTCTCTCTGTCTCTCTCTCTCTCTGCTCCTCTACCCCACTTGTGCTCTCTCTTAAAAAAAATTAGATATACAAAATAACACATTGAACATATTAAGTGTTCAATAATAACAATGGAAACATTGCCTGAAGGAAAAAAGTTGGGATAGTTTAGGGCTTGTCTGCCTTTTTTATTTCTGTCAGCTCCTTACCCTCTGGGTACTGCGATGATGCTGTCCCTAAGAGGATATTGCTATTTTCTCATAGAAAGAGAAAAGGAACAATTCAAAAGCTCCTCTGCCAGCCTGTTTTCTGCAGGAGTCTGTCAGGCTGCCTGCCAGCTTCATATAAAGCCACTCTGCTCTCTATCCGCCCAGGTTGCTCAGCTTTCACATTAGTTCATTGGCCTTATGCTTCTTCTCACCCCCTTACATAGACTCTGCAGCATTAAGTTGGCGAGCAAGATGGCATCATCTATGGTTTAGCTATCTTCTTAGGGATGGGAAGTGTCAAAATCTGCATTGGGGTAACTTGATCCCTGGAGCCATGGGAGGCCATGCAAGACTCCTACGTGAAAAGTGCTATGAAGAGTCTTGAATTATACATCATGTCCGAAATGGGGTGATCATTAATTTTTCTTTAAAATAAAACTACTGTCGGGGCGACTGGGTGGCTCAGTCGGTTAAGCGTCCGACTTCAACTCAGGTCACGATCTCGCAGTCTCTGAGTTTGAGCCCTGCATCGGGCTCTGGGCTGATGGCTCAGAGCCTGGAGGCTGCTTCGGATTCTGTCTCCCCCTCTCTCTCTGCCCCTCCCCCGTTCATGCTCTGTCTCTCTCTGTCTCAAAAATAAATAAACGTTAAAAAAATTTTTAAAAATAAAATAAAATAAAATAAAATAAAATAAAAAAATAAAATAAAATAAAACTACTGTCTTTCAGGATATTTAGTGTGAATTTTAAAGATGTTTCAAATAATCACTCAAAATTTTTAGAAAATAAAATATCTATTCTATTGCTGAATGCAACTCTCTTCTTAGAGGGGGAAAGGAAATACACATACACACACACACATATACATATATATACACACACATACACACCCACACCTATACACATACAATGTATACTATATATAATGTATACCATATATACAATGTATGCTATATATATAATTTATACTAAACATAATATAAATATATAAATATATTATTTTTGAAACATATGTGGCAATGCTTTCTGTCAAAGAGCCCACTAGAGATTACTTTGACCTGGAGGTGGGTGGAGCGGGGGTGGGGGAAGTGGCAAAAAAGGCTTTGGGTGATATTCTGAGGAACAGCTACTTGGTGGTGGAATGCATGCCATCACTTCAGTCACTCCCACCGTCGTGATGGTACAACAACAGGGTAACACAAAGCACCTCACCCTCATACTGAAGGAAACTGCCAGTGGTATGGGGGGGGGGCGGGACACAGTCTGAATCTTAACTGTTTTATCTTCTCCATTCCTTAGTATAATTACTTCCCATATTTTCTGTATTACATGTACACATATGAGTTCAGCCTTTCTTTTCGGAGAAAGAAGACAGCTGGCTAAAATGACTACATCCAAAGAGGTAAATTTCCTTCTTGTGTTTACTCATATGAAATCGGCATTCCAGGAGCACAAGAGACTTTACTCAAAATAGAAACACAGAAGAGATACAAGACTCAGAAGTGACTATTTTCTGTCATGTCTACTACATATTTGTCTGATACATGGCCTACAATACTATATGACATAAAAAGATCGCAAAGCTGCAAAGCCACAAAGCCGCAACGTCGCAAAGCCTAGAGTGCATGACAAATTGGCAGAGTTACTGGGAAAACAGCCTTGATGACATCTGGATGTCTTTCAAATACGCTACAGCACATCAAGCAGACAAAACTTTCTGCTTTGTCTACTTTGGTTTAAAACCATTATATTTTACAAGGATTAAAATAAATACAGTGAAAAAGAATGAACACAAAGAATAGGTCACATTGAAAATACTCATAAAAACTTTTACAGAAACACTGTCGTGGCATCTACATTTTCACATTCCAAAGACTGAAGTTGAATTTAATACAATTCAGTAGTAATACTAATAGACCATAAAATAACTGCACTAAATAAACTCTTCCCATTTGTCTGTAGAGTTCAAGTTCTGATAACAATAGTTTCCGAAGAAAGGCAGTTAGCTGAGAAATCCACAGATTTGCAAAGCTCATGAGTCTGAAGGAATTACTGGGATAAATATACAAATGACACTTTGCCAATCAAATCTAAATAATAAAGCTTGGGGTGCCTGGGTGGCTCAGTCTATTAAGCGTCTGATTCTTGATTTCAGGTCATGATCTCAGGGTAATGAGACTGAGCCTCGCCTTGGTACCACGCTGGGGTGGAGCCTGGTTAAGATTCTCTTTCTCTCTCTCTCTCTCTCTCTCTCTCTCTCTCTCTCTCTCTCTCTCTCTCTCTCCCCCCCCCCCCCGTCCCTCCCCCACTGCTTGCACATGCATGCATACTTTAAAAAAATAAAATAATAAGTAAATGATAAACCTTAATGCAAGTATATGCACAATGATTTTTCTAACTTTGTCACCCTACTGTGCATACTACTTTGAAACTATTTTTTTCACATAAGGCATCCTTTTAAATTATGGTTTTTAAGGGGTGCCTGAGTAGCTCAGTCAGGCAAGCACCCAACTTCAGCTCAGATCATGATCTCACAGTTTGTGGGTTCAAGCCCTGCACAGGGCTCTGTGCTGACAGCTCAGAGTCTGGAGCCTGCTTCGGATTCTGTGTCTCCCTCTCTCTCTGGCCCTTCCACACTCTCTGTCTCTCTCTTTCAAAATTGAATAAACACTTTAAAAAAGTTAAAATTATGAATTTTAAAAATATAAACCACGGTTACACTTAATTTTAAGGTATTATTAACTGGCTAGTTGTTTTTAAATTTTCATGACTGTATACAATCTTTTGATCAAGTTTTAATAAGTGAATATTTGGGCATATGTCTCATGATTCCTATTGATTAAATTCCTGGCGATGGAAATGCCAGATCAAAGGGTGAAGGCTTTTGAAACATTTTGCCAAAATCTCCAAAATGGTTGTGTCAATAAACACTCTCATCAGCAGTACATAAATATACACTTATGATATATTCCTCATACCTAAATGCTTTGTGTTCTCATCTAGATAATCTCAGATAGTACCTTTGTAGACAGAACCTCTTTGTCTACTAATCAAAATGTTACTATGATGACACCTGCAGAGGTCAATAATCAAAATAATAAACATATGCACAAGAGGTGTCAACTCATATTAGCCATGCAGATAGAATGCTATCAAAAGCCTAAGAAAGATCTGCAGCTATTCTCTGTTTCTCCTGGAGGATAAACCCTGGATAAAGATTAAAAGCTAGTTGTAGGATGCCTGGGAGGCTCAGTCGGTTGAGCGTCCAACTTTGGCTTATGTCATAATCTTGTGGTTCATCAGTTTGCACCCCGCATGGGGCTCTGTGGGGACAGCTCAGAGCCTAGAGCCTGCTTTGGATTCTGTGTCTCCCTTGCTCTCTGCCCCTCCCCAACTCATGCGTGCGCGCTCTCTCTCTCTCTCTCCCTCAAAAATGAATAAACGTTAAAAACATTTTTTTTAAAGTTAGTTGCTTTGTAAAGTTGTTTTCAGATTTCATTCCCTAAGACATGCAGATGTAATGAGTCATCCCATCAGATGAACATGTAATAGGTTGAATGTTGGGCGAGAGTGAGAATTCAGAGGAAAGAAAAATGATCCCTGGGGTCAAGCTGTAAGTACTCTGTTGGCAAAACTTTATGTCTAGATGTGACAGGTTTATAACAAGACCTGTTTAAAACCTTAAGTACAGGTTCATTCCGACTATAGACTCAAAATCATAGGAAATCAATTATTCTCAAGTGATTTGTTTTCAGATACATTCAGATTCTTTTCTGGTGGAATGATTAATTTTTAATCTTTGGTATAATGGAAAGACCATAGGGAAAAAAAAGTCAGAAAAATTTTAATACCCTAGCTCCACTACATATACTAAATGACTTGAGGGAGTGAGCACACTTTAATAACAATAGCTAATTTTCATTGTGCACTCCTTATATTTCAGGCCTGTACGTGTGTGTTCTTGTTTAATCCCATAACAACTGTAGATCATATTCCGTATCCATCTTTCTTTGTAGATGGCAACATTGAGGCTGTGAGTTCACAGGCTTTGTCCGGAAGGACTTAGTCATTGAGTGATAGAGACCCACTGCCTGTGTGCCTCCAGAATTCATGGGCTTAACTGCCACTATATTGTTTAAGTTGCCCATCTGAAAAATGGGGGCATTTAGGGAGACTAGATGTTTCCTCAATTCTACACTAAGTCTAAAATTTTCTTTTGCTTCCTTTTTTCTTTAAATAAAAAAAAAACTATTCTTCTCTTCATAGAATCAATAAGGTTGAAGGCGTCATTTAAACCTCCCACTTATATTCATACTACTTAACAAAAGTTAACAGAATTATTGAGGTATAATTCACATAAAGTGTACAATTTGGTAGTTTTTAGTATAGTCACAGAGTTGTGCAACCATGACCATTTAGAGCATTTTTATCACCCCAAGAAGCCCATCAGCGTACTTACCCATTTCCCCTCCACTCCCTATTTGAAACCCAGCCCTAGGCAACTATGATCTATTTTCTGTCTGCATGAATTTGCCTATCTTGAAAACTTCACATAAGTGGAATTATACAATATATGGCCCCTTGTGGCTGCCTTTTTTTCACTGAGCATACTATTTTCAAGTTTCAGCCATGCCATAGCCTAAATCAGTACTTTTTCCCTTTTATGCTACATAATATTTCATTGTGTGGGCATACGACATTTTGTTTGCCCCTTCATCAGTTGATGGGTAATTGGGTTGTTTCCAATTTTTGACTTTTATGAATGTTATTGCTAAAAGCATTAGTGTACATGTTCCACATGAGCCTAGATTTTAATTTTCCTCGTGTAGTAATCTATGAGAAATGGTGGGTCATGTGATAACTCTATGTCTAACATTTTGAGGAAATGCCAGAGCCTTTTCTAAAGAAGCTGCACCATTTTACACTCTCACCAATAGTTAGAGAATTCCAGTTTCTTCACATCTTCCCACTACTCATCATTGTCTTTGTGATTACAGCCAGCCTAGTTGGTATAAAGTTGTAGCTCATTGCCGGTTTGATTTGCATGTCCCTTATAGCTAATAATGTTAAGCATCTTTTCATTTGCCTATCTACCATTTGTAAATCTTCTCTGGAGAAATCTCTATTCAATTCCCTTGCCCATTTCTTGAGTTGTCTGTATTATTGAATAGGAAGCACTCTTGATATATTCCGGAGACAAGTCTCTTAAAAAAGGTATTATCTGCAAAATTTTTCTCCATTCTGAGCTGTCTTTTCACTTTTTTTGCAGTGTCCTTTGCAAGACAAAACCTTTCAATTATGATGTCTAATTTATGTATTTTTTTTCTTTTGTTTCTGGTGTTTTGTCTTTTGATTTTTGGTGTCATATCTTAGTATTCATTGCCTAATCCAAGGTCATGAAGATTTACTCCCTCATTTTATCTTAAGAGTTTTATAGTTTTAGATCTTACATTTAGGCCTCTGGTCCATGTTGAATTAATTTTTGGATAGGGTGTTAGATAGAGGTCCAACCCATTCTTTTGTGTTCTCATATACAGTTGTGCTAATTCTTTCCTCATTGAATTATCTTCACATCCTTGTTGTCTACCTTGTTTTTGATCTCCAATTTTTCATGTCTGTTTATTCACTTTGCTTCCCATAGCACTCACTACCTAATTGTAAATTCCTTGGGTTGAGGGACCATGGATTATACATATGCATGCCCCACACCTCAATACCTGGCAGACTACGGAGTCTGTAGTAGATACTTAATAAACACTTCACTGATTGGTTGGTTGTTCAAAGGAATTGAAGATACCCAAGGGGTAAAGGAAATAAACCAGGAGTTTAAAGAGATAAAAGTTATACATCTCATCTTACATTAATGTATCTCAAATAATATTTGGAAATGCCTAGTTAACTAATATTTGGAAAACAATTCAAATTAATATTCTATTAAGAATCATTTTTATATTATATTCAAATACATTACTATGTTGGTAATACTTGCTATTATGGGAATTCCTTTATAAAGCACTTACTCTCCACAATCTGTTGAAGACATGGATTCAACTTCTTTCATATACATTCTTGTTTTAGCATCATTATACAATTAATTACATTCTTACTCTAGTCTCTCTTGTGTGCCCACTAATTACATACCCAATAGCATGTAGGTAATAATTACTCAATATATTAAGCCAAACAAACCACTTACAGACATCAGTTCAAATTAAAAGAAACTAATTGTAAAACATTATGCCTCTTTATTCATTGCAAACACATCTCTCTCGTAGATACTAAGTTCATAATGTGAAATTCAGAGAATTTGAGAAGTAGAAAAAGAAAAAGCAAGTTTCTGCCTGACCTATACACATGAAACATTTAAGAAAAGTTCTGGTTTTCCTCCATTAAATGAATATTAAATTAATCTAATCTAAGACTTATTTTTTTAGTTAAGGTTTGCAAGCAAGTCTCTAAAAATGCAAATTGCATAATAGACTCTTGGATTTTTCCTGTCCTTTTCCTTTATTTTATCAATCTTGCAAGAAACATCATATATGTCTTTCAGAGCATTGGATTTAGTGGAGATGTTTCTGAGAAAAGAAAACAAAATTATGGAAACATTTGGAAAGAAATTTGAGAAATTAAGGCTCTTCTTTTGTTACTTGAACCAGAAGACTCAAATTTGAAACACTGGCTTTCATTTTATGTACCATTTTTTAAAATGTCAAAGTATGCAGAAGTACAGTTCTGTGGAATTATGTAGGCAAATGTAAACACAGCAAAGTACAGGAAAACAACACAGAGACATAGAAAAGACCTGAAATCCTAATCAGTCTACTTATTTAGGCAATTCCTTTTTGTTAGACATATAGGTATGCTTGCATGTAAGTATGTATTTTCATCTTCTAGATCTGAAGAGACCAAATGAGGAAACTATGATGAAATCCTTGAGCTACATCAGGAAATACAAATAAAAAGAAAGTCAATGACCTAAATATTTATTAGGAAACTCTGTTTAAGAGTTGGATTCATATGTGGCTCATATTTTCTTTGGCTATTAATTTAATTACCTTTTGAACTAGCTTAACCATATCAAGTAATCATCAGTCCATAGCAAGTAGCTAATGGAGACCTTGTCCAAGGTAACTGAATCTTGTAGGAAGCAAACATTACAGTGGGACTTAGGAAAGATTAAACTCTTTGTACCTTGTCAAAGCAATAATTAAAATGAATGAAATGTGTTTTTATAAACACCCGTAATTTCAACAAGGAATTTTACCATTTGCCAGTATCAAAAAGCTCATCTCCTAAGATAATTTTTTTTTTTAACTTGGATAGTTTCAGTTGAGAAAACAGTGTTTTTACCATTTGTCTGTTTTTTTTGTTTGTTTGTTTGTTTTTTTTTTTTTTTTTTTTTTTTTTAATCCAAGAAGAATTCCCAAGCAAGTCATCCAAAGGAACATGTACTCTGAGGAAATTTGGCAACCATAGTGGATTTTACCCACTGCCCAAACTCATAGAAACTTCAGGAAAAGCCACTTCTATATTTTTTCTGATTTTTATCTGTTTTAGTATCTAATCAAGATTACGATTCTTATTTATTATCTTCCCCTAGAATTTCTACACCAATCTTCCGATTTCAGAAGGTGAGTAAATATGCTTCAATCTTTAAAAGGCAAACCTCAATTTTTATCTAAATAATTAAAAAGGTGTAACATTAAAAACTAAAAGGTACTTCCTGTTATTGCTTGTTAAAGTATTGGACTTCTGGGGCGCCTGGGTGGCTCAGTCAGTGGAGCAACCAATTCTTGATTTCGGTTCACGTCACGATCCCAGGGTTATGGGTTTGACCGCACCCCCCCACCATGTTTATATAAAATGGAGCATTATTCATCCATAAAAAGAAAGGAAATCTTCCATTTGTGACAACTTAGATAAACCTTCAGGGCATTATGCTAAATGAAGTAAGTCAGAGAGAGAAAGACAAATACCATATGATCTCACATATATGTGGAGTCTAAAAAAACTGAACTCACAGAAGTGAGAACAGCCTGGTGCTTGACAGGGGCTGAGGAATAATAAGGTCAATGGGAAGATGTTAGTCAAAGATTATAAACTTTCAGTTGTAAGATGAGTAAGTGCCAGGGATCTAATGTACAGCATGGCAACTACAGTTAACAATACTGAATTGTAGACTTGTCTCGAGTGTAGATCTTAAGCATTGTCATCACACACACATGATAAACTATATGAAGTGGCAGATATGCTAACCAACCTTGCTGTGGTAATCATTTTAAAATATATCCATTTATCAGATCATCATGCTGTATACCTTAAACTTACACAATGGGATTTGTCAATTAAATCTCAAGAAGACTGGGGAAAAAAAGTTAAATGTTTTGAAAAGGAAATAGTTTTCAAAATTTAATGAAGTCATTTTTAAAAGCAGACAAAAGCCTGAGAGAGCTCTTATTAGCAATGTTTCACTATACTGAACATCAAAGAGAATAATTTTTCTGATTTAAAATTATATAAAATTATATAAAAAATTCTCCAATGCACTGAGAAAAGGGAAAACAAGAAAAATACATGTTGTCATTTGAGTTAGATATTAAACCAAATCTTAGGAGAGAGTCTCTGTCTTCTACTGAAATGCAGTCCAATGCAACATCAGATTCAATGCATTCCACCAGCCTAAAATGGCTAACTTAAAATCTCCTCAACCTTTGGACTGGACTGAATTTCTAATTAATAAAAAAAATAAGTTTAGATTTAAAAAATACTAAGAAGCAGTCATGAGAGAAATCCAGAGCTCTGTTATCTTCAAGGAATGACATGAAAATGATCCATATTGTTTTACACTAACTGAGGTTTCAGTAGCATGATAACCATTGTGGTGCATAGTTTTAGATTGGATCTTGATTTTGGACAAAACCAGGGGAAATTGGAAACATCTGATTATGGCTAGGTATAAAATGAAATTAAGAAATTATTAATTTTGCTAGGTATAAAAATAGTCATTGTGGCTATGTAGAAAGATACGTTTATTTAAAAAAAATTAATATTTTTATTTTTGAGAATAGAGCACAAGTGGGGGAGGGGCAGAGAGAGAGGGAGACAAAAAAATCTGAAGCAGGCCCCAGGCTCTGAGCTGTCCTCACAGAGCCCAACACAGGGCTCGAACCTGTGAGATCATGAACTAAGCTGAAGTCAGACTGACTGAGCCACCCAGGTGCCCTATTTTATTTTATTTTTTAAGAGCTAAATACTGAATGCTGTATTGTGATATCTATATTCTTTTAAAATATTTCTGTATACAAAATTATTTTCTTAATTTTTTTTTTCAACGTTTATTTATTTTTGGGACAGAGAGAGACAGAGCATGAACGGGGGAGGGGCAGAGAGAGGGAGACACAGAATCAGAAACAGGCTCCAGGCTCTGAGCCATCAGCCCAGAGCCTGACGCGGGGCTCGAACTCACGGACCGCGAGATTGCGACCTGGCTGAAGTCGGACGCTTAACCGACTGTGCCACCCAGGCGCCCCAAAAATTATTTTCTTAAAGAGAGATTTAGCATGATCCTTCTTGATAGGACTCAAGCTTTCTTTTCTCATTTCATCCAGTCATATGGTGAAATAATAAATATCACCTCTGTCATTACCACCATTTTAAAAATAACTCTCTGAATCTTTTGGAATAAGTAAACACATTTTAACATGTGAGAAAGCCTTGTTTCAAATCAGTAATATTTTTAACCTGAAGTTCTAGAATGAACCTCAGGATGCTGGAGAAGCACATGTTTGTGTGTGTGTGTGTGTGTGTGTGTGTGTGTGTGTGTGTGTGTTCATGGGAATATGTATTTACCTTGGATGAGTTTTATAGGTTTCTTCAGGTTGTCAGAGGGACATGTGACCCCCCCAAACATTAAGAGTGTTAAGAGGTTTATTAGTTTTTTAACACTCACTGCTGTATAGCCTTGAAATGAACAATGCTTAGCTACTCTAAGGGTCTTTCAAATAATTGAATCAAATTAAAATACGATATGTGAAGCTCATGGTTTTCCTTGTTGAACTTCTGCCCTCTTTATAGACAATGTTTCCATTTATATTTCTCTGCTGCATGCTAAGGATTAAGTAACTCCTGAAGGTTATTCTTTCATATACGTTCACATATGTTATAAACTATGCTTAATTTTCAGACAATGGAGGGATGACAGTTGATTAAAGGGGCTTGTCTTTGAGGCTTTAGAAAAGAAGGATCATTTAATTCTAAACCATTAGCTGGATTATGTATCTGGCATTAAAGCCTGAACGTTTACTAGGTTTTAGATTAAAGTAAACTTCCATAGACATACTAAAGGCTGGGCCACCAGAGGCAATTTCTATAGGGATAGGACTAGTGTTAATGGAGAGAAGGAAAGACATATGTGTGGGGTTGGCCTCATGGCATGCAGCCTGAGCAGCTGCAAAGGGCTCCATACTAAAAAGGGCCTGGTGCTTGATTTCATGCTTCGCCGTCACTGCTGTGAAATTCTTGGCTAAGTTTTGATCGAGGTTCTACATTTTCATTTTGCTTTGGGCCCCACGTGTTATGTAGCCAATCCTCTGTATGTGGCTTGGCCCTAGGCTTATCTGTGGAGCTGACTCTAGTTCTGTTCAACTTGTTTCTTGCTCAGCTACTTCTACCCCCCATTTCCTTCCTGCAGATAAGGGTTGGGGTTGAGCTGCTCCAGTTACTACAGCAGCACAAAAGCCATGAGCAAGCACATATGAGGATTGGGGAATGTGTGGTAGGGTGGGCAGAAAGACCTAAGTTGAGTACAAAAAGTTCATCTAAATGTTAAACCATTAATGTCATGGTAACTTCATTCAATTTATAAAACTTTCATTGACAACTCAATGCAATTTTTGGTAATCCCCACCCTTCTATTGCCTCTCACATCCCTGTGTTAGAAGAGGGCACCTCATCTGTCGATAGAAATATTCTCATGGGCCCTCCATGCACTAAAACTAAAGATGAAGCGTGCCCAATCTGGCAATTCTTATATTTTCTCTCCAAAAATTTGAAAGCCCTGCTTTTCAAAATACAGTTGAAGAACAACAGTGGCAACATTTTGAGAAGTCGATGTTTAAAGATTTGTTTGTACCAAAAAATAAAATAAAAAATAAGGATCTGTCTGTACCAACAATGTTATGTGGGGGGTGGTTTGGTTTTGTCTTGGGTATTTTTTTTGCCACAAATTTGTAGTTTACCAGTGCTGTTTTGTGGAGTTTTCCTGCACACAGCCTGCTCAAGGGAGTTCAGAGGCACCCAAAACAAAGTTCACTGGCCTCTTGTCTGATCCTGGTGTCATTATGATAAATTCCATTGAGTTTTTCAGCAGGGGAACTTCTTGTGATAAATGAGGTAGACATTTTTATTTTTTTCCAAGGTGGACAATAGTAGCAATAGTAATAATAATAATAATGGTAATCATAATTATATATGGCAAAAATCATAATTATTACATATTATCATGACTAATTACCATCTATGAGGTGCTATGCTAAATGCTTGATGTGTTGCATTTCGGTTAATGCCCCCAGCAAGCTGAGAAGTAGGGTAACTGAATTATCCGCTATTTGTAAAAGAGTAAAGTGAGATTTAGCAAAATGAAGTGAAGTGCCCAAGGTTATGTACCTAGTAAACAATGGAGTAGAAATGTGAACTTAGGCTAGAGGAAACACTGGGCTACACTTCCTCCACCAGAAGAACCATTGGAGATCCACAGTCATTAAGAGTAGGGAGGTTGTTTTTTTGCTTTTTTGTTTTTTTGTTTTTCATTTCTGTCTGTTGAGTGAAACAAACCAACAAATCCTGCTTTATAGTCAGGATTTTAGCTTTGGAAATTTCATGGTCAGCAGACAATCATCCTTCAGGTAGGATGTCAAAGGATCATAAATTGTGGACCCTTGTTGTTGACTGTCATGAAAGGGAAAAGAACGGAAGGAGAAAACAGACAAGGCTAGGAAATCTATTGTCTTTCTGAGAAAATGGTGTACTGTTTCTTATTTTCCTTAAAGCAGCATAACACCGATCTCTACTGTTCACATATGTATGCAATTTAAAATATGACATTTAAGAATAGTGTGAACACCTATATTATTATCTTTGTGTTTAATTACCTGGTTGTTTCAAATTTTAAGACTGATTTAAGAAAGCACTAAACATGCCAATATTGAAAGTCACACAAACATCTCTGATAAAGAAAAAATATACATATATATATTAAAATAGTAATACAATCATTATTCAAATGCAATCTCAAACTCTCTAATAGAGGATTATCTTCTTAAGATTTTACTTTATCCAGACAATAAGAACAAAAGTAAATTTTAAGAAAATTTCCTGGGAGGAAAATCTGATTTTAGAATTTTGCTGTAACTGTGTGACTGATGAATGTGGAGATGGATACAGCCATAATTTCTCAGCTCTCATTCTCCTAATTACCTACCAGCTCTGTACATGAGCACATCTAAGAAATGAGACACCAAAGAAAGAACAGGTTTTGGGTTTTTTTGTTTTTTGGTTTTTGTTTTTATTTCCCAAAGTGCTCTACAACACATACTCCAAAAATCCCATGAATAATATGGGTCTGTACATCGCTATGAGGAGAGTGAGAAAATTCCTTCCCTTCTCATCCTATGAAGACATAGGTAATTCTCAAAGAGCAGAAAACTCCATGCAATACGAAAAAGAAAAATAACATCAGTGGAAACTCAGTTTCCCATGGAAAATATTAATAAGGGCTTATGGTACTGACCAAGTTTTAAAAAAAAATAATGGCAAATGTTATCTCCATACTATGTATTTTTTAAATCGCTATGTATATTAAAGACAGAATATAGTAATCAGTTGAATATATCGTATGTATATGATTCATAATTAGGGATCCATGGCAGGTTTCTTGAGACTTCTTTTTGTACAAACTTAGAATCATCTCATGATTTTTGAGAAACTAATCCAGGGACATTTGTCTTGCTGCCTCCAAAAAAAAAAAAAAAAATCTCTATTACAAAGGTAGGCTTTAGGGATACAGTTTTTGATTTCCAAAGTTTGAATTTGTGATTATGATCTCCATTCAGCTGACATCTTTGTTTACATGATGGCTTCCATAAGTGTAAGTGGCTACGGACAGAAGTATAACTGCTTTGTATAGACAACTAGATGCAGTAGGCCAGGTTCACATTATGAATTTTGACACTGTACCACTTTTGAATTTTATTGCTACTTAAGTAACAAATTCAAATTTACTAACTTTAGTGCCACTTCAAAACTGGTATGAGTAGATCATATAACTGCAATCTTCTTCACACTCTGAGTCTGTTAGAACCTGCCATCCACACTGATTCTTCCACGAAAGTCATCAAATGTAAACAGAAGGGAGTGTGTGGGTTGGAGAAGGGAGTGTGTGGGTGGACTTCCAAGATGGAAGCCTCCAAAGGCAGCTGTGTCCTCTGATATAGAGGAAACATAGCTTAGCCATGCTAACCTGATCATCCTTGCTGAAACTTGATTCCATATTATCCACCCACAGCTTGTCCCTGCCTGCAGCTCTTTGTTTCATGATTGTATGTTTTCCCTTGATCCCCGTTAATCCCATCAGTTTAAGAGCACCATTCCATCTTTGGCCAGTCACTCAGGCCAGGAAACCTTTCTTTTGCCTTACCTACCACACACCAGTCAAGCATTGGGTCCTGTACATAGATGCCTTGTAGACATTTCCCTATCAACCCTTTCATTTCAGCCCATGACTAACCCTCCCTGTTTCTTATGTAATTTCTTGCCTCAGCTATCTCAATACGTCTTCCCAACTTTTTCTCAACCCCAACCTTTTCATTCTCTAGTCCATTCTCTACTTCCTTATCACCATGAACTTTCTAAAATGTACATTTTATGTCTTTTTAATAACTCCCCTTTGCTTTCACATTCCTTGGTAAGGAATCTAGTAACCCCTATAAACATGTATCCTATCAAACAGCTATAAGAAATCCATGGTCTCCATGTAAGGTTTACAGTTTTCTTAGCAAACAGATTCCCTCTCACAGCATGCTAGGAAGTACAATGTCCTCACATCCGCTATCATTTCATCACGTCCTGTCTTCACATTCCACGCTCCTCAGGCTCAGCTCAGGCATTCTCTGTGATGTCTGTCCCTGAGTTAGGTATTCCTTTATTTCTGCTCCTAGATTGTCTTTCTTTAAGGCTCCATTTTTGCTTGTTTTCTTATCTGTGCGCACATCTAGACATAAAGAAACTAGAAGTTTCTCAATGCAATCTTGTTCACTGTATTATATATCCCATACCTAGCATAATACCTGGAGCATTAAAAAAAAAAGCCCCACATGTATCTGCAGAATAAAGGCCCAAATTTATGACTTCAGCTACGTGGTCCCTACTTCTAGTTCTCAAGTTCCACAGAAAGCAAAAGTGAGGGTAAAGGGAAGGAATCCATTGTGCGGTAGGCACTCAGAGGTACTGTTTATGTATTTTCTCTAGTCCTGAGAACATCCTGTAAGGTAGGTGTTAGGTAGATTTCCAAAGAACAGAGGAATAAAATCAAGTTCAGAGGCATTGAGTTATCTGCCCCAGGTCACCAAGCTGAGAGTCAAATTACGGATTTCTAGGCGTCCAAAGCCCACGTCCTTTCCACTGCACTGTGCTTCCTTAACAATCCCCTTCCCCCACTTAAGGACAGAAAAACATATTTTGGATTAAAGCTGAAACTGTTCCAAAACAGTATTTTCTTCTTAAGTAATGTGTAGTCAAGCTTCTTTGCCAGATTGTTTAAGTGATGATTGCATGAGATAACCAGAGAAGCATGGGAAATGATGTAATCAAGTTGACATTTGTAGACTGAATTAGATTAGATCAGTCAGTGCCTTTGAAATGCTGCTGTATCATTTTTACTGACTTATTTGCATGATTAACAGGTAAGCGATAATTACAGATCTTTTTCCAGTTTGTGAGACATGATCACAACTTGCATTTTTCATCAGTGGTCAGTTTTTCCTTTGTTACTTATTAATTATTATGAAGCATTCATATAAGTGCTCAGTCACCTCCAAGGAAGCTCTGTGTTTGCACAAGCCCTTAAAAACATGGATCAAGCTAGGTAAACCATGGAACGTGATCTTACCTTTTATGACTCTACTTTCATATTCTAATAAGTAGACAAAAGAACAGAATATTTCATTATTGCATCAAACCAGTGATTAATTCAAACCTGAAGTTCGACGCCTAAAGAAATCCTACTCAATGGGCCTTGGCATATGGAGGATGGGACACTGTTGCCCATCTTGAAAAAATACTTTAGTGATTACCTGTCTGTCAGAACTCCTCAGGCTCTTGCCATTAGTAAAGTTCCCCAATCCTTTAAAATACAACCACACATTGTTCAATTTTCTGTGTTATTCATAACAAGATGGAACACAGAAAAACACAAATAAGAAAAACAGGATTATGTAATTGCATCATTTAGAATAAACATCTTTTGTTATTTGTATCCTTCCAGTTTTTTTCTTCCCTTGTATTTTGCCAAAATATGTCTTTTCTAAAGATGCCATAATGCCCTTTTTAAGTCAGTTAATTTTCTTTTTTGTTTTCTCAAGATTTTTTTTAAAGTAATCTCTCCAACATGGGGCTCAAACTTATAACCCCTAAGATCAAGAGTCATATGTTCTACTGACTGAGGCAGCCAGGCTCCATGGTCAGTTAATTTTCACTTGGCAACATACTATCGTTATTAATGTAGCATTCAATATCCTCCTACAACACTGTTTTATAGGCTAAAGGTTGCATAGTATTTCATCATGTGAATATGCCATTATTTATTTAACCAGTTCAGAATTACTGAGAATTTAGATTATTTCCAATTACTTTCTATTTTTTAATGCTAGAAAAAAAAATTCCTGTAATACATCTTTGTATTGACAGGGCAGACTGGTCAATATTCTCTTGACATAATGTCTAAAACTTTGTGCACTGTTTATTATTTCTGGCTTACTTTAAGTCTTGTGCTAAGTTTCCTAAGTATAAACCATCAGAGCTAATTACACATTATTTGATGTAGACGTCTGTATGTGTGGGCATGTGTATATTTAACAGAGTATCTTTTTTTCTTAGAGTTTTAGATATCTAGTCCCTGAAACAGTTATGGAATAGCAATTTCAGCCACATGTACTTTTGCTTTGCTTTTAGCCACATGTACTTTTGAAGTTCTTAGGCAATATAATTAAAACAATGCCTGGACACAGTAGATACTCAATAAATATTTAATGATGTATTAATTATATTAAAACAAAGTGGCAACTAACTATAAAATAAGCTCCTTCGGGAATACCATAGTTCTCATAGGTCCATTCATTAATTCTTTTACTTACCACATATTTTATGAGAATCTACACTCGGCCACTGATTCTTTCATTAAAATTAAGTTGTACAGTAGGGAGCAAATCAGCTGGTATGGTACGATGGGATACTTCTTTAATGGGAGTATAAAAGATGCCATGAGGGAAATTTGCCATAAGAGAAAAACAAATTAAAACACTAATAAGAGGGGTGCCTGGGTGGCTCAGTCGGTTGACCATCTGACTCTTGATTTTGACCCAGGTCGTGATCCCAGCATTGTGGGAATCAAGCCCCACATCTGGCTCTGCATGGAGTATGGAGCCTGCTTAGGATTCTCTTTCTCTCCCTCTGCCCCTGCCCCTTTCCCCCAACCTGTGTGCATGCTCGCACTCTCTCTCTCTTTCGCTCTCTCTCAAACAACAACAACAAACAAAACAAAAAACAATCATAAGATACCACTACACACTCAAAAGTATGTCTAAAATAACCAAAGGAGAGATCATAATACCAAATGTTGGAGAGGAATGGTGGCAGAGCTCTCCTACACAGTTGGTGGGAGTATAAATTGGCAAAGATATATTAATATTTGTTTGCCAGTATCTACTAAAGCTGAAAATTGGCATACCCTTTGCATAAACAATTCTGGAATACACTCAATAGAAATTTATGTGTGTGTGTGTGTGTGCGCGCATACACATATAACCAAAAGACATGCACAATGTTCTCATGAGCCATATTCATGACAGCTCAAAGTTGAAAACAACATTAATGTCCATCAAGAATAAAATAGAAACATAAATTGTATATATTTCACAAAGATCAGATGATAGCATAAAGATGCTATGTGTTATGGATGTCTCTTAAAAATAGGGTTGCCATGTAAAACACTCTTAAATATTGTTTATATAAATATTATTCAATATAAAATACAGTTACACACACCCAGCTAAACATTACATAATACATGGCTATAGTAAAAAATGATTTATTAGAAATTCAAATTTAATTAGCCTGTGTTTTTACTCTCTAAATCTGGCAACTGTACCTACAAAAAGCACTGAATTAAAGAAGCAAGACACAAGAGTACATTCTGAGTAATTACTCTCACACAAAACCCAAAACCAGGTGAAAATGGTTTCATGGTGCTATGAGTCAGTTTAGTGGTAATTTTTGGAGAGAGGTAATGCCTGGGAAGGAGTGTGGGGGTGATTTGGGAATGAGTAATGCTCTATTTCTTGACCTGAGTGATGGTTACTTGTATTTACCTTGTTAAAAATTGAGCAGGCACATTTGGACTTGTTTTGTTTTACCTTTTGGAGCATATATTCTACCGAATTAGTTTAAAGTTTCATGATCATATGTGTATGCCACTAAATATTACTCTGGAGGCGAGTTGACAGAAAATTTGAAAGAAGCCAGCCTGTTGCTAAGAGGCTGATGTACTAGGATAAGGGTGTGAAATGCTGCCATGGTTCTAATTATGGAGAAGAAAGAACAGGATGTACATTGATTTTGATGGTAATATTGGAAAAACTTAATAGAACATTTAGGAATAATTAAGGAGTCTAGGGCATTTGGCACAGAATATTAGGTGATCAGTCGTTGGTTCACCATTTATGGCTGAAAAGCGTGGCTCTGTACAACCGTAAAGAGCTACTATGTTCAAAAATCAGACATCATAGATTTGTATACTTATTAAGAAAAATATCTGGTGAATTGTGGTACATTTTATTATTTTAACAAAATCTTCACATTAAGATTTCTTTCTGAGAGATTAAAGTAAAGTAGGAGGGCATACTGTTCTAATTCCCACAAATGTTTCATTTTGACTAGTGGTTGCCAGCCCTGATACAGTTCTTAATATCCAGATAGAAAACAGAAGACGGATTTACATAGGTTTGTGGGGAGGAAAAAAGAACAATGAATTCAATTTTCAACTATTATACCTGAAGTTCAAGGAATATTCCATTAGAAATATGCAGCAAAAAGAATACATGGGTTTGAACTACCTCAGCCCTGTCTGGGATAGTAATAACAACTTGGAAATCATCAGTGTCTGGCAAAGAGTTAACGGACACTGAGCAAAGATAACCCAGCAAAAGTTGGGAGCAAGAAGCAAAGGTGATCAAAAGCAAATTGCTGAACAACTGTGTCATTTAAAAAAGACAGTAAGTATGAAGAAGGCTCAAGATGTGTGGCCAGAAGACAGGTATGGGATAAAACTATGGAAATGGTGAAGGAAAATGGTAGAGTACTGAAAAGTGCTCTTGGGCCTTGGCAAGGGCAATGTCAGTGGCATGATGTAAATAGGAGCCAAGTGAGCAGATTGAAACGGAATAGGAATGGAGAAAATATCAATTTTTTTTCCTAGAAATTGGGCTATGATTCGAAAAAGATAGATGAAAGACTCAAACAGAGTGATGTCTTTTGTTTGTTGGTTTGGTTTGGGTTTAAATGAAAACTTTAAGCATGCTTATGTATTGAGGAGAACCAGTCGTTGAAGGCCTTGAAAAGAGAGATTGAGAGCTGATCCAGACCTTGGAGTAAAATGGGAATATCTTAGACCCAAAACATAAAGAAAAAATTGATTATGAAATCAGACACTTCATATTCTGAGACTGGACCTAAGCTATATGCATTTAATAACATGTGTGGTATGAAAGAGGACAGTCAAGAGAATTGCTAAAGCTTCTGTTTTGTACAAAAAATTATATGGGAGTTTATGTGGTAAAAGTGAGAACAAGAACACAAAATGCTGAGCTTAAAATTAGTGGTAAAAGTTTAGAGGAGCCATGGAGGGGAGTAGGAGGCTACAGTGGTCAAGCAAAATATAATAGATCTGCTAAGGGGAGGCTGCCAATTACCTAAGCTTAGAGGTTACCCATTTTATTTAAAACCAATGCCACAGTGGTGTAGCTGTTTCCAGAAATGATTAGCAGCTCAGAAGTGGCGACAAAGTATTGAGATCCTCAGAGAATGATTCAGTGTGCGGAGGATACAAGAATTTCAGAGTGTCAAGGACCGAGGTATTGAGGAAGTGATCCTGTGGAAGATCGGAGATCAAGATGTGAACAGACAGAGGAAGCGTCATGGGAGTAGGCTGTGTGAGAGCAGAGGAAGCAAAGGACGCTGTGGTCAAATGGTCACTTCTCATATTCATAGATTTTGAAGATGGAGCTGTTCCAGCTAATTATATGTTCCAACAAAGGGCCTGAGAATTATTGCTGAGATGGAGGAAATGCTATATGCAATAGATCATACAAAGGAACTATGAGGTTATAGAGACGAAATGTCCTCAGAGATGTTTAGGCCATCCCAAAATGATGGCTACAGCTTTGGTGGGGATGAAGGTTATGATCCAGGTGTCAGAATGCTCAGAAGGACGAGGAGGTCAGTGGGACCCAGTGAAGAATCTGATTCACCATCATTGAACTAGTTGAGTAGAGTAGAGTGGCTGGTGCAGAAGAGCTGAAAGAGAAGAGCCTGGAATCAGGGCTGTGGGGCCAGCAGTATGCGGTATTTAGAACATTTTCAAAGAGGAACTCCATCTCAGCAAAGCTCCAAAGAAAGTTGTACCCCCTGGGAAGACTCAGAGTTCAGAGAAGGCAATTACCTGGATGGAGCACTCTGCAGAGAGTGGGAGGTATGAAAAAGTTTATTTCCAATGCAATAAGGGCTTAAAGTATCATGGAATGTAGGGATGTCGGCAATGGGAACACTGTAATGTGGCAGGGAATGAGAAGAGAGACTGCAGGAGATGTTTTCTTGCAAGCACCTGGCAGCTTTTGATCTTTATATGCAACTGAGTCCTAGTGTCATGGTAGGAGTGATGAGATATGGTCAGTCGTGAAGCAAAACCTCGGCACCCCTGAGGGCCAACTGTTGTCAGTAGGCCCTAATAGGAGAACCAGAAATGAAAGCAGTAAGTTCAGATAAGTTCGGGATTCTCTCCAGTATCTTCTATTTCTATATCTTAGCCATGGAAAATTAGAATTGATATTGAGAATGATTACTCTAAACCTGGAGAAAATTCTCAGTGATCAAAGAAAGATTCAGTAGCATTCTTCTAACAACAAACATTTATAGATCACGGGTTGTTTTTTAATTGAATTGCTTAAATAAGAAAGTGAACAAAAAATTTTCAAATCAGCTTCAAAAGCAAGGCTCAAAATAAAATATTTGGAATACCCAAAAAACTCAATTATTAAAAAGACCATTTTATTTAAGAAAGTTCAAATATGGATGAGATTTCTTAGTGGGAAACTAAAAATAGGTAAAAGCATAAAAGCCTGGATGAAGCTTCTTTTGGATATACCAACAAAGTGAATCACTTCTATTACAATGGCTACTGAACAGTGATGACAGAAAGAATTTGTTAAGACACCACCAATTGACAGTGGGCTGGTGAATAGTTACCTGAGAATATGGAAACCCTAAATTGGAATACAGAATTCCCTGCCAGTTTAGAAGACCAAGGAAACTTCCTACACCTACTCTCACACTCGCAGGAGAGAGCACTTTGAAAAGACTCCACCTTCATGGTAAAATGTTTGACATAAATGTACTCAGAACAGAATTGGAATTTCAAGTGTACTTCCACAAAGAGAGTTATGCCTTGCCCTTGTGCACACACATACTTACACATACTCAGATTGAAGAATTACTTCTTCAGTCATCCCTGATTAATATCAACCAAGCCATATGCTACATAATTGGGAAACTTGTTTGGGAAAATAGTTATAAAAAGGCCAGCCTTATAGCTACAAATCAACAATGACATGCATAGCTGTGAGTCCAAGATGAAATTTAACAACTCGATGTGAGTTCATTTAAGGTCAACATTGTCTTTAATTCTGAAGACAAGTATTTATTTCCACCAGGGCATATCCTCAAATTCAGCTTGCCAAATTTTGTACCTAAAACTGATGCATTCAGAAATCTTAAAATATTTCTGTCAGAAGAAAATTTGAAACAACCTCTCTCTCCACTTCTCTCTCTCTCTCTCTCTCTCTCTCAATCTCTCTCTCTCTCAATTAAAGTGAAGGCTAGAAAAGTTAAAAAGCTTGCTAAGGTCATGACATGAATTAGCATTGACTTGGTAAAAGGGAAATTTTTTTTTTACTTTATTTTTGAGAGAGTGTGTGTATGTGTATGAGCAGGGGAGAACTCCAGAGGGAGAGAGGGAGAATCTTAAGCAGGCTCCATGCTCAGTGAGAGGCCAGTGCAGAGCTCAATCCCATGACCCACGGATCTTGATCTGAAATCAAGAGTCAGATGCTCAACCGACTGAGCCACCCAGGTGCCCAGAAGGAAAAATTTTAATGTAAAGGTACACACTACTTTGGCACTAATCAACATCAAAGTCATTGTTTACAGTATCTTGAAGAGGAGAAGATAAAGTTCAAGAAAACTTCAGGCTTGAAATCTATTTGTGCCACAAACTCTCAATTGGAATGCCCTAAAATTAGAGTATTTTGGCTAACTAACTTTTGACCAAAAACAGCATTTGTTTCAACTCTTCATGGCGGAAAGGTTTTCTTCAAGAAGCTAGGGTACTTTCTGGCATTTAGAAGAAGACTCTGTTGTATCTCAACAAATCATTTCCCTACTTCTGAAGCTAGAACCCTTTTAATTTTTGTGCCTTGCCATGTCCTTTTAATGTTCTTCTTTGTCTGGTGGAATGTGCCTTCTCATCCCTGGAACTCAATGCAAAGAGGAAGCCCTGGGATGCCCTATCCAGATGTCATTTTACCACATGAGCTCATGCTTTACCAGTAGTTCTCCACATCTAGCTGCTGCACATTGAAATAAATTGGAAACTTATTAAAAATTAAATAACCAGAGAAAACATGAATAGAGACTTCTCTAAAGAAGACATCCGGATGGCCAACAGGCACATGAAAAGATGTTCAACGTCGCTCCTTATCAGGGAAATACAAATCAAAACCACACTCAGATATCACCTCACACCAGTCAGAGTGGCCAAAATGAACAAATCAGGAGACTATAGATGCTGGAGAGGATGTGGAGAAACGGGAACCCTCTTGCACTGTTGGTGGGAATGCAAATTGGTGCAGCCGCTCTGGAAAGCAGTGTGGAGGTTCCTCAGAAAATTAAAAATAGACCTACCCTATGACCCAGCAATAGCACTGCTAGGAATTTATCCAAGGGATACAGGAGTACTGATGCATAGGGGCACTTGTACCCCAATGTTCATAGCAGCACTCTCAACAATAGCCAAATTATGGAAAGAGCCTAAATGTCCATCAACTGATGAATGGATAAAGAAATTGTGGTATATATACACAATGGAATACTATGTGGCAATGAGAAAAAATGAAATATGGCCTTTTGTAGCAACGTGGATGGAACTGGAGAGTGTGATGCTAAGTGAAATAAGCCATACAGAGAAAGACAGATACCATATGGTTTCACTCTTATGTGGATCCTGAGAAACTTAACAGAAACCCATGGGGGAGGGGAAGGAAAAAAAAAAAAAAGAGGTTAGAGTGGGAGAGAGCCAAAGCATAAGAGACTGTTAAAAACTGAGAACAAACTGAGGGTTGATGGGGGGTGGGAGGGAGGGGAGGGTGGGTGATGGGTATTGAGGAGGGCACCTTTTGGGATGAGCACTGGGTGTTGTATGGAAACCAATTTGACAATAAATTTCATATATTAAAAAAAAAATTAAATAACCAGGCATGGGAACTCGTGTCAAATACAGGGACATATACATTTGGTGCAGTCAAATCTTGTACCCAGCATTTAGAACAGAGCTGTAGACTAATCTCTCCCTCTTCACTCCAAAGAAAATGCAGCATTTGCATTGGGTAGCTTTTTAATTCGTGTTTTTTTTATTTTACTTGTTCATTTTCAAGATATCACATGGAGAGAAACTCAATAAAACTAAGCAATGCTAAGGTTCTAGTAGTAATTTAATTCCTCAATATTTACTCATTCCAGGATAATTTGCAATCTAGCAGTTAATCTGCAAATGGCCCAACTTTTAATTCGTAGAAATAAATCTCTTCAATAGACTTTTAGGCACCAAAACAACCAGATGGGTTGATATTTGGAGAAAAGAAGATTTATACCCCATAGACTGTTCTTCCGGCCAGCTCTGATTTTGATGTTCCTTGGAGTGATCACTCTGAATGGTAGTTAATATGCTACCAACAGTTTTATATACTAATTTATTTCCATCCTATCACAGATGTTTAAGTCTACTTTTAAGGATCCACAAAATATATTTTAAAATATATAATTTAGAAATGAAAAAAAAAAAGGACATAAAATGGAGCCAAGACTGAGAAGGAAACAAAAGGCAAAAAAAAAAAAAAAAAAAAAAGCCAAGTACTACAAGTTTTCATATCATTCATTCATTCACTATTCATTCATTCAGAAATAGTAACTATCATTGATCTGGCAATCAGCTCGGTGGCTATGCAATGACATGGCTGTTTGCTTGAGATGTCTATTCTGATTATTGATGCCTATGCCTTCCTTTAATTTAATATTTTGAATATTACTCTCTAGAGCTGGGAGTGTGACAGAGAGAAAACAAACAGGGACCCTCGCCTCACAGGCTTCTAGCCTTTCTAACAGAGAGACATGCGTACAAGCAGCTAAAACAGAGTATGGCTAAATTAAATATAATGTATTAGAGAAACAACAAACAAAAATCAGACAATAGCAAAGGAAACACAACAATACTGTAAGTCAGAGAGATGGGCAGAGACTGTGAAGGGCTTTATGACATTTACAAGGAAGTTTGGACTTGATTCTTATGGGGTTTTAAGGGGGAGAGTAAGTAAGTGGATTTGCATGTTAGAGAGATCGCTGTGGCCCAAGCATTGAATAGCTCCTGCTGCCCCCACCTGGTCAAATCCCACCAGTTTAGATCTTGCTCGGGACTCCTCTGGGCAGTGAGGCTAACTGTGAAAAGTAGCGCTCACGCTGTATCTCTGGAGCTAGAATGGCTGAGCTCTAATCCTGACTTGAAATGAGGAGAAATTTTAACTTACTATGGACAAGAAATTTTCACTTCCTTTTACTTCAATTTCCTTATATGTAAAGTGGGGTTGAGTCCCTACCTTACAGGTGGTTGTGAGGAATAAAACAGAAGGGAAATAAATCATCTAAGAAAAATGCTTAGAATCTTCTCTGGCACATGTTGACACTCACTGCCCGCTTTACGTACAACTTTTTTCAGCTTTATGACAGCACTTTAAGAGGGGGAGAAAAAGATCATTTTCATCATTTTAGCACATTCAAAATGTCTCATTAAGCCTTTCACAACACCGATTTTTAGATTTAGTTAACATTCTTTGTTTTTGCTATTCCTCTTTATTCGTCTCTGTTCTGATCACATTTGGTAACCACAATAATTTTGTCTTATGGCTTTCCTTTATTTTATTTTTTTAGATTTCTTCAGCATCAATTTGAGAGTTTCACTTACTAACATGTGGTTTATGTTAACTTCCTAGATGGAGTCTCAATGGGTCATCCTTAAGTGTTGGGGCCTCTCCCTTTAGGTAGAAAAATGAACTGGTGTTAGCACTTCCTGTGTATCTACAATAACAGACACAAGATGAGCCCTGTAGAGTCTTCGATGGAGTATTTCAGGCCACCGCAGTAGAAGGCAGGGCTGTCGTGATCCCCCAGTGCAGTGGCCTTCTCTGACCTGAGGTTTTATGCAGCTTCTGCAGAAGGGAAGGAAAACATGACCTGGCTGAGCTCAGACCTGCCAGACTCAGAGGGACACTGAAATAAATATTTCAGCAGACAAAATATGAAGGTTATTTGTCTGTGCAACTTGGAAAGCATTTATGGGAAAGGGACCGGTGGAGCGCCCCTATTTTCCGGTATTTGTCCACAGTGAAAACAGAGCCGCGTGCGGGTGTCAGAGACTTTGTAAAGGCTTCAGTGTAACCTGTGTGCTTTAAGTCACTGTGGTTGGGCAGAAAGAACTTGTAAGAACATTTTGTTAGGAATTTTAAGGGGAAAAAAACCCTTATTTCTATGACCCATTTTTTTTTTCCCTTGCAAGACAAGCAGCACTTACAGAATCAGGAAGTAGAGGAAACACACCTCCCATAAGAGGCTGCCTTAGAGTCGCCCAAATCAAATGGTGACCTACGGTGTCGGCTGTCACTCAGGGATAAAATCATAGCACCTCAAAAGTCTCTACCAACATTGCCTGTAAAAACGAGAGCTGCTTGATTTGTTTTGTCTTCTTTGATTTCAAGCCTACTGTACCCTATAGGTTTTCCCCTCTGTGACTAGCACTTTTGGTTTGAAGCTTCTCTGATCTTTTTTTTTTTTTATTATTGCACCTTGTTTTAGATATTGTTTCCTTTCACTTTTCTCTCTTTCTTCCTGTCTATTTCTCTCTCTCTCTCTCTTTTCTCTCCCTCTCTCTCTTTCTTTCTCTCTTTTGCTCTTTCTTGCTTTCTTGCTTTCTGGAGTGGGTGGGGGGTTTGGGGAGGGACAATTTAGCACAGACCCAAAGGTTAGCCTCACTTCTGATCTACCGTCCAGTCCAGGGTCATAGAAGTGCAGCCCAACCGAGTACATTGGAACCAGATTTAGGAAAGAAGAAAATCTGACCTCAATTTTGGGTGCTGAGTAATGATGCTGTAAGAGTCTCTGAGCCCCTGGAAACCATGTCTTGCTTCCTATGGCAGCAACTGTGGAGACTATTTGAACTTCTACATCCTCTTTTCCCAAATGCACAATAAATATTTCTCCTGCAGTGACTGTGTGCCTAACTTTTTCCCATTGTATCAGGGAGCTGTCCACTTCCATGAGGACATTAACCGGATGGCAAAACCCCAGCTCTTCAGGGGATTCGGGCCCATACTCTGTATATTATCCAGTGTGCCCTACAGCTATCAAGTAGAAAGCGGTGTTGTTCAGCTTAAATCTTGGGGTTCTGGAGACAGAAAGATTCTATCTGGAGATAGATGCTATTTCCCCTCTTCCACGGAGAACTTGACCAAGTTATTTTAAAAATTATTACTTTATTAAGTGTAAATATTTAGTGGCATACAATATACATATAAGGCTAACAACCTTGATGAAATTTCACAGAGTCAACACCGCTGTGTAATCGGCACTCAGATCCAAAAAGAAGACATGGCCAGTCCCTCCCACATGTGTCCATTGGTACTACTCTGAAAGGGAACCCCCACCACATCACACACCATAGATTCTATGACCCTGTTCTTAGCCTTCCTGAGCCTCAGTTCCTTCTTCTGTAAAATCGGGAAAATATGAGCACCAATTTTAAACATTGTAAGGATTAAAGGAAATAATCAATATGAACTATCTTAGATAGTTGCTCATATAATTTATTTTGATTATTATTTCCCTACATATTTAGATCAGTCCATCACCTGCCTGTCTCATGCATGGAGCAAGCTCCATTTCTTTTCCAAGAACTGAAAGCTATTTTTTCCCACAACCTTCCAGGTTTTGTGTTTGGCCAGGGGAGGAAGCGGTGTGGCAGAGGGAAAGAAAGTGAGCACAAACATATACATGAACAAACCGGGAGGTCTGTCTTGGAGAAACATTGGCAATTATCTAAACAAATTTTATTGGCACAACAAAGAAGAGGGATGGAGTGGGAACCAAGGTTTTTTTCTCATAGAAGGTCAGGGGAGAGGTTGGGTATTAAGTTTAAAAACCAGAGACATTAAATTAGAGCTGAGAAGCCATAAAAACCATAGCCACGAAAAGTCCTGACATTGCTGGACTTTGGGGGGACAGGGCATTGGGAGGGGAGGGGCGGGCAGGGGCATAGAACAGAGACTGTGGACCATGGTGTATCCGTTTGTTGTTAGGAGCAGAGTATGTTCACCAGAGAGTTTCTGTTTAGGGTGTGGCTCAATGTTTCCCTGAAGATAATATCAATTTAAAGATAGAATAATATCTAATAGACTCTGCTGTGTCCTCTGGCCTTGCAGAAATTTGTTAGTTCTTTAATTTCCGGACATTGCCTTGCTTCTCATTTTGGTTTACATGCCTCTTTCTTCCTCCTCAATTTGATATCATTCACAGTCTCATGAAACAGAGGGAGAAGTTTCCTACATAAAAGCAGTTTGCTATGCAAAGGTCCTGAGCCCCAGACTTTTTATGAAGATGTGTAACAATGAACTAAGGGCATCTTTCAACTTTTGCACAAAGGTTACTTGTTCCTTTTGGGAAGCCAGGGCTAGTTTAGAGAAAAACCATAAAGAGTAGATCCTTTCCCTTCCCCCACTCAATTCTTGCCCACAATTAGCTTGATTAGGGGCACCTGGTGGCTCAGGCAGTTAAGCCTCAGACTTCTGCTCAGGTCACGATCTTGCAGATTTTGAGTTCTAGCCCAGCATCCGGCTCTGTGCTGACAGCTCAGAGCCTGGAGCCTGCTTTGGATTTCATGTCTCCCTCTCTCTCTGTCCCTCCCCTGCTTGCATTCTCTCTCTTTCTCTCTCAAAATAAATAAATATTAAAAAAAACTTAAAGACATCTGCTTGATCAAAAGTTGAGAATGGAACGTAGATTAATGGAAAGCATGGGACCCCTGAAATTAACCAGCTCTCAATAAAAGTGTATTTTCTTGATTTCCCTTCTGATGGACTCTGAATTGCAGCAGAGAAAAGTATGCAAAGAGTGCTGATTTAGGAGTCCAACATACCCGAGTTTGCAATCTGGTTGTGTACTGACAAGCCATGTGAACTTAAGCAAGTGTTGCAAACCTTCCCAAGTCTTACTCTCCTCTTTTATAATATAGAGTTACTAGTACTCATACACAGTGTAGTGTGAAACTAAATCAAAGGGTTCACTTGGAGCATTACCCTCAGCATCTAGCACCAAATGAATAAAAGAGAGAACCATTCTTTTAATAACATTCACCTTAACAAATTTGCTTTGCATTTTATCACTTGATTTTATGGTTATTAATGGTCCTTCATGTAGAAATAATATCAACAGCAAATATTTATTGATGCCTTACAATGTGCCAGACACAGTACAAAGCATTATTTTATCAACCTAGCAATTGCTCTTTGAAGTTTGGTATTGTTGTTCTCTCCACTTTTACAGATGAGAAAACACATTATGCAACTTGCCCAAAGTCCCATAGAAACAAGGGGTGGAACTTTGAACTCAAAAAGTTTGATGCCAGAGCCCATGATCTTAACCATCATGTTGATCTTCTACTTGTTCTGTTTACAGATTCAATTGTAGAGTTTGTCCAATACATCTGTAATGTTTTTTAATAAAACATATACATATGCTTTTGCAAAATGTTTGGGTTCAAGGTTTTGAGTCTGTCACATTTGCCAAACACGTGTCAATTGGATGTTGGCATGCGGATATTTGGGGTTAAACGTTCACATTAAATTTCATTGTATTTTGGGGTGCCTGGGTGGCTCAGTTGATTAAGCGTCTGACTTCAGCTCAGGTCATGATCTGGTGGTTCACGAGTTCAAGCCCCGCGATGGGCTCTGTTCTGACAGCTCAGAACCTGGAGCCTGCTTCGGATTTTGTGTGTGTGTGTGTGTGTGTGTGTGTGTGTGTGTGTGTGTGTGTCTCTCTCTCTCTCTCTCTCTCTCTCTCTCTCTCTCTCTCTCTGCCCCTACCCCACTCATGCTATGTCTGTCTGTCTCTCTCTCTCTCAAAAACAAATAAAAACATTAAAATTTTTTAAAATAAATTTCATTGTATTTTCATAAGACTTCATGCTCATTTTTTGAATTACAAACAGAACTGACATGTTAAACTGTCCTGCCTAATGCCATTCTTTCATGAGATAAGCCTATTTTTTTAAACAAGTTTGACTTTAGGGACTGTCTTCCATAATAGCCATGCTACAGGATCAAATCCACAGTATTTGAGGAAATGATTCTATTCCGTGGTGATCAGAAACAATTAAAATTATAATTCACAATCCTCACATGTCAATATTCAAAACAATGCTAATGAGAGTTTTAAAATAAGGGTAGGATCCTGGAGAGAAAGAAAATGTCCACATACAACATATATTTGCTGTTAGATATTCACATATCAGACTTGCTACTAACAATAAAGCAATTCTTACTGTGGGGTAGATGTTCTATGCTGAACAGAAAATACTATGTTATATGTTCCACTCACTTATCATATAGTCTCTTCTCTCTTAATTTCCTTACATCTGACACCAGCAATTTATTTCCTATATAATACAACTCTCCACATGAACTCTGGCATCTCTGGATTAACCCATCACATCTGAAACTACACAACAGCATCTCCTTAACATCACCTCTTTGGGCTACCATGACATTCAACATCCAGTTCAACTTCTACTTGTTGAAATACTGATGTGTGCCAGGTACTCTATAGGCTCTGGGAAACAAAGAATAAGAAGGCTTAAATCATCCCCTCAAGATTCACACAATCCAAGCAGGCTGTATGTATAACAGAGTGTTATGCAATGAAATCACAGAAGCATGCATGAAGTCAAAGTAGAGCTCAGAGAAGGGAGGTGGGGGAAATGTAATGTTGGTTTCACAGAAGAGTTGGCCTTAGAGCTGTTCATTCATGGACACATAGGACCTTGCCACAAGTGCCAAATGAAGAAGAACATTCTAGACAGAAGGAACAGCATGAAGCCATTTGTAAAGCCATGCAACAGTGTACTGTATTTAGGGAAACAGAAGCAGCCGCCCATTTCTAAGGGATAAAGCGAAATAGAGAGAGCTCCAGAAGTTCAGGCTGCAGAGGTGTTTACAATTTAGATTCGGCATGAACTTTTGAAGCTTATGAAAAACCCTTATTCATCCATTTTTTCATGCATATACAAAGTATTTTTGAACATGTACTATATGTCAATCTCTGTGATAGATCCTGTGGAGATATGATCGATCAAGATAGTGTCCAATCTAATGGAGGTGAGACACTATTAAAGAAGATAGGATAAAAATCTGATGGAGCAGGAAGCCCAATCTAGGCTAAGGGGCCAAGATACATGGCTTGGAATAATGGCGGTTAGTATGAGGAGGATGAGTTGGAGTTAGACAAGTGAAGTCCACAGGAGATGGGGTGGGAAAGTGGAGTGCAGTCAGAGGAAATTGCTTCTTCAAAGGTGTAGAGACAACAGGGAACTGGTCTTAGGTGAGGAACACTAAAAATTTCATTATGACTGGCATAAGGGTGCAAGTGTGTGGGTTTAGGGCTAAGTGGCAAGGGACTGGAGCCACTTGCAGTGAAAGATCTAATAATCATGTTTAAAAGTTTACACTTACGTTGAAGGCAAAGGGGAGTCCTTAAAAGAGAGAGAGAATGTATTAGAAGGGAACAAAACTAGGGGCTGCTAGACTAGTTAGAAGGCTAATGAACAGCAGCTGCAGCAGCTGCCGGTGAGCCAGGCACAGTTCCAAGGGCTTTGCATTTATTAACACATTTAATCCTCACAACAAACCTGTGAGGTAGGAACTGCCCCCTTTCACAGATGAGAAAACTGAGATAAGGTGATATGGTCAAGGTCGTATAACAATCTGTGATAAAACCAGAACTGAAATCTAAGCAATCTGGTTTTAACACAGTCTCTCTTGTTCTGCTTAAAGGTGATAATTGGCAGAAACTAGGGTGAAACAGTAAGAACTCAGAAAATCAAACAGAACTGATAACTCTGGAGGTAGAACCGATAGGATGAAATAAAGCAGTAAGAAACAGGCATGAAACTTATTTTAAATATTGTTTAAATACTCTCCAGGTCAAATGGTTCCCTATTGCTCAAAATATCAAATCCAAACTTAACGCCGGCACTTAAAATCCTCTGCTAAACAAAGCTCTCCCTCATCATTAACTAAATCAACAAATATTTAATGGCCTGCTCGATACCAAGTTCTGTGGAAAGTCATGGAAATTACAAAACATCCATAGTTCTTGCCTCATAGACCTCTGAGATAATGTGTGTAAGGTCTAGCTGTGGGTTTTCTACATTAGTATTAAATTCTCAAGGGCAGAGACTGGATCATATATTTTCTGAATCCAATATACATGTTCCAGTTCTTTCTTTAGGTATTACTTTTTATTATTATACACCAATTTTAAACAAGTATTTAATTCACATATTCAAATTTTAGCACTTAAAATAATTTATTTTCAAATATATATTCAGGGGGCGCCTGGATGGCTCAGTCGGTTGAGCGTCTGACTTCAGCTCAGGTCACGATCTCACCGCTCGTGAGTTCGAGCCCCACGTTGGGCTCTGTGCGGACAGGTCAGAGCCTGGAGCCTGCTTTGGATTCAGTGTCTTCCTCTCTCTGCCCCTTCCCTGCTCTGTCTCTGTCTCTCAAAATTTAATAAACATTAAAAATTAAATATATATATATATATATTCAGATCTAAAGACTACTGATGTTGCATATATCTAAAAATGAAGAGAGAAAACACTATATAGAATGTATTTATCCTTGTTAATGGCCCAATGACAGTGCAATTCAATGTCTCTATATTACAGCTTATTACAGATTTTCATTATCTGTCAACTCTTAATTAGACTGAATTTGACTTAACTCTTGGGTATAGTTGCCTGGTCAGCTAAGTAAGCAGACAAGACGCTGTTTATGTGATAGATTTTGCAACCAGATTGCCCTACTGACCAAAAAACAATACTAATTTAGTCTTAACTTCTAAAATGTATCAATTAGAAACTAATTTGTTAAATTTTTATACATTTAAATAAAGATGACCCTGGTCATATACAATGGTTAAAATGTTATAGTCTCTTAAGGAATTAGAAAATTTGAACATTTACTGACACTATTTTGAAACAATAACATTTTGGGTTTTTTTGTTTGGTTGGTTTCTGTTTGTTTGATTTTGCTAAATAAGAAAAACCAAAGCTGGAATACCTGTTAGGATTTAACTTAATTTCAAATTTGGACTTTTTTGTTTTTTAATGTTTATTTTTAAAAGAGAGTGTGAGTGGGAGAGGGAGAGGGAGGGGCAGAGAAGGAGAGAAACAGAATCAGAAGTAGGCTCCAGTTTCTGAGCTGTCAGCACAGTTCCCCTCGTGGGGCTCGAATCCACGGACCACGAGATGATGATATGAGCCAAGTTTATGAAGTTTAACTGACTGAGCCACCCAGGCACCCTGGAAAATAGTATGTTCTGAATGCCCTACATTTGCCTATTTCATCTCCTGGTGAAGAGGAAGAGAACCAATCGGTAAATTTATTTTGCCCTGTCGTGTTTGCTAAGTACTGGTTACCTTCAGAGTGAGGGTTTCCTGTCATCAACTGGAGATTCACCAGTTTGTCGGTAACTAACGCTTCAGTAAAATACATTTTATTTCCCAATAAAGAATAAATGTCCCATCAAAAAAGTTAAGATTTTCTTTTTTTTTTTTAATTTTTTTTTTCAACGTTTATTTATTTTTGGGACAGAGAGAGACAGAGCATGAACGGGGGAGGGGCAGAGAGAGAGGGAGACACAGAATCGGAAACAGGCTCCAGGCTCTGAGCCATCAGCCCAGAGCCTGACTCGGGGCTCGAACTCACGGACCGCGAGATCGTGACCTGGCTGAAGTCGGACGCTTAACCGACTACGCCACCCAGGCGCCCCTCAAAAAAGTTAAGATTTTCTAATGGAAAAGTTAGCTGAAATTTACTATGGGCATCAAACTAGAAGAAAAAGATATACATGTGGTGGTTCTCAATATTCCATTCTATTTTTCCCTATTCTTTCTTGTTCTCAATATTAAAAATTAAAGCTTAAGAAATTAATTTTTCTCATCAAATTTTTAAATATAGCTTCAGATAGAAATTAGCTGGGCTAAAAATAAATAGAAAAATTTTTAAGGTTTTTGTTTGTTTGTTTCGCTTTGCTTTGAGAGAGAGACGGACGTCGTGAGTGGAGGAGGGGCAGAGAGAAAGAAAGGGAAAGAATCCCAGGCAGTCTCCATGCTGTCAGCACAAAGCCCGATGTGGTGCTCAAACTCATGAAACCTTGAGATCATGACCTGAGCCAAAATCAAGAGTTGGATGCTCAACGAACTAAGCCATCCAGGTGCCTCTAAATAAATATAATTTTTTACTAAGCATTTTAATTTGTAGCCTAGCCTCTCTGTTAACAAATGTAGGTTTTCTTGATAACTGATCAGTAGTAACTTAGCTAAATAAAAATGAAACCACAATAAAATGTACTTCCTCATGCTATGACAAGTTATTTTACTGGAAGAACCTAATTGTTGATCTTCATGTTTGAAGTTTAAGTGTGTAAATATGCCATCCAAGTTATAAAACCGTAGGGTTTTGTTTATCATACATTCAATTACATGAGGAAATTGATGTGAATATCTTCCAAGTTTTGATTCATTGTAGTTTTGACTTGTAATCAAGAATCTATCAGTTTATTTAACTTTGAGACATTGTTGTGAAGATGTGAAAATCCCCAGCTTTGCTTCATAATGAAGTCAATTAATATTCTTGTATTCAAAGATTCTCTAGTCCACAATCATACTTCTAACAGGAATATACAAACTACTTAGGGCCATAATTTATTGTCTGACAACTAATTATTGACCAATTCCTTTAGTGTCACGAATTACGTTTTCTAGTAATTGTTCAAAAACACCCCTATCCTCTCTCCCAACACCCTTTTCATAGTCCATGGATTTTTGCTCTATAGAAATTATCTTTCTTTTTCCTTTGGCTCTGCATCTAGATCTTAATGAAGACAAATGTTTACAACTTGTGCAGTGTTTGGCTCAGTTCCCCTGTCCCTCTTCATGTAATTGCAGGCAGGGTGCTCCTAATAAGTCCTTATGATTTATTTAGCAAGAGCCAATTAGGCAACTTCTATTTGGTGACAATGTGAGCTCATACTGTGTAATACATGAGAAATTTCTTTTCTCCTGTCAGAAACATGGCTAAAGCCAATGATCTAGAGCTAAATTAAAACATACTAAACATATATAAACCAGTTAGGTCCAAACGCTACAAAATGATACTGTTCTATCGTTATGACTTGATTTTTCTACTGTCTTTGTTGAAGACTTATGACTTAGGCTTAGGGCCAACTATAGCGATGCATATATAATGGAAATTCAACAATCAACTATTTAACAAACCTATTGGCTTACATTTTCCCTGAATAAAACAAGGTGTCAAAAATTCCCATATGTTAGCAGTGTGGTGCTGGACAGGGAAGCCCTTGAATCTGATGAAAATTAAAAGATAGACAAAGAAGAAGCTAAGTGGTGGGAGGTACGGAGCCAAAGTTTCCAGAAAGCAGATCCCAAATTGACAGATTCTTGTGAGGACGTCCGAGACTCAGAATATAAAGTTACTCATGTTTGGAACATGAGCTAAAACCAAGTCTGAGTGAGCAGGCAGTGGTGTCAGAGAGAGACAAAAAAGAAGTTTTTATCAACTGCTGCAGAGCTGTGGAAGTCAGGACCCAAGCTCAGGACTAAGAACCAGACAACAGCAAAAGCTACACCAAAACAGGGATCCAGGCCTGGGGACTTGGGAGTCAACAGGATCACAGCTGGACCTCTAGAGAGATTTCTGGAAAGCTGCATGTGGGACATACTGCATACACTCTCCATAGACCCCCAGTCCTCCAAACCCAGGTCACCCTGAGACAGAACATGAAGGCAAAGCCTGAGCAGACACATAAGGGCTTAGGAGGGATGGATGACTCCTGGGTTAAGAGGATGAGGACCTAATCAGGCAGGCCAAATACGGCAGTGACTTCAATACCACGTCTGATAAATGGGACCTCTTTTTACAGATTCTACCTTCCTTTCAAAGTGTAACTCCATAAAAAACTTATCAATCTTGTCACATTTTGCAGCTTCAAGGCAGAAAGTTATTGACAAACTTTTCTATTTTCTTTCCCCACCTGGTTAGAAAGCCAGCCAGGCCAGCTCATGGCGCAGCTGTGAGGTCTAGAAAGTTTGTCTTCTCAGTCTCCCATTTATGCTGCGATTTCTCCTCTCCAGTACAGTTATTTAAAATTCCCTTGTTTCTGTAGTGAGCCCTAACACAGGATGAGATTTAAAAGCCTGCCATTGATCTATTCAGTTGAATAGATTACAATCTAAAGTTTGGTCTTAACGCATTACCTCCAAAGCAGCTTCATTTTAAATAGGCCATTCATTTCTAATTCCTCAAAGATATGAACTTTGCTCCTAAGAAGGGGAAGCGGGAAGAGAAGCGTGAGCCAGAGCAGTTGAATTAGGCGGTTGGAGGTGGGGGAGGGGGGGCTGTCAGCAGCATTAAACGGGGGCATTAATGTTCCAGTAGCTGTGCCCTGAATGTGAATCTGACAACTGTCATGGAAAGAAGCTCAGAAATTATGTAAGAGAAGGTGAGAAGATAATTCTTTCTTAAAGACAGGCCACAAGTGACCACAGAGACAACACAAGGTGCTCGAGATGTACTTCCGAATACTGAAGGCATAGAGAGACGTCGAAGTTGAGGTTTCTTCGTTTGTTTGTTTTTTTGTTTGTTTTTTAAACCAAAGAACTAAACAACTCCGAAAAACCTGGCAAGGCTGGAACTATCAAATCTGTATTCAGGAAGCCTGAATGTCATTCCAATAATTTAGTCCAGAAGACATTGCTACCCTGTTCTAACTGGTACTCTTTTTATAAGCAAATGGTCAGTTCCTGCAACATTAGACAATTATAGTTTTAAAGTGAGTCATCTCATTTATTGGTCATGGCAGAGATTCAGCGCTTTGAAAATTCTAGTCATTTTTAACTTTCTCATTGTTTATTGTTATGCATCTGACAATGGGATTTAATTTTTAGATATTTAGGCCTTTTCCTTATGTATCAGTACCCGAAAGGTGGTTATTTCCGATGGCATTTAGAATTCCAAATCGCAATTCTTTTCTGTGCACAATAAAAATAAACAATCCATTTTAGGTCTCTCCTTGTTTCCTTCCTAAACAAAGCTTTTTCACTTGCTGGCTGATGTGTTCTGTGAATTCAGGTTTAATTCCCACTAGCTTTCTTTCTCATTTTAAGCCATCCCTGAAAGTGATGCGAAGGGAGTTTTCAATGGCAGCTGTGTTACTCTAGAAAGGGAAAAAGATTTAATTTGTTGCTTTACATCACTCCTACCCACGCATGAACACGCACAGAGGCACATGCACGCACATGCACAGAAATTCCTGACTAGGTAGTTTGAGGCTTTGATATTCTTTTTACTTTTTAATTTTTTGATGTTTTTTTTTTTTTTTCATTTTTTGAAAGAGAGAGACAGAGCGTGAGCAGGGAAGGGGCAGAGAGAGGGAGACACATAATCTGAAGCAGGCTCCAGGCTCCAAGCTGTCAGCACAGAGCCCGACGCGAGACTCAAACTCACGAACCGTGAGATTATGACCTGAGCTAAAGTCTGACGTGTAATTGACTGAGCCACCCATGCCCCTGAGGCTTTGATATTCTTAAGCTAAAAAGTAATTTCAAGCTAAAGGTCATTTTTCAGAATATTTGAAAATAATGTGCTACGATGAGACTTCCAAATGTTGCCTCTTTGAGTCCACATGGCCACAACAAGGACAACGTGGCATTTCTCATAAGAAACTCTAGTGTCTTAATGCAGAAACTTAGTTCCCACCTACTTTAGGACACCAGTCAAGTGTAGGTGTTAATTACTTCTGTTGATCAAAACAACTTAATGATTTTATATTGTTAGAAGTCTTTATCACTTAGAAGAAGTTTCAGATCTCCTTTTTTTCTTGTGGTTGTCCCTGTTATTTTTATTCCCAAATTAATTGTCAAATACACATTAGAACTTTTGTAAAATAGATGAAATTATATATATATATATATATAATTATAAAAATATATAAAATTATATATATATATTAAATTATAAAAATATATAAAATTATATATATATATTTAAAATATATATATATATATATATATATATATATATATATATATTTTAATGTTTTTGAGAGAGAGACAGAGAAAGGGGCAGAGAGAGGGAGACACAGAATCTGAAGCAGACTCCAGGCTCCGAGCTGTCAGCATAGAGCCCACTGGGGGGCTTAAACCCATGAACCTCATGAACCACAAGATCTTGACCTGAGCAGAAGTCAGACGCCTAACCATCTGAGCCACCCAGGCGCCCCTGAAATTATACTTATAAACTGGCTTTAGGTTAACTTTTAGTGAATCTAGGAAGTGTAATTTTTTTTTTAATTTTAATGTTTCATAGGAAAATTTGTCCACCTTCTCAGTTCACCTTTAAAAATTCATTAGTATTTGCTTTTTATTCTGTATTTAGAGTCTCTTATTTTAGTGATGAATTACATTAAATCAACAAGCAGTATATTCTTTCTTTTAGCATAGGGATTTCCTGTTTAACACATTTTTTATTAACTTACATTGTTCTTATCATGAAGACTTTTATCAAACAAAACTGCAAGGACTCACAGGTCTAATGTCTTTCTGAGTGTGACATGTATATCCACACCATTTTGACCTGCTTTCTTATTCTCAAGCACTATTTTTTGCTCAGCTTTACTTCGATTATTGTATTTCATCACTTGCCAACTTAGGCTGTCATACTGAAGGGATAGTTTAAATGCCATGTTTAAACGGATAAAGTTGGCAAGCCCAGGAAGAAACCACAGCGCCAAGAGCAAACAGATGTCTGCTGTGGGTGAGCTTTTCTCTCAAGAGATACATAAAATGGATAGCGATCCCGACTTGCCAGAGTACAATGTGGTGGGCCAAAATCTACCCGGAGAGACTTAAATAAATTTATAGGACTCAGAAAGTGAATTGTGAACAGGAAGCGTCTACTCTAAAGGCCTGCTCAGATCACTTTGAGATTGGATCTGTCACTCTCTCTAGGTAGGAAGCTGTTCCAACGGATTGGACATAAGCAATTAGGTTAACACACCAAACCATTCATCTTGAGTGAACAGCTTGTGTTCATCTAGTTTGCCACATGCATTCTCTTAGTGATTTACTGAGCATTTTTAAAAGACCCTTTTAGATCTTAAGAGGCAGCGTATCATCTCTCAAAGGATGTGCATCTCTCATGTGCACCAGCACGAGCTCCAGACTGGACCACAGCTGTCTCTGTTTTCTCATCAGCAAAAGTGAACACCTCATCTTTCCATGAAGCCTCCTTTTCTAGGCTTCTCGGTGTCTACAGTCACTCCCTCTGATAGAACGTATATGGGAGATGCCTATTCATGAGAGAGGGGAAGCATTTCCTAAGGCAATCAAATACTGTAAATATGGCTCCTACTCCTTAGTATCATATACCCTGACAGAGAATAGCAAATATATAATTTCAGAGACACAAAAAGGAAGTGCTATCTAAAGCATACACATTAATAAGTCATGTTTATGCAGTACTATGTGATTTTATAGTTGAGATATTTTGTCTAAATTTTTTTTTTTCCCTCAATGAAAGCTAGTCAAGTAAAGAATAATCAAAGTTACACTCAGGAAAATCTTATGGGAATTCTCTTATTCACTTTCTTCACTTAGAAGATTCTATACATTTCAAACCTTTTCTAGTACAAAGGGCTTTTAGTATTTGGAGTGAGGGTCTATTACGTTACTCCCATTTCAGTTAGTTAAATCTTCAGGTGGCTCACACTGTCTCTTGAAACATAGATGTTTTATCTTCATTTTCCCTTCTTGTCACCAAAGTTTTTTCACCATTGGATGCACTATTCATTTTCTTTTCATTCCCGTGCATATTCTTGGAAATGATACAAAGAAAACTTAGAGTGGTGTAAATCATGAATGAACACGTCAAAGTACAAAGACAAGATATGAATGCTCCAAAAAATTAAAGATAAAATAATAATAAAGGAATGCCAATACATGGTACAAAGACAGGAAAGTAATTCATCTAAGAAATAAATGAGGGACCCAGGATCTTAGAGTGCCAATTAGTTGGATCATCAAACTAAAAAATGTGAGCAGACGGGAAAAGGATAACTCTGAGGGAGGGACCATCTGAGGTAGGTGGAGGCAAAGCTTACATACATGTGTGCTGTGGTATCATTATCATGCCCGGGAAAAGTCATTGGTTTTATTAACAGAACATGTAATTCTATTGTGGTGCTGTTTCAGGCACTGGAGATAAAAAACTGAAGAGACGTGACTGATGCCATCACAGATTTGACTGTCTAATGGAGAGGTCTAGGTTTAAACATCTCCTTAAATCAGATGTCCAAAAATTTTGTCTGTTCCCCTTGTTCATTTTTTTGAACAAATATTTTCTAAATGTCTGCTCTGAGTCTGATATTCACATGCATACTAGAATGAGAAAAATACCATCTCCTACTCTTATTTCTTGAGAGAGAGAGAGAGAGAGAGAGAGAGAGAATGAATGAATAAGTAAGTATCTTAAGCAAGTTCCATGCTCAGCGTGGAACCCAATGCTGGGCTTGATCTCAATATGATGACATCATGACCTGAGCTGAAATTAAGAGTCTGACATTTAACCAACTAAGCCACCCAAGCAACTCAATCTGCTACTCCTACGGGCCTTAAATTCTTATGGGGCTGATTCAACAAATCGTTGAATACTTTGTCAGGTTGGATAAATTCTGCAGTGAAAACTAAAGCAGGATGAAGGTATGAGGAGAGTGGGGAAGCTATTTTGCCTGAGAAAGTAAAAAAAAAATTGCTCATTGATGAGATGGCTCCAGAAGGTCCCTGAAGAAAGTGAAGGAAAATCTCTGTGGCTCTCTGAGGGAAGGGCATCCTTGACAGAAGGAGTAAGAGCAGAAAAAGCTAAATTAGGAAAACGTTCAGAACAGCAAAGAGGCAGCCTATTTAGAGAAGAGTTAACAAGGAGTCAAGTGGTAGGGGACGGCTGGGAAAGAAGGAGTGAGAAGGGGGTCAAGCCACCAAATCCTACTAGACAGCACAGCATGGGAAAGCCGGACAGCCTAGTATGAAACCCTGGCGCCTCTATTCACAGCTGGGCATCTTGGACAAGTTGTGTAAATGCTCTGAACCTCTGTTCCCTTACCTGTACAAAGTAGGGGCAAATAAGAGCTTTCTCATGTTACTATGAAAACAAAATAATACATTTTGCTCTACAACTCAGAATTGCTCCCAGAGTAAATACTGAACAAATAAATGTTAAGTCATCATCACCATCATCGTAATTATTACATTAACTAATTAGTCGCAAATTTCTGTCACTACCCCCATTTATATGCCCCTGTGAACTGTAAGTCTAGGTTATGTAAAACAGCTTTCTCCCCAGTTCATTTCATTTTCCACCAAGTCACCATATCTCTCTTGCTGAAACACTGCTATCATCATCATGTCATTGATGGCTCCTTCTAAATTTGGTCCAAACATACAACTCCAAAAGCATCTCTCAGGACTTTGCAGCTGGGACCATCTGTCCTGTTCCAGTCCAGCTGGTCTCTCTCTTCACTTCCCCCTCCAATAGGTCTCTGAATTTGGGCAAGGCAACAGAGCCCAGGTTTTGATCAGCCTATTTGAAAATGCCCTTTCCCACACCTACTTAGATCCTACCAACATTTCTAGGCTTTCTCTTTTCTCAGGACAATCATCCAGAAACAGTTCATCCCCTCCTCTACTCTTCAAAAAATCCTCTACTGGGGGATGTTCTGTCATTTCCATGTTATTTTAATTAATGCTATTACAATTAAGTTTGGATTTAGAACACATCATGGTGGCTTCTTTTTAAAGTTTGTTTGTTTAGACACAGAGAGGGAAAATGAGCAGGCGAGGAACAGAGAGAGAGAGAGGGGGAATCTCAAGCAGGCTCTGCACTGCCAGCAGCACAGAGCCCAAGGGGGGACCTGAATCCACAAACCGTGAGATCATGACCTGAGCCCAAATCAAGAGTCAGATGCTTAACTGACTGAGCCGCCGAGGTGCCCCATGGTAGTTTTATTCTTTTTAAAAGAAAACTTTCAATCTGAAAAAAAAAAAAAAAAAACTTCTTAGGGGGCAGGGGAGTAGGTAAGATCAGCAGTCCTAGTCAATAAAAATATTTAGGCCTATCATATTTTATGGATACCCCAAAATATCTACGATCATTCATTCTTAGTAGATGCAATGTGAAAACAAATAATAAACTGTCAAATCGTATTTAGTGAGTTCTTAGAACATGTTCCAGGAGGAGGTCATGTTATGGTATAAAATATATTGTCATTAATAAAAAGAAAAAACAAATATGTAACAATGACTCCCATAGCTTTTTTTATAGTTTTGTCATTTTGATATTACTCCAATGTGGTTATAGTCATAGTTTTTATTTTGGCATTCCTGGAATCTTTAAAGGAAAAATTTTTTACAAAGAAATCCAGAAAATTAAAACAAAATTTCAAACAGAAATGTCAAAATTTTTGCCTCATGAAATAAAATTTGCAGAGTTTTGGCATCTTGTGCTGTTTATGGTATGTTTAACACACACACACACTCAATTTTCAAAATAACCTTATTTCTAATACAATAAAACCTTGGTTTGTGAGTGTAATTCATTCCAGAAACATGCTTGTAATTCAAAGCACTCATATATCAAAGAGAATTTCAAGAACCATTGGCTCAGTTGTGATCATGTGACATTCAGCGTCATGTACTATTCATGTTGTAAGACATCACTCATTTATCAAGTTAAAATTTATTAGAAATGTTTGCTTCTTTTGTGGAACACTCACAGAATAAGTTATTTGCAGTCCAAGGTTTTACTGCATTCTCATGTGAAACTCTTCTTTAAACATGAGTGTGTGTGTGTGTGTGTGTGTGTGTGTGTGTGTGTTAACTTCATGTTAACTTGATTAGAAGCTCTCGGGGCAGCACCTGATTGGCCAAGCTTAAATGTAGTGTCCTCATGGGAACCCTGACCAAGGAGGCATACATAGTTTCATAAAAAACAAAACAAAACAAAAAACAAATCAAACCAACACTTGTGGACACAGGTGGTTGAAGGCAGGGAAGAGAAACTTTCAAAAAAAAGATGATGATATTTCTGGAAGGCAACAAAGGTGCAAGGCAGACAGTACATGACAAGGTAAATGCACTTCTGCCCAACCCCAGTGCTTTTATTTATCTACCAGTCCAAGAAGAGAAGCCATAAAAGTATGTCATGAATAGCATGAATATTCTTAATAACATGACTTGTCCTATACTAAAAGCTGGCTACAATCTTTTTTTTTTTTTTTCTAACTAGCCTATTGGGAGATTTTATCCTTGGTAATATATAATGTAAGAAAGAAAGAAGACAGGATTTATCCCAAAATAAACTTTTCTGAAAAAAGTATTTTCTTAAAATATTTACTCAATTAACTGTGAAAAACAATTCACAGACATAGAGAAACTTTGACAATATAAAATAATAATAAATACAATAAAAAGTATTTTATTTTCCCATTCCAGGTTTCAGTTCCTCTTCTTGAAATAAACAGTTTAACAGTTTCTTATGTGACCTTCCAGAAGTGTTTCATGGATGTACTGCACAGGGAATCATACAAACCAGGACCCCTGGGTGGCTCAGTTGGTTGAGTGTCTGACTCTTGATTTCGGCTCAGGTCATGATCTCATGGTTTGTGGGATCAAGTCCTGCATCAGGCTCTGTGCTGCCAGTATGGAGCCTGCTTGGGATTCTCTCTCTCTCCCTGTCTCTCGGCCCCTCTCCCACTCATGCTCCCCCCCCTTTCTCTCTCTCAAAATAAATAAAAATTTAAAAACTAAAAAAAAGTCATATAAATGACTTTGCATCAATGTGTTTATGTATGTATGTAGGTAGGTGTGTGTGTATATATACATATTCCTATTTTTATTCAAGTGGTAGCATGGCACCTGTTATCTTATGTAACTCCACTACAACTACTAATTTTACCAGTCCTGTATTGATTAAATACCTCTATTATTTTTTCTATCACAACAGCATTGTGATGAATATTCAGGCCCTTGTAAATATATTTGTATCATGAATTCCCAGAAGTGGAATTACTGGCTCAAAACTATTTTTCATAGCTTTTCCATTGCTATTTTTCATAGCAAATGATCCCACTTAAAGTTTGTCACCACTTATGTTCCTACTAACCAAGTGTAAGAATGTTAATTTCCATAGAGACTCATTGACTGTACTATCAGTTTTTCCCTTATCTTTGTCAACCAGTGGAGTATATTTTATAATTTTATGGCTCTATTTATTCACCTTGGTAATCACTATCATCAGTGACATCAGGAGCCCAATAACTAACTACTTCTGCAGCACAGAGACCTCTCCCTCTTAGGAATTTTAACTTGCCTTATGTCTGTAAAGTGAAAAGTGTGTCACATCCTCCTGTTATTCTTAGTTACGAGGAACAGAGAGAACATGGCTTAAACCTTCGAATATGGCACCTCGTAATAAACTATGTTAATCCCACTTAACACCTTCATCAAACAGGAAACGGTTCAGGGAACATTTTGCTTTTTAGAGTAAGTCTTCTTGGCTGAGGCACAAAACTCAAACTGGCAAGACTGTAATGTGATCATATTAAAGAACCTCACAGTGAGCTTCATCCTTTAGATGTGACTTGGGGATGGAATTTGATTTCCAATGGCAAACTGTGCTATTACATACTTTGCCATTTCAAAGAGCATGTGTCATCATACAAAGACAAATATATTTCTCAAAAAAGGAAAAAAGAAAACCCCAAACATCTGGTGCTTTTTAATACAAGCCTCAGGCCAGCTCTGTGCAATGAATGAAAAATGTGCTATAGATAGAGTGTTAGTTCATGTTGCTTTTCATTTAATCAGCCAGGGTGGAATGTTTGCATCAAATTAAGCATCTCAAAAAACTCAGCTCTCTTTAAGGCCTGGGTGAAATCTAAAGGTTTAAATATATATTTATATATTCATAAATTTGTATTTGTATTTATTTGTATATTTCTCCATATAATAAATAAGTCACAAAACAAATTTAGGTTATGTTAGTCCTCTGGGGAATAAATTTTTTGGTGGGATAACATTTGTTAGGGGTGGGGGGGAATTAACACTTGATGACTTGGATTTTCCTTCTGTGACGGTTTTTGTCAAGTGACTAAATCTGTTTTCCAGGAGGAAGTTTCTACCTTGACAGCTATCAATATTAGCCCAGATAAGGCTCTAACAGTGTCTGTAATCTAATCCACACTTCTGAAAGTCAAACAGCATATGGAGACCATTTAGAGAAATATGTTAATTTAGAAGAGTATCTTTTACAACTCAATACACGGGCCAAGAGCTAGCATTTTTTCCCTCCTCCTTAGTAAAGCTCTGGAAATCCCCAGCAGGGTAGAAAATCTTGAAGCATTCATCATTCATTTCTAGCTCATTCAGTACCAGCCGTCATCTGAGATAAGATACCTTGCTCATCAATAGTGAAATGTGTCCTTTTTCTAAAATTGAAAAATTGAGGGCGTGCTGCCACCTTATCAGACATTTAAGGCCAGTGAACCTCAGGGACAAGAGTCTCAAAGGGAACCAAAGAGACATAGGAATTGTAGTCAGCACTTGGCCATGTATTGCCAATTTCAAAGCGTAAAGTTCATCCTGGTAGATTAAGCACCATTTGTGGAATTTTGTGAAAACATCCTGACAGTGTGATATGATCCTGTGCGTGATATTATTTCACGTAATTTCTTTTCTGTGTGCTATGCCTCAGGAGAAAGTAACATAGGCATTGAAAAAACACATTCACTGAATTTGGAAGTAATTAGAAATAATAGTGAACCCCAATGGAAGATGTGAACAGGGATTTCTAGCTTCCTGAGAAGAGTAATCATGATTTCTTGGTGTGGAGGTGTGAGGTTAGACCCTAATTGTTCAAAAAAATCTTTCCTTTACAAGACTCCGAATGCTCCCAATCGCCCCATGTCTATTCCCGTTAAGATTTTCTGCATCCTGTCCTTTCCCCTTTGGAATATATGTTTGCTGCTCAGTAGCTTATATGTTATGATGTACAAATGCTACCTTCACAGTCCCCCAAAGTCTTTCCTATTTTTATACAGTCCCACAACTCCTTGTGTTCCTACTATTGAGCCTTGAGAACCCAGAATGTATCGATCTATCTGATTTCCCACTTTTCACACAGAAGGCGGTAAGAGCTGCAGCTCCCAGGTGAGCAAAGGTACATCCATCCCTGGCAATTCAATGCTTGAGTCTGATGTAGGCCACATTGGATCAGCTTCCTTTTTGAATGGTCTTTATGAGTAAGGTAGGGGTTGGGAAAGATTCTCTGTTGCTTTCCCCATTGTTACAGGACAGATAGAGAACTTTAAGACCACCAATTTGCCCACACCCAAGTGTGGGTCACTCCTGTATCAAGTCCTGGCTTCCTTTCTGATTTAGCTGATCTCAGTGACTCTCCCCATGGAAATGCACTCCTCTTCAAATTTCTATGGCCTAACAGATGTTTTCTTCATTCCTCTGCATCCATCACCACAGTGCAAACACTATTCCTGTTCCAAATGCAGATAACGACTTCGACCCCTGCAGGTTTTCAAAGGGACATCAAACATCCTTTTTCTATGATTCTTCCAGGTATAACTGCAATATTGTTATTTTTTTCTTTCCACTCTGACCTTATTAAGTTACCCTAGGGTGTGCCTGTGTGTTTTCCCTTACTTCATTTTCCCTTCTTGATTTCTTCAAGTTTATAGCACAGCATACATTTGGGAAACTTCACAGAAAGGGTCCTAAGATCTCATTTTTCCAATGCTTCAGGCACAAACAGATGCCTGTTTCACATTCTAAGTTTACATTATAGTTTAGTTCGTCAAAGCATAAGCCCCAAAATAACGTCAATCTAAAAAGCAACGCAAATACCTTGAGCTTGATGGCAAAATAATATTCACCCCCAACTGACAGCCAGCTGACTTGCTAAGAAGTCATGGAGCCACTGGGGATTATACCCTGATGACAATTCGGAACTAAACTTACATATCTGGATGGAACTTCTGACTCCAAGTATAAGGTATTTGTATTCTATACAGTCTTTTCCCCACTTTCACCTATAGAAAACTTAGTTTCTTTGAAGGGATTAGAAAAAAAAAAATGTGTGCTTCAAAATGACAACGTCCCTTATATTAATATCTAGGGTTAGCCCAAGATGGAAGGGAAAGCTGGCAGCTACTAATATGCTATATAGTCTGAAAGATCCAAATGACCAAAAATAACAACAACAACAACAACAACAAACTAGCCTCCCCTGGGACTTCCCTGCAGGGCCTAAAAACAGTTCTGTGTAAACAATCCGCCCAAGCCCAGGCCAAACCCTGGTATTTATGGCAATTCAGGTCTAGATAACCACCATTTGTAAAGCAATTGCCACTTGTCCGGGCACCAGAGCCTCTACAGGTTGGTGGAGAGGAGAAGATAAGGTCTCACAGCAGACATGACACTTCAGGGGAACGTGAAGGGTCAGCAGAATTTCTTCTGGGAAAGGAAGAAGGAAGAGCATTTAAAGAAGAAAGTAGAGCAATAACCAAAGCAGAGAGGCATGAAAGATGAAAGATAGGACACGTTCTGGTTTAAAACCAAAAAAAAAAAAAAAAAAAAAAAAAAAAAAAAAAAAATTACATCTCTGTTTCCAGGAGACAATCTGGAAAAACTGGACCTTTGGATGCATGAAGATGGAAGCCAAAAAGGCAGCTGCAAAAGTAAGCCATGACCAGCACTCGAAGGGCCTTAGATTCCATGCCAAGTACTCTGGGCTTTTTCTTAGGGGTAATAAGGAAAGCCCGAGAGGTACGGAGCAATGAGGTGACATCATAAGGTCTGAATTTCAGAAAGTTACTCAGAGCACAGAAAACAAAGAAGGGGGAAAAGACTAGAATTTAGAGTGTGAGGATACTTCATAGCTAACTCTGCTTTAATAAGGAGGGGCACTTAAGCTTTCAGAGGATAGAAAAAGGAACTGGAGTCAAGAATAAGAGCCAGAGACTACTGAGTTTTGAAGAAGGAAAAGGCAGCTTCAAAAGACCTCAGGCAGAGGGTGCAGCTTGAGAGGTGCCGTGGTAAACTGGAAGCATCCAGGGGTGCCTGGGTGGCTCAGTCAGTTGAGCTTCTGACTTTCGCTCAGGTCATGATCTCGCGGTTGATGAGTTCGAGCCCCGTGTGGGGCTCTGTGCTGATGGCTCGGAGCCTGGAGCCTGCCTCGGCTTCTGTGTCTCCCTCTCTCTCTGCCCCTACCCCACTCATGCTCTGTCTCTGTCTCAAAAATAAACATTATAAAAAAGCATTTTTTTTAAAAAAATTGGAAGCATCCAGTCAACTGACTACAAGACAACAGGACAGAGGTCACTTAGAGGTCAGTAGAGTTTACATTTAACTACTTAGATTTCCCAAGCTTAGAGAAATCAACTTTTGCCATTAGCTTTGAACTCGGGGCTAGCTCATCCTAAGTTAAGGAAAGAGAAGAGGGGACATTTATTGTCACTGAAATAGGAAACCCAAGTATTGTTTTACAAGAGAAATTCTATGATGTACGGTAATGCACCTTGCATCAGATTCATCTTCCTGATGAGGCTAACTATGTAACCTGGATAAAGTAGGAACACTAGTAGGAACACTCTTTGAAGTTGTCAGACAGCAATTAGGACAACCAGAAGGTAAGATGCCAAATCAAGGAGCAAAGAAAACCACAGAGAAGTCAGCCTGGAGTCTTGTGCCACTGTTTCCTCAAAGCATTTGCTGATTCTTAACTTACAATATTGCCACATGTAACAGACAAGTAAGGGCTCGCAGGGCTGAATACTTAGGAAAGCCGGGAGCAGAAGCTCAGATAGGACCAGTGAGATATTTTGCTTGTTAGGTCATGTGGTCTTGTGAATAGCCTCAACAGAAACAGCAAATGTTCCTTTACAAAAGTAAAACAACTTTCAAGCAAAACCAGATTATGAGGCCCTGAACAAACTGAAAACATGAATTAGGAGTGTCAGAGGAATTCTGACCTGCTCTGTAATCTGCCATATAGCTCTACCCCTTTATAGTATTCCTCACTGCTAATAATGTGAAAGACTTGGAAAGGAGCACTCTTCCAAGTTGAAGCCAGTATCAAGGATCTCCTCTCAGCAATTCATCTGCTACACCCAACAGCTTTTCAACTCCGCGGAAACCCCCAATAAAGCTAACATTTAGCCTGGTGAAAAGATTTATTTTAAGTACAGATCATTAATCTCTCCACATTTATATGAGGTACTGTTTATAGAAAATCTGCTATTTATCTCCTGTAAATTCAAGTTTGGGTCCAGATATAGTTCAGGAAAATCAAATTAGGTCAACAAGTTACAAAATAATTTAATTTCCTCATGTCAGCTCCATGATCTGAACTTACCAAAATGAGGCAAGCCCAAGGATGAAGAGAATAAACCAGTCAAACTGAGTTAGAAAAGTCTTCATAAATACATGCAAAATCGACTATGGAATACGTTCTGGAATGATCTATCATAAAATAGTTAAATAGCAAACCTGTGTGCACTACAGTGCAACATAATTCAACTATGCTGGTTTGTCTGTCTTGCCACAAAGAGGATTTAAGTTACAACAGCCAGAGAACAGAACACGGTATAGAGATAGGTGTCAAAGAAAAAACCGTCAAGAATACAGATGTAAAATAGAGCCAGAACTCAAGACAAGAGAATGACTCACACAGTGCCCTCTACTCTACTAAAATAAGGTACACATTTGTTCTGAGCTTTTATGTAGAGATGCAGAGAGTGAGAAAAGGAAAAACTGATACATTACAGAATTCAGTGTCCCCAGTGAAGAATCACCTTGTTTAAAATAAAACACAACATATTCTGATACAAAGACTAGAAAGTCATGTTTTCCTCATTGTCTTCAAGTCGACGCCATGTAATGTAATAAATAACAGTATCACCTATGTGTAATACACAAAATGGGGTGTTAGCAGCCCTCATCATAAGCCAATAGGTCAAATACCTAAGGAGGTTTTATTTTGTGTGTGTGTGTGTGAATTGACCAGTGATTTTGATGTGATGTAAAATAGGATGTGTGTAGTGGAAAAACACGGCAAATGAAATAAGGCTCAGCCACTAACTGAATCTGTCACCTTAGAAAGTCATTTAACCTTGGTGTTATGTTTCCCAGCCCATAAAATCACAGGACTGATTTCTAAGGTTCTTTCCAGCTCAAAATTTCTGTTTCTAAGAAAGAAACCACGTGACTTACTGCAAATTTGAGAGGCAGCAGTAAGAATAAAGCACCTTTCACTCTCTCCGTCTGCAAAGTCATTGTGAAACGAAGTGAGAAAAACTGTTCTCTCTAGAATAAAACAGAAACCGCCCCCATGTCTGGCGTGGTAAAACATGAGGATATTTGAGATACTGACATCAACACACAAGCACCCAGCAACCCTGCAGTTACAACTGGGGATTCCCACTTGTAATAGACTGAACTTGGGCTCACTAAGGTTTGGGAAGGAAGTGGAAATAAAATCAACTATTTAATGAACACTAACTATGTGAAATTCATTACTCTGGGCGTTGTGGAAAATGTCAATCAATACATCTGGAGTGGGAGCTTCAAAGTCTCTTTTTAATGTTATTTCTTTCGCTTACCAATGATAGGTTATTTTTTCTAATTATTCTTTACAATGCTGTACTTTTTAACCTTTGATAAATAGCAAACACATCTCAAAAAATCAAAACTGGTCCCAAAAAATAATTTGATGATTTCTTTTGCATTTTTTACCAAAAAAGATAAAAGAATAAAATGAAATCCTTTTTGATTTAAGCAGCATTTGTCTGGGTCCTTTCGATTTTTAATCCCATAGACTACACTGCAATTAGACTGTTGTTGTTCGAGAAACCATTACAGGTGTGTCAGGCTAAATATTTGAGATCGGAGAAGGATTTTCTTTGCATATAAAAACTGTATCATGTTTTACCTCAAATATATAAATAAGGGAAACTTGGAATTTTTCATAGCTAGTATTCTTATAATATGTAGTCCCTGGGTAAAGAGTCTGGAAAAGAAAAAAAAAAAACAACTGGGCTACAGGTACCCAATAGGATGTCCTCTGTGTCCTACAGATATGACTAAAGATCAGCTAGAACACATTCTGAACATAATGGACATTTCTCATAGGACTAATTCTTTCATATTTCCCTACAGCTCAATATACTTGCCCTTTCGTTTTTGAAATTTGAGAAGACAGAGGCAGGAAGCATTGGGACACAAGTGAGATTAAAATCCTTCCATTTATTCTATATGATAAATGTATTCTAGTTCAGTGCTGGTCAATACTCAGTCTGTTGGCCCAGCTCTAAATCCCCTCTTTTTTGCATCCGACTTTTATCTACTTACCTTGGTCTCTCTAGGCATCAGTCTTCCTCAACTTTGGCTTTCTAGCTCTTCCCAAATTCCCTCATTTGGACAGAGTTTTTCTCTAATCCTACATTTGTGGACCACATACTCGAAGAGTGAAAACCTGGAATTTCTCCAGCGAACGGACAATTATCAATTTTTATATGCATCTTGGTCATAGTCACCCCCCAAAAAAGGAACTGCTGAAGTTCAAAGTTGTGCAAGAGTTTAGCTGATTGACATGAAAATAGGAATTTGGACCAGAAGGAAAAAAAAATGACTAATATATAGTTTGTAGATTTGCTCTTATGAAACAATGTTTTTATTATTGGAACATATTCACAAATTTTGAGGCATTATGGTGGACGCCATTATCACATGCACTTCTGGTAATCTATTTCTGCTCTACTACTTATTATCAATGAAATATCAGGTGAAGTTGTCTAAGTTCTCTGAGTCATAGTTTTTTCATTTATAGAATGTGCAATGAAACTGTACCTTTGTCATAGGGTTGATGAAATACATAAATAAGATCATATTTAAATCCCAGAGCCTGACTAAATGTCATTGTACCTCAGCTCTAAAACATACCCACTGTTTCCAAGAAAGCTAAACACTGTCTCTTCAAACTTGCCCTTCAGATTTTCTGCTCCTTTTGTGTACCATCCCTTACAGACTAGATCATCTCCACCTTTAAGCACAGCAGCTTAACGTTCACACAATATTGGTAAAGGGAGCTCTCATATTCTTCTGGACTTAAACTGCAGCCAATAGTTTAAATCAAATGCTGTAATGTTAACTCTTCATTTTGGCGGTGATTATTCAGGGTTTATATAAAGAGAAGGGAGAGAGGAAGGAACTGTATATGAACTGCTTATAGAGTAGGACTACACGCATTTGCCCATTCTTGAAATTCACTGCCTAGTTTCAAGGGAGTAGTTGGGCATCTAGTCAGGAAACAATCTCTGTTCAAAGATATGCTTGTTTAGTACAGGACTCCACAGGACAACTCTGAATCCAAAATCAACTCCATCACTTGCCAGAACTTAGGTGAATCACTTAGCTTTCTTGAGTATCTGTTTCCTCAGATGCAAATGATGAAAATAATTATTCTCATCAGGTTTTTCTGGGGATTTAAAGTAAAACAACTGGTTTACACTAGGCATTTGATAAATGCTTTCTCCCTTTCCACAATAGGATAATTTTAAAAATAAACTCTAAAAGAACTAAGATCCTCTGCCAGATAGAAATGTAGCTTAAACATAACTTCTTTCTGTCTTATTATCTATTTTGTACAAATCAATAAGACATACAGTTTTATCATACTGTTTCTCTTAACTTTGTTGGGACTTGCCTTATGGCCTAGTATCTTCTGATGTCTTTGTCTGATCTATCAGGCACTGGGAGAAGTTCATTATCTCCATTGTGATGATGGCTTGTCAAATTTTTTTTTAGTATTTCTGTCAAATGTTGCTTTATATATTTAGAAACTCTGTTGCTAGGTTTATATGAATTTAGAATGATTACATTTTTCTGATGAAATTGAGCTTATTATCATTTTGTTGTAATCCACTTCATCTTGTTTTCTGCAGGACTATTTTCTTTCTGATGTCATTATACCAGCAAGGTCATCTTCTCCTTTATAGTTGTCATTTGCTATGTTTTACTTGTCACATTTTTGCACTATTAAATTTTAGGTACCTCCAATAAACAGGATATAGCTAAATTTTTACAAGCCAGTACGATTTCACACAAAATGTGGAATTTTAAAAAACAAAACGAATGAAAGGCACCACCAGACCTATAAATGCAAAGAACAAACTGACAGCTGCCACAAGAAAGGGGGTGGGAGAGGGCAAAATAGGTGAAGGGGCGTGGTTAGATACAGGCTTCCAGTTATGGAATGGATAAGTGATGGAAATAAAAGGTACCACAGAGGGAATACAGTCAGCGATATTGTAATAGTGTTGTATAATAACAGATGGCAGCTGCACGTACGGTGAGCACAGTATAATGTACAGAGATATTGAATCACTAAGTGATACACCTGGGTAGCTCAGTCGGTTAAGCGTCTGACTCTATTTCAGCTCAAGCCATGGTCTAGAAGTTTCGTGGGTTCAAGTCCCACATCAGGCTCTGTGCTGACAGTGCAGAGCCTGCTTGGGATTCTCTGTCTCCCCCTCTCTCTGTCCCTCCCCACTCATGCTCTCTCTCAAAATAAATAAATAAATGGGAAAAAAAACCTCTTTTAAAGAAAAAAATTTAAAAACCTGAGTTGTACACCTGAAACTAATATAACATCGTATGTCAACTATACTCATAATGTTTTTAAATGAAATCCAGTATACTATTTCTTTATTGAGTTTAGTCCATTTGCTTCTACTATAATTATTAGTAGATTTATATTTATTTCTACTATCCTATTTCATACATTTTATTTCCCAGCTTTCCGCTGTTTATTTTTGCTACCTTTTGATTTCTATTGCATGAAGTTTGGAAATTATATACCTATTATTCAGGGGTATTAGCGCTTGCCCTATCTTTTTTGTTTGTTTTTATTTATTTTTATTTTTATTGAGAGGGAGTGAGTGCAAGCATGGGAGGGACAGGTAGAAAGAGAGAGAGAATCCCAAGCATGCCTCACTCCCAGCACAGAGCCTGATGTGGGGTTTGATCTTACAAGGGGGAGATCATGACTGGAGATGAAATCTAGAAGCATATGCTTAACTGACAGAGCCACCCAGACACTCCTACCCTATTTTTTAAAAAATAATAGCTTTATCGGGGCGCCTGGGTGGCTCAGTCGGTTGGGCGGCCGACTTCGGCTCAGGTCATGATCTCGCGGTCTGTGAGTTCAAGCCCCGTGTCGGGCTCTGTGCTGACAGCTCAGAGCCTGGAGCCTGCTTCATATTCTGTGTCTCCCTCTCTCTCTGACCCTCCCCTGTTCATGCTCTGTCTTTCCCTGTCTCAAAAATAAATAAACGTTAAAAAAAAATTTTTTTAATAAAAAAATAATAGCTTTATTGAGATAAATTTACATATCATAAAAATCACCCTCTTAAAGCATACAACTCATTGATATTTAGTATAGTTGGTTGTGCCACAATCTAAGGTTAGCTCATGTGTATCACCTCACAAAGAAGCTCTGTACCCATAAGAACTCACATCCCATCCCTTATACCCATATTCTTAGGAAAACACTAAACTGTGTTCTGTCTCTTCGGATTTGCTTACTGATATTCCATACGAATAGAATCACACAATTTATGATATTTTGTGGCTAAGTGCTCTAAATTTTCACAGCATAATGAGATAAGTTCAAGCACACTGTAGCATGTACCATTTCTTCATTCATTTTTATGCTTGAGTAATATTCCTTTGTGTGGTTGTGATGTTTTTAATTTTTTTCATGTTTATTTTTGAGAGATAGAGAGAGTGTGTGTGCAAGAAAGGGAGAGACAGAGAGAGAGGGAGACATAGAATCCAAAGCAGGCTCCAGACTCTGAGGTGTCAGCACAGAGCCCAATGTGGGGCTCGAACCCACGAACTATGAGATCATGACCTGAGCTAAAGTCAGACGTTTAACCCACTGAGCCACCCGAGTGCCCCTAGATGGTTATGATTCAAACAGTTTATCCATTCATCATTTGACAGTCATTTAGATTGTTTCCACTTCTTGTCTATTATGAATAATGCTACTATAAACATTTACCTACAAGTTCTTGTGGGAACTTACGTCTTCATTTTTCTTGGATATACACCTGTGTAACTACTGGGCTACACAGAAATGCTGTTTTTAACAATTTGAGGAAATGAAAAATTGTTTCCCAAAGGGGCTATATTATTTAACAGTCTTACAACAACACAGGAAAGGTCTCATTTCTTCGCATTCTTGCCTGCACTAATCGTTGTTAATATGATTATGGCAATCCAACTGGGCTGAGGTGGTATCTCATAGTAATCTTGATTTGTATTGCCTTAATGGCTAACGATGTTGAACATCTTTTCACGTGCTTATTAGCTGTGTATATTTTTATTACAGAGATTTCTATTCAGATGCTTTGCCCATTTTTAGTTAGAGTCTTTTTGTTGTGGAGTTATAAAAGGTTTTATCTATTTTTAAATACAAGCTCCTTATCAACTATTTATAAGCAAGTATTTTTCTACATCATGTGGGTTATCTTTTTTCTAAATGGTGTCCCTTTGAAGCATAAGGTTCAATTTTGATGTACAATTATTTTTATTGTTTCTTGTACATTTGTTGACATAAGTAAGAAACCACTGCCTAACCCCAAATCATGAAAATTCACTTCACTTTTTTTTTCTAAGAGACTCCATTTTAGCTCTTACATTTAGTCTCTGATCCATTTTGAGTCATTTTTGTTTACCGTGTGAATGAAGGGTCTACTTCATTCTTTACACGTGGCTATCCCATTGTTCCTACATGGGTTGCTGAAAGATTCTTATTCCCCCCAATGAATTGCTGTGGTAGCCCGTTGTTGAAAACAAAATCAGCTGCAAACATGTAGATTTATTTCTAGACTCTTAACCCTATTCCATTCATCTGTAGGTCCGTCTTTATGCCTGTACCATAACATCTTGCTTACTACATCATCACAATAAGGTTTGCAATCAGGAAGCATAGGTCTCTCAACTTTATTCTATTTTAAGATTGTTTGGGCTGCTCAAAGTTCCTTGCTTTCTACATGAAGTTTAGGATGATTTCTTCAATTTCTCAAAAACAACAAAAAAGCTAGATAGATGGGCATATATTCCGTCTATAGATCCACTTGGAGAGTGTAACAGGTAAATAAATGATGATTCTTAAAAATTATGTCCACAGTCTAACCCCAGAATCTGTGAACAAGACCTTACTTGAAGTGATAGTCTTTGCAAATGTAATTAAGGATCTTGAAATAAGATCACCCTGGATTATTCAACCCAGTTAACAAGGATTCTTAGAAGATCCAGAGAAAAAGAAGACAGCCATTCAGAAAAGAAATACATATGAAGACTGGGATAGACATTGAAATTATACAGGCATGAGCTAAAATGGTCTGAAGCTATACCAGAGGCTGGAAGAGGCAAGGAAGGATTGTCCTCTACCGACTTCAAATGGAATACTGCCCTGTCAATACTTTGATTTTGGACTGCTGGCCCCTAAAATTTTGAGAAAATAAATTTCTGTAGTTTTTTTTAATGTTTTAAGTGTATTTATTTATTTTGAGAGAGACAGAGACAGCATGAGTAGGGGAGTGGCAGAGAGAGACAGAGACAGAGACAGAGAGAAAGTGGGAGAGGGAGAAAGGATCCTAAGCAGGCTCCACTAGTGCAGAGTGCAGAATCTGATGTGTGGCTCTAACTCAAGAAACAGATCATGAGATCATGACCTGAGCCAGAAGTAAGAGTTGGATGCTTAACCAACTGAGCCACCTAGGTGTCTCAATTGTCTCTAGTTTTAAGCCACCAGGTTTGTGGTAATTTCTTTGGTCAACCATAGAAAACTAAAGCAGAGGGTACCACCACGTTAACAGTATTTTCTTCCTATTCATATATATGGAATGTCTTTTCATTTATTTATCTATATTCTTTAAGTTGAACAATACTTTATAGTTTTCACCTTACAAATCTTGAATTTCTTTGCAAGTCTTGAATTTCTTTTGTTACACTTAATCATAGGTATATTCTTTTGGATGTTACTGTGAATTCAATCATTTTATTTTAAAATTATTTATTGTATATGTAAATACAACTGATTTTTTGTATACTGTTCTTGAATCCTACAAACTTGCTGAACTTGTTCACTGGTTCTTAGAGGTGTTTTAATTCCTTAAGATTGTTTATACACAAGATCATGTCATCTGTTAATAGATTTTTTTTCCTACCTAGATGCCTTTTATTACTCTTCTTGCCTTGGATAGAATATCCAGTACAATGTTGGAAAGAAGTGAAAAGAGTGCATACCTTATCCTATGAGGAGAGTTTTCTGTCTCTCAACATTAAGTATAATGTTAGCTGTGGTATTTTCATACATGGCTTTTCCAAGTTTAAGAAGTTCTGTTTAGTTTGCTCTGTGCCTGTATCATGAAAGAGTGGTTTATCCAATGCTGCTTCTGTGCCTATTGACATAATAATGTAATTTTTGTTCTATATTCTATTGATGAGGTCTAGTTTTTAACTTATTTTTGGATGTTAAGCCAACTATGAATTACTGCAATAAATTCCACTTGGTCTTGACATAGAATCCTTTTGTGTGCATATTGCTGGATTCCATTTGATAGCATTTTGTTGAGGATTTTGTATCTCTAGAAGCAATACTTATCTACAGAATTAGAAATTCCTTTTCTAATGATATCTTCTTTGGTTTTGGTATTAGGTTAATACCGGCCTTCACAGACCAAGTTAGAAAATATGTCTTCTACTTTTTACAAGAGTTTGTGAAGCCTTTGTATTAATTCTTTTTAAAAGTTTTTAAAAGTTTGGTAGAATTAACCTGTAAAGCCATTTAGGCCTTGGTTTTTCTTTGTATACCACTTTGAAATTACCAATTCCATCTTTTTACATAATATAAGTATATTTACATATTCTACTTTTCAAGCCAGTTTCAGTCATCTGTATCTTTCTACAAATTCGAACATTTCAACTAAGTTATTTCATTTGTTGGTGTATAATTGTTCATAGTATTTCCATATATATATGTATATACACATATACATATATGTGTGTGTATGTGTGTGTATATCTATCTATCTACCTACCTATGGTAAGGTAGTAATGATATCTCCTCTTTTCTTCCTGATGTTAGTAATTCAGTCATTCTTGTGTGTGTGTGTGTGTGTGTGTGTGTGTGTGTGCGCGCGCGCATTAGGCTAAGTAATGATTTACTAATTGTTTTTTATCTTTTCAAAGAAACAACTTTCGGTTTCATTGATTTTCTATTCTCCATTTGGTCTTTATTTTTTCTTCACTTCTCCTTTCTGTGGATATAGTTTGCTCCCCATCCCCGCCCCCAGTTTCTAATGTGGAAAGTTATGTGATATCTTTCTTCATTTTAAATAAAGGCATTTATCGATTTTCCTCCAAGCACTCTTTAGCTGTATGAATGCCCTAGAACAATTTCTAGACCCTTTAAATGGTTATTTTTTCATAAGTTTCACCAATAGTAACTGTTTCACTGGAGAGTGGGACGACAGAACTCCCTATGGGAGTTTTCCTGAAGTGCTTCCATGATTATTTTTTGTAGCACTGATTATCAGTCAGAAACTACAGTTATTTTTAAGTTACCAAGATGAAAACTAGTAAATGAAGTATAAGGAAAGGAATACTACAAATTATATACTACTAAGATTTCATCTTGACTAACCGAGTTGTGTGAATAAGTACACTTATTCAAATCATTTTTATGGCTAAAGCCTGAATATGCCACTTTGAGTTTAGCTATGTGAATGGCTTCATACAGTAAAAGCTGAAGTTAGTACTTCCCTATTTGTATATTTTTATCTTCATATCTTATCTAGGTATCTCTAAAAACAGATAATATTCCTGGAAAGACCGTCTTTGCCATATAATTCAATTTGCATTAGGCTATACCTAAGGAAAAAAAATGAAATTAAAGAGTCACTGATTGATTTATTTCACTTCCCTCTTGTGTGTTTAAATTTCAAGAGAGAAGAAACCCTAGTTAGAGACTTGAGAAGATATATCAAGAAAGGTGGGACAGAAGCAAAATAAAGTGGCTAACTATTGAAGCAAGGTTATAGAGGAAGTAATTCAGGATGAAATCATGGTATCAGTAAAAGTATTAACCTTAGAAAGCACTCAGAGAAGATTTTCACATGGGGATAAGCCAATTTTGAATGTTCTTAAACTAGTAAATCAGTACATTTAGTAATCTGTAAGAAGTGAGTTGAAAAATTATAATTTAGAGGCTGAACAAAGGTAACATTTCAATAGATGGTGGTGAAAACTGTTAGAGTCCATTTGAGATGAATAAAATAGACATTGGTGAAGATCTGACTAATTTTAAAACAGTAGGAATTTGTCTGACATTTATGTGCTTTTGTCACACCATCGAGCATTACAAAGCAACCCAAAAGTAGAAAAAGAGTAAGAAGTCAAGGACTGGAGATTTTCCTGAGTAGTAGGATGGAGTTACACACAAAATCAGCCCCAGATTGACCTGCTGTGGATGGTGGAGCAAGAAAGGATAAGAGGGAGCTGATGCAGACTGAGAGTATGGAGGTACTAAATGCTCGTGATTAGGGGCAGAGTTAGGAGCATGGGGCGAGCCTGGGACCAGTGATGGAGAACTCGGAAGAATTAAGTAAGATACAAAAGGTGCTTTTCTCTGAGGATGGCAGAGGTTAAGTAAAGTTTATGACAAATGGAGTTGGTAGTTTTGTACACTTCCTCAGATTCCTTCAATGGCCTTTTTCTTTTTGAAGAATTACGCCTTCTTTGTAGACCACTGGTGATTTTGCTGGTGTCCACATCTACTTCTCAGAGGAGGCTTGAGTCACATTTAAAAATACTGAGCCTAAGTTGTTCTCATTTCCCACACGCTGAATTCATTTCTGGATTTCAATAAAATGCCACACTAGCTGCTTCCCGCACAGCCAGACAATACAACATAAAAGTGAAGCAAAGTCAACTCGCTATGTGGGAACTCTGACCGATGGGAAGTGAGAGTCAAAGGGTGCCAGGCAGATACATTTCCTTTTCTTTGTCTCTTTGGTTGACATTTCAAATGACAGCCTTTCTTTATAACCTTTGCAAAAAAAAAATCCTGCACGGAAGAGCATACCTACTGAATACCCTTCTATTTCTTTTTGCAGCTGGGTGAGAAGGGAAGTTAGGGCAATCGCTCACTATATTTCACAGCTTTGCAGCTCTCCTTCCCTTACTATCATTTTCTCACTGTATCGTTGCCCTAAGCTTCCACATTATCAGTAAAAGGCGTTATGATCCTTGCTTTAATAGAACCTAGGTTAAGAGACGAAATTTTGATGGGGGGAATATCATCGTAAATGTGGATAGGATCAAAATGTAGGAGAGTTCTATTAATCACATGGAAATTTTGTTAATCAAATTTGGAGTAAGGTAGAAGAAATGGACAACCTAGAAGAATAAGGTGACTTACAGATAGCCATCGAGCATTAGCAACTCTTGAACAATATGACATCAAAGTATGTTATTAAGACTTTAGAAGAAAGGCTTAAAAAATAGTGCTCTCAGAGACAGGGTTCAAATGGTCTTAGTTAAAAAAGTACAATCCTAGATTGAAGATATTTAAATTATTTACAGTATTATGGGACAAATTTACTCAAAAGAATATATATGCATATACCCATACAATCACACATAGACATGTCTTCAAGAACGTTTTTTTTAAGTATTTATTCTGAGAGAGAGAGAGATAGTGAGTGGGAGAGGGACAGGGAGCGAGGGAGAGAATACCAAGCAGGCTCCACACTCATAGCAGAGTTGGACAAGGGGCTTGAACTCATGAACTGTGAGATCATGACTTGAGCCAAAACCAAGAGTTGGGTGATGAACTGACTGAGCCACCCAAGTACCCCTTTAAGAGCACAAGTTTACTGTTTTGTCTTTTACTGAGTAATTTAAAACGAACTCCATTCATTTTTATTCATCAAACATTTACTTAGACCTATTATGGAACAGGCACTCTTTTTTTTTCAATTTTTTAAAAATTTGTATTTATATTTGAGACAGAGGAAAAAATGGGGGAGGGGCAGAGAGAAACAGAGACAGAATTGGAAGCAAGAGCCCGACATGGGAGCCGTGAGATCATGACCTGAGCCAAAGTCCAACACTCAACCAACTGAGCCACCAGGTACTCCATGAACAGGTACTCTTATAAAGTACTTAAGATAAATAGGTAAAGAAAATACCCCCTGAACTCTGCCCTACAGAATTTTTTTTTTTTTGACAGACAGAGTGTGAGCAGAGTAGGGGCAGAGAGAGAGGAAGATGCAGAATCCAAAGGAGGCTCCAGGCTCTTACCTGTGAGCATGAAGCCCGATATGGGGCTTGAATTCACCAACCACGAGATCATGAGCTGAGCCGAAGTCAGATGCTTAACCAACTAAGCCACCCAAGCACCCTGCTAAAGAACTTATATTCTAAGAGAAAAAGTAGAAGATAAACAGTAGAGAAAATAAGTAAATCCTGTATGTTAAAGGCAGTAAGTGCTGTGGGAAAAACAGAGATCAAGACTCTTGTTGGCGTAGAATAATTGAAAACAAGAAAAGGAGCCCAAGGGTGGCTCAGTCAGTTGAGCATCCAACTTCAACTCAAGTCATGATCTCCTGGTTCTTGAGTTCAAGCCCCACATCAGGCTTGCTGCTGTCAGCCTGTCAGAGCAGAGCCCACTTCAAATCCTTTGTTTCCCTCTCTCTGCCCCTCCCCCACTTGTGCTCTCTCAAAAATAAACAAACAGTTAAAAAGCAGTAAGGAAAGATTTCAGAAAACGAAGGAATGAGCTATGTGGATATCAGAAGGATGAAAAGTATGAGGCAGAAAATGTGGCTAATGCGAAGGTCCAAAGCAAGAGTAGTGTTTTGAGAAAGACCAAGAAGGCTAACTAAGGTGGCTTGATTGAAGGGAGCAACAGGGACACTGGTGAGGAAGAGGGTCAGGTGGTAATAAAGCAAAGCTAGCTCACTTAGGACTTTGTGAGTCGTTACGGATACTTTGGCTGGGACTCTAAGGAACCCTGAGAGCCACCATATACTTCGGAGAAGAGAAAGGCCATAGAGTGACTTCCATTTCATCATGATTACTCCCGATGGGGTGTTGAAAAGAGAGGAAGAGATCGTAGAGGCCATAGACAAAAGCTGAGAAACGAGGCAGCAATGTCAGTGGCTCAGTTAAAACATGGCACTGCGTCAGGCCAAAGCATTAGTGGAGGTGCTGGAGAAGAAATTCGATTCTGAGTACATCTTGAAAAGAGAGCCTAGGGGATGGCCTGGTTGGAAGTGGGGTGTGAAAGAGACCAAGAAGTGAAGAAGTAACTTTATAACTTTTGGCTTTATAACCAGAAAGATGAAGTTACCATCAACTGGGATGTGGAGCAGATTTCAGAGAAAAGATCAGAGTTTGGTTTTAAACCTTTTCAGTTTGGTAGATTTTTTGGACATCTAAACGGAAATAAAAGAGAGAGGTATGTAGATATGTCCAGAAAAGGTTTTGTTTAGTTTTCGGTTTTGTAAAGAGCCCTTTGTAAAGGGCCAGGTAGTAAATATTTTATTAGATTTTGTAGGCCAAATGTTCTCTGTAACAGCTGTTCTTCCACTGGGCAGCTACAGACAATATGCGAAAGAATGAACGTGGGTGTGTCTGAATTAAACTTTATTTGGCTACAGCCAAATTTGATCTGAGGGCCATAGTTTGCTAACTAACAGTTTAGAGTCCGACAGAGAGGGCGGAATGAGAGAAATACATTTGGGAGTTACCAGTATGTAACATTTCTAAGGCCATGCTAATTTGATGTAACAACATCATTATAAAGGCTTTAGGAAAAAAAGAATGATGTGCTATTAATGATAAAGAAGGGGGTGGTTGAGTCAACAGGATATTTAAAAATGAGACAAACCTGAGATACAGTCTTTACTAATGACTTACCAAAGAGAAAAGTACTACTAAAAAGATTCTTGTAAGTATAGGCAAATCATCTATCAAATCTCCATACCTAATATTAAAACAATGACACAGAGAGACTATTTGGAAACTGAGAGGCAGCTAAAATGTTTCCTTCCGGGTTAGGTTTGTAGTTACAACAATGCAAGAGCTGGACGAGCAACTGTTTATACACGAGTAAGTCATTTTATAAGAGAACAGCATCATTTCCCAACCTTTTTATGATTATCATCACCTCCCATACCTATGAAGTGTTTTTTTTTTAGTTTTTTTTTCTTCCTAAATGCAGCCCCCTATGAAATTTTAGTACCTCAGACACACTGTACACATCTTTATCTCCAGATTCATAGTACATATACTGTTTGGAAAGCCACAAGCCATTCTAAGTATCAAAGATTTTGCATATGCCCTCCCCACCGAGAACCAATATTCTCCCTAACTCCCTGGGAATAATCTTTCTCCTCATATCAAATTTACATGCTCCTGAGCTTTTTCTGAAATGCCTTAGTTGGTGGGGATGGGTATTGGGAAGGTTTTGGAACACAGGACGAGGGGAATGTAGCTAAGGAAACAGAAGATGATTTTCCCTTGTTTTTGTTATCCTCATTTCTCCCCCCCCCCTTATTGTTCTGCTGAAATCTAATATGACTGTGAAGGAAAAAGTGTACTTTAAAAAGACAAACAGAAAAACCACTTTCAACTTAGTATCTCATTTTTTGGGAAATATGGATGGGGAAAGAGGGTACAAGATGGAAACGGAAAATTTTAGAATTATTTTACTAATATAATTGATACAGTTCTATTATATCTGAAGATCAAACTAAATGTTACTTCTACTTTATGAGCTTAATTCTCTACCAAGATCTTTTGGTAGCCAAGATGAGACTGAGTTATGAAATTAGTCTCATTCTGGTTCCAAAGGAGAGTCTGACGGTTTTAGTATCTCAGTTTCTAGGTTTGAAGCCAAGTGTAAATTACGATTTTGACACTTAAAACTCAGTGCAAGAACCTGCTGGGAAAACACTGTTTTGGTATTATTATTGAAATTATAATTATCTTGAACTTCTCAAGTATTCTGTCTTTGCAGGAAAAAATAGTGGTTTTGAAAGCAGTTAAGGCAATTTCACAGATTCTCAAGGGAGGCCCTACTCCAACCTTTCCACCTTAGGGTTTGATAAAGAGGGAGAGACAACAAGGCAGGGCTATTTGCCAGGGCTGAACGTGGGAACAGAACCCTTAAGATCTGGGCAAACCCTTTGAGTGAATTCTGAGAAACAGAAATGAGTAACACTCTGATTTTGTTACTATAAAAATAAATTGTTGCCATCACTATGGTAAATTCTGATTAATTCTATATCCCATTTGCATCCCAGGGCCAGCTCAAATTTTTATGTGCGCTCTGTAATATATAGTGTTATGTGATCAAACTAGTTTATATGAGAAAGTTTGTTTTAATGTAAATATAAATGTTTCGGCCTCAAATTTGTATTCCACTAACTCCTTCAACACCCAGATTTTCCTCAAAGAGTAAATGTACAAAGATAAAGCCACATGTCTTCTTTTCCATCCAGAAGTGCTTATTGCAAAATGATAACAACACGTTAATGGGACATAAGGAAGACAGAAAAAATTCATAATGGTAACGAAGGGGGAGTTTTTTCCCATTACCCATCAACCACACTTCTCGTATGCCATTTCCCAGTAACTCTTACCTAACACTGCTATACATCCAAATTATGTTTATCATTTTAAAAAACAACAACAATTGTTATCTGATAACAATTGTGAATTATAGTGTGAACCAAGTCGCATGATTTCAAGGTCAATGCTTAACCAATTTCAAAATTCCCAGGACAGAAAGATGCTTAAAGGTGCATTTCTAGAATTCATTTTCAGCTTATCAGTTAATTCACCCAAGCACCCACTTAAGCCCTATTCATCTTTCCATCCTTGTAAAGGACATTTTCCCATTCCCTACTAGAGAACATCCAAGCCACTGCTTGGCAACAAAGAAAAAATATTTCCCAACCTTAATGCCATTTAACCTTAAAAGGGGATCTCCATTAGACCCTATACTGTACCCAGTGCTGACTTGTCTGCACTTCTGAAGTGCCCCGGTGGGACAGCTTGTTAGGAACCAATTTACATCTTTCATCCAGGTTCCCCAGAAGGATTTCCTCCCAAAAAAAAAGGGTCTGTCGGGCAAATAAAGTGGCAAAATGACACTATCTCAGTTTTGCATCCTACTATTTGTTAGTCTTGGTCCCAGCCTGAATTTACTTCCAGGGGCACCTGAGTGACTCAGTCGGTGAAGTCCCAACTTCAGCTCAGCTCATGATCTCAAGGTTCCTGGGTTTGAGCCCCGCATCAGGGTCTGTACTGGCAGCTCAGAGCCTGGAGCCTGCTTCGGATTCTGTGTCTCCCTCTTTCTCTCTCAAAAATAAATAAATGTTAAAAAAAAAAATACTTCCAAATATTAGGAGAGGAGGCTGAAAGTAAAAACAGAAGGAATTAGGTTCACTGGCAACTCTGCAAAGCATTGAGACACAAAGAAGCACTGTATGGATTTCCACTGGACTAGACAATGAAGATTCTCTTTGAATATCCCAGGTTCAGCACACATTTAATAAATCCAGAAAAAATAAATCAATGATGAAATGAATTCCAGAATATACTCATAAAATCCATGATGTGAATGTGTCCTCAAATGCTAGCAGCTCTTCAAAAATTTTTCCTCCCATAAAATTTAGTGTAATTTTGACATTTCATCAACACATATCGATGGAAATTAAAATGGCCACTCATGTTTTAAACAACCAATGACTACTCTCTTTCTTCTTAAGACACTAATATTTTGATTAGGTCCACATACAGCATTTTGGTACCTCCCTGTAAAGTTAGTATACAAGTTCCATTCAGAAGAAGTAATTTAAAGAATCCTCTTACTTCTGGAAGTTCCAATTTGTCTTGTTTTACACAGGATGGGCCACACATTTAACTTTTCTCACAGTCCTTCAAGATATTGCTTGAAATACTCAACTGAAATTAGAAAATTTCTGGCAAAACTAACACTTAAATGTGAAAAGTAAGTTGCTACTCAAGTAAATTCAATGTTTAAAAAGGGTTTTAAACTTCTCGTTTAAATGTTATTCCTCCCATCGGACCAGCATGTTTTTTCCTGGTCGGGGAGTGCTGTCTTCTGAGCTTTAGTTATAGGATTCGGGCCTACAATTAGGCACTACTCAATTTTATGTTTATATTCATTATTCCTGTCTTCAAAATTTCAGTAAATCCTGAGAACATTTCTAAACTAATCCAATAAAGAAATATATTTACAGTCTATTCTTATTGTTAAATATTTATTGCACACACACAATGGTTTAATGTATACTTGGATGATAAACATAGGGTAAAAGTGGTTATCTCATGAAAAAATCATTTGTACTTGTTCATTTTTAGACAGACTCTTACAAATTATAATTAAAGATATAATCTAAGAATGTAGTATCAATATGATACCTGAAAGGAAACAACAGTTTGATTTGAAATACTTTTGCATCTAAAATTAATCTTTAATGGAATTAATAATGACTACTGAATGTTATAAAAATTGTCTATGATGCTAATTTCATAAAGAAGGCCATCAAGTACATGGTTCCCTGTCTGCTATTTCCTTATTCTACAAGGTAAATTTGACCATGCCAGTCAATGTGAAATTTAGGTCTAAGTTTAGGATCAGTTACAGATTTCTATATACTGGAGTTAGTTACTAAGATTTCTAAATGCCTATGATTATGACTGAAGTTAATAACTATACTTTCTATGACTTGAGAATGACTCACCGGCCCGCAGACAATAGCTACTTTGTCTGCATCAATGGGCTCATTGTTTCCATTAAATAGCAGCTTACTATGTGGGATGAAATGTATGTTAAGATACAGTGTGGCTAGAAGAACCTCTGTTCTATGAGAGAAGGCCAATCTCTTCTGGAGCAGAGTATTGTCACTCTTATAATCCTAGAAAAAGCCAAATGAAAGAAATAAGATCGATTTCAAGTCATCTAAGAGTAATGTTAATATTCTGCAGCGAAAAAAAAAAAAAAGTAATCATACAACTTTGCCAATAAATCAAAAAACTTCTGGATCCCTGTCTGAAGTTTTCAACTTAAAACATTATACTATACAGAGGCACTTGGTGGCTCAGTAGGTCGAGCGTCCGACTTCAACTCAGTTTATGATCTCACAACTTCTGAGTTCAAGCCCCACATTGGGCTCTGTGCTGACAGCTCAGAGCCTGGAGCCTGCTTCAGATTCTATGTCTCCCTCTCTTGGCCCCTCCCCGGCTCAGGCTCTGTCTCTCTCTCAAAAATAAATAAAACATTAAAAAAAAATAAGCAAAAAAAAAATAAAAAACACTGTACCATACATAATATTTTAGAAGCTGAAACATCACTTAATCAAACTTGTAGGGAATATATTTTTCTTCCAAGTGACAAAGCTCAAGAGTCAGAGCTCAAGAACCAAACATATTATAAATAACACTACAACCTATAATACTAAAAAACATATGGATATCAATTTAAAGTCATGTTCTTTATTACTGGCCTTTTGTCCTTTCTGCAGAAGGGATGACTTCAGTAGCTACTAAACTGAAGGAATTCCCACTGCTCTCACTGCTCTGAAAATATTCCATGATTAATTATAATAATTTTGGTTTTATTTTTAATGTTAATTTTAAATAATTATGCTCCAATAGATGGCCTAGAAAATAGTTGCTTTCCAGAATTTAACACCTTGTTCAAGCAGACATACTATTATCATCACTTGAGACCTTTTTCTATTAAGTATTTATAAATACTATTCAAACAGTTTATTCACAACTGCATTTCTTTAGAGCAAGTCAAGTCTGCTGTGTAAGACCAATTTTTCTTTGGGGCTCTCTTCTGTGCTTTATGTGATTCTTTGCTGAATTTTCTAAGGATAAGGAGGAGAATCTGGTACCAGAAATTCATATTGCCCGAGAGACGCTCAAACAGATATTCTATCAGGAATGTCCTCATCTGAGATATCTCTCTACCAGCGACTGTTACTGTGTACAGAATTCCAGCAGAAGGATTTCTGGGAATAGGACGTAAAGGCCCCACAAGAAAGACTAATAGATTTCAGCTTTCGGCTTACGTGTGTTCCTAGGTGTGGTAGAAAGCCACAGAGACTTATTGAAACAATGTTTTATCATCTTTAAAAATCTTTGTCACTGGGCCAATAATGATAGTATTTTTCCTGCAACTATTTGAACTACTGTCCTGTAAACCTTCATTAAAAATCGGCCAGGTTCCTCTTCATTCATTTCACTTCATTCATTAATTTCTTACTTCATTCCACTAACATTGACCCTGCTTTGACAGATGAAGGAGTTAGTATCTCTGGCCTGGAAGAACTTAATCTCATCTCCCTGTTTTCCATAATCTCTCTCAGCACCCCAACCATGCTTTGAAGAAGTTGGAGAAGTAGTGATAACACCATTCTATTAGTATGATAAGTCTCAACTTGCTAGATCCAACCACAAACCGTGTGTGTTAAGGCAGTGCTCAGTTTTACAGTCACCTTCAGAATGCAGTTCTGAGAATTAGTGATGCAGAGCTTAAACATCCATTGTTTTTGATGCTTTGGTTAAGTGAGCCTCAGATTTGAAAATGACTCATCTATAAAAATTCAGATTGTGCAGCTAGAGTGCCACATCTGTCTGATCTGTACCCTAGGAACCATTTCTTCCGCCATATTCAAGGTCAGGTTCTCATCTGTCACTTAGACACTCAGGCTTTAATATGCACAGAACTGCCTTAACTGCTTGTTAAGGTACCTGGATCATTGTCTCAGGGGCTGGGACCAGTCAGTGGCTTTTTAGTTTACTCTCCACACTATTGTCATGCACACTCGTGTCTGAAATCCAGACTTAGAGGGAAAACACCAATGACCTCTTCATTCTCATTTTTGTTATTTCATCTAATTTGCCTTAATTATTTTTGCAAAGTAATGGTCCTGAACATCTTCAATGGCATCTTATTGTCTAGTGAATTAAATACAATTTTGTAGGACTTTTAAGGATTTCCAAAAATATAAGCCTTGTTCAATTTCTAACTTATTGTTCACTGTTAGCCTACCCAAAAGCTATGCAGGATTATTTCATGTTTCTTAAATATTCATGATCTTTTTCCACCTCTAGGTTTGCCCATTCTGTTCCCATTTGTCAAATTCTTATCTGTCAAGGGCTCCCTCCTCCTTAAAGCCTAATGAGGTTTTCCTAATTAGATACATTCCTTCTCCTTCTGAATTCCTCAAACTCTTTATATTTATGTTAGTGATAGCTTACCTTGTATTAAGAATTGTAAAATCCTCCAGATAAAAAAAAATTGTCTTCTTACAGTTTATACTCAGTATTTGTTCACCTCACATGTGAAACATTTCATGTTCTTTTAGTCCTTGGTCTTAAGGGAAATCATCTCTCTTCTGCAGAAATTAAGTACTAAAGGTGTATCAAGTATTCTGCATCTCCGGTGTATAGATCTTGAGTGTAAATTTTGCTTAGCAATTTATTTTTCTTTCTTTCTTTCTTTTTTTTAATTCCCATCACCTCATCATCAGATGCCATTTAGGGATGTTTGCATTCCTACTATTTTCTGATCAACTTAAATATTGGTAGGTATACTCTAGTACAGATTTCTACTTCCTTTCTGATGTATATGATGCTATGAATCTTGCTATAAAATAGATACATGAAAGGAGGGTGGGTAAGGAAACCAGAGTGATGAAAAGAAAACAAAAGACATGTTGGTAAATCCTTAGACACTCTGTTGATAACATGTTCCTTAACACAGTTTGAAAATCTATATTCTTTTTAATAAAGTTTATAATTAGCCTTCTTTTCTAATGAATTGGAATAAGAATACCTGTTTTTCATGTTGAGTGAAAGTTTTGAGTGTCTTTTTAATGTGGAGAGAAATAAATAAAGGTGAGAGAATAAATAAATGGACCCATGCTGAGGAGAACCAGAAATTATAGACAATAAAGAAGAAATGTATTAGAATTGTAGAATCATGCTCTTTAGGTATTTACCTAACTTACTTTTTCCTATAAGTTGTACCCATGAACTACTCTTATTTTTCTTTTTTATACAGCCTTATTGAGGCATAACTGATTTTAAAAACTGCACATATTATATATAATTTGATGAGTTTGGACATATGCAAACATCCATGATACCACCACCACCATCAAGATAAGAGATATATTGGACACCTTCCAGGATTTCCTTGTGTTCCTTTGGGGTTTTCATGTGTGTTGTAATATTTAATAGATATTTACCTTCTTAAACTATGAAGTGCATATACCTTATTATTAACTATAGGCACTATGTTGTACAGCAGACACCTAGAACATATTCACCTAGTATAACTCAAACTTTATAACAAGCGAATAATGTTTGCCCCATGCCGAGGCCCTGGCAAACTACTGATTAAGCTCCCATGATTCTGACTACTCTGGGTACCTGCAGCTGAATCACACAGTATTTGTCCTTCTGTGACTGGCTTACTTCGCTTAGAACAATATCCTCCAGGTTCATCCATGCTTCACAGATGGCAGGATTTCCTTATTTTTGAAGGCTGAAGAATACTACATTATATTTAAATATCATACTATCTTTACCTTCCATCTGTCCATGGATACAGGTTGTTTCCATGTCATAGCTATTGTTGTTAGTAGTGAAATGAGCATAGGAGTGAAGATATCTCTTCAAGATTCTTATTTTGATTCAGTTGGGCCAACACTCAGAAGTGAGATTACTGACTGATATAGTATTTCTATTTTTAATGTTTTGAGGAATCTCGATGCTCTTTCCATAGCTGCTGTAGCATTTTGTGTGCCCAACGACAGTACACAAGGATTCCAATTCCTCTACAAGCTCAACCTTTGTTATCATTTGTTTTTTAGATAATAACTCTAACTGATGTGAAGTGATACTGCATTGTAATTTTGATTTGAACTTCCCAATAATTAATGATGTTTGACACCTTTAGTTGGCCATTCACCTACTGGAGAACATCTTTGTTGTTTCCTGTTTGGGTCAATTATGAATAAAGCTGCTATAATAATTCACATACAGGTATCTATGTGTACATAAGTTTTCAAATACATTATGTAAATGACTAAGTTTCTTGCCCATTTTTTTAAATCAGATTTTTTTTGTACTAAAAAGAAGTTATAGAGGGAGAGAGCCAAACCGTAAGAGACTCTTAAAAACTGAGAATAAACTGAGGGTTGATGGGGGGTGGGAGGAAGGAGAGGGTAGGTGATGGGCATTGAGGAGGGCACCTGTTGGGATGAGCACTGGATGTTGTATGGAAACCAATTTGACAATAAATTTCATATTACAAAAATAAAAAATAAAAATAAATCTAATGTAGACACAGGGAGGTTTCCTGCAGGATTAGCCTGTAATTCATGCCTCTGAACTTTATTATGATATTAAAACTTTATTTACATATGTTATTCCCTAAATAAAATATCCTTAATGAAAAAAAAAAAGAGTCCCTTACTTATCTTGGAAACCAACACTTCATGAGATGTATGGTTTGTAAATATTTTCTCCCATTTCACATATTGCCTGTTCATTCTGTTGATGAATATGAATCTTTGTCAAACACTTTGAAAAAAACTGAGGAGAAAAACTGCCCAAATCATTTTATGATTGTGTAAAAATCCTCACCAAATACTAGCAAACCAAATTCAAGAGCACATTAAAAGGATCATACACCATGAGCAAGTGATATTTATCCTTGGGATGCAAGGATATTTCAACCTATGCAAATCAGTGTGACATCACACTAACATAATGAAGGATAAAAGCAACATGATCATATCAACAACAGATGTAGAAAAACATTTCACAAATTCAACAGTGTTTCATGATAAAAAAACAAAAAACCTCAAGCATCAAGGAATGGAAAGAACATTACTCAACATAAAATAGGCCACATATAACAAGCCCATAGCTAACATCATACTCAATGGTGTAATGTTGAAATTTTTTCCTCTAAAATCAGGAACGAGACAGTGTCCACTCACCACTTCTATCCAACAGAGTACTGGAAGTCCTAGCCAGAGCCATCAGGAAAGAAAGAAAAGGTAACCAAATCAGAAAAAAAGTCAGATAAAATTACCTGTTGCCAGGTAACATGATCCTGTAAGTAGAATACCATAAGACTCCACCAAAAACCATTAGAGCTAATCAACAAATTCAGTGAAGTTGCAGGAAATATAAATAGACATATAAAAACCAGGTCCATTTCTATACACTAACAACAAAATATCTGAAAAGAAAATAAAAGAAACAATTCTATTGACAACAGCATCAGAAAAAATACAATACTTAGGATTAAATTTAACCAAGAAGGTATAAGATTTGTATGTTAAAATCTAGAAAACATTGATGACAGAAATAAGAAGACACACAAATACATGGAAAGACATCCTGTGTTTATAAATTTGAAGACTTAATATTGTTAAAATGTTCATACTATTTAAAGTGATCTACAGATTTGATACTATACCCATCAAAATTTTTTATAGAAATAGAAAAAAAAAACAATTTTCAAATTGGTATGGAACTATAGAAGCCCACCAATGGTGAAACTTGTCTTAAATAACAAAGCTGGAGGCATCATACTTCTTAATTTTAAAACATACAGTACAATGTGTATACACTACAGCTACAGTCATTCAAATAGCATGGTACTGGCATAAATACATACATATAGACAAAGAAATAAAATCAGAGCCCACAAATAACCCTACCCCATACAGTCAACTCATCCTAGACAAGGATGCCAAGGACACAGAATGGGGAACGGACAGTCTCTTCAACAAATGGTGCTGGGAAAACGGGCTATCCATATGTACAAAAAAACAAGGGAAGGGAGGGATGGAGAGAGGAAGAAAGAAAGGAAGAAGAGAAATGAAATTATGCCCTACCTTACACTATGCAAAAGTCAACTCAAATGGATTAAAGATTTCAACATAAGACCTGAAACTGCAGAACTCTTAGAACATAAGAGAAAAGCTTCTTGACATTAGTCTCAGCAATGGTTTTTTTGGTAAATAGAACAGTAAAAGGGCAGACAACAGAAGCAAAAATAGACATGTGTGAGTACCAACTAAAATAGTTCTTGCAGGAAAGGAAATAATCACTGGTATGAAAAGGCCACCTACAGAATGGGAAAAAATATTTGAAAACCATCAATATGATAAGGAGTGAATTTCCAAAATATATAAGGCACTCCTATAACTCAAAAGAAAAATAATCTGATAAAAAATGGGCAAGGACTTGAACATTTACCTTCTTTAGTTGAAAACTCAAGTCCACACAAACACTTGCATGTGAATCATTATAGCCAGCCACTTTATTCATAAATGTAAAAAAAGGGGAAGTGCCAAAAATACCCTTCAACAGGTGAATGGAGGAAAAAAAAAAAGTTGTGTATCCATTCAAAAGGATACTATTTAGTGATAAAAAGTCATGAGTTATCAAATCGTGCAGACACATGAATCTGAAATGCATTGTAATAAATGAAAAAAAGCAGTTTGCAAAAGCTACAAACTGTATGATGCCATTTATAAGACATTCCAGAAAAGGTAAAACTGTGAAGATAATGAATGAACAGGTGGCTAGAGTTTAGAGAGATGTTAAATTGGCGGAGCACAGAAGCTTTTAGTATCATAAAACTATTCTATAGAAAAATCCAAGGGTGGATATATGGTACTGTGCACTTATTAAAACCTGCTGAACCTTACAGCCCAAAAATGAGCCTTTATATATGCACTTAAAAATATATCCTTTAAGAAGTTATGGGATCTCAAGACCAAACACAGAATGGGACAAAGAATCTAACAGAGTTACAAATACCTGAAACAATGTCATTAAAGAGGGTGGAGGAAAAGTTGCTAACCTATGTAGGAAATAAGATCTCTAAAGTTAATTGGAACTACACTTAAGAACTGTATTCTAGGGGCGCCTGGGTGGCTCAGTCGGTTAAGCGTCCGACTTCGGCTCAGGTCATGATCTCACGGTCCATGACTTCGAGCCCCGCGTCGGGCTCTGTGCTGACAGCTCAGAGCCTGGAGCCTGCTTCAGATTCTGTGTCTCCCTCTCTCTCTGACCCTCCCCCGTTCATGCTCTGTCTCTCTCTGTCTCAAAAATAAATAAACATTAAAAAATAAATAAATAAATAAAATAAAACTGTATTCTAGTTAACAAAGTTGCATCTCCTGGGGATACGTGTCAACACTTGAAACACATCTCTCCTGGGATCAAACAATTAATTAAATGAAAATGGATGGTGGGAGCAAGTTTTCTCACAGTTGGAGTAGGTGGCTACAGAAAAGCAAGGGGGAGAGACTAGAATAATCTATGTGGTAATGGATTAGAGTTGGAGACCTCCACATGAACTCACTTTCAGTTTAGTATCAGTGAATACTGTCACATATAAAGATATTTATAGGTATGCCTATATACACAGGCTAGAGTATGCACATATATATATATATATATATATATGCATATATATATATATTTCCTCACTCTGCCACCTAAGGGGACCTAAACGCAGTAACTCCCTGGTAGCAATGAGCTCACTTAATACTCAGATCTTGGTTTATAGTACCATTCACCAATAAAAATAACCATGGATTCCTGGGGGATATAAAAAAAAAAAAAAAAAAAAAAAAAAAAACTGATTCCAGGACTGGGGCAGGAAAAATACATGATGAATCTTGAGATCTTGTATTGCCAGAAAGTAAGGTGGCACTCAAAAACAAAGAAAAACAAAACAAACAAACAAAAAAAACCCCATAGTAATATGAATAGGTCAACAGGACACAGCAACAAACTTGAAGAACTCCCAGTGACTGAAGGCAGAAGAAGTTATCAACAAAATAAAGTCGTAGTGCATTATAAATCAGAATATAGGAGTCACAAGTCCATACCGCTATAAAGACTTTACTCAAAAAAGTGGAGACTAGACAAATATGCACATAATTCCAAATAACTTATGCATATTTTCCATATTCAAGGAGGGAGAACCTAACCCTCCACTCCCCATGCTTGGGTTGCACATCGTCGGTTTCTTCCAAAGACAAGAATATGTAAAAAAAAAAAAAAAAAAAAAAAAAAAAAAAAAATTCCAAAAATGAGTAATCTTACAGCAGAGAAAACTGACCACCACTGTCTCAGCCAGGTGATCAACAGATTCTCCTGAGACTGCGCTGTAACATTCAACAAGAAGGATCAGAGATTATGGAAGACAGGTGTCCAATTTACGTTGTTGCTTCTAAGTGTAGCCATGCTCAGATACCCATGCTTCCCTCCCTAAACACAGCTCAGCCACCGCTTCTCAGGAAAGCATGAGTTTCACTAGTGATGGAGCAAATCCAAACTGATAGATACTGAGAATGAGAACTGGGGCAGAGTGTGAAATTTTCTCTTTCAAAATCTGGCTTTGACCCTGTGATTGGTAGAGAGTCAGCCCTGTGTTGTCTGTTGGATGTCACAGCATGCCTCACCTGCCAGCTTCCTCAGCAGCATCATAAGAATTTGTCCGTGAAAACCCAGTTCAGAGATCAACAACTAAGCAAATGTCTCTCAAAATGAAAGGGAACTGAGGGGGAGAATTTGCTCCTTTTCTTGGCTTTAGAGAATGTGGCCCCAGAGAATTACGTTATCAAGTTTCATAAACTTGTTTTGTTTGGGGAAACAGGATAGTGGCTTTCTTCATTTTATAGTGTTGTTGTTAAAAATTAACACAAATGATAAAAACTGAGAACAAACTGAGGGTTGATGGGGGGTGGGAGAGAGGGGAGGGTGGGTGATGGGTATTGAGGAGGGCACCTTTTGGGATGAGCACTGGGTGTTGTATGGAAACCAATTTGTCAATAAATTTCATATATAAAAAAAAAATACAGGACAAATAAAAACCAAAAGCAAAAAAAAAAAAAAAAAATAACACAAATGGGTGTAAGCTTAGAACAACATAAGTTTACTCTCTTACAGTTTGAAAGGTCACAAGTCCAAAATCAGTTTCAGAGTTCACTGGGCTACAAACAAGGTGTTGGCAAACCCGAGTTCTTTCTAGAGACTCTGTGACAAAGCATTTCCTTACCTTTCTAGCGTCTTGAAGCCTAGCACGCTGCATTCGTGGCTCAAGGCTGCCTTTCTGCGTCAAAACCAGCAACAGTAGGCTGAGGGTTTTCCACGCTGCCCTCTGGGATTCTCTGCAGCTGGGGAAGATCTGCTTTAAAGAACGCCTGTGATTGGATTGGACCCACCTGGGTAATGCAGAGTACACTCACCATTTTAAGATTCCTAACTTCAAACACATGTGCAAAGTCTCTTTGTCATGGAAAACAACATCTCTGAGAATGAGAGCACAGGCATCTTTGGGGGCCATCTGCCCCGCCAGAGAAGTGCAGATTCCCATGTATCTACACTTACTCACGGATGATTAGCTCCCACAGACATCCCAAAACATATGATCTCCCACCAAACTAATCTCCCACCAAATGCATTTCTTCCTTGACTGGGGATATGCCCATCCAACAACTTAAGCTTGAAGCTCAAGAATATTTTTCTGCAATCCTTCAGCAGATTGTTAGATCTGCTCATTTTATTTCCTGAGTATGTCTTCAATCTATCCCTGCCCTGCACCTCTCCTACCATTACCTCAAAATGGTAGTACCTGAAAACAAAGTGCTTCTTGATTAATGGGGTTGGGCCTGTTGCCATTTGGTGGAGCTACTGATTTCTGCCTTGATGGAATTTACAGACAAGCCTGGCAGACACGCATTAAACAAATAAACATGCATAGTAAATGTTCCAGAGGAGGACATTCCTGATCCTCTGGTCAAGTACCCCTGGTGAAGTTTTCAAAACCTGAGGTTAAAAATTTCCAAATTTTCTAGAAAGAGGCCATCTAGATGACTAACGTCACAAATTTGCATGTCACCCTTGCGCAGGGACCATGCTAATCTCCGTGTTGTTCTAATTTTAGTACATGTCCTGCTGAAGTAAGCACAAGCTGACTAAAATGCAGTCAAAAGTACCTATGCGGGTATGTCTGATTCTGTAATATAAATATGGAAAAAAAGGACTAAATTATGAGGTGAATATGGCAATTTACTTTTTTTAAAATATAATTTATTGTCAAATTGGCTAACATACAATGTGTAAAGTGTGCTCTTGGTTTTGGGGGTAGATTCCCATGGTTCATTGCTCGCTTGCAATACCCAGTGTTCATCCCAACAAGTGGCCTCCTCTATGCCCATCACCCCTTTTCCTCTCTCCCCCAATCCCCCATCAACCCTCAGATTGTTCTCTGTATTTAAGAATCTCTTATAGTTTGTCTTCCTCCCTCTCTGTAACTATTTTTTTTCCCCTTCCCTTCCCTCAAGGTCTTCTGTTAAGTTTCTCAAGATGCACATATGAGCGAAAACATGTGGTATCTGTCTTTCTCCGACTGACTTATTTCACTCAGCATAATACCTTCCAGTTCCATCCACGTTGTTGCAAATGTCATGATTTCATTCTTTCTCATTATGGCAATTTACCTTTAATAAAATCAGGCTACGATGGATTTTTGAGCTCATCTTGACTAATGGTTGTCCAAATGAAGTTAACTTTCTGACTAGATATAATGAATCAGGCATTAGATATAATCCCACACTAGATAAAATGCATCAGAATGCCTGAGGTTAGGTGTGGCGATATGAATTCTAAACAAGTAGCCCATGAGCTATACACATTAACATTAGGAAATTATTAAACCAATTTCAACTCACCAGTACTCTGTTCCATTTCCAGCTTCTCTAGTCTGTCCACATTTCTCAGCTCTTGACCTCTTTTTATCTTCAAAGCCAGGAAAGCCAGGAAAGCCAGGAACATCAGGTGGGATCCTCAACCTGCATCTCTCTGATTGTCCTTCTGTGGACACATCTCGCTCTGCCTGGAGCCAGGAAAATTTCTCTTCTTTGAAAGACACAAGTGATTAGATTGGTTCCACCTGGGAAACCCAGATTACTCTCATTGTTTCAGGATCCTTCAAATTAAACACCTCTGTAAAATCCCTTAAACCATGTAAAGCAACAGAATCAAAAGTTCCAGGGATTAGGAAATCGACATCTTCGAGGGGAGAGGGACATAATTCCTCCTACCACAATACATATTGTATACTGAGAGGCCTCCTTTTTTATTGAAGTATAGTTTATATATAATGTTATATTAATTTCAAGTGTACAACATGGTGATTCACCATGTTATTGAGAGCCCTTTCTTAGCTGCTCTACATGACACACTGTATTAATCATTAAGTATTAAGCATTGAGCATTTTACCCAAGTGGAAACAAGAGTACACAGAAAACTTCCAGGAGACATACTAAAAAGAGTTTTTCCTACTCAAATTTTTATCCAAACTGTAGTCTTAAATTCAAAGGGAGAAGCTGTGTCTTCCAATATTCTACACAGGTCTCCATTTGACCTATAATACTAATATGTGTTTAACTGGATATAAAAATTAAATGGCCAATAGTTTAATATTCTTAAGGGAGCTTCCTATGGCTATAGGATCGTAAAGTATTGTTTTAGTAAGTCCTTGAATTAGGATTCTCCAGAGAAATAGAGCCAATGGGATATGTAGAATACAGAAAGAGATTTATTATGAGGGATTGGCTCACACTTATGAAGGTTGAGTAGTCCCATGATATGCTGCCAGCATGCTGGAAGTCTAGGACAACTAGTGGTGTAGATCCAATCCAAACCCAAAGGCCTGAGAACCGGAGGAGCCAGTGGTATAAATTCCAAAGCAAACCTGAAGGCCAAAGAAATTGGAGCACTAAAGTCTGAGGGCAGGAGAAGATGATGTCCCAACTTAAGCAGAGAGGAAATTAACCCAACGCCTTTTTGTTCTAGTCAGGCCCTCCATAGACTGGATGATGCCCACCCACATTGGTGAGGGTGGGTCTTTATTCAGTCTACCAATTCAAATGCTAATCTCTTCCAGACAACACACACTGAAATAATATTTTACCTGTTCTCTGAACATCCCTTAGCCCAGCCAAGTGGACACAAAAAAGTAACCACTGTTACCAAATGTCTGTGGCGTATTTGAGTGTCATAGAGATAAAAGTTTGGATTAGAGAACACATCTGTCGTTTGGATTACCATCCTTGTACATATATCATGCTAGCCTCAACACAAAATTGAACATGAAGACTTGAAGGCATAGTCCACAATCCTTATTTTAACACAGTCTCCTAAAGTAAATTGCCGTCAGCTTTTAATTTGAGACCTACTTGCTCATATTCTAGTTGTGATATATACCTTTGTAGTTCAGTGGCAAGTTTAGGAACTCACTAAAGAATTACGGATTGAAGCAAAGGAGGCGTTGAACTTGAGATGTTGAAATTTTTGGAGAGAGGACAGTTTGTAGTATACATTACAAGTAAAAGAAATAAAAGACAAATGAATTATGAACTGCTTTATTGTCGAACTGACCACAGTTCCTTTAGGCAAGAAGTGACTCCTGCCACTTTGAAAAGGAAGATGCCATAATCAAAGCTATATAAATGGCAATGCAACAAGGCATTAACTCCCCAAAGGAGAGCACACTCCTTGTTTGTACAAACTGATAGCCCTCCACTCAGAAAACTCCACAATGACATACCGTTTTCATCACACATACCTACTCAGAGATTAACAAATCCAGTACAGATGTCCATTTGTGGAAAGATGTTCATACATTTCATTCAAACTTATCTGCCTACTGTTAAGACTAAAGAGATCTCTCTTGATTGGTTTCTGCTGGAAGCTTTGTGAGGCAAGCACAAAGCAGCGTGTAACTACACTTACTATAACCCTTGAGCCCCGGAGTGAATTAAATTTGTATCAGGAAGGATTAAAACAGAGATACTTTTTAAATGATGAGGTATTCTGAAATACAGGGTCATGTTCCAAAAAATGATTGGGCTGAGCCCGTAATTGGACATTTTACTACGTAAAGATCTCCATAAAAGGATGTGTGAAGGAAGTCTATGGTCACGCCAATCCCATTTTGTTACAAATCTCTCTAAATCTACTCGATGTCATTTAAAGTGTATTTGAAAGGAGGACATGATAGTCTTGCCTATTAAACAAGATACCAGAAATGTTCTCCCACATACATTTCTTGGTTAAAGCTCAGATGTGTTTCCCAGAGGTGACTGTATCATCAAAGAATGCTTTTAGTGGCTTCTCACAGAGCTCATAAAGGAATTCTGAATGTTGAACAAGCTGTGATAAAACAGTAGCAACAGAGGGTGTCAAACATCAGGCACAGTTTAACAAGGAGACTTGGCTCCTGTTACCAAAATGATTCTGTTTACACAACAATTGATCAAGGCTTTGTAATTCATACACCTCAGCAGGCATCCTTTTTTCCCTGTTCTTTTCCTTTTTCTTTTCTTTTTTTTTCTTTCTTCTCCTCTCTTCTCTTCTCTTCTCTTCTCTTCTCTTCTCTTCTCTTCTCTTCTCTTCTCTTCTCTTCTCTTCTCTTCTCTTCTCTTCTCTTCCTTCCCGTCTCTTTTTTTCTTTTCTTTTCTTCTGATTCACAGAGGAGTAGTGGAAAACTTTCATGTCTCCCCATGACTCCACCCCTCACATGACATATAGCCATAAAAAGTGTCATGTAGCTTATTAGAAAGAAAAAATAAATAAAATCTCAAAAGATGAAATTGATTGGGCTGAGCTGGGTAGTGGTTAGAGAAGGGAAGACAAAGATCACATAGTAAACTTACCTACCACAAACCTTCAACAGCGCACAGATGCCTGTGAATTTGGCATCTCCATCCCTAATGTTTAAGGTGTTTGAATATATTCTCCTGGCTGCTCTTAAACATCTGTAGTCCTATCACCTCCATGGTCCACAAAGTGAAGTAGCTATTTTTCCTCTCATTAGTTTGTTTCTACGTAACTGTTTTTTGTCACTTTTACCATCATTCTTCCCAGGCTAGACACCTTGAAACCATCTTTTACTTCAAGGCAAAATATGTAAAGGACGCTCAGTTTCTCTTAGCTGTTGTTCAAAGTTTCATAGTGTAGGCACATTCCAGAAGCTTAAACACATCTTGACGGAGCTTGAGGTAGGGAACCAACCTGGGGAAAGACTCCCATTTTTAAAATCAATCATTAAAAACTTCACAATAAAGTTACAAAATAACTGGAATATTTAGAGGTCGTGAAAGAGGACTTCGACTACCACCAGTTTGGCCTCAGTCTATACCATCTAATAGATGAAGTTCTTCTTTCCAGCTCATCTCTTAACCCAGGCAATAGACCCTATGGATAAAGCATCTCCTGATGGGAACCAAAACTAGACCATTAAGTGTAAGGACTGCCCTGAACCAGCAAGACCCCCGTGACTGACCCCAAGACAATGATCATTTTGACATTTGCTGCTTACCTGCCTATACCCACCGACTTTTGTGACACATTTTCCTTATATAAACCGCGAGGTATTTTGGCACTTTGGAGACAGTCTGCGAGCAGTTAGTCCTCTGTCTTACCCTTGTTGGCCCCACTGATATAAATTCCTTTCTCGTTTCACCACCAGCTGGTTTTCCTGCCTTTGTATTTTGTCAGTGGTGAGTGGCCAAACCTCGTCTGTTTGGGACCCCTGGAGACAGAAGTTCTTGCACTCCTGTGCCTCAGCTACAGTGGTTGGGAAGTGACAACAAAAATTATCAATAACCATTTTACTGATGGTGCTTTGTGATGTCAATATTCTTCATACATGTAACTATTATTTAAATGAAACGCATCCAAGGGCACCTGGGTGGCTCAGTAGTTGGAGCATCTGACTTCAGTTCAGGTCATGATCTCATAGTTCATGAGTTCGAGCCCTTCATCGGGCTCACTGCTGTCAGTGCAGAGCCCACTTTGGATCCTCTATCCCCCTCTCTGTCTGTCTCTTCCCTGCTCATGCTCTCTCTCTCGGAAAAATGAATAAACATTAAAAAAAATAAAACCCCTCCAACAGTTTTTTCCCCAATAATCTATATTCCTCTGAAGATCTAACAAAAATCTTCAGTATAATTGCAATAATCAAGCAGTTTCAAGATATCTATCTGTATTCTTTACTCACATAAATCTGTTTTTTCTGAGGTGCAGTCCTCCAAGAAATGCCTTGCTGGCCAACAACATAGCAGGAAGAGAACAATTTTATCATTCCTTTCTAGCCATCATCTTCATTCATGGTTCTGACATTTTCCCATTCCTCTGAGATTTGCACCTGTGGTGCCATTCCAATCAGGGGGAAGCTGGCAGCATGGGTAGTGAAAGAATTCACCCAATGCAGAACAAAGGAGATAGAGAAGTTTATTGAATATGCTGCAAGAGAGAATCAGGCAGGACAGCAAAGGAGAGACTGTCTGCCACAAGGCGGTAGTGAGGGGCTCTAGTTACAGGGTGGAGTGAGGGAGTATGGAGATAAACGGAATTTTCCCTTTTTTGGTAAGTGTACCTGATTGTAAGTAGGCCACTGGTTAGTTTGGGTCTATGGTCATTTCAAGGTAGGTCACTTCATGCACCTGTTTGTATTCAGCTTGCTGGTCACTTTTGCCTTGCTCAAGTTTCCATTGCTCAAGCCTGTTGCCTAAAAGCAGCCTCTACAGCACCCACTTAGATGACTTGATTTTTGTCCCAAGGTATACATGTTGTTGCACTGCCCTTGAGAACGGGGCAAGTGAAAATGGCCTAAACTTTTACACAACAAAGTGAAACAACTGTGTGGCTTAAGTATACCTGAAGACAAACAGATGGACAAATTGCTCTCTCCATATTTCTTTGGTTCTATTGATTGGATGAAATTATTAATATTATCAGAGATATTTAATATCAAATTATGAGACCTATGGCAGAAAATTAAAAGCATTAGTTCTCCAAGAATGAATTCAATAATTCAGTTTGTTTCTAGCAAATAGACATAATTCCCCCTCTTTGGGGAAGACTAGCACAGCCCCCCACATAGATTGACATATATTACCTTGGGTGAGGGGCAGAAGGTGAAGTTTAAGCCTATGGTGAAGCAAGAGGTTGACCATGAAGAGAAACATCTCTTTTACCCAATAGAGGAACAAAGCAAGAAGAAAAAAGTTTAAAACAGAGAGTGTTTTAACAGATTTGCAATTTAATATCTGGTTTTGTTTATTTTCCATACTATGTCCTCAATCCGATGATCTCTTCTCACAGCACAAATTGAATGCTATCTCCAAAACTGCAACACAACAAATATCACCATTCACACTTTTCCAAGACATCCTAATGCTGATTCTTTCAAGACAATTTAGATTCATTCTATGGAAAAGAAAGGACATTTGTTTAACTCTCTTTACCTAGAAAGACGTATTCAGATAAAATTGTTCCTTGGCATTCCATAGATGACGGTCAAAAAGTTTTCTAGAATTTATGCCTTATTTAGTTCCCATGTCATCAGAGGCCTTGTACACTGCAAAAAGTCAAGAACTAAAGAGCCACATACAATTGCATCCGGGTGGTAGATTCCAGGATGTTAAGAAACAAAATCAACAGAATGTCACTATCATACTGCAACCATACCCAAACCCATACATGTCTCATAATCCCAGGGAGACCCAACCTTCATTGTCACTGCACATATTGCATTCATGCCAGGATTGCAACTATAGCACGCATGTGGAAAGATCTACCATGCAAGCAGGCACTACTATATATATTCTTCCTCTAATGCTGAAACTGGAAAAAACAAAAAACCAAAAATAAGGCCTAGAAGTATTCAAATGGGCATCAGTGGGACACAAACAATTTAATTCAATTCAATGAAAACTTCAGCTCCTTTTGCTCTGATGTTTTGGCTCTTTTAGTTCCTTAAAACTACTGACCTTCCCACACTTGGCAATGAACTAAGACTGAACTTCCACCCACTCAAATTCCTTTTCTTCCTGCATTCTGACGCATGGTCTAAATCGTAGTACCCAGTAAATGATTCCTCCCTTCCTCTTTAGTATCACCAACTTCTGCTTAATGCTTCATGAGATACTACAATCTGATCAGATTTGGAGTCTGTTGAACAAAATGAAATTAAGCAGTATGTGAAGGTGGGGGCAATGGAGCAAATGAATCGTGAAATACCGAATGACTACCATTTGTTTAGGACCCTATTAGATCTGGTGATGCTGCTATGAATGATCCCTGTACTCAGCTTGGAATCTAACTGAGGAGACTAGACTAACAAACACATAAGAGGAGAAAGCGAGACAGCCTAGTCATGAGCCAAAGCATGCAGTCCAGAGTTGCCATGCTAGAAAGGTTCAAAGGAAGAGTGTCAATGGAGTCTATAGAAAAGGGATATAACACAATAGACCAGCAAAAATTAGGTAAGGAAGACAAGAAAGATTCAGATAGGTAAAAAGAAAATGGACATGCATTCCAAGCAACATGAATAGGACGAATAAAGGCAAAGACACGAGGAGGATGATAGTGAGATCACACTAAGAAAATGTGTGCATGTCACCATGTTGCCAAAGGAGAGGGAATCTGCATAGTGGTTACGAGTGAGCTGAAATATACAAGGAGAGGCCTGGCTCTTGATAAAATTTTGGTTTGGAGAAAATAGAAGGCTACTTTAGGCTAATGAACAGATGTATTAGGATAACAGGATCCCATGTTTCAGAAAAAAACCATAATCTTAGTCGTTTGACATAATAAACATTTATTTCTTGGGGTGCCTGGGTGGCTCAGTCAGTTAAGCGTCCGACTTTGGCTCAGGTCATGATCTCATGGTTTGTGAGTTCGAGTCCCGCATCAGGCTCTGTGCTGACAGCTCGGAGCCTGGAGCCTGGTTTGGATTCTGTGTCTCCTTCTCTCTGTGCCCCTCCCCAACTTGTGCTCTGTCCCTCTATGTCTCTCAAAAAATAAATAAATGTAAAACAAAAAAAAATTATAAATAAATAAATAAATACATAAATAAATAATAAACATTTATTTCTTACTTACAGGCAATCCAAACCAGGTGTTTCTGACTGGAGAAAATTTGTGTTGGGTTGATTAAAGAAATGGCATCATAGCTCATATATAGCTTTCTACCAACATATATATCTTATAAATTCACTCAGCAAACATCTTTTAAGTACCTACTATATACTAGGCACTATGCTTGACTGACACTGGAAATACTGACTGGGGCAAAAGACATGGTCCCTGCCCTTGATAGCCCTCAGCTGCTGAGGAAACCAGACAACAAGAAAACAAATGAGTATTACATCGTCTGCTGTGGACCACAAAGGAAGGAAGTATTTCACAGATTGTGGAAGCACAGAGCTCAAATTAGAGCTCTGTAGTGAGAGTTACATGACTGTCCAGTGGGAACACTTGCTCTAGTAAATGCTTGAAATAAACATTGTAAATCCCCTGCGTTCAATAGAAAAACACCTGACTTTTATCAGTTGATTCTTATTAGCTACAAAGGTACCCGCCATGCCACTATTCTCCAAATTTGGGTGTTTATTTTTCTGTGTCTTCTTGTGGCATTACAAGCATATCCTCTTTTTTTAATTTTTTTAATGTTTATTTATATTTGAGAGGGCGGGGTGGGGATGGGGGGAGAGCTTGAGCAGGGGAGGGACAGAGAGGCAGAGACAGAATCCAAAGCAGGTTCCAGGCTCCCAGCTGCGAGCTGTCAGCACACAGCCCAACGCAGGGCTCAAACATGACCTGAGCCGAAGTCGGACACTTAACCGACTGAAGCACCCAGGCACCCCAAGCATATCCTATTTTTGATGGCCACTCCTGGATGAAACATCATCACTTTTACACAGGTACACCACCACTGGGAACAAGGAGACAGAGGTTCTTGTTCTAACTCTCCCAGTGACTAGGTGTGTTTGTCTTGAAGACTCATCAGGGCTTTAGTTTTCTCCTTATACAAAAATCTACCAAGTCCCTTCCAGCTCCAGCTTGAAATACATACTTCTAATGTTCCGATCAAAATTTCATTTCTTCTCAGAACATTTCTTCTCAGAACAGTGTATTTGACACCATCATGCTATTTACATAGTTACGTAGAAGCAGTAGAGTGCACTGGCTTCCGGTGTGAGATTTGAAGTCACTCTGACTTGGTTCAAATCCTGCAAAATACTCCTTTCAACTGTGTGGGCAAAGTAGTAAACCTCTCTGTGTATTAGTTTCTGTGAAGTGGAGATAATAGGACTTACGTCGTTTGGTTGATATCAAGATTAAATAAGCTAATTTAGAGAGGCCCAAACCTTCTCTGTTCCCAGACCTCTGTAAGAGGTCTATTTATGTCTTCATAATTCTTTTTGCTGTGTCCCCAGGCCAAATGACATAGTGAATAGTTCTACTTCTTAAGTAACTACGTCCAAACAACCAACAAGTATTTGTGTCCTAGCAACTTACAGCAATAGCCACTGGAAAATATAGAGCATATTACATTTTTTAAATGGTAGTGCAAAGATAAAACATTATTGCAAGAAATATATGTGATCTGCAAAATAGTTTGAACTCGAAGTTACCACAGTATCCAACACATATCAAGTACCCCAACATCTCTCTTAAGAATTTGAAATTCCTCAGAGCCCCAATCAGTTTGCTACAATGATCCACTGGTACAAAGTTTGGAAATCACAGAGCTAATTTATTTGAAGCATGTAGAACAGTGCCTGGCACTTACCAGCATTCAACAAATGTTGGCTACTTGTCAATTTTTTCCCTGATTCAAACAACTTAAGAGGTAAGTTTAAGTTTTATTACAACTATCTTGAGATTAGGAAACTGAGCTTGCAGAAGGTCAAGTATTTCACCCAATGACACTAGGAAGTGGAGAAAACAGAATTTTTATTCAGGTTTACCTGGAGCCAAAGCCTATTTAAACTCTTTCCAATATTTCATACTGCTTTCTTTCAGTTCAATACTAGCTATCCTGATACATATTAAACTTCATTATACCCTATCAACAGATTTAAATTCGTATGTTAAATCATGTAACATTTCAAACAGAAGAGCACAAAAGATAATATCAAACTGGTACCAAAATTTTACAGCTGTGAGCATTTTGCCATATTTGTTTCAATTTTTGTTTTTCACTAGGTAGGCCTCACACCCAACATGGGGCTTCAACTCAAGACCCTGACATCAGAAGTCACATGCTCCATCGACTGAGCCAACCAGGCACCCCAATGAAACAAATAAAGCTATGCTCTAACTTACCAGCCTCTATCTATTCCATCTTTATTCCTCCCTTCTCAGATGGAACCACTGTTCTGAAGCTGATAACATCGCTGTGCACATTTTTTTTCTCTCATATACATATACATGCATGATGTATGATGTATGCATGACGTATGCATGATGTCTATCAACGATGCATATTCTGGAAGGCTGAGATCTATGTTTATGTTTACTTTTCACTGTTGTGTCCCCCATGCCTAGAACAGAGCCTAACACCTGGGGGGGACTCTATAGATTTTTTGAATGATTAAACTACAGAAATGTTGTTCACATTCTTAAATGAATATAAACATTATCACATTATGTATTCTCTTGAAATTTGCTCTTTTCCAACATTATATTGTTGAGATCAATCATATTGATATGTGTAAATCTAGTTCAATCATCTTAACTGCTATGTGGTATTCCATTTTATGAATAAACAGCATATAATCTGTTTCCCCAAGGACATGTAGATTTTACTGTATTAAAACACACTGCATTAAACATCGTTGTACAAATTATAGTAGTATTGAGATATTTTCTCATATTCATCAGGTTGATAACATTTACTATAAGGAAAAATCTAAGTATTGGTGGTAACTGTTATACATTGCTGGTGGGAGATTGGCAAGAATTAGTCAAATTCGAGATACTTAGATCCCATGATCTAGCAATACCACTCCTAGGTATAGGTTGACAAGGACCAGAGTACAAGAATGTGCAAGCTCAATACTTTTAACAATAAAAGTTATTTTCTATTTTCTCTTGTTTTTGTTATGTATGAATGCATAGCAAATTTACCCCAAAAATTAGTGGCTAAAGATAGCCATTTTATAATCATCATGAATCCTATGGATCAGTGATTGAGTAAACAAATGGTGGGGACAGCTGTATCTGCACCATGATGAGGCCTCAGCTGGAAGGAATTGAAGCCTAGTGGAAATCATCTGGAAATATCTTTATTCACATGCCTGATAGTTAATGCTGGCTGTTATCAGGAACCTCAGCTGGAGCTCTTTAGATAATCTAAATGTGGTGTCTTCATTTGGCCTGGGCTTCCTCACAGCATGGTGGCCTCAACCACCTGTTATGGAGGCTCCGAGTCCCACAGCAGATTGTGCCGAGAGGACCATGTGGAAACCATACCATTTTTTTTTTTTTTGGTGATCTACTCTCAGAGGCCACATGACATTCCTTTGACCACAGTCACTGGCCCACCCATATTAAAGCATTTCCACTGTAGACATGGGCCTGCACAGAGTTAAGCACTTCTAGCATAGACACATGCCCCACAGACTGAAACAGAATGATAGGCCTCATCTCTCAATGGGAGGAGTAGCAAAGAACTGAAGGGACGAGAAACACTGTTGTAGCCATTTTTTGGAAAAAAATAACATCTGCTACATCTCTTCTGCCCTCTTCCTCACTCCCCCTCTCTTTTTTTCCATTTCCATTATGTTCCCTGAAAATATTAGGCATTTGGGCCTCTGTAAAAATCTGTATGTCATATATAACTTCTAACTCATGCCATCTTTTATGATCACAATTTCCAAGTATGAAATAGTATTTTTATCAGCCTTTGCCACCACATACTATGTCAACTTATTTCCCTAAATGGTTTTGTTCTTGAATGATATACAAGTGAAGCAAGCATTTACTTGCAGTATTCCTGCAGGCCTTGACCTGTTGTGCTAGACATAATTACCTTTCATGTTTTAGCCTTCTTGTGTCTGTAGTAGGTTCTGCTCTTGTTAGAAAGAGCTAGATAAAATTAATATTTGTTCCATTACTATTTTGCTATTGTTTGGTAGAAAACACATCTCATGACTTATGTTTCATACTTCTCCTATTTGTAGTCAATGTATGTATGACGTTCTGAATCACCCTACATGTTCTAGACAATCTTAGCATTTTCTTTTGTATTCTATTTTAGACTTTATGTATCAGCACATTGCCTTCTGAAATAAATTGTTAGCCTCTCAACCTAAAAATTACATTGGCATCTTTAAACATCATCTCAGGAAATCCTTGTTCTTCTAAAATAAATTTGCCTTTCTTTAGGGATTTCCCCACGGTCTGCGGTATATTCAAACGCCCTATATAACCTTAGGGATTTTCCAACCTCATGAGTGGGTCTGATACTCAGAAATTAAAAATTTTAATTATGTGTGGCACTCAATATCTTTTTTTCTTTTCTATTTTCTAGATCATCTAAGATGTTCAGGGCTTTACTTGATACTAAATTTTAGAAATAGCCTTTGGCCTAATTAATGGAATATCCATTTTCTTTTTCTTCTTACCCTGTCAAGTCCCTGAATCTACTGTATAGCATTTGCTAATATTTATTCATCTCAGTGACCACATTTTGTTTTTAACAAAATATAGCAACTCTAAAGATTCTGTGAAAACAACATTTAAAGAGTAAAAAAGAAAGGTGATGGAAAAAAGAAGGAAGCAAATGGCAAAAGTGTTTAAATGAAAGATTGATTGAATTGTCTACCTCTTTCAGTTGGGCAATGAGAGCTTCTCTTTCTCCTCTCCAAACATTCTACTCCAGCTGCAGCAACTTCTCTGCATTTCCCTCTGTCTCTGTATATACAGATTATAATGTAGAATGATTATGATCATTCTTAGATGAATGATCTTCCCCTTCTGAAGAAATCTTACTCTTGGTCCAAATGTTATTTTCCCTGTATCAAATCATGGTTTCTGTTCTGTTTCAAGCGTACAGTTATTTTCATGTCATACCGAACAGCTAATTCTGTGTTGATCTCTCCCACAGAGTTCCTCAGAGCTGGACCCATGTTTACTCATTTCTGTAACCCTAGTACCAGACAAATATTTGTTTAACCAGTGTATAATACATGACTAAATGTATGACTTTAATAAGTGACTTAGCCTATGTGTGCTTTCCATGTTATAAGATGGAAATGATAATAGTATTTAATTTAAAAGGCTGTTTTGAGGATTAAATTAAATAATCCATGTCGAACACAATGCCTGACACATAATTCATGTTCAGTAAATACCAGGCTGTTGTTGTGATATAGATTTTTGAAAAATATTGCATTAATTACCAATATCCTATAATTATAAGTGGTCATGAAAATGTTTCATTTTCTAAGTTTTTAAAAAAAATTTCCAGATGGTCTAAACTCCAATGTTAAACAAGTAGACGTGTTTACCACTACAATGAAATATCTTTCAATAGAAAGACTCTGTGAAGGGTCTCTCTTTCTGTAAAAAAGAAAAAAAAGTGCCGATTTGCTATATGACATCATAAAGTGCCTACAGGGAAAAAATATCAGAAGGACTGCTAATACTTCTGGCCATCAATGTATGCTCTGTTTGTCTCTGGGATCTAACATGTCTTTCTTGGTAGCTCTTTTATCAGTTCTCCTTTATCATGCAAATCATCAGATGTATTTCATGGTTTAAATTTTTTACATTAAAAAATCAGAATAGATTAATTTACCGATAGTAGCTATTTTTACTACAGACAACATTCACGAATAAATAAAGCTTATGAGATACAGGCCATGACCTGTTGTTGCTTGTTCTAAGAACAGAGCATGCTTTGATGAGAACATTTCTTAAAAATAACAAAGGAATTAGAGATTCTGAAAAGCTGGCCTCCAGCTTTGTTTTCTAAATTGTTAAAAAGTGGAATGGGGGAACAAGATCCATGCATATAAAACAGATGCAGATTTTGGCCAGTGGATTTGAAAGAAGTGAGTTTTACTCTTTAACTATTTTCTAAATAATAGATGTGTTCAGGTAAATATTAAATATGCCAATTGCTCATACCCTGCATTTAGAATGTTGTATGTTAAGATATTCAATTATCTTGCCAGTAATAATATTCCAGAAGCCAAGTTCTATGTTGTAATGTCAATATGTCCAATTCCATCTTTCTTTTTTGTTCCAGTACACCAAGTACAGGATGTAGATAAAGGTATTTTTGAGGTATATTTATTTAGGGGGATTCCAGTGAGAAAACTTATTTTACCATCCATCTATAAAATTCTTACTAACAGTTATCAGACTTCCCAAAATGGACAGGTTGATTGAAAACATACTTGTGACCAACTTCACCCAAAGGAAGAAGGAGGAGGAGGAGGAGGAAAAGGAGAAGGGGAATGGGAAGGAGAAGAAGGTAAAGGAGAAAGAGAAGAAGGAGAGGAGGAGGAATATAGAATTTGAAATGGCTGAATGGTTTGTCTTTCTAGTATCATGCAATTGATCTAATTACTGACTTCTGAAATTATATGGACCAATCATTGCATAACTCAGATATTTCACTTATTTTAACAACTGTGGCAGTTAAGTCATCTGTAATCTACTCGTATCCAGTATTTTTTTTACTAAACCATTTTACTCAAACACAAAGATTCCTGAATAACATATCAGATGATTCAACAAAGACAAAGAGGGCAGGAAAAGGAATAAGGAAGTTGAAAAAAATTATTAGCATGGATTTTTTTAACTTAGAGTCTTCACCAAAATCTCCTTCATTATGGAGATCATACTTTTTAGTTAAATGGGCAATAGGAAGGGAATGAAAAGGATTGTTTCTATTAGTGAGGATAGGCTAAGTTTATGCTGTACTAACAAACAATACCCAAATCTCAGTGGCTTAACTCAAGAAAAGACTATTGCTTATTTTTCTCAATTACGCAACATCCTCTGTGAATTCTGTGATGTACACTGCTTGCTGTAGGAGGTAATAGAGAGGACATGACTGCTGTTTGACCCTCAAGCTGGACTTGGGCAATCAGAGCCTCCTCATCTTCTCCTGTCCTTGAAATGTACATTCTGCCTACTGTTTGCACAGTGGGAGCTGTTCCAAGGACATAAGTGAGAGTAAGGTGTTATTGAGATCATCTGGATGGTATATATGGCCAATACCTGTTAAGGTCTTTATATAAACTTTTACAATTCTGGTGGGCAAGAGGTACCTGGGTGGTTCAGTCAGTTGAGGGTCCGACTTCAGCTCAGGTCATGATCTTGTGGTTTGGGAGTTTAAGCCCCGAATCAGGCTCACTGCTGTCAGCACACAGCCCACTTTGAATCCTCTGTTCCCCCTCTTTCTCTGCCACTCCACTGCTTAGGCTCTCTCTCTCTCTCTCTCAAAACATAAGTAAAACATTATTATTTTTATTTATTTATTTTTTTAGTTCTGGTGGGCAGGTACAGAGCTCTACTCCTCTTGTGGCTATCCAAGATAAACCTCTCACGTATGTTCCCTTGCTTATTCAAAATGCCACCTACCAATCTGGACCGCTCTGCCCTTTTCTGTGGTCTCCCCATGCCCTCCCTATACAGGTCCCAGTTGGAGAATTGGTACTGCTTCAACCATTCGTATACCATCTGCCCACAAAGCCCCTTCCGTATTTGCTGCAGCAGGAGGATAAGAAGACGGGGATCTCACGTGCGTGGTTAGATGCTTCAGCCCAGAAATGACGCTGGCAATTGAATGTCTCATCCCCTAAGTCATTCCACTCGCAGCTCATGGGGCTGTTTTGTTTGCCTAGAAGGATAGGAGATCCAGGCATTGGTGAAACACTAGAAATGTTTACCATAGGATTCTGATGGAACCTAACACAATGATTTCCCCATAATAGTCACTGCATATTAAATTGACTTCATTTTCAACTAAGCAAATAATTTAGTCTTAATCTGGGTTTTGTGCATGTACCTGGGGTCTTGGCTGTGCCACTGTTGGAATTCACATGTGTCGTGGAAGCCTGGAACTTTGGTGGCATGGGCCTACCAAAAGTCCATGTGCAACAGTAATGGAGAGATTAGTGTTGAGAGGACCCTAAGGGAAGAGAGTTAAGATTAAAGTGTTCCAATAACAGATTAGTGATTGGAGAAGAGGGAAGTCCAAGTAGTGTTGGGTGAGTGGTGCTTTTACTTAGAGCAAATCAAAGAGCTGGTCCACTCTTAACTCCTAAAGGCATGGAGTCCAATTTTCTCTACTTTGGGTACCCATTTAGCAAATACAATGTAATACAATGCAAGGGGGCCTTTCACAAGCTTTGATCTTCAACAGAAATTGACAGGAAGAAAGCTGAAGAGTCAGCATCAGTAGCTAACGATGCCTGGCAATAAATGGTGATACCCAGTAGAAGTGGCCATAGTGTCAAGCAGTCATGCCAGTGACCAGGAGACACAGTGGTGCCTAGAGGCTTAGGACCACTTTGAAAGTGGTAGTGCCCAATAAAAGCAGTACAGTGGCCCAGCATGTGGGGACAGTGATGCAACAACAGGATACAGAATGGGGCCAAAGTAGAAGAGTAAGAAAGTGTATTCTTATTACAGGGTAACTGAGCAGACTTTCTGGTAGTACCTTGCTCAGATCCACCTTGGTAGTCAAGGCCATCCCCCAGATGCGGGGCATGTTAGCTGCTCGATGTTCATAGCTGGCCCCTATCTAGAGAAGTGTCTCCAGCCAAATGGGAGTTCTCTTGACCAGGAGATGGCATCCCTCTAGAACACAGAGTGCTGTCCACACTGACTGACCTGGGATATAAAAGGTTGCCCTGCTTGCCTTGAGGTTGCATCAATTCTGGTGCTGTTCCCACGCCAGACCTCCCTATGGGATCAGGCTGAAATTACTTGCTAACTGAGGCTTCATATCCTTGCTTAACTCCATCTTTTACATTATCCCATTCTCTTTTTTCCCTCCAGGTGGCTGAAGCCCTAACATAGTCTCTGCATCTAGAGAAACCACCATAAATAATGAGGAAATATGAGCAGAAGACAGTAGATTCCCCCCCAAAGAGGTAGCATATGCACTGAGAGCGAAGAAAGCCTTCCTCTTACTTAACATTTCGTTCTCATTCGTGGTTCAGCCAGGAAAGCTTACCTCTCTCCTCAATGACAGTAAATCTTACCCATCCTATTAGACCTACATTAAGGCCACAAGCTTTCATGCAATCTTTCCATATCACTCGAGCCCCCAGTGGTATTCTCTGAAGTTTAATGCTGTTTATTGTTTGTGTCATTAATTCAGCAACTGACCCCTCAATATTGTGACATTTTAACATCTCTTCTAATACTTTTTTTCTTTTTTTAAAACTTTTTAACGTGTATTTATTTTTTGAGAGACAGAGAGAGACAGAGCATGAGCAGGGGAGGGGCAGAGAGAGAAAGGGAGTCACAGAATCTGAAGCAGGCTCCAGGCTCTGAGCTGTCAGCACAGAACCCGATGCGGGGCTCCAGCCTGTGAACTGTGAGATCATGACCTGAGCTGAAGTTGGATGCTTAACCGACTGAGCCACCCAGGCGCCCCAATAATTTATTCTTCTAATAAATATTAAGCACTTACTATACCAGACACTGGGTGATGAAAACAAGACAAGGCACTACTTTCCATCATTTGCCTTTAATAAAAAATATGGATAATATAAACCCACTACAATATTTTGAAGTACATGAATAATACAGTGTGAGAATTAGGGATATTTTCACAAAGTAAGTATAGTAACTGTGTTTTGAAAGAAGATTAGAAGTTAAAGAAGGATAAAACATTTCAGGTAAAGGCATTAAAAAATGGCACAGTCCAGAAACTGAGATTGACTTATTGGTTACTTAGTTCATGTGTTATAAGCAGGAAGAAGAGAATAGGAGAAAAAAGTGCAGAAAGGAAAGTAGGATCCTGACCGTAAAAGACCTTCTTTGCCACGCCAGGAAATTCAAGTTCTACCCAGTAGACAATAAGAACCCAGCAAGTGGTGGGATGCCAGGGTGGCTCAGGAGGTTAGACATTGGTCTCTTGTTTTCGGCTCAGGTCCTGATCTCATGGGCCATGGGTTCAAGCCCTGTGTCAGGGTCTGAGCTAGCAGCTCAGAGCCTGTTTGGGATTCTCTGTCTCTCTCTCTCTCTCTCTCTCTCTCTCTGTCTCTGTCTCTCTCTCTCTCTGCCCCTCCCCTGCTCACTCGATCTCGCTCTCTCAAAAATAAATAAATAAACATTAAAAAAAATCTAAAAAAAACAGAGGGAGTTGGCTGGGTGATTCAGTTTGTTAAGCATATGACTCTTGGTTTTGCTCAGGTCATGATCTCATGGGTTGTGGATTCGAGCCCCGCATTGGGCTCCACACTGATAGGGCAGGGCCTGCTTGCGATTCTCTCCCTCTCTCCCTGCCCCTCCCCCACTCATGTTTTTTTCTCTTTCTCGCTCTCTTTCTCATTCTCTCTCTAAAAATAAATAAATAAACTTAAAAAGAAAGAACCAGCGATGGTTGGTAACTTTAGCATGATGCTTTACATATTCTACTATAATCCATCTTTCACAAGTCTTTACCTCCTATAATTTCAAAATAAGGCGACCTTTCCTTCAAAAATGTATAAACCCTCTTAGACATAAAGTATAGAGTGCAACAGAATGATGATCTCTGTATGTTCCTCCCAGCTTAAGAAATATTTCAACAGTTTCCATTACTCTCTCCTCAGATAAAACCTTTCTGCTGAACATAGTGTTTATCAATCCATCCTTTATTTTCCCCATATGTTTACTGCATATAATGTATACACATATAAGCACCTGGATATTTTCTTCTGTGCCTTGCTATCATTACTATCATGCTTGTGATATCGTTCCTGCAAATGCATCCGCTTTCGCTGATACGTAGTGTTTTACTCTGTTGATATACTGCACTTTAGTTTTCTCCTATTAAATATATAGTTTATTTCCAGCTTATCCATTCTAAATGCTGCCATTATGAGATCCTATTACATGTTTCTTTGTCTATATCTGGGAGAAAGGTATAGAAATGAAATTTCTCGGTCACTTGATATACATATTTACAGCTCTACTCAATATGGCCAAATTGTCATCTAAAGTGATTATGCCGGGGCGCCTGGGTGGCGCAGTCGGTTAAGCGTCCGACTTCAGCCAGGTCACGATCTCGCGGTCCGTGAGTTCGAGCCCCGCGTCAGGCTCTGGGCTGATGGCTCAGAGCCTGGAGCCTGTTTCCGATTCTCTGTCTCCCTCTCTCTCTGCCCCTCCCCCCGTTCATGCTCTGTCTCTCTCTGTCCCAAAAATAAATAAACGTTGAAAAAAAAAATTTTAAAGTGATTATGCCAATTCTTACTCCTGCCATCAGTGTGTAAGTATTCTTTTTAATTTTTTTTTTATTTTTTTTTTTTCTATTTGAGAGAGAGAGACCACAGATAGGGGAAAGGAATAGAGAGAGAGAATTCTAAGCCGGCTCCACACTCAGCACGGAGTCTGATGTGGGGCTCGGTGTCAAGACCCTGGAATCATGACCTAAGCCAAAATCAGGAGTTGGGCCAACTCAACCACTGAGCCACCCAGGCAGGCACTCCAGTGTATAAGCATTCTTACTGCCCCTCATTCTTTGCAATAGTTAGTGTTACCACTAAATTTTACAGTATCTCACTGTAAAATTAGGATTTCATTATGGAGCAAGTTTTCCCTTTCCTATTTATGAGATTTTCTCTCCTTTACCATTTTTCTATTGGATTGTTTTTTCTTTTTGATTTCTTATCAGAGATGTGTGCTACAAACATCTGTTTAAGTGTGAGGTTTATTTTTGTATTTCATTTATTGTATGCTTTTTTGAGACCCAGGTATTTTCAGTTGAATATGATCAGATATGAAGCCAGTTTTATATTTGTGCTTTTTTATTTGCTTGCTTCTAACATCCTTCCATATTCAAGTACACGAAAATACTGTCCTATATTTTCATCTATTTACTCAAAGAATTACTTTTTTCATTTAGATACTAACATTTTAAATTTATTTTTATATAATGTGAAATACAGACCTTATTTTCTTTTTATGTGGGATTCATGTACATTACTAATAAGTTTTTCTGTTCTTTTGGAGCAAATCGAGAAATAGAAGCAGAAGTCAGATAAATAGGACACAGAATATCATCTTTACTACTGGAAAAAAGGTGATAGGAGGTTATGATTTTATATCTGAAGCCAGAAGGGCTTGCTAAGAATTTAGTGCTAGGTTAGGTATAGTTATTGCTACGTTCTGAATGTTTGTGTCCCTCCAAAATTCATCTGTTGAAATTCTAATGCCTTAACATGATGGTATTAGGAGGTGGGGCCTTTGGAAACTGATTAGGTCACAAAGGCCTAAATTCATAAAAGGGATTAGTGCCCTTACAAAAGAGCGCTACCTGGCTCCCTTCTACCCCATGAGCACACAGTGAGAGCACAACTATCTGTGAACAAGGAGACAGGTTCTCACCAGACAGCAAACCCGCAGGTGCCTTGATCTTGGACTTCCCAGAGCCCAGAACTATGAGAAATAAATTTCTCTTGTTTATAAGCCACTTCATTTATGGTTTGTTAGAGCAGCCTAAACAAACTAAAACAGTTATTGACCTAGCCATGGACACAGATGCGACCCTATTGGCATCTTACTTAAGTAGCAGATCCTTGTGAAGGAGGGCAGGTAGGAACACACCCCCTCCACAAGGAGGCGGATCCTAAGAGAGCAGTGAAGATGTTGCTTATCAAAGCAAGCTCTACAATCTCTCTTAAACTCACCAGTCAAAAGTATCCTTACTGATTCCAAGATTTGGAGTCAGGAAGGTGTGAGAGAAGAAGACAGAAGGGTTATTTTAGCTGAGGGTCCTCAATTGGAAACATAAAAAGTAAGTGATAGAGTCTTTCCCCCTTAATACTTGAATCACAGTGTGCCTGTAAATCCTAAAACCATATAAACATGGGAAGGAGGGGTAGCCACGCTAGGTTGTATAAAAACCTATAAAGTCAAACAGAAATGAGTTTCCAAAAAAAACAGAGATAAGCCTGTTCAAGATAGTAAACTTACTTTTGAATATCTGGTTTCCAGTTCTACTGTGGCCTGCCAGTACTTTATTTCTTGTTTCTGGGTGACTAAATTTGCCTATTGTACCCTTACCATAACTTGCTCTTTTCTCCACTTCCTGAAATGAATTCACACTCCTTGCAATTGTACAATCCATAATCACAACATAGAGAGAGAGAGAGAGAAGAGGAAGAAGAAGAAGAAGAAGAAGAAGAAGAAGAAGAAGAAGAAGAAGAGGAGGAGGAAGAGGAGGAGGGGGAAGAAGGGGAGGGGGAGGAGGAAACAGCAGAAATAAACTGACATCCATGAAATGTAATTATCAAACCTTTTCAGAAGATTCTAGATTATGGTTATCTTATATCCACTATTTTGTTGTAATGCCATTACACATAGCAAATTTCATGTTTAATGACTCATGCACTTTTCTCAATTATACTTGAAGTTTCTGTCAATTGTATCCTATTTTTATAATGTAAATGAAGTCTTTCAATGTAAAAATACTTAATATAAATAGAAAAAAAACAATAAAATATATAAACGACAGATATAGCAATTAAATAGAATAGACAAGTATAATAAAAATCTAGGTTTATTTTATTTTTTAAGTTTTCTACAGAAGTAGAAGCTTGGATTTACCTTTGAGAACAAATTATGCCTCTAATAAGAGAAAAACATTTAAATGGGACATTTGGTTATACAAAGGGTAAAGTACAAAGTTTATTATGGAGTGACACTCTTTAAGAAAAGGTTGGGGGTGGGAATTAGCTAAGGGAAAATTTTGCAACAAACATATATTCTTGGTGAAAAATCTTATTAAAGACTACATTCTGTAGGCAGAGAGTGTGTGATTTGGAATGTCACGATTTGGGTATTCACAAAAAGTGTGACTTGTGATGTCTGGCAACGTTGGGAAAATCCTTTTACCCTACGTGTGCCAACACGAGAGTCTGTTCTATCTACACAATATCAGACAGTGGTGCTTGGAACACAGTCATTCTAAGGTATTACCTACAACAGTATGTCTGCTACAACAATAAATGGGGTGAACGGACACTGTAACATTTTACTTCTCCAAAGAGTTATAATGTCAAAAACAGCAAAAGAAGCAAGAAGTCAACAAAATTCAATCTATTTTAAAAGGTGACAAAACCATGACCCAGTGTATCTCACACTCATGAGTCAATTGCTACATAAAAGTGTAATTGGTGAAAAGAGAGCATCCACAACCAGATTTATTCTAGGAATGAAGAGGTATCTGAACACCAAAAAATCAATTAGTGTGGATACACATCAACAGAAGTAAAGAAAAACACTTGCACAGTCATCTTCACACATGTAAAGAGACTATTTCAAATTCAATATCAATTTACAGCAAGAACTCTTAAACAGGGCCTTTCTTAATGGGATACAGTATTTATGAACTTTTTTATAACAAAATTAACACATTATACTGAAATGCTGAAAAATTTCCTCTGACATTAGTAGTACTTATTAGTAGTACTTGTTTTTATTACTTACCTGCTACTCCCACTTTTATTCAAAACCATGCCAAGCATTACCAATTTAAGGCATTAAAATAAAAGGAAAAGAATTAAAAAGCCAGATACAAAAATGTCATGATTTGCAGATGACTTGGTAGTACACACAGGAAATGGTAAAACAAAACCAAACAAAAGTACACTCAAATCATTCAAATTAAAAAGGAGACTGAACAAGATCCCTAGATATAAGCTGAATGTCCAAAATCAATTGTTTTAGCTTCCAAATGAAAACTAGAACATACAATTTTTAGAACAAAACCAATTATAATAACATCTAAAAAACAACTTTGCTAGTAATAAATCTAAAAGAAAATAAGTGAATGTGCAAAGCATAACTGAGAGAAACCAAAGTGGATGTAAACAGATGGAAGGACATACCATGGTCATGGATTGGAAACTTCAATATTGTAAGAATGTAAATTCTTTCCAAACTGATTCACCAATACAAATTTTACTACTTTCTTGGTGTATGTTTAACAATTTATTCTAAAACTCACATGAAAATGAAAAAAAGCTGAGAATAACCAAGACAAACTAGAAGAAGAACAAAGCTAGAAAAATTATACTAACAGATGCTGGACATTAAAAAGCTGTATGAATAAAATACTGTACTTTTGGAACAAAGACAAATAGACCACAGGGGCAGATTTGTAAATCTGGAAACAGATACATAGATCGATCTTACTATCCATCCATCCATCAATTTTCTATCTATGAATATCTATCTATATCGACACGAATATCAATATAGGTAGATATAGTCATCTGATTTATGACAAAATGACATTGTAGAGGAGGGGGGAGCGATAGAGTTCTTCAGAAAAAAAAAAAAAAAAGAAATTTTCAATATGTGTGCTGGGTCAATTGGATACCCATATGAAAACAATTTTTTTTTAACTCAGCCTCACACCATACACAACAATCAAACTCAGCTGGATTGTCCATCTAAATGTGAAACTGAAAACACCAAAGCTTTCACAGGAAAATGAAAATACCTTCATGACCTAATGTACGTAGTTCTTAAATAAGATTCTAAAAAGGCTAAAGAGAAAGAAAAAATGATAAATTGAACCATGCCAAAACAATTACTACTATTCAAAAGAAAATAAATCATTACAATTTAAAAAGAGTAACCTGTATAGCACATATAAAAATAGACGTTTTTACAAAGAATGTATATAAAGAAAATATAAGTAACTCTTACAAATCAGTAAGAAAGATATAAACACTGCAATAGAAAGATGGGCAAAAGAAACAGTCACAAAAGAAAATATTTGGCCTCTAACTAGAGAAAAAGGAGCTTTAATAGTTATCATAGAAATACATATTAAATCTGAAAAGGGGCATCTAGGTGACTCAGTCAGTTAAGCGCCACACTCTTGATTTCCCCTCAGATGAGATCTAGCCCCACCTAGGGCTCCAAGCTCAGCATGAAAAGCTTAAGTTTCTCTCTCCCTCTGCCCGTCCCCCGCGTGTTCTCTCTCTCTCTCTCTTTAACTCTCTCACACACACACAAAAATAAATAAATAAATAAATAAATAAATAAATAAATAAATAACTGAAAAGAGATACACTTTGCACTCACCAATATAATAAATCTTGAAAATACAGGCAATGTCAAATGTTGGAGAGGATATTAAGCAAACGGTGTTTTTATTGCTTGGCAGAAATTACTAGAGCTACTCAAGATGCATATGCAAATATCCTGCAATTCCATTCTTAGACATGTACCCAACAGAAAGGCACACGTGTTCACCAAAAGACAATGATAGTGTTCATGGCTACATTATTTGTAATAGCTCCCAAATGGGAATATCAAACGCTTATAACAGTAGATACATGAATAAATTGTGGCATGTTGACACAATAAATTACTACACAGTGGTGAGAATAAAAAGATAACTAAAGCCACAACACGGATGGATGTCACAGATAGACTTGGAGTGAAAGAATCAGAGATGAAATGATCCTTGCTGCATGATTCCACTTACATCAAGTAAAAAAAAAAAAAAAAAAAAAAAAAAAAATCAGCATAGCGGTTGTCCCTGAAAGGTAATGCTTGGAAGAGAGAAAGAAGGAATCTTCTGGGTGCAAATAACGGTTTGTTTCCTCATCTGGGTGCAGGTTCCACATAGAAGTGATCATTTTGTGAAAATAATCAATCTATACTTATGATTTGTATACTTTCCTATATGTATTTTACACTCTAATAATAAGTTAACTTCAAGGTATTTTCCAAAGATTCATATTTGAATGATTCTAAATACTGACATTCACAATGATTCACAGTTAAATATTTCTTTTGGAAAATGTTTTGGAAATATCCTCACTTTCAATGAGGAACAGAAACAATTCTTGCTGTAAGCATTATTTTTGGCCAAATATACCACAATGAAAATAAACTACCAGTCCACATGTGAATTCAGTATAACTGAATGATAAGGGACTAGAAGCATTGGTGAAATCCAGAGTATTATTTCTTAGTTGAAGGTCTCAACATTTACCTTTGCATTACCACTTCCTAAATGGAAATGTATAAGTGCACATGCATGCCTGAAGCATACTTAGCACTCTGATTTACAATGACTAGATTCCTTGGAGAGAGATCATCCTTTACTATCATAGCTGTTCTGAGTGTTGCATGTTTCTGCCTCTTTCCATGGATGGTTTTTCAATGCTTACTAATACAACTCTTCATAGTTTTAGAATTGATAAAAATATGCCTTGCTTCTTTATTTTACTGGTATATTTATTATCTGGAGCTATATAGGAGAGGCTTAAAAGCACAACAGGATTTTTTTTAATCTATTTTAAATGAAAATGGCAGAATGAGGTGTTTAGCCAATAGTTTTTTAAAGGGAGCCATCAAAATTCTTGTTAGATATATCTATGATTGAGTTTACATTTTTAAATTGAATATACTTTTTTAAGTTTATTTATTTATTTTTGAGGGAGCCAGAGACAGCATGAGCAGGGTTGGCACAGAGAGAGAGAGAGAGGGAGAGAGAGAGAGAGAGAGAGAGAGAGAGTGAGAGAGAAAGAGAGAGAGAGAGAGAGAGAGAGAGAGAGAGAGAGAGAGAGAGAGAGAGAATCCCAAGCAGGCTCCACACTGTCAGCTCAGAGCCCTACATGGGGCTTGAACCCACAAAACTGTGAGATCATGACCTGAGCCAAAACCAAGAGTCGGCTGCTTAACCAACTGAGCTACCCAGGTGACCCTGCCTATGCCTTTTGGTTGAGAGAAAATAAGACATCAAAGCAAGTAGTTACAGTTGAAGCACCTTGCTAATCTAGGGGGAAGTCCCACCTGACTCTATTTCAAGCCTAGTGCATAAGGACAGGTAGCTCAGAATGAGCAAGATTGTTCTCTAGAACGATGAGAATTTCTTTTTGTATGTCACTACTTGGTTCCAAGTTGAATTCAGACTGAGGTTTTCAGCATCTTGTAACATCTTTACAAAACAGATAAATCCCAAGATAACATTTTAGAAAATGTTTCAACATTTTACTTATTCTATAAAAAGATTCCAACATTGCAAGAGCTCTTTTCTACATATTTTGGGTATAATTGGTTAGTAAAAGGCACCGAAAGTTGTGTGTGTGTGTGTGCGTGTGTGTGTGTGTGTGTGTGTGTGTGTGTGGTAGTAATGGGATGAGTTAATCTTAAATCTTATATGAGTAAATCTGAAATTATAAAATATTTTCTTGGCTTTTCGTGATTTGAAAACTGTTTTTAAAAATACATGTGTTAAAAAAATAAAAATAAAATAAAGATACACCTGTTACAACCATTTCTGAGGCACGTAGGTGCCAAGTAGAAAATAATAAATTATCTCTTTGTATCTGTTTATTTTAACAAATCATAAATTATGGCAATTATTTTCTTCTCTATAATGCTGAAGTGTTAGTATATGAAATATTTCATTAACTGTAAAGGAATTACGTGTACAAAGGGAACCATGTACAGCCTTAATTTATGCAAAATATCTGTGCAGTTCCATAAAGAACCCCCCCCCCGCCCCGTGGACAGGAGTACTCAGCCCAGGAAGTGGGTATATAACTAAGGATAGCTATTTATTAACTCACCCATTCAACACATGATGTTGCCCTCTATATAGAAATAAAAATGAGTCACCTACAATCTTGGGAGACAGATGTGCAAATAATGAAGTCTAGTACATTAACACATGCTGTGGTTGTGCAGATATAAAGTGCAGTGGGATGATGTGACAAACATAAACCCCGGGGACATGAGGGAATCCTCTCAGAGTGTAACTCCAACTGATAGAAATCTCAGAGAGTTTGACCTAGGATTTGTGTGCCCCTCACTATTCTCCTCAGAGACTTTCTGAGGGCAGCGAAGTGCACTCAGACCTCTGGGGCTAGCTCCCAGAACAACCTGATTATCAAAATTTCCCATCTCTACCTGTATCTGCAGCAGAATTCCAGAAGGCCTCAAGGCAGATTAATTTACAGGTATTACGTGCCTGAGTAAACAGCTCAGTTCACTCTTATGGGAAATAACAGTATGACTTAAATGGGGCTTAAATGGAGCCAGAAATAGGGGAGTTTTTTTTCTTATAATTCAGGGCAATGGAGTATATTAAATTACATCTTTTCTCCACAACTTTTGTCTAGCACACCATTCAAGAAATCCTTTGATCAGATTCAAGAGTGAATGACACATTTAGCTATAATGTTCCCACTAGCTGGAAGTTCTCAAGGTTTCCATCTCTGAGTAACCACAGAAGAATTAAGGAGATGAATTTCTCTGAGGACATTATAGCAATGCATTCACCATAGATTTCCCTATTAGAATTAATAGTTCTTATATTTTGAAGGGCACAAAAGCTAAAGAAACACACATATTGTAAACGTATAAATATAAAACCCCTATTCAGTGATCCCTTGATGTACAAAATGGGTATAATAGCTCATTTAACTTTACCTATGCAGTAAGAATTATTCAGCTATATAGCTGGAAACTCAGGTTCAAAGAGGTTACATAATTTACCATAGTCACAAAGATAGCAAATGGTAGTTCTTAAATTTGAACTGAGTTCTCCGTGGCTATAAAAACCACATGCTTTTTCCTACATAGAAATATATCCTAGAGTCTAAGACAAAGTTTCTTTTACTGAGAGCAATAGACTACAAGTCTCAGAATCACCTGGGCTGACTGTTAAAAGCCCTGATTTCCACTCCAGAGCAACTGTAATTTAACAAATTGCTCAACTGATTCTTACCCAAAGTTAAAACTTGAGACCACTGTCTCAATTAAACATATTTCTTTCATAGTTACTCAATACATTTAAATTTAGCTCAGTGTTTTTACTGAGCTGACAGGCACTTGGCCTACCTCTCTTCTTTTCCTGTGCAGGGAATACAAATATTATTTAAAGATTCCCAATGGCAAACCATTTTACAATCACTATTCACATTATGACCCTGGGATGCACAAACCAAATTTTAGTAGAAGTTTTTCTCCAAAACACTTGCTTTATTTTAGAGAGAGAGAGAGAAAAAGAGTGGGGGAGGGGCAGAGAGGGAGGGGGAGAGAGAGAGAGAGAGAGAGAGAGAGAGAGAGAGAGAGAGAGAGAGAGAGAGAGAGAAGGGAGAGAATCTTAAGCAGGCTCCATGCTTAGCTTGGAGGCCGATACGGTGCTGGATCCCACAACCCTGGGACCATGACCTGAGCCGAAATCGAGAGTTGGACATTCACCCAACTAGTCACCCAGGCATCCCTTCCTTCAAAATATTTTGATGTATTTTACATGTTAGTATATTTGATAACTGAGGAAGCCTGCTCAATCATAAAGTACTTACTGAGCAAATATTATGTGTCTGGAACAGTGCTAAATGCTACATCTACAATTACTAACTCCCTGAAGCCCTCAAGTAGTCTAGACAGTGCACTGGGGGCCCTAAAGAAATATTTGGCACTATCCTTTTGTCAGAAAGTTTATGAGAAGATTAATAAGACAAAATTGATACACATGAAATAATTATAAAATAATTGTGTTCAGCTTAAAGATACCGAATAAAAGAGTTCAAAGGAAGAAATTTAACATGTTTCAAATGTTGGATACTTTAGAAAGATTGAACAGTTTACACATATTATTTTTATTTTCATACAGATTGTGATATGAATATTACAGCTGATATTTTTTAAATTGAAATCATATCAGTTAGTAATGAGTAGTGATTATATATATGTGTCATATATATAATCATTATAATCAATTCTCAGTAGTTGTAGATGTAGTACTTTTCCAAATATCCAGCCAAGTAAGATGTGGAGTTGATTTCAAACCCAGTTTATGCCCCAAATGTACCTGTGTTCTCTCTACTATACCACAACCTGCCTCTTCCTCTCAGACAAGAAACAGAAGAAGACTAATGTGGGTTGAAGTGCTCAGTAGTCTTTGTAGAAGTAGGAAGGAATAAAACCAAAAAGTGAAATTGGACTTTGGACTTTTGAGCTCTGATCAGCAGTAAAATACTGTTTCCCTCCAAAATATCTAAACAAATTGGAAGGAAGGAAGGAAGGAAGGAAGGAAGGAAGGAAGGAAGGAAGGAAGGAAGGAAGGAAGGAAGGAAGGAAGGAAAGAAGGACAAGCCATCCCAGCGCCAGAATAGTGCACGTCTTCCCATCGTTCTTCATTACAAAACACTGCAGCCCATTTGGACAGAGCAACTATATGTGAAGAAAGGATTACTCTAGGATTCCCGGAACCTGGGGACAGTGAGATGAACCCAGACAACCATACGTGTAAGAGCACTTCAAAGCACCGCTTCCAGCAATGTAGGGCAGCTGTAACTTCTGGAAACAATAGCAGGAGATGAAGCGGCTTAGCATGTGGATTGAGCAACAGGGTAAGGCCTTTGGCAAGGACACTACTAAATTCTGCAAGAAGCGACTACAGCTGGAACTTTGAGAAAAGGATTCCCACGGGCACCGGTAGAAAGGCGTGTTCACGATTCCTACCTTCATCTGCTGAGTCATCCACAGCACTTGCCACAGAATGGCTACTAGCCTGCTGCCCTCTATTCTAGTAAGAAGCATAGGAATGCGGGTGAAATCACAGGGTTTTTGAAAAGATGAACATTTACAGTATATGGAAAACTTGAGAAACCATGGTATGCACACTTACCGCTTAGCACAGGAATAAACTGAGACCCCAAGAAATTAAACGTGTTATCTAGATTCACAAGGCTACTTAGTGAGCACTCAGCCTCTAACTCAGATCTTGGTTCTACTTCAGGGCTCCTGATGCTGTTCATATGTTACCGTCCTGGTCAGAGAACGGGATGTTCTTGTTTAATAAAGAAAAGATATGAAACGGTTGAAGCTAGGTCTATAAAATGATCACATTTCTAATTTTCCAAAACGATGGAACAAAGTTACACTGAATCCCAAAATTGCCTTGAATAGAAGGCAAGTTGTTATTATCTTGCAGAATATCTCAGGCCACCTTCTGAGATGATCAGAGGTCTATAGTGGTCTGTATACCTCTTTCTCATGTAACGATTAATGGAATAAATAAATCCAATATTGTCATTTTTAAATGCTTATAAATTTAGTTTATTTTCTCTTGAAAAGATGAAAATTAAATATTATTCATATATTTTTTTACTTCCCTTCAGTCCTTTAAATGTTACTTTTTCAGTGAGGCCTTCCGTGCACACCCACTTTAAAACTGCAAATCACGGGGCGCCTGGGTGGCGCAGTCGGTTAAGCGTCCGACTTCAGCCAGGTCACGATCTCGCGGTCCGGGGGTTCGAGCCCCACGTCAGGCTCTGGGCTGATGGCTCAGAGCCTGGAGCCTGTTTCCGATTCTGTGTCTCCCTCTCTCTCTGCCCCTCCCCCGTTCATGCTCTGTCTCTCTCTGTCCCAAAAATAAATAAACGTTGGAAAAACAAAAAAATTTTAAAACTGCAAATCACATACCCACCCCTTAGGCACCTGTGGTTCTATGCTTTATTTTTTTCTCCAAGGCAATTAACATGCCTAACAAATGATCACTTGCTCTTTGTTACCATTTCTTCAATGATAACGAAAACTTTATGAGGGCAGAAGTTGGTCTGTACCCCGAACAGCTAAGAACCTAGCATATTAAGGAACTTAGCAATATTTGTTGAATGAATGAATGAATGAATGAATATAAAAATATAAAAAATAAGTTTCAAAATGCCCAGTAAGACAATGCCTGAAGTTAAAAATAAATACATTCAATATATCTTTAAAACATTATGCATGACATTTTCTTGGTTCATACAGACTGAATATTTGGGATCTAAATAAATTTTGGATAAACGTCTTGATCTTTCTCTTTCCTTCAGTATACTTATTACAGCATAAGGTGCAGGCTTTGATAGCAAACAAAAAACAAAGGTAATAACTATTGACTAATCTAAAAGAACAATTTGATCTGGTTTTTTAGGCAGTTAATTTTTATAACATTAAGTGACATTAAATAAATTCACCTGTGTTTGCTTAAAATTTGACTCTTATTTCATGTTTTTTCTTTATGGATGTATGAAAGATTGTCTTTCCTAAATGACGTTATTGAACTTTATAGAAATTATCAGATATTCTATCAATTTGGCACTTTCTTTGACAATTTTTTTTCTATTCCTTTAAGACATAAGAGAGAATACTGAACAATCTAGAACAATCTTGATATAGCCACACTTGTAAAGTGCTTTTAAAATTGACTTTATACACAATACACTAGCAGGCCTTTGATTACATACATGTTCAGGACAAAATGAGAAAGGGGGGGATGAAGGTAGTATTGTAGAGTATAGACACATATTGAACTGTATATCCAGAATCAACCTTCAGCTGATACTGGGGCATTGTATATTGGGCCAAACATGTTCACTTCAAATCCCTTATGTTTCTAATTTTTCTCTAGATAACTTCTTGATCTCTTAGATAAATATATCTCAGGATTGTCCCACAGTTATACCCCATGTCTGAACCCTGAACTAAACACAGGTTAGCTTTAAAGAGGGTCACCAGGTACAACAACTTATGGGATAAATCATCTAGTAATCCTTTCAATGGTGAGTTAAAACTGACTTTGGACAAGCAACAGCAGTCAAGACTGGTTAACAATATGCTTCTGCCCCATCCTTTCCAAGTCTAATAAAAGGCTCATTGTTGTGCTCAGGAAAATTCAGTACTGCATGAGGTATAAGTAAATCACATTTTAAGGATGACAGGTGGGAAAATAGAAATTAAGTATATTTTGAACAATTGAAAGTTAAAACAAATAGCTTGCAAACAACATGCTGAAATATTTCAGAAATGTGGAAAAGAAGCAACAGTGAGCCTAAAATAATTTTTGTTAATTATTTAGACACATTAAAAAAAAGTAGTTACAAAACTTTTTTTTTTTTTTTTTTTCAATGAAAGGTCAGGTCCCATTTGAAAACACACATATTACTTGGGTAAAATTATAAAGATCATTAGAAACTAAAAATGGCCTTAAAGTTCTATGGAAAATATACTATTAATTTACCCCAAATGTGCATTTTTTAAAGTTTATTTATTTTTGAGAGAGCGACAGAGACAGAGCGAGTGAGGGAGGGGCAAAGAGAAAGAGGGAGAGAGAGAGAATCCCAAGCAGGCTCCATGCTGTCAGCACAGAGCCTGACCTGGGGCTTGAACTCACAAGACTGTGATATCATGACCTGAGCTGAAAACAAGAGTCAGGTGCTCAACCAACTGAGCCATCCAGGTGCCCCAACTCAAAAGGTGCATTTTTAAAAATCTCCACATAATTTGCTTATGAGATAAATAAAGAAGGCAATGAAAGTAGAGAGCCGATTTGGCAGTTAGTCAGAATGTAATACCTCAAGAGTGTTGAGAGAAATCAATATTGAACATCGCCACTATGTGGACACAGACTCTGATTTTACAGATTGTCCTTCCCGGAATGGGGAGGAACAATGAAGAGTGGCCAGAGTTTTCATGGCCTCCACTCCCACGCATTCCATCTCACTCTCCTCTGGGGCATGAAAAACCATGGAAAGAGAAAAGTAAGGGAAGTCTATTTTTTAAGGCTCCTGAGTTCTCCCATTTAAAGCAGAGGCAGAGAAAGATGAGATAAAGTTTTGTTACTCAACATTTACATCTGCTCCACAGTCCAGAAAACTGAAAGTCTGCTTGCACTCGTGACATCCAGAAGCTTCATGCAAGTTGCACTAGGCCTGCATCCGTCCTCGAAGACGATGGACTAGAGCTGATTAGCGGCTGCCTCTTTAGTGAGGGCTTGTTGAACCCTTCTCACCATTCACATGACCTCACATTCAGTCCTTCAGTTTGGCTGGCTTCATAAGAATTTTAATTTGCAAAATGAAACCCTGGCATATCTGACGTGATGTGTCACACTAGATTATATCATAGGTCCTACCTCAGTGGAATCTATCTCTGAGTGAACATGATATCATTTGGTTATCACCAAGTGTTTGTTGAATGAATATGACACACTGACTTTTACCGACGTGTGGAAACATTCAGGGGTGCTTCCCTGCTGATCAAGAACATGAAACAGTTACACTGTGAACTTGTAAGAAACAAAAAACAAAAACCTTGCCTGAGCTCCCAATTATAGTACAAACCACATTAGTTATTTAGCTCTTAATCAAAAACCATCTCATGGTTTTCCCCCCTCTTTCACATATATTTATCTTGTCTCCCCAATGAAACGGCAGCTTATCAAAGGTCAAGATGTTTGTCTTTTACATCTTTATGATCACCCATGGTGTTTTGTACACGGTAATAATACAATAAATGCATACTTATTTATATAAAATGTTATCTGAAGCAGAAATTTCCCAATATCCTTCAACAGTAATGATGTTGCAATGTCTGAGACCAAATCTGCCCTCTCTTCCTTTAAAGGAATAATGCAAGGCTGAATCACACAAAGCAATGCCAACTAATTTTTCTACGTGTGCCCTCTATTGGCTTCTTTACCTCAAATCACAAGCAAGGTTCCTTTGAAGCAGGCCCTGCCAGACACAGGCCGTCCTCACAAAGAGTGTGCAGTACTGGGACCCAGCACTGGTTACTGGCACTTACATGTTCACACCAGGCCCTGCCAAACCACATGCTTCCAGTCCCAGGACCTTGTCTTCGTACAGGGCAGGCTGGCAGGCTGCTCATACAAGGAGATGAATCAAGAGCCCTGAGCTCAAGTAATAAACTGCCTCTTCTTAGCTTAGACCATAGGCCAACACACATCCAAGTTGATTCCACAAACACAGATAATTATCTAAAGCAAATGCACCCAGATTCTTCTCTTATAAAAGGAGCCATTGATAATACATCAACATAGCTTGAAACAGAAAATTTAATGTTGGTTCAATAAGTTTAGGCAATATGTGACCATAGGGCCATAAATATGACACAGTGAGGTGGGCAAGTGTATATAGGAAATCTGGCCATTTTCCCAATACTTTAATTTTTGCTTCATCTTGTGCTGCTACAGTATGTTGCATATTGTCACATGTCCAATAACTGCTGTTGGATAAACAATTATATCATCATGGCTAACAAGACTTAAATGGAATCCAAATCCTCAAACTAAAAAAAAAAAAAAAAAAAAAATTATCAGCTTCAGAAAAGGCAAATGGTTGCCGGTGAATAAAATTATAACTATACTTATACATAATTTAGAACAAGATGATTATGCTTGACATTCTCCCTTACTGCATAAATCTATTGTGTTATTAAGTTTCTCATGGGATATTAGCAATGATGTTTTAATATGGGTTAATCACATCAGGTTATCACATGAAGTGATAATCAGTTCAGTGGGTTAGAAATTAATAGACTAAAGGAGGAAATGTCTGTGTGGGTCTGGTTCTCATCATTCCTTTTCCCCCCTGCATGACCCACCGGTGGAAATCCTTTTTTGGTTCTATGAGGTGACTCGTGGATAGAAAAGAAATAGGAAGACAGGGCCACACCTCACAGGCAATTGTGTCCACCTTAGTTGTAAGGGTTGCAAATTAGCATTAATGAATAGTAAGAATATTATTTTTTTAATTTCCTACAAACGGACTCTTTTCTTACAGTTTATTTATTTGAGAGAGAGAGAGAGAGAGAGAGAGAGAGAGAGAGAGAGAGAGAGAGAACATGCGAGCAGGGAAGGGGCAGTGACAGAGGGAGAGAGAGTCCCAAGTAGGCTCTGTGCTGTCAGCACAGAGCCATATACAGGGCTCAGTCTCACAGACTATGAGATCATGACCTGAGCCAAAAGCAAGAGGCAGTCACTCAACTGACTGAGCCCCCCAGGTGCCCCTCTACAAAACTGATTCTTGATCACAAACCAAATTGTCTCTTTACAGGAGCCTTCCTTCACTACCTGTTCTACACAATCTATTCTTGTTCTTAGTTTACCCTGTTTTATTACCTCCAGATCACTTATATTTTAAAGTAATTTTCTGTATTTTTTGTTTACTTCCTTACTGTCTGCCATTCCAAGTCAGTCCAAGTCAACGAGGACATTTTCTGTCATACTCACCATGTACTAGGTGCCCAATAAATACTTGCTAAAAAATTAATGAACAAATGAACATTTAATGTTTTTAAATTGTCAAAGCTACATTACAATTGAAAAATATGGTTTTTATTTCGAGGACCTGTGCCTGAAGTATCTCTGAACATCAGCCCATCCTTCATTCCATCTTTGAACATTGCCCCACTTCTTAGCTTCATCCCATCCCAAGCCAGTGATGGTGCAGGAGACGGGGACATAGGAACCTTAGGGATAGGGTAAGTCTCAAGAAAGGGATACACAGTTGTCTTATACAAGTATTTTTTTTCTATTTGGTAACAAAAAAGCAGAAGTTTGACGTTTTGTTTTGTAGACCACAGAAAACTGACTTCAGCTAAAATAATGGACTCCCTTGGGAGAAGCAGAAGTCCTTGTGTGTTTCTTCCAAGAATGCCTGCAGTAGGTTGACTCAGCTGGGAGAGGAACACTTTTTAACCTTTCCACCTTCCTTCTCTTTCTTTCAAGAAAAGACAGATGCAATGTCTAGAACTCTCATAGATAATGTTAAGGGTGGAAGCCACATAAAGATAACAAAGATTAGACACAAGAGTCTGGCCCACTGATGGCCTCATGCGGCCATACCAGCTCTAGATTGCTACCTCTGAAATTTTTTTGAGAGAGAAAAAGAAATTGTATGTGCCACCATTGTTTGTTTTTTTTTTTTTTCCCCAATCCTAGTCAGTCCAATCTATCCTTATAAACACACCATTAAAAGGACTACAATTAAACATTTGTTTATTTTTAAATGTTTTATTTTATTTATCTTTCAGAGAGGGGGAGGAGGTGCAAAAGAGAGGGAGATAGAGAATCCGAAGCAGGCTCTGTGCCATCAGAACAAAGGCGGATGTGGGGCTCGAACTCACGAACCATGAGATCATGACCTGAGCCAAAATCTGACACTTAAGCCTCTGAGCCACTCAGTGCCCCTAAAAGGACTACAATTAAATGATAAAAATTAGCAGCCACCATGTTAACACTGCTCTTTCCAAATACCATACATTTTTCTTTTTACAAAATTCTTAACCTGCTTCCCTCACTTGTCATTTTAATCCTTAAAATATAGCTCTACGATAACTTGAAGAAGGTATGAGATGAGAAAATAAGACTACAGAGGTTAAGTCACCCATCCAAGATTTCCAGCTGGTAAACTGGAACACACATCATTTGAATTTTAGCCAAGGGCTGAAGTAGACTATCTTCCACTTGCTGAAATGTGTCAAAATTTCAAGAATACCTACATGTTTTTTAATGAGATTCACAATCTAGTCACAGATTTCCTCTTTAAAAATAAAGTACTTAAAGCTTTCAATGTATAAGGGAGATGACATCCAAGTAGCTATTATTATCACATTTTTAAACATATTTTATAAACTCTGAAATATCTTCCACAGTGAAAATATATACAAAATAGGTAGTACAATCAAAGAACATTTGATTTCCTATTTTAGTGATGGGTAATAGATAAAAGTATGCAGTTTAACAATATGGGCCAAATTACTCAGAGGGTAGATGTGAAAATGTAAATTCAGGCAAGGTCAGGGTTTTAACTGGATTCTGCCACTACTTGGTACTAGAACCAAATTTTGCTACTCCATCACCACCTAGGGAAGCATGTGAAGACATACCGAAAAGCTACCAAATAGATTGCCTTACAACCAACCTAATATATTTAGGGCAACCAGATTACATAACATTTATCAATTTGAATCACCTAACAAACCAAGTTGCATTAATATATATTAATACTCGGGGCGCCTGGGTGGCGCAGTCGGTTGGGCGTCCGACTTCAGCCAGGTCACGATCTCGCGGTCCGTGAGTTCGAGCCCCGCGTCGGGCTCTGGGCTGATGGCTCAGAGCCTGGAGCCTGTTTCCGATTCTGTGTCTCCCTCTCTCTCTGCCCCTCCCCCGTTCATGCTCTGTCTCTCTCTGTCCCAAAAATAAATAAACGTTGAAAAAAATATATATATATATATTAATACTATAAAATATGTTTATTAAAGAATTTTTATATAAAAAGAAATCTGCCATAGATAAGCATTAGCTATCATGTGAAAAGAATCTCTCCCTATGGTATTGTGTGTTAACACAGTACCATATGGCCTTGTATTAACACGTTCACCACTGCATGGATCATACATTTAGAATACTGCATTAAGGGGATGATTTTTTAAAAATCTGGGTAGATCTAGGGGCACCTGGGTGGCTCATTTGGTCAAGCATCTGACTTCAGCTCAGGTCATGATCTCAGAGCTTCTGAGTTCAAGCCCCATGTCTGGAGCCTGTTTCAGATTCTGTGTCTCCCTTTCCCTCTGCCCCTCCCTGACTCATGCTCTGTCTCTGTCTCAAAAATAAAGAAACATTCCAAAAAAAATTTTTTTTTAATCTGGATAGATCTAGGGGTGCCTGGGTGGCTCAGTCAGTTAATCGTCCGATTTTGGCTCAGGTCATCATCTCACAATTCGTGAGTTTGAACCCAGCATCTGGCTCTGTGCTGACAGCTTCGAACCTGGAACCTGCTTCAGATTCTATGTCTTCCTCTCTCTGCCCCTCCCCTGCTCATTCTCTCTCTCTCTCTCTCTTTCTCTCTCTCTTCTCTCAAAAATAAAAAAAAAAATTTAAAAATCTGGGTAGATATAGTTTTTGAAGATGAACTATGCTTTATGTCCCCCATAGAAAAGGATTTCTACTTTTCTCACTAATTCATAGAGATTTTTTACCATTTTGGCTAATAATTTCACTTTATGACTATGCATTTTAAGATAGGGTCATTATTTTTTTCTGGAGATAAGATAAATACTAGACAGATGACATCAGTATTACACCAACACCAATACTTTGCATCTAAGACAAATTTCGTGTTCAGAAATAAGAGATCTTTCTCTTATAACCTGTGGATTACCATTATATAAAGATTTCAGCCCATTTTAGGAACACCAACCCACTTAAGTAAAAGGAGGATTCTTTAGAGTCCACCTAGTCTGATCAGTCATCAGACTATACATTTCAAATGATGTTTTGGACAGCTCTTTCAGGTTATTTTCAGACTGAAGCAAACTGCCTGAGATTAGATAAGTTTTGGATATGCTCTAGAAAAATTAATTCCCTTAATGTTCTAAGATCTGGCTTCTCCCACCTATAGTCCCTGTGCCTGAGATCTATTTTTTATCATTATTAAAATGACATATTGAATATTTCTGGCCTACCTGGATTCTGTCCTACAATGATGTGCTAATTATTCTTTGTGTAGTTTTGATACAGTTCCATTTGGCTTATTGGGGTACCATATAATAGAGCATAACTAAAAAATGAACTTCTCATTGCCTGTAATATATATTTTGATAACCTAGACATTCAAGTAAAATTTACCTAATGGATTTCAAGATATAAGACTTGCTCTTATGTTTTGAAAGAACTGCCAGAGACTGCCAGCTAAGCCTCACTTAGCCTGGTCTCATTCCCACCTACTACTCACTCATGGTTTAAATTTAATATTTTGCCATGTTTATATCACACTTTCAAAGATGGTTAAATTTTAAAATAGGAAGTAGAGATTGCATTTACATGATTAAATTTGTTTCCAGTGGAAAAAGAAAACTGAAGTTTTGGTAGAAAAGTATTTATCATCCCCATCTTCACCCTTAAGGTACATTTTTTAACACAACCAATTTTGCAGAACTTTCTTATATCAGCTAAGCCATGTAGGCTGCACGTAGGAGAAAATTCTATCTGCAACAGCACCAACAATAAGGTAATTTAGTATCTCACAAGACAAGAAGTCCAAAAGAGAGTAGCTCACGTTGGTCTCCTCAGCAAACGAATCCCATCATCAAGGACACAAGTGTTTGACATCCATTTAGCCTGCCACCTTCAGCTGTTGGCCTTTCCTGTCAGGACGGCAGTCCAAAGGTCTAGAAGGAGAAAGCCCTTTACTTAGGTCTTTTTGTTTTTTTTCCAAGAAAATCTCCCAGGCATTCCAGCAGATGAGCCCTCATCACTGCACACATCCATTCCTAAATAAATCACTAGGAAGATGATAGACCTATCATGTTTTACTTGGAAGGATCAAAACTCATGGTTCATTCTCTGATGCTACCAAGGAGCCTAGCTTTCCTTGAAGCACAGGACCACCAATGTGAAATGGCCAGTTATCTAGAAAAATCAGGAGTAATGACCCTTGGATAGGTGATAAACAGTTTCCAGACATTACTGTTTCAGGTACAGAATGATTTACCACTCTATAGCTCCACTTCTTTAATTTATTATTAATTTTTTATTTATCTTTAAGTTTTTTTAAATGTTTTATTTTTGTTTTTGAGAGAGAGACAGAGAGAGAATAAGCATGGGAGGGGCAGAGAGAGGGAGACATAGAATGCCAAGTAGGTTCCACGCTCTCAGTGATCGCACAGAGTCCGATTTGGGGCTCCAACTCACGAATCACGAGATCATGACCTAAGCCGAAATTGGACACTCAACCAAGTAAGTCACCCAGGTAGCCCTATTATTAATTTTTTTAATGTCTATTTATTGATTTTTGAGAGAGAGAGAGAGAGAGAAAGGCAGAGAGAGAGAGGAAGACAAAGAATCCCAAGCAGGCTCCGCCTTGTGAGCACAGGGACTCAAAAACACAAACTGTGAGATCATGACATGAGACAACATCAAGGGTCAGATGCTCAACTAACCGAGCCACCCAGGCTCTAATTTATTCTTTATCTTTCGCTAATAAACATGCTAGGGCTCAGCTAGAAATTTGCAGTTTGCAAATTGGCTGGCTTTACAATGATAATATCTTAAGTAAAAGACTTAAAAAGTTTGTTAGATGTATTATCTGGAAACATTTGGAATTTTTTATAGTAAGTGATAGACTGAGGCATATTAAACATTTTAAGAATTTGTGTGAGCAAAAAATCTACTTGAATCGGGCAATACTGAACCAGAGGTACTCCAGAGACAGGAGCTCAGGGAGCGACTTCTACAGAAGAGGGGGAAGCAAAGCAAGGAAATTATTTGATTGGTTGTAGCTTAAGCAGTTGTATTATTTGGGAAAGCCTCATTGTCTGTTTTTAATTGGTTGTTCTCAGCTCTCAAGTTCTTAGCCTTGAAGCATGTAGGCTCAAGTTTTCGTGTGCTTATGTAGGGTGCTAAGGCATGAAGGCCACCTTAGTCTAATGGCCTCTTTGTTTAATTAATTTTACACTTACATGTTAGGTTATTCAGTAAAGAATACAGTTAAAAATGAAATAAAGAATCCAAGTATGATTCCTCAATTCAGAAAGATGAAATATTTCTCCTTATAAAGGCTTTAGACTTCAAAATAGTCACATTGTTCTAAAAACACTGTGTTACCATGAGATACATGTAATTCAATTCAAATAAAAACAATGACACAATTATTATACAAACATTGGGAGAGCCTATGAAAGGTGTTCTAGCACTATTCATAACTTCCTCCTAAGGACATAATGACATGTCACATGCAGAACGTTTCATGCACAGACACAGTCAGATTTCCACCCTGAGAGGTCTTTGAAAGCTGACTGATTTTTATTGGGAAAATAAAGGATAAAACTTACTCAACAAAGTTGTCATGAAGTCAAAGAAAATTGTGTTTCTCTTGAGAGATAGGTATGTGGGTATATACACATATATACAACATATATAAATATATATATGTATACATTTATAAATACACACATGTGCACATATATACACATGTGTATGCATAAATATAGACATATGGAAAGATATACATTCATATACACACCGATACTCTGTTTATTCCCAAATATACACACATTCATTGCATCTTATAAAATGAAAATTATAAGTTTAATTATATGGTACATTCAAAGATGATACCTTTATATTTGACTATGATGGCACAGATGAGGATTATTTTGTGAGGATGTTGAAAAGACAAACCACATATCCATTATGTTAACCACATTTAAAAAATATCCCTTGATTTGAGACTTTGAGCACTTTGGTTAGTGTTCTTTGCTGCATGAGATTTGCCCTAGGCTGAGGGGCTGGGAGTTATTCCTTAGTTAACTCCTACAAGTAAATTCATCACTGGAATCCTTCGGTCCAAGGAAACAAACATTCAGTTGGCTGAGGCAGCCCGATGTGCCTCAGAGTGAAAGCAGAGACAGGTCTTTGAGGCCCTTAAAAATGGATGGAAATTCTGTTTGTTTTAGAGTTTAAACAGTTATTTTTACTCTGTTTGCCATACAGAGTTTCTTCTAGCATCACCAATTAAACAACATTGTCAGTAGTCTTTCTGCTTTAAGAATTATCAAAGGAAGAATGGTTAATAGAGTAAAAAGTCATCTCATATAATTTTTAATAAGCATGCTTTTGAAAGGTTAATTTAACTTTAGATTCTATCCTAAATTTTAGAGAGATGAAGGAAGGTTATGACCACTGAAAAGCACTTGAACTCTGAGTGGGATTGAGGAGAAAAACAAGCAACCCAATTTCTGCTTAGATATTGAATCCTTAAAAAAGAAGTAGGTGTGTTTATAAGTTTTTTTTTTTCCAAGTTTTTTGGAAACCAGATTTCACATTTCCAGAAAAAGTTGATGTAAATTATTGTAAATTCTTATTTTAGCCCCATAGACCATGGAAATAACGCCATTGTGAAAGCTGACCACCAATTTGTTCAATTCTTGGTATTGAAAAACTTGTATTGAGTTTTAACCCTTGTTGGGAATTCTTCCAGCATGGTGGATTGATACTTTGATCTACTCTAGCAGCAAATAAAAAAGCAGAAATTGCCCTAGTTTTTAAAGTTGGTTGCTCCTTAGACAGTGGTAGACAGTACAGTATCTGTTCCTGAAATGGATAAGAAGGGTAATAAATGTATTGGCTAGGCCTATGACAAAAGCATCTTCCAACATTGATGCATAGTTGCAGTGTGGTCAGTCCTATGTTAGAGATCCATGAATGTGCAACCAGCCACTGATTAAGTAATTCAGAATTTCCTGAATGTCAACCAAAGAGTAAACACAATGCCAGTCTCTGGGAAAAGAGTGGTGACCAAAAGCAGACACGGTCTTTTCTGTCCTGTAGGAATAAGCAAACAATTGCATACAAATATAAAATTGCAGCTGGGATAAATGCCAGGAGAAAAACATGGTCCTTTGAATAGCAGAAGACGGGAATTTTAGCCTGGTAAACTACAGGTTTCCCTGGTACATGACTTCTCTTAACGGGTACATTAGAGGTAATTAATCTACGAGTGGAGTGGACTAAGCCAGTAGAAAGGCTTGAAAGAAGGCCAGTGGGGCAAGGGATAAGTCAAAGAGAGATGGATATGAAGTGATGCTGGGGAAGTAGACAACAGACTTGAGAGAGCCTATGTTTAAAGAAGGATCGGGGCGCCTGGGTGGCGCAGTCGGTTAAGCGTCCGACTTCAGCCAGGTCACGATCTCGCGGTCCGTGAGTTCGAGCCCCGCGTCGGGCTCTGGGCTGATGGCTCAGAGCCTGGAGCCTGTTTCCGATTCTGTGTCTCCCTCTCTCTCTGCCCCTCCCCCGTTCATGCTCTGTCTCTCTCTGTCCCAAAAATAAATAAATGTTGAAAAAAAAAAAAATTAAAAAAAAAAAAAAAAAAAAAAGAAGGACCTGTTGTGGTCTTTAGCCAGAGAGCATTTGTGTTTATGCGTGTATGTATTAAGTATCAATCTGGGCATGGAGTAAAGAAAGGAATGGAAGAAGATGAGAGTTGGGAAGTTCTTGTGGTCGCAAAGGTGAAAGATGGCAGTTTGGTCTGGGAAAGCGCCTCTGGAACTTGAGTGAGCATCACCATCACCCAGAGGGTTTGTTAAAACATTGATTGCTGGGCCCCAGTTCCCAAGATTATGACTCAGCAGGTCCAGAATGGTGCACAAACATTTGTATTTCTAACTAGTTGTTGCTAAGCTCCCACTCCGGGGATCACACTTTGGAAAACACTGTAAATCCTGACCTAAACCATTGGTCTAGGGTGAGAAAGGTGGTCAGAGTATTCCTATATTCTTATTCTCAGTGAACAAAAAGTCTCATGAGTGAAATGATGAAAACTTCCCTGGGACAGTAAATTTATATTTGAAATTGAGGAATAATGAAATCTAACATAACCTAATGTTTCATGATTTCTTCCTTAACACTGATTAATCTTGTAATAAGTTTTGTTTACAATAACATTAAAGGGATTAACTGTACCTTCTCATTCTAGTCAATATTTCAACACACAAAAAAATATTTTACTTGAGTTAATCTGGAAATTTACTAAGACAGCCATAAAATATATTTCAAGAAATTAACATGATTAAGATTCATGTAATATGTGCTGTGCAGGTTTGCTAAGACTATCTGTGGTGAAGGACCCCAGTTTATTATTTTTTTTATTTCTAATGTTCCAGGGACCAATGTGGGGTCCACATGCACATGACCAGGGAGCAGTTTGCACTATGTGGATTAGCCACTTAAGCTCGGCAACACCTACACTGGCCCAGACTCTGTTGAATGAGACAAATCAATTGGCCCTATGATTGGATGTGGTTGTGATATCAATTTTCTAAAGAAGTTTTAAAGGCATACTTTTTGTTTTTTGTAATCATGTACTGAATTATGTAATTGTGCACCAGTAACTCACTGTTCATGGCCCGGCACAGATTCACAGGTCAAAGCTTAAATGACACTACCTTAGAGAAAATTAAAAAAAAAAATTTTTTTTCTTAAAAATTCCTAGTCAAATCTTCAAAATGGGCAAAGTTCAGCTGAATTTCATGAATCAGCTTCATGATTTGGCAAAAGTAAAGTGTTAAGCACAAAATTAGAAATATGATAGATAATCTTAGTTCTAGCTCATTTTGCTTGGCAAACCTTTTAAATGAAGAAAGGCAATGAGATTTCAGTAAGTAAGAGTAACTTTGTTTTTATTCTAGAAATCTTATAACCTTCAAAATTTTGAATAAAAATTGGTCTACACTCTAGGGTTCAGATTTGGGCAAAATTCCTATGGATTTTTTGACTATTCTTTCATAATTATTTTGTTCTATGTGTTGATTACTTGTGTTGTTACAAAAATGCTTGAAAATAGCTATTTAGTTAATTATGAACTCTGTAATATTTTTTGGTGTTAGAAGTGTTGATTAAAGAACAAAATAAACACTCCCACTGTCTGCCTAAGCAGTGAGAAAACTCGTAAGGACGCACTTTTAGCCTCTAATTCATTTGCTGTCACAAATGTCTCATCATCCTATGGAAGGCCCTAGCAGGTTCATAAACAAATGAAAATATTTTCATTTTTCTGCATTCTTGGGCCTATACCATTTATCATTTATAGCAGAATTCTTGGATATCTTGGCAATTATGTAAGAGGAAGAAAACAACATTGTATAACCCACTATGATATGGGTACTAGCATGCATTCTGTTTTAATGTAATTTGCTAAATAGAATCATTAAGGCCTGGAATAAATCACTCAATCAGTTTTAGAGATTCGGATAATTTGTCCTGTATTTTGTATTAAGCAGCAATTCACTCTGTGGTCTGACAGCAAGATATCCTACTGGTAAAATGTGCAAGCTCTAGGTTCTGCTTCTGAAAAGATAAATGCACTTTTTCTCTTTCTCCACTAAGTACAACTAAAACCTTGGACTTTATTCATAAAGTAAACATCAGAAAACTCTACAAGAAGAAAAGAAGCAGATTGGCCACAGTTCTGAGACCTAAGGAGTTAAATTATGATATAGTGGTGAGATCCCTGGATTTTTTTTTGGGGGGGGGTGTAGAGGGAGGCCTCATATATTCCAGATGTGCAGTTAAAGAGGCTAGCAACATGGAAATATGAGCAGGCACTGACAAAACAAACAGAAATACTTATTAGATAACAATGTCTTTACCACAGAAAAAACTATGGCCCTATCCAAACCCACACCAACAAAGGTTGAGTGAGTTGCCTAGACATCCACCCACATCAGGCTATATTAAATTATCCAACATCTGACCACTGGAACGATGTTACAGAAGGCCAAATGGAGAGCTAGGACTTCCACCACTACCGAGTACTAAAGAGGCTATCTCTCCCCTTGTAAAATCAGTGGAGGCCCCATAGGAAGCAGTAACTCCTATACCACCTAGCATGGGAGGTAGGAGTGAAGCCTAGTGAGAAGTCAGAAGTCCCACTCTGAGCCTGGAATCACATGGAACCTTTCCTCTTAGGTGTTAATGGCAACCAAAAGGGAAGGCTGGACTTGTATCTCCATTTGGCAGTAATAAGGTGCCACTCTCTAACTTTACCTACGATAGTGAAGGTCACAGAAAATCAGTTAAAATAAAAGGTTTAAATAAGATTCAGAATCGTATAACGTAGTACCCCAAATTTTCAGGTCTCAGTAGAAAGTCATTAGTCAAATCAAGAATGAGGAAGATCTCACATTGAATGAAAAGAGACAATCAATAGATAGCAGCACTGAAATGACAGAGATATTACAATCATCTGACAGAGATTATAAAGAGGCTATTGTAAAGATGATTCAAAAGACAATTACAAACAAATTTGAAACAAATGAAAACATAAAAAGTGTTAAAAAATAGAAAATATCAGTCAAGAAATAGAAGATATAAAAGAGGACCAAATTGAAATTTAGAAGTAAAAAAAATATACTAATTAAACATTTTAAAAGTCTGTGAATAGGTTCAAAAACAGAATGAAAGGAACAAAGGAAAGAATCAGTGAACTGGAAAATGGAACAATAAAAATTACCCAGTTGGAAAAAAAAAAACAGAAAAAATAGACTTAAAAAAATTTAATACAGCCTCAGGGACATAAAACAAAATGTATAATATTCATGCCATTGGAATCCTTGAAATTAGGTGAAGGGTGGGGGGGAGAAGAAATAACTGAGAAAGTGATTAAGTAATAGCAAATCAAATAAGGCTGAAAACTTCCCAAATTTGACCCCCCAAAACATAAACATACAGAATGAAGAGGGTAAATCCATAGAATTCCATGACAAAACATACCATAGTCAAACTCGGGAAGACTAAAGAACAAAAAAATAAGGAATCAAGAGAAAAAGAACACATTACACACAGAGGAAAAATATTTGAATGGTAGCAAACTTCTCATCAGAAACCATGTAGGCCAGAAGAATGTAGGACTACAGTTTTCAAGTACTGAAAGAAAAGATCTAGAATCTAATATCCAATAAAAACATATTTCAGATATAAAGAGGAAGTCAAGATGTTCTGAAATGAAGGAATGCTAACAGGCTTTGTTCCTAGCAATCCTAATCTAAAAGAAGGTCTATAGGTAGTCCTCTAAATAGAGGGGGGAAAAAAATGTAAGAAGGAATTTTGGAACATCAAGAAGGAAAATAGAGCATGGTGTGCAAAAATATAGACAAAATACTAATTATGGTTGATAATTGAAGCAAAAAATAGCAGTGTTTTATCTGGTTCTATGAAAATATATGGAGAAAATATTTAAGATAATTATATCATAAATGGAGAACAGTAAAAGAATGTAAGGAAAAGTAAGGTTTCAAACTTCACTCAAACGGGTAAAATAATACCACCATGAGCAAGTTGTGTTATATGTATAATGTGATACTTAGACCAATAACTTTAAAAAATATATATATACTATGACATAAACTTAAAAATGTGATAGATAAATCAAAATGTAAATACAGAAAATGTTTAAGTAACCCATAGGAAGACAAGAAAAAGGAAACAGAAAAATGAGAAAAAAAGAGAACAAAGAGAAAACAAAAATAATGTGGCTGACTTAAGCCCTAAAATATTGAAACTACATTAAACAAAAGTAGTTTAAATACATTAATCACAAGACAAAGCCTAGCAAAGTAGATTTGAAATTATGACCTAATATGCTTTCTATAAGAAATTCTCTTCAAATAAAATTATATAGTCAAATTGAAAGAAAAAGTTGAAGATATAGCATGCAAATATTGATCAAAATAAAGCTGCATTAGTTATATTAATATAAGATCAAGTTAACTTCAGAGATAATCAAATGACCAGAGGCAGAGAGAGCTATTGTATAATTATAAAGATCAACCGGGGCGCCTGGGTGGCGCAGTCGGTTAAGCGTCCGACTTCAGCCAGGTCACGATCTCGCGGTCCGTGAGTTCGAGCCCCGCGTCGGGCTCTGGGCTGATGGCTCGGAGCCTGGAGCCTGTTTCCGATTCTGTGTCTCCCTCTCTCTCTGCCCCTCCCCCGTTCATGCTCTGTCTCTCTCTGTCCCAAAAATAAATAAACGTTGAAAAAAAAAAATTAAAAAAAAAAAAAGATCAACCTACCAAGAAGACATAGCAATCATAAATATATACACCAAACAACCAAGATGCAAAATATATGAAATAATAACCAATAGACTAAAAGGAGAAATACCTAAATCCACCATTATAGTTAGAGACTTCAATACCCCAATCTCAACAACTGATAGGACAACTAAACAGATAATCAGCAAGGGGAGAGAAGAACTGAACAACACCATCATCAACAACAATAAAAATGCCTAAAAAACATTTTTAGAATACTTCATGTAACAGAAACAGAACACATTCTTTTTAAGCATCCGTGGAACATATACTATGATAGACCACATCCTGGGCCATAAAAAGACTAACAAATTTGAACGAATTTGAGCCACAGAAAGGGTGTTCTCTGACCAGATGGAATCAAGTTGTAAATCAGTAATAGAAAGAGAACCAAAAAACTCCCCAAGCACTTGGTAACTGAGCAATACATTTTAAATAATTCATTGGTCAAAGAGAAAAAAATATATATATTTACCTGAATGAAAATGAAAATATACCATATCAAAATTTGGGAGACATAGGTAAAGCAGGGGTGAAAGGAAAATTTATAGTATTCAGATAAGAAAAGAGGAAATGCTTCAAATTGATAATTAAAGTTCTCCTTTCAAGAACCTAGAAAAAGAACAAAGCTAACAAAGCAAGTATAAGGAAGAAAATAATAAAGATAAGAGTAGAAAGGAATAGAATTGAAACTGAAAAATAATGGAGAAAACCAATGTAACAAAGATCCACTTCTTTAAAAAAGTCACTAATAGATTAACCTTTAGAAAGACTGTAAAGTGGAAAATAGATAATCCAAGTGGCCCATGTCAGGAATAAGATAGACCTTGCTGATACTAAAGGGATAAACGAATACTACAAGCAAGACTGCGTAACTAAATTTGACAACAAAGCTGAAATTGACAACCTGTGTCTCCTCAAAAAACATAAAATGATCACAATTCATCCAACACTAAATAGACAATGTGAATAGACCTATAATAAGGTAAATAGAACTCATGTTTTAAAAGCTCTCCCTAAAAAGTAATCTTCATACCAAATGATTTCTCTGTAGAATTCCCCAAACTTTCAAAGAAAAGTTAATACCAATTATATACCAACTCTTGAAGAAAACAGGAAAAAACACTTTAGAATTCATTTTATGAAGCTGGTACCACCCTAATACCAAAACCAAAGACAATACCAAACACAACAAAACAAAATCCTCAGACCAATACCCCTCATGAATATAGATGCAAAACTTTTATCAAATATTAGAAAATATAATTCAGCCATGTATAAAACAAATTATACACCATGAATTTTAAGCCTAGTTTAGTATTTGAAAACCAATTATTATAATATACTATATTAACAACCTAAAGAAGAAAAATTATGGGGCTCCTGGGTGGCTCAGTTGGTTAAGTGTCTGACTTCAGCTCATGTCATGATCTGGTGGTTCATGAGTTCAAGCCCGTGTGGAGCTCTGTACTCACAGCTCAAAGCCTAGAGCCTGCTTCAGATTCTATGTCTTACTCTTTCTCTGTCCCTCCCTGCTTATGTACTTGCTCTCTCCCTCTCTCTCTTTCTCTCTCTCAAGAATAAATAAACATTAAAAAAATAAAAAAGAAAAATTACTTGATCGTATCAATCTATGAAGAAAAAGAATTTAAAAAATTCAACACTCACTCATGATAAAATAAAAACTTCTCAGAAAATTAAGAATTGAGGGAAAATTCCTCAACTTAATAAAGTCTTCAGCTAAAATTACATGTAGTGGTAAAACACTGGAGACTGTATCTCTAAAATTAGAAATGAGGCAAGGATTTCTGCTCTCACCACTCTTTTTAACGTAGTGCTAAAAGTTGTGGCAGTGTGACAAGGCAAGAAAACGAAATAAAGGCATACAGATTAGAAAGAAAGGGCTAAAACTACACCACGTGCAGATGACACAATTATCTACACAGACAATCCCAAGCAATAAGCAAAAAACAAAAACAGGAAAACAAACAAGAACCTCCTAGAACTAATAAGTTCAGTAAGGTCACAAGGTCATAAAATACAAACTAAACATTAAAAAAATCAATCGCATTTCTATATACCTGCAACGAACATAGAGAAACAGAAATTTACAATATAACATCATTTGTAATCACTTAAGTAAATAAAATAGTTAAATGTTACTCTATCAAAATATGTGCAAAACTTCCATGTTATAAACTACGACAAACCACTAATGAAAGAAATCAAAGAAACTTACTCAAATATACCCACTGACTTATCCAACTCAATTATTACTCAACAACTTAGTCAAATATACTTAACTTCCTTATGACAAAGGTGCAAAAGCAATTCAATGACGCAAGGATAATTTTTCCAAAAGACATTGCTGGAGGAACCGGACATCCATGAAATCGGCAAATAAACTTTTTACTAAAATCTTATCCTTTATATAGAAATTAATTTGAAGGAGGTCACAGACTTAACTGTAAAACTGAAAAAATATGAAATTTTAGAAAAAACACAGGCAATCTTTGGGATCTAGGGTTAGGGAAAGAGTTTTTAAACTTGAAACCAAAGGCATGATGCAGAAAAGAAGAAATTTAAAAATTTGAACTTCATCAACATTAAAACCTTTTGTTTTATGTAAGATCCCATCAAGAAGATGAAAGGATCATGTAGAGGCTGAGGGATAATATTTGCAAATCTTAAGCCAACATAAGGACTAGTATCTAGCATATGCAAATAACTCTCAAAATGAAGCAACAAAAACCTCAAACAATCCAATTAAAAGACTGGCAGAAGAAACAGATATTTCACCAACAAGAATGTAGAAATGGCAGGAAAGAACATTAAAAAGTGATCAACACCATTAACCATCAGGGAAGTGCAAATTAAAACCACAGTGAGATATTACTATACACCTACCAAAATGAATAAAATTCAAAAATATACTGACAACATTAAATACTAGTGGGGATACAGAGAAACTGGAACACTTATGCATTTCTGGTGGGAATGTAAAATGGTACAGACACTCTGGAAAACAATTTCACAGTTCCTTAAAAAAAATAAACATGCAACTACCAATATGGGCACTTATCCCAGAGAAATGAAGACATATTCACATGGAAATGTGAGCAGAAATGTATACAGAAAGGTCCAGAGTAGCATTATTTGTAATAGCCCCAAGCTGGAAACAACCCCCTTATCCGTCAATGGGTAAATGATTAAACAAACTGTATGGAACGTTACTCATCAGAAACAGGAATAAACTATGAATACATGCAACAATTTGGATAAATCTCCAGAGAATTATGAGTGAAAACAATTCTAAACAGTTACATGCTCTATGATTCCATTTATATAACATTACTGAAATGACAAAATGATAGAAATGGAGAATATATTGTGAAATAAAGAGCAGTGATTTCAAATGGAAAGAAAAAGAGAGAGAGAGAGAGAAAGAAAGAAAGAAAGAGAAAGAAAGAGAACAAAAGAAAGAAAGAAAGAAAGAAAGAAAGAAAGAAAGAAAGAAAGAAAGAAAGAAAAAGAAAGAACAAAAGAAAGAAAGAAACCTTGAATAAAGTGGTTCACCGGATTATTGACTAGGAGGGAGAGTAGTCAGAGCATCACCATGAGACACTAGACGGGATATTAAGAGTCTGAGTCTGGAAGCAAAATTGAGAGAGCATTCTATATCCAATCAAGTGATGTTTTAAAGAAAGAAATAAAATGACTTGAAGACAAGTAGAAACAGAAACCGGTTTTTCCTTTTTAATAACAAAAATTGTAGTTGACATTTTTTCCTATTTATCTATTAACCTTATCTAAATGAAAAAAAAAAAGAAGGAAAAATTATTTTGCAAAAAAATCAGTAACTGTCACCATTTTTTAAAGTCTTATTTTTATTTGAAATCCTCATAAAAGCATTCAATGTAAACTAATAATGAAGGACTGGATTTCTAATCCTGATTTTGCCACCTGACAACTGTTGGACAGATCAAGAAATTTATCTTCATAAAAACCACACTAAGGGGCACCTGAGTGACTCAGTTTTTTCAGTATCCAAATCTTGATTTTGGCTCAGGTCATGATCCCCAAGTTGCGGGATCAAGCACCACATCGAGCTCCATGCTGAACATGGAGCCTGCTTAAGATTCCCTCTCTCTGGGGCGCCTGGGTGGCGCAGTCGGTTAAGCGTCCGACTTCAGCCAGGTCACGATCTCGCGGTCTGTGAGTTCGAGCCCCGCGTCAGGCTCTGGGCTGATGGCTCGGAGCCTGGAGCCTGTTTCCGATTCTGTGTGTCTCTCTCTCTCTGCCCCTCCCCCGTTCATGCTCTGTCTCTCTCTGTCCCAAAAATAAATAAACGTTGAAAAAAAAAATTAAAAAAAAAAAAAAAAAAAAAAAAAGATTCCCTCTCTCTGGGACGCCTTGGTGGCTCAGTCAGTTGAGTGCCCAACTTCAGCTCAGGTCATGATCTCACAGTTTGTGGGTTCAAGCCCTGGTCTCTGTGCTGACAACTCAGAGCCTAGATCCTGCTTCTGATTCTATATCTCCCTCTCTCTCTGCCCCTGCCCTACCTGCCCTCTCTCTCTCTCTGTCTCTCAAAAATAAGTAAACATTTAAAAAAAATTTTAAAAAGATTATCTCTCTCTCTGTCTCCCTCTCCCTCTACCCCTCTCCCCTGCTCATGTGCTCTCTCTCTCTAAAAAACAAATAAAACATCAACAAAACCACATTGAATTGGTGTCATCAATTCACATTTTCTATAAATATGAAAAAAAATAATGTCATTTTTCTTTTCTTGGCACTGATGAAATGCTTAATCACGAAAATGTATATGGCCTTATCAGCATAAACAATATGCTTGGTGAATGAATATGTGAACAAATTATTTTTTTAAGTTCTTTCCATACACTTTCTAAGCAACAAACAATGTTCTAGTAAGAACTGGACCTAACAGATACATGCTTGAAACACATTTACTGACAGCTGTTAAACATAAATGCAATTTGAAATACACATTTCGAGGTGACAAAACTATTTATTACAAGCAAGCACCAGTGGAAATCTAAATTGGTCCCCAGGAACTCCAAAAACCTTAACAGATCTAAACAAACATTACTCCTGGGCCATCCCAACCACAGGTGTTCTCCTTTAAACCATATCCTAAAAAAAAAAAAAAAAAAAAAAAAAAAAAAGAAATATAAGGTGTAATTCACAATATTCAGATCTTCAAAACCCATTTTATACAAAGAATGCCAGACAGTTATCTGAAGTTGTTTGAAAAAGGTATCAAACTTTAGTCAAGTGGTTATAATTATTGCCTAATCAATACGATAGTTATGAAAATTAATTTCCTATCTTCTAGAATTATTCATGTTTAGTAAACATAGGTAGATATTTGGAATCTAAATACCTTTAATTAGAATACACAATTGGGTTGGTCTTAGAAAAGTCAAAAAGAGTACATTCTAAGTATTCATCATTTCAAGGTGTGGAAGGATCTTGTAGAAAGTATCTGCTATTCTTAGTAATGAATAATGGTTTATAGTAAGAAGGTGTGGAGGTTTGTAATTGGCAAGTAATTCTAAGAGTAAGTCTGAAATTCAACTCCAACCTCTCCCCACTCTATTCTCTTTCTCCTGCAAGGCAGTAGCATTTCATACAAAACTTAAAATGCCAAGCTTTAAAGTCAAAAGATAAACTTTTGGGTATGTAGTAGAAATGTAATGTAATTTAGAAATTGAATACGTTTGAGCTCTAACAAAACATGCCCCAAAGAACTGAGTTGCCTATTTTTATGACCCAGAGGATGCATCACTGCTTACAAGAGTATCATCAACAGAAGTCAGTGATTCAAACTGAATGAGACATGACAGGGATGCTATTTGTTTCCACCGGTAAATTCTGAAGTTGGTTTTGACTTCTTAATGAATCATTCAGTCGAACTACATTAAAATCTTTTTAGAAAAAGAAATATTAACACAAAAAAATGGCTACAAGATAGTCTTTGAGCACATTTGAGTAAGTTACCGTCCAAATCAAGCTGCCACTTGCTTAATATAATTGGGGGAAAATGAGATTTCATCACTGTGTCCTGAAAAGCATACATATTTGCCTTGGGTTGCTATTAGAATGCCAAAACTTCCGGCTTTCAGTGAAAACTTAAAAAAAATACTCAAATTATTTGGACACTCACATAAATATTAATGAAACAAAATAAAAACAAAACCCAACTTTAATCAAGAGGACTAATAGAAATTTCTGTTCAGTTCGAAGCTGCACAATTTCCAAGAAAATTTAAGACTATGAAGTGGATTTAGAGCACAGCCGTAAGAATGATTAAAAGACTGAAAAATGGGATCTAATAATAAGGATAAAAGAAACATTTAGACAAAGGGAGACAAATAAAGGCTTAATGAACTGCAAATTACCCAAGATTGCTGGGCAGCTGTTTCCTATTGCCTTTGACCCAAGTCTTGTATTGCCCTGCAGTGTCTAGGAACAAGATCAGTAAATGCTTGTCATTCTTTGCATTTTCATACAAGAAGGCAATAAAATCATTTTAAAAACGACAGACTTTTTCATTACAAAGTATCTGGTAAGTGCTATGAAATAAACAAAAGTTATTGTGAGATTCATATCACTTAGTATCCAAAATTTTTCTTCTAAAAGGCAGTCTCTGTTGAGTATTAGACTTTAATCCTTCACTCTAGAGCCCCTACAGAGACAGATGCCACACAACTGTCATAATTCGTGGAAAGTTTGAGACTTCTTTGTTTTCTTACTTAACTGACATACAATGGATTCACATTTATATCTTGAACATGTGTTCATATGTGAAGACTCACTGTACCACAATCTTTGTGATTCCCATTGCTGGCTATAAGTCTAATATCATTTTTTCCTACTCCCAGTAAACTATACTTTTTATTTGACTAAATATAGAAATTCTGTATTATTATCTATGGTTTATAATCTTCATTTTATTTTCCAATTTCTGAAGACACACAGTGTTCTTATAGATAAGACTTATAGGAATGTTCAATTATTAAGTCAAATTACATTACAAATTTACGTAGAGCATGTAAAAATAGCTCTCTCCTATCTAAATTCTGGTGTTGAATCCCACCTTTTACAAACTATCTAGGACAATTATTCCTTAACTGACAATAATTTTCTGAAATTTCACAACATATGTGAACATTAAATCTATTACCACCTTCTGCAAATTGATATTCAACATCTCTTGTATTTGAAACCTTGGTTTGGCCAGAACTCCAGAGAATGGGGTTTGGGCCAAAGCTTAACTACAAATCTAAAAGGCACATTTTATAAAACACAAACACACACACATACACACACATTCCAAATTGTTTGCCAAATTTTACTGCTGTTAGCTTCCCACAATATTCTAAAGAATATCAGACAAACAGGCGTCAGTATGATTAATTCTGATGATTACTTAATTTTTTTCCTATACACAATGCCCTCCAGAAGCTCTAAGTTCAGTTGAATACGCATAGAGTCACTTCAGTTAACTAAAGTGTTTGTAAATAAATGATATCTTTTCTCCATTAAGATGTCTCCATCTTGACCTACAAGAGTGGATTGTATGGGTAAGCTCAGATGACTAATTTGTCTTTTTTTAACCCATTGCAAGGGAGCAAAAGGGGCAGACAAAAACATCAATATTTTTAAACATACACATATTTAGAAACTACTGCTAAAAGTGAATTTCTGCTGAATTTAAGCCAAGCTTTCCTATGAGTTTTTACCTATTTTTGTTATATAATCCAATAAATAATGACAACAAATATATGCATTTTTTTGAATTTTCAGATAAAAAGATAATTTCAAGTATATTATCTCATTTTACTTTCGTAAAAATCCTTTGGCCTAGATATTATTGTTTTCAATTACAAAGGGGGAAACTAAGACTCAAGGAGATAAACTGCCCAGGTCTCAAAGATAGGAATTGGTTCAATAGATTTCCACCTCTGGACAGGGCTGCTGGCCACCATGATTACGAATGTGTAAAAGATGTGTGTGACACAAATCTACACACAGACACAGGCTGAGATCACTGTTTAAATATGACAGAGATTTTTCCAAATTCCAGTTTGCCTTAAGATCACTTCTCTGGTTGTGCTGGCCATAGGCTGTTTGTGCAATTTATTTTGTGCAAAATGATATAGTATTTGTATATTTAATTGAAATTTCCATGTGTAAATTCTATCAGCTTCCAGAAAAGTATCCTTGTTATCTACCATTTCTTTAAAATGTGAAAACATGAGACAATATTGGGGCACCTGGGTGGCTCAGTGGGTTAGGCGTCCAACTTCTACTCAGGTCAGGATCTCTCACTCTCTGAGTTTGAGCCCCGCGTCCGACTTTGTGCTGACAGCTCAGAACCTGGAGCCTACTTTGAATTCTGTGTCTCCCTCTCTCTCTTCCCCTCCCCTGCTCTTTCTTTTTTTTTCTCGCTCTCTTAAAAATAAACATTAAAAAAATTAAATGTGAGACAGTATCTATATAACTGGAGTTCACTATAAATTGTGTCAGTAAAAATGAACCTTTTACACATCATCTCTAAAACAAAAAAGGAAATATTCATCTAGTTTATGCACTATTTACACTTCTTATATAATTCGCTTTTCAAATTTCATCATTTAAAATTGATTTAGAGCTTACTTTTAGCTCTCACATAATGATATTAATTCCTTATTGAAATGTATGTTCAATTGTGTTGAACAGATAACATGAGCTGCTGTAATAAACTCCAAAATTTCAGTGGCTACAGCAGAAATTTATCTCTCAGTTGGACACTTGTCTGACCTGCATGTTTCTGGCAGGCTGCTTTCCTTCACATGATGATTCAAAGACTCAGGCGACTTCTATCTTATGACTCTTCTGTCTCTTGGGCCTCATTTTCCTCTGTCTGAGTTGGCAGGAAGGGAAGAAAGCTCAGAGAAAGCACTGTGACCGTGTTTCTGTTCATGTTGCACTAGCGAGACCTACCCTCACATTTAATGTAAGTGTAAAGGGGGCTATAATGTTGGCTCAGCAGTTACATCCCAACTATTCATAGTACTAGGACAGGGCACTCATGACTTTTAGTGCTAGTTGACAACTCTAGGTAACTATAAAAAAGACATATAATCTGCTTGCCTTTGTTTTATTACACAGAATTAATCATTTTTATCTCATTTTATGTTGTATATCTGTAGCCAAGAGGCTAAGTAAACACATTATTTTTGGTATGTGAATGCAATCTGAATTGCATGGTTTACCCTGTGTGCAACACTGAGAAAATTACTTGTTCTCCCTCAGAATTCATTTCTCTAAAATGAAATTATGGAGTTGAACATTGATCAAACCACCCCTGACCTGTGCTGAAATAATTTTATAAAGCCAAGAAAGATAAACTATATTACAATATAATTCCGGATGTTTGTTCATTTCAAATTATTGTGTATCATATATCTATTTTATATGTGACACATATATTTATATATTCATATACATACAAATATATACATATACACATGTGAACATATATATACATACAAACATATATATATTACTTTCTGCTTGTGTTTGCATTACTGTCTACCTAGTAGAGAAGAGTACCAGGCCCAGAGTTACTTTTTCCACCTGTGAGCTGGAAACAAGAATAAAATGGTGCTCTTTCACAAGATAGGAATAATAAAGCATATAACAAGGATTTCGTAACAACATGATGTATTAAATGGCAGGAATTAATATGTATTAATTTCATTCATATGAAAATGTATGTGAACCTCTTTTAAACTTAAAATTCCTTATGAATATTAAGTTTTTAGTTTCATCTTTATAACAGTTCTGATAGAGGATCCTAGAATTCATGTTATGTGTTTTATTACATAAATGCAAGCTCAGCCTCTAAGGTAATTTACACAAATGCTAACGCTGGTAGATTACAGAGTAGATTTTCTGTTGACAAAATTTGTACAACAACTCTAATTTCTGACAGAAGACATCTAATGGGTTGTTTTTCTTGCAGACATTCTCTATGGAATGGAAGTGTCACGTATAAATTTCTGGAAACTGAGGAGGGCAGGAAAGAATGGAAATGCCATGCAGAGAAACTCCAGCTGTCTTCTGCACGTGGCTAAGCAGCACAGAGAAGTAAAAGGCACGAGGAGGTACGTTTGCAGTTTTGCTACTAAATGTAGGACATACATCTATCTTATGTGTGTTCACATGAGTTTAAGCATATTTTGCAGACTTTTAACCCATAACATGCTATTTCTCATTTTTGAAATCAAGCTTATGGTCCTGACCTCATTTTAGCATTTTAGCAAAAGTTTTTACATTTTTACCACAGTCTCCCCCATAGTCCTATCATTTCAAGTATTTGAACAGCTTATTGTTTGGCAGATAGGCATCAGGAAAGAAAAGATTCCTAACACTGCTAGCTCTTAGCTTGTCTACCTGGCACAGACTGAGAGAAGCAACCAACAGGTTTATTTGAATAAGTGGTTCCTGTTATGTAGTCTGAGACCACCCACATAAAACATTTGTCTGACAACCCACGTGGTGTGCACGTGTCTGCGAGCACTCAAAGAGGTATACTCAACATGATACACAATGTGTAATTGGAGACAGGTACTGCGTTTTCTTGGCTTTGTCTTTTTAGCAGTAATGTGCTATGAACTGTTACTTCATTGCAATATAAATGCGTGTGTAATTCAATAACCCTATGGTAGAAATCCATTTTTAATTGGTCACTGGAAAGGAAGTGGAAATATATTCAAATCTTTCTACTCTTTAAGATCTGTAGTTTAAAAGTCCATCAGTAAATAATCAATTTTGTGTAGGAAATTGCACTACGATCCAGAGTTCTAGAAGGATAACTGTGACTCCATAAACTGAAAGATGCAGTCCAGATTCACAGTTGGAATCAATCAAATCAATGCTTTCTTTCAAATCTGATGCCTGGTCTACCACATGCGACTACTGACAATCCAAAAATGAAAATGAGAACAATTGGTCTCAACAACATGATCAAGTGCTCCTCTGCCTGGATTTGGGATCTCTGGGTTGCTGAAATACACCCTGTTATAGGTATCATTCTATGAGGCATAAGGATGAGAATTTGTGGCTTTCATGTTTTTGAAAAAAAAGTAAAGTTTGCTGGTTTTCTTTTTCTTAACCAGAAGACACTGTGGTATAGTGGAAAGAGTCTTGAACTTGGGTTCAGAAGTCACAAATGTTTCATCTCTGACATTCACTCCCCATATGCTCGGACAAGTTACTCCATCACATGAAGCCTTAACTGACTCATGGAAATAATATTCCTTCCTCATGGAGGGAGTTGTTGTAAAGATAAAACACAACAATGTTTGTGAGGTTTCATTTCCAGTTGTGGGGCATCCCAACTTGAATCTAAAAGTACATTAGACTGATCTGGGCATGTTTAGGAAACTGGCAGAGCAGAGCCTCCAGAAGCCCTTTTGCAATAGGACTGGGCAACTCCCAGAAGGGTGATTGTTCTGATAGAAAAGGTACCTCAGAGTGAAGAGCTTAACAGAAAGCCTTGCTCACCAGTGATGAGAGGGGCTTCTGAGTAACATGAAGCCTCTTCTTTGGATTTATCTACCGCACCAGCCCTGCTGCTCTCTCATTTGGGATGGGTAGACAGAAAAAAATCAAAACAGCATTCTTACTAACATCCTAGTGAAGACACTGGAAGAGAAATAGCACTTCTTTGATGGCCACCATGAAGTGTTTTCCCATTTAAAGCAGAAACCTGAGCAGCTTTAATACTTCAAAGGGCTCTAGCATCCCAGCAGCCCCAGGGTAGGGGGTGGGAGGGATGGAGGAGTGTGGCAGATACTGAGGCAGCCTGAAGGTCCCGGGCCGGATCGGGAAGCAGACCTGCTCATCAGCACGTGTTGGACAATCTGGTAAAGGGAAGTCCTCCAGAAAACCAGAGGAACTGTATCTAGGGGGCTGAGGTCTTACACCAGCAAGTAGGGTCAAAGCCACGTACATCACACTTATGTGACAATGTCTGTTACTAAGTGCTGGGGAGGAATGCAGAGAAACTCAGACTATAAAACTGTATTATCTATCAGACGATTAGCCGATTGTTATTTTTTTTTAATTCATGTTTTATCCTCTCAAAGACCAAAACTTTGTGTGAAATAGGAAGTGAAAATTTTCAAACAATATTGCCACACAGTTTTTCTTTTTTTCTCAAACATAAAAAAGGATGTGAGAAACCCTCCCCAAACACATGCAGGACATATCCTAAGCACTTCTTTTTAAAAGCAGAAATACCTATTCATTTCATTCACTAAGTCTGATACGAGGTCCAAGATGCTAAGTAATTATGATTTTACTTACAAACAAGGGAACAAATTAAAAATAAATTTTTTTCCAAGGACTTTTGAAGCAAACCTGAAAAATACGATTTTTCAAATGTTTGTCTCCTCGTTTTGTTCTCTTTTGAAGCTCTGTGGTATGAAGGAAAAATCATAAACCCTTGGAATCTGACAATTCCTGATCCCTCCACTTAACTGGCTGCAACCCTGGTAAACTGTTTACTTTCTTAAGATGTCACAAGACAAAACGAGATAAGCTGAGTATGGCACCTAGCCCAGGGCCTGGCACATTTCGCAAGCAATGTGAATTCTTTTTCACCTTCTCAATTCCCTGTGCCCCACCTTTCCATAGATTTCCATTCTAAGTATTCACAGGCAGGACAGCAAAATAATTAAGAACCATTGCATGGGTATGTGCTCTCAATCTTCAAGTCATGCAATTCTCAAGACCTGTCTCCTCATCTAAAAAATGGGAATTACAGCACCTTCCACATAGATTTTTGTGAGAATTAAGTGGTTAAGTCATGTGAAGGACTTAGAAGAGAAGCCACTAGAATGTAAGCTCCATGAGAACTTACCGGCCACTCCTGTATCCCTAGTACACAGAACAGCACCTGGAATATAGTGGATGCAGAATAAATATTTGTGATAAGTGAATAAATGCAGTAGTAACATGCTTGCTTCCTTTTGCCCGTCCTGAACTCTCTCTCTCTCTCTCTCTCTCTCTCTCTCTCTCTGATAAGCGATGGAATGATAAGCGATGGGACCTGGGTGAGTGTCTGCGGGGATTAGAGATTTCGTCCTAAACGGAAACAAGGAAACTCTTCCATGACTACCCCTCCCTTAAACTTTATTTTCTGTGACCCATTATCACATCCCTTCATAATGGATACACTCGCCTCACGTTGTACCAGAGCCCGATTTGCGTTAGATGCTTGGACGCTTATCTATGTGCCGGTGTGCTTCTAAGATGCCTCCTGTCCAGGCACGGAGATTAGCGGCTGCTAAAAAGTGGGTTAGTTCGCATAGCGTGTGTACCAGGTACATACCCGACAAATGCTGCACAGAGCCAGTAGTTCGGTGCCCACAGCGCCTTGGGAATAAGTATTTTTATTATAATTAGTTCTCTCTTACAGACAAATTCTCAGTATTTTCTAGCCCCTTAAGACAGCGTTAGATTAAGAGCTACTAAAGTGTGGTATGCCATGGTGGTTCCCTCTGATGGCCTTTAGCAAGCTAGCAGGTAGTTTGCTACAGGCAAAGGTAGTTCCTGTGTCAGGCAACCCAGCCCCCATGAATTCAACAGTTTTAAAAGCAAAGTATTTCAACAAGGATTACTATGCAACTCCTAACTTTCTCCCATGAAAATGTGTGAGGCCGTGTGTGAACAGAGCTCTCTTATTTTTCTCATATGCTTTTAAGTGCAAACTCTTAGTACTTAATTTCAAGCAAATGAAACTGTATTAAAACAGTCCTCAGAAATGCTCAGTTTGTTCTGCCTTGAGAAGACCAGTATGATGAGGGGTGGCATATGAGAACAAATGCTGTTTTAACAAAGCCAAACCAAAGGAAAGCTGCCCATTTCAGCGTCAGGTGTCCAGCTTTGTTTTCTACCACTCCTCTGTGATGAGCCAGCAAAAAGTTCATGATGAGAGTCACTAGAAGTGGCAGGCAATGTTTGCTGAATGACAAAAGCCAGATCAGCAGCCAGGAGGATGTGTAAGCCCAACATCGTATAGCTATTTGGAGTTCTGCATTTACTGTTCCTCTCCCCTAAGCTAACCATGGGAAGACAATCACTTGAGAGAACAACTCCCTATTTGAGAATATTCATCGTTAGAAAAACAATAATTAGCTGAGTCTATCGTGTTGATCCCCTCCACACTACAAAAGACCTAAAGAAGACTTCACAGGACAATTCAGTCACCTTCTCCCTGACTCTAGCCAAAAAAGGGGATTTTATAGTTCCTCATTTTAGCAATCAAAGAAGTCTATTATGATTCAAGCATGAGTAACGGTCTGTATTCCTGTAATAAATTTGTCCGATGGTTAGTAGATATTTAAGAAGAGCAAATGCAGCAAACTATCTTATTTATGATTGTGTGTATATATGTGTGTCAAAATGCCAGAATATACATATTTTGAGTACTTTTCAGGATTGCAAGTAAAATCCTTCTTTTTTTAAATTTTTTTAACATTTATTTATTTCTGAAAGACAGAGCACAAGTGGGGAAGGGGCAGAGAGAGAGGGGGACACAGAATCTGAAGCAGGTTCCAGGCTCTGAGCCTTCAGCACAGAGCCCGACGCAGGGCTCGAACCCATGAACTGTGAGATCATGACCTGAGCTGAAGACGCTTTAACAGACTGAGCCATCCAGGCGCCCCTAAAATCATTCTTAATTTGAGAACCAGTGATAGTGTAGGACTGACAGCCTAAAAATACCCTGAAACCTTTTGACATACCTCCTCCGAATAATCTTAAAACTATGAATGTAAATTTTCAATCGATTCCTTAAAGAGAAACAAACTCCAGTTTGTAAATGCTCATGTTTGCATGAGCAGAAGCATGCCTCTGCAAAGCTGAGAGCTTTAGGACTTACCTTCTTTTTTTTTTTAATTTTATTTTTTTTAATGTTTATTTATTTTTGAGACAGAGAGAGATAGAGCATGAACAGGGGAGGGGCACAGAGAGAGGGAGACACAGAATCGGAAGCAGGCTCCAGGCTCTGAGCCATCATCCCAGAGCCCGACGCGGGGCTGGAACTCACGGACCGCAAGATCGTGACCTGAGCCGAAGTCGGACGCTTAACCGACTGAGCCACCCAGGCGCCCCTACTTACCTTCTAAATCTAGTTTGTCACACTGCACCAAAGTGTCTGTTGAGAGGGTCATTGCTTCACACACACACACACACACACACACACACACACACACACACAGCTCAGGTGGGATCGGGAATAATGGATAAGGTACAGACTCCAAGATAATAAATTATAATAAATGTTCATATCGCTTTCATTTATAAGATTATATAAAGGTTGAAATAACACTAAGGATAAGTCACCTAAGCTTCTTTCAAATCATCAGTCCAGAATACTAAGGACACACTGAAGATGCCACATCTCTGCCAAAGCGGTGATTCTTCACTTCTCCTGGGGAATTGAGCGGCAATGAGACTCTCACCAACGCTCTGGACATTCTCACTTGAAAATGCATAAACAAACACCTACAAATTTTCAATACAATTCCCTTGATCTGAACCATAGTTTAAAAAAATGCCTGAACAAATGCCTGAAGAAGTCCTCTGCCCTGAGTGGTCTGACAAAGAACCATCATTTGGACTAATAATCTCCAGCGTATTGACATGAGAGTCAACTATTCTTATGTTCCTAACATGGCATCAGTGGATATACTTGGCAGGTTTGATAAAAATATTTGCAAAAAATCTACGTATGTACACACATGGTAAGTAAAATGTATTGACAGCCATCCACAGTACAGTGTATGTTTTACTTCTAATTGGGTAAGGTTCTTCACAAATTTTCCATAGCTGAGAATCTCATATTCCTTCTAAATGTATGTATTTCCTTTACAAATGAAAATATGTATTTTTAAAATATCAAGTTTGCTTCGTTTTTAAAAATTTGTTTATTTATTTTTGAGACAGAGATAAAGCAGGATCAGGGGAGGGGCAGAGAGACTGGGAGACACAGAATCTGAAGCAGGCTCCAGGCTCTGAGTGTCAGCACTGAGCCAGATGCGGGGCTCGAACCCACAAACCGTGAGATCATGACCTAAAGTGAAGTCAGATACTCAACCGACAGAGCCACCCAGGCACCCCCACCTCGTTTGCTTCCTAATGACTCAACACTTTATTTAAAAAGCCATTAGCCCACTGATAGGCTATTATTTACTATGATAATAAAACTCATTTCCATAATAACATAGAGCTAAAAAGTGAAGCAAAATATTGACCATTTTTAAAAATTTGTAGTAGTAATACTATGAAATATCATTGATGTAGTAGAGACTTTTAAAAGAATATGGCCAGTTTTATCTTGAAAAAAGAAATGCAACGTATAAAAAAAAGATGAAATTTGCAGAAAGGAAAATATTGACACAAGTGTAGTGCCACACATACCCACTTCTAGGTTACCTGCCTGATGGCTAGCATTAACACGAAATGTGAAATGTGTACACAACTCTACCAAAGTGCCAGGACGCTCAAGTTTCACAGCCAAAATGTTAACTGGCAAAGTACTGCTTAGAGTAGACAGGGTGGGAGGGACAAACAAGTCATGACTTAATAGTATGACGCTTAATTAGAAAATATTAGACATACGTATATTGGGAATATTCTCCACTGAATTTCTATATGAAAGTTTCAATCATCAGGTTGCCAGGTATTCAACCAACACGTGACAACTTTACACGATTCCTAAGATCCTGGTTACTTTAATGCCACCTTGCCCAGTAGTAGACTCTCTTAATGGTGATGACTCGTGTGAAAAAAATTCTAGTCCCAGTGCTAGGCTCATGCACGGGAATGACTTAACTCACACCCTTCTCTTACCTTAGCAGCCATTTTTTTTTTCCTGGTTCCTAGAAAACTCTCTGGGGCACTCAGTAAAATTCCCAGATATACTCATACATGTCTATCACTCTGCAGTATTTCCCAAAATGTCACGAAATTTAAGTCCTGTAAGATTCCCTGTTAAATAAGGCAGGAAAGGGACAATTTCTCCATGGATAAATAATTTTAAGAAACATAGCATAAAACGTTCCTTCATACATCAAACTTGATAATACAAATTAGCAAATTAAAGATCTGTTACTTTGGGTCTTCACAAAACTGTTTTATTACCTAAAATTGTACTTGGTTATTAAACAAAAACCTATTATCATACTGGGGATGAACATTTTGCAACACTTTGGAAAATCTTTCACCATACCCTAGAGTTCATCCACACCTTCCTTTGCTCCCATTCCTAGACACCCATGAGCCAGAATGGAAGCTCATTTCCTCTGCCCTCTCCCCTATCTGAAGTTTTCTCCCATCCTTTCCTTCTCTTCTCCAGAGTCAGTATCAGACATAACCTAACCATTGGCTTTCTCTTGAAAACATTCACTATGGAACTTCTTATTCAGAGGTCTAGGAATGCAAGTACTCGAAGGTACTATGTTAATGACATGTATTCTGCTTCAACGTTTTATTGTTGTAATGATTCCTCTTTATAATAGGTTATAAGAGAATACTTAGTGCATTTTAAGTTATTCAGCTGCAAAGTGCATCAATATGGGTAGCTTCTAACTTTGCTTTGATCTAAATTTGGAAGACTATAAATTAGTAAGCAATTTTTATCACTGTATACTTTTACCATGGGTTCTCGTGATTTACACTGACTCGTCAACCATCAGAAAACAGGGTCATTCATTCTCTCGTGAACTGTTTAATAGCTATCAGTATTCATCTGAAAAACATCAATTTCTATCTTATGTCTAATTCCTTGGGCTCTGGAGTTCAATCTCTTGCTGTGAGTCAATGTCCCACCATTTACTCTGACTTCTGCAAAGTTAAGCTTTTCTTCCTCTTGGTTTTCTAATGTGAAAAATGGTAATAATACAAATACAAATTCTAATAGGGCTACTGAATGGATTAAAGGAGACAATAAATGGAAAGGGTTTGGAATATTACCCAGAGTACGGCAAATGCTTAATAAATATTGGCAATTGTTATTATGGTAGAAGTGACAGAGATCACATAAAACCATACACGTCATTGCCCACCTGGAAATCCTTTTTTCTCTACCTTCCTAGAACCTAAATAACCAGAAGTAGTAAGAAAGTGACTCAGAAATAGAGAAAGCAGAGAGTTTGTCTGAGCAGATAATCAGGCAGAAATAACATATTCACAGAAGTCATTTGAATGACCTCGATACCAGATTTCAGAAAATGCAAATACACACATATTGACAGGCACGGTGTTCTCAGTTCCTATGAAGACCTGAGTAACCTATCCACGATCTCAATATTAGTAAGCACGCTTCTGCAAGTAACAGAGGGAAAAAGATCACTAGGGAATTTTATTCTCTCATATTCCCTTGCTGTCTTTGATATAATGCCACCTTCTCACTTAGGCCTTCTCCAATGACTCTGTGTACAACTGGAATACCCCTCCCACCTCCTAGCATACCTATCCTCTACCTGACTTAGTTTTTCATTGTACTCATCACCTTTGCTGCAGGCTGAATGTCTCCCCAACATGTAGATCTTGATAACCCACTCCCTGATATGATGGTATTAGGAGGTAGGGCCTTTGAGAGATAATTAGGATTAAATGAGGTCATAAGGGTGGATCCCTTATAAATAGGATTAGTGCCTTTATAAGAGTCAGGGGAGAGCTTGCTTTCTCTCTGCCCTAGGACATGTGAAGATAAAAGAAGATGGCAGCCTCCCACCTGAAAGAGGGCTCTTGCCAGAATCCAACCATGCTGGGAGCCTGTATTTGAGATTCCAGCTTCCAGAACTGTGAAAAACAAATTTCTGTTGTTTATAATCTACCCATTGGATAGTATTTTTGTTACAGTAGCTTGGGCTAAGACAACGTTCTTACACATAGAGTTTACAAATTTATTGTGTTTAATGTCTGGCTTCCCCTACTTGAATGTTAGTTTCATTGCATTGAGATTTTTAATTAATTTTTTTTCAAAGCTGTATCCCCAGCACTTAGAACAAATCTCAGTGCATAGTAGGTCCTCATGAATATTTGATCAATGGATGAACAAGTCCAGAAATGGGGGAGATGCAATCCTGATTAATTCAATAGCTACAGAATATTATCAAAATCCAGGTCCCTTTCATCACTCCAGTCTGCCATCCTCAATATTGGCTTTATCCTAGAGTAGCAACTTCTTTCCCTTGATTTTCTAGTATCAAAAATGTTAATAATACTTAAACTCTTATAATGCATCTAAGTAGATTAAAGGAGAAAATAAGTGACCCCTTTACAGAGCAGGAAAAGATTCAGAGAAGGCTCTCAAAAGGTATCTCCTCATACCTCACCACATGAACTTGATGACTTAAACTAATGAGTGTTAAGGAGAAAGCAATCGCTTTAAATTTTAGAGAAATCAGAATTTCTAAAATGGAGAAGAGGATCACATTCCCCAAGGGGTAAATACTTGAATCAATGTGGTGTTCCGCTGGCAAAGAAGAAAGTCTGAAAGGATAGATAGCGACTGAGCAAATAACTCTGTTTGCCACATTGTCAGATGTCTGCTTCTATACACTACTGAAGTGACCCATAGTAACACTAAAAGCTTTTAAAACAATTTCAAATAATACTGTCTTTAAAGATAAACAAAAAGAAAGGGAAAGCAGACCCACATTCAGATAGAGTGAACAGGACCACTTCACGTGTGAGCAGATTTAGGGAACGTTATTCAACAACTAAAAGCAAACAAGGTGAGATTTTATTTGCATCCTACTCTCTGGATCCTACTCCACTTTCAGAAAGAGTTTAAGTGGCAATGACCTAAATAAATCTGTCTGCAAACTAAATCTATTCCAAGAATGCCCACTTATATTTCAAAATGTGTGTGATGTGTTCATGTTACAAAGATGAGATGCCCTTTTATTTAATGTAAGCTGTCCATTTTTGTTGCCTCTTCAAGTGTTCAAGTGGCCAAGATAAATTTTTTAAAAAATTAGTATTTTTATGGCTGTGAGACATGTGTTGAAATATTTTATTGGTTTAGCTTCAGTGTGGTAATCTGCTAGCTTTTTTTTTTTAAGTTGGACAGCATATGTGAAAAGAATGAGGTTTATAAAAATGTCTTGTAGAAAATAAAACAGCACAATGAAGTATTTGCTCATATATACAAATAAGAAATTCAATTTGGATTTTAAATGGTAGAACTTTAAAGAAACAATTCATTTTTTTATTTTTTATTTTTTTACATTTATTTATTTTTGAGAAACAGAGTGAGACAAAGCATAAGCAGGGGAGGGCAGAGAGAGAAGGAGACACACAATCTGAAGCAGGCTCCAGGCTCCGAGCCTTCAGCACAGAGCTCAACGCGGGGCTCGAACCCACGAACTGTGAGATCATGACGTGAGCTGAAGTAGGACGCTCAACCAACTGAGCCGCCCAGGCGCCCCAAGAAACAATTCATTTTAAATGATGTGGCTTAAATGTAAAAATTTCAGTATCTAACAATGATTATTTACTTTCTTAACCTTCATCTGCTAATTGATTTTTATGTGTTTTACCTTAACTATAGACATCTACAGAAGAAAAAAAGTAGTTGCCACAAGAAGGATAAAATGAAATCAGGCCATTTTTCCAAAACTTAATATTCTGACTCAACTCCCATACTGGCTAGAATGAAAGTGATAAATGATTATGAATTGAACATTTTAATTTCCAGAGGTAATTGAAAGGTATGTCAAAGTTATCACTTAGGAAATACTGAGTGCTCTTCCAGTCAAGTGTGGCCTTCATATGCACCTGACCAGAGTCCATAAGTGAAAGGTATTGCATAGAAACACATACGCTCATACTTTATTTGGAACACTGCAAAATTAACTATTTTTGATGCATCTCATTGCCAAATTACAATGATGTCTTTCCTGATGATTCTGTTTACAAGTACTTAAACACCGCTCCATGCTGCCTCTTGAATGCCATGTATCTCGTCTATTTGCCTTTCTCCATGGCACCTATCGCCTATGCACTATATAATTTACTAATGTATTCTATTTATTTACTAGAAGTCAAAGCTGAAATTAGATGGGTAATTTATCTCTGTTAGAAAGTTACAGAGATAACACAAATTCAGCAAACAAAATAATTAAGTGGTAGAGATAAAAAATATTTCCAACATAATCAGTTGGCCAATTTTTTGCATCACAAAGCCAGTAACATTTTTATTTTATTAGCACTGTGATTCATGTGATAGGCTCTTCAAACAAATCCGATGGTAATAGATTTCCACATGGTACGCTATGTGTCCTGCGGATTTCCTGCTTGAAACACAGAGTACTTCTATTCATTGACCTACATGATGAGGAAATCAAGAAGATAAGGGCAAATAAATTATCAAAATTTGTCTAAGGCCAAGATTTGAGGACTTTCTTGGGCGATGAAAATGTGATAGTCTTGTTTTCACAGATGTGCCACTGACATCATCCCCTTAGAACAGAGAACTCCAGCCTCCAGTCAAGTTGTCTCTGAGTAGGAAGCTCTCCAACAGCCTCTCCAAAAAAGAGCACTTTTCTTTTTGCTATAATAACAATCACTAATTCTATAAATGTTTATGTTCAAAATAATACACAAAAGATAAAGTCATAAGCATTCTACCCATAATATAGGATGAACTGCCCTATTAAACGAGGAAATGTCACTGTCAAAAACCTGAGCCTGGAGATAACGTAAAGTTGCATTTCTCGCAAAGAAGACTTATGGCAGCAAGAAATGTACATACTATGAGACTCTTAAAAAATTCAGTTACCTTTTGAATGAGAGCTCAAAAAAGCTGAGAATGTGGCACTATTGGACATCTAAGTAAAATATACTGAGTGCATCGAATGCAGGGACATCCTCCGTTCTTCAGGCATGGATGGTACTCATAGTATCAGGACTGGAATGTCTGATTCAACAGAACCTAAAAGCACATAATGCGTTCACACTACACTTTTGGTTACTTACTTCTATAAATGTAATAGAATTGTCTTGTTCTTGCTTGTTTTCATTCTATTTAAGAAACCATTTAACTTGCATGCGTTGCATGCATTGACACACAAAATGACAGTTAATTTTATCCAAGCCAATATTGCTCTAATTCTTATAGCAAAACACCTAAGATTGTTAACATGTTTTCTCGGATACTAATTTCTAACTTCACAGAGAAACTCTGTGTAACAAAGGAGGAAAAATAAATAGAAAGAGGAAGTAATTTAAATCAGCTCTGTGTTCTGTGTGGTATTCTAGATGTATTTTACTTTAACAACAACAACAACAACAACAACAACAACAACAACAAACACTTTGGGGCACCTGGATGGTTCAGTCAGTTAAGCATCCAACTTCGGCTCAGGTCATGATCTTGTGGTTTGTGAGTTTGAGCCTCGCATCAGGCTCTCTGCTGACAGCTCAGAGCCTGAATCCTGCTTTAGATTCTGTGTCTCCCAATCTCTCTGCCCCTCCCCTGCTCGCATTCTGTCTCTCTCTCTCAAAAATAAATTTTTAAAAAATCACTTAAAATTTTTAAAGAAACACTTTAACTTTGTCTCTAGGTAACTTCATTTCAGCCTTGAACACAAAAGGGTCCCTGTGTCTAGAGAACCAACCATCAAGTAAGTTTACCATGACTTGGTCAAACTGCATTCAGTCATTTAAAATGAAATAGAATCGTCCCATGACAATCAGATGGATAGGAATTGTTTATTTCAGCTCACCAAATAGGGTTTATAGAGCTCAAAATCATGGAATCATGCTAATTTTTAAAATATAAGCATGAAATCCCACCCTCAGAAAATACTACTTCTTAAAAGTGTAACTGGTTTGGGGCACCTGGGTGGCTCAGTTGGTTAAGTGTCTGACTTCAACTCAGGTCATGATCTCACAGCTGGTGAGTGTGAGCCCTGGGTCGGGCTCTGTGCTGACAGCTCAGAGCCTGGAGCCTGCTTCAGATTCTGTGTCACCCTCTCTCTGACCCATCCCCATTCATGCTCTGTCCCTCTCTGTCTTAAAGTAAATAAAACATTTAAAAAATTTTAAAACAATAAATAAAACTGATAAAAGCCCCAAAATTTTACATCTCAAAAGTGCAGAGAAATAATTTACAATTGCAAGCTTTCTAAAGTAAATATTCTGGGGCGCCTGGGTGGCTTAGTAGGTTAAGCGTCTGACTTCAGCTCAGGTCTTGATCTCACAGTCTGTGAGTTCGAGCCCCGCGTCGGGGTCTGTGCTGACAGCTCAGAGCCTGGAGCCTGCTTCAGATTCAATGTCTCCCTCTCTCTCTGACACTCCCCTGCTCATGCTCTGTGTCTCTCTGTGTGTCAAAAAAAGAATAAATGTTAAAAAAATTGTTTAAAAAATAAATAAAAATAAGAATAATAAAAAATAAAAAAATAAAAGTGTAACTGGCAACAGCAAATAAAATGGAGGAGAGTCAGACTTATATATTATGATGTAAAACAAACAAGAATGCTATGATTTGTGGGTAAGTTGTGAAATAATCTCTCCGTATACAGTGATGATGACGATAGTCTTTGAAATGGCCACTGCAACCACAGAAGTCACTAAGGTCTCAATGTTAATACATATTAGAAATTCACTACATTCATACATTCAGGAATATTCTAAATGACTACTCAGCAGGCATTTAAAAAACTGATTGAAACATAGTTAATGGCTGGGTATGAGGAATAAACAACCTTCAAAGTTTCTATCTCTTGAGAGACTATCATTTCATGACCATTTAATTTATCAACAATCTCCAATAATTACCACCTAAATTTGAATATACTAGTTTCTTCCAACCAAATTTGCAAAATAAAATGACAAAACTGAGGTAACTGAATACATAAGGTCCTGGTCCATGAAAAATAAACACATATATCTTTATTTCGTTCATGATTGTTTCAGTTCTCTTAAGCCAGCTTCTGTTTCTGAATTTCCTCTGTGATGTTTTGGTCACAGAGTCCGTTGATGACTCATCTCCTCATTCTTCTTGAAAAAAACAAAAGTGGTTTGTTGTGTATCACATTGTTTTCTCTATTTTCCGTATGCCTTTTTATTTAAAACATACTAAGCTTTCCTTCAATTACAAAAAAATTTTTTTTTTTTTTTTTTTACCTGTTCAAGAATACCAGGTCTCCTGTTTTCCAAAACTTCTCCTTATAACCTGTGGATTTTTTTTTTTTTTTACATGATTTGTTTAAGAGAGTCTGAACATTTTTCCTGGGGCCCTTTAATGTGAAAGACTCTTGGAATATTAGAACTAGAGAGTAGAATTCAGCCCAAATACCACACCCAGGTATTGAAGAACCCAATACCTACAAATTTTAGGTGGATTAGTTAAGACAGTATCTAGCAAAGGAAGAACTTGAACTCAGACTTCTTGATCCCCAGTATAATACTCTTTGCAGGTCACAATATTTCCATGATATAATACCAGCTGAACTTTTCAGAAATAACTACTTGAATAATGTACTCCTTACATCTATAATCTATAATTTTGTGTTAAACACAAAATATAGAGTTATTATTGTAAACAAAAAAAATGTGTATCTTTTATGTGTAAATCATTGCAATAGGGTTTAAGAGGTGGATGGGAGGGATGACCTGTAATAAAATACTATTTGAGCCACTATAAAATAGGTACATAATACTTCGAAGCAAAGTCAAAAGGCAATGCTTAATTGATTTACACCTTCAATGACTCTTAATATTCAGAAGAGAAAGAAAACTTAGAGTAGGGTGATCAGAATGAATTCCAAGGAGAAACAGGCTTTAAATAGGCATAAGATTTTTTTTTCTTACTGGTAAATATAACAAAGAAACATGAAATTGCATAAAGTGAAAAATTATAAAACAAATATTCACATAACCATCATCCTACCTGCTCAGAATTAATCTCTGTGTTTATTCCTTCACCCCTTAGAGAAAACTTCTTTACTAAATATGATGGTAATTATATCCTTGCTTTGTTTTATAGTTTTGCTATTTATGTATGCATACCTAAATATTATAGTTTAATTTTACCTATTTTTGAATTTTATAAAATTGGAAACTGACAGTATGCACTCTAAGTCTGACTTCTTCTGCTTAACATTGTGGTTTTAATATTCACCCATGAGATCCATGGAACTTCCTCATTTACTTTCAGTGCTGTATTACATTGTCTGATTATTTTTTAATCCATTCTTTCTTTGATGTGCTTTTGAGTTGTTTCCAGATTTCTGGATCTTATAAACAATGCTATTTTGAACATTTTTGAGTTTTAATCATGGCCACATAATCACACTTAAGTATTTAATTGCTGGGTCATCATTTATGTGCATATTTAACCTTAAAAGTTAATGCCAATTTTCTTTTACCAAGCAACTCTACATATTGTTCTTCCTTACCTGCTGGTACGTTTTCCTACAGTTCTACCTCCTTATTGATATTCAGTATTGTCAGATACTATTATTTAATTTTAAACAATCTGGTGAGTATGTAATGGTTTCTCATTTCTCAGTGGTTTTTGTTTGTACTTCCCTTGACTGCTTAAATACTTTTTCATACTTTTATAGGTCATTCGGCTTCTTTTCTTTGCGAAATGGCTGCTCAGGTATTTTGTCTGTATTGGAGTTGTCCGACATTTTTTTTCTTCTTTATTTCTAGTTCTTTACAATGAATGAAAATCAATACTTGCTGGATATATGTATTACAGATATGTTTTCAGGACCTATGTGGATTGACTTTTCACTCCCTTGATGTAGTCTTTTGATAATGAGATAAACTTAATTTTAATATAGTCTCATTTACCAATCGTTTCCATTCTGGTTAGAGTTTTTTGGAAACATAGAATTTTTATAGCCTGCAATGAGGGCATTCCCGTTTGGTGAATGGCATAGACACAATCATGGAGCTAGGAATGCTCAAGTTATGTTTCCATAGAAAAGCAGTAGAAGAAAACTCTGGGACTGGTCCTAAAGTCTTCACATGTCAAGTTAAAATGTTCGAACTCTATCTTTTAGCTCTTTGCCAACAGGAGTGCCATGGAAAAGTTCTGAGCTGGGAAGATCCATGATCAAAAGATAGGCTTTCAAGAGATAAAGCCTACAGAGTCATAATTAGAAAGAAGAGACATTTGTGACAATGAAACCAGCACATAGAGTTGGAAAAAGGCAGAAGACACACAGGATCTACCCTACAACCCAGCAACTGTACTGCTAGGTATTTACCCAAAGGATATGAAAATACTGATTAGAAGGGGCACGTGCATCCCGATGCTTATAGCAGCATTATCAACAATAGCCAAATTATGGAAAGGGCCCAAATATTCATCAACTGATGAATGGATAAAGATGTAGTTTCTAACACTAGTCAGACTGGCTAAAATTAACAACTTAGGAAACAACAGATGCTGTTGAGGATGTGGAGAAACAGGAACCCTCTTGCACTGTTGGTGGGAATGCAAACTGGCGCAGTCGCTCTGGAAAACAGTGTGGAGATTCCTCAAAAAATTAAAAATAAAACTACCCTACAACCCAGCAATAGCACTACTAGGAATTTATCCAAAGAATACAGGAGTGCTGATGCATAGGGTCATAGGTACCCCAATGTTTATAGCTGCACTTTCAACAATAGCCAAATTATGGAAAGAGCCCAGACATCCATCAACTGATGAATGGATAAAGAAGATGTGGTTTACATATACAATGGAATACTACTTAGCAATGAGAAAGAATGCAATCATGCCATTTGCAGCAACGTGGATGGAACTGGAAGGTATTATGCTGAGTGAAATAAGTAAGTCAGAGAAAGACAGATATCATATGTTTTCATTCATATGTGGAAATTGAGAAACTTAACATGGGGGAAGGGAAGGGGAAAAAATAGTTTCAAACAGAGAGGGAGGCAAACCATAAGAGACTCTTAAACACAGAGAACAAACTGAGAGTTGATGGGGAGGCAGGGAAGGGGGGAAATGAGTGACAGGCATTGAGGAGGGCACTTGTTAAGGTGAGCATTGGGTGTTGTATGTAAGTGATGAATCATGGGAATCTACCCCCAAAACCAAGAGCAGATTGTATATATACTCTATGTTAGCTAACTTGACAATAAATTATATATGTAAAAACAATTTTTTAAAAGATGTGACATATATCTATATATATATCTATATATAGATATATATATCTATATATATATACACACATTTCCTCTCTGGTTTTACACTAAATTCTGCACAAGTCACATACTGACTTTATGTAACAATGTCCATTATCTCACAATGACACAAGCATAATAAAAGGCAAAGAAATTTATATGTATATATGTATATATATATATATACACACATATATTTTTAATATACACACATGCGCGCGCGCACACACACACACACACACACACACACACAATGGAATATTACTCAGCCATTAAAAAGAAAGAAATCTTACCATTTGCAATGACATGGATCAAGCTAGAGAGTATTATGCTAAGAGAAATAAATCAGCCAGAGAAAGCCAAATACCATTTCACGGAATTTAAGAAACCAAAGAGATGAACATACGGAAAGGGAGAAAAAGAGGGAGGCAAACCATAAGAGACTCAAGTACAGAGAACAAAGTGTTCTCTGGGGGTTGATGGAGGGAGGTTGGGGGAAGATGGGCTAGATGGGTGATGGGTGCTAAGGAGGGCACTTGTTGTGATGAGCACTGGGTGTTATATATAAGTGATAAATCATTAAATACTACTCATTACACTATGTTAACTAACTATAATTTAAATAAAATAAAAAAAAAGACATAGGCAGCTTGGATAGAACTCTTAAGGCTTATTAAGACAAAGCACCTGGGGGCGCCTGGGTGGCTCAGTCGGTTAAGCGTCCGACTTCGGCTCAGGTCATGATCTTGCGGTCCGTGGGTTCAAGCACCGCGTTGGGCTCTGTGCTGACAGCTCAGAGCCTGGAGCCTGTTTCAGATTCTGTGTCTCCCTCTTTCTCTGACCCTCCCCTGTTCATGCTCTCTCTCTCTCTCTCTGTCTCAAAAATAAATAAATGTTAAAAAAATAATAATAATTTTTAAAAAATAAAAAAAAAGACAAAGCACCTGGAAATTAAATGTTTTTAGTAGTTTACACTTAAAAGCAAAATTATTTGATCCATAACTATGAGGTCTAGAAAGCCTGGGTCTAATACATGGGTGATATTTGGTCTAGAGAGATGTAGTAAAGAAAGAAAACCATAAGCAAACATACAAAGGCATAAACAAATGAGATCACTTATGAGTCAAGAAGGCAGATGGCATAAAGTCCAAGAGGAAATCAGATTAGATAGCTAGGCTGAGGCCAAAGATGGAGAGAATCCAGAGTTTTAATAAGATAGATAAAGTTGTGTTGTGGTAAAAAAAAAAAAAAAATCCTGAAATTCCAGTGGCTTAACATAACAAAATTTCTTTATTGCTCATATAAAATGTGCTGCAGGTGCAGAAGACACCCCAGGGCAACCCTCTATGCAATGACTCAGCGGTCTTGTCTGCTTTGATCTTGCAGCCCTACCATCCGAACAAGGGGACTCCAATAACTTCTCTCATCAGAGGAAGAGAGCACTGGAGGGTCTCATCTTGACAGTTAAATGCTATGGCTCAATAGTGACACACCCCATCAGTCTTGCTAACTGTAAGAAGACAAAAAGTGTCATCCTCTGGTGTGCACAAAGACAAGAATCATGGTGGTAACTAGAGGGGGATTTAGATTTTACTTGACAGACCAAAGGGAGCCATCCACTACTTAGACAAGGGTGTAGTCACGTGCAGCCTACCTTCCACTAAGAGTCTGTTCAATGCCTCCGACACTAACAGAACCTCTCGTTTAATCCTCATAACAATCCTATGACAGAAACATTACATCCTAACAAATAAAGGAACTAAGGATCAGAAAAATTAGAGAATATACCTGAGATGACATAGCTAGTAAATGGAAGAACTTGGATTTCACCCACCTTTCCAGTTCTAAGTCTGTGTTCTTTCCACCACAGTATCCTGTTACTTCCAAAAACAGATTCATTCGTAGGAGCATAAAGAAAGATAAAGGCTATTTCAAGGAAAGTTTGGAAGTTCTGTGGATATGATATAATAAATCTTTAGTAAACTTATGAAGAAGGGAGAAAGAATACTCACATATATGACTGTTTATGTAAAACATTTTTAAAGAAAGATTAATATCTGAATGAACAGGGAAGGAAATAGTGATGAAGAAGTAGTGATAACATAAAGATTAATTCCTTTTTCTCTTTTTTAATTTTTTTAATGTTTATTTTTGAGAGAGAGAGAGAGAGAGAGAGAGAGAGAGAGAGCGAGCTGGGGAGGAGCAGAGAGAGACAGAGACACAGAATCAGAGGCAGGCTCCAGGCTCCGAGCTGTCAGCAAAGAGCCCAAAGCAGAGCTGGAGCCTACAAGCTGTGAGATCATGACCTAAACCAAAGTCAGACACTTAACTGACTGAGCCACCCCCGTGCCCCAAGATTAATTCCTTGTTCTAACCAATCTTCTTGGGAAAGTGATCTTATTAAAAGAAATGGAGGCAGAAAACAAAGTATATGTTTGTAGGAAAAAATCAGTTTGGTTTCAGATAGCTGAAGGAAATGAAACATCTAACTATAAATATCTAAGGATATGAATCTGGATTTTCAGACACAGATAGTGAAGGTAATTATTTGAGCTTTTCTGTATAATGGTATCTAGATAAATAAACTACCTTTTCAACATACAATGGGATGGTTTGTAAAAATCACTATAATTACATGCATATTAAGTTTTTAATTTTGCCAAAATATTTATGTGTAAAAGCACTTTCCTAAGATCTTGAAATGAATCCTACCAATTCTCAGCTTAAAAGTTTCTATGACTCCTATTGTCTTCAAAATAATATTCAAACTTGTTAACATGGCATTTAACCTACTAAAACCTAGTCATCCTACCTTGCCCTTACTCATACCTCAGCTGGTCACACTGCCTACCTCTCAGGCTGAATGTGCCATGCAGTAAATGAAGGAGAAATCTGAGATTCTTTCTTTTTCCAGTAATAATAAAACACAAATTTTGTAATACTACTACTTACTTGTGTATTTTATCTTTTTTTTTTCATGTTTAGTCATTTATTTGAAAGAGAGAGAGAGTGAACAAGAGCTGAGGAGGGACAGAGAGAGGGAGAGAGAGAATCCCAAGCAGCTCTGCACTGGGCTCCACCCCACCACCATGGGATCATGACCTGAGCTGAAATCAAGAGTCAGATGCTTAACCAACTGAGCCATCCAGACGCCCTTTATGTCTTCTATCTTAATGGTTATAAACTATAAGCTGTAAATTCTAAATAGCACATAAACATTTACTATCAGAAAGATCCTAATTTATTTTATGTGACTATATACATTTAGGTAACAGTGACTCATTCAACCTGAACATTTGGGTTGTATATGTGAACTGGCATCACCCTCCCATCCCCTAGGTCAAGAGCAGAGAGAGTCAATTACTTTATTATGATTATCTTCTGTTAATCAGAAGTTTGTAGTCAATTGGAAGGTCTTCCGTGATGTGGGAAACCTATGGACTATCTTACTGCAAGACCATCTTCCATCTGTGCTTATTCTAAAAAGCAATTTTTCTGTTTCTTATAGGCATATCTGTAAACCTTTTGGAACTGCCATGCACAGTGATAGTTCTGTTCGCTTACTTCTTTGTTGTTGAGTGATAGAAAGAGTTCCCTCTTTGCCCAAGAATGCAATCGGTACTCTAATTGATAGCCAATTTGAAAAGTAAGCGAAGTATTCTGTATTTTTTGTTAAATTTTCTGGAATGTTAATCACTCAGTACTAATGAGTGATCTGTTGAAATTGGTCTTCTTCAGGTGGTAATATTTCAGAGCCGCCTGGGTGGCTCAGCTGGTTAAGCATCCAACTTTGGCTCAGGTCATGATCCTGCAGTTTGTGAGTTCAAGCCCCACATCAGGCTCTGTGCTGACAGCTCAGCGCCTGGAGCTTGCTTCGGATTCTGTGTCTCCTTCTCTCTCTGTCCCACCCCTGCACATGCTTTGTGTATCTCTCTCAAAAATAAATAAACATAAAAAAAAAACAAAAAAACTTGAGGTGGTAATATTTGTTCCTGGGGTTGTACTTATTTGCTTTCTAAGACAAGTAATAAACTTTCTTTTTTTTTTTTTTTAATTTTTTTTTCAACGTTTATTTATTTTTGGGACAGAGAGAGACAGAGCATGAACGGGGGAGGGGCAGAGAGAGAGAGGGAGACACAGAATCAGAAACAGGCTCCGAGCCATCAGCCCAGAGCCTGACGCGGGGCTCGAACTCACGGAGTGCGAGATCGTGACCTGGCTGAAGTCGGACGCTTAACCGACTGCGCCACCCAGGCGCCCCATAAACTTTCTAAGCTTCCATTCTTCCATCTTGAATATTCACATAGCCACACTCTTGGATGTCTGATAGAACTTTTAAACTCCACTTTACAGATATTCCGATGTTTCCTGATGTTTCCTCTGAAACTCATCCCAACTTGCCTAAAGAATAACATCACTATTCTGCAGTTGCTCAGCCCAAAAAGCTACTGCTGTCCTGACTTGCTTTTTGTCATAGTTCCACATCCAGTCTATCAGGAAATCCTGTGGCCTTTATCTTCAAAACAGAACCACAATTTGACCATTTTAGATCTGGGCCATTTTTTTGGTTTTTAACTGGTCTTGCTTCCATCCTGTCTCCCTTACAGTCTGCTCTAAAACTAGCAGTGAGAGTAACCCTTGCTCATCTATAAAATATAAGAGAGATCTGGTATGCCTCAGTGCCTGTGATGGCTCTCCATTTTACACCAAGCAAAGCCCAAGGACCTAACCATGACCTATACAATATAGTCTCTGGTTTACTCTCTCACCACTGTCTCCTATTTTCTTCCCTTCAGTCACTCTACTCTGGCCACGCGTGCCTCCTAGCTTCTAGTGAACCTGACAGGCATGGTTTCCCTTAGGACCGCTGTACTAACTGTTCCCTTCACCTGGAAAGTTCTTTCTCAAAAAATCCATACTGCTTATATGAGTTACATAAGTACATGCAAGTACAAGTGTTTAATTAACTACAAGGTACTAAGTAAATATAAGATTCTTTACTATTATTGTTTTCATAATAAACATCTGTCGGTATTATTCCTAATTTGTTTAGAATGAATTTGATTTAACTGTGCATTGGAATCTAACTAACATAGCACTTGTAACAGTAGCTTTGGTTACAGCACTGGTGAAAGTGCAGTCTTGGAGACACTCATCTTTTAGGTATGTGCTATTTCTCTCAGTAAGATGATAACTGCCATTTGTTTAGCCTTCAGTATAAGCCAGACCCTGGATTTAAGATGCCTTATCTGATCGAATCCTCACCTCAACTCTGAGATGGGAAAAATCATTTCCTAACTTAACATCTGAGGAAACTGAGTCCAGAAAGATTAAATAACCTACTTAAACCCATAGTCAGTACATGTGCTGGTACTCACATCTAGGACTGTCTGAATCCAGAGACTTACAAAGTCCTCCTTATAGTTCACATAGGAACTGAAAAAGCATTACTGTGGATTTATACACGTTTATCTGATTTATAATGCTCTTGAAAGTACTTGAACTATTTTGGATGCCAAAGCAGTTTAAAGATGGGACAAACTGATTCCACACTACAAATGCAATGGCTACCCTGTATCCTTTTAGCAGTCAAGCAAACATGGAAAATTCCTGATCCATAGTACAACAACTAAAAACAAAGTGTCAAAGTAAATTAAAAGTGCAATAATGTAAAAGAACGAAACATCAAACAGGTTTGAGAGGATCAGAAAGAGTTCATTTAAGGGGAAGCAATGCTAGAATGTTACAAAAAATCAAAACACAAAAGGACCAGTTAACTCTTTTTTATTTTAAGAAATGAGCTCTGATGAACGTGGGCCATGATGGCTAATTCAAGCATATGGATCATCTAAAGGCAGATGCACGTTGATATGTTTCTAGTTACCAAGCAAACAAATGGCCACATCGCAGTTCAGCAGAAGAGCTGTCCCCCCTTTCTTTCCCTTTGCCTGGCATGTGAAAAGACAACAAGTGACTTTAGAGCCAAATGGGAGATACAAATGTGTAGTAATGCCATCTGTGCTTTTCTATTTCTGGTCAAGAGAAGGCATATGCTGATTGAGAAGATACCAACAGATACAGCTGTAAATAGTTACCCTAATTAGTGTGTGTTAGGACCAAAGAATAGAAATTGTCATCTGGCTCAAGTGCTGAGATGCTTTCAGATGAGGAAATGAGTTATAAGTCGATTATACCTCTTGCTGGGAAACGCTGTTGACCACTACCCAATAACAAACCTATCTATTCCGCTTGTTTCAAGGCTTTTAGGAACTATTAACTCAAAACATTTTTGTAATTGATACACATCTGCAAACCATAAGGTAGCTGACACATAATGGTTATAAAGAAAGAATGAACAAGTGACAAACTGAAAGAGTATACCTTGAGAATCTGGACACTATAAATATAATGCACATCTTGTCCTTTGGATGGCCAGGGAAAATACACTTCTCGCTTCACCGAATATATGTAAGTCTCGCTAAAGCGTTTTTCATTTAAAAAAAATCTCTAATGAGAGTCAAGCATTAAAAAATAATTATACTCACAGTTGTTTTCCTCCACAGAGATGAAAAGAGATGTTCATACTGCTAGAGGAGGAAAAAAAAAAAAAAAAGACTAAATGATTAAAGCATTTAAAAGTTCTTACATTTTAATGAGAAAATATTTAACCTCTCTTGGCCATCAGAACTCTGTGTTCTCTCTTTTTTTTTATATACCAACAATCTAGAAACAATCATTTGGCAAAAGAAAAAAAAAGTTATCTTTGTCTAGATTCCGCACATACAGTTGAAATCTTCCACTCATTTCTTTCTTCAACAAATAGCTAAGAAGGACCTACTACGCACTCAGCACTATCCTAGTCACTGGGGATACACCAATGAAAAAGACAGACAAAGCCTCCGCTCTCAAGGTACTTTTATTTTCGTAGAGGGAGGAAAACTCATAAATGAAAAAGATTTTATGCAATGATTTCATACAGTAAGAGTAAACCAAGAAAATATGGAGATGGCCTAAAGGGAGGAAGAATCTATGCATGGTTCTGGGTGAGCTGGGTTTTTTGTACTAACAAACAACCCCAAAGTCCAAATGGTAGGATGAGGGTAGCCTTATTGTTGATTCTCACCAAGTACAGTGATATGGGTAATGACACGTGGCAAATTATATTCCAGCGTCTGGAGGCTTTCACCTCCAGGCCGTATGCTCTCACATTCCATTGGCCAAAGCAAGTCACGTGCTGATGACTAGCTTTAAGGAAGAAGGAACGTGCAATCCTACTGCATGCCTGGCAGGAGGAGAATTAGGAATATTGGTCCAAGGCAATAATGATTATCACAGTCTATTTTAATTGGCCTTATGGCAGAATGCTTCTCTGAAGTAACGGCATTTAAATGAAAACCTGAATGATGAGAAGTGAGTCATAAATAGATCAACAAACAGTTAAGTGCAAAGTTTCAGGAGGAAACAAGTTTGGAGGAAAAGAGAAGTAGGATGCTGAGGCTGGAGCACAAGTCATTAGTACAATGAAGAAGACTAGAAGGTATTAAGGTTGGGATCAGAGAGACAAGTAGAGACCACATCATAGAGGTTTATAGGTAATAACAATACATGTCTATTTATTTTATGTGTGATGAAAGTCCATTTATAATTTGATAAAACTAAAGAGATCAAACATAAGTTTTTAATCCACAAAGGACACACAAGGTTATATATTCTTTTGAACTCTTCCTATTATGATATGACTATTTCTTTCCTACAAATTAACCAAAGTCATTGTGCTATATGTTGATAATGCACATTCTTTCCACACACATCACTGCTTAGATTTTTTCCTAAAAAAATATTCATGAGTGAATGCAGAGATTTACCAACATGCTGCTTTCACTACGCTGCTCCTTAAGAGAAGGCACACACAACTCTGTTAAACTATGTCACAGAAATGTTTGATCCCATGGGAACATTTTACGCTACATCATGAGCGAAAATAATTAACCTATATATTTATCTCGTTTAAAAGAGTATATCAGGGACACGTGGGTCACTCAGTCAGTTAAGCATGCGACTTCTGCTCATGTGAGGTCATGACCTCACAATCAGTGAGTTAGTTTAAGCCGTGCGTCGGTCAGGCTCTGTGCCCACAGCTGGGAGCCTGGAGCCTGCTTCAGTTTCTGTGCCTGCTCCTCTCTCTGCCCCCACTTGCACTCTGTCTCTCTCTCAAAAATAAAATCAAAAAAAGAAAAAGAAAAAGAAAAAGAGTATTTCATTTTGTGACAATACATACCCATATCCTGTGTTGTAATTTCAAATCAGTACAATATCCTAGAAAGCAATTTGTTATCCAAAGACATAAAAATAGACACAATCTTGGGGTGCCTGTGTGGCTCATCTGTTTGAATGTCTGACTAATGATTTCAGCTCAGGTCATGATCCCAGGATTGTAGAATCAAGCCCCAGCTTTTTCCACCCTGGGTGTGGAGCCAGCTTGTGATTCTCTCTCTTTCCATCTCTCTGCCTCTCCTCCGCCTATGTGCATGGAGACATGAGCACTCACTCTCAAATTTACACATACACACACACACATACATGCACACACACACAATCTTTGCATGAATTAACTATGCCTTTGAGAATGTGTCCTAAGGAAGTAATTAAGGATATGTTTGAGAATAAAACTAGTAGGATATTCACTGAAAGATTGCTTGTAAAAACAAAAAGGCAAAAAAAAAAAAAAATTAAATGTCCAACATTGTGGTATTTTTGAAAATCAATTGTGCATATCCACAAGGTAATTTCACAAAGCGAGTAATTGTGATGGTGCAGAACTATACCCAATGACATGGGAGGGTAATTATACTGTTATTCTTTAAAAGCAGGTCACACCGATCTCGCGGTCTGTGAGTTCAAGCCCCGCGTCGGGCTCTGGGCTGATGGCTCAGAGCCTGGAGCCTGTTTCCGATTCTGTGTCTCCTTCTCTCTCTGCCCCTCCCCCGTTCATGCTCTGTCTCTCTCTGTCTCAAAGATAAATAAACGTTGAAAAAAAAATTAAAAAAAAAAAAAGGGGCGCCTGGGTGGCGCAGTCGGTTAAGCGTCCGACTTCAGCCAGGTCACGATCTCGCGGTCCGTGAGTTCGAGCCCCGCGTCGGGCTCTGGGCTGATGGCTCAGAGCCTGGAGCCTGTTTCCGATTCTGTGTCTCCCTCTCTCTCTGCCCCTCCCCCGTTCATGCTCTGTCTCTCTCTGTCCCAAAAATAAATAAACGTTGAAAAAAAAAATTTTTTTTAAAAAAAGCAGGTCACAAAATATCCTATAAAATATATAACCTGTGTTTCAAAAAATCTGTGTATACAAAAAATTATTTTATTTTTTACTTAAAAAATTTTTAATGTTTATTATTTACTTTTGAGACAGAGAGAGAGACAAAGTGCAAGCAGGGGAGGGGCAGAGAGACAGACAGACAGACAGACAGACATAAAATCTGAAGCAGACTCCAGGCTCTGAGCTGTCAGCACAGAGCCTGATGTGGGTCTCAAACTCACAAATCACGATATCATGACCTGAACCCTGAACCAAAAGATGATTAAACGACTGAGCCAACCAGGTGGCCACAAAAAATTATTTAAATGATCATATAGCAAGATATTAATGATGGTTACTTCTGGGTTGCTGAGATTTGCATGTTTTATATTCTTTTGTATTGTATTTCCTATTTTTTATAAATAAGCATTTATTTTATAACATTAATCGTTATTTTTTAGAAAATAAATATCCAACACATTACTAAACTCTGTGTATAAGACCACAATTTTGTAACAGTATTTACCAGTTTGTTATAAATTTTTGGTACTAACCACATATATACCACCCTCCAACACACACATGAATATATAAATCTCTGCCAAATAACTGTTAACATTAGGAAAAAATTTTGTGTTTGTGTTTTTCTGTACTTTAAAAGTTTGCTATAATAGTCATATATTACTTTTATGATAAGAACTTTTTTAGACAGGGGCACATGGGTGGCTCCGTTGGTTAAGCATCTGACTTTTGATTTTGGCTCAGGTCATGATCTTTTGGTTGTGAGATCACATCCCACATACAGCTCTGTGCTGGCAGCATGCAGAGCCTTCTTGGAATTCTCTCTCTCCCTCCCTCTCTGCCCCTCCCCTACTTGTGCTTTAAATACATACATACATACATACATACACACATACATACCAAAAAAAAATGTTTTTTAAAACAATAGGTCTTGCGTCTCTGCTACTCCCATTTTCCACCATAATTTTCACTGAAAAATCTTTTATACAGTGCAGGATTTAATTCTCCTACAAGCTACAACCCTCTTATTTTGACTCTCTACCCTTATAGGGATTAATTTCAATAGAGATGATCTATTTATATTAAAAATACACTGTAGTTTTCCCTCATCCTTTTGGCAACTGTAAGGCAACCTTTTGGCAACTGTACTTAAGTCTGATACCACAATGAAATTCTCACAATCCATTGATTTGGTAAACTCTAACTAGGGCATAAAAAGTAATAAATCTTAAAAACAAATTTATCAAACTGAAACAGTGTGTTGACATGTATTTGTTAAGAAAGTATTACATGAGATGTGTGAGATAAACTAAGTTTCAGTTTTCCTAGAATTTATATACTCTAATATGAAAAGCATCTATAAAAAATAAAGGATATCATTGTATCTTATAATACTAGAGTACTATGTAACATCTGTCCTATTGGGGGAGAGACTCCCCTTTTTTTCTGAGTCTTGGCAGGAGGCAAAGAGATCAGATCTCTCTCCTTAGCCTCTGGAAGGCAGGTATGGCCTGGGAGCATGGCAGAAATTCACTGGATACCTCTATGCAGAACTTTGACACTGAACATGAGGTGTGTGTGTGTGTGTGTGTGTGTGTGAGAGAGAGAGAGACAGAGACAGAGACAGAGGGAAGGAGGGAGGGAGGGAGGGGGAGAGAAGAAAAGAGAGGGAAAAAGGGACTGAAAGAGAGACTGAGAATTCACTAATGGCGATAACATACAGTGTCCAGGCCATGATATTCTAACCCAAATGTCCTATAAGACCCTGCCTGTACTTCCTGCTGTCTAGCTTCTTTTGCTTTTGACCTATATATTTTATTTAGCCTTATTATCAAGATATGCTGCTGATTGTGTGAGCTACCCAATATAGTTCTGAATAAATTAGCTAGCATCTGTTTCTGTTACTTGTAATCAATAACCTTAACTGATCGAACAGTATAAACTTACAGGCTCTGCGTGGCTAAAATTAACAACTAAGGAACCAACAGATGCTGGCAAGGATGTGGAGAAAAGGGAACCCTCTTGCAATGTTGGTGGGAATGTAAACTGGTGCAGCCACTCTGGAAAACAGTGTGGAGGTTCTTCAAAAAATTAAAATTGGAACTACTCTATCACCCAGAAATAGCACTACTAGGAATTTATCCAAAGGATACAGGAGTGCTGATGTATAGGGGCGCATATACCCCAATATTTATAGCAGCACTTTCAACAATAGCCAAATTATGGAAAGAGCCTAAATGTCCATCAACTGATGAATGGATAAAGAAGATGGGGTTTATATATACAATGGAATACTACTTGGCAATGAGAAAGAACGAAATCATGCCATTTGCAGCAACGTGGATGGAACTGGAAGGTATCATGCTGAGTGAAATAAGTCAGTCGGAGAAAAAAAGATATCATATGTTTTCACTCATATGTGGATGTTGAGAAACTTAACAGAAGACCATGGGGGAAGGGTAGAGGGAAAAATAGCTACACAGAGAGAGAGAGAAAGCAAATCATAAAAGACTCTTAAATACAGAGAACTGAGGGTTAATGAGAGGGTGAGGAAGAGGGGAAAAATGAGTGATGGGCATTGAGGAGGGCACTTGTTGGGATGAGCACTGGGTGTTGTATGGAAGCGATGAACCACTGGAATCTACCCCAAAAACCAAGAGCACACTGTACACACTGTATGTTAGCCAACAATAAACTATATTTTTAAAGAAATAAAATTGTAGGTTCTGCAATGATACTAATTAACATTTATTGAAGGCATGATATAATGTTTGATTCTTTACATTCACTATCACATTTAATCTTCATCAGAAACCTAACCTACGAAATAGATATTATTTTTATTTTGCCAAGAAAAATCCAAGGCTGATATTGATTGGTTAATTTGCCAAACAGCTGACCACAGATGGAAATGGGATTCTAAACTAGGAAGTTCAACTTCAGAGACCAGGCACTTGAACACTATTCAAGAGCCACCTCTCTTTTTATGTAGCTGGGGTCATCCACATCAATCTGAGAAGCAGGGCAAGGAGATCTTGGATCAAGTATCAAGGAAGAATTTCCATTCACAGGAGAGCAAAATTTTTGAGACAAAGACTATGATACGTTTGTGGGTCATGGAGTCAGAGGTATCTATTAAAAAGAAGAACAACTAGGGGCACTTGGGTGGCTCAGTCGGTTAAGCGACGAACTTCAGCTCAGGTCATGATCTCACAGTTTGTGAGTTTGAGCCCCACATAGGGCTCTGTGCTGACCGCTCAGAGCCTGGAGCCTGCTTTGAATTCTGTGTCTCCCTCTCTCTCTGGTCTTCCCCTGCTCATGCTCTGTTTCTCTCTCCCTCAAAAATAAATAAAAATATTTTAAAACTTTTTAAAAAAAGAACAACTTGATGCATAAAATCAAAGCACAGACACTTGTGAGCATCATGGTTTGAAAGTGGTCATCTTAACAGAATGATAGAAAGTGTCTAAACTGTGAAAGTGGTGTGGAAAAAGGCCATTTAATGGAATAAAATATGACTGAGCTCGAAATGTGCAAAAGGTGTCATTTTTAGGTGTTGCATTACCATGTCTTTGGCGATTGTGAAAGAAATCCAAAGTGCATGGGACTGTTGGCCTTGATCATTATAATGACAGACTTGGAAGTTCATACCTTTATGTGTTCATCAGATGAAGGCCAACAAACTAATATTTATCGCAGTCCTAGAGCACAGAGGAATCCTTAACCTTACCTACCCAGAAAATTCTTCCCACAACAGTGATTTAAAGGGCTAGCTGGATGCCTTTAACAGGCCTTTGAGCTTTGTTCTAATTATATTACAGTTAACTGACTATTCCAGAGAATGTGTAATTCATGATGATTATTATCAATATTTACTGAAGTTTTCCCTCTAGACTTTCAAGGGAATGATGATGTACTCTCCCAGAAGAGAGAAAAAAGACTAATTTTATTTTTTCTTCACATCTCATATACAGCTATATCTAGATTTCCTGTCCTACTGCCTGTTTTATATCTCTTTTATAAAAGACATAAGGAAAATTATATACAACAAAAAAATTATCATTTTTTAAGGGATGCAGATGGCAATCTGTTCTGTTCAATCACGTTCAAGGAAAAGCATCCACACAAAGGACATAAACAAATGCCTAACAGGCAAAGGTCAGTAATGTAAATGAGTGGAGTAGGCTAAGTAGGAAGTGTGGCAAACCTGAGATGGGGAGACCATCAATACAAGGCAGCCTAATACAGCTTTGGCTAGTTGTTGTCATGGGGGAAGGCCAGCTAGTGTTGCTGGATTTTTCATTTTTTAAAAACTAAGCCAGAAATCCAGATTTTTATTTAAAATATTTGGACTTTTAAAGTTAGCCACTGATTAACAATATTTTTTTAATATTGTGACCCAAACAAAATATTTATAGAGTCTGAAATCAGCCCGGTACCACTAGTTTAAGATCACTAATCTACAGACATACATAAAATCAGATGATGTATTTCCTTTCAAATCTTTCTCAAGTAGAAATCCCATGTGATCTTTTCTCTTTAAATTAAAAATAAGTCTTCACTGGCTCTTAAGTACTAAGGAAAGTTTCACCTATTCCAGAGTCTTGTCTCAAAGCATACAGGCGGAATGGATCCCAGCCTGTCTTTCAGCCAAAGACACGTGACTGAAGAAGGACCCTAAACCAGATGATCAGCGAGACAATATAAAATATCAGAAAAAGTTTAAGTTTGGAGTCAAAGAATATCTGTTTAAATTCTAGACTTGACATTTAGTTTGTATAATTTCTCTGAGATTGAGTATTCTCATCCATAGTTTGAGCCCTGTACCATCTGTGAAGATTAGTATGAGAAAACAAGTATAAAATACCTACAACATGAAAGTTATAGAACATGATGGAAAGTAGTTAGTTTCCTTTCTCCTATGAAAGCTGAGGAACAGATGAAAAATCTGAGTTATAAATAGATGTAATTTGTCTTTAGCCTTCCTATAAAGTGTCAATATTGTTGGGATTCTGCATACTATAACTGATTTTTTTAAACTACTCTTACTGGAGGACATGAAACATCTAAAGGGAGGCAATCTAGGATGCTATGGAAGTTCAGTTTCATGATCTCTTGGGGCATAGAGACTCTTTACAGCCACCATTCTGCCATAGCTGGAGTATGACACTTCTCCACAAAGTTGAAGACAGCAGCATCTGCAAAAGGGGTGCATTAGTGGCTTCTTAAGGAAGGTTCCACAAAACTGCCATAGGATAATCAGCTTACATGTAATTGGCCAAAACCTAGGCACATGACATTTTGCTGCAAGGAAGTCTGGGATATGTAGTCTTCATTCTGAGTGGCCATATGCTAGGCTGAAATTTGTCACCATGGCCAAAGGAAAGATGAATTGTTGGTGGGGGTTGGGAGACACAATTGTAGTTTGTGCTTCAGAGGCCTTTTTACCTAAGGAAGGTGAAGTGATAACATCACGTATTTTCATTTTTATCTTATTGACTGTCCCCACTACAAACAAACAAACAATTGTCTATTACTTTCATTATTTTGTAATATGGGAATGGAAGGGACGACTGGACATGGGTACCCATGTTTAAATGCTTTTCCCCAACTTTATTGTCCATATTTTCTTCTTTGTGTGTGTGCCTTGTTACTTCCAGTAACATATGCAGATGTATAATTAAAGGAAAAAGAAGACTCTATTTTCCTTAAAAAAAAATAGTTGTAGGAGAAGCATTTCTAGTTTCATCAGCTTTAATGTGTTCTAAAATTCTCAAGTGGGTGAAAGAAATAGGTGAATCCCAGAGCACCAACCACTGCTTTCCTCACATAATTGACTGTAGTTTATCAATTACAGACTTTTAGGTTAAGAAGCAAAGTATCTGACACAACATAGGAATTGGATACATGTGTGATGAATAAGTGTAAAGAGGAGAGGAGAGGAAGAGAAAAAGCAGAAATAATAGATGACAGAGAAAACAGAAGAAAGAAGGAGTCAAACAATAGAAAAATTTCTTCTTTGACTCCCCTAAAATCCAAGAGATGGGAAATTCTTTCTCCATCATGAAGCAGGAATTCAATGGCTAGTTACTGCCAAGCTCTTCCTCAGACTGAGCTAAAATCTACATGCATATAATTCCCTCGTGCACGTGTCCCACCCTACCCTTTCCAGAACCGGAAGTTTAATTTCCATATCAGGGTATATTCATCTTAGGCAAGTACTTTCTGACCAGAACAAGGATCATTTCATTGGTATGTATCTGGTTGTTAAGTGGTAATAATGTTTAGCCATCTTATAAATAGAGACAGTAATGTGCACAAGTTGCTGAGCAAGGCTCAAAGGACAAAAAAGGGTCATGGGAGAGCTCCCCACCTTCTCAGAATCCACATAGTAGGTGAAGAGATAGGTTACAAAAACATGACACTGTGTTAGTGTATGCAAAGCTCTGAAAAAGAAAGCAAATAAAAATAACTTAATGTTAGTTAAGGGGCTCAGAAAGTTGAAATTCTTCATGGAAACATCAGGGTCAATGTTTGGATCTTGATCACTGTTCTCTAAACCTCTCATGACTGCAAAATCAGGTCAGAGATTTTCATCATCTACTCTTCAGCATGTACTCATATTGTCAGTGCAGGATGCAGGGAAGCTGGTTTGGAGGAACTATTCCAGGAAGAAGCCTGAACATAATTTACACTCAGGCACTTGTTCTAACAAAAGAAGCAGACATCGCAAAACTAGACTTTATTTACATGCAGTATAGCTAAGAGTAAATTACATTGAAAGTGAACACATTCAATGGTAGCCAGAGTTATTTACTGCTTTGTCATGATGAGATATGAAAACACAGTTGCTATGACTCTCCACAGAATAACCAAGGCCACAGTTATTTTGAAAGTAATCATATACTTTCCTAATTTGGAGAGTCACAATGGACCAAACAATAAACAAGGCTTTGAAATCTCTTTCCCAAAACGCTTCAAATCTATAAAATTATTTTTCTTTCTATATTCAGTAAATATTCCTTTTTGTCAGCACTCCCCACGTATGTGCAATTTTTTAAAGTTTATTTATTTATTCTGACCCTGAGAGACAGAGAGAGAGAGAGAGAGAGAGAGAGAGAGAGAGAGAAACCCAAGCAGAGTTCGCACTGTCAACACGGAGCCCTATGCAGGGCTCCAACTCGTGAACCATGAGATCATGACCTGAGCCGAAATCAAGAGTTGGATGCTTGGGGCGCCTGGGTGGCTCAGTCGGTTGAGCGGCCGACTTTGGCTCAGGTCATGATCTCACAGTCGTGAGTTCGAGCCCCGCATCGGGCTCTGTGCTGACAGCTCGGAGCCTGGAGCCTGTTTCGGATTCTGTGTCTCCCTCTCTCTGCCCCTTCCCCGCTCATGCTCTGTCTCTCTCTGTCCCTCAAAGATGAATAAACGTTAAAAAAAAAAATTAAAAAAAAAAAAAAAAGAGTTGGATGCTTAACCAACTGAGCCACCCCACCACCCTGTGGGCAATTTTCATTTCAAATAAACTTCTTAGAGTAATGCACTTTCTAGGTATGTAAACAAGATTGAGAGGAAAGTAGTGTGTCTATCACTCCAGGCAGGAAAAAAAAAAATTATAACCAATGATTTTATATAGACAAACTTTAAGTCACCGAAAGAAACCATTAGTTTCTGCCAAATAAATCCACGGTTTGCAAGGAACCCAAATTTTGGCTCCGTTCATTTTTATGACTTGGGAAAACAGAGCTCACTACCAGTTGAGGTGGAGAGGCCTGAGGCCTGACCGTGATTCTCTCATTTTTTACAAAGGAAATACAAAATCTGAATGTTATGAGAAACAACGTGACACAAATTACAGAAACCATTCTATTGGAACTTACAGAGAATCATCAGAAAGACTTTCCTCTTTTTTGCAATATTGACCTCCTTTCTTCTTATCAATCTGTACTTCTGACAACCACATGTCTGTATGCAATATATAGACACATAAACAGTTATGTGTAATAGTTGTGTACATATAAACAATCATGCAGTTAAACCTTTCTCTCACATAGGGGCACCCAGGTGGCTCAGTTGGTTGAGCGTCTGACTTCGGCTCGGGTCATGATCTCACGATCTGTGAATTCGAGCCCCGCGTCGGGCTCTGTGCTGACAGCTCAGAGCCTGGAGCCTGCCTTGGATTCTGTGTCTCCCTCTCTCTCTGCCCCATCCCCGCTCATGCTCTCTCTCTGTCTTAAAAATAAATTAAAAAACATTGAAAAAAAATTTTTTAAAGCTTTCTCTCACATATACATACACAGAAAAAAAGGAGTGAACATACTACACATAATCCTTCCTCTCTTCCTCATGGCTAGAAGTAGCTATACTTCTTGAATATTGCTTTTAAAAATGCCAAATATGAGTGAATAAACTTAGAATATGATTCTAGTCTCAAAGCATAGGTCTTAATAGAATGGCACAATGTATCCAATATTGTCTTCCTCCAAAAATATACTTTAAAATAAAATCAATGATAAAAATGACTGGCTCTTTTTGTGTGAAAGTTCATTACACAAATTATTTTCCCAACCAACCAAATGAATCTGATTTGAGAAGTCCTTGAGAAATTCAGATTGACTCAACCTCACAAAATTTTAGGGTTACTGTATCACTGCTTGTTTTGTTTTGACTTTGCTGGGCTGATATGGAACAAAGGGCTGACTTCTCCTTTCTTTTCAATAAACTTTTTAAAAATCAGTGAGGCATCATTTCATTTTTATTTGGACTAGACGGCTACCAGTTTCTATCTGTTAAATTACCTATTTAGATCAGTAGTTATGTGTTGGCTTGTGGCTTTTCTCCATCCACTGGTTCACCCTGAAGGGTACTCCTTCATTGACAAATACATTTTACTTTATGAAACTTACTCTAGTTTCTGTGCTAAAAAAAAAAAAAAAAAGAAAAAAAGAAAATCTATTTGAAACAGAGCCAGTATCTCATTCCAGGAAGAGAAAAGGATATCAAGAGTTTCCATGGCAATCAGTTGATGGAACTAAATTAGGCAGGAAACCTCTTCAGAATGCAAAATAGTCTTTGCAAAACAGAGTGGTTTGAAATATCCAGGAAATGTGTCACAGCAAAACGAAAGAAATGGAGATATGAATACCTCCATAATGTAAACTCTCTAACCTTAAAATAAACAATTAAAGACTCGCCTTTGTCCTACAAAAATAAACTCTCAAACAACTGTCATCTCTAATCAAACCCTTTGTTCCAGTTGGTTTTAGTTTTTTAAGTCTTATCTCTTGTGATCAACACCATGTAAGAATATAAATCTGATTGTTTATGTAGCTATGAAAAGTACTTTCTTTTAGATTATTGCTATTAAATTTAGTTTATGTACCCATTAATAATGAAATTGTACAAACTTCATATTTCTTTACTAGTGAGATCAGAAAGAACAACCCAAATTTTTGTAATGCAGCAAGAAAGGAGAAATAAGCAGATTCCCCAGTTTAGAGAAAGGAATTAAACTTCTTTAAAAATAGGACTTTCTGTGGTAATTTAGATTATTGACAGTTTAAAAATATTATTCTACTTCCTGGCGTAGAGTGAAAAGAATTGAGTCTGGCAATTCTAGAAAATAGAAGAATTAGAATAAACCAGGGATGTCTCACCTCTCTGGTCAGTAGCCAAACCTTCAGAATAGTTTGCTTGAAAATATGGCGTGTGCCTATAAGGGTATTTATTTTCATCCAAATGTTTTTTCTCTAAGTAGAGGGATGTTGAAACAAACATTTGTAAAGCAGAAATAAATCAAAATACATTTCTAAATCAGATTTACAATAAAAAATCTTAAACTATTCCTAAAAGCCCACGAATCACTGGTTAACCTAATTTTTAGGTTACATGAGTATTCGTTTTCAGTAAAATCATAGGGTCTCTATTGATAACAAACAAATAAAACAAATTTAAGGATACACAGGTTTTATAGATTTCTATGTCAAATCTTCTGGCCTAATTTCAATGTGAGCTTTACAGCATGATCTCAATGATTATTGTGGGCAATACAAGCATTAGGGGGTACATTTTCACACACGTCACTTGATCTAACTTCCCTGGCATCATGGTGCTAAGCTTTCCCCCGAGTTTTTAAACCAAAAATAGTTTTGTACAAGCACAACTTTGTAAAAACATGATGCCTCATAATAACACACACACACAATTTTACATCCAAAGAGAATAGAGTCTTAAATACAGCACCAGCAAGTAGAATGCGCCACAGGAAGGCCCACCTGAGAACGTTAGCAGAAATTGGACTCTTCTGGTCCATGGCCATCAGGTTTGATCACCACATTTCCCAAGTCTCCACCAATTCCATTACATTCCTCAAGTCACTAATCTCACTGGTGACAAAACATTAACAAAATCTTTTTCAACACAATCTCTTAAAAATCTACTTTAATTTGGAAGGGAATTTTTTTTTTTTGTATGCTAGGTAGAAAAAAAAAAAAAGCAGGTGGTTTTTTCTAAGTTTGGGTTAGCAGGCAGAGACAAGAATCTGAGCGTGAGGGGTTTATTTGGGAACTGATTCCAGAGAGAAGAGTGAAGGAATAAAAAAGTAAAACCAAGAGGAAAAGAAGCCAGCACAGGAAGTGTGAATGAGCAGATTACCACGGTAATCTCAGTGGGCTCAGTCCCTCTGAGATCTTCTAAAAAGCCATACAGAACATTCCTCAGATCTGTCTCAATAACAAGAACGCTGGGATATTTATCCACCAGACCCTATCCCTTATTAGCTGAGGGTCACTCCTGCGATATGAATTCCTTCACATCTCTGACCTGTACCTCATGGACCTACCACAGTGTACAGTCAGGGAATGCTCTCAGGCACAAAGACTCCAGGCACTTCACTTATTCTAAACAGTTGAGTGACTCAGAGGCTCATAAGTGCTAATAATCCAAGTGTTTTCTGGTGTCGGCTAGCCCTAGTGCAGTGTTGTGGAAGTCTAGAAAAGTGGCCCAGGTCCCACGCAGTAGCACCTCATCAAGAGCACCACTTTTTACCAGTCCCTGGAGATAACCAAATATTGCCCATGATGACAAAAAGAGGACCTCCTGATCCAACTGTCCAAGTGCGTTTGAATGGAGTTCTTTAATGGAGGGTCATGTATAAGGCAACAAAATGGCAGGAGACACAATACAGAATGATACTTCTAATTTTTCCTGTATTGTTAACTTAGATATGAATACAAAAACTAAAATGTGTAAAATGAGCATAGAACACAATCATGCTATTAATGTCTAAACTCTCCTCATTAAAGGCATCAGTGAAACTGGTTCAGTGAGGGAAGCCTCTCACTCTGGTCCTTTTTGTTATTGCTTGGTTCTTCTTTCAAAGTCTGCTCTGCTGCATTCCATGCTGTTTATGTTCCTTCATGAGACTATATCAGAATGATTGCTTCCTTGATGAAGAAGCTTCTGATAATAACTCCAGAGAAATCTGTCTCGATCTGTTACCAGTGAAAAAAATTACCGGGTGTTGCTCAACACTATTCCTAAAGAGATTGCTTTTCTTTGGTAACTTTTGTTTCAAAATACCTGCTGCCTACTGTACCTTAAGAATGACAATTTTTTTAATTCACATAGCATTTCAACTCCCATTTCTGTTTTTCTGAAATACCTCATGAAGTATTCATGAGAAAAATATTTTCCTATTTTGGCTTTCAACAGGAAAAGAGAATTTCCAACAGTTTACATCCATATGCGGAAGTATTCAAACCCTGGAATATTTTCTGCAAATCGCAAATCTGTAATATACTTAATAAGACCCTTGGAGTTGGTTGCCTGAGGTTTTACCATTCAATAACTTTATGCTCACTAATATATAAGTTAGGCTAGCATTAAAGAAAAGAGGTTCCAGAAATGGTCTTATTTATTTGAGGCTACCTAAAATCAGGACTTGAACTTGACGAAAACACACTATCTAAGAATAGCACATAAAAAGGCAACCAACAGTACAAACATAAAAGGTAGAGCCTGAAGCCTAAGTTTGTGACTTACTAGCGACTGACTAAAGACAGGATGGTAACTTCTAACTACCCGCCTCATCTAGTAAGTGGAGGACTGTCACCTTGGTGACAAGGTGTGCAGCCATTCTAAATGAGACAGCCTAGACAGCTCACATTACAAGCTCTCAGCAAATATTAGCTCTCTTTCCTCTTTCTCCAAAGTTTCAGTTGAGAAAAATACTCTCCTGTTGAAGAGTAATGGAATTGAGTGCTTTTACATGTTGTGGTAAATCACTGAAAATTTATACTCAAAGCATATTCTCTTCGGAGACCGATGTACATTTCTCTTCCTAAATACCATGCATCAGTGCATCTTTTCTTGTTTTTAAGTAAATGAATCTTAAATCTCTGTAAATAATAACAAGACATATGACCAACACAAATCACAAAACTAGGTGAAGGTTTAAAATGTATGCTCATCAAGGCTGAGATTACTAGAAGGGAGAATAAAGAAAATTGTACAGGAACTGTTCTGAAATAAAATTCCTGACCATACACTTCAAGTGAAAAATTTAGGAAAAAAGACATATTTAGCTTAGTTTTCTAATTATCAAACTGCATTGCTTCTCTCCATGTTTTCTCTATCAGATTTGCCACAGAAAGTGAGAGACATGAACATATTATATGCTTGGAAAAGTAAATACTGTCAGATGGAAAACATGCTTCCTCTTTTCTTTGGGTATTACATTTTAGGGCTTGACTGACTACTTTTGAGCATAAATGAGTCAACTCATCTGTGTATCCCTTAGCCTAGGAAGAATTAGTTAGAAAGTCATACTAATAGTTTTGGGTTTTAGGAGAAAAATCTCATGTAGTGGATTGATGGGTGGATTTTGCAATGTAGTTGTGGGTCAAGGGATTCAAGTGAGGACAATTGTTTTCCCATGTTACAGGCAAAGTCACCAGACTTGCAGAAACTAGGTAACCTGATTAAAGTCAACAACTAGTAACAGACAAAACCAGGGTTTTTAAAGGCACTTTAAAAAAAAAAAATTAGCAGAAATAGAGCATGAGTCTGGGAGAGGGGCAGTCTCCATGCTCAGAAGTTTGCCTGCATTAACTAGACCCCTCTTAATGGTTCTGTACGGTATTATTGTTGCCTTTCTATAATGGAAAAAGCTATGACCCACCCACTTTCCTCAAAATGGTTACATTTTTTGCAGGCTTAAATTAAATTCCTATATGTTAGATGCAAAATCCAACATTTTCATCCACAGAATGATATTGCTGCCTAAGAACTACTTACATTATATTCTAAAATATTAGCAGTGCAATAAATGTTGATTAGTTCATCCCTCAATGGCTTCAATGTTTCAATTGATTGTACTTATGTTTCCATCTTGAATTTATTCTGGCTCCCCCATTGTAGAAAGAATAATCAGTAATTGACTTGTGATTAAATAAAAATGAAAGTCTTGTCATTATACTTAAATAATATGAAATAATGAAAAAATAACTATAAGCATTCAATTTTTCACTAATGAACAGTGAATATGATATAATCCATGCAAACACAACAATCAGTAGTGAATTCGTTACAGAATATTTAGTTTAGAGAAAAGAAGTAGGATGAAATAATAGGCAGAGAAATAGATGCATACATAATCAATACAGAACGAAAGTAAGGGGAAAAAAAGTAAAATTTTAAAACTTAATTTTTATTATTCAGCTCTGTAGTCTAATAATGCCAGAAGAGCTTATTCAGAAAAAAGCTTACTAAAATGCAGCAACATATTTGTTTACCACTATATAGGAGCAATAGGATAGGCTGATATTAAATAGTCAAAATATTCCCTTTATTTAGGACTATTTTATTATAAAATATACATATAAACGTATCTCCTTATTGGGAAGCACTGTTTTAATAAGTTTGTGTTAATACATTTTAAAGTAAGCAATTTTTCCTCCCTTGTGTATGTATCATTCTCTTTTCTCCAAAACTTTGGTCATTAACTGAATTATTAAATCATTCTTTTTAATAATATCATTATTCCAATACAAATTTTAAAATAAGAACAATTGTTTATGCTAGGAAATGAGCATACTTCCTGCTCATCTAAGGGGTAGGTTGATCAAGTTAAAAAGGATTGCAACCCCTCATTTAATATATATTAAGGCTCAAATTTAATTTATGTCATTTTTCCAGATATTTCCCAGAAACCCAAACTTTACATATGGAAGATAAAAGTTGATGTTTAGCAATATATTCTAATGTTTTTGGTTTCACGGTAGATATTAAGATGGTAGGACAGGAGACATGTTGCCACATCCAGAGTCTTAATTAATGTCTTCTCTACTAGAAGTAAACCAGACTTGACCTAGTAACCTAAGAATAAACAGCTACCCTCTTGATAATATCTTGGTGAAGTAAGTTCCTCATATTTTCTAGAGTGAAACTTTTAGAGTTTCAAAAGCATTTTCCCACAAGTTACTTTTTAAAAAATCTCATCTTCTCCTTAAAACAAACCAAGAAGGTATGGATTAGTATCTGTTTTACAAGACATCAAAATCCACAATATACATGTGTTACCCCAACTTTCACAGCTAACTAAGCAGACTAAACTTTTACCGTTGGTCTACCCTGCAGTTACCCTCTTTTTTCTCTCTCTCTCTAATAATATTTGATAAGAGGAACTCCCAGCACAGGTTGGAACAGGCAATGGACTAGCTGTAGCTTCCTTTTAAGGCTAATACTCTTACTTTACATAACAGGAAAAGAAGCCAGAGACCATTGCTTACAATTTGAAACTCTTTATATACTAATAATTTTACTTAAATTTGATGCTAACCTTGAAGAAAAATTCAAAATAAATTTATGCCAGAAAATGAACATAGTTCAACCACATGAGATAACATCTTGATCCTAATCAGAACTCAACAAAAATAGAGTTGAAAAGCAGATAGTATTCCTACAAGAGCACCAGGACACAGTTTTACTGAGCTATGTAGAGTATCAAAAATTATAGTCATCTTGTTGATCATCAGGCGCTTGTATCTTTCACATAAGGATAATATTTCCAATTGAATCTTGATTATAAAGATGCAGTATCGAACAAGGATTATGAATCCAGATTTTAAGCTTTGAACAACTTATTTAATTTCTTTAAGACTCCATTTGAATTTGCTCCTCTATAAAGTTGGGGCAACTGTGGTGGGGGGGAGTGTTTGGGAAAATTATATGTATGCAATCTTCAGGTATTTAATGTATATATTGTGTGTAAAGTACTTGAAACAATAATGAACACAATAAGACCTCGGGGGATTTCAAGTGGTGGAGATGATAGCAGTAGAGTGTTAAGCAGTAGAAATAAAAGCAACTGTTAGGACAGCTCCTTTCTCTTGGGCCCTGATGGAGCTGGATGGTTCAAACACCTACATTTACCTATTCAAACCGGAGTCCATAGCTCTTTCTACAATTCTACAACATTGCTGGCAGGGTCAGAAGCAACTACATGGCCATTGTCTTCTGAACTCTTGCCACTGTCACCAGTATTCTGAGGTCCTTCAGCCAATCTCTTCTCAGAAAATAGGATGCCCCTTGCCTGTCTTATCTAAGTGCCTTCTCCAAACCCTAAGTGCTATTGCCTTCCCTCCCAAGCTTGTCTCTCAGTGGCTTAAGACTCCTTGGAAGGGTAGGGGGAGGGCTTCTCATCATGCTGCCCCCTCACCTGCAACTAGAGCCAGGCACCTGCAATCTCCACATCCTCCCAAAGCCTTCACCATGCCCTGGGCATGGACACTTGCAGGGTGAACAGCACCCCAACTGCTCGCCTGCTGACCCAAGCCTTCCTGGCTGTGGCCCCCTGGCCTTCTCTCTTATTGACCTCAGGCTGCCAGTGCTGCCTAGGCCCCCTGTCCCCTCTTCCCAATGGTACCCACTCTGACCCCAGCCCCTCTAATAAACTGGTGTCTACAGGACCAAAAAAAACAAAAGAAAACAACAACAACAAAACACACAAACAAACATACAAACAAAAAACCTGAAAAAAAAAAAAAAACTTGAGAAATATTTATAATACACTGCTATAAAGTATACAGAATAATTTGAGCTTGGCAAACTTACATATTTATACACACACACAGCAAATGCTAAAGAAAATGTCAAAAGTATTTATCTCTGCACAATAGGATTATGAGTGTTTTGCTTTGTGTTTTCAGTAATTTACATACACACACACATATATATAACATATATATGACATTTTAAATTTTTAAATGTTGTTCTTAAAATCCCTATAAAAGTCAGGAGCTAAAAAGAGAATGTGGAAGAGGCAGGAGGCAAACATAAAGCATAGAAAGGGCATCAGAAGGTGATGTTAACAGTGAGAAAATGAGTAGGGTTAGACCAGCACTTCGAAATGGGAGGTTGTTCATCTTCAATTGGTTTTCCAATAACCAAGATTCCCACCAATTAACTTGCCTATCTGTAAGGCCATTTGAGATTGGGCAGTTGCCACACTGTAATCTTCTTTCAATTTCTGGGTCATTTCCATTGAAAACGGCAAAAAAGGGAAGTGGTTTACAAAGCCATTCTTCCCATGGGTACGCAGGTCAATTAGGGGTCAAGGAGAGAGCAAGGGAAGTTTCCTGGTTTCTCCTTAGAAAGAGACGTGGTGTCAGCAGCTATCTCTCTAATCTCATTCTTTTAACAAACACCTTGTCTCTTCCTGTCCCCATTGAAATGGAAGAAAACATATTCAGTCTTTGCCCTAAAATTTATATATAACCTAGCAACAATGTAAATAACAGATGTTAGTTTCCACAAAAGCAATTTCAAGTGGTACCTCAGGCCCAATTCTTGAAATTGTTGTTCACCTGGCTAGTGTTAAAGAAGAAACAGGGGAGGTGGAAGAGACCAGAAAATAGATGAGAGAGTAGGACAGAACATAGGTGTGGAACAAATGCCCTCAGATTCCTACAAATCCAGGGAAGGTATTAGGTACTCTAGCTTCTACCATAATGTCATCAATGTCTACTCTCTAAGGCAAACGTCACATGTCTGAAGTCTCACCATGGGAAAGCCTAGAATCCTTGAAAACCCTGCTAGCAGGCTGGCATCTGCCTTTGTGCAGGGTCAGAACTGTGTTCTCATTTCTCGCTGTCTTAAAGTAGCCAGGAGAACCAGGCAGTCACCTTCGCTCACCTGTCACGGGAATGGCAGTGTTCTGTCAGAGACAAGCCACAGCTGATGATCATGTTAAAAACAAGAAATGAGTCCCAAATGGAGTCATGTATGGTAAGCTGCAAGTCATCACATCAAGACTTAATTACAGTTTTGGCTCTCCCATAAATGGCACCTTAATCCAGTTAATCAGGAATTGTCATCAGCACTAGTAAAATAATCTGCCTGATAGACCCCTACCATGCCCTAAAGGAAAGTGACCTTATAATAACCAACTTGTTTTGCCTAGAATAACTTCCTTGTTCCTGTTGCCTTCTACCTATAAGGTCTTCCATTGTGTACAGCTCCTTTCTATCTGTTAGATTCAAGAATTATTGAACAAAGCCATTAAGATCTTTAAAATTTACTCAGTTGAATTTTGTTTTTTAACAACCAGGATCCCAAAGTCAGGGCTGTCCCTATCATTGTATATTCCAAAAACAAAAACAAAAACAAACAAACAAACAAACAAAAACCCTAAAAGGCAGAGGTGATGTTCTCCCAAACACTACCCAAGAGTAATTCTGTAGTGCAATGAAGAGAAAATGACCCTATGGTTTGCTTGATTAAGACTTTCCTTCAGTCATATATCAGTCATACTTCCTTTTGGAGACATGGAAGCCTTGAAGATAATACTCTATTTACAATATAAATCCAATTTTCCTTATTAGCTTTTCTGTTTTTCTTGACAAATTAACATTTGATAGACTTGTTAATTCTATTTAGAGACTTTGTTATGGGAAAAACAACCCTCTACAAATGACTAAATTCCCTAAGCTTACCTCAGACATAATTATTTGATACAAGGTACGAATTGCTTTGGTATTTTGGTAAAGGGGATTAAGATTTGTAGGATTTCCTCCCTTATTAACAAGAAAATAGCTGAGGGCAAATGGGTTGAATTTAAGGTTCCCCTGAAATATTGAATGTCCTGGAAATATTGGCCCTGACTGAATGAAAAGTATATTTTGACTTTTCTTTGCAGACCTCAACTCTACAGCAAAGATGTATTCTGATATTTAAAAAAAAAAAAAAAAAAAAAGGCAATGTTTTATTATCTTGGACTAAATCTTTTAGCAAGGCTAAACACAATGAATTCTAATGCCACTTCCTGTCTCTCCAGGCTAGCTCTTATACTTCAGCAATGACCACAAAATAGATGTAGATTATAAAGCACTAGCTAGTATAGGCCTGTGGGTCTTGTTTCAGTATGAAACAGAGAAATGCCACTAATCCAATTAAGAAAGTTCAGCTTCCCAGGTCACTGAAAGAAAATGTCTCTCAAGAGAGATTTGGACATGATAGAATTAAGGTTTGATTCTCTCCAGTACAGTGTTTCATGGACCTCTAGGTCAGGAAATTAATTAGAGATAAGCAGAAACCCATAAATATGTGAAAATGTATTTGCAAGAAATTTGATAGAGCATTGGTTTCTCCACCATCTTATAAACAAACTAAGAACATTTCCACATATGTATCTTTATGCATGGCTTTCCTACTCTCTTTGCTTCTCTGGATAAAATCATATGCTACTGCCTAACCCAGATCTTGCCTCTTTTGTAAAAAGTCTAAGATTGTAAAAGTCTAACATTGTTTTATTTATCTTACTTCCTATCATAGCCATTTACTGTTTAACTTATCATGAGAGACATACTTTAGTTATGTGATCAGGTACTGCTGGTGGTATGGATATCTGTCACTAGGGGCTGCCCACTCTGTTTTCAACACCTTTCCTGTATTTTGTAGTTTCCATATCATGAAAACAGCTTTCTTAAGGTGTAAACCAAAAACCCTACTGTATAGGACAAAAACTTGTGATGCATGTAGAAGCCACTTTTAGGCAACAGTCTTCAACAATAGAAACTTGAGCAAAGCAAAAAGGCCCACAGTGACTACCAAGCTGAATGCAAACAGGCTTATGAAGACATAGGTCCTAACCAACCAATGGGCTGCTTACAACCAGACACAGTTCTTAAGATTCCAAAAAAGGGAAAATTCCCTAAGCCCCTTACTCCCTCCCTGTACCCTATAAGTATAGCCCCTCTCCACTACTTCAAGGCAGACGTTCTCTCCTTTGATGTCCTGCTCATGGTTTCCTTGCAGTGTTTTCAGTAACCTTTTCTCTCTTCGGTTCTGCCTTCGGTGCTTTCACCACCCATGCTGCCGGCTCCCAACAATGCCCAGGATGCCCATCAATGCACACTTAGATTTTTTTCAACTGTCTCCTTCCTTCTAAAGTTGCTATCCACTTCTGGAATGTGTCACTGTCCTGAAATGAAATTCTGACCCACTAGGTCAACATCTCTCAGATGTTAAAATGATCTACCCTAAATTTTCCCTCTACTTACTTAGATGAAATGCCACAGTGCCAGGAGTGGAATCTGGCTTCCTGAATGGTCACCAGTGGGCTGAATTATACAACTTGGATGCATGAGGGAACTGGCCCACTGCAAGATTGACCTTGGCCAATAGGAAATAGGAGAAGAAGCTCCACAGATAATTTTTTCCTCTTTTTTCCCTTCTGAGCATAACCTTGAATCAAGTCCTCTTTTCAGCAGTTCTGGATAAGAATGGCATGCCAATGGACACATGTTCAACAGCAATCTCAGAAGTGCATTATAGCACCTTGTTCTGCTTCCACTTTTTCCTTATTCTCAGTCCTGAATTTGTACCTCTCAAATAAAATGTCAGCATATGAATCCTTTACTTAGGCTCTGCTTCCAGAAAGACCTGGAAGACTTAACAATTCCCTGATTGTTTTGCAGCTATGGATGGACATATGCCCAGGTTTCATTAGTAAGGTACACTTGAGATTTAGATGCAGATAAAAGCAATTTGAGTGAGTGACCACTGGTGGGGTCATCTTTTAGCATGTGCTTTGGTAGGAATAGTATTATTGATATTCCGGATTCAACATCAAAGACCCATGGATAGCCACTGCCATCCAGGGACAGTAGCAGCTGTGATGTTTTTGCTAGGAAAGTCTAATACTATATTGGGTATGATCTTCACTCTATCATTAGCCCTTTTAATTAGTAATCTTAGTTCTATACTCCTTTTGGATATTCTGTAATAAACTGGATATTCTATAACAAATGTTTATGCTTAAATACAAATTTATTGTTTGCAACTAGGAATTCTGACCAATAGAAGATTGGTTCACTGAACATTCAACTTTGAACCTCCTCTTTTCCTTGCAATCTTCAAAAAAAGAGATTAAAGTGAAATATCTAAATTTCCATTTTCCTTTGCAGCTAGGGGAATCTCTGTGGTATATTGCTGGTTTCAGAGATACAGGGGGAATTTCATAAGTGGAGCTTCACTTCTTGAGTAAAAAGAAAAGGACTTGCCATCACACTTTTCTCTTGTTCCCACCTTAAAGATTAATGTTATACCTTCTGCCACTCAGTCATCTTGCAACCATGAAATAATAGACCAGTATATTAAATATGGCAGAGGGAAAAGAAGGAACAAACCTGGGTCATAGATGGTAACATGAACTGGTATACTCATAAATGAGTTACTGTACCATCTCTCTGAAATAGCTACACTAACCTTATATATAGTAGGCTGAATTGGGGCCCCCAAATGTCCATGCCCTAAACCCTGGAACCTGTGAATATATTATGTTCACAAGAGACTTCAAAGGTGTGAGTAAGTATTTTGAGATAGGAAGAACATCTTGGATTACCCAAGAACACCTTGGATTATCAAGGTAACCACAAGGGTAATTATAAAAGAGAGACAGAAAATCAGAATCTGAGAGAAAAAATGTGAAGAAAGAAACAGAGGTCAGAGAGGAAAGTAGATGCTAAACTGCTAGCTTTGAAGGGAGAGGAAGGAGCCATGAGCCAAGGAACACTGGCTGCCTCTACAAGCAGGAAAATACAAAGAAAGGATTCTGTTCCCAGGCTCCAGAATGAACACAATCCTCCTGACACCTCATTTTTAGCCCAGTGAAGCAAATTTTATGACCACTAGAACTGTCAGGTAAAATTGTGTTGTTTTTAGCCTCTGAGCTTTTGGTAATTTGTAACAGCAGCAAGAGACAGCAAATGCAAATTATGACATTCTAAATCTATCATTTATTAATCAGAACTTGTGTTACTCACAAGGACATTCCTTACTGATGCAACAGCATCTTTTGTTTTATTGTGGAAAGGATTCTTGACTGAAAGACACAAGATCTTGTTTTTCATCTTAGCTGTGCCACTAATGTGCTTTGTGGACTTATCATCAGTTTATCTACAGATGGGGTTCAAATATTACACACAATATTGTGTAAAAGTTAACGGTCTTGGCATATGTAAAGATGTTGCATAATCTCTAAAGTGTCATATAATAATAGACTCAGCATATACATATCTGGATTTTTCTTTTTCCTGTAAATTTAGGATGTTTAAGTAGATTACAGATGTCAAATACTTAACATACCTGCCACCATTTTCTATGCTGGGCCCATGCAGACATAAGTAATTAATCACAGAACTCTTTTTTTTTCTTAATCTAAATACACCCCCAGAATTCTCAGTAGCTTCTCCGTGCAACCACTATTGTTTCATCAATGTTGACCCAAGACCATAAAACAATTCACAATGCCAAGATTACATGGCTTGTAAGATCTGATCTATCTACAACATGCCAATTCCAATATTTTGTACATATGAGTAAACTACAAATAATAGGAAATCTTATGCTATAACATAAGTTCAGTGTATAACTCATGGTTCATTTAAGGAATGCAATGGAAGATTGTTAGTATAAATTTAAAACTCAGCATGATGTTATTGATATGTGTATTTTATGATATAAAATAGTTTACTCAACAAGGTAAAACTCAGAATATAATTATTGTGTACTCTAAATCATGCTTTTATTACCTTAATTTTATTTACTTTGAAGATCATAGTGTTCCATCTTTCTTCTTCCCTCCCTTCCTTCCTTCAAGGCTTTATTTCTTTCTGTCTTTGCTATAAAGATACTCATGAACACACCAAACACACACATATGGACTCAAACATACACAGGGCTATTCAAACTTTCCAAAATCTAAAGAAGAACCTACACCAAAAACAAATGTATAATGAGGTATTTATTTCACATAAATGAGATTACACACACACACCTGGTGAGGGTAGGGCAATAATTTCTGGGAAATGCTCTAAGCTGTATTTGAGATGGGACAACTACGAGTCCAGTTGAGTACTCTCTAAAATCTCCAGAAATTTAGAAGTTACCTGAAATTCCCAGACATTTGAAGTTCTCTACTCTCCAGGTAGTTAAGTAATAAACATCAAGATTTAACTTCAGACCACAATTACAGTAATCCATCAGTATCATATTGACTTCCTTAGCCAAGATAGCAACTAGTGAGAGCTATTTCATTCACTTCCATAGAAGGAAAAGGTATGGCTATGGTCAGCGAATTCACTGAGTGCCAGATCAGGGTCAAGCCCAAGCTGTAACACATTGATCTCAGAGGATTTCTGATGCACTGAAGGCTCAAGGTTCAGCTCTTTTCAAATGAGGCTCTGCCTCAAGTATTTACCAGAATACTTCCATGTAAAACCACCATCCATTGGTATCTTATTTCTAACTAGGATACAGCTTCAGTTAAATGCATGCTACTTACTGGTTATTTATTTTAGTCAAACTACTTTTGGATTAGTATTTCTTTGGAGATCAATTTTCCATATTATATGTTTCTTGCCTTTTCACTTTACATGAATAATTCATGAGTGGGAAGTTGAAATATTTATTTTTAGCACAATTTCCCCTATTTTCACATAGGAGAAGAAATAAAACAGGGAAAAGGAATTTTTTCACTTACTGCCTTCTAATGTCACCTTCTTGTGTTTTCCAAAAATAAGTCCATTCCAACAGACACTAAAGAGGAGAAATATTCATGTCATGGAGGCAAGAAAATCTGGTCATTAAATTACTCTTGAAAACATACACTCACAGTTATATTGATTAACACAGTCTACTAACCAGAAATCCATTTGGCCTGGCCCCAAAATTCAATGCCTGGAAAAACAATAATAATTGAAATTCTAATTCATGTTTTCCGGTACAGCAAAGCATTTCTTAAGACTGCTTATGCTAATTACATTCAGATGCATCAACATTATGATATTATTAAAAGTGAGAGGAAGAAGACAAGTCAAATTCTATTACCACAAATGAGGTTTCATGTTTCCATACTAGAACTGTTAGCTTGTTCATTATACATAATTGTAGTTTCAATGATGGGCTGAATTCCAGGACAGAGATAAAGAATCTTAATGGAGGCAGTGATGTCCTATTGAAATATCTGTGTTCTGCATCCAGATATGGGAATCGAGAAGTATCACCACTGAAATATAATGTTATTTTGAGTAGCTCATGAGTTACATAAAATGTAGACTAGTAGAAAACACAGTTGTAATAAAATGATATTCTATTTATGCATTGTAGTAAAAAACAATAATAGAATGATATTCAGTAAGACCTATATCCCTACAACAGTGAAAAATATCAATAAACATGATTTTGCACAGAGACATAGACACAAAATGTATCCTGATCCTTTAAGACTCTTCCAGTTGGGGACTAACCTATGCCATCTAAATACTCATTATACACTTGACCTTAATTCCGTCTTTAACTATGTAAGACAAATGTTAAAAAGTCCTGTCTTGTATTCTATTAGGATAATTTGCCAGCTACAATGAAACTATGCATGTGAGACAAACAATTTAAGCATAAAAACCATACAGTGAGGTATGGTGCACAATAGAGAATATACATGCAGACAAAGAGAAGAAAGAAAATTTAGGAGATGGTGGGATTAGAGTCGGATTTGAAGGGTAGTTAAGAGGTAAAAAAAAAAAAAAAGTCCAACAAAGACAAAGTCAGCCACTTTAACTTGATTATTATTGATAACCAATCTAATATAGATAATGAGTAAACATGATGTAGGGGAAACAGTTCTGCTTAAGTTTAACTGATTAGTGTAGGTTACGTACATACAGATAACTTTCATTTTTGTGACAGCATGATCTTTATATATTTTCATTGCCTCCATTAATCACTGTGCAATTAACTATGCCATTTTACTAAATTCGCTTATAAAAACATTTAATTCTCAGAGGACCTGTGTTTTCTGTATAATTTTTCTGTAAACAAACCTTCTAACATCTTGGTTAATTTTTCCCTTTTCTGTGAAGAAATTCAAGCAATTTTAAATTTCATGCATCTCGCTAGATAATCACAACCATAAACATAGACTCTAGTTATGATCCCTTACAGAATTTCTTTTACTGAATTGAATTCCACAGACTACCTTAAGAACTTTACAACAGCTGTATGAATATTACTACATTTGTAACTGTTAGAGGAAAGCTGGAGATTTTACACTTTGTATTATTCTATTGATACCCGTGTATTATTCTATTGATACCCGTTATATCATACCCTTTTTTCATGATAAAGATACAAAGAAAATGTTTCTCTCCGAGTTCACCATGATGCAAAGCTCTGCTTCTCCTGAACAAAAGACTTTCTTTAATTTTATAATCACCATAAATCTAAACATAGATATTTTCATCTTTTCTTTTTGAAAAAAGAATCAAAGAGAGGTTAAATAAATTTTAGACTAATATCTCAATAAATGGCAGGTGGTCAAAATATTTCACCCTTTCCTATCATAGTAGAGTAAATTCAAATTCCACCCAGGTAAACTCTACAAAGAAGATCTACTCTCAACTACTAATTGCAGAAAGATCCTCATTGAATATGTAACCTCTTTTTCTTCCTCTAGTTATTCTAGAAATCCAGAATCTGCTTTACTAGCAACCACATATATAAACTGTCAAAGTAATTAAACTCACATGCACTTCCTCATAAATCATCTATTTTACGATAGTGAGAAACATTAATTTTTAGATCAAACAATATAGGACGACATATTGGAAAATAATTTTGAGACTCTAGTACCAACAAGTAATCCATTTTTAATACTTCAACAGCTAATCATTCATGCATCAATTTTGAGTTATCTAATCTATTTTTAGACTTTGCTTTTTGGTTTCAGTCCATGACTCAGTTTAATAAGCTAGGTAGCCAACAAGTCTAGTGGGAAAACTCTTATGCCTGAAGACCAAGTAAGACACAGGAAAATGATGCATGGAAGAGATGGAACTTTCACCTGGTCCTACAGCCTCAGTCTCCAAAGTGAGATTTTCAGAATTACAAATCTGGACCACAAAACTAGGCTGGGAGTACCGAAAAGACACAATTTTGGATGTGGAGGATGGCTGCGTAAGTTATCTTCCAGCCTAGTCCCTCAAAGATTTGTGCCAATTTTCTCAAGAATGGGGAGATATACTAAAAATTAATCAAGAAATACTCTCCATTTTTAGATGTACAGTAGGGAAGAAAATGGGGTCACTCTGATTTTTGACTCACAAGTAAGACCAGTGCATGTGATAAGAGGATACTTACCACCAATCTCTGCATAACCACAGTTGGAGAAGAACAGAGAATTGCTAGTTGCCAGAGTGGTGATACAGGAAATATGACCTGAATGCAGCTGACAGAAAAAGTCATGACAATAGAAAAGGATAAGGGAGCAAATATGAAAATACACTGGGAAACAGAACAAGAGTTCCCTTCACCAAAAAGTAGGCAGAATCTAAAATCAGAGAAAGAGATCTTACCATCATTCTTTGCCTTTATTGGTTAATTATACCCAACAGCTAACAGAGTGTTAGAAAATGTATTTTATGCAAGTATGTAAATGGGTAATAGCCTGCCAAAGTAAGAATATCGTAATTTAAAATTGTGAGATTAATGTCAATATTCAAGTTCAAGATACAGAATAAGAAGCTCAAAACAGCAGAGAAACCAACAGAGAAAATGAAGAAAAAAAAAAAAAGGATGTGTTCAAGGCACATAAATAAGACTCCTACAGTGACTGAAGCATACCTTGAATAAGGAGGTAAGATGACAGTGGAAAAGGAGATTCAAGTCAGATTGTCATGAATCTTGTAGACCAGGATTAGGAGCTTAAATGTGTTCCTAGAGAAATTTGGGAGTCACTGAAGATTCTAGAGTGGGAGAATCTTATTTGTATCTAAAAAGTAACAATACTAATGGTTTGGTGGATGGAGCTAAGGCTGATCGTGGGCAAGGGATGCTGAGGACCTCCTCCAAGAACCAGACTGGAGATAATAATGAAAAAGCAGATGTGAAAGACGTGTGGCTTGATAGAAGCAAAAGGATATGGCACCTGATTGAAGTGGAGGGGCACTAGGAGGTGCCAAGAATTCACTCATTCAATTTCCAAAGGGGCTTATTGGGAGCATTCCAGGTGCCAGCGACTGTGCTTGATATAATGGTGGACCAAAATAAATACATTCCTTATGTTCTTGCAAGACAGTGGGCAAGTGAAAAACAGCCCTGTATTTAATAATTACTCAAGTGTGTTTTTTGCTTCAGGCTGTAGCACGTTCTAAGAAACAAAAGTCAGTTTTGAAACAGCTTGTGCAAAATAAAGCTAAGAGATCAACTCTGAGGAATTAATATGATACATTTAATATTCTTAAGAGTTAACTAAGGGAAGGAACATCTGAGAGTACTGCAGGTAGAGAAAGGACAAGGACAAGGTCCTGGAGGGCTGGGAGTCTAGCACTGCCTCACTTTAAACAGATTTTAGTGGGCTCCACAATAGATAGTGATGTTGTAAGATAGAAAATACAGGAAGAAAAGCAGGTCTAAAGGAAGTAGGGGAATAACGTAAAAAAAAAAAAATGTTGTATGTAGGAAACTGTGAGTTTAAAATGCAAAACCTCAGACAGGGAAAGTAGACAGACAGAGCTGGAGGTAGAAATTATGGACTCATCAGTGTCCATGTGATATTTTGACTCATGACTTACTAAAGTTGCCCAGGGAATATATGTAGGAAATAATACGCTCAAGAGTGGAACTCCAGGGGGAAACTAGTAATTAAGAAATAAGTAAAGTAAAAAGAGTGACAAATGGAGACTGGGGAAAAAGTAGCAAGGCTGGAAGAGGGACACAAGAATGGTGTTACGGAATCTAATGGCAGCAACTTCCAAAGAGTAAACAGCTGATTGGGTTAAAAGTCAGAGACAAATCAAGTAAAGTGTGCTATAGGGTCTATGGTTGGGGAAGCCAAAGGTCCAAGATAACCTCAGCAAACAAAATTTCAGTTCAGGATCATCAGGATAGTTATGTAAGACTGAGAAGAAAAGTCCCACACACATTAAAACAAACACAAACAAAAAAAGTTTAATTTCTATAGCTTTTGGTCGTACTTAAGTCATTTTTTTTTTCACATAAATCCTCCACTACCTGTCCTTAAAACCTAAGATTGAAAAGCCAACTTCCGTGAATGGTTAGATACTTGATGTGGGACAGTTTATAATTTTTTAACTTGCCTGATTCCGTTTTCTTTTTGAAAATAAATCCGACATAACTTGAGAGAACAATATTTTTTTGTTTTGCGATTTCCTTGTAGAATCAGGTTTGCTTTTCAGAAAGACAAAGGTTACGTGTGTGGGGGTAGGGTCCATCTTAAACAGCAGATTCCAAGAAAGCATTTTGTGGTGTGGGTGGTTAGGCAAATATTCTTCCCTCGGTTCCGGTACTTTCCACTGGACTTTTGCCTGCTAAGTCTGAACTTGTCTATTAGGGGAAGCAAAGAATGTGGCAGAAACATGTGCCAGCAAGTGCATGCTTATTTTGAAACAGACCCAAAGAATGAAGTATGTAGATCTAATGACTCTGACTGTATAAAAAGTAAATGACACTAACCAAGTGATTGGTTAACACAAATGTCAAGAAATTAAGAATTTTCTAAAGAAGTAAAATGGTACTTTTCCAAGTGGTGGTATACTTTTAAAGTGTTTTAAAGCTATAAATGCTTCTTAGTTAACATATTCATATATATTAATGCAAGAGAGTCAATTTTCCTCACCATTACCACTAGGTACCAGGTAGCCAGATGCATGCATGTGCGCATATGTGCGCATGTGCACACACAGACACAAATCCCACAAAAAACAAAAGAAAACTAAGAGGCCATACGGAGCTCAGATAACCTCCAAGCTAGTAATTAAAGGACAGAATACATTTTTTTACTTTTACATTAATTACTTTTAAATAAATAATTTCTGGAAAAATTCACTCACACCTCAAAGAGATTCGTTATTTAATTCACTAGAACACAGAGGAACTTAAGAATGAATATATATGACATAATAATGTACATGTGTCAAGTTAGAGCGCCGAACTAATTTTATTTTAAGCAGTGAGCCTTTGCTCCATATTGACTGCTAGGTTTGATTTCATTCCTTTTAATCTATTAGAAAATCTCACTAAATATTTTTTTTTTCTATCAGCTTAGCCTCACCTTCAAACAATAACCATAGTGATAAAGACAGCTACTATTTTTCTAGTATCCTGTACAATGCAGGAAACATGGGATAGGTGCTTTACAAATATCCCATTGTGCAGATGAGGAAACTGAGACTCAGGGAGTGGATGTAATTTGTCTAGGGTCATACAACTAGTTGCAAAAGCAAGGACTGAAACTCAGGTATTAATCTGAAGTCCAAAGTCTTTCCTTTAGCTTGCTATAGTCCACTGTTACACTAACAGTGGAATACAAGGTGAATGAGAGACATGTGGTTATGATACACCATAAAATGAAAATAAATAAATAAAACTAAAGCATGGGGGGGGGAACCTGTTAAATATGTGAAGCTAAAGCTTCTTATGTGGTTTGAACATTCATTGTTACAGCTGAAAACGATTAAATTCTGAAATCCCAATCAAGTGTTCACAAAATGATTTTTATTCTGGGATCAGTCTCCACATTACAATCATTTTTGTAACTTTCTTAAGCAATAAATTTTGGCTTGACAACCCTCTGCTTGAAACTCTTTCCCTTAGTTGTTAAAGTTAGACCAGTATGTGTTTACTCTCTTCGCTGCAAACACGCCTACCTTCTTCCCTGGCTGCATTCATTCTCCAACTTAGCACGTTCCCAACGGTTCCAGCTTCTGCCCCCTCATTCTATTCTATCTGCCAGGCTAGCCATTGACATTAAAGTAAAAATCAGTGGTACAGTCTGCAAAGTCTGGCTGTCCCTTTTAAGGGAAAAAACTGATGCTTTACAATATTAAGCAATTTTCAAAGTCATTCCCAATGTGTCATCAATTTTATTATCTGCTCACACACTTTGCAATGTGACACAAACTACAAGACGTTAAATGGAAAGGAGAAAGAAATCCCTTCAAAGGTGGCTTAGGGACCTCTGATATTTAGGCTTGTAGGCAGTAGGTCAATTACCACAACAGAGGCTATTCTGTTTTGAGAAAAGTCTAGGCTCATCCTGAGGACAGACTGACAACAACTGTAAATACTGTCTTCAGCCACATCAAAACAAACACTCAGGTGCACAGTGTGAAATTGCTGCTGGTAATCTACCTCAACCCAGGGACAATCACCACCAGCAGTGTTCTGTTTGAAGGGCAGAGGTTCAAGTGCTTGCAGCGCTAGCCAGGAAAAATATCATAGACCCTGAGACTTACCGATCAAAGTAAACTCAAGTTCCCTAAAGGAATCAGGATATGAACTAATATACATGTTTTTAAAATGAAGATACACTCAGATTATGTATATATAACCCCTGGATATCACCCCATGGGCAACCTCGTCTAGACCACACCCTTTGAGCTCCAAAAGAATTTACAGAAATAAGCTTGGCATGGCCAAGCACTCTCGTTCATAGTTTTAGGATTGGAAACCTTGAAATTCCTCACATTTCTTCCAAATCAAGATATTTAGATTGCAAACCCTTTAATCCAACTAAAAAGAGATATTTGGAATGTCTGATCTCTCCGTCCAGATTCAAGAGTTGTTTTTCAATTAGTACCATAAATTGAGGAATTTTCTGGCATCTACCACTCACTAAGTGAGTAAACTCAAAGATGATAAAATAAACTTAAAAAGCCAAAAAAAAGTTCATTTTAATTAACTTCCGGTGAGACTTAAAAGTCAGCCTAAACCATACAAAGTCAGTTTCTGAGATGTCGCTCTTTCTTATTTTTGCCAGACAGCATGACTCCACTACCACTTATTAGGGCTGATTAGGGCTGTATTGCTTTTTTTAAATATAAATGACTTGTAAACAAAGAGAAAAGAATTCTCAGAAGAACCAAGGCAATATTGGCATCTCTCAGTTGTTTTAAATTAATGCACAAAAACTAAAATATGAACATATCTCAACATCAACAGTCAAAAATCTAGGTCAAGACTATGCTAAATTTATACCATTTCTGTAAATAAAATGAATAAAAAACAACAAAATTCACTGGGTTTTTCAACCACACTGTCCAACTCTCTAGGTCTATATAGTTTACGTAACTACTAGCTTTATCACCCCTACATCTTTATATTTGCCCCAATATCCTCTCTACAGCATTAAAAAATATATGTAAGTGTCATCCATTTATTGGTACTTTCAGAGAAGCTAACATCATATTGTCATCAGGTTAGATGAATTTTTTCTTTTTCATTTAATTTAAATATACCAAAATGTATATTATTAGCTTAGAAATCTTTTCCATGTGAAAAATTTATTTTTTGCATATCAAAGAGGCTCAATAAGATGACAGCTATTTATAATATGTTAATTCAGTTCTGTGTTTAGCAGAATTGGCAAAAATAAGATTTGTAGTTTTATCCTAAGAAAATTGATTCACTAATCTGGCAATGACTCACTGTTTCCCAAATTCATCTTGAGCTGTGACCTTAGTCAAATCTGTCTCCATTGCTCTTAATGATGAGGATTATTTGGCCATTTATCTGAAAAATTCATAATACCTACATATTAGTTACTATACTACATGCAGTTTATTGATATTGTTATTATCTATATGTCAAAGCTGAATAACTTTCTAACAGAATGTTTTGAAAAACATTATTTAGCCTTTATGAATTTCAAGCAACAGTAGCTTACAGATGAGATATATAACATGTGATTCTAATGATAGAAATTTTTACACTTTGCAAGTGTTGACAATTCTCTCAGTGTTCACCTGTCACTTAAAGACATGGCTGTCTGACAGAACACTGGATCGTTCCCATTCCTTCCCAAAGACATGGTGGTGAGAAAAGAAGCTCACAGTCTTTCCCAAGGGCATCTGCTCAAATGCCAGACTTATGGGACATGATCAGCAATTTGATGTTTTCTTCTGTGCTTTTGAAAACTGACATTCATCATGTTGAACAGTGAAATTTCCTTTCTTCAAGGACAAGTTTGAGAAAGCACTCCAGGCCACTGTGATATTAACTGCCTCTCTTACACTCTTTTCATCTACTTCAGTCATGAGCCTGAATAGGTTTTTGGGAATCAGATTACTTTGTCTTCATGCTAGGCTGGCCTGGGTAGCCCCAGAATTGATTCTGCTCTTTCATGATTATTCAGCCCAAGGGTGCTCCACCTTCACCCCACACCCACCCCAGGACCCAGATCCCTGCTTGGGAGGTAAGTGACTAAACAATGATCAACTGCCTCAGGTTACAAAAACTCTTCTCCTACCACTAGGCGTATAGAAATGAAGGGGACCCATGCTGCTGGTGTCAAGGAGCTTGATAGTGGAGTAAGGGAAAGGGAAAAGCAGGACTAAAACCCAAATTGCAAATGAATTCCTACAATTTTTCCCTTATTAGAGGAAAACCACAAACGTATTTAAAAAAAAAAAAAAGGAATGAACTATCACCAAAGAAAGACATTACTGTGACATAATCAAAAACCAACACTACTCTAGTCTCAGTAATGCTTCTCAGCATTACTCAGGTGAGCCCCAGATGGTATTCCTCCCTCCTCCCTCATCCTCTTCCTCCTCTCTGATCCACCATCTTCCTTTCAGCCACTGGCTCAAGCCCACAGTTAATGACCCACTTACTTCCCCCTTGAAGCTTAATGTCCCTTTATTCCTCAAGGAGCACAGGGTGAAAGAAAACAGCCTTTGCTGATTCGGCTTCAGAAAGCCATAGCATAAAGACCAGCATATTGCCCCCTTGAGAGAAGTTGGACCACCTCCCCCAGTATAATTCCACTGAGTTATGATACCTACAGTCACTTCATAATGTCTCCATTTTACCAGAATCTTTTTTCAAACAGGGGGACAAGACTTCAGGATAGGGTTTTCCCGAAGGGCAGCAAGGGAGTAGAGGGGAGAAAACCCCATCCTGCTACACTTATGATGACAAGACACCTCAGATAATCTTCAAAACACCCCAAGAAATTATGTTTGAGCATCATTAGGCACATGGATTTCCCTGAACAAACTAAACAAGTAGAATCAGAGAGTTCATGATTCTTTTTCAATTCTTAATTTATAACATTCACGCTTTAATAGATATCAAGTGAAGAATCAATCTAATACACATCATCCTTAGCAGACAGGTCAGAAAGCCAAGACAAAGAGATGTTGACTACTTGAGGAATTCTGACTTTTAGTTCTGATTCTCAAGACTTAATTTTTATCCCTTGTAAATGACCCACCCCAGAGTGAGGTTATTTCCTCACAGCCAAGAGATTGTGAGGTAGCTAGGGAATTCTGAACTGAAATATTTTCAAGCTTTTCTGTTACGCAAGTGAAACATTCTTCACTCTTTTTTTTTTTTTGTATAGTTTATTCCTTTGTTCTGAAAAACCACTCCAATGCGCTTTTTAGTTATACAAAGACCCTCCCCATAAATGATGATGCTTGTGTTTCAGCACCAATGGGTTAAGATTGTTTGAGTATGAAGCTACCAATGATGAGTCGAAAGCAGAGTCGTACCTCTGCAGACCAGGTTATATTTGAAGAAAAGGTGCTTAGCCAAGAACAAGGTAAGAACCATGACCAGCCACCAAGGCATATGCCCAGCTTCTTGGCCTGAATTCCATGAGAGTTGGCGAGATTCAGAAGGTGACAAAACTGTTTTCACTGTGTACATGAGCCTGATCTTTGGGCCTTGAGTCAAAGAAATCATGAATTTTTGCATATCCATCTGACTATTTTAACCACCTCTTGCTAATTTTCTTAATTCTTCAGTTAAATTTTTAGTGACCAATCATAATTATATTCATTTAAGCATAATGTTGCCTTATTCTATCCAAAAGTTACTTCAGTGATCAAAGCAAGTCTTTTTACATTTAATTCGAATAACAAAAAGAGTCTTCAGTTGAGCTTTTCAAGCAGTTTTGAGATCCACAGATTTGAGGACAAAATGTTAAAGATAAACAAACAGAAGAACTGTTGAAGTAGTTTAGGTATAATGCAATGATGTGTGAAACAGGATGATGACCAAAAAATATATATACAGAAAAAGAAGTATCTGTAGAAAATCTCAGGTTAAATAATAATAATAATAATAATAATAATAATAATAACAACAACAATAGCGGGAAAGGCAAGTAGGCAACAACAACAAAAATGACCCCAAGATCTTTAGTGCACACTAATGGTGAATGAATGAAAAGTAACCAAAGTTGCTACATTTTCTTATAAATACTGAAATGTATTACAATATAGAAATCTGAAAAAAGGGAAATTTAAAAAGTAAATAAGCCTGAACTACTTTATAATAGTTCAAAGTATGCAGATCAAGAGAAATCAGCATAGATTCTACCATATTACCATGATCTCATACAATCTTACCAAAATATCTCATAATAATGACACCAAAGTATCTCAGCATAAGGACATTCACAAAAGGCATTCACACTACATAAAGCAACAGCAAATATGTTGTATGTAGACATGAGCCCTAGAACAATGCTGACACAAATTCCTAAAAATTCCTAAAATTAGTTAAAAATTATAAAAATTATAAAATTATAAAATTTCTATAATTTCTATGATTGCAGGTGATAATCATAATCTGTCCTTTATTCTCTTGCAAATCCTATTTTACCAAACCCGATCTGTCAGCAGCCTCTCCATGCAAACCTGTTGTTCCACCCTTCATGTCCACATAACACTCATCTTTCCACTCTTGTGCATATGGTGAAACCCTATTAAGCTTTCAAAGCAATCTTATACCCTTCCATCCCCTTGAAACAGGAGGATTAAGGGACACAGCAGACAAAAACTATGGTGAAAGCACTAAGTTTCTAGAAATGAAAAGCTTCAGTCACTCTGCCTTCTCTAGGCAAATGGGTAGACTAGAAGAACAGGAGGGTGATGTCAGCTCTGTTCCATAGCATCCAAGACTGGTCACTACATCAGAACTCAAAGCCAAGGAAACCGTATTACTGATGATACTGGTGAGTCTTACTATTTTCATTGCCAAAAACAAAGTAAAAAATGTTCCTTGTGCCCTTTCCTTCCCCCACCCACAAAGCTTCCCATCCTTGGCCAAACTCATTTCTCTTATTCAAAGGAGGAAAAGCAGTGGCTTTTTTGCTTGCAGAGGCAAACCACAATGGAAGTTGCAATTCATTTTTTTGCCAGTCTCAATTCTACTGATGATTCTCCTGACTGAGTAAAAATTTTTAAGAAAGAAAAAAAAAATTATGAGAAAATTTCTTAAAAAGGAAATCACAAGTAATTATATTTATCACATGATATTATGATGGGTTTCAGCATCATTTCTTTTTTTTTTTTTAATTTTTTTTTCAACGTTTATTTATTTGTGGGACAGAGAGAGACAGAGCATGAACGGGGGAGGGGCAGAGAGAGAGGGAGACACAGAATCGGAAACAGGCTCCAGGCTCCGAGCCATCAGCCCAGAGCCCGACGCGGGGCTCGAACTCACGGACCGCGAGATCGTGACCTGGCTGAAGTCGGACGCTCAACCGACTGCGCCACCCAGGCGCCCTACATCATTTCTATTGTAGGAATGAAATTATCCAAAATTCAAGTAACTGCTCTTTGTATAATATTCACTTTAGTAAAGTGAAGGTGTTTTTAATAGATAAAATTTAAGTACCCATACGTTATATCTATTAGAACACCGTTAAGTGTTAGGGTTTAGTAAGACTGCTGTTTCAAGGGTGTTTTTCCTAGTTACATCCCCTCACCTCCTATTCTTGTGTTCCATTTCCTTTTTCAAACCCTCTTGCTGTTTTCAGATGGTCAAGGAGCCATTAAGACAGTCAAATGGGGAAGAGGGAGAATGTCTGGATAATGTTGTTGGGAGAAAACCAAGCTCTGCACTCTTTTAAGACCCCGAAGTGGTTACCATATGAAAAAATTTGTATTTGTGCCTCATGATTTTATCCGACTCTATTTAATTTTGACAGGGTTAGAACAAAGCACATGCTGCTTCTATTCCTATTTGGTTACCCCAATCACTCTAACATCTGACATCTGGATTACGAAATAATTTTCTTTGGCATAATTTTGGAGAAGTATCTTTTCCCTTTTTTTTAGTTTCGGGACATTTGTTTTGGGTAACTTCTCTGAGACCATGCTCCCAGATGTACAGTTTTATCTGACTGACATGGGTGACTACAGTGGTCCCAGTGACCATTCTCACTGATCCTACCCTACAGATACTTAATATGCTCAATTTTTCAAAGTAGGTAACTAAAAAATGCCAGTAATTCATGCACCTGTCCAACAAACATTTACTAAAAGCATTGTGATATTTGCAATATGAAAGTGATGATTCTATGTTCAACTAATAGTGAATTTGTTATGTCTAATGTACTCAAATCTTAGGTCTCCCTATAGTGAAAGTTGGATCAAAGCAGGGACTACAGAAAGACAAATTCACATGCAGGCTCAATTTCACAACAGAGAATTAAAATTAGTACATGCCCATCCTTGTTGTCCCACCATATAAAAGTCAAAAGAGCAACCAAGAATATTGGTCTTACTTGTACACCTGCCTGAAAGAATGATAGAGTAAGTCAAAGAAGAACACACCTTTGCTATCTTGCAGCTGAAATAGTAATGTGTGTGTGTGTGTGTGTATGTGTGTGTATTATATATTTGAAATCTCATTTCTGTTGCTAATCACTATTTCTATTATCCTATTCCTTACACAGATGATCAAGTTCTCAAGAACAATATACAAACAAAGGCAACAGTACAGCAGTATTTTTAAGAAACTGAAAGAAAGTGTAAGCCAAAGACTTTATATCCAGATAAGCTGAATTTCAACTTATCAGGGCTGTCACAAAACAATTTTAAAAGTGCAAGAACTTAGGAAATATTGCACCTACATGCCTTTTACAAGAAATCTTCCAGACAATGAGTTTCATCCAACCAAGAAATAACAGGAGAAACATCAGGGAAAAGCAGTAATCATGAACATTTAATGTGTTGAATTGGATATCCTTAACTAAAACAAAGTTGTTGACACAAATGGACGAAGAGTGTAGAAACATTACACATTCTGGGGTGCCTGGGTGGCTCAGCTGCTTAAGCACCCAATTCTTGATCTTGGTTTGGGTCATGATCTCATAGTTAATGGGATTGAGCCCTGTGTCAGGCTCTACATTGAGGGTACAGAACCTGCTTAGGATTCTCTCTCTCTCTCTCTCTGTCTCTCTATCCCTCCCTCACTCACACTCTCTCCCTCTCAAAGTAAGTAAATACACTTAAAAAAATAAAAGAAACGTTAAAATGTTCTAACAAAGTAGAAAGAATGCATCTAGAAAATATGTGGGAAAAGTAGAAAGAGGGAGGAAAGCAGAATATCGTCTTTTATTGTTGTACAAGTAAAAAAGGAAGTCAAAGGATACCATTAAAAATTCAAAAACCAGGGGTGCCTGGGTGGCTCAGTCAGTTAAGTGTCCAAGTTTGGCTCAGGTCATGATCTCACAGTTCGTGGGTTCAAGTCCCGCATCAGGCTCTGTGCTGACAGCTCAGAGCCTGCTTCTGAATCTGAATCTGAAGAGACCTGCTTCAGATTCTGTGTCCCCCACCTCTCTGTCTTACCCCTGCTTGTGCTCTGTCTCTCTCTGTCTTTCAAAAATTAATAAACATTTTTTTTCTCAACTTTTTTTTTATTTATTTTTGGGACAGAGAGAGACAGAGCATGAACGGGGGAGGGGCAGAGAGAGAGGGAGACACAGAATCGGAAACAGGCTCCAGGCTCCGAGCCATCAGCCCAGAGCCTGACGCGGGGCTCGAACACACGGACTGTGAGATCGTGACCTGGCTGAAGTCGGACGCTTAACCGACTGCACCACCCAGGCACCCTAAACATTTTTAAAAAAAAATTTCAAAAACCAGATAATAAAGGTAAAGTGAAAAAGAAAATTCAAGAGAAAAATCTTCATTAATTTGAGTTAAAGTGTTGTTAGACACCAAAAGCACAATTCAAAAAATGAATAATTGATAAATTAGACTTCATCTGAAAGAGCATGGGAGGAAAATAACAAAACAAGCAACAGAGAGAAAACTTTTATAAATCACATATATAATAAAACGATTTTATCTAAAATATAGGAAGAACTCTCAAAACTCAATAATATAAAAAACAGCCCAGTTAAAAGACGGACAATATACACTTTACCAAGGAAGAATACAGATGGCAAAGAAGTAAATGAAAAGATATCCAACATCATTTGTTATTAGGGAAATGAAATTAAAGCCTAGTACTGAGTAACTGAAACTCCCATGTATTTCTGGTGGGATCCCAAATTGTACAACTACCTTGACAAATGGTTTGGAAGTTTCTTAAAAATTAAACATACACAAGAAGCACACCAGTGATTCTGCCTATCTGTCTCTTGCTTCAACAGTGTTTGGACAGAACAGGCCTAGGAAACCCCCTCTTCCAGCCTCCAACCACTCTCCAACCCCTCCAGTCACAACCTCTGAGAAACATCTTTTTGGCCATTTTCTGCCTCCATTTTCTAGAACCTATCATTGCCAACCATGAGCTCACAGATTCATCAGAATCATTCCACTGGGGAGGCAGTCACAGTCAACCTCCTGGCCAACCTGAATCTTCAGGCATCCTACACCTACCTCTCTCTGCGTTTCTATTTTGACAGTGGCTATGTGGGCACCTCTGCCACAAGAGCATTCAGCCTCTCTAGAAGGTGCAAAACTTGTGTGGTGGGTACCTTCTTCCAGGACATGTGGAAGCCTCCCAAGATGAGCAGGATGAAACCTGGGATGCCACTGAAACCACCATGGCCCCCAAAAAGGAATCTGACCCAGGCCTTTGGCATCTGTGTGCTTTGGGATGCACACATGTCCATCTCTGTGACTTCCTGGAGAACCGCTAACTAGATGAGCAGGTAGAACTATCAAAAAGATGGGCAACCACCTAATTCCACAGTCTGGCCATCCCTAGGATGGGGAGGGCAAGTATCTTTTCAAAAGGCTAATCCTAAAGCACTGCTAGAACCTTCCCCAGCTCAGGTACCCCCTATCTGCAGCCCCTGATGTCAGAGGATCTGCCTGAGCCTCTCCCTAGAGCAACTAGGCAGTTTTTAAACAAGCTGAAGCCCTCTCCCAAGCTGTGGGTCAAATGGAAGCAATAATATGCAGTTTTTTGCAGGAAAAAGGAAAACAAAAACAAAAACAAAAACACATACACTTACCAAATGGACCCAACAAGCCTCATATAGGTATTCACCCTAGATGAATGAAAACTTACTTTCACACACACACACACACACACACACACACACACACCCTGCATACAAATATTTATAGTGGCATTATTCATGACCATCAAAAATTGAAAAAAAACTAAATGTGCTTCACTGAGTACATCGATAAAAAAAAATGTAATATAGCTATATAATGGAATTTAAGTCAATAAGGAAAAGGAGTGAACTATTGATATACACAAAACCATGGACGAAGCACAAATGCATCATGCCAAGTCAAAGAAGTCAATTTCAAAAGCTGGCATACTAGATGATTCCATTTATATGACATTTTGGAAAAAGCAATTGTAAAGGAGAGTTAAATATAGGTAACAGAGGCACTAGGATGAATGGCTACCAGGGGTTATAGGCAAAGAGAGGGATTCAGTACAAATGGGCAATATGAGGAAATGTTTTGAAATGATGAAACTGTTGTCTCTCCTGATTGCAGAGGTGATTATATGAATCTAAGCATGTGCTAAAACTCAACTACACACCAAAAAGTGAATTTGTCTTCAGGTAAATTAAAAACTATTTTTAATAGGGAGATTGTGGTAGATTAAAAGTGGACAAAAATATGTTAACAATCAGTTGCAGTGCATGAACCTAGATCAGACGCTATTGTTGTAGTTTTCCTTTTTGAAAAGTAAGCATAAAAAGGTATTCTTGTTATAATTGTGAACATTTGAATATGAATCTAACACTAGATTTTCTTAAGTGGGTGAAGGGTAGAGTGGTTTATTACTAGTTGTTACTCTCATACTTAGGAGATGCATACTGATATATCTAGTGGTAACTTTCACAGTGTCAACCACTTACCTTTAAGTGGTACAGGAAAAAAAAAGCATGGAGATAGATAGATAGATAGATAGATAGATAGACAGATAGATAGATAGATATGTTCACCATATACTGAAACCCTAAGTGAATGTATACCATTATTCATTTTATTATCTCCAGATTTTCTGTATTTGAACAATTTAACACTATAATACTGCAGAAAAGAATTTATCAGTAAAGAGCCAAAGACAGCTCAATCTGAAAATGTACAAAAGGTTAGCCATATAATAAAATATAACAGTTCAACAATTTCTACTTTTGTCAATTTTCCACACCTATCTCTTTGAATGTGAATTGTTATTACAAAGTTAACATCTTTTATATACTGACAGTAGTATGTAGTAAGTTTTTCAGAGTAAAAATATATTTCCTAGGGGCACTTGGCTGGCTCAGTTGGTAGATCATCCAATTCTTCATCTCTGGTTTGTGAGTTCAAGTCCCATGTTGGGTATAGAGCTTACTTTAAAAATATAAAATAATCTCCTCTCTCTAAAAAGAAAAAAATGTTGGGGCGCCTGGGTGGCGCAGTCGGTTAAGCGTCCGACTTCAGCCAGGTCACGATCTCGCGGTCCGTGGGTTCGAGCCCCGCGTCAGGCTCTGGGCTGATGGCTCGGAGCCTGGAGCCTGTTTCCGATTCTGTGTCTCTCTCTCTCTCTGCCCCTCCCCCGTTCATGCTCTGTCTCTCTCTGTCCCAAAAATAAATAAAAACGTTGAAAAAAAAAAAAAAGAAAAAAAAAAGAAAAAAATGCACACACACACACACACACACACGCAAACATGCACACACACACACACACACACACACACTTCCTAACTACTTTCTTTCAGGAAGCTGTCAAAGAATGCACTCCATTAAATGAAGGAGTAATCCAAGCATTAGGAAGATATGAGTCCAGGAAATATTATCTCCAGAAGGATAGTAAAAAGAAGATAATCCTAATAGTATAGTGCAGACAATCATACAGTTTGGAGCAGGTCAACAGCTCTGGGGAGAGATAGCTCTATGTAAATGAAACAAATTCCCAAGTGTGTTTGAACGTATTGAAAGGTGATTTACACAAGTGATTAAGATTTGAGGCTGAATTAGTGATAATAGAGAAGCAAAGAAAAATAAGGCAGTAATTAACTTCAGAGACAATAAAAAGTGTACAACAATGGAAAAGTAATCAGTTTACTATATGGATCAGCTACAAGCACTGTTAACAGAGGTGCCTGGGTGGCTCAGGTCATGGTCGCAGGGGTTCGGGAGCTCAAGCCTTGCTTGGGGCTCTCTGCTGTCAGCACAGAGCCCGCTTCAGATCCTCTGTCCACCTCTCTCTCTGCCCCTCCCCTGCACATGTTCTCTCTTAAAAAAAAATCACTGTTAACAAAGAATTAATAATTCAAATACTGAGAAAGAATCTAAACAAAATTATAAACGAATATTGAAAAGATAGGAGCACACATGGGACGTGTGCATGTGCCTGGTGACAGGTGAGAGAACTCAGTTAAAGACAGGTAAATTTTATTTTCCTGAGGAAAAAGTCAATAAGCAATGTCTAAAATGTCAGTCAAGAAGTAGCAATGTAAGCATTTTTAAGAGCTACCGAGGTTAATAATAACAATAATAATCAAAACAGCTAAAAGAGCTGAAATTGCTAGGGGACTATATAAGTCTTATAACACTGACTCTTTTAGGTACATACTTTTAAATAAAATAAAAACGAAACTTAAAAAAAGTGGAGACAATAGTTACCTTTAAGAAAAAGTCACCTATGGAGATTGCAATAATGATTCGAACTCATTACCCTTCCCTGAATCAAAAGAGTTCTCTCACTAAAGAGTGAGAATACAATTACCCATCCCCTTGGCCATGTGATTTATTCCAGGCAATAGAATTCTAGCAGGTGCTACAAAAGCCAAGTCCTAAAGAGCGCTTCTGTGATTGGGCTTGCCCTCTCTCTTGCACCTCTACCAGAGCCTAAGAGCATGCTCGGGCTAGTATGTTAGGATCCGAGATGCAAAGAGCAGCATAATTCTTGCCAGCCCTTCTAGTAAAAGGCAGCGCAGATCAGTTGACAGCCAATCTCCAGAAATGTGAGTAAGCACGGCCAAAACCAGCCTAAACTGATTCCCCAGACCAGAACTAAATCAATACTGTTTTAAGACACTAAATTTTGGGATCATCTGTTATGGAGCATTATGGTAGCGATAGATGACTTATACAGCACCTAACAATGCAGTAATGGTCTTCAATTAAAAAAAAAAAAAAAAAAAAGATGTGTAGCGTAAGCATGATGATCAGACTTAATTCATCTCTCGTAAATTGTAAAGAATACTCAGTACATTTGCATTTGCCAAATTTGGTCGCATTCACTTCTAGGAATTCTCCTATCTCTTAACTTAGGTTGACTGCTGTGGTTGAGAAGTTAAATGAAGACCCATATGAAACAATGAGTGAAGAAGGAAAAAAAGGTCCATGTTAATCCAGTAGACAACAGAGTTTCCACGCTAATTAGGTGTTGTGTGCCAATGCATGGACTTTCATTCAGTTTTTTGATACCGTGATATGCTTGTGACACCAATCTGTATTGCAGGCTCTTTTCTTAGATAATTTGTTCAAGTGGAAGGGGGTGGGGAGAATTTTGAGAGGTCTCACAGCCATTCAGACACACTAAAATAAATGCCTCTTTTTTTTTTCTTTCAATTCTTTAACTTTAAAGAAGTTCTAATTTTTTCTTACCTGTGAACGAGGGACACCCATAGCACCTACTCATGTCATTGTAAAGGTCAAGATTTATGTAAAGTGCTCTGCATTTACCAAACATTCGGGAGATGTGAGTTGCTGCTGTTAGTGAACACTGGAGGTAAGGTAGTTAAGCCAGGGTGACATAGATGTGCTTTATTAATAGTAGCAATCATACATGTCTGAAGGCACAAAGATGAGGCACAATGCTCCCAGGCACCCACAGTATAGAAAACCTCCTGCCCAGCACTTAGGAGAACTTCTTGTCCACTGACCTAACAGCTAGAGACAGTGAAAAGGACGAGAACTATAATTATAATAATTACCAAAATTTATTGAGCTCTTCCTCTCTGCTACTCTTTCAAGGACTTCCTTGCATTAAATTATTAACTCCCACAACAGTCTTACAAAATGCATAGGAAATCCTTTTTCAATGAAATCTTCTTTTACAGATGAAGAAACAGAGGCATACAACGTAAGTAACTTGTCTACAGTCACACTCATAGTAAGTGGCAGAGCCTGGGTGGAGAGTCCATGTCCCTAATCACAACACTATTAACTCTTGTGTTAAGAGTGGTTTCAGGGGCGCGTGGGTGGCTCAGTCGGTTGGGCGGCCGACTTCGGCTCAGGTCATGATCTCGCAGTCCGTGAGTTTGAGCCCTGCGTCGGGCTCTGTGCTGACAGCTCAGAGCCTGGAGCCTGTTTCAGATTCTGTGTCTCCCTCTCTCTGACCCTCCCCCGTTCATGCTCTGTCTCTCTCTGTCTCAAAAATAAATAAACGTTAAAAAAAATTTTTTTTAAAAGAGTGGTTTCAATTTTACCTTAAGTTCCTGGGTGCTAAGAGAATATCGAGTGAGAATTTTCTCATCATTTCTCTGAATAAGCCCATTGTCTCTCTCCTACCAAATTTCCTAACAATCTCCTTAATTGGCCTCCTAGGTCAAAACCTTTCCCAGAGTCCCCTAAAATATGGCTTTTGGGCTCCCAGCCTCCTAATAACAACCTTGTAGATTGCTATCCATATTCACTTTGCCATAAGTAGCTTACAGCTACTTATCAGTGGGGGAGAGGAACCACGACAGCAGAGTCACTATAGATCTAGACACAGACGCCAAGATCAAATCCCAGGCTCTGCCTTTCAGTGGCCTGACAAATATTTAATCTTCTTCGTCTCAATGTTCTTGTCTGAAAAGTGGGGATAATCAGAACTTCCACCTGATAAGGCTATTGTAAATGTGATGATGATGATACACATAAAACGCTTACCATCAGCCTGAAACTGCTCACTGAAGACTATTCATTTCATCATTAAAATTCTCACTTCCTCTCAGGTTCTTGCCGTAACTATCTGTTTCTTGCACCTAAGCTTATTTTAACTGTCTTCTACTACATTGCTTTTAATATAATTAACCTTTTTCAAAATTAAATAGGATTCAAATAACTTAAAGTTGGCTACATTAGTCCCTGATGATAGGAAAACATTACAATTTGGGACTTAAATATGAGTAGATATTTCTCTATATTCCAAGTGTTCCAGTCAGGTTCTTACCTATAAGGGAAAGAGATTTGGGTAATTTGCTATCATAAGGATGTATTTTTGGGAGGGGTGAGAGATGAACAAAGTGGAAAACCCACGAGCTCAGTCTTACCTTGTCATAATGAAGCAGGAACTCAACAGCTGCAAATTCCTTAGTTGCACTAGGTCAAATGTCTCTGCCATTGGCAAGACTCTTCATTACTCTCTCCACCTCTCATTTTGTTGTATCTCCTCTTCTTATACTATTTTCAGCAGCATCCTCACCTTCTACCCCATGTCCTTTATTCACCTAACCTTCTGCTCATTCCTGGTATACCATACTAAATTCTTAGCTTACACATAACCATCCTAGTCTGACTCTGACCATTTCTGCTGACTTTAGCTTCCACTGCTAACTGATACCAATCTTGTTTTCCTAATTCAAATTGCTGACAGAGAGATGCTGATTGACCCAGATCCTCTTTTCATTCCAGAACATGTCAATCAAAAGTCACTAATCTGCTTATGTATTCAATGCATTGGTTAGTTTCCCACCTTTGGTCCAAATAACTGTGTTGTAAGAGGTGGGGTCATCACATGGTACAAATCATTCAGCCAACTACTGTCCCTTCAGCAATATCCTTGATAAAGTATTTCCATTATAGGTCCCCATGAGTATGGCAAAGTATTGTGCCCCCAGGACTTAAGATTTTAGAACTGTAAAACTGAGACTATGGTGGAATAGTTCTTATCAGAATAAGAATACTATCTTACCCCACTGTCAAAATTATTCTTTAAAAATTAATAAAGTAATATTGCTTTGTTTCAACTGGAAAGAGATGCACCCATTGTTTTGACAGATTTCTTGATTCATAATGGTAACAATATCCTCATATTTGTGTAGAAATTTACAATTATCAAAGTAGGTTTAGCTAAGTATGAACTGTCACCCCAATTCTAAGTGGCTTAAATACAAAAGGTGTTACTCTTCACATAAAAGAAGTATTGAGGTCAGTACTCCAAGGATGACTTGTCATTTATATTAATTCATCAGAATTAATGCATTATACAAACTTTCATGCCAAAACTTTAGACAGAAGAGACTTATCCTCACCCTACAAAATGGTGGCTAGGGTGCCAGCCATTATATACATATTCCAGGAAGTAGGATGGGATGGAGGAAGAAAAAAATAGGACCCTGTGTCCTGCCCTTTAAAGAAGTACTACCTCTAACATCTCATTTGCCAGAACTTTGCCACAAGTCTGCATAAGGCTATAATGGAGACTGAGAAATATTATCCTGTAGCTGAGAAAACAGATCCCCAAAATGAAGTTAAGGTTTTATAATTGAAAAGGAGAGGAAAATGGGTGTTCATGAGATAATCAGTGGTCTTTGTTACAGTCTGTGTTTTTAGACTTACCTCCATCTATGTGTACTCCTTCTCTACAAGAACACACTCCCTTCTCCAGTGGACACAACCCAAAGTCTTCCCCAGCTACTGCTTTGAGTCTAGGATCTCTGGGTGATGCACAGTTCCCTCTGTCAAGTAAGGTGGTATTCCCCTTAGCCTGGTGACCTATAAACAGAGAAAAATCCTGCCTCCAACACACTTGAAACACTATGGCAGAAAAGGGACAGCATAACTGCAATAAAACCTTCCATTGGGAAGTCGGAAGAATGGGCCAACACACCACCTTCACAGGTCCAAACAATTATAAAAACAATTATAAAACCAATGGACAGAATTGAAAAGGCACATAGCTCTGGCAGTGGAGTAAGTTCCTTACTTGGTTCCTCTGGAAGTCCCTGGTTCTTCTTTCTGGGAAAACACTCTCATCTTGTCATTTTCTCCTGAGAGAGCTACTCATGTCCACTACCATCGCTGGACGTGCTGAAATAGGTCCTGGAGCATATGATTTTCTCGGAGCCTGCACAGCTTTCAAAGCCCATTTCCAGCAGAGCCCAAAGTTCACTTAAGGGTTTGCCACCAGGTGTTGAAGACCTACTTGAGGTTATCTTTGCCAATATCATTTCCTTACATCTTAGTAGGCTTCTTACATACTAGTTTATGTTTAGTTCTACATACAAATAAAACCAAGATTTTGCCAATACTTAGTTTTTCAGCCTGGTAACTCTAACCTTTTATTTACCACCTTCGTTATTTATTGCCCTTTCTCTCAAAGGAGTGAAACTTGGACACCACTTAAAAAATAAATCTGGATGAGAAATTGAGAACCTGAAGCTAGTACTGTAAGTCAATCTAGTTCTCATTATCTGTTGAGAGCTCTTGCTACGAGCTTTGGTGGTACAATATTATTAATAGTACCACTTTGTAACCATCACTTAAAAGGGCTTTAATTTGAGCTATAGAAGGGGATTTTCTCTCACCTTCAATATCTCATGGGCAATGTATGCTACAGGCTGCTTATGGAAATTCTCTAAGAGAAGAGGTGTTTCCTTCTCTCTGCTTGAAGTCTGACCACCTTGGAGCTCATTTCTCACTCCTTCCAGAATTTACTAAAATGCCAAATACCACCCAACACACCCCAACATTCTGAATTCTTCCTGCCATTTCCCCTAGTGCTTTAGCTCCAATTCATATGTGGTTTGTCTTCCAAAGGACGAGTGACAATACAAGAATTTTCTATCCCATAAGAAGAGTTATTAATTGTCCAGCCTGCAATATCTGACCCCTCACTACCTCAATACCTCTTTACCGCCAAGACAGTCATGTCCTCAATTTCTGCTATTGCACTCTACCTCAAGATGTCAAACTCTCTATTAGATAGAATTCAGTTTGGCTGTCTATAAGCAACAAAATAAAAACCAATCTATCAGAGTCTTAAAGAAGATAGGGAGGCAAATATTCCACAGAGCCAGCTGGAGCAAAGAGTAAGCTAATCTCTCTCTTCTGAGCAAAGGTCAGGCATTCTTATTGTCCATTACAAAATACTTTGGTTCCTTAACTTTGGGGTTCACCTCCTGTAATGCAACCCACTGCAGGTGCCTGTGTCATCTGATCTGCCTCTTGTAGCCCCATAGGAATTGCAGATCAAGGACCCAATACAAATGCCGATGATCTGGCTACTGCTGTGACCACGAGTAAGAAAGCTTCCTGTATCTGACCTGAGAGTCATGGATCTTCTGTCAGCATCCATGAAAATGTGATAGGCTAGCTTGTTTGCTTACAATTAGAGTAAAATCTCAGACTCTTCCCAATTCTTGACAGGTAAAGACAGAAAATATTAATTCGGTTTCCTGGGTGAAAATGATGCTGAGGGAAATCGTTGGGCTTACCTCAAATCACACAGCAAAAACAGAGTGTATTTCTTCCCACTCGTCCTCCAGTGTATGTTGCTACACCCACAGCTGCTCCTAAGGAACCAGGAATGGTCTTGATCAAGGTTATAGTCAGTGGCTGTTTGTCTTACAAGCAGGGATGGGATGAGGATGGTGCAGGTATGGCTCCCCAGGTGCAAAAATTAAGAGGCGCTCACTCCCAGGTGCCCGGTCTGCACTCGCATGAGCCTAAGAGCGATGCCACCTCAGATACTCTCTCCTGAGACACTGTATTATGTGAAGTGGAATCATCAATGAAAGACAAATACTACATGCTTCCATTGGTATGCGGCATCTTTCGGACTCACAGAAGCAGAGAGAAGGGTGGTTGCCAGGATCTGGGTGAAGCAGTGCTATTCGACGGATATAAAGGTTCAGTAATGCAAGATGGGTAAGTTCTAGGGATCTACTGCACACACTGTGCCAGTTGTTAACAGGCAACGGACACTGCAGATGTGTTAGGAGGATGGATACGATGTTAAGTGTTCATACGTCCGTTCAGAGGTGGCCAATGCTAGAATGTGAATCACAAATGATAGCTAGCCATTTTTCAGTTCTCAAAAAAGATCTCTTGGGCAGCTGTAGGTGAAATGGAAAAGAGAGTTATTCTATTCTCAGCGAATGGTCCAGACGTCCCGATTAGAGCCAAATGGGAACTAAAATAGGCATCTTGATTTTCAGTGATAAACAGTGTAAGGCTCACTTAATTGTGTTTCTTTTTATAATAGATTTTTTCTAACTTTTCCACCCAGAATTTTTAATGTTTGAGAATATAAGCAATTGATTTATTATATATTGACAAACAATTTGTCCTTCTGCCAAAAATAAATTAAGAAAATCTGAAGTTGTTTTTTTTATTAGAATTTAAACTATTTGTATTTTATATACCAACTTTTGACTCCCAACCTATTTTTTTTTGGAATTAACTTCCTCATGTCCCAGGACTTGTACCTCGCACTTTCCCATAAAGTTGGTATCCAGATAAGTCACTTTTGTTTTTGGAAAATATGTAACATAACTTTCATTCATATTTTTTATTAAAATTGGAGCCCACATGGGGCTCCATGCAGACAGTGCAGAGCCTCCTTGGGATTCTCTCTCTTTTCTCTCTGTGCCCCACCTCCGATTTCTCTCAAAATAAATAAATAAAAATGTTTTAAAATATAATTAAATATATATATATATAAATAAAATTTAAAAAATTATAGTTGCATAATTAAAAGTACACTTAGGAGGGGGAAAAATATGTATATATTGGTTATGCCCTGGGAGCCTCACAGGCTTCACTTTACTCCTGACCCTGCTTAGAAGTGTCCAAATCCACTACCTTTCTTTCCTGACTTCAGGCTCATTTTCTCTCCTTCAAACATGCCCTTACTCTTTCTGATCCCACCATTAATTGTCCCCGGAACCTATACTCTGAAAATATATTCACACCAGGGTCAAACAACCAGTAACAGCCTAACAGGATCCTCCCAAGATCGCTGGAATTATAAAAGTAAGCTTTTGGCAAAGTAATGAACACTGAACATAGAATGTCAAGTATTCTAACTTGAATTGTACTCTTTCTATGGGCTTTCTGAGGGAGGATGTTTGTGAGGAGTACCGCCCAAACCTTTCTGACGTATAAAGTCAGATCGTCCCATATTGCCAGTCACCTGACATGTTTATCACTAAAGTCTGTAGTCTAGTATATGAGGGTTATTAATGGCAAACACTATTTATTTTTTTAAGAAATCTTGTCATTCAGTTGGTTCCAGAAGCAGAGATGACTTTGTTTGTCCCTTTCAAAATGGAGTTAAGTGAAGTCCGAGAGGCACTTGTATTCAGTCATTCTTACTTTAGTGAAGCCACCAGATGAAAAGAATGACTTCTCCATCAGCCAGATGGGGCAATCAAGAAGTCAAGTGAAGACAAACCCCCGATTCTCTGTCTGCCTGGAAGCCACTGGCATCTCCTTCCAAGTACTGAACAAACGAGCTTTTGTGTGCACTCACGATGGATCCCTTTGAAGCTCTGGCATCCTGATTGGCAACTTTTCCTATCTGCCCATCTTGGTACAGAGGAGATTGGGAAACGGAGAGGGGACAGACCAAGAGAAGGAGGTGGCATGGTCCTGGCTGCGAGCCCACTGGGTAAACACGTTAGCTCCCTTTTAACACAGATAACTTTTCAAAAATGTAAAGGGAGTGTCCAGCTTCATTTGGAATAAAGAGGAGGAAATGACTCTCAGCTGTCCACACACCACACAACAACTGACCACTCCAGAGGAGTGAGAGCCTTTCATCCAAGGGGAGACCAGAGAGGGTTTCTTTCCCAGATTCCAAAATCTATGTTCAACAATGTTTACATCGCCCCTGTCTTCAGCATGCTGGGGCCGCGGACATTTTAACAAGAGCGGAAGTCTCTACTTGCTACAATGAATAACACTGTCACAAACTTACCTTCAGGACAAGAGCACCTTTGCCTTTCAGGATGTTTTTCTTAATCTAAGTATACTGATGGAGGTTGTGTGGCCTTTTGTTTTGAGTTTAGGATTCTAAGTTTGAAAGTGTGAGGTGCAATTTTTTAGTTTCAGGCCTAACTTCTTGTGTGGCCCTTCACAAGCAATTATTTCCTGCCTTAGTTTTCTGGATTTTTAAAGGAACTGATGATGATGGGGAGAAGAGAAGACAGGGATATATCCAGATTTAAATATTTTCACCTGTTATCAAGACCGTAATATCACGTATTTATCAAGCATCTACTCTCAACTTAGCAGTGGACAAAAAAAAAAAAAAAAAAAGAAAAAAAGATGAAACAATTATCAAAGAAGAAGAATATAGGTAAGATGCATTCAAGAAACTTATAAACTAAACTTTGATATGACAAAGTTAAGTAGTTAATATACATATAAGAATTAGCAAGGCAGTGTCCAATCAAATACATCACTGGTTAACACTAACTATATGAATTTGAAAAAAAGTATATATCATGATTAGCAGGGTTATTTACACTGGGCTTTAATGAAACAGAATCGGCTTTAGGTTAACCATAGGAAAAATGATACTAATATTGACCTATAAAAAAGTTTTTTTTAAACAGTAGTAATATTTTCCATATATAAAATAAGGCACAAATAGCTTTATCGTGCTTAACATCAAGGTTAACCAAAACATGATCTCATTCTCCTTAGTAATTCAGAGACTCATTACATTAAAAACAAATGCTTAAGAAGAGATAATTTGCTGAATTATTAGGGAGACTATAGCAGAATTGTCACATGATAAGTGACTTTTTAAGATACTGAACCATTGCATCTGGTCCCCAGACTCCTAACTTCACCCAAAATAATTTTTTTTTTAATTTTTTTTCCTCCGTTTTTATTTATTCTTGGGACAGAGAGAGACAGAGCATGAACGGGGGAGGGACAGAGAGAGAGGGAGACACAGAATCGGAAACAGGCTCCAGGCTCCGAGCCATCAGCCCAGAGCCTGACGCGGGGCTCGAACTCACGGACCGCGAGATCGTGACCTGGCTGAAGTCGGACGCTTAACCGACTGCGCCACCCAGGCGCCCCAGCCAAAATAATTTTTTTACCTACTGATTCTTCCTACTTCTGTCTTCTGTTTGCCAAGATGCAGCCTTGTTTAAGGGGTATGAAAAGTAAACTTGACCATTTATATTTCATCCAGTATCAAAGGTCATTGAAAGTACCTCTACATGAAAGCTATAGCGACAACACATCATTTCTCCCATTTTCTTGTAACTTTTCTAGAAACCAACACACAGCCTCATTTTGTGCAGATTGGTGTCTTGTGAGAAGTCCTTTTCTTTTAAAGTTGTTGTAAGTTTACCCTATTTTCAGTGTTGCCATGTTATCTGTGCCACTGATGTTTTTATTTTTACCATATACAACACACATACACACACCCACACACACACACACGTATTTTTTTGCCTCAAGTTTAATAGACCTTAAAAGAGCTTCCAGTGGCAATCAAACAGAATTGAGAGGAAACATCAGGCATATTCAACTCTATCGTGATACATGAAGCAAAACTTACTTTTAATACTGGATAAGGCTAAACACAAGCCTAGAACAAAGTCAACTGCATTTATACTCACATATCTCCTACCCTAATACTATGTACTCCAGAGATTCAGCTATAAAAAAAGAGAGAAGAAAGAGACCTCATACAATGGAGACTATAATTTCAAACTGCAAATTAGGTTTTGTTTTTATTTATGTGAAAAGTCAAATTCAAGACCAGAGCGAGCCATCATGGTTATCAACCAGTAGCTAACTAATCCGAGAAAGACACCTGCACTACCATTAAGGAGACTTGCCAGCTCCCACTGACAACTACCTTAACAATGATCTTCTCTACTGCTGAAGATAGTAAACCCATTCCTCAGTATAGAAGATAATATGTGTCTGAAGTCATGAGAAATTTTTAAGGAGACAGTGATAAAAAATGTTTTCCAATTTAAAATCTATGTGGTTGTTTCCAGCCAAGGTGAAGTAACAGGGACTAGATATACCCTCCTCCTAAAACAACTTCAGAAATGAACAGGGGCTGCTGGGTAGCTCAGTCAGTTAAGCACCCAACTCTTGATTTCAGCCTAGGTCATCATCTCATGGCTCATGAGTTCTAGCCCCATATCAGGCTCTGCACTAACAGCTCAGAGCTTGCTTGGGATTCTCTTTCCTCTCTCTCTCTGCTCCCCCCCCCCCACCACTGCTTGCACACACGTATGTGTGATCTCTCTCTCTCTCTCTCTCTCTCTCAAACAACAAACTTCTAAAAAATGAACAAAATATATGAAACAATCATTTTCAGACATTGCTATCAGGTAGCAAAGGACAGTGACTTAAGGATGGGAAACCAAAAAAGTAATCCTTGTGGTTGCCCAGCTTAGTATTTGGAGTGAGTTTCTTGGCCCAAGCCCAGGAAGCTGGAAGTCAGGTGGAGCTTGCCCTGAGATGAGGACACGGAACTAAGAGTCCCAGACGCCAAGGATTTACAGGCAGATTCTCAAAGAAGAGAGATACACACACAGACACAAAGAACACTCCAGAAATTTGCAGAGGGTCCCTTTTGAGTCTTTACCTGTATTCTGGTCAGTGTAAGAGTGAAAACAAACTCCCCAAGCTTGGGGGGAAAAAAACCATCTAAGAGAACAATCCTCAGAACTCATACAGAGACATGCATAGCTTGCTTGCCCCCCCACAATGGAAAAAAAAAAACTGTATAATTCATGGGAGGCCAAATTGAACAGTCAGGAGGATATCACCTCCATGGAGGGGGGAAAATTGGTCCTCAAAACTGTTCTAATCCTACCTAATAGAATTTAAAATCTACATAGTTACATAATTTATTTCTCATCTTCGGGGATGGTTGTCTTTTCATCTGGTCCCTCAATAAATTTTGACTTTGTCGCTGAAGAGATGTTGACTTTGTCCAGATTTCAGCATCTGACTTCCTAGTCACACAAGTGCAAACAAAGACATGGGTGAGAACATCATGCAGGTGCAACAAGGCGTATCATTCCATTTGTTCTTTCTCCTTGACCTATCTTGTTTTCCATTTAGCAGCACAGGAATCCAACACTCTGGATCAAGTTCTAAAATCTAATGTCCCCATAAGTTCAGTGAGTGTTTAGGGAACTTGCAATGGCAACACTGGAAACTGTTTACTTCCTCATTTTGAACAGACAATGTACTGATTGTTCGGTAGCAATACTGCATCGCTGTTATGCAATTATCCACACATCATTCAGGCATTGCACTTCCCAGAGACCATGCTGTTGATTTTTCCACCCATGACATTTGCTCCTAGCTCAGTTCCTCTGTTCATTAAAGCATGTATTTGATAAACTTAGTCATGCTGCTCTTGGAGTTGTAAGTTCGTCTTCAAAGGTTGGTCTCATCCACTTTTTACTGAAACGATTTTTTTTTTTCATTTTGTAAAAAAGAATCTTCAGTGGTCTGACGAGAAAAATTAAAAAAAACAAGGTTGTGATTTCCTGCAGGATTTCCCAGCTGTTGTGATAAAAATCTGTGTTCCTCACAAAACCCCTGACAACATGAAGCTAGGTTGGTAATAATGCCATCTCAAATGAGCATGGGAGGATACAAGATTGCCTGGCACCATGGCTGGAGTTCTCTGGTACCTGAATCCAGTTGTTATGGCCACAGAATGCCTGCTGAACCTCCCCTTGATGGATTCTATTTTGAGAGTTCGCCTGGGAGGCAGTTGCCTGCAAAATTTTCAGGGACTGCCTGGTTAACATCTGAGCCCAGATGCTCCTCTCTCCTGCCCTCTAACTGCTGGCAATTGTTTACCCCTCCCTGAGGGTCTGCACAGATGACAACAAGCCTTCAGAGAGAACCACATTTTTCTTTGTTGATATTTAACCATCTGATGAAATGTCAACAGGCGGCTCTATTATCATTGGGTCGTGTAGAAAGTCACATCCTCATAAGTCCTCCCTGGATTTAGCCATAGAGCAGATAAAGTCATCAAGTCCAAATACAAGTCGCCACAGGGTAGGAGAAGGGAAATTTAGAAAGCACCCCCTCTGGCTTTAATACACTCCAGCGTGCATTGAGCTCCTATGACCTTTTGAGAGGTAACTGAGAAAAGGAAGAACAAATCAGAACCTGTTCACTCCCATCCAATTTGTTTTGAAATGTTGTGCTCACTTGTTCATAATGCTGGAAAGATTGGTCTTCCTTTTTCTATGATGTAATTAGCACTCTGTCTTGCAAAAAGAACAGGCTTATGTTAATTCACATCTACTTAAGAATATATTTCAAGAGCACAGAGTAAAAGAAAAATGTAAAATCATTAATCAAGCCTAGGGGCTTAGAATAAATTGCCAATTTGGATTTGAGTTTCTTCCATAGATTTCTTAAAGTGTATTTTTATAAATATTCTCGAGATTCTTTAGAACTTAGTACCTTTTGTGGTAAAGGAAATTTTATCTGGAAGGCAGAATTTTCTTCAGTTATGCTTTATGTTTTTCTTTTATTAAAGTATAACACTAAGTGTACATTATTTTTAAATAGCATTATAGTATGATCACATTTTATAGTTCTGTCTAGGTTTCTAGGGTTTTCTCTGGTTTTGTTATTTAGGAAGATAGTGTAAAAACTAAAAATCACCCTGTTTTCAAATTTTATTCAAAATATAGTGGTTTTATTTTAAGAGGAAAAGCCAACAATTGAATTTTGAAAGTCCTTGTAAAAACATCAAAATACTTAGGGACTCTTTGAAAAATTTGTCTCCAAATACTAGCTCAGGGCTGTAATACTGAATGTAGGTTTGGATCTCTAGATAGATAAAACGGGAAGAAAACCATTTTGAGAGAAGCAGTCACCTCTCTCTTCAGAGAGAGCACACACTCATCTCAGACGAGGGCTCTCAGACAAGCTACAACTAACTTCAAATGACGTATTTTTTATTCATGGCCTAGATCATACCCGCAACATTTCATCCAAAGTTCTCCCCATAAATGGAAACAAAAGCTTAGTACACTACTCAATTATTAATTTCTACCTGTCAAGTGATAATTTAACATCCCAACTGCCTCCTCAATTAATATCTGGTTCAAGCCACTTAAGCTCTGGTACCCAAGAGACTCAGAGTTCTGAGGTTGTCAGTGGTAGTAGATATTGTGACAAAAAAAGGAGAGGACTTTAGTATTACTCTGAGATTCTGGGACAAGCAAAAGAAAAGGCCCTATAGAAATCTAGACAAGACTGGGAGCAGGATGAAGAAACCCTGAGATGAAGTATACAGAAAAACAGACACTATCCTTATGAAATGAAAGGGCTATTTTTCTAGAAGATATCTATTCTCATCCCACATGAAGCTTGAAAGAACCAGGAAATTGCAAGAGTGTGCTCAAGTTTAAAGTGTAAAAACGTGGGAGTCATCATGGGGGTAGGGGATTCTTACATTTAGAAACACATTTTCTTAATTCTGAAGATTTTTCATTTTGAGCAGCTTCCCAGAATTCAGAGAGTAACTAGGAAAACCATGAAAGATGCGTAAGAAGTGATGAAGAAAAAAATGTTACTACATGTTTTATTCTTTGAGTTACACTGTAAAGTTTTTCAAGTAGAAAAAAACATGTTCCTTGATTCCACACTAATAGGACCACATCTTGAATTGTAGCACCTTGAATGATCACTTAATGAGAGATCAAATAATCTTAATAGAAAAGCAGAAAACATGAGATCAAACTTGGAGAGAGAAGATCAGACACTACACTTCAAATAGGAGTCTATTTTCAAGAATCAAAAATAAATAGAACATAATGTTAGGTTGTTTACTCCTCAAAACATTTCCTTAAGCTCCACAGAAAGAAGGAGCTAATGTATTAAAGCACCGTTATCATCAGGACAATTACAGAACATTCAGTCGGCCTAATACGCAAGCATCTTTTACATGCATGCTGACATATTTACAGCATTAACAAATGTTGGATACCTGTCTATTTCAGCCAGGGCCAGGAAAATCACCCACAGCCACAGAGCAATCTCTTCCAGTTGTCCAACCTGTTTTAAGGTGGTTGTAATTGGCTGGGGATAAAATTCTGCTCTGACTGAAGGCATGTCCCTCTGCATTTACCACAGAAGTGTTAATTCTGAAGCATGTGGGAATTTCTCGCTTTTATCTGCTCTTTTCTTCAGATAATTGACACGTCGTTCTATTTAAGAAAGCTGCCTCCTTTGTCCATTGTAAACTCCAGGAATTCTAATTTAGGCTCAAATCTCTAAGGGAAAGTCTGTCCATCTGTAAAGCATTTCTTCTGTGGAAATCTCTGATAAAGAATCTAATTGGCTCCATTTCTTTTTGAACATTTTCATGTTTATCCACCTAATTATCCTGGGAAAACAGAAATGCTTATCAAATTAAACTAAACGATTACACAGAAGAGACCAATAAAACAGGGTTTTCAGGAGGAGCCACAGCCTTATTGGCTTGAGAAGCCTTTGTCTTGTTTAAAAGAGTATCATATTCAGGAGTTTAGGAGTTGAAAAGAGAGAATTAAATTCTCATAAAGGAAAGGGTACATCACTAAACACAGCTATTAAAATGGAGATTGTTTTATGAACCATGTCATCATTACAGGTTCACGTCTATCACCATAATTCAAATGGAATAAGCATTCATGTATGTAACAACATTTATGAGCTTGTTTTATTCTGATTCCTTTAATAGGATCCCCAAATTACGTTTCGGATACTGCTGTTCCACATTTGCTGCAGAACAGTGCCCTCTGCTGATTACAATGAAGCATTACATTGCAAGGCGACAACCTCAGGGGAAAGGATGGCAGGAAAAAGGGAGAGAAGGGCAGAAGGGAAGAGTAAGGAAGAAGGAGAAGGGAAAGCAAAGGGCGGAAAAAAAGAAAATAAAGTAAATGAACAAGTAAAATTTCTATTTATAATCTTTAACTGTCTTTGGCATACACGAAAAATAAAGTATATTTGCCCCATAGTTAGAATTGTTCAGGAAAGAGGGACTGCACCTTTACTGCAGAAAGTCTGTCATACTTGAAAGATTAAAAAAATCTTGCTGTTACTGAAACTGCTCTAAGATTACTGTCTGGTGATGTTAAGTTAATTTGAAGATTTACAAATTCAAGAGTTACTGAAATACCAACTAATATTGGTTATGATTACTACTAATTAATATTATCCCTTCCTGTCCCCCTCTAGTGTCACCCCTGAGGACAAGATTCTCACATTTTAATGAGCACCCAGAGCCTCTTAAGGAGCTTCTTAAAAATACAGCTGACCATGGGGCGCCTGGGTGGCTCAGTAGGTTAAGCGTCTAACTCTTGATTCTGGATCAGGTCAAGATTTCATGGTTCATGAGATCAATCCCCACGTGGGGCTCTATGCTGACAGCGTGGAGCTTGTTTGGGATTCCCTCTTTCCCTCTTTCTCTCTCAAAATAAATAAATAAGTAAACATTTTAAACAATATAATTTATAAAAATACAGGTGGCCAGGGCTCTACCCTTAGGACCACCGTGCACCTGGTCTCTCATTCAGGGTACCAGCACCTGAACCTCAGCGCTCTACGGAGATGTACTTTACCCAGGTGTCTGGACATCATCATCATTGCCACTATCCCCATAGTTGCTGTAATTAATTGAATATTTCCCATGTACCAGGCACTATCTTCCCATTTTCCTTAGACAGTTTTGGCTTGGAAAATGCCTCTGCCTGCTTTCTTTTTAGCACCAAGTTCTGCATAAAAGGAACCTGGACCACACTGAAAACATAAATGACCCTCAACCAATGTTAGTTTTGCTTTCCTTCCCTTGTGTCCCTTACTGTCTTAGATTGAAATGACTGTTTAACCATATCAAGATCCTAATTATTCCTGGAGAAATTCAGAGTTGCTTTCCATAGTTGCGCAAAGTCCAAGTTCTAAGGAACAGAGACATCATTAACTGATCCCTGGAGAGGTTTTAATTGCCTTCAAAACATTCTGAAAGAGGCCTACTCCCATGCATTTTCTGCAATGCATTTATCTGTGCCTGTTCTACTTTCCCTCTCTGTGTTCCTTACATGCTGAGATAAGGAGAGGCAGCAGAGATTGAATGAGATTGAGTCCAAGATGAGACCTATTGCTTTATTTCATGTAAACACAGAACCTGATGATTACTCAGAAGCACCATTAAGTGGACCCTGACAGATTAGAGGTTTTACTGTGTAATTATTGCACACCCAATTCATATAATTCAACTAGCCCATGTAGGGTCATCTGTATCAAATAAAACTGGTACATTTCATTTAACAAATAAGGAAAGAGAAGTTGGCTGGTGCAATCAACAAGAACCCAGAAGTGAACAAACTGAATTGATGAGGACTCACTTCAGTACAAATTGCATAAATTGAGCTCAAACTTGCTTAACAGGGAAAAGGATCTTTACTGGCTTACATAACACACAAGTTCAAGAGTAGCACTAGAATTAGGGTAGATTCCTATCCTCAGAATGCTCATTTAATCCCTCTCACTGCTTGGCTTTCTTCTGTGTTGGCTTTATTCTCAGACAGGCTCTCTCTCTGTGGGATGGTGGAGATGACCCCAAACAATCTCAGAAAGAGAGAAGGGGTCCCTTGCATGGTTTCCAGTGAAACATGTCAGCCAGATCACTTGCCCATTCCTGCAGCAATCATGATGAACAAGAAAGGAGAACATACTAAACTAGACCAGGGTCACATGCCCAGCCCTTACAGAAGGAGGTAGAAGCTCAGGCTGAAACCCTGATTGATAACAGGGCAAAAAAAAAAACTGGCAGGAAGAGACGAATGCTTCCTACTAGATACAATCTCTTGAAAACTTAGGGAAGATAGCTTTTCAAAAATGAAAAGGAAAAAAAAAATAAACTGAACTGCATGATCTACACATGTGGACGTCAACGTGACTCGGCATGGTTGGAGAGCCGGCAAATATGCTGCTCTGATTGAGCAACTGCTAATCTCCAAAGAGGACTAAAGAGAGGAGGAAGCTAGAGAAGCCAGTGTGGAGACACAGACACAGTAACAAAAACAAACATAAAACCTTCTTGAGAAGGCTGAATTTCAAGATACAAAACGTCTACCTACTTCTAGGGTCAATAAAATGGATTTATCGCTGATGTCTGTGGCAAAAAAGTAGTCAGAAATACTAGACTTACTTAAGACAAATGTGTTTTTGAAGGACAAGAAGAGACAACCCCTCAACTCCTACTTACTCTATTTTCTAGTTTTAGCAGACATGGCTCCTTGCCACCCAAAAACTGATCTCACCTTCTGAGTAATACAAACCAACTTCCAGTGGAATTGTGGTGCACCTGGTCAGAGATGGCATTTTCTGTCTTCCCTGAAGTTTTGTGTGGCCATTTGACAAAGTTCTGGCAAACAAGGATAGACAAGCTGTTTTAAAAATGCTGGCTCAGCAGTCTGTCTCCTTGCCCCTTCTACTTCTAGCTGCCTGAAAGATGTAAGGGATGGATGGAGTTCCTGTTGGACCTTGAAGCTGAAACTCAAGTACTAAAATGACAGAGGAGGCGTATGTAGAATTTGAGAAACTTAACAGATGACCATAGCGGAAGGGAAGGAAAAATAAGATACAAAAAGAGGGAGGCAAACCACAAGAGACTCTTAAATATAGAGAACAAACTCAGGGTTGATGGGGTGAGGGTTTGGGAGGGATGGGGAAAACAGGGGATGGACATTGAGGAGAGCACTTGTTGGGATGAGCACTGGGTGTTGTATGTAAGTGATGAATCACGGTACTCTACTCCTGAAACCAAGACTACACTGTATGTTAGCTGACTTGACAATAAATTTAAAAAACAATAACAAGATAAATTCCCATTTAAAAAATGTAATATGTCATTTATAATAAAATACTATTAAAATCATTTTTATTTAAGAGAAAAAAAACAAAAAAAAATGATAGAGTAGAAAGAAAGAAGCTGGTTCCCTGCTCACTCAGGACCATGTTTCCCCTATTTTGTTGAAGGTGCTGTGGTATCGAGATAAGGAAAGAATCATTTGTCCAAAATGACAAAATAGGCTTTGTGTCAAGACTTGGCTAAGTCCTGGGGGGGTGAAAGCCCTACACTAGAAGGACTTATACAATTACCTAAAGACTCCTAATTAATTAATTAAGGAAAAGCCCATCCAGGGTAGCTCAGAGTCTGAAAATGAGATATGATGATAATTTAACAATCACAAAGCATAGCAAGATACAGAAAAGCAGGACGTGGGGAATTTATTCTGATTTTTTTACAAAAGAAGAGATAATTTAGAAATGGTAGCTTTGCATGTCAAGGCTCTAAGACAGATTATTTAAATGATGGTTTCTAAACAATGGGCAGGAAGGAAGTGATAACTGAAATGCATTTCAGATTTACTAAAGATTAGTTATGAAGAATGATTTTTATTTTCTTCTTTGATAAAGTAATTGGTCTATGGAGTTTTCAGAAAGGGTATGTATGGTTACATGTTTCATAATATCCTTTAAGAAAAGATGGAAATCCGGGCCATGTGTTCAGACAACTAGGTGGGTTTGCGACTTACTGGACAACTATGAGTGGCTCCAATTAAAAGATGGGCATCAACCTGAATGGAGATTTCCAGTTGCAATTCACAAGTGTCCCTTGTGCTTTCTTGGCCCATTTTCATCACTACCTTTAATGAAGTTAGAGAAGACCCATTCACAAAGCACAGAGGAAACATGAAATCAAAACTGATGATGAATATGTTAGATCACAGATTCAGAATTCAAACTATTTAAATAATAGTTCTAAGAACCATGTACAATATAACATGGATGAACATAATACACTGATGTGAAGTTCAGAAGTTCACTATGTGAAATGGAGCAGGAAGTGACTTAGCATGATCTATTTAAAAACGCAAGATTCTATGTCATAATTTCAGTCTGAACTCATAGTACAATACGTCCACACACACTCAAAGCTGAATTCATTTTTAGGTTGCAGTATCAAAAGCACCAAGGAAGAGCTGAGGGCGAAGACCTCATCTTTGGATCTGGACAACACATTTCAGTCAAATTAGAGACGGACTAAAAGAAGAACTGACCAGCCAGGAAATGAGAGGACTTAGTATCAAATCAGAGGCAGGACAGTTGGAAGAATTGGCGCTGTGATCCCTGAAACAAAAGCAGCTGAGAATTATGTGACAGCTTTCTACAGTCAAAAGGGGAAGTTTGGGTTGGCGGCCTCAAAGGCTTGGAACCAGAGGCAAGCAAAGAAAATCTCAGGGAGGCAAGTATCAGTTGAGTAAGAAGAAATTTCTGTCAGGTCTGTGCAAATACAACACAAGCTGCCTCAGGATGTATTGTGTTTCCCATTGTGAGAGATGTTCAAGGAGAGGAAATTTGTACATACAAAGGAGAAGTTACCTTCTGGTCCCTCCCAACACTGAGGTTCCGGGATACTTAATTCTGTCATTTTTTAAATATTAAATGTCATTTGGGTTTAAGCTTATAAAGCATCCGATTTTTGTGAAAGCAAACCATGAAACCCTCAGGTCATGATTGATGTCCCTGTTGAAAATGTCAGAATCTAAGAAGATCTTACATATTAGAAACACTAACCATTCATTCACATAAGAAAGGATCAAGCCTGCAGAATGGCTCCATGGTTTGTTTGTTTGTTTGTTTTTTGGCCTTAGAACTAACTTGCTTGAAAGCCAGGGTTCCAAAAGATCAAATTTCAGCAGAACACAGGGAAGCAGTCCCTGCATGTAGACATAATCTAAGTGCATAATGATAAGCTACATGAACCTTATGGAGAGATTCACCCAGCACCTAGGAATTCAGATGATGCAGAAGCCTAAACTTCAGCAGTGAGCACAAATTGAGGTAAGAGTCACCTGCGCAGTAATTACAAAAGTAAAAGCACCTGGAGAGCTCAGTCACTTGAGCAGCCAACTCTTGATTTCAGCTCAGGTTGTGATCCCAGGGTTCTGGGATCAGACCCCTTGTCAGGCTCCTCACTGAGCATGGAACCTGCTTAAGATTCTCTCTCTCTCTCTCTCTCTCTCTCTCTCTCTCTCTCTCTCTCTCTCTGCCCCTCTCCACAGCTCGTGGCATTTTCTCTCTCTCTCTCTAAAAAAAAAAGTAACGATAACCACTCAAAGCAAAGGGAGGATGGCCAGAAGGAGGGATGCCAGGGGAGAAGAAAATGAGTAAATGCAGAGTGCCTGAGATGGGGAAGGACAGACTCTATACATCAACCTTGCCTACAGAGGAAATGAACACTGGTCATCTTTCTCCTGCTAGACCTTCTGAAAAATTAAACTCAATGATTCATACATTGGTTATTTTGTGACCTCCCTAACAGATTAATATCAACATCATCTTTTGTGTTTGCTCCAGGATGTCCAGAAGGGAGACGAAATCAACAACGCAGAGATCTGTCAGTGCCTGGAATGAGTCTGCCTGTTCCATTTGAAAACACCAAAAACCATCACAAATTGAAAACAAAATCCTTCAATTTTCCACGTATAAGAAATCTAAGCTAAATGAGAGTGACATACAACCAAACAGCAATACTTGCCTAACAGAAAAAGAAATTCGAAAGGCAAATTTGCAGGGGAAAAAAATGCTTTCCTCTAAGCCTTTCTTTACTTTTCAGATCAAAGCCATCAACTTACTCAGCCATCATGAGAACACACTCCAAGTTTCTAGAACAGCCAGTAAGCTGAATCATTGCAGATTAAATAAACATGCTGAGTTGAATCAAAAAGTAAATAAAAGTCCTCTTCTGACATAAGTTTGTATTTACAGAAATCCTGTGACTAAAAGCAACTTAATTTTGGATCATTAAAAAAACAAAACAAAACAAAAGAACATTCCTAAAGTTTAGGTTAATTATACAATGTATTCAGAAATCCAGGGCCTGCCAAAATTCTAAAAAATCAGGTGATTAATCAAAAAGTATTTTCAACAAAAATACAACTTTAAAAAAATTAAATGTATTTTCAAACTAATTCTAACTGTTGATTAAAAACCACATCCATGGGGTCCTTGGGTGGCTCTGTGGGTTAAGAGGCCAGCTTTGGCTCAGGTCATTATCTCAAAGCTCTTGGGTTCGAGTCCTGCATCCAGCTCTGTGATAACAGCTCAAAGCCTGGAGCCTGCTTCAGATTCTGTGTCTCCCTCTCTATCTGCCTTTCCCCCACTTGTGCGCACGCTCTGTCTCTGTCTCTCTCTCTCTCTCTCTCTCTCTCTCTCTCTCACTCTCTCAAAAATAAATAAATAAACTTAAAAACATATTTAAAAAATACACCCTTATCATCATTATGGCTCTAATGAGTATGACAAAAGGTAATGAAAATATTACAGTTGCTATTATTTACAAAATTCAGCATCCACTTAAATGAAAACATGTCTGGTTACTTTGCAATAAAATATTACAGTAGAATTAAACAAAAATTAATTTATGGCATATCCCAATATTTAGTGAACAATTTGATCTAACTCTTCAATCTTCAAATATATATGTGTAGATATACGTATATATATATATATATATATACACATACACACACACACACACACACATATATATATATATATACACATATACATATACATGTATATATATTCGTCTCTAAGAAGAAAACAAAACAAACTCAAGCAGAACTTTCGGAAACTCTGTTGGAGAATCTCAGCTCAGGAAGATCACCCTTAGGTAGGTCTGCCCTTAGGTGCCAAGAAACTTACTGCTCCCTAGAGATGCAAAGATGTTAAGTAAGATATAACACCTAGACCCTATAGGAGTTAGGAAGTGAGGAAACAGAAAACACCAGTCCCTACAGGGAGAGAGTATGATGAAGCCCTGAGGAACTCAGAGTCTAAAGTTATTAATATCTTTTGGGTGTAGTTGAACATTAAGTCATGGAGTTACACTGAGGAACTGACAGTGTCAGATAGGCAGGTTAAAGGACAGTGGAGGAAGCAAGGGGGGCAAAACTGGATATGCATGCAAGTATGTGGTCTATTGCGATAGTCCCTAAGCAAGAGAAGGTGAAGATCTGATCTACATACTGGCAGTTAATAGAGAAGGGAGGGAACAGACAGAGGAAAACCATGTATTGGTTGGTGACTTTGGTGCCCTAATACTACCAAACATTGACAGACAGAGAGAGAGAGAGCCCCAGATACTGTCACATACTGTCAACTGGCTTTACTTTTCTCTTCCACAGTCAAGATAGGTAGAGCGTATTGTGCCATAGACTTATTCTTTAGCAGTATCATCACAGAGAATTGTTAATTTGTCCCTCTCTGGAGCTGAGAAGGGTCCTTGGAGCAGAGTAAGTACTAGTAAACACTTACTTACACGTATATTTTCACGCCAACACTCAAAACAACAGTAACATTGAAGCAATCTTGAAAGTGTTCACATGTAACTGCACATATTTACTAATCGGCATCTTCATACAAGTTACTGCACACTTTTGAAAGCTTTCAGGATTTTAAGACTCAATCCCTCAAGCTGTTTGAATGCTATTTCCAAGCAAACAACAACTCAAATCACTTCTAAACCAGTTCCAAGTTGTTAACACAAACTATCATCATAGTACAACTGTCTTTTCTCATTATACAATTTAGACAGCATTAATGGCAAAGGTTTGCCTATAACTCTTGCATGAATGCAAGGAGAATCTCGCGTCCTCACGTTAATCAAATGCAAATTTCAAGTTAAGACTGTTGGCAGTATTCCAAAGGATTTCTTCTAACTTTCTTGCTCTTTGGTTTGGCCCAATAAAAAATCAAGCATTTTAGAAAAAGGTGGAAAAGGCATTTTGCAAATTGCTTGAAGAAAACCATCCAACAGCCATCCTTCTTATGAAATGGGAAGTGCACTCTTATCGACTACAGGGGACAACTTTTCAAATGACAGGAAGCCTGCAGGGGAAGGGGCATCTCTCCTTGACCCTCACTTTGAGGAGGTTTAGACCAAATGTCTCAGGCTTCTCCCTGTGTTCCTAACATTTGGTCCTCCAGAACAGAGGAAGAACTGATTATCCAGAGCTTGACATTTACAAGATATGTTTTATTGGCTGTGGCTTGCAGCAGCTCAGAAATGAGAATCAGTGCAGGCATTTCCTCTTTCTTTTCCTACCCTTAGGCAAGGTGTGGCCTCTTTCTTCTACTGGTTATTATTCCAAGTGGTAAGAAAATGTGGACTATGCTTTCTCCATTTGCACTCCTTCCCCTCCAGCCAAGTAGACATAAGACTGCTCTGTGGGCTTGTTTTGACAGGACCCCAAGCCTTGTTCTGCCTACACAGTCTTAACCCACTCCTCTAAGATGCATCCCCGATCATTTTTATTCTAAGATTTAAATACACAGCAGGGGGAAGAACATTTCACTTTATCATCAGGTCTAAACCACATTCTTTTTAACCATAAAGCCCATCATTGGATACTTTCTGGTTCTTGCTCTAATATTTTGACACCTTGCTCTTCATTTGATTCATAATCCTTGTGTGCCTTCTCCATGTAAAAACCCCAGAGAAGGAAATGCACATGGCAAACCAAACCCAGGGCTAATAGCCTACTCAGAAAAGAGATGTCCCAAAAAATAATCGTTAATAAGAACTCTTGATGGATGGAAAATGATTTGTAAATTGAAATTAATGAGGGGCACCTGGGTGGCTCATTCAGTTAAGCATGTGACTTCAGCTCAGGTCATGATCTCACAGTTCATGAGTTCCAGCCCTACAATGGGCTCTCTGCTGTTAGCATAGAGCAGAACCTGTTTTGGATCCTCTGTCCCCCTCTCTCTCTGCCCCCCCCTCTCTCTCTGCCCCTCCCCTGCTTGTTCTTTCTCTCTCTTAAAAGTAACATTAAAAAAAAAGAAATTAATGAATAAGTTTATTTAGTCTGTTCAACTTCTACTTTGTTTTATAATCTGGAATTACTTTCTTCTTGGATTTGAGATAATAAAACAGACTAAACAATGCATTTTTTGTAGCCTTATCTTTGATGCTGACCTGTAGTTGGAAATAAAATATTAAACTCTTTATACTTACCCAGAACCTAGTAATAACCAGTTCCTGAGTTCAAGCCCCATGGAAGTGGGATGCCTGACCAACTGAACCACCCAGGTGCCCCTGATTCTTTTATTGTTTTCTTAGATCAATTTTTGACCATTTGTATTTTGATAGAAATCATCTGTTAAATCCAGATTTTTAAATTTGTGGCTACAGAGTTGTAGGTATCCCCTTAGGCTTTTAAATTTTTCTTTTATCTCATAGCAAATGATTTCAGATAAAATAATATGATGTCTGGGATTAGCTACAAAATAATCCCCAAAAGTGGCTAAGATCTAGGTGAAACAAGGCTGGCTTTGTATTCATAAGTATTAAAGGCTAAGTGATGGATTAATGGAGGTTGATCATTCTATTCTAATTTCATATTTTTCTGAAAAATTTCTATAATAAAAACAAACATTTGGGGCAATTTTTTCTTCTATTTTTGTTATAGTAATAAAGCTACTGTCTAGACTTATGCATATCATGTATACTTTTTCTAAGCTACTGTCAGTATGAAAATCACAATCAAATGTTTTGCTAGTGAACTTCTACTAAAAAAAAATTAATACCAACAACTGTGAATTTCCCAGGCCTTCCCTATCTACCACCACCAGCATCAATGTTCTTTACATATTTAGTCTGAGTAAATATTCTTTGCTTTCTGTTTCAGATGATGACGAGTCTCTCCCTCATTTCCCAACTATTTCCCCTATTTCCAAGAACTTACCTCATTATCCTTTTAGCATTTTACATGCATTCCATACTACTCAGCCACCTGCAAATAAACTCAGGCTAACATAGCTGTGAAAATAATTGCACAATGTAGCTGCCTACCTAACATAGAAGGACAAATGATAAGAGATCATTTGTATTTCACTCTTCTCAATCAGAAGTATCAGAATATCAATGTGAAATGACTGAAGGTGGTCCTCTCCTCCTGGGACTGTGTGCATATCTCACAATCAAGGAGGGAATCCCCCTGTGAAGAGGCGGAGAAAGCACAGGAAGTCACTGAGAGTAACTTCCCTTGGGCAATGAGTCATCCTGTCCAGGCAAAGTGTCATATTCACACCCACTGACATGTACCTTCCTTTATTTCAGTACTAGTCTGGCTTGGAGGTGCTTCCATGTGGTCAATATAGTATATTCATTCTTTCTTTTATGTGGGTGTTCTATATATTTATTTTTTTAATATAATTTATCGTCAAATTGGTTTCCAAACAACACCAAGTGCTCATCCCAACAAGTGCCCTCCTCAATGCCCCTCACCCACTTTCCCCTCTCCTCCCCCATCATCAACTGATGAATGGATAAAGAAGATGGGGTTTATATATACAATGGAATACTACTTGGCAGGGAGAAAGAATGAAATCCGGTCATTTGCAGCAACATGGATGGAACTGGAGGGTATTATGCTAAGTGAAATAAGTCAGTCACAGAAAGACAGATACCTTATGTTTTCACTCATATGTGGATCTTGAGAAACTTAACAGAAGACCATGAGGGAGGGGAAGGGAGGAAAAAAGTCATTCTATCTTTCCTTGCAGGTACAAGCTTTTCCTCTGGATGACTGAACCGTAATTTATTTAAACATATGCTTTGTGCTCTGAAGCTTTAAAACAGAAAACTTTTGGGGCGCCTGGGTGGCTCAGTTGGTTGGGCGTCCGACTTCGGCCCAGGTCGTGATCTCACAGTTCGTGAGTTCGAGCCCCGCATCAGGCTCCAAGCTGACAGCTTGGAGCCTGGAGCCTGCTTTGGATTCTGTGTCTCCCACTCTCTCTGCCCCTCCCCAGCTCACACTTGCACTGTCTCTGTCAAAAATAAATAAACTTAAAAAATAAAAATAAATAAATAAATCAAACAGAAAACTTTTATCTTTGGGGGAAAATGAAGAAGGAGAAACAGAAATGGACCTGCAAAGGACCACCCACCACCAGGCCTGCTCTGAGAGTCCCGCTGTACAGGATTCAGCTTCAGCCCTGCACCCTATAGGTCAGAGAGAACACTGGCAGTTGTCAGTGCCCACTGCCCTCAGGGATGCCCGTAGCCTGACACCCTGCATTGCACTGTGCAAGCCCTTGAGACTTCTGTATAATTAAAGGGGAAGACTAAGCCTTGAGAAGGAGATACCAGTGTCTGCTAAAACAGCAGGTAGATCCTTGAGTAACTTACTGGAAAGGCCAAAAGATGTGACCAGATTGACCCTCAAGAGTGAAGCATGTTTTCAGAGCATTACTCTTTCTACAGCTAAATGTGAGAAATAATACGCCTAAATCTGCTAATTACATTTTATTGTCATTACTATAATAAGATAGAAAAAAAATCTTTAGTGACTACATAACATCTAATGATGTTTCATCATCTCTATTCGCCTTCCTGTCTCTATGGCACTTGACATGCGCCTCTGTTTGGATAGCAGAAAAGCAGGCTGAATTTTCCATCCTGCTTGAAATTCTTCTTAGTTTTACTAATTCCTTGCTAGGCTTATTCTCCTCCTACATCTTTGATGATGCTTCTATTTTCTAGCCCTGCTTGTTCCTCATCCTTAAACTTTGGCTTCCATAATATGACTATGATATATAATATACATGTCTAATATGTGTCAATATCTGTCCTTATGTATAAAGACACAGAAAGATTGAAAATAAATGGATAGAAAAAAAAAGTGTATTACAAATATACCAAACAAAAGAAAATAGCATAGCCATAATGTTATTAAATAGACTTTAAGACAAGAAATAGTACTAGAGATAAGCAGATACATTTCAGAGTGATAAAATCTCACTTTAATGGAAAGATATAATAAGCCTAAATTCCCTGTACTAAGAAAGTGTCAAGAACTACAAAGAAAAAAGAGAACTAACAGAATAACTAAACAAATTTATGTTAATAATGGGAAAGTGTAACATACTTCTGTCAGTAACAGAGAACAAGCAGACAAAAAAGCATTAAAATGTACCAGAGTTGAACACCGTGACTAACAAACTTAATCTAATTGGCATTTATAGAACATTGTCCTCAACATTTCAGAGTATAAATTCTTACACATATTCTTTTTTAATGGGATAGAGCATTTACCCATAAAAGAAAATTTGCTAGACCATAAAGCAACTCTTAATAAATTTCAAAGGACTGAAATAACACCAGGAATGTTTTATAACTTCAGTGGGAGTAAGCTAAAATCAGTAACAGTAAAAAAACAAAACAAAACAAAAAAACCCAGCAATCTTCCAAATTTGTTAATATTAAGCAATACATTTCTGAATAACCCATGGGTCACACTTAAAAAAAAAAAAAAAGTACATCTCACAACTATAATATTGAGCAAAAGAAGCCAAACACAAAAGAATACATACCATATTGTATGGTTTCAATTATTCAAGGATCTAAAATATCTCTAAAAGAGATCAGAATAATAGTTATTTTTTTGAAGAGAATTATTATGAGAGAGGCTTCCAGGATGGTGGTAATATTCTAGATCATGATCTTTGTGTGTTACATGGGTGTATCACTTTGTAAAATTTCAGTGAGCCATACAATTAAAATGTGTCCATCTGATTATTTATAGTTCACTATGAATATTTATCAAAAAGAAGCAATTACTATTTTTTAAATGGAGCTTCTTTCTAACATCAATCCTTGTTTGTCTTCATCCACCAGTTTCAATTGCTTCCTCTATGCTTTTGCTCCCTAACGCTATTCTATTCCTGACCCCTAACTTCAGTACAAGTTTTCAATGGTTAAATTTATTCCCATTGAATGCATCATTCATGGTCTCAGTTATAACAGACTTAAAACTGAAGTGCACTAAAGTGATTATTATTCCGCCTTATAATGAATACCTGAAGATACCTCCTTTAGATTATCTCTTTCATACGCATTATTTCCATTTCCACTGACCTAACGCAGGACCCATATCTATACAGAGAACTTGCATATATACCATACCCTGCTAGAGCTCTGGAGGAGTCTCCCCGCTGGCCTTAGTTCTCAGTCTCTCTTTCCAAAACTTCCTTTGCACATCTATTGTGGGAGTTTTCCTTAAAGTACTGCTGTGATCATTGTTTCTCTAATTAAAAAATGTTTTGTTATGTTCCACTAAAAGAAAAATGATAAAAAAAAATAGAGTCTGATATATCAAGTTTTACAGAATATGGCCCCAACGTGTTTTTCCAGTTAGCCTACTACCAAAGCTAAAGCTGCCTATTCGTTACTTCTCTGTTATCTTCCTAATGCTTGTATGTTCCAAAATGGCATGGTTTTCTGGTTTCTCTCCAACTCTTTGTATCAGATTCATCACTGAAGAGCATTACACCACAGGTACCTCAGGCTTTGCCATCAAATAGACATGCACAAATCCCAGCTCTGCCACTTGCGGGCACTGAATTTGGGCAAATTACTTAACCTCAGATTGGCAGCTTTCCTGTCTGTAGTCCACCAATAATTACTGGGTACTGCTCATCTGCCAGACACTGCTGAGCCTCAGGATAGGAAGACGACCCAAAGCAGGTAAATCCACCCCTGTCCTCACAGAGCTTCCAGTCCGATGAAACGGCAGACATTACAATAAAATCACGTAATACCCACTTTGCACACTTGTTAAGACTAGACAGAATACATGCAAAGCATGTAACAGGAGGTAGACAAATAATAATAGTTATCAACATTAATAATCCTTAAAAACCCAGTCAAATATCAATCTTCAGTGACACATTCTCATACTTCTCCAATTTCCTCTGGAAACATAGATGACCCTCATGTTACCGTATGTCTACAAAGACTCCCTCCACTGCAAACTGGTGCAGCTGTTCTGGAAAACAGTGTAGAGGTTCCTCCAAAAATTAAAAATAGAACTACCCTACAACCCAGCAATTGCACTACTAGGTATTTATTCAAAGGATACAGCAGTGCTGATTCGAAGGGGCACATTCACCCCAATGTTTACAGCAGCCCTATCAACAATAGCCAAACTATGGAAAGAGCCCAAATGTCCATCGACAGGTCAACGAATAAAGAAGATGTGGTATATGTTTACAATGGAGTATTGCTTGGCAATGAAAATGAATGAAATTTTACCATTTGCAATAATGTAGATGGAACTAGAGTGTCTTAAGCGAAATAAGTCAGTCAGAGAAAAACAAATACATTACTTCACTCATATGTGGAATTTAAGAAACAAAACAGATGAACAAACACAGGGGAAGGGAAGCAAAGTAAGATAAAAAACAGAGAGGGAGGCAAACCATAAGAGACTCTCAAACTGAGGGTTGCTGGTGGGGTATTGGGTTGGGGGATAGGCTAAATGGGTGATAGGCATTAAGGAGGACACTTGCTGGGATGAGCACTGGGTGTTATATGTAAGTGATGAATCACTGAATTCTATTCCTGAAATCATTGTTACATTATATATTAACTAAATCGGACTTAAGGACGCCTGTGTGGATCAGTCACTTGAGTCTGACTTTGGCTCAGGTCATGACCTCACGGCTCGTGAGTTCAAGCCCAGGGGCCGAGCTTACAGCTCAGAGCCTGGAGCCTGCTTCACATACTTTGACTCTGTGCCCCTCTCCCACTCACACTGTGTGTCTCTCTCTCCCTTTCTCTCTCTCTCTCTCTCAAAAAGAAACATTAAAAAAATTTTAGGAGAGTAAGTTGCCTTTAAATTTTTAAAAATAAAGAAAAAGAAAGGATGACAAAAAAAGGATCCCCTCCCTCTCATAGCTCCTTTTGTTTCTTCTCCATACATCTGGAAACTGAGTGTGTACTTTTTGGACTTATGTGTATCTGGTATGTTGCCATTAAAAGCTGCAAACACTTTATCTCCACAACTGTATCTAAGCTTTTGAAGAGTATGTACTAAGTTTTTCAAGTTCTATGTTGGCTAAAACCCACCCCCCACCCATGCTTAGTATTTGTTGATTTAATGTGTCCAGTCCTATTTGTCTGAATCTCTGTGGAGTACTTGACATGATTCCAGAGTTTTCTCCTCCCACACAGAAAATCAATCTGGCCAAGAATATTAGGAAGTGAAAACATCATTTCTCACCCTCTTTGTGAGCATCTCCCACCCATTCTCAGCCTGCCAAAATGTTTCAAATCCCTAAGAGCCCAGGAAAAGGCTGGGCTTTGGCAGCTGACAAGAGAAGGATGAAATGTTGATTAAGACAGAGGAAAAAAATAAAAAAAAGGTTGGAGCCAGAATTCCTTTAAAAAAAATATTTTAAAACTGAATTTCTAAAAGGAGCCTTGATTCTTGAAGTATGTTTATTTCCCCTCCAGCTTGGGAGATTTTCCAAAGGAAGTTAAAATCAAAATACTTCCCACTAGGACTAGGAGAGACTGGCTTGCCAAGTTTAGAATCCACTAATTCACTGGGTCCTAGATTTTGAAAAGCAGTCACAGAGAATACCATTTCACTTTTCCCCTGGGAAATAATCTCCAGTTTCAAAGCCTCTAAGTGTTCTAAGATATTAAGTTATATTCAAATAATACTTTATGAATGTTAATATTAATTAAACACATAAGGGTTTTGTTTCCTGTCAATACATTTATGTTTGAAAACTAATGAGAAGGCTAACTGGTATGAATTTGAAATTGTTTTTTTTTCCCTGGGACAGTAAGAAATGTTTTTAAAATTTTGTTCAAATCCATAATATGCAGAGAAAAAGGCAGGGAATGATGTTAAATCTTAAAACCATGTGTCAGCATTATAAGCAGCAATATACGTAGAAGTCTGCTCTACTATACTCCCCTCAAAACATCTGAAACTAATATTCTAAAATATCATTAGAAAATAGCCCCCATACCTATCCATGCACCCACTGTTCGCCAACTAATAAATGTTAACATCAACCATCAAATTTGATTGATCAGCCCTAATTTGTTCTCTGTTTCTATTAAATTGCACAAATATTTTCTGAATGACCGTGGCCTGCAAAGCTGCATGTTAGGTTCTGTGGGAATATAAAAATGAATGACAGCCTCAGCCTTTCTGAATCATAACTTGTTCAGAGAAACAGACCCCTACAGCCATAAAACACAAGCAGAAAAGTGATACAAAGCAGCATTTCAGAAAACATGATTAATGAAGATACATACACTGTGCTACGGGAGAAGAAACTCATGGATGGGTGGGTAGATAAACAGAAAGTCTAAATTCATCTAGGAGAATCTAAGAAAGGCTTCTTGGAGAGACGGCATTTGATCAGTCAATAAGTAGAAATGTTTTGCGGATGGGCACTTCAGGGAAGCTTCCCAGACAGAAGGAACAGTTAAGGAAAAAACTTACAAAGAAGAAAATACATTTTTAAGTGGGTGTAGGTACAGAGTCGATGGCAGTACACAGAGACTGGAGAAGAAGCTTAAATGAGAAGGGTCAGTGAATGACTTAGAGAAACTGTGAAACAATCAGGAATCGTAACCGTGGGAATACACTGGCATCCCAAGAGCCTTATGAGCTCAGGCTGAACCTGGATGCATTGATAGCAACTAAAGGGGCCAGTACAGACTCTGATTTAGGGAGAAAATGAGATGCAGTTCTAGAAGAGTAATGGCAGTTGCCATGTTCAAGGCACAAGTCTAGGAAGGGAAAAATAGACCAGAACCACAGACCCAGAGAGCACACTTGGGGACAGGTGATGGGTGATGGGTTAAGATGTATATCCTGATGAACCTCCAGCACCAGCCATGTCCTTGTTTAGAAAGTGACCACAGGGGTGATGCAGCTGATTTTCTGATTCAAGGCCAAGATACAAGGACTCCAATGTCACTTAGACCACTATTTGGAAAAGCAGATGGTTTTCTTGTCTACATAATGCAAAACAACTGGTCACATTAACTTTTTGGCTTTGACTGATTCTTTCAGAATTTTATGGAACTGGCCTTCCTTTTATATGGATTCAGGAATGACTTAGCAGATGTCATAGCACATTTTGGCTTTAACAACATGCTTTCTTCATAGGAATGGATTACTAGCACATATTTTAGATTCCACACACTGTATCTCAAGCCTTTTTTATATGAGTGCTTTGAAAACTGAAAATACTTTCAAGTACCTTAGTTAACAAACCATTTAATAATCATTTTGCACACGTATTTGAAAAAAAGTAGAAGATATTACAGTTCTTAAGCATAGTGATAGGCTGAAGGTAGGGGAACAAGTTGGAAAACCAATACTTGTATTGTACCTGATTTTCTTTTTATCTCTCTTATAAAAGAATTTTCCTTGGTAGTTCATTTTAGAGAGATGTTAACAGAAAATTTCTGCTAATGCCCAAAGAAGTGCCCCTTTGCCTCTTCCCAACCCTCTCTCATTCTGCATCCAATCTTCTAGTTCATTTCTACCATTTCTTTCCTCCAAAGACTAGCATGTATTTTCCTGCATAATTTTAGGATGGAATCAGCAACGTGCTTACAGTTCATCAAGCAGTCTATCCCCTCTTTGGGAACATATTCCAACAGAGAAAAAGGAGCAGGGATTATTTGATGAAGAGGCGTCTGGTTTTCTAGTAATACCACCCCAAACACTCACTTCTTTCCCTGCATGAATGCCCTAATGAAGAAAAAAAAATACAAATGAAAGTAAAGATGAAAGAGTGAGTGAAGAATAAAGAGGACTAAAAATGTTTCTCAAAATCCAGCCCACAAAACAGAGCCTGACGGAAAGATACACACAGGGCAAGGTAAGTGTAAGAAACAGCAAAAGATGTAAATGACGGTACTTAAGACAATAAATATGAAGAGTAGTGAAAATTCAGACTGTGGTAATTGGCTATGATTGCTAGGATAAAGAGTTTGGCCCTTGCCCTAAGATTATTAGCTGCGTGCTGCTAAGACATTTCAACCCTATTATACCCTAGCTTTACTGAGATATAAGTGACATATAACAATGTGTGAGTGTGGGTGTACAACATAATGATTTAATACGTGTATATATTGTGAAATCACCACAACAGAGTTAGAAAATAGATAATTATGGTGTATCTCCCGATAGTACAATATCAATCATTAAAAATAATTCTACAAATGGGGAGCCTGGGTGGCTCAGTCGGTTGGGCGGCCGGGTTGGGTGGCCGACTACGGCTCAGGTCATGATCTCGCGGTCTGTGTGTTCGAGCCCCACATCGGACTCTGTGCTGAGCGCTCAGAGCCTGCTTCGGATTCTGTGTCTCCCTCTCTCTCTCTGCCCCTTCCCTGCTTGGTCTCTGTCTCTCTGTCTCTTTCTCTCTCTTTCTCTGTCTCAAAAATAATAAACATTAAAAATAAAATAATACTTTTACAAAGAGTTTCTTAACATCCAAATGTGTCCATAGTATCAAAATAATTGAATAAAGCAGGATAAATAATTGAAGTGGGGGAGAAAAAAAGTTTTTGAGCCAGGAGGTAAGAAATGCAGTATGTCTAAGGTGATCCTTATGTTCCTGACTGAGGCAACCACTGAGATAAGAAACTCTGAAAGGGGTCACCTGGGTGGCTCAGTTGGTTGAGCACCTGACTTTGGCTCAGGTCATGATCTGGCAGTTGATGGGTTCGAGCCCTGCTTTGGGTTCTGTGCTGAAAGCACGGATCCTGGGGTCTGCTCCTTGGATTCTGTGTCTTGCTCTGCCCCTCCCCACTCAGGCTTTTTCTCTTTCTCCCCCTCTCCCTCCCTCCCTCAAAAATAAATAAGCATTTTTAAAAAATTAAAAAAGAAAAGAAGAACTTGAGTTTTAGCCCCAGCTCTGCCATTTGTAGAATGTCACTGTTGTTTTAGGCTTCATGTAGACAGAGGCATTTGTACTCACATTCTCCAGCTCTATAATTCTGATACTTTAACCTATTCACATTACTTTAATCCTCAAAAAATGTCTTTATATTATAGGAAACATTTCATCTAAATTTCTTGGGTGGACAAACTTAAGAATCCATACATTAAAATGTCACTGTTTCAAGGGAAGTAATAAGAGCTATCCCATTAAATTCTTATTGTTCCAGGAGGAAAAAAAAAAAAAAAAAAAGACCCAGCTATCCCCTATTTCATCCACTAGTTCTTGTTAATTCCAAGCCTATGATTTCAACTGCCTTTATTGGCCATCCAAAAGCCTGTGATTCACTACATAGTTTAGCATTTACATTTTAAACTCAAAATAGAACTCTGTCGGGCCCCTCGCTGCAGCTTTCATGTGCCCTAAATTCAGCCCATCCCCAGGACAGCTATTAGTATGGCCATCTGTTTCTTATGTGCTGATGCACACCATTCCCTGAGCTGTATCTCCAGAGCGAGTCAAGTGTTTGTAAAAAGGCAGAAGCAACCGCTCACATTTCACTTCTCAGCACTGCCTGCAACGCGTCTTCTCCCACAGAGTAGCGCTTCCTCAAAGTACCTTTCTGTGCTTATAGTCGTAGGAGATTTAAGGAGCCATTTGTCTAAGTCTTTTCACTTCCTAGAGGAATACCTTCCTTAAATTCAGATTTAGGGTGTTCCCAACCCCCATGCCAGACAGAACACATGGTTAAAATTTCACTTCTTACTATTTTAAAATAAAAAGCATGAAATTTTTTAAAAATACTATGGCAAGCATTCTCAATTACATGGTTAATATTCAATCTCTAAGACTCCAAATGCTTTCTTTTTTATGTAAAAAAAAAAAGTGTGTATGTTTACTGCTTAAAAGCTTCCAGTTATTAAAATTTTATAACTAAGCTAAGGGTTTCTGGCCAATTTAATCCCATCATTTTAACTTAGAAACAAGAGTAATGAGAAGCTAGTGGCAAGGTTCGAAGAGTAAGCAGAATTTTCAGGCTGTATGAGGAGCTAGAGATGATTCTGTTCACCATTTTCTTTCACTTGATAGGAATTTTAGACCTCTTCTTGAAGAAATATGAATACAGGTGATACTTAAGAAAATAATATAAAAATATAAGCATAATGTAAATAAACAAGTGAATTATTTAAAAACTCAGAAACAGTAAAATTAAGTAAGAAACAGTTATTTTTATGTAATGAGAGCAACCATTTTATGTACCTAATAGGCACATAATAAAAAATAATTACTTCTAAATATATTTAGAGGGCACAAAGTGACAGGTGACAAAATGTGCTAATATCCCAGACAGCCCTGAAAACAAAAACAAAACAAAACAAAACAAAAGGGTCCCATGTTATAATTTTCTAAGAGTTCGAATGCAAAAAGACAGGACGTAGAGTGAGGCACATGAATCCTATTACCAAATTTAAAATTCAGTCAATGATAAGATTCCCTCCCAAACCTAAATTCTAGAACACTCTGTGCACCAAGATAGTGGACCCCATCTGCTAAACTGGGTATGCAAGTGGAACTGCAATAAATCTATGGTCCAAAGTCAAATACATTGGATGCTTGAGTGACAAGTCTAAGAAAGAAAGCAGTCACCTCCAGGAGTGCCCTAGCTGAATCTGATTTGAGATTCAGGGTCTGGGCACATCAGATAAGCAGAAGGGAGAAGCGGTCATGCAGGGTACCTAGAACATCGGGAGACAACAAACTGAAGCTTTGTCCACAGCTGCACTTCAAAGAGATTTGACACAATAGAAACCTGTTTTCACGAAGGCATATGAAACCCTTGTCAGAGGATCCTTTGCAAACCGAAAAACATCAGTCAGCTAGTAGCCATTACCAAGTGACAAAACCTTAGTGTCAAAAGGGGTGAAGTCATTTGCCAGTTTTCTATATGCCCTGGGTCCATGCAGCATTGACACAGACCTCTCGTACAGTACAAATCTAACAGAAAAGAGCCTTTCTTCCTCACTCACCACAAACTACCATGAAATTCTGATACCTTTAGAACACAAAGGACACCAAAGGGAATTGTGCCTGGAGGGGCAAGAAGGGCACATGTAGTACCTCTGTGAGCAGCCAGAGAGAGTGGACAGCTACTTTCAGGAATGCTACACACAGGTTTCACCTGCTTCCAAAAGCACCTAGAGATGATGTTCAGGGAAATGGAGTTTCTGCACTAGCAGGTATGACTATTAAACCAACAAAATATTAGATAGATGGTGTGTGACCTTATTTTTACCTATAGGCTAATGAGCCGGAAGAAACATTAGTTACAGACAATGCTTTAATGTATCCTATTAACAACTAACAAACAATAAGGGAAGCTACAATCATATATCCTTCATGTCTGCCCACCTTCTTCCTAACACCCTGCCAAAAAGTAGAAAAAAATTGCTAATCGGATTGGTCAGAAACGCAGGTACTGATTGGTCATGGTGACTCTGGGATGGGATCTCACTATGCCTTACAAGGACCTGTGAGCCATCCCCTCTAAAACAGCTCTTGCCCTCCCTTTTGCAGAATTAATGAGTTGAGTTGGAGCATCCATTTGGAGACACGTTCTCATACTCCCAGATTTCATCCAGTCCCATCTAGGGCTATCCATCCCTCTCTGTGCCTGGGCACACAAAAATATACGAGTCCTGAGTTTTAGAAATGGGTGGGAGAAGGGTAGATGGAGGAGGAAGTGTAACTCAGGCTTCTCATCTAAGGCCTATACTCCAACTTGGCTTTGACCAGAGTTCTCCTCTCAAATAATGGACTTTTCTGTAGCTGTTAATAAAGTAATCACTGCATAACCCTTTCAGCTCACATGGAAGAAAAGTGACTGATAGGCAGGAATCATCTATATTCATCAAACATATCAAGACCCACTGCCCTCATCCCCAACCTACAATGCCGTAGTAATTCCATTAGTTCTAAGGAATGTCAAAATCTACATGAGAAAAATTTAAGTAAGGACCTCAGAATTATATAATCACAGAGAAATTATTTGTCATCAATCTATATCAAAATATTTCTCCTTTCTCCCTCCCATAAATACTGTGAATGGGAATATGACCTCCTGATGCCCTCTGCTAAGAGAAATTCCCCCATGACAATCTATTTATTTTAATTTTTTTAAATGTTTGTTTATTTTTGAGACAGAGACAGAGCGCAAGTGGGGGAGGGGCAGAGAGAGAGGGAGACACAGAATCTGAAGCAGGCTCCAGGCTCTGAGCTGTGAGCACAGAGCCCGACGTGGGGCTCGAACCCACGGACCGCGAGATCATGACCTGAGCCAAAGACAGATGCTAACCGACTGAGCCCCCAGGCATCCCATGACAATCTATTTATATCCATACCTTCGCTGAAAGAAATCCATTAACATGATTTCTTCAGACTGCTGAAGATCCAGGCTCCCACCTGTCACTATGTACCCATTACACACCTCAAACTCGAGTGCTTTATGTACATCTAACCAGAGTATATATGTGTTTTTGACCACGTGATATTAAAACAGTCATCCATCCTGGGGTGCCTGGGTGGCTCAGTCAGTTGAGCATGCCACTTGATTTCAGCTCAGGTCAGGATCCCAGAGGGGTGGGATTGAGCCCTACACTGAGCTCCATGCTGAGTGTGGTTTCTCTCTCTCTCTTCCTCTGTCTGCCCCACTCCCCAGCTTGCTCTCTCTCTCTAAAAAATTAAATTAAATTAAAAAAAAAGTCATCCATCTTATTTGCTGTTTGCCACATGCCAAAAATACATCTCTACAAAACATACATCTCTGTTTTGTAAAATTCAACAGTTAGGCAGTGTTTCATGAAATCCTGAAATGCACCGAACCAATGTTGCTCTGATTTGTAAGTGCTAGCCTATTTGTCTTCACCACTGAATGAAGCAAAAAGGTATGGAGTACCTGCTGTGCACCTTCTAGACACTCTGCTAACTGTTGTAGGGATGCCAATGTGATGACTATAACGCTTTTAAAAAGCAGGACTTGCTTAGAAACCATGCTTAGAAAACATGGTGATATTCCACCAAGCTGAGTCACAGGGAGCCTTGCTGTGATTGGTTGGCAGATTTATATGTATGACAACAGCAGCATGTGTACGTCTGTCTCCACTCAGATTTTCACTGTGGTTTCTGGAGGTAACTCTTTAACCGTTCCAGATGTTGGAAGTGTGCCTGCAGCAGACCCATGACTTGGTGCCACCTGATGTGTTAGCCACCATAATTTATCACTACACTTGAGCTTGGTCTGGAAAAACTGATTCCATTTTGGAAAGTTGGCACTCAAATAAGAGTAACAAGAAACACACAAAACTTCCCTTCGTTGTGTTTTAAGCTCTTCTACTGGGTCATCTTGTATTCTAACCACCTCATCATAGGATTCGCATTGGGCTTCTGGTGATCCCCAAATCAACTCCCTAAAACTCACCCACTTAGCTCAATACACACCCCCCAAACACATTATGATATATGCTATCCTTTTTAGAAGAATATAACATAGTAAACCCAAAAGAGTACGTGCAGCATAGTATTTAAAATATAGTATGATAAAATATCTGTAGTTGAAATGAAATAATGCCAATGTCTTGGGATTTCTCCAAATAGTCTGACTACATCTGGGGAGATTGGGCAGGGGGATAGATGACAAATGATTGCTCACATCTGAATAATTATTGAAGCTCAATGATGAGTAAATAAGGCTCATTATCAGGCTTACTCTTCTTTCTTCTTTTCCATGTGTCTAATTTTCTATAATAAAATGTTTTTTTAAAAATGTGGGTACTAACAAAAATAAACTCAAAATGGATAAAGGACCTAAATGTGAGACAGGAAAGCATCAGAACCTTAGAGGAGAAAGCAGGAAAAGACCTCTCTGACCTCAGCCGTAGCAATCTCTTACTCGACACATCCCCAAAGGCAAGGGAATTAAAAGCAAAAGTGAATTACTGGGACCTTATGAAGATAAAAAGCTTCTGCACAGCAAAGGAAACAACCAACAAAACTAAAAGGAAACCAACGGAATGGGAAAAGATATTTGCAAATGACATATCGGACAAAGGGCTAGTATCTAAAATCTATAAAGAGCTCACCAAACTCCACACCCGAAAAACAAATAACCCAGTGAAGAAATGGGCAGAAAACATGAATAGACACTTCTCTAAAGAAGACATCCAGATGGCCAACAGGCACATGAAAAGATGTTCAGCGTCGCTCCTTATCAGGGAAATACAAATCAAAACCACACTCAGGTATCACCTCACGCCAGTCAGAGGGGCCAAAATGAACAAATCAGGAGACTATAGATGCTGGAGAGGATGTGGAGAAACGGGAACCCTCTTGCACTGTTGGTGGGAATGCAAATTGGTGCAGCCGCTCTGGAAAGCAGTGTGGAGGTTCCTCAGAAAATTAAAAATAGACCTACCCTATGACCCAGCAATAGCACTGCTAGGAATTTATCCAAGGGATACAGGAGTACTGATGCATAGGGGCACTTGCACCCCAATGTTCATAGCAGCACTCTCAACAATAGCCAAATTATGGAAAGAGCCTAAATGTCCATCAACTGATGAATGGATAAAGAAATTGTGGTATATATACACAATGGAATACTATGTGGCAATGAGAAAAAATGAAATATGGCCTTTTGTAGCAACGTGGATGGAACTGGAGAGTGTAATGCTAAGTGAAATAAGCCATACAGAGAAAGACAGATACCATATGGTTTCACTCTTATGTGGATCCTGAGAAACTTAACAGGAACCCATGGGGGAGGGGAAGGAAAAAAAAAAAAAAAAAGACGTTAGAGTGGGAGAGAGCCAAAGCATAAGAGACTGTTAAAAACTGAGAACAAACTGAGGGTTGATGGGGGGTGGGAGGGAGGGGAGGGTGGGTGATGGGTATTGAGGAGGGCACTTTTTGGGATGGGCACTGGGTGTTGTATGGAAACCAATTTGTCAATAAATTTCATATATATATAAAAAAAAAATGTGGGTACTACTGAGACATCTTATCTCCATCTCTACAAATGTTCAATCAAAGGTGCTCAAAGAACCACTTGTTAATTTATCATAAAGAGTCCCTCAGGGCTTGTTTAAATGTTGCTACAACAAGTATGTATTAATCAACAAATGTTTGAGCTGCTATTATGTGTAAGCACCGATGGGAATTAAAGATGAATCAGACATAGATTTAGTCCCTACACAGCTTTGAGCCTAAGAAAGAAGGCAAAGCTTGAATACATGCAAGAATAAAACAATTAAGTGGTAAGTGCCACAGGCAAATCTCCATGAGAGAGAGTTACATGGTTTTAATAGTATGTCCAAGATGGAGAGAGATGGCCAGCATTCCCAACACCACTACTAGGTGCCTGTCAATGCCAGATCTCCCGCCAGAATGAGTCTCTCACGTCTTGTGTGTGTGTGCATGCACACACATGCATGCACATACACAGATAGAGAGAAAGGATAAGGACACCCAAAATCTAAAGCAGAGAATTTGACCCAAAAATATATGAAACACCTAGCTGTGCCAAGGTTGTTAGACTATAGAAGCCAAGCGTTCCTTTAGGCTGAAGACAGTTCCAAGGCCACTCACCTCTACGTGCTCCACTCTAGAAAGGTGGAGTAACTCACTCTGCCCCCTCTCCCTCAGCTTACACCCTAACCTAGGACCACTAGATTGTAACACTTGGAAAGAGAGAAGAACCCAAAAGAGATGAATGTAAGCAAAAGCACGCTGAAGAAAGAAGCCATTTTTCCCCTCAGGCCATGAACAATAGTCAAAACAATTCAATGCAGGTCTTTCTGCTGGACTTTCCCTGAGCTCACTGGGTGGAGGGGGTAGGGAGTAAGTGGGGCAAGTTGTCTACTTCCAAACAGAAGCAAGCCCCAGAGTCCTCTTCAGCTTCATGAGAGAAAAACAGAAAATGAACCCAAAATGAGAGTTAATCACAAGAGAGAAGCCTTAACTCCAAAAAGACAAAATCTAATTAACAAGTCATATATAAACACTTGCACTTTTAACCTTCTCCATTTTTACATTAAAACGCCTATGCCCAGTGCTTTTTCCTATAATGACTCTGAGGAATCCATTTTGTCCCCGACCCATGTCACTATCACTCCTCTCCTCTTCCTGACTTAGAAATGAGAGAAAGAACAGATGAAAAGTCTTGATTTCCCATTGCAGGAACATGCAGAGCACTGAATGAGATATTTGTCCCCTCTTGGAATCCTTAATGTCTTATAACTGTTTCTTTTGTGCATTTTTATCCTTCATATAGGCAGTTAAAAACAAAATTTTTTTTAATTTTTTTTTAATTTTTTTTCAACTTTTTTTTATTTATTTTTGGGACAGAGAGAGACAGAGCATGAACGGGGGAGGGGCAGAGAGAGAGGGAGACACAGAATCGGAAACAGGCTCCAGGCTCCGAGCCATCAGCCCAGAGCCTGACGCAGGGCTCGAACTCATGGACCGCGAGATCGTGACCTGGCTGAAGTCGGACGCTTAACCGACTGCACCACCCAGGCGCCCAAAAACAAAATTTTTAATGGCTACCACTATTTCTGACCTAATTCAGAATCTTTATTCAGTTTTATATACATTTCATCTCAACACACACATTTATTCTATGTGTAAAAATGAACCAAAAATGAACCAAAAGGGATCCATGACTATATCTGAAAGGCTTATAGCCATCCTAGTTTATTTACTGTACAGACTCAGTACGCAACTGTAAATGTATGAAATGAGATCACATATTTTCAGTTACTTCATTCACAAAAATGCCCTTTCAATCACCGCTTTTTGTTGTAAACCCAGCTGTTTGTTTCATATTACAGCTCAAGAGCCAAGTTTCAAGGGCAAGGCAAGTTTTGCTATGCATCACTGTCTAAAAATAATAGATCTAATAACAGATCTAAATAATAGATCAATTAAGTAAAAATCTGGGATTTTACAGGCATACCATAGTGTAAAATCTCCCACATGTCAAGGGTAATATTTTTAACACTGATAATGATGATTGAAAAAAAAAGAAACACATGTAATTTCCAAATGCTGGCTGAAGGTGTTCTTGTTTTCTTTTGTTTTGGCTATAAAACCATGCCATCAGGAAGATATATAAACCTGCCTAAAAAGCAAAATGAAATATAATGAATCATGCTATAGGTACTGTCCAGTTCAGACAATTGAATACTGTGACTAGTTGAACCAAAACCTTTAAAAAGAGTAATTCACATTACTGTTCAAGAATATAAAAGGATGGGGAATCCATTTCTGTTTTAGGCTTAAAGCATTTAATTTTACCTGTCATTTTTATTCTGGAACGCAGACAGTGAGAGATGGGGGCAGCCTATTTAGTCTTAGGCCTGCTATCATTGCAGACCCTGTTCCTACTCCTGCCAGAGAAAATCAACTCAAGTTATGTTTACTTAGCTAGGAGTCGGTGTTCATGAAATAGGAGCCGAGGAAGAAAAGCAGGAGATAAATAGAACTTCCACAACCTGAAATGGGCACAGGTTACACAGAGCTAGACAACCCAATTGTCCATAGGACTTGCATGATCTGCCCTACACACATACTTAATTTGGGGGAAATGAGTGTGATGAGTGTAGTTAGGGAAAGCGTTAGGAAGGCACCCCAGGATAAGAAAAAAAGGTACTCTAACTCCTTCCATAACTCTGTGAGAAACCCATACAAAGCTACATTAGTAGGTTAAAATAATATGCTCTGGCACCAAGGTCACAGGTAAAATGTCGAGTTTAACTAATGAGCACTTCACTGAGAAAATATTTGTTATAAAGCCACATTCGGTACCTCTGATTTTATTCCACTAACACTGAAATTGAGTACTAGAATGTTGTTCATTTTATCAAAGTAAATAATACCTAGAAAATCATTATTCATATCACAAATGAAATTTTGTAATAATCCCTCCCAATGAACCAACTGCCCTAAGTCAGTAACACCAATTTTGATGTTACCTGTATAGAAATGAGCAATTAACCATGTCTATGCCTAGCAAATTTGCTATCACTATAGCCTTACATTTAAAACTAAAGTAACAGTGCTCACTGTAACTAACCAACCTTGTAAATTTCTCTCAGTCTTTATTTCTGGCCCTGCAGGCAACCTTTTTAAAGTTGCTTGCTTTAGCAGGGTGAAAGTTCAGTTTTATCTCCTGGACTTCTCACTCGTCTCTGGAGACATGCATTCAAATTCTACTCTACACCTGTTCTTTAAAAGCATGTTTTTTTAACCATGTAGCTGTTCAGTTTTTATCTCCTGGCACAGTCACAAAAGAAAAACTGAGAAAAATAAAACCACAGGAGTTTTCTGGAAAATATGCAAAATCCAATGATGTCTTCTTTTACAATCTAAGACTGTAATTCATTAGTAGGTCTAACCCTTGTTCCAGCTAACCTCCTTTGAATCTTCCTGTTTATATACAAGTTAATATGTTTAGAATGCTACGGATTTCACTTTACCTAATCTTAGCTAAGGAACGAAAACTACATAAACAGGAAGAGTGAAAAAAAATCATATTAAGTAGACCAAGGTTAGATGTGCCAATGAAGTAAGCCTCAGATTTGGCAAAGACAGTGACTAGCTATTGTGCATATATGTAAATTCATTTTTTCTTTGTAGACCAGGTTATTTTTTTATCATAGAGAGAAAGAGTGTAAGCAGTGGAGAAGGACAGAGGGAGAGAGAGAGGAAGAGAGATGGAAACAGAGGGAGAGAAAGACAGAGAAAGAGAGAGAAAGACAGAATATCTCAGGCAGTCTCCACGCATAGCATGGGGCTTGACACAAGGCTCAATCTCACAACCCTGTGATCATGACCTGAGCCAAAACCAAGAGTCAGAGACTCAACTGACTGAGCAACCCAAGTACCCGTTATAGACCATTTTAAAGCAATGTGTGTATAACTAAACCATTTTTAAGAACAGTAGTGCAGTGATTTTTCACATGAATATTTTAATACACATAAAGCCTAAATATCATCCATCACTTCAAAAAATTACTTTAACTACAATATTAAAACATCTGATCGGACTCCAATCTATGATTATGTTTATGCTAAGCCTATGTCAAATTCATCCTAAAAATGACAAAAGCTTTTGCAAGGATAAGCTCCTTTAGACGAGCCCATGACTTTGTTATTGTTACCCCTGGTACTCTTTTCTTATAATGTCTGATATAGCCCGTGATGATGTACAAGTTCAACTAATATCTGATATATTTTTAACATTTGCAATCTACCAGGTCATTCCAAAAGCTAAATTCCAGGAATCACAGAGCATGAACCCATCTCCCATTTGGAAGATGTGAAGGGTGACTTATATATACACTTGCATATATACTCGTATACACAGTGCCCTCTCACATTGTGCTGAGATCACCTAAAATCCACTATGTAGGACCAATGATGGCTGGAGAGGATAGATAGATATTCTAATTTCTTCTTTCAAATGGTGATAGTATCTCAAAGGGTAAGGTCTCTTTTACATTTTCTTTCTCCAAGTTATTTTGTTTTTTTAAAGTACAAATAGCTATGCCATATCTCCAGCAGGAAATTCTGGTAGCACTTGAGAATTTGAGAAAAATAGCAGCATATAAAAAACAAAAGTAAACTGTAAATATATTCCTCGTAGTAATGTGTCAATTCCAAATGTAGAATAGTACAGAAACTTAATTCATTCAAGTGAAGTTTATAATTTTTCAGCCAGTTTCCAAAACTTATCCTGTCTTATATTAACAGAAATAACTTGATTAGAATTGATAATGGAATAAAATTAAGTCTCCTCATCCAAGTAAATGTGATGCATCTCCACTTACTGAAATCTTTTATTCTCCTCAGAGAAGACTTGTAGCATAAATTTAAAATTATTCTTAGTCATTTAATTAAATATTAATATATTAATATATTAATAAATATTAATTAATTAAATGACTTGTCTTATTAAGCAGTCCACTTGTCTCCTTCTTTGTTTGTTAGTTTCAGTTGATTTTCTTGGCTTTTCAAAGAAGAAAAACACAGGTGCAAATACAGACGCTTTTTTTCTCCTGGATCCATTGTTAGTCACAGTTCTTACGATAGTGATGTGAATTTCTCAAATCACATGAAACGACAGTGGTGATAAAAATAATACATTTTATGTTTCACTATAAGGTATGTTATTATCTCTTGTTTTAAGGTAAATATTCCTTACATTATCAAAAAACTCTCTTCCTAACTTACTGAGACTTTTCATCCAGACTTGATACTGAATTTAATCCAATGTTTTCATCATCTGTTGAGATCATTATTTTTCTCATGCAAAATTCTTGTGTATTTATTTTGAGACAGAGAAAGAGAGAGAGGGAGGGAGGGAGGGAGGAGCAGAGAGGGAGGGAGAAAGTGAATCCCAAGCAGCCTCCATGCTGTCAGCACAAACGGTGACATGGGCTTGATCCCACAAACCGTGAGATCACGATCTGGGCAGAAATCAAGAGGCGGACACTTAACCCACTGAGCGACTCAGGCGTCCTATCTCATGAGAATTTTTAACATGACTAATTTTTGTCATATTTTCCTAATGTTGAATTATCCTTGAGTTAATGGGCTTCACATTACCTGGTTCACACACTAACCAGCTTTTGCATCATGTTCTTCTGTTTGGGGAAGTTTACACATTATTCAAACTGTGAATCCCAACGTTACGAGACAGAAACTCTTCTTCAGCCTCCCTTACAAGGAGAAGTCCCATTATATAACCAGGATCAATCAAATTGACATACACAGAGAAGAAGCAAATGCCATGGAGAAGCAGCTCCAGTCTGGCAAGGATAGTTGCTGTGAAGGCCAGTTCAAAAGCGGCACTGGCCAGGCTCCTGCATCATCTGTATCAATAACACAGACATGGAACCCGAGCCCAGTACCAAGACCAGAAAATCTTCCCTGGAGCGGCCCTGTGGCCTGGTAAAGCCATCAGCCCCAGCCTACAGAGCCTCTGTTCCCATGAAATTCTTTAAGTTACACTTAGAAACTTCATTTCTGTTAAAGTCACAGTGGATTCAGTTGTTGCAATGAAGATTTGATTGAATTAATGTATTGAGGACTTCAGTTAGCTAACATTTTATTAAGGATTTTTTTTTACAGAGTGTTTATAAGAAAAATTGATCTGTGATTTGCTTTCTTGTGGGGAAATAGGGAAGAAGTTCTTTTTTGTTAAAAATTGGTATTAAACTTCAGGAAAATAAATTGATATGAAACTTTGGTAAAATTCAAGACAGTTACCATTTTTTCTGCCTTGGAACAGCTTAAATAGCTTGTGGATTATTTATCCCTTAAATATTTGACAGAAATTCTCTTATACAAATTTCTGTCATTTTTACACCATATATATAGGTCCATTCAGGTTTTTTTAGTTTCTGGAAACATTTTAGACAATCTAATAATTTCTTTTCAAAAGTATTTCATTCACATTTTTTTATATTGGCAAAAAAACTCAATTTTTGATCTTCTGCATATCTGACTGTATCTATTATAGAGCATTTATCAATTTACCTCCTTTTTTCAGGTAATTTTTCTGGAAACTTTTCTATTTTATTGTCTTTTCCCATTTTTAAAATTGAGTTTCTAGTAAGTAGAGAAATGGTAGAGAATTGTAATGATAATAAGGTCATCCCCTTGCAAAGTTGCTTCTCACATATATAATCATACTTGATTATTATTCCAAAAGAACCACAACCAGCATGTCAGACAAATGTAAGAAAAGTTCTCTGGGAGGCCAGAACTTGCCAAGGTGACCAAGATAAATGTGTTCATTTCTGATGCAGACTCTTCTCACTCCTGATTTTTGCATGTATATTCAAATAATATTATTAGAGCTACTACTATTGGTTGATATTTCTACATATTATATGTATATATGTTATAATGCTTTCTCATTTGCATCTCATTTAATAATACCAAAAAAAAAAAAAAAAACCTGGGGAGTATAACTATTTTTCCCATAATTGAAATACTGAAAATAGTTAATTTGCCTCAGGCAAGGGAAGCCTGGAACAGAGGCCTTGTTGTTCCCAATGTAAAGAATGAAATAGTATTTCATGTCTCCAGCAGAAAACAAGCCCAGAATTAAGGTCTCAGGAAATTATCCAGAGAAAGGAAAGGAGAGAAAAAGAGAGGAAAGGAGAGGAGAATACAGGAGAGGAGAAGACAGGAGAGGAGAGGAGAGGAGAGGAGAGGAGAGGAGAGGAGAGGAGAGGAGAAGAATTGTATTTCATATGCTCTGGAGCAACTAATGTCCTATTTCTTTGTTAAAGACAAAAATTGCACCTGATACTTACTAAAATAGCAAGAAAAACTTTACTCAAGACTATTGCAACAGGGTCAAGACTTATAATAGGGAAGAAAGATTGAACTCAACTTCTTTGAAACAAAAGTCAGAAACTTTTTTAAATTCTGGTGCCAGCTTGAAGAGGGAGGTTGGACACTGTAATCAGGCCTTCTGTATTTTCTAATTGGAGCATATCAAAGTTAGCTTCCTACCATCACATAGGGACTTAGAGATAGGAGCCCCCTATGTTTCTGATGATTAGATTTCAAAGAACTGGCTCTCAAGTTGGAGAAAGGCATTAGTGGATTGCAGAAAATTTACATTTTAAAGGCAGAGAAAGAATTTACAACGGAAAGCTTTCTAACATAAATATTCTAAGAAAAGAGAAGTCAGAGAATAATGGTCTAGACTAAAACTGTCTAAAGTTTAGTCAAGCTGAGAGGAACATTAAGACTCTGTTGGTGTCTTCTTAGTCTCTCTACAACAGATAAATCTGCTCCACATCTCATCTCCTTGGCTGTCAAAAAATTCTAAGCTATATGTTGTTTGCAAGAGAAGCTTCTTCTCAGTCTTTCTGAAAGAATCTTGAATATTTAGCTAAACTTAGAATGTTTGGGGAGAGGCATCTATGTTCAATTCATACTACACATCCCTGACAGTCTTGCTGCCCAGTTTCTCACGGTCACCTACTAGAAACCTCATAGCTCCTCAGTGTCCTTGCCAATCTGTCACCTGGGAATTCTTCATTGAACTTCCAAATCACAGCTCCTGTCAATCTTCACATTTACCAACAATCTCACTATAGCTCATGATCTGCCACATTCTAAGCCCCATAGGAAAAAAAAAATTCTAGTATCAACCAAAACTACAAGGAACATTTTCTGTCTGAAAAGTTGTTTGCTTTTGTTTTTCACAGCCTCAGCTTTTCCAAGAATGAAAGCATAAGTAAGGATTATTTTCTGAGGAACTGGTAACTTTAGTTCTTGGTCAACAGAAAAATCATAAAGAACCTTGGAGTACAACTTTGGCTAGCCTGAGATGCAAAAGTGGTATTTCCTTACATTTTTTCCAGATTCTATAGTAGAAAATAAAACAGAAAAGACCAGAGTATCCACACACACACACACACACACACACACACACACACACACACATATGTTTAAGTTTATCTAGAAATAAATAAAATTGATTAGTGGGACAAGGAGTAAAGATGGTGCAGTAGTATGGGGACCCTGAGCTTTTCTCATCCCTGAAATGCAGCTCGATCAGCATCGAACCATTTTGAACACCTAGGAAATTGATCTGAGGATTAACACAACAATCTGCATAAATTGAGCCAAAGAACTTGGCTGGTACGTGGCACAGAGAGCTGAATCAGGAGAGAGAAAAGCTGTGGAGCCACAGAAGGTAGGGAGCTGTTTTCACAGAAAGAAGACAGAAAGAGCAAGAGCCAGGGGAAGAGTGTGGTGCATTGGGATCAGGCAAGACAATTATTCCCCTCAAAAGGGGAGCTACTCCCCTCAAAAGTAGCTGGAGAGAGAGGAAGGGCGAAAAAATTCACAGGGACTGAACAAGAAATCTGTTCCCTAAAATCACTAACAGGGAGAAAGGAGAGGATTTCAATACTGCCAGGATTCTATAAAGACTAGGGTGCAGAGTCTGAAGGTTTGAAGCTCAGTGCCTGGTAGTGCTCTGGTGAGGAAGTAGGGTGAATCCCTAGGAGCAGGCAGCGTGTTCTGAGGGGCCTGTGTGCCATATGGGGAGAGGCAATTCCCCTGCTTGGACTATATTTGGTTAAGGCCATACAGCCTCCCTGCCGGCAGAGGTCCCAGCAGACTCCAGAGAGCAGCCACTTCTGCTGGTATTGGGACAAGATGCCAGAGAGGGGCAAAATCTGGCACTGGCTGCGTGTTGTGATTTGCCATCATCTCTGAAACTGTGCTGCCGTGCAATTGCATGAATGTTTTCTGGGAAAAGCTGGCACCCATACATTGCTTGTTGACATCCTCCCCCAGAGAGTTGGCATGGGTCTAAGCCCAGGGGACTCTCGAGTGTGGGGTTTTAAGACACAGCCCCATGTGAGATAAAATTCTGGAGGGAGGCATTGCCTGGCTGGCAGACAGCTTGGACACAGACAGGGAGCAGTTGGGGAATGGATGGAAGCCTGAGACCAAGGAGGGGTGCTTGATTGAATGTGTGTGAGGGAACGAAATTCCCACATAACAGACTAGAGAGCCAGGTGAAGCCATTTCACCTCTAGCGTGCATGCACACAGATCGACCCCAGTGAGCTAAGCAACACCACCAAATGGAGAATGGAACCACTACACCAAGACCCACTAAACTACACCCTCCAGGCACATTCCCCAGAAGACCAGCACAAATCCCTCCCACCTGCTTAGCCTGCAGACTACAGTGTTCTTTCTACAAAGTTTCAGTTCTAGGGGAAACTGGATGTAACTTCATTTGGGTTGCATTCTGTTTGTTCATTTTCTTTGCTTCTGTTTTTGCTTATGTTGTTCTCTTTCTTCTTTTTTGCTCAGATACACAAGGAGACTTTTTTTTTTTACTTTTTATTCTATTTTATTTTATTATTTTCCTCTATTTTATTATTTAAGTTTTTTGATTTTTAATTTTAAAAAATTTTTTTTCTTTCTCTTTTTTCTCTTTTCTATCAAGCTTCTCTCTACAAGCAAACGGAAACAAACTTAACATCTAGCTTACTTTATTTGATTTTGTTTTGTTTTGTTTTAATTTTTTATTTTTTATTTTTTATTTTATTTTTTTGTCCTCCTCCAAAATGACAAGGTGGAGGAATTCACCCCAAAAGAAAGAACAGGAAGAAATGACAGCCAGGGATTTAATAAACACAAATATATTTAAGATGTCTGAACTAGAATTTAAAACCATGATTTTAAGAATACTAGCTGCGGTTGAAAATAAGCATAGGAGACACTAGAGAATCCCTTTCTGCAGAGATAAATAAACTAAAATCTAGTCAGGCCAAAATTAAAAATGCTATGACTGAGATACAACCTCAAATGTATGCCACAATGGCAAGGATGGACAAAGCAGAGCAGCGAATCAGTGATATAGAAGATAAATTATGGAAAATAATGAAGCAGAAAAAAAGAGGGAAACAAGGCAAAAGATCATGATACAAGACTTAGAGAACCCAGAGGCGTATTAAATAGGAATGATACTGGGGTGCCTGAGTGGCTCAGTCAGTTAAGCATCCAACTTTGGCTTAAGCCATGATCTCCCAGTTCGTGGGTTCAAAACCTGCATTGGGCTCTGTGCTGACACCTCGGAACCTGGAGCCTGCTTCAGATTCTGTGTCTCCCTCTCTCTCTGCCTCTCCCCTGCTCATGCTGTCTCTCTCTCTCTCTCTCAAAAATAAATAAACATTAAAAAAAAACTTAAGACAAATAACATTCATATCATAGGAGTCCCAGAAGATGAAGAAAGAGAAAAGGGGGCAGAAGGTTTATGTGAGCATAGTATAGCTGAAAACTTTCCTAATCTGGTCAAGGACACAGACATTAAAATCCAAGAAGCATAGAGAACTCCCTTTAGATTCAACAAAAACTGACCATCACCAAGGCATATCATAGTCAAAATCACAAAATACACAGACAAGAGTTATGAAAGCAGCAAGGGAAAAAAAAAGTCCTTCACCTACAAGGAAAGAGAGATCAGATTCACAGCAGATCAGTCCACAGAAACTTCACAGGCCAGAAAGGAGTGGCAGGATATATTCAAAATGCCAAGATGGAAAAATATGCAGCCAAGAATTATTTATCCATCAAGGTTGTCTTCAGAATAGGAGTTTGTGACCACTAAACCAGACCTGCAAGAAATTTTAAGGAGGACTCTTTGGTGGGGGGGGGGGGGGGGGGGGGGGGGCAGCAGGGAGATAAGACCGAAAGCAACAAAGACTAGAAAGGACCAGAGAACATCACCAGAAACACCCACTCTACAGGCAACACAATGATATTAAACTCATATATTTCAATAATCACCCTAAATGTCAATGGACTAAATGCTTCAATCAGAAACATAGGTTATCAGAATGAGTAAGAAAACAAGATCCATCTATATCTATCCTACAACAGACTTATTTCAGACCTGAAGACACCTGAAGATTGAAAGCAAGGGAATGGAGAACAATCTATCATGCTAACGGACATCAAAAGAAAGCAGAGTAGCCATACTTTCACCAGATGAACTAGATTTTAAAACAAAGACTGTAACAAGAGATGAAGAAGCGCATTTTATCATAAGGGGTCTATCCATCAAGATTTAACAATTGTAACTCATTATGTCCCTAACTTGAAAGAACCCAAAAATATAAATCAATTAATCACAAACATAAATAAACTTGTTGATAATAATACAATAATAATAGGGAAATTTAACACCCCACTTACAAAAATGGACAGGTCATTTCAGTAGAAAATCAGGAGGAGATAATGGTTTTAAATGACACACTGAACTGGATGGACTTAACAGATATATTCAGAACATTTCAGCCTAAAGGAGCAGAATATCAATTCTTCTTAAGTGCACATGGAACATTCTCCAGAATAGATCACATACTGTGTTACAAATCTACCCTCAACAAGTACAAAAAGATTGAGATCATACCATGCATATTTTCAGAACACAACGCTATGAAACTTAGAATCAACTACAAGAAACAATTTGGAAAGATCATAAGTACCTGGAGATTAAGGACCATCCTACTAAACAATAAATGAGTTAACCAAGAAATTAAAGAAAAAATTTAAAAAGTACATGGAAGTCATACAAATGAAAACATGACAGTGCTGCACAATTGGGGTTCAGCAAAGTCATTCATAAGAGAGAAATATGTAGCAATCCAGGGCTTCCTAAAGAAGGAAGAAGGGAGCCTGGGTGGCTCAGTCAGATAAGTGTCTGACTTCAACTCAAGTCATGATTTCACAGCTCATATGTTTGACTCCCACATCAGTCTCTGTGCTGACAGCTTAGATCCTGGAGCCTGCTTTGGGTTCTGTGTCTCCCTGTCTCTCTGCCCCTCCCCTGCTCTCTGTCTGTCTCTCTCTCAAAAATAAATAAACATTAAGTTTAAAAAAAAAAAGGAAGAAATGTCTCAAATACACAACCTAACCTTACACCTAAAGGGACTGAAAAAAAAAAAAAGAACAGCAAATAAAGCTCCAAAATAGCAGAAAAAGGGAAATTATAAAGATTAGAGCAGAAATTAATGATAACGAAATCAAAAAAACAGTAGAAGAGATAAATAAAACTAGGAGCTGGTTCTTTGAAAGGATTAACAAAATTGATAACCCCCTAGCCAGATTTATCAAAAAGAAAAAGGAAAGAATCCAAATAAATAAAATCACGAATCAAAGACAGAAGTTCCCATTGAACACCTCAGAAATACAAACAATAAGAGAATATTATGAGAAATTATAGGCCAACAATTTGGGCAATCAGGAAGAAATGATTATGTTCCTAGAAACATATAAACTACCAAAATTGAAACAGGAAGAAATACAAAATGTGAACAGACCCATAACCAGTAAAGAAATTGAATCAATAATAAAAAATCTCCCAATGAACAAGAGCCCATGGCCAGATGACTTCCCAGGGAAATTCTATCAAACATTTTTTTTTAATGTTTATTTATTTTTGAGAAAGCATGCAAGCAGAGGAGGCGCAGGGAAGGAGTGGAGACAGAGGATCTGAAGAGGGCCCTGCGCTGACAAAGTGAACCCAGTGTGGAGCTCAAACTCACAAACTGTGAGATCATGACCTGAGCTGAAGTCAAACGCTCAACTGACTGAGCCACCTAGCACCCAAATTCTACAAAACATTTAAAGAAGAATTAATGCCTATTCTTTTGAAGCTGTTCCAAGAAATAGAAGGAAAACTTCCAAACTCATTTTATGAGACCAGCATTACCTTTATTCCCAAATCAGACAAAGACCCCACTAAAAAGGAAAATTACAGACCAATTTCTCTGATGAACGTGGATGCAAAAATTCTCAACAAGATACTAGCAAATGAATCCAACAATACATTAAAAAAATTATTCACCACGATCAAGTGGGATTTATTCCTGGGTTGCAGGGGTGGTTTAATATCTACAAATTAATCAATGTGATACACCACATTAAAAAAAGAAAGGATAAGCACCATATGATCTTCTCAAAAGATGCAGAAAAACATTTGCCAAAACAGAGCATCCTTTCTTGATAGAAATCATCAGAAGGTAGAGATAGAAGGAACACAGTTCAATATCATAAACATCTCACCAATGTTGTTCAACACAGAACTTGAAGTCTTAGGCTCAGCAACCAGACAACACAAAGAAATAAAAGGCATTCACATCAGCAAGGAAGAAGTGAAACTTTAACTATTTGAGTATCAGATGACATGACACTCTACATGGAATACTTGAAAGACTCCATCAAAACACTGTTAGAACTGATACATAAACCAGCAAAGTCACAGGATATAAAATCAACACACAGAAATCAGTTGCATTTCTATACACCAACAATGGAGCATCAGAAAGATAAATCAAGGAATCGATCCCATTTACAATTGCACCAAAAACCATGAAATGCCTAGGAATAAACCTAACCAAAGAGGTAAAAGATCTACTTGCTGAAAACTATAGAAAGCTTATAAAAGACATAAGACACAAGCTTAAGAGGACACAAAGAAATGGAAAAATGTTCCATGTTCATGCATTGGAAGAACAAATATAGTTAAAATGTGTTTGCTACCCAAAGCAATCCACATATTCAATGCAATTCCTATCAAAATACCACCAGCATTCTTCACAGAACTAGAACAAACAACCCTAAAATTTGTATGGAAGCAAGTAAGACCTTGAATAGCCAAAGCCAAGTTGAAAAATCAAAGAAAGCCCTCCAGAGGCATCACAATTCCAGATTTCAAGCTTTATTACAAGGCTGTAATCATCAAGACAGTATGGTACTGGCACAAAAGCAGACACATAGATCGGTGGAACAGAATAGAGAACTCAGAAATAGACCCAAAATATATGGCTAACTAATTTGTGACAAAGCAAGAATGAATATACAACGGAAAACAGTCTCTTTAGCAAATGATTTTGGGAAAACAGGACAGTGACATGCAGAAGAATGCACCTGGACCAGGACAGTGACATGCAGAAGAATGAACCTGGACTACACAATACACAAAAATAAACTCAAAATGGATGAAAGACTTAAATGTAATACAGGAAACCATCAAAATTCTAGAGGACAAAACAGGCACCAACCATTTTAGCCTTGGCCATGGCAACTTCTTACTAGACATATCTCCAGAGCCAAGGGAAACAAGTAAAAATGAACTACTGGGACCTCATCAAGATAAAAATCTTCTGCACAGCAAAGAAAACAATCAGTTAAACTAAAGGGCACCCCACAGAATGGGAGAACATATTTGAAAATGACATATCAAATAAAGGGTTGGTATCCAAAATCCATAAAAAAAAAACTTATCAAACTCAACACCCAAAAAACAAATAATCCAGTGAAGAAATAGACCAAAAACATAAACAGACACCTTTCCAAAGAAGACATCGAAATGGCTAACAAACACATGATAAGATGCTCAACACCACTCATCATCAGGGAAATACAAATCAAAACCACATTGAGAGAGCACCTCACACCTGTCAGACTGGCTAAAACTAACACGGGAAACAACAGATGTTGTCAAGGATGTGGAGAAAGGGGAATCCTTTGCACTGCTGGTAGGAATGCAAAGTGGTACAGCTGTGCTGGAGAACAGTATGGAGGTTTCTCAAAAAATTAAAAATAGAACTACTCCACAACCCAGCAATTGCACTACTAGGTATTTATCCAAAGAATACAAAAATGCTGATTCAAAGGGGCACATGCACTTCAATGTTTCTAACAGCACTATCCACAATAGCCAAAGTATGAAAAGAGCCCAAATTTCCATTGGTTGATGAATGGATAAAGATGAAGTATATATATTTATATGTGTGTGTATGTGTACATAAGGAATGTGTACACATTCCATGTGTACAAGGGAATATTACTTGGCGATCAAAAAGAATAAATTCTTGCCATTTGCAACAACACGGATGCAACTAGAATGTATTGTGCTAATTCAAATATGTCAGTCAGAGAAAGACAAGTACCATACGATTTCACTCACGTGTGAAAATTAAGAAACAAAGCAGATGAACACAAGGGAAGAGAAGGAAAAATAAAAACAGGAGGCAAACCATAAGAAGCTCTTAAATATAGAGAACAAACTTAGGGTTGCTAGAGGGGTGTTTGGTAGGGGAATGGGCTAAATGGGTGATGGGTGTTAAGAAAGGCACTTGTTGGGATGAGCACTGAGTATTATATGTAAGTGATGAATCACTAAATTCTACTCCTGACACCATTATTACAACATACGCTAGCTGATTTAAATAAAATTAAGAAATAATAATAGTTAAAAATAAATACAAACACACATACATAAAAGAAATAAATGAAATTTGAGAATTAAGTCACCAAAAGATTACTATCTCCATCTAGATAGTAATTAATGGCTAATGCTTAAAAATTTTTTATGTAATGATTTTTTTCATTTGTTTCAATTTTTCTGTGTTTTCTATGATAGCCAAAAAAAAATCATGAACTTCTTTTGAATTAGAAAAAATTAAGTAGATCATTAAAAAGAAGGTGGGAAAAGATATATAGCAACAATTTTAGCACTCTCAGAAAAATTTATCTTTTTAGGAGAAAACTTGAAATGATGTGTTAATATGAGATATAGGCATAGCAAATCAAATTTTTTTTCTGTATAGTCTAATTTGCAATTGCCTTAGAGAAAATTCCGTGGTGACAAGTCACAGAAACTTAAGTGTGCCCCGGGATATACTAGAACAAGAAATCTCTACTAATAATCTTATGTGTGTCTCTGACAAAACAATATCTGTTACACAGATGTTTCCATCTACTGTTGTCCACACTAGGTTCTGAGCCATCATTAAAGTCTCATCTATTGGAACAGTACAGTCAATATTAATCTAATAGACTATGTCTTCTCTTTAAAATTATGCTTCAGACAGTGTACAAAGTTTTACATTCTCAGGGGAATTTGTCATATAAAAAAAGCTGCTAAGAAGAAAATGAAGCTACTATATTGTGAAGAGATTTTTCATTTTCATATTTTCATTCTGTGTCCAAATTCCTTCTTTCTTAGGGCTTTTCCCTGAGTTTTTGTAACAAGGATTCCAATTACCTGAAAGGAAGTCCTTTCTAGATTAGATAATATCAGATTTTTTAAATTAAAAGATAACAGTTCTTTTTACCTCTTGTTAATGTTATAAATATATTTGCTTAAATTTCATCTAGAATGTTGCAGTTCTTACAATCTTATTCCTGAAATGTGGTTAAGAAAAACAGTTTTAGAATAATTAGTGATACTAAAAACAGCTACTTTTTATTTTTAGTAATCAAGAAACTTGAAAAGCTGATCCCTAGATTCCATTTAGTTAACTGGATAACATATATTGAGTCAATCTAGAATTTAAAATCAGTTCATTTAAAAAATAAAAATAACATGATATACAGCTCTAGAGGATATCAGTGCTATGTCCAGGGTGAGGACAAGAGCTGGATTTCCTCGGGACATAGGAGACACTGGTGAGACATCTTGGGACTGTGTTCACCGGGAAGAAAAACCTTCCTGGTCATGTCCCTGGCCACTGAGGAGGGGGTTTTGTGACAGTTTCTCCAGGACATTTTTCTTTTTCATTCATTCATTCATTCATTCATTCATTTTGAGAGAAAGAGAAAGAGAGCACGCATGCAAGCAGGGAAGAGGCAAAGGGTGAGGGAGAGGGAGAGAGACAGAGAGAGAGAAAATTCCAAGCAGTATTCATGCCCAAAGTGGAGCCCAACATTGGCCTCAGTCTCATGATCATAAGATCATAACCTGAGCCAAAATGAAGAGTCAGACACTCAACTGACTGAGCCACCCAGGCACCCCTCTCCACAATATTTTTCTAAATAGAAAACACTTCCAGATGTGTTCAAGGTGTAAGAAGATCATGAACTCACCTTTTCCCACAGACACACCAAAACTACAGCTATGTATGTACCAATTCCCTCCAAAAAAGACCTGAAAACCAGCTAAAGAGCTCCTCCACTAAAAAAGGGCCACAGTGAGACTGTAGAAGAGGCAGAGACATGCAACCCATGACCAGGAAGGATTTCATAAATACAAGTTTCTCCTTGAGGGGTTAGGGGCTTGTACTCCATATCTGGAAACCAAACCCTTGAGAACTGCACTTGAAAGAAAAGAGCCAAAACATTTGGCTCTGAAAACCAGTAAGACTTATGTCCAAGAGACCCAAAGGCTGTGAGGAGTGCAAAGTCCAGTCTTAAAGGATTTGTGTGCAGGCTCAATCACCCCGGGACCCAGCATAAAAGTAGCAGTGTAAAAAGTGCTTAGACCATGGGCAAAGGAGATTCAGTAGCTTATCCTTAAGTATCTGCCTGAGATGCAAGGGTCTGGTAGGACTTTCTCCAGGGAAGGAGGCACTGGCAGGTGCCATTTTTGCATGTTTACTTCACGCTGCTAGCACAAGTAGGTGTCATTTCTACACTCTCTTTATCTTGGTAACACTGGCAGGTTTGTCCTGCCCCCACGGGCTCACATGGCCCCACTGCAGCCTACAGGCTTGCCCTGACTACACATATTCTTGTAGACCAGCTTCAGCCAGCAGGCTCATTTGAGCTCCAAGCTCCTCTGTGGCCCTGCTGAAGTCAGCCAATGCAGACAGTCCACCCAGCAGACATACATGAATGGCTGACTCTGATGACAAGGGGGACTTGAGTCGCAGGGCCCCACAAGTCATTAAGACAGATAATTCTTGGCAAGTTACCAATCCCAGGGCATGTCATAGATAGCAAACTTAAACACACTTGCACTCATCCTGTGAAATAGGCATGGAGCTTCAGCATGAGGGTCTGGCTTCAGATACGCAACACATCAAGAAACTATGGAGAAACTCTCAGGGAATATAATACTCGGGATGGCAGCTTGATGCTCTCCTGTGGCCACGCTACACCTTGCTTGTACCTCCCAGAAAGGAGCTTATACACCATCCTGGTGCCCTGATATTTCCAACTGTCACTAAGAGGACACATCCAAATTACCTGGGCTACAGCTCAGCAGGGCTTATGCCCGGTGTCACAGGACAGTATATATTTGCAAACTGTAAAAGGTGTTGCTTGAGGGTCTGATTTCAAATCAGTAAGGAACTAGATTCTGAGAGAGATCCCTTTATTTGAAATATGGACATGACTTGGCAGGACTTCAATAACTAGGACCAATCAAGCATAAATCAGGCTGCTTAGAAAAATCCCAAAAGTTTGAGAGACAACAAAGAACTAGGGCAAGGCCAAATAACAAGACTTATCACTTACATGAGGCCCCTCCTTCAAAACTGGAAGAGGTAGCTGTTTTACTTAATACATAGAAACAAACAGAGAAAATCAAAATGGAGAAACAGAAGAGTATGTTTCAAACACAAGAAAAAGATAAACCCCTGGGGGAGGGGGTGGTGAAGAACTATTAATGAAATGAACATAAATAATTTACATGATAAAGGGTTCAAAGGAATGGTCATGAAGATGCTCAACAAACTCAAGAGAACATTGAATAAACAGTGAGAAAGTCAACAAAGAGAAAGGAAATAAAAGAAAGATCCAAACAGAAGTCACAGAACTGCAGCACACAGTAACTGAACTAAAACTGCACCACAAGTGTTCAATAACAGACTAGATGAAGCAGAAGGATGAACCAACCACCTGGGACAGGCCAGTGGAACTCACCTAAACAGAGCAGCAAAAAGAAAAGTCAATTTTTAAAAAGTGAAAATAGCTTAAGGGACCCCTGTGACCACATCAAGCACACAAACATTCACATTACAGGGGTTACAGAGGGAGGAAAGAGAAGACGCAGAAAATGTATTTGAAAAAATAATAGTAAAAGGAAAAAAAAACAGCAAAAGAAAACCAACTTGCTATGTACGAAGGAACCCACAAAAGACTATGAGCTGATTTTTCAGCAGGAACTTCAGGCCAGAAGGGAATGGTATGGTATATTCAATGTACTAAAAGGAAAAAAAAGTCCTACCAACAATGCTCCACATGGCATGGCTATCATTCAGAATAAAAAAGAAAAAAAAAAAAAAAAAGGTAAAGTATTTTCCAGACAACCAAAGCTAAAGGAGTTTATTACCACTAAACCAGCATTACAAGAAATGTTAAAGGGACTTCTTTAAGTTGAAAAAAAAAAAAAAGGCACTAACTAGTAACAACAAACTATATAAAAGTAAAGTTTTTATTAGGCAAAACCATATAAAAGTAAAAATGTCACTGTAACAGTCAAACATATAATATAGATAGTGAATTAACCACTTATAGACAAAGTATAGGTTAAAAGACAAAAGGAGTGAAATTAACTATAATTACAGTAATTAGTTACAGGACACACAAAATAAAAAAGATGTAAAATGTGACTTCAGAAACAAAACCTGAGGGAGACAGAGTAAAAACGTAGAGGTTTTAGAGTGTGTTCAAACTTAAGCTGATATTGCCTTAAAATAGACTGAATATGAAGCTGTTATCTGTGGAACTCATGGTAACCACAAAGCAAAAACCTATGGTAGATACACAAAAGATAATGAGAAAGGAATCTAAACCTAACACTAAAGAAAGTCATCAAACTGCAAGGGAAGAGAGAAAGAGAAAAAAGGAACAGAGAAGAACTACAAATACAGTCAGAAAACAATCAAGAAAATGGCAAAGTACATACCTATCAATAATTACTATAAATATAAATGGACTAAACACTCCAATGAAAAAACATAGAGTGGCTTAATGAATAAAAACAAAAAACAAATGAAAAAAAACAAGACCCATTTATATATTGTCAGAAAAGACTCACTTCAGACCTAAGGACACACACTGACTGAAACTGAAGGGCTGAAAAAAGATAAGCCATGGAAGGGCCCCTGGGTGGTTCAGTCAGGTGAGCTACTGACTTGATTTCGGTTCAGGTCATGATCTCACAATTTGTGGTTTTGAGCCCCACGTTGGACTCTGCACTGACAGCACAGAGCCTGCTTGGGATTCTCTGTCTCCCTTTCTTTCTGTGCACCCACCCCCCCAACATAGATAAATAAACATTAAAAAAAAATAACCCATGGAAATGGAAATAAAAGAAAGGTGGTGTAGCTATACTTATATCAAATAAACTTTAAAACAAAGAATGTAAAAAAATACAAAAAAAGGCATTACATAATAATAAAGGGAATAATCCAACAAGAAGATATAACATTTGTAAATATTATGCACCCAACAAAGAAACAGCTAAATATACAAAGGAAACATTGAGGGGCGCCTGGGTGGCTCAATCGGTTAAGCGTCCGACTTCAGCTCAGGTCACGATCTCGCGGTCTGTGAGTTGGAGCTGCGCGTCAGGCTCTGGGCTGATGGCTCAGAGCCTGGAGCCTGCTTCCGATTCTGTGTCTCCCTCTCTCTCTGCCCCTCCCCCATTCATGCTCTGTCTCTCTCTATCTCAAAAATAAATAAACGTTAAAAAAAAAAAAAGGAAACATTGAAAAAACATAAAGGAAGAAATTGATAGCAATACTGGAATAGTAGAGGAGCTCAGTACCCCACTTAAACGAAAGTATAGATCATGCAGACAGTAAAGCCATGTGGAAATATGAGCCTTAAATGACAAATTCATGTGGAAAACTGAGCCACATAGACTTGGTACATATATAAAGAACATTCCATTCAAAAGCAGCAAAATACATATTCCTCTCAAGCGCACATGGAACATTCTCCAGATTAGGAGGACAGATCACATGTCAGACTACAAAACAAGTCTCAATAAATTAAAGAAAACTGAGATTAGGGGCACCTGGGTGGCTCAGTCAGTTAGGGGTCTGACTTTGGCTCAGGTCATGATCTCACGGTTTGTGAGTTCAAGTCCCGCATCAGGCTCTGTGCTGACAGCTCAGAGCCTGGAGCCTGCTTCAGATTCTACGTCTCCTTCTCTCTCTGCCCCACCCATGCTCATGCTCTATCTCTGTCTCTCTCTCTCTCCCCCCAAAATAAATAAACATTAAAAAAAATTTAAAGAAAATGAGATTATACCAAGCATCTTTTATGATCACAATGGTGTGAAACTAGAAATCAGTTGTAAGAAGAGCATTGGAAAAAAAATCACAAATACACTGATATTAAACATGGTATTGAGCAACCAATGGGTCGATGAAGAAATCAAAAGGGAAATCAAAATAATACCTTGAGGCAAATGAAAATGGAAATGCAACATCCAAAATTTATGGCACACAGCAAAAGCAGTTCTAGGAAGGAAGCTCCTAGTGATACAGGACTACCTCAAGAAACAAGAAAAATCTCAGGGTGCCTTTGCGGCTACACCAGTTGAGTATCTGAGTCCTGATTTCTGCTCAGGTCATGATCCCAGCCAGGTTCTTGGGATCTAGCCCTGCATCAGGCTCCACACCGCTTGTAATTCTCTGTCTCCCTCTGCCCCACTTCCCCACTCATACACACTCTCTTTCAAAAGAAAGAGAAAAATCTCAAATGAACATTATAAATTTACATCTACAGGAACTAGAAAAAAGAACAAATGAAGCCCAAAGTTAGTAGAAAGAAGGCAATAATAAAAATCAGAGTAAAAATAAATGAAGTAGAGAAATAGAATAGAAAACATCAATGAAAACTAAGGGCTGTTTGAGAAAAGAAACAAATTATCAAACTCTAGCTAAACTTCATAAGAAAAAAAAAAGAGAGGGCTCAAGTAAACAAAATCAGAAATCAAAGAGGAGAATTTACAAATCATACCACAGAAATACAAAAGATTGTAAGAGACTACAATGAACAGTTATACCCCAATAAAATGGACAACCTAGAAGAAATGTACAAATTTTTAGAAACATACAGGGTGACTGGGTGGCTCAGTCGATTAGGTGTCCAACTCTTGGTCTTGGCCCAGGTCATAATCTCAGAGTTTCGTGAGTTCAAGCCCCACAATGGGCTCTGTGCTGGCAACACAGAGCTTGCTTGGGATTCTGTCTCTCTGCCCCTCCCCTCTGCATGCTGTCTCTGTCTCTCTCAAGTAAATAAACTTTAAACTTTAAAAAAAAAAAAAACTTTTTGAAAGATTTTTAGAAGCATACAATCATCCAGTACTAAATCATGAAAAGAAAAAAAAAAAAACTGAATAGACTAATACTAGAAAGGAGATTAAATCAATAATCAAAAAACTTCTCCCAAATGAAAATACAGAAGCAAAGAACTTCACTGGTTAAGTCTACCAAATATTCAAAGAAGGTTTAACACCTATCCTTCTGAGATTCTTCCAAAAAATTGAAGAGGAGGGAATGCTTCCAAACTCATTTTACGAGATCAGCATTATTCTGTTCTCAAAACCAGACAAGGACATCACACACATACAAAGAAAATTACAGGCAATTATACTAGATGAACGTAGATGCAAAAATCCTCAGGAAAATGTTGGCAAAGTAAAATTAATAATACATTAAAAGGATCATACATCAGAAATGCCTAGGTGGCTTAGTCCATTAAGTATCTGACTGTTGATTTAGACTTAGATCATGATCTCACAGTTTACGAGTTCAAGCCCCTCACAAGCTCTGTGCTGACAGTACAGAGCCTGCCTGGGTTTCTCTCTCTCCCTCCCTCTCTGCTCCTCCCCCACTCATGAGTGCTCTCTCTCTATCTCAAAATCAGTAAACTTTTTTTAAAAAATCAAAAGGATCGTACATCATGATCAAATGAGCTTTACTTCCAGGGATGCAAGAGTTGTTCAACAACCACAAGTAAAACACCATATCTCACATCAACAAAATGAAAGATAAATATCATATGATCATCTCAATAGATGGAAACAAAACATTTGACAAAAATTCAGTATTTATTTATGACAAAAACTCTCAACAAAATGGATACAGAAGGAATGCACCTCAACATAATAAAGATCATCTGTTACAAACCCACAGTCAGCATCATACTCAAAGGTAAAAAGCTGTAAGCGTTTCCTCCAAGATTGGTAACAAGACAAAGATGTCACTCTCCCCACTTCTATTCAACAAAGTATTAAAAATCCTAGCCACAGCAATTTGGCGAGAAAAAGAAATAAAAGGTATTCCTATTGGAAACAAAGAGGTAAAACTGTCACTATTTGCAAACGACTTGATGCTACATATAGAAAACCGTAATGACACCACCAAAAAAACTGTCAGAATAAATGAATTCAGTAAAGTGACAGGCTACAAAATCAATATACAAAATCCTGCTGCATTTCTATACACTAATAACAAACTATCGGCAAAAGAGAGTAAGAAAACAATCCTATTTACAATTGCATCAGAAAGAATAAAGTACCTAAAAGTGTTGCTGAAGATGTGGAGAAAAACTTTCATAACACTGTTGGTGGGAATGTAAATTGGTATAGCTACTATGGACACCAATACGGGAGTTCCTCAAAAAATTAAAACTAGAAATACCATATGATCCAGCTATTCCACTTCTGGGTATTTATAAAAAGAAAACAAAAACACTAATTCAATGAAAATGAAAAATTCATTTCAGTGCAACATTATTTATAATAGCCAGGATATGGAAACAACCTAAGTGTTTATTGACTGATAAACAGATAAAGAAGGTGTGATACACACATACACACACAGTGGGAGAGGGGGGAGGCAAAGGGGGAGAGAGGAGAGATAAAAAAGAAGGAAATCTAGCCATTTGTAACACCATGGATGGACCTTGAGGGTATTATGCTAACTCAAATCACAGAAAGACCAATACCATATGATATCACTTACATGTGGACTCCAAAAAACAAATAAAATAAAACCACACTCGTAGATTCAAAAAAAGAGATTGTTGACCAGAGGGAAAGGGGGTTTTTTGGTGCACAAAACAGGTGGAAGGGGTCAATTGCATGGTGACAGATGGTAACCAGACTTACTGTGGTGATCACTTTGTAGTTTATGTATATATATAGATATATACGCTGTACATTTGAAACTAATATGTTATACGCCAATTTTATCTCAATTAAAAAAATATATAGATGATAGGTGGACAGATGAATAGAAAGATGGGACAGATACAATGGACTATTTCCCAACAATGTTAGAATTGTTAAGTAATTTCCCCCAATATCAATACCTCCGCCTAAATGTTAACAGACCTTCTTTACTGTTCTTTTTCTCCTAACTGCCTGATTTAAACTCCCAAATTTCAAATCTGTATTTCATAGGATCGTAATCCTGTAAAGATATCTGCACTTAATGAAACAAGAACTGGGAATGCCACATATTTTGGCTTAGATGCTCACGATGCATGTTAGAATTGACTAAGAAATTCTTCAGTAAGGGAGTCAGTCTGTTCAGGTAGGTTTAACCAGCATTTCCTTAACTTACTTGACCTTGCAACTCTCTTTTGGTGCATACTTTGAGAAAGATGGCTCTTTCCTATTTAACTTAGTTTTGTAGAGGCTAGTGTATTTAACAGCTCGGAGAAGGCAGAAATCAATCCAATCTGTCTTATTTAAAAGGAAAACAGCAGGGGCGCCTGGGTGGCTCAGTCAGTTGAGCGTCCGACTTCAGCTCAGGTCACGATCTCGCAGTCCGTGAGTTTGAGCCCCGCGTCGGGCTCTGGGCTGATGGCTCAGAGCCTGGAGCCTGTTTCCGATTCTGTGTCTCCCTCTCTCTGCCCCTCCCCCATTCATGCTCTGTGTCTCTCTGTCTCAAAAATAAATAAACATTAGGGGCGCCTGGGTGGCGCAGTCGGTTAAGCGTCCGACTTCAGCTCAGGTCACGATCTCGCAGTCCGTGAGTTCGAGCCCCGCGTCAGGCTTTCGGCTGATGGCTCAGAGCCTGGAGCCTGTTTCCGATTCTGTGTCTCCCTCTCTCTCTGCCCCTCCCCCGTTCATGCTCTGTCTCTCTCTGTCCCAAAAATAAAAATTAAAAAATGTTGAAAAAAAAATTTAAAAAAATTAAATAAATAAAATAAATAAATAAACATTTAAAAAAAAAAAAGGAAAACAGCAGTAAGTATATCATATTAGCACATGGGGGACTTTTGTTATTTTTCTCCACATTATTACTCATTACTATCTTTATAAATTAATACATGCCACTTTAAAACACTTCAAGCACACTCATTTCAACTAATGATTCCTGACTAAACTCTCTTCCCCAGATAGCTTCAGGTAGTATCTGATCTAACTGGATACATTTGGATCCTGGCCCTACCCAGACATGGCATATGTGCCTTATTGGAAACCAATAGCCAGGGAGGCAGAGCCTGGAACCTGCAAATCACTGTCAATAACACACCTGCTTCAGGTAAGTGCCTAACATGGTGGTGTAAAAAGCAGACAGAGTTAACTAATTGGAATCACTTGCGACACTGATGAAAAACAAAATCCTGGTCACTTTGATCCAAATAGAGCCAAGTAGCTTTAGTAATCCAGCCAAGAACAAATATCATTAAAGGCGTAACATTTCTTCAGTTTTTTTTTTTTTTTTATTTCAAGCCGTATCTTTCAGGATGATAATAAAAAGAACAGTCTTTTATATTTTTAATTTTTTATTAAAGCAACATAGGCATATTTTTTTTTAAGCAAGCACCGTAAAAGGATTTTAAAGTGAAAAGTGATAGTGTCAAGCCTCACCCCTACCCACCCAACCTCACATACCACTTCCTATTTCTGTTTCTGTTATTTCTTGTCATGGTTCCCTCTCCCACTCAAAATAATATGTTTAACACACATTTTTTAAGCATTTGAGGCATCGTCTATTTACTTCTACTCTAAAAAAGAATTTTCATTTATTTCATTGTTTATTTCTGTTAATTATGTTCATATCTTTTATATTTTAATCTGTTACATTTGTAATATCTGCTAAACCTGTTATATATTTTATTGTTACATTTAAATCTGTTAATAGTATACTTAAATACTGCATTATTCTGTTTACCTTAAACATTGGTAATACTTATGTAGTATAGCTTTTTTTTTTTTTTACATCTTCCATATTTTGCCTGTAGATTGATTCTAAAAATTTAAAATAAATTAACGTCTATTATCCTTAGGGAATGATGTTGCTTATTGGAAATCCACACATATCCTCAATCTGTTTTACACTGTGCCTACTTTTGCAAGGGTAGGACACCTTACAACATATCTCCCTGATACTCCCTCACCAAGAGGGTTCCAGAATAAATTTAGAGTGGTCCAGTGATATACACCTGGGAAAATGTTGGAAGGCAGAAAGGAGGCAGAAGCCATTTTTTTTTTCCTCAGGCATAGGTGGTGGCTAGCATACCTAGACCTCAGTAACCTAAGTGTTTACAGTAGCTAAGGTAGATTCCATGTCCCCTGGGACCAGCAGAGTGCCCAGTAACTTCTGTGGTGATTCTGCAGCTTTTTCCCCTCTGAAACAGTGGTAGCTTCCAGACCTCTAGATCCAATGAGTAAAGGCAGCACCAAAGATTTTGCTAGCGGTGGCTTTTCACTCTGCTAACCCTTTCTATGGTTAAGCAAGCACCTAATTCCCTGCCATAAACCCCATTGTCCTTAAGACTTTGTCAGTATTTTTTTTTTGTCAATGAAACCGGACTGATTTTTTTTTTTTATGTATATTTCTTTCATAGAAGAGCCAAGGAATGTGTTAGGAGTACATTTTCTTCTCCATAGGCCCAAAGTCATTATCTCTTTGACATTTAAAGGAGAATATTCCCTTACTCATTAGTTATTCAGTATCACACCCATTGGAGCCATGGCTTTGTTCATCAGGGAATTGGCATCTCCTTTTTTGTTGTGGAAAACTTGACGTAGACTTTTGTCACTATGTCATTAATATCATCCACCATCTTAATGACATCCATGTAATTTTCTCCTTTAAAACAAGGTGACCTTCTCTCTTCATAACTGTTGTCTTCTAGGCCTACTAATACAACGGCCATCCTAGAATTAACTCCAAACTCCTGGATTAGCACCACTGTTTATCACACCCTTTGAAATCCTTCCTTCCTCCCCTCTCCATTCCTTCTTTCTTTCTTAGGTTATTTCTGTGAGTAACTTCTTCTGAATAAAGGTACATGGGAACTACAATTTCTAAGTCTGCATGTTTTTGAGACATTGGCCTTCCCACATGATAAAACAGTTCACCTGAACATAAAATCCTAGGTTCACACCGTTTTTCCTCGGACCTTTTATGTTAGCCATCCGTTGTTGTCTGGCATCAATGATTCCTATCTTGTTCTGATTATTCCTGACCTATGTCAATATTTTCCTTCTGATTCACTAGAAGCTTTTAAGATCTTCTGGTCATCCTTAGGATAGGAAATGTCACAGATGTGAATCCAGCTATGTCTTCTTTCAGTTACTCTGGCTATCAGCAGCCTTTTACTCCAAAGACTCAGTTCTCTCTTGAGCTGTGGGAAATTCTTCTATCTTTGCAAATTTCCACCCTCCCTTTTTCTTTGTTCCTCATTTTTAGACCTGTTCTATTATAAATCTCAGAATGATTTTTCTCTGGTTTAGCTTTTCTTCCAAGTTTCCTTTATTCTTGTCATTGCTTTATTTTCTAGGCAACTTTCTACATTATCTTCAAACTCTTGTATAGAAAATTGCAGTTTAGTCAAGAAGTATTTAATTTCTAAAACCTCATTCTTGTTCTCTAATTTTTCATAGATTCTTGATTTTTTTGTTGTTACATTATCCTCTATTCACTGAATTATCCCTGTTTCTACTGAAATCTCTTTTTTCTTGATTTGTCGCCTTCATATCATTGCTCTTCTTTATATATTTGGGTGTTAGAAAAATTTGACAATGCAGGCCTAGTTTCTAATTTCCAAGTAGTTTATAAGTTTCCTCTGCTTGGTAGGTATGTGCTGACTTCCTTTACTTGGGCCTATTAAAATATGCATTTATATTTGAACTCTAGTTCTTTTCAGTGTATAGGAATATATATAAACATGAACAGGACTTGGGACTAGCTACATTTGCTTGGGCATTTAGACAGGAAACCTAGGTTTGGGTTTGGGTTAGGAAGCTCCTCCCAGTGCCAGAATGGGGAAGGTTTTAATCTCCAGTAAAAGCCCCCACACTGGAAGCCTCACATTTTAGAAAAGGAACTCCCTTTTTTCCCTCTCTGAACAAAATGACAGGAATAGGCGTAAGGCAAGGAACGTAGGAAGCAGACCATTTTAGAAAAACAAACACAAAACTAGAAGTCTTACCTGGTGCTGATGTTTAGAGGGACTTTGGGTTAGAGAGAAAAAGCACAAAGAGCCCGAGGTAACCTCGCACATCCTCAACAGAGGTGAATGAGAAAAAAAATGCAAAAGGCAAAGTGGGGCCCCAATGAAATAAAATACACTCAAGTGTTGAACCTTTTAAATATTTAACAAACAATAACTGAGCACCTCCTCTATGCTCAGCCTTGTTCAGGTGTCATCTATCCTTCAACGTGATTATCTGATTGATTGTCTGATTGCTTCCTGCTTCCTGCCTCTCAAAAGACTACAGTACAGGTAAGTGTGGTCCACACATGTCTGCACCCGTTGGCATGACCCTGGCACCGGGAATCTTGGCATGGTTCACGTCTACATCACCACAGCGTTTGAAAGCTAAACTCTATGAGGAAGGTGCAAATATCTGAGCCAGTCTGGGGACTGCTCCTGATTTCCATCATCTTATGCCTAATTCCAATTGCATGCATTATTCGCTGGAATTTTTTGGAATTCTTGTAACAGCACATCAATTTATTACTTGACTTTCATAAGCTTTTACATATACAAGAGGTGTCCACATTATATTTTCTTTTAAATATATACCTTTATTGGTTGGCTTACTTTTTAGGCCCTGGAAAATCTGGCTTTTTTTTTTTTTTTAGCTGAATGTTTTTTTTCCTTACTCAAGGTTTCACAAACTGTGGTCTGACTCAAACAACAAGGGGTGCCTGGCAACAAGGTCATCTTCCAGGAAGTTACTCCAAATCTAGGCCATGAAAAATGGGCCTCCCAGTCATCTGCATTTTAACCATGTTCACCCATGGTGACACATTGGTTCTAGAATCTGTGTGCATCATTAAGCACTGTCGGGGATGGGGTGGGGAAGGGATGCAAAAGAAATGCCTTGAGCAACTCATGTGCTGTTGGGAGTAGACCCTGGCATGAAACGTCCACAACCATTCACTGTCTAGTGCATACAGAGTGGCAATAACAGTTGTACCCTCTGGTGGCTCCAACGCCCTTAGGCCTCTTGAATGGAGTTGTCTGTGTGCCAATGTAAGCTTGAAGAAGCCCACGGGGACTAAGTAAGTGTTGAGTCTAGGCTTTGTCAAGGGTAAGCCTGGACAGGAATGAAGAAAAGTACCGGTCATCATCAGCAATGGCAATTTCTTAATTAGAAAGCCATCGTCTCCCTTTCTGTCTCTACCTTAGTATCAACTACACAGAAGCACAAAGGCAAAATCCATTCCTCTCTGCTTGTCAGGTGCATTAGCGCCTTATGAATGTTTTCCAGGAGGGGCACAGGTAATTCAGGACTGCCAGTGTGCATACTAAAGAAACTTGATTAGCCATGTATCAGGGTAGGAAAATACTAGAGGATAGCAAATATTTGCATTTTTTGGTTTATATGGAAATGTTGAGTTTTTCTTTATAGAGCAGAAAAGAGATTTGTTTTGACTAAGACTTTCTAACTGCGGAACTGTAAATGTGCATGAACAGTTAGCATGTGGCCCCACTTTCACACCCACTTTCATAGTTTTATCACCTGCCGTGTTCCAAAACAGTATCAGCAAAAGTGGTACATTATTTTAAGGTACATCCTAATGTAAGTGAGTGGGCACTTTAGGGTCCCGCCAACCACCTTATCAATACCTTAAGTGGTTTTTTTGTGAGAGCAATGGTCTTCCCGGCTAACACGTGTGGATGCTGATGAAACAAAAAATGATCTCTCAAATGTTAATAAAATGTGAGTCAGTATACAGTCACAACATTATGGACAGGGGAAGGGACACGTTAGGAGGAGAAGCCAGAAGCAAAGAGAAAGCCGGTTATCAAAAAAGGGAAGCAGCTCATAAGGAATAGAAAGAGTACAGGAAGACATAGTGGACCAGAGGGGGTAGCTCTGCCAGAAGCCAAGCCCACCACCATTGCATGAGAGACTAACATCTTTCCGGTGGAGGGATAAACCTTGCGAGGCACAGATGCTGCCCATAAGTGCCGCCATTTCCATCCGCCATTTCCATGGCCTATCTCACAACGCGTGAAACAGCTGCTCTTTTCCCCTTTGGTTTAAAACCTGAGAAAAGTAACACCATGACAATGTCTATTATGTTGACAATGATTTCTGACTCAGATGAAAATCAACAAGAAAGAGCCCTCAAGTAAAAGATTTTAGGCATTATTTGTTGTTGTTCCATTTTAGTGTTGGCAGGATCAAAGCAAACGCACTTAAGTCTTCCTTTGATCGTACAGTTGGGGTATTTATTCCAATCTCATCACAGCGGTTCTCAAAGTTAGCAACACAAGAAATAAAAAGCCCCGTGGCTCCTAGTACTGAGGAGTCATTTCTCATGTGGTCTCACCATCCTAAGTTTTAGGTTGTTTGTTGTTGTTAAGTTCCATTAAGTTCCATGACTTTACATTATCCCAACCCACTGAGGATTGTATTTACAGTTATTTTTGTTGCTCCTCTATGGTAGAAACCACATCTCTGTTCTTTTTTCACTTTTGCTTAAGGAGAAACCAACCTACCCTGTCCTTTCTGAGAAACACAAGCCATATTCCTCCTGAGACAAGAAGAAATGGATTCTTTATTTTTAGCTCCTGCTTCTAAAATAAATCAGAGCAATATAGAACTATTGGCAGGAAGATATAAGAAGTTATAGCAAGCAAAAATTAACTCAAAACACATGCCATGCTACCTTTTTCCATCAATTGTCCCCCAAGGACAATCTTCCCAAACTAATAACTGTAGTAGAACTCTTGCCTTCAGGTTTTCACCCAGCTCTGCGTGGGAACAACCAAAGAAAATACCTTCCACTATTAAGAATTAGGCAGCTGCAAAGAATAGCAGGAGACATGCAAAGCTTTCCCTAAGGAGGCCTCACCTGTTCACAATACTCTGCATGGAGTTATAATACTTAACATACAAAAGAAGCCATATTCTTCATTATATTTCAATCACTTATACTCATAAGCAACGTATAAACTCAGAAATACCCATCATGACTGATGTTAAAAACATAAGCTCAAATGGGGCGCCTGGGTGGCTCAGTTGGTTGAGTGTCCGACTTCGGCTCAGGTCATGATCTCACACTTCGTGAATTCAAGCCCTGTATTGGGCTCTGTGCTGACAGCTCAGAGCCTGGAGCCTGCTTCCGATTCTGTGTCTCCCTCTCTCTCTCTCTCTGCCCCTCCCCCACTCATGCTCTGTCTCTCTCTCTCAAAAATAAATAAACATTAAAAAAAATGTAAAAACATAAACTCAACTAAAGAAGAAAATTAATGCATTTGCCACCTCAACCTATACCAAAACATTTTTTTAAGACTGTTAAATATACGTGTAAGAGAACATATTAGAAAATATTTTAATATTATGTAAAAGATGTTTTGCCTCTGCCATGTCACTATATAGGTTTTTAAAAAAACATTCTCTATCCTGTGCATGGCAAGCATAAAGCATTTTGAAAGTAATGTTAAAATCAGAAAACAATGGTTATTAAATATTGAGATTCCTAAATGAACTAAAAATATTTTGGGGAAAAGAGAAACTGCAAAAACTTTTCTCTCCTTCATGTATCACTTTCACAAGGGGGTCAATACAGTCTGTCTTCACTGTCACAGGATTTAGTGGGAAAACAGATGATTGAATTGTTTTCTCATGATTCTTTCTAGTAAGAGTAAAAAGAGCAATGTTCATTAGATCAAGGGTTTTTTGCAAAAAATAAAGGATGGGACTTGCAATAAAACACTTGCAATAAGGAAGGGAAAAGTAAACTGTATGTAGGACAATAGAGCATGTGGAAGGGAGTTGACAGAGAGCTGGGTAATAAGAAATCACTGGAAAGGTGTTTCTATGACATCATCAGTTGTGTCTAATCTAATGAGAATTTAAAAGTAAAACCTCACTTCTCCTTGGAATAATGCATAGGGAATTCAAAAATACAATCTCAAACTGCTGGGGCACCTGGGTGGCTCAGTGGGTTAAGCGCCCAACTCTTGATTTCAGCTTAGGTCATGATCTCACGGTTTGTGGGTTCGAGCCCCACATCGGGCTCTGAACTGACAGTGCAGAGCCTGCTTGGGATATCTGTCTCCCTCTCTCTCTGCCACTCCCCTGCTTGTTCCCTAGCTCTATCTCTCTCAAAATAAATAAATAAACATTAAAAAAAAAAAAAACTAAGATCGCAAACTAGCCTGGACAATCAAAATGCCACACCTGGCAAAGTTACGAAATGCACTAATTCTTTTAAGAATTAGAATTTTAGAATTAGAATGCAGATTCAGAAAGTAATAACATCTCATTTGTAAAAGAAATTTTGTAACTGGTAGAAGCAGACAGCAGAACACAAATACCAGATGCTGGCATTTCTATCTGAGGTCGGCACCTGTGGTCTGTAGAACTGGTGGACTGTAACTATTTCTAAATTGAACAGTATCTACTTTCTTCCCCAATTCTTAGGCCCTTTAAGTGTAATGCTTTACATATTTAACTCTCTTTGGACAGGGGTCTGAAATCCCACCAAGAGACATGGAGATTAGGAAGCCAAGAATGTGCTATCTATTTCTGAACCATCAGACTTTATGTACGACAAAGAGGGAAAACAGTGTCTTTGGTGTTAGCAGTATCCCTTTAGTACGAATGAAGAACACTGTATTTTACTTATAAAGACAGCTTTAAAATTAAGACAAAAATGATCGATGTTCAGTGGATATCCAGTAACTAAACTTAAGATTGAATCTAGTTAGGATGTTTAAGTAAGGACACAGGTATTATGTAGCACCAAGTTCTTGGTAAATCTCATGTGATTGATCCTATGGTAAGTACTGCGTACAAGGTGACTTCCCCTCATCCCAAGTGTGTAATAAAAAGACAGGGAATGCCTCTTTGTGTCTTCACGTGTGAATGAAAGGGTATGTAAGAAAAGAACATTTAGGTGAGAGGATTTTTTAGTTGCTACAGTTCTTTACAGAAATTGATTTGACCACGAGACATCACTAGAACCACTAATAAATGAAAGGGTGGTAATCATGAGGTATTTGTTGCTATTGTGTCTATGACTTGAGCAAAGTCTCAAAATATTGTTTCCACATTTTGAAACTCTTTCCATCAACAAATATTTACAGAGCCTGTTTCTCTAGGAACTGATTCCTACCAGGTACATAGACGTAAGCAGACGCAATCCGTGTTTACGTTTTAGAGAGCAAGACAGATGATGATGGTAATGATTGGTCATTCACTCATGCAACAGATCTTCACTGAGAGCCTCATATGTGCCTCTGATGGACCCTTGAAATATAGCAGTGAACAGAATGAACTCCTTGCTTTCATGGAATTGAAATTATAGTGATAAGGAGATATCATCAATAAAAAGGTAAATACATAAGAAGTGTTAAAATGCTATGGAGATAAATAAAGCAGGACAAAGGGACAGGAAATGGAGTTCTGGGAGGGCGTTCTGGCATGAGTTTATGTAGGGTTGTCAGGGAAGCCGTTCCTGAAGGAAGGGAAAGAGGAGAGACACAGTCTTCAGGGGAAGAATGTTCCACCACCCAGACATGGTGATTACGATAGCACTAATTATGCTTGACAGAAAACCAAGCCCTCGTTACCTTTCTGGTAGTATCCTACACATTCTGCATGTATTAATGAGTTTATTTTTCATGACAATCCTGTAAGATAAATGCTATGCTCACTTTATAGATGAGGAAACTGAGCTCTAGAGAAGCCACATGCTTGGGCAAGGTCCACCATTCATAATGTGTAGAGACACAATTTGAACTCAGGTAGACGAAGATAAAATCTCTTTTAAAAAGAAGCAAACACTAACAACTGTAATGACATGCTTTGGTAAGTGGATAAATGTTGAAAAGAAACAAATGTAAGTCTGAAAGTAACAGGGGAACCACTTAAGATAAAGTCACAAGGATAAAGTCTCAAAGGAGACATGTCACCTGAACACTGAAGGATGAAGATGAGTCACCTAGAAGAAGAACTGGGACAGGGGCACAGGAATAGAGAAGAACATGCACCCATGCCCTGCACACAGAAGGAGCTGGGCCAACTGGGGGCACTTGAGGAAAACCAGTGACTCTGTGGCCCAAAGAATAAAGAGAAGCATCCTGAGAAATGACATAGGACAAACAGGCAAAAGCTGTGTCCTGGTGGCGTAATAGGGAGTTTGATTTTTATTATGTATCAGTGGAAAGCCATGTACTCACGGTATTATCTGGTTTTGCTTTTAAAGAGTATGACTTTGCTTCTACATGAGGAAGGAATTCAGGGTTCATGGATATTTGATAGAAAATATCAAAGAGGTTGCAGAGGTGTGTTAAGACTTACGTTTTCTTCACACAACATAAAATCAAGTAAGGAAAAAGCAAATAGCCTTGGTGGGAATGTACAGATGCATGCCTAATACACGAATCCTGGTCCAGAATTTTCTTATAAATAAATCAAAACTTTTTTAGAAAAACTGCCCTGATTGTGCTCATTTTGTTTTTTTAAGCAGACATCCTACAAGAGAGAGATTCTGACTGTATTCATTGGGATTTCCGAGTCCTGAGTCTAGTGAGTGAGAGTGAATCTACATAGTCCTGAATCTATGTGTGAGTTCCCTGTTCCTTATGAATTTCATTCTTTATTTTCTTGACCATTTCTCTAACTATGGAAAGTCAATACTGGGTATGACATACTATAATGCTTTTCAGCCACACATTAAATTTCCAAATCTGTGAGAACAGGCTGCTGACAAAAGAATGTTCTAGAACTGTACAAATGCACTCTACCTCAGTCTGTTTTGATAGGAATGCTCGATGTTTTATAGCACACTGTGATTTTGAATACAGGATCAAATTTGGAACTGAACCACTTTTTGTTCACTAAAGCAGAACTAAAATGTCACAGCTGTGAAGATGTGGTTTTGGTGGGACTTTTTTTGTTTTGTTTTATTTCTTTGAAGAGACAGTTGCCCTGTCATGAGCACCACCAAGTGGACCGTGCAGATCCTACAAGTCTGCCAAGATGTCACATGACTGCAAAGTTCCATGCAAAGACCTAAGTGCTGTTTACATGGGCATTGTTGATTTTTTAAGCATACTTTCTAAGAAATGAAGTCAATTACTCAGAACATCCATTGGTTAGAATTCCCCCAAATTTAACTGAAGAATACAAATTGCTAGGGGCACCTGAGTGCCTCAGTCTGTTGAGTGTTCGACTCTTGGCTTCCCTCAGGTCATGATCCCAGGGTAGTGGAATTGAGCTGCTTGTCGGTCTCCCCGCTGAACATGGGGTCTACTTGAAACTCAATCTGTCTCTCTCTCTCTCTCTCTCTCTCTCTCTCTGACCCTCTCGCACTCTCTAAAATTAAAAAAACAAATTTAATTGCTGCTGCAATTTGAGGTTTCAAATGTAGCACTAAAGAGCAGTATGTGATGCACTTACTACATTATCAATAATTGTTACCCTGCGAGAAGGAGACTAGAAATGAGTCCTAAGTTTTGGAACATCTCTCTCTCTCTACTGATGTGGGCTGCTCCCCCTCCCCAACACACAGCTGTAGAATCCTATTCCTGTCTGCTCCTGGGGCATGACCCAGGTTCATTGAACAACTTCAACCTAGGAACAAGAAGGAGATTAATGGCCATATTCTGTTTCATATTATAACATCTCCCGTGCTATATATGCATGAACATAAAATTTCAAGATGTTTCACATGGACACCTTGCCTGATTTTTTTTTAACTATTAAAGAATCTAGGTTTGGAAGTACTAGCAAGTGTGTCCTCTACCCTGAAGAAGATGAGACCCAAAGGGCAATATAACAGCCCCATCCCTTCATGCTAAGGGATATAAAGTGCGTCCTGTGGAGAGGGGAAGGGGCAGGCCAGGTGGTGTTAGGTAAAAAGAGCTGAGAGCAGTGCCTTAAAGAAGGGCTCCTATCGCCTCACCCTCAGCCCTGCCCGTCCAATTCCTGCCTCACTTCGATTTTCACCAACAAAATTAAAACAAATTTTGATTTCTTCAATATTTTAGGCCTTTTCTATCTTAAGGTCACAGAGAGTTGTCTGTAAATTGTTTCTGTCAGTAATAAAGAAAAAATTAAGATTTCAAGAAGCAATTAGGTTGCCTGGGTGGCTCAGTCACTTATGTATCTGACTCTTGATTTAGGCTCAGGTCATGATCTCACAGTTTATGAGCTCAAGCCCTGCATTGGGCTCTTTGCTGGGGGTGCTGAGCCTATTTGGGATTCCCCCCCCCCCTCTCTCTCTCTCTCTCTCTCTGCCCCTCCCCTGTTCACACTCACTCTCTCTCCAAATAAACTTATAATAGGAAAGATTCCATGAAGAAATTCAAAACAAATGTCATCCAAAAAACAAACAAATCAAAAAACAAATGTCATTATGGTTGATGAACACACATCTTAACGCACATGCAAAGTATTTACGAGTCTGAAATATTGCTAAGCAACACACACACATACAGGAGTATTAACTGATTTTAAACCAATGGTGATTAAAAGTTCCAGCAGGCACCAGTAGAAATCGAAAGGCCTGAAGGTTCCCAATTTGCCAGAGGACACCGAGCAAAGAAGTGGCACAATTCTCTGATGCCACCTTGGCATTCATGTGGTATTCTGTAGTTTACAGAATGCTTTCAGATCTTTGTGTCTCCTTCATTTGAGCCTCACAAAAAGCATTGCCTTTTCCCACTTTGAGTTCAGAAGACTGCGATTCTCTCAGAGAAAGAAATGATTTAGTAATGGCTGTGAGCTGTGGTCTAGATCCATGCTAGGCTTGCTTCAGTCAGAAATAATTTGCAATGACCTTAGACTTTTCAAAACTTGTAGTGTTTCATTTATTTCTCCCAGGAATGCCGCAAGATGGGTAGAGCAGACTGCATTCATAATTAACAAGTGAAAAAAACTGACATCAAAAGGGGAGGGGAAAGGATTTGCTCAAGGTCAGGCAGAGCTGGAGCTGAGGGTGGAAGGCAATCTTGAGAATGTGCAAAGTTTCCTTCCTACTATTTTCTACTGCTACCTGTACATTCCGGCAGTCACCTACTAGGAGAGTGAAGGATGAAGTGAGTAGAGACCCTGAAGAAATGCAGAAATACAGTTAGATGAAAATTTTCTAAAGAAAAAGTGCGCCCAGAAAAGATTATCTACATCACAGCTTTTATTTATACATAATTGTTAGCACAAAAAAGGCTTAAAATGCACAAAAGTCATACCCTCAATAAAAAAAAAAAATGTCTGTGAGGGGCAATGAGTTAGGAGAAAATAAAGTAGGGGGAAGTAGGGACGGGTGAAACCTTATCAGTGAATTTAGACTTCAATTTCTACTTCGGGTTTTTTCACAAATACTGACCTGAGAAATATATTTGGTCTATAAAAAGCCAGCTTTCCAGAACCTTTTACACTTAGTGGTGAAAGGATTCAGAAGAGATGGAAATTTCAGCACCATGTCTTCCTCTCTGATGAATAGTCAGGTTTGGAAGTTAGTTTTGCACTTTGTGTAAGGCAAAGTAGGGTAATGATAAGCAGTTCTGGACAAAGAAAAGACCCTCTGTCTGAAGCTCAATGCCAAAACCCAAGACTGCATAGCTCTTTCAGAAACAAAGTCAGCAAACCTGGTTCCAGTTTGAGTCTGCCACTTGGGAGTTAACCAATACTCTCAACCTCAGTGTACTCAATTGTAAAATGGTGTGAATAATGAACATGATAACAGTGACCCCATTTATGCCCACCAAATGCCTGGCATAGATTCTTACAATCATTCCGCACATGACCTTGTTATCTAGGTACTATGCTTATCCCCATTTGACTAAATTAAGGCCTAGCCAAGCTGTTAATGCGCGCAAAGCCACCACCGGTCTGATTCTAAAGGCCTTTCCCTTAACCTGCCTTATTGGAAACTATTTTTTTTCCCATGGGAAAGTTACACACAGGCATTCTTGTTTTGCCTATTAGTCTTTCATGAGCTTTGTTTATGGGTCTCCTCAAGTTCAGCTCCAAGGATGATGTCAAATTTCTGACACTTCAAAGCTGAAGATTGGATCCCAAACTATGTGAAGAGTGAAGCTTTTGGATAAACATCCAGAAAGCCAATCATTGGAGGCATCCTTCTAGGCCTATTTCCAGTAGAGTTTTCAGCAATTTCCCTCACATTGCCATCACCTCTTTTATAAACTGTACTTGGATAAGGAAAAACAATGGGATTCAAGTGGAGCTCCCATTCCTGGGACGGGTCTATTAGAACCCACAATTATCATCCAAAAATCTTTAAGAGTTGAAGAAATCCCACACCTTGAACTTACATTCTAAGGCTCTATGAGACCTCAGAAAGGATAGCAGATAGATAGGTATTAAAAGACTTCTTTGGGAAGTCTTTGGGAGAGACCTGTACTACCATACTTTATTTTGTGAAAAACTTGCCAAGACAAGTTTGGGGTCAAGTGAAGGAGGGATTGAGGGTGTCTCAGAGGGTGAATTGCATTGCTTGGAGAAATGGATCCTAGCTGAAGTAGCAGGAAAGAATGCTGATCGTACAAGTCATGCTCAGTTTACTGGCAGGCCAAGCACCCCAGCTTCCATTGGCTTGCAAAAGACAGGGCTTTAGAGACCAAACCAAGGCCCCAACTATTTCGCCTCCTGGAACAGAGGGCCAAAGTTCTGCATGCACACGTGTGGGGTTAGGCAGGTAAAAGTGTGCAGAGGACAAATGTGAGCCATATGAAAGGAAAGCATGTGTGTGAGTGTGCTAAAAAACAAGTGCATTGGACTTCAAGTCCTGTAGTTCTAGGGAGTAAAGGTGAGGTGATATATAAACACAAACAAAAAATAGTTCTTCACTAGAGAAATATTTTCAAGTCATAAGCTATTTCAGATAAAACACATATCCTGCCTACTCCCTTGGTAAATATTTTAAACAAACAAACAAAAAGAAGTGTTTTAATCTCTCTTGTATAGGTAACACTCCAGGCCATTTCTCCAAGATAAGTTGGCTCTAGAAAAGGTCTAACTAGTTGAATATTTATCCATGTACTCCTTATATAATTTGACCCCATCTCTTCATGGCTTAAAGCTTCACCTATGTGAAGGGGGGGGCGGGAATCATGTGGGCAATGATTTCCTTGAGAAACTATACCTCAGTGGGAAGGTAACATTTTGTTTTTTAAGTAGGATCCCCACCCCACATGGGCTTGAACTCACAATTCCAGGACGAAGAGCCAGATCCTCTGACCACTTAGACAGCCAGTTGCCCCTAGGAAGGTAACTTCTGAGACCCTGGACTACTCAGCTCTTTCAGAAAGATCTACAGTAAGACTCTGTGCCTCCTGCAGGGTGATTTGTTAAATATTAATGAGTCCGTGAGCTATAAAGAACCCCTGGGGTGGCCTAATTACTTTTTAGAACTGCTTAATTCCTGTAAGTAATCCATTTTATTAATTGTGCCAAGCAATACTTTGTGTTTGACCTTTCGTGGCTCATTTCCAAAATGTTAACATTAAGGCAACAACATTATTTGCACACCACAGTCTGGTAAATGAAACACTAAGAGAAACACTAGAAACTTAGAATTATATTACTCTCCTGAATTGTTCCACTTAATGTTTTAAAGACCAAACCCCCTTGGTCTAAACTGTGTAGTTTTTCTTCATTATGATTCCATGATAGACAGAATGTAACTCCCCCAAAAGGCATCCACCTAACTCCCAAAATCTGTGTACATTACCTTGTAAGGCAATAGGACTCTGAAGGTGTTATTTAGTCAAGGATTTTGTGAAAAGGAGATTGTGTTTGGTTATCTGTGCGAGGCTATTGCTATCCCAAGGGTCCTTGCAAGAAGAACACAGACAGGTCAGGTAAAGGAAAAGGCAAGGTGATAATGGAAGCAGAGATCTGTAGCCACAAGGCAATGAATATGCAACCTCTAGAAGCAGGAAGAACCCAAGAACAAAAAAATCTCCCCTGGGGCCCTAGGAGCAATCAGTCCTTCTAAAACCTTGATTTTAACTCTTAAGACTCACGTTAGACTTCTCGCCTCCCGAACAGTAAGACAAGACATTTGTGTTGTTGTAAGCCATTTAAGCCATTAAGCATGTGACCATTTGTTACAGAGCCACAAGAAAACTAAAACAGATCCACCTGTACATGTATGCAAAGTGTCAGCTATTACAGTTAACAATCCATGAAAAAACCTCTATGTTTGCCTCGCCTTCAGCTATATTTTGAACAATGTTCAGTGAGTTCCTTGGGTATAAGCTATCGGGCTATCTCTGACAGTAGAACCTATAATTGCACTAATGGGGGCCAAAGCTACAAAGAAGCCTTTTGTGAGCAGGTTGCCTGGCGAATGCTGCATCATGGAACACAACCAACCAAAGGAATCAGATCCTCTCCCAGAAAGTTTTGATTGCAAGACACGAAGAAGGCTATAATAGTACAAAAAAAGAAAAAGCACAGGAGTGTCAAAACAGATTAAAAAAAAAAAAAAAAAAAAGAAAAGCCAGGGACAAAGTGGACAGAGTGAGCAGGAAAGGGGGCAAGTAGACACCAAATTTTGGAGATCCGGTTGTCACACTCCCACAATGGCCCCCAAGTGTTGAATGTCAGTAAGTACTGAATGGATAACCAGTGGTAACCTGCATTCCAATACTTCCTAAGACCTGGATTGCTGTTGAGATTGGTTCTTATGCTGGTTTCCTCATGTAGCCTAACAAGAACCACAACCTACCTGAAGTGAACTGAGGAGGTTCAGTCCTTTAGAATTTTCAAGAGTCTACTCATGATTCTCTCTGCCCTAGTCTGATGCTTTTCAAAGTTCATTAAGGTCAAAGGACCTCACATTTCTCCAAGGAAGATACACAAATGGCCAACAAGCACTTGAAAAGATGTTCCCTGTCATTAGTCATCAGAGAAGTGCAAACCAAAAATGTAACGAAATGCCACCTCACCCCCATTAGGACAGCTATATTCAAAAATGCACCAGTAAAAATGTGAAATTGGAACCCTCCTCCATTGCTAGTCGAATATAAAAGGGTGTAATCACCGCAAGAAACAGTGCAGTGGCTCCTCACCGGGTTAAAAAGTATTACCCATGACTCGGCAGTTCCACTCATAGACATACATGTAAAATAATCTAAAAAATAAGTAGTATTATTCACAATAGCCAAAAGGCAGAAACAGCAAAAAAAATGCTGATGAATAAATAAACCAATTTTGGCAAATAGATAAAATGGAACATTATTTGCCATAAAAAGGAATGACACAGGTCACAGCATGGATGAACCTAGAAAACACTATGCTAAGTGAGATATGCCAGACAAGAAAGGCCAGATATTCTATGATTCCGTTTGCATGAAATATCCATAGTACTCAAACCCATGTAGACCGAAAGGTTAGTGATTGCCAGGGGTTGTAGAACGATGGGAATAACTGCTCAATGGAGGTGATGAAATGTTCTGGAAATATATAGTGGGAATGGGTGCACTACATTGTGAATGTATGCTTTAAAGAACTGTGCACTTTAAAATGGTTAAAATGATAAATTCATGTTAAGTGATTTTGAAAGAGGATTTCTTTTTTCCTTTTTTTTTTTTTCAACGTTTTTTTTTTTTTATTTATTTTTGGGACAGAGAGAGACAGAGCATGAACGGGGGAGGGGCAGAGAGAGGGAGACACAGAATCGGAAACAGGCTCCAGGCTCCGAGCCATCAGCCCAGAGCCTGACGCGGGGCTCGAACTCACGGACCGCGAGATCGTGATCTGGCTGAAGTCGGACGCTTAACCGACTGCGCCACCCAGGCGCCCCATGAAAGAGGATTTCAACTACCTCCATTTTGACCTCAAACTTTCTAATTGATTAAGTTCTTCTTTCCAGCATATCTCTTAACTCAGGAAAAAGACTCTGAGGGCCAGGTATGCTCTGGTAAGAATACAAACTACTGCCTCAAGGAGTAAAGACTGCCTGGAGCCACCAAGTCCCCTCATGACTGACTCCAAGACAACTCAACTTAACCTTCATGGCTCACCTGCTCATACCCTCAACCTCTGTTTCACATTTTCCTTATATAAACCTAAAAGTCTTTTTGGCACCTCAGGGACAGTCCGTGAGATGCTAGTTTGGGCCTCACTGAAATACCTTTCTGGTTTCACCATCACTGCTCTCTCTGCCTATAGATTTTGTCAGGGGTTAGTGCCTGCACTTGGTTTGTTTTGGACCCCCAGAGCCAGATGCTCTTGCACCCCTGTACCCCAGCTACAAATTTTACCCCAATAAACACGACTAGAAAGGTATGTCGTGTGGTATGTTCGTTTATTTGCCACCTTTTATAGAAAAGAATCTATAGATTTCAATTTATGGTTATGCTAGAAGACACTCCAAATCATGCTCTTGCTCCAAATGACCCTGGGACTCGGGTTATCTTTTTGGGATCAAGGGTCCAGTCTAGGATATGTAACACAGACATCTCTGCACGATTTGTCAGTCAGACCCAGGAGTCTTTTCACACTGGCCTCTGTAGGCAGCCTACTTATTTGTGAATGCATAGCTCATTTTGTATAAAGGAGCAAAATGCCAATCACTAGCATCTATCCACATTAATCTGATCCTGGATGAGCCTCTAAGTGAGCAAGAAAACCTACCTGAAATTTAGGTTCATGAAGATGTTATATTTCACAATTTCAATAGATCATATGTTAACATTTAAAAAAAAATCCAATAAGAGAAGGAAAAAGTAATTTTCCCTATACTGTCTAGGTTCTTGGCTGAGACCCCCCCCCCCCCCCAACCCCTGTAACTAAAGACAGATTAATACGAGAAAAACAGAAATTTATTAACACGTATACCTCCTGTCTTCAGCTAAAGACAAAAAAAGATACAAAGGGGTAGGGAGGCCAGTTATGGAGGGTTATGAGGAAAAGGACAGTAAACCGGAAGAAGGTTGTTATGCAGATTTCACTTCAGTAAGATTTCCTAGAGATTAGGAGTCATCCTTGTTTTCCCAGTACAGAAAGGCAGACACCCTTACAAATGGAGATTTCTTTTATAGATATAAATTCACTTAGAAAAGTTTTCAAGCTTCTCCCTGGTCTGCAGTTTCTTCAAAATAACTAGCGTAAAATAACCCTTATGTCAAAAACCCTTATTTCTAGGTGCCAAATTCTGTTTCTCTTTAATTCCTTGATAAGTGTCAGTCACTAAATGGATTAAGAAGGTAAAGGTTAAAGAAGGTAACAACATTAGGCAATCATTTCCTTGAAGACAGTGACAGATACTTGAAGAGAATATTCTGCGTCACCAAGCTCTTCAATAAAATTACATTTCCCAAGTGAGGAAATGAAAGGTTGGCTTCCCTTGCTGGGAAAAAAAAAAAATACAGAAAAGAGACCAAATTGAATTTCTGGTCTTTCAACATATTCCCAAAGTTGCTTTTCCAATCAGCAGATGGCGCTGTCAACTTACCACTGAAATCAAAAACCTAACAATGGCCACTTTCTTTAATCTGTTTCTTCTACAAGAAATTTGAAATAACTCATTAATTTTTGTATTCATACCTTACTTATAATAAAGCTCACTACCCTTGGCATTAGTTGGCTACCTATGCATTTCTGAAATGCTAAGATATTTAATTCAATTAAAACATAGAAAAGACCTTTAAAACATTATCTTTATCATTAATAATGTTAACTATTATGGACAGGGTATTACTTATGGAGTAGGCACTTAACTGAGTTCACATAAGCATCTTACTTAATCATAATGTAGGGGCCAAGGGCAGTCTGTCTCAAAATGCACCCCTTTGGCGTACTGATTATTTTAATTACAAGTTACTCAGGACATACCCTGTGCAAAAATGACACCCAGACCCTCCTCTGTCCCCCTGAGAGCAGGAAATAAATCTCCCATGTGAATGGTACTCTCCCTGGATCAGGAGGTACAGACATTCTTATCACCAGACATAGGAAATTCAGGGCCAAGAGGTCTATATAAACAACCCCAGCCCAAATTCTGTTCATCATTACTTATTGATGGAAGGGCTCAAAGCTAAGTCTTGTCAACTTCTCACAGATGTATTGTCTCTTTGTTTAGCATAAAACTTGTCTGCCTTGGTCATTTCCTGAGATCTCCATTTCATTACTGGACCTCCTTGCCCACGTAAAACTTTGTTGTTGTTGTTGTTGTTGTTGTTGTTGTTGTTGTTGTTGTTGTTGTTTTTCTTCTGCTCACTGGTCTCATGATGTAAATTTAATTCCTAGTCCAGCTGGAAGAGCTTGAAGGGTAGAGGGAGAATTTTTCCTTCCCTACACTAACAAACTCAAAGGGTATTATTTCCATCTTAAAAGGAGAATCTAGTTTCAAAATGACATCTGGCCCCCCAAAGCCCATGTCACCCACATTACCCCACAGTACCCATTGTGCTCTAGTATTCCCAGCATTGTGGAAAAGACCTTTCAAAGACAGGCTTAAGAGAAGAATGCAGAGATGGGTGGTTTAAGATTACCTAACACGCAGATGACCCTAATTCACATCATTAAGAAAGCTAATTGGATTTCACTCCTTTTTTCTGGACTTCATTCAAAGCTTAAAACAAGTTTGACCTTATTTCTGTTTTGAGAAAATTAAGAATGAAAAGTGATATCCCATTGAGTCCATTTGCTGGGACAAGGCCTTTGAACAACGTTTGTAATAAAAGGCAACCTGAAACACAAAAACTATATAAACTTCATTTATGTGTGAACAGAAAGCATCTAAATTACTGAGATCTTTTGTCAAGAAGCAAAGAAAGGAGAAAGAAGTATGCTGTTGACACATTTAAAATGTGACATTTTCATGATCAGATAATTTCCTGAACTGCTCAGGGGAATAATCTGTGGTTTGTCTGATAGTTATGACACCATTCTAAATAAAAAGTTAGATACAGGATGCAAAAGCTGAGGAAAAAGCAAGTAAGTACAGGAGTAAGCATTCCAGATTTTTCTAATAGACAAATCAGTCTAAAAAAATTGTTAGGTCATCTCTGAAGTAAAGATAAATTGGGGACCAACTTTACACAGCACTTCGTATTTCCATTCAGTCATTTCAGGCCATACCCTTCAGAAGAAGGGACATTCCAGAGTCATGAACAGTGTTTTAATAAATTAAGGTTTTCTTTTCAGGCCTCAAGGAATGGATCCTAGTGAGCTAGACTGGATCTTGTCATTTCTCTTCTTTCTCAGGCATAACACAAAAAAATCCATGACTCCCTTTACCAGAAGCTACACCTGAATGTTGGCCTTCATATTTACCTTCTCAGGAGCAAATTGGTATCCAGGATGAGAGAATTCTTCCACAGGCTTTCCCAGGACAGCGAGGCCTTCTATGCATGACAGATCACACAAATCAAAAGGGAGGGACATAAGGACAAAAGCAACCCCAAAAGGCCCCAGCCAACAAAAGCACAGCTTCTAACTTATTCATTCCTCACAGTGTCCTCTGCACCCCTAACACCACAGCCCCTCAGTTTTTTTCTCCACACCATTTGTGGTATGCTGACCATGCATGACTCTAGTTGTATTCAAAACACTTCATTTTGGCTTCTTATCACACTTCAAAATGTATTTCGTGAGGATAATTCCTGATCTACGGCAGGTCTGGTGCCTTTTTGCTCACTCTTAGGTAATGCATAGTTCTCTATTTCTGTACACACTGGAAATTGTAAACTAATTACAAAATTAAATTTTCAGTCCATAATATGAATCAAAATTCCTTTGATTAACCACCAAAACCTCTTCCTTTCCCTGGCTTAGGCTAGCTTCTGGCAAAGGTGGTGGAGGGATGGGCACAGCTGGATTGTTTTTTACTCCTTCCACTTGCCCATAACTCCTTTTTGTCTTCTTCCCTATTCCTTAGCTATTCTCTTCTCCCTCCTGAGGATGGGGAGGGGTGAGCATGGGCAATGGGGGCAGAGGACTAGGTACACGATGAGAAACAATTAAGAATAAAATGGATGGGAAATCATTTACCTGAAATGGTACTATTTTAAGCTGGCATCCCACACTCTATGAAGAAATTTGGGGCTCTTTCTGGAGGGACACTTTTATAAGCTCCTCAGAGTAGCTCATCACTGGTGACTTCTTCCCTAAAGTTCCTCTTACTAAGGAAGTCTCTCTCTCTCTCTCTCTCTCTCTCTCTCTCTCTCTCTTTTTTTTTTAAATGTTATTTTAGTTTTGAGAGAGAGAGAGAGCATGAGCATGAGCAGGAGAAGAACAGAGAGAGAGGGAGACAAAGAATTCAAAGCAGGCTCCAGGCTCTGAGCTGTCAGCATAGAAGCTGAAGCAGGGCTCAAACCCACAAACTCTGAGATCATGACCTGAGCTGAAGTCGGATGCTTAACCAGTGAGCCACCCAGGCACCCCAAAGGCAGATGCAACCATGTTGGGTGGTCACTTGCAACCCCTTCCTTGACACTTAAATGTTCAAACTTGTCTCCCGGTATGTTGCTGCTCCCATCCAGGCAGCTTTACTGGATGCAAGAGGTACCTGACTGTCGAGTTCTCACCGAGTTCAGCACAACTCTCTTTGTTTCATCATCACCCCAGAGACCTCATCCAAATAGTTTATATTCATGAGATACTAGGGTTACAGAGTTGCAGACCAGGTTCTGGACCACTGTGTACCTGGAGCATATAGTGTATGTTACAACACATATTTTAACACTTTCTGATGATGCTTTTGGAAATGTTTTAACCAGTTCTACAATCCCTCATAGTAAATAGCCATGACTTCCTGGAAACTGCTGGAGTGACATAGTGAAGACTAAAATCACCCTGGCTTTGGTTTCGTTATTTTTATTTACTTCATGACATCACGGGAGTAGTAAAGCAAACCCCTTAATTTCAGCTCAAATAATAACATTCACCAAAGTTAACACAGTTTAAACTGTGCTCTAGTTTACAAGATTGTTCACACATCTCTTTCCCCAATAACTTAGACACTAAATAATCAGAATCTTAAAATAGGGATTTTGAGAATTGTACCTCAGCAGTATCTTCTGGCGATCATAGAATCTTTGAGGTGCTAATGTAAACAGCAAAAATCAATGAACATTGGGGAGTTGTTGAGCAGAACTAAGTGCCCCAGCTCCCTTGATAAAGACACTGCTCAGAGCTAGAGGGTTCTTCCCAACATCTTACACCAGTAAAGGCTAAAGTTACGGAGCAGTGTCTGCAGAGGTAGGGGTTGGAGGAGTGGTAGTTCTTGTGCAGTCTAATTACCAAAACTGACGTGAAAGTAGAGTATTGGGTCAACCATACACAATGGTCGACTGTGTTATATGAGAGAAATTATAAAACACAGAGAAAATAGAAGGACAAAAAGACCATGGTTTTATTTTTGGTCAGTTTAGCACTAATTCTTAGTTTTCCATAATCTCCCAATCTGTAAACTCGAATGAATTTGGACTTAAGAGAAATCTCCTATCAAGAGGTAAACAGGGCCGCTCTGATTTTACATTTACCTATCCAAGAAAAACAATTTCATTGCCATCTTTCAGAATTTGGCATCCAAAATATAGTTTTCTCTTCAAGTCAGAATTAGCAATGGTGATACCACTGATCCCAGTTCCAAAATTTCCTTCTCAGTATTTAGTAACCACTCCAGATATTTAAAAATATTTCCTCATTTTCTAGTTATGCTTTTACTCTTGCATTTCAACTACTTCAATATTCAGTTAACAGTGGATTCCATTCAGGAATCTAGTGTCAATCTCTTGTGAGCAGATTACCCTGTTTTTACCAGATATTGTTCAAAAACAGAGAGAGAGAGAGAGTTATGATAACCCAGTAGGCTCCACACTGTCCCTCTCAAGCCTCTTTTGTTATGGGCCATGAGAACCAGACTGACCTTTATCATATGTTCCCTCTCAAAGATTCGCCTTTCCTTAACCCTTCAATTCTGATTTTGAGTACTCGCCACTTCACTCAGGGACATAACTCAACCTTAATGAGCTTCCTTTTTCTTCAACAGAAAGGTTGAGCTTTTCTTGTGATAGTCCAGTGTTTCCCTAAAGCTTTTAGTTGGTTGTAAAAGATATTTTAACTTGCTTCTTGTACTGTGCAAATACTGTGGGTTCAGTCTAAGTATCTTTCTCCTCCTTCCTTTTCTTTTTCCCACAGAACCACTATTAATTTTTAACTTTAGGTTTACTATCTGTCAAGTTTTTCTTCTACCTCTACTCAAAGTAGTATAAACATGGCTGGTATAAATGCCCTCACACTTCTTAACTCTTTACTGATCAGCCTCATTATCCCTAAGTGGCTGGCCTATATTCTGGAGTCCCTGAAAGGACAACCATGAGCAGGTCTTCATAAATGTCTACTAAAGGCCCCTGATCAGAAATGGAATCCTTGAATATCACATAATCAAACCACTCAGATCACCACAGGTCGGTTCTATTTTTTTTCTCTGTTCACCTGTACTCCTATACCCAATTACAGAAATAAGAAATATCTAAGAAAGAAATCAGAATTAACTTGACAGCCCATGGAGAAGGGTGGAGGAATTAGAAAATTATTCTTTCTTTGACTGTCTCTTGGGTCCTAGATGTTGGCAGGTGCTTATCAATCACATTGATATAAAGGAAACTGAAGCTAAACCTGAAACAGAACACTCCAGGTTAGCAAATACTGTAAAACCCACCAATCGTGGCACCATTAATTTAAAACCCAAAACCTACATAATTAAATGCTATCTTTTTTGAGATGAGCATTTTCTGTCCTCTCCCCCAAACATTTAACTAGCATCATCTTTCTACTAAGAAGAATCAGGAATCAAAATGTTCTCCAATGCCAATCTTGCTTTTCCACATGGGAGTTTGACCTAAGAGTTCAGAATTAATATTTCCATCAGCCCAGATTTCACAAATTCCACCCAGTAATTAAAACCCTTGTAGGTTATGGTATTAACCAGAGAAGCTGCCTCCAATGCTGGAGTTTTAACCTCTATGAGGGACTTTGCTTCTCAAGTATGTGGATCTTGCCTGTACTAATAGCAATCTGTCATACTACACCACAATTTACCCATGACTCCACGGGGGAAAAAAGCTATGAAAAAGAGATTTTTGGAATGCTAAAACTTTGACCAACCCATTACCATCTGCACTGGTTTGTAAAGAAAATTCACAAAGTAGACACGCCTGACAATGTATATGTTTTTTACTTCAAGGCATTGAAGTCATGGTCTCCTATAAAAAAGCTAGCTCTAGTGAGGTGTGCAAATGTGTTGGTGCTTTATAAGCCTAAATAAGTCTTAACCAATGGCTTCTTAGTGTCCAGACTCACATCCTTATCTTGGCCCTTATCATTATGCCACTGTATCAAGAGTTAAAAAAAAAAAAATCCAAGGAAAAATGCACTAAGTTGGGGAGGGCTAAGCCAGTTCTCATGGTCTTCCTTGATAAGGCTTTTCCAAGGAAGAAACACGGTGGGCCCTTTTACCATGTCCGCTTCATGTAAACATCAGGAGGGTGGTGACCAAACAGTGTACCTTGAGGAAACAAAAACTTAGAACCTCTTTAAACTTCACAGAGAAATCCCCACATATTTAGTACAATAGCCCGTAATTTTTTTTATTTTGAGAGAAACAGAGACAGTGCAAGTGAGGGAGAGAGAGAATCCCAAGCAGCCTCCACACTCAGCACAAGCCTGACACAGGGCTCAATCTCATGAACTGTGAGATCATGACCTGACCTGAAATCAGGAGTCAGCCGCTTAACTGACTGAGCCATCCAGGTGCCAGATAATTATTTTTCTTAAATGTCAGCCAGCATTAGAAAGTCACTGAGAGCAGAAAAAAGAATTGATAAACCGAGAACAATTTTATGAATTTACCTTTGAAATAACCTGAATAACCCTTATAGGAAAAAATCCTGGCAGTTACGCTTAGCCAAAAATCAATGTACCATGAGCATGCCATGGATTTAATCAAGTAAAATATTTCAAAGATCTTCTTTCCTTATATCTAAGAACAAAGCCACTTGCTTACATCTGTGAATGAACAGATCGCTCTATAATAGTTGTCATCACAATCCTTAATACATACTAGAAAAACTTATGCGCAAAACATATAGCATCGCTGAAGAGAAGAAAACAAATGTGATGGAAAAACATGTAAGCTGTATCCAGTATAGGAAGAAATCTGTGAAACAGAACAAATGGAATAAGCAAGTAGCACATGTGTGTTTTTACCAAGATTTAGAAGGATGGAAAAAAACAAGAGCATTACTTGTGGATAAGGAGAAATGGAGAGCTTAGTAAACATTAAATATTCATAAGACACAGAGATTTCACTTTTTTCCAGAAAGGAGTAGCTGTTACAAGATTTAACAACAAGACGTGGAAATTATAGCAATGTATTATGTGACTAAGACATATGTGGAAATAAAACACATGGCCACAATAAAACAAAAGTTAGAAGAAGCAAAGTAGTAAACTGATGTAAGGCTCTTACATTCCACAGGAAGTGGTATAATATATGACGGTAGGCTGTGATACATTAGATAAATGTTGTCAACACTTGAACAGAACTAACTAAAAACTAACATAAAAAACAGAGTTAATAAACCAACAATAAAGAAAAATCCTTAGTTGGGAAGGAAAAAGCAAAAAAAAGAAACCAGTAACAGATGGATCAAATGGATAACAAACAATAAAATGATTGATTTAAACCCAGCTATATCAATAAACACATTAAATGAAAGTTGTCTAAATAACCCAATTAAAACAGGTAATCAGTCTAGATTAGAAGAGTAAACAACTGTTTCCTCTATCTGAGAAACTCACTTAAACTATAAATATTTGAAGTTTATAGTATAAAGATAGAAATAACATATGCTATACAAACATAAATCCCAGAAAAGAGGTGTTATATTAATATCAGAAATAGGAGACTGCAGGATAAGGGCAGAAATAGTAGACTGGAGGATAAATGAAGAGAGAGAATTCATAACGACAAAAGGCCAATTTGTCATAAAGATGCAACTATCCTAAATTATATGTGTGTGTATATGTATGTATACACATATACTACATATATACACATATATATGGAGTTTCATACCCATGAGGCAAAAAAAGTGACAGACTCAAAAGAGCTAAATTCATGATTATGAGGTATTTCAACTTTCTCTTGCAATAACTAATAGATACGAGGACAGAAAATTATTAATTTTATAGAAAACAGAAAGAACATATAGAAAATACGAACAACACTATCAACCACTTTGATCGAATTTATACTTATAGAATACTCTGCCAAGGAATAACAAAATATGCATCTTCTCAAGTGCACGGGGAACATACACCAAAATAAAGTAGATTACAGGCCTAAACCTACAAGCTAAAACAATACAGTTTCTAGAATATAGGAAAGAATATTTTGCAATACTGGAGTAAGTAAAGATTTCTTAGAAAAGACACACACAAAGTTAGAAAAGGGAATTTTTAAAATATCTGTTCATAGTAAGACCTAGGAAAATTAGGGGCGCCTGGGTGGCTCAGTTGGTTAAGCGTCTGACTTCATCTCAGGTCATGATCTCACAGTTTGTGGGTTTGAGCCCTGCATTGGGCTCTGTGCTGAAGGCTCAGAGCCTGGAGTCTGCTTCAGATTCTGTGTCTCCTTCTCTCTCTTCCTCTTACCCCCTCCAACTCTGTCCTCTCTCAAAAATAAACATTAAAAAAATTTTTTTTGATAACAAAATAAAAAAGACCTAGGAAAATTAGAAAACAAGCTACACACTGGAAGACAATATTCTCCATTAAAAAAAAAAAGTTGTATTCACCATATGTAACTACTCCTAACAACTTAGTAACAACCTCATTTTTAAAAAGTAAGGAAAATACATTAATAGAGTTTTTACCAAGGAAGATATACAAATGACAAGTACATGAAAAAATGCTCTAAGTAATTTGTGATTAGAAAAATAAAAATAAAACTATAAGGAGGTATCACTAAACATCCTTTGAATATCTAAAATTAAATATTCACAATAGTAGGTGTTGACAACTGTGTGGAACAAGTCATGTCAATAGAAATTAGTGCAATTTTAGACAATAGTTTGGTAGTTTCTTATTACACTAAATACACACTTACCCCATGACCCTGAAATAGTTGTTTGTCCAAAAGACATAAGAACATATCCACACAAAGCCTGGCACTTGGATGCTAACAGCAGCTTCATTCATAATAACCCAAAGCTACAAACAACCGTAATGTTGAACAATAGATGAATAGCTAAATACATGGACGTATAGCAACACAATGGAATAATATTCAGCAATCATTAAGAATGGTTTACCAATAGAAGCAACAAAATGGATGAATCTCAAAAACATTGTGGTTAGCAAAAGAAGCTAAACACAAAAGACTACATCATATATATGTTTCTTTAAAAAGACAAAATTAGGGGTGACTCAGTTGGTTAAGTGTCCGACTTCAGCTCAGTTCATGATCTCATGGTTTGTGGGTTCAAGCCCCCCATCGGGCTCTGTGCTCACAGCTCAGCGCTTGCTTTGAATTCTGTGTCTCCCTCTCTCTCTTCCCCTTCCCTGCTCATGCTCTGTCTCTTTCTGTTTCAAAAACAAATATTTTTAAAAAAATTTTTTAAGACACAACTAATCTATAGTAACAAAGTTGACTAGTGGTCTCTTGGACCAGGTGTGGGAAATGGCCTAAGGGAATTTTGGAGGATGGAGGCTGATGGAAATATTCTATATCTTAACTGTGCAGATGGTTACATAAGTACACAGTTGATCTTTGAATAAAGTAGGGGTTAGAGGCACCAACCCTGTGCACAGTCGAAAATCTGCATTTAATTTTTGATACCCCCAAAACTTAATTACTAATAGCCTACTGTTGACAAGAACCCTTACCTATAACATGGTTGGATAACACATATTTTGTGTGTTATTTGTATTATATACTATATGGTTTTGATAAATTAAGCTGGAGAAAATATTAAGAAAATCATAAAGGAAAAGAAAATACATTTACAGTACTATACTGTGTTTATCAAAAAAGGAAAAAAAAACCACTCTGCATATACAAATAAATCAATGATACACAACACATTAACAAAATAAAGGAGAAGAAACCTATGATCCTGGGGCACCCAGGTGGCTCAGTCAGTTGAGTGTCTTACTCTTGATTTTGGCTCAGCTCACAATCCCAAAGTTGTGGGATCAAGACCCACATCAGGTTCCATGTTGATCATGGAGCCTTCTAGTAATTCTCTCCCTCTGCCCCTCTCCCCTCTCTCTCTCTCTCTAAAATTAATTTTTTAAAAAAAAAGAACTGTATGATCATGTCAATAGATGCAGAAAAAAACCTTTGACAAAATACAGCATCCATTCCTGATAAAAACCTTCAACAAAGTAAGTATAGGAAGAATATACATCAACATGATAAAAGCCATATATGAAAGTCCCACAGCTAATATAATCCTCAGTAGGGAAAAACTGAGAGCCTTTCCTCTACAGTCAGGAACAAGACAGAGTTTAACACAGTACTGGAAGTCAGCAGTCAGCAAAAAGAAGTAAAAGCCATGGAAATCAGCAAGGATGAAGTCAAACTTTCACTATTTGCAGATGACATGATTATCTATGTAAAAAACCCACAAGACCCCACCATAAGATTGCTAGAACTAATACATGAATTGAACAAAGTTGCAGGATGTAAAAATCAATATACAGAAATTTCTTGTATTTCTATACACCAAAATGAAGCAGCAGAAAAAGAAATCAAGGAATTGATTCCGTTTACAATTGCACCAAAAACCCTGAGATACCTAGGAATAAACGTAACCAAACAAGTGAATGATCTGTACTCTGAACACCACGGGACACTTGTGAAAGAAATTGAAGAGGACACAAAGAAAGGGAAAAGCCTTCCACGTCCGTGCACTGAAAGAACATTGTTTAAATGTCTATACTACCCAAAGCAATCTACATATTTAATGCAGTCCCTATCAAAATACCACCAGCATTTTTCACAAAGCTAAACAAATAATCCTAAAATTTGTACAGAACCATAAAATACACCAAATAGTCAAAGAAATCCTGAAAAAAGAAAAGCAAAGTAGGAGGCATCACAATTCTGGACTTCAAGTTATTTTACAAATCTGCAGTCACCAAGATAGTATGGTACTGGCACAAGCACAGACACATAGATCGATGGAACAGAAGAGAAAACCCAGAAATGGACCCACTATTATACGGCCAACTAATCTTCAACTTCATTTTCCTATGCCATACACAAAAATAAATTCAAAATAGAAGAAATACCTAAATGTCAGATAGGAAACCATCAAAATCTTAGAGGGGAATACAGGTGTCAACCTCTTTGACCTCGGCCAGAACAACTTCATACTAGACATGTCACCAAAGGCAAGGGAAACAAAAGCAAATGTCCACTCCTGGGACTTTCATCTCATCAAGATAAAAAGCGAAGGAAACAATCAACAAAAGTAGAAGGCAGCCTATGGAATGGGAGAACATATTTGTTAACAATGTATCTGATAAAGGGTTAGTGTCCAAAAATCTGTGAAGAACTTAATCAAACTCAACACCCAAAACCAAATAACCCAGTTAAGAAATGGGCAGAAGACATGAATTGACATTTTACCAAAGAGCACATCCAGATGGCCAACAAACCCAAGACAAGATGCTCAACATCACTTATTATCAGGGAAATACAAATCAAAACCACAGTGAGTTATCACCTCACACCTTTTAGAGTGGCTAAAATTAACAACACAGGAAACAACAGATGTTAGTAAGGATGTGGAAAAAGTGGAGACCTCTCTTACATTGTTGATGGGAATGCAAACTGGTACAGCCATTCCAGAGAACAATATGGTAGTTCCCCAAGAAATAAAAAATAGAACGATCCTATGATCCAACTGGACTACTAAGTATTTACCCAAAGGATACAAAAATACAGATTCGAAGGGGTACATGCACCCAGTATTTATAGTAGTGTTATTATAGCAACATTATAAATGATAGCTGAACTATGGAAAAAGACCAAGTGTCCATCGACTGATGAATGGATAAAGATGTGGGAAATATATATAGGAGTATTATTCGGGCATCAAAAAGAATGAAATCTTCCCATTTGCAATGATGGGGATGGAGCTAGAGGGTATTAGGCTAAACAAAGTAAGTGAATCAGAGAAAGACAAATACCATATGATTTCACTCATAGGTGGAATTTACGAAACAAAACAGATGAACATATGGGAAGGGGAAAAAAGAGAGAGGGTGGAAACAAATGATAAGAGTCTCTTAAGACAGAGAACAAACTGAGTGTCAATGGACGGAGATGGGTGGGGGATGGGACAAATAAACCCAGAAAATGTGCTCCTGGAATTTGGGTCACTTTCTCCTAGAGGTGAATGTCCCTTCCACTAAGAAGAAGCTGTATAGAAAACAGAACAAGAAGAGTTTCTGACAGATTCAAAGGACTAAGATGACAAAAATGATAAAATGTCCAAAAGAGGAAATGGAAAATCTGAATATTTGCCTAAAAGAAATTGAATCTGTAATGAAAAACCTTCACACAAAGAAATAAGAATGCCTTGGTGGCTTTACTGGAGAATATCTTGTAATGTCATTTAAAGAGGCATGAGGTTATTATTGTAGATTAAAGAAGGTTACAGACATATACTTAAATGTAATGTACTACCCTTGATTGAATTGTCAATGAGAAAAAAAAAATAATAAAGATATTTTGGAGACAAAAAAAAAAGTAATTGAAGTGTAACTTAAAATAATTTGCATACAATTACGTGAATTCAAGTCTCGACTAAGGTGCCAAAATTCTTGCAAATTTCCTAGGTTCCAATCATGCCTCCTTCGTTAATGTCATGCTTAAATCAGTCACCTATTGATGACACTCATACTGGCTCCCCACGTTTTCTACCCCACACAAATAAAAGCCATTGCTCTTTGTTTAGAGCTACCGGTCCGATGTTTTGTCCTATTTCTTTTCAATAGGACAAGTTGACTCAGGTACCTTTCTTCTACTGATCCCCTTGCCCATCTCCAAATTCCATTATCATAAACCCACTATTAGCATGGACGAGCTATCTAGCAGAAAGGGGCAGGAAGTACAGATTTTACATATAGCACAAGATTTAAGCATGTGGCCTTCCTCTCCATTTGCATTCCATGTAAGTCATGTTAATTATAACATCTCTTTCCCCTTGCTTCTCTCTGTGTGTTGATCCAATAAGCCATGTAATAGGAGCTCCTCAGTTTGGTCCGTGACACTTTTCATACTCTGACCTCTAAACTCATTTGCGGGTATCATACTTAAAACTACCATAGCATCAAGGTAATTTCACATTCTGAGAAGAGTACAACTAACTTATACCATGAAATCCATAAATGTATGATGGTATCAATCATAAGAAATAAAATTGTCAAGGAATTTGAACAAAAAGTATGCAGCTATCAGTGAAATTTAAAGAAACAAACTAAGTAAATGTGGGTAAAGAATACTAAACTGTGGAATTAAAAGAAATTAATTTTTGTATAGTGTAAAATACAGCATATTGTGACATCAGTGGCTTCCTCATGTTGGTAGACAAGGTCCCTAATTATGAAGATAATCATTAATTCTTGAAGCAATAGTAACTAAGTTTATGTTCATAGTTTTAACATTTTATGACACATCCATACTTTTGGCTGTGAACATAATTATTGAAACAGCTTGGCAGAGGCAGATTGAGACATATTTAGATATTTCATTCTTTCAAGTTATAAAAAATTAGCAATTCTAAGGCATGCTAATATAAAGATTAATATAACCTGGATAACTTAGTTGTAAGCTTGGTTGTGAATCATCAAGGTAATACTGAGATGCACAAGAACAGTTTCAATAATTACAGCAGATTCAAAACAATACTAAAATCACTCGTCTGAGATATGTCATACATCCATTTCTTTTCAGAGAAGAAAACCAACAAAATCCAAACCATCAATAAAATATCAAATAAGAGTTGGACAATTACTACGGGATCACAATCTAGCCATTGCAAATGATGCAGAAACACCTTGCACATGACAGCAGCCTGCTCTCTAGACCATACTGTCTGGTCTTCTTTCTCTCACCAAATAAATTCAACAGTTTTCATATAATGCAAGCTGGTATATTATCAACTGGAACAAAGAAAGCAGTGTTCAAGACACCTTAAATTGTGTTTATCTCTAACACTGAGAACCCCACTTGTATCTCCATCATCAATATACTCCCCAGCATCACCAAAGTAATGTACTTGTGTCAGATACTCATCTTTCTAAATCTTCAGTAAACCATTAAGCTCATAATGCCCAAAAGAACCTTGAGAGGGGGTGAGTCCAGGCCTCCATCACAGCTTGAGGAAGAAAGAGTTACAGAAATGCACAGACCAATCTTCCCTCCGGATCTTTCCCACTTTTTCCCCAGGTCCAAACTCCCCATCACTAAAACCACTCCCATTCAAAATCTGTCAGTAGAGACCATTATCAACAGGGAAGCAAGACTGAACTTTGGTACTTGTTTTGGGAGTCTAAACCAGAGATCCTGTGGACCCTTGGTAAGTTGAGTTATATACACATGAAGCTGATACTCAATCCAATACTGCCATTCCAGTTGTTACTATGTTCAATTACTTCATAAGTTTGATTCATAAATAGCTGCTTCATGAAATGCTCATCATCAGTCCTACCCCACATACAAACGGAACACTCTTTTTCCCCCTAGAACCCTCAGACATCACTTGAGTTAGCATCCATTTGACTCATCAATACATATGACATTAGAGTCGTTAATACTCTGAATCTATTCCAACAGTGTTTGCCAATGCATACACATGGGAAAATTAATTTAATACAACTCTTAGGAGTATGAACTTTTCAGACTTTTCAGTTGACTGTGTTGCCTAACAATTAAGGGAAACAATAGATGGGCTCCATTCTCTCCAACTGTTTACAAATATTTTCCTTAAACAAATGTGAATGTATCTGATAACGATACACTTAGCACACAAATGGCAGTGACGTGGAAGAAAAAAAAAACCTTCCAAGTAGGAAATAAATTTTTAATTTAAGGTCATTGAATCTTAATTTCAATCTTTAAGGTCAACGGTTGATAACATCTTTATCAAGCAAAATGTCTTTTGAAACATCCAATAAGTTATGTAATTAAAATATACTTAAAGCTTAAACTTAAAATCTTCCTTTAAGTAATTTTAAGAATTAGACTCTTAAGGTGAGCTGGTCTATGAAAATCTCATTCATAACAAATTAAAATTATCTTGTTTGAAAATTCCTGGCAGCCTCTGTCAGTTTTACCATCAGTTAGGGGAAGAAATATCAAGATATGCCAAGTAGTCAGCAAGTATTTCTTACGAGTTTTAGGAAAATGGATGCTTTTACATCTATTAGGATGTTCTTTTCTTTCAATGACAATGTGAATATGCAAACCTTGAAGTCATAGGTTCTTCTCCAGATACTTCACACCACAATTTAAATGTGTATCTTTCTCCCTCCATATTACAATTCCACTTTGCTACTCCTTTCTTGCTCTGCTTTCCCTTGATTGTAGTGACACCTAATGTCAGAACCAGAGAATATATTCAGCTCAGCCTTTGTAGTTTCCCAACTACCTGGACTGGTCAGGTTATAATCTCACCCTCTCAGCAGACAGCATTCACTAAAGTAACTTGGTGAGCCATGAAAACATGATGAAGACAATTAAATTTGCTTAAAATAGAAGTGGAATTAGTACTTGAAACCTGTGAATCATCTTTTTTTATATACAATTTTGGAAAATCCCTAAACATATGTGAATTTTTGAAAATTCACATCCACTAATTTTATTGATAAAGAGTTTTCTTACTTAGTTTCTGGACTTAGTGGGCCCATGTGAAGAACAGTTATAGTAATAAGTAAGGAAACTAATATTGGGAATTCATCCAACTTTTTTTTTTATATGCATTTATCATCTCTCCCAAAAAGAGACCAACTTGACATTGGTACTTTCTATGTCATCTCCAGTAACAATTACAGGAGCCTGGTCCACAGTAGAACAACATGTCTGGGAAGGCAGAGTTCCCCTTCTGCCACTTTTCAGGTCCTCACTCATTCATTCTTACTCATTCAGGTCCTCACTCCTTCATTCTTACTCATTTTTACAAGTCTGTAAGATGAACGTTATCATCTTCGCTACTTATATTAATGATTTAACTTGGGTTGCAGTGGCTACGAATGAGGTATTTGAACCTAGACATTCTGGGCCTGGAGCAGGACAATGGGAAGGTGGGTACAGAGGATATACGGCTCCATGATCATTATTTCTCAAATGAGTTCTGTAAGTCATCAGTTGTCATGACAATTGTTAAGGCAATGATGAGAATGTTAGATGAAGCATGATCAAATACATGATTAAAATCAGTGGTCCCATTGTAAAGAAGACAGTAAAAGGGGAAATTCCCCTTGAAGGTTTTTGCTTTCTCTCCAATCAGCCCTGGAGACTGAGGTCCCCAAAATGGCCCATTAATGGGTCCATTCTTCCAGATGTTAGAACCTGTCTATTCTTCACTAGGGCCTCCACTCTTAAGCACTATGTGTCATGTCTCCCTTAATGGGGAAAACATAAAATTTGGGTTGAAAAGATATAAGTTTGAGCCATCTAATGTGAGCCTGGCCAAGTCACTGAACCCATTTTAGGCTCAATTTAAAGTGAGGTAAATGACATCTTTCAAATCAAGATGGCAACTGAAGTCCACATTCTTCCAAACTCTCCTCTGAGTACTACAGGGGAAAAAAAAAATCATTCCTTCTTGGGAACTACAAAAAGGTGCAGTTAGCCAAATTGAAAATTCAAGTACACTCAAGACCAGAGTGAGAGAGGATTGATATGCCTATTATCAAGGTGTGCCTTCGAGGCAAAACTGAAAGGAACCCCCATCCAGGAGATTTGCAGTAAGTCCTGCACATAGGCTTAGTCATGACATGGTAGGTGGGAGTAAATTTAAATTCTACTGGAGTTTTCACGAAGTGCAATCAAACTTTGAATCTTCATAGAGTGGGAAGCCACAAAGACACTCACTGTATAAATCTGGCCCAAGATGCCAGCTTAAGAAACAGAGGACACTCCTAAGGTTTAATATCTGGCTTGATACACCTCTACCAAGTCATCTTACTTTATTTACTTTACTAATCCACACTCTCTCCAGTTATTCAGTGGAGCCAGCTGTCCCACACATCATCCAGGAGCCCTGTCCCTATTTGCTCCCCAGGTCCACTGCTTACTCCTCTCTTCCTCTCCTGTATGGGAGGAAAAATGCTGTGCCTACAGGGCCCACAGGGCAAGTACCAAGGAATAAGTCTCTTTTTTATCCATATTGTTGGAAAAAAAAAAAAACAAACAATTGTTTACCAAGTGTTTAGTTGTAGTATCCTCAAGACTTAGAAACTTGAGAGGCTTAAAGGAAATGAGAGGGATATTATTTTGTACCGGAAAATGTAATCATTCTTGACATAACAAGAATCCATAGGTTGCAGATGCTGAACATGAGCAGCTTATGAAAACCCTATGCGTTTAAAATGTTTGATATAAAATAACACTGCTCACTAACGAATTCTGGAGATATCTACTCCTTTAAACCAAAGAGTCTGGTTTTTTTTTTTTCCAGAAAACACTAGTTTTTAAATTATTTGCTCTACAGGATTTAGAAAATAGAGATGGATAAGTATTCTCTCCAGGTCATTCTTTCTCTTTCATTTAGTGAATAGTTGCATAAGTACCTATTCTGATATGGTACAATATTATTAGTAAATGAAAATAGTATGTTCAGAGGTATTGACAGAACGGCATCATTTGTGTTAATATAAAAATTTAATAGGCAAGTTTATATAAACCTGAAAGGCCACCAAAAACACTACTAGAACTGATAAATTGATTCAGTAAGGACGCAGAATACAAAATCAGTATACAGAAATCCATGGCATTTCTATTCACTAATAAGGAGATAGAAGAGAAATTAAGGTAACAATACCATTTATAATTACACCAAGTATAATAAAATACTTAGAAATAAACTTTTTTTTCAATGTTTATTTATTTTTGAGACAGAGAGAGACAGAGCATGAACGGGCGAGGGTCAGAGAGAGGGAGCCACAGAATCCGAAACAGGCTCCAGGCTCCGAGCTGTCAGCACAGAGCCCGACGCGGGGCTCGAACTCACGGACCACAAGATCACAACCTGAGCCGAAGTTGGCTGCTCAACCGACTGAGCCACCCAGGCGCCCCAGAAATAAACTTAACTAAGGAGGTTTAAGACCTGTACTCTGAAAACTATCAAACATCGATGAAAGAAACTGAAGATGACACAAATGGCAAGATGTTCATGTTCATGGATTCAAAGAATAAATATTGTTAAAATATCCATACTACCCAAAGCAATCTAGAGATTTAATGCAATCCCTATCAAAAGAATGCAACTAGAGGTATCCTAATTCCAGGTTTCAAAGCTGTAGTAGTCAAAAGGCACAAAAATAGACACAGAGATCAATGGCAGAGAATAGCGAGTCCAGAAATAAACCTAAAATTATGTGGTCAATTAACCTTTGACAACAAAGGAAATAATATGCAATGGGAAAAAAAAAACTGTCTCTTTAACAAACAGTGTGGGGAGAACTGGACAGCTACATGCAAAAGAACAAACTGGAGCACTTTCTTCCATCCTATAAAAAAATAAACTCAAAATGGATTAAGGACCTAAACCTGAGACCTGAGACCATAAAAATCCTAGAGGAGAGCAAAGGCAGTAACTTCTCTGACACTGGCCATAGCAACATCGTTCTAGGTATGTCTCCTGAGGCCAGGGAAACAAAAGCAACAACTATTAGGACTATATCAAAACAAAACATTTCTGCACAGCAAAGGAAACAATCAGTAAAACTAAAATATAATCTACTGAATGAGAGAAGATATTTGCAATGACATACCTCATCAAGGGTTAGTATCCAAAATCAAGACACAAATGTATACACACACACACACACACACACACACACACACACACACACACACACTGGAATGTTACTCAACCATAAGAAAGAAAGAAATCTTCTCATTTGCCACAACGTGGATAAATCTAGAGGGTATAATGCTAAGGGAGACAAGTCAGAGAAAAAACAATATCATATGATTTTACTCATATATGGAATTTAAGAAACAAAACCAATGAACAAAGGAAAAACAAAGAGACAAACCAAAAAGCAAACTATTTAGAGTCTGTGGAGAGCAGACTGATGGTTATCAGAGGGGAGGTAGGTGGATGGATAGGCCAAAAAGGTGATGGGAATTAAAGAGTACATTCATCATGATGAACATTCAGTAACGTATAGAATTATAGAATTGCTACATTGTACATCTGAAACTAACACTGTATGTTAACCATACTGGAATTAAAATTTTAAAAATAAAAAGTAAAAAATTATCATAGGTAGGTATATACAGAGATGATAGTGAATGATAAATGGGGACATCCTTGAATATAGAGAACGTATTTCTGGAAGAAAGCCTGAGAAGTTGGTAGTAACTATTGCCTCTAAGAAAGAGACCCATGCCCTGCAATATATAAGAGGCAGACCTATGTTCCACTGTTCATCTTTCATACTGTTTATTTTCTCTCAGTTCAAGACTGACAAACTCAAACAGCCAGATGGACACAGGCATGCAAATACATACACACATTATAAATGGACAGGTAATTCTAACCCTACATTCAATTTATGTGACCAAATAATTTTGTAAAAATGTGGTTATTGCCCTGGAAAGAATGAACCCTAAGTGGTACTATCTTGATTTTTTAAAAATATTTATTTACTTGGATAAATTTATATTTTGTCCCCCAATGGAAAGAAATTGAAAAACCTACAATAGCTTGGAAATTTAATATAACATGTTAAATAATTATAAAAAGAACCATTTATACTGCATGTTTCATAGGATAAAATTTGCTTTTGAAGAAGTGACTCTAACTAAAAAGAAGTATTTGAGATCATTTCTCATTAAGACTAACTATGATTCTAAGATTCAAAAGATTATCCTCCACTGAAATAAAATTTCTCAAACTTACCAGGTAACCAAGCACCTATGGAAAGAGTATTTTCTTAATTAAAATAATAGAGTCGAATTTTTCTGGCAGCCGCCGCCTACCGACTGTAACTCGCAGAGCTCCAGCAAAGAAGAATGTGGGAGTCAGTAAGGAGGTTTCTGTACCATGGCTCGTAGACTGCCTGCAAATCGACCGGTGGTAAAGCACCGAGGAAGCAAGGGGCTACAAAAGCCGCTGGCAAGAGTGCGCCCTCTACTGGAAGGGTGAAGAAACCTCATCATTACAAGCCCCGTCTTGTGGCGCTCCGCAAAATCAGTCAGAAGCCCCGGAACTTCTCATCTGCAAACTTCCTTTCCAACGTCTGGGGCGAGAAATTGCTCAGGACTGCAAAACAGATCTGCGCTTCCAGAGCGTGGCTTTTCAGGATGCAAGGGAGGCCTACCTGGTGGGCCTCTTTGAAGATACCAACCCGTGTGCTATCTATGCCAAACATGTAAGTAACAATTATGCCAAAAGACATCCAGCCAGCATGCCGCATACGTGGCGAACGTGCTTAAGCATCCACACTGATGGAAAACATTTCATTCTTTAAAAAAAAAAAAAAATGGATTGCAAACGGAAAAATAGGGAAAAGATATCAGGTATTGGCAGTTTTTCCATTTTCATTCGTGTGTGCATTTTTAATATAAATGCGGGGACATCAAGCATTCAGGCAAGTCAAAATGTTTCAGTGAATACATTTCAGCAGTTTAACTTTATAACAATTATAAATAAACCTGTTAAATTTTTCTGGACAATGCCAGCATTTGGATTTTTTTTTTTTTAAACAAGTAAATCTCTTTTTGGCGGCAACTAAATAGTGTCTGCAGCATTTTTACCATCCAGGAGATTCCATCCATTCACTATACTTTTCTAAATGAGTTGTCCTACATGCAAGCACAGGTTTTTAATGCTGTTTTCTGTGCTGTTCCTGTAAGTTTGCTATTATGATACATTAAACTAAGAAAGAAAGAAAGAAAGAAAGAAAGAAAGAAAGAAAGAAAGAAAGAAAGAAAGAAAGAAAGAAAGAAAGAAAGAATAGAGTCTACAGAGAAGTGCCACTTAAAACTTAATGATAATTCTAACTGTATTAACCACAAGGAAAACTGAAGGTAATTGCTGTCATTTATATGAGAAAAAAGACCACACTGAAAAATAATTTCTGATGATATCAGAAAAAGAAATCTTCAGAAAACTACCAGGTACCTGGTGTAAGAGACAAATACTGTTAAGAATCCAATTAACGTAGGTGTGCCCGGCTGGATCAGTCAGGGAAGTATGGGACTCTTCGTCTCAGGGTTATCAGTTCAAACCCCACTCAGGGTGTAGAGCCTACTTTAAAAAAAAAAAAAAAACTGATTAATGTTCATATATACAAAGAATATTTTTTAAAATTTTGGTATAATGTACATGAATATATTTTAAGTAATTTTACTGTAGCAAATCATCATTAACTGAACAATTTGTGATGTGTTATGCAATAAAACCAATTTGGGCCAACAAACATTTTAAATTATTATTTTAAATTATACAATTCCAAAGGCCTTTACTACTTCCTTTTATTCCCAGTGTCGTCCTTGTTTAGAGCACATAGTATATGATCACACTACTGGGTGAGAACCAAAGCCATTAATCAGCTTAGATAACACGGGACCTGATTTTGTTACCTCTTAGGTAGTACCACCATCTCCGTATCTATTTTGATAGATAACATGTGAGGAGTTTAATGGCGATGTCAGAGTATTTTGAGATTTTTCCATAAATCACTAGCCATCAAGAACAAGGTAAAAGCATTCCAACTCTCAGTGAGAAAAATATTTAGGGATCACTGCCCATCTGTTTCTTTGATTCATAAATGCTGGATTTAAAATTAAAATTGTAGGGGTGCCTGAACGGCTCAGGTCATGATCTCATAGTCAGATGGAGCTCCCTCAAGTCATGGAGTCTTTGGGCTCAGCGCTGACAAGTGGAAGCCTGCCAGGGACTTCCCCTCTCCCCTCTCTTTGCCTCACAGGTACTCACATGCTCTCAAATAAATGAACTTTTAAAAATAAAATTTTTTAAAAAGGTAAAATAAAATTAAAATTGTATGTCAAGTTGCTTCATCTTCAGCAGGATTCTATTTTTTTTTATAGTTTATTTATTTTTTTGAATTTGCATCCAAGTTAGTTAGCATATAGTACAACAATGATTTCAGGAGTAGGTCCCTTAATGCCCCTTACCCATTTAGCCCATCCCCCCTCCCACAACCCTTCCAGTAACCCTCTGTTCTCTATATTTGAGTCTCTTATGTTTTGTCCCTCTCCCTGTGTTTTTACTATTTTTGCTTCCCTTCCCTTATGTTCATCTATTTGACAACACCCAAAGTATGGAAAGAAGGATTCTATTTAAAAAGCATGTTCCAAGGAAGATTCCCTCGGAGAAACCCATGTAAGGAAGAAAACACAATTGAAGAAATATGTAAACCAATGGTATAGTTAAAGAAAAATACAACCTGGCTACATAGGGTTTCTCTTAGGACCACAAGGAAGGTTCAATCAGGAAAACTATAAATTTACTATATAAAATGAAAAACCTCATATCCATGTTCGTAGGACAAAACCAATATTCTTTCTTTCAAGAGATGCAGTATAGGAAAAATGTTTCTGTTAACATGGTAAATCAAACCATCACTAGGTCTAAAGTTAAAATACTAGAAGCACACTTTAACGTTGGAAGATACACTCATGCCCACTCTTTAACAATTCTCCCACTCTTTAACAGTGTATTTGTTAATATATTGAGTAATTAGACAAAAACAGAGAAACAAGAAAAGAGGGAGATGGAGAGGAAAACTCATGGAACAACACCCTGGATTAGGGGTCACCAAACTTTTTCTGTTAAAGAACATATAGTAAATATTTTATCTTTGACACTCCCTGTCAGAGTAGTCAACTTTGCTGTTGGAATTCCAAAGTCACCATAGACAATACATAAGGAATTGAACACAGCTGCACTCCATCCAGCAATCTCTATTTACAGACACTAAAATTTGAACTTCATCTGAGTTCTACATGTCAAAAAATATCATTTTTCCCTCACTATTTAAACATGTAAAAATCATTCTTCATTCCTGAGCTGTATAAAACAAAACAAAACAAAACAAACAAACAAACAAAAAAAAACAGGTAGGTCAGATGTGGTGAACCTGTCCTGCACTTTAATAGTAATTAACTCAAGGAAGTGGAACTCGTCAGAGGTGTATTTTGGAGGTGGGCTGAACAGACAAAGGCAGGGCTGGTGAATGAGGAACAGGATTTTACTTTTTATTTTGACCCAGCACTGTACTTTAAAAAATGTTTTACCACAATCATGTACTGTAATTTTTTTTTAAATCTAACTATTAGATAAATATCAACAAACTCATCCAATTGCCTGTTTTCCTATTTTTGGCATAGTAAGGTCATCAATTTATAAGATTAGCGAAGTGTTAAATTTTAAAACAGCATTTTTATTTCTCTTTTTCTCAGGAAAAAAAAAAAAAAGATCTGCGCTCTGTTAATTATTTTCCTGTAAACAGAGGAACCCTGAGGAATTTCTGTGTGCTTTCTATCTAATCTGCAAGCCTCACTTAACGTCCAGCAGGAACAAGAACAATGGTAAACACACAGTACCTACATTCATACAAGTTCCTTTCTTCCTTCCCCCACCTTTGGTGTTGAACTCCAGCCAAACATTAAATTACCTTGGGAAGTGAAAAAAGGTACAAGAGAAAAAAGCCCAAAGACAGTATCTAGACTCGTTTTACGACGACATTCAATCTTAATTTAGAGAAAAAGAAAAAAGCTTTCTGGTATAAGAATCCTGAGAACTGCAAAGTAATACCGGTTTTTCAGACAAGCCTATTTTTCTGTTTGCAGGTGACTGTGATCTTGTTTCAATGCAGGTGGGGCTGTTGATCAGGTGTGTGTGTGTGTGTATGTGTGTGTGTGTGTGTGTGTGTGTGTGTGTCTATAAATGCACACCCATTTTTAACCAGAAATGTCCAGAATATACTTCCAACAAGACCACATGCTAGTTCAGGTAAGCAAGCAAAATTTCCAGATTAATTAATCTCTGGTCAAGCTCAGTTACGTTTAAATGATCAATGTGTCACTATTCCGAAGTGAGGTCTTCAGTTGTGGGTGAGGAAAGTTAAATGAAATTGTAGTAGTCTTCTTTAACTGAACTGGATTTCCTCTGCTAACTTCCTATTTTTATTCTCTACTTTCATTAATGATAGTATAATAAACTGACATTAGCCAAAATGACCCTTTAAAAACTATTCTACAAATAACAACTGTTCCTGTTTTTTAATTGTTTTATTTTAAAATAGAGATTTTTAAATGTAATATTTAAGTAAATGACTTGTATTAAAATACTTTTGAAAAGTAAAATACTAGTGACAGAATAAACATTCTATTTTACCAAGTGAAGTATTATGAACCCCAAAATAGTAATATATGAATTGATTTGCTTGGTCATAGAACATATTTGACCTCTGTTTTACAACTCATCAGCTTAAAATGAAAAACCACTATTTTAATTTTTTAAAGTGTAACAGTCTTTGACAATAATACAGCATAACTTCAATTTTGAAAAAAAGATGGTTTCCCACTCAACTCTAAATTTGGCAGCTTTAAAATATGAAAACAGTGACATTATTCTTTCTCTCTTCTGATATATCGATTCTGATAGAGACTTAATACAGATTTGACATAGATTTCGCCTACTTTGCTCTAACTCTACCATCCAGAGCCCTTTTTAAGTGTTTTTGCCTCATTCACTTTTTCTTAACACTTCTTTGCATACAAAACCCTAGGAAGAATCTTAAGGCAATTAGGAGCTTTATTCCCCAGGACAATGAAATTTGCATACAATTTCAGGGCTTTTTGAGCCTTCTAGCACAGCTCTGACACAGACCATCTAGAAGCCCCCTGGATCCAGGTAAAGACTCTGCCCTTGATGACTGCTTCCCTTTCTCCATGGCAACTTAAACTTGACAGAGAGCCTGCGGTCTCCTCACACTGGACTTTGTGCTCCAGATTCAAGTGTCCCTACCCCCTACTAAATCTACCCTTTTATTTCTGTCTTTAAGGTATAAGATGACCAGTCCATAAGGTAAAGATGGCATTCTGAAATGTAGGGTATAGGTTATAGAAGCCGAAATGGAGATTCTTATCAGGTGTCATGGTTACCATTTAACAGGGTTTTCCAAGGTTTGAACACAAAGAAATCATGTTCAAATGCAGGCTCTGATGCAGGGGTGCCTGGCTGGCTCAGTTGGAGGAGCACGTGATTCTTGATCTTGGGGTCATGAATTCAAGCCCAACATTGGGTATAAAGATGACTTAAATCAACTTAAAAAAAAAATGGGTCCACTGCAGATTAGGGACAGAAGTAATTTAAATAGAGCCAATCTGGAGTGGTGACCATGTTCAATCTGGAGGAGTTCTAAAGGGACCCACTGTGGGCAAGTGGAGATATTAGAGTGAGAAGAACAACTTTAAAGGACAGCGTTCTAAGTTGAAAAGGCAAAGGCTGAGTAACTGTTGGAAGGATTACAAAGATAAGAGACCACAAAAGAACTCAAGAATGACAGTCCTCTGAATTCCATTTTAAGCAATGTTTGCTCATGCCTACTCTTATTATCTTGGTATAGATTTAAAAGGAGGTTTTAATCTATTCAATCAAGAAGAATCAAAAAAAAGAAGTCGAAAGAGTATTTTTGCATGCCGGGAGTCACCTTTGCATTGCCCTTCACAGTTGCAAGGCCTTTAATATGCATCATCTTATTTGAGTTCCATGCCTTGCAGCCAGAAGCAAACTTTCGGTGTCCTGGTTCAGTTCTCTTTCAATTTCATTGTACTGTTCCCAGCAATCCCAGGATGTGGCTTTTCACCAAGTGGACTCGAACTGAGCTGATGATATTTTTAAAATACTTTTTAACTAAAATGTGAATCCAAGTTCTAACTGGTTGTTCCATGTCAACTGACATAAACAGAGCCATCTGTCACCATAGGTTTGTTCTGACTTTTAGTCAATGTCTTTTAATAACAGCCTGAAGTAACCTACTAGATTCTAACAATGATTTGCTATCATCTAGCTTCTTGTGAGAAATTTTTGGACCAGATTTTATGTTACATGTAGCTTCCTTCCTCTGCTTCGTCCTCATCACACTTCCTTCTAACTTTGCCTTTGCTCTCAGTAAGGAAAAGAGAACTCCCCTGACACTCTCAGGTGGTATTGGGATCTCATTTCATTTTCTCAGCTATGTCATTTAGATTGTTTGAAGATACCTAGTCTCTTATCCATAGCCTACTTAAAAAGAAAATTAACTGGAATAATGTGTTATGTACTACCTCCAAATGGGGGGGGGGGGGAGCAGAAATCAGAAGTCAGATGTTTTTTTTTTTTTTAATTTTTTTTTTCAACGTTTATTTATTTTTTTGGGGACAGAGAGAGACAGAGCATGAACAGGGTAGGGGCAGAGAGAGAGGGAGACACAGAATCGGAAACAGGCTCCAGGCTCCGAGCTATCAGCCCAGAGCCCGACGCGGGGCTCCAACTCACGGACCGCGAGATCGTGACCTGGCTGAAGTCAGACGCTTAACCGACTGCGCCACCCAGGCGCCCCAGAAGTCAGATGTTTTTAAAGGACTGATCAACAACAATTGAAAGACAGTAACAGTTTGTTCCATCTTTGATAAAAATAGGGAAGAATTGATTTGTTTGCCTACAGCTTCGGTAACCAGAGTCCTGGAAAATAATTATTGACTGGCAGGTCATAATGATATTCTAAAACCAACTAAGACCCCTGAAAATCTGCTCCAATTCCCTGACCTGTATTTATTAAGAAAATACTGTAGAATGATTTTATAGAAGGGTCTGCAGGGAATTATCCTTTATCCACCAGCTAAGAATTTCAGTTCATCAAGTATTTGCTATATTGATTCCAGTTAACAGCTGCAGTGATTTTCGACCTCATAATCTAAATTTGTCATTGGTTCTATGTTTAGAAATCACTTGTTTTTTAAAAAGGAAAAACCACTTCTATTTTATACTTAGTGTTTTACCTTGACCTAGGCAACAAACACATGAATCTTCACCTATAAAGAGATATTATATAAAGAAAATTCTCAAAATTGATTCCTACATCTCCATGTAACAGAAATAGGAATAGAATCATTTGTCTCCACATAGCCAATTCAAAAATCAGCAGCATGACCATAAAACACTTGACCATTCCTTGAAATGGTAACATCAATGGACCAAAGAGAGAACAACAATGGCATCATTTTAAATTCTAAAATACTGACTTTCTTTCCAAGTTCATTCATTGATACAACTTCACAGTTGTATTAATCACAAGCCAATTACCCATCTGTGTTCAGCCAAGTTAATTCTACTTCAGTTTAACAGCCACAGAAACTCCATACTTAAAAAAGCAATAAACTTTTGCAAAATAAATTCAAAAAGGGAAATACTTCCCTAAGTATAATTTACCAGGCATCTCTCTATATGAACACAATAGTTTTAAAACTGTGAGCTCAGTAACCTTAATATACCAAAGATTAAACTAGTTGCTACCCTTAAAGACCCCCCAGGACAGAGTTAAACAGCATGGGGTAACAGAGGGCACCAATATTCTGCATATTCACTTTCAAATGTCCATTAAACTTTTTGGTAAAATTTGTGAGTAACACATTAAAAATGTGCCATAAATCTTAAACAACTTGATGAGTATGCTATTTCAATTAAGAAAGTATTTTACTGGAAAAAATGCCTGACATCATCTGGAAACTCCATTAAGAATTGTTTGGGTGAGGGGGGGCACCTGGGTGGCTCAGTTAGTTAACTGTCTGACTTGGTTTTGGCTCAGGTCATGATCTCACAGTTCCTGAAACTGAGTCCCGCATCGGGCTTGCACAGACAATACAGAGGTTGCATGGGATTCTCTCCCACACGTGTTCTCTCTCTTGTTCTCTCCAAGTAAATAAATAAACTTTAATTTATAAAAAGAATTGGGGCAACTGGGTGGTTCAGTCAATTAAGTGTCCACCTCGATGTTGGCTCAGGTCGTGATCTCATGCTTCATGGGATTGAGCCTTTTGTCAGGCTCCAGTGCTAATGGCACTTTTAGCTTGGGATTTTCTCCTCCCTCTCTCTCTGACCTTCCCTGCTCATGTTCTGTCACACACACGCTCTCAAAATAAATAAACTTAAAAAAGAAAAAAGCTGGTTTACATTTGGTTGAGCATTTTACCATCTAGCAGCATGTAGGAAACAACTGACAAAATGAAGCCCAGAAAGCAGAGTCTGAGATAGTGTACAGAGTAGCATATGGAGACCCTCAGTGCAGAGGACAGCACCCAACAGTTATGTATGTTAGGGAGAAAATGGAAGATTGATTGGAAAAAGGTAATAACTGGTTCAAGAAAAAAAAATATTGAGCCCCCAAATCCTAACTTCCTTTTGAATCCAAAGAACTGCTCAGCACTCAGCCCAGCATAAAACAGGTACTCAGGAAACACATACTAGAAAATAAATAACACCTCAGAAGACAGATCAGCATAGCCAGAGCTGGAGACAGAATTATGGTAAAGAACAGAAACTCTGTACCACTTTCAGCCTACTGTTATTATGAGATACAGTGTATAAATATAATTATACTACAATATGGCTTCCCTACAAGGCCATGAATGAATTGAGAGCAGACATTATATTGTTTTACATTTGTACACCCAGTGCTAAGTGGACTAAGGCCTATGGCAGACATTCCTTTAATGTTTGTGGAACTAAGCTGAATAGGGAGCAGAGAAAATTCTTTTCACTGCTGAAGTTCCAGCAATGAATAAGATTTGCAACAGGACAGGGAAAGTAAGTAGGAGCACAGTCTTAGAGGCTATTTCAAGAGTAACACTTACCTAATGCAAAAAGTGATGTGAAGTTACTACAAAGGTTCAAGTAAAGCTGTGAAGAAAATCTTCTGGGTTTTGTACAGGTAGCAAGGAATTTTCGTTACGGTGGGGCACTAAACTAATAGAAGAGGTCTTGCAATGTTAAGATTTTGAAATCAGGTAAAACGCACCAGTTACACTGCTAATAAGAGAGTGTAAAATAGTGTAACCACTTAGAAAAATGGTCTTTTCATTTCTCCAAAGATTCAGTGTAGACTTAGCATTTGATCCAGCAATTCCCTTGTAGGTATACACACAAGAGAGAAATGAAAACATATATTCACACTGAAGCTTGTACACATAGGTTCATAGAAGCAAGATTTATAAAAGCCAAAAAGCAGGAAAGAAGCCAAATGTCCATTAACTGGTGAATAAATAAACAAAACATGGTATATCCATATAATGGAATATTTGGCCATATAAAGGAATTAAGTCAATATTAGCCACAACACAAATAAACCTTGGAAACATTCTATTAACTGCAAGTGCCTGTGACAAAAGACTTCATCTTGGGAGATTCCATTTACATGAAATATCCAGAAAAATAAAATCCATAGAGACAGAAAGTAGGTTAGGTGTTTCTTAGGGCCAGGGGAAATGCAGAGATTATGTAGTGATAGTTTAAGAGTACAGGGTTTCTGGGGCCCCTGAATGGTTCAGTTGGTTGGGCATCTGACACTTGATTTCAGCTCAGGTCATGATCTCCTGGTTCCTGGGATCGAGCCCTTTGTCAGGCACTGTGCTGTTGGCATGAAGCCTGCTTGGGATTCTCTCTCTGCCTCTCTTTCTCTCCTTCTCTCTCTCTCTCTCTTTCAAAATAAATAAACTTAAAAAAAATAGAGTACAGCGTTTCCTTTTAAGGTGACTAAAATGTTCTAAAGTTATGACAGTGATGGTTGCACAACTCTGTGAATATACAAAAAAAAAAGCACATACTTTCAATGGATGAAGTGTATTAATAATGCATGATTATTTTAATAAAGTTGTTGCCAAAAAAACAAGGAAACAAAAGCAAACCCATCAGCAAAGTTAAGCAATCATGTTTGCCTTGCTTCCTAATTCTGCTTCTTAATTCCTGGCCATCTGTCAACCATGATATCAAAACCATAAACCACAATTTGACAACAATTAAAATATACAGTTGGGTCCAAACTAGTCTGCAACTCTATTATCAAATTAATTCAATGTTTCTCATCTGTAGTTTGAGACATTTCCTGAATATACTGTGCAATATTTTTTAATGTTTTGTGCATTCTCCTCAATGATTTTATTCTTTAATCTCATAACTTTCCCAACTACTTATTTCACTTTTTTAAAGCCTAGTGGATTCTCTCTCTCTCCTCATTATGTTCTGTTTCCCTCTACTCCATTCTTCCGGAGGCTTCTGAAGCACATTTGTTTATTGTGTCTCTCAACCATGAAATTCCCTCACCAGACTTTTTCCATGTCAGAGCTCAAAGTAAAATTAGGAATTTGTTTCAACATTATCTATTCTGACTTTGAAAGGGCCAACATCTCTTGTCACTCAAGATATAATGGCACTGTATAGTATAGTCCAAAGCATTCATGTTTACCAAGTATGCAAAGATTATCTGTTATTTCCTCCTGTACATTCTGAAAGTCAGACCTTCTGCATGGTCCAAAGATGTTCTCTCAATCACCACTAATTAAAACAGCACTGAATGAGCACTGACATGGGCCTGGAGATTTGAAAAAGTCACAAAACCTCAGCACTGTCATTAGCAAGGACACCCTCTCTTTCTATCTAGTTATAATTATGTATCCTCTATACCATCACACAGTTGCTTGCTAATTTATTTAACTGTCTGTAGGTAGACACCTGCTTATCACAATGCCCATTTCAGAGCTCTGCCGTGGTCCTGAGTTAATGTATTTAGTTCTCTATTCTGTTTTAGGATGGAGAGAGGGCATCACTTGGATATAGTCATATGAAGAAGGGCTTTTCATATTCAAAAAAGGTAAAACACCCCCAGTTATTTTTGGTAGATGATGTAAGACACCTTCTCATACAACAACTAAAAACTAGTGTGTCCACTTTTAAAGGGATACAGGTATTTGCTCTGCTATAGTAAGTTGTTTTGACTAACAGTTGCCACTGGCATTTTTTTTATAGACAAGCTCTCTATCCACATTTGTATTGATTTCTTAATTACCCAACAAGCTTTTATTGAAGTATAGTTGACATAATATTATATTACTTTCAGGTGTATACAGTAATGATTGAAATTTGTATAGGGGCGCCTGGGTGGCTCAGTCGGTTAAGCGTCCGACTTCGGCTCAGGTCATGATCTCACGGTCTGTGAGTTCGAGCCCCGCGTCGGGCTCTGTGCTGACAGCTCAGAGCCTGGAGCCTGTTTCCGATTCTGTGTCTCCCTCTCTCTCTGACCCCCCCCCCCCCGTTCATGCTCTGTCTCTCCCTGTCTCAAAAATAAATAAAATGTTAAAAAAAAAAAAAGAAATTTGTATATAACACAATAAGATCACATCAAGTCTAGTTAACACCCAAGAAGTAAGCTTTTGAATATAAGGTGCGTAAACAAAACAGCATCATTCAATTAGGTATTATGCAAGCTTAAATAGAAAAATAGTTTCAGACCAGCAGTTATAAAAAGCCTGTCTGATCATCAGAACAATTCAGAGAGCTTTCTTTCTAACTGATACTCAAAGTAGATCGATCAGTCAAGTACTTACTGACTATCCAGTGCAATGTGCCAATCACTGTTCTCTGCTCAGTGACTGACACCATTTTTATCCCTGAAGATCAATTAAATGGGTATGGAGATAGGAAACTTTCATTTTTAAAAACTCCAAGAATTTATCAAGTATCCAAATAACACTCAATTTCAATACTCTTTAAGTGTATTTATTTATTTTTGAGGGATAGAGAACCAGCAGGGGAGGGGAGGAGAGGGGGGGGTAAGAGGATCTGAAGGAGACCCTGTGCTGACAGCAGAGAACCTGTCATGGGGCTCAAACTCATGAACCGTGAGATTATGACATGACCTGAAGTCAGACACTTAACCGACTGAGCCACCCAGGTGCCCCTCAATTCCAATAAATGAAGAGGCGTAGATTCCAAATGAGAATTGACTAAAACACTGGACAGTATTACAGAAGGGAAAAGGAGAAGTCTATAGAGTCATCTCATTTTCAAATAGTAAGTAACAAACAAAGAACAATCAACACGGGAGGGCAAGTATTTCTTTGAGATCCTAATTTTATTTCTTTTAAATATATACCCCGAAGTAAAATTGCTGGATCACAGAGTGACTGTTTTTTGTAAGAAAGTAAAACTACATTAACGTCCTTCCCATTAAACATATACAATTCCTTCTCATAATTTACCCATTTACATAAACACATAAACACACCCATATCCATTATTATATATATACAAATCCATATATACATTCAGTTATGTGAACTGACAACCTCTGGAAGGAACTGTAAGAAATGTTACCATTGCTTACGCTTGGAAGGCAGGAATGGGAAGAAGAATTTTCACCATTTTAACTCAAATTTGAAACTATCTGCATTTGTAACCTATTTTTCACGTAAGAATTTTAACAGATAATTCACCAAAGGATGCTGATAAGCAACTAGACTTGACAAGCTCTAGTTTTAGACCCTCAGAGGTTCAGCCACCAACAATTTTTGCCCTGTCTCGCAATCTGCTGGGCTAATTCATGAGATGTTAGATGAGTGGCCACCTATTTTTATTTAGTTTGTGAGCTGATAATGACAAGTTTTGCCTTAATTTTTTTTTTAAATCAAAAGAGCCCAAGGAATATAGTCAGTACTATTGTGGTAGCAACGTAATGGGATAGATGTAGCTACCCAGATGGTGAAAGTAGCAACGTGTAAACATATCACATCACTAAGTTGTACTGAAACTAGCGTAACATTGTGCGTCAGCTACACTCCAATTTTTAAAAATCTAAGATTTTTTTGAAAAGAATATTTTGTGGCACATGAAAGTTACACGTGTGGCATTGTGTTACATGTGTAACAAATCATTTTACTATAACAAAGTAACATTCATGTTGTTACGTATTGTTCATGGCTGCTTTTTTACAATAATAGCAGAGGTGAGTAGTTGCAAATGGGACCATAAGGGCCTGTAAAACCTCAAATATTTACTATCTGCTTCTCCACTTACAATGTTTTTAAGCTATTTTTTAGACTTCTCTACTTCAATATCTACCAGAAATAGAAGTACTTCTTGCTTGTCCTGAAATGAAATAGAGCCTAGGTTTAAATATCTGAACAACCCATTCACAGTTGAACTCTTAAGAGTGAGTAGGACGTGGTCTTGATAAATTTTTTCTTGGACTCCAATTGCCCAGAAATCTGATGCTGAAATTAGTTCTCCAAGAGTTACATCAATGCCTTTTCTTTGTATACAAAACACAAGACACAACACCGTGTTCCCGGCTGTGGGGCAGGTGCTGGGAAGAAATGGTACCTCAAGTTCAGGAATCAGACAGCCCCATGCTATTACACTGTTCTGTGCCTCAAGACACTTGTTTCTACCAAAGCTTAACTTGAGAAAGAATTATCTAGTAGAAAGATTACTATCTAATGTTTGGGAGGTCTGAGTTCTCTATTTGCCTAAAACGTCAATATATATTCTTAGGCTTAGTTTAAAAAAAAGGGGGGGGGGGGCAGGAATAATATGTCATTCATCAGATTTCCAGGCTTTTCACCAGTAAGTTTGAAATTGTTGGCAAATGCTAGCTGTCTTTTCTTTTAATTTTTTTTATTGTTTATTTTGAGAGAGAGAGAGAGAGAGAGAGAGAGAGAGAGAGAGAAAGTTTGACCAAGGTAGGGGTAGAAAGAGAGAGCCACAGAATCTGAAGCAGGGTCCAGGCTCTGAGCTGTCAGCACAGAGCCCAACGTGGGGCCTGAACTCAAGAACTCTGAGATCATGACCTGAGCCGAAGTCACACGCTCAATGGACTGAGCCACTCACGCGCCCCGGCAAATGCTAGCTTCCTATCTACATCATAAATCTGAAAAGCTAAGTTGTAAGATTCATTCTTAACTAAAATTTATTTTTGCTCCAAGTTACAGAATTAATTATCAAGAATTCAAAGTTTCTTATTTAGAAGTTTAAAAAAATTAGGGTTACTAAATTAACTAAAAAAAATTAGACTAAATTTAAAAAATAGTTTTACTAACTAAAAAAAATTAGACTAAATTAAAAAAAATAGGGTTACTAAATAACAAGTCATTTATGACTACTTCTGTTATTTTTGAAGACTTATGCTTAAAATATATATACTCCAGAGTCCCTTTTTGTACCCAGAATGCCATCAAAAATAAACATTTTTGGGGCATGTGGGTGGCTCAGTTGATTAAGTGTCCAACTCTTGATTTGGGCTCAGGTCATGATCTCACAGTTCATGGATTCGAGTCCCTCCTTGGGCTCTGTGCTGACAGCAACAGAGCCTGCTTGGTCTTCTCACTCTCCCTCTCTCTCTGCCTCTTCTCTCACTCTCAAAATACATGTAAATTTTTAAAAAATAAAAAGCATCTTATATATGCAAATCATTCTTTCTTTATCATTCACTATCATTAAAATTCTCATCTTTGTGTTACCTTAAAGAGAAGGATAGTCTGTTAGCTACCATAAAAATTCTTCAGGGATGCCTGGGTGGGTCAGTCAGCTAACCATCTTACCCTTACTGTCCCTAGCATCTCTCTCTCTCTCTCTCTCTCTCTCTGCCCTTTCCCCATCAAATAAATAAACTTAAAAAAAAAAAAAAAAACTTTTCAGAAGGCTAAAATCAAATGGATACTGAAAAATGTCTAGAGAAATAACTGTTACTGAGACTGCTTCTATGTTGTGAGTTGTTACAAGAATGAAAACGTGAAAATCATCAGCTGTTCCATAAAAACTTTTTTAAAACCCCAAATAAAAACTCTGACTCTTGAAATCCTACACCAGATGTTCAGTGAAAATGATTATTTTGTTCATATCCTTTCATCTCTGGAGACAGATTTGATTCTTATTTTTTTTTTAGCTGTACTACAGTGTACTAAAGAATGACTGGGGTGCCTGGGTGGCTCGGTCAGTTAAGATGGTGACTTCAGCTCAGGTCATGATCTCATGGTTCAGAATTCAAGCACTGCATCGGGCTTTGCACTGACAGTGTAGAGCCTGCCTCTGATTCTAGGTCTGTCTCTCTCTCAAAATAAAATAAACTTTAAAAAAAAAATAGGGGTGAGGGGTACCTGGTGAGGGGTGCCTGGATGGCTCAGCTGGTTAAGTGTCTGATTCTGGATTTTGGCTCAGGGCATGATCTCAGGGGTCATGAGTTCGAGCCCCACATCAGGCTCTCTGCTGTCATTGCAGATCCCGCTTTGAATCCTCTGTCTTGCTCAATCTCTGCCTTTCCCTGCTTGCCCTCTCTCAAAAATATAAACATTAATAAACAAATTTAAAAATAATAATAAATAAATAAATAAATAAATAAATAAATAAATAAATAAATAAATGGAATGACCTGGTGAGCTTGTGAAGCTATAGATCTCTAGATCCTTCCTCCAGAGATCCTGATTGGGTGAGTCTGGAATGGAGCCAGAGAACTTGCATTTCTGATGAGCTGTGTGGTGTTAACTCCCAGTTCTGGGGCCATGTTTTGAGTACCACTACAACAGACTACATTGCTATCATGTGTCAATCAAATTTTACTTTATGTCTTGTATGAAGTACAAAATTTTTTTTTTAATTTTTTTTAACGTTTATTTATTTTTGACACAGAGAGAGACAGAGCATGAATGGGGGAGGGGCAGAGAGAGAGGGAGACACAGAATCGGAAGCAGGCTCCAGGCTCTGAGCCATCAGCCCAGAGCCTGACGCGGGGCTCGAACTCACGGACCGTGAGATCGTGACCTGAGCTGAAGTCGCAGGCTTGACCGACTGAGCCACCCAGGCGCCCCTGAAGTACAAAAAATTAAAATCTAACTTCCTTGTACATTTTGACTCAAATCGCTTAATTCTATACTCTCGGTTCAATAAGAAGGCACTAATGGTTATTCACCACTTGGAGGCTTGTCGATACTGCCCAAGATCATTTTAGCTCCTTATATCTTATGGGATTTCCAACATGAGTTGGAAAAAGTGACCTCGTAAGAATTGTTAAGAAGGCCCTCACCAAACCCCCCGCCACCACCACCGAAAAATGGCAAACGCTAAAATACGACCATTTTACTAAGCCTCCTCAAGACTACAATGATTGTTAGCAATCTATTCAATGTATTGATATTACATGTCCTTAGAATTTTATGTCAAAGTTTAAATGCAAACGAGTGGAAAATACTAGTTTTATTTTCCTGTTATATTGAAAGTATCCTTATCCTGAAAACTAACTGGCATTTTGTTTCTCTCCACAGCACTAAAAAAATTGTTTGCCCAAAATAAAGAAACACAAGAAATGGCTCAGATTAACAACATCATGCTGAATATCATGATACATGACCTCTGCAATCTTTTCTTAATATCACAATTCAATGGAAATTTTGAAAAACGTTTTGCTATTATTAAACCCCCCCAAAAAGATACAAAGTGTGGGTTAATACAGAATGACAATTATAATTGTCAACGGTCAAAATATACAATCTACTTAAAATTTTGTTCACACAAAATATTTTCAAAATGAATTGTCAAAAACAATCCAATCCAATAACATGTTTTCCTTCTCCCACTAGCATGAGACCGCTGATAAGAATTTATCACCTGATGGACAATATGTGCGTAGAATCATGTTTGTAGTTATGTATGTGATGTCTCATTCCATCAGTTTTACGAACTCAGTAGCATCACGCTTTTTTTTTTTTTTTTTTTCATTTTTAAATGCTAGTTCAAGTACTCTTCTTCTTGGAGAGAAGATATTACTAACCCAGTCATTAACAGCTATTTTAAGTTCTATAATCAAAATTCACTGTGTCTGTAATGTGCAAATTTCAAATATATGTTACATTAACTGATGCTATCAAATCAATATCCCAATGTACTTTCAGTCTAGTTCCCAAATTGTAGTGAAGGAGTCAGGACACAATCGAAGAGGATGCAGGTTAACGCGTCATGAATTCACATGCATGAAAACTGATTTTGCTTATACACTGGCCTAGCATTTGTTTAGAATAAGAGGCAAGAACAATTTTAGGAACGTTTTAAATTTTTTTTTTCAACGTTTATTTATTTATTTTTGGGACAGAGAGAGACAGAGCATGAACGGGGGAGCGGAAGAGAGAGAGGGAGACACAGAATCGGAAACAGGCTCCAGGCTCCGAGCCATCAGCCCAGAGCCTGACGCGGGGCTCGAACTCACGGACCGCGAGATCGTGACCTGGCTGAAGTCGGACGCTTAACCGACTGCGCCACCCAGGCGCCCCTTAGGAACGTTTTAAATACCGCATCAGTGGCTTATTTTTTCTTGGCAGACCTTTCTTTAACAATCAGAGCTGATATAACTGGAAGATACTCTCATAGATTATATACATGTGAACCTCAGGACTCACAGTATCTAAGTCTTCACAAGTTATCTTAAACAGGGCCACAAGCTAGTACTGGACTGTGACAGAAGGGTCAGTACTGCCCCACTCACCGGCCACTCACAAAACACCATCACTGGAATTGGTGGTCGTGGTGGAGAATTTCTGAGACACCTCCTAATTTTTTTTTTTTTTTTAACAGAGAAATCCAATACTTTTTATGACGTTTGAATTTGGGACCATCAAAAAGAATAGAGCACAGGTTGGAATTAACCTTAAGAGAGCCAGTCCATTCTTGTGGTATCAAAGGTCACATGTGATTTCCCCAAACTAATAGTAATTCGATCTTTTTATCACTATCAAGTATATGTACTAACAGAATAATGCCAGTCAGATCCAGCAATAATGGTACAAAATGATCTGTTAAGACAGATACTCCCTCAAAACCCCTCTGATGAAATTGTTTAACATAAACAAAGTTGATTATCAACTCTGAATGGTCTAATTGCTAAATTTACACGTATGCCATTGGCATAACCTTCTTTAATGTTGTGGGTAAGTTCCCATGTTCTTATAGCTCTTAATGTAAGTGGGCCAGTTTCAGATGAAGGTAATATTTGATACTTTCTTTTTACTGATAAAAGTAAATAGATAATATTCTATTTCAGTGATAGAAAAAACATGAACAAAGCATTAAAACATTCAGAGTTGTAGAGGATTACTTTTACGAGGTCAAAAGTCATGAAGAACACTTTGTGGGGTTTTTTTGATGTTTATTTTTTGAGAGAGACAGAGACAGAGAGAGAGAGAGTGAGTACACAAGTGGGGGAGGGACAGAGAGAGGGGGAGAGAGGATCCTAAACAGGCTCCACATTGTCAGCACAGAGCCTGATGTGGGGCTTCAAGTCACGAACCCCAAGATCATGACCTGAGCTGAAGTCAGATGCCACCAACTGGACCACCCAGGTGCCCTGAAAACCTTTGGTTAATTGACTAATATTAAATGTGCAAAGGTATGGATTTTGTAGCACAACCATTTAGATTTTTAGGTGTTTGCAACATTCTTACGAAGGTAAATGTTTGAGAACAAATGTCAAGATCTGAGCATGACAATTCAGTAGTTTGACTTCTGCCTGCGTTGGTAGTAAAGAAAGCGTGTCATGAGCTGAGGGCTGTGGTAGAAACAGACCCGAAGAGGAGAGGTCAACACTGGCTCTCTCTTTGTCACCTCTCATTCACTCCACCAAGTAATCTCATTTTAACTCCGCCCCTCCACGGTATCAAACCTGCTGCTACGCGTCCTAAATGATCCACATGTTGCCAAAGCAAACGAGGGCTTCTCTTTCTGCTTATTATCTGAACCTTTAGCAGCGAATGGCAGAGTTAACCATGACCTCTTTTCTTATTCTGAAGTAGACGCTTAAAAACTGATTACAAAAAATTAAAGTATGTTTTAAAATTTTAACTACGTATTTATCTTAATTATTGGGTGGATATTTCCTACTTTTGATAATTTTAGGAAAAATGTACCTGCCTTTGGAATATTAAAAACTTTCTTCAATTGCCTAGCGGGAGAGGATTATATCCATTCTGAAATTATCAAACATCCAACCACCAACTCAATTCTTCACACGAAGTTTCAGGAGGATCACTACCATGTCTTTCATTCCTTTAAATAACACCCTCCAAAATTCTAATTTTTTATGGGAAAAAAAAATCTCATGATCAGCTGGGAATAATTCTAATTACTAATGGAAATCTCATCATCAGCTGGGAGTAATTTTCCCAAGAAAGAATGCTTCCCACGGGCAGAAATTTTCCTAACCTATAGGGCTGAATTGTATTAAATAATTTGAATTTGATATGAAAGTACACCTTTATATAATATAGGTATTTACTAGTTTCAATGTTTCATAAGTTTTTTCAGGTTTTATTTGATCCCTATTCTGTTCTTTTAAGTAGACTTTTATCAACTAATCTACTTGGATATAAATGCATTACAAGACCATGAGTACTAGATCATGTGTCCTATTCGCAAAACATTATTAAAAATAAATGTTAAGACGGGGCGCCTGGGTGGCGCAGTCGGTTAAGCGTCCGACTTCAGCCAGGTCACGATCTCGCGGTCCGTGAGTTCGAGCCCCGCGTCAGGCTCTGGGCTGATGGCTCAGAGCCTGGAGCCTGTTTCCGATTCTGTGTCTCCCTCTCTCTCTGCCCCTCCCCCGTTCATGCTCTGTCTCTCTCTGTCCCAAAAATAAATAAACGTTAAAAAAAAAAAAAATTTATAAAAAAAAAAATAAAAATAAATAAATGTTAAGATATCAGTGTGAAATGACATTCTTGGATTTAAAAATTTAACATGAAAGCTAAAGTAATAGAGCTGATTCTATTGATGCATACAAGAGTAGAGAGGTGAAAAATGTGAATGGTTGTCTGCAACACACAAAGAGATCAGTTGACAATTTAGTTGCTGTTTTAGAAATTTTTTTAATAAAAAAAACAAAAAAAATAAATTAAATTAAAAAATTTAAAAATTAAAAATTAAAAAATTAAACCGAATAGTCACTTACTTTTCTTCAATTGGTGCAAAAATGTTATTATGCAATAAATTATTCTTCATCATAAAAATGAATGCTTCTTTGTAGTTTAATATACATAATTATGAACATAAGTATAAATATATTAATGTTCAAATACATATACATATAATTATTTGATCATTAGTTTTATTGGTGTGGCCTATAACAAATTTAGCTTCCTTCTCTACCCTACTTTAACAATTAAATTCTATATCCTGGTTGATGTTTCTATCTCATCTCATTTCTTAACCTTTATAAAATCAGTGGTTTAGGTTCTATTGCTTCTAATGTTATCCCTAGCTTCGAAATGAAAGACTAGGCTTAGAATACATATATTTATGTATAACTTTATTTCCATTACTTTTAGCCTTATAACCTCCAAAATATTCTTCATTCCTTCTTTAACACACTAAATGTTAATTATTACTAACATTGACTACCTGAAATAGGGTGCACAATTCTGTATGTACAGGCAGTTTTATAAATGAGCTGAGCTCTTATTTGCATTTCAAAGAGATAAAACAGTAAAAACACGACATACTCCAAAAGATATTAGAATACGGTTGTAAAGGACATCCCGTTAAATTTAAATTAGAAATAAACGACTGTTTAGTACAAGTAGGTCTATGCAATATTTGGGACATACTTCTAAAAATTTATTCACTGTGTATGTGAAATTCAAACTTATATCAGTGACCTGTACTTTCATTTGCTAATATTGGCAACCCCAGTTTAAAATTACTAAGGGGGCACCTGGGTGGCTCAGGAGTTTTAGCTTCAGCTAAAACTTCAGACAGACTTCAGACCAACTTCAGCTCAGGTCATGATCTCACAGCTCCCGGTTTTGAGCCCCACATTGGGCTCTGTGCTAACAGCTCAGAGCCTGGGGCCTGCTTCAGATTCTGTGTCTCCCTCTCTCTCTGCTCCTCCCCCTCTTGTCCTCTCTCTCTCTGAAAAACAAACGTTTAAAAAAAAAAATAGTAAGTGCTCCTTCTCCACTGTTTTCCCTTTCTTTGTTGTTTTGTTCTTTTGCCTAAAATGGTGACCTTTCTTTTCTATTTCAAATCAATTTCATAATTGGAGTTCAAAAAAACCCTCCTTTTATAGTATTTAAGATTTCCCAGTTATTCAAACATCTAATTTCTATTTTTCATCAGTTACTGTGTTTGTATTGCGGCCCAAAAGATGGACTAGGTGAAAATAAGGCAATTTTGTTCTCCTGGGGAGTTTCTAGTCTAGTGATCAGACAGGTGATGGGCACTAACTTGCTCAGTGGTGTAATGGGATGATGCGTGAGCAGAGAAGAGATGGCCCCACCTGTAAGTAGAGCTGTCCTTACACAAGATCCAGAATTCGTGAACCTTGAATGATACAAGACTGTGTTCCAGCATTATGGAAATCAGTACGATTTGCTTCATATTTTACAGTTCTACTCCTTAGAACATACTGCACTTAAATTGATATAAACTACACAGTCTGTACATTCATAGACATCCTAATATGGACACATAAGCCCTTTCTGCTGTGTTTAAAAATTGTTTTTTATGCAAGGTCTTCTCTCTTTCTCTCTCTCTCTCTCTCTCTCTCTCTCTAAATGGAAAGACTTTGAAAGCACAAAGCCTAAGTCTGTCTTCCCCTGCCCTCCACTGCATAATCGTGCATACACACAGACACACACATACACACACACACACACAAACACCCACTCACAAAATAAATTGTCTCAGTGTTGGGCAAGCATCAACAACAGGATGCTATTAAATGTGTAACTCCCCTGGTGTTTGCAGTGATTAACTTGACAAACACCAATTTATCAACACTTTTTGGTAAAAGAACAAACAAACATGCTGCCCACAGCTTTGAAATCAAGCAAGTAGATTTTTGTTGAGTACTGGCTACTGTAAATTTTATAACTCTACCATAGTATTCCAGGATAGGATACTGGTACAGGTCAAATTTTATCTCCCAAAACTCACAGGTTGAAGTGCTAAACCTGCAGTTTGCCAGAATGTGACCTCATTTAGAAATAATTGCTAAAGGGGACCTGAGTGGCTCAGTCAGTTGAGCATCCGACTTCAGCTCAGGTCATGATCTCACAGCTCAAGGGTTTGAACCCCACCTTGGGCTTTCTGCCGTCAGCACAGAGCCTGCTTCAGATCCTCTGTCCTCCTCTCCCTCCCCCTCCCCCACTTGAGCTACCTCAAAAATAAACATTAAAAAATAGTCACTGAATAATTCATTAAGAGGAGGTCATAATGGAGTAGGGTGGGCCCCTGAATCAGTATCACTGATGTTTTTACAGAAGGGGGAAATCTGGACACAAACATGCGCACAGAGCTAACTCTGTGAAGATGAAGGCAGAGTCTTGGCCATACAACAGAAGCCAAGAGACACCAACTGTTGCCAGTGAACCATCAGAAGCTAGGAGGGAGGCATGGAACAGATTCTCCTTCACAGCTTTCACAAGCAACCAGGCTTGCCAACACCTTGATCTCTGACTTCTAGCCTCCAAAGCTAGAGACGATAAATTTCTGTTGTTCAAGCCACCCCATATGTGGGACTTCATTACAAGAGCAATGGCAAACCAATTCAGGTTCTAGCCTTTCCCTCCCTTACTTGCGGGATTTCCAAGACTGGAAAGAAAACATCACAACTTCTCGTCACGCACTTACCAAGAAGCCTTGCCAGAATGCAAGAGTTGTTTATTTACAGTAAGTTTACCCTCCAAACACATTTCTGCCCAGTGAAATGTTATTTCAGTACTCAAGACGCTTTATAAAATTGATGAAGTCGTGCGATGAAAGACCCAAAACCAATGCTGTGGTTTTAATTCAAAAGCACAAGTCACACCCCGAGAAAGAGCCATTATTTTGGTACCTTCAGTTATGATGAAAGCAGACATGAACAGAACCTCTCCTGCACTCTAGGGCTGTGCTGAAATCTGTTCCTGAATCATCTCCTTAATTGATCACAAATATTGTTATCCTCATTTTACTTCTGGGTTAGCCAGGGCCTGAAGATGTTTAATAAGTAGGTTTAAAAAAAAAAAGTCACACAGATAATTAGTGGAGCCAGTAGTCAAACCCAGCACATCTGGCTCCAGAGTCAACACCCTGAAATGCCATGCTACTCTGCTTTGGATTTGTAGATTGTGAAAAATGCAGTATTTAATCAAAACTAACATCGTGTCACAACCAAAAGTCTTCAGAGTATACCCTTTATTTTTTTTTTTATTTTTTTTATTTCTTTTTTTAAATTTTTTTTTTTCAACGTTTATTTATTTTTGGGACAGAGAGAGACAGAGCATGAACGGGGGAGGGGCAGAGAGAGAGGGAGACACAGAATCGGAAACAGGCTCCAGGCTCCGAGCCATCAGCCCAGAGCCCGACGCGGGGCTCGAACTCACGGACCGCGAGATCGTGACCTGGCTGAAGTCGGACGCTTAACCGACTGCGCCACCCAGGCGCCCCAAGAGTATACCCTTTATAAAAGAAGGGCAGTTCACATGCTTTCAGTTAACTTTGTATAGAAAAATCATAGGCAGTCTCACTCACCCTTTCCAGCATTGAGATTCCACCCCCAACAACCCCAAGGACAAGTTTCTGCCAGCTTTTGGTGACTCAGTGAGGCTCCATCTGAGAATTGTAGGGGCCATGAGACGAGGCACAGGAGAGCAGGACTTCAATATCCTCAACACACTCCCTCGATAAAATCCCTGATCTAAATGACCCAGTATTCTTACTTTATACACTATATGCACAGGAAAATTGTAAAGAGGACGGTTACCTTTGGTAGCATTCTTCCCTTCTCTTGAAGACCTCTTCCGGAGTTACATATTGCCTTCAATATCAACTACTATCCAGAGCCCCTCCTTGTAGAACAGCTCTGAGGAAAGCCTTACTTCAGCAACTTTGGCTCTCGAGATGTTTGTGATTAATACTTCCACCTGACCTTCCATGTTTAACAAGGGAAACCTGGAGATTTCAAAGTGCTAAAGGTTCCAAATACTAACAAGAGTGGGCTTTCAACTACATCTTAAAATCACCTGTCTACCTAAAAACATTATCTTTTATCATATTGAAGTAACTTCTTCCCGTTGCATTAATCCTAAGGGGCACTTAAGAATTTTATTTACATTAGTCATGTAACTCTTTGGTCTCCTAAGAAAAAATTCAGAGTAAAGCGATGTGTACCATAAGAGCGGGTTAACTTGATTTGCTTTTGTACTTCTATTTGGCAAATAACCTGTACAAACCACCCAATCATCATAGACACTCCTGTCTCTTGCTTCAGTCATGTTAACACCAGTCTAAAATCTTCATAAAAATTCTTTGGTAATTTGTTTAAAATTTTTCAAACTCTAAAACGTAATGACTAGTCCTCTTTCTATCTTTGTTTTGTATTAAAGTCTTCCCAAAGAAGGGCAATCTCAGAGGCAAGCCCTTCAGGGGAACGCTTTATGTGATGTGAAATTCTGAAATCCTGGCATTTTTTTCTTCTGGAGAGCTGCTTCAAAAAGCAATGGCAGCTCCTTCAAGAACGATGCTCCACTACAAATTCATTTTCCAGATTCTATACATTTACGCTCAGTAGCAAAAGCAAGCATTTCAAGGAGAACCCTAAATGTCTTGGTCAGTTAAAATGAGAACTTATGGTGAATTAAAAAGACAAACCACTGGGGCGCCTGGGTGGCTCCGTCGGTTTAGCCTCCAACTTCGGCTCAGGTCATGATCTCACGGCTCTTGAGTTCAGGCCCGCGTCAGGCCCTGTGCTGACAGCTCACAGCCTGGAGCCTGCTCCGGATTGTGTCTCCCTCTCTCTCTACCCCTCCCCTGCTCATGCTCTCTGTCTGTCTCAAAAATAAATAAACATTACAAAAATATTAAAAAAAAAAAAAAAAAAGACCAACCACTTTGAGTAGAGCATCCTTTTTTGCTATCATTCTTTCTCCCAGTAAAGATCTCTCAGCGAATGTGGCCAGTCAGACCTGTTGTGGTCATTGCAAAACTTGAGGTGATTTATTCTTTTCTTTCATTCGTTGCATTAGATCATTAATGTGAAGAATTCACACATGCGCCCATATACCCAAAGCTGCCGGTAACTTTTAGCCTCCGTTTGACCCAATTACTGTAAAAAAGATTTCTCTAAGAGAGCCTGAAAGTAATCTTTACAGGTTGTGAAAATGTACACACCCGTATGTAATTTTATCAGGAAATCTTAGCAGGGGGCAGCTCAAACAAAGCAGGGCTCCTTAGCGTCAGCTGCCTTCACTTAGGAGCAGGAGGAACAGGATACCAGCCTGTATCCGTCTCCTTCCAGGTGGGTGTTGACTCACTGTAAGCAGATGGTGGGTTTATGATTCTAATGTATTATACATTTCTCAATAGACAAATATTTGCACTGGACCAGAATAAATAAGAAAAAAAAATTCCTCGGCTTGGTTTCTAACGAATATCTGAAGTTTTAGGACACCTCAGCATTCAAACTATTGTGGGGGGGGTGAATGTGCCGCAAGTCCTTTCCTTCCTCTCGTGTTTAGATCGTGCCCTAACCAATAAAGGAAAAAGGCTGGAAGGCAGAAGTGTAGTGAGGTGTATTGGGGAAATAGTAGATTTCTCCCATTTGGAGAGCTCTTTGTAGTATACAGCATAAGCATACTTTAGCTCTAATAAAAGGACACTAGTCAAGTTCCCAGACTGAGCCAGAGTGTGGCCAATCTAGTTTTCTTTCTCTAATAATTTATGTCCTTTCTTTGCACAGTACGACATGGTCATTTTTCATCCTAAATGTGAATGTACTGATGAAGGAACACGAGGAAGTGCTCAATGGATTTAACAGAATATTAGTTTCACGTTATATCTTTACAACACAAGTATGCACTCGTCACTTGTCACTTCCGTGTGGGCCTGGTTTGTTTTGTTTTGTTTTGTTTTTGCTTTTGTTTTTCATGACTTACTGAAAAGGTGGAGATTCGTATTCAGTCTAGCTTCCCAACTGAACTTGAAAAAGCTGTCCCGCTGTAGGGGGGAATGAAACAGATGGATTCCAACGGGTGATGACATGATAGAAAGCAGATAACCTTCTCCGAAGCAGCCACAAAAGAAAAGCAAGAGTCAGCCATTGGAATGAAAATCAATTTCACAAATGCCGTGAACTTGAAGTCCTCTAAAATGTGGTACTTTAACGTTTGAAAATTAGTAGCAGCGGGAAAATTTCTTTAAATGAATACTCCTCCAAAAAGCAAAATAGTTGGACCCATAAACCTCCTCCAGCCTGAGTGGAAAATTAGATTTAAGAAGGAAGAGAATTCAATTCATCTGAATTTCTCCACAAAGAAAAAGCAATCAGAGTGAGATACAATTTCCCAAAGACTTCTTGCATTTCCCTGCAGAACGAAGGTCCAGAGAAATGCAGTAATTGGATCTTCCAATTATCCAAGAGTGGCCTGAAATGGCTACTACTGGGACCAAAAATCTCAGCAACCATTGGGAGAAGGCAATGTGGTGAGAGGTGGAGGAAGGTAAAAGAAAAGAGAAAGTCAAAGATGGGTATCTGGGAAAGATTTGGTGAAAATACCAGGAGAGAGAGACACACACACATTTTCTCCCTCTCCCTCCCTCTCTCTCCATCTCTCTGTGGGTCTCTCTCATTCTCGCTCTTTCTCTTTTTCTCTGTTCTGCAATTTTGAGAGAATTGGAAGAGCAAAGCAAAGAGAATTAAAAAATTGGGGGCTATGGGTTATTACATGAATCTTCATTCGTGTTTTTTGAGAAGTGCAAGTGAAAATAGGGATCATTTTTAATTACTTTTGTTGGATGAAGCCTTATAGGACCTGGGAGTTATTTGAGTTAAGATCATTACTTACATAAAACATTCTGCTTAATTAGGATTCATAATCCATGAAATACTATGTTTAAAGCATAGATATTAGAATATATCTCTCTTAAATAAATAAGAAATATATATTCTTTGATTATTGAGTTTTCTTCTACCTCACATTTCCATCATGCCCAAATAAATGGACAGTTCTCTCCCTACTACTCTCAGGAGAAATCCACAGAATGGATGCCTCTCGAAATATTTTCTTTTTTTGTTCCTTAAACTCTCCATACTGCAGAATTTCCACTTGCCTTTCTGACCAATCTTCCCCGATATCCTCCCATGCGCTCTAATCAACCCCCAAGCTTTGAAAGCACTAGGACTCCATACCAGGCCCTCCTTTATTCTTTATCTACAATCTCTTGGTAACTTAACTCATCTAACTGCATTTTTTAAAAATCCGCCACTGATAAGCTAATGACTTGCAAATTTGGTTTCCAGCCCTGATTGCTCCACTGTATGCCAGACTCCTATACAACTATATGTTTGATATCTCCCCATTAGAAAACAAACAAGACAAAACAAAACAAAAGAAACAGTTATCTCAAACTTTAACATATCCCAAACTAAAACTCTTGTTTTCCACCCCAGACTCCAATTCAGCTGCTTGTCCATTTCAGTCAATTGCACCAACTTAATTATTACAATCAAAACCTTAGTAGGTAGAGTTTGGGGGAAGTCATCCAGAATTATTTTGTTCCTCATCCCCCACAACCCTTCAACAAGTCCTGTTGATAGTACTGCTGAAATGACTTTCTGTATAGCCTTTCCTCTATCCCAATGTCACCCCCTAGGTTTATTCTCTGTAATGTTTCACATAGACTACTATAGTCGCCTCTTACTATTCTTCTTCCTCTAGTTTTTCCTTCTGTAAATTAATAATCTATTGTTTAATCTAAATAATACCTTTTTAAAAAATGGAACAAGGGTAACCCATTCCCTATATCAAGCCACTTAATGGCTTCCGGGTGAACCATTGACTGTGCATGCTGAAATTAAATACAAAAACAAAAGCAAAAAATCATATTGGCTTAAACAGCAAAGGGAATTTATTGATTCACATTTTAAAAATCTAACAGTAAAGCAGTTCAAAAATGTCATCAAGGTTCCATTTTCTGTGCTCTTCTACTGTCCTCCGTGGTCAATATCTCCCAGTAATAGCTCATAAGGAGTCTATAAGACACAATCAGGAAAGTAGATTTTCTTGTTTGTGTCCAAAAGGAGGAGGCAAGGATCCAGTGGTTTGCCCCAATTTGGTCTCTTGGGTCACAAGCCCACCCTTGAAACAATGACTGTGGCCAGAGTTATTGGAATAAGCTGATTGGCCTAAGCCAATGAGAACCCAATCACAGAGCTAGAGATGGGGTTAGCTTCCCACTGAAGTGCAAGGGTAATGCATGAAGATAGACAAGAGCCAGAAAATCAGGAAAATGGAAACGGGATGCTCTGCCTCAGACTACTATGACAGAACCACAGATGGGATGACTTCAACAACACTCATTTATATCTCACAGTTCTGGAGGCTGGAAGTCAGAGATCACAGTGACAGCATGGCTGGATTCTTGGTGAAGGCCTCTTCCAGGAAACAGCTGTCTCCTCCTTGTATCCTCACATGGTATTGAAGGAGGGAGTGAGGGAGGGGGAAAGAGGAGCAAGAAGAGAAAGAAAGAAGGGAGGAAGGGGGAAGGCATTCTCGGGTCTCTTGTTATAAAGGCATTAATTCCAGGGGCCCCTGGGTGGCTCAGTCGGTCGAGCATCCTTCAGACTTCAGCTCAGGTCATGATCTGAAGATACGTAAGTTCGAACCCCACAACAGGCTTGCTGCTGTCAGCGCAGAGCCCACTTCAGATCCTCTGTCTCCCTCTCCCTCTGTCTCCCTCTGTCTCCCTCTGTGTCCCTCTGTCTCTCTCTCCCTCTGCTCATTCTGTCTCTCAAAAATAAATTTTAAAAGGGGCTCCTGGGTGGCTCAGTCAGTTGAGCGTCCAACTTCAGCTCAGGTCACGATCTCGCAGTCAGTGAGTTCGTGCCCCATGTCGGGCTCTGTGCTGACAGCTCAGAGCCTGGAGCCTGATTTGGACTCTGTGTCTCCCTCTCTCTCTGCCCCTCCCCTGCTCAATGCTCTGTCTCTCTTTCTGTCAAAAATAAATAAACATTAAAAAAAATTTTTTAATTAAATAAATTTTTTAAAAATTAATAAAATAAAGGCACTAATTCCACTCATGAGAGCTCCATGCTCGTGACCTAATTACCTCCAGAAAGCCCCACCTCCTTAACACTTGGAAGTTAAGGTTTCAACATATGGATTTTAGGGGGACAAAGATATTTACTCCATAACAAGGGGGAATTGGAAGTTAGGTAGACAACCAACAATGTCCACATTTCATGACCTGTAAGATACTAATGATCTATTTCCCTTCTCCGGGCCTTCTCTCCAGCAGTCTTGTTACCAGTCTCCTCTCACTCACCATATCCAGGTACATTGGCCCTCATATTGCCCTCTCATGCCAAGAAGCTCTTTCAGACCTCACATAATTTGCACTCACTGCTCCTGCCTAAAATACTCTTCTTCTGGCACCTCTTCAAGTGGCTGATTCCCTTTGTTCCTCTGATCTTAATTCAGAACACTGCATCTTTTGCTCTGGTTTATTTAATAAACTGTGACATTATACATGCCAGCTATCTACCCATGGGGTCTTGGAAATCACTACGTTTCTCAGAGACTTCATCACATACAGTATAATGACTTAAAAGTTCTGTCTACTTTTAATTATAATGATTTATATAGTATTAATTGAAATAGAGGTTTCATTTAATTTTAAAATAATTAGTTATTAGCCATTTTCTCCTTCAAAAAAAAAAAAAGAAAGAAAGAAAGAAACTCTCAGAGAAGCATGAAAAGAATGAATCTTGAAACCTTGCTTTTTTGAGTAGACAAGAAATTCTGTTATTTTAGCAACTCCACTAAAGAAAGAAATATAAACTAACACATTTGGAGTTTTGGAGCCAGAGACCTATTTACAATGGCCACAGAAGATGCAATAACCCTGATTACAGGCAGACATTTTGCCACCTGATCAGAAGCACTATCTAAAGCACTATATTGTAATCATTTTCTTATGAATAGCAAGAATTTAGACTGATCCACTGTAGTAAAGTAACTAAGTTAAACTTTTAGAAGTATGATTAATCTTTGAAAATTAGATACTGTAGATGAAAACAATAATCTGCTATGTTTAGCACTGTTACTGCAACAAGGATGGCAAAAGTAAAAATTGGTATAAAAGCTTGCAGATATGCTGTGATATTTTGGGAAAATCTAAATTTATGATAATTAACTTAGAAGAAAGTAAATTTTACAAGAGAAATGTCGGGATACAACAAGGTCCCAGAGACATTTAATGCAGGAGATGCCTTTATTTGCAGAAGGGGGGAGTAACGGGTAATACCACAAGCAATTGTCCTAGTAAATTCCACTGGGTTTTGGCTGTATCCCTATAAGTCTCATTCAGTAGAGACCCCGTTAATACTGATTACCAAGTGTGTTTGTGATGACAGTTCTCTCAGTAAAAATACATGTATGTACATGGCAAAAATGGGATGCTAATGCTGGCCTCATTTTAGAGCCTGCTAGATCTTTGACAGTCTTTAACTATTCAGTTTAGCATTGCGTCAGCCATTTCAAATGGTTCTTGAGTTATTTATCATTTTCTTGTATATGTATGCCATTGTTGCAACAACAGCGTATGCCAGATTACAGCATCTGATAGGTTGAAAATATAAATGAAAACGTAATATGTGCATTTTACCAAAGTAAGATACAATCTAAGAAAGATTTTTTTTGTATATATAACACTATAAACAATTAAAAGTGTTGCTAATCCAACTACAACACATGATCAATTTTAAAAAGCCTAAACACTTTTTATATTTAGCCTAAATACTTTTTATATTCACCAGCCCTTTCAGGGCTGGTAAAACAATAAAAAATGTGCATCTTAGAATAGAAATGTTTGTCAAAGACAAAATGTGGTGCTATGGTGCTAATCTTGGTTTCTAAGCTTAGAATTACTAACTCACATTTCCCTGGATCTCAGCAACTAGTTAAGTTACTGAAAGAAAAGGTAACTTCTGGTATTTTGCTTAAAGTTCAAAAGGAAGTAGTTTTATTTTTTTTTTTTTGAATTTTTTTATTTATTTTTGAGAGAGAGAGACAGAGAGTGAGCTGGGGAGGGACAGACAGAGAGGGAGACAGAATCTGAAGCAGGTTCCAGGCTCTGAGCTGTCAGCACAGAGCCCAATGCGGGGCTTGAACTCACGAACCATGAGATCATGACCTGAGTTGAAGTTGGACGCTTAACCAACTGACGCACCCAGGCACCCCTAAAAGGAAGTAGTTTTAAATGAATGAAATGTTTTTGGTATATTTGCCAATGAACATTTTCAATCTATACACCCAAAAAGTAAATCAAGCTCTCTCTGACCTTGTATTATATATTATTACTTTCAATTATGTTCTTTTATAGTATTATTATAAGACTTTAAAAAAATTTTTTTTTAATTTTTTTTTTAACATTTATTTATTTTTGGGACAGAGAGAGACAGAGCATGAACGGGGGAGGGGCAGAGAGAGAGGGAGACACAGAATCGGAAGCAGGCTCCAAGCTCCGAGCCATCAGCCCAGAGCCCGACGCGGGGCTCGAACTCACGAACCGCAAGATCGTGACCTGAGCTGAAGTCGGACGCTTAACCGACTGAGCCACCCAGGCGCCCCATAAGACTTTAAAAAAAATTTTTAACGTTTATTTATTTTTGAGAGAGACACAGAGAGACAGAGCATGAGCAGGGGAGGGGCAGAGAGAGGGAGACACAGAATCCAAAGCAGGTCCAGGCTTGCATAGAGCCTGATGCGGGGCTCCAACCCACAAGTGGTGAGATTATGACCTATGCCGAAGTTGAACACTCAACCGACTGAGCCACCCAGGCGTCCCTAGTATTACTGAAGACTTAAGTAAGATGTGTAAAGTGGTTGGGATAAATGGAGCCTAGCACGTAGCAAGCACTGAGTAAATGTAAGCTATTATTATAATTTTACATCCATTTAAAATATATATACATAAGTAATATAGCATCAAGTTCTATTGGCATGCCCATTGGAAGGCATGTGGGAAAGGAAAGCATTCTAGATACTATTGCTAGTTTACAAACTACCTCAAAACCTGGTTTCTTAAAAGAGCTATTTTGTTATGCACCCTGATTCTGTCAGTCAGGACTTCACACGGAGCACAGCTCCATGATGTTGGGGGCCTCAGCTGGGAAGACCTGAAGGTGGGGAAGGGTAACTCATCGAGGGCCGTAATCATCTTCAGGTGTCTTTACTCATATGTCTGGCAGCTGCTGCTGGTTGTCACTGGAACCTCAGCTGGTCTGTCAGCCAGAAAATGTGCATGTGCATTCTCCTCATGCTCTGCCAGTAGGCACTAATTGGGGTGTCCTCTCAGTATGGTGGCTGGGTTCCTAGAGGAAGCATCCCAAGAGATTTTATTGCTTTCACGACCTAGACTTAGAAATCACAAAAAGTCACAGAACACCACCAGATTTACAAAGAGGAAGCACAGAACCCACATTTCAATGGGAGGAATGTCGTAGTCACACTGAAAGAGAGCGAGTGGAAGGGGAGGTATTGTCACAAGCTGTTTGGAAAATGCCATCTGCCAGAGAGAGTTAGATAAAGTGGAAGAGACAGAGACCAACATTAAGACAACCCGGAAGATGAGTACCTCTTTCAGCAGAGTCATGCACCAAAACATCTGGGAGAGACACTTAATCTTGAAACATCAAGTACCCACTGCCCATGAGCAGAAACCCACTCAGAAACGTCAAAAGATCATTAGGTTCATACACTTGGAAAGAGAGCCGATGCTAACAAAATTTTCAAACTTGCTTCTCAAGCTACATCGAGCAAAGCTAACAGAAAATAAAGTTGTCAGAAATACCGACACTCAGGACCCATCACAAACTGAGTAAGGAGAGAAATTCAGTAGAGCAAGCATGTGCCTAGAAAAGCAAGCAAAAACAACTCTGCTTATAAGCATTCTGTTTAAGATTAAAAAATTCGTGGGGCGCCTGGGTGGCTCAGTCGGTTGGGCGTCTGACTTCAGCTCAGGTCGTGATCTCACAGTTCGTGGGTTTGAGCCCCGCATCGGGCTCTGTGCTGACAGCTCAGAGCCTGGAGCCTGCTTTGGATTCTGTGTCTCCCTCTCTCTGCCCCTTCTCCGCTCATGCTCTGTCTCTGTCTCTCAAAGATGAATAAACGTTAAAAAAAAATTAAAAAAAAATAAGATTAAAGAATTCGTATGAGTTAAAAATAATGACTTTTCTTGTGCCTTTATATGTAGTGTGGTCTACTAGAGTATTTGCTTTTTCATATCTGTGAAACATTATGAAATTAGTATAATTGCTCCCATTTTATAGGTAGAAAACTGAGGCTCGAAGGTATAACCAATTTGCCCTTCTACCTGATTCCTAATTCAATGCAATTTCCATTACTATACAATGCTTTTGATTTAATTTATCTTGTAGAGGATATTTGAAAGTACCAAATAGACACTTCTGGCCAGAGTTGGAAATAGGGAAATAGAATTCAAAGTACTATAGGGGTGCCTGTAGTACTATAAGGTTCTTTGTACTATAGTACAAACTACTATAGGGTGGCTCAGTTGGTTAAGTGCCCGACACTTTGATTTCAGTTTATGTCTTGATGTTAGTGTTGTGAGTTCAAACCTGTGCTGGGCATGAAGTCTGCTTTAAAAAAAAAATATCGAAGTATTATAGAAAGCTTTATATTTTTAACATACCAAAAACATTCTAAAGAAGAGGGCATTTAATGTCCCAGTCAACAGCAATGGGTCTCAATGGGTCTTTGAAGCAACATGCTTTGAAAGGAGTATTTTTGTGAGGAACATGAGCCAACAAAGAAAGACAGAAACAGATAGAAAACAGACATCTTCAGGGAGACTACCTAAGGAGACAAGACATTAATTTTTGAACAAAAAAGTACAAATATTTATAGGTAGTTTCAGAAATTATTAGGGGTCATGCGGCACCTGGGTGGCTTAGTGGGTTAGACAACTGACTTCGGCTCAGATTATCATCCTGCAGTTCATGAGTTCTAGCCCTGCATCAAGCTCTGTGCTGACAGCTCGGAGCCTGGAGCCTGCTTCTGATTCTGTGTCTCCCTCTCTCTCTGTCCCTCCCCCACTCATGCTCTGTCTCTTTTTCAGAAATAAACATAAATTAAAAAAAAAAAATTCTAAAGAATAACACCAACGTCAACAGGATCCCCAAGTATAGGGAAAGGAGAAAACCTCCAAAATAACAAAGAGAAGGTAAATGTCTCCTATTATAAAATGGAATAGGGGTACCTGGGTGGCTCTGTCAGTTGGGCATCCGACTTTGGCTCAGGTCATGATCTCATGGTCCATGAGTTCAAGCCCCTCATCAGACTCTGTGCTGACAGCTCAGAGCCTAGAGCCTGCTTTGGATTCCGTGTCTCCCTCTCTCTCTGCCCCTCCCCCGCTCGTGCTCTGTCTCTCTCTGTCTCTCAAAAATAAGTAAATGTTAGAAATCATTAGGGAACAAATGAGTAAGAGAAATACAAACTTGTGCTAATTGGCTAGAAAAATAAATATAAATGTCAAATCAATGCTTCTCAAGCTCAATATGCCATTAAAAAAATCGACACTGACAGCAAAATATTTCAAAAGTATTGACATGGCAGACTCTTCAAAAGGCCCTTTATTTATTTTCTTTATTCTTTAACTTCTTAGGCTATAACCTGAAATTTCCTTAGAGACACAGTCACGTTGCATTTTTTCTCACTGTCTAATTAACATGACCTTCCAGATTTCTGTCAGATAATAAATTATTTTAATGAGCTAGTGAAACTTTTTTATATAGAAAGCTTTATTTCCAGACAGTGCCATAAGGACATTTTATTGTGCTACTTAAACAAAAAGGAATCTTGGGTGTTTTTTATTTTATTCTTTATTTTTTAATGTTTATTTTATTTTGAGAGAGAGAGAGAGAGAGAGAGAGAGAGAGAGAGAATCCCAAGCAGGCTTTGTGCCGTCAGAGCCCCATGTGGGGCTCAATCTCACGAACAGAACTATTAGATAATGACCTGAGCCAAAATCAAGAGTCAGCCCACTGAGCCACCCAACACCCTTGGGTGTTTTTTAAATATATGTGTCACAACACAAAACAAATGATAGAACTTAACTTTTGAAAAATAATCTAATCCTTATACTTTTCATCTAAGGAGTGCATTAAGCTCTCCTAGAATGTTGGCTATTATCCAACATCTTACTGAAGAAGGTAGGCGAAATTTTTCATTCTTAAATTAAAATATGGAAACACCTCACAACATACAGGTCCATAGTAGAGAATGGAAAAGCACATTAAGAGTATTAAACTACATTCTTTCCACAAATAAGCCAGTTCTGACTATTTAAGGGGGGGCGGGGGGGGAAGCCCTTTATTGAAGTCTCTGACAGTAAGCGCTTACATAATACCATTTTATAACAAAATGTCAAATTGACCCAAGCTATTAATTACACAAATTTGGATGTCTCCATGTAAGAGTAATTTTAAATGCTGCATGTGCACACGCACACACATACACAGACACACAGTGAAGTGAAGAAACAAAAGAAGTCCTCTCTCTCTCTTTTAAGTATCTTTCTATATTACCTAAAGCAAGCTGCTGGTAGTTTAAATCCTTTCCTATTCAAAAGCTTTTATATCAGAGATATGATTTTTTCAAGCTTTAGTTTCAAAATCTAGAATAACCAATTAAGAACGTGTTTTTTACCATTTTACCATAACATCATCATTTAGGGGGTAGAAAAAACCCAGCAGATAAAATATTTCTGCAGCTAGCAAGGGATTACTGGGAGATCTGTCTGCCATTTCCCTCTGGGTCATTTGACTCAGGACAGATAGACTTGAACAAAACCACCAGAGATCAATCCAGTGCTTCCTGGCTTATGTAAGTGCTCTGGCTGCTGTAACCTAGTCCCTAAAAAGAGAAGAAATTTCAGATCCTGATACTTGGTGAATGTTCACCTTCCTTTAAATTATAGGTACTCAAAGGACCACACTTTACCATCTTCAACTTACCTTTGGAAATAGGAAAAATGCTGTTCGGGAAATGAACCTCATTATTCATTTGCGCCTAAGGACTTAAATTCAAATCCAACATTGAGTTGCACATACTTTGAGCCATTTTTTCAAGCTTTGATCTGGAAGTACAAATGGGACCCAAGGCGATGATAATTGGTTAGTAAGCCCAAGCCCACACTCATATGTTGAGCACAGCATCATAGAAGCCCGAGAATTTTTAGGAAGAGTTTTTTAGAAGGAATTACATATACTTAAGGGTGTGGAAAATCCCCTTGGATTAGAAACAGTGCCAGGCTTTCCAAACCATTCCCTGCAAGTAGTCATTTGTTGTTTTTGTTTGCTACCTTCACAGCTCTCAGAGGCTCAAAGACACCCATCAAATACCACCAGTCAGTAGATTCACAAACACTGTTAAATTTGTTGAAAATCTGGACACTTCGGCACCCCCACCCCCACCCCTGGATCCTTTGTAAATGCCTCAATCCTACTGCAGGACACAGCATAAAATAGACTAGTTAAAAAGAAATATAGTTTATTTTCTGGATCCTGTTACTAAATGGTTAGCAAATGGATAAAAAAAAAAGGTCTGTTTTTAATATAGGAGGAAACTGTGTAAGAAGCATTTATTTCACTAATACTAAGTTTTATGTTAAACTGCTCAAGGTTTTAATTAGTTCGTTGTCTTAAATAGGTTAATGTTCCCAGTGGAAATCTTATTTATACCATTTTTGTTGGCGTAGGCTCCCTTTCCCAAAGGCGTATCAAAGTTTAACGTCAAACTAGCCGGATATACATTATCATAAAGTCCGAGTTAATGATAATTGGCCGTATGACTTCATGGCAACACAAAGGCACTGTTCCAAAGGGGAACTTACCATTTACACAATTGCATTATGAAAGTGGTCCATACAAAGCTAACTGTCTCTTCCTTCTACTGTACCTAAAAACTCAGACTCACCAATGGCCAAGATTTGGATTAAAAGAACAAAAAGGGACCAGAGAGAAATAATGGTATGTAAAAATGATGCCCTTGGGCATCCCTTGGGATGTCACAAAGCTATTCTAGGGCTTTCTAGAAATAACTAACAGACTAAGATAAACTTGGGACACATGTCTTTGGGTCTTAGCATCAAAATAAACCACAACCCTCCCTAAAAGGTCAAATTTGAAGTGCCTTCCTAAGTGGCTGGACTGACAGCTGTTAATTAATCACATAATCTGATTCTTGGCTCAAATAAAGGACAATTTACAGAGATGCTCTGCTCCCTATTTGAGTCATGGTCATACCTCTGGCTTTTTCAGCACTCCTTAGCAGTGTGGGTTGTGGTCGGGCACCCATATTTTGAGTGGTGCTAGACTCAAATCCTCGTTCAGCCATTTTTAACCTATGTTAGTTTCTCTTTTTTTTTTTTACCTATCCTACTTTAGGTAGGTCACCTAATTTGTATCAAAGCCTCTGCTTCTTCATGTAAGAAATTGTAATAATAAGAATACCGACTTGACATATTATTGCAGGGGAGAGAAATACTGTAGCAAGGCACCTAGCTCAGAGCCTAACAAGTGTTTGATTATGATGATTGTTTATTCAATAAATGTGGATACAATACTACCAATGTTATCATTTTTGAGCTACAAAGAATTATGAGTCATACAAATGGAAGGGAATCCCATCCTAATATTCGTATATTCAGAGCTCTTTACTACAATGATCCAAGTACAAAAAGAGGGAATATTGCATTCTCTGCCACTAGTGGGCATATTTTCTTCCAGCCTGTTCATGTACTCCAGCACACTAACCCTAACCCTAACCCTAACCCTTTAGGGAATATTTATACTTTCACATTTATATCGCCTCATACTTGTTTGAAACTTGGGGTACTCGTTTCTTTTCTGTCTGCAGGTTCGGCCTCCATACCCACCTCATCTGTATATTTTGGTATATAAACAAAAGGTCAGCCTTTAGGATCACAGAGACAAGGACTTGATTCTTGGCTCCAACATTTATGAGTTGGGAGACCTCAGGCAGATTCCTGACCTCTACAAAGCTATTCACCTCATCCACAAAATTGGAATAATAATTGCCTTATCATGGTATCATAAGGATTAGAAACAAATAATTGTATGTTCCTGGCACAGAATTAACTCTGATAGATGGGAACAACATTGTTACAGTTCTTTGTCTTAGTTCTGCCTAATTCTAAGCTTTCATCTTAGACTAAGTTATTTGAGTCTTTGTAAGGATAAAAATCTCACTCTGAAATTCCAGTTTGGGACACGATAAAGTATATCCTTCCCTTAGACCTCTTATTCATGGATTTAAAAGGAGAAAGAGGCAGAGGGAGACAGGGGGAGACCAAGAGAGAGAGAAAAACAGAGATAGAGACTCTCAAAAACAGAAAGAAGAAAGCAAAGCAGGTAGACACCTCAGGACCCAAGGAATGGCACTGTGTTGGGTTCCCTGGGTTTTCTTCTTGCCTCAGACGTCCTAAACGTGGGACTGAAGATGTTGGCAACCTGAAACAGGTAATGAGTACACACAAAATAATCTCCAAGAAAAGCCTGCACTTCTAGTCAAAAGAGCAGGAAAAACACAACCCAGCAAGAGAGAAAACTTTTAGACAATTACCATTCTACTCTAGGCATACACTATGGGAAAATTTGAGGCTTCCCCATCACCCTTGTCAGCAAAGGCTAGGCAGAAAGCCAAGAGTTCCACCACCATTTGGTGGTAATATGGCACCCCTCCCAGGTGCAATGGTGTCAAGGAGACCAAGCGGAAGAGAAGACTTTCGCCACTTCCCAGCATTAATTACGCCATCTCTCCACTCTTGGGTTGTCAATAAAGGTATGCAGGGAAGAGTAACAAGGCACCCCTTCCTTTCTCTGGCAGGATGTTACCCATGTAGGATATTCCCAGTGGGAAGTCAGAAGTCCCACCTCTAATAGCAGTAACAAGGTACTTGGCCCCAGAGGTTGGGTCAACAGAGGTTGATGAAAAATCTGGATCTCCATCACCACTGAGCAGTAAGGAGATAGCTCCCCACTTCTATCATCAGTATGGCAACAGATGTGTCACTAATAAATCAGATTTAAATAAGACCCAGAATCTCATAATATCAAAAATGTCCAAAATCCATTAACAAAGTTAAAACACTCAACATACCAAGAACAAAGAAAATCTCAACTTGAATGAGAAAAGACAAAGTGAATGAAAACAGAGAAATAACACATTCCTCTATTTACAGGAATATAATGATTGAAATGACAGCAGATTTCTCATCAGAAACCATGGAGGACCAGAGAAAGGGGACATTTTTCAAATGTTGAAAGAAAAAAAAACAAACTGTAAACCCAGAATCCTGTATCCCATGAAATATTCTTCAGGAATTAAATGGAAATCAAGATATTCTGCAGTAAAGAAAACTTGAGAATTTTTTGCCGGCACCTACTCTAAAAGAATGGCTAAAAAAAACACTTGAGGGGTGCCTGGGTGGCTCAGTCAGTTGAGTGTCTGACTTCTACTCAGGTCATGATCTCACAGTTGGTTCATGAGTTCAAACCCCAACTTCGGGCTCACTGCTGTCAGTGCAGAGCCTGCTTCAAATCCTCTGTCCCCCTTTCCCTCTGCCCTCACCCCCCCACTCACGCTCACTTACTCTCTCTCAAAAATAAACAAACATTAAAAAAAAAGAAAACATGACACAATACAAATGTTAAAAGAGAGAATCTTGAAACTTCAAGAAGGAAGGAAGAATAACAAAGAGTAAAAATATGGATAAATGCAATGAATGTGCTTTCTTCTCTTGAGTTTTCCAAATTATGTTTGATGCCTGAAGCAAAAATTATAAGATATCACTTGGTGCTCAAGATATGTAGAGGAAAAATATGTAAGACTCTTAAAAGAGGAAGATAAAGGGACTCAAAGGGAAGTAAAATTTCTGTTCTTCACTCAAATTGGTAAAATGTTGATGGCAATAAATTGTTACGAATATATAAGTGAATAACCTATTACTACAACTAGAAAATATACACAGATACACTCAAAAATACTATAGATAACTCAAAATGGAATTCTAAAAATGTTCAAGTAACCTAATGAAGACGGGGGTGAGGGGAATCTTATTCTGTTAAGATTTGGGTAAAAATTGCTGGTGGCTGGGGCACCTGGGTGGCTCAGTCAGTGAAGCGTTCAACTCTGGTTTCGGCTCAGGTCATGATCTGGCAGTTTCATGGGTTTGAGCCTCCCAACAGGCTCTGCACTGGTAGTGTGGAGCCAGCTGGGGATTCTCTCTCTCTCTCTCTCTCTCTCTCTCTCTCTCTCTCCCTCTCTCTCTGCTCATCCTCTACTCACACTGTCTTGTCTCTCTCAAAATAAATAAACTTTAAAAAAATTGCTGTTGGCTTAGTCATGTTCTTCATCAATACAAAGCTATTCCCCAGCTTGAACCTCCTTCTACTGTGACTGCTGATTATAACACATGGGTCTAGGGGCGTCTGGGTGGCTCAGTCAGTTAAGGGTCCCACCTCCGATCAGGTCATGATCTCATAGTTCGTGAGTTCGAGCCCCACGTCGGGCTCTGTGCAGACAGCTCAGAGCCTGGAGCCTGCTTCAGATTCTGTATCTCCCTCTCTCTCTCTGCTCCCTGCCCTCTCTCTCTCTCTTTCTCTCTCTCTCTCAAAAATAAATATTAAAAAGAAATTTCAACACATGGGTCTATACTCAGTGGGGCCCCCTCTAATAGCCACTACAGTCTTAGACTCAATATCGATAATAATGTGTGTTGAGAAAAATAATACATAGGGCTGACTATTGGAAGAACAAGAGGCCTGTTTTCCCAGACTTAATAAAGCCTTGGATTAAGCAAGATCATGAGATAAGGGCACTCGGACTGCACTGAATTGTACCCCCCTCCCTCCCTCATACACATACAGAATAGCTTTTGCTATACTGCATTTTGGCACAAGCTGTCAGCTACACTGATGTGAAAGCTTTGCAGAGAGGGAGTCCTGCATCCAATATTAGTGATAATCCTAATACCCTCCACTTATTGAGCCCCTCTTAAATAGCTACATACCAGATATCTTGTACAAATTATTATTAATCTTTGAAACAAGTCCTGGAAGTATATTATCTCATTTACAAGTATCTGAGCCAAAAGTCCCAGTTGTATCTGTCTCCACTCAGTCAGACTGTGACGGTATGAGAATTTTATTGGAAAAATGTTTTTTCACCATTTCAAAGCGTTAAGAGAAGATACCAGGAGAAATCCTGAGTTTAGAAGAGAGAAAAATTGCTGACAGGAATTGCAATCACAATGTTAAAAGGCAACCCAGAAGATACATAGCCAGAAGAGTAGACTGAATATATGGATACCCAATGAAGAGAGAACCAAAGAAAAATCTCTATGGCCACCATGAAGTAAGAGGGAGAGTCATCGAATTACCTTGATAGGTTCTCACACAAGGAGGAGCTTCCTAAGTACTGTTTATTCAGGAATCAATCATGGGTGGGAATTCTAATTTATAGAGGGATTTTGACATATTTGCGTATCGAAAGCAATCTAGATCTGGCCCTGAAAATTCCCCTCACTGTCTTTCACTGTAGCAAGCGGCCTTTTCTTGTGCTTTTCTTTGTCCAGTCTTGTGCTAAAGCAGTAAGTGTTCGGCAGGCCCCCTAACTCCTCTAGTCCTATTTTCCCATTTGTAAAATAAGGAATCAGGAGTAAGTGATCTCTAAAGTCATTTCCAAAAGTCACATTCCATGATAATATTAAAAATATTTTAGGGATATATCCCTAGCCCTGATTGTTTGAAGAATATAATACTTATAATTCCCATCGGCTTCCAGGTTATTACCCAATGTTTAGTATTTTTTCCGAAACTTAACACAACTTCACAACAACCAATCTTTATAAAAATCTCTAGTGCTTTAGTGGTGTTTAGTTATTTCAACTGTATAGAACACACATCGATACCACTGTTTTCTTAGAGAACATTTCTTTTTCTATTTTCAGTTTCATGGCCATAAACTTCTCTGTCCACAACAGCCAGATGTTATATAAGATGTCTCCCACTGACAATGGGGACGACCGCAAAGGATGTTGATGGATCAATGTTAGACCAGTCACCAGGATGAAAACCACAACTGAGATCACAAGTACCCCCAACAATAATTCAACACATTTTTGAAACAAAATGACAGCCAACCTCATAGCTCTGGCTGTTTGAGGAGTTAGAGTGACACCACCCTTTCAAGCCATATTTTTCCTTATGTCAAGTCGGAGAAGGAGAGTTGACCTAGTTTCTCAAACAATGGTTTTAAAAGCCAAATGGGATGATGCACATGAAAGAACTTTGTGAACACAGACACATTCTGACATGCAAATGTATAAGTAGCTCTATTTTTCTAGGAATAAGAAATCTTTGTAGGAATATCTAGGATAAGGTTGCACATTATCATATCAACAAAGCAGTAGTCTGATTCTCTAAAATATCTATTTTTTTTATTTTTTTAATGATTATTTATATTGACAGAGAGAGAGAGAGAGAGAGAGACAGAGAGAGAGACAAAGCACGAGTACAGGAGTGGCAGACAGAGAGGGAGACACTGAATCCGAAGCAGGCTCCAGGCTCTGAGCTGTCAGCACAGAGGCCGACGTGGGGCTCGAACTCACAAACTGGGAGATCATGACCGGAGCTGAAGTCAGACACTTAAGTGACTGAGCCACCCAGGTGCTCCCTATAAAATATCTATTTTGATAAACATATTTTTACACTCGTGCAAGATTTCCTGAAGTTTGTTCCATTGAATGCTAATAGATATTATGCAAGTAAGAGCAACAACAAAACACAAATTGTATTTGATCAAATAATTTGGAAAAATGCTTGGTTAAGCAAAGTTAAGCAGACCTCTTTCCCATAGAGCTTCATAATGCCTTTAATATGCTAATGTGCAATACACCAAGGGCACTGTAGAATGCAGTGATTTCGAAGTTTATTTGACTATAAAACCATTTTCCCAGGCAACATCTCTTAGCAATAATGTCCACAGAGTATCATTAGAAAACAGAGCACTAATAAAAATGTTTGGTTTTGGTGCAACTTGCTGAATGAAGCAGAACCTATTCAGCATGTGCCTCAGACACACAGGAAGAAGCCAGAGTGGCAAACACTGATTCCAGCTGGGTTAATCACCTTTGTAACAACATTAAACTAAATTGCTAAATAGGGCTTCTGAGCAGCAGATATTCTAGAGACAAGGTCTTTGTTTTTGTTTTTTGTTTTGCTTCCCAGGATTTAAAGTGAAAGCACAGGTAAGCCGACGTCATTTGGCCGAAATTTACACACCCACACCACAAAGCTGGTCTCCCTTTTCACCCCCCACCGCGAGCCCATATTCTAGTATCTCGTGTTCTAACGATTTCTTTTGCTTTTCTATTCAGCATTTAAAATCCTAAACTTACTGGGACTCACCGAGTACTCTAGTGAAAGACAGCATATCACAGTAAATAAGAAGTCCCGTGACTTTGGATTCAAGTCCTAGGTTCAACATCCAGAATTTACTAGCTGCGTGGCAAATTGTTTCACTTTCCCTGGCCTCAGTTTCCTTATGAGTAAATAGAATAAAATAGCTATCCTTAGTATTTAAATTTAGGAACTGAATAAATTTGAATAAATCCCTTCCTGTCTGAATTCCCACTACGTCTGTCTGAAAATCAGGAATCAAATTGATTTGGATGGCATGATATCCCTTGTTACCCAACTTTGCTCCCCAAACACTAAATAAATTTGATAGCAAGGAGTATTTGTGGTACCTACCTTGTGGAGTCATTGTGATGATTAAATTAGTATCTGTAACGAGACTGGCACATAGTGAGTTCTTCCTAATCCTATTGTTCCAACTAATATAACATAAAAATTCCATGAGTATTAATAATAGACCTCTTCTAGGCAATTTATTCCTACTTAACAGAGGCTCTTAGTACTTTAATCCTTTTATTGAAGGACTGAGCTTCAAATTTTATTTATGTATTCATTTGTTTATTTTTACCAGAGGATCTTTCTTAGGAAGGAAAAAGAACCTGGGGATATGAATCAGGAGACATCCTTTCTAGTCACACTAATTTCTAGCAAAGTAGTAGTCATAATACACTGGGCAGGGATGTGACCTCGATTTCAGTTTCCTCTTCAGAAAAGTGGCACAGATCCCTACCCTTCCTACCTCATGGAGTTTCAGAGAAAGTGAATGTAAAAGTGTTCTGCAAATGGTTAATGTGTAACATTTAGAAAAGGGACTGTTTTCTACTCCACTTCGGCCACTGCTTATTCTTTTTGTGGAAAAAGAAATAAAAAGAAAATTTAGCCAAATAGAAATAAAATTTGGCCAAAAGAAAAAAAAAATAACCTCAGGATTACGGTGCTAAAACATGTATGAAACTCACGGTCGTGAACAAATCTGTTCATAGCATATTTCACAGTATTTAACAGACTGCTGGTTGTACAACAGGACGTTTTGGAAACAACATTCACTCAAGCCATGAACACTTTATTGAACACCTACTAGGTGCCAGGAGCTGCTCTTGGTGCAACTGTGGTTGAATTATGGAGTAAGTGACTCATTACCTACAGAACCAGATGTTGATGTAAATTTTCCCTCTCACCTAACATACTGCTTTTCCTTATCAAGTCGCTTATATTCTTTGCTCAAGCCTCCTTCTTTGTAAAAACGGCCCCCTGTTTCATGAGACTAGGACTATTCATAAGATCATGTTACTAAAGTGTTTGTACTTCCTCAAAAGGAAAGTATAACTGGAAAACAGTCTACTTATCAGCAAAGTACCACAGGACTGATTTCCAGCTGCAATGACTGCTTTGTTGTTCATTCATTTTCTTACCTCGGAAATTTAATAAACTTTATCTAAAGGTCATGAGTTCTTCCTGAATAGCAGCACCAAAGGTATTTGTATAGCATTTAATATTTAGCCAACCTTTTACAATCTTACTGTTTATTTTCCTCTTAGCAACCCAAATTAGTTCATTACTATCATATTCTTCTTAGAAATGAAGAAGCTGAGGCCCCAAGGCATACAAAATTGATCAAGTGTAACCATCAATGTTATCCTCACTCTATGAGTCAAGAGAGAAGGAAGTCATCAAGTTGAACATTTTTAGCTTTTTAAAAATTGTATACCCAAAGTACATTTGACTATGCAAATGAGATTTAATCCTAGCAGGAAAAAAAGCTTAGATAGAATATGAATCTAGTGCTATACAATAAAAAATATTACTGTGTTATTTAATATGAAAGAAATTCTTCTTTCCCTCTCTACTTCGAATATATTTCCCCCTTATCCAAATTATCTGCTAAATTATCCATGAAATATGCTATCAGCTTATCTCCTACTAGTGTGAAATTGTTGGGGGGGGGGGGCGGTTAGAGAGGAAAAAAAAATCCAAGCAATGACAAACTTTAGACTAAAAACAAACAGGCAAAACCACTAAGAATGAATTGGAACTGCCGAGCCACTGCTGTATGATTTCTCTAATTCAAAAACAATTTGTTCTTCTGAAGAAAGGTTATAAACATCGGCTGTCCATGACTTCAAAGTCATGCTCTGATCTCAGTTTGGCCCTTACTGACTTATACCTGTTTTATCCATTCTTATTATGTCTTATCCCATTCACAACTCGTGCTTCATCCCCAACACATAGGGTGTGAAAGTTACCTCAGTTTTGGGTAAGTGGAGTTTTATTATTTATGATGAATGAAAGAGCCTTTCCCTTCTCCAATTTCCAGCTTCATTTAAGCAGACAAAATCATCGCTTATTTGCAAAGGACACTAAAGCAAATCACATCGAGTTTCATCAACTACCCTCTGCCTCTTTCCCACGTTTCTTCCTGCTGCTCAAGAAAAGATACTCCACCTTCTTGTCAAGGAAAACCCTTCCACAAGAATTCCTCCACTGCTTCCCTAAGGCTATTTTCAGTCTTTATTTTACACCACCCCTCACACAGTATATGTGTAACATCTGCAAAAGTTAAATTCTAGAAGCTATCTAGAAATTTCTGTCATCCTTAACAGTTGGGGGAATTAAGATCTCTTTTCCCAAGGCTCATAGGATCTCTCCATATATTTTTCTCTTGAAAGCCTTCAGATTACTCTTAATGAAGCAATAATTTGTGTTGTTTATGCAATAAATGTTGTTATAAAGATAGTGTAACTAGAGAAAAGTAAGGGCTAGAAAAGGGGAAAGAGGAGAAAATCTATTACTTGGGATAATATGTAACATTTGCAAAGGTCTTGGTGTGTTCCAGCTTTTATTCTTAGTCCATTACATTAATATCATTTTTTCTTCTAAAACACTTTGTACCATAGCTACTATCTTATCCCTAGTTTACCAATGGGAAAGTGAACAACAAAAAGATTAGTAACTTATCTAAGATCCCTCAGTTACTAACCAAGATTCAAACCCAAGTGCTGTCTTTGTGTCCCATGCTGGTAACACAGCATCAGATTGTCCCAAAGGACCGCGCCATGGTCCAGACTAATGCAGGGCACTGATGGTCACAGCTCAACATAAATCAATTTTTACGGTTGTTCACGGTTTTATGTTATAAAACTCTCCAGCGAGGGGCACCTGGGTGGCTCAGTCAGTTGAGCATCTGACTCTTGATTTCAGCTTGGGTCACAATCTCATGGTTCATGAGTTGGAGTCCCACATCAGGCTCTGCACTGGCATTGTGGAGCCTGCCTGGGATTCTCTCTCTCTGCCTCTCTCCCTGTTCCTCTCCCCCGCTCAACTTGTGCTCTCTCTCACAAAATAAATAAATTTAAAAAAAAATAAAGAATAAAAATAGAAATTACCGGTAAGTTTCCCCTCCCAAAACATATCTCCCATACTGTCAGTAACCATCCCTGAAATTCTGTCATTAGAATTTGTAGTTGTTTATGCAAGTCTGTTTCCTCTCCATCCCTATCTTATACAGTAAATTCCCTGGGGGCAAGTGTCATGTCTCCCTCCTCTGTGTACCTCCCTGAGGAACCTAGCACAATGCCATACGTGCAATTAAATACAAAAGTAAATTTCTATGTGCGAGGAATCAAATTGAATTCTCTTTGAGTCTTAAAGGAAGTTCATCCTCAAGCATCCTATAGAGGCAAAGTGGGTGACAACCAGGTATCATCCAGGACCTAGGCATCGACAGTCTTGTCAGATGACTGATCACCGCAGAGCAAGGATTCTGAAGCAATGCTTCAGGGATGCAACACAGGCTGAAACTGTCGAAGTAGGAATTGAGGTGGCTTTCCGCAGGAAGTTTCATGGGCTCTGTCATTGCCAAGGCCAACCCTAGGAACCAAGTGCACCCCCTCTAACACCACCCAGAATTCTGCTCCACCCTTTAGTCCAAAGAATTTGCTCACACAAACATCCCAGCACTTTGGCCCAGTGTTCTTAGTTTCACGGAGACTGGACGAGGTGCCTTCTGCCGCACCCGGAAATTTCCACAGTCCTTCAGTGGAGCTCTGCCTTTGTCTCCTACTCTCCCCTCCTAGAGCACTCAGCTCCACCTCCACAGACACTCCTTCCTCCACACACTTGCCCTTGCTCTTGCCTCTGCCTGGCTGGCACCCTTAACCTTTTACTCTGTGAGGTCTTCCCGAAACGCCTGATTTAAAATTACAGGCATCCACCACCAGCTCTCCATGTCCCTTCGCTGGCTTTATTTTCCTCTACCCCACTTACCTCCATCTAACACACTCTAGTAGGTTTGGCTAACTTACTTTATTTATCACCTGCCTTTCTTCACAAGAACGTAAATTTAATGAGGGCAAGAATTTTGCTGTTTTCATCACTACTGAATCCCCTATGCTTATAAAAGTACCTGGAACAGGTAGCACACAACAATTATTTTTCGACTGAATTAAGTTTCCTTCACTTTTATAATCGTTCATTACCACCAAAATACTTAGGCACCTGGTATAGATATAGATGTAGATATAAATACAGATGATATATACATATATACACACACATATAAACATGTATTTATATGTATACATATATGTATACTCACGTGTACACACAAACACCCCTGGATAGAATATTAGCTAAATTAAGAGCATGGTATGGGGCGCCTGGTTGGCTCAGTCAGTTAAGCATCCGACTTCAGCTCAGGTCATGATCTCACAGTCCATGAGTTCGACCCCCGAGTTGGGCTCTGTGCTGACAGCTCAGAGTGTGGAGCCTGCTTCAGATTCTGTGTCTCCCTTTCTCTCTGCCCCTCCCCTGTTCATGCTCTGTCTCTTTCTATCTCAAAAATAAATAAAACATTTTTTAAAAAATAAAAAAAAAAGAGCATGGTTAGTATTAAACACTGTGTGTTCTTGTAATAAAGACACACATCCTAGGAAATATTCTAACTCATCTTCTATCCCATTGGCTTACTTTCTTAGATGTTTACACTAGGGCACACATATCCTGAATGTTATCACTTCCTATTTTGAGAATAAATATATAAAAGCAGGAAATAGAGGCCATCTTCTACCCTTACAGAAAGAATTAGATAGTATTGTCATTCTACCCAGGCTGAATCAGGCCTGTCACTGGGTACCCATCTGCTATGCACTACATTTGTAGTTACCACCTGGCTCATCCCAGGCTTGTGGCCAGCTCCCCTCCTCACCTACTTCCCTTCCTTAGTCTCCTCTCACCAATAAATAAGTAAAGCCTAGGGCTGGCTCCACCACAACCTTAAATAAAGACACTCCCTCATCGCCATGGCAATAATCACTTCTTAGGCAACACTCTATGCTGTCCCACTGGATCCTCTTTTCCGCTGAGCAAATACAGAGTAAAAAGTAATCACTTGCATGAACACAGATCAACTCAGACCTGGATATTGTAGGGGACTGGGTTGCTTTTATACCCTACTTATCGCCAACTGACCGTTCCAGACAGTGCCAAATGTTCAGGAAAAGTGATTTTGGTCCAAGATAGAGAGCTAAAACTACGATCTCTGCTGAAACTAGAGAACAGGGGAAAGGGGCTTGAAAATCCACCCTGTGGCCAAGAAACACAGGAAAACAACGTGTCTTTCCAGAGACCTAGTAAAGAAAGTCAAAATAAAGCAAACATGGTCTTCTGAAAAAGCCAAGTTCTATGCTTGTCATATGTGTGGGTATGGAAATGAAGTTTACCCTATCCCCATTGTGTTGGAATCTTCTAGAGGAGAATATAAAAACTGTCCTCATCAAAGATACTACTCAGGCACCTGCCACACACAAATTCGAAACTTCTCTATAGAAACGTATCTACAACCCAGCAACTGGACTCCCGCAGAAAAATAACCCCAGTGGAAGAAGGCGTTCACAAGCAAAGAGTACAAACCTCTGCAAAAACTGGTTCCCCAAGGAAGAGTTAACGAGCAATTAACAAAGAAGAGGTTTGGTTAGCACTGCCAATTCAAATAAGTAGGTTTAAAATTACTAAAGAAATGTTTAAAGGAAAGAAACAATAATGGTATAATGCGATATAAACAGGTGGGTTGATAAAGAACCCAATTAAACTTCTAGAAATGACAGAAAACATCGTTTAAAAATAATCAGAGCATACCATATCCATGAACTGGGGTAGTGTAAGTGGAACGTCATCCGGGTGCTCTCCAGGAAAACGCGAAGTGAGTTCATTTGAATTCTATAAAAGGACACTGTTCCAAAATGTCAAAGGACGGCACTCTGCCCCAATTCTAGCAATGAGAACACACGATAATTCTCTTCAGAGCCCCAGTGCCATTATACTAACAGAGGAATGACTCCATTCTGGTTTGCACAACTTCTTGTAACGTAGTGTTCTGCCTAGTGAATATACAGGCAACCTTGGAAGAGGAGCTTTGAGAGCAGCACGTGTAGCTGCGGAGACACGCTGAGGGTATAAAGAGGGCCCAGGGTCTTCTGGCTCTTGCTGTTAGGTGGAAAAAGCACTGTCTTTTTTCTTCTTCTTCTGCATTAATCATTCAGGTATGACTCTGGAATTACTTTTCTTCTTGGACTTCAGATAACAAGACAGACTAAACAATGCATTTTTGTAGCCATATATTCGATGCTGACTTGTGGTTGGAAATAAAATATGAAACTCTTTATACTCACCCAGCACCTGGCAATAGGCTAGCATAAAGTGGTGCCCTGGGCACCACTTTTGCATTGGTAGTGTCCTTCTTCTGAGCATCATACATCAGTGTTGCATTATTACCTAACCTGAAACGTTCTTCCAGAGTGCCTTGCAAAAGGGAAAATGGCCACAGAATCCGAAACTCAGAACGGTATGCAAAGCTACCTGTGAACGCTGTCATTTTAAAAACATCATGAGCTAGTTCAATCTGCAGTTCCACTGAAACCTGAAGTGTTTCCTAGGATGTATTATTGTTTCCAGCATGATATGCTTTGGGGATTCATTTTTTAAGTTTAGCCTTTCTTGGATCACATGCCAGAATAAATATTCTGTTACTTCATATTAGATCTCTGGTTTAATCTAGCTCAGAACATGTAGTCAGTCAACAAAGGCAGGCAGTTTTGCCAAAATTCAGTAATGTATACTGTTTGGAATGGTTACAAAAGTAACACCCAAAACCAATAGAAATAAAAAATTTTATTTTTACTTATGAGAGTAATTTTGCAGAAAAAAATTCTTGATTAAAATTCATGTGTTAGTTTAGTAATCCCAAAGCTATCATATGAAGTCCTTTTATCCATTTTTCCATAGTGCAGTAGGACTAAACTATTTAAATGACTCTAACAGGCAAAATTATGCAGGAAAAGCTTATGATAAACATTGACAAATGGGACTGCAAGGGGAAAATGGTCTAACCAGGGCACCCAATTTACTACCAAGAGTCAAGAGAGGCACCTGGGTGGTTCAGTGGCTTAAGCAACCAGCTCTAGATTTCGGCAGGTCATGTCATGACCTCACGGTTCGTGAGATTGAGCCCCATGTCTGAGCCTCGTGTATGGCTCTGCACTAAAGGCATGGAGCCTGCTTGGGATTCTCTCTCTCCCTCTCTCTCTCTCTGCCCCCCACCCTGCTCTTGCACAGGCATGCTCTCTCTCTCTCTCAAAATAAATAAATAAATATTAAAAAAAAAAAGAATCAAAAGAATATTCAACATAGGATCAGTAGTCAATTACATTTTGAGAAAACTGTGTTGTGTTACCACCTTAATAAAACTTCAGAGATCATAGCGATAGCTATCAATAACAATTTAAGACATACACTAAAATGTATTATTTCAGAAATTTCAATCATTTGCACAGATTTTTTTTGCATTATTTCCTTTGTCCATCTTCAGAAAGCCATTAATCCCTGTTTTCTAAACTGATCTGAGCTGTACATGACACAAATTTTGGACATGTCACATAAAAGTCTTTTGCAATTACTTTGAGGAAGTGAAGATTTTCATTTAAGAGCAGTATAAAATGAGTCTGAGTAGGGCTAGTGAAATGAATCAGATAAGAATAATCTTTAAGTTGTACAAAAGATGTCCATGTATTTGTCCGAATTTTTTCTTTTTAAAATGTCCTATACATAATTTGGTGCTTGAAAAAAAAAAATCCTTGTACTAATTCTAGTATTTTAAACAAAATGACCTGAATGATTCCAAATGAAAACCTCCTTATAGAATAGCTGCCTTTCAGGTTACCTGGGTGGCTCAGTTGGTTGAACGTCTGACTCTCCATGTCAGCTCAAACCATGATCCTAGGGTCTTGGGATTGAGCCCTGCATTGGGCTCTGTGCTGAGCGTGGAGCCTGCTTAAGAGTCTCCCTCTCTATGTGGTGCTGGGGTGGCTCAGTCGGTTGAGCGTCCAACTTCGGCTCAGGTCATGATCTCACAGTTCGTGAGTTCGAGCCCTGCGTCGGGCTCTGTGCTGACAGCTCAGAGCCTGGAGCCTGCTTCGGATTCTGTGTCTCCCTCTCTCTCTGCCCCTCTCCCACTCATGCTCTATTTCTCTCTGTCTCAAAAATAAATAAACACTAAATAAATAAATTTAAATCCTAAATATTGACTGAATTAGAACCCACTTTGTCCTACTGTGGAGAGTCGAAAAAGCTATAAATAATGAACAAACGTGATATTTACATTGGAAAAAAAATGAGAAAAATGCAATGTGGTGAACACCACAAAACTTAGTCTTGAAATGATGACGAGGTCTTAAAGAAATCAGGAAGAAAGTAAATGTGACGAGTTTCTTCCCTGTTTGCTTTCAGGGCTGACTGATTGCTGAGGACTTTGAGAATAAAGTTATTACAGAATGAGTCATACAGAAAACACAGGCAAATAGAATACTGAGAACACGAGTGCGTGTTACTGTTTCATTGGTGCTTAACTTTAAGGATAAAACATAAAAATTGGATAGTGCAAAGTGTCCCAAAAAGATCAATTTGTGAAAGCCATTAGTGATCATATTTCTTTAAGTCAACATTATAGAAGTGTTTTGTTTTTTTTTTTTGAAAACCTCACAATTATCCAAACTCTGATTTTGAAACCAATTATTCCATTTGGAGAAACAATATAACAGAATTAACTGGTATATAAAAGACACACACAAGCACACTCACGGGAAATTTGGAGTCACAGAAGGATTATTTTGATCTTCCAAGAAATATATTCAATTATAGGCACACACAAATATGAGGTTTTAGAAAGTTACTTACGACTATCTGTAAGGTGAGAAAAGTATAAGTATAATAGTACTTTCTTTTTTAACCCATTTGTTTTAATAGTAAAGAGTGTTTTCTGCTGTAGGTGAAAATATTAAAATTTATAAGCTTTTTGCTTGTTAAAGAAGACCTCACTAATTTTGAAGTGTTGTATTATTTGATAGAGTATACCATGTGTTTTATATATCAAGCTGATATTGACATGTAATGTTTTTGTGTTTCCATATTGCATATTGTATTCATTTACCACTGTCCCTTACAAAACACCTGTCATGTCAGTGCACAGAGGGCCAGATAATAAGATAGAAAACTCTACTCGTGACTGTATGACAATGTATTCACTTTGGATATGAAAATAATGGTATAATAGCTTTCAAAGAAATAAAGGTAAAAAGTCACCAGAAGAAAGTTCATGGATCTGAAACTATATAGTAAAACTATCTCAGAAGGTAGGATTAGGCTTTTTAAAAACGTCACTTGCATAAGGAGGAATGACAGCTTCAGACAGCATCTTTGCTTGTTCAGGTCCCCACCCTCAGAAGTGTATTTGTCATGTAACAATATTGACTCTAGGGTCAGACTCCAACTGCTAAGGACACGTCTCCTTAATGTATTAGGCAACCTTCATTCATGTATAGCTAAAGTAGTTACAGCATCTAGTGTATTTTTTTTTAATTACCCCTGATCCCAGCCTATCCAAACTCGTCACTAGCATATCACTTCAACAGAAGGTTCTAAGTATTTATGAGGTTATTCACTTCAAATTCTCCTGATTTTCAATTCAATTTAACAGGACGACGTTAATGTTTCCTTTATAAATACTCATCTTCAAAAAGATTTTAGAGTTCATAGGGAAAGCACTTACCCACACTGGATACATTTTAAATTGCTTTTTATTTCTTCTGCCCTATAATAAGGCACACCTCTACCATGATCCAAAAGGATTTCCAAATGTGGACCTTCATTCAGGTCAAACAAGAGACTTTAATGCCTATGAGATTAGGATTCCTTCCAGTTTAGTACCAGGTATAAAATTTCTGATAGCCAGGAAGAAATGTTAGACTGTGCTATAAAACAAGTACAAATGCAAAATCCTAAAGCTGTGGGCTCCTTACGATGGCTAATAGATACACAAATGCTTGAGCAAGAGTTTTTAACCTGGGGTGTACGGATCCTGCAAAAGGATCCTGAAATTAGTTTCAGTGTACAAATGAGCCCTCTGAAATAACTGTAAAATCATCCGTGTGTGAGTATTCTTCCAGAGACAGCTCTGGAAACCATTCGAATGCTTATAAGCCCATGCATAGGGACCCTGCTCCAGCCCTGAACTGTCTCAGCTGTATTTGACGCTGGTTGTTGACTAGGGCTTGGGGGTCCTGCTACACTTGGATTCAGGGCATGGCACGTCTCGGATGTCCTCGTACTTTTCTGTCTGCTTTTTTGTGTGCTTTACAAGCACATTTTTCTCACTCTTCTAAATGGAAGAATATGACCAAGGCTTGGTGCTGATGCTTCTGCTCTACACTTGCCCTTGAGAAACACACCTAATTGTACAACTCTCAATATGACATGTCAGTGATGATGTTGCAGCCTTTGATGCCTATCATAGTCCCAAACTTGAGTCCCAGAAACATTTGTCCACGTGAGAGGTAAATCTGCTCTCTCTTTGCTAACCCCTAGGAGGAATGGAAGTAAGAATAAAACTGACGAAGTTCCTCACTCAGATTCATAGTATCAAGACTTCTATGTGAAATGGAAGAATACATTTTGAAAGCATTGGAATACCTTTATGTGTTTGTTATTTAAGTGTTGGTAAGATAAAAGAAAAGCTAATATTTTAAAGAATCTGAATATTAGCCTGTGACTGATTAAAAATAAACCAAAATTAGAATATTAATTTGAAAATGATATTTACTGTTCATGAGCAATATTTAAATGATTCATAGTACTCAAATTACTATCCAGTAATTTCTATTTACAATATTTACAAGAATTGCTAAAGTGCTTAGAAAGGTTTTGCTAATGACATCTGCAAATCTGCCCTGTGGGGCATTTCAAAAGTCTAAGAGAACTGGGGTGCCGGGTGACTTAGTCAGTTGAGCGTTTGACTCTTGATTTTGGCTCAGGTTGTGATCTCACAGGTTCATGGGATCAAGCCCTACATCAGGCTCTGCACCAAGAGCGCAGAATCTGCTTGGGATTCTCTCTCTCACACACACACACACACACACACACACAATAAACAAATAAACATAAAAACAAGTAAAGTTTAAAAGAATTAGTTATGCAGGTATTAAATTTGTGAACTCGAGTTAAAAGCATTTGAGGGAATTTCATTAACAAAGTTTGTAAATAAATTATTAATTGAATTTAATCTATTGGAATAAAAATATCAATTTGTGATTTTTTTAAACTTTTTTTAAGGTTTATTTATTTTTGAGACAGAGAGAAATGGAGCATGAGCAGGGGAGGGGTAGGCAGAGAGGGAGACACAGAGTCCAAAGCAGGCTCCAGGCTCTGAGCTGTCAGCACAGAGCCCGATGTGGGGCTCGAACTCACGAGCCGTGAGATCATGACCTGAATCAAAGTCGGATGCTTAACCAACTGAGCCACCTGGGGGTTCCAATTTATGATCTTTTAATTTAATGTATTGAAGTCCATAGGTTACATTTAATCTGGTAAATTTAATTTACTGAAAGTGAGTCTTAAACCTGTAGATTTAGGAAAAAGCTAGGCTTTAAATTTTTACCTTTAATAAACTGAATAGCAATTAAACTCCAAGTCGTGGGAAACAATTAATTTTGTACACAAAAGCCCCCATCATATGTCAAGATTAAACTGCAATGGCAATCAACTCATCCTATATGTCAAAACACTAATGCTATGTGTCTATTTCTCTAAGCTAGAGTTTAGAGAAAGCTTATTTATTCAGCAGTCTGGTTTGCTGGTTAGATGAGTATTTTTGAAAAGCCTCCAGCAGAGGCAAAGTCCTTGAGGACATGAAGCTATTTTCATCTTCCTCTACATAAAGCTCATCATCATTCCATTTGGGAAGGTTAACATTTGATTACAGTTTCCTCTCTTTACTTCCTAACATCAGAAGGCAGCTTGGTAGACTGAAAGGAATATTGGATTCATTATCAGCAATTATGAGGGCTTTGAGTCATCTCTCTACTCATCAGTTTCATGTCATTGGATCAGTTACCGCCACACATCTGAATTTATTTTATTTTTAAAAGAATCATATCTGTGAGGTTGTTACGATGACAAATTCATTTTTCCAACAACATGGTTTGAAAGTTTAAGTCCTATGATAGGCTATGATCAAAGAGGAATCAAAGATTCTTCTGTCACAGAGTTCACACACTCAACATTATGTAATGGAGTTAACGGACTAAGGCCTCAATGATTATAATACAGAGAAGCAAGTGATACCTTCTGTAACAATAACTAATACTTTTTAACACGTACTATGTGCTACTTACCATTCTAAGCAGTTCTCTTCAGTTATTTTACATAATCTTACACGGATTATATAAAGCATGTCTTGCTGTCTATCCACACTTTACAGATGAGATGACTGAAGTACAGAAAGTTGAAGTAATTTGAAGGGGTTAGTAGAAAATGTAATAATCATAAAGGTAGATTTGAACTCAAACCAGTCTGAATCTACAACCCGCCCTCTTTACCACTACAGGACACTTCCTCTTAAGGATGAATTCCAGGGGCACCTGGGTGGCTCGGTCGGATAAGCAACAGACTCTTGATTTCAGTCTCGGTAATGATCTCCTGGTTGTTAAAAGCGAGCCCTGCACTGGGCTCTGCACTGCCAGCGTGGAGCCTGCTTGGGATTCTCTCTCTCCGTTTCTCTCTCTGTCCCTCCCCCACTCACTCGTGTGCATGTGCTCCCTTTCAAAATAAATAGAAAATTAATAAAATGTTTATTTATTAACAGATTTTTACAGTATCAGGCAAGTCTGAAAGACTGATTACAGGACATCGCTATTAAAAGTAATGACATTGGGGCGCCTGGGTGGCGCAGTCAGTTAAGCATCCGACTTCAGCCAGGTCACGATCTCGCGGTCCGTGAGTTCGAGCCCCGCGTCAGGCTCTGGGCTGATGGCTCCGAGCCTGGAGCCTGTTTCCGATTCTGTGCTCCCTCTCTCTCTGCCCCTACCCCGTTCATGCTCTGTCTCTCTCTGTCCCAAAGATAAATTAAAAAAAAAAAAAAAAAAAAGTAAAGACATTTAATAACATATAAGAAAAACTGGTACCATCTACAAAACCCTCATTGCTTCACACCAAGACAGATATGTGAGCCAAAGATACCACAGTCATTACGATGTGTGTAAGATATGTTCGAATAATTACTTCCTTCCTGCTGTATCTTAGTCACTACGACAAATACTGGGTATTTATTGACAAAACAGCAGGCACAGGAGTATAGCAAAATAGTTACGATATTATTACAATGAATTATAACAAACCAGAGACACTTTTAATCACCAAGTGTATGGGCTGAATTATCCCCTCAAAATTCACATGTTGAAATCATAACCATCAGTACCACAGAATATGCCCATATTTGGAGATAGGGTCTTCAAAGAGGTAATGAAGTTAAAGATGACTGGTGTCCTTATAAGACAAAATTAGGACACAAGTACAGAGGGAAGGCGGGGTGAAGATGGGAGAAGATGGCATCGAGAAGCCAAGGAGAGGCCTCAGAAGAAACCCAATTTGCTGATATACCTTGATCTCAGACTTCCAATCTCCAGAACTGTGAGACAATGAGTTCTGTTGTCTCAGCCACCCAGACTGTGGTCATTTGTTACAGCAGATCTAGCAAACTAATACACCAGGTACTTTCTCATTTCTTAATTCATTAAAATCTCATCTAACACTCAAAACAGTCATCTATGATCATAGTACCCTCATTTTATACAAAAGGGAACCGACGTTTCAGAGGAGTTAAATGCCAGCTCTGATTGTCCAGGGAGCATGCACCAGGATTCAGGATTCAGACTGAAATCCTGCGACCCCAAATGCTACCCACTGTCCACTCTGAGCAGGTGATGCACTGGATGACACCTGGGCTTTGATCCCGACAATGCCCTAAACTAGTTGTGGGACCTTCAGAGTCATTCATTTTTTAAACATCTTTACTATTTGATCTGCACAATACGGGGGCTGAGTTGAATCCTCTAAGAGCTGAATAGACTAAGGGTTTATGTAAAAGCCTTTCCAGTTTTAAAGTTCAGCTCAGGGCACCTGGGCGGCTCAGTCGGTTGAGGGTCCAACTTGGGCTCAGGTCATGAGCTCACAGTCTGTGAGTTCAAGCCCCGCATCGGGCTCTGTGCTAACAGCTCAGAGCCTGGAGCCTGCTTCGGATTCTGTGTCTCCCCCTCTCTCTGCCCCTCCATGCTCATGCTCTGCTCTGTCTCTCTCTCCCTCTCAAAAATAAGTAAACATTAAAATTTTTTTTTAAATAAAGTTCAACTCAAATAATTGTCTTCGAATATCTAAAGAAATTATCTCTGTAAACTCATTTATTAGTTTTTTTTAATGTTTTTATTTTATTTTGAGAGAGAGACAGAGACAGAGCATGAGCAGGGGAGGGGCATGGGGAGAGAGGGAGACACAGAATCCAAAGCAGGCTCTAGGCTCTGAGCTGTCCGCACAGAGCCTGATGTGGGGCTTAAACTCACATACTGTGAGATGATGACCTGAGCCGAAGTCGGACGCTTAACCGACTGAGCCACCCAGGCGCCCCGAATTTTTTTTCAATGTTTATTCATTTTTTGAGAGAGAGAGAGAGAGAGAGAGAGAGAGAGAGAGTGTGCATGAGTGGGAGAAGAGCAGAGAGAGAGGGAGACACAGAATCTGAAGCAGGCTCCAGGCTCCAAGCTGTCAGCACAGAACCCGATGCGGGGCTCGAACTCATGAACCACGAGATCATGACCTGAGCCAAAGTCAGACACTTAACCGACTAAGCCATCCAGGTGCCCCCTCTCTGTAAACTCATTTAGAAGTGAAAGAAAATTCAGCATTTTGGGAATCACTATTTTTCCCATGGAAATTTTGGTTTTATCAAAAAAAATATATCTACTTGAAGGTGTTTGGAAACATTATGATCTTAACTCATTTTAAAAAGTTACTTTCAGGGGCGCCTGGGTGGCTTGGTCGGTTAAGCGTCCGACTTCGGCTCAGGTCACGATCTCGCGGTCGGTGGGTTCGAGCCCCGCGTCGGGCTCTGTGCTGACAGCTCAGAGCCTGGAGCCTGTTTCAGATTCTGTGTCTCCCTCTCTCTGTGACCCTCCCCCGTTCATGCTCTGTCTCTCTCTGTCTCAAAAATAAATAAACGTTAAAAAAAAAAATTAAAAAAAAAAGTTACTTTCATAGGGCTTGTATCCCATTAGTTAATTTTCTGTTGCTAAAGATTTATCCATTCTGAGCTTTTAAGGGTTGCATATAGCTTCATGAACAAAACACAGGATTGAAATGTTACATAAAATCTGAGTTCAGTCTTAAAATCTTTCGTGAATAATTACATAATCTTGAGTGAAAAAAGAAGTCGCAGACATGAGGCTCCAGGTCTGAAAACTGAGGTAAATGGCTTCTGCATGCCTAGCAGGGAAGTTTGCCATTAAATGAGAGTATGCGTGGATCACTTTTGAACTTTTTCGGAGGGAAGTTGTTGCATATTTCCAACGACAATGTAATTAAGAAAAACTCATAGTGTTAGGTATCTTCTTTCAATGACTCCCTCAGCTTTGAAATACTTTGTGCATGCATGCTGGATTTACAATTTTTTCATAGCCATGGTGAATGTACATCTTGTTCGTCAGGAAGAGGAAGTGTATGGCAGAAAATAATGTGTCCCACAATGGAGAGTAGCAGGTGCAATGACTGCCGAAGTTTGAATTGTGAATCACCCCTGGGTGTTCTCAACTCAAAAAAGGCAATCTGCCCAAGGGGGAGAAAAAAATTCTACACACCACACACTCCATCCAATCATGTAAAGACAAATCAGCCTCCAGGCAAATCAAATGTCTTCATTTAAAGCTTACCTGGATTTGGCACGCTGCCCACTTTCCAAATCTCTTTAACAATAGACTTTCACAAACAGTTAAAAACAGGCACACTGAAAAGCATACCCTTTGCGATGCTATTTTTAAAAACAAGGGACTCTTGAGCTAATTGCTGGGGAAAAGGAAAGTTCCTTTCTGAGTTTGCAACCTGTCCTTGCGGGATTAGTGGGTGGGATTGAGCTGTGCTCGGGAGCATAAATAGAGGCTCAGCTGAGCTGGCTCACTAGGAGGTTTGGACCGCAGTGAGGCCAGCTGGCTCGCACAGACAAGTGGGTGGGGAAATCCAGGTAAGGCTCCTGACAATAATGTTGGCAGGGCACTGGCTAAGAGTGAGTTTGGGGCTCTGATTACCGTGTAAACTTACAGGAATCAATAGAGAAAGAAGTGCAAGGTAGTTCCCAGGGTAATGAAATGAGATGTGGGGAGGGAATTTCCATCAAAGTCTTACCAGGGCCTTTCCTTGGCCAGAGCTGGTGGAGGGCTGCATTCCTGAGCTATTTCAAGGTAATGCTTTCTCCTTTTAGAAACAAGGGGTTTAAGAGTGGGTGAGCTCTAAGAGCTTTCAAGCCTGGGACAGGGCCTACGGTCTTCTGTCACTATGCACTGCTCATCATCTAATGCTCTGTTTCTTTCCCACTGGCTAAAGCACAGTTCCCCAGGACTACGAAATCTCAGCTCAGACTGCCTGCTAGGAACTACACTTGGGAATATTACTGCAGATCAGAAAAATGGTTCTTTTTCTCTGTTGTAAAGATATTCTTGTTGCACCTTCAATCTTGAAATTCATGGGATGGGCTACAAGAAAAGAGATGGGCTGGCTTTCCTGAAGCATTTACGAACAGGGACACTGAAACTTCCTGCAAGTTCATTCCTTGCTAAAGATAAGAGGACGGACATACAGCCACCGTTTCATAGAGTGTGTGTTTGTATCCAAATTCTCATCATTTTCTATGGTTAGCATTGTGATTTTTTTTTTTTTTTTGTTTTCTTTTGTTTTAGAGAGAGAGGGGGAGGGAGCATGAACAGTGGCAGAGGAAGAGAGAATGTTAAGCAGGTTCCATGCCCTGCACAGAGCCCAATAAGGGGCTTGATATCACGGCCCTAAGATCATGACCTGAGCTGAAATCAAGAGTCAGGGGCTTAACTGACTGAGCCACCCAGGCGCCCTGGCGTTCTGTTTTGAGGTGGTTTATGCAGGAAATTTGCAGGCAGAGTCCACTTCGTATGAAACCTCAGTAGAATGAATGTCAGGAGTGAGCCCACAGCGGTGTATTTATAAAGCAGGAGTGACATTAGCCTTCAATGGGTCACCCTGCCATAAAATGCATGTATTATGTGAGCAGTTCCAGCCGGTAAGCTGTGCAGCTATTACAAGGGGTCCTGACAGTCAGGTAACAAGAACGGCCGGTGAGCAAAATAGATAAAACGTCTCACTACAAGTTCGTGATTATTTTTTCTAACATAAAGAGGTGCTGTTGCTATAAGTAAAATACAAAATCAAATGTTTGTTGATAAAGTAATTATTTGCCACAAAGTAATTATTTGTTATGAACCAACTAACATCTAAAAAGTACAATTATTCTCATGTCAAAGTTCTGTTTTGTTTTATTTTTTTCTTTTCTAGTGTTAAAAAGATGTCTTTGTTCTAAGAAGGCTGGGAATTGTTGGCTATCTGTGTAGAAAATGAAGGAAGCGTATCCTTGCTTTTTGTTTGTCTTTTTTGAGTTAGACATTTGTGGCTACCTGTGATGGTTTGGATAGTAACTGGTCAGTTTAATCCAAGCCATCATCTGGGTTTGGTAACTTAGCAATGCTTTTTTTTTTCGAAAACAGCTAACGCTCAACAACAATTTCCACTCAAGCTATCAGAACGTGAGAAAGCCCCCCCCACACCCCCAGCTTAAAAATACTAACCACTGATAACCCATCCTGTTTCCTCTGCAGAATTTATTCAGACCTACACCAATATTAGTGAGATATGTTTAAGCAATTTCAGTCTTTGTCCTTCCTGGAACCCCATCCCCAATTCTGCATGTGATCAATAACCACAGCAACTTGCTAATGCAACTCTCTTTACTAGCTAGCTCTCTCCCTCCCTCACTCATAGATCTCATCTTACCGTTGACTTTCCTACTTATAGGCATCTGCTTTGTAGTAGTGAAGCTTTCCCAAAGAATTAACTGTGAAATACAGGAAGGGAAAAAAAATTAACAAAGAGATACCCATGGGTTGGTTCTCTGTATTATGAGTCCCATAGAATATTTTGTGCAATGAAAGACATGCCCACAGTCACCTACTGATACAGGCCCATGGAGAGAGTCGAAGAACTGTCTCAGTAGACTGAACTTGCATCGACATATTTTAGTCAATTCAGAACTAAAAATGGAATTTGAGTAAATGTTACACTAGGGAGTTATGTGGGTACAAGTTTTCAGTGAAGCGACAAAGTTGGCAGGTTTTAATTTAAATAAGGATTCATTTTACTTAGATCTTACTCTTTAACGGCAATGCCCCCATTTTACCAGAAGGCTGGAGACGTGTGTATGTGTAGGGCCCTTGTTTCAGGATGGGAAAATGGGAGCCAGCCCTGCAAGATGGAAAGATCCATAAGACCTCCTAAGCTTTCAACTCTCTGAATTTCAGACTCTTCATCTATAACATCAGGCATGGGTAGTGGGAATGGAGGAGTAGCCCCTAGGGTGCTGTCCAGTACTCAAAATTTCAAAATATAAAGCTTAAATGTAAACTCCTTTAGCTATAAGAGTATATACATCTATCTATTTTCTTAAAAAATATCTATATACCTATTTCTATACTGTAGGTTTCTATGGAGATCTACATCAGTATACACACACACACACACACACACACAAACACACACACACACACACACACACACACACATATGGCTGTACGCCTGTTAGTAGAAAAGTCAATAGATATTCACACTATGTATTCTTAGGAAAATTATGTGGAAGGTAATTTTTCATACCAGCTAAGCCTCAATTCCTTTGTATCCCATGGCCATGATACAGTCTGAAGGTTTTAAAGCTGCTCATTCCCTTTTGTTTTACTGATATTTTGCTTATTTCCACATCAGATTTGCCATGGAGAAGATCTCAGTGTCAGCATTCTTGCTCCTTGTCGCCCTCTCTTACACACTGGCCAAAGATATCACAGTCAAATCAGGAGCTAAGAAGGACACAAAGGACTCGGCACCCAAACTGCCCCAGACCCTCTCCAGAGGTAGGAGACAGCTTCCGGTCGGCTTCCAATGCCACTTAATTGAGAAGCTGAGACTTGTGTGCCAAACATATTTTTGCATGTGTTTCTTCTAAATTCATCAAAGTTTATCAGTGTTTCTGCTTTGTATATTTATCCCAGTCTTCACCATTGCTTTTCAACATTTTTAGTCTGAAATTATAATAGCTTTAAATATACTGGTTCATTTTGTTCTAGGTTGGGGTGACCAACTCATCTGGACTCAGACATACGAAGAAGCTTTATACAAATCCAAGACAAGGTAAAGAGGAGGGTTACAGAGTTCTCCTAAAGCTCGCAAGTGCACCACCTAGTGATACATAGCTGTACATGAAATCTTACTCATTAAAAATTACCCAATCGCTCTTTGTCTCTTACAGCAACAAACCCTTAATGATTATTCATCACTTGGATGAATGCCCACACAGTCAAGGTAATTTGTTCTTCTAAATACAATTTCCTTTATAGGCTTTTAGCTTTAGGGCCAAGGTTCAGGTCATTCATCTTTATATCCTTAGCACCTAGCATAGTTGAATAAAACATAACATCTTATGTAGTAAGAACCTATTTTAAAGTAACTCCAGGGGCGCCTGAGTGGTTCAGTCAGTTAAGCATCTAACTCTTGATTTCAGCTCAGGTCATGATCTCACACGTTGTGAGTTTGAGCCCTCCATCAGGCTCAGCGCTGACAGCACGAAGCCTGCTTGGGATTCTCTCTCTGCACCTCCCCTTCTGTGTGTGTGTGTGTGTGTGTGTGTGTGTGTGTGTGTGTCTCAAATAAATACACATGTTTTAAATTTAAAAAAAAATAATAAAAGTACAGTACAACTTAAAATACAATAGAAAGCAATGCTTTCAGCCACTGATGAGATGGATACTTAGTGATTCTTCTTTGTATTCTAGCTTTAAAGAAAGTGTTTGCTGAAAATAAAGAAATCCAGAAATTGGCAGAGCAGTTCGTCCTCCTCAATCTAGTTGTAAGTTCACTTTTTTCATTGCTGACATTCCTCCATGACTCATTATTTGAAATCGACAATCCATCTTTTCCTATGCATTCTAGCCACACGGCACGGACTGGGGTCTGTTCCAAATGTCTCCTCTCACAAATTAGAGAGAAAGAGAGAGAGAGAGAGAGAGAGAGAGAGAGAGAGAGAGAGAGAGAGAGAGAGAGAAACATAGTTCATTAATAATCTATCTCACATGCATATGCTTTTATTTAGTGATTAATAATTTTAGCTTGTCTGAAAAATGTGCTCTTGTGGTCAGGATTTTCTCTGTGGCTATAATAATTGGAAGGTTTTTGTCTTCGCAAGTCTCTTCCTGTGCCCCTTTGCCTGCAGTCCTTCTCAGTCCTTGTCTCCTCTCTCCCTGGGAGAGACAGTTTCCTGGTGGTCTAAATGAAATCACTGCACATGCAAAATAGCTTCCCCTCATTCCCACTTTCCTTCACCATCAACACCCCTCCTGTTGGTCAGGCTTTCTGTCTGCAAGTTCTTTCTACTGCAAGTTCTCTCTCTCTCTCCCCCTTCTTTCCAAGTTGACATAGGTTGGCTTCTTCAAAGAGCATTCTTGGGGCGCCTGGGTGGCTCAGTTGGTTAAGCGTCTGACTTCAGCTCAGGCCATGATCTCACGGTCCACGGGTTCGAGCCCCATGTCAGGTTCTGTGCTGACAACTCAGAGCCTGGAGCCTGCTTTAGATTCTGTGTCTCTGTCTCTCTCTGCCCCTCCCCTGCTCGTTCTCTCTCTCTCTCTCTCTCTCTCTCTCTCTCTCTCTCTCTCTCCCCCCATCTCAAAAATAAACATTTAAAAAAAAAAAAACAAAGAACATTCTCATCTTCCTCAGCACTCTTCCACGGGCTCACTTTCCTCTTTCTAACTTTCAGTATTAGTGACTTGGTGAATCTCTACTTGACATACTTGTCTTTTTCATATTTTATATTCTCTATGGACAACTTCATCTACAGCTGTCTTTAACCAATGCCCACACACTGGTAATCCCCACATCTCATCCAAACACGCGACAATTTCCAACTTGTGTGTGCAATCGTGGTCCAGATATTGCATTAGTTAAGCTTCAATTCAACAGGTCCAATGCTGAATTTATCAGCTTGGTTCAAGATTTTCAAGGAGCTCTTCTTTCATTATTCCCTGTTTCACTGTAAGTGTTACTCTAGATGGCAATCTCCTACTCACCTTCAGCAGTCAAGAAACCCTGTGGTCTAACTGCTACATATTCTTGCTATTGGTCATTTCCCTGTAGAGTGAGGACTACTATTTAGTGTCACAATTTTTCTCCGCCTAGTTGACTACAGCATTGCTAAATGGCTCTGTGCCTACAAAATAAGTCCCAGCTAGTCCCACATGGCCATCAGGGTAACGATTCTGAAAACCAAACTGGGGTTATGGTACTTCTTCTAAATCTCTCCAGATGTTCTTGTCTACTCATGAACAAATGCAAACACTGGCATAGTGTGAAAGACTGCTCAAGAGCCAGCCCCAGAATCAGCTCTCTAGCATCTTCTCTCGCCAATACTTCATGCATCCCCTATATTTCAATCCCCCCAAAACACATAGTCAGACCAGAAAGTGCTGTGCCTTTCTTCTACCTTTGTGCAGTCATTCCCCACTGTCTGCAGTGACCTCATTTTACACGTAACCGACTCCTGTTCATTTTTTAAGACTCCTCCCTACTCACTTCAGAAAGTCTTAGTAAAACTTGCACACGGGGCTAAATGTCCTGTTCTGGTCACCCACTTCACCTGAACAGCCTCCATCATAACACTTCACCAACTGGATCCTCGATATTCATTTTCCTACCTGTATCTCTCAATTGACAGTGCATTCCTTAAAGGTAAGTGCTATAAGACAAGCCTGTTTGTTTCTGTAATTTCTCTAAATGTGACTTCTGTTTCTTTCATTATTCTATTTCCTATCTCACCCAACATGTCTTCCCAAACATTATAACTCCGTCCATATTCTCACTTCTTGAATGTTTTTCCTCTTGATCCTATCATTCAGCCCTCTACATCAGGTTTTGAATTACAGTCTGTTCTATCTTATTTATTATTTCATGTGTATAACCTGCCTCCCCATGTGTATTATAAACTCTCTGTGGAAGAGATGTGCCTTAGAGTATCTCAAGATGCCTAGCCCTGTAACGGACACATTTCTGGATTAACAAGTATGAAAACAACTAAAGAACAGACCAACTAAAAGCTGTCTTTTCTTTTAATCTTAGTATGAAACAACTGATAAACACCTTTCTCCTGATGGCCAGTATGTCCCCAGAATCATGTTTGTTGGTAAGTAAAAGTGACAATGAGGTTAAGCACACTGCTCATTTCCCACGTGCTGCGGTATCTCTTCTCGACTCCCCCTCCCCACCTGCTATTCAGTCATGGCCATTGCCATTGTCATGCCCTAACAAGGGGTATGACATTCCTTTACACTTCTCAACCTATTTTCATTAGAAAATTCAAGCTTCTACCTATTTCCTCATCTGTTTCTCATCTGCTAACATTAACTTATCATGTCCTGTCACAAATACATCTGAAAAGGAAGCATTCCCATTAACTCTTTAAATGCATTGCCCATTTTCCTGAATACACCAGGCCTGTAAATACTTATTTTTCATCTGGCAAACTTCCAATTCGTATGTTGGATTTTTCATTCTGACATTTTTGATAATTATTTTGGGGCAAGTGAGGAAGATGCACTGGAATAAAAGAAATCAGAGGAGTCATGCTCCTTCCAGCCACCGGTACTTTTCAGGTGCTTTTCTGTCTGCTGGAAAGGTCTTCCTGCTTCCCCCATGCACTTCCCCCATCACCGAGTTAACTCCCCAGTCATCCCTGTCGTTCACTGACCTGGCACAATCCCCACTATGAGCTCTTGTGACATCATGTTCCTCTCAAGAGACACACTTACCTCAGTGATAAGTTTGCATTTAGTGGGTGATTGTTTAGTATATATTTTCCCCCACAGGACCACCGCTCTTGGGGGCAGGTACTGTGTCTGTTTCTTCTCACCCTCCTATTTGCAGAATGACCCTCTGGTAGGCTGGCAATAAATATTTGTTAAACGACTGAACAAATGAATTGGGAGTGGCTTTGAACCAAGTCAGAGTGATTTAAGGACACTGTATAAATAAATCCACCCCATGGCAGAGCCCACGCTCACTGAGCTCTAACTCACTATTGGACCATCTAACTCACTAAAGGCACATTAACAGGGGAGAGGAACAAGTGAGGGATATAAAGGAAAAAAGCTGAACTGGAGCTAATAGTACAGATTCCATTTTGTTAGCATTTAGAAAACTGAGAGCCCTTAAACCGGGACTTTATAGGTCACCCAGTTACATTCTGTGCAGGAGTTCTTTTCATGGTATCCCTGTCTAAGGGCATTTTAACCCACATTCAATGCCTTCCAAAAAACCCCACCTCAAGCAGCTTGCTTGCTCTTCCAGCTCAGGAGTTTCCACACTGCCTGCATATTAGAATCACCTAGAAGATTTTAAAACTCAAGCTGCCCAGCCACATCTCAAACCCATTAAATCAGAATCTTGCGCAGGGGAAGGCACGGGGAGGGGGTGGGGGGGAGGCTGGAGGTATTTCTTAAAGCTGTCTTAGTGGTTCCAGGGTGCAGGCCATGGCTTGTGAGCCAATGGTTGTTAAAAAGCTTTTCTTATGTTAATTTATTACAAAGAGTAGACCGTGTGTTTGTATCCTGTGCACGTAGCAGAAGTATAATAGGTTTTAAGTCTTTGTTGAACAAATAGATGTCTGCTTTCTGTAATTAATGTCAGTTGGTACCATTCCAACATTCTGAAATGAAAGATTGCCCACTTAAGTACCAGCAACAGACTCTGCATACAAGCGTCTGGTTCTCACACGACCTCTTCATCTGATTTTCAGGACATGTACCTTAAGCTCCTTCAATCTTCTCTTGCAAGACAAGGTGCCTAGACGTGTGTAGACCCTAGCATCTCCCTTTTCGATACACCTTATTGTTAAAATACCTTTTTTTTCTCATTAAGTGAAAAGTTAACTTGAAAGCTTCAAGTTAAATACAAAACATGAAAAAATGGACTTAAACCTATAGGGACATATGTATGCATGAGGGAAGACTCTTAAGTCTTTATTTTTCAAATGTATCCAGATAACAATAAAGTAAACAAAACAGGGGAACTACACGCTTATTTGAACTTTGCTTCTCTTACGGGTTGGCATTCTTTACTTGATTAAAAACAACCTTGGGTTCTGAAAACTAGCATTGGATGTGGGTTTCTAATTATCTAGGTTGCTCTTGGTAACACACTGCAATTACCACATAAGCATTTCAAAAGTTTAAAATAATTCTTTAGTAGGGAATGCCAATGTTTCCACCAAAGCACCAAACACCACCCCGAAAGTATGTATTATTCTGTTTTCGAGTTGCTATAGATAGGACAGCAGGGTTCATAACCTTTCCCACAAATAGCATTCCACAGCTGTCAAATACTCCGGGCCCTGGTTGGGGGACTGCAGCCACTGGCAGGGATGCAGAGTGGATGGCATGGAACTCCGTGAGACAGATCACACGCTGTGTTCCTTGCATGGGCCACAGACAAACACATAGGCTTCCTCACACAGCAGAGCTTACTTGAAAACAGAGACTTCATTCCTGTTTGGTTTTTCTTTGTAGACCCATCCCTGACAGTTAGAGCTGACATCACTGGAAGATACTCGAATCGTCTCTACGCTTACGAACCTTCAGATGTAGCGCTCTGTAAGTGTTACCTCCTGTGAACATACCTATTACTGTTGCTCTAGGAGTAGAGCTCTGATGAGGAGAATCAGTTTGACCCTAACTAGCCTTGTGCAAATCATACTCACGTAGATCTCATTTATTTTAAATCTCAATGAAAGACTATTTAGATTAGGTATCCTTTTCTCTTGGAGGATTCTGTGACCACATTACCTGCTTTTCAACTTTCCCTTAGGCAGTCTATCCCATAACTCCTACCAAAGAATAAATGCAGTAGTAATTGTTTTATTACAATAGTAATAGCGGTAATCTGCATGCCTTATGTAGTTTTTCCAAAAGATGAAAATGAAATAACGTAGTCCAGTTTGTTGACATTGAGTTTAAGTTTAAAGATCAGAAGGAAAGACGGCTCCCAGTAGTTGGAAAGATTCTCACTTTGCCTGGATTTGCCATAAAATGGAAAGACAGACAGTGCAGATAAAGCACCTCAGTGGGAGACTGTACCTAGTTGTCACATCTAATTAGTCCTTCTGGGAAGAAAGTTGGGCTTTATCCCAAGAACCAATTCTGCTCAATGACTAGTGGCCGCGTAGAACTATATCGCCCAATATGTGAGCCATGAGCTACACATAGCACTTCAACATTCAATTAATTAAAATTCAAAATTCAATTCCTCTGGCACACTAACCACAGTTTAAGTATCCAGTGCACCGGCACTGGATATTTTTCATCATCACAGTAATGTCTATTGAGCGGCATTGACCTAAAATATTACGCTGAGAAAGACAGTGAAGCTGCATCTGGGCAGCAGCAAAGATTATCATGGTCCATTGGCAATGCCTCTGGTGGGTGCCGGGAGGACCAGGGAAGCACATTCCAAGCACTGGACATTCTCGAGATAAGAGCATATATCTTATTCAGACTTTGGACTCCTTAAAGGCAGGTATCCTGCACAGGTAATATCACAGTGCTTTGTAGAAAAGGCATGTAATAAATATTGGAAGAGAACTGGAATGTAAATAAAAGCCATTCATATACTTTTGGGAAAAAATTTCATAATAAAATTACCAACTCTTCACCCTATCATGAAATAGAACCCCATTTAGACAATGAATAAAGTACCCAAGTTTAGGGGTTTACTAGATCTATCAACACAATTGTTGGTGGCATCTTGACTGTGGCAACCTTTTCCCCCATTAGTGCTTGACAACATGAAGAAAGCGCTCAAATTGCTGAAGACTGAATTGTAGAGAAAAAGCAACATCTGCAAGCTTTTCCTTCTGTGTCAGGCCTTGAGACTTAAGAAGATCCTAGAAGACTTTGGAGAATGCAGGAACACAGATGGACACACTGATTAATTAGATCAGGGTTATTGTTACAACAGTTACTTTTTTTTTTAATTTGAAGTATATATGTATGAAAACAATCTTGCATACTACCATAGTCAGCCATGATTTTTTTTTTTTAAAATAAATCCTTTTGGGGGTGTTCAATGTTATTTCTTCCCCCAACTTAGTCCTTCAGAGAAAAGCTATTTAATTCATTCACCAAATAGGACTTTTGGACACACAAAATGTTCAAAGAGGAGACAAGACAAACTTCACTGGAGCAATGAAGACCAAAGACAGTCAAAGTTGTCACCTCACCTTATTATGTAGTTTGTCACTGGGTGCCTAAAAATAGTCATGAGCTTAGTCAACAGAAGCATCAAAACAGAATATGTGTTAGTGTAAAAGAATATGTACAAAGGCATCCCAAGAAGATTGGGCACCTAACTGAAGACAACCCCTCCCCACCCTGGTGGGGAACTCCTTATACACACTTTAAGAATTCAATTTTAGTTAGATATTGCACAATTTAACCCTCTCAGAGAAAGCATCTAGCAGACAGCTTTCTCCATCAGAGCACTAATTCAGTGAAAAGGTCATTCAAAGAACATCTGCATCCTTGAACATACCCTCAAGAAATGCTAAGAACTAGCCTTATGATACATTTGGTCTCTCAAAATCATTCAAGAAAAACAGAGTTCTGTGAAAATGCCAATGGCAACATTATTTAAACATACTTTTAAAAAAAGGCAACCTGGAAATATAATGGTTACATAGTTTATGAACTCACAGGGCACTATGTTGTCTATAAAAATAAACACTATGAAGAAACAAAAGGATAAGTGAAAAAGAATTTAAGAATATGTGCTGTAATGGCAAAAGCAGGAAGTGTGTGCACACACAGGTTAGAAAGAGAAGATGCAAACACACAAACTTTTGCTTTAAGCATATGGAAACATCAGCAAAGCCTGTTCTAACAAACCCTTTCTTGCCATCTCCCTATCTTTCCTTTGTGTTCAAATAAATTTAAGCGAAAGCATATGTTGACAACCTCTCTAACTACACAGAATTGGAAGAATGCTGTAGGTCAAGGGAGTATTATTTCAAACAGCTGAATAAAACGGTTGGTAGCACAGTGTCAACATAAAATGGCGCAGCCACTATAAAATATATATATATGGCTGTTCCTTACAAAATTAAACCCAAAATTACCATATGATCCAGTAAATCCACTTCTGAGTATGTCCCCCAAGCTCCTGAAAGCAGGGAAAAGCTATCTGTGTACTGATGTTCATAGCAGCATTTGTCACATAGTCAGGAGGAGGAAGCCACCCAAATGTCCATCGGTGGATGGATGGATAAACAAAATGCGATCAACACATACAGTGGAATGCTATGCAGCCTTAAAAAGGAAAAAAAAATTGTGACAAATACTACAACATGGATGAACCTTGAAAACACTATGCTAAGTGAATAAATAAGTCAGTCACAAAAGGACAAATAACGTTGTTTCCACTTACATGAGGTGTCTGGATAGTCAGATTCGCCAACACAGCAAGGAGCATGGTACTCGCCAGGGGCTGAAGGCTAAGGGGAATGGGTGAGGCAGGTGTTATTGTTTACCAGGTGTGCACTGTGAACTTGGGAAGATGAAAAAGCTCATGGTGCATAGACACTTTTCCAAAGAAGACGTCCGGATGGCTAAGAGACACATGAAAAGATGCTCAGCATGGCTCATCTTCAAGGAAATACAAATCAAAACCACGATGAGATTCAACCTCACACCTGTCAGAATGGCTAAAATTAACAACAGAAGAAAAACAACAGGCGTTGGTGAGGATGCAGAGAAATGAGAACCCTCTCGCACTGTTGTTGAGAATGCAAACTAGTTTGCAGCCACTCTGGAGAACAATATGGAGGTTCCTCAAAAAACTAAAAGTAGAACTACCCTACAGTCCAGCAATTGCACTATTAGGTATTCACCCAAAGGATACCAAAAAAAAAAAAAAAAAAAAACAGATTTGAAGGAGTACATGCACCCCAATGTTTATAGCAGCATTATCAGCAACAGCCAAACTATAGAGAGAACCCAAATGTCCATCAACTGATAAATGTATACAGAAGATGAAGTATATATATATACACAATGCAATATTACTCAGCCATCAAAAAAGAATGAAGTCTTGCCATTTGCAATGATGTGGATGGAGCTAGAATGTATTATGTTAAGCAAAATAAGTCAATCAGAGAAAGACAAATACCATATGATTTCACTCAGGTGTGGAATTTCAGAAAACAGATAAATGTATGGGAGGGGGAGAAAGAGAAAAGATGGAAACCACAAGAGACTGAGGGCTGATGGAGGGAGGGAGGTGGGGGATGGGTTAGATGGGTGATGGGTACTAAGGAGGGCACTTGTTGTGATGAGCACTGGGTATTGCATGTAAGGGACGAATCACCAAATGCTACTCCTGAAACCAATATTGCACTGTATGTTAACTAACTAGACCAGATTAAAAAAGGGGGGGGGGGGGGGGGGGAGAAAAAGCTCATGGTGATGGTTGTAGAACAATGTGAATGTACTTACTGTCACTTAATTATACACTTACAAATGGTTAAAAATGATACATTTTATGCTATGTGTATTTTACCACACTAAAATATATATATATATATATATATATATATATATATATATATATATATATATATATATATATATTTTCTCAGTTTTATTGGCGGCCCCATGGCTTAGGTGGAAAAAGGGAAAGTAATTTAGGGAAAAATTTGGTAACATAAATCACCTGTGAGTCATTTACACGGATGTTCAACATGCCTGGTTAAACCATTTTCACCTGCTTAAGAGCTGCAGGCTGCAAATGATCATCTATGACTGCTTAGCTCTGTTTTGGTTTTTTGTGTGTTTCATGCAGTCAGTAATCCTAAGTAGCTTCTAAGGTCCTTATATTTAGCAATCACTGGTGAGCACAGGAGCTGGCGGAGAATTTAAAACATGCTCTGTGTCAAGAACAGAACTTTCTTCAGTCACTCACCAATGAGTCAGAGTTCAAAGTCCAAGTAAAATGAGCCTAACCTTTGAAAAAGCCACTCGTCAAGTTGTGACCTCCTAAACTGTAAAACGCAAGAACTTGAAAGTAAGCAAAGGTGGTTTCACCCTCCGAGTGGTATCACAGTCCATTGTTTGCCATATATTCTAACTCCAAGCAACGCCCTCCGGCCCTCATTTGAAAATGAATTCCAAAAGCTGATTTTCCTGAGGAGACGGATGAGAAGTAGCCTGGCACATGGTACAGGAGTCTGATTTTCCCCCTTGCCCACTATCTCCAGAGGTATTTCAGTGACTACAATTGCCCGGTTGTGATCACAACAAACAAGAAGACCTCTGTTCTCTTCTCTCTCTCTCTCTCTCTCTCTCTCTCTGGGGTTGAATGGAGGCGTGGGGTAAAGGGCATTACTGGGTTGCTCCCTTAAAATTGTTCAGAAAGCATTGACCAATAACACACACTCTAATTACATTTGGCATTGTCAGGTGGAAAATTAACTGCTAGCCCCAAGCATAACAAGTGCATAGCAACTCCATACAAATCCCCTGGAATTTCCAGAAACCTGAAAAACGCGGTACTTAACTTTATTGTCAATTCTAATAATAAAATAGACATGTGAATGATCCTATTTGTACAATCACAATGTCTGAAAGTGTTTTTCTCTCACAAAATACGGTGTAAAAATGTGATTCTAATTTGTGCAATACCAGCTATGAGGTGAAATCGTCTCATACGTTTACTCAGTGCATTTTCAAAAGGACGCATAAACTAAAACAGGGATAAACAAATATTAAAAAAAAAAAAAGGTAGGAGGAGGTTTTTGGCATAAGGGAACTAAGATTTTAAGCCACTATTCTGGATTCTTTTCTTTTCTTTGCACGGTTGTACTCAGTAGCAAGTTAGTTAGGCTGAACATGCAGAACTGGTTTTCATACCAAAGTCACTGTTTAGATCACAGAGCATCTGAGATGAATGTATGCTACATGAACTCTGATTTTAGGAATTATAGCCTCACATTTTTCCCTTGTATTAGCATAATATTAACTAAAATTTCACCCTTCATATCGAGGTTGACAGGGCAAATGTTCTAAGAAATAAATATTCCTTCATGGAATATGTAAATAGAAAAAAAGAAACTTAAAAAACAAGTGTAGCTTCTTTTTTAAAATAAATGTTAGGTTTAGAAGAGAGGAGCACTAGAGTCTTGAGTGTGCATGACAGCCGTTTGTCGTAACTCAAGGACTGACCCTGATCTGAAATTCACCCTCCTCTGATGCCGTGTGTTTGTGGCAACATCTCTGTGCACGTAGGCAGTGGCCCTCCTGTAATGCTGGGATCAGTCTGACTTCTGTAGCCACATTAGCGGCCATTTGGGATTCAGGATAGACCCATTCAGAGGCCTTTCCAGTGGGTTTATAATAAAGTGTGCAATGAGAGCTTTATCTCTGCCTGCAGAACACAAACAAAGATCCACAGGAGACCTCCCAGAAGAGGCTAGACAATCCATCACCTTCAGATCTGCCCAAGGGAACAGCAGGCCCAGATTAATCTAACAAGGCTGCTCTTGGTACTTGAGAATGTATTATTTCTTGAATGGTTAATCATTAGCTACCACCCACTCTTAGAATGCTATAGTTTAGTAGCCCTAAAGATTCATGCTTCCCAGGCCCTGATTCGTAATTGGGTTGACCCAAATAAGGTCACTGCAATTAGAGCGCAAACAGGGCTATGAAGAGCCCTTTCCACATATAATCATTTTGTACCAAGAAAAGTATGTATTACATCAAGAGATACCAGAATCTCAAGGGAACTTCCAAATTTAACAAAGCAAACGGGGAAAATACAAAATGCCCTAAAGTAAAGACAATGTTCAAAAATCTCACTTGCTTCATGCATCACTTCCAATCTCATCTTATGGGATAAGTAGGAACAATGTTACGGTTGCCCAGGGCTCAATGTGGCATTGAAGGAGAGCAGACTATGCCACTCTTTGACATAAAGATTATTTTGAGCTGATTATTTTTTTAATGTTTATTTTTGAGAGAGTATGAGCAGGAGAGGGGCAGAGAGAGAGAGAGAGAGAGAGAGAGAGGATCTTTGGATCTCTGCAGACAGCAGATAGCCCAATGTAGGCCTCTAACCATGAGATCATGACCTGAGCTGAAGTCAGACGCTCAACCAACTGAGCCACCCAGGCACCCCTTGAGCTGATTATTCTTGAAAAAAAGAGGACACAGGAGCAGTTCTGCAATGAGAGTAGAGGTTAATCCTCCTTTAAGGAAAATTTACATTTATAAAGGAAATCCCTATATGTAAAGGTGTCTCCTTCTCTGCAACAGGAAGAGAATGACTCTAAATCGCAAGAAAGGTAGCAATGTAGAAGTCACTGACCAAAACCCATTTTACAAGACATGCCTTTGTTTACAGTGCTTTTCCTGTTAACCCCTATAACTATCCTTCCCTCCAATTTCCACCTCCCAACACACACCCCTTTCTTTAGTCTTTAGCTAAAGACAGTATTTAAGATGATGTCTTTGTCCATCAACTGATGAATGGATAAAGAAATTGTGGTATATATACACAATGGAATACTATGTGGCAATGAGAAAAAATGAAATATGGCCTTTTGTAGCAACGTGGATGGAACTGGAGAGTGTAATGCTAAGTGAAATAAGCCATACAGAGAAAGACAGATACCATATGGTTTCACTCTTATGTGGATCCTGAGAAACTTAACAGGAACCCATGGGGGAGGGGAAGAAAAAAAAAAAAAAGAGGTTAGAGTGGGAGAGAGCCAAAGCATAAGAGACTGTTAAAAACTGAGAACAAACTGAGGGTTGATGGGGGGTGGGAGGGAGGGGAGGGTGGGTGATGGGTATTGAGGAGGGCACCTTTTGGGATGAGCACTGGGTGTTGTATGGAAACCAATTTGTCAATAAATTTCATATATATATAAAAAAAAAAAAGATGATGTCTTGGGCTATCATGGGGAGTTTCTCAGTTTTCAGGGGTATTTCCTATGTATACATAAGATATTCATGTTAATAAACCTGTTTTTCCCTTGTTGATCTGACTTTTCTTACACATGGTCTAAGACAAGAACTGGGAAGAGCAAAGGGAAAACTATTTTTCCTTCCTTACAGTACCATGGGAACTGCACAATTTGGTTTTCTTGTAAGATCAGCCCGTCTTCCAGAGTCATAGAGGTGACACCACCACCAAATGCTCTAAAATTCTATATATCGACCATTTGCCCCCTTTCTTGGCCTAAAACCCATCGCCGTGACAATTACCAATAAAACACTATATAGCACATAGAATGCAAGAACTTATGAACTGTCAATAACATGAAGGAACTTACATATTTTCCACAAATAAATACGAATGACTTCTCTTTTAAAAAAAAATGCTATGGAGAATTCTCAATGTGGAGAAAATATTAAACACTGAAACATTTCAACAAAGAATGTGGGGAGGACTACCAGTAGACATCAATGCTGGGAGTTCATTTCCATGGCTAGATTATACACTACAATGGCAGGACTGGACTGTCGGTCAGAGCGAATAAAGCAATAAAGAAAAGAATTCCATTTCACTGAATTCATTTAGCAATTCTTCCATTAATTTAATTGAAACATTCACACACAAAGAAAGGTTTCCATTCTTTAATTTTTTAACATAATCCACAGAACCACAATACTATTTCAAATTCAAATTATGAGAGCTCACATTCAAATATGCTTGGATTTGACAAGTTGCTGTCACAATACTGAGAAAATTCATGAAAAAGGTATTTAACAATTTGTAAGATAATCAAATATCTTTTTGCTACATGGGCCAATGCATTAATAGTAACTTGTTTAAAAATGCAGTCTTTTGGACTTCAAATTATTATAAAAGAATAAGAAGGCTACATAGCTAGACTTTCTCAATTTCCCAAACTCATTACATCTCGAAACCTGAAGCAAATGTTACACATCAGAACATTCATGAGACCATTTCTCCTTTGTACTTACCTATAAGAATCAAAAACTAAACCACACGTTCCTAAAGACATAGCTATTTCTAGGCTACATTAGTGTAATCATAAAAGACTACTGGAACTAAATTATCACTTTTATGTTAACAATTTTCACAATACAACTTTCCTAAAAAGACAAAAAAAAAAGAAAAATGGGGGAATTTGGATTTCCCTTACTGAATTTAACCTAACAGAATCTCACCCTTTCTGGCTTTAATAAATGTCAACTCTTCTTTCCAGTAGGAACTATCTACACAGCACAGTGCTACATACAATTAATTATTCCAGTGAGATGTATATTTAGATTTACAATATGATCAACACAATCGTGCCATACAAAGTTTTTCTGCAGGTAAAAATGCTAAGAAAGGCCACAGTGGACAGTGCCAGACACTGTGAATACAGTAGATTACAGGTACCACTGAGGTTCAGAGGAGACCACGAGTATCTAATTTTTTTCAGCAATGGAAAAGGAAAACATTTAGAGAAACGTAAGAATAAAAAATATATAATTCCACTGTCAATAATGTAACTTTTCAGATACTGCTTCCTTAAACAGGCAAATTAGCTGAACTTTAAGTTAGAGAAAGTGAACAAGATCAGAATATGAAAGATGTTCCTTGTTTTCGCATCAAAGGAATGCACTAGGATTAGCACGAGGATCTTTCTGGTTCCTGTATCTGTAGGTCAGCCAAACACCCAGGATCTGGAATAGAAGAAAAAAAAAAAAAAAGAAAAAGAAAAAGAAAGAGAAAGTAACAGTTGTATATATTTCTTCAGTGCATCAATACATAATTCTGGACCTCTGAAGCGCTTTGCATTATTTGTTCAAAGAGGAAGAGGTTTCTTTTTTCCTTTTAAAGTGTAGTGACTAGGGGCGCCTGGGTGGCTCAGTCGGTTGAGCGGCCGACTTCGGCTCAGGTCATGATCTCACGGTCCGTGAGTTCGAGCCCTGCATCGGGCTCTGTGCTGATGGCTCGGAGCCTGGAGCTTGCTTAGGATTCTGTGTCTCCCTCTCTCTGACCCTCCCCCGTTCATGCTTTGTCTCTCTCTGTCTCAAAAATAAATAAACGTTAAAAAAAAAAAATTAAAAAAAAAATGATTTCCTTAAAAAAAATAAAAATAAAAAAATAAAAAATAATAAAGTGTAGTGACTAGCCCAAATTAGAGGCCCTAAGAACAATTACTATGACTACTGTGGTAGGCCAAATAATGGCCTTCCACAGATGTCTGCAACATAATCCCCAGAACCTGACAGAATAGGTTACCTTACATGGTAACAGGGACTATGCAGATGTGATTGGGTTAAAGATCTTGAGACAGGGAGATTATGTGGGTGGGCTGGCTGATGTAATCATAAGAAGGAAGAAGGACAAACAAAATCAGAGTCACAGAGAAAGGGTGATGTGATGACAGATGAAGAGGGGACAGTCAGAGAAAGGATGCTGCACTGCTGCCTTCGACGATGGAGGCGAAGTCCACGTGCCGCCTTCGAAGATGGAGGCCACGGCCACAAGCTGCGCACTCTAGGAAGCTCTAGAGGCTGCCAAAGGCAAGGAAACAGGCTCTCCCAGAAAGCCTCCAGAAGGAGTCTGCATGTGACACTTCTGACCTCTAGCAGCATAAAATCATAAACCCGTGTTGCTTGAAGCAACTCCAATCGTGGTTATTTGTTAGAGCAGCACTAGGAACCTATTACAAACACTGAATTGTCTGGATAGCTAAAATATCACATATTCTGATAATTCAGAAACAAGCTGAGTTGAGGGAAAATTCAGCAGTAACAAAAACCCCACAGTAACAAATTTTGCTAATGGAGATCATTAAAAAATGTTACAATTCCTACCTCCCGAAGGGCACAAAGATCCGTAATTTTAGAAAAGTACTAAGTTGTTATTGTGCTGTTTCTTACACCAGGTTTACCAAAGCGTTAACCAACATAATTTTTTTTTTTAAGAAATGTGTTCATTCTGTTTCTGCCCTCTCAAAGTTGATTTACTTAAAATAATCAAAAATTCCTAGACTGAAAAGATATAAAAATTTAACAGAACAATATGAATTTCAAATTATATTTTCCACTTTAGATCTGTAACAACTTTTCACCTAAATTTTGTATATTTGACTTCATTACTACTCATGAGCCCTCTAAACTACTTCTAGAGAATTACGATCACTCCACAATTTTCTCCCTTACCACAATAATAACACCGGTGTTGTTATAAAATTGACGACCAGCACTGATTAGTTACAACACGTAAGAGCTGATGGAACTACGATCGCTGAGGTGAATCAAGGAAAAATAAGTCTACTTTAAGGAAGTGGAAAGTTTGGGTTGAAATACATACGACAGGGGGAGAAAAGGAATTTACTTAACACATCAAGAGTACTTTGTGACATGCTCTGTTCTTCACACTTTACAAATTCAAACAACTTCCCAAACACCCTACTTGATGGGAACTATCATTATTATCCTTATTCCACTAGCAAAGGAACTGAGGCCAAGAGAGGCTAAATAACCGAGTGATAGTCACACAGGTCACGAGTGCTAGAACCGTGGTTCAAACCTGGAGTGATGCTCTCAGTGTTTGTGGTTGTATGTGAAATCTGATGTGCTGAAGGCCATTCCCAGGCTTACATTCCACCTACCACTTCAACCAGGCTGGTTGTTACAATGCTGAAATATTTACACACCCGTTGTCAAAGAGCAACTCCGTGGACACCCCCCAACCCGCCCAAGCATCATTTCCTTCACTCTGCCTCAGAAATGCTGCACAAGGGAAGAGCTTTTGGTGAGAATTTTTGAGGTTTTAATTTTTTTTTTTAATGTTTACTTATTTATTTTGAGAGAGAGAGGGAGAGACGGAAGGGCAGAAAAAGAGAATCCCAAGCACGCTCCTTGCTGTCATTGCAGAGCCCAACACAGGGCCAGATCCTGCAAATCAGGAGATCATGACTTGAGCAGAAATCAAGAGTTGGATGCTAAACTGACTGAGCCACTCAGACGCCCCTTAAATATTCTATCAGCCCTGGATATATGCCGATAGTGTACGTTACAGTTCTTAGGGGAAACAAAGCAAATGGGTAAAATTAGACCCTCATAATCGGAGGCCACATTTTACCAAAACTTAATTCTTCCAATTCAGCTGTGACAAAATGAGACAGTCTCTACTTTTGCCTTATTGTTGAGCCACTATCTCATCCCTCATTTCCAGGGAGTTTGGAAGGGAGGCCACACCCAAAGTGCAAAAAGATCAAAGTTAGATAATGGATTTTAAGCTTACAAAGCTGCTTAAAATGATTTGAAGATTTTCAAGGGTAACTTTGACTAGAAGGGATCATGAACTCGGCTGATCCTAGAACCTACATCTAGAATGCAGGTCACCAACATAGAAATTGTGTCATAAGCCTATATATTATGCTTTATGTTTATTTGTTAAATATAGGAAGACAAAAGGTAATATGCCAAAATATAAAGATTGGTATTTGTAATTTTAGTTAGTAAATACACGTAATTTTTCATCTTAATAATTTTCTGTATTTTCTACGGTTTCTACAAAGAACGTGTGCTAACTTTTTAACTTTTTTTTCAGATTCTAAATGGTTCTTTTAGGGTTTAAGTTTATTTTCAGGCATGATAAATAGTTCAAATCAAATCATTCTGTTTCACCTATGAGAGGAAATCATTGGTTCGGTTAGTTAGCCTCATCCCTATGATTCGGTGAAATACTGAATACAACAAAAAATTGAAAAGTGAGAGTACCTATAAAATATTTACTATCCAGAAAATATCATGTGGGAATAATTATTTTTAAAATCTCTAACCAGGTTTCAAAGGACATGGTATATAAAATATAAAGCAAGAGTCTATGAAAGAACAATGTCTTCTTAGCTCTTAGATACCTAAGACTCAAGAGTTTATATTCTTAACAGAAATGATAAACAAACAAACAAACAAACAGTAGGAGGAGGGATGAATAGGCAGAACAGAGAAGACCTACAGGGCAGGACAGCAAAAAATATTCTGTATGATATTATAATGATGTCATTATAATACATGTCATTATACATTTGTCCAAACCATATGATGTACAAAAGTAAACCTTAACATAAACTATGGACTTTGAGTGATTATGATGTGTCATTGTGGGTTCATCAATTGTAACAATGTCCCACTGTGGTGAGTAACGGTGACAATGGAGGAGACTATGCATGCCTTTCTAAGGGCAGGGATATATGGGAATCTCTGTACCTTTCTCTCAGTTTTGCTATGGACCAAAACCTGCTCCAAAAAAATAATAAATAAAGTCTGTTTTTAGAAAAAAAAAAATAGGTGGAGCGCCTGGGTGGCTCAATTGGTTAAGTGTCCGACTTCGGCTCAGGTCATGATGTCGCAGTCTGTGAGTTCAAGCCCCGCATCAGGCTCTCTGTGCTGACAGCTCAGAGCCTAGAGCCTGTTTCAGATTCTGTGTCTCGCTCTCTCTCTGACCCTCCTCCATTCATACTCTGTCTCTCTCTGTCTCAAAACAAATAAATAAATAAACGTTAAAAAAAATTAAAAAAAAAAAATAGGCATAATTGAAGGTAGTGTAACCTGATGAGAAGAAAACGGAGCTGCTCAAAAGAATCAAATTCAGGGCACCCGTGTGGCTCAGCTGGTTAAGCATCCAACTCTTTATTTCAGCTCAGGTCATGATCCCATGGTTTGTTTTTAAATAAACATTTTAAAAAAATAAAAAATAAATAAAGAATTAAATTCTCAAAATAAATCCCAAAATAAAAAGGAAACCAAGTAGCAAAATCCTGATAATTGTCGAATCTGGCTAATGGGGTAATGGAGATGGCTCATCCCGATTTTTTTCTATCTGTATTTTTAAGTTGTTTCATGGGGAAAAAAAATCATACTGATTAAAGGAAAGGAAGAAATAATGCACAAAATTGTTTTTAAACAATACATCAATTTTCTTGTCCGATGTTACAACCAACCCACTAGACAGCTCTTTCTTGAGAAAAAGTGAAACAGAAAAAATGCTTAGAATAGGAAGAGATGTCAGGGGAGACTTCTTTTAAAAAATGAATATTAACCTTGGTCTTTATCTCCACTTTGTAAATAACAGCCAAGTGTGAATTTTTTCTTCTCACGAGGAGAAAAAAAAGGAAACTGAAAACAATAAAATATATAACATATATACATGTATATAACATATAAATATATATATGTAAATATATTATATATAAAATATATAATATATAGCACATATATAATGTGCTATAGGGGTGCCTGGGTGGCTCAGTCAGTTAAGTGCCTGATTCTTGATTTTGGCTTAGGTCATGATCTCACGGCTCATGAGTCTGAGTCCCATGTCAGGCTCTGCATTGACAGTGCTGAGCCTGTTGGGAATTCTCTCTCTCGCTCGCTCTCTCAAAATAATGTATGAGTTAAAAAAATTTTGGTACATATTGCCAACTCAGCTTTATCAAGAAATGTCCACAGAGATTGAGAATTTAATAAAGACAATGCAAAAGGAATTAGCATTCCTCTACAATTATCAAACAATATGAGTGTGGTTTTGCTTACAGACACATATATTATCTGTAACTGTATTAATATGAAAAATATATTAATACAAGTTATATAAATAAGAAATCAATAATACTGTTTACCTCTAGGTTTTGGAAGGCTAGGAACAACGGAGGATGGGTTTGGAAGGCAATTTTTCAAAGCTTATCTTTATATGTGTATATGTGTGTATGTGTTATATACTATATATATTAAACGGTACGAATGTCTTACCTATTCCAAAATTTAAAATTATAATTTATCATACAACTCTATAAATAGAAGAGACTCTAGAAATAAACCAGTCCAAATTCATTTTATTAGTTCATTAAATTTTAAATGATTTAATGATGAAGCATCTCACCCTGTCTAAAGTTCATGCTAGATCTGTGAGGTCTTCTGATTTCAAGCCAGGGTTCAAACAATTATAATACTAAGTCTCAGTGAAAATATTCATTGATACATTACAAAAGTTAAGGGCCATGCTAAGGTAAAATGTAATGCTCTCTTGCCATATAAAATGGATCCCTATGACAAAAGTGGAAAGATAGCAAGTTATTTGCACATACCTCTGTGAAGCTGAAAAAGAGGCCAATGCCACCAACAAATCTCAAAACCTCTCCAGCATATTTTCCTATTATTGGAGCACACAGTGAACATGGGTGGCTGCTTTTGACACAGCTCTGTATCAATTTAAAAAAAAAAAAAAAAGAGGACTTTTATTTCAAAGTACAGTTATAAAAAGCCGATAAAAATTGAACCCACATAAAAATGAGTGGCTGAGTATTATATCCAGTCTGGGCCTTGGCTATTTAGTACTGTCCTAAATTCTTAGATGGCTCACACGATTCCCACCCCCAGTGTACACACCTTGAGTAATCACCCCCCTTGACTGTGGATGGGATTTGTGAATACGATAGACAGTCACTCCCATGTTTGCGGTGTGTTACATAAGATATCATCTTAACAGAATGGAAATTATCAAGCTGACTTTGATGCTGCCATATTGTGAGAGCAAGAAAACAGGACCTAAGTCCTACAACCACCAGACAGACACCCAATTCTGCCAAGAACCCACTGAGCTTGTCAGAGGACCCTAGGCCTCTGATGAGACTACAGCCTTGGCCAACACCTTGATTTCCCCCAAGGGAGATCCTAAGTGGAAGACCCAACTAAGCCACACTCACACTTCTGACCCATGGAAACTGAGATAATACACAGGTGTTGTTCGTGTGTTCCACAGCAGTAGAAAGTTAATAATCCCATGAAAGAGGCTTCATTGAGGGACAAGCCAGTTCAGGGCTCAGAGAGATGGTTATAGGAGTTTCCCCAAAATTTTAACACATGTGAACTTCCTAGGAGAGCTAAGCTCCAACTCCAACCTCATATAGGGGTCTGGCCTGGGACAACAGTATGGCTCTAATTTGCCCATTGCTAGCTCAGCTCCCACACAGAAGGAGCATGAAGTTGTAATGGGGAAGGAGGGAGGGAGGAAATAGGATCCACATATCCTTCTCCCGCGACATTTAAATGGTTAAAAAGCACAATTTAGGATAGACAGGTCTCCTCCCACTACCCTGATATGTTTCAAAACCAAGATATTTGTACGGCTCCTCTGCATCTTGAAGGCTGATGGGCTCTTACTTTTCTTTCACAACTTGTTTTAGAAAGAGTAGAATGGGAATGAATTAGGGGCAGAACCAGAAACATCTGTGTCTGGCAGGGCCCTGGGATATTTAGCACTCTCAGGAGTGGATACTTGAGGACAAATGATACAATAATGTCCATGGTATATGTAAAGCATTTTAAAAATACAACTGAGCATCAGAAAATCCATTTCTTTCATGGTAATCATTATTCATCTGTATGCAATACATCTCCAAAAAATACATTATGCTTTGTACTTACAGCCAGACAGGTGTCATTTGGGTTATAAGTTCGAAACCCACAGCAATTTAAATTTCTCTGGATGTCATTTCGAGCACTTGCTGTATTGTTCCAACCAACTTCGAGAAGCTGACCCTAGAAAATGCATTAGTATGTGCATTAAGATGTGTTATCCCTGGACAAAATGTATAAAGCTAGAGACTGCAACTTTTAATACTGAGAGTATCTAAAATAAATACTCTTTGGAAGACCATTAGAAGTTTTCAAAGGGCAAGAACTGAATCTGGAACAAAAATTAAAGCACTGTGTCTATCCCAAGAATGAAAAGTCTCAATTTTTACATGCATTTTTTAAAAAAGCACTTAGTTCAAAAAATTCTCAGACTGAAACAAGACAAATTTTCCATTGCCCCAGAGATCCTTATTCTTTTACCAATTAGAGTTTGGAAAGCGTAGCTGTTAGAATGGAATCACAAATGTTTCATTGCATAATGGTGGGGAAAGACTGGGTGAACATCTTTTAGTAGTAGCACTTTTTACCCAGGGAAGGCAAAATTCTACTTCAAGGATGCAAAAAATAGCAACACCTGATGGTGTCTCAGGGCGCCAATCAGCCCCACGAAGGCAATCAGGAACAAAAGATGTTAGGTATGTGGAGTGAAATGCCATTCTGAGCAAGTTACTTTATATTCCAATCATTTCTCCCCTTTTTTCTTACACACCCTATGTGGTCTAACAAAGCTGGAGATAAATGCCTTTGCTTACCTGTTGCTCCTCGTTCAGGGCTAAGCAAGCACATGATACAGAAAACTGAACAACAAATACGAGTAAGAGAATAATCATGTACTGAGAATTGAAGTTAAGGCATTTCTTGATACTCTTAAAATAATATAAAATAGAGGTACTGACAACATCAGAATGTACTAGAAGGGATTCAATCAGAAAACAGAACAAATGGCACCTAGAGAAAGTTCAAAAAGAAGACACACGATTGTTATTTTCATTAATACACTGTAGGTATAAGTTCATAATAAAAAATACTAATATTTAACTAACAGCTGATCTACCAGAACTTCATTTAGATTATAATAAACATTTTTACATGTATAAAACAAGAAATAAGTATAGATAAACATACGTAAGATTTCTTACTATTAAATCTAAAAAACAATCACTGAAATTCTCAACCAAATATTAACCTTCTAGAACGGGTCTATAGGTCACTGAATCAGTTCAACGTAACTTTGAATTTGCAACACATAAAGAGGACTATACTGAACTCTCAGAATACACTCTTCACGATGTGAAAAGGAGAAAATGGAAACATATGAACATACAGTAATTTCACCATTAAGAAACATTCCTAATGTTGATTACACAACAAATTGTTGTGATTACACAACAAATACACATAGGGCATGCTAGGAGTTGCTGTCTGGCAATTAATTTCCTAATGATAATTCCAAATCCGTTGTAAGTTATCGAAAGAATAATCAATAAAGGTAAGAATGAATTCAACTGGGGTAAAAATTCGGCTTTTAAAAAAGGATACAAAAAAAAGCAACACCTGATGGTGTTTTACAGCTCCAATCAGCCCCACCAAGGCAATCAGGAACAGGAAAATGCCCACTGCAATGACGACGCCGACCACCCGGAGGCTGGAAATCAGCCCGAAACCAATGCCCCATGCGGCGATTCCAATTAGCAACAGACTAACCAACTGCAAAAACAATCAAAAGGGCCAGGGAAGGGGTAGGGGAAAAAGGAAAGAGAAACAGGGGAGAAAAACATCAATTTATATAATAATATCAAGAACATTTTTCAGTATCTTACAAATGACTGCTCATACTCAATACTAGAATACACCCAAATCTTAGTAGATAGTGTTGTTTTAACAAATCAGTCATGCTTTAAAAAAAATAATAATAATCTATGAAATTATTACGGAGACTCAGAGGTCATCTGGTTTACTAAGCTCTACATGATTTCTCCCTATGCTTTTGAAATAATGGCATATGAAGAACTTCTCAATGCCAATACATCTCAGTCCAACATGTTGATTTCTTCACATGGTAATCACTTATGTTTCCTTCAAAGCCCAGTTGCACTGTAACCTTCCCCATCCCTAATAAACTCTGTTCTTTAAATATGGTTCTACTGTTCCCTTCAACACACTCACATTCTGTCGCCAAGCCTGTCTTTCCTGGGAGACTCAGAGCACCTTGAGAATGGGCCCCCATCTTCTTATCTGTCTATAGCCCTGAAACCTATCTCAGAACCCAGGCCTTACGACCAGTCCAAAATTTCTCAAGGAACTGTTGAAAATAACTTCTTTAGATGTCATTATGTATTCTATTTGAATTCAGACAGTGAAAGATCATTAAAACTCTTAGGACAAAAACAGTGTAAGAGACTTGCACTATTTTGAGTAAAATGGCATTCTGAGCAAGAAGAAATTATTTTACATTCTAATCATTTACTCATAAAATAAAACCAAGTGAAGAGGTAAGTGAAACTTACCTGTAAAACTCAAAGTTACAATTACTTCTTTAAAAGAGCAAATAAAGAGCATGCCTTAGAAAGATTATGATGAACTGATAGAAGATAAAGCTCAAACAGGTATGTGGGAGGGATGGCTCTCAATTGAGAGCCAACCATTTCTTGGAGCAGGTGACGGTGTAGCACAATTGAGAGGAATCAAAATACATAAAATCATAAAATGTACTTTCTAGCACCATTTCAAGACCCAATAAAATTTGTTGTGAAATATAAATCAACAGTCACTCAAATGGATTTTTATTCAAATATTTTATTTTCCATATGTAATTACAGTTTATTAACACAAATTTTAAATATCCTGGTATCTAAAAATTCTTACACATGTCGAGACACAAGCAAAGCTGCCAAACATTGACAAACAGGACACCTATTTGTATTTTTATCCATTTATCATAAAGCAGAACTTGAGAAGGAAAGAAACAGTGTGCAGTGTGACAGAACCAAGTTAGGGAGATACATGGACTCAGTGTCCTCCACTGCAGTTATTATACACAAAAAGCTTTTGTCTTCAGAGGTTGAAGAAGAAGGAAGAAATTCTCAAAAACTTTGCCATCCGGAAGTTGCTTGGTCCCTCTCTTGTTTTCTCCAGTTCTCCTATCAGCAAGCCCGTTTGCTTCTGTCTTGTTTTTATCACCTCACTTACCATCTTCTCAGGACCTCAGGCTATCTTGGACTGAGAAAAAATCTTCTACTCCATCACCAGTGAGCTTATTTCAGACTCTATGGTATCCAAATATAACACATTTCCTTGCACAAGGTATGGAACGAGGGGAGTTGATGAAGGGACAGCCCTTTGCCTTGCCTACACTCAGCATCCTCACTGCATCGTGGGACCCAACACTTCAGATGCTCCACATTTGCAACACATCACAGTAACCTGCTGTATCAGTCAGGGTTAGCCAGAGCAAGAGAACCAATAGGATATATATTTAGAAATAGAGATGTATTTTAAGGAATTGGCTCATGCAGTTGTGGGGACAGCATGTCCATAATTTGTAGGACAAGGACAGCAGGTTGATAATTCAGGCAGGCTTTCTATGATACAGTCTTGAGGCAGAAATCTGTCTTCTTTAAGAAACCTCAGTCTTGGGGCGTCTGGGTGGCCCAGTCAGTTAAGTGTCGGAGTCTCGGTTTTGGCTCAAGTTATAATCTCTCGGGGTTTGTAAATTCGAGCCCGCGTCAAACTCATGCTGGCAGTATGAAGCTTGTTTGGGATTCTCTCTCTCTCTCCCTGTCTCTCTGCCCTGTACCCCACTCATGCCGTCTCTGTCTCTCTCAAATAAATAAACATTAAAAAAAAAAAAAAGAAGAAGAAAAAGAAAAGAAAGAAATCTCGGGTTTTGTTCTTAAGGTTTCCAACTGATTGGATGAGGCACACCACAATGGGGTAATCTGCTTTACTTAAAGTCAATTCAGAGTAAATGTTAAATCCAAAAAATGCCTTCAAATCAATAGATACACTAGCATTCAATCAAATATTTGGGCACCATAGCCTGGACGTGACACATAAAATAACCATCACACTTCCCAACTTCAGTTCCTAGGTATGATGCCTATTTCCTAACTCAATTAAATTTGGAAGCGGGGTTATCACTCTCTAATTCTTTGAGTCTTAGAGCCAAAAAGATCAGAAGCATGAATAATAGAATAATTACACTTCTTCTAACCCCCTAGTTTGTTTTTTTTTAATTGTTTTTTTTAATGTGTATTTATTTTTGAGACAGAGAGAGACAGAGCATGAACAGGGAAGGGTCAGAGAGAGAGGGAGACACAGAATCCGAAGCAGGCTCCAGGCTCTGAACTGTCAGCACAGAGCCCGACGCGGGGCTTGAACTCACGGACCGTGAGATCACGACCTGAGCCGAAGTCGGACGCTTAACCGACTGAGCCACCCAGGTGCCCCACTAACCTCCTAGTTTTAAAAAATCCTTTTGGGAATCATATCAAATCCTTACTATGTTGATGAAATTCTTACAAGTCAAATACTCAGTAACAAATGACTAGTGCTCACTATACGCTAAAGGCCAGGAATAAGCCCTACTAGAACAAAGGTGGGCCAATTTTCTCTGTAAAGGGCCAGATAGCGACCATCTGGCCTTGGGGATCACACAGTCTCTGCCACAACTATTCACCTCTGCTACTGTAACACAAAAGCATCAGCAAATGAATGAGCAGGTCTGTATTCCAATAACACTTCATTTACAGGTACTGAAATTTAAATTCATGTAATTTTTGTATGCACTAAAATATTACTCTTCCTTTAATTTTTTTCAATCATTTGAAAATATAAACCCATTCTTAGCTGACAGTCTACAATAACAGGCAGTGGAACGGATGTGGCCCATGAGCTGTGGTTTGCGGGCCCTTGCTCTAGAAGTCAGTGTAGGAGAGAATAAAAAATTACAATGGGACAATCTCTTTATCAGATATTTTTATAGGATGGGTCAGAGGGCATAACAATAATCCAAAAAATCCAGATAAATAGAGGAGGCCAAACACTGCAAAGAAATAGTAAAGGAGTAGGTAGTAAGCCCAAAAAAATGACCATACTATGAATATTATTTTGTAGAACAAAAGAATGAATATTATTTTATGTGACAAAATTAAAAATCTTGAGGAGCTTATTCAGGATGATCAGGTTGACCCTAAATGTCATCACAAATATCCTTATAAGACAGACGCAGAGGGAGACACAGAGAGGAGTTGGCCACGTAATGACAGAGGCAGAGAGCGGTGTGGCTCCAAGTCAAGGAATGCTGCCAGCCACCTGAAGGTGAAAGAGGCAAGGAAGAGATGCTCCCCCAGGGCTCTCAGAGAGAGTGCAACCCTGATGATGCCTTGACTTTGGGCGTCCGTCTCCTGAACTGTGGGAATAAATGTCTAATGTTTTTAAGCCACCATGTCTGTGGTACGTAATTCATCAAAGAAGCCCTAGGGAACTAATATGGAACAATTCACACACCTGTCACTGGACAAGGCAGGAACAACTCGCTTAACAATTACAGAAACCGGCCTAATATTTTACCACTAATGAAATCCTACCATGCAGCTGGAGTGAAGTGTTCAGGGATCCTTGTCAGCACCCTCCTAGCACACCAAATCCTTTATGTACAGCAGCAACATCTCAGCAAAATGAGAAAACTGTCTTCTGCTCTCTCAGCTACCAACTTACAGGCTCATTAATAAGAATCTTTTGCCTTTTGAAAAGTAATGTCCACAACTAAAAGAGAAGGATACTTTATCACATCTATAAAATATTCCAGGTCTCAGGCTAGGCATTATGCTATTATTGGAAACATTATCTAGAACATTCTAGCGGGTATCTCTGCTCTGATTTTTTTTTTTTTTTTGAAGTAGGGGAAGAAACAGCCTACTCCCTTCTATATAGCTCTCTGTCAAGAGTATTCCTCACCAAGTTTACTCTCTGTGTCTCTAACATAGTTGTCAGTCTATCCCTGTAACAATACAAAGCACTCCTCCTTTAAGAACATTGAAGAAAGTATATCAGTTCCCTATTGTCACTTTAACAAATTAGTACCAGTCTCGTCGCTTAAAACAACACAAATTTATTCTGCTGCAATACTGGAGCTCAGAAGTCCAATATGGCTCTTACTAAGCTAAATTACAGTGTCAGTAGGGCTGCATTCCTTCTGGAAGCTCTTGGGGTGAATTCACTTCTTTGCCCCTTCCACCTTCTAGAAGACACATGCATTCCATTGCCTGTAACTCCTTCCACCACCTTCAAAGCCAGCAGTGCAGCATATTCAAACCTCTCAGACTACGACCTTTTTTTTTCAGCGTATCTCTTTCTTTGAGGATAGGCCTCCTGCATCCCTCTTATAAGGGCCTTCATGATTACACAGGGCTTTCCCAGATAATCCAGAATAATCTCCCCATCTCAACATGTTTAATGTAATCACATTTCAAAGTTCCCTTTGCTATGTAAGGTACCATAGCAACCCATATCCAAAGATTAGGATGTACACCTTTGGGGACAGAGGGATAATATTCAGCCTACCTTAGAGGGTTCTGGGATAATGGGCAACCGAGCTACCATAGAATCTTTCCTACTACAAATACTTTAAAAAGACTGAAATTCAATAAAAATTATTGAAAAAAATTGTAATATTTTGTTTAAATATGTAGCTGAGCACTAAAAAACTATGGGAAAGTCCTATAGGCCAGAAAGGAAGGGAAAATGCAAACTCAGACTGTAAGCATACAACTGGTAGGGGGTAGGCAGGTGTTCCTGGATGGGAAGGATAGAAATGAGTTCCTAGATCAGAAGAGTCCCTAAAGAGGAGGGACTTGGGTTTCAAACCAGGCAGGACTGGGAAGTGAAACTAAAGACGCTAACATAATGAGGTCTTCCAGAAAGCTATATTTTCAGGGTAAGCAGTTATAGAAACTGTACTACCACATCCAGGAAGACAGCAAACAATTTTGAGTCCTTTTAAAAAGCTTTTTGTAAAAAAGAGAAACTCCAAGCTTAGAGTCCGTAGTCTAAACGTATGGAGTCTCAATGTCACTACCCAGGCGTGCAGGAAGCTTCACGCCAAGCAATCCAGATAAAAGCTCATCACAGGCAGTGATGGTATTTAGGGAAGGAAAACTCACAGAAGCAAATTCAAAATGATTCAGGGGGAACATCTGCAAGTCCTAGCCCTCACACCATTCCCAGGGAAAAAAGTAAAAACTTTGTTCTCAAAAATCACAAAACACATAAGAAAAAAAAAAAATCCACCACTAGAGAGATACAACAGACACAGCAAAAGAAGAATTAGAGTCCCCAAGACGTTGAGGTACTAGAACTAACCAAATGAGACTAAAATTATTATTATTTTTTTAAATATTTTAACATTTATTTATTTTTGAGAGAAAGAGACAGAGAGTTAACAGGAGAGGGACAGAGAGAGAGGGAGACACACAATTGGAAGCAGGCTCCAGGCTGAGCTGTCAGCACAGGGCCCGACGCAGGGCTCGAACTCACGAGCAGTGAGATCATGACCTGAGCCGAAGTTGGGACTTAACTGACTGAGCCACTCAGGTGCCCCTAAAATTATTATGTTTAAACTGACTAAAAAGATAAAAGAAGAAATGAAAACAATATGAACAAAACAAAACCATATTTAAAAAGAGAGACTGGAAAAAGAGCCAAACAGCAAAGTCAAAGAAAGTAGGAAGAAGAGAAGCATATTATAAGAAGGATAAATAAAGCTTTATTAAAAAAGAAAAAAAAAAAAGGTGACAGGCATTCAGCAAAATTATTTTCTAAGAAAGAGAACAAGAGTAAATTCTCCCAAATTTCCTTAACTGATAAAGAATAGCCATCAAAAACCCAAGGCAAAAATCATACTCCATGATAAAAGTTGAGAAACTTTCCTTCAAAATTCAGGAACAAAACCAAGGTGCTATCACCCCTTCTATTCAGCATTGTAATGGAGATCTTAGACAACTGAGTAAGCCTGAGCACTGAACACAGATGAGAAGGAAACACAGCTCTCGTCATCCATATTAACAGGAGTATCCACATGGGAAATCCAAGAGACTGCAAATATTAAAATTGGTAAGATGAGAAAAGTTGCTATAAATAGGACCAATATACAAACATCAACAGTGTGCTCATGCATTCCCCCAAATTTTTAATGTATTTTTTCGGAGGTGATCTGTAATAGCCCTGCAAATATCAGGTACACAGAAATAAATCTACCAAAAGTATTAAAGACCTTCATGGAGAAAATTATAAAATTAATTGAAGAACATAAAAAACTAAAATGAAATATAACATGTTCACGGGTGGGAACGCTGACTATAATAAAGTATCAATTCACCTCCAATTTAGTCTACAAATTCAATGTGTTTCTAGTCAAAGCTCAATAAGGTTTGTTTTGGGTAGAACTTTATACAATGATCCATTAATTTACATGAAAGAATAAATGTCACCAAAGGGCTAGGAACATTTTTAAGCTTAAGTAGAAAGGCTATAGCTGTTGTACTCTTTCTCAGCCCGGCTGCACTGTCACCAGCACTATGCATAAGAAATGCTCTTAGTGGCAAATGGACCTGACTTTGTCAGTGCTTACAAGGAACTGTCCCAGACTCTTTTTTGTTGCTTTCACCACACTCTGCAAAACCTGAGCCTGACTCTACATCTTTTGGGCATGTTTTATTATTTTTTTTAATTAGTAAAATTAAACATATAAATAAAACTAAAAAAAACCAAATAAGTTACAAATCGAAATAAGTATCACAACTTACTGTAACAGTTTGGTAATTAAAATCAAGTCATTGACACAAAACTAAACAAGCCAATAGTCTGGGCTTGGAAGGAGACAGAATTCCAAATAAGTAGGAAAAGAGTAGTCTTTAATTAATAGCCCTATGACAATTCCCTGCCCATTAAAACAAACAAACAAAAAATAGCAGTAGTCCCTACCTCATACCATAGATTTAAACCCTAAATATAACAGGCAAAACTTAAAGTTTTAGGAAAAAATAGAGAAAACTGTTTTGACTTTGTGGTTAAAGAAAAACTTCTTAAACACAACGCCCCAAAAATCAAATATTATACTAATGTAATGTTTACTATGTGCAAGGAAGTATTCTAAGTCCTTTACATAAAGCACTTAGTACTCTAAGAGGTAGGTAATACTGCTGCCTCCATTTTCCAGATGGGGAAAGTCATGCACAGAGATGTGAAGTAACTTGCCCAAGGTTACACAGCAAAGAGGGGACAGAACTGGGGATAAGAGGGGATCTGAAGCCAGAGGCTGTATGGCTGTGGATTCTGTGTTCTTACCTACCCACACTACACCTGATGTGAAAATTTAAACCTTCTACATGATAAAAAAAAAAAAAAAAAAACCACCAGACAACTGTGGAATAAGCCTAGGACTAGAGGATATTTCCAGCACATAAATATTAAAGAATACCCGCAAAACAATTTAAAAGGACAAAAAGCACACTGTAAAGTAGCCAAAGGCAATGATAGGCAATCCACCGAAGAAGAATCCAAAAGGCAATTAACACGCGGAAGACGTTAAATCACATTATATATCAGGAAAACAAAAATTAGAACAACAGGATACCATCTCACATGCAAAAATTAGGCCTGATGACACTAATGATGTGGAGAGTCTAGAACTCATTTAAGTCAAAGTGTAAATTTTTGTAGTCACTTTACACAACAATCTGGCAGCACCTAGGAAAATTAAAGAAATGTACCCCTTACTAAACCAGTAATTCTGCTTCTAGATTAATACCCAAGAGAAATACCCATGTCCCCAACTAGACATCATACATCAGGATTTTCCTGCAGTCTTGTTTGTCACAGTAAAAAATTGAAAACAACCTCAGAGACCATGAATATGACATTCATAAACTCTAATGTGATCACACAGTAGAATCAAATGATTTTAATCTATTTCTATTAAATCAATAAGTTTCAAACAGAAAAGAAATGAAACACATTACATAAATACTGATAAGACATACCACTTCATCAATTTTCAAACACATAAAAAGCCACCGTATGTTCTTTGTGGTTAATAGTTAAAATTGTCATAAGTATATAAACATGGATGGAAATGACAGATGTTGATTTTAAAACAGTGACTACTTTCAAGAGGGGAAAAATGGGAAAGGGAATGGAGTGATCCTTTACCTGTATTGTAACACCGAACTTCTTTATTTATTTTTTATTTTTTTTGATGTTTATTTTTTGAGAGAGACACAGAGTGAGAGTGGGGGAGGGGCAGAGAAAGGAGACACACAATCCTAAGCAGTCTCCAGGCTCAGAGCTGTCAGCACAGAGCCCAAAGGAGGGCTCGAACCCACAAACCGAGAGATCATGACTTGAGCCAAAGTCAGACGCTTAACCAACTGAGCCACCCAGGCACCCCTGTACACTTAACTTCTAAAAAAGTGGGAGATGTGGCAAAACACTGGCATCTGTGTAATTAGCTTGTTGGGTTCCCAAGAGTCTACCATATTTTCTGTGCACATGAAATATTTCCTAATTTAAATGAGCCCTGAAAATCTAACATCCCCTTTCTTACCAGGGCACCAATTCTCAATCCTCCTGCTGTGCCTTCCTTTGTAAATTGTTGTAACTTGCCTCATCAAACCTTTGTTCCCACTATTCCTCAAACACAGCCATATAAATCAAGATATTCTCATTCATTTCTCAAATATTCCACATTAATTTTCATCTGTGCACCTGCAAGTACTGTCCACATTCTATCCTGTAATTTGCTTCTGTTTAGGAAAAAGGAAGGCTTTAAGACAACGGTGGTATATACTTGAAAGCAGTAGCCAATAATTTGCTGACTCTTCCCTTGTTTATAACAGAAAGCAACACCCTAGATCTATCACACTTGGATGATCTCATGTGTGAAAATGACACCACACTATCTCCCTTTCCTGTATCCAGCTCTCAAACACAGGCATGTTGACACACACACATACATCCTCATCTGTAAGACGGAAGAGACCATAGATTTAACTGTCCAATCCAAAACAAACTTTGCAGTTATGACTATACTTTGTCCAAACATAAACTTAATTGGGCTAGTCAATTTTCTGATAACCCCCAAAATACGTTTGTTTTAATTTTTTTTTTTTTTTTTTTTTTTACGTTTGTTTATTTTTGAGAGACAGAGCACAAGCAGGGGAAGGGCAGAGAGAGAAGGAAACACAGAATCCGAAGCAGGCTCCGAGCTGACAGCACAGAGCCGGATGCAGGGCTCCAACTCACGGACCGTGAGATCATGACCTGAGCCAAAGTCGGACACTCAACGGACTGAGCCACCCAGGCGCCCGTTGTTTTTTTTTTTCAATAAAATAATTGAAAACAATATAAATGTTTTGTTCTGTGTGGCTGGTGTTTCTAACACATTGTAACACAAAGCCCTCAATATACACAATTTTTTTACTTAGAAATAGCACCCAAAGGTTTATGATATGGCTTTAATTAGACTTGCTTATAAGCATTTTTTTGACTTACTGAAAAGAAGCCCTTTAAAGATAGTAATGCAACAATTTATTTCTGAGTAGTGGTAATTATATGTTATGGTTGGTTTGTAATTTTGAAGAGAATAGGACTGGATGAAGTCTTCCAAACTAGTGATCTAAAAATTATTGATTCCAATAAAATTAATTCTAACTGTATAATTAAAAAGCCTAAGTTTGTCACCAGAACTTGGTAGACAAAGAAACTGCAAGAATCCTTTGTTCAATAATAACAAGTTTCCTTATGAGACCAATTGTAATAGAAAGTAAATTTAGATCTATAACAAATAGTTTCCTTCGCATGGGAGACAGAGTACTGATAAAAACAGATTATGGATCCGTTAACTCCGCAATAGCAATGTTTTTATGAGCAGGAAGCACCAACCCTTCCTGTTTTCTCTTTAAAACAAAGAAAAGTACATCACATAAAAAGAGCTTCTAGAAGAGAGATTAGACGAGCTATAATGGAAAAGCCACACCAAAGCAAGATTATAAAAGTATCTACAACTGGCATTACTTCCCCAACCAAGTCCTAAAACGAGGAGGTGGTGGGAGAAACAGTAGTTCACACAGGGATAGATTGTGAGGAAGGAAGCAACAGGAGGGTGCTAGCGGAAGGGAAAGCAATTCTCAACCAGGGCTCACAAGACAGCACAAACTCACAGAACAGTGAGGCACAAAGCTACCTGGCCAGTGACATATCCCCTTCCTTAGAGGTGATAAATCAGAATGGCTAAGTCACACGCCCAACGACACAGAGCAGAGCTTTCTGCTTGGTGCATTTTTTTCTCCATATCACAGTGCCTAGCATTATATTTAGGTAATTATTAACACTCAAATATAATACTGAAGACAGTATTATACTGCATAAGATGTACTTCTTGCCTTGTAGCCAGATCGTTACGGGTTTGTACAGTATCTCTTTAGCTTACTCTTTATGAGACCTGACTGCACAGCCATGTATAGAAGAACAGGGAAGTCTTCTACTCACAGGATTTTTCTATTAGTTAACCACCAAATGGTAGCTTGTTCATTTTGTGCTTTCTATTTTCCTTTTACCCAACCTAGAAATGTTGTCACATAGGCCTACTTTCACACAAAAGCACACAGTGCATCGCCCAGAGTAGAGGGGAAGAGTAAAAAGTCTATCTTCAACATCACTGCAGCAGGTAAAATTGTTTAACACTAATAAACATGTACTTGTACACTTCTGGATACATGCAATGCCATTACAGAACAAGGAAAAAAATACATTGTGTATAATGTTCTTTATAATCTAGCTTAGGTTTGTGTTGAAGTACTAAAACAAAACACTAAGCTTTTCGAATGAGGGAGCTGCTAGAATATTCTAGAATTAAGAATAGAAGAACCAAATTACTGCTCAGAAGAGGCATGACCTCTGTAATGGACACATGTTGCCTTTATAAGCCAGCACATTCATCCCTTGTAAACCTTTTTTTTTTTTTTTTTTAATGTTTGTTCATTTTTGAGGGAGACAGAGTGTGAGTGGGGGAGGAGCAGAGAGAGGGAGACACAGAATCTGAAAGAGGCTCCAGGCTCCAAGCTTGCAGCACAGAGCCCAACATGGAGCTTTAACTCATGAACCAGTGAGATCACGACCTGAGCCGAAGTTGGCCACTTAACTGACTGAGACACTCAGGTGCCCCACCCCTTGTAAACCTCTTAATTATAGTATTTCACTGGCTCCATCTGACCAGTACCGGTGGCAGAGACACACAACATAGGCCTATCAACCGTGGTTGTTCATCCTCCTGTCCACAGTTACTGGTCCATGGGATGGGTCCATAAACCAATAGGGATATTGAAAGGAAAAAAAAAAAATTAGTTTCTCCGGCACAGTAAGTTACAAGCACAATTAAAATTGATTCTGCCAGTGGCCATCTTGGCACATGGTAAGATCTTCAAAAAGAATGTAAGCAAGCTGAGCTGAGAAGTAGATAAAAGGAGCAAGAGAGTTCTGACCTTTTCTGATCCCCTTGGTCAAGCCATACTTGACAATCCAACTACTGGATGTCCCAATTCTATGTATTATTTCAAGAATTTGTGCTCTCTCATCAACGTAGTCTTTAAAGCTCATCTATAACCCATCAAGAATTCTGGTTAATACAAGCTTCATCTTGCAAATGTTTATCATAAGTTTTTTCATACCTCTATACTTGTAGAGACTTTGCCTTCACAATTGAGACCACTTTCCCTACATAGACTAAATCATTCACCTTGAATGTAGGCTTTTAAAAAAAAATGAGCCCTTCCTTTTTAGCTGAAAACACCTCCCTCCCAAAAACTCTTTACTCTAAGGACAAAACAAGAAGCTAAATCAATGATCCAGAAAAATGTCCACAGCATCTTCTTTGTGCAAACACGCTCTCGAGAATTACCAAATTTAACTCCAGCCTAAATTTTACTACTGAGCAGGTGAGTGGTTGCTTGCACATGGGGAGCAGGGGCTGTGCAGCAGGAGAGAGGGATTACAAAGGAGGATAAGCAAACTGTGAGGGGTAATAGATATGTTCAAGGTCTTGAATGTAGCAATGGGTTCACAGATATATTTCAAAACTTATCAACTCTATACTGTAAATATGGGCAGCTCATGATATGTAAATAATACCTCAATAAAATTGTCTCAAAAAAAGATACACCTTTCCAAGGAAAAGCATTTTACGGTATCATTCTTGTTCTGGAATGGAACAAATCATAATGCCTGGAGTTGCTGATGTAACTTGGTGAAAAGGAAGAAAGTTACATGCCAAGGATGGTAGGGCAGGAAAACAATGAAGACTGATGCCTGATAAGATCCTTGAATTGTGCCCCTGCTCTGGACTACCTGCTTCTGGACATCTTACTACATGAAAATAACAAAGCTTACTATTTTAAGCAGCAGTAGCTGGGTTTCTATTACCTATTGCTAATACAGTGGTCTTTGGTCCTTTTTTAAAGCCAGCAATATCAGGCCATTCTCAGGCCAGCTATCTTTTGCCTCTCATCTTAGAATAAAGTCCAAATCCCAGGCGAACAAATCCAAGGATGTGCAGAGCCTGAATTACCACTGGAGGTAATTCATTGGCCACTATTCCCCACCTCCAGCCATACTTCCAATTCTTCCAATGAGCCTTCTATACTTTAAGTGCCACACAAGCAAGGCACATGTTTTTCTGATATTCCTAGCACCTGGCTAAGTGCCTGGTACAGAAGAGGTACTTAAAATACACTGCTGAATGAGAAAGAGCTCATGATAGCACTCATTATGTTTTAAGGACAGGCAAATGCTTAGTCCCTAACCAATACAATATTTGGGAGAAAGAAATTTAGCTTAATGATGTTCCAGATTATCCTTTCTCTATATAAGCTATAAAAAAGATTTTCATTGTTTCATCAAATATCCACATTTCAAAATGAGATGCAAAGAAAAATGTGAATTGTTTCCAAAATATTTCTAGTTACTTCTGCATTTTTTTAGCATCTGAATTCTATGTAAGTGAACTGCTTTAAGGATGAAAAAGGAAGATAGAACATTTGAAAAGAACTGGATTCGATTCTGTAGTTAAATTAATCAAAAATGGTTTGTCAGCACTAAAACAGGGGAGAGGTTGTGATGGTAGCAGAGGATAAGAAATTCAAAACAGTAATAAGGTTCAGAGGGACTATACCACCAAAGTGTACCCCCCACCCAGACATATAAAGAAAGCAAAGGCCCCAGACTGTCTTCCCTGTACATGCTTCAACATTCACAATGAGCAATTACACTTGAACGCTCAATTCTCCCTCTGAACTTCTGCATAATGTGGAAAACTGAAGAACAACTCAACTATGGATGATCAAGCCTGTGTTTCTACCATGCCAAACATCTGGATAGAAATCTGAAGATTCTATAAATAATCTAGATATTGCTAAATACCCAGACATTTAGTGTTGAAGCCAAGACCTCAGTTCTTTGTGTCATTTTCATTCTTCAAATGACACAAAGAAGCCTGAAGTGCATTTGTCACATATTTTTCTTCCTTATGTTCTCCCTGGTGCCAAGCAGATTTTATACTTACCAGGCACAAAATAACATATACTTATTATATAATATCTGCTAAGAAATGATATAGAAGGTATCAAAAGTAAGGGATCCTGACTTATCATGTTCCAAGGATCACAGTTTGAGGCGGTGCTCACGGCTGCCAACCAAGTTCCAACTGTATCCTACCCCTTCCTTCTCTGAAGCAGTTCTGGGAGACAAGAAATAGAGTTATGGAAGCAAGAGCCCTGCACTGACTCCTTCATTCAATTAACTAAATGTCAACTATATGTCAAGGCTGTGTTGGGCACCCAGGAAAGGAAAAGTGATTAGGACCTTGCCCATAGTGCTGAGAGGTACAGAGTTGATCATATGAAAAGGAGGAGGGCAATTGCTATTTCCAATGATTCCACTGATCAATTCTAGAATCAAGTCTTAGTCCTCATCTTACTTAACAGCATTTGACACAGATGTTCAATTCTAGCTCCTTAAAAACATTTGCACTTGGTTTCTAGCACACCAACCTCTACCAGGTTTTCCTCTTACCTTTTCTGGCTTCTTTCCTGGCTCCTGAAACTCTTACTAGGAGTGCCCCTGGATCAATCCACAGATAAGTGCTATTCTCCCTCTAACCTCACTAACTTGTGGACGTCATCCAATATAATCTCTAACTACCATTCTCTATGTTGATGGCTCCCAGGATTTAAACTTCCAGCTACTTTTCTCCCCTGAACTGCACCGTTGGTAGTCTAACTGCTACCTGACATCTCCATTTGGGTATCTGATTGGCCAATCATATCTAATACTGAACCCCTTATTTTCCTCCCAAAGCTTTGTCCACCCACAGTCTTTCCATTCCTATTAATAGAAGATCCATCTTGACAGTGGCTTAAGCCATAAATCATGAGCAATCCATGACTCCTCTCTTTCTCTCACACCTCATTCCAAACCATCAGAAAATAATGTTGTTCCATTGATATTATACTGGTACACCTCTCGCCTGAATTACTGCAGTAACCTTATATATGATCTCACTGCTTCCATTGTTGCCCTCTATCATCTATTCCCAATTCAGTAGCCAGACAATCTTTTAAATGAAAATCAGGCCCAAAGCTACCAATGGCTGCCCATTTCATTCTGCATAAAAGCTCTCATCCTTCCAGGGTTCTCAAGGCCCTTCACAATCTTCACCTCAGACCTTCTCTGACTCACATCCTGTACCACTCCACACCTGGCTCATTCTGTCTCAGTCACAATGGACTCGTCTCTGTCCCTTACATAAACCAGGAATACTCCTCTTAGTGGATCTTTTTCAAAGTTCCATCCATCTGAAACACTTTTCCTCTTTGTCTTTCATCACTTTCATCACTTCCTATTTCCTATTTGTGTTTCATCACTTTCAAATCTTTACTCTCCTGGCCATATATTAAATATGTACTTATCCTCCCCTACCTATCCACTGCCTCACCACTCTTCATTCCTCTTACTCCATTTTTCTCCACAGCACTTGCCTACCTTCTCATAAGATATATAATGTGTTTACTTATTTATCATCTAACTTTGTCTCATAAATAAAAGACCAATAAAGGCAGCACATTTTGGTTTGTTTTGTTCACTGCTCTTGATGCTCAGTCGGTATTTATTATTGGAATGAATAAAGGAAAGAAAATTATTTGGTTTCATCTTGTATTTATATTAGACTAACAGTATATTAGACTAGTAATGTGAAATCCCTAGCCAACTATGATTCACAGTCCAATTTTAGAGGAAGTGGATTTGTTCATGGGAAACGTTACAGGAAAACCTGAGTAGAAGTATATGAAACGTTGGTCAACAGTAGAGGAAAAAAGAGTATTTCAAGAAACACATTAGATTCTACATTGGATATATAAATGTAATGCCTACTTAATATTATTTTGTAACCCAATGCTAACTTCCACGTTTTAAAATATTTGGCTGTCTTCTAGATTTAATTTTGATCAAATTATCATTTTTATGAAGTTTTCATTAGGTATGTTTTACTCCTGGTGAAAAGGGGGCAGCCAATTCTCTCAATTTGATTCAAGAAGTATTTGAAGAGTATAGCCTCTGTGTTTTAAAAAAAGAAAATGCTACACACTTTAGGATCCAACAAAGGGAAAGCGATGAGCTCTGCCAACAACAACAACAACAACAACAACAACAAACGGTTAATGGTTAGCTGGGGTAAATAGCAAACACAAAGCAATCTACAATATGGAGAGTAGGTATGGTCAAGGGCAAAGACAGAGTAAAACAAAATCTTACATTACTGACTCTCAGCCTTCAGTGTAATTTAGAATTAGGTAGTAAGTTTTAAAAAGGTTTAAAAAAATAATCACATGCCTTCCCTCTCTCCTGGATCTGACTGAATTAGTCTGGAGTGGCACTCAAGTATTAAGATACCCAAGGAAAAATTTAAGGAAACAACGCCTTTGAAAAGAAATGAGGCTTTATTCGAGTAACTTTACAAAGACAGGGCAAGGTACTATAGGTTGAGGGCAGGGAATCAGCAAAGATAGAAAGGCAACAAAGGGCATTTTGTGTGGGGAATTCTGTGTGGCTGAAATATGTAAAGGGATGCAGACAGGAGGGGTGGGTGGGGAAAGATCTTGAATGGCGTGTTAAAGAATTTGGGTTGATTTCACTAAGAGTTTTCCTCTATTATCACAAATGGGTTTGGGTCATTCATTTCACAGCCATAAAATAATTGGGAGGATAAATTCAGGTGAAGGAAGAATATCTAAACCTAACCTGCATTCACCAGTAATCCAAATGTGTTTGAAGTGATAATAGCCCATTTTTAAACCACTTAAAACTGTGTGTAAATCAAGCCACTGACACTCAAATCTCACTTTTCGAATTTGGGCTGAAATGCAATTTTTCCCAAAATGAATTGTTTCTTTTTTTGCAATGCCTCTTGACTCATGTTGTTAAACTTTACGAAAGTCAATAACCTCACTTCAAGTGAGAAATGGCATAAATAGCACATTTGGGTTACCATTTTTAAATCGAAAGTTGGGAAATTTTACAAACGCATTTGGCACAAAGGCAGACTATAAATATCAGCACAACAGCATCATGTGAAAAATCTCAGGTTTTGTCAACAGTGAATCATTTTTAAATTCAAAACGCAAGAAAATATTCAGCAACCACGTAACCATTTTAAATTCATTCAGCAGTGTGAACAGGAACACAGGGAAAAATCACATACACCTAACCATACATTAAAATATGAAACAGGAATAATTTGAAAACTGACGCTCCGAATTTTGAAAAATGACAAGTGTCATCATTTGAAAGTAACAGCAATACATAGGTTTTTCTTTGGCTGCAGTGCTGGTGGCATTTATTTTAGAGTTAAGACTGAACAAAATTATAGTTTTCCAGCACCCTAATGACCAGAGTGACTAAAAAAAAAAAAAAAAAAAAAATACACAGGTTAATCATTCCATATTTACACCTACTGTGCTTCCATCATTTTTTCCCTACAACTGAAAGATTAACATTACTATTTTCAGGCCACGAACTCATGCCTCCATAGAGTCTGCTTGAGTCAACACTAACTACCCTTAAGTGTTAGAAACCCCAATAACCTAAAAATATTTTCATCATCACACGCAGGTTTGTAATTCAGAAATTTAAAATAAACTTTTTCCACTTGAGGCTGAAACAATTTTTTTTTTTTTTTTTTTTTTTTTTTTGCTTTCTGTAGTACATCCAAAGCGTTTGCCCACATTTTTCCATTTTATCCTAAAAACTCATTGGGAAGAGTGAAAAATATCATCACCAGTTTATAAATGGAAAAACTGAAGCTCAAATAAAGTGAGCTGTTTGCCCAACGATAAATTCCAAGCAAGTTGTAGAGTTGGTATTTAGACTTATGTTCTCTTCCTGAATCCAATTCTTTTTCTCCCTATAGACTGTATAGATATATTTTTTATCTATAAATATGGTATGTTTTATCTATTTTAAGACAATCCAATTTCCGAGAGAGAAAGAGGTAAATCATTGTAATTCAAGGTCTTAGAATGGATGTAAATCAGTATAATTTTTGATGCTGTATGGAGATTTTTCCCAAAGCAACCAAAGGTATAGGGGAAAAAAATTGCAAAAAATAAAAGAAATCAATAAAACAAACTTGGAAAGAATTTAAAGAATGAATATGGAAAAAGAAACAAACTCCTGAAATGACATTTCTCATTTTAAGATTAGTTATTTATGTTCTTTACATTCTCAATTAAAACTATTCATACATGTGCATGTGTATTTTATATATAATATATTATATATATATTGAAAATTAGCACAACTCCTTCAAGCCTCTTCTTCTCTGTTTAGGAAGCACAAGGAGATAAATTATAAATCTTATAAATGTTAACATATTTTAGTATAACATTTATTTCATATTCTGAAAATTCCCCATAAATCAGAAGTATAATTTTATATATTTTTTTAATTATTTACTTTTGAGTGCATAAGCGGGGGAGGGGTAGAGACAGGGGGAAAGAGGAACAGAAGCGAGATCTGCACTGTCAGCAGCAGCAAGCCCAGCCGGAAGTGGGCCTCAAAGTCAAGAACCCCGAGATCATGACTTGAGCCGAGTTGGACGCTCAACTGACCAAGCCACCCAGGCGCCCCTTATAATTTAAAAAAGTTGTTTTTCATGATTTGTCAGAACATTTCCAACCAAAATTATTTTCTAATAAACCATGAAAAATAAAATAGACCATTTTCCCAAAGTAGCTCTCATTTGCATTTATATCCTAAGCAGTATGAAAAAGTTTCACACTCTTTCTATGTTTCCCCTGACTCTATTACAGCTTCTTCCCTTCCCACTTCTCTAATCCACAAAGATGTCTCCTAGTCCTAAATTTTACGTCAGCTAACGTCAGTCCCTCCCTTATATCACATTTAGTTTTCCCACTTCACGAATCCCAATTAGATCCTGTTTTCACAGAATTGGTATTTGCCTTTGTATGTGTTTATTACCTCTCAATGTTCTCAGTGGGATATACACGAGGCAAATTTATTCACTGAACAAAGCTCCTGAGGTCATACGGAAAAAAAGTACATTTTAAAAAAAGAGGCTTCACAAAGCGCATTAATTTTAAAGCCCAGTTTGGTTCACTGCTGTCTTCCCAGGCTGAGAACAGTGCCTGTTATAAATAAATAAATAAATAAATATTTACTGAGTGAAGAAATGTTCAGTGACTTTAATACGAAGTTCTGAAGCAAGCCTTTCTTTTTCTCATAACACCATGAAAATGCAGGGAAGAGAACTCGGCTTCTCCTCTTCCTACCATATCTATAAACAGTTTATATTCACTACACTAACTTAAACTTATTCAAGGCTAGGGATCCTATTGATTTAAAATGACCCAACCATAAATAACAACAAAAATCAACTGTTGTTCCGTTGGCTAGTGATCAGAAGTCCAAGACAGGTTCAGGGGAAGTTCCTTCCAAGCTATTTTAGTGACATGCATTCTGGTCTGATCATGAATTCTGCTCTCAATTTAGGCTCACCAGCAGGCCACTTGAGCATGTGGACAGTTGGGCTTGTAGAGTCCTAAGTTCCTCAAGAAAATGCTTCAACACAAAAGCAGGCCATGGCCTTTACACCTGCCACTCCCGTATGCAATCCTGATCTTACTAACACTTTCAGGAATGATCTCAGACTCATCCTGCAACTTTGCGCCTATTTTAGAGGTAGTTACCCTGGTGGGATTGGAACCTATGAAAGGTCCACCTACTTCCACCTTAGAAGGAAATGTCTCCTCAGTCTTCACCCTCAATCCTTCACCCTCAATCCACCCTCAACCTCAATCCTCAATCCTAACTACTTCACATTTCTCATCTTAAAATGTTCCAAGGAAGATATGGAATCTAAATAATAGTAGTGGCTACTGTCGGCATCTATTTAAGACCTGGTCCAACTTGTAAGTCTCATTCACCTCCAATTTAAACTGCTGAACTTACTTAAGCTTGTTCACAATGCATAAAGAGTAGACGCTAATTCATCTTAAGAAATACCCGTTTTATCTAAAAAGTCTAGGATTTAATAGGGTGCTAACTATTATATAGCCTTGTGACTTCTAATTAAGGTTTACTACATAACTATTAAAAATCAATAGAATGCATTCTGAAGGCCAATAAGTTGGAATAGATATAAAAATCTTAAAATGTTCCTTTAGATCACCTTTCTCCTTGCTTTCCTGATACACACTAAATACAACCAAAAATGACATATCTTGAAAACAACTAGACTTAAAAATAACTTGTCTTTTAACATGTATATACAATATATATTATACATATATATATGTGTGTATAGATATACAGATATAGATATACATACATAGATTGCACATTAATTTATATAGACCCCACAGCCAAGTAAGCATGCAAAGTAGACTTTCTACTGTGTGTAAGCAGATATTATAAGACTAAGTGTCTGGGGAACAGGTGACCAAATCATGGGGAGAGGGCGAAAGTCAGAGCACAAAATGATGAATTTGAATAGCAGGCCATTCATGCTAAGAAAAGAAAATACCTGGAGAATTGGTCAGCACTTACTTAATATACAGTCAATAAGATAAGCATGCTTCAAGCAAGACAAAGGTGAATTTTGGTCTGAAACTTGACATGGTTCTCCAATTACAAGGAGCTGAATCACCAGGTGTTTTACAATTTTTCTCCCGAGTCTACTATCTGTGACCATGTTGATTAGATTCCTACTAACTAACCAGAAAAGCATACTTGATTCCACTGTCTTGCCTTCAAAGCTTTGCAAGCATGTTCATGTACAAAGGAACATTAATGGTAAACCAATCCAGCCTCTCTCTCCTGTTGGTGACCACAAGGCAGCCTCTCCATTCCTAGGATGTAACCTAAGCTTGCACAGATGGCCTAGCTTGCTGCTAATACAGGAGAACTGGGTTTGTTTTCAGGGTGGGTGCTGCAAACCAGCAGGTGTATTTATAGAAGGGAGATAGACTATGATGGAGGGATGATGACAGAAGAGGAAGTTTCTTCCACCTGGGAGAGAAGCCTTTGGAAAGATCTGGATCTCACAGCATAGGTTCTATTCCTGACTTGCCAACTTATTAAAACCCTTTTTGGTCTGTTATCTTATGTTTAAGATTTACACAATGCCCCTTGCCTCAGATGGCTGTCAGAATGAGGAATGAAATCATGAATGAAGACCTGGGCTGTGATAGGCAATCAATAAACGGCAACTGCTGTCCCATTCTCCATTCGCCCAGAATTGCACCTCAAAAATCACAGAGGTAGACTGCACCATTAAAACTAAAAGGCCCAAGCTTATTAGCAGAGAAAGGAATGACTTGGGTGGAGGCTTGCTTATTTACTGGAGGATTTTGCTTAAAATGGAGTTAGGATATTAATAAATCGGGAGACCACATGGAAAAAGCATCCAGTATGAACAAACTGACAAAAAAAAAAAAAAAGGCATCCCTTTATGTAAGCACGAAACAAACTTCGGAAGCTGCGGATATCCTGTGAACCTACTCGGTGACCTCAATTTAAATCACAAGAGCACGGAGAGCTAACCAAGATGCACACCATCCATATGCCGCCTTGTCAGTTTCAGATCACGCTATTTTTGCAAAACTGTCCTCAAACCTGAGGCTGCTCTCCCGCCTCCAAACCCGCCCCAGACGGGGTTGGAAGCCAGGAGCGAGTATCAGAAGGGATAGGGATGGGAAAGTGGAAAGGTCTGGGCAAACGACAGAAAAACAAGGCGGTGGGTGAGGGGGCGGGGTAGAGCAATGTGGCAGAGACGCGGCCAGTGAGCCAGAAAGACGGCGGCTTCACAATGAGGGAAAGGAAGAGACTGCGACAAGAGCCGGCTCCTGGTCTCCGGCGGGGAGTGATGGTGAGGTCAGGGGCGCGCAGAGCGTGGGAAGACGGGAAGGGGTGCGGAATGAAGTCAGAGTCGCTGGTCAGGCAGGGGAACCAAGGAGCAACCGAGCAGGTGCAAAGCCCGCAGGCGGGGAGGAACCGGTTCAGGGTACTCACTGTGTACAGCAGGTTGAGAGCGCACAGGCAGTTCTTGGAACACGCGAAGCCCCCGCAAACCATCTTGGAGCCTGTGGTTGCCGAAACCGCAGGTAAACGAGTCTCGGGCGGAGCCTCCGGCACAGCCTCTTTGTCCTTGCCTTTGAGGCCTGGCCGAGGCCGGGGTGGGAGGCCTGGGCTGCGGCTGCAGTGCGCTGCGCGCCCGCCGCGGCTCGAACCCGCTCTGGAACCTGCGGCCGCAGCAGCTGGAGCCTAAGCCCGAGCCCCGCCCAGCACCCCCGCCTCGCCCCGCGCGCTGATTGGCCGCCGGCAGGGAACAAAGGTAGAAATATGCAAATAAATGCGCTCAGCCTGCCGGCAGCCGGGAGAGGCTAGACGGCCCGGGGCCGAGGGGGAGGGGGTGAGGGCCGTAGGGGACCTAGCTCGAGGCTAGACCGTGTGACAGCGGCCTCCCTGTCGTTTCCTGGGGAGCAGGTGAGGAGAAGAGGGCGGGGCTCGACGGAGATCCACGCTGGCAGGGAGAAATATGACAGCACCTCTCGGTTCTTGGCCCTGGTGGATGACGTGGCACCATTTTGAATGAGATTTTTAAATTAAGCACCTGGCCTTGTTTGAAGGAAGGCAGGAATAAATGGAGAAATAAATAAACGAATGTGAATGATTTAAAAGAGAGAATGAAGTGGGGGGAAATAAAAGGAAGGAAATAAGGGAAGGAATAAAAGGAGAGAGCGAATTCTCGGCTTCTCTAGGAAAGTAGGTACAGTACATGGCCCATAAATGTGACTCCTGTCACGTCAAATTTATCCTACAGGAATTTGCAAATACTGATAAACTATGAATACGTGCATGCCAGAGAAAATCAGGAGAGATTATTTTTGTCTTTCAATACTAAATATCAATAAATTTTTCTTTTTTTCCCAAATAAGAATTGTGAAAAATATTTAAATGATACAGTCTTCACTTCAAGTCAGTCCATTATCACTTTATTGACTGTCTACTGCGGAAATGCATCTTGTATCCTCAGATTTCTCACCTATAAATTGAGATATTATGTTAAGCACTTTTTTGCACAGTGCCTGGCACAAAGTAAGTGCTCAATAAGTGTAGGCCAGTATTAGTAGATCTAATAGGCTTTTTTCTTTTAATGTTTATTTATTTTTGAAAGAGAGAGGGGCGCCTGGGTGGCTCGGTTGGTTAAGCGTCCGACTTCAGCTCAGGTCTTGATCTCATGGTCCGTGAGTTTGAGCCCCGCGTCGGGCTCTGTGCTGACAGCTCAGAGCCTGGAGCCTGTTTCAGATTCTGTGTCTCCCTCTCTCTCTGCCCCTCCCCTGTTCATGCTCTCTCTGTCTCAAAAATAAATAAACATTAAAAAAAAATTAAAAAAAAATTAAAAAAAAAAAAAGAGAGAGAGAGAGCACAAGCAGGGGAGGTGCAGAGAGAGGGAGACACAGAATCTGAAACAGGCTCCAGGCTCTGAGCTGTCAGCACAGAGCCTAAGGCAGGGCTGGAACCCACAGACGACCTGATCTGAAGTCAGATACTTAATTGACTGAGCCACCCAGCCACCCCAAGACTAATAGTTTTCTAATGCCTACTGTGTTCCAGGCACCTAAGCTAAGCCAGTAAAGGCTTGGTTGTTTCATAGTACCATCTACCAAAACAGGTTCTTATAAAGAAATGTTCAGATATTTATATGGAACTTAAAGGTTCATACTGAGTAAATTATGTGATAGCAAATGCTAAATATATGGATTTTTTAAAGTTTATTTATTTATTAGAGGGGAGCAGAGGGAGAGGGAGAGGATCCAAAGCAGGCCCCATGCTGTCAGCACTCACAAATGGAATGCTGGGATCATGACCTGAGCCAAAATCAAGAGTCCCACGCTTAACCCACTGAACCACCCAGGTGGCCCTAAAACATATGTTAAGTAGAACACTGCAATTAGTTGAAATAGTTAGTGTTCTTGGAATTTCCTGCTCTGTCTTCTAAGCTCTCCTTACTTCCCCAAATCCCACCACACCAAGAAGGCTCCATTGATTCTTTTGCTTTTGTATTCCACATTAATCTTTTCTGCACACCCCGAAGTATTCCAAAAAATCACTCTAGAAAATGACCATCCAACCCAAACAATACAATGCTGCTCAGCCTTCCACTGTAAAAGCCAAAAACTTACTAAAGAAGTCCGAGCGAGGAGATCGGTTCATCCACTTCTAATTCCTGGAGGCCACCAATATTATACCACTTCATTGCTCCCCCCAGTCATGGCAACTCTTTTTTTGTCTCCTTCATAATATCTTCTACTATCTCCCTGTGGGCTGAATCTCTTTCTTTATCTCAACGAAATGCCACCTATTGGTTAGGGGTCCAGCAGGAAGGATATTGTTCATTCAAATAGCATAATTGAAAAGAGTTTAATAAAGAGATTATTTTTTAAAGCGTGGACAAAGTTAAAGGAAGCCAAGAAAAAATAATGGAGCAGCTCAGCTCTAGCAAGAATGGGTAGTTATGATTTTCCTGAAGTCTAAAGGGGAATTTAGGGAACAATTACAGAAGCCGGGCAAGAGCTGTAGTGGTAGAAGCATTGCCTCATAGGATTTATGGGCTTTGATGGGGAAAACCAAGGAACTACTGCAAATTGGGAGGAGGGTGGGAGGTAGTGAACATGATGAATTTCTCCTTAGGATTTATAAAAGACCACTTGTTTCCATCCCAATAAGAATGAGCCAGATATGTTACAAATTCACAGTTTAAAACAAAACAAAACAACAACAACAACAACAAAAACTGTCAGAGAATTGAAGACCTAAAGACATCTAAAAGAACGAAAATCTGGGAAGTAATAAGACAGTCTTAGGAAGAAAAGTTCACAGTTGCCATTATCTTGTGTGGGTTGGCTGTAGAAAGAAGACTGCATAGAGAGGGACAAAGAGAAATGAGGTAATCTTTTAACCACGTTTTATTGCCCATGTGTGAACTGGTGTGACAGTGTATAATCCAGGGGGCTCCAGCTACAGAGTGAGTCTATGATTGCTTGCCAGATTTAACCCATGAACCTTCACTTAGTACAGGGGTTACAAGTTTCAAAGTCTGTGGTCAGAGAAGAGTACTCCTTCCCCAACTATCTCAAGGTTCACAGATCTTCCCCAAATATAAGAAAGTGGTTAACAGCTGGATCAGGATGGGCAAGACGAGAAAGACCCCTATGGAGCAATCTGACTCTTGACCTAATCCAAGGCATTGGCTACTCAAGGCTAAGGGGGTAGAAGAGAGAAATCCCCCTATGATATATTGTAAGAATCCTCCATGCCTGAAATAGAACAGCAGGATAAGGAGAGATCTTACAAAGACATGACTGAAAGCAGAGAACATGACTGGAGAACAAAGACCACTCCACAGCAGACAAAATGGCAGCAGCCAGGTTATAAAACAGAGAACTTCCAAGGCTCAGAAAGCTGGTGACTGAGCACAAAGTACAAAGCATTCTCCATTCAGACCTCCTTCCTGTAGAAAAAAGGTCTTGATCAAAATATTTGAAGCCAATGCTGACTGAATCTAATTAAACCTGTATTTTTTCTTCTATCGAGGTAGGCACCCAGCATAGCAGCCTGATAGAATAAGGCCTGTATCATTTAATACATTCTCAACAGTTCTTTTATATACACTCTGTGACACACAATCAAAAATTATGAAAGGTGTGGATAATCAAAAAAATTTGGCTTATGGTCAAAAGAAAAACTGATCCACAGAATCAGGCCCAGAGATGATCCTGATGTTCAAATTTTCAGACAGGTCCTGAAAACTAAACATGATAAATGTGTTAAAGATTCAGTGGAAAACATGCAGGAACATATGGAGAATTTCAGCAGAAAGATCAAGATTATTGGAAAAAATGTACATGAAATGAGAAATACAATCAGAAAAAAAAATTAATGTGATTTAAGAAAACTGGATAAAACAGAAGAAAAAAATTCAGTTGAAAGAGAGATAAATAGAAATTACTCAGACTAAAACACAAAGATAAAAAAAAAAAAGTGAAAAAAATGGTTCAGAGCCTCTGATACCTTTAGGACAAAATCGAATAGTGTGTGTGCAGTTCCAGAAGGAGAAAACAAAAAAAACAAACAAAAAAAAAAAGGGACAAAAGACATATATAAAGAGAATAACGGTCAGGAATTTTCCAAAGTTAGTAAGAGATATCAACTCACAGATCCAAGAATGGTCACTTCTACCTACTGGTATGCCCACAGCAGTATGAGCCTGCCCTTATTAAGGTGAGGGAACACAGACCTATTATGGGAGGGTTGCAAGGTCACATTGCAGAGGAGCACATATATGGGAAATGCTGCAGTGTGTCTTTGGAAAATAAATTCTGCCATAGGTAATGTCCTTTTTCCATATAATGCCTCCATATTTCCCCTTTGTTAACAAACTGCCTTTTTTTTTTTTTTAATGTGAGAAAAAGAATAGAACATTGGATTATAGTTCTCAGAGAGTTTCAATGGAGACTAAGCTAAGAGACTATTTTATTAAGTGGAAGAGGAAGTTTTGTATTTGTACAATAAAATTGTCTTTGGCCATAAAATCAATAAAATGGATAATTGAAACTTACTTTCTTTAAAAGTTGGGTCTTCTGGGGCACCTAGGTGGCTCAGTTGGTTAAACATCCGACTTCGGTTCAGCTCATGATCTCGTGGTCTGAGTTTGAGCCCCATGTCAGGCTCTGTGTTGACAGCTCAGAGCCTGGAGCCTGCTCTGAATTCTGTCTCCCTCTCTCTCTGCCCCTCCTCCACTTTCACTCTGTCTCTCTCTCTCTCTCTCTCTCTCTCTCTCTCTCAAAAATGAATAAGTATTTAAAATAATTAGTTAATTAATTAATTAAAATTGGGTCTCCTAAGCATATTGTTTTTAATAGTTTTAGATGGAAATAACAAAGATAAACTAAATTAATTAGTTTTACATATAATTTCTTGGTCCTTGAATGTGAAATGAATTTTTAACAATTTAGGAGATTGCTATACTCCTCTCTCCTTTGTTTTAATTTTTTTTTTCTTGCTTGCTTGCTTTTTTTTTTTTTTTTTTTTTGCCAGGGAAACAGCATTCTTGTGCGTTAGTCCGGATCCTCTGAGAAACAGACACCAAGACTGTACTAGATATGCAAGAGATTTATTGGAAGACACATCTGTGAGGTTTCCCAGGTACTACAGAAGGCTGTGAGCACTAAAAGAATGCAACAGAGGTCTGACTTCTGTGAAAGTAAAGAGGGAAGGAAAGAAGGGAGAGAAGGAGGGAGAGAGGAAGGTGTTAGACTTCAGGGCAGTTTTAGGAAGATTTGGCAAGGCCAGCAAAGAGTCTTTGAGTCAGATGTGCAAAGAATCTAGCACACTCTCCTGCAATGCAGCTGTCTCAGTATCCTTGCCACACTCAGTCACTGGCTAGAAACATCAGCACAAATGCAGTGATGGACATTGGGCCTGGCTTCAATTATGCTCTCCACAATAGATCTGAGAGGTCCATTTTCTTGAAAAATAAGTCTAACTACATTTTCCCCTAAAAATATTTCCCTAGTCACATTTCAAACCGTCTTTGAATTTTTCAGTCCTCATCATTTTATCAGGGAAGGAAATTCTCTAACTTCATCTGGGTAATCCACTTCAGGCTGTAACGAACATTTAAAAACTCTTCATGGGGGTGCCTGGCTGGCTCAGTTGGGAAAGCATGTGACTCTTGATCTTGGGGTTGTGAATTTGAGCCCCATGTTGAGTGTAGAGTTCACTTAAAAATAAAAAAGAGTCTATTTAAAAAATTTTAAACAGGGGCATGCCTGGGTGGCTCAGTCGATTCAGTGTCAGACTTTGGCTCAGATCACGATCTCATGGTTCATGAGTTCAAGCAGCACATTAGGCTCTGTGCTGATAGCTTGGAGCCCGGAGCCTGCTTCTGATCGTGTGTCTACCTCTCTCTCTGCCCCTTCCCTGCTCATGCTCTGTCTCTCTCTCTCTCTCTCAAAAAAACAAACATTTAAAAGACAGATTTAAAAAAAATTAATGAGAATAATTTGTTTTAAAAAATTTTTTTTAATATTAAAAAATAAATTTAAATTCTTCATGGTTTAGATTTAGCTTGATATTATCTTAACTTTTTTATTTTAATCTTTTTTTTTTTTTTTTTTTTTTTTTTTTTTTAAGAGAGAAAGAGAGAGAATGTGTGCACACAAGCAGGGCAGAGGGGCAGAGGAAGAGATCAACAGAGAATCTTAAGCAAGTTCCATGCTCAGCACAGAGGCTGACATGGGGCTCCATCCCATGATTCCAAAATCATTACCTGAGCTGAAATCAAGTCAGCCACTCAATTGACTGAGCCACCCAGGTGCCCCTTAATTTTTTATTATTTTTTGCCATTCAAGTTTAAGGTCAATATATTTTTTTAATTTTTCTTTATTTTTTTTTAAGTATTTATTTATTTTTGAGACAGAGAGAGACAGAGTGTGAGCAGGGAAGGGGCAGAGAGAGAGGGAGACACAGAATCGAAAGCAGGCTTCAGGCTCTGAGCTGTCAGCACAAGAGCCTGAGGCGGGGCTTGAACTCACAAACTGTGAGATCATGACCTGAGCTGAAGCCATACACCCAACAGACTGAGCCACCCAAGCGCACCTCCACATTTTCCTCTCAATAATTCAATACAAGGATTTCATTGTTTTCAATAAATCTTAAACAAAACAACTCCTAAGCTTTTGTACAACATTGTTAACTACTCTACCAAAAAACTTTTTAGACTTCTCAGAAATATGAATATGAAATTGTTCATGCACATTTTATGGCCACATAAATAATATAGCAATTTTAAAACACTTCAACTACAGTACACCTTGTTATAGCTAAACCCCAGTATATTGCTTTAACCAATAAAATACTATTAAATAAATTAAATGCCAATTCCTAAAATGTCTGTCAATGGTTTTAACTAAAATTGATCCAGCTAAATGATTTCTAATGACAAATACATTTTTTATTCCACATTTTTTTTTTGTCCATTATTCTCTGATATTCTTCTGTCTCCTGGACAAATAAAAGAAAGGACTGTAGAATCTACCATTTGAGATGATTTGTAATCTTTTGGATCCAGTGAAGCATAAGAAGGGAATTTCTTGGCCAAGAATAAGACAAAGCAGCTGATCAATTGTTACTTCTCTCCTTCCAAATCTCTCTCTTCCGCTATTTTCCCTGTTATCCTTTTTTGATGTTTTGCCAGGTTTTAGCAATTGTATGTGACATATTCCTCCATCCTACAATAATATTGTCTCCCTTTTGCTATGCAGAATGTTTCAACATTAATGCCAAAGGACTTCAAATGATAATTCATTTTCAGAGAAAGTTTTTCTTCCAACCACAAATTAAACTTGAAGTTTTTCTTGCTTTTACCGACTTCTTATTTCCTTCTATGTAATGTCAATGGGACTAAAATATATGCATATATGTGACTATCTTGTCATATGCTATGGCACTAAAATCTCAATTCTAAATTTCTGTGACCATTTGTAGTAGCAAATTCAGCTTTTACAGCATTGCAGAGAATTCCAGGGCCTAACAGGCAAATCCAGCTTGACGGCCAGACAAACCAACCAGACCACTGATCAGCTGCCTGTAATGAGGGGGGACAATCAGCTTTAAGCATGAGATAATCTGCTTACCCTTTGCCTCTGTTTTCTCCACATCTTCCCTTCCATTTTTTTTTCATGTGCTATATTAATGACGTACCAATGAGAGTACAATTGGAAGTAAATTGATGATATTTTTAAGGTTCCATTACATGAAAGAAATTTCTGGAAATCTAAGGCTTTCCATTTTGAGTACTGTAGATCAGTATGTATTGCATTTATTTAGTCCAGTGGCTACTTCAGTAAATACATAATTTTTATATCTGAAAGCTAATAATAATACTGCCTTCGTTAAGACACATATATCAGAGAAAAATAGGTAAAAAATGAATAGGAAAAGGTACAATTATAGGGGTCAACTGAATTTATTAAAATAAGCTGTCATTATGTTTGAGAAAATGAAAGGAAATCTGACATTTATAAGGGTGACCAAATGTACTTAATTTTTTTTAAAGTATCTTCCTGACTCTTACCTATAAACAGTTTATGAGTTCTAAAATAAGATTGATATAGTATAATGCAGGTCCTGGCACACTGGAAATCATTCAAGCTGGAAACAACTCAGATATCCATCAGTACTGGAAATAGATAATGAAATCATGGTACACTCACATAATGGAAACGTATCCCAAACTGAAACTGAACAAAATATAGCTACCTCCATAATATGGATGTGTCTTACAGACACTGGGTTAAAAGAAACCAGAAATACAAGAATGTATAGTGCATCCTTCCATTTATATAAAACTCAAAAACATCAATTCTAATGCAGTATTCAGAGATGAACACTCAAGAGGCAAACTATAAATAAAAGCAAGGAGTGGGTAACCGTAAACGTCAGGATAGTCATGCGTTTGGGGAGGTATGTGTGGAAACAGTGATTGGAAAAGGGTGAAGGGGGTTTCCTGGAGTGTCCTCATGTTCCTCGAGGATCCCTTTCTGATGATTACTCTGATGAAGAGTGGAGGAGGGGAAAAAAACTTACAGCCTGAAGTATGAGTAATCTGAGATTTTATATCATATAAACGATATTATTGTTATTCTAGAAAAAAATACAAAAAAGATCATCAGTGTATTTTCAAACTTAGTTTCTTGCATAAATTTTTCTTTTGAACAGTAACTGTTTTTTTAGGGAATGTAGCTGATAAGGTGACCTTTGTCATTTCACATCAGAGGGTTTTGTATATTAACTGTTGCTACCATAAAGTGCCAATTGTGTCTCCAAGATATTTTTGGCAAAGTCTAGCAGGTACAATTTAGGGCAAAGAGACCTAGTTTTTGGAAATAAATGTGTGCCAGAGTTAAGTCATATCCTATTTACACAAGTTTAAGTATACTGGCACACGTTTAAAACTTTCCTGAAATAGGAAGCATGGTAAATTTTTTGAGACCATACACTAGTCAGAAAATATTTTCATCCTGCTTTCTCATTTTATTAATGGCTCCTAATGTATTGAATTCTAGGTTGGAATTTGTTTCTCTTTATAAGTTTGAAGGTCTTTCTCTAATAAATTTTATCATGCAGTGCTTTTGAAAAATCCAGCCTTTCTGATTCCTGATACTTTGCTTATGACAATTTATATTTTTTGTTCTCTCTTTGGAAGCTTGTAAGACCTTCCCTTTGACTGCAGTGTTCTGAAAACTTGGAGGAGCTCTTTAAGAAAAAGGATACTAGAGTACAAAAATAAAAATTAAAAAAAAAAAAAACTTAGGTGCAAAAAGTGTCTAAAATGGAAAAAGAAAACACAGCAAATTATAAATTTTTAAAATAAACAATAAATTCTACAAACCTCACAAAACTCACATTGTTTTTACTAACCACTTATCTAACTCTATAATACATTTTCCCTACTCTTTTGTCTTCTTACTCTGATTTCTTCTTTACATGACAACCATTTTGTAGTATTTTCCACAAAAAGGATGGAAACATAATTCAGTGTTTCCTCTAGCATGGTTGATTGAAATCTATTTTTTATTATCAATAATTTAGTTTAACATTTTCTGCTTTACAACTTACAATCACAATGCATTATTGGTAATGCTATATAAATTTGGGGGAAACCCCTAATCATTATCTATTTCTACATAACACATTACCCCTAAATTTAATAGCTTAAAACAATAACCATTTTATTGTATCTCACCATTTTATAGGTCAAGAATTTGAGCAGGGCTAGACTGGCCAATTCTTCTGTTCCGTACAGAGTTGACAGGGTTGTTTGGTGATATTCAGGTAGCTGCCAAGTTGGTCTGGAGGGTCCATCCTCACATCCTGGAGTTCACCTGAGACACCCCTTCTCCATGTCATCTCAAGGCCTCTTCATGCAGTGTCTGTGAATTGACTACATACATGGCTCAGTGCTCTAAAAGCAAGGAAAACACTAATAATCTTCTCAAAGATGGGACTCAGAACTGGTACAGTATCATCTCCACAGAACTTGTTGGGCAAAGCCGTCACAGGCCAGGCCACATTCAAGGGGAAAGGAAAATAGACCCACCCTCTTGATGGGAGTGTGGCAAAGATTTTGTGGCTTTAATTATACCACAGTGATTCTATTTCAGTTACCTATCAGCTATACAACAAACCACCCTCAAACACCAAAGGTTAAAACAATAACTTGTGGGGCACCTGGATGGCTCATTCCGTTAAGCATCCAACTTCGGTTCAGGTGATGATCTCACAGTTCATGAGTTTGAGCCCGTGTCAGGCTCTGTGCTGACAGCTCAGAGCCTGGAGCCTGCTTTGGATTCTGTGTCTCCCTTTCTCTCTGCCCCTCCCCTGCTCGCTCTCACTCTCTCTGTATCAAAAATAAATAAACATTAAAAAAAATTTTTTTAAACAACAATTTGTCATCAACTGTTATGATTCTGTGTCTTTTGTGTATTCAGCTCGGCATTTCTCACTTCAGATTTCTCATTCTGTTGCTATCAGTTGGAGACTGTTAAAGTGATCGGAAGGCTCAAAATGGCCAGATATTCAAGATGGCTTCCTCACCACACGTTTGGAGCCTCAGCTGGGATGGCTGAAGCAGGTGGAGGATGCAGGCTTTTCGAATGAGTAGCGTGAGCTTCCTCACATGGCAATTTCAGGGTAACTGGACTTCTTACACATTGTATTGCTGCTCCTGGAGTACGTGTTCCAAGAGATCCAGGCAGAAGCTGAAAGACTTCTTGGAACTTAGCTTCAGAACTCCCCTATACTACTTCTACCATATTTTATTTGTCAAAGCCTGATATGGCCAACCCAGATTTAAGGGGAGGAGACTATATACAAGGGCATAGCCGCCAGGAGGCATTTGGGGCTATCTTTGATGCTAGCTGCCACCACTTAACAAATTTCTTCCAATTCAAGGCATTTCATAATCCTAAATACTCTTGAATTGACAACACTCCGTAAGTTTGCATGGATGTCCATGTGCAGTGAAATATTATGAGTTTTATGTAATTCTATCTGCTATGAGAAAACTTCCATTTTGATGAGGTGTGATTGAAATGGAATCTTCCATTTACAATTTTACATATCTAATGATTAAAAAAAAAATTCTACAGACTAGAATTCTACAGACTAATCACAAATTCTACAGACTAAATCACAAAACTTTCTTTTTCATATTCTTTTTGTGCTGGGTTCCATAGGATAAATCCATAACACATTATGACTTCTGGCACCGCACCTTGTTTCATAGGGTGAATTGACACAGTGTCAATATGAATTTTCCTGGAAGCCATTCCTACATGGGACTAGCTAAACTGTACATGCAATATACATATGGAATAACTAACTACATATGGAAGTGGCTGCAAGCTACATAATTATATCACACTAAACCCAAACTAAATGTGTTCCCAACTCAACTTCCCCTCACTGAACCCAAGTATGTTCATAGTCTCTACAAAGCCATTCAACAAGACGGAGAAGAGTAACAGAGGGCAAGTTGGAGTAGAGAGAGTCACCTGATTAGCGTTAACATATCTTATGTTTGCAAATTTTACAAAAACATTGAATTATTTGAACACATTGCTAGAATCCCTCCCAAAGCCTGTGAAAGATTTATTTATATTCTTCTCCACCCCACCCCCACCCTTCACCCCGGTCTCGTCATCAATTCAGGATGCCTTTCCTGGGGCTTTCTTCGCTAGCCTCTATGAACCTCCTTACCTCAGATTTTGGCCTACTTAAATCTATTCTCTATCCTGCAACAAGAGTAATCATTCTAAAACATAAATGTGACCTGATTGTCATGCTAACTTAAACTTTTCTTTTTAGATGTTTATTTCTTTATTTTGAGGGGGAGAGGGGCAGAGAGAGAGAAGGAGAGCGAGCGAATGAATCCAAAGCAGGCTCCATGCTCAGCATGGAGCCCAACATGGGATTCAATCTCATGACTGTGAGCTCAAGACCTGAGCCTAAATCAAGAAATCAGGGCTGTCAAAATGACTCAGCCACCCAGGTGCCCCTAGCTTAAAATTTTCAGTGGCTTTTTGCCGTTTGTCCAATTCCTTAACATGGCTTACAAGCCTTTTCAAAGCTTGGACCATAACTACCTTTCATCCTAGTACTTCTTACTGCCCTTCAAGCACTCTTTAATCCAATCACATTAAATTATTTTAATTCCCTGGTATTCTTTCACTCTGGGTCTTCTTCACTCCTAGGTCTGGGTTGGGTACCCTATCAGCCAACTAAGGTAGACTAAGCTGCAATAACAGTTTGACCATTAAATTTCATAATCCTAGCAATACAGACATTTAGTCCTCCCATATGAAGAAGTCGAAATCAGAAGGGCTGTCCTCCATGCAGTGACCCGAGAGCCTGGAGAACACAGACCTGCTATTAAAGCCTCCATGCACTTTCTGCTTGACTAGAATGTATCAATTTACTGTAGTAATTGGTGAACACCACTAACTTAGTCACATTATTCATCTAAGCTACCCCCATCATAGCTCCTACCAGACCCATCACCATCTTTATCACAATGTTCCCAGGTCTTTTCACTTCTCTCTCTACCTTTTATTAGTATATGATACATTTTGTGAGAGAACAAACATGTTAGTATGGTTTAATATTTTTTTTTTCTCTCCTAGTCTCAGCAAATTCTAGGCATTCAATTTGTGTTTACTGAATGAATAAATAAATGCACAAAATATTGATGCTATAATGTCTTTACAAGATGTCTAGCCCCTACTTTCCATAATCACCTGAATAAAGTATGTTATAAAACTTACTTACGTCTATTCCTTTACTTGGCTTTTATTATACTCCAGTGAGATCATTATGATTTTTTATGTTATTTACTCCATTTTAGAGATCACAAAGTTGAGGTTTAGGGATCACAAAGGATTCATTATTGGTCATATGGCAGACTTCCTTTGTTCTAATTTCAAGTCCCATTCTATATCTAGGGAAAAAAACGTTCACTATTTTGTGCAGGCCTGCATTACTCAAATCCTGAGCATTCCAAAGAAAAGCCAGTCTTTAGGACTGCCCTGGACCAGTTCCTGACAGAAGGCCAGAGCCCTTGGAATAGCTTACCTAAGTGTGTTTGTATGCCCAAGGCCTTGGGGTATGCTGTTTTTATAGTGAATGTCTGTTTTGTTCCAGCAGGGGATGGGAGCAGGGGAAGGACAGGAGTCTGAGTTGTGGTCAGTCGCTGGGCTGCACACCTACATGACAGACCCCCAACAAAAACCCTGGACATCAAGGCTTAAGTGAGCTTCCATAGTTCACGACACTTTGTATGTGTTGTCACGCATCATTGCTGGGAGAATAAGCGTGTCCCCTTGAGACCCCACTTGGAGGGAATGCCTGAAAACTTGAACCTGATGACTCCTGGGCCTCTCCCCATGCACCTTTTTCCTTTGCTGATTTTAATCTGTATCCTCTCACTGGATAAATAATAAACTCCAACATGCATATAACAGCCTTTCTGACTCCTTCTAGTGGCTAGGATCCCAGTTGGAAAATAAGTGCTTTTTATAATTAACTCTGGTATAATAAAATGTGCCAATGCTAATTTTCAGAGATACATAGTTTTACACTTGGAGCTTACTTACTAAATAGCATTAAATAAGAGAATTTTCAATCATTGCTGTGTTAGTTGGCAAGCATAAAGTAAACTTCCAGTTCTAACCAATTAGCTTAAGGCAAAATGCAGTAAATTAGTTTATACTGCTAAAAGTAAGACTAATTATTGCCTCATCTTTTTAGAAAATCATAGGAAATATGACTATTACATTTATTTAGAGAAGCGGTTTTGACATGTGGCATGATATAAATACCACTGATTTGAGAGTCTATAAATCTTGTTTTAGCCATGGATTAGACCTTGGTTAGATCTGACCTTCAGTGTACTCATCTATAACCTGCAATTATACTCTTCTTGTAATACCTCATTGAATCACAGTGAAGAGAAAAAGAGAGAAACCATACTAAAAAAAAAATGTTTGAAAACATGAAAGCATTATAATGTAAAACATTATTGTATATTCTCAACTTAGTGGCAACAAAGCAGCATTTTCAATGTAGCTCAATTGTGCTCTTAAGTGGACTCTTGTATAGTAGTTACTTGAATCCTTAACCATGAAATTCATACTTCAAAGCTTAAAATTTTTACTCCTAAAAGTAACATACTTTTGTTGTTAAACTATAGGTGCAATGAGAAGGCTGGGTAAGGAAAACATGTTTTATATACTAATTTATAGCCCTAAAAGAGACAAAGATGGACCATAAGGAGAAAATGTTTCAATAAGCCCACAGTCAATACCTGCTAATATAAATATTACCTTATAAATATGAGATAAAAACACTTGAAAGTTATAATAATGCTCAGATAATCCCATATATGATATAATAATGACATAATATCTAATCAAGATAGACTAGGTTATGTTGTGGTCATATGACCTGGAAATCTCATGGATTAACAGAAGTAAGGTTTATTTCTGGCCTATCCTGTCTCATCAGAGATAGCAGAGCCTTTGGCTCTATATTACCACCCAGTTTGGGTTAATGGAGGCTCTATCACCTAGTGATGTGAATATCTCAACATGAGGCTTCTAAGGTTGTCATAGAGCAGGAAGAGGGAGCATGGCAGGCTTAAACTGGCATAAGGAATTTATGGCCCAGATACTCCGTATAGCTCATTTTCTAAAATAACTACTGCAAAAGACTATGGTGTTGTTCAGGAAGCCAAATGTAGTCAGCACTGTTCATCTTACCCACAAGCATGTTACATGGTAATGACTTATTGCTAGTATGATATTACTGGCATGAAAAGATACATAAAGCAGATACACCCTGAGTCTCCTCTAGAACCTAGTAAAACAAACTCATGTGTTCCTTGGTAGATGGCACATTGTACAATTCGATGTAACAGACACGTGTTGGCCTATACAATACATGATGTGTTGGGTATCTCCCCAGTGTCCATTTATTCCAACTACCTTCTTCCTTGATGAAAGTACACACTAATTTCCCAAGCAGTACATGTAACAGAGGAAGGTAATTTCACTCTATCTAAAGGATGGATCTTACATGGTTTGATGAATGGCCTTCCCTTGTCCAGAAGCTCTCATCCAGATGTAGAGATGTCAATTAAGTGGTCTGATTAAGGAGAATCTCAGTAGTCTTGCTTGAAATAGTTGGTCAACAGTTTCCTTACATGGTAGGCAGATGTAAAGCATGGAACATACCATGATAAAGTCTGAGGATCATGCTAACACAAAATCACAACCAGTAGAATAAAAAAGAAATGGAGTCTGAAGCCCTGGATTTACTCAGTGATGAAGTCCTGCCCTTCCTCTAAACTTGCAGTCAGAGGAGTTAGCGTAAATCTTCAAAGGCCATTGAGTCAGGTATTCTCTGTGCAGCCAAAGATATTATAACAGATTTAACACCTAAATTTTGAAAATATCTGCAGGTCTACAATATTTACAATAAGTCCAAATACATGCAGTGAGCTGACCAATAAACTAAGTTTACATGACAGTGCATGTGTTTGGGATCCTAATTGAGTTAAAAATTGATAACTCTACAGGAACACTGTAATGAGTCTCATTGTATTTGTCACAGTTCTCCAGAAATAAACAGAACCAATAGGAGAGAGAGAGGGAGAGAGAAGGAGATTTATTTATAGGAACTGGCTTATCCAATTGTGGAGGCCAAGAAGTCCCATGATTTACTGTCTAAAGGCTGGAAAAGCAGAAAAAGCACTTGTGTAATTCAGTTTCAGTCTGAAGGCCTGAGAACCAAGGGAGCCAACAGTGTAAGTCTGAGTACTAAGGCCCTAATACCGGGAAGGGGACAATGGTATAAGTCTAGGTCTGATTCTGAAAAATGGAGAATCCAAAGTGCTGCTGTTCAAGGCCCAGAGAAGCTGGATGTCTGACCTCAAGCAAAAGGAGTAAATCTGAGCTTCCTCTGTCTTTTTGTTCTATTCAGGCCCTCAAACAATTGGATGACACCCACTGGCGAGGGTAGATCTTCTTTACTTCATCTACTGATCCAAATGCTAATCTCTTCTGAAAACCCCCTCAGGGACACACCAGGAAATGGTGTTTTACCAGATCTCTGGGCATCCCATAGCTCAGTCAAGTTAACACATAAAATTAACCCTCACACTCATTGAATAAAATAATCTCTCAGACTAGCTCAGCCCTGATCCTTTTCTCTCCTCTCTTTACCTTTTGTGACAGACTTTAGAAAAATTTCCTTATCTTTTCTCTCATTTTACTCAAGTATCATCCCTTTCTCACTGTCCCAACAGTCTCTGACTTATGCAGCAATATTTAAGAGGTACACATATTACTTTTACAAGTGGTACCTGCCAACTGCCCATACTTTATGCAAGGAGTTAATTTAACATTAACTGATATTTATCATTAATTAGCAAGCAAAAGTTTTGGTAGGAAGGAATTAAAATTAGCTGAACACGATCTTTAAAATGTGGCTACTATACCATGGTATAAATTGTTGGGGAAGTAAAATTAAAAACAAAATCTTCTTCCAACCCAGAAATCCTCTCCACAAAGGTAGTTGAGAAACACTTAAAAAAACTTTTTTTAATGTTTATTTATTTCTGAGAGAGACAGAGTGTGAGCAGGCAGGTGCAGAGACAGAGGGAGACACAGAGCCTGAAGCAGGCTCCAGGCTCTGAGCTCCAAATTGTCAGCACAGAGCCTGAGGGAGGGCTCCAACCCAAGGACGGGAAGATCATGACCTGAGTCAAAGTCGTACGCCCAACCAACTGAGCCACCCAGGCTCCCCTAGAAAAAAAAAATTTTTAACCAATTAAGCATTAAACCAAGATGTCATACGCATCACAGGCAACACTCTAAGTGACTGCAAAAACAGAAAGGACTCACACCCCTTTAGATAGCCAAGAAGATACAACCCGTAATATACATGCTTGCAAGATAAATGATAACTACTCCTCAAGTAAGAAGATGTGACAACACCATTTGTCACACATAGTTCATCCTAACTTTACCTGGCAATTGGGTGACCACCTATGTTAGCTAATTGGCTTTATCATGATGAAAAACAAACTTTATGACAGAAAGTAGTTTTATGACAGAAAGTAGTTTTGCAGCTTGGAGCAAGGTGCCCACCAAATTAGGCCGCCATTATCTCCCCTCCCTCGCCCCAGAACTGGGAAACAGGGTCCTATCTCCCTTACGTTCAAAGAGATGGTCAAAGAGACGGTTATCAGGTCCTTGAGAAGTACATTCTCTGTCCTATCACTGACCAACTGCCAATCTAGTCCTCAAAAGGATTTATATACATTTCAAAGGGAGGAGAAAGTACTTCCAATTACAACTTTTCTGAAAAAAGAAAGGGAGGAAATCTTTTATTTTCAACAGAGAGATCAAGTCTCTCTTATTTTTAATTTATATTTATCCTTGCATTATGCATGTATTTTTATTTTATTTTAGTGTCCCAGACAATAACGTGGATGCAATGCAAATTGAACACATATTTCTAAGGACACCTACTGTGGGCAGGCATGTGCTAGACAAGTCCAAAATCTTCATCCTTATTCTAAAATCTATAAGGCTCTGAAAATTATAAAGTTTTTATAAGTTTGGCACAGAGATTCTTTTTTTGTTTGTTTGTTTGTTTTTTAGCAAAACTTGACCTAAAATGACATGAGACTAAGCACAGACTTTTATTTATTCCACTTGATGTGAATAATTTTAATACATTTTACTGAGAATTACTAATGTGCTTGAATACCAGATAATATCCCAGACTCTGCTCAGTTAGCTTTAGTGACTGTTTTACTTTAATTTTGAAGGAAAAAAAGCATTAAAACATGGCACAGTGAAAAGAAGGGGGAATTAGATTCAATATGCATAAATTGCATTTCTAAAAAACTTAATTCCACGTTATAGTCAGTTAATGGAGATGTAAGACGTTAAATAACAGAAGTTCAACTGAGTAAATTTTAAATAGCTAACTGGCTTTATTAATTGATTCATGAATCAGGCAGGCAGCGTCCCACTTAGTAGCAGAGGGGAGCTCCAAGGACTACAGAAAAGGAAAGGTTTCTAAAGGTAGAGAGGGAGTGAAAAAAAGGAAATCATTAGCAAAGAATCCATTGTTTTAGGCAAGGTCACCCTTCTGAAGAAAAAAGAAGGGGACTATCGATAAATTTCCTAGTGCTGACCAGGAAATTCCCATGTCCTCCGGTTAAAGGTTCTATTTCTAGGGGGTTGAAACTGCAGTTAGGTTAGGTATGAAGTCTTGGTTTACTGATTTGGGACCTTTAACCCTAAATGATGCCATTTGGGGTCTGTGGTTTTCTTCTTAACAAAGTAGAAAGAAAAAGAACGAAGTAGACAAACTGAAGGAAAAGGAAAGGCAAACAGGAAATATGCATATGTGGGCAAGGATCATATTTGTTTTATTTTTTGTTAACTATCCAGAATTTAGCACAGAGCATAAACTAACTGAAAACTCAGTAAGTATTTGTGTAATGAAAGATACAGGCGGAAGAAGAGCTGGACAAGCACAGGAAATAGAAAAAGACATTCATAGAAAAACCACAAAGGGAAAAGGAGTGACCAGCACATTCCTGAAACTGGAGGGGGGTGCCACACTCTAGGCCACAGAAGGGCTATAAAGAGACAGGAAGGAAGGAGACAGGAGTGTCTAAACTATTAGCCTAGTGACAGCTCTATAGAGCAGGCAGAGACTTCAAGGTCTATTATCTTTGATCTTTGAAATGCTAATTCACTGATTAAAGACTTTCTGACACTTGTTATTTATACTTAAATTTTCAAGCCACAGCAGCTCACCAGGCAGGAAATTATTCTTTTAGCTGCACTGACAGTGACTGAAGAGCTGAGCTGATGGGGTGAAGTCCTGCCGAGGTCTGAGGGTATCCACCTTTTCTTTAGAATGAGTAAAAGATACCTCAGCCTCTGAGATGTTTGCATTTGAAAAGAGATGTTACACAGCTTGGCAAGAGCATTGTTGTTTGCCTCTGGATTCTTTGTGTGTGGCAATGTTATCCACAGGCATTCACTCTCTAAGGAGACCTCCAAATATTAATTATTCAGAAGATCCTTAAACCTTCAAATTGTCCCAGGGATGATGTCTCCGCTTTTGATTTTGTCCACTGTAAAATTGTGTTGTTCTTGTTAGACCCAGGAGATTTAATCCAGGCAATAGGGAAGAGCAAGAACCCAGGTCCAGGGTGATAGTAGACGCAAAAGAAATGGTGTGTGAGCAAATGAGGTTATCATCAGTTAGGTGATGTTAGCCCTAAGATGCACAAGAATATACGAAAATTTGAACATGAGGTGAGAAGCAACTTAATGTTAGCTTTTCCCTCATCTTAGCCAGTAATTCTTCATTTTGGTGACCTACAAGAATTGCCCAAGGAAGCTTTTAAACATACTGGTTTCTTGGCTTCAGTTCCACGTATTTTGATCCAATTCCTTCAGACTGGGTCTTGGACATCCATACTAAACACACACACACACACACACACACACACACACACCTCCAGGTGATCTTATTGAAAATCCAGAATTGAGTACCTCTGCCCTAGGTGATCTGCTAGTCTCCTGCTATAAGGACTACTATCCATGTGACCACAGTTACACTTGTAACTACACATGTTGTTTCACTCCAAACTTAACTCTTGATTTTTATACACATCTCCCCAAAATTCACCTTCATTCTTCTTGTGTCTGCCCTCTCCTCCCAGGTATCTTTATCACTTCAAACAAGCATCATCACCCCTGACTGGTGGGAAAAACTGCCTGACATCTTGCTGTACCTCTCACCCCCCACATTCAGTCATCAAGTCCTGCTGACTTTACTTTTGGAAAATCTACCTGTTTCCCCGTGTGTCTCCTGTGTTCAGAGGGCTCCAGTCCCCACTCACATGCACCTGGGTTACTAGGATCATCTTTGAACCAGCTTCTCTTCTACTCTTGTTTTCCTACAATTCATCCTCCACATACATTTGGTTATGACTCACTCTTGCTGAAGATCATTGAAGATCTTTCTCAGACTGATGGTTACCAGGGTCGAGATGGAGGAAGTAGGGAGGTACTGGTCTAAGGGTACAAATTTGCAGTTATAACATTAGCAAGTTCTGGGGCTCTTTGTGCAGCATTGTGATTATAGCTAACATTACTGTATTATATATTTAAAAGTTTCTAAGAGAGTAGAACTTAAATGTCCTCGCCACAAAAACAAAATGGCAATTATGTGATAGGACGGAGGTGTTGACTAATGCTACAGTGGTAATCCTCTTGCGATATATAAATGCGTCGTGTCAATAGGTTATACATTGTAAACCTACACAACATTATATGTCAATTATATCTCAATAAACCCAGAATAAAAAAAAAGATATTTCTTTTGCTCTAAGAATAAAATTCAACTTGTTTAATTTGACCTACTTGGCCCAGTCCACTTTTACAGGCTAATTTCTCAACCCCCACCCCTAACTCACCCTGTTTCTATGTCTTCACCGACTTTTTTTTCTTTTTTTATTTCTAGGCCACATCAAATCTGGTCTCCTGTGCGGCCTTCATACGGGATCATTGTTCATTTTGCCTGAAGCACCCGTCCTCACATCTTTTCTCCCCAGTCCCACATACCTATTCCCCATACCACTTCCCTGTCATGCTGGCCTGACCAAATTCTGGGCACCTGGGGTTTCTCAAGTTAAATGTTACCCTCATCCTAAATCAGGTCCACTTAATAAATGCACTAACACCTTGTATTCTTCCTTGAAAGCATTTCCAATAATCGCAATTAAGCATTTATTTTTGTGTTTATATATTTTCCTTTCCCAGGAAAACTTGTGTTCCACAAAGTCATAGACTAGTTCTGTCTCATTGGTGCTAAGAGCCCACGAAGGATCACCGTACGGGTCTCCTAGTCCTCAAACACTAAATATTTGTTAAACAAATGATTAAAATTGGAGCTTCCTCTTTTCGTTGTATCAATATCCATGGGATTCTCTTGACTGGAAGATTGAGGAGTACTCATTATTCCTAGGTTGGCTCTCACAGGGAGGAGCTGAAGATGAGGAAATCAAGATTGTAAGAGACTTTACGATCCTAACTGGGTATGTATAACACTGAAGCTTCCTCGTAATCTGTGCTCTTTAAAGCCAGTCTATGGTTTGAAAGATTATCTTCCTGGATAAAATCATGTGCCTGTTTGCCCAAAGGGTCCTGGTGGATTACTGTTGAGTATTATTTTAAAGCAGAGATCTGTCAGGCAAGATGTGATGTAGCTCATAAAACATGAGCTGTGGGGGAGGTATGACAGCTAGGAATACCACTCGAATCACCCGGGGACACCAGGGGAACAAGAGATTTCCAACCATTAACATACTTTAGTGATTCCATCCCCTGCTCAAGCGACATTATTAATGTATCTCTTCTTGAGGAGCTATACAGTCTAGAATCATCCTTAACCTTTTACCACATGGACATTTCTAAAGTTCCTCCACTATTATATCAGCTATGTAACTAGAGTTTCTATTCAATAAGATTGGTTGAATCATTTCTATTTCAGAAGCTACTCACAGAAATATAAAATGCTTATGCAAATTTTGTTCTGGCCCAACGGCATTAAAACAATCAAGGAGTAATCTATTCTTTTTTGTCAGTCATCTAATAATTTAATCACCAATGGAAAAACAATCTACTTTTTTACAGAAAATAATGTGTAAAAAATAAGTAAGATTGTAGTATCTAGAACTCTGTAAGATATAATTACTTATACATCTGGCAAATAGTAAGTGTAAAGAAAGAAAGACTCTAGTACCTAGAACTATGTAAGAAGATAGCACAGGCATAATTACCTATACGTCTGGCTTCAGCTACTTGACAATGACAGAGTTAACCAGGTTCTGGGACTAAGAAATTGCTGGAACTCCTGAAAGTATTACCCAGCAGAAGAATGCATCATGCGTAACCTTCATCCTTCCAGATATCTGATATCATGAGCTCAGTCATCTGCATGAGGAGCTACAAATTTCAATATATTGAGCACCTCCTGACAGCAAATAATGGGAAGCAATCTCAGGACAGTCAACTAATAGAGTCACCCACGGCTTGGAGACCTGTTTTCTGGTCTCAGGGCAGCCCTGGAGAATGAATGAGACAAGTCATAAAACACCTGTAGAGACCAAGTACAACAGCAGTCCAGGCCCCTATGAGCAATCTGGGTCTCTTGGTTCAACTTTCTGGGTCATCCCTACAGATAAACAGGTAAAAGTACAAAGGTGTACAGGTATAAAGAAAAGACAAAAAATTACATAGTTTTAAGTTTATTGAGCATAGGCAAAAGATTTATCTCCCTTTTTTACCATTCTTTTATTATCAGTGTATATGTATACATATAATCTAATAATGACCCATTATTGTAACATAAATCTCTTTATCCATTATTAAAAGAATTTTGTTGCTATTAACAGGTGATATGTAGTCAGTGCCTACTGGGGGCCTGAAAATGCGCTAAGCATATTATATATATTATTTCACCTAATTGTGACTACAATTAGAGGCTAAGTAACTTGAATAACTTTATATATGAGATATATACTCTTTATATATGAGATATTGTACTGTGAAATAACTTTCATCTCATTCAGCTGCGACCCTATTAGGAGTTAATAAACTTTTTAATAGGGACTATAATAACATTAATAAAGGGAGGCTTGGAGGAACATGTGTGGGAAGGCAAAACTAAGTCAAAGAAAGTAAAATCAGATTTCCATGACTTGTTTTCTGTAAAAATTTGGATGAGTAACTTCACTTTGCTAAGCTGGTTCATCAACTGTACAGTCAGATTAATACTAGCTTTATCCTACAGTGCTGCTTTGAAGATTAAAGATAATATAATTATTGGCCTTAGGAAATGAAGTATAATTACTGAAATGAACACTTTATTTGCCTTAGTCACATTTATGGAAACCGTGTTTGGTTACCATATGTTTTAATTTAGCAAATGTTTAAATTAGCTCTGGGTGATAAAATTCCCAATGTTGCAGAATTTTAGAAAATGGTGTTATACTGCATATTTAATGATATTTGTTATATTCATCTGTTTCTAAAAGCAATTTCTGATCGATGTTAGGATGCTTGAAAATTTGGCTTTTGATCATAATTACATCTAATACTTTAGAAGAAATTTTATGTCAGCTTGATTTGGGACAGCCAGCAGACCTACTGGTGCTGCATCTCAGAGTTCCGCACACATCACCTCGTGTATTAGTTGGTGTCTTGGTCGGCTTAGGCTGCTTGCTCTAACAAACCACCATAGACCGGGTGGCTGACACGACACACATTTATTTTTCACAGTTCTGAGGCTGGGAAGTTCAAGATCAGGATGCCATGGTAGCATGCTTGGATTCTGGTGAGAGCTCTCTTCTTGGCTTGCAGATGGCCACCTTTTCACTGTGTCTTCACAGGGCAGAGAGATACACAGTGCAAGCTCTCCAATGTCTCTTTTTATAAGAACACTAATACAATTATGGAGAACCTACCAGCACGATCTCATCTAAGCCTCATTTAACCCCTAAAAACCCTACTTTTAAGTACCATCACATGGGGAGTTAGGATTTCACCGTATGAATTTTGAAGGATGAAAACACTCAGTCCATAACATTTCTAGGGCTGTCATGACAAAGTATGACAAACTGGGTGGTATAAACAGTAGAAACTTATTGTCTTCCAGGTGTGGAGGCTGAGAGTCTAAAATCAATGTCAGTAGGGCTGGTTCCTGCTCAGAGCTATGCAGGAGAACCTCTTCCATGCCACTTTCTTGGCCGCTGCTAGTTTGCTGGCAAGCTCTGGCATTCCTTGGCTTCTGCTGCATCAATCTGATCTCTGCCCTCATCTTCACACAATGTTCTCCCTGCGTGTCTCTGTGTCCAATTCTCCCCAGGCCATAAGGACACCAGTCATTGGGTTAGGAGCCGACCCTGCTCTAGAATAACCTCATCTTAACTAAATACATCTGCGGTGGTCCTACTTCTGGATAGATTCACATTGTAAGGTATTAGGGGCTAGGACACCAACATACGAATGGGGGCTACAATTCAATCCATAATGCCTAGTTACCTCTAAAAGTATAAAACTTAGACAAGGATAGGAAACCTTATTTAGTTCCTATGTATTCATAGGCCATATTAGTTTTTCACATTAAGATAAAATATTATTTAATATATTATGTGGTCTCTGTTTTCTCATTTGATATCTTCTCTTCTTTGAGAAGTATAGGCAATTGAAATAAAATTCTGAGCTTTGTGAATGAAAGGAAATGCTCATTTACAAAAAGAAATTGAATCCTAAGTGTCATCTGAGAACACTTTGCCAAATCAAATTAGTAATTTGCTGAGTTTCCTTGTATGGTACTTCCAGTGTTTAAACGTGATTTCTAAATTAGCTATTAAAAAGCATTTAATTTTGCATAAAGCAGCTTCACTACAGAGCCTTAATTAAAAGTCACTATTCAATTATTTATTGTACCACTCTGGGTTTTCAAATGATTCAGAAGGAACTAGCAAGTCACATTTTACAGATTGGGCCCAGTGGCACACAATAACCCACAGTAAATTTAAAATACTATTATGACTTTCCTTCTATGTGTTTGTATTTATTAGCCTTTAGACACAGCCACTACCCAATGCAGTCTCTAACAGAGCCAAAAAGATGCTGCAAGTATTCTGAATACTCAATAGTCTAGAGGAAGTTGGTTCTCAAAAGTTCTCACCAGCTTGCAGACAATAATACTGATAATACAAACAAATTTTTTAAAGTAGGCTCCACGCCCAAGGTGGGGCTCTAACTCACGATCCCAAGACCAAGAGTTGTGTGCTCTATCAACTGAGTCAGGTGCCCCGATAAAAACAAATTGTTAAGAGTTAAGAATAACACCAACAGAAAGAAGACTCTGCTATCTAATGCAACAGGGCATCTGCAGCTCTTTGGTGACCAGGCAGGCTCTGGGGCTGTGGGAGGTCCCAGTCTGCTGACCTCTAGCCCCAGTCAGTTACCTCAGGGGCTCTTGAAGTGAGAGGAGTTTAAGGGCATTTCATGGTCTCCAAAACAATAAGCAAAATGAATGACAGAGGTACTCACCGCTCCTCTGATACCTTGGTGATGCCCAAGAGGTGTTCTGTCATCTGGCTACGGGTGACACTGCCCATCATCGACACAGCCCAGGGAGGAGCCGTAGGTATTATATTCCACATGGAAGAAGGCAAGTAGTCCCAGGGGTGGCTGCTTGGGGGCTCAAAGCCCAGAGGCTCTGTGTGAGCTCTCACCAGGTACAGCTTCAAAATTCTAAAAGTTGAGGGGCACCTGGGTGGCTGAATCAGTTGGATATCCGACTCTTGATTTGGGCTCAGGTCATGATCCTGGGATTGTGGAATCGAGTTCCATGTCAGGCTCCCCACTGAGCCTGCTAAGGATTTTTTCTCTCTCTCTCTCTCATTCCCTCTCTCTCTCTCTCTCTCTTTTAACATTTATTTATTTATTCTAAGAGAGAGAGACAGAGAGAGAGAGTGCATGTATGTGTGCACAAGCAGGGAACGGGCAGAGAGAGGGGAAGAGAGGACTCTAAACAGGCTCTTCATTCTTAGTGAGGGGCTCAGTCTTCAAAACTGTGAGATCATGACCTGAGCAGAAATCAAGGCTCAGACACTTAACCAACTCAGCCACCCGGGTGTCCCGAGGATTCTCTCTCTCCCTCTGCTCTTCTCCCCTGCTCGCACTCTCCCACTCTAAATAATAATAATAATAAAATAAAAGTTTAGGTGTATATTTTAGAATAGGTGTAAAAATATATTTTTTTTCGCTTTGAAATACGAAAAGTTTCAAATGTATAAGGAAGAGAGCTGCTGGGATGCTTGGATATCCACATTTAAGATTCAATTGCGTGCTATTGAAGGACTTGTTGGGTCAGAAGACTCATAAAAATACAGTGTCACTGATTTTAAAAAGTTACATTTTTTAAAAAATATTTATATATTTATTTTGAGAGAGAGAGAGAGCAAGCAGGGGAGAGGCAGAGAGAACAAAGAATGGGGAGAATCCCAAGCAGGCTCCTCCCTGACAGGACAGAGCCCGATGAGGGGCTCAATTTCATGAACCATGAGATCATAACCTCCAAAGTCAGACACTTAACCAACTGAGCCACTCAAGTGCCCCTAAAAACAACTGTTTTTAAAATCAACAAAGTATTTATTTACAAAATCAAGTTTTACAAATAAGAAGGCTATGGGACACTCTCCTCATTTAAATGCCTAAACTTTTATTTTCCTATTGGCTGAGTTGCTTCTAACAGGATCAATTAAGTCACGGAAATTATTAGGGCTGGTGAGTCAATTCAACCTCCTAAGACAAACATTGTTTACAACTTTAAGTGAACAAACAATTCTCCAGAACGAGTATTTTCACAAACACTGCTTCCCGTTAAAAAGTAGTTCTAAGGTCAAAGTAGTTCTAAGGTCAACAGTGCTTAGAGAATACTTAATTAAAACGTATTAAATATCAATACAAAAAAAAATAAAAAATTGAAATGTTAGGGGAAATTTCACTTCTTTTAGTAAACAGGCTAAGATATTCACTTTAGGATGATAAGGAACAGAATACATGGCAAATAAAGGCCAAATATTCTTTGTTCTTCATAATTTTTCCTTATCTCTCTAAACATATAGTAATGGTTGACCTGATACTTTCAATCCTTGGAGTTGTTTCAGTACTGTTTTATTTTTCCTTTCAGGTTACATTTTAGGAATCTTTACCTACATTGGCTCTTTTCCTTTAGCTTAATCAAGGTTGAATTAAAGTATCCTGGGCTAATCGTTTCTTTTTCCTCTTATAATAGTTCATTGTGAATGAGCATTAGGACCAAGTTTCTTTATATCCTGTTGGCATTTTGACAATTGTTGCAGATTATATAACGTGACCCACTCCCTACCAAAGAGACCCATGTCCTAATCTCCAGAACCTGTGAGTATGTTTCTTTACAGGGCAAGAGGACTTTGCAGATAAGGTTAAATTAAGGATTTTTGAGATGGGGAGATTGTTGTGTATTATCCAAGTGTGATGGAATTACCATAGAATCACAAGAGTCCTGTAAGAGGGAGATGCACATAGCCAGAGGCTATGCTGCTGGCTGTGAAGCTGGAGGAAGGGGCCACTAGTGGAGGAAGACAGACAGCTGCTAGAAGCTGACAAAGGCCAGGACTCTTCTCTGGAGCCTACACAAGAAACACAGTTCTGATGACCCCTTTTAGACTTCTGACCTCCAGAACAGGAAGATAATAAATTTGTGTGTTTGTAGGCCATTGCATTTGTGGTGATTTGCTACAGGGCTGGGAGGAAATTAGGACAACAATGGTCTGCAAGCAGCTTTTACTCATCCCTTTATGGGATCTGAATATGTTGCTTGTGGTGTTGCTTTTAGGTGTGTTTATGAGGTCAGTAATGCTCTAGGGAGCACCTCCAGTTAGTGGCCTAAAAAGTGGTTGAAACCCAAGGTGAATGGGGCTGCCTAAACTGCCTTATACTAAATAGCTGGGTTTCTCTTCCGTGTCCCTACCCAAGATACAGATTAGAAAGCTATTCACTATAATAAAAACACTAACAAATTAATTTTAAATAAGATAGACAACTTAGAGGACCATTCAAGGAAATGGCAATACCTGAACCCAATTAGTGACTCCAATCAGTAAATTTCAACTGCTCTTCATCACTGCTTAATCTGATTTGAGTTTCCTGTAAATTTGAGTAGAATATATTCATCTTGAACCTTTATTGTTCTGAGATAAGTCTGGAACAATCAGACCACACTGATACGAAAAATGTTTCCCAACTGCAATACTTTTATTCTCTTTAATTAAATATCGATCTTTGAGGTTTCCTCTGATTATCTTCTTTCCTATTTGGTTCAGAGCCCAGATTGTCTACGGCTTACTTCTGCTTCCACGTAAAATTAAGAGTGTGAGCCTGACTCCTTTATTCTTCTCGGTTTTTATTCTTGCTTTTTCATCTCCTCCCTCATTTACCCTCTGAGATAATAACCTCAGAGATAGCGTGTATGTGAGTGTCTGAGTGTGTGTCTCTGTGTGTGTACATTTGTGCCCACGTCCGCTAGTTTTGTTGGCTGAAATTCTGCTGAAAGATGGTCTATAAAAGATTTTTAACAAGGCATGGCATGAAGTTATATTTAGTTTACTCTGGGTTTTACTATTCTAGAGGCTAGTACTACCTCTAAACATCCCAATCAAGTTTCAAAAATTAGATCTTTAACACTAGGTCTTTTAATTTAATTTTTTTTTCAGTATTTATAAGGATAAGAAAAACAAAACAAAACAAAACAAAACCTAATTTATCCCAAACAGGCACTAGTATGAAGAGTGGTGGTAGACCTGTGAGCACAGCTGCCTTCCAAAATGAACACTCATGGGCCCTACTCCTTAGGTCAGTATTGTTTTGAACAATTCAAGTTTATTACCTGAGTTTTTAAAGTCAGAAATGTACAGCGAGTTGCCTAAACTACTCCATATTTCTTAGAAAATGAGCTAGGACTTTTTCGGAAACAGTACCTTATAGGGTTCTAGAGCCAACTCCTGAGATGGACAAAAAGAAGTAAGTGAGTCACTACAGCAAGCGCTTCATTACATCAGCCCTAACTTTGCCCCTTCAAATCTCTATACCCTGAGATCCCTTTCCAATTCCTTTTTCCCTTTTTTTTTTATTGTTTATTTATTTTTGAGAGAGCGCAATTGGGGGAGGGGCAGGAAGGGGGAGAGAGGACCCCAAATGGGTCTGGGCTGACAGGCTGACAGCAGCGAGCCTGAGGTGGGCCTTGAACTCACGAGATCATGCCCTGAGCCGAAGTCGGATGCTCAACCGACCGAGCCATCCAGGCGCCCCTGCTCTTCATTTTTCCATTGTGATCATATGTCAGAAGGAAGAAAGAACAGCACCCGGGACAAAAATGTGAAGCTAGCATGGGAGTTGACAATGGCACATGCATTTCATGTGGGAGTCAGGCTGTCCAGCTATAACTGCCAGTAGCTAACTTGATACCACTATTTGATAAGCCCTTGCCAGCTGGCTGCTAATTTTTTTTTTTTAAATCCTCATATTCGTGTATGAGTTCTATGCACTTTTCCTGAATGCACACATCTCTAACATATTTTGCAAGCCCATCTTCAAAGATATCTACTGTATTCATTTAATTATTTACAAATCTTTCGCTATTAGAATTTTTATTTTTTTAATTTTCAGCATGATCTGAAGAACCAACATAGTTTCCCCACATGTGCAAATCATAAAAAGCTCTGGGGAATTAATTTGTTTACTTGAAACTTTGTTGGTCATCGTATATGGAAAATATTTTCTTTATAAATACAAAGGGAAAAGACAAGCAAATCTTTGGACTCCATCTAAAACAATGTTAGGAATTAACATTTGACTTGAATATTTTTAACCACAGGATAGTGGAGGAACTGATCAGTTTTTTTTTTTTTATTAATTTTGTTAGCATTTTTAAAAATTGTGATTGTGGTATTAACAAATCCTTAAATCTTTTTATTATAACATTCTTTTATGGTGTCCTGAGAGCACAGATGTAGGGTTCAAAGAGGTCAGAAAGCAGTTTTGGAGTATCTCCAAGTCTCAGGTCCTATGTATGCATGGAATTATGCCATCACACACGTGTAGAAAGATATATGCTCTTAGAGGCCATCATGTCTAATCATCGGAGTTTCCAAGAGAAGTAACTCAAGAAAAGATAAGAATGAAGAACAGAGAGCACATGGCCTCTTTTTTTTAATAAAAAAAAAATTGGGGAGGGAGAGACCATAGTCTCTTGAATCCCATATGATGCACTTGTCCCCAAAACCACATTACTCCAGCCTTTGAACATAAACAAACATGATCCTCCAAAGCTATTATAAACAAAAACGAATGATAGACATCTATCTATCTATCTATCTATCTCCTACTGGTTTTATTCTTCTGGTAGAACTCTGACCAATACAGATTTTGGTATTCTTATATCTGGATATCATATTACACTAAAAACACTGAATCATTGAATAAGTTCTGTAACATAATGAAACCCACAGTTTATTTTTAAAGTTGTCATCATTGTCTTTAAGTGCTTTGAATAGGCTGCCAGGAGAAGTGATATTAAAACTACGAGGATACACGGCATTATTTACAATTTTGTATTTTTCCTATCAACTAGAAGATAACAAGGTATAATAGATTTTTTTTTTAATTTTTTTTCAATGTTTATTTATTTTTGACAGAGAGAGACAGAGCATGAACGGGGGAGGGGCAGAGAGAGAGGGAGACACAGAATCGGAAACAGGCTCCAGGCTCTGAGCCATCAGCCCAGAGCCTGACGCGGGGCTCGAACTCACGGACCGCGAGATCGTGACCTGGCTGAAGTCGGACGCTTATCCGACTGCGCCACCCAGGCGCCCCAAGGTATAATAGCTTTTAAAGATGCTTATCAGAATACAAAACAACCCTGCCCCTATCTCCCACGTGTGATATTGATGCTCATTCACTGAGTTATAATAATTTCGTTACATAAATCATGACCTAAAGGAATTCTCTCTTCTCCACATAAATTCCCAGTCCTTGATCTTTTTTAAAAATTTATTATTATTATTATCATTATTGTTATTTTGATAGTGGTGAACATAACTGTCTTCGTGGTTAAGTTTTAATAGAGATTTTTGTCTTATGGAACTTAAGATGATTTCTGCAGAACATCTGCTTTTCTTGCTTCTGCTAAGTAACTAATGGCTGATGGGGATGACATCTAAGGTAAAAGGAGATTTCTAGAACCAGAGCTTTCTCCTTGGAACTGTGAGCAATCGATTTGAACATAAGTTAACCGACTCTCGTACCTATCCCCGAGTAGGATCTAGGCGTGGTATAGAACGTGAATTTTGTTTGAGGGTTGTAGAGTCAGACGCTAGTATGAAGAATGTCAGTAGAGTGGTAAGCACAGCTGCCTTCCAAAATGAACACTCATGGGCCCTACTCCTTAGTTCACTGCTGTTTTGAGCAATTCAAGTCTATTACCTGAGTTTTTTTTTGTTGTTGTTGTTGTTTTTTTTTTTTTTAAATTTTTTTTTTCAACGTTTATTTATTTTTTGGGGACACAGAGAGACAGAGCATGAACGGGGGAGGGGCAGAGAGAGAGGGAGACACAGAATCGGAAACAGGCTCCAGGCTCTGAGCCATCAGCCCAGAGCCCGACGCGGGGCTCGAACTCACGGACCGCGAGATCGTGACCTGGCTGAAGTCGGACGCCCAACCGACTGCGCCACCCAGGCGCCCCTATTACCTGAGTTTTTAAAGTCACAACTCTACAGTGAGTTCCTGACATAGGCTCTTCTTTGTTATCTCTTCGGTCTCTCTTGACTTTTGGGGTAAGCTGAATCCCACTCTAGGCCATTAACAATAATATGATAAATTGCTTCTAGTGTTAGTTCTCCAGATGTGGAACCCCAGGTTTTTTTTATCCCCCCCAGGTTTTTAAATGAGACAAATGTAACAGAGTTGAAAGAAGCTTACATGTAATAAATGTATACCTGAACAAGGAGAGGTGTGGGCATTGTATGTATATAGCTATAAACTGGAATGTTGGGCTCGTCAATAAGATTCCTAAAAGAATTCATTGCTCAAGTTTCTGCTTCTGCTAATGACCAAGTAGTGTCTATGAGATCAAACTCTCCATAGGTAACAACTATGAACTCCAAACAAAGTAAGAGAAACAATTATGTGAAGGCACTGGAGAATGGCAAGAAATCAGGCAGATGCTACTTGGGGGACAAACAATGGGAGGAGTTGACACTTAGAAGAAGAGAAGAGCACTGGGTGGGGTGTGTCTCCTCCATACTTTTAAAAAAGTGTGTGCGTGTGTAAAAGCTTTGCACGTGGGGGCAGTTCTGGAACACTGATTCGAATCTCCTCTCTGCCAACCTCTCATCCAAAAAAGTGGAGGCCAAAATTCAGTGAAACAGGCTTTTTTAAGCACTGAAAGATAAAAATCGCAATACCAGGGGCACCTGGGTGGCTTAGTTGGTAAAGCATCCAACTCTGGCTCAGGTCATAGTCTCATGGTTCGTGGGTTCAAGTCCTGTGTCGGGCTCTGTGCTGACAGCTCAGAGCCTGGAGCCTGCTTCAGATTCTGTGTCTACCTCTCTCTCTGCAACCCCCCTTGCACTCTCTCTCTGTGTCTCCTCTCTCTCAAAAATAAACATTAAAAAATAATTACTATTTCAGAACATTATATCCAGTAAAATATTATTTAATAATAAAAGCAAAATAAAGACTTTTTTTTTTAATTTTTTTTTAACGTTTATTTATTTTTGAGACAGAGAGAGACAGCATGAACGGGGGAGAGGGAGACACAGAATCTGAAACAGGCTCCAGGCTCTGAGCCATCAGCACAGAGCCTGACGCGGGGCTTGAACTCACGAACCGCGAGATCATGACCTGAGCCGAAGTCGGACGCTTAACCGACTGAGCCACCCAGGCACCCCAAAGACATTTTCAAGTAAAAGTAAACTAAGATAATTTGTCAGCAGATCTATACGTTTAGAAATTCTAAAAATGGGGCTTTTTGGTTTTGATTTTATCATTAAGAAATATGATATAAGGTGAAAACTCAGACCGCAGAAAAGAAGCCCCGGAAATGGTACATAAATGGATAGGCATAAAACAAGTTTGTCTTAAATTAAAAAAACACATGGACCTGTTAAAACAAGAGGTTATTGTTTTCTGGAGGGTTTAATTTTTATAGATGCAGTATGTACAACAAGTTTTATAAGAAAGAATGGGGAGAGGGTAAAGAGATCTGTACTGTTACAATATACTTATATTTTATGTAAAGTTACAGCATTAACTCTAACTAGACTGAAACTTTTTCATTATAATTTTGAACAATAACATTTGTTCATTATAATCCCTAGGGCAACCACTAAAAGATAACATAAAGTAGTATAGTTAGAAGGCAACAGATTGAAACGGAATTCTAACAAACATTGAATTAATTATAAAAGTAGGCAGGAAACAAAAGACAAAGGAGTAAAAACCAGAGGGGAGAAGTAGAAAAAATTGTAAAATTGTACATTTAAATTTAATGATATCAATAATGGACCAAACACTCCATTTAAAAAGGCAACGATTATCAGGTTGGATTTTTTTTCTTTTTTTTAAAGCAAGACTCAGTTACCTGCTGTGTACAAGAGTCTACCTTTAAATACAAAGGCACAGATAGCACGGATAAAAAAAAGATATACTATTCAAATGGAAGCCTAAAAAGGGTGGAGGGACTATACTATCAGATAAAGTGGACTTCACAAGACAAAGATTGTCATTGGAGGTAAAGAGGAACATTTCTTAAGGAAAAATTGGCCAATTCATGAGAAAGCCATAGCAATCATAAATGTGTATGCATCTAATAACAGAACTTCTAGGTACATGAAGCAATATTGATCAAATTAAATAGACAGATAATTTACAATCAAGGTTGATTTTAATACCCCTGTCTCAGCAATTAATATAACTACCAAAGAAATCATTGAAGACAGAATCTCTGAACAATTCCATCAACCACCATGATCTTACATATATTCGTAGAATATTCCCTCCAACAACTGCAGATTGCACATTATTCTCAAATGCACATGATACATTCACCGAGATAGACCATGTGCTGGGCTGTAAAACAAGTCCCAATAAACATAAAAACTCCGAAATCATATAGAATATGTATCTTTTCTGACCATAATGAAATTACAGTAGAAACCAGTAATGTTAGAAAAACAAATATCTGGAAATTTTATTTATTTATTTATTAAAGAGGTTTTTTTTTTTTTAAGATTTTTTTTTTTTTTTAAATGAAAGAGAGAGAGATAGGGCCACGAGTGTGAACAGAGGATGGGCAGAGGAAGAGGGAGAGAGAATCTCAAGCAAGTTCCAGGTTCAGTGTGGGCCCGACGTGGGTTCAGTCCCACGATTCAATGGGATCTTGACCTGAGTTGAAATCAAGAGTCTGATGCTTAACCAACTGAGCCACCAAGGTGTCCCTTAAGATTTTATTTTTAAGTAATCTCCAGCCAGGCGCCCCAATATCTGGAAATTTTAAAATGCACTTGTAAACAGTCCATGGGCCATTGCCATTGTTCATAATATTTCAGAAGCCATTGGGTATTCACATTCTATGATGTGAAATGTGTTTTGATATGAACAAATGAGTAGAGACTTTTATGGACAAAGTAAACAGCTTTTCTAAGATCCCTGGAAAACTTTAAGGTTTGGCCAAAAGAAGATAAATGATCACATATTTCATCTGTTATTTTATCCCCAGCATTAATGCAGCATCAGAATTTAACAATCTCTTGTTACAAGCTGAGTTCATAGCTGCCAGCTACTTCCATAGTTTGATCTATGTCATATAGCTACAGGGCGTTGACATCGTCTATCCTCTTATATCACTGAAGTATGCCTGGTCACCTTGTCTCGAGGGATATTTTTCAGTCTCTGATCAACCTTCAAAAAAAGCGTATCTATCACTTCACTAACCTCTGATCTTGTGCGAAATCCTGGTCCAGCTTCTATTGTAACTGTCTTCCTACCCTTATGTCTTTAGGGATGTTTTCCAAGGTGGTCACTTAAAGTTTACATCTGGCCAGTGGCTCTTATAACTAAGCATGCATCGGGATCACTCAGAGTGCTTGTTAAAATAGATTGCAGGGTCTACCGCCTAGAATTTCTGATTTAGCATGTCTGCAGGGGATTCTGACAATATCCATTTCTAGCCTCCAGGTGATGCTGATGCTGTTGGTCTAGGATTTTCCTGTTTAAAGGGAAAGAGGAATGCTAAGAGAGTATTTACTCAACAGATTTTTTTTTTCTCTTGTGAGACGTCAAGACTGAATTGTGATGTTTCAAATCCTCTCACACGTCTTGAGAATACTTTAGAATTTCAGACGAGACAGGAGTTTGAGAGAGCTAGGGAAGAAATTATAGAACTTCAAAAGCTTTCAAGCTAGTCTAACTCAAGGTTCCAGTTTATGGAATTGGGTTGCTTCCGCATCCCAGTGACTGAGGGATTAGAAACCATCTGGCCCAATGGTTCTCAGTGTGTGGACACTGGACCAGCAGCAGCAGCAGGAGCAGGACCTGGGAACTTGTTAAGAAGTGCAAATCCTCAGGCCCCACCTCAGGTGTATGAGTCAGAAACTCTGGGGGGAGGGGGTGGGTTATAGTTCAGCAACCTTAATTAACAAGCCCTCCCGGTGATTCAAATGCACTAATGCATTAGTCTGAGAGCTAGGGATCTAGCCCAGGGATATTTTACCTTTCTTAGATCCGTTCTAGGAATGGGGCGGGGGGGGGGGAGGGGAGCGGGGCGTGGGCTGAGGGGCTCACAGTTGTTCAGCACTGTGTTGTCAACACCCATAATGCACTCTTACAGAATATGGCTAGACAATACTCAGGAAAGTATTTTTGCTTCTTTCGGAAACAGATAAGGGAAAGTGTCAGGATCATTTTGTAAGTTATGGGCCCACATTTTATTGGCTCTGTTTTAGAGAAGGCACAATCAATAATGATGCATTTCTGTATAGTGCAATAATCCAAACTCTTACTAAGTAGCAGTCAGGCTGTGGTCCCAATGCTGAACTTTTAAAAGAAGGTATAGGGAAACATTAGACTGAATTGATGATCAACCCTTTAAAAGAGAATTCTTAAGAGACTCTTAAAAACTAAGAACAAACTGAGGGTTGAAGGGGGTGGGAGGGAGGGGAGGGTGGGTGATGGGTATCGAGGAGGGCACCTTTTGGGATGAGCACTGGGTGTTGTATGGAAACCAATTTGACAATAAACTTCATATATTGAAAAAAAAAAAGGAATTCTTAAGGCACATTTGCTCATTTATTCGTTCATTCAGACATTCACTGAACAACAACTTTTTGCCAAGCCATGCATTGTGCTGAATGGCAATCAAAGATACACAGTTGAGCAAAATACAACCCGCCTCCTTTGTTGGAGACATAATAGACTGCAGAAATCCATACTGGAACAGGCCCTACTAACCATCTGGCCTGGTGTCTGTACGGTCCTGACACCAGGAAGATCAGTGATCACCCAAAACTTGTCCATAGACCTCGTCCCAGTTGCCCCAGATGACCTACTGAGTCAGAAACTCCCGGGGCAGGGGTAGAGGAGGTGCTGCCAGAAATTGAGGTTAAGCCTTTTGGGTGATCTTGATGCATGCTGAGGTTTGAGAACCATCAACCTAGCCTAACTATATTTGACCTTTCCTAGGTCACAGACCACTCGGAGAATCTGCAGAAAACAGAGTCTCGCATAAAACTTTGGGTGGTGTGAACTGTGAAGTCCCAGTTTAAGGGATGATTTTGAACAGACCCTTATTTTACAATTAAACACAGTAAATACTAAGAGTTAAGTGACTTGCTAATTGGTTAAACAGCTAATTAATGGCAGGATGCTGCCTCCAAGCTTAAGCCAAACAATTCCAAATGAATTTCTATCCTCCAGTAGCAGGAGCAGCAAGAGCACAGTATGGGAGGCAGTACGTGTCATTGAAGCCAGAGTAATCTATGATTTGAGTCTTTAAAAATCGATCTGCCCACATAAAATGGGAATCCTCCTTCAGAGAAGGGAGGGATCATTTTCTTTTTGTAATGGCTACAGGAGGAAATGCACGTGTTCCAAAACTATCTCTGAAAAACAGATACGTGCCTAGGAATTATTCTCTGTGCCAAAATAAAATAGCACAACATTTTGGCTCATTAAAAAATAACGTTCCCACGTTACGCGTGTCCTTGCTGAAAGAGCTGGGTATTACTGTTGGTAGAGAGCCTGTGTTCACTTAATTACATACGAGAAAGGAACTAAACACAAAGGACAACCACAAAAGAGGTAAAGCAAAGTTGAACAAAAGGAGGCATAAACGCAATATCACCGTCCGCATCCACTTTAAAGACAGACAAAGTGAATCTATGCTGTCAGAACACAGGACAATGATTACCTCGAGGAGGACGTGAAGGTGGAGTTTGGGAGAGGCATACGGGACTCTGCTCATGTTCACCGTCTCATCTGACGGCTGATTACACAGGTGTGCTGTTTCTATTTAAGCCATAGATTATGGATTTTTAATTTATTTATCGATGTATAATTGAAACACACAAAACCAAGGTATAGAGATTTTAAATGTGTAAAGAAAAGCTCTAAAAATGTCTTTTTCATGAAAGAAATGTCTTACTCAAATCTAGTCTCCAAGAAGAGGGCCATGGCAGTGTAGAAGCATCTATCCAGAGGGACCTTGAATCCTACTGTCTTTCAAAAGTGGAAAGATGTAATTGCCATTAGCTCAGAGAAGGTGATGTCAGAGATGCTGAATCAGCTGAGCTGAGGACACCACATTGGCTCAAATCCGATGATTCTATAGCCAGGCAACACCTGAGGTCTTTCCAGACTACTGGTTTTCTTGGCTTGAAAATGAAATATTTTACTTTCCCATATTCCTATGATTTTACAAATTCAATCTGCTGAATTTCAGAAGTTTAAACTTTCATATTTTTAGAGACAAATAGAAAGTTGTAAATGACATATCGGACAAAGGGCTAGTATCCAAAATCTATAAAGAGCTCACCAAACTCCACACCCGAAAAACAAATAATCCAGTGAAGAAATGGGCAGAAAACATGAATAGACACTTCTCTAAAGAAGACATCTGGATGGCCAACAGGCACATGAAAAGATGCTCAACATCGCTCCTCATCGGGGAAATACAAATAAAAACCATACTCAGATATCACCTCACGCCAGTCAGAGTGGCCAAAATGAACAAATCAGGAGACTATAGACGCTGGAGAGGATGTGGAGAAACGGGAACCCTCTTGCACTGTTGGTGGGAATGCAAATTTGTGCAGCCACTCTGGAAAAGTGTGGAGATTCCTCAAAAAATTAAAAATAGACCTACCCTAGACCCAGCAATAGCACTGCTAGGAATTTACCCAAGGGATACAGGAGTACTGACGCATAGGGGCACTTGTACCCCAATGTTTATAGCAGCACTCTCAACAATAGCCAAATTGTGGAAAGAGCCTAAATGTCCATCAACTGATGAATGGATAAAGAAGATATGGTTTATATACACAATGGAGTACTACGTGGCAATGAGAAAGAATGAAATATGGCCCTTTGTAGCAACGTGGATGGAACTGGAGAGTGTGATGCTAAGTGAAATAAGCCATACAGAGAAAGACAGATACCATATGTTTTCACTCTAACGTGGATCCTGAGAAACTTAACAGGAACCCATGGGGGAGGGGAAGGAAAAAAAAAAAAAAGAGAGGTTAGAGTGGAGAGCGCCAAAGCATAAGAGACTCTTAAAAATAGTTTTTGGGAACAAACTGAGGGCTGATGGGGGGTGGGAGGGAGGGGAGGGGGGTGATGGGTATTGAAGCGGGCATCTTTTGGGATGAGCACTGGGTGTTGTATGGAAACCAATTTGACAATAAATTTCATATATTTAAAAAAAAAAAGAAAGTTGTAAAATTTGTGACTAAAATGATACTGCCTTGAACTACTCCCAAAATGGGAGTAAAACGTATTCAAATGTATAAATGCAAATTAAGAAATAAGACCACATTGTGTTAAAAATATTCAAATTCTTTAACCCAAAATCCATTTCTATTTTTCTAAATAACCATGGATAAACAAAGATTTATATAAAAATATTTTAAATGGTTATTTTTAAAGGCAAAATTATAAAATGCTTTGTATTGAACATAGAGTGATAAATATGCTCCATCCATAGCGAGAACAATTATATATATTTGAAAATCATGGTTTTGAAGAAGACTTATTGATATGGTAAAATGTTGTAGAATAATATTTAACAGAGAGCAAGGCATAAAATTGTTACACAATGGACTTATTGTTTAATTAGGGAAAGCCATATTTTTAAAAATATAAAAATATTGGAAGGGCTCATCTCTGTGGCAGAAAACTATGTGGTAGTTTCTTCCAAAAGTTTTTACATTTTCCAAAATAACACGCATTGACCTTTTAAATCATAAAGATAGTGCATGTTTCTGCTGGTGGAAATGCAAACTGGTGCAGCCACTGTGGAAAACGGTATGGAGGTTCCTCAAAAAAGTAAAAATAGAACTACCCTACGACCCATCAATTGTATTACTAGGTATTTATCCAAAGGATATTAGAGGGCTGTTTCAAAGAGGCACATGCACCCCATGTTTTTAGCAGCACTATCAATAGTAACCAAAGTATGGAAAGAGCCCAAATATCCATCAATGGATGAATGGATAAAGAAGATGTGGTCTATATATACAATGGAGTATTACTTGGCAATCAAAAAGAATGAACTCTTGCCATTTGCAACTACGGGGATGGACCTGGAGGGTATTATGCTAAGTGAAATTAGTCCGTCAGAGAAAGACAAATATCATATGGCTTCACTTATATATGGAATTTAAGATACAAAACAGATGAACATAAGGGAAGTGAAGCAAAAATAATATAAAAATGGGGAGGGGACAAAGCATGAGACTCAAATACAGAGAACAAACAGGGTTGCTGGAGGGATATGGAGTGGGGGGATGGGCTAAATGGTCAAGGGACATTGAGGAGGGTACTTGTTGGGATGAGCGGGGTGTTATATGTAGGGGATGAATCACTGGATTCTACTCCTTAAATCATTATTGTGCTATATGCTAACTAATTTGGTTGTAAATTAATTTTTTTTAATTTAAAAAAAGTTAAAAAAAGATAGTGCATGTTCTTTCTAAAGAAATTCAAGTACACAGAGTAAAAAGAGAAAAATTCTCCTTTTCCTTCTCTCCTCCCAGCTCTGTCCAAGACTTACACAGGAATAGCAAATATTAGAAAATATTATTCCCTTTCTATGTACTTATAAAGGTATATTATATAAACACAGCTTTCCTTAGTGGGAAAAATATTGTTTTTAACTTGCATTTTCCTTTAATGATATATTTTGAACAACTTTTTGAGTCTACCTCATTCTCTGATAAGAGTTTCTATTAATTTATTCTGCTAGTCCTCTTCTCAGACATTTTGGACACTGACATTTTAAGAATGTCTCAGTTCGTTCCCGTTTCATTACTAACAGAATGATCACTACGTGTAAATCTGGGGGGTACACCTATGGAGTGAATTCTAGAATGAAAGTGCTGAGTCAAAGAATATGAGTTAATATTTATTTTTAAGTGTTAATATTTATTTCCAAATTACAAGTCTAATGGCTGTGTGCAAAAGCAAAGAACCCATTTTTCCCATACACACGACCATTTAGTATTGGTTTTAGGAATTTTTTCCAACACCGTAAGTTATTTTATCTTATTAGTTTACACATACTGATTAACAATAGGATTGAACATCTTTCCATGTTGCTCATTTTAATTGACTTTTCATACTCATTTTACATTTTCTCAATTTCTTATTGATTTATAGATGCTCTTTTTGTCGTATTGTTGTCAATTCTTCATTTGTATCAAAAATTTTTCTTCCAATCTGTTGAAACTCTGATACCTTATACATTTTTAATCACATATGTTTAAATATGGAAAAAGTATTGACATTTTATAATCAGATTTTTTTTGGCTTTTGTGTTAATGTTTTTTGCATGCCTCAGTTATAAAGGTATTTCCTACACTTTTTTAGTACTTTTATGGTTTTAACATTAAATGAAGAATTTAAATCTATCCAGAAACATTTTAAAACTTCTTTAAATTTTTAAAATTTTTAAACTTAAAAATTTTTTTTAACATGAATTGACTTTTTATTTTATTTCATTTTTTTATTTTTTTGTTTATTTTTGATAGAGCATGCACGAGAGCATGAGTGAGGGAGTGGCAGAGAGAGAGAGAGAGAGACAGAGACAGAATCCTAAACAGGCTTGGCACTGTAAGCACAGAGCCCATTGTGGTGCTGGAACTCACAAACTGAACCATAAAATCATGACCTGAGCCAAAATCAAGAGTTGAACGCTTAACTGACTGAGACACCTAGGCACTCTAAAACTTCGGAAGAATTCTTTGGATGTTTTCTTCCTTTTTTTTTTTTTTTTTTTTTTTTGAGTAGTTGACACACAATATTACATCAGTTTCAGGTGTACAACATAGTGATTCAACTCAATTTGTTATGTTATGCTCACCACACGTGTGGTTACCATCTACCACCATACATCGCTATTATAATACCTTTCACTGTATTCCCTATGTTGTACCTTTTATTCCCATGACTTACTCATTCCATAACTGGAAGCCTGTGTCTCCCATTCCCCTTCACCATTTTGCCCATCACCCACCCCCTCTTGGCAACCATGTTTGTTCTTTGTATTTATTGGTCTGTTTTTGCTTTTTGTTTGTTCTTTTCTTAGATATTACATATTAGTGAAATCGTATGATATTTGTCTTCTCTGACTTACTTCACTTAGCATAATACTCTCTAGGTCCATCCATGTTGTCACAAATGTCAAGGGTGTATATATATATATATATACACAATATCTTCTCTTTATCCATTTTTCTATTGATGCAGAAACTATTTTAGTATGTGGGTATGTACTACTGCGGTAGGCAGCAACCAAGATGGCCTTCAATTAACCCCATTAACTGGTATTCATACCTCATGCAGCAGCATTCTACATTGTACCATGGTTGTCTGTGTGACCAATAGAATGTGGTAGAAGAGATGCTATGTCATTTCCAATATTAGGTTGTTAAAGATGGCTTCCTGGGGCACCTGGATGGCTCCGTTGGTTAAGCACCCAACTCTTGATTTTGGCTCAGGTCATGATCTCACAGCTCTTGAGTTTGAGCCCTGTGTCAGGCTCGGTGGTGACAGTTCAGAGCCTGGAGTGGGCTTCAGATTATGTGTCTCTGTCATTCTCTGCCCCTCCCCAGCTCATGCTCTCTCTTTCAAAAAATAAACATTAAAAAAAAATGGCTTCCTTCTAGCACTCCCTTTCTCAGATTACTCATTTTGAACAGGGCCAGGGGGCAGCTGTTATGTCATGAAGACTCAGGCAGACTAAGCAGAGGACCTTGTGGTGAGGAACTAGTCTCTGGCTAATAGGAAAGAACTGAGACCCACCAAGACCCACTGTCAACTTGGAAGTAGATCCTGTAACCTTCAGATGACTGTAGTTCCAGCCAACAGCTTGCCTACAACTTGTGAGAGACCCTGAGTTATGGCCACCTAGCTAAGCTGCTCCTGGGTCCTGATCCACAGAAACCATGATGTAATTGTTATTTAAAGGTGAAAATTTTGGGGACAATCTGTTATGCAGCAATAGATAACTAAAGCAACTACTTTTATAATTAGGACAGGTTTTATTTTTCTAAGAAAAGAGACACCTGTCCTTCAGAAAAAGAAAGGACTTTGGTTTGAGAATTTATTAAATAAGGCCTTGCTATTTGAGCATTTCCCCCCTCCATGATTGCTTTCTTTAGAGTCACTATCTCAAATTCTGTTTGGGAAAAACATCTGTGCTAGAAAACATGGAGTATTTAGTATTCTATAATTGTTACATTTTATAGTTTAGAAAATTGATTTTCTGGATATCTCCAGATGTTTATTCATTGAAAGTGGTAGTTTAGGGGCAGGCCCCTTGGTGGCTCAGTTGGTTAAGCGTCTAGCTCTTGTTTTCAGCTCAAGTTAGCATCTCAGGGTCATGAGACTGAGCTTCCCATGGGGCTTCAGGCTGAGTGAGGAGCCTGCTTAAGATTCTCTCTCCCTCTGTCTTTCCCCTGTTCATGAGTACTCTCTAATAAAAAAATGTGCTTCTTAAAAACAAAAACAAAAACACTTGTTTGAACTGTAGAGACATAAATCATTATAAATAATTTGCCTGCAGAACATAGGGGAGAAAAAGTATAAGTGTGGGACTCAGAAGATGGGACTTCTAGTTCCATCTTGGTCACTAACTCTAAGGCCCTGGACAGCTCTGTGCTTCTGTAGATCTCAGTGTGGCTACCTTTGATATAGTGGGAGAGAAGTCAAATATCCTCTAACACACTTTTTATTTGTGATCCCCTAAAATGAAGGGAAAAGCCTCTTACACATTGACATATAAAATGCAACATGACATATATAGAATAAAAGATAAACATTGTCATGAATTTTTTATTACCAACTGCATCTAATTCTCAAAGTTCTACCTTTCATAGATCTTTTTGTCAAAATATCAGATGCAGATTTAACTTACTCTACTTGTGAAATATGCCATGTATCCCAACTGGCAGTCAGCACTTATCAAATGAGATGGCCAAATTTATTTTCCCATTAAAATTTTTCACTTCTCTTTCAATTCACATAAACACTTTTAGTATGTACTCTAGGATGTAACTATCACTTCATAATTCTAATTTTTAGATGGATGTAGGGTAGATAATGGAGACTTGTGATGAATCAATGGCCCAGAAGGTATCAGACACCTCTCATGTCAGGTTCCTTCCTGCTTTTCTCTCAAAGGATTGTCCTATAAGACAACCCATTCTAGAATTGTCCCTTTGTTTATTTCCAGGTGATTTTCATCTTCAAAGCAGTGTACCATAATGGGATGGATGAGTTCATACTTCCTTCTATAAAATAGAAGGGCAGACTGGGAAACAGGGGCATTTCTCAGAATTTTAAGAAAGAATATATATACATACATTGGGGGTATTCTAATCACTTCAAGGTGCTGTAAGGCTCTTTATTCTGACTTCCCATCATTCCTGTCATTATCATTTCTCATGTTATGAAAACGACATTCTCACATATAGATGATTTTTCAAAAAGATCTATTCAAATCGATATTTCTCTGTTGGGACAGTGAACCTGAGAGTGCTCTATGGGAAGACAGAAAGTTATCAAAGGCTGATTACTTAAAAGACAGGCGGAATCCATCATGTTACAGATTTACATGTGTGGTCTAGTCCTAGGGAAAAGATTTCCTTTTCTTCCTGAGGACAAACAGGAAACTAGAAAACTATCTTTTGATACAGGATGGTGACACGGTAGTGATAAAGCTCTTCATATACTTAACTTGGTGACTGTTGTTTCCAATGGATCCTCTCCATTTCAACTCTTAAAATGTTTGTCTTGAAGATTACCATTATCCTAACAGCAACAGGTGCAGCCCTTAAGTTTTCCAAGAGTTAAGAAAGAACTGTGTCATAAAACAAAGAGCTTGACCCAACAGTAAGATGCCTCCCACTGCTACTACTGAGAACAAGATATTTTAAAGACTAAAATCCCCTAGTTATAAATATAAACAAAGATCTATTTACATATGTACACTAGCTCTCCTCCAAACAGGGATGAAATTGCGCTGAGGGTAAACACAAGAAGTGTGGAACAATATATTTATATACCTAAAAACTGTTAATACGATCACTTCCTGGTGCTTGTGCTAACGTGCATGTATTTTGAGTCAATTTCCATTTCAGTATGAAGACAACTGAGATGTGGTACTTATCATGGCAAAAGGAACAGAGTTGTTTTTATAGATGACAAGAGAGGAACCTTTCAAAATTCTGGACGGAGAAAAAAAGCCTAACGCTGAAATGTCATCTGTGGAAGAAGCCGTGTGCTCTGAAGAAATAAAAGCTCTGAGAATATAAGCCCAGATTTTTAAAAAGCCATTTATTTTAAAAAACTGGTTTGTCAAATCACATACACGAGCAGATACACAACTACCAAAGTGGCCCTGTAATAGACACCAGTGGGGCGTTCACCACACAGTACCTGAAAAATACAGCTAAAAAAGAGGAGTCTGTTGAGTATTGAATTTCAGATACCTACTGGACTCCTTGTTGAATGGCTTTAAGTTAGCATATAGTGAGTGAGAGGTAGAGTCCCAAGTATAATAGCTGATGCCTCAGGGCTCCATTTAAAAACAAAACGAAAACAAAAACCATTTCCCCCTTCGCACAAGGGCAGCCTATCCTATTTTTTTTTTCCTTTGTGAAAACGGAAGCCAAGTTTTCTCTTCTCAAATGGTTCAGCATTCCCAGTAAAAGTGTTGTGTGGTGGCCTATTGTGCTTCTTGAGCCATCTAATTTTCTTCACCTTCTGACTCAGATTCTAGGAGAGATGAGAGAGAAAAGTCAGGTTTTTTATTCAGAGATTCCTTTTGTAAAATGTCTATTAAGTAAACTTTATGCCCAACATGGGGCTCGAACTTTCAACCCTGAGATGGAGAGTTGAAGACTCTCTCAACTGAGCCAGCCAGGGGCCCCCAAAGACTCCTTTAGAGTCATGAAAGAGTTTCCAATATGCTACCTACCCCAACCCCCAAAAGGCATTGTTTTTTGCCCTGGTCATGCATTGACTAGGAAAAACAGTCAAACATTCATTCCTTTTTTGCTTTTAAATGAGCTTTACCTTTCTATTTTTTAATTTTTATTTTGTTTATTTTTTTTAAACCATTTTATTGACCTATGACTGATATACAAAAAGCTATACATATTTAACATGCACAACTTGGTGAGTTTAAGATGTGGATTTTTTTTTTTTTTTAATTTACATCCAAGTTAGTTAGCCTATAGTGCAATAATGATTTCAGGAGTAGATTCCTTAAGCCCCTTACCCATTTAGCCCATCCCCTGTCCCACAACCCCTCCAGTAACCCTCAGTTTGTTCTCCATATTTATGAGTCTCTTCTGTTTTGTCCCCCTCCCTGTTTTTATATTATTTTTGTTTCCCTTCCTTTATGTTCATCTGTTTTGTCTCTTAAAGTCCTCATGAGTGAATTCATATATTTGTCTTTCTCTGACTGACTAATTTCACTTAGCATAATACCCTCCAGTTCCATCCATGTAGTTGCAATTGGCAAGATTTCATTCTTTTTGATTGCCGAGTAATATTCCATTGTATATATTTACCTCTTCTTTACCCATTCATCCATCAATGGACATTTTGGCTTTTTCCATACTTTGGCTATTGTTGATAATGCTGCTGTAAACATTGGGGTGCGTGTGCCCCTTCGAAACGGCATACCTGTATCTCCTGGATAAATACCTAGTAGTTGAACTTTGCCTTTCTAATAATGCAGCATGCTCATAAATATTATTGAAGACTGTAATTACTTTTATCTTTCTGGGTCATCTAAAATAAACTTCTCAGGCTTAGTGGGATTCACTCTCATCCATTATTATTCTTCCACCTTGTGTTCCCATTTTCAGCACCAGTCAACTGGTTAATAATAATCCCATAATGTGTAATTAAGCCAAATGCTTTTTTCCTCCTTTCACAACTGCTGATGATTTCTTCCCCCTTGTCTCCTATAGGGTGGATAATTGAAAAAGTTGTCTTTTGTTTTTTAACACATAGCACTTTTCATTGCTTTGATTTCAGAAAGGAAGGCTAAGATTACAGGCAAGATGCTTGATATGGAAGACACCCTAAGACCTTCAGTTCTAGAGAAGCAACTACAACAACAAAAATCTGTGCAAGAGGTAGATACCTTAAATTATAATGAGAAAGTATTTGCTAAATGACCACCAAAGTCGTTAAATGGAATCATACCTTCTTCTGCGTTTTGTAGCCACTCAACGAATTTCTTCATCTGGTCAAGAAAAACACTTTTGCCTTTGGCAACATGTGCTTCTTTGTACCATTTCAATATTGCTTCTTCACTCAGTACATCAGCTGCAATTTCAAAGCAAAGATTTCCAAGTTACTACATAAATATGATGTTTTTGTAAAAAAAAGCAACTTTATGTCTCATAATTTAATAGAAAGCAATGACTTTAAATATTAAAAGTGCTGTTATAAAAGAACTCCATATCTGACACTTATCAAGAAACAGGAACCAAGCTCATTTCCAATATAGCACAGTGCTGTATTTTGGGAGTTAGCTTGGCAAATACTTTAGTGATGACGACGATATACATTTCATCAGGTATGATATATTGCAAGCTTATCTGTGAGTCACTACTGGGACTTGGAAGTCTTTCTCAGTGCTAATTTGCTGGTAGGAAACTGGGTTATTTTGTAATTTTGCAAATGAATCAGCAATTCCAGCGATTCAGAACACTATGTGTCCTGCCAACTCCAAACACGTCTTGATTAAATAGCAACCTCAAATGACTGGTCTTTTAAGGCGATTTACTCTTTTAGGAGGAAAAAAATGGCAAATAAAAACACATAACTAGAATGTAATAACGCTATTTACAATTAAATATGAAGATCAGCTTTCTGGGTGTATCACAGGACCAATACACTCAAAATCCTATTTTACTCTTTTTTTAAAGTTTATATTAAGAGTGTGAGTGGGGGAAGGGGCACAGAGAGAGAGAGAGAGAGAGAGAGAGAGAGAGAGAGAGAGAGAATCTCAAGCTGGCTCCATGCTGTCAGTGCAGAGGTCTTTGTGGAGCTGAATCTCACAAACCATGAGATCATGGACCTGAGCTGAAATCAAGTGTCAGATGCTTAGCTGACCAAGCCACCCAGGTGCCCCTATGATTATTCTACTGCTAAGTCATGAATCTCTTATAGCATAATATCTTAAGTCACAAGAGTAATGTTTTCCTTGTACTCCATTAAGAGAAAAAAGAGACACTAGGTGGACTTCTTACAGGTTTCCAGCAAAATGAATTATCTACTAATACTCGTTACCTTAAATTCTAAACTCCAGAAATGTGCCTTGAAACCCTCAAGTTACCATTAATTTAGACCATTTAATGTTTAGAAAGGAAAATATGAAAATGATAGTCTACATATTTTGCCAATGTTCCAATGGGTTGTCTTTTCAGATTTCAGAGTAAGAAACGAGATGGGATGCAGATAAAAAGGGTATTATTGTCCTCAATGCCTGCGCAATCCACCAAAAATGCCGATAAATCATGCTAATGATGTTTGTGCAGTTGAAAGAGAATTTTAACTTACAAAAAATAAGAAAAATAATGAGATTGTTTTCAATGAAAACACCACTATTGTTTTCATTGAAAACACCACTGATGTTTTCATAACCAAAACCTGAAGTTTTTTTTTTTTTTTTTTCAAAATTAATAACTGGCTTGGATTCAATGGAAGAGAATGAACTGATGAAAAATGCACAGGACTGGTTTTAGAAAATATCAAGTTTGTTTTGTTTGTTTTTATTATGAAATACACTACAAAGTGTAAAGGGAGAAAAAAGTCTGGATTTACTCATCTATAAGAATTCGGTGTAAAAATCATAATCAGTTGTCCTAGAGGATTATTGTTAGCTTTTAGCTTCCACTTCCAACTCACACCCTGCACTCACAACGATGAAAAACTGCCATCAAATCCCAGTGTTAGTTGAGGCGAGGAGCAAATGCTTCCCAGCCTGAGGAAGTGACTTGTTCTTGTGCAAGGCTGCTTTGCGCAGACTTTGAGAACACTTACTAGCTCCGACATGGATTTTATGCTATTTATTTATTTACTTTAAAGTTTATTTATTTTTGAGAAAGAAAGAGACAGAGAGAGAGACAGTATGTGTGTGTGGAGTGGGGGAAGAGCGGAGAAATGGGAGACACAGAATCTGAAGCAGGTTCCAGGTCCTGAGCTGTCAGCGCAGAGCCCATGTGGGGCTCAAACTCACAAACCGTGAGATCATGACCTGAGCCGAAGTTGGACTAGTAAATGACTGAGCCATCTAGGTGCCCCTCCAACATGGAGCTTAAAAGTCCTATTTAGGGCTCCTGGGTGTCTCAGTCAGTCAAGTGCCAGGCTTTGCCTCAGGTCATGATCTCACGGTTTGTGGGTTTGATCCCGGCATCGGGCTCTGTGCTGACAGTGTGGAGCCTGCTTGGGATTCTCTCTCCCTCTCTGCTCCTAACCCACTTTTGTGTGCTCGCTCTCTCTCTCTCTCTCAAAAATAAATAAACTTTAAATAAATAAATATCCTTTTTAATATTTTGTCTTTGTAACATTTTTAAGATGTTTCTGATTTAGACAGCTTTAGTTCCAAACTTTTTTGATCATGCTCCCCTAATGGGACAATTTTGAGCGCATACAACCAACATATGTATGCTTTTCAGCTTATAAATTATACGCAAGTACTACAGAACTATTATTATTATAAAACAAATGGAATTTAAAATGTGACAAACACATAGGGAAATGCTATGTTAACTCCCCACTTTAATGAATTGTGGTGATACCATGCTCATGGTGGAAAGCTGATTGAGGCTGCACTTTAAGGTTATTATTTTTTCTCAGGTTTTTCTTCTGAAGATGGAGAACTCATTCATGTGTTTTATTGCCCCACAGAGGCTGAAAGAGGGCATGCAGCTACTAAAATCTTGTCAACCACAGATATTAGATCATTAGGTAAAACTTATCAGATACACTGTTAGCAGAAAAGGAGACCAGGTGCAAAGCTGAGTTCTTAGAAAAGCCTAATTTTGTAATGAATTCTGCCTGCAAGACCATTCTCCTCGTAGAGGGGGGAATAAATAATAACAAAGGGACAAAAGCAACCACCCAGGGCAACTTAGGGGGCAAAGCACAAACATCGAAAAGCTTAAAAAGACACTCAACTTTTGTTTAGTGAAAAGTCTAATCTAAAGAGGAAAGAACTTCTTGAGAAATAAAGAGAGAACTTTTTTTCTCTCCACTAAGGAAAAGTGGGGAGAGTTCTCATTAATAGAGAGAAGCAGCAAAGTGTTTGCTGGGATCTCCCAGAGAAATCCTACTAGGAATACAGAATATCAGTGCAAGTCCCACAAGAAAAGCAGACATCCTACAATTGCATGTAGAACTCCCTCAGATTAAAAAATAATTTTCTCTATCCTGTCTGGCCAACTTCCTCATCATGTCTGGTGGAATGCTGTGTGCCCTTCCTCAGTATCACCCTCTGTGTGAGCCTCATTTTAGAAATGAAACGAGGACTGTAATCCTTGGTTTTCTTCTACACTCTGAAATCCAGGAACTCAGGAACTATTCTGTTCATTAACTCACTTCCAGCATTTAATGGAAGGCCTGCCATCTCCTATGCATTCAATAAATGTATGATGGACAGATTAATTAACTCGATGAGAACAACTACATATTTCTCAATTTGCAGAGTTAGAATTTAAATGTTAGGTTTTTGTGATGATCAAAGAGGAATTACTGTACGAGTGGTTTGAGAATGGCAAAGCTTTCGAGAACATTACTTACATATTTAAGTTAAAAACTATGACTTGGAACTTAGGAAATTCATTATTTTTTAATGAACTAAAAATTTCATTACGGGCATCACACAGGGACATTAAGTGAAAAATAATTTACCCTAAGAATATTGATAATGTACGGCGAGAAGGCCACTCACCTTTTTTTTTTTTTTAGAATGAGAACAGGAAGTTTCTTTCAGAAAAATATCCACAAAGGACAGAAATTAACCTAAGAAGTAACTGCAAACAATAAAACCCATGACACAGATAGTGCCAGTACCTGACAGGTTTATATTTCTCTCAGATGGACATGCTGAGAGTATGGTACTTGGCTTTAGAAAGGAAGAGAAAGAAATTATTTCAAAAATGAATAATGTGATGATTGAAGGTTAGTGATGGATTTATTCTTCCTATTGCACAGAAATACAAAAATCTAGATTTAAATCGGAAAGAGAATCTTTACTAAATGACAAATCACCACTTTTTTATTTCATTAGTGAAAAGTATTATTATTTACAGTTTATTCACTTTTATTTCCCTGTTATTTATATGTTTAAAAAAAATCTTTCAATAATGGCATTTGTTAAAAAAAAAAACATAGGTTTGTCAGAGACATGGGGAATCAAATTCCCAAGTTTCTGTCATCCTCAAGTTCTAGAAATACAGAGAAGATGTGTGCGTACATACTAGATTAAATGGGAAAGAAGAAATTATTTCTATTAAAAAAAAAAAAAACCCTGCTATAAAGCAAAGTGTTCCTTATAGTAAATAAAAGGAATCCACATCATTACATAAAAGACACAAACAAGATACTATTTGATATTTGTTGAATGTGTATGTGTACGTGGAATTAATGAGAAGTATAATCTTGAAACATGTTACCATAGTTCCCGGAATTTGTCATTTCTGGCATTTAATGACCCATCAGACAAGTGGTCCTGACCAACAGTCACAGCATCACCTGGAAATTTCTCAAAATGCAAATTTGTGGGCCCAACCCTGGACCCACCTTCAGAACCTGAATCCCCAAAGGTTGGCTCAGTTAAGTGTCTGACTTCGGCTCAGGTCATGATCTCCTGGTTCATGGGTTCGAGCCCTGTATCGGGGCTACATGCTGCCAGCTCAGAGCCTGGAGCCTGCTTCAGATTCTGTGTCTCCCTCTCTCTCTGCCTCTCCCCTGCTCATGCTCTCTCTCTCTCTCTCTCTCAAAAATAAACATTAAAAAATTAAAAAGAACCCAAATCCCTGGGGAATCCGTGTTTTAACAAGCTCTCCAGGTGATTCATATGTGTTATAGCGCTGGGAAAAGAGGGCTTTAATACATAACACTGTTCATCAAGCCTTTCCAGGTGTATTAAATACAGAACAAGGACATCCAAATCCTTGTAAAAACAAATAACATATATCTCCTGGTGCCCAGATATTTGTTGGATAAAATTAGGTCAAATAAAAGACCACTATCCAAAAAAGGTAAGAAGGTAAACACCATAACTCTCTTAAAAAATGGGATGGAGGGGCGCCTGTGTGGCTCAGTTGGTTAAGCGGCCGACTTCGGCTCAGGTCATGATCTCGCGGTCCGTGAGTTCGAGCCCTGCGTCGGGCTCTGTGCTGACAGCTCAGAGCCTGGAGCCTGTTTCAAATTCTGTGTCACCCTCTCTCTGACCCTCCGCCGTTCATGCTCTGTCTCTCTCTGTCTCAAAAATAAATAAACGTTAACAAAAAAAAAAAAAATGGGATGGAATAATCACTCCTCGGGGATTCCATGTTTCCAAGAAAAAAATATATATATAATTACTTCTTTCAGAAAAAGACTAGATATACAATTTTGTGCGAAATTATGAAATTACCTAGAAAATAACACTTAGTTTTAACTTCTCAATGATTTATTTTCGGTATTCACTTTACAGTTTCCTGATTTCATTTACAAAAAGAACTAGGCCAAAATAAAATTGATGTTGACACCTTCCTATGTTCCCGTGGGTCTGCTCATACTTTCCACAGACCTTACTAACTTTTGGTTATTTAAAAAGTGACCACCTAGCTATCAATGGCCTAAGGAAGAGTTTATTCTTCTCCTTTTTTACTTTTTGGTACCCATTTCTTGGTTATTTTGTCATTTCTGGTCACTGTTCCTTAGCATATGGGGCTGAACAAGAGGAAATAACTGAAAGCAACCGGTTTTGTCAGTAGTTGTTAAAAGGAGGTCAACGGGGAAGGATGTTGACACTGATGGTTAAAATGAGAAATCTGGAAAAGTGTTTTAATAGATGCCATTACTGACAAAAAAGTAGGGTTTTTTTGTTTGTTTTGGTGAATAAGTTCAATAATAAAATGAGGTGCTCCTACAGATAAAGTTCCAACACATATGTTTCAGTTACAAAAAGATTTGGTTAGAGACACTGGTTGGGTTAGCTATTAAATGACAAGAAAGCAAATTGTGGGCTTAGGCACTAGTTTATAAACAGTTCGCTTTTCTGTAGTGGAAAATACTAGCCACTCACAAAGCAAATGGGAAACAAATTTCAGAGGTCTCTCTACCTGTTTACAGTGGAGTCTGCTATGGTGCATGTGGACAGAATGGCCATAGGCTAGATGGGCATGGCTTCTCCTTGGCTGCTAAAGAAGGTGGGCTGGCAATATGATCTGCAGATTTGGTTCTGATGGGTAACCATGGAGACCATTTATGCCCTAGTTTTAGGATGTTGACTCTCATGACCATGTCCAAGAGGACCTAACTTGGATCTGGCCGGAGGAAAACCCAAATTACTTCAAATGAGACTTAGCAGTCAGTACTTTCTCCTACTGATATAATAAAGATTGTGCTGAATACCTAAATGCTGAGAAAGTAAATTATCACCCAAACACCTGGGGCAAGATATATATCCATCTGAAGAATCTTGACGGCCAGTTAAGACTCTGTGAAGTGCCATTAACATCTATAAAGTAGTCATTAATAAATGATGTAAAATTTTTATACTAATTCGCCCAAATGATCATCCAAGATAGACAAATGTAAGAGGTGCCTCAGTGGCTCAGTTGGTTGAGCACTGGACTTTGGCTCAGGTCATGATCTCACAGTTCACGAGGTTGAGCCCTGCTGACAGCAGAGAGCCTACTTTGGATCCTCTGTGTCCCTCTCTCTCCTGCCCTCCCCAATTTGCTTGTTTGCTCTCTCTCTCTCTCTCAAAATACACATTAGAAAAGTAGACAAATTTAAGAACACATCAAAAGGAAAAGAAAGATTTGGCTGATGTTAATTTGTACTTTACTTTTTCTTTCTATATTAAATTGCCATTTAAGATTGCCGTACCTTCTAGCAAACATTTTATAATGTTCAAAATGTGTTATTTCCTAAGTGTTCTTCCCTCCTCCCCCATAAAACTACATGAACTCAGACCAAAGAATAGTCCAGGATTATTTTTTATATACTGTAGGTATAGACATGGAGATCAGTTAAAACCCTAATAGCATTCATTTATTGAAGGCAGTGCCAGTTGCCATGACAACCTAATCCTTACAAATATAATGAAAAGACAGTAAAGGGAAATCTAAAAATAGTCATTTCCTTGAAAAACAGGAGAATGGCTGGGCCAAATAATTAAAATACAAAGTAAAAAGCTAATTATTTCAATAATTTTCGTCAGCTTTATGGCATCTGAGAAGATCTCAATATACTATAGGCAGACTTTGGTAATTATAGTTATTAGAGCTAATTCTTACAATTCAACAATAGACCTAATTACTTTCTGTTATTACAGTCTTTTTCACCACCCCCCCACCCTCCCCCAAAATAATAACCGGTTTATCAGTAGTCTTCTGGCAATGTGCCCAGGGGCTTCATCAGGCTGGTTCTTGAGACCATGAATATGCGGCATATACACTTTCTCTCTTCTAACATAATACGGCTGTCTCACTAAAACTTACAAAGTTTAGCATGAATCCCATGTCTCCCTCTGCCTTAGCCCTTGCGCTGGCCCTCAAAGACCTTCAACAAAACAGGGAAACAGAGCGGTAGGGCAATATGGATAGATACCTTTATAAAAGAGAACCACGATCTTCTGAAAAGCTTTCATGAAATGGATGTTGTCATAACAGTATTCTTGAACCTTCTGGAGGAGGATCAGCTCTGACTGGCCTTGGGAGCTGAACACAGCCAGGAGTGGAGCGTATTGCTGAAATACAAGTGGGGAGTAAAACCAACCATTAACTTTCTTGGGAGGTACAGAGACAATACTTGAAACACAACAGAAATCTGGAGATTTCTTTAGGAAGCTTTCACTTTAAGGGTTATCTCATTAGAACATTGTGTCCAATCAAAATTAATTTTTTAGCCCAGCATCTTATCAGATTTCTCTCAATGTACCCACTAAAAGAAGAGACCAAATAAAATTCTGACACTATTAAAGGTAACTTATGCTACTGTTTAAAGGGCACTATGAAAAGGAGGCAGAGTGAGGTCTTGGGGTGGCCACATTTAGTACTGGTGGAGTGTGGAGTTCTTTCCCTAGACATCCCAGACACCCTCACAGGTCATCTTTATGGCTTAGTTCCTATTGTTCCCTTTGTCCTAATTGTCCTTGGCTTCTAGTCACTGATGTTGAGCCGTTTTCTCATTTCAACACAAATCTCCTCCAAGGAGCTTTCCCTGATCAACTTAACCTGCAGATTTCACGCACTCCTCTGTTCTAAACACAGAGGATTATCTTTAATTTGTATGCTACCTAGTTTCCACTAGGCAGTCTTTTTATTTTACATTTATTTATATCTTGAGAGAAGGAAAGAGTGTGCGCATGTGAGTAGGGGAGGGGCAAAGAGAGAGGGAGAGAGAGAATCCCAAGCAGACTCTGTGCTGTCAGTGCAGAGCCCGAGGTGGGGCTTGATCCCATGAACCGTGAGATCATGACCTGAGGTGAAATCAAGGGATGGATGCTCAACTGACTGAGCTAACCAGGTGCCCCTCTACTAGGTAGTCTTTGACTTCCCAATTCAAATGTAAACTCTGAAGGAAGATATGTCTTTCACTCATCTTAATATAGTGTTATAGGGAGAAGACAATTAATGAAAGCAAAAACATTTATCCTTGCTCAAAAACATGCTATTTACACAATCGGTTGATCTCTTCCACCACTCAGATACTTTTCAAATGTTTTGGAATTTTTATTTAAATGCTATTTAGTTAACATACAGTACAATACTGGTTTCAGGAGTAGATACTTCTCAAATTCTAATACCAATTTGTAGTTTACTTAAACAAAAATATTACCAGGAATTTTTGTCATGTAAAAGGAAACCAATACAGTTAGACCATATTTCTCTTTAACTTTAATTATTCTGTGTGTTTTCTGACACTGTGTTTAGTAAGACTTTAGTCTTAGACGGGAAATAATGCCTTTGGCCCAAACCTGGGTGAATGGCAGTTAGAACCCACGTATCATACAGTTAAGAGCTACAATTGGTCTGTGGCCAAGACTGTTTCCTGTTGATCCTGTACCTTCAGATGCTTAAGGGCCTGCTCTGCAACGAGTTCTTCCTTCTTGTTCCATTCAACAGCATTCATTATACAGGTCCACAGAAGTCCAATCACTGCTGTTTCCGGAAGATCATTCCTCTTCATTTCTTCCTTAACATAGAGCACCACCTACATTTCATGGAAAAAGGGGTCAGAGAGTTAACAGGCAGATGGCAGTTTCCCTGTCACCATGCCTGGTCAGTAAAAGGCTTTGGGTGGATAAATATTCTGCTCAGCCCCTCCCTTCCCAGTACATACTCTCAGATTACAAGAGGGAGGAAAAACACAATGATTTGTTCTCAAAGCAGATTTATTTTTAGTTCCAAAATTAATAGGCTTATCTCTGGCCAGGAGCTGCTGGATAATAGGAAGTGAGAGGGAATCTTTGTTTCTTAGAAGTTATTCTTTTACATGCAGCACCCCTTTGGGTCCAGCAGAACAGACGACTTGAGCTGGTTTGACTCTCTGGGTTTGAAATTAGCTCACGGAGCTGTGAATCTTTACCTCCAACTCACAACTTTAAACCTCTAGATGAATAACGTGTTGGGTTTGTACAAGTCGATTTACCACAATTCATTCTTAATCATTACTTTAGACTCTCATGAGCCATGAAAATAAGCTGTAAAGTGCCAAAGCCATTTTTTTATATGATACATATTAATGCAGCAACACTGGACAGGTTATTTTCCCCTTAAAATTATGTTTGATATGCAAATTTATCCTCAAATCTGACAGTATGGAATAAAAGGTCTGTCTAGCCTAATGTATTTTATATCACACTTGTCAGGAAAAAAACTTTTCCTTTTGAAATACAACCACAAATTGAGGTTACGTCCTCAAAAGTGATAAAACACCATAATCTATACCTCAAGTACACTACGACTTGGTGAATAACACAACTACCACTCCCCTCATTGCCCCTTTTTAGTGAAAATACATTCTTTTCTTTCCTGTTGGCCTGGGTTGCACAGGTATCAGGAATGGGTTAAGAAGCTCTGGTTAATTCCCAGAGACTACGCTGGCCAGAGAAAGATGCAAAGACAGGCGACATCTCTGCATCTAGAAGCATCACAGCATTTTTTGGGTTTGCTTTTTTTTTTCCACCTCATGGAAAATCACAAGGTCTTGCTTGCAGAAATGTTACTGACTATAATGCTGACCTTACTGCCATGAGACTTAGAAATATTTTTTGTTCCAACACCTCCATCTGCTGGATAGCATTGGTCTGGAACTCTCTAGTCTTAAGCCATGTAAGGTCCCATGTGGGGCTTAGGGCACACAGAGTGGTAAGGGTTTGGGACTCAGAAGTAAATGTCAAAAGGAAAGGACTTTGTTTAATTTTTGGATTGTCACGTAAAAGTTGTTAAAGTTCACATGGGAAGTTTTCTTCAGGCAGGAATTTTTTAAAAATTTAAAAAGATACAGCGATAGCTACATGAACTATTATTATAAAAAATGTAGTATTTATATTATAGGGATATGCAGTTATTGTGACTATGATCAAACAAGTCATTAGTTCAAGTGGTCTTTTCCCATGCTACGAATTCAAAAACCATCAAAAATTTTTGTCTTAAAATTAAAAAAAAAAAAACAAAACCCTACATGTTCATACCCAGTGATGCACGCAATACATAGTGTTGATTTCAAACACTGATCGTATACTTAACCATATTGTATTATCTGTGATTAAATGGAAAAACCACCATATAATGGTGCATAACTGACAGTAGATGGCAAATCTATTCGACAGATGAAAATATTTCGTTAATCACAGTAGTGTGATAAAATAAATCACTTGTGTGGAAATAACCACTAATTTCTGGAATATGCCAGAGGATTCTGAATCAACACTTTGCAACTGAGATGGTATGAACAGGTACATTAAGTTCCCAGCAGTAAACAAAGGTGGGTCTTCTTAAGGAAGGTCGAGCCTATGCTCTTCGATGTTAATCCTCTCATTGGTGTGTTCTGCAGTGATCTAATAAGTCCAGGTCCCCACCTCCTTGATTGGGCATTCCTGAGAAAGACGCTCCTGGAGCTCCTTCTGCAGTTCCTTCCTGGTGCCCAGGGACTGCTGGACTCGGAGGAAGTCGGAAAGCTCCTTCAGGCCTGCGTCAGTGAAGTATTTAGCAAAATGATCCACGCTCTGCCTGTTAACTGGAAAGAGTTCCTTGAAGACAAAAGGAAAAAGACCGTTACACAACAAACTATTCAAATGTCAGCAAGCAATGAAGGACAAACTTTTCATATTAGAATGGCACTTAGAATATCTCACACACTGGGAAGAACAGAACAAAGAATGATTTTCAAATGAATGAATCTTGGGTATCTTTCTGGAGCATTTGCTAAGCACCTTCTAAATCGGACAGGTTTACAAAGAAAAAAATGCTAATCAACTTGTATAAACTAGCTTCACCTATTTTGAAGCATTATTTACTTTTTCTTTCACTTTACTCAAAGTATAGCATATATGAATACAGAAGTGAACTTGCTAAATTAAATGCAAATAACGTAACTTACAAGTTAATGGACAAAAGTCAGGTTTTTCTGATATATATACTATACATACATACATATTAATATGTATGTATGTATAGTATATATACATTTGGGAGAGAGTGCAGGAGTTGGGAGGGGGAGAGAGAGAGAGAGAGAGAGAGAGAGAGAGAGAGAGAGAGAAAGAGAAAGAGAGAGAATCTTAAGCAAACTCCACGTTCAGTGCAGAGCCTGATGCAGGACTGAATCTCATGACCCTAGGATCATGGCCTGAGCCACCCAGGTGCCCCAAAAGTCAGTTTTAATAATGCTGAGATGACATGAGGTAATATTAGGAAACAGTACTGACTATTATCTCAAGAACTTCTATTCACAATCTGAGAAAATGCTGCTATTAGTCTAATACTAGCTTGGAGCTAAAGAGAATTTTTGTGATATCTGTTAATGATGGTGGCTCTAAATTAAGCAACAGCAAGATCTAATCTAAACCCACCCTCCCAACTCTTCAGTTCATTACATAATTCTGTTGGAAATTTTTAAAGAGCAATACACCATGGCTGCTTGCATATTTTTACCTCATTTCCATTTTACCTTACACAGCTTGGAAAAGTCCCAGTAACACTTAGTCATATTCTAATCCTGTGTGACTTCAACACCCAGCTAAGATATTAAGGCAATTTTCAAAGCTTTCACATTTTTCAGACTGCTGCAGTCTAAAAAGTAGATCCAAATTTTTATGGTGGTTCGATTTGCACATATATGGTCGATGGCTATATGCCTCTAGTAAAAATCTCAGTAGAAAAATCTCTAATAGTTTTGCTACCATGTAGAGGGACATAGCCAAAGGCTTCTATGACACGACTCAAATTTCAACAGTCTCTGTATCATAACTTCCCCTGTTGAGTTAGGAGTTTCAAAATGTCAGAAGAGTTGGTGGGAGCAGCTATTAAACGCATTCATGGTAAAACAAACATTTCACATCAGACTGAAATTTAGTCACTGACATTTGTTCTAGCATTCAAAAGGTCTAACAAATTTGGGATTTGGGGAATGAATTTAATTTTGATTTTCTTCTAGGAATCAAAATGTGGCTATTTTCCTGAAAATTACATAAAGTAAAAACTCTTATAGAGGATAAATTAAGTCTCAACAAGGCTAAACAGCTTGACCCAAATTATGTAGTCAGGTATATTTAAGGACATAGCAGACTATGCCCATAGCCGGTAATTATTCCGTTACTCCGTGCCAACATTGAGTATTCAATTTAGGAAGAATGTGACTGCAAAGTTTGATCTAAGTTTGATCTAAAGTTATGTTCAGAGGAATATATCAAACATATTCCTGGGGGTTTATTTATGAACTATATTCAAAGTCCTTATAAATGACACATTTAAGACAGTGAGGATTATTATTCAGATTAAGCTGAAGTAAAGTCAGTCTAAATCCTATCATGATATTTACTGGCTTGGAGCATGGTTTGCATTAGTCAGAAAAACCCTACCCAGGCACAAATCTCCATCACCTCATCCCTAGATTAAGGTCTCCCTGCTTCTGCTCTTGCTTCTGAGTCTATTCAAAGCAAAGCCAGAGTTTTCCAATTTCCACAAAGCTTTCCATTTTACTGAGAATAAAAGTCAAAGTTCCTAGATGATATGGGACCTGCTATGTCTCCAAGCTGATCTATACTTTTGTTCTTACCAAACACTCCCCACTGCTGTCCCCAACATGGCATGCCCCCAAAGTCTTTGCATTCTGTTCCCTTTGCCTGGAAAACTCTTCTGGAGATATCTATAAAGCTCACTCCTCAACTCCTTCAAGTCTTTACACAAATGTCACCTTGGGGCAGCTGGGTGGCTCGGTCAGTTAAGTGTCTGGCTTTGGCTCAGGCCATAATCTCATGGTTCATGAGTTCGAGCCCGCATTGGGGTTGCTGCTGTCAGGGCAGAGCCTGCTTCAGATCATCTGTCCCCCTCTTTCTCTGCCTCTCTCCAGCTTGTGCTCTCCAAAATAAATAAAACAGTTAAAAAAAAGGCACCTTATCAGAGAGATCTTCCTCTGCCACTGAAAACTGCCTCCTACTCTGATATTCCTTAGAGTTTTCCTACTTAATGGTTTCCTAATCAATGGTTGATTTAGTCTGTTGCCTCCCATCCCCTCTTTTCAGATTTGCTGTTTTTCTTGCTTCTGTATTACAGAAATGGGTAACTGCAAACTTTGAGATATGCTTCTTTTCCCCTAAAATGTACTAGTACGGCCAGAGAGAATTTTGTTGTATGTGTTAAATAAATAAAAATTTCCTCCTTGATGGTGAAATTGACCCTCTAGCTTCTCGTTCATTCACTGAGTTAGCAAATATCAAGCAGGTAGGCTCCACAGAGGATTACCTTGTCCTCATGGAGCTTACAGTGTTTCTGCTAGAAATTTCTACCTGTGCTTCTCATACCCAAAACATATGCAGACGTAGAAACCAAGTAGGAACAGTTAAATGATGTATTCCTCAAAAAGGAAAGACACTTTAAGAATAAATCTATGAGGTAACCTAATTAAGTTAACCAAGCTCTGCCTACGGGCATCTTTGAGGAACGATGCCTTAAGAGATAATTGTGTCTCGGGCACCTGAGTTGCTTAGTTGGCTAAGTGTCTGACTTTGGCTCAGGTCGTGATCTCACCGTTCGTGAGTTTGGGCTCTCTGCTATCAGCACGGAGCCTGCTTCAGATCCTCTCTGCCCCTCCCCTTCTTTTCCCTTTCTCTCTTTCAAAATAAACTTAAAAACAAACAAACAAATAAACCTGAGTCTTTTGTGGCAAACCATAACAGACTGTACCTTTATTACCAGTCATGTGCCCCCTCTCTTTAAATGAGTATTAAAGTCCCTCCTTGCTATGTCTGGCTGCAAGGGTGGAACAGTAAGCTGTGACAGAATGAACTTTCCTACCCCAGTGCCAGGCTTCACTCTGACTTTTGGCCAGCAGAAGGTAAGCTTTGACTGCACTGGAGGGTTTACTTCAGTCTCCCTTGTTTCTGCCCTTTCCCATAAGGACAGAATGGCTTGCATGGGAAGTGTTCCTGCAGGCTAGGTCCCGGAAGGAAAAGGTGTATAGATCACGGAGGGATCTAGCCCAGATACAGTTAATCCACAGACTCAGGGACGAGAATATGTTGCCTTCATATGAACTTCCACCCTGCTTGGCAACCTATTCACTTATCTTTTATGATTCCTCTTTCTGTACACAAGGATGTGCCCTAAGTCCAGGAGAAAGTAAGTTGCTATGAGGGCAGGGAACTTTTCCTTCCTGTTCTCTCTTGGCTCCATAGCTTCTTGGAGCATGTCTGGCACAGAAACATAGGCTGAATGAAAATAATTATCGGCAGAAATCAACTAGATGATCATCTAGTTAATCGTTGGTCTTTATCATAGTCTAAAGACTTGAAATACCCAAAGGGCTATTTGAAGGTAAATTTCAAGAGACAAAGGAACTTGAAGAGATAGAGAATAAAAGCATTTACAGTTAAAATTATTCTCGGATTTTCTGAGGGGAGGAGCCCATTTTACAGTAATCCCTTGGACTGACAGACAGAATTGCACACTAAAACACAGTGGAAGAAAAAACCGAGGAGAGAAAAGGTGAAGAGAAGATGGCAAGGGTGTCTTTCTTTCTTTTTTTTTTTTTTTTTTAATTTTTTTAATGTTTATTTATTTTTGAGAGACAGAGAAACCAAGTACAAGACAGGGAGGGGCAGAGAGAGAGGGGGACACAGAATCGGAAGTGGGCTCCAGGTCCTGAGCTGTCAGCACAGGACCCAAAGCAGGGCTCAAACCCATGAACTGCGAGATCATGACCTGAGCCGAAGTCGGACGCTCAACTGACTGAGCCACCCAGGCAGGCGCCCCAAGGGGCGTCTTTCAATTTTAGACTTTGTCCTAGACTAGAAGAGCAATGTCACTTGGAGAAATCTCTGTCTTTTGCACATGTGTGACTTCTAGCAGAAAGAAATTGTAGGGAGTGGATAGAAATATTAAGAACAAAATATTTCTCTTCATTTGTTTTCGAAAACCACAAAGAAAGAGAAATAAAAAACATAATCAAGCAACTGTGATAGTGGGAGCTTCAAATCAACCATAACAAATTTGTTTGCTTTCTTAATAGCTAAGTCATTTCCATGGTGTCTTGGTATAAACAAGGAATTCTGTTTAAACTCTTATTCTGTTAACACATTAATAAGTATGTGAGATTAGTATCACCCATCTCCAAACTAACACATGAGAAATGTTTAATTAGACTGATGGCACTTTATCATATTGCAACGTTAAATCTGCATACTTACTAGTTACAAAAAAAAAAAAAAAAAAAAAGGTTAATTCTGATCAATGTTAACATAATCTCAACAAATATCCAGATCCGAAAATCACAATAGTCCCTTATGACTCTTTAATTTTCTGATTCCATTCATTTATATGATAAATGTTAAAATGGAATTAATTTCCCTCTGCCAGTAATACAGAAATAAAAGGGACCAGGCTCTGATTTAACACAGACCCAAGCATTTCACTCATCCATTGCCAAAGCCACGACAGAAACATCAACCCCTTATCCAGACAACACTTACAAGCAGCCTCTTATCTAAGTTGGCTTTTCTCAAAGAAGAGGTAACAGAGTTGGCATCTTTTTCTGCCATCCATGCTTTAAAAAGCTTGACCGCAAATGAGGCTGCAATGCCTGTTTAAAGAAACAGAAAAAGAAACAGTGAGAGTTGAATTCTTTTAATAAGCAAAAACACCGGTGATTGGCAGACAGGGCCAAGCTGCTCACTAGGTTTCCTGAACGGAGTCTGCTGCTCAAAGACGTGATTTGGTACAGAGGAAAAATGGATAGCTCTTTAGGCACAGTTCTGTTTCCATTACTCAAAAGAAAAGGAAAAACAGTTAAAACATTTTTCAAAGTGAGACTCCCTAATTCCAACCTGGAGTAACCGTGTCTTTATTTTTACCTTGGTTCAAAACAGATTGAAAACCCAATATTTTCTAGTTTGTTTGTTTTGTTTTTGCTTCTCTTTCACCTGTGGTTCACCAGTATTTCATGTCTGTAACAGTGATCCTGAGGTATAACAACTAAATCTTGAGACATAAAAATGAAATGGCAGCACATTAATTAACGTGCTGATAAATGATACTAGGCAAAATGCATTAATAGTGAAAGATATAAATAAAGCTATAGATGAACAGGCAATATTTACTTTGTAAGTTTATTTCTTGTAAAAAGCATTAAAAAAAAAACAAACAAAAACTCATGATGGGGTGCCTGGGTAGCTCAGTTGGTTGGGCATCCGACTTTGGCTCAGGTCATGATCTCACAGTCCGTGAGTTCAAGCCCCGCGTTGGGCTCTGGGCTGACAGCTCAGAGCCTGGAGCCTGCTTCTGATTCTGTGTCTTCCTCTCTCTCTGACCTTCCTCTGCTCATGCTCTGTCTCTCTCACTCTCAAAAATGAATAAATGTTAAAAAAAAAAAAAATTAAAAAAAAAAACCTCATGAGTCAAGCTATAAAAATACTGATGCTGTTTCAAACTGAAGTCTTCTCTGGATATTTTAAAAGAGATTACTAAAAGAGCTAATGTTAATCAGAAAACCGCTCAATTACATATCCATATTGACATTAGGATTTATTTCCAAATATAAGTAATTAGATAGCTAGAAGACAGTTCCTCTGTGAACACTACAAATTTCCAAGTTAATGTTACATTTATTAAATTTCCAAGTTAAAATGCAGCTGAAATATTAAACTGATTTTTTCTGAAGTCTTCACTGTTGCAGCCTAAATCCCTCACACCCCCTTTTTTTCCTAAGAGAATTTCCATTTTGCATAGGCCAGGTGACTTCAAGTCTAAGTCCTGGTACCATTTCCTTCTGCAATGATTAGTCGAGAGTCCTCGCTTTAAGCCCATCTGCCCAGGGCGCCTCCCTGGCAACTGCTACTGGGCCAAAACTAGTCATGTGGCCTATGGTGGCCAATCAGCTGAAGGCATGATAAATTATTCTATGTTGAGAAGTACTCTCCCACTGAATCTAAACAAGAAAGGATGTCCCATAACTGTACCAGCAGACATCGTATAATGACCAGGGAAACCATACTGGGAATAAAGTTGATAATGCTATGATTGGTAGTGAGAAATAACAGGAGAAAATATCCAAGACGTGAATATTATTGTTTTGGACATAAGAAATAAAGGTTCTTATATGGAACAAAATTTCTTATACAGCAATTTGAGTTCCATCTTCTAGTTAGTTGCAAGTAAGAGCATTCAATCAATATATCATTTATACAAACACAAACTTTGCCCTAATTTCTTCACTCGAATGAGCAGAGGAATGAGTAAAAAAAAACAAAACAAAAAAAACCACACACACACACAAAACAAACACACACACACACACCCCACACCCCCCACAAAAAAAAACCCAAAAACCCACTATGGCTAGGACAATAAAACAGGTGTTTCGAACTGTAAACACTGTTAGTTACTTACACCCACTATCTAAATTTTATAACCATTAATATTTTATATTTGCTTCATCATTGTCCATCAAATTATTTGAGGAATTTGTAGAAATCACTTAGGATTTTAATACAACCAGAAAGACAATTATTTTCTGTTATGAAGGCTAGGGAAATCTAACATAATTAACATTTACTGTTTACATTTTATCTTGTGTTTTTCTGAGGGTAAAATGGCTCACATCATAAATAAGATGTGGAGTATCAAATTCTCTTCAGGAAAACACTTTAAAATGTCACAATATGAACAACACACTAATGACAATTACAGAATCTGAACTGTCATAAATCTGAGCTATATTAAGCCCAAAACTATAGAAAATCTCTAAGATCACTCGACTCTCAATTTACTATTCTTTTCTCAGCTACAAGAAAACTACAATCCATTTCACTGCAGGCATGAACGAGGCTGGGACTTCAACATTTGTAGGAGAGAAACTAAGTTCTAAGAAGAAACAGATGTGTTCACAAAAGCTCTTTTATTTTTAAGGAAAAAATAACTCTTTGTTTTGTGTTGCATTATAACTCGAATATCATTATCCTCCTCCAAGAGCCCACTTTTGTTTTATTCCATAACCAAGTGATTGTATATATGCCTATCAAACTCTTACTGCCTTAAAATTAAAGCGAGACTTCGATGCCACCATCTGGACTTCTTTCTAAAACTGAGATAATGAATATCTTAAAAATGGGATCAAAATGAACATCGAACACAAGACTTTGAGAGGTAACGGTTTAGAAGAACGGTCCTAACCAGCAAAATAACAGTCTGGTGGGGGGGCATTTGAGAACATGAAGGGGCCTTTTTTCATTACACTAAATAGAGGTGGGTGCTAGAGCCTGGCAGTTTAAATGCCCCACAAAGTACAATGAAGCATTCTCCCATCAAAATATGCCAGTGGCAACTACATTGAGAGAAACAGTTTGGACGACATCCACTTCAGGGTATTTGATCCAGGCATTAAGCCTTACACCCTGAAATTCAGTTCATTAATAGTTTTTGTCTTTGTACAAGTGTGCATATTTTTTCTTCCAGTTTCCTCCAGTAAACATGTACAATTCTTATTGTTTAAAGACATACACACATTCGCTCATATGGATGATGGGTGGGTAGGAGAGAACACTAAGAGGAGTTGCCGGGACTTTTCTAATCATCTGTGGCTTTACTTGTCTTTTTACACATGACAGGTAAGAAAACGCAAGCGTCATTACCTTCTTTGACTAAGCTGTCGGTGAACAGACTGGTGAGGATGGTCGCGGGAAGGGTGCCGTTGCCCAGCAGGATCCCCGACAGCATTGCCAACTTTGTCTGCTCTGTTTCGGAAAAGGCTTTAAGGAAGAGGAGAAGCTGTGGGTCAAACAAAAGAAACCAGGTCTATAAAGCAAAGGACTAAGGTAGGAAAATAACAGACAAGGTACATGCATGGCTGAATGGCAGACGAGTCGGTCGTACACACAGCGTAAGTATTACCCATCAGAAACACATGCGCGTGCTCACTTATAAACTGGATGCTAAGGAAAGTGACTTTCTCAGGCACAGTTCCTTGCTTCCAAGTTCACTTACGCGTAGCTATAGATAACATCCATGGGAACAAAAAGAGACATATGGAGAATGGTGTGAATAGGTTACATAAAAAATTTACATTGGACTTTGTACAGAAGAAAGGGTAAGTTTTACATAATGAGCAGAACATTTACTGAAATATATTATTGTCCTTCGTATTTTTCAGTGTTGGGGGTGCCCTTGTCCCCATACTATAGCTACCCATTTTCTTGGGGTTTGTTACACCGTACCACACACAAAAAACAGGGAAAGTCACTAAGCTTTGACATCAGCATATATTTTTCTGAGTTCAGAGCATATAATATTCTTTAAAACAAGACTTGCATGAGAAAGGGGTTTTCTAAGTTTCTGCTGCTCTTTCCAAAATAACAAGATTCAAACTCGGTATTTCTTAGAGCATGCAGTCTTAGCAGCCCTGGTGATGAGGTAATGGAGGATATGACAAAGCCTCTTAAGAAAGAAAAGCCCTCTGATGTGAGTTGGAAAGAGCAATTTCAGAGGGGGCAATTGAGAAAGTAGCAACCTCAGGATGGTTAAAGGAGAACCAAAGCAAAGGTGATTATACCCTGTTTCCCATTTTTCATTCTATGAGTTCTCAGTCATGTGGAGTACCCTCCTCTTTCTTAAGGCTACCCCCCCCAACCCCCCCCCCCCCCCCCGCATTGATCTGACTCTATTCCAGGCTATTTTCTCTAGTTCATCAGTTCTTAGGCACGTTACTGAGATCCCCGGGGCTCAATATCACTACTGGGGCCTTGCTCACTTTCTCATTTCTTTGCACCAATGAAATGCCATTAACTCTGTACAGTGGGTAGGGCAATATTAACTTACTATCCTTGACAGTTAAAGGATTATTACATTACAGAGAAGTTATGTGAGTCTAAATATTTGTATTATGAGTAATGAGTAAGTGGCAGAACTGGAATCAAACTAGTCCATTTCACTCCCAGGTTATGCCTATTAAAGTGTCAGTGAATTAAAAACAAAGCCACCTTCAAAGTTCATAAAAAAACATGGAGGGAATGAGAGTATCAGTGTGTAAAGCTCCAGGGAATACCAGGAATGGGACACAGTAAAAGAACTGACAAAATCATAGACACTTTGTATCAATCTGGCCTTTCCCTCTGATTGAAAAGATGATTCAGATTCAAGTGAACAATGAAAAATGGCTCCCAAAATAAAATATTAAACACTACTTTTTAAGCCCATCAATATACTCTCATTCATTAAAATAGTACAAAAGTTACATCTTTTTCTTAAATTCATATTCTCATTGATCAATTGTATTAATCAACATTAAAATCTGATGCTGCCTGTACTTCACAATATTCCTTTTAAAATGGATATACTACGAAAAATAAATCATTCTTGAAGCATACATATACATCACGTGAATAAAATAGTAAGGAAATTTTCAAGTTACAAATGAGCTAAGAAAAGCATAAGTGGTATTATTAGACAAAAGCGGTAAAATGTCATTTAAAGGCTTTACATTCTCCCTCCCTGTTATATCCATTCCTCTGTTTAATCAGGTGCTTGTTATTTTCTAGACACCTAGCAATGTAATGGACATTTTTTTCCATTTAAATTTTTTTTCATATTTATAAAAGTAATACATGCTAGTACAATAATATCTATCACTACAGAATAATATAAAAATGTGATTTCCTCTCTAATCCTGCTTCCTTAGAATTAATAACTGTTGTGTTCATTAATAACTATTTGATGTGTCCTTCCAGATTTTTAAATGTACTTATATACCTCTATATATCATATAAATAACTATATGTGTGAACATGTATTGTTTTTACTGAATTATTCATTGATGACAGCTGAAACTTGCCAAGGGTACCAGCTATTTTTCTGAATACTTTCTGTGTATTGAAATCTACACCAGCCTTGATCTTCACTTTACAGAAAAGTAAACTGAGGCAGATAGAAATGAAGTAATTTGCCTGAAGTTAAACTACCAAATGGCTGCTCCGCACCTATTTCACATAACAATTTATCATGGACATTTTCCCCAATCAATTCATGTGGTTACCCTCCATTGTTTACATGACTGTACAGTATTCCATGGTAGGGACAGACCAGAATTTAACTAATCAGTCTCCCATTAATGCACACTTAGCTTATTTCTCCAAACTGTGATAAACATCTTTATACATACAGTTTTATGTATCCATGCTGAACTATTCTTAAGAAATGGGAAAATGGAGTCACAGAGAATGCAAATTGTTTTACAAAGGGATTTTACTGTCAAATGTTCATGATGTATGGATCTGCCTTGAACATGGGGAAGCGAATAAGTAGTAAAGTAGATGCTATGGTTCCTTTATTCCCTTGGTTTATAATTTAGCAGATTTTCTAAAATTGTAAATAATGATCAAGCAACATGCAAATCTGTAACAAGTTAATGTAGTGAGTGCTACATACACACACACACAAGAGTTACAAATTTCAAGAGGGAACATGTTGCAATGACAGAAAGGAGGTCTTCTTTAATGAGGTGCTACTATTTATTTTGCTACTTACTAGAGGCCACTTACTCTATTAAGTACCTTATATGTGATCTCATTGATTCCTACAGCAATCCTAAGGTATGGCATCTTACTGCAGCTTTTTACAGTGAGAAACACCACTGAGACTTACACCCACAGATTATCTCCAAAGATGTGCTTTTATCCTCTTTGCCAGACTGTATTTGTGAAAATTAAAGAATTTTACTGGGTATTAGCTGTTGTGTCATATACTCCTTCACATGCTTTAATTGCTTAAATCACCACATCTAGATTTCCCCCTTGATATATTTATTTTTCTTGCATATTTGGAAACTCTAGTTTTTATTTTTAAGCTCTGCAAGGTCAAGGATCAGATGCTTATAAAACCACTCCTATAGAGCAAAGTATGTGGTCTTACATAAAGATGAATGAACAAAATCTAGGCTAATCGTGTATGTTCCCCTATAGCAATTAGCTAATGACCTGCTGTACTCATTCATTCAACAAACATTTTTAAAAAACTTACTATGTCCCTGGCACTTCTGCACTATCGGTGTAAATGAACTATTTTCATCCCCCTCCCTTTCATTACTTTAAACAGGTAAGGCATTACATTTGAATTTTTACCTTCTTCATTTCATCCTCAAATGCTTTTTCCAAATACTTATATCTCCTGATGAGTTTATTGAAGACCTAAACATAAAACAGAACCATTCAATATTATGTAAACAAGTTTAAAAGACAATAGGAGGTGTAGAAAGTCACCATAATCACAACATGGCCCTATAGTAAAAAGATAACTGTAAAAGAACTGTAAGCATTTCAAAGGAGTTATAACAAGGGGGGAAATGTGATCAATGTGTACATAACAATAAAAGAAATTCAACCAAAAGTATAACATGTGAGAAACCAAAAATAACGCTGATAAAAACACAATAATGTTAAACCTGCGAGATGCAGAGAAAGGCAATAGGAAATGAAGGGGGTGACATATAATCACAGAGACCATGGATACGATGGAGAGAGAAGACCTCAGACACATTGTACTCTGGGAGGACACAAAGACGTCTTTAGAAGACAAGCAAAACTTGGTATAACTTCATAGTAATAAAGGATTACTGCCTCCCCCCCACCCCATCTAGTTAGAACCCACAAACAGGGTTTGTAAGTGTGTCAGTGGAATTCTAGGCTGTTTATTTAAGTGAAATGAACGTTTGTATTCCCATTAAATTCATATGTTGAAGACTTAACTTCCAATGTGACTATATGTGCAAGTAGAGACTTTAGGAGGTGGTTAAATGAGGTCATAAGGGTAGGGCCCTAACCTGATAGAACTGATGGCCTTATAAGAGCCATAAGAGAGACTATTCCAGGAACCAAATTAGCTGGCACCTTAAATGTACACTTCCCAGCCTTCTGAACTGTGAATAATGAAATTCTATTGTTTTATAGAAATCCCAGTCTATGGTATTTTGTCAAGGTAGCCTGAATAGAATAATAAGTGTTCTTATTTAAATAGAGATTTTCATAAATATTGATTATTTTTATAATTGAAAACGATTTCTGAATCTAATTCCTTTCTCTCTCTCTTTTTTTAATGTTTATTTATTGTTGAGAGGGAGAGTGTGTGAGTGGGGGAAGGACTGAGAGACAGGGAGACACAGAATTTGAAGCAGGCTCCAGGCTCTGAGCTGTTAGCACAGAGCCCAACGTGGGGGCTCGAACTCATGAAAGGCGAGATCATGACCTGAGCCAAAGTCAGATGCTTAATTGACTAAGCCACTTAGGTGCCCCTAATTCCTTTTTCTTCTATACACACAATACACTGTCATCTAAAACTTTTAGTTTAGATTATCCCCTAATGTGATCAAGATGGGGTACAAGAGTAAAGATTACAGTGCTGCCCTTTATGAGGAAATAGTAGCCCAGGCAGGGAAGTAGTATGCAATAAGGAAAAAGAATAAATGGTATTGAGATCCAATAAATTTGATTTCCAGTTTACACCATCACTCGAGTCCTAGTACTTGCCCTTGTAGTCTAGCTGAGAGCAACTGGCTGTTAACACAGGTCCGTGATAGAACAGGAACCAGCTACTCATGATGCATGTACGTTCAGCTCTATAGTGTTAACGTTTACTAGGTTGCTCCATTCTACAGTCCTGCAACGTCCAGACCTTCATTAGGGCCTAAAGACTTCTAATTTTATTTTTTTACCGATCTAATAAATGCAAAACAATATCATGATTTTACTTCCATTTCCCGAATTACTAGTAGGTTTGATTATGTCTTCATCTGATTTGGGGGAGCCTTGTGTTTCCTCTTCTTTGAAATGCCTACGTCTCTTCCTAATAGGCAGCTTGTCTTCTTCTCTAGTGACTTGCATTTTTTTTTTATTTAATCCTGATATGAATCCCTCATAGATATTGCAAATTACAAATATCTTCTTGTCTCTTTCTTGTTAATAGCTACATGATAATCTAATATAGCTAATATAGCTATGAATAGCTACATTCATATCTAATATGAATTAGAAAATTTTAATGAGTACTCTACTGATAGACTTCTATGCTGTTTCCAACCTTTGATACTATTACAAGCATCACTGATAACTCCCATCGTATGTGTATGCGTCATTCTACACACATGCAAGCACATCTGAGAGTGAAGTCCTAGACGTGGAGTTGCTAGGTCAAAGGGAATGTGCAGTTTTAGTTTGGAAAGATAGTGCCAAAGTGCTCTCCCTGAAGTTTGGACCAATTTATACTCTCACCAGAATTTATGTGAGCCTCTGATTCCTTGTGTTCTGTACAGATGAGAGGCAAAAAAGAAAAAAAAAAAAAAAAAAAAAAAAAAAAAAATATATATATATATATATATAAAATAAATCTACCTTAGCTAAGTTTTAATATCCACTGCTTACTAAGAATGCAATTGAGTATCTTTTCATATGTGCAAGAGTTTTCTAACATTTCTACCGAAAAAGTGGCCTGTAGAATTTCTGAACCTAAGGTTTCCCTAAATCCTGTTCAGATGTCTCCCTCCTCACACAACAATCTCTCAGTGATTGGCTTTACCTGAGCATAATTTCGGATGGTTTCATGATCTTCATTTGCTGAAAACACACAGTGGTTGGTCATCTTGGTCTTGTCTCCGTCATCTATGCGTGTTCCTCCAGGGGCTGAAAAAACAAAGGTAATTACAGTTAACACAATACTGAAATGAGAGGAACATTTACGGAGCAGATGAATTCCTGCACCTCAAGGAAAACAGTAAAAGTGGGTAAAATCTAAAAATCACATAAAAATTGATAGGATGAGGTGTACATGTAGATACATATGTTGTTATGTTTATGTTTCTAATCTAATGCAAACTGGTTGTTCCATTTCACACTACTACCATAGTGTGTGAGATTATTGTTCTAGATCCTTGACTTCACCAGGCTCCTAACATTCTAAGTCTGGACTCATTTATTCTCAATGTAGTTCCTGGTGTTTCTGACATCAGGACATGGTTCACTTTTTAGGTTTGATAATATTTTGCCAGACTCCACTTCACCAACACTGAGACTGGCCAGAACCTGGCTCTTGTAGACCTTGTTAGTTTCTTAACTTTTTTTTTTAATGTCTATTTATTTTTGAGAGAGAGAGAGAGAGAGCGAGCAAGTGCGGGAGAGACGGAGACACAGAATCCAAAGTGGGCTCCAGGCTCTGAGCTGTCAGCACAGAGCCCAACATGGGGTTCGAACCCATGAACCGCAAGATCATGACCTGAGCCGGAGTCGGATGCTTACCTGACTGAGCTACTCAGGCTCCCTTAGACCTTGTTGGTTTCTACTTGAGTAGGTATTAAAACTGTTCCCTCCTCCAGTAGCCCAATTATCCATGCAGGGTTGAACAGTATACACTTCAACCGCTCGCTATTTGCATTTGGTCATCAGGCAGCTGTGTTGGCTAGGAAAGTGTATTTTATTCTCTACCGTCTTTTTCCCCCTTGGCCTATACAATATCATGGAATAAATGGACTAGCATAAAAGAATGCATTTTTTTCCTATGACTCAACTTTCTATATTCAAAGGCTCCTCCTGTAAGTTTCAATCATGGCCATTAGAAACACTGGCTGATGAGAAGAACAGAATCCATACTAGGTATTTTTGTTCTCTGATTGTACTTCATTTTAATTAGGGTAGGATTCTAGAAGGTTTGAATAAGCCAAGTTAGACTAATGTCTTCCATATACTCAACACATATTTGGAGAATATACACTTGTACCAGCTACTTCCTTTATGCATTTATGTAACTGCCTTTATTTAACTCGTGATTTCAGATCTTTGGATGAAAAGTGCTACACCTAGCCAAACTTTTTCAGATTCCAGCATACCATTTCATAAGCAAATTACTTTTTAGAAAAGTGAGCTCCTTCAGGAATCTATTTTCATGCAATTAATTTATGCATAAGATTTAATTAGCCCTCTGTAATGAAAACAACCACCTGGAACAAAATTTTATTAAGATGATAATCTTCTAAAAACTCCAGGCTAATGACTCCTATCTGACAGAAGTTAGTTATATAATTGAAATTAAATCTATAGTCTTTTCTTTTAGAGGTAAGTTTTAAAAATTGTATTCTTATACAAAACATGTTATACATGAATAATATTGCTACAGCTTGCATTAAAATTTTTTTCCCTCTGATATTGGGACAAAGAATTAATTGCCCTTTCTAAAATTTTGGTGAGCCTGCTATTTTCCTCAAAATGTAAGTTAAAAGAAAAGAAAAATATTTCTTGTATCTACTCTTCAAAAAACACAACTGAAAAACCAAGATGACTATTGTTTTAAGAACAATGGAAGAAGGTAAATTTTGGGGTAGGTGTTAAGAAAATTCCCATACTCAATAAGTAAAGAAAATATTTATATAAAAAGAATGTGCCTGGCTGGGTTTATTCATTATATCAAAGGTCTGGCCTCGGTAGGTACCTGGGGGTTTTACTGGCTGTGCTCCTAAGTCTTACCATACCTTTGGCCTTACCTTCTTAGATGTATGGAGGTAGAGTGAAGGAATGAAATCTGAGCTACAGATATAAATTTGCTGATCATCCTTATATAGATGGTCAATGACGCTTTGAGATCATCAAAGCAAAGTATACAGATAATTTAACAGATATATGGGGGCAGTAATATGGAAACCCAAGAGTCAGGTAAGAGGCATTCAGAGAAACACATGGTCTCATGTAGGGGAAGAAAGTAAACATTTCAAGAATGACAGGAGGGTCAGCAGTACTGCCAGGAGGGCACGAAGAACTGAAAAAGGTCTATAGGATTGACTTATACAGTCACATGTGACTTTGGCAAGTACCAAAACTCATTGAAGTCTTGCATAGAATTTAGCAGTGCACCAATGAAAGTATATCGTAATTCATGAAATACAAAAGCCAATCATTGCATCAGAAAATATTCAACTTCACTATTAATTTAAAAATTTTGAATGTAAATATCACTTACCTAAATGGCAAACACCTAAAAAACTGAAAAGCATAAGAGTACCTAATGTTGCTAAAGGTGTAGATAAACAGAACACCATTTTCGATACAATGTTAATTAGAATCTTCTTTTTGAGGGCTGGTGCCTCTCTGATAGACAGGTAGACAAAGATAGACATAGATATCTCTATTCTTCAATTCATTTATCCCTTGCTAAATATATAAAGACATAATTAGATAAAGGTACAAAGCTATGTGTATACAGATACTGATTATATATTGTGCTTACAATGAAACTAGGAACAAATTAAATATGATTCAAAATCAGTATGATTTTGGTTCTTTTGGAAATCATTCAAGGTAACACTCATAGGTATGAAAGGCAACAACATATTGCTGAATAAATACAAAACAGTCATACAGAGTATCTTATTTGTATAATATCATCCCATTCTCAAAAATTAGCATATGTAGGTAAAGAGATTTCTAGAATGGAATTAGCCAAAATATTAATAACAGTTGTCTCTAGGTAATGGCACTTGAACACAATACATATAGTTCTTTAAAAAAATTTTGTTTTAGGGGCGCCTGGGTGGCGCAGTCGGTTAAGCGTCCGACTTCGGCTCAGGTCACGATCTCGCGGTATGTGGGTTCGAGCCCCGCGTCGGGCTCTGGGCTGACTGCTCAGAGCCTGGAGCCTGTTTCCGATTCTGTGTCTCCCTCTCTCTCTGCCCCTCCCCCCGTTCACGCTCTGTCTCTCTCTGTCTCAAAAATAATAAATAAATGTTAAAACAAATTTTTTTTTTAATTTTTTTTTCAACGTTTATTTATTTTTGGGACAGAGAGAGAGAGAGAGAGCATGAACGGGGGGAGGGGCAGAGAGAGAGGGAGACACAGAATCGGAAACAGGCTCCAGGCTCTGAGCAGTCAGCCCAGAGCCCGACGCGGGGCTCGAACCCACATACCGCGAGATCGTGACCTGAGCCGAAGTCGGACGCTTAACCGACTGCGCCACCCAGGCGCCCCCAATACATACAGTTCTTATGCTTGGATTTGAATGATCCACAGTGATGATGTGAGATCTTTACAAATAGTAACAACAAAAAAATAAAGCAGCAATACAGATCAAAAGGAGCCTGGTAGTAATTAGAGCCCGCGTACCAAAATGGAAAGATTTCTCAGAAGGAGGAATTAAAATGTGGCTATACCTCAAAATGGATGAAAGTACACACTTTGTCCTAAAGTAGGCTGGCTTACACACTGTTTCTCAATGAAAGGCACTGATAGCGCACTGGGTAGGGCAAATTTTCATTGTACTGAGTTCCCCTTGCAAAGTAGGTGGCATGCATGCCTCCACTACCAAGTCTTTATAGCAACCCAAACACTTTCACACATTTGCAAATGTCCCCTCAGTAGTTGCAAATCACTGGCCTAGAGGATTGGACCACTTCTAGTGATTTATGGTTACCACACAAACTGATTACACAAACTAAGTTCTAAGAATAAACATGAGAGGAACAATGGGTCATTATGATACCTAATCAACATTTAGATCAATATACCATGTCACTTAGAAAAGCCTTCTACCTTGATGCCTCTGCTCTATTATTTTTATTTTGCTTTTAAACTAACTTTAACTTTTGTAGCAATGTGGATGGAACTGGAGAGTGTGATGCTAAGTGAAATAAGCCATACAGAGAAAGACAGATACCATATGTTTTCACTCTTATGTGGATCCTGAGAAACTTAGCAGAAGTCCATGGTGGAGGGGAAGGAAAAAAAGAAAGAGGTTAGAGTGGGAGAGAGCCAAAGCATAAGAGACTCTTACAAACTGAGAACAAACTGAGGGTTGATGGGGGGTGGGAGGGCGGGGAGGGTGGGTGATGCGTACTGAGGAGGGTACCTTTTGGGATGAGCACTGGGTGTTGTATGGAAACCAATTTGACAATAAATTTCATATTAAAAAAAAGAAAAAAAAAAGAAAAAGAAACTAACTTTAATAATTTTCAAACTTCTACCTTTAATCCTTTTAGCTATATACTCACAAGTACATATTTTTAAAAACCAGATTTAAACTATATTTCTGACATTTTTTTGGATTAATCAGAATTTAAGGAAAAACGGAGGGTTACATTTCACTGCATGGAAAAAGGGTGGGCTTTAAGGGAAAGGGTGCTAGGGCATTTGGGGGTTAATTAAATATACTGGAAGAAACTGGTGACATACAAAAGCAGACTTTGTTCCAGAAACATTTTGAATTAGGGACACATGAGGAAGCTGTCCTTTAGCTATAAAGCAAAGTAGCCGTGTTGTAACATTAACAAAAACCATCATTTCTGTGCCTCTCTTAACAAATAACTGTTTCTACAGCCACATTACCATCCCAAATGGTAAACAAGGTAAAAATCATAGACACTCCCATTTGCATTTTTTTTTACCAACTCTCATAAATGTAAACTTATAAAGATTTTATCTTGTAAGAAACTATTTCAATGGAATTTAAAGTGCTAAAGAAGAAGCTATAATGCATGGCTTACCAAGCATACTGCCAGCCACCAGGATATCAAAGAGTGTGTCTGCATAGCGGCGATAATCTAATCTTGAGCCTGTGGAATCCAGAAACTTGGCTACAGCCTCAAGGTCATCACCAGCTTCATTAAGCCCCTGGACAAGTGTATCCCTGAAGACCGTGGGTTCGAATTTCTCTTTTTCATCTAAAATAAATGTTACAAATTATTCTTTTTTTTTTTTAAACACATTCTATCCCAAAAGCAACTATGCATTTCTTTGGTTCATTGTTCTTTATTTGACAGTGTAATTATTTAAAAGTTTGAAGACAACTAAGTTCTTCTACTAGATTTCAATGTTCTCAACCCCTTGTTTAAACATTTATTAAATCAAGTAATTTACTTTCTATTTAGAGGTGCCAAAAAATACATTAATTCTATCTAATACATAATAGAATTAATAACTGCTCATTTATGTCATTCAGAGAATAGGCCAATGCAATCTACTAATCCTAACCATCTGAAAAAAAAATAAAGTAGAACAATCAAAACTTAAAAGTTTGTTTCATCTGAGATAAAGAAAATGATCCAGGGACAACTGCCTAAGAATAAAGGAGAATATATAAATAAACAAAGGTTAGGAGGGAGGAAATAAAGAGGGACATATCTTTTTTAAATTATTTTTATTATTAACATATAACATAAGTTTCAATCATCAATATATCAATTCTATAATTGACATACTACTTTCAGATATACAACATAATGATTCAATTTTATATATTTTGCAAAATGATTACCACAATAAGTCTAGTTAATATCCACCACCATGCATTGCTAGATTTTTTTTTCTTACAATGAGAACTTGTAAGATCTACTCTCCTAACAACTTTCTCTTATACCGTACTGTATCATTAACTACTGTACATTACATCCCTGGGACTTATTTATTTTATAACTGGAAGTTTGTTCCTTTTGACTACCTTCACTCATTGTGCCCACCCCTCCCTCTCTGCCTCCGGCAACCACCAATCTGTTTTCTACCAGTTTGGGGTTTTTTGTTTTGTTTTGAAAGACTTCACACCTAAGTAAGATCATATGGTATTTGTCTTTTTCTGACTTGTTTCATTTATCATAATGCCGTCAGGTATATCCATGTTGTTTCCAATGGCAAGATTTCCCTCTCTTTATGGCTCAATAATATTCTATTACATATGTATATACCACATTGGTTAATCCATTCATCCATCAATAAACACTTAGGGTGCTTCCAGATCTTGACTATTGCAAATAATACTGCAATGAACATGGGGGGGGGCGCATATATCTTTTTGAATTACTGTTTTCATTTTCTTCAGATTAAATTTTTTTAGTTCAGTTTTCTTCAGTTCTAAATTTTTTGAGGAACTCCCAACCTGTTTTCCATAGTGACTGTGCCACTTTATATTCCCACCAACATTTCATGAGGATTTCCTTTTCTCCACATCTACATTAACACTTGTTATTTCTTGGAGGGACGTCTCTTTTTACAAGGTAAGTTATTCCAGGGCACTTAAAATATTTAATATATATCATGAGCTAGATATGTATATTTATAGCTTCAGAGCAGACGCTCTCAGTCTTTTTGGTCTCATGACCCTTTGCCACCCTTTACAAAAAGTACTGAGGATTCAGGGGCGCCTGGGTGGCTCAGTCGGTTAAGTGTTCAACTTCGGCTCAGGTCATGATCTCTGTTCATAGGTTTGAGCCCCATGTTGGACTCTGTGCTGACAGCTCAGAGCCTGGAGCCTGCTTCAAATTCTGTGTCTCCTTCTCTCTCTGCCCCTTCCCTGTATCACACTCTGTTTGTCTCTGTCTTAAAAATAAACATTAAAAAGAAGCTACAAAATAAAATTACTAAAAAAAAAAAAAAGTATTGAGGATTCCAAAGAGCATTTTTGTGTAAGGAGGTTATACCTATGGATACTTACTTTATAGAAATTAAACCAGAAAATTAAAAAAATATTTATCAAATAAAAAAAAATTAGTATGAACCAGGCTTTCTTGAATCTCTTTAACACCTGGCTTAATAGCAGACAGATGGAGTCCCATACCCACTGTAATATCACACATCATGTAGCCTCTGGGAAACCACCATAAACCAGAGTAAACATGTAGAAGAGACAAATAATATCCTAGCATTATAATGACAATATTTTTGAATTTGTAGAAGCCCTGAAAGGGCTTCAGAGGATTTGGGAATAAAAATACATGTAGCTTTCTATCCTCAGCAGACTCTAGAGAGACTTCTTGTGGAAGGTCATTTGGAGTCAGATCTTTTTTTTTTTTTTTTTTTAATTTTTATTTTTTAGTAATCTCTACACCCACTGTGGTACTTGAACTCATGACCTGCAGATCCAGAGTTATCAAGAGTTGCTTGAGCCAGTCAAGCACCCCTTAAACAAACCTGATCTTAAACAAAGCAAGGATCATACACTGTTGAAAAGTGAAGATGATAAATTGGAGGAGGTCAGAAGAGGCAGAAAAAAAAAAAAGCTAAATTAAAGGTAAAAGTAAGATTCAATTCAAAGGACTTCTTCACCTTTACCTTCCCTTCAGGGAGAATGAGTTGGGTGTGGAAAGGGAGGGGCAAAAGATGAAACAGAGACTTCACAAAAATCTTACCATAAATACCTTTAGGGAGATAAGTGGATACTGCAACTCTAAGAAGGGAAGAGGGAAAGGAGAGGAAGAAGAATATATTATATAAAGAAAAGAAACATTTCATGAATAAAAGAGTTCTTGGAAATGGAATGTATGATAAAATAAGTTAAAAACTCAACAGTAAGAGCTGAAAGACAAAGCTGAGAATATCTCTTAGAAACTAGATTTAAAAAGTCAAGAAAAAAAGACCTAGAAAATAAGTGCAAAAAAATAAGAAAAAGAGCAGACAAGTCAAATGTTTAAATAATGAGCATAATGAGAATTTTTTTAAAGCAATCTCTACACCCAAGGCGGGGCTCAAACTCACAACCCCAAGATCAAGAGTTACCCGCTCCACCAAGCGAGCAGCTGGATGCCCTCAGAATTCTTTTTTCAAAAAGGAAAGGAATGATTTAAAAATTTCAAGAAAGTTTTACAGAGTTGAAGGACATGAGTTTCCCAATAAAGAACTGTCTAGACACCAGCACAAGGATTCAAAGTGGGCCCACAACAAGGCTCACACATTATCGAGAAATCTCAACACTGGGAATAAGGCAGCTATTGGAAGTTTCAGGGGTAAAAACCCAAATCACATACAAACTACCAAAAAACCAGAATGTCATTAAATTGCTCCACAGAAATATCAGAAACCAGATGAAATGTCTTCAAAATTCTGAGGGACAACGATTTTGAAACCACAATTCAGTGTTCAGCCAAACTGTTAACTCAGCACAAAAGCTGGATAAATGTATTTTGAGACACCTGAGGCCTCAAAAATGATGCTTCTCATACAATCTTTTTTAAAAGAGCTACTGAAGCAGACACTAGGCCATAAATGGGAGAATAACTCGTGATCTTATGTCAGGAGATCCCAGGAAAAAGGAGGAAAAAAGGACATGAGCCAGGAAATAGGATTCTCCAGGACACTGGTGAAAAGACATTTCAAACATTTCATGTTGACAGCTGTACTGCAGGCCCAGGGAGCAAACTGACCAGGGGAGCTTTTCACTGAGTCTAACATGATGGAGGATAAGAATTCCTAAAGTTTTTGTATTGGAAGATTTACATAACAAAGGGAAAGGTTAGTATTGACTAGTGTTAAGGCACAGAAAACTCATCAAAAAAGGGAAGATAAATTATGAAACGTTAACTCCAGAGATAAAATGATGTTCAGATAGATCAAACCAACCGCATAACAGTTGAGCTATGAATAGCAGGTATAAAGTCTCAATAATATAAACCCTAAATAGTGGCCAAGCTAAAACTGTGTCACAGAGAAAGAATTGAGAAGAGGTCTGCACGTGAAAGAGAGCTAAATCTTCATCTTCCAGAGTACAAACAGGAAAGTCAGGAAATAACCATGTAAGGATGGTATTTGGTTACATGAATGTAAAAATTAAAAGAAGCACGTAAAAAGCAGAAGGCATTTCTCTGGGGGATCAGATTTGCTGTCTCTATCATATGTCTTGCAGAATTCTTTTGACTATTTAAAACGCGTGACTGTGATACAATTAAAAACTACTTGAAAACCAGACAGCACCTGCCTGGTTTGTATAGACTCACTGTTTATCCTGATCTAGTAGAAGGGATGAGTTGTAAGGGGTTAACACCACAGCACAAGAACCAGAGAAGAATGGCATTCCCAGTACCAGTCAGAGTCACGCAGCATAAGATGCCATAAAGACAGACGTAAATTGAACACTATTTTTCATGAACAAGAGATAAAAGTCCTTTTGATGCCAGAAGCAAAACATTAAGCAGCCCAGAACATGCAAATGCAAATGTTGAATGCAAAAAAAAAAAAAAAAAAAAAAAAAAAAAAATATATATATATATATATAATTAAGGTCTTGTTTTGTAGAGGGGGAGGAAGAGAATGGGAACTCCACAGGAATAGATTATGAGAGGCTGTTAGAGGGGGTAATCATGACTGCACACGAGGAACTCACTGGCAAGCAAGGGAAACTTCACCCCCGACCTCGGGGTCCAGATTTACCAAAAGGTAATTCTCCTTTCCACTTGGGAGATAAAGTTTTCTTTCCTTGTAATATGAGAACATGAGAAGAAAAGACTCCACAAGTTGTTTACTGTCTTGTAACCAGCTTTCAAAATCAACTGACGCCATTCCTGCAATGGCACTACGACACATTTGGATGTTGACTCAGGTGGTAGAACAGACTTTGATGATTTGAAAATTATTAATTTGAAGCAGTGGAAAATGAAAGCTGGTACACAGGTAAAAATCTAGACTATGCTAAGAATTCATGCAGAGGGCTTTGTTTTGAAACTAAGAGACAACTTAAAAACTTGTGTCTGCACAAAGCCCTTCATTTCAGTTTTATTTTCCTAAGAGATTTGCCAAGGAAGAGGAAAGTAAAAGGAGGGAGACAGCAGGTCATGGCCGAAGATACTTCAACAGTGAGCAATAACGCAGTAGGTCAAGATGATCCCTTGTAGCTCCGGAATCTAAAGAAATCGTGATGGCATGAAAGGATTAATCATTCTTTTGCAGGCTGAAAAGCAACTCCCATCTGCCCACCCAGTGGAATACAAAATTCCCCAACAAGAAAATGGCCACAACCCTGACGAATGTTTGGAGAAACATGACATTTCACCCAAAGGTTCTTTTTTATCTGAAACAACATTACGTGTAATTTGTACTTCACATGAGGAAAGTCTAGCAAAAAAACTAACAAAATCCTAACGAAAATATGCTATTACTCCTTGAGTTTCCATTTGAGAGGTCAAACCTCCCTAGAAGCGGGAAGTATATAATTAGGGTCTCAAATTTATACTGTGTTGGTGAATCAGAAGTGTGACACTACAGAGTTAGTCATGCTGGCCCTTGTACTGACACTGAGAAACAGGTCTATTTCTGATGCTCAAATATGTCCGTAAGTTATCTAAACACAATGCTTTCACTGGAAACCATGGTAACTGGTTAATATAACACTTTTCCTACCTGTTAATTAACTGATAAATAGCATAACTTACATCCCTTTTTGAATGTCACTTAGTTATAATAAATGAGTAAGAACTATCATGGGTTTTCTACCTATGTGCATACACATACACACACACACACACACACACACACACACACACAGAGTTCAACATTTGAACATTTACCAGCTTAGTCGCTAACACTTACTGAAAATCTAAGAGTGTTTAAAACTGTCAACACAGATGAAATGGAGTATGTGGTCACTCTGGTTGCCTGTAGTTGGTTATTTTTTTTTCTCTCCTATTTTCAGTAATTTTAATCCAATTTCTCTACAAAATTTATAAAGAGGAGAGTTCAGTCATTAACTATTTCATTTAGCTAAGCATAACAATGGCTCAGGGGAGAAATTCCATCATTTCAAATTCCCACAAGCCATACTAGAAAACATAATCTCTTTGAAGAAAGTATCATAAACAAGATGTGCATATTTTATAAAGGAAAAGAGTCTGAATGGATTTCTAAATGATGTGTCGCGTCATAATGTTTAATTTTGATCTTAGGCAATAAAAATAGTTTTGTTTCCCTGACTTGGCATGGAAGAGCATTATTAGCTTTGTTAGAAAACAATTTCAAATTGAAGACAGACCTTCAGAAGACAGCCTAGCAAAATGACCTTGAGATATCCTCACTAGATTTTTTTCCTTACCTCTACAAAACTGCCAGCCATTTATCTGAAGTCAGCCCTATCATAAGAGCAAAAGAAAAGCCAAAGCACGATAAATCATCAGGATGCAATTCACTATTATGAAGAGCAGAAATTGAGGTTGACTCCATTTTTTTTTTTTTTAAATTTCCAACCAGCAGGCACAAAATAGCTCAAGTGCTTAAATCCCCAATAGATCTGAGTTATATGAATCCACATCAATGGCAAATAATATATATTTCTGGGTAGCTCTGAGTATTCCAGCAGCGGTGAGACACAGGCACAATCTTGCCCACTAAATGAATCAGAGATAAACCAGCTCAGATTTAGAGAAAACCTTTCTGGCTTAAAACTGAAGACTGACTCTAAGGGCCAGTTGACTTGTTGAATCACGCCTGCTGTTGTGCAATACACCCTTGGGCCCTCTCTTGGCTTTTAAGCTCAGTTACCGTGAATCAGCGTCCCACGAATAAAGCTGGAGATCCAGGTCTGAGATTAACATGTTCCCCCAGTGGGCAGGCAATGGCAAACCTTTCTGCACCTCACAGTTGGACATATATTAGCTATTATCACATTACCAGGCCCAACAATACCTTAACTATAATTAGCTTTCTGAACTATATCGTTCCTTACTGATGAAATACTTCTGAAATCATCCACATCATTTTCCCCCCATTGACTGCTTTAAACAATGAGATAAGGAAGGCACATTGACTATAACACCTTGTGTTAATATCAGGGTCCAGATTTCAATGGGGAAATATCATGGGGACACAATTTATATGACAAAGACGGGACTAAGCAGAAGGAGATGGCTGAGGTCATATGTGTATTAGTTTATAGGGATGAGCCAGGGATGGAAAAAAAATTGAAAACGGGAAAGCACAAGACAAAAATTACTGTACAAAATAACAACCTTTTGCTTAGTTTACAGTTTCTTAGTTTCATTGTTTCAGAACGAATGTGAATTCCTTGCAAGCAGCATCTACAAAGAAATCCAGCCTCGCGGCTATCTAGCTACTCTCATGAACTCTTCCACTCCATTGATTGCATGGAGACTTCTTTTTCTTCTGCAAGGCTAGACTTGCTACTTCTGCAGACACCATCCTTACGCAAGACAGCGGAAGGTTCAGGGGCCACCTCAACACTGGAAATGCCAAAGCTGTAACATATGGGTCATCAATTCAACAATGTAGCACATGATACCATTACATGCCATTATGTTTCATAATCAGTAGTGAGGCCTTCAGAGAGATATCCCACCATCATTTAGCTTTCTACATGATATTTCCTTAAATACGTTTCAGTTACTATCCTAGTGTTAGTCAACATAATAATCTTGTACCATGTTTCCTTTTAAAAAGTTTCCTAATCAGGTTATGGCTCAGCTATTTTTTTTTTTTTTTTTAAGTCCAAGAGGACTTCTGTATAAGAATGCCAAACTGATTAAACACTTAAAATTTAAAACCATTCTTTATGCAGAAAGGGTAGGGAGATGAACGTGACCTAAAAATAAGTCATTCACACAAACAGAAATTTTCCCAGTCATCAAACAGGTTCGACACTACCTTTCCACAATAAAAGACACTTGAAAATACTGAGTTTTCAAGATACTTAGGCAATAAATTTAATGTGACCTCTTAAATTGTCAAGAGTAAAAACTCCTCAATATCTCCTTCCCTAGATTACCTCTCTCCTAAGTTTTACCATCTTTACTTTCAACATTTCCTTAAAAACAACAAAGAAAGCAAAATTCAAATATAAATGCTGATGTCAAAAATAGTAAAGTTTATCTAGTGTCTTCATAGCCTCACAGGAGAGTGAGGAAACCTGAACAGACAGAATCATCCTCATTTTGTAGATAGACACAAAGTTTAGACAAGTTAAATTACTTGTCTGAGGTCAGACACCTAAGTAACCTTTCAGAGGCTTGGAGGCAGAAGAACTTCAGATTCTACATTCAGAGCCCAGGAGAGTAGAACTAGTGAGCTTAGGTGTGAACAAGGATAATTCTAATCCTTCCCCAAACTCCTGTCTTGCTGAGAACTTCACCTACTCTCTCAGCCCCCCAGTCCCACAAATATGCAGCACAACCTACCCCTTTTCCGAGTTTTGAACCGCTGGCCTGTTAGCACTGGCTTCTGATGCTTATTCATAAAATTTCTGAAAACAAAGAAAAAAAGATTATATATTTCAAATAAGCAGTTCATACAAAAATGTATGGCTAATAAGCATATGTTCAACCTCACCTATACTGAATACACTTTTAAAAAGCAAGGTGTAATTAAAAAAATTTTTTTAATGTTTATTTATTTTTGAGAGAGAGACAGAATGTGAGCAGGGGTGGGGCAGAGAGAGAGAGGGAGACACACAGAAGCTGAAGCAGGCTCCAAGCTCTGAGCTGTCAGCACAGAGCCTGACATGGGGTTTAAACTAGGGAACCATGAGATCACGACCTGAGCTGAAGTCATATGTTCAACCAACTGAACCACCCAGGCACCCCAAAGCAAGGTATAGTTTTAACTGTTGAACTGGCAAAAAATTTTAAAGTTTAATAATATCCAGTGTTGACAAAAGACATAGGGAAAACCACAGACATAAACTCTGGCATAGGGAATAAATTCCACACAATACTTTTGGGAAGCATTTGGTGAATGTAAATATTTACATGTTATAACGTGTGGTCTAGCATTTCTTTTCCTAGAAATTTACCATTTTACCTGCACAAATATGCATATTTATGTGTGTGTGTGTGTGTGTGTGTAAAGGTTTAGCTGCAGCATTGTTGAATGCATAAAAACATGCAAAGTTAAATTCTCATAAACAGTCATCTGGTTAGATAAGTTATCATAAGCCATTAAGTGGAATGTTATGAAGCTATACAGAGAGATCTTCCCAGCCCTTGAGGTGGCTCCCTCACTGACACACTCAAGGGCCTCTTTTTCAGAGAGGCCTTACCTGTACATCCCCACTACTGGTGTCTGTTCTTTCTCCTTTTACCTAGCTTTACTTCGCTTCACAGCCTTTAGCAGCACCTGACATTCCACTGTTATCTGTTTGCCTGCGGTCTACTTCTCCCATGAGGGTGCAACCTCTAGGTGAGTAGGGACTTTGTCCGTTCTACTAAAAGCAGTATCTTTAGCATCTAACACAATGGTAAGTAAAGAGTGAGCATTTAGTAAATACTTGTTAAATAAGCTGTTGCAGACATGGAAAGATGTTCAAGGCACAGTGTTAATGGAAAAAAGCAAGTTAAATAAAAGTGTGAAGCATAACTTTTTGGTTACAAAGAGAGTATATGCAATTTTTGCTTTTCTCTGCAAGGAAAATTTTAAAAAGAATCAATTATCTTTAAAAAAAAAAAGTAAAAAAAAAAAACAAACAAAAAAACCCTGCTCCATAAGATCTTTTACAAATTAAGAATAACCTCGGGGCGCCTGGGTGGCGCAGTCGGTTAAGCGTCCGACTTCAGCCAGGTCACGATCTCGCGGTCCGTGAGTTCGAGCCCCGCGTCAGGCTCTGGGCTGATGGCTCGGAGCCTGGAGCCTGTTTCCGATTCTGTGTCTCCCTCTCTCTCTGCCCCTCCCCCGTTCATGCTCTGTCTCTCTCTGTCCCAAAAATAAATAAAAAACGTTGGGAAAAAAAAAAAAAAAAGAATAACCTTGTTGGCATTAATATTATAACCTGAAGATATATCCAGGTTGCCTAAATTATGAAGACCAAACAATTTAAGAGAATGTCAAACAAATGATTTAATTACCTTTCAAGGGTCTTCTTTAAATTGTGATTTGAAAATGTTTAGCTTTTTTTCTGATTAAGTCACTATTAAAAAAATCAAGAAACTTTGCAGTATTTAAGCGAATTATTTATGTCTCAAAGTTTAAAAAAAATCTTCAATAACATGGAAAAATTATTCACTTTATACACCAAAACCTTCTTTCCACAAACAAAAGAAGAAAATCTCCTATCTTCATAGAGAAAGCAATCTGCTTATCACTCAAAACTTTAATCATAATTTAAGTGGAATTGATTAAAAAATAAAGTAACAAACACAAAAATTTCTTCTATAGTTTCAGTACAGATAATTTTTATTAATACTATAGTGTGAACTTAATATATCATGCTTTGTGATATAAAGGTGACTAAGCCAGATTCCGTGCCCTCAAGGAGCACGCCTAGGGGAGATAAAATCCACAAACATTTACAACTCAACAGAAGTACAACCTAGAACAAGCTCAGAGAAAGTGATGGCTCTTGGTGTTTGGGGCAGCTGCTACATACTGAAATAATTACAAATGCAATAAACTCTATTTGATACAAGTCAGAAACAGAGCTTCTCATGCATTATTTACATTCACCACAAAACTCATTCAGAAAGTTCCTCGTTGGCATTTTCAACAGATTCACTCTGGATTAGCAAACAGGTCACTGCGGGTACATGTGATAAATGGGCGCACGCATACATGTTTATAGTTTCTACCCCCCTCCCCAAACATTACAAATATCACATAAAATGTTTCTTGTGCCAGCAAAGAAAAACACCTGGTAAAGAGTTTAGGGCTCATACTGAGATATAAGAAAAATAGACCCCAGGTAGCCAGAAGCTTTTCCAGCAGATGAACACGCAGGAACGAGTTACTCTTTGCCAAAGATGTCTCTATTTTGTAATCAATAAAAAATACTTTTGAAGTGTGAGCCTTCACTAAGAGTTTTACTTTAAGGTCCAGAAGATAAACTCACAGAATTCTCTACCTCTACCTTTGCATTTTGTTGTTCTTTTTCTGCTAATGAGGAATCACCACAAAACCCAGCCTACCAACTACAGAGTTACTCTATTTTAAAAATCTTTAGCTCCATTTATATTTATACTTTCTTCAGTTCTAAACACAAAAGTTTGTTTCTTCGTGGTCTAGTTTCCTGGGCTTACCATTCACACTCTCCATATCCTATATGTGGAAGATAACATAATAAACATGCAAACAAAAAAAGCATACAAAGATCTTGACGAACACAACAGCAAATATTAAAACAAACACAAGCAGAAACTCACCTACTGGTATTGAAAGACTAAATGAAGATATTCTGTGCAGCAAGTCTCTATCGCTTAGCTGTTACTATTTAGAGCAGAGGTCTGGCTTCTCTCTAAATTTAGCAATCCACGCTACATTATAATCTGCTCCAGTGAGGGTCAGGCTTTATAAGGCACTCACTGAAGCTGTGGCAAAAGAGAAGCAAGGGCACTTTGAATAAGAAACTGTGCTAGTTTAAACCTGGGAAAGTAACAAAAAGTAACAAAGACAGCTCTATTAGGCCAACATCAAAAGCTTATTTTTATTGGGTTGCATTACAATTTACAACTTGACAACAACGAGAAATACATACTTATGTGTGTATGTGTCTATGTGTATGTATTTTAAAATCAGTTTTACAGAATCCTCAGAGACAAAACTTATGTGGGGTACAACCTATGCATGCATATATGTATGCATATAAAACTATAAGCCAAACACACAGACAAAATAAAAATAAGCTCATGCTGTCCCCCAAAATGGAAAAGCTCCAGGGTTTAAAATAGTATTATTCAAGAAAACTGTATGCAAAATGGTAAAACAAAATGGATTTAAATATTTCACCTGCCATCTAAGAGACTAAATTTCTCGGATATTCCACAAGATAAAAAAGACAGTGAAGTATTAAAATGATTCAATCAACCAAAATTCAAAACTAAGCACCCTATTCATGAAATAAACATTTTTTGAATACATTCCTATTTAAGTCTAAATGGAAAGAGTTTTAGGTTTAACATAATAGATCAATTTCACCCACCTCCCTTTATTAATATTCTAGCTGTCCTGGGTCCTTCGCAGATTCCATCCCTTACTCCCAACAGGACTCAGGGCCCAAGTGTGATGATGGGCCAGAATTTAGATGGACTGGCCTCTTGCCAACAGTGCACTAATTCCGCCAGTTGTCCAGCACACCATGAGTAGACTGCCCTGTTGTATGTGCTCTTGCTGGTGCTCTCCTTCTTTTATTCCCTTCATTTTGGAAAGAATGTGATCTGCCAGAGAAGGACTTCTTACTGTTCCTAAAAGGCGACGATTGTTCTTCTGGTCTGGATAATATTTGGAGTGTGATAATCTGCCTTATGTAATATATTACACTGCTAATATGCACATATAACTATGCTATCCAAACAACCTCAACTTTAGGAATACGCATACACAGGGGGTGCCTCGGTGGCTCAGTTGGGTGAGCATCTGACTTCGGCTCAGGTCATGATCTCACGATTCGTGGGTTTGAGCCCCACAAGTGGCTCTGTGCTGACAGCTCAGAGCCTGGAACCTGCTTCGGATTCTGTGTCTCCCTCTCTCTCTCAAATATAAACAAATAAAAATTAAAAAAAAAAAAAAGTCGTTTGGGAAAACAACTTGACCTTTAAGAATCATGAGTATGCACACAGGACAGTGGGGTGGAAATCTTCTGCAAAGGGATAAAAGAAAATTGTTTCGGCTCTGTGAGCCACATGGTCTGTTTCAACTACTCAATTCTGCTGTTATAGCCTGAAAGCAACCACAGACAATATGTAAACAGGTGGTCGTGACTGTATGGCAATAGAACTTTATTTACAGAAAACAAGTGGTAGATGAGGCTGGGCTCCCGGGTTGCAGTCTGCCATCCCCCGTTCTAATGCAGTGCGTCCAACAGGAGTGTCTGTGATGGTGGAAATGTTCTAGATTTGTACTGTCTAATACGGCAACTACTAGACACATGTAGCTGTTGAGCCCTTGAAATGTGGCTGGTGTAACTGAGGAATTAAAATTTAATTTTCATGAATTACAATGAAAATAGGCAATGTAGCCAGTCGTTACGGCAGGCAACCCAGTTCTAAAGCATTCATTATAGCCTAACACACTTCAATTTAATAAAAAGGTGAAAATACATACAAAGAATATGAAATTTTTAAATAAAGTGGCTTGGAGGAGCGTTTTGCCCAAATTTCAAAACCTGGTGGCTATTGTGAGAAAAGAAGAACCCATCAAACTTCCAAGTGAAACTCTCTCTGGGTAGTAAATAACCCTAGAGACAGTATGAAGGGGGGGGGAAAAAAAAAAAAGACTTTCCGTTCTAAGATAATAAAAGTTACCAGGCAGCAACATCATCTCCAAAGTATAAAGTGTTTGGGAACGGCACAGTAACACCAGCACACAAAACTGGCAATGTGACTGCCACTTCACAGCAACATTCCCATGAAGCACTTTGTGCTCAGGAGGAACGTTCAAGAACTACCTTTTATTCTATACTCCAAATGAGCGAAATAATGTACCATAAGAAGAATGAACTAAAAATTTCCCAAAGTTATAAACTCGTCTCCTTTCCATTAAAGCTAAAACTCTAGGAACATACATCATAAAATCCTTCACTGAAAGTTGTGTCCAGGAGTCATTCGGGTTCATAAAAATGATCTCAGAAGAAGCAAAAATAATTAAGTTGCTCTCTAAAAGTGTAAATTACTAACATTCTAAAGCAATAGACCAGATAAATGCCTACAATAACACTACACTTTGTTGCCAAGAACAACATTATCTTTTTAAATGTCCTTATGATTTTGTACCAAACAGCCTCTGTACTCAAAATCATCCCCAGCCTCTACAGAATTCTTCATTATATCTCCAGGCACATTCTATGTAAGCTTTAGTTTTTATAATAATTGGAAAAAAGAAAAAAACGAAATTTCAAATAGTAGCCTATCTATAAAAAAAAAAGTTTCTAAATAAAATCAGATATTCCCTTCTTTAGTACAAAAATACTAGTCACTCAAATGCCACTCTACTAAATACTGGTTCAGGTTATATACATATAAACATGGTACTGAGTCTTCTTACACAGTGAATGGCAAAAACATTTTCCCTCTAAAATCTAAAATAGTACGTTAAAAAAATACAGGCCAAGGTCACCTGGGTGGCTCAGTTGGTTAAGCATCTGACATCGGCTCGGATCATGATCTCGTGGTCTGTGAGTTGGAGCCCATGTCAGGCTCTGTGCTGACAGCTCAGAGCCTGGAGCCTGTTTCATGTTTCAGATTCTGTATCTCCCTCTCTCTCTGCCCCTCCCCCACTCACACCTGTCTCTCTGTCTCTCAAAAATGAATAAACAGTAAAAAAAAAAAATTTAAATATCACTATTATATTCATGTCCCATTTCCTCTTATCCTTAATGGTATGAAAGAACAAAAATAATCTTTCTTAAAGAGTACCAAACTTAATAATAGTTCTCCCCTCAAAAACTTACAACCATCTCCAGAGGGACATTAATGGTGGAAATTTAAATTGTGCTAAGCAACCACCTTACAAGGAAAGAGTGACCAAAACCCAAAGGAATTGTGCTGTGGAAAAAAAGCACTAAGAGCTTACTACGCATCTAAATCTTTTTATGATATAGAGGCATCATGATAAAATTTTCATTATCATATTTCCAGAACAATTTCACGCCTTACACTTATTAGCATATCTACCTTGGTTCTGAATGGTGATACTTTGCTTTCCTTTTAGCAAAAATAGAAATATTCTAAAAATCACATTTTAAGTATCAATGTACAACTTCTTCAGAGAAATAAATTAAGACAATGTGTAATGTCTGGGAATGCAAGCTGGTGCAGCCACTCTGGAAAACAGTATGGAGGTTCCTCAAAAAACTAAAAATAGAACTACCCTACGACCCAGCAATTGCACTACTAGGCATTTATCCACAGGATACAGGTGTGCTGTTTCGAAGGGACACATGCACCCCCATATTTATAGCAGTGTCATCAATAACAGCCAAAGTATGGAAAGAGCTGAAATGTCCATCGAGGGATGAATGGGTAAAGAAGATGTGGTATATATACACAATGGAGTATTACTTGGCAATGAAAAAGAATGAAATCTTGCCATTTGCAACTACGTGGATGGAACTGGAGGGTATCATGCTAAGTGAAATGAGTCAGAGAAAGACAAATATCATATGACTTCACTCACATGAGGACTTTAAGAGACAAAACAAATGAACATAAGGGAAGGGAAATAAAAATAATATAAAAACAGGGAGGGGACAAAACAGAAGCGACTCATAAATATGGGGAACAAACTGAGGGTTTCTGGAGGGGTTGTGGGACAGGGGATGGGCTAAATGGGTAAGGGGCACTAAGGAATCTACTCCTGAAATCATTGGTACACTATATGCTAACTAATTTGGATGTAAATTAAAAAAAAAAAAAAAAAAAAAAGACAATGTGCAATGTCACTTATTTCCTCTTAAGTGAAGTTATTTTATAAAACTTTTAGGAAGTTGAATAAAACCCTAAAATGCTTTCACTCTATCAATTCATGTCCTCTGCTTAATGTAGATTGTAAGAAGTAGTTCAGGGCATGCATATTCCCTTCTCTGGGCCCTTCTCCTTTCCCCAGATGGATTCTCTCCCCCAGATCCTTCCCTTCTTCCCTTAACAACTAACCAGGCATATTCATTCAACTTCACAGATAGTCTAATCTTACTGATGTGATTCTTAAAGTCTCTCAACACTTTGAAACACAAACACACACACACACACACACACACACACACACACACACACACCAGATATTTGTAAGAGCACACTTTGGCTTTTAGAAAACCAGGTTCTCAAAAATAATGTTTCAAAGTATTTTAATAGCAAAACGCCCCAAAACCTCTGTTCTAGGTAAGTTAAAACACTTAGAACTTTTGCCTACAAGCAAAAGTATTGTGATGACTGCATACCTACAATATTTCAAACCACAAATTCTAAGAATTTAGAGGAAATGGTGGCATAAAATAAGTAAATGCCCAAAGATTGGGCAGCTGTGGTTTAAATATATATTAATTTGTTAAGCATTATTCTAGAGCAGTGATCTCATTCTGGGGTAATTATGTGCCCTGTAAGGGAACATGTGGCAATGTCTGTAGATATTCTTTTGTCATGCTGGGGAAGTGCGGATGCTACTGAAATCTAGCAGGTAGAGGATATAGGTGCTGCTAGTAATGGACAATGCACAGGAGAGCCCCCCCCCCCCCCAACAAAGGGTTATCTGGTCCAAAATCTTAATTGTGCCAAGGTTAGAAAATCCCATACTAAAAAGGAAAAAAAAATTGTGAGCAAAACCAGAGACAGCCTATGCTCTCCAGAGTTAAAAGCTGTGCACATACATCTAAACATACCAGAGCAGTAACCAGGCAGATATTTCCTTGAGTGACTTATTTCTGTTTGCCAAACATTGATGTTAATTTTAGAGAAAACACATTTATCACTGAGTAGCTTGTCATAACTAAAATCAAAAGTGCAATCAGTATACAAAATAAATGCTTGCCACAGTCTTTAATACTAATTGCTGTCTTTCCACATGGATAATTGTGCATCCTCTGATGATCAGGCGGAAGACGGAGGGTAGGTAACAATGTGGGATTGAAGAGGGAGGCAGAAAATGCGGAGGGCGAGCGAACAAACTTTCCCTACTTACGGATATCACAGCACTGAGATAAAAAGACCACAAGGAAAAGATAAAAAGTATATGACTGAAAACTACAACTGTTTAATTTTTTGGACTTGGAGAAAACAATGATGTGTTAAGTAGAAACAGAAAAAAACCTAAACGCCCACCAAATTCTATATACATGATACAATCTAAGCTACACAAAACACACGTGGTCAAGAGAGTGCATAGAGTTCAGGGAGCATTTTATTCCTGTTCCGTTATTTGTCTGTATTTTCTATAATGTAAGAATGCATAGCCTTTTTAATTAGAAAAATTGCATGTTTAAATGGAAACTCTTTAACCTCTTTTGAAGTTTAAAGCAATCCCCAAAGTGTGGCAATAATATCTGTGCATAAGGAGAAATATGACCCAGGCTCTAAATATCATTTCCTACTAAAGAACAAAGGTCTCTTGGATAAATGACTGATTCCAAGGTTAGAGCAGGGAAGATTCAATATGATACTCAGAAGTCATGTGTCAGAAAGTACTGAATGGCTTTTAACAAAGAAAGATAAAAATAGATCAAACTACATAAAAACTATCCTGAGGACAATCCACTGACATCACCTGAGAAAATGTGGCCACAAAAATAATTAACAACAGCATGGAGAATAACTCAGTGAGTAAAATAAGAATCTGGAGGTCCAGACTCATTTATTTTAGCTAAAAGAAACAGATCAGTGCACAAGGGAAAGAGAAGTAATTAGACATAAATGTAAGTTTTCTTTTCAGTAGAATGCCAATGGATACATACAGAAGGAAACATGGAGTTAGAAAATCATTTTGCCAAAAACTGATTCTTGCAAGGATCATCAATGGATGCTAAAAGTGCCCTGACACACTGTGTGTGTGTGTGCATGCGCATATGTAGAGGTGCTTGATGATCAACAGGATATTCGAAAAGCCTCAAAGCATCTTCACATCAGTTACAAAAAGAAAATGCTAACTCTGCAGAGCAGCAACAAGATAACACCTTAACCCAGGGACAACAGACATCACATGACTCCAGACAGTTTACAGTTAGAACAGGATATTATCTGCATGGCATTCCAAACAAAAACGCATGATCTGAATCTAATGATGAGGAAACAAAGGCACATCTAGGGACATTCTCCAACACAACTGGCCTGTGTTCTTCAAAAATGTTAATATCTCAAAAACAAAAACAAAAACAAAATAAAAACAAAAATCAAAGAACTATAGCAAATTAAAGGAGAATCAAAAGTACATTACTAAATGCAGCATGTAATCCTTGAGTGCATGCTGTACTGTGAGGAATTATATACATATTATGTGTGTGTGTGTGTGTATGTGTGTGTCTATACACACACACACGTAATGTATTTAGGATAGTACTGGGGGTAATTGATGAAACTGGAGTGTAGACTATGGCGGTAAGTATGGTATCTATTATAAATTCATTGAATTTTACTATTGTACTGTGGTTCTTTAAGAGAAATATCTTGTAAAGAAATATGCTCTGATGAAAAAAGGGGCAAAGTGTATACAACCTCCTTTTACATGGATCAGAAATAAAGTGACTATGTAATTATAGAACCAAGGAGCAAAGGCAAACATTGGAAGACATACATGCTTTAGCGAATGAGGGTGGGCAACAAGAGTAATTCAGGGAGCTGAAAAAGCCCAAGAACCTAAAAAACACAGGGATTTTGTATTTTTTGGGACTGCTTAGAAATAAAGCTTGCCATAGAGAGAGTTACTCTAACTTCCCAGATCCTTCAGAATTTGGTCAGCTGTGATATAGGAAATTACCCTGCTGTATTGATTGCACACTCCAGTAAAAAAGCAAACAAACAAACAAAATAAAACCCAACTCTAGATTTGAAGATCCTTAGAATACATTACTCTGGTTAATGTATTTCTATTTGTTCCATGTACAGTATTACACCCAAACGGTTTTACTGTAACATCATAATGAGGGTTCTTTATACTGCTGCACATACAGACTACACAAAATCCTTGGCATAGCAAGCTATATGACCTGCTTAGCAATGCCCTGCACTACGTATGTTATTCCTGCCATGGAAGTAAATATTCTACATTACAGTCCTAATTGAGGAGAGATTCAGAAGGATGATATGAAAGAAACTATTATTAAGGATTACCATCATAGAAAGAGTAAAGTCAGCATTAAAAAAATGTGTATGTATGCAAAATATGTGAGGGTTTTTTTTAAGTGTTTTATTTATTTTTGAGACACAGAGACAGAGTACAAGTGGGGGAGGGGCAAAGAGAGAGGGAGATACAGAATCTGAAGAAGGATCCAGGCTCTGAGTTGTCAGCACAAAGCCCGAGGCGGGGGTTTGAACCCACGAACCGTGAGATCATGACCTGAGCCGAAGTTGGGTGCCTAACCGACTGAGCCACCAGGGTGCCCCAGATGTGAGGTTCTTAAAGCTAAGAAGTTCCAGCTTTGAGTAATTCAAAACAAATACCTAAAGGCAAAATTATGGTTCCTAAACAGAAAAGGCTTCTAAAATTTTTAAATAAAACAGGCCATTATTTTTTCTATATATCTAGAAAATATTTATCTAAGCAAAAACCACCTAAGTACAAAATACTACATAATAACTGATTAAGGGGTGCCTGAGTGGCTCAGTTGGTTAACCATCTGACTCTTGATTTTGGCTCAGGTCATGATCTCACACTTCTTGGAATCCAGTCCCATGGCAGCCTCGTGTTGGAATCTGTGCCGACAGTGTGGAGCCTGCTTGGAATTCTCTCTCCCTCTGTCTCTGCTTCTCCCCTGCTTGTAGGTACATACACTCTCTCTATCAAAATAAACAAACATTTAAAAAAAAATGATTAAAAAAAGATATATTCCAGAATTTTCCTATCAAATTACTTTTTTCCTTCAATACAGGCAATGAAAATATTTTTCAAAAAGCAATTTAAAACACTTATTGATGGGGTGCCTGGCTGGCTCATTTGGTAGAATGTGTGACTCTTCATATCAGGATTGTGAGTTCAAGTCCCACATTGTGTGTAGAGATTACTTAAATATAAATATTTAAATAAACTTAGAACAATTTATTGAAGGGCACCTGAGTGGCTCAGTTGGTTAAGCGTCCAACTTCGGCTCAGGTCATGATCTCATGGTTTGTGAGTTCAAGTCCCGCTTCGGGATCTGTGCTGACAGCTCAGAGCCTGGAGCCTCCTTCAGATTCTGTGTCTCCCTCTCTCTTCCCACCCCCCCCACCCCCCCCCTGGCTTGTGCTCTCTCTTTCAAAAATAAATAAATATTTTAAAAAAATGTATCAATCAACTGAATTATCAACAGAATAAAAATAAAATCTCACAAGTTGATGATTTGGAAGGGCTATATCTATCAAGATATGATTTTATGTTACCCTTTGTTTACCTTATTAACATATGGTCATACCATTTATATTATAATGCATACCACTCGATTACTTCAATAAGGTGTGAAAAAATACTTTTTATAGAGAAAATAATTCCTTAAAAATTGATAATAAGATCAGTTCATCATATACCCATGGTTGCACATTTAGAGAAAATAAGGAAAACAGATGGAGATAAAATATCTATAAATCTAACTTTAAGTAATGGCCACTGTATACATTTTAACATACTGCATAATTCTCTATTAGGTTGGTACCTACACACAGAAAATATTTAAATCCAATTCTATCACCTTTTCTAACGTTACAGCAAAGAATAACCTAAAAAATGTCCTTGCATTAGAACTTGCAGTTACAAGATTTGATTCAATGACATCCTCTAGGATCTTTATTTTATTTTGTTTATTTTTTAAAGTTTATTCGCTTATTTTTGAGAGAGAGAGAGAGAGACAGAGAGCAAGCGGGGAGGGACAGAGAGAGGGAGAGACAGAATTCCAAGCAGGCTCTGCACTTGAACCACCCAGACGCCCCACAGGATCTTTATTTTAAAACCTATGTGTTCTAAGGGGGCTCCGGGGGCTCAGACAGTTAACCATCCAGCTCTTGATTTTGGCTCATCATGATCTTGCAGTTTGTGGGATCCAGCCCCTCATGGAGCTCTGCACTGACAGCGTGGAGCCTGCTTGGGATTCTCTCTCTTTCTCTCTCTCTCTCTCTCAGTATAAATAAACTTAAAAAAATTAAAAGCCATGTGTTCCAATGCATCACTTTAGGAAAATCAGAATCATTTTATTTTATTGGACTCTGTGAAACTGTAAAGTACCACTAACACACTGATGGCATAAAAATTAACAGTATAAAAGGGCATAAAAGTGAAAAATAAAGACCACTTTCCAACTTTCACTCATAATCTTATGTCCATGGAGTAGCATTCCACTCCATGTAAACAATAACAAATTTAAACCTTTAAGATTGTCTGACTTGTATCCTTTCAAAAAATGTCTATGCGTATATGTCAACAAATTCACATACGTGTGTGTATAGAAAATGGGTTGAACATTTACGATGAGCACCCAAGATATGCCAGACCATGTGCTATCAAACGATCCATAAATTCATCAGTTGTACCACGTGCACTACTCCGAGGGGAGATGAGGACAATGGCAAAGGCTAGGTATGTATGGAAATAGAAGGTATACCAGAAATCTCTGCACCTTCCCCTTAATCTAGTATAAACACAAAACTGCTCTAAAAAAGTAGTCTTTAAAAAAAAAAAAAAAAAAAAAAAAGAATCAGCAGGGAGTAGTGCCAAATTCCAGAGAGCAAATCATTTTATTAAAGTTGATTTTGTGTCAGATGCAAAACTGGTAGGAGTCTATATGACTACTTGTTCAAGTGGGAAGTTAGAAGATAAAGTTATAGAAATGGGGATTGAAGTATATTCCATTCTTCTCTTAACCAAGGAGAGGAAAAGAGAATCTTCTAGAAAAAGGATTACACCCCTGACTAGTAACCAGTGGGAGAATTTTGCTTTGGAGGATTTGCTTAAAAAACATGATCATGGATTTTCAGGAAACTCAAAGGTGGTGGTGGGCAGGCATCCAAACATTTCCACATTTACGAGTTCTCTCAACCAAGCCTGCAACCATTCCCCCCACCCCCCTCACCCTGCCCAGAAGGGGACCTGCCCAGGCCTGTCTGGCAGATGAAGCCTTATTTGAAGGGTGGCACAAAAATCACTTACCATCCACATGAGTATTTCACAATTGCCAAAGCACGAACTGAATAGAAATGTCAAAGCCAAGCCCCGGACTTGGTGGTATACAGCACACTGATGATATGGGACTGTATTCCTTGGAATAATTTTAATAGCAGTGGACTACATAAATTCAAATGTAAAAAGACAAAATCCCCAAACACTGAACAAAAAGTAGCATAGACCTATAAATTCTCAAGTACATTTTTTTTTTTTTTAAGGTTCAAACATAAAGAGAATAGCTTGTTTGTATTTATTTATCAAACATACGACTGGTACTAGTCGACAGGAATTCAACAGGGGTTAATCAGACAGGTTGCACAGTGCTAGTTTTCTACCAAGTGGAGGTTTAACCCAAGCACTGCACAAAAACCTGGGGAGTGCGAGTTAACAAGAATTAATAGTCTCCAGTATGTTAAAATAATCCCATGATGCATTTGAGCTGTGGTTGTGTTTATTAATGTTTTAACAATTAAATATGTTTTACTTTTTTTTTTTTTTTTAAGTTTATGGAATTGAGAGAGACAGAGACATCATGAGTAGGAGAGGGGCAGAGAGAGAGAGAGAGAGAGAGAGATAAACCCTAAAGCTCCTCGGTGACAGCACAGAGCCCAAGACAGGGCTCAAACTCACAAAACCATGAGATCATGACCTGAGCTGAAACAAAGAGTCGGATGCTTAACCAACTGAGCCACCTAAGTGCCATGTTTTTTTTTTTTTTTTTTTTTTAACTTTTTAACTTACAAGTGATAGCCATGAAGCATAGAACCCTTTGAAAACCAGGGACCCAAAACCCAGATCTTCATCTAACAATCCAATAAAGCGCTGATGTGTCAAACCACTTGCTTGAGGTCATGCATTCCATTATAACATTGGTGATAAAGCAGAGATAAAAAGCAAAAAATGCCTTCCCTTCAGGGGCTTCCATACTGGGACCAGTCAGGGCCAGAACCTGATCAACCTGGTTTCCATTCAGTGCACTTTCCAAAAAGCCAACCAAAGTTGTAGCATGGGCTAGGGCAATTATTTACATGATACTCGAAGGCAGTTTTTTCATTATTTGCCTCATAGACTTTACGGTTTAGAATTAGATAGAGTAAAGCATAAATATTAATTTTCAAGGCTAGTTCAGCACTTGGATAAATTGAACTGGCACAGGCTACCTCCCAAATGCCAAGTGGTTTTCCACGGAGTTCCGTTACGGAAACATGTATCTTTAGTGAGAGGATTTAACAAAAGTCCTGCTTCTGAGAGACATGTAAATAAGAAATCTATGGCACCATGGTTTCTAGTATCACAGGAGCTGGTTATCACATTGTTTCCTGCAGAGGCTCACCTCTAACAAAAGCACAATCTTCACACTCCTCAATACCAAAGCCAGACACCTTTCCCCTAGGCAGCAGTTTCCTCTGTCCGTGCAACGTGGGGTTCTCCTTCCTGTTTATAATAACCTCATTCTATTACCTCGTGTACTGAGAAAAACACGTGCCATTTTTTTTTTCTTAGAAACGATCACAAAAAAAAAAAAAAAAAAAAAAAAAAAAAAATCCAGGAAGCTGTCGAAGTTAGTTTGAAAAGAAGTAAGGTCCTCTGTGCAAATAAATGAACAAGAACAGGAGGACAGTAGAATATTCTAACACTGCTCACCCACCAGTGGCTTAGGATATATTCTCTGCAGTGTGTAACAGTTTGTATTCCTTCTGATTACTCACCTCTGCCTGGTGGTTTTCTTGATATTTATTTAAAAGTCCTCAAAGATAATAGTACATCTAACCACTGTTTTTTGAAAGTCCTCATCTGACATAAAATCTGAAATATGAATAGACAAAATATAATTCTACATCTTTCAAACACTTTGCTCAACATAGGACAAATCGTTCCACTTGGCATTTAACTGCCCCAAAAACACACTTGCTGAAGAGACCTATGGCATCAGCATCAACATTAGAGTGAGCTAAGAATGAGAAGTACTTTTGCGCATACTCTTCTCATATCAGTACATGTTATATTACAAAATCAGAAATTATTCTAAGTCATGTGTTTTATTCCCTAGTAGATGCAGAGGGAAGATACTGCAGAAACTCCTAATGACAACCACAATCCTGCATTAAAATGGTTCACATTAATCTGATTATTACATCCCTGTTTTATCTCTCAGGTGTAACTGTTTCAGCAACATCTCTAATCCACTGAATAAAAGTAGGAAAAAAATATATCAGAACAGTCCAACTGCAAAGAAGTCAAAGTGAGAGAATAAAAACTCCTAAAATTCCCTTAAGGCATAGATTTTAAGAATTCCATGGATCAGAGATTCAGAAATATTTAAAAACTAAACTTCAGAAAGAATTTCCTGCTTATTTTCTAGGTATTTGTATTTTAGTTATTTTGGAAAATTTCAAAGCATATTGTAATCAAGGACAAAATATTCCAATAGGTGGCCTTTTCTCTTCCATTGTTTGTTTTCATGTCTATTATCAGCTTCCTGCTACCACCAATGCTGAAGATAGTGGTTTGTACTTTTGGATGTAGTCTTAAACATGTGATGTCACATTTTATAAACTACTGGAGAGCAAGAACATATGATCAAAGTGTGCTTTAAAATATAATCTACTACTTTCATGATCTTAAAAAGTAGACATATTGAGGAAAACATACCTTTGAATGAAATCATTGCTAGTTCCAGTATAGTTGGCTGAAAAACTGCAGCCAATATTTATTTTATAAATATTTATGATGTTATAATATTTTATGTAATTGTTTTTCTTGGGGGTTGTCCTCCCTGGAATGCTGTCCATTTTCTGGTTTGCCAAATTCATCAGCCCTTCCAGACTTGGTTCAAAATCTCACTTTCTCTAGGAATTAGCCCTCCCACTGAGCTCCACCCATTCTGGAATTCACCTTTGTGTCTGTACTGCTCTGGTTGAGGATTGGAGAAGGCTGTGGGAGGTGGGTCATTTGAGCTGAGAAGGATTTGAGTAAAATTTGATATGCAGAAATGGGTGGAGGAAGGCGTTCTAGGAGCAGGAAGCCAGTGGGTGGGTAGAGGAGTAACAACATTGTTCCAAGTAGAGCTGGAAGACTGGCAGGCACCACCAGAGAGAAGCCACTTGAACCCACAAAGGGCTCTCAAAGGTAGGAGCTGACATAAGCAGAACAGAGCTTTAGGATAATTTCATCATTCAGTCCCTATTGGTTCAAGGGCTGATCTATCTCCTGGAGGACAGCACAAGCCTCTTGAAGATAAAGATCATGTCTTATTCCTTACTTTTTTTTTTTTTTAAGCTTATTTATTTACTGAGAGACAGAGAGAGAGACAGCGAGACAGAGAGAGAGAGAGAGAGAGAGAGAGAGAGAGAGAGAAACACACACACGCAGGGCTTGAACTCACAAACTGTGAGATCATGACCTGAGCTGACACCAAGAGTCCGACATTTGACCAACTGAGCCACCCAGTCACCCCTCATATCTTAATCTCTATGACTCATTGGTCATACCAGATGCACACCAAGATCTTTCTTATTAATGAGATATAATTATTGGCATATTTTTTGAGTCTCTCTTTATTTTTTTTTTTTTTAAATTTTTTTTTTCAACGTTTTTATTTATTTTTGGGACAGAGAGAGACAGAGCATGAACGGGCGAGGGGCAGAGAGAGAGGGAGACACAGAATCGGAAACAGGCTCCAGGCTCTGAGCCATCAGCCCAGAGCCCGACGCGGGGCTCGAACTCACGGACCGCGAGATCGTGACCTGGCTGAAGTCGGTCGCTTAACCGACTGCGCCACCCAGGCGCCCCTTGAGTCTCTCTTTAAAAATAATTTTTATCTTCCCAAATCTAGGAAGATGAGCATATAGCAAAACTAATGCCAATACAATTTTACACTGAAATGTTTCTTCCACTAGGCCTGTAATTGTGTTCTTCTCAACTGTAAATAGACAGGATTGACCCTAAAAATAACATTTTTTTTATAACATTTTACAGTACAGGGCATCCTCAAAGTCACCCTGCAAGTTTGGTGTGTATATATATATATATATATATATATATATATATGAAGAAACTGCAAGCAAGGAAGATTGCCTTGGCAAATACATCTCATCCCGGAAGCTGGAGCCATGGTTTTCTCCAATTCCCAGGGCTATGGTTGTGCTTGGCTGTCTCCCAGAGACCATCCATAATCATTTCCTACCAGATCAGAAGAGGCTACTTAATGGGCCTGCTTTACTCCACAATCAACAGACCAGGAAGAGATTCTTCTGCTCAGAGGGTGATCAATGTAATTTAAAGGGCTGCTTTGTCTTCTGGGTTTAACACAATCCCACAATAGACAAGTGACAAGAGACAAAACTGCCAATTTTCTTCCCTAAATGTATTAATTGGGAAAGTAAATACTAACTTTTTCCTTCTGAGGCTGAAATAGCTTTCTACTTTTCATTCGTGGAGCAGTTTTGTTATCCTCTGATAAGAGGCACCGGCCGAGAGGTTTAAATTCCACAGTGATACAGTTCATATAAATATGCGTTGACGATATACTAATGTATGCTTCAACAATATCTGGCAGTGATACTGGATTGGCTACATTGCCCTTAGACAGTGTGAAGACTTGGCTTTGAAGCTTAATTAAAACTTCTTTAAAATCTTCAAAGTCTGGGAAGACGTTTTAAAAATGATACAACAAATTTCCTTGTTGACTTTGGGAACCATCAACATTTAAAAAGTCCATAACATAATAAAAGAAACATAAAGGTCAGGAAACACAAGTTATAAAGTTGCAAATATCCAGGGAAGTGTAAGTATGAAAATAAGCAAATGCTGGGTAGAAGTCTTGCGGGCACACGTTCTGAGTGTGGCCCTTAAAAGCTTACACGAGGGGCGCCTGGGTGGCGCAGTCGGTTAAGCGTCCGACTTCAGCCAGGTCACGATCTCGCGGTCCGGGAGTTCGAGCCCCGCATCAGGCTCTGGGCTGATGGCTCAGAGCCTGGAGCCTGTTTCCGATTCTGTGTCTCCCTCTCTCTCTGCCCCTCCCCCGTTCATGCTCTGTGTCTCTCTGTCCCAAAAAAAAAAAAAAAAAAAAAAAAAAAAACTTACACGAGTACACTTCTCCGAACAATGCCACTCACGACAGTTTGACCCTTCTTTTTCGGAAACGGTTTATGAGACATAGAAGAAATCAGTGTCTCCGCTTCATTCACAGCTTGCTTTTTTTGGTTAAATTAAATGTATCTGCACCCCTCGTTCAGACTTATCTGCAAATTACTTTGTCATTTTCCAAAAAGGATGAAAATTAGCTTTCGGTACGATATTCATAAGCCTGTGACACAAGCATTGAGTAATGCCACCTACCTTTGAGTTTTGTGGAGAAGTTAAAATGTGAGGTGAATAGTTTATGGAAATGCATTGTTTGCAAGACGGTCCTTTGCAAACTGAGGTGTAACTGTTTGAACATGGAAACGAGTAACTGCATAAGCTGAACTCCAAGTATAGAGAAAGAACATTTGCATTCATATTAGTCTTCTGTTTTGTTCAACAACGACAATTTTTAGAAACTATAATACTTCCAACTTCTCCTTTTAAAAAACTTCATTATGGAAAATTTCAAACATACCCCAAAGTAGACAGAACAGTATAATGAAGTCACTGCATACATCACCCGCTTCAATTGTTAACCAGTTTTCTCATTAATATTCTTACTCTCAGTCCCTGTCCCCCATGGTCACAGAATTACACTGAAGCAAGTTTCAGATGTCATAACATTCCCTCCTTAAATAATTCAGTACTTATCTCTAAAGATAAGGGATTTCTTAAAAAAATACAACCACAATAGTTCTTTTAATTGGAAAATCCAGGAATGGTATGCAAAATCTGTAACCACGTGCATATCAACATTTTTTTTCCTCGGTTGACAGCATTCATCAATCAGAATGTCAAGAAGCTCGACACCCAAACATTTAAAGAACTTCTGCCCTTGGTTATGGCAGGTGTGTTCAGTGCCACATCACCTCATGATGCCAGGAGGGATTAGTCAAGTAGGTAAACATATCCACCTAAAATAACTTAGAGATGCAACTGAACTCAATTCATCAAGCACTGAGCATATACTAGGTGCCAGACACTGGATTATGGATTTTGAGAAACAAGGGTAAATTAGTCCTCGTTAATTCAAAGTTGAGAAGGAGAAGGGGTCAAACAGATTAATAAGAACTATAATACAACGTCATGAAAAAGGTACCTGCTTTGGGTATTTTCATGGGGATCCAGATGAAACGGCGATGATGGGGGCTGGGGGAGCACTAGGGCTCACAAGAAGATAGGTGAGAATTCGAGAATGCCAATAATGGTACCAGCAACTCCTGTGTAAAGATTTTACTCATTCCCCTAGCTGAGGGGCACGAAGAAATGTGTTTATTATCATCTGATGCCCTCAGTGGATGAGGTGATCACGAAAGCCAGAGAGAAGAATTTACATGTAAGTAGTATTTCGAAAGTTGAGCGGTCCAGCAGATATGAGGAGGAGACAAGAGACTTAGCGGTGAGGGAAGGGAGGGCATTCCAGGAAGAGAAAAGCAGGAACAAAGGGGTGGAAATTACTGGCATGTGAGGGAACCAGCAGTGTGGTGACCTCTGAGTGTGTGGGAGGGGCTGGCTGACTGGAAATGCCGGCTGGGACCAGAAGTTGGAACTAGCAAGCAAGAACTGGGCCTCTGTTCTACGGCCAGTGAAAAGCTATTGACACGTTTTAAGTGGACCAACTGGGTCTTTTACAGAGTATATGTTTCATCCTTGGGTGGATGATGGTGCTCAAGGTTTATTGAACTGGTGGTGCCTTGAACTACTAGCTGGATGGAGTGAGGCGCGAGAGAAGCAGGCTACGTAGCGATCCACTGTGGACAGGCCAGGAGAGGTCTAGGGTGGCACTAACAGAAAAGAGGGGAGGAGACCCCAAAATATCAGACATTTTAGAAAACATTATTTTTAAAAAGGTGATGAAAGAAACAGAAGAGAGACCAAAGCATCATGCAAACTTTATTATGCAGTGTGGAACAGTGTATTGTATGCTCCAATTTCTGTCAAAAGTGGGAATATATATGTAAGTTACAAACATATAAAATATTTCAGTGAGGATATGAGAGAAACAGATACCAATGGTTATAGGTCATGAAGAAAGGACTAGGAAAAGAGGTAGGAAGGAGACTTCTACTTTGGTATACTGAACTACATGAATCTGTTATCTACTAGCTAGTTGAAAGAATGTATAATTTCCCCCTTCCCCTTACTGCCAGCCACATAGGCAGAAAATAGTAGGAAAAAAAGTTCTGGAGACAGATCTGGGTTCCAGTTCTGGCTCTGGCACTCCCTAACTGTGGGGCCGTGGGCAAATTAATTAAGTTCTTCTAGTTTCTGTCCTCTCATCTGCCGAATACAGATAATACTGGCTAATTCCTGGGTCACTGTAACAATAGTTAAGATAATCCTATACAAAGCATCTGCTAGAATATCTGAAACAAAGTAAATACTCCCTAAGTGGGTGGTCACTGTTTTATTATTAATGAAACTTGCTTGACATGAACACTTTCTTAGTACAAAAAAAGTTCCTAGATCTAGTTTAAGGTGTGCTCATTAGCTAATCTTATTCCTACATTAAATATTTATTCTGTACAAAATGATTAATGTAATCCATCCAATGAACGCTATCCATTACATTATCTGTTTCTAGGAACTTAAGCCACATATTATTTATCTGTATTTCTTGGTAGATGTTAGTTTTTGTCTTTAAATGGCATTGACTCTAAATTTACTGAAGTCATGTATTCAGAGGCCTAAATACCAATCAGATGCCATAAAACACCAAGAAAATAGGTAATAAGTTGTTATCCTTGAGGAACTGACAACCTCAGGGAGACAAACAGGTGTGACCTTCAAGTAACCATGGCCCCAATTTGGCATAAGAGATGGAAATACTGGCAATGAAGTACCCAATTCTGGACACACATCCACTGTAAGATGTTGTCACCAGTTGGGGGAGGCTCCTCTGGGAGCATTTTCTTAGGTTTGTGGGTTTCTTCTGCATGATACTATGTTCTAAATAAATTGTAACTGTGGCAGTAACAGCATTTTAAGTGTTACAAAAGATTGGTCACTCTCAAAAGCCTTACTACTTGTTGTTTGAACAGCCACATCATTATTAAAGCATCATCAAACAACAGTTTCTTTGTTATACACTGAGATGAATAATTTCAAAGTATTTTCATGTGAGATGTTAGGGCTCAGATCTGCCCCAGCATGCAAAGATGAAGCCTTAAAAAGAAAACAGCTGGAGTTTAGAAAAGATTTTGTTAAATGCAAGCAATAATGATGAACATCTTCCAGGATTTCATAAGTGTTAGTGAATGCTTCAAAATAAAATAAAATAAAATAAAATAAAATAAAATATAAAAAAAGAAAAAGAAAAAGATCAAAGGCATACGGCCAGAGGAAAATGAATTTCATTTCATATATGGCACTGTGGGGAGAAAGCGCGGTGGTAGGGATGCTTAACAAAAAAGGTCTAGATAATTATTCAAATATTTCTCTTTGAAGCAGATGGGTCTAGGAAGAAACATCAATACTAGTCCGCAGAGAAACAACAGTGACACGTAAACACTAATTTCTAAAAGAAGCTTTCAATGATGCCATAAATATGTTACGGATGCGCGCCCTGGAGGAATGACTGACTTCGAATTAGCAAGCAAGTCTTGCTTCTGAGCCACAGGAGGTGGTACACACTTCTATTTACCCCCTAGCTACCCACGGTGGTAGCTCAAAGCTCGAGGCAACATATTACAGTTGAATGAAGGTTGGATTAAGAGGCTAATCTAAGGCTATATATAGGCAGCAACACCAATTTAATCTCCGCCCCCTTCCCCTCCCCTCCCTATTTCCATAAATCTCAAGATCAGAGTTACAAAGACTGGGAACTCTGGCAGAGCAGAGGCCCTTCCTTCCCCCCTTCCCCCAGGCCGTCTCTCATAAACGAAGTATTAGTTTAAGTGTAAATTGCTTCCAAACATCCTTAACAGGCACCACAGGGCGATCAGATCCGGTTTTCTTCCACAGCTTCCACAGAGGCCAGAGGAGATGACAAGTAGTGTGTGTGTTGGGGGGGGTGGGGGTGGGCAGGGGGGAGGGTGTTAAGGCTTGCCAGAAGAGAACTATCTTCTTCAGACACTATTCTCACGATGCGTTCCCCTCGCGCGTCCTGGGGAGCTCTCCTCGCCATCCCGCCCCTAGCCCAAAGCCCCAGCGCCGGCCTCTGGGGAGCCGCATCTGGCCGTGCCACGCACGAGACCGTAAGCACCCGCCGCTTCTCACCGCGTGGCCCGCCCCCGCCGGCTCCCTGTCCCAGGGTCTCCCGGGGCGGCCAAATGGGGCGAGCGGCGAGTCTTCAGTCCTGGGTGCGGATATGCGATATATGCGATGGCAGCCGGGTGGCGGGCAGGCTTACCCACCGGGGGGCAGGAAGCCGCCCCAGCAGGCACATGCTTCCTCCCCGCCAGCTCCGGCCCGGATGGAAGCCCCCCGGCGGGGCGGCGCCCGCGGTTCCCGCAGCCCTCCCGGCTTCCCGTGTCCCACCCGGGTTGCTTCTCACCTGTCCGAGGAGGTAGCGGCGACGCGCGAGGCTGCAGGCTGCGGCGATCCCGGCAGCGGCGGTGGCACCCGCGGCAGTGGCGGCGGCAGACAATGGAGGAGTGAAGGACAGACACATTGACATCGACCCACGGAGCCCGGCGCAGCCCCGCCTCCCGCACCGCCCCGCCTCCCAGCCCGCCCCCGGCCCGGGCTGCACCACTCCCGGGGAAATGGTGGGGGCTTACAGAGACAGACAGGGAGGTCTGTACGCCCCGAGCAGCCGCGGCCGGACAAAGATCATCTGGAAAGAGAATTTAAATGTTGCGTATGTCTAAATATGTGAGCATAGTGGCAGTATGGGGGTGGGAAACGTGGAAGAGGAGTTTAATTTCCCCCTCTGATTTTCTCCGTTGGGTTTTTCCTGGCCCGGCTGCTCCAATGGGAGCCTCTCGCTGCTGTCTCCTGTAGCTCCTCCTCCCGGCCCGGCCAATGACGCGCAGGGGGCGGTGACTGTCGCTGGGCTAGCGGCGACCGACCGCTCGGCTCGCCGGAGCTCGCCCGCTGCTCGCCCGCCGCTCGCCCGCCAGTGGGAGGGAGGAGAGAATTCCGACGCTTCCGTGGTTGGCTATTCGGGGTCCTGGGTTTCGAGCTGCCCCAGTGCGGCTGGCGTTCCTAACGCGCGCACACATATCGTTTCTTCTTAATACTTTCAAAGAAACAGAATCATCTTCAAGCTGGCGGGAGCAATGGTTCATATAACGAAAGGCGAGCTGACCCAGGAGGAAAAGGAGCTGCTGGAAGTCATCGGGAAAGGTATGGGTGCTGGGCTGCGACCGGGCGCTGCCTGCCTGGTCTGGGGGCGTGGCGGAGACCTGGAGGAGCCCCTGGCCGGACTGACCCTCCGCTGCTTTTCAGCGAGGTTGGCTGCCTCGCACCGGGAAATAGCGTTTCTCTCGATGGTCTCGGACCGGTTGCGTGGGCGGAGAGGAGCGGAGCGGGAAGCACTGCTGGGACTCGAGCTGAGGTTGCAGAGGTCCGTCTCCCAAATCAGCTTTTGGAAACATACACGTTTCCAGGCCCCAGCTCACATTGTAATGAGCGACCTCGGTGTGTGGGTCCCTGGATGCACATTCTTCAAAACTCTCAAGGTGATTTTGACCACCGTCAGTCCGGGCAACAGTGGCCTCAGGTTCTTAGAAGGGTGTCTAAAGGGCCGTTTCGACTTCCGGAGGCCGAAAGATCTGGATCCTTTAGCTGTCCCCGCCCCCGCCTGGGGGGTGGAGGGAGCTCCTAAGAAGGGTTCTTTATAAGGGCACAGAAGTAGGTCGGTAAATCGCTTCATTGAGGGTTCTACATCCTGGCCTCCCCGGCTTCCTTCCAGAAGCTCCCGGCCCCCGCAGTAACCCGCAGGGAAGCGAAGAGGTTGCCTAGGCGTCCATGGCCGTCGGCGCACTTAGCACAGCATGGATCTTCTCAGCGAGTTCTTCTGTGCTTTCCCTTCCACTCCCCCAACGCTTGTCCCACTTCCGCCGCTCCGGGTGCTGGGGCGGGAGATGCAGGCCGCGGGGACGAGCCTGAAGCCCTCAGTCCCCGAGTGGACGCCCCAGAGGAGCTCCCTGCTGAGTTCCGTTACCCGGCAGGTGACAAGAGTGTGACTACGTGGCTTCTCCTGCACGGTCACGGCTCCGGGATGGAGACGCATGGGACTGCGGACATAGTTAATGTGGTTGATTGAAGCTCAAGAGTGAGATAGCCACATCTGACCTGGAATGGCGGAGAGGCCACTTACGACAGCATAAAGGCTTCCCAGTGTCCAGTCTTGTTTCTGTTAAGCAGCCAGGGTCAAATCTGGATCCCCCAGAGACCATGGCAGATTTATTTTTCATGCTGACAAGGCAAGTCTAAATGTAAAAGAAAAATCGGATTTGAACCCAACAGGTGCTGATGAACGGATCCCACCTCATCTGATGTCAACAATTTCAAGTCAGTCACATCTACATTCCTCATGCCAAGAGTTCTTTGCCTAGAACTGTGGGTCGTGTAGTTGCTGCTTTTATTGTTTCTTCTGCATGGTACTGGCCGACCTTTTTGACACTGCACTCTTTCTGTTTTTCCTGAGGCTCTGGGATTCCAGTCAGCTAACATGTAAGCCCCAGCTGTGTGCCAGGTACTTTGGTAGGCAAAAGGAAACAGGATCCACTCAAAATCCACCAGGGATGCACATTCTGCTTTTAAACAGTCAGAGCTATCAGTTTTTCAAAAGTGTAAACAAATGAACAGTTTTGTAAGGTGGGTTTCTGGAAGGGGCAGGTGGGGGGGGTGGGGGGGGGGTGGAATCCTTGGAACATATTCCTAGGTGTACACCAGTTTTTATTTTAAAGGTGGTATGAAAGAGAACTAACTATGTTTAGTCTGGTTAGCGCTGTGATGTTTCTGGGCCCAAATAGTGCGTCAAGTTGCATTGGTTCACAGACAATGTGGTTCACCAATTTCATTGGCCCAACCCATGAGAATAACTGAGATGGACTTAGTCTGTGACGCATTCTTATCAAGGGAAGGTCCATGGGACATCTCTGTACTCTCAAAGAAAAATAATGGGAGATATGAGAAAATACCAACTATAGTCAGCCTTTATTGAATGTTGGTATGAGCTAGCGTAATTCTTAGCACTTTACAAGTATCTATCCATTTAATCTTGATGAAGTAGGAACTGTTATTATTTTTTTGTTTATTTTTGAGACACACACACACACACACACACACATACACACACACACAGAGTGTGTGAGTTGGGGAGGGGCAGAGAGAGAGGCAGAGACACAGAATCCCAAGCAGACTCCAGGCGCTGAGCTGTCAGCACAGAGCCAGACCTCGGGCTTGAGCTCACAAACTGCGAGATCATGACCTGAGCCGAACGAAGTCCGACGCTTAACTGACTGATCCACCGAGGCGTCATGAGCTAGGAATCCTACCACAATCATTTGCTGGTGATGTGGCCTTGGACACATTGCTTTTTCTGAGCTTCTGGTTCTACATGGTACCTACCCCACAACATTGCTAGAAGAATGCAACGAGTTAGCGTCTGTAAAGCGTTTAAAATGCTGTTTGTGTTGTCTGTTATTATGGTAAATGAATCGACAAGTTGGATAACTTGCCCAGTGTCACACAGGGAATAAGTGACAGAACAGAGAGATCATTTGGCCCATAGTCCTAGAAATACGCTGGAGTTGAAAACAGACCAAACAAAAAATGATACCAATACCACAGCAGTCCTTACCATATTCACTTCTTTTTTTTTTTTTTTTTTTTATGAAATTTATTGACAAATTGGTTTCCATACAACACCCAGTGCTCATCCCAAAAGGTGCCCTCCTCAATACCCATCACCTACCATATTCACTTCTAGAGACAATTTAATTTCAACAAAACATTATCTGTCAAGTTAAATTAATTTTAGTTTTAAATGTTACTGATTCCATAGTTTTATGTACATTTAATTTGAGAAATAACTTTTGGTTTATAGTTGAATAGAGTTCATAAACAAAGTTTATGTTTGTACTCATAAGAATCATTTTTTTTTTAAGTGGGTTGGTAGCGTTCTTAAGGTTTTTGCTTTTGTCTATGTTTTCCCTTTGATACATTTCTCAACCTGGAGAAGTACTAGATTAGTCAGCACTAGTACTTGGAACTAACAATAAATTTTCAGCCAAGTGTGACCTGCCATGTTGGCCAATCTCAAATAAACTCAGCACATTTTTGAGTATCCCTTTTAGGCCTGTCACTGCCCTCTAGAAGTTAAGCAGACTGCAAGTGAGACTTAAAATCCAGAGAGTACTGTGTGTTGCTTCTGGACACCTTTAGAACAATTTCTTCTTCAAGTGAATTCACTTGGTAGGTCATTTACAGGTTACCTATTTATTAGAACACCCAGAAGAAGTTCCAGATAAAACCGGGAAGCTGTTTGGTATATACCATTTATATATTTCAGTTAATGATGGCATCCATTTTACAACTTTGAAGAAGAGAAAATTGAAATCACAGAAGCACATTTAATGGGCTTATATTAGGTGTAGATTGGCCCGTTTTTCTAAGTTCTGATATCTTTTTTGTTAAGCACTGAGGAAGCACTATTTCAAAATAAATAAAATCTTCCTTTAAGGGTATAAACCAGAAGATCTTCAATCACTTATCTTGTTTGGTACTTAACAAGAAAGGAATGTATTTACTACTTTTTTTTTTCCACTGTTTGCATAAAAGGGGTTATGTAATAGTCTTGGACGATAAGGTGTATTTCACCAACGATATTGAAGTATAATGAAAGAACAATCAATGGTGCATATTTAAAGTATATTCCAGACCTTCTATATTTTCCTGCTGATGTTATTAAGTAAGGAAGATCAAATTAGAAATCATCACAAGGTTTTCCTCTTGGGGTATTTTGCTCATCTGTTTTCCAAAATCTGGAAGCCCAAACAGTTTGAAAAAAATTTTTCATCCCATTCCTTGCATTTCAGAAGGCTAACTGGTACTCAGTGATATGTGTGTATATACCTCATCTTTTATTTACTTATTTTAAATTTCTCACTGACGGGGCAGATATAACTTAGATTGTTGGCCACTGGGCTAAGCATTTTATACAATTATTGACCTGTTCTCTCATGTGAGCTGTAATCCCCAGATTCCCCCTAACATGTAGCATGCTTTGACAGGCTCACAGTCCCTATGGTGCTCTCCATTTACTGAGCAAACATCTCCTGATCAGATGGAAAATAATTTCAATTATTTTTCACTGGCTAATGGAAATCAATTGAAGCATCTTTCTTAAGTGAAATTAGGGTGCCGGAGTTTTTGTTCTGGTTTAATTCCTTTCTAAAGATGTGACAGAAAGTCTCTGATGAGAAGCCCAGGTATGGCTAATGTCCCATGTAGAACTTGCTCACGTGCTTGAAGGCCTTCCTCATTCATTCTGTAGCCCCTCATCCAGTAGTACTAACTGTCCTCAGATGGAGTCCAGGATGGGAAAAAATGCACTGTTTACGAGGTAGCTGCTGTCGTAATCCAGGGACTTGTAGATCATTCGCCTGATACGTTTCCCCAGCAGAGCTATTTCTCTGTCGATCTAAGAGACATTTCTCTGCCTGTCCCCTGTTGGTGTCAGACAACCAGATGACCTGCCTGCAGAGCAGGTCAGGGAGAAGGAAGCAGGCTGATCTTTATTCTGCATTCCACATTTAACTCTGGAAAACTAGCAGAATTTAGCATCTTCTTGAACTGTAATTTTCAGTTAAAAGACAGAAATAACTCCTCGTTGTGGGATTCTCCTTTTATGTCCTTTCTGGAGGAGAGGCTTATCTCAACCTTTCTTCCTGAGAACATTCAATTTCATTTGTCTCGTCCCTGTCAAACCAGAAATTTTTTGGCAGAACGAGTGGCTGACTGTTATTAATGATGATAATAGCAACATTCTCTCTTGCAACTACTTGCTTCTGTCAGTATGCCTTACAGAAGACTGGAAAAACCTGACAGTTGTGGCCCAATTATGGCTTATTTCCAATGTACAAAGGACTAACCTTCAGGTTTAAGTTAGAGGACTTTCAGTATGAGAGCCTGATTATTAACCAAAAAGCACTTTTATATGGAACCAGGCTTTAAAGATATGTTTACTTAAGCATTTCTAAACCAAGAATTATGTTGCCATCAATTCACAGGGCCTAGTGATGACAGAGAATATAAATACTGACTGTATTTTGAACTCCAATTATTATTATATTGACTGGAATTTAAGCTTTAGATGGTGGGCTGGACTAGATGCCCTTTAAGATTTCAGTATTAAGAGTCTTATTTATGCTTTGTGGTTACTGTATCACTGCCAAAAAGAAAATATGGCCAATTTAATATACTCTAAGGTCAGTGGAAGTAAAAACAAGATGGGGCTATTTTAGTTACTATAACTCTGTTGTGGGTAATTACTTTGTGGGAAAAATACTATGTGTTGATGCTTTGTTTCTTAACAATCTAACCAGACTAGTTTTAGTTTTACACATAACCCTTTAAAATTTGTTTCCGTGGTGATAGATTTTTTCTGTTATAATGATAAATAACTTTAGTTTACATTTTCTTCTTCAGTCTTTTCTTTTTTTCTTTTTTTAAAGGTACTGTTCAAGAAGCAGGAACACTGTTAGCCAGCAAGAATGTCCGTGTCAACTGTTTGGATGAGGTAAAATTTAAATTTTTTTTTAACGTTAATTTATTTTTGAGAGAGAAACAAAGTACGAGTGGAGGAGGTGCAAAGAGAGAGGGAGACACAGAATCCAAAGCAGGCTCCAGGCTCCAAGCTGTCAGCACAGAGCCCGACGCCAGACTCGAACTCACAGACCTGGAGATCATGACTTGAACCAAAGTCAGACGCTTAACCAACTGAGCCACCCAGGCGCCCGAGGTTAGGTAAAATTTAATAAGCTGAATAAAGTGTTTTATTTTCTATGAGAATGGATAATATATAAAATGCAGTAGTAAGAGTTCTTATCTAGCATTTATGATTGAGTTATACTGATCTCTAAACCAAGTGTAAGCAGGCCGTTTACAAAATACAAATAAGCATGTAAAAACATGTTTAATTTTATTAATAATCAAATAAGTCCAAATGAAACCAAATCATATTATTTCTTGTAAAGTGTGGGAAACATTGGACTTTTTACATACTAATGGATTAGGTATAAATTGGCATCACATTCTGGAGAACATTTTAGAATATGTGCCATTTTTAAATGTACATACTTTTGATACAGCAATTCTACTTGTAGGGAAAGTTAACTGAACCTAACCTCAACTTTCTAGTATAGCTGCTTTCCAAAATAACTTTCTGCAATGAAGGCGATGTCTGTTCTGAGCTGTCTGATACCAGCCATTAGCCATGGGTGGCTCGTGGCTACTTGATTATTCAGTGTGGTTCTAGTGCTGGAAAGTTTACATCACTTGCTCATGCAGAAGGGGAAGGGGTTTTATTGATCCTTTCCCCAGACATAGGTAGCAAAATTAATGTCAGACGAATTAAAGTTTCAAGCAAAAAATTTTAAAAATTTTTAAAAAGATGAAGACTCTCATAGATTAAATTAGTAATCCACCAAGAACATACTAGCCTTAGGTGTTCACTTAAAAGCTATGACTTTGAGATTCATAGAGAAAAAGTTAGAATTCAAAGGAGCAATTTGTAAAACTGCCGAAACACTTTGACAAACCACTAGATTAAGTAGAAAAAAAGTAATACAGGGAACAGAAAATTTGGATAACTAATTGACAGTGTACTAAGATAGAAAAAACAATAGTACATTTTCTTTTACCTGGAACATTGATAAAAATTAGTCTGTGTTACACTATCTTACAAAGGAAATTTTAGCTAATTTCAAAGAAGTTTACCTAATGCAGTAGTAGACATTACAAATAAACAAAAATATGATCTGAATAATAAAGCAACTTGAAAAATTAATTTTAACTGTCAGTAGTTCTTGGTTAAAAGAAGAAATAGAAGTAGGAATTGTCTACTATTTAAAACTGAGAACATTTATCAAAAGCTACTATTTAAAAAAAAAAAAAAAAAAAAAAAGCTACTATTTATCAAAAGCTGTGGTATGTGGCCAAAGTGATATTCAGGGAAAATTTGCATTTGTCACATTTATCATCATTGCTATTATTATTATTATTATTATTATTATTATTATTATTTTGCAGCATTTATTGTACTTTCAACTTGTATGGAATTCTGAGCTTTCAGCTAAAAATTGTTTTAAAAGATTAGGGTATGCTCAGAGAATAAAAGGAGTGAATGAATGAATTAAAATAGAAATAAACATTTTAAAAAGCCATCAGGCACAAGCAACAAAAGAAAAAAAATTAAAATAAAAATGTTTGTGCTTCAAGGTATACCATTAAACAGTGAGAAGATAATCCCACAGAATGGTTCTACAAATCCTATCTGATAAGGGAATTGTAACTAGAAGCTATTATGAACTCCTACAACTCAACAGTAAAAAAGACAAATAACACTATTAAAAACTGGACAAAGGATCTAAATAGATATTGTTCTAAAAGATACTCAAATGACCAATGTGCACATGAAAAAATGCTCAGTATGAGCTGCCAGGGAACTGCAAATCAAAACTGCAGTGAGCTACCATGGGACACCTGCTGGGATGGCTATAATAAAAAAGATAAATAATAATAAGCATTGGTGAGGTTGTGAAGAAATGGGAATCCTCATTGATTGTTGGTGAGTAAATGGCACAGCCAGTCTAGAAAACAGGTTGACCGTTCCTCCCTTGATTAAACATAGAGTTTTCATATGGCCCAGCAATCCTAGGTGTATTTTCCTAAGAAAAATAAAGCATATGTCAACACAAAAACTTGCTCATGAACGTTTATAGCAGCATTATTCTTAATAGCCAAAGTTAGAAACAACCCAAATGTCCATCAGCTGATGAGCAGATAAACAAAATGTAGTATATCTGTACAGTGGAACAGTCCTTCATAAAAAGGAGTGAAGGACTGGTAAATGCTACAACATGGAGGAACCTTGAAAACATTTGCCAAGTCAAAGAAGCCCGTCGCAGAATACTAAATATTATGATTCCATTTGTAGTTGTCCAAAATAAGCAAATCCATAGGGACAGAAAGTAAATTAGTGGTTGCCTAGGGCTGGGTAGGAAGGTGGTGGGGCGGGTGGGGGGGGGTCCCTGATAATGGATAGGTGGTTCCTTGTGGGGGAAATAAAAATATCCTAAAATTGATTGTGGTGATCCTTGTACAACCCTGCAAATATACTGAAAACTATTTGATTGTATGTATTAAATGGTGAATTTTATGGTATGTGAATTATATATCTCAATAAAGCTCTTTAAAAAGAATAGAAAAAAAACAAAGTTCTCAGCGTAAGACCAAAATATTAGACACAGTCTGAAAAGTATGAGCCAGAAAATGATGTATATAAGTACCAAGAAAGTAAGAGAGAGTATAACTGCAGTTATAAAGGAAATTTTCATAAGTTTTTGTGTTGAAGCCAATATATATGAAAACCCATATAACAGTAACTTTATAGAAAAATAAAAATGAATATATTCATCTCATATAGAAGTAGAAAAACTAGAATAATTAAGGAAAATTTGTGTAAATATATTTAAATGCCAACCACTTCCTAAAGCTGCAAACCTGAGTATGCTTTACAAAATGTTCAAGGACTTCTCATTTTACACAGATTGCAGTTAGTTCATAAAAAGATGGGAAGATACCCAACTCATTTGATAAGACTAGCGTAACACTGATGCCAAAATAGGAAAAAGACCAAGAAAACCTTGGGCCCAATTCAGTTTATAACTCAGATACAAAAACTCTAAGATACTAGCAAATTGATCCAGTAGTATCTCAAAATAATAATTAAATAATAACCAAGTAAGGTTTCTCCAAAAGTGATAGGATGGTTCAATTTAAGAGGATCTTTCAATATTATCCATTATATTACAGAATAAAAGAATCACCTATGTTTATCTCAACGGATGCTATAATACCTTTGATAACATTTAGTGTCCATTGATGGTAAAAGCTCTTAACAGATTAGGATAGAATAGGTTTTTTTGGTAACTTGATAAAAGATTTGTGGAAACCTTCCCCAAACAGTAGCATCCTGCTTAATGTTAAAACATTAGACACACTTTCATATTTAATGGTAAAACCCTAGAAGCATGAGAATCAGGACAAGGAGATTCCTGAAGATTCTGTGAGCAAACTGCAGACCCATTAGGCCTCCTCGGTGTTCCTTGAAGGCAATACTCTTTGCTCTCAAAGTTCCGACTTGCATTCCCTTTACCTGGAGCAGTCTTGCCCTAGTTATTTAAATTCTTTGTGTCTTCACTCCCTCAGGAAGGTTTTGTTCAAATGCCACCTCCTTAGAGGGACATTTCTTAACTGTCCTTTTATTTAAAAATAATAATCTCTTTCTCTCTGGCATTCTGTTTCCCTCTTACTCAATGTTCTTTCCCTGTAGCGTTTGTATTGCCCCTGCCTTATCACCTCAACTAAAATTTAAATGTCAGGGACTTAGACTGGAGGAGCATGGAATTTGTTCATTGCTATCCACAGTGCATAAATCTGTGTCTGACATATATTAAGCACTCAGTAAAGATAATACGTAGTAATCATTGCATTCAAAGTTTATAATTTTTTGTTCTAAGTTATTATAACCCTTAGTAAAAAGAAAGAAAAGCTTAGTATAAATTATCACGTAACATGTTTGGCTTCTCTTACCTAGGGTCATCCAGGCCAGCACTGAAATTTGATACAGGAAAAGCATATGCTGTATTACAGACATGACAAGGATAACAGGTTCAGAGAATGCACAGCAAATGACATGTTTGGGTTTGCTCATTACCTCTTTGGAAAAAAGCTCTCATTGATTAGTTCTGAAAACCAATCCCTGTTACGAAGACCAATGATAAATAAGAAAGAGCAAAAATAAAGAAAAATTAAAAGGGAGAGAGAGAAAGAGAGAGAGAGTCAGCAGAAAAGGAGTATCAGGAAACAGGAAGGCAGTCAGGTAAATGGACTTCAGAAGTGATCAACAGAAAGGACAGTTAAAACACAAGCAGACATAAAAAAAGTGAAGACACTTTGCAATTGCAATGTAAGATTCAAAAACTTTGCACATCTCCTTTGTTCTTAAACATCTTTTCACACTGTGTTGAAAGCTGCTTTAGGGTTATGTATTTATTTATTTTAAATATATAGGACAATTCTGCGGTGTCAGACTTACAACCTTTACTTATACAATGGGTTTGCTGTGTGATAAATCGCCTACCTGCCTGTATTGTGTCCTTCTTTACCCCCAGGCTGCACCTAGCTTCTTATGTCTAGGTTATAGCATCCTACGAGGCTACCACCCTAGTCTTGCTTTGAATGCATTTTTGTCTTATTCTAAAGGTAATAACCATATAATTCATCCCCACTTCCTCAGAGCTGCCTCTGTGTAGTGAGATCCTGATTACCCATGCCCACCCGAACCACTCCCAACCTTTAAATACCTCATCCTTGTAGATACTCCCAACAAAGGGAGTCTTAACATTATAATCTTACCAGTTTTTTATTGTTCTCAAGAAACATTGGCTACTCCTACTAAGATGTCTCTTGTACAGCCCCTTGAAAGGTCTCAGCCTTCGTATAATTCTTATATCAGTAACACTTCTAGAATACTGATGGCTTGTGTTCATAATCCTAGTGTGGACTCATAAAGAACGATTCAAATTATGTTGACATTCTAAGATTTACTACAGTAACAGATTCTACATTTTAATGTTTATTTATTTTTGAGACAGAGGGAGACAGAGCGTGAGTGGGGGAGGGGCAGAGAGAGAGAAGGAGACACAGAATCTGAAACAGGCTCCAGGCTCTGAGCTGTCAGCACAGAGCCCAATGCAGGGCTCGAACCCACGAACCGTGAGATCATGACCTGAGCCGAAGTCAGACGCTTAACCGACTGAGCCACCCAGGCACCCCCAGATTCTACATTTTAGAGAAGTCTTCATCCAAAACAACTTTGAAATTCCAGCACTTAAAGAGTTTTCCTGGTTTGCTTTGAAAATCCACTTAGAGAACACCTTGCTCATTTATCTACCACGTAGCATCAGATACTCAGAACAAATAAGTTGGATGTTTCGCTGGATATGCACAAAACATGCAGACTAAACAATGTAGTGTGATATGACCAATCATTTCTTGATATTTATATTGTATATATGATCAAATCATATATATAATCAAAATGTAAATGTGGTTTGGGGTATCATTTTAAAAATGATACTATTATAATATACATTTCCTGCATCTTGTTTTTCTCATTGGCAGTAATTCATGGAAATTTCTCCAATTCGTTAGATCCAGATGCATTCAGTCAAGAGGTTCACGATTACTCTTTTCGTGGGTATGATTTACAAGTGGATACAACATGCTTTATTCAGCTTTCTCATTGATAGGCATTCTGACTGCTTGAGATGTTTTTGTTTTCATGTTTATGCCTTTGTATCCGTTAGTTTATTTGTTTCTCCAGTAGCTAAGTATGTGTGGTAGAGATGCGAACCCTGATGATGTAGGTTCTCGTGCCTCCCTGGCCATTTTACTGGCTATGTGAGGTTGAGCAAATCTTCTTTGAAACTATTTGCTAATAAAAAATTATCAGATGACAAAACTTATTTTTCCTCAGTAGTTTATGAAAGATCCAAGTGAGAAAGTCAACATAAAAGTACTTTATGAGTTTATTAATACATGTTTCTTTTATGTTTTTAGTTTAATTTCAGGAGTTGTTCATAGGAGAAAAGGTAAATAAATATAATTAATACTTTTTCCCTTTATGTTACAGAATGGAATGACTCCTCTAATGCACGCTGCATATAAAGGAAAACTTGATATGTGCAGATTACTTCTGCGGCATGGAGCTGATGTAAATTGTCATCAGCATGAACATGGATACACAGCCCTCATGTTTGCTGCACTTTCTGGTGACGTTTTAGAATTTATTCTAATGTATCAGTATCAGTCACCTATGCAAAATTTTTATAAGTACATAGATACTTTTAAATTACATGCTTTTTTATTATAGTAAGTTTAAGGTCAACTCTTACAGGAAAGGTGGGAATTGGTTCTTGAAAGGTTGTAATGTATAAAGTATGTTATATAGTTAATTTGGTGATGTTTCTTTGCTTATTTAAATCAGCTGATTGTATGGACAATATATTTTGTGTAGAGTTAAGGAGTTGGATCATTATTCTTTCAAGTGAGTTCCATTAACGTTCTGTATCTTTGTATGTTGAAGTAATATGAAAACTTCTTTGGTCTCTTGAAAAAATAGCTGCTATGTTAGAGCTGTCTTTTTGCTTCACTGACATTTTGTCCTAAATATGCTGATCCAGTTAGAAACTTACTCGGATTTGTGAATAAAGACAATTGGGAAATATTTACAATTAAGTGGAGTCATCTGTATTTGTAGGTGTTTTTGTTTTTTGTTTGTTTGTTTGTTTGGTTTTTTTTTTTGTTTTTTTTTTTAAGAAAAGGAAGATATAATACTCTCATACCTTAAAAACAGTAATCTATATTTTTATAATCCTGGAAGAGGAAAGCATTTCTGGAGAAGGGGTGGGGATAGCTTAAATAGATAATGGGGATTAAGGAATGCCCTTGATGTGATGAGCAGTGGGTGTTGTATGGAAGTGATGAATCACCAAATTCTATACCTGAAACTAATATTGCACTGTATGTTAACTAGCTTGAATTTAAATAAAAACTTGGAGAGGAAAAAAGGAGGAAAGCCTTTCTAAGTGTGATATATAAAATATAGAATATAAAAAGGACAACATTGACCAACTTGGTTATATATAATCTTAACATTTCCAAATATAGAATATACCAATGTATAAAGTACAAATGAAAAACTGAGGAAAATATTCATTACATATCTTAAAGGGTCATATTATTATGTAGCAGGAGCTCTCATAAATCATATAGAAACAAGTACTGCAATAGAAAATTGGACAGAAAATTGAACAGAGAACAAAAGACATAGAGCTGGCCCATAAGGACATAAAATATTTTCACCAATTAGCAAAGAAATGCAGTTGGGAAAATAAATGATCATTTGTCACTCACTGTATTGCCAGAGGTTAAGGAAGAGTGATCATGTCCAGCGTCAGCATAGGGACTTCTCTGCACTGTTTTGGCATATGCACATCTGCCCAACCTGCTAGAAGTCAGCCTGGCAAAATGCCTTTAAAATAGGCATAACTTTGATTCTGCAGTGTTTTCCAGGAACTGTTCCATCCTGCAGAAATTAATGGAAAATGCTGGTCACTAAGTATAGTTCCTAATAGCAAAATATCTGTAATGATTACATTAGCAATAGAATGCAAATAGAATAAAAGCAAATGATAGACCGTCACCTGTTGTATCATTATTCCAGGGCCTGTGGATGTGAGGATTGGGATGGATTAGTAGTAGATATTAAGGGGAGATTTTTCATTTTATCACTCTTTGTTGTTGATATTTTTTGTTTCTTTTCACTTTATACGTTATCAGTAAAAAAATACATTTTGTTAAAAAAAAAAAAGTGATACTCAGTTCCATACCGTCTTTGTATTGCCTGATGTTTTTCCCCCAAAATGAGGTTAATCTCTATATGGGTTTTTGTATTATTTTACTCTTTACTCTGGTTATGATTTACATTTCAGAGAAAATGAAAATATTCACAAGATAGAAACCTAAAACTAAATGAGGAAAAAGGGTACAGATCATTTGAAGGAGGTGTTTTCAGTTGGGCATTTCCTTAATATTAACAGATACGTTCCCTTCTAACGTCAGGTAACAAAGACATCACGTGGGTAATGTTGGAAGCTGGTGCTGAGACAGATGTTGTTAACTCTGTAGGAAGAACAGCAGCTCAGATGGCAGCCTTTGTGGGTGAGTTTTTACGGCATTTTTTAATTAGGTTGTATCCAAAATGTCCTCCGTGAAGAAATAGCACTTCGCTTCTCAGAGTACAAATAGTGTCATGTTCAGTTTTAAAAAAGCAAAATGTTTACACTTTGCTGGGTTTTGCCTAACTTAATGAAACGTCCAGTGACCCTTTGGAGAAAATGAGCAAGCTATCTTGAATTTCCACCTTGTGAGATACAAAGAATAGTGGGGCCATTTTAGTTGTAGTTAAATGCTTTGATGACTGTATCTTATTTCTCTAAGGAAGTAGTTTAACCTAAAGTCAAGAACATGAACTGTGAAGTCAACAGTCCTCAATTGAAATCCTGGCTGTGCCAGTCAGTAGCAGGTTACTTAATTATTCTGACCTTTACTTTATCCATTGTAACATGGTTCCTGGTTATTGAAAGGATTAAATGAGATGTTGACTTCCAGAGCTTTACGGGTAGCACTAAATAGGTGTCATCAGTTACTGTTGCTAATAAAAATTGCAACAATGCAGTTTTTTCATAGAAAGGAGCATTAATAATAGTGTAATATATAGCTGTTTCATTTTCATCCTCATCAAGCACAAACTTTTATTGTGTTGTGCCCAGTATTTCTTGGTATATTAATCCTGTTACTGGACATAATATGAGGGGTTTGGAAGAGAGTGGCGTGAATATTTGGTCGTTGGTGTTTTAGTCCCACTGAGTTAGCAGTTAAGGGAAGTCCAAAAATAGACAAGCAAATATATAAACCTCTGATTTATTGGGGATGCAGCAAGTGACTTTTTAGGACTGATAAGTCATTAAACAAATAGTTATTGTTTGCAACCTATATACCAAGCATCACTGTAGGTGCTTTGGATACAGTGGTGAATGAAACAGAGGCTCTTCATGTGTTCAGGCAGTTGGAGGCTAATAGCAATGACAACCATTGTGAAAATATACTTCAAGGCACAGCTTAAGGGTTTCATAGAAATACATCAAATAGAGGGATCTTGTATCCTCTTCCAAGGAAGTTTTGAGAGAAATTACATTTAAGCCATGGAAATTAGTCTCATACAGGAGGGCAATAACTGTATGTTTTGTTAAATTTTGTTACTAAATTATCTCAAAACACTAATAGTAGCTACCAGTGATTAAGTCAGATAGTCACTGAGTCAGCTCTGTGAGAGCGAATATCCTTATTTTATCTCAATTTCAGGAGGATTTAAGTATGGTCTTGCAGTACAAACTTCAGAGAAATATTTATCTCCCACAGTTAGAGTCTCCCTGGTTGCCCCCAGCTTATCACTAGGCTCATTTTGAGGGTGTCAGTACAAAGGGGAAATAAGACTCATCCAGGAAGCTTGGTTCTCATATTTTAGTTCACGTCTGCTGCTAATTCATTACAAGATCGTGGGCACATCTCTTCTCTGCAGGACTCAGTTTTCTGATCTGTGCCCTGAGGACTAGCAGTTAGATGAAATGAGGTTCTACTGAACTCCCAGTTTTCATCACGTCCACGATGTAGCAAATGAGAGCGCAGACAGAGGTTCAGTAACTTCCCTCAGGTCACAGGGCTGGAAGTGGAGAGGCCTCTTTTTTCACACATGAATACGATGCTCTTTTACTTTCCTTTCTCTTAACACCACTAGATCCATAGAAATCTAAGGTAGAAATTGTCCCCAGTCCCATCCTAAAATAAGAGAATTGTTTGCATTCCATTTGAATCTCACAGATGAGAATTAAACCCTTTTGGTCTACACGATATTTTCCATTATAGGTAGTCTTTTTAAAAAGTCATCCACCCCCCCTTACTGCCCTCAAGCGGAATGGTTTGTATCAATATGTGCACGCATATGAATGATTTTTATCTTTTAAAAAAGATTTTTATCTTTTAAAAAAGATTTATCTTACAAATATATTTCTTATAACTTGTTTCCTTCACTTACTAGTATGCCATGGAAGTCCCTCTCATCTCAGTGGATATAAATTCAGTTATTTCCACTGAATTTATGTCATATTCCATATGATTCAGACGTACCACAGTGCATTTGGCTCTCCCCTACTGATAGTTTTTAAAAATCATTTCACTACAAATGATGTAATAATGATCCTCGGTCATATATTTTTACACGACAGTGCTATAATCCCTATAACACATACTCTCAGAAGTAAAAGGGCTGAGACACAGGGTATGTATTGTTAATTTCAGTGTAAGTCTAGATTGTCTTTTAAAGAAGGGCATAACAGTTCACATTCTTATTTTTTTATTAAAAAATTAAAAAAAATTTAATTAATTTTTTTAAATTTACATTTATTAATTTTTGAGAGACATAGAGTGCATTTGGGGGAGGGACAGAGAGAGAGAAGGAGACACAGAATCCAAAGTAGACTCCAGGCTCTGAGCAAGCTGTCAGCACAGAGTGGGGCTCGAACAAACTGTGAGATCATGACCTAAGCCAAAATCAAGACTTGTACGCTTAACTGACTGAGCCACCCAGGTGCCCCATGATTCACATTCTTTTTTTTTTTTTTCTTTGAAGTTTGTTTATTTTTCAGACAGACAGTGTGCGAGCATGGGTGGGGCAGAGAGAGGGAGACACAGAATCTGAAGCCGACTCCAGGCTCAGAGCTGTCAGCCCAGAGCCTGATGCAGGGCTCGAACTCATGAACTGCGAGATCATGACCTGAGCCACAGTTGGACGCTTAACCAACTGAGCCACCCAGATGCACCCGCCCCCCCACGCGCCACACACACACAATTCACATTCTTAGGAACATCTTCATCAGAACTGGGTGCTTTCACTTTTTTGCCAATCTGGTAGTTGAAAAGATGGTATATTGTAAATTTACATTCCCCTCATTATTCACGAAATTAAGTTATTTTCTGCTGTTGGTCATTTCTATTTCTCTTTTCTGTGGACGCTCATACTCATTATTTATCCTTTGGGTTGTCTTTTTCTTACTGTTTTGAGGAGCTTTATGTGTATTATGGTTGCTAACCCTTTTTCTATCAAGTGTATTTCAAATAGTTATATTTCCTTCTTTTGACTTTATGGGAACTTTTGCCATAGAAAATTTATTTTTAAGTAATCATAGTTTTTCTTTTATAGTTTCCGTGGTTCTTGTCTTGTCAGAAGAGTTCTTAAATATGGGTTAGTTGAGGATACTCCTAATTGCCCTTCAATTTTTTTTTTTTTTTTTTTTCTTTCAAAATTTAATTTTTTAGAGTTTATTTCCCCCTGGATATGTAGTTAATTGTGATAGCACCACTTACTAAACCACCCAGCATTTTCCCACTAAATTGTAATACCACTTTTGTGGTAAGTTAATTTCTCTTATATACTGGTATCTATTTCTGGGCCCCATATTCTCTTCTACAGGCCTGCTTGTCACTCTCTGTATCAATACCATATTGTTTGATCACATTGACTTTAAACCACATGTTCCCTTCAGGTCTTCCCGTTTGAATACCTTCCTCTGTCCCCCCATTTTTTTTGGTTCTTGTTGGACTTTTATTAAATAGTTATATAATTATTTTCAGAGAATTGACCACTGTATGATAAGACATGCTATTCAATCGCATGGTATGCTGATATATTGATTTTTGTGTATGTGTGTGTGTTTTAGAACTTATTTTTGGTACCTTAATAATATTCATTATATTCCCTCAGGTCAGTTCTTTCTTTTAAATGAAACTCCATTTTTTTAAAATTTACTTCTAGGTAATTTGTAGTTATTGCCCGTATTGTAAGGAGAATTCCCACTACCACTGACTGCCACACTCTGTCATTTCTAGCTGGTTATGGGTAATAAGGAGAAAGCCATTGATTTCTGTATTTTTCTTGTCATTCTTACTAGAGTCTCCTGGGTTTTATAGCTGTTCAATTGCATTTATTTTCTGTTTGAATTTGCTTCAGGCTTCAAAGTAAGAAGCAACAATAGTAGTGAAAATCGACATGTCTAGGTTTTTTTTCCTGTTTTTAATGGTAATATTTTTAGCTCTTCCCTTTTTATGAAATTGCTAGTGGTTTTATTGGTACAGAATCTACTAATATACTTTTTCATAAATTATAACCATTCTTGATTCCTTTTTGTTTTTTTGCCTTTGTCAATAACCTCTTTGCTGATCTCTTTATTTTCCATCTTTATTATTTCATTTTAGTAGTGTAACTACTTCTATACCTGTATTTTTATAAACCCATGTAGGTGTGCTCTGTTCTCTAACCCAGAATGAGATATTCTTTCTTTTAACAGGTATTCAGCTTATGCATATTTGTGGTTATTGATAAACTTGACTACGTACCTCCTCTTTTACCACGTTTTTACACTTTGTTTTACTTGGTGGTTTTGTGTGCGTGTGCACGTGTGTGTGTGTGTGTGTGTGTGTGTGTGTGTGTGTGTGTGCGTGCTTAATGTGACTGGCCTGGTCATGTTGGAGTACACTTATTTCTTCTTTTATTAACTTGAAAGATCAAGAATGCTTTCCCATTCCACTAATGCTTACTTTCCTATTCACGACACTCCCAGTCAAACCCATATTTGTTGGTTATTTAAAAACAAGAACATGGGAATGCAAGCTGGTGCAGCCACTCTGGAAAACAGTATGGAGGTTCCTCAAAAAACTAAAAATAGAACTACCCTACGACCCAGCAATTTCACTACTAGGCATTTATCCACAGGATACAGGTGTGCTGTTTCAAAGGGACACATGCACCCCCCATGTTTATAGCAGCACTATCAACAATAGCCAAAGTATGGAAAGAGCCCAAATGTCCATCGACGGATGAATGGATAAAGAAGATGTGGCATACACACACACACACACACACACACACACACACACACACACACACACACTGGAGTATTACTCGGCAATCAAAAAGAATGAAATCTTACCATTTGAAACTATGTGGATGGAACTGAAGGGTATTATGCTAAGTGAAATTAGTCAGTCAGAGAAAGACAAAAATCATATGACTTCACTCATATGAGGACTTTAAGAGACAAAACAGATGAACAAAAGGGAAGGGAAACAAAAATAATATAAAAACAGGGAGGGGGACAAAATAGAAGAGACTCATAAATATGGAGAACAAACTGAGGGTTACTGGAGGGGTTGTGGGAGGGGAGATGGGCTAAATGGATAAGGGGCATTAGGGAATCTACTCCAGAAATCATTGTTGCACTCTATGCTAACTAATTTGGATGTAAATTTTAAAAAATAAAAAATAAAATTAAAAAAAAAGAACCAGGCAAGGAAAAAAAAAAAGAAAAAGAAAACAAGAACAAAATTCTCCTCTATGTCCCACCCCCAAGGAACTGTATTTGCCCATTTAGCAATTCAAACACGAGAAAATACTTCTAAACTCATTGATTTCTCTACATTTCTCTGTTTTGCCTTATCAGGCCTGGGACTTTCCTTTCCTCCTCCACCACTGCCACCAGCTGTGGACTTTGCTGAGGGAGTTTAGTATTTTTAGTCCCGATATGTAATTAGAATGTCATTCAAAGTGTGTTACTTCTCTTCCAGTAATCCTCATAGTCAACTCATGCTGCCTCCACCCATTATTCAGACTAGCCATCTCTGCTACCAGGCGTTCTCCACTCCTCTCCCCTCCCCCCTAGCTCCATCTGGAGCTCTCTGTGTTCTCATTTAGGTTTGGGCTACAGGACCTTCTGGGATGGTTTGTAGGTTGAATCTGGATTGAAACATATCATAACAGAAATTCTCTTTCTCTCAGAAATGTGAGTCATCCCTGGGTAGTTTCATGGTCCTTGTATCACTGTGCTTTTCCCTCAGTCATTTGTAGAACTTCCTTCACACTTTCCTACGTGCTTATAAATGAGAATTTATTTTCCTTAGTAAACTTTCCATATATCATTCTGGAAGTGTGTTTTGAATTTCAGCCTATCCTAGAAAATAAAACATTTTACTAAGATGTGTTTAGTTGTGTGTGTGTGTGTGTGTGTGTGTGTGTGTGTGTGTTCTCAGTAATCCTTCCTAAGACTGACTCAGTGACCCTATTCAATCAGGAAGACTTAAGTCTAGTGATAGCAATTCTGGCCCCAGATTATACACTGCCCCCGCCCACCCCCAGCATATATTTTCTGCAGTGATAGTACTGTTTCATTTGTATTTACTCAGAATTCATAAAAATTAAATACCAGTAAAACTAAATATTTGTTTTGGTTATAAGTATATACATCAGTCTAATATAAGTTATTAGCAGATTATTCAAAATAAAATACCAAAATAATGTAAGCACTACCTAAAATGTAAAAAAGATTAATGCTGAAAATATTATTATTTTGTCCTTCTTACAAAGATGGACTCTCAAGAAGCCTCTCTCTTCCTGTGACTGTGTCATTGATACATAGCTGGTATTTTTAATGTACCAATATTGCCACTGCTCACAGGGACTGTCCTGACTCTATTAGTTGAGAGGCTGATGAGAACACATAGTAACAAGCTAATTCTCTATTTACCCGACTGTTTTCTCTTCAACTTTTTCTCTGTCGATTTTAAGGTTTTTAGGAGGTAATTTTAGAACTTTTTTTTGTTTTTTTAAGTAGCAATACCCATCTTTTTTTGAAGCTGGATATAGACTGCATTTTATTTATTTATTTTTTTTAATTTTTTTTTCAACGTTTATTTATTTTTGGGACAGAGAGAGACAGAGCATGAACGGGGGAGGGGCAGAGAGAGAGGGAGACACAGAATCGGAAACAGGCTCCAGGCTCCGAGCCATCAGCCCAGAGCCTGACGCGGGGCTCGAACTCACGGACCGCGAGATCGTGACCTGGCTGAAGTCGGACGCTTAACCGACTGCGCCACCCAGGCGCCCCTAGACTGCATTTTAAGGAAGGATTGTAGTTTGTCTTCATCTTGTCTGGTTTCTTTCTGCACAGTTGTAAATTCCCACATGCGGTGACCAGTGTTAATTTTGATGCCGACATGTTCATGTCCTGCTTGTACATTTGCTTGATTGACTGTTTCTGTCTATCCCTCCGTGAATATTGTGGATGTAGAGATGATCATTTGCTAAACAGAGCACCTCATGTTTCTAATATATCCTATTACTGTTTGACATCCCCTCAAGGTACATATATTGGAGCTTTCTGAATAAAAGAAAGAAAGAGGGAGAGAGAGACAAAGAAACAAACACACAAACAAACAAACAAACCCTGGTGTTTGGGTACTTAAGAACAGCCCTGAATACCAAAAAGGAGATTGTGGTCACTACTAAAATTTCCCTTCAAATCAGGGACATGTTCTCCTATCATTTGTTTAATCTTTAAGTCTCGATCCATTTCTCTTTTTCTTTCTGGGACTTGTGTTATTTTTCACTACTACGTTTCTCAATCTGCCCTTCAGCCCTCGTCTCTTCCATAATGATTACCATTTCCTAATTTTTCTGTTTGGAGACATTCCATCTACTTCATCTTCTGCATTTCTATTTTAGTCCTCACTACTATACTGGGTTACCTGTTTGAGTTTGTGTGTTAATTTTAAAGTTTTGAATCTTTCTGCAATCCTTGAGACTTCACATTTTGTACTCGATCTGCTTGATTTGAGTGTTCTCGTTTGGTGATTAGGGGTATGGTTTGGTGCTGGTTTGGGTCAGTGGTAGTGGTTGTAAGTGCACTTCCCACGAAAGAAGCCATCTGGTGGAGGCAGCACATAGTCTTCATGTTGCTGGATCCCTGCAGGAACTTTGCTCTGTATCTCCTAGGCAGCGAGGTAAAGCTGGAGGGTTGTGGAGCAGTGAAGAGAAGGGCCACTATCTCTATACCCGTGGGCCCAGGGTCAACAAACTGGAAGATATTTTGTCCTCACTCAAGCAGACGCTGCCAGGACCATGCATAAGCTGGGCAGGGGCCACCCAGACCACTCTCCCAGAGCCCTGGTGCCGTGGGCCCACTTCCCAGGACTTTCTGCTGCTGGTCCCTCCCACCTCGGCAGGCAGAGAAGAGGAAGAAGTCTCTCCTCCAGAGATCCCGGAAGAGTCTGCACCTACAGCTGTGCCCTGCGAGGTTCTGGCTGCTTGCCCAGAGTGGCCTCTTCCCCGCCCCAGAGAGTTAGTGGTGAGGGAGCCTGGGAAGGGGAGGCAACAGGAACACACATTCAGGCTACCAACTTCTCCAGGGACAGTTTTGGTTTCATAGAACCAGTTTTACCTCTAGAGATGGCTTAGAGAAGTGGCATAGGGATCTATAAGAAGCTGTAAAGTGGATTCCAGGCTGCGCCGGCAAAAGCTTTTCCTCTAATTATATTCACAAAGAGGCCAAGCTTTTCTCAAATTCAAGGGAAGGGGAGATAACAACAACAACAACAACAACAACAACAACAACAACAACAATAATAATCTATATAGTGTGAATTTACATTCTGTGTGAAGAAAGCCAGATGTGATTAGGGAAGAATGACCATCATTTCTGTAAGGGTGGAAGAAGAGACATTTAAATAGAATAAAAAAAAACAACTTTTAATCTTTTTTTTTAATGTTTTATTTATTTGTTTTTGAGAGAGAGAGAGCACAAGCAGGGGAGGGATAGAGAGAGAAAGGGAGACACAGAATCTGAACCAGGCTCCAGACTCCGAGTGGTCAGCTCAGAGCCAGATGCAGGGCTTGAACTCACGAATTGCGAGATCATGCAACACCCGGTTGCCCCCAAAACAACTTTTAAAAAATATTTAGGGTCAATTATAAATTGAACTCCCCCCCCCTTTTTTTTTGTAGTCTCCATAATCTTCCTATGTACTGTGCATTGTGTCTTTATAAGGAGGGAGATTATGTCTTGACCTCACAAAACATGCTTATAAATGTTCCTCAAAACATTTTACCTCTCCTTTTCCTCTTCTACTCTCTTTTCTTGAAAATGAAAGACGTTAATGCATGGTTACTTCACAAGAACACAGCAACATACTTAATAAAAAATTGGAAAATGTCCTATTTTGAATAATAAAATAACAGATTTCCTATTTTTCTGTTAAAAGGTCAACATGATTGTGTGACTATAATCAACAATTTCTTTCCCCGAGAGAGACTGGATTATTACACGAAACCCCAGGGACTGGATAAAGAGCCAAAACTGCCTCCAAAATTGGCAGGCCCACTGCACAAAATTATTACCACGACAAATCTTCATCCTGTCAAGGTAGCATAGTGTTTTTTTATCTTCGCTTTTCATTTAAATATTGCTTCAGAGTTGAAACTGCTCTTGGTTATGTAAGATCATCTTGGTTGGGCTTTGCCAGTGTAGAGCTTGAGATGGAGCTCTGTTGTTCAGTTGGTACAGTGAAGGAGTGTTCTTGGTTTAAACCTGAGAGTGAGGGACACAGGCTAGGGCAGGAGGAGAAGCTAGGCAAAGAGGTGGGTTCAGCTGAAGCATACTTTCCACCTCATCTCACAGCAGCTCTGGACTGTTAATGGTTCCAGAGGGGCAAGGGAGTCAGGCTTTTGTATCACTCAGTTGCCAGTGCCGGAAACTTGTTCCCAGAGGGAAAGGACAGCCTCCCAGCTACTGCCAAGGACAATGGCTTCCTATAGATGAAGGCAGTTCCCTGGAGAAGGAGGCAGCTCTGAGCCCATCGTAGCCAGCACTCCCAGGAACTGAGGCTTAGTACACAGGCTGCTAAGAGGACCTCAGTGGGGCACCAACAGCATCTATTACAGTAAAGACCCTTCCAGGAAATGTTCTGAAATATAATCATGAGCACATTTTTAAAAAAATATATTTTTATTTTATTTTTGAGAGAGAGAGACAAGAGTGTGAGTTGGGGAGGGGCAGAGAGAGAGGGAGACACAGAATCCCAAGCAGGCTCCAGGCTCTGAGCTGTCAGCACAGAGCTTGACACAGGGCTTAAACTTACGAACTGTGAGATCATGACCTGAGCTGAAGTCGGACGCTTAACTGACTGAGCCACCCAGGCGCCTCAGTCATGACCACATATTTTAATGCAAGTAGCTATTTGATGCCTTTAAATAATGTAGTTCTTCCAGAATTAGTTAAATCACAATAGATTTTCAGACTCTTTAGAACAACCCAGAAGTTCACATGGCTTACCTGAGAAACTTTAAGAGCCATTCTGAACTACCGTCTCTAATATTTTCTTCATAGTTTACATACAGACTTTTTTATTTGTTTAAAAAATGCATTTTTAAATTTAATTATTTTTTCATAAATCAATCCACATGAGCATAATTTTCTCAGTGAATCATTATAGAAAACTGTGTGTGCCACAGTGATGCTGTCCTTTTTCAAATTTCAGTGATCTGTATCTTCATTCATAGCGTATAGATTTGATAGTAATTCAGAACTGTTTGGTGAGCAAGATGACAAATTGGATAAAAAATTAATAACATTAGTACAAAATGTTATTATAAATGCAGTGAATTAGATGTCCTTTAAAGTCTATTTTGGTGAATCTGTGGAACATACTGAACACCATTAAAATAAGCGGGCAGTTTGCATAAAGTAACTCTTTTAAAGACTGACACTTACGTGAAGATATAAGTTCCAAATTATATGTAATATTATTGCTTTATTGATGTTTCCCTTTGCATACAGACTTTGAAGCTTAAGAAACAAACTTATAAAACATACCTGCCATCTGCCTTTCCTCTTCAATTGTTGTACTTAATATTCTGAAAGAACCCCAAGAGGTAACACTTGTGATCCTAAGTGGGCAAAAACAGAAATTCAGCCACGAATCGTATGTTTGTATTTATGGTGGAGATTAAGTGGAACTTAGAATTTAACTTTTAGAAAATACGTAGCCCTTCTGTAACGATGGATTTTTTCCCTCCCAGCACACGCAGGCAAAGAGATAAGTCCCATGTAGGAGCTCCTCCTCGTCCGTGGCGCTCTTTTTCTTAGCGGTGGTGCAGGCTAGGGTAGGAAGACAGGATTTTTCCTAGGATATAGCATTTCTCCACATGGAGAATGTGTGCGGTTTTACAAGGCCCTCCAGCCTGAGCATTATGGGATCTTCTGGTTTAGACTGATTTGAAGAAGTTCCCTGTATTTTTCTGATTCACTATCTTTTATATCTGTTTCTACCCCTTGAGACTGCAATAATCTCAATAAATGGGAATAATTGAGTCTGTGGAGTAATTTTTTTTTAAGTGTTTATTTTTGAGAGAGAGAGAGAGAGAGACAGAGCATGAGTGGGGATGGGGCAGAGAGAGAGGGAGACACAGAATCTGAAGCAGGCTCCAGGCTCCAAGCTGTCAGCACAGAGCTTGATGCAGGGCTTGAACTCAAACCGTGAGATCATGACCTGAGTCGAAGTCAGACGCTTAACCGACTGAGCCATCCAGGCACCCCTGTGGAGTAATTTTTGATATTTATATGTAACCCAGTCTCTTCGGGTTAAATGTTTTAGTAATTACTGTTCTTTAATGATCTTTATTACTTTTTCTTTTTTTAAATTTTTTCTTCTTCTTCTTCTTCTTCTTCTTCTTTTTTTTTTTTTTTGAGAAAGAGAGTGCATGCCCGTGCACACGAGCACAGGAGAGGCAGAGAGAGGGGGAGAGAGAATCTTAAGCAGGCTCCACACTGACACCGTGTGCACTCTCCCTCAAAATAATTTTTTTAAAAACTAAATAAATATAAAAGCACATATTTGAGTAAATTAGAGTGAGGGTATATTTATACAGGCAATAAATTGTAAACATATATGAACTGAAATAGCCTATGTTATATATTTTTTAGTACATTTGGTCTTAAAAGAGATTATTCTGTAATTATAGTACCTTCCTTCAAACCACACCTTGCTTTTTGTAGCTATAAATGATCTATTCACTTGGAAACCTCCCCGCCCACTTTGGATAAAAGTTGTGCAGTTGCTATTGTGGTGGCTTATTTTCATTGCTTTTCCCTTTTCAAGTCAGCAGGGGTCTTCTTGAAGCGTATTATAAAAAGGTAACTAACAGCCATTGTATAGAGTCACAGACCTTTTAAAATCACTGAGAGCCTCCTTGATACACAATTCACCATTTCACTGCGGTGCACTTAACATAGCTGCCTGTGCGTCAAGGTTAAGTGGCTCCTGTAGCGATATGGATGTTTGTTTTCAACAGGGACTTGGAGAATTGTGCTGATGTTCAGAATACAGAGGTATACAGGAGAAAAAGAGAATCACAGGAAAAATGACAACAGAATTGAGCAGAGTCTCTAAGTGGTCAGGAGACAGATGTACATAACTTTTTAAGGCCAGAATTGTTGGTTTGGTAATTTTTTTAAAAGAAAAATAAAAAGAATTCAGAATGTCACTGTATAAACATATTCTTACATTCTTTGGGAGATGAGATATATCTGGCTTTTATGCTTAATGGAATATATTTATTCCTCCTCAATAATTAATAATGAGATTTTCTTTATAATGGATTACTTTATAATGCTCAAAAGATTAAAGGAAGGAAACTAGTTCGAATAATATTTTTTTGTGTTTATAAAATGTTTCAGTAAGCTCATAGAGCTATGGTTATATGTCTTTTTTTTTTTTTTTTTTGAGTACAGTGGTATATATTACAAAGTAAATAAAACCTAATATTTTCATAAAAGGAAAAATGAATCTGGGTTCTAAGAATTTTTAAACAAGGTTATATTATAAGTTTAAGATCCTATGTTTTGATTATAAACGCTTCATGCAAAAATATACAACAGTTTCAAGTGATTGCACTTGACAGTAGAAATACATGTAATTAACAAGCCTTCTCTGCCAAAAGTTAATTTTTGATACATGTTATTATGTAAGTTGTCAGCAAATTTACCAACCGGACTTCTCCTTATACTTATTTCATGAACTTTCTTTTATTATTGAGTGCTATATTTTAAGTAAAATATTATATTATATACCAATCTAGTAGTGTCAAAAATAAGTTCAAATCATATTTTAATTTCACAAGAACACTTAATCTATGTTAAATTTCTAATTAGGCTAGGCATGGGATTTATGTAAGTTAACAAATTATCTTCATATCTGAAGAAAAGGATCTAATACATGAAATCTGCTTTCTGTGATTACCTGATATTTACATTACCCAAGATAGGTATTTAGTTGTAACACAAAGGTTAGCAAATACTGACTTTTTGCTATGTGTGTACAATTGTGCCCATGTTACACATGTGTTTGCATTACTGTTATGTCCCCATGGATGTTTACATCTGTCCTGTGCAGACCTACTTCAGGTAATCTAGCCTATAACAAAGCCAGTAAAAAAAAAAAAAAAAAAAAATTAAAAAAAACACAAACTCCTCATTACACTGATTTTGGAGTTAATCTATATACATATATGAGAAGTATGGGACTCATAATGCATCAAATTTGATAACTCTCTAGTATTTCTCCTTTTAAAGCTATTATTGCTTTGACCTATTCTCATTACCATAGAAGATTAGAAGCATATCATAAAAATTTCCACAGAGAAATGTAGTTAATTGGAAAGTAATACACTTTTTATTTTTAGACTGCTTCTTGTGAAAATTTCATTTCTTTATAATTAATAAGAATTAATGAGAATTATAGTACTCCTAACCATGAAATTCTAAAGCTCAGTAATGTTAGCTAAAAGTAGTGATTACTTGGTGATTTGATTCTGTATATAAAGGATATGTGAATATGCCACTTTTATCTTTGGTAGAAGTGCTTTTAACCGAGAATCTAAAATCATCTGCGTGGCATACTAACACCCTGGTTTAGCTGGATGGCAGATCACGTGATAACTTAGATATAAAGAGCTCAAGAGATGTCACGATGCTACGGTCCTCTGTATTAGTTTCATAACTTTGATCATTGGCAGTTGGCATTCTAATTTGAATTAACGTAGTAAACATATGACCCTGAGAAAGACATTATTTGGTAATCTATTGAAATCAACCCAAACTGACTGCCTAATTTGTACATGGAAAAATCTTTCATGGAATTTCTTTTTTTTTTTTTTTTTCTCATGGAATTTCTAAGCTCACTGTAATTTCTTCTAGATCGTGATGCTTATAAATGAGAATCCTCTACTGGCAGAAGAAACAGCTCTGAATAAATGCTACAAGGTGATGGATTTGATTTGTGAGAAATGTATGAAGCAGAGAGACATGAATGAAGTGTTGGCTATGAAAATGCACTACATCAGCTGTATCTTTCAGAAATGCATTAACTTTTTAAAAGATGGAGAGAATAAACTGGACACTCTCATCAAAAGGTACTGTTTTTTTTTGTTTTTTTTTGTTTTTTTTTTACCATGTCATATGTAGAACATGCTCAAATGGGTAACGAATTGTTATGTGAAGCCTCATTATGGATTAAAACATTAAGCAATTTAGCAGCAGTTTTACTATTGGGCTCACATTTAGTCTGTAAGAAACGAAAGACGATGTTACATTTAGACTGAGTGGTTATTCAGTTCTGTACTTTCTACAGTGATGCTTTTGTTATCCCCAGTTTACAGGTGAGGAATCTGAAGTTCGGAGAAGTTAAGTAGTGTGTGTAAGATGTAGAAGGTAGCCCAAGTCCAGCTTTGACGATGGGTACACCGTGCCGTAGGTTCCTGGTCCGGATTCGTCGTGGCCCTCAGTGTACCTCCGTTACTGAATCTGCGAGATCTGTGTGTTATCCTTGTTCTCTGAACCACCAGGGATCAAATTCCCTTACAGTCACACTGAGAAAAGTGAACTGTGTCAGAAGGGTGTAACTTAATGAGAATTCTCGCTCTTTGTATAAATAACTGGCATGGTAATGAGTAACTAGCTAATCTGATCATGGCAGTTAGTGTGTTTTATGGCAGGGGTTGCTTTTATAAATACAGCTCGGCCCGTAAACCTGATAAGGCCTAGCTTAGCATGCAGCTAGAAGAGCAATTTGAATTAAGTCATCACGACTTGAAGAGACAATGAAAATCTGAAGTAGAAAAGAAGAAACTACTAAAAGTTCATGGGTTTGGCTGTGAGGAAATGCTTAGGATCAAACTCCAGTTATTTTTTAAAAAAAATATCTTACAGCTTGCTAAAAGGCCGAGCTTCTGATGGCTTTCCGGTATATCAAGAAAAGATCATAAGAGAAAGTATCCGAAAATTTCCTTACTGTGAAGCGACACTCCTCCAGCAACTGGTGCGAAGTATTGCTCCTGTTGAAATTGTAAGGCTCCTCACGATCACTTAGTTAACTCTACCAGTAAGACCTAATTACTGTATTTTGAGCAATTAAAGGCAAGTTCTCTTTAGCATTAATTTATTGTTTATTTAATAGATAAATAATTACTATGGACAGTTTTCAGGAACAGACATGGTGATCGATTTGCCTGTTAAGCTTGTTTCTGTTCATATGCCTCCCCTTCTTGATCCTCTTCTGTCATTTTTGTATAACTCGTCGTTTAGTAAATAGTATTCCCCTCTGTTGGAATTGAGACGGCTATATGGAAACTTAACATTTTAAAGACCTCTGTGAAACCTGTAAAGGTGGGTTCACACCTGTTCTGTAATACAGATACACACATGTGCACTTGCAGCTTGTGAAAAACCAGTACAAAGTCCCACGCTAGATGAAAGGAGGAACTGATTGTCTAGGTTGATGGTTTCTGGTAGTGGGGGATGTGAAGGGATGGTCACGGGGAAGCTTGTTGTATGTCTTCATAAACAATCTCAAAGTGTGTCCCAGCTTCTGAGATTCTACCTTAATGCCTCTGATTATAAATTTTCCATACTTAACAAAATTCTGTTTTTACTTCCCAGCTGTAGGAAGTAAAATTTAACTTCATTGTCTGTTTTTTTATGTATTTATTTTTTAAAGTTTATTTATTTTGAGAGAGAGACAGAGAGAGAGAGAGCATGAGGAGGAGAGGGGTAGAGAAAGAGGGAGTGAGAGAGAATCCCAAGCAGGCTCCTCACTGTCAGTGCTGAGCCCGATGCAGGGCTCGATCTCATGAACCGTGAAATCATGACCTGAGCTGAAATCAAGAAATGGACGCTCAACCAGTTGAGCCACCCAGATGCCCCACTATCTGTTCTTTAAATTATTTATTGCCCTTTTGTTATATATTTATTTACGTATTTCATAAGACACTCCCTGGCTTCCTTATTGTGAACAGATTTCTGTTCACCATATCTGCACTAGTCATGCTTTTATATATTTCAGTCAAAGCCTCATCAGCCTTTGTCTACTTGGTAAGAAATTGGTCCTGACACTGGTCGCTTCCACGGCTTCCTCCCTCCCTCTGGCAATGTTGGTTCTCCTCCGCCTTCTCTAGTCTGTCCCATCCTTCTCAATGTGAAAAATAAGGACAAGTCAAGGTGCTTATTTATAGGGTACCAGGTGCTCCTTTATACATTAGGAATTCATGTATTCAGAACCATGAGATAGGAAAGATCTGAAGAGACCAGATGATTTCATGAAGTTCATGCATTGATTTATCCCTGATCTCCATGATTTCATGTAGATAATTTTTACCTTTACTTTTTAATATATGTGGTTATTTGGTATTCAGACTTTTGGAAGATTAAAGTTAGCAAATTAGGGGGGTGGTTCATCAATTATGAATGTGCTTTTGTTCACATATTAAACTCCATCTAACCATTAATTAAATTGATAGGGTTTATTTATTTGCATATACTCAGAACCATATCAGGGAGGCAGACCTGATATGTCATAGTGGCTCAAAAATGGATTCCCACTTTTCAACCCAATATCCTTTAATGTTTTTTAACATTTATTTTAATTTTTTGAGAGAGAGAGACAGAGCACAAGCCAGGAAGGGGAAGAGAGAGGGACACACAGAGTCAAAAGTAGGCTCCAAGCTCTGAGCTGTCAGCACAGAGCCTGATGAGGGGCTCGAACCTACAAACTGTGAGGTCATGACCTGAGCTGAAGTCAGATGCTTCACCAACTGAGCCACCCAGGTGCCCCTCCACCCAATATTCTTTAGCCATAGAGATTATCGTACACATGCTTATGACCTCAGGGTTGCAAGGCATCAGTTGCTGTTCTGCCAAGCTCATGTTTTTATCCCATTAAGGCAGGAAGAGGAAAGGGGTCTGTAGCTAGAAAACAAGGTCTCCCAGAAACCCACTGCCTGTGTGATGTGACCACTCTTAGGTTCACAGGTTGTCTGGGGAAATGAGTGGTTTTAGCTGATCTAAACCCTGCTGCTCTGAACAAAATTTTGCTTCTCTTAGTGAAGAAGTTGGGGGAATGGATATCAGAGAACCTACTAGCACTGCCTGCCATGTGGTGTTTTCAACATTAACAAGTGGTAGACGACATTACACGTTCAAAGGGGAAAATGGCCAAACTAACAGGAGCCGGGAGTACTTTAAAAAAAGTCAAAGCAGACCAACGTGGGGTTCAACAATTCATTGTAGTTCTGTATCGTGTAATAATGTTAGAGTTTATGCAGTACAGTTTATTAATGTATATCCTAATGATCTGAGTTATTGAGAAAAGTTTTATTAATAAAGATAGTGGGGCACCTGGGTGGCTCAGTCGGTTAAGGATCCAACTCTTGACTTCGGCTCAGGTCATGATCTCATGGTTCATGAGTTGGAGCCCTGCGTCGGGCTCTCCAGTGACAGCACAGAGCTTGCTTGGGGTTCCTTCTGTCCCTCTCCCTCTGCTCCTTCTCCCCACCTCAAAATAAATAAACAGACTTTAAAAATAAAGATAAGATAGTATGAAATGCATTTTACACTTGATCTTAGCCAAAAGGCCAAGAAATGATATATGAAATGCATTTTAAAACATTTTTCTCTTTAAAAATGTTTGTTCTTCCAGAATTATATATTCTCTCTGGGAAACTATATTTATCTAGAATGCTGGTAGTTGTGAATGTCCCGCATAGCCACTGTTTACTACCTAAGGGGTTTTGTAAAACTGGCAAGTTTACAAGCCTCTGAAGCAATGCTAATCTTTTCCTGTACAACGGTAACTCTCAGGGTTGCCTGCCACGTCACCTATGGCACTTTCTGTCCACGTGGGTGCCTGGGCCCTCCTGCAGAGGTTTTCATTCCCTTTGCCTCCTGTGGCTCTTGGCTTCTTCCTGTCACAAATCCCAGCAGGAAGTTTGAGGCATAGCTACATTTAAGAAGTGTTGAGTTCCATTGTAACAGTATACTTTTTTTTTTTTTTTTCAACATTTTTATTTATTTTTGGGACACAGAGAGACAAAGCATGAACGGGGGGGGGGCAGAGAGAGAGGGAGACACAGAATTGGAAACAGGCTCCAGGCTCTGAGCCATCAGCCCAGAGCCCGACGCGGGGCTCGAACTCATGGACCGCGAGATCGTGACCTGGCTGAAGTCGGACGCTTAACCGACTGCGCCACCCAGGCGCCCCGTAACAGTATACTTTTAAAGAAGTTTGGCTTTTGTAATTGACAAAATATATCTTAACTTCTGGAAGACTAGCTAATGTCTCAGTTCTTACAGGCTGTGTTGAGTGTTTGTTTTTAAGTTGAATATCTTTCCATGAGATGAACTCTGGTACCTAAACCAATTTGTACTTAACAAAGTGGATGACAAGGTTGTGTATAACAAGAAAGTTCCTGTCCCCCCAGCAGTGACATAAAGGTTCCGTGACGTTGTCTAGCTGTACCATCAATTTTTTTCTCAAGCAATAATTCACACTAATAGCCGTGCTCTTGTAACATAGGTAAAGTCTGTGTCACATATAGCCTTATTGACTTTGTCCCTTGTGTGCCTGCTTCTGGATAACATTGTTTATGGAGTATCATCTCTGTAGTCTTCCCATGGTGATTTGATCTGATTTGATTTGATTTATTTAAGTTGGCGAGGTGCAGCGGAGAGGGAGAGAAAAACCCAAACAGGCTCCACTCCGTCAGCACAGAGCCCAAGGTGGGGCTCGATATCATGAACCGTGAGGTCATGACCTGAGCTGAAACCAAGAGTCAGATGGGTAACCAGCCGAGCTTCCCAGGCACCCCTGCATGGTGATTTTAAAGTGTATTTTTCTCTTCTTCATGCCTACTCTAGGGTTCTGATCCCACTGCATTCTCTGTACTTACCCAAGCCATCACTGGTCAGGTGGGTTTTGTGGATGTTGAATTTTGCACAACCTGTGGAGAAAAGGGAGCAAGTAAAAGATGTTCTGTATGCAAGATGGTAAGAATGAAGTTCTTTGAAGTTCACTGATTTGGTTTAGGTTTCATATCCGAGTTGATAAACTGAGTTTTAATATTCTAAATACAGTGATTGACATTAGTTTTCTAATAGACTCTAGTGGAGTATAAATTCTATGCATGTAATCCTTAAAAGTAGTTCTGGGAGAGAAGTATGGGAGAAACGTAGTTCTGTGCCTTATCTTCTCTCAAACTTCCATATTGCCACAGCTTCAGTGCTGACCACCTCCAAGAAAAAGAATGCAAGAGAGTGAATACAAAAGAGATAATCCATAAGGGATTGAGGCTGGTGCAGACCTGAGAACCTAAAGTAGGACAGTTCATAGATATGCAATCTCGACTCTTCTGATGGCGGCTTAACTGCAATCTCTCCATCATGTCTTCTGTGTAAAACTACAACTCCCTTCTTACTGCCACCGATCTTTAAGCTCTCTGGACTGCATTACCCACTTGTGTCAGAATGAACTTTGAAGGGCATATCTAATTGGGTTCTTCTCCTCACAGATACTACCTGCAAGCATTCATCTGTGCATTCACTTTACACTATCCATTAAATCAAGTTCCTATTGGTTTTAAGGTTGAAATTCTTCAGCGTATTAATAACATTCATCACATTTTGCTTTAACCTACTTCTGCGCTTCATCTCTTTTAATTACTTACTTCTTTGAACCTTGGTTTCTTTGTATGTGAAATGAGGTTAGCGTTGTAAGAATTTATTGAGACCATCTATATTGGTTAACTGTTGCTGCATATAAAACCCTCCAAAATTCAGTACTTAAAATGCAGTAATTTGCTAATTTCCCATGTTGGCGGTTGGCTGAGATGGGCTGAGAGGGCCTGGGGCACTTTTTCTCCATGTGTCTCTTATCCTCCTTAGACCAGCAGGCGGCCTGAGCCATCTCATAATGATGACAGAAGTAAAAGTGGGCAGGTGAAAACACATGAGGTCTCCTGAAGTCTAGCCTTGAAATTGTCATGCTCTCTCATTCCTTTGGCCAAAGCAAGTCACATGGCCAAATTGTAAACTCAGTTCTTCCCTTCAGTAAAAAGAACTTTGAAGTCTCATGGGAAAATGTAAACATGCAGGGAAAAATTAAGAATTGGGACCAGTGAAACAGTCTCCAGTATGTGTCATCTATTTGTAAGGGCCTCGCACAGTGCTTGGCATAGAATCTTACAAAACTCTAAGGTCCATTTGCACAAACTTCTTGCTGTTCCTTGAGCATATAATTCGTTTCCCTTCCTCCATTTTTGTACAAGATAATCTCTGCCTGGAATGCTTCTTTCCCATTCCTCTGTTGACTGACTTCCTTCCTTTAGAGGGAGTCACTGCTTCCTCTGTGCTCCTGTTGCTATTACTACACTTACTAGGATATAAATCATGTTGTTGAGTGTCTGCCTTCCTCCACGCTGCCCCATCCAGCTCTTTCTCAACCTACCTTCTTCTGAGATAACTATATCTCCCTTGTCATAGTACTGTATCATTTCTGACACATAGTAGGTTCTTTTTTAAAACAAATTTTTCAATTGTTTATTTATTTATTTTTGAGAGAGAAAGAAGTAGAGAGCAAGCAGGGGAGGGGCAGAGAGAGAGGGAGACAGAGTCCCAAACAGGCTTGAAGGCGGGGCTTGAACTCACAAACCGTGAGATCGTGACCTGAGCTGAAACCAAGAGTCGGACGCTTCACTGACTGAGCCACCCAGGTGTCCCCACATAGTAGGTTCTTAGTAAATCACTTGTTGGAGTCTTTGGTAGACTGTTCGTTGTATATCCATTATTGTTATAAAGCATGAGCTAAAAATTACAAATCTAAATTAGTGTACCTTATGGTTTTAAAAGAAAGCATACCAAACAGCATTTTTACAGCATAGTTGTTGGTTTAGTGTTATAGTTGGAATATCATGCAGTCACAGCTCTTGAAATGAAATAAACTTGACAATTGTTTTCAGGTAATATACTGCGATCAAACCTGTCAGAAAACACACTGGTTTGCACATAAGAAAATCTGTAGAATCTAAAGGACATTTATGAAAAACAACAATTGGAAGCTGCCAAAGAAAAGAGTGAAGAGGAAAACAGTACGTATATAAAAAGCAAGCTCATGGAGAAGAGGAATGATATTATTAATATTAACACAGGGCACCAAGGGACGGAGTATTCTCTGGGGACTGAGGAAACTTGGAGTTGACCAGCATAAGAATCACACTTAAATTTGTCCCTACTTTGGGTTGCTGGGATAATGTCTAGAATATGGTTAGCCTAGAAATCCCTGGAAAACAAAGAGGTATAGAATTTTAAGGAATAGGGTTTATTCCATATTCTACATTTGGACTCAGGAGAGTACCCTGCAACAACAAGACTTTAAGTGAGTATTCACTTATCCTCTACCCACAAAGGATTTTAAGGTCTTCGACTAGGAAATAATTACATTTCCCCTAATGGCTACCCACAGATTTTAAGGTTGGGAACCTTTAATTTTTTAAATTAAATTACAAAGCTGTAGGTGAAATTACAGAGCAAATTTATAAATTACAGATTACATCGCAGACCTACTGTACAGATTAGGTTTCTATAAGTGTCTGGGCATAGAGTTCCCTATTATTTTTTCTCTCCTTCCCTCGTGAAGTATATGACTCATTTTCATCAGAAACAGTGAGTTGCTACAGCAATGGTTCACAGACCGTAGTGGAAAACAACGTCCACTCTATGCCCCACCCCTGAAAATATATCATACGTTCTGGGGAGCGCATCTAGTTGGAAAAAGTGGCCCAGGTGACTTGGATACAAAACACTTCCCCCTCCACCCCTTAAAAAGCTGTACTGCCTTTACCACTTGCTTGAGAAACACTATTAGTAGGATTGAATGATGTGCACAAAATGAAATTTAATTTATATAAATAAATTGTTACGAGAACAGCCAGGCTTTGTGCCACACCTTTTTGTGTCTTCTGGACCAAACTTCTGTATGCTCTGTGTGGAGGGCAGAGGATAGCAGCTGGTCTCATACCAGACGAGCGAGAGAGTAAGACTGTCAGGAAGCATGGGAATTCCCAGTTGCGAAGCATCAGCAGGTGCCATATGCTTTTCTAAATGTCTCACGCACCTCTACTTCCCACCAGGGTAGGATAGCCTTTATTATCCCCCACTTTACAGATGAGGAAACAACCTCGTACAGGCCATCACCTACCCAAAGAAATCAAGGTAATTCACGGGCAAAGCTGTATTTAAATGCAGATTTTATCAGATGCCAGACAACCATTTCGATTTCAAGGCCCGGCTGTGGAGCCAGAGGCCCGCGTCCAAATTCTGGTTTGCTCCTTCACTCTGAGTGGCCAAACCCTTCTCTTCTCAGTTTCCCCATTTGTAAAAGTCATGATAATAATGATAATAGAGATAGTTTACCTCACATGGCTATTGGGAGGATTAAATAATTTAATACACGGAAAGCACTTAGAAGAGTGACCGACCTGTGGTAGGAACAAGAAAATGACTTTTTTTTTTGTTTTGGTCAGATGGCAAACTTGATGTCAATTCTAATTGTGTTAATGAAGAGCAGCCAGAGGCCGAAACGGGAACTTCCCGAGAGGATTGTAACCCCGAAGAGTCTGTAGAAGGGGAGGAAGAACGTCCTCAGAGTGAAGCTGGGTTGGAAGGCTTACAGGATGCTCCTGCAGGTCCACAGGCATCTGAGGAGTAAAAGCCAGAGCCAGCACCAGTGTGGATGGTTCGTACCCTGGCAGGTAGCTGGAAAGCTCATGCGACTGTATCCTCACTGCCTCGTGATACCTGCATGGCACCATGGCAGGATTCCATGTTTCCTAGAATAGACGCTTTCAAGCAAAGCTCTGTCTACCATGCCCTAATTTCCTCGTGCTCTCTGTACTGTCATTGGACAAATACCACAAGGGAAAAATTTTTATTTCAAACTATAGAAGAAACATTTTTATTCCCTTTCTGAGGCCAGCTTCCCTGCAATTGTTCTCAAAACAAAATACATCCCTTAAAGAAGAAATAAAATATAGGCTGTGGGGAACAAAGGACCCGCAGATAGATTTTCAGGAAGGAAGGATTTTTAGCCACTGAGACGGGTAGTTAAATGAATCATAATTTATATGCAAGTAAGATGAATATAAATAGCATTTACAGTAGTGAAGCCCTGCTTATTAAGATGCAACAAAATGAAGAAAAGTTGTATGTTACAGGATCTGTCCCAGTTCAGCCCATTGTAGTTTTATATAGAAATTATCCTGAGCATTCTGAACTTTATATAGTTCCTGCGGTGACGTTGTATATACAGTATTTGTACCTTCAGAAATGTCAAATCTCCCAGAAGGAACGAAGGCATAGCCACAGTTATCTCAGCATGTGCTTTAAAAAGGATATTTCATGAAATGTTTGATTTAATAATGGCTAAACATAGTGTGTCCACAGTTATGAAACTAATTCACGTGCCATATTCCACTTGAAAGGCTTTTATCTTCCCGTAAGCTTTTCATGTGGCTCTTCCTGTCCAGAAATTGATTTATAACTGTCACTTTTAGAATGTCCCGGCACCAGTTTTTAGCTTACACAGTACCGAAGCAGGCTAAGGTGTGATAGCCAAAGACAGTGCCGTGTTTCAGAGTTTCTTGTGATGATTGTAAAATAAATTGTGCCTACTGTATAACCAACTCTACACCTTGTTTCCTGGTTTATTGCTGTCAAGGGGTGGCAAATATTAAAGAAATAATAGAGGACTTAATTTTAGGAATTTCAGCAAATACTAGAGAACAACGTAGTAAGTATTTTAATGTGCACAAATGCAAATCACAGTGACTAAAATTCCCACCTCACTTCACTGATCACATTCTTCTATCTTGCTGGTTCTCCTCTTACACTGAATGACTTTTCTCCCAGTCCCAGTACTACACCTGCACTCCCGCTACCGTGCTGTTCCCGGAGGACTTCTTGGGGGCAAATTCAGTGTGAAGGGTTAACTGGTTGGGAATCAGGCAGACTGCACCTAAACTTGTCAGTCATGACAAGCCTCCCTTCCCTTGTCAAGGCACCTCGTCTGCGCACTGAGAAACATTCCGCTTTGACTAGAGAGATAGTCCTCCTAGGCTCTGTTCTCCCACCAATCTGTTTTATACCTGTGTTATCTGATTGTTTTTTCGTGTGTGTTATCGCCATTTTGTGTTACCATTATGATGCCTGTCTTCGGATAACATGGAGGGTTATGAAAAAGCAGGAGGAAATAGGAAAATTGAGAGATGTGGCGTTGTAGAGGTACCTTTTCCCTTCATTGAAGTGAATGCTAACATGAATCAACTCTAACACCGCTACAACCCCCAGTGGACAAAGAAGACTTCAGGTATAAGCCATGTCAACATGAACATTTTCCATAGATGTGATTCAGGGAAGAGGTGGTCAGAAGATGGAGTTTAAGACACAATGGGGTTGGTTCTGATTATAATCCCTTCCTTTGTCATACTTCAATCTCAGAGTGATGTTTCCATTAAGATAGGTGGTCATCCAGTTCATTTTTTAAACCATGTTGAATTACTTTTAATATGCTATCAAGAAACTTCTCAAACAAAAATATGACCTAAAGGATTAAGATAGTCTTATCATTCCAATATGTTTCATACCTAGAGCTGATGTAATAGAATATTGGTCAGCGGGTTTACTAGGAAATTGGATTTTGCTTTTTGATTGAGTAGGTGATAACAGTAGTTAACACTGAAAGTTACTATATCCCTGAAGTTATCATTTTTAATCTTTATAACAAGCCTGTAATTAGACTTTGTTTTAAGCCCCATAGCACAGACAGGAAGAGGTCAATTAACTTATCCAGAACAACAGAGCTGGAACTCATCCAGGTCTCCAGTTCTGACCACTACATTATATACTTTTACTATGTTACCTTTGCTGTAGTATCTCTGCAGATATAAGATAATAGAGCTCTGAAGGCAGGCCATTATTTTACAGGATTTAATGAATATTTTCCAGGATCTTTAAAAGATGACTGATTTTAGTCATCTATCGTGTACATGGGTTTACTTGAATTTTAATATTACTGGGTACTGAACTTCATAGAAATTCTTCAAGTAGATATTCCTTTTTTTTTTTTTTTTTTTCTAAATAGGTATTTTTGCAGTGTTTTTATCTTCTCAGGATCCCATCTCACCTGCATCTGAAGCCAATGAGTGCCCTTCTTGAGTGGGAGCTTGTACATCTTCCAATCCAGGTGTTTTTATGGTTGCTACTGGTAGCTGTGACCTGCTTCCTTGACCACACCCAGGCCAATCAGAGCACTTCCTAGAGGTTTTACATTCCTGAAGCTGAAGAGGGGAGGCTTTTTTTGTATTTTGTTTCTCTCTTACCACAGTGATAAATACAGGGATTCAATTCCAGAGCTGTGCTGACATGTAGAGGCACCTGAGAGAATACAGCCATTGAACACACCCAAGCAGGCAAGGGATAGAGGGAGGGAATGCTGTTTGAGCTGTTGAATCCACTGAGTTCTGGCAGTCTACACTGGGCTTACATGGTTTGGTGACATGAGCAAATTTCCCATTTGGATATCTATAATTTAAAACCAAAGCATTCTTATTAATACATTTGTGACAAGTGGAAGACAATGGGACCAAATTTTTAAAGTTAAGTGCATATAAATAGAGCTAAAAGGAAAATGAAGTCATATAACTTAAATTTTGAAATTTATATGCTCTTAGAAAGAACCTACAATAGCAGTTCAAGGTTTTTGTTTTTGTTTGTTTTCTTAGCAGTTCAAGTTTGGAATTAAATCATGGTTATCATTTTGGTTGGAAAGGAAACCACCAATGCAAGGTGTTTTTCTTTATGAATGTTTTTTCTAGAAAAACTCATTTGCTTGAAATCGTATAGAAATTAGTGCATATTTATATAAATTGTGATAATACTAAAGCATTATTTACATAGATAAAAAGCAACATCTTAATTTAGTAAAAACCAAATTTCTTCTTCTCATTCCTTCAGCAGATAAATAGGAGATTTCTTTTCCTCTAAAAGCTAATTCTGGCCTAGTTTATAGGGCTGTTTTTTGGAATCCTTTAAGGACTTTCATGAATACATGAAGGCGTCTTTTGAATAAAAGCCAAATCATAATTTGTCTAGAATGAATCAGGTAGCTACATAACTGACCAATTCAAGGCAATGTATCTAGATAATTCATAAACTAATATGGAACCACTTAATTCCAGGATGATTTGACATGGGTAGATTTAAATGTGAAAAAAAATGATCATTCTCTGAAAAAAAACCATGAGAAAATTCTTAATGACTTTGCCTGGAAGGAGGCCTTCGTAAATAGGATCCTAAACCCAGAAGCCATAAAAGGAAACAATACAGCTACACTTAAAAAATAACCTGAACGCTTCTGCTTCTGGAGAGGTAGAGTAGACATACTTTCTGCTAAGCAAAACTAAAATCCCTAGATATGATACATCAAACATAAATAAGAAGACTTCTCCATAAGGTGGAGAAAGAAGGCAGACTGGCTGGGGACCTCAAGAGCCAGGCAGTGACATTCAGTTTGTTCTCTTGAGATTTTTTTTTTTTTTTTTTTTTGCTTCATATATCCCAGTTGTGATGCTGAAGAAGCTGGCAACATGGAAATACCAACACTAAAAATAAAAGCCCCTAAAAAGGCCTGCTGGCCTGCCTTGTAGATTTCTGACTCAAGACTGCACCATCAACTCATTCTTGAATTTCTAGTCTACCTAGGCCTGCCCTACAAATTTTGTATTTGTCAGCTCCTAAAATGCCATGAACCAAGTCCTTGAATCTCTCTCTCTCTCTCTCCCCCCCTTCTCTCTCTCTTTCTCTCTCTCTCTCTCTCTCTCACAATATATATATAGGATATATATGGGATATAGTATATATAGGATATATATATATATATATATACATACAGTTTCTGTGGAAAGTTTCTTTGGAGAGCCCTAATGCACCAGGTGTCTTACTTTGGGCAGTTATATAACAAATTACGATAAACTATGGTGGCTTAAACAATAAACATGTATTTCTCACAGTTCTGGAGGCCAGAAGAGATCAGAGTGCCAGCATGGTCAGTTTTGGTGAGTACCCTCTTCCTGGTCTACAGAGGGCCATCTTCTTACTCTGTCCTCACATGGTGGAAATAGGGTAGCCAGCTCTCGTCCTCTTAAAAGGGCACTAGTCCCCTTCATGAGGGCTCTACTCTCATGACCAAACTACCTCCCAAAGGCCCCATCTCCAGATACCATCATGTTGAGGGGTAGGTTTCAATATACAAATGTGGTGGGGGGGAAGGTGGGGACACAAACATTCACTCTGACATCAGATAGAGTTCATAAAGGACACAGCTGCTCCGGGGATAAGAATAACCATTAGATCAAGCACTGACTTTGAGAAAGCTACTCTACCTAACACCTTACATCCATTTATGTAACTTAATCCTTGAGATTTAATGAGTTAACTATGATTACCATTTAAATAAGAGGAAATGAAAGCTTACAGAAGTTAGCTAACTTGTCCAAATGACGACTAGTAAGTGGAAGAGCTAAACTGGGTCTGATTCCAGAGCTGCAGCTTTTAGCCTCTACCCTATCTACATCTATATAATATTTCTCTTTCCTGGGTCATGAGAGCTCCTGATGGATCCTAATATACTTTTGACCCACATCAGCTTGCATGTTTCTCTTTTGCTTAAAACAAGAATTTAATACCCTCTCAACTATGTGTTCCATTTTGGTAGAGTTTTAGGTTACCTCAGTAAGGATCATGTCTTTTATTTTGTGTTTCTGCCTAAATGATGTTTTATTACAGTCACATCCACTCAGTAGCCCTTCATTACTGAATAAAAAACATTGAGGAGTGCATTTTAAAGCAAATCTTTTTCTTCATACAAATGAGACATCTTTCCATTAGTTCCTTAAAAAGGAGATTAAGTAAAATTTGCTAGCCATATTTTTTTAATTGGAATAATTTTTTCATCCTTTTCAGTTGCTTGCGGGATTAAAAATAAATATCAGGCTCCATATTTTTTTTTACAATTCTTTCAGTAGTTAACCTGGAGATTACAATATCTCATCTTAAAGTTACTGCATCTATTCAAATTAATACTGCTTATGCAATTTATGGGCCAGCTTAAATCGGATCCAAATGTACCATTTTCATCATGAAATAGGTTGCTGTTCTGCCTGCTCAACATTATTGCTTAGTGGGTCTGATAGTGCTCCACTTCTGATGAGTAACGTTAGTCAGAGTTGCCTGATGTTTCTTGGATCAGTTTCTTAGTACTAGGATGGATGCAGTAGCACGCCTAAAACTGCTATTTGAACAATCACTAGGTCTCTTCTGAAGGTGGTATGGCCTTATTCAAGAACCTTTTGAGGCTGCACTGTGACTTTCTTAGAGTTTGCCAGACTTCACAAATCATCCTTACCTACCATAAATACTTTTAGCACCATGGATTATACCAAGTTATTCTGTTATCTGTTGCTGTATCAAGGACGCTTACTAGCTGAAATCAGCTGGAAATCAATCAGCTGGAAGCATTAATAATCATTATCTCATATAGTTTCTGTAGGCCGGAAACCCAGGAGCAGCTTAACTGAGTGGTTCTGGCTTGGGGTTTCTCAGGAGGGTGTGGTGCAGCTCTTGGCCAGGGCTGCAGTCATCTGAAGGTTTAATTAGATCTGGAGAATCTGCTCTCAGGATGGCTCTTTCTTATGGTTGTTGACAATAGGCCTCAGTCTCTCACTGGCTTTTTGAAGTTGACCTCAGTTCCTCACCATTGAGCCTCCCCAGAGGATTGTGTAAGTGTCCTCAAGACGTGGTAGCTGGCTTCTTGCAGAAGTGATCCAGGAGAGACAACAAGAGAACATTTCAGCTCTTACCACAACCAAATCTTGTAAGCCACGCACTATAACTTTTGTCTTGCACCACTCGTCTACATCAATGCCCAAATCTCTGGTTTTTCTTTCCCCCAAGTATAATCCTCTGCCAAGGATCATGGCTGAATTTTCAGATTCTGGCTTTGTACAGAATCCTAAGTGCCCACAGGTGAAAGGAGGTTACAGATTCTCAAGGACGGTTCACTATTCCCTCTAGGGCTTTTGTCCCTTGCCTATTTTGATTTCAGCCCCACCTATAGTGCCACACTGTGGTGGTGTCTCAGCACCACCAGATAGGAGGAAATGTCACTCTGCTCTTTGTAAGCTTTGATCTAGCTCTTTAGCTTAGCTGGGGAAAACCAGCAATGCATTTTGTCTCTCAGTACCAGGCAACTGCTAAAAGCTTTTCTGGTTCCTCTTTCCTCCAGCAGCAGGTTTCAGGATAGGCACAGCTCAGACCACTAGCCCACACGCAGAACTGGCAAATGCCTTCAAAGGTGAGATAAAACAACAATAGACTGGATAAAATAAATTGTGGTATGATCATACAATGGAATACCGTACAGCAATGAGAATGATAGGGCTATTGAGTAAAAGTAATTCAACTTTTGTGATTCCATTTATATGCCTTTCAAAGACACACACAATTAATTTATCGTTTAGAAATCATAACAGTGGCTAGGTAATAGGTATAAGAGTGGTAACAGGAGTGAGGAGGCACTTCACGTGCTGGTGATAGTCTATTTCTTGTTCTAGGACTGCTGTTACCCGCACATGTTCATTTTTTGAAAACTGTTGAGCTGAACATTTAATGATTTGTGTACATTTCCATATACGTGTATTACTTCAGCAAAAATTTAAAATGTGTAGGAATTGTATTATTGGTGTTTCTGTTACATTTACATATTTCAAATAATATACTAAATATACAATATACTTAATCACAGAGAAGTTTAATGAAGAACTGGAAACCACTAGGCTTTCTACAGATACCAGGGTTTATCTCAGTGTAATGGTGACCATTTGAGCAGATTCTGTGCCTTTCTCATCAAGGTATTTTTCCTCTCGTGTTGGAACTGTGTCCCAGTTGAGGGAGGTAATAGCCATAGCTGATCTCTTCATGGACCTTACAAATACAGCATCTTCTGGGTCATCAAACACAGTTCTGCAAAAATGGCAGTCATGTCAGACAAAAAGTCATTAAGCCAAAGTGAAATTTTGATTTAAACAAATAAATGAAATCTTGCCATTTGCAAGAACATGGATGGAACTAGAATGTATTACGCTAAGTGAAATGTTAGCTCAAGAAAGACAAATACAGAATTTCACTCATATGTGGAGTTTAAGAAACAAAACATGAACATAGGGGAAGGGAAGGAAAAATAAGATAAAAACTGACAGGGAGGCAAACCATAAGGGACTCTTAACTATAGAGAACAAATTGAGGGTCGTTGGAGAGAAGTCGGGGTGGGGAGACGGGCTAAATGGGCATTAAGGAGGGGCATTTGTTTGGGATGAGCACTGGGTGTTATATGTAAATGATGAATCAGTAAATTCTACTCCGAAACCATTATTATACTATACGTTAACTAACTTGGATTTAAATTAAAAAATAAATAAGGAAACAACCCCTCCCCCCAAATGCCATATTTTTCTGTGTTATTGGTAGCATAGTACCACTAACAACTCTTCGCTTCTACTGATAAATGACTTTCAGACTAAGGAATGCTGTTTTTATTGTTTATATTGTTTATTTTTAAAATACAGTTTTTAAATATATTTGGGATTGGCTATTCCACATTCATATGTTCATGATTTAAAACTAGTGTTAAATGAGATTATTAAACTATTTGTAGATGTCATATGCTTATTAGTATCTTAACTATATTTTATTAGAAAGTTGCTATTTCTCTACATTATGCTATATTTTATTATTTTTTAAATTTTTTGTTAAAAAATTTTTTTTTATTATTTTTGAGAGAGTGAGGGGGAAAGGTGTAGAGGGGAGGGGGGGAAGAAGAGGGTCCAAGTGGGCTCTGTGCTGACAGCAGAGAGCCCAACATGGGGCTTGAACTCACATACTGTGAGATCATGACCTGAACCGAAGCTGGATTCTTAACTGACTGAGCACCCAGCTGCCCGTACATTATGCTATATTTTATAAGTGTTCTTGGCAATAATATTTTTCAATCCTGAATCCAAAGGAAAGAAAAAATACCTAAGTGTAAAATTAAAAAGAATTAATGACTTTAAAATTCATCAATGTTCTTGAATTTGAAATGTTTTTCATAGTTTAATGAAGTATTTACTTTGAAAATATAAATTCTCATGAATATAAAATGTTAATCTACATATCTGCTTTCACTGAACATATTTAGAGGAACATTAAACATTTGTAATTTGCTAATAATTCTTAGGTTTTATTTTTTATGCACCAAATCAGCTTTTCATTTATTTCTGGTTATAATAATAATATTAAAAACCTAAATATGTAAAATATGAATAAATAGCTTGAACTTATTTATCACAGAAAGACAGAAGTTTTTCTCATCTATTGAAGAGTTAGTCGTTTTTTTTAACTCATTAAAATCTATTTGGGAATGAAGATAATTTAAAGTCAATACAATTATGAAATAATTTGATAATAAAAGTAAAGTTAAAAAAATCACTTACTTGTCTACATTATTCGCAAATGAAAAATCTATAAAAAAAATACATTTCTAAGTTAGTATTTTCCAAATAATTATTCAGCTTTTTAAAACAGTGAAACTGTGCTATAAAGGAAAAGTCTAGAGCACAACTCTCTGATTTTTGAATGGCCATTTAGATAAATAATTCAATCCATCAAAATGCCTTGACGCTTAAGCTCAAATTGAACTTTTTCTCTTGGTTATAGTGCCTTAGGTTTGCCTTAGGTTTGAAGCAAGTTCTTTAGTTCAATACAGTTCTCAAAACTCTGATGAACAGAATGCTTAATCAATTAGTTACCAGTGGAATCCAAGTGGGGATTTTTGTAATTATGATATTGAGTCTCATGTGCAGAAAGTGATCCTTTTTCTCAGATAGACACATGAATCTATAAATGGACTACCAGACCAAATGAGGAGAACTATTTAGGGCAGTTTAAACCTTTTGAATTCTTGCATTAACTTCAAAGAAATAGAATAAACAAATCCTAGATCACAAGAATCTCCATCTTCCCTAGCTTTGGAGCTCAAAGGCTAGTCCACAAAGCCGGGATTTCTTATGGTATCTTCCAGAGACTGTCATTGCTTTGTTCATTCCTCTCCAGAGGCCTGGTGCCAGGCCAGACGTGGAATGTACCAGCACCTGTTGGGCCACCAAAGCCCACAATACCACAAGCAGCAGGGAGCACATAGCCCTGCCTTAGAGGAGTACATGGAATTGTTCCCTTCACAAATGGCTGATCATTCCATTTCTGATTTCCCCAGTCTCTCTTGCTGCATTTTTTAAGAATTTACATTTTACTTACTTACTTATTTATTTACTTATTTATTTATTTATAAGTAATCTCTATACCCATCATGGGGCTCGAACTCACGACCCTGTGATCAAGAGTCCTGTGCTCTTCTGACTGAGCCAGCCAGGCACCCCTTCTATATGTTTTAATTATAAAATGCTCATTTTGCTGATAATGAATATAAACTAGAAAATAGTAGAAGTGAAATCTTCCTTTGATCTTTCTCATTCCTCTTTACCAGAGGGATCACTATTAAGAGTTTTGTATGTAGATTTCCAGCTTCCTATGTGCATATACATGTGTACTCACATATGTGAACTCAGTTCCAATTTTGTCATACTCTGCATTTTATTAGTCCATGATGTATTTTTCTTATACTCAATACCCCATGGAATAATTCTAAGTGCAATGGTTCATGTTGTAGAAGTTCCATCACTTAATATTCTTCTATGAAGGACCATTCGGTGTTTTCATTATTTTTTCTTTTACTTAGAATGTTTCATTGAGCAGCTTTATACATAAATCTTTGTTTTTATGTGCAAATACTTTTGCAAAAGAGGCTTCAAACTTTAAATGCTGTTTTGAATGGTTTGCACATTTTATATGTTGGTGGATGCTGCCATATGGCCAAGAAGGTTGAACTAATTTACACTCCCACCCAATAATTTATAAGTTGTGCTTTTTTTCTCCCTTAATCTTTACTAACCTTCTCAACGTTTGCATATCTGCAGGATGAAATTGATATCTCATTGTTTTATTTTCCATTTATTTGGTCACTAGTAAGGCTGATTATGAGACATCACATTTATTTCCTTCTCTAAATGTCTTGTTCATAGCTTTTGTCACTTTTTTTTTAAATTTGGAGTTTACAAATTGATTTATAGGATCCTTTAAATAATAGGAATTAGCTTTTGCCTATGTATATATTGCAAAGATTTTCTTCTAATTTTGTTCCTATATCATATAATGGTGTCATTTTTATGTAGTTTAAATCTGTCAACTTTTCATTTTATGGCCCTGAGTTTTGTGCAAAGCTTTGATTGTACTTCGTCTCCTTGGGATATAAAAGTTGTTTTTTTTTTCCCCCATGTACTTTTTCAACTCATTTATATTTAGATATTGATCTCTCTGGAATTTATTTTTCCTATGATGTCTCCTGAAGAAAGTGGTTTTGTTTATTTCTTTGGCGCAGGACTGCCTCCATGGCACAACTCCAGTGTCCCCCAGTCATGGCTTCCAAACCTGCTCTGCTGACTGTTGATTTTTGCCTTCACAAATTCTTCTGACTCTGCAGTTTTCTCAATTGCCAACCAATCTCGAGTTCTCACATTGACCCCTGGTACCTCTCTGAGGCTTCATGCACAAATAGCACTTGGCATTTGCTTTCCTGGATGTGGCCTCATGTCGTTGCTACTCAGAGTCAGAGATGTTTTTAAGGCCTGGATTCCCAGGCTTCGATCCCCCAGCTCAAAAGTTTTAATTTTTACTTTTGTCTGGATTCTGGCCTCCCTGTCTTATATCGGGATTCACCCACTCTGGTGAACTATCCATTTGCTAAATAGTCTACATGAATTTTGTTGTTGTTGTTGTTTTCTTCTTCTCTCTTCCTGAGTAACACGCCTCAGCTGCTAGGCCTAGGCTCTGGGACATCATCCTCAGCTTAGTCTTAGCCCTGCAGTTCCGTCTTGTTTGGGGAGGAAGAGCAAATACAGAAATCCAGCAGTTTTACTTAGACCACTACTAGTCATTTAAAAATGTTATTGATATTTTCATTTATTTTAATCTCCCTCAATGGCTGTCCCTATTTAGGTAGTTGGTGGGAAATCCCCCAATGTCTACTTCCTTAAAAGCCCACAGCATTTTGATTCTGAAGTTATTGGTGATCATGCAATAGCATGATAATTAATGGAAATCGGTTCATGTCTTCTACCCATTTTACAAGGATGGATAGGTGGCATTTGAAGAAACTACAAGTTGACCTTACTTCTCAAGCTGTTAGAATATAATTGGTTTCTTTCCCAGTATAAGGTTAAAGATAATGAAATCAAAACGTGGTGTTAAGATTACCTTATGAACAATTTTAAGTATGGTTTCTTCCCAGTTAAGAATTCAGAGTCCTAATGTGCATGTCACAGCAAGATGAGATTTATATCAAAACAAATATAGAAACTATAAAACTGTAAGACATATTTTAAAAACTTACATAGTGGGTTTTATTAGTTTCATTGTACATGTTCAGTTATTAAGATAAGCTAAAGTAAGCCAGGCTAAAGTATGGGCTAAAAATACCATTTAGTTGCTCTGATATATTGGCATTTTGTAGGAAATGAGTAGATTAGGGTCATCCTAAGTTTTAGGAGGGCTATAGGTAACATAGCTATGAATTCAGAAGAACAACTCTCAGGTGCAGTGAAACACTCTCCGTATTCTTTCTTCCTCTGATTTCATTTTGGAGGTTTAATATGAAAAGTAATAAAGAGAACAAAAGGATAATAGTTTTTTTTCTGCAATCTCGTTGCACTAAAGAAAGGTAAAGTGCTAAAGGTAGTGTTCAACTGTCTTCCTCATACTTGTAATAACAGTAGCGCTGAAAAACAGATGGAATGTCTTACATTGTTTTAAGAGTGTGTTTACCTATTTTTAAGAGTGGAGATTTTCTATCCAGAGATTCACTTCTGCCATAGCATGGCTCACTTGCCTAATCTGATAACATTCAGTTTGGGTATCTTACATGAAGTGAAAGAAAAACCTAGGAGGAGACTAATAGAACAGTTCAGTTTTATCACGTCCTTCATATGTGTCAGATCAGGTGGTGGCAGTGTGTGTATATAATGAGTGTGTGTATAAGAGTCAGACAGCCAGAGGAAGATATTGTCTGTTTTAAAATATCTTTAAAATATCCCTAGTTTAAAAATCAGAAAGCTGAAACAAATTAGGGTCAAGATTAATAAAACTTCTACTTACTAGCACAGCTGGTATTCAAACCTAGAGGGAATCTGATCCCAAAGCTTGTGTTCTTGCCTCTATGCTAGTTGTTCTCTAACTGGGGTGTATATCAGAGTCACTGAAAGGCTTGTTAAAACAGCTTTCTGGGTCCCATCTTTGAGTTTCTAATTTAGTCGATCTCTTTGGGACAAGAATTTGTATTGGTCACAAGTTCTTAAGCGATGTTGCTGTTACTGGTTTAGGAACCACACTTTGAGAACCACTGCTCTATACTCTACTGCATCTAGAACACGTCCTATGGACATTTCTTCCATTCTCTGGGACATGCAGTGGGTAAAGGGACAAGTTTAATGACATCTTGTGGAAACAGTCATACAGATTGATGCATTCTACCAATTTAACCGGCCTGGTCCCTAAAAGAGTTGTGGAAACAAATTGCAAAATTTTTAAATTTAAAAAGAGTAAAGGTCCGTAACAACCACATGTTGTTAGGAAATTAATTGGATTCTGGTTTGAAATTGGATTCTGCTATAGCAGCCATCTTGGAACAACTGGGAACATTTGAATATGTATCATTATGTATTAAATAGTATGAGTACACTCATAGTTAGTTTTTTAGGTATGATAATGTCATTGGGGCCAAATAGAAGAATGCCTTATTTTTAAACTTAGAGGCTAAATTATTTAGAAGTGAAGAGTCGTGATACCTGTTACTGAACATCTAAATGGTTCAGTGGTATTTTGAGGTTTTCCAGTTAACATGGAGATTGGGGGATGGCCAATCAGATGTAAGTAGAGCTTCTGAGGAGGTCGTTCTTGAATAAAAGGCAAAGCCTCATTTATGAAGGGTGGTGAATATGACAGAATATTAACAATTATTGAATATGTAAGTGACATTCTTTCAACTTTCCTATGTTTTGAATTTTCACATTAAAAAGTTGAGAGGAAAGTCTTAATTTGCCATTCTTTTCCTCTTGCTCATTTAAAAAAATGTTTTATTTTTGATAGGGTGTGCAAGAATGAGTGGGGGAGGGGAAAGAGAGAAGAGAGAGAGGGAGACAGAAGATCTGAGGCCAGCTCCGTGCTGACAGAAGAGAGATGGATGCAGGGGTCGAACCAGGGAACTGTGAGATCATGACCTGAGTTGAAGTTGGATGCTTAGCTGACTGAGCCACTCAGGTATCCCTCTTGCTCATTTTTGACTAGCTTAGCTAGTTGTAGAATTTTGGTTGACAATTACTTTTCCTCAGCATTTTAAAAGCATGGATCTGGGGCACCTGGGTGGCTCAGTCAGTTAAGCATGTGACTTCGGCCTCAGGTCATGATCTCGTGATCCATGAGTTCGAGCCCCGTGTTGGGCTCTGTGCTGACAGCTCAGAGCCTAGAGCCTGCTTGGGATTCTGACTCCCTCGCTCTCAGCCCCTCCCCGGCTCATGCTCTGTCACTCTCTGGCTCTCAAAAATAAATAAACATTTAAAAAAAAAATTTTTTTTTTTTAAAGGCATTGGATCACTGTCTTCTGTCAGACTTCCATAATTGCAGTTGGGAAGTTATTGTGAATCTATAACTTATTATGCTATAGGTAATCTACATTTTCATTCTATTTTAGATCATTTTGCCTTTGGTGTGGATTTTGACATTGTTATATATTATTATGTCTTTGGATTAATTTTTGTGGTAATCTAAAGGGTCATATCATTTGTCAAATTTGGAAAATCCTAGTTGTTCTCACCTCAGACATAAACTTCTGCCCAGTTTCTCTATTGTTTCCTCAGGATTACTAAACTGATGCTGGACCTTCTGTTTTCTAATGTCTCCGTGTCTCAACAGCTAATTATATTTTTTCTATCTCTGCTTTCTCTATACTCGTCTGGGTAATTTCTTTAAAATCTTTTTCCATTTTAATATTTTTTCCTTCTTTTCTAGAAAAAATTTTTTTTTTTTTTTTTTTGCTTGTGGTTTTGCAAATCTATTCATCTCTTGGCACAGTGTCATGAGGTTAAAGGGTTTTGTCTTTGCATCTTTTTTGTACCTCCTTGTGAGGCCTGGCTGTATAGCAGTCACCTTGTAACCATAAATCACACTGTGAATAGAACAAAAAGATCGATGTATTCTTAAATACTGATGATATCATTGAAACTTGCACTAACCCTGAACACCCTCCCTTTGTACTATTTGCTGTGTGAGAAAAATCTCTATTTCCTTAAGTCAGTGAAGTTGGATTGCTGTTACATGTAAGAAATAATTTCTAACTAACGAAACATCACTGAAAATATTCAAATTCTACTTGTGTATAATGAGGTGTGTGTATATGAATCCAACTTAAATAGTAACAGTGATTATTTTCTGGGTGAAGGAATTGTAGATGATCTTTATTTCTTCTTAATATTTTTGCCATATTATCAACAACTTCTAGCTTTAATTGGTGAAATTGTCCAGTGATAGTGGTAATATTAATAAACAAAGCTTATTTACTGAGCCTTTTATAGTCACTAGATACTAAAGGAAGAATTTCAAGGTAATATCTCATTATTATCACATTACCTCATTTAATTTAATATACATAAACAGATAAAATTGCATATCACTTTAATTGGACTAATAAAATTGGAGAATATTATTCACCATGTAGGGGCTTAGCTTATGTCAATTGCAGCCATTATTATTATATCAAAGTAACCAAAAGTCTGAGGAATTTTAATTTCATTTTTCTTCTGTTTTCAAAATACCTGGAGGTATTCTCTGAGCTGGTTTTTGCTTTAAACGGTGATCTAGGATTCCAGGAGGCATCTGCTTTTCCTCTGAATGCTATTGATTGAACAATATGAGCCTTTTTGTGATTAAAAATGGTGATCATTGATCTTCTTTCCTTCTCTGTAACTTCTGACAAATGCAAATAGTAATGTTACTTCGTAGCATTATAGAGAAGCAGAGAGATTCAGAAGATAATTGAACACTTGGAAAAATGTGTTTATCTGAACTATGTCATATGTGAACATCCTGTCAGAACTGCGAAGGGCTATCACAGTTATTTCCTGGAGGTAAAAGAGGCCCCCTAAAGGGTAAAATGTAACATGGTTGAGGTTATTTTTGTGGTTCATATAACTGGACATACTAGTTCATCTACAATGTCTAAGGTGTGTTCACAAAGAAATTATCATTGATTATAGATGTCTTAATTCATTATAACAATTTCAAAGAAAACAATTTTTAGAACTTAAATAGGCCTTAAGAGATTTAGTCCATTTCTCTCATTTTTGAATAAACACTAAAATGCTAGGGATAAATGATTTGGCATCCAACACATTTATGTCAAAATCAGGGCAAGGAGACCGATCCTTATGCTCAGTTAGATGGCCTTTTCAATACAGTGATCAAGAGAATAATTCCTAAGCTAGGGAAAATTCAGAGCAAACATTTTGAAAATAACTAATTGAAAGTCCATTTATAAAGAAAATTATTTTCAAAGACTTTCAGCATTTTTAAGCTAGTGAGCTAGAAGACTGCCTTTCACTTATTTCTCTGCAAGAGGTGTCCTTACGATTTCGATCAAGCAACTCTACTCCTGGAAGGTGGTAGATTATATATAAACGGTACAGGTTATATTGGCACAAAGGGTTTTGGTAGAGACCTGCAAAGAGAGAATCCAAGTTAAGATGCCAGATTTCAAAACAGGTTCATGGTATCACTTGCTAAAATATGGGAAATTGCAGAATTAATACGAAACATAAGAACATGTAAAACTCTGCTCCATGGACCAAACCAATGGCCCCACTAAAACTCACTTTTCAGAGCGGCCCCTTTTTTTCCCATTTGTTAAATACACTCATCCAACAAATATTTCCTGAGTGCTTACTGTATACTAAGAATGGTCCTAGGTGCTGGGACCATCTACCCCATCTACCACAAATGATGAAAATTTTAACATGGCCATAAGTTAATTAGTAAAGAAACGACAAGATAGCAGCTCTGCGGAGGCCTTAATGCTGCTGTCTGCTGAAGTATTTGTTCCCTCGGTTCTCTTCTAGTCTCAAAGGTCACAAAGGTGGCTGTGTGGAGACGGGCAGAGATGCAGTACACTGATCTAATATCGTGTTCTTCCTCCACTTTAAACCATTGCACGCAGTTCAGATGACATAAATACCAGTGGCGGCTTCAGAGCTCAGCAGGAGCAGAGCTGAAACAGGTGCTGATCTTGCGTCTTGTTACCCTCTGGCCAGAAGCACGTGCTTCTGATTTCCTTTATGCAGGTACTGTGATACCTAATGAATCATGCCGTCTAGTACAGTGGCCGGAGGTGGGAGGCAAGCGCATGTGGAAGAGCTCCTGGCGTTTCTGACGTCACATACTTTAGACAGCAGCGTACAGGTGCATTTAAAAAAATTTTCAACTAAAGTTGTGAGAGTTTTATTTTCGTGGAAAGAGTGAAGTATCTTCCCTCTTCTTCCCTAGGTGTGTGAAAACAGGGTACTTTAATACAATGTGAAAGAAAGCTTTCATGATTTCCACTTGAATATCTTTAGCTATTGGATTCTGCCAACGTGCAATTTCTAGAAAAACACTTCGGGAAGATACATCTGGTGAGGAGAACCACTAGGTGGCAGTAGTAGAAAGAGTTCCAGCCGTGTGCGACTATATCGCTATCACAAAATGGGGCTCGTGTACTGTACATGTTAAATTTAGGAGTAGTGCTCTAGCATTGGACTGTAAAATACAGAGACGTTTGATAAAAGCATGAAAACCTTAAGCATCGTAAGCCCAGGAAAGAACAGTTGGCAACATGAAGAAGGTGAGGGAGTGCTTCAAAGACAATGAACTATTTTGATAAAACTGAAAAAGTTGATCATCTGGATGTTTTCCCTGTAGGTTATAAGACATTTTGATATTTATCATATAAACACAAACTTTTCTGGCTAATGAAACCATTACATGTAGCTATTCCCTGTGGAAAACTTGAGCTTTACAGAGACTTAAAGTAGGCAGTGGAAGACACCTGGTACATAATAAACAGAAGCAATCAGAATGAGGAAGGCATAAAAGAAATGTAGATCCAGGAGCAACAAAAGAATTTAAAAGAAAGGAAATATGTATGCATGGGGGAAATAAGAGGGAAAAAATGAAATGGAAAATTTTCAAGATTTCTTGAGTGACCAAAATGGTTTTAAATTGTTAACTTGAAAGGAATTTAAAGTGGTAACAAATAATTATTACTACTGAACAGGGAATAGGACAGATGTATATTAAACCAGTAATAAGGACAGGTTTTTAAAAGATCCACAGGGATCATGCATTGGAGCCAGAAAGAGAAAAGAACATCCTTCAAGGATGTAAAAGCAAAACACAATTGTTTTTAATGAGAGTTTAGGAGGAAGAAAAAGTCACAGATGCTTCAGTGCGGAAGCCTGTTCTTTGGTTACCGTGTTGGAGAATCACATCTGATGCTTCATAACCCTATCGTACATTAAAGTGGGGGGGGGGGGGGGATAGTCTGCCGTCACCTGTGATGTAAATCGAAAATGTAGCTCTGACGTTTCCTCTTGGTACACCCTTCCCATTCTCTTTTCCCTCTGAGAACATTCCTATTTCATTTCTTTTGGCTTTTTTTCCTAGCCTTAAGTAACTTCTTTATGGAAATTGAAAACCAAGCTTCAGCTCAACAAAACATACAATTTAGATTTACTGCTGTTAGATACTTATAAAGCAGGTGTCTCAATACTGAAGCCTTGATGCGTTCATTGTGGCTCACCATTTATCTCATTCTAAAGTAAAATCTAGGTGACAGCAAGTCAGAACGCTGGGCTCTTAGCCCAAGCCTCTGCTTAAATTAACTTTAAAAAATAGAATTAAATCGTTTGAGAGGCATTTCATCTTTACGATTTTTCACTTTGTTTTTCCTTGCTGTTAAGTTTTAGAAAGAAGCAATCTTATTTCCAAACTCTTCCCCCCCCATACTATTAAACACTCAACATTTTGGATTTATGAGTTTTGGATTGATGCTGTAAAATTACCATAAATTAAGTTTCTAAGATATGAAATCAGTTTCCTGTGTCTGAAAGTTCTGAAAGCCTTCCATGATGTATGGGTACATTCCTTTAGAAACTATGAAGCAAAATTGCTTACACTTTCACTTTCAATAGGTTAATACTATTTAATCCACTTTCCCTCTAGGCTACTTATAGAGTACACCTCGGTGGCGCCAGCACTGTCTTGCTTATCTTAATTTGGGATTTCTGAGTCTCAGCAATTTACATCTATCCAATAATATATCCAAATGTCTTTACTACCTTACTGCACAGCTTGAATTACATGAGTCAATGTACGAAGCTACTCCTTGAAACAGACGAGAAAAAGTTATCTAAATAATTGGCTTCAGTTAATTTTTTTAAAACTTTTAAAGCTAAATTGAAAACCATCATTTACATCAACATTAAGGGTTTTAAGACCCCCTTTGAAGAAAGTTGATGTGATTAATAATGTACCAACATGTTCGCTTAATAGATGGGGACAATGATACAGGGAAGTTAAAAGCAGTTATGTTCTGTGTCTGTGCAGAACAGCCTGCAGAAGCGAGTTCAGCTGGCAATGGTCACACACTAAGATTCTGAGGTTCTGGCTCAAGGTTACTTAGCAAGGGCAGCATCTCCGTTGTTTACCACCGTCTTACTTTAACAAGATCTGTGGGCCACTGCACACCACATGCTCATATTGAATATGGAAATCATCCCTGATTATTAAAAGGCAAACCTGGACTAAAGTAGGGGATGAAGACAGTAGAGGGGTCAGAATATTCTCTTCTTTTTTTTTTTTTTTTTTTTTTCAACGTTTATTTGTTTTTTGGACAGAGAGAGAGACAGAGCATGAACGGGGGAGGGGCAGAGAGAGAGGGGAGACACAGAATCGGAAACAGGCTCCAGGCTCTGAGCCATCAGCCCAGAGCCTGACGCGGGGCTTGAACTCCCGGACCGCGAGATCGTGACCTGGCTGAAGTCGGACGCTTAACCGACTGCGCCACCCAGGCGCCCCAGAGAATATTCTCTTCTTCAAGACAAACAGCAAAGACCCATTTGGCTCTTGTTATTGGGTGGATTGTTTTGTTGTTTGGGAGGGGTGGTCCTGATGGGGTTTGGAGGGGTGGCAGGTGTTCGGAGCTGATGGCCAAGAAAGAATTTTTGAAGACATTTTTGGTGCAAAAAGGTGATTTTTATTAAAGCTCAGGGACAGGACCTGTGGGCAGAAAGAGCTGCACTGGGGTTGTGAAGAATGACTGCTTATAGACCGTGGAGTTGGGAGAGATGAAGTCAGGAGGAAGTTCTTAAAGGGATTCCATATGCTAAAGAAGGTTCATTTACTGGAGGCCTAGCTTTGTCAAGCTGAGGTCGTTTTTTTCCTCTAGCAAAGCTTAATCATTGAGACGTGGGGAGTTCCTGGAGAAGGCTATCGATAAGATTGCTTTTTTTTTTTTTTTTTAATTTACTAAGATATTTGTAAACTGATGGAGACTGTTAGTGTAACTGTTTGTTTTCTGCCCTTTCCTTTGTTCTTGGGCAGCTGGGAGTGCCTGGGGAATGTCACATCCCACCTGGGGGCCCAGGTGGTGTAGGTGGTGTCAGCTTGCCTTACACTCCCTCATCAGTCCCACTTGAGCCATTTCAGATAGAGGCTGGAAGGCAGAGGCCATCAAGATCATAGCCCCCACCCTGATCTCAGTGTCCCTCTTCAGCCCCTGTCTATTTGCCATCTGCAGTGGACAGGGGCCAAGTGGAAAGGATAGAAAACGTTGAAGATGGAGTCTGAAGAAAATGGAGACGGCTCTTGAAAGGGTCACTCTGTCTCTAATGGTGAATCCATAAAGGGCTTCTGGGAAGCAAATCTCAAAAATTATGCAATGCTGGGGCGCCTGGGTGGCTCAGATGGGTTAAGCGTCTGACTTCAGTTCAGGTTCATGAGTTCGAGCCCCGCGTTGGGCTCTGTGCTGACAGTTCAGAGCCTGGAGTCTGCTTCTGATTCTGTCTCCCTCTCTCTGCCCTTCCCCTGCTCATGCTCTGTCTCTCTCTGTCTCTGTCTCTCTCCCAAAAATAAATAAACATTAATAAAAAAGTATTTAGAAACTTATGCAATGCAGGTGTCTGAATGTACTTTCCAATAGTGGAGCTTAACCAAACAAAAAATTTGAGAGAAATGAGGAGAGTGAAAGTTTAGGAACAGCAGAATGTAAGTATTTTGTGGCTGCTGCTGGTGGTGTTTTCCTGCTGTGTGTTGGGAGAGAGGCAGGGGGACTGAAGGTCAGGGAACATCATTAGCCAGAAAATGGGTCTTTGAAACACGTAGCTCCTGATTTAGAAAGAGTTCACAGAAAGGGAGGGAAGAGGAACATGGAGCTGGAGAGGGAGGGTGTGGAAAGGTAGACCGCCTGGAGAGAAGAGGTGGGGCCCTCCTGACTCAGCCTGGAAGTCAGGAATTCCAGTTTCCAGGACCTCACACTCGGCAGCTGGGGTAGGCCTCCCTGAAGCTCTGGGCCCTGTGTCTCCTGGGCCATCTCTTGGCAATCCTCCTCTTAAACACCAAAGGAGGGGAAAATGCCGAAATGGATTAGAAGTTTCCCCTCTAGGCTGTTTTCTCACCCTCTGAAGAACTTGTAACTGGAGTGGAATAATAACAACACTTTAGCATTTTATACGGTTTTACAACTTGAAAAGGCAAAAATGTTAACACTTGAAAATATATGGATCTCTCATTTTAATTAATGAGCTGAATCTAATCTGTGATTGCAAATGAGGCTCAGAGAAACTTAATCTGAGCACATTACTGCACAAATGCAATTAGTAGTCTAGTACGTGTGAGACTTTTTCCCATATAATATCTTCAACCAAAATGGGGCAAGTGTTCAAAGTGTGCATATTTGCTACCAAAGCTTTTCTACAAATGTTTTATTTTGGGGTAATTGGACATAGCATTCTCTCCCTTTCAAAAAATGATCCCACTACAAGATTCTCATTTGGAACAATTGTAGTCGTGTAACTTGAATTAGATGGCCATGACTGTAAGTAGAGGTCGCTTCAACTGTTGTGACAGGAAATGATAAGGACATTATACGACCAGGCTGGCCAACCTAGAGAACTAGAAAAGGCAACCCCACTCAGGGCTGATACAACTCTATGCTCACATACTTGCTTAACAAGAGAGACGCAGGGTGGATTTCAGACTCCACTCACTTCTGCACCAAGCACTTTGTTCAGGGCATAATCCTGTTGACTCCGATAGGACAACCTTGATTGGTAACTTCCAAATCTTGTCTTGTAAAATAAATCTGCTTAAATTATTGAGTTCTTACATTTAGCAAATTGTCCATTTAGTTGCACATCAAGTTCCTTCCGCTCTCTAAGAAATATTTAGGCTGAAAGTTATAAAACCATAAGCTACCAGACGGGGGTCTTTTTGTTTACTTTTGTGTTTCCGTGTAGCAGAGGGTCATATAGTGAATGCATGATAAATATTTATTGAATGAATGAATGAATGAATAAATAAATGATAAATATTTATTAAACAAGTGAATGGATTGATGCTAAACAAAGAAACAAGGCATGAGTTTAAATGTTAACATTTCTTAGTAGTTTGGTTAAGTCTCTGAGACCTGTGTGCCCACCATTAAAAGGGAAATCATTCTAATCAGATCATAGGATTTTTGTGAAGATTTAAATGAGGCCATGATAAGAAAGCATATTCTCAACAGGAAAGACATTCAAATATGTTGTGATTATAATGATTATTATTTAAAATGTCATTTTTTAAAAAAGTAGGCTTCCTGTCCAGCACAGAGCCTAAAGCGGTCTTGAACTCAAGATTCCTGAGATCAAGACCTGAGCTGAGATCAAGAAGTCGGGTGCTTAACTGACTGAGCCACCCAGGTGCCCCAAGTTGTTTTTCAAATCTATTTACAACTTAGCAGAATTTTCTAGACTGCATGCATCTCAATTCATTATGTAATTTACATAAACCACAGTAATACCATTTTTGTTTTTATTGCTGCTTCAAAATAACATTAATGTCAAGAAATGCTTTTTCAAAACATGTCTGACAGAGTTAGCTTACTATTTCAGACAATCTTAAGGGCTAGCTATTAGCCCATTTTATGGAAAAATGAAGGTAAGTGAGAGTTCCAGATCAGTCGTTTAATCCCAGAAACATTTGTTCCTCACAAAAGGGCCAGATAATTCCAATATGCAGGCCAATCCTGACTATTTCACAGACCTTATCACATTTCATAAATAAGCCTGGAGTTATTTGCATGTTAAAAGATGTCTGAGGGGGCAAGACTGCCATGTTGCCAGCTCCAGGGGACAGCATTCAGTGTGTAGGCAATATCAATGCGCCCCTTGGACCTGTGCTGTGCCAGAGCTCTGAGAAGAACAAGACAGGAAGTAACCAAAGATGATGAAAACCTAAATAGAGGAAGCAGAAAAGAAAGGGTGGTGATAGATATGTACTAACTAGTGAGTGGGTGAGGATAATAAGGGAGGGCAAATGGTCTTGACCAACTGCCCAGTTTGTGGCCCGAGTTGGTGTGCTGAGGGGAGGGATGGGGTGTAGGAGTCAACTTATATTACTGTTTGTTTCCTAAACATCTGTCTTCAACTTCTTTCCAAAGGGAAAATCAACAAGATTTTAGATTACCAATGACAACAACAACAAAACATAGAGCTCACATGAACTTGGTGTCATTTTAACATTGGGGTTTGAACAACCTACCTATGAGCACCTAAGTCATTTTTTCCCCAATACAGTAGGTGTAACTGATTAGCACTGAAAATATATGAAAACTTTAATTACTCTATAAATTGATCTGATCAGAAACTCCACCATCAACACCATTTTACACATACTCAAACACTGTTTCAGGCAAGTCTGAGAATAAATAGAAAATAAATAGGAAAAAAAACACATCAACTTCACGACATTATGTAAACAAGTCTCCAAACTCTAAAGTTTGAAAGTCCACTCATTGGGCTGAGTGTCTTTTCCCTTGGTACACCCAAAATAATTTGTCTTCTGTTCTATCTGTGTACAGGTTATTTACCCTTCAAGAGTATAAGCTTATTAGGAATGCAAGCCGGTGCAGCCACTCTGAAAAACAGTATGGAGGTTCCTCAAAAAACTAAAAATAGAACTACCTACGACCCAGCAATTGCACTACTAGGTATTTATCCAAAGAACACAAGGATGCTGTTTTGAAGGGACACATGCACCCCCATGTTTATAGCAGCACTGTCCACAATAGCCAAAGTATGGAAAGAGCCCAAATGTCCATCGACAGATGAATGGATAAAGAAGATGTGGTATGTATACACACACACACACACACACACACACACACACACACACACACTGGAATATTACTCGGCAATCGAAAAGAATGAAATATTGCCATTTGTAACTACATGGATGGAACTGGAGGGTATTATGCTAAGTGAAATTAGTCAGAGAAACACAAATATCATATGACTTCGCTCATATGAGGACTTTAAGAGACAAAACAGATGAACATAAGGGAAGGGAAACAAAAATAATATATAAACAGGGAGGCGGACAAAACAGAAGAGACTCAAATATGGAGAACAAACTGAGGGTTACTGGAGGGGTTGTGGGAGGGGGGTAGGGCTAAATGGAGAAGGGGCATTAAGGAATCTACTCCCGAAATCATTGTTGCACTATATGCTAACTAATTTGGATGTAAATTTAAAAAAATAAAATTAAAAAAAATAGTATGAGCTTATTGAGCAAGAACTATGTATTATTTATTTTTCCAACCCATTTCACACTGTCTTCCACTATGTAGGTCACCTCTTTCCTGGGGGTGATTCAGTATACATGAATGAAATTTTCTGTTCACCCACTGGAAAGCTTTAAAAATTTTTAATGTTTTTGGTGTCAGCTTTATTAATATAATTCGCATACCACATACCACTCATTGTTAAGTATTCAATTCATGTTTTTTAGTATATTCAAAGAGTTGTGCAACCATCATCACAGTTGATTTTAAAACATTTCATCACTCCCAAAAGAACCCCTAATTCTTTAGCTATCACTCCCCAGTCCCCCCTTTCCCTCCCAGCAGTGGACAAACAGAAATCTATTTAAAAATAGCGAACTCTCAGTGTTGTTATCCCAATAGATGTATGTATTCTGGACACATCATATAAATGGAATCACATAATATGTGCAAACATTTATATTTTAAATAAAACCAAACATACAGGTGTAAACATGTAAATCTTTTGTCACTTTCATCATTTCCCTTTGACATGCCATATCAATTCTCCAAAAAATGTTTTCCACCTGTTATTCTTTCAAAAACATATTTTTTTTTTCCTCAACGTTTTTATTTATTTTTGGGACAGAGAGAGACAGAGCATGAACGGGGGAGGGGCAGAGAGAGAGGGAGACACAGAATCGGAAACAGGCTCCAGGCTCTGAGCCATCAGCCCAGAGCCTGATGCGGGGCTCGAACTCACGGACCACGAGATCGTGACCTGGCTGAAGTCGGACGCTTAACCGACTGCGCCACCCAGGCGCCCCTCAAAAACATATTTTTAAAACGAATGAGATTTAGTCTTCTTTTCAGGAATATTTAAGTATTTAGTTATACCACTGATCTAATTGAAACTTAAAAAATGCAACCTTTCCTGTGTTACTACTATTTTAACTTATGGCCATATAAATATACAAATGAATACTTAGGCTCTTCAGATTGAGCATTCCCTTTAATTCCTTCACTGTTGCGTCAATGTCCGTTAGCTCATTGTGGTGTAGCAGGAGGATATGCAATGAAGGTAGAGAGTGCAGGCCTGAAAAACATTATTTTGTACAAAATTTTAAATGCTTTTAATGCTAATGAAACATGCCAATTAAACAAAAGCAAAGAATACATTTCAGCTGGTAAAAGGAGTCACTACTAATGATGTGAATTGTCATTGAGAATACAACAAAACATAAGAATTTGAATGATTGAGTGTGATGTGGGAATGTAGAGTCAATTTCTTCCCACTGTTATTGTTTTACATTTTTTCCTGTAGCTATCATTTTTCTGTTTGATTTCAGAGAGGTTATTTTCTTTACTCTTCTTTTTATTGTGTTTTGTTTTGTCACTGTTACTTAGATTTATAAGGCCAATCAAGGGAATAATTACTCATTTGAATTGGTACTTTCCCCGAAATTGCGCAGCTAAATATTTTCTTCACACAATAGGAAGAATATTCACATTACTTTTGTTTATTATAAATTTCACATTTCCCTGCATTTTTAGCATAAATGAAAGTGGGTTGTGTCTTTACTATAGCCACATCATAGTTGAATTGGAAGATTTTCTTTCACAGTACATGAAATCATGGTGGATCTTTTTTTTTTTTTTTAATGTTTATTTATTTATTCTGAGAGTGTCTGTGTGCAAGCAGGGGAGGGGCAGAGAGGGAGATCCCAAGCAGGCTCTGCACTGTCAGTGCAGAGACAGAAGCAGGGCTCCATCGTGCAAACTGTGAGATCATGACCTGAGCAGAAATCAAGAGTCGGATGCCTAATGGACTGAGCCACCCAGGTGCCCCGAACTCACGGTGGATCTTAAAATTTATGGTATTTTGATCCTATGATACATGATATTAAAAAAATGTTTTGTGCTGTACCTTTTGTATTTCATGATCATAGTACATCATGTACTTTTATATCTGACTTGAAACTGTCAGCTTAGATACGTAAAATTAATTCAGAGTGAAAGAGGAATTTGTCTGGCAAAAATTATAGCCACTAAAAACATTAAGAGTATTTATAAAATCTTCATAAAGTTTATAAAGTTTGAGTGGCAAAATTTCTATTTAAAAAAATTTTTTACCGTTTATTTATTTTTTGAGACAGGGAGAGACAGGGCATGAACAGGGGAGGGTCAGAGAGAGGGAGACACAGAATCTGAGGCAGGCTCCAGGCTCTGAGCTGTCAGCACAGAGCCCGATGCGGGGCTAGAACTCACGGACTGCGAGATCATGACCTGAGCCGAAGTCGGCCGCCCAACCAACTGAGCCACCCAGGCACCCCCAAATTTCTATTTAAAGCATTCTTTTACATTTTGAATAAGGTATATGACAATATTTCACTAAAACTGTAGTCTAAAGCACATTTCTTTCTTTTTTTTTTTTTTTTTACATTTATTTATTTTTGAGAGACAGAGTACGAGCAGGGGAGGGGCAGAGAGAGAGGGAGACACAGAATCCAAAGCAGGCTCCAGGCTTGTCAGCAAAGAGCCCGACCTGGGACTCAAACCCAGGAACTGTGAGATCATGAGCCAAACTCGGCACTTAATTAACTGAGCCACTCAGGAACCCCTAAAGCACATTTCTTAAAATGAAATGTATATGAGAGCATTTTATTTTTATGTATTTATTTTTTTAATGTTTATTCATTTTTAGGGAGAGGGAAAGACAGCGCACGCGAGTGGGGAAAGGACAGAAAGAGAAGGAGACACAGAATCCAAAGCAGGCTCCAGGTTCTGACCTGTCAGCACAGAGCCCAATGTGGGTCTTGAACTCACAAACTGCGAGATCATGACTTGACTGGTAATCGGATGCTTAAATGACTGATCCACACAGGCATCCCCATAAGAGCATTAAAAAAAATAGATTTCACTACATATTACCAACAGAAATATTAAAACAGATTATTGCCTGCCATTAGCTATATGATAGTTACCAGTTATTACTCAATTGAAAATCTATTCAAACAGCAGAAAAAATGTAAGACATACCTTCTATCTCGAATATGGCATTGTTGTTTAGATATAGTTCTGTCAGACAATAGTTTCTAGTTAGAAATGTTATTCCATGGAGCTGAAAATGAGAGATAATAATATATTTTCTATAGTAATTATATATATAAATGTGTATGTATATACATATATGTATAAAGTTATAATAAGATCATAGAAGTTTGATGTTTGCTGTTATTATTATTTGTCACCTATTGGTTTGGGCCATGATTTCACATCTAGACTGTCTGAGGACTTTGTGATGAAAGGATGTGTTCAGATCATTGAAGACAAACCTTTCATAATGTCTTGACCAAACTTCTTTGCATGGTTTTCGAGGCCCCTGTAATCTGGCCTAGCCCCTTTGCTCTATCTAACCTTGTTCCCTCCCAGTTCTGCCTCCTGTAGTCTCATTGGAGGTGGTCCCATGTACCCACTGATTCACCATCACACATTATTTAGTGACTAGTGTGTGCCGCGGGCTCTGTCCTCAACGGTGAAGCCATCTCTGCAGCTGTGTGTGAGTCACGCCTTCTCTTTAGCCTGCTTGACTTTTCTCTGGTACATTTCCCATAATTCTTAAGGATCAGCCATTGGCCAGCAGAGCGAATCAAACCATCCTTGAGTGGACCTTTATAGGAGGTGTCCCCTACTCGGGGGATTTGCTGAAACCATCCTTTGATCTCCTGGCATCTCACTACTGTCTTCGTCTCATCCTGTTTTGACCCACTTTTTGTTTCATGAAACTTGCACCTGCTCCAGCTCTTGGAGTCTATGAACCATCTCTGCTCCTCCAGCTCACTGTCCTTCTGTAAGCAGATCTCAGTTTAGCAGAGAATGGTGTAATCTGAATGCACACAGGAGGGCAGGCCCAGTGCTAACAGCCTGACCAGCCACAACTCTTAGGGCAAAGAAAGGGCAAGGCACAACATCATCCTGTGGCTTAACAGCCCATCTTTTTAAACAAGGACTTTCTTGACAACCTCCACGCCCATGAACCTCCATTGTCTTGACCATTCCCACACTTCATTTGACTTCTACAATTAATCACTTGCTTGCTAGTTTTATGTCTTCATTAAGGAAAGGAAAACCATATTTCTTCGGTATCTTATTGCCTCCACCCCTCCCCCATTTTCCTAACAATATGGTGAAGTCACATCTTATTTTTAAGATCAGTTTTGAAATTTAGTTATATGAACTGCAAAGAGTCAAAAGCACTCTTGAAATTCCTCAAATGAACCATTAAGTACTATACCCAGGAAATGGGGTATTCCATTCTAAACTGAATGTCAGAAGTGGCTCTGTTACTCTACCAAAACTCCATTAAAAAAAAAAAATTGACACTATAACTTGGGTAAAATTTAACAATTTGTTTGAGTTGTGAGGACGGATGAGTCAGAGGCAGGGCGGTATCTTCTAAAAGCTGCAGGTAAGTGAAATATAAGGCTATCTGTCTATTAGTACAGGATCTATCAGGGAGACTATTCCCATTAATAGTTATTGACCAAGTGCTTCGTATTTTATAAATACAAAAGTATATGCTCATGATTATACATTAGTTTTAAGTGTTTATTAAAGCTTATCATAGGAATTATTGTTATCAGTGAAATGTTTTTGGCCTTTGATGGATTGATTCAGATAGATGCCAACTGTGTGATTAAGTGAGGATTCATTGTGAATTTTAGTCACGCCCTCTCATAGCTCAGAAAAGCTATGTTAGATTTGTGTCCCAAGTTGCACAACTGATTTCTTTAATGAATTGTTTTTTATTTTTCTGTTGTTGTTATATTTGCAACATTTGCAAATTATGAAGCTATAAAAGGCACATGTGCTGTTTATCTCATCATTTCACAGATTCATCTGCACCAAATTATGTCAGCGCCCATGCAGGAGGACCACCAGTAATTTCACCACAGCTTTTGTTAGGTCATAAGAGGGGCTGTGTTCTTCCCAGGTAGGAGACCTAGCAACACAATGAGGGGCGGATCCCAGTTGGCTTCCTATCCCTTTCTACTCTTCCTTCTGGCCTCCTGACAGCAACTCACTGCCTTCCTTCCCCTTACCACTCCCTGATCTAATGATAGCCACACCCGACATAAATATAGAAAACAAACCCCATTGGAAAGCATGACTTTGTCTTCTCTTCTTTTCCAGTTGCCTGCCCGACCACACATTGACAGAACATTTCTAATTAGTCAGGGCTTTAATTTCTCTTGCATTACTTATTAACACAGAAAGAATACTAATAAACTCCATAATTTCATCTTGATTATAGCATCACAGTTTTCACAAGAGCATTAATGTCATTGTACCATGATTACTGGGATTTTAAGACTGCACTGTTTGTTGGGGTGAGATGCATAGGAGAATGGGGTGGAAAGAGATAAAGCCAGATCATGAGGACCCTGGGAGCTATTACAAGATTTTGTGCACAGGAGTGTTACTGTTCAATTTTATTTTAGAAAGAAAATGGCAGAGAAGAAAATGGTTTAGAAAGGATAGTAAGTATAATGGGAGGAGTTGAAAAAAAAAGGGTGTTACGCTAATTCAGAAGAATATATGGTGGCCCAGAGTAAAGTAATGACAGGGAGAAGAGAGGTAGAGGGTATTGAGAGAGAGAGACACTCTAAGGTAGAATTCACAAGACTGAATAGGCATTGCAATGTAGTAAGTTGTTGAAGGCAAGATCTAGGCATGAGAATTGGACACATGCTGATTGTTCTGACATTCATACTGACAGTGTTAAAGTAAAACATTATAATTATCCATTTAGAAAAGTCTACGCTATTAATTCTAAGGATCGCCTTAGGATTTATATTGGATGTGACATTTCACAAATCATTTATTTTAGCTCAAGACTTGGCACATAACAAATGCTCAGTAAATCACAGCTATTATTATTTCACCATTATTATTATTATTTTTTTTATATAGAGAGAGTTGAGAGTACTTAAAGCACTTACAGGTAACCACTTAAGTACTAGTGGAGAAAAAATTATGCCAGCATGAATTTAGAATTGAAGAGGCATTCATTTATTTATTTTTAAATGTTTATTTCTTTTGGGGGGGGGAGAGAGAGAGAGAGAGAGAGAGAGAGAGAGAGAGAGAGGAAGCACAAGCTGGGAGAAAGCAGAGAGAGAGGAAGAGAGAGAGAATCGCAAGCAGGCTCCACACTGTCAGCACAGAACCAGATGTGGGGCATGATCCCACAAACTGAGATCACGACCTGAGCCAAAATCAAGAGTTGGACACTTAACCGACTGAGTCACCCAGGAGCCCCACGGAGGCATTCTTTTAGAACTGGGCTTCTCCACCTCTACAACTACTGACACTTTGGGCCAGAATATTCTTTGTTGGGGTTGGGAGGGCTGTCCTGTGCATTGTAGTATGTTTAACAGCAAATCTAGTCTCTACCCACTAGATGCCAGTAGCACACACACACTCCACTTGTGACAGTCAAAAATGTCTCCAGAGAGTGCCACATGTCCCCTTGCAGGGGAAAGAATGGGGGTGGGGGGCTGTGTGCAAAGTCACTGCTGGTTGATAACTGCTGATTTAGAGTCAAGGGAAGAGGGAAGAGTCATATTTATTAAATGCTAACTATTAGTTGGCCCCTGAGCTAGACGTTTTCACAGACATTATCTAGTGTGATGCTTACAATAGCCCTTTGTTATTTGTTTTATCCCTTATTTATCTAGGAGGAAACTGAGGCTCCGTGAAGTTAACCAACTTTCTCAAGGTAACAACAGAGCAAGGATTAAAATCCAAGTCTGTCTGACTCTTGAATCAAAAACTGGCTTATAGTACACCATAATTTGGTTCCTTAAAAAAGAGGAACCTCTATATAAAGTAAACGGAAGACATTATTTTGAACATACATACTTTGAAGTAATAGAAAATATTATCAGTTTAAGTAACGGAAAATACTCTATAAATTATTTTTCTACTATATCAGTAATGTTTTTCACCAAAAATCATATTTAAAATATACCCAAAAATATTTGGTGTGAAACTGACAAAAAATAGAAGAGAATTAATCTCTAAACATATATGTCCAGTATATACTGGGCCAACTAAAATTCCATGATGTATATTGTAAAGCTACTTGAAAAAAAGGTAGTAATCCAAAGAATTCTTTACCAATATTTAAAATAGCACATTAAATATTATTATTTCATTTTTCAAATGCTCTAAGCCGTTTTTAGAACAAGGTATGTTTTACATAAATGAATAAATAAATATATTTATACCCAAACCTTATTGAAAGAACCAATTAAAGTTGTATATATTGGCTTATGGAATATTTTTCATCACTCAATCTAAAAGTTTCCGTTACTCAAACTAAGAGTATTTTCTATTCAAAATATTTTCAAATTAATGTCTTCTGGATGATACGTATATCAATTTATTTAATTTTCATGATAAACTCATAAGGTAAGAGTACTATCGTTACCTTATTTTAAGAAGTGAAACTGAGGTACAGAACTGTTGAGTAACTTGTCCAAGATTACATAGCTAGCATATGGCAGAACTGAGGTTGACTCAGGCTCCAGCGTCCTTGCTGGGAACCACTGCACTTCATTACCATCCAGAGTAGGAAGCTGAGATAGGAAGCTGAGATGTCAGTCAAGCTCATTTCCAGGCTCAGCTTGAGTCACTGGCTTGACTTGCCCCATTCACTTGATCTAATGTTGATCTCTTGGGTAATATGGGTATCTCTCAAAAATTGCTTGCACCTGGCTGACCTACAACCTACCAAGTTTCAAAAACCTAGGGGCAAATCACCGTAGGCCAGTGATTAAAAAACACGATGGCGGGGGGTGGGGGGGCAGCGCCTGCGTGGCTCAGTTGGTTGAGTGTCCAACTTCCGTTCAGGTCATGATCTCACGCCTATGGGTTTGAGCCCCACATCGGGTTCTGTGCTGACAGCTCAGAGCCTGGAGCCTGCTTTGGATTCTGTGTCTCCCTGTCTCTCTGCCCCTCCCCTGCTCGTGTTCTGTCTCCCTCTCTCTCTCTCTCTGTTTCTCTCTGTCTCTCAAAAAATAAAATAAAGTGTTAAAAAATTTTAAAAAATGATGAAATTCTATAATTATGTGTTACTTAAAAGGGTATATTGTTGTATGTTTGATGACAGAAATCACAATATCTCCTAAATTTACATAAATGTCTAAGTATTAGTTGGGTAGAGTTTTAATAATACATATTGAATTATGTAGGAGAAGAAAAGAAAAAAGTCAATATACTTCCAGGATTCCTAAGTTCATTTTTATGGTGCTATTGTAGAAGAAATGAAAACAATGCATTCATTTGTATCTTAGTTCAAAATATGTACAATATGTGAAAATAAAATCTATACGTTAAAAATATTCAGGAATAACTATATTTATCCAATACAAAGACTTTTATTCTCATGTTTTTCCCTCTGTATTCCATGTTATTGAAATTTTTGTATATGCCCTTTTACAAAATAGGTTACATTTTTTGGTTAAATCATTTTAAATCATAACTAGATACACAGTGTAGATATCTATGAATTTCATAACCATTCAGTGAAGCCTTATTTAGGTTATTTATGTTGATTTACTTTTTTGAAGAGGTTTTAAATATTTGGCAAAACATAATTCTCTCAACAAAGTTGACATAAAGGATAGAATTAATGTTGACCTGAGGCAACAGAAACATGTAAGAGCCCAAATTATATGGAATGCATGCTAGTTCATTTTATTCCTTAACAGTTCTTATGCTCTGCTATGGGATTTGTGCTGCTCTAAATTTGTTTTTCAGAACAAGGTATGTTATATATAAATGAATATATAAATATATATACCTCAACCTTATTGAAAGAACCAACTAAAATTCCATGATATATGTTGTAAAGCTACTTGAAAAAAAGTAGTAATTCAAGAACTCTTTACAAATATTTTAAACAGCACATTAAAATAATTATTTCTTTTTTCAAATTGTGAATTGCTAATTTTGAGCATCAATGTCCCTTCCTAAAATAATCAAATTTGTGCTATTTACAAAATTCTCAATATGTGCTGAATGCTTGGGAGATAGGAAAGAGTAACATATCTTAATGGTGTAGAAGAATGAGTCCAGGATCTTTCTTTCTTTCTTTTTTTTTAATGTTTATTTATTTTTGAGAGAGAGAGAGAAAGAGAGAGACAGAACATGAACAGGGGAGGGGCAGAGAGAGAGGGAGACACAGAATCAGAAGCAGGCTCCGGGCTCCACGCTGTCAGCACAGAGCCCATCGTGGGACTTGAACTCACAAATCTTGATATCATGACCTGAGCCAAAGTTGGACGCTCAACCGAGTGAGCCACCCAGGTGTCCCAGAGTCCAGCATCTTTCTCAAAGCAATTTTGCTTATTTTAATCTGACCATTCTCTGGTTAGTTAGTATGGAATATGTTATTATAAATAAGTATTTCAATTATTTTTTACATGATGAAGTTTATGAACAATACCTTTGCCAGAAGAGGTACTTTTATTTAGATTTAGTTTGTAAAATGTGTCACCTATTTGGTCTTTGCTACATGGCAGAAACTCAGATTCCATTTTGACAGTTGCTTGGTGAAGCAACATACGGGTTTTTCATCAAGTGCTTCTTCTAATCTGAGACAAATGAAATATACCCAAGTACTGGCCGTTCTTCCAGAAATAAAAGGATACTAGCATTGTGGCACCAATATTAAGAGTTCATTATTGGGGCACCTGGGTGGCTCAGTCCGTTGTGCGTCCGACTTCAGCTCAGGTCATGATCTCACAGTTCGTGGGTTCGAGCCCTGCATCAGGTTCTGTGCTGACCGCTTGCTCAGAGCCTGGAGCCTGCTTCAGATTCTGTGTCTCCTTCTCTCTCTGCCCCTCCCCCACTCACGCTTTGTCTCACTCTGTTCCTCAAAAATAAATAAATGTAAAAAAAATTTTTTTTTAAAAAGAGTTCATTATTGAATGAATTAAAAAAACAATTTTTGAGGTGATGAGCCCAAACACAAAAAGATCAAAAGTATAGACCACTTGAAATTGAAGTATAAAATGCAAATCACTCAACTTCTCATGGAAGGTTGGAAAGGATTAGCTGTGGACCTAAAATTCCCTCGGTCAGGCATTCTAGAAGATGAGACAAAGAAGGGAGTATTTAAAAGGTTTCGGTTAATGTGCATCTAAGAGCAGCGACCTCCCACTAATTACATGAGGAGAGATGAGAAAAGGTGACCCAGAAATGGAGGTGCTGCAGAATTAGTGAATATCTATGCAGTATGAGGAAGAAATAGGCCCTCAGAGAGCATAATAAAGGAACCAGAGTTGCCTGAGCAAACCTAGGAAAGCTGGGGAATTGGAAGCAACTTTTACCTATTGAATCTGCAAGTCCAGGGTCAGATTAGATGCTCCAGTTTTATCACCCACTAGAGAATGATGAGGAAACATACACCTGCTTCTAGCCATGTTAGGTTCCAAATACACCAAACTACATTCATTGCCTCCCAAGAGTATAGCTTTCTCATATTCCATTCCAGATAGTTTGCAAATGCCATGCCCTTACCATGAGTAGAGAGAGCCACTCCCTTGGCTCCCTTGGCAACCACTCCCTCTGCCCTTCTTAATTTTATGGTTAGAGCAGGTACCATCACATTTATTGTTACATTCTGTCAGTAGCCTAACCGTAAGTACAAAATGAGCCACATCAGATAGGATGTTTTGGCTTCAGGTAACTTCTGAGCTAAACTCAAACTGGCACATAGATGAGAACATTTATTACCCCACATACCAAGAAGTCCAGAGGCTATGAGAGCCTCAGTCCTAGTATCACAATGAGTCCCTGGGCTGAACTTTTCTCTAAATGTTGCTTACATTCTCATGCTGAGAGGATGGTTCCTGGCTTCATATCTAGGCAAGAAATTATCGAGGAACCAAGGGACCTCTCTTCTAGTGCTCCCTTTTAGGACTGAGGAAACGTCTCACAGAAGCCTCCTAGCAGATGCCTCCTCTGTCTCTATTACCATAATTGGGTTATGTGCCCATTCATTGACTAGCCACTCACAAGGAGGATGGGATTATCCCGATTGGCTTAGACAGTATAGGATCCATTCCCTGCAACTGGTGATGGGGTCATCTACCTGATTAAAAAAGAGAAGTATGTACCAAAACCTAAATTCAGATTCTGCTGTTTAGGTAAAAAGAGAGAATGGATATTGGATGGACAACCAATAATATCCAATACACATTCCTCAACAAAATTCTTGAGTATAAAAGAGTAAACAACAAAGATGTGTTCATTTTACTTTACCACTTTGTGCCTTGGTTTTTCCTAAATAGAGGGTAGTTCAAGATACTAATATAAGAACAATGCCAGTCACAGATTCTGGTCATTGTTAACAAAATGTTGCAATTCTAAATATTTACATTCCTGTGTCAGTGTTGATGTTTTTCACTGTATTTTTACACATCATTTCAATGCTGGTGTATTAACTTCTTTGCGGTCATCCTAGTGCTATCTAGATTTTAAAGAAAAGTAATAATCGTGGGGCTCCTGGGCGGCTCAGTCGGTTAAGGGTCTGACTTCCGCTCAGGTCATGATCTCATGTTAGTGGGTTCGAGCCCGCAGCAGGCTTTATGCTGACAGCCCAGAACCTGGAGGCTGCTTCAGATTCTGTGTCTCTCTCTGTCTCTGCCCCTCCCCCGTTCACGCTCTGTCTCTCTCTCTCTCTCTCTCTCTCTCTCAGAAATAAATAAACATTAAAAAAATTAAAATTAAGTAAAAAATAAAGTAATAATCAAAATTTTACATATGGATTTTGTTGAAGTACTATCATAACTAGTATGTTCATTGGAGTTTGGGATCCTGAATAAGACTTCATTTTTTTAAATTAATTAATTTTTGAGAGAGAGAGAGAGAGAGAGAGCACAAGAGTGAGCAAGGGGCAGAGAGAGAGGCAATCCCATGAGGTGCAGAGGGAGATAAAGAGAGGGAGAGAGAGTGCAGAGCCCAGAGCAGGGCTTGAGCTCACCCAAAGTGGGGCCTCAACTCACTGTCCGTGAGATCATGACCTAAGCAGAAGCCAGATGTTTAACCAACTGAGTCACCCAGGTGCCCCCTAAATTAAGGCTTTAATTTTTCATGGACTATAAGTATTCAGCAGCTTAGCAACCAGCCAATTATTGGCCAATAGGAAAACTTACAGGAGCTCATTTACTTATCGAATGAACACCGGATTTTTGGGTAAGATATCTTTTCTTTGCTATATGAACTAAGTAAGTCTATTTTTTTTTTTTTTTAGTTTTTTTAATGTTTATTTATTTCTGAGACAGAGACAGAGCATGAGTGGGGGAGGGGCAGAGAGAGAGGGGGACACACAGAATCCGAAGCAGGCTCCAGGCTCTGAGCTGTCAGCACAGAGCCCGACGCGGGGCTCGAACTCACAGACTGTGAGATCATGACCTGAGCCGAAGCCGGACTCTCAACCGACTGAGCCACCCAGGCACCCCAGTAAGTCTATTTTTTAAAAGAACAAAGTTAAATGATGATGATTTTGGAAATAATATAGTGAGTTTGTTGAATGTAAATAACCAGGCACATGAAGAGAAATCAGCCTCCTCCATTCCTTCCCCACCCACTGCCCTTCAGAAACAAAAGAAAGTAAAATAGTTGAGCGTGTGTACCATCCTTTCCTATGTATATAATGTGTCTCAAGTCAATTGTGTGAAAATTCAATGACTGGAAATGGGATAGTGTCCACTAACACAAAGCTAAAAGATATTTAAAAATCCCTAATTATATCTTTCCCTGTAGACACATTGCTGATATTTGAACACGTTCTTTCCTTCAGAGCTGAACACCACAAGAGGCACACGTGAAAAACAAAGATTAGTCAGTCTGGCCATGCTTCTGATGATTTCCATCTTTTTCTAATCAGAGGGCGCACACTGTGACCCAGGATCATTTTTGGCAGAGTGTTTAAAAGAGTTTTAAACTTGTGTGCCCTTAAGTGGTGCGTACACTTTCCATTTCAGTTGCTAGTCGCCTGGGCCTTGAAGGTGATTTGTTTGTTCTCTCAGAAATCATTTCAAGCTCATGAGACTTATACTTACACTTAATATGAGAAGCACTTTCATTTTCCATTTCCCACTTAGTAAAGAAAAAAAAAAGAGAAGACTGAAAATGCCATGTAATATTGAAATGCTTGTATAAACATGGCTGCTTAGGGATTCTGTGCTTTGAGTCGGGACTACTGTTGACAAGCAGACTACTGCTGAAAACTGAAATTATTTCTTTTTAATCAGCTGGTATTTGAAAGTCGAAATTCAGAATGTTAAGATTGGATCATGAGTTCATAATGAACAAAACACAAGCTATTGGGAAGTCAAATTTTTGAAAGTTGAGAATAACCGACTAACTGATGATTGTCTAAGCTTGCATTTTAGTTCAGTTCTGCTCTTTGCCTTGGAAAGAACTTGGAGCCCCAGCCAGGCACCCACTATGGGGGAGGCAGTGGGAGGGCACTGCCTCCCAAACTCTAGCCTCCAAGAGAACCTTTAAGGGCCATACTCAGTGAACTTCCCTGCAGGTGGGGACATGGTGGCTTACTGTCTGGCACTTCCTGAGAAAGTAGATCGGCTTAGGTCACTGGGAGGTGACCACCCGCTTGGCTTCTGACAGCAGGACAAAGGTGTGTGAGTGCTGGGAAGTGCATGCCAGACCACTGAAGGAATATTGATCTGGGGTACTTTACAAGAGATCCTGCCCAAGGGAGTAGTTTGCCACAGCCCAGAAACTGTCAGTTTCAGGTACCACTGGGATAAAAGGGGAGGAGGAGTTGGGAGAGGCCAACGAAGAGGAATTAGACTTGAAAAAACCTACTTTGGAATAATCCATTAAAAGAAAAAAAGTTGACTTTACACACCTGTTAGTACCAGAGGGTACAGATCACGTAAGAATTTTGTTTCTTACTTAAATTAGGAGTATAGAATATTAATACTTTTAAAGATTAGCTTCATCAAAAACATGAAATTAAGATTGTGATTTAACTATAGAGCTATTTAAAGATAAAATAGAACTACCTTATTGTGATGTAGCCATAAGTATTTTAATTTTTTAAACCTAGAGAGATCAATGACTTCTGTCAGTTCCCTGGAAAGGAAAGAAAAAAATTAACATTAGCAACAATTAATTTAATTTAATTTAACAATTAATTAGCAACAATTAATTTATTCATGGGTAAGGTGGGTTATATAGTAGGTCTTTGGAATAACTGTAAAGGCCTCTCTCTTTGTTCTTTCAAAGTTGTTGGCACACCTCTCTACTAATTTCCAAAATACCATCGTTACACTTCATTCATTTGAATTAAGATTTTGTCAGCCAGTTAAAGAAAATACTTAAGGAAAACATTTGATCACATTCCTAGAAATTTACATCTCATTGTGATTACATTTATTGGCACCACAATTAAAAAAGGAGATTTGGGGGCACCTGGGTGGCTCAGTTGGTTGAGTGTCCGACTTCAGTTCAGGTCACGATCTCACAGTTTGTCAGTTCGAGCCCCGCTTTGGACTCTGTGCTGAGAGCGCAGAGCCTGGAAGATGCTTCAGTATCTGTGTTTCCCTTCCTTTCTGTCCCTACCCCACTCACTCGTTTGCACTTTCTCTCTCTCTCTCTTTCAAAAATAAATATTCAAAAAAAAGGTTTTACTGGGTACAGGGCAGAGGGGGAAAAGTGAGTGTGGAAGACCTTGGACTTGCACATAAATGTGGAAAACACCATCAGCTCCTACTTCCACAGTGTCTTTGAGGTTCTTACTTTGGGGTTGTCCAGATCTTGGCCACATTGTACTTAAGACGTGGAAATGGCAGTATGTCAAAAGACAGAGACTAGGTAGTGTTTTATTCTTCCTTTGTTGTTTATTAATTATGGGATCAAAATATCACCATCCTTTTTGAATTATACAGGTGGTCCTGAGTCCTGTTGCTATGTGGCTCACTCAGCAAAGGGACAGGCCTGGGGTGGAGAGGGGGAATTATCAGTGAAGTGGGCAAAATCCTGAGAATAGTCAGCCCTTGACTGCTATGGGCTCAAATATTCAGATCTCTTTTATTTCTAATGGCAGAAACTGTGTGCCCAGGCTGGGTACGTACATATATATGTCTCTATCAAACATTGGCATAGAGCACACACTCTGTGGCAGGCACTTTTCTAAGCCCTTAAAAATTGTTAATGTTAATTAGTGTTATACATATTAACTCATTTGTGGTAACATCCTTTCACAAATTTTTGTGGTTTTTTTTTTTTTTTTTTGGCTTTGCGACACTGAGGGACTAGTATTTTCCTATTTTTTGTGAAAACGTATTTTGTAAATCATGCAAACAACATTTCTAAACAAAAGAAACTTTCTCACCGACTTTTCATATGGAGAGATTTCAAAATTCAGAAAAGTTGAAGGAATAGTACATTGAAAGCTTGGATAGCCCTCACAATTTTTAATATTTTGCCACACCTCTGCTCGCTATCTCCAATCTATATAATATATGTCCTTATTGTTTGATAGTTTTCTTGGTGAACCATTTCAACATAAATTGCAGACTTATCATCGTAGGGCTCTCGCTCTTAAACACTTGAGCATGCGTATCCCTCAAATAGGGACATTCTCCTGCAGAGGCACAATACCATTATCACCCCTAAAAATTAAATTGAATTCAATAATATCGTCTACCATGCTTTTCATATTCAAGTCGTCCCTGTTGCTCCTGCACATCTTTGTTTCAATCCAGAATCCCATCAGTATCCATGCACTGCATTTTTAGTTGGTATAATACCTTAGTTTTGTTAAATTTAGAATAGTCACTCCCTCTCCTTTTATTACCTTCACACTGACTTTGTGAAGAGCCCAGGACATTTTTCTGAGAAATTGTCTCACATTCCTGATTTGTCTGATGGCTTCCTCATGATTAAATTCAAGGAGGGCCATTTTTCAGTTACAAAGGTAATGATTGCTGCGTCACATTATGAAGCAAGTGGTGCCACTTTGCCCCACTCTTGGTGAAGGAAGTTCAGTCATGGGGTTCAGGCTGCATCTGCCAAGTTTCTCCATTGTAAAAGTATATGAATGTTGTCATTGAGCAGTTATGTGTGGGGCAAAACTCTAACGACTGTGTGTATGTCTTGTCCCCCAATAACTTATTCAATGGATTTAGCTTCGGTTGATGATACTTAGTGAATCAGAAGATTTGGGATTATAAAATGCTGATTTTTCTCATGCTCTCATTCTTTTTACACTTATTAGCTGGTATTCTGTTAAGATGGGTATCAAGGAGGGCACTTGTGAGAAGCACCAGATGTTATATGTAAGTGATGAATCACTAAATTCTACACCTGAAACTAATATTACACTGCATGTTAACCAAGTGGAATTTCAGTAAAAACTTGGAAAGAACATCCACCCCTGACCTTTCTTTCTTTCGGTCATTCTCTTCCACAACTTACTTGTATTTGAAGAGTTTTTTCTTAAACCTTTTCCGTTGTTGTTGTTTTGTTTTGTTTTGTTTTTTAATTCTCAGAGTATCCCAAACAAAAGACTTCAAGCAGAGTACATGTCCTTTAGACATGCACTCTTGGTTGTTGAACACTTCTCTGGTACCCAAAATATTCCAGACTCCTCAAATCAACTCCTAATGGGAGACTTATACGCATAATGCATTCTCCTCCACTGTAGATATGCAGCCTATTTCTGGGAAGAAGAATTTGGATCCTGGTACACCTAAATTATTGCACTGGGCAATAATGATAATACATTAACTTCATCCGTTCCCATGAGAAATAAAACAATCATTATGTGGTAGGAGAGAAACTCAAGCCCCACTTAGAGGATTTCCCCAAGGATTTCCCAGAAAAGTTATTTTAATACATTAATACTTTGAAATATCAATTGTGTCAAATTAAGGTCACTAATTTTCTTGTACTAGTTGTATTATATAAGGTAATAAAGTTGATTCCCTTTTAAAAGGACTTTCATTCAAGTCAGAAGGGTAAATTCTGCACATAAACCTGTTAGAAATCAATAAAGGGCTGTTGCCCTTTATTTTGGGGTGATGCCAGTGGAAGACAAAGAGAAGAAATCCTACGACTAATGATGGTAATGACTTATGGCGACAATAACATGTTAGCTCTGTTGTCACAGTATGCATTCTCCATGATTACTCAAGGAAATAATTGATTTTGTTGTTGTTGTTTTATTTTGTTTTGTTTTCCTGTTTGGCAACAGAGACTCCAACAAATAGCCTAGTTTACCCAGTTTAATGGTACCCGGGCAGAGAAATACATATAGTTTTTGTACCCAGATGTATTAAATAATAACTTAGTATTCTTAGGATATAAAATGTATTGTCCTTTAGTTGAGAAGACCAGTAATTACTCACTGTCAGAGGATCAATATTTCTATTTTTTTCTAGTGTTTCAAAGCTTTTCTTATAGTTATCTGCATACCCTTGTACTACACAGATGTTAAAATCATGAAAGGCTTAGAGATGCGATCTTTGGCCACATAAAATATGTATTATTATTATAAAGCTAGTTGATCTATAGAGAGATTCAAAGCATGACTTTAAGTGTGTCAGAATTATCTACTATATCTGTTCCATTCTAAAATATCCATTTTTAAAAATCTTAAATTGGCCAGCTCTTTTTTTTGTTACTATCAAGAGATTTAGAAACGTTACCAAGATAAATATTTTTCTCTGCACTTATAATCTAAAAAAAATTATACATCACAAAAGAAATATGTTTATTAATAAAGGATTTCCACAAATCACCAGCAATAAAGTGACTGACTTCAATGATAGATAGAGTGGGACATTTGCTTTAAAAAGTAGCTGAGTTCCAAAGATTACATGAGTCGAAATATGTCTAGCCTATTTTAAAATAATACATAGAATTCATAGAGATTGAAAAGCATGAAAGGGGGAAAGAAGAGTAGGAGTAGGGTCATTGTTATTAAATTCAAAGTATAGCCGCACAGATGTCACTTGTTGGCTAGTAAAAACTGTGGTCCAGTCCAACCCATAACTTCTTCTTCCTCCTACACATGGGGTTCTATCTCAGGCATTGTGACTGCTCTGTAGAAGAGCCGACATTGCCTCTCCCACCTTGGGGAGTTGGAGGGGCATGAAAGGGGGTTGTTACAGGAAGAGGTTTTCTTACTTACCTGTAAAATTAGTATAGGGGTTGTTGGCTAGGGGTATAATATAATAGGATTATTATTATAGTACAGAGGTATAATGAGCCACCATTCTGTAATAACAGTAATAATATTAACTGTATTAATGCTCACTGAGTGCTTACTGTCAACCAGGCCCTTTACTTTATACTATCACACCTAATCTTCACCCAACAACCCTGTGAAGCAGATAGCATTGTTATACTCAGGCAGGAGCCATGGTAGGTAAAATGTGAGTCCCATTTACATGTGAATTTCAGAGAAACCCAAGGAAGTGTAAGACATACTTAATAATGGGGCGCCTGGGTGGCGCAGTCGGTTAAGCGTCCGACTTCAGCCAGGTCACGATCTCGCGGTCCGGGAGTTCGAGCCCCGCGTCGGGCTCTGGGCTGATGGCTCAGAGCCTGGAGCCTGTTTCCGATTCTGTGTCTCCCTCTCTCTCTGCCCCTCCCCCGTTCATGCTCTGTCTCTCTCTGTCCCAAAAATAAATAAACGTTGAAAAAAAAAAAATTAAAAAAAAAAAAATAAATAAAAAAAAAAAAAAACATACTTAATACTAAAGAAAAATTATATTCATCTGTTTCTCTGAAACTCACATATAACTGGACTTGCTCTATGTTTATTTGCTAAATCTGACAACTCTAAGTTTTATGACATGCCCAAGATTACACAGCTGGAAGAGACAGAGCTGGGATTCACACTCAGCCTGGCTCCATAATCTTTGTTTTTATCCATTTTAATTTTGCCTTTCTAATAGAGACGCCAGTGAATGGTAAAGTAATTAGAGGTTGGTACTTGCCTAGCCAGTCCTTGGGGAAAACAATGGAAAAGAACATGTGAATCTGTGAAACATTATAATATGATGCTCTTCTAATTCTTATATAAAGGACACTTACTTTTGAGAAAGGAACAGCTCAAAGACATCAGCATCCCTCTTGTGGCCACATATCTTTAGCTGATCTTCAACTGCCTGATAACATATAATTAATCTGTCAAGCCACATTCCACTGAGCAAAAATACAGAGACATTTGCAGTCAATAACAATAACGTCTACAAGAAGATCAAAAGAAAGGTGAATAAGGAGGCAACCACTCTAAACTAATAAATTTCAACACTACAATTATATATTATTTAATCATTTTTGTGGTTGAATTTCATTATCCTTAATCCTGGGCACAGATGTGTAAATAATTTTTAATCAAAAAGAAAAAAAGTTTGTATGTGTACATACTAACCAAAAGCAAGGTTTTTAAAAAAAATTTTTATTTATTTTTGAGAGAGAGAGAGAGAGAGAATGTGAACAGGGGAAAGCCTGAGAGAGAGGGAGACAGAGAATCTGAAACAGGCTCCAGGCTCTGAGCTATCAGCACAGAGCCCGATGCAGGGCTCAAACCCATGAACCATGAGATCATGACCTGAGCCTAAGTTGGACGCTTAATCGACTGAGCCACCCAGGTGCTCCCAAAAGCAAGTTTTTGATTTTCTATGAGGCAGGATGATTTGGCCTTTAAATATTCTTAAATGTTCTTTCAAACATGAAGAATTCATATTTGGTAGCTTTTTCATAAAGCTTACAGAAGATCCTTGGTATCACCATTGCAGGTAGAGTAGGATACAATACATATTATTGTACAGGTGTTTCACATTGTAACTTCTCAATAAACGTCAGACCAATGAATAAGTGAATAGATATCATTTCCCTTTCTTTGCAAATGAACAGTATCTTCATTTTTCACGAGTTACTAACATACTTGCACCGTGGGAATTTTTGATGGGAAAGAAGTAATTTTTTTTCCCATAGGCTTTGTTTTGAAAATACAAATCCAACAACAGCAATTTAAGTGCTTTGCTTTTTCTTTTTAAGAGCCTTTGCTAAATTACAAAATAACATTTACAAGCCACATGGCCTAAAATGATACGGAAAAATTAAAGCCCATCTATAATTTGCCATGAAGGAGTAAAGCTAACAAGACACAACAAAAGTGGAAAGTATAATTGTTGCACTACTGGAATCTTATAAACATTGTAATTACCAGAGTCAAAACAATCACCAAATTTCAGCTGGGATTTGTCGTGGGTGGTGAGGTTGTGTTGTCAGCGATTTATGAAATTTTGACAATAGCTTTGTTATTTAGTAGAGGACGTTAAGAAGAGTTAGATTTAATGGAATGAACAAATATTGAAAGAAGAGAGGAAGATAGATATACCAGGGATTGAGAGTCATTGTTAATGTATTTCCCAAACTTCCTTTGTTACCTTGTTACACAAGGTGGATCTTGGGGCTTAGAGAACTCATTGGCTCAGGTGGAGGCATTTCCATCAGGGCATTTTGTGACTCTATAAAGAGCAAGCTGAATTGGGGGCTTGGATAAACCCACTGGATCAGGCTTAGGCATCTGGATCTGGATATTTTAACTTAACCATCTAAACTATCAGCTTCTACTATAAACAGCCAATTGCAAGTGTGTTAAAGTGTTTGGGATGTTAAAATCCAGCCAAAGTAGAATTAACAATTTGCAGCTCTCCGTGAAAGTTTTAAACGGGCTTTTAACTCAATTCCACCATTCTACACCTAGCACTCAAAAATATACTAGTCTGCATATGTGCGTGTACCTGCACACACACACACACACACACACACACACACACACAATGTGAAGTTCATTGTTCATCTCAGCATACATTTTCTATATTTGTGAAATATTCCCCCTTTATTGGAATTTAGGTTACATTAACATGTAACTTCACAAGAATATAGTGTAGTAGCTTAAAAATATATAGAGACAGATATCTAAACATATAAAGATATCCAAAAGTAAAAATGCCATTGGCAGTATAACATGTGCTAATACCATTTTTGTTACCAATGACATGTATACACATACATGTGTGCATTTGCACACACTCCAAGTCGGTAACAAAAGTTATCACTTGAGATCATGGGGGACTTTCATTTTCTAACCTGTACATTTGAAAATAATTTTTGGATATTTTAAGAAGTACATATTAATTCAGTAATTGGAAATTGACACAAACTTTGAAAATTTAGAATAAATATTGTAAGGATTTGAGTCAAATTTTGAAAATGAAGAGATGAAAAGGGAAATTGAAACAATCAGCATAATATGCAAATCGCTGGTGTAATTATTTACACAGCTTTTAATCATGGTATGTTTCTTTCCAACCAAAAATTTGGTATGAATCTAGTAACAAGTATTAATGTCAAAGTGCCAAAGAACACGAAAACGTGCCAAGAAGTTTCAAGTTTCAGAGCATCCGTGGTGGAGCAGTTCCAGGTCCCAATCAACACACAACTTCACGAGCAGCATATCCCTTTCATCTAAAGAAGCACAACAAGCATTCATTCCCTGAACTCTGTTTCTATTGTGGTAAAATATATATAACATGGAATTTACTATTTTAATGGTACAGTGCTGTGGCATTGAGTGCATTTACATGGTAGCGCAACCTTGGCCACCACCCATCTCCAGAAGTTTTTGTTCTTCCCCAGATGAAACTCTGTACCCGTTAAACACTAACTGCCCACTTTCCCCCTTCCTCCAGCCCTCCAGCAACCATCCTTCAGTTCTCTCTCTCTATGGATTTGACTACTCCAGGTACCTCACCTAAGCGGAATCAGACAATATCTGTCCTTTTATGCCTGGTTAATTTCACTTAGCATAATGTCTCCAGGGTCCATCCATGTCGTAGTGTGTGTCAGAATTTCCTCTTTCTTAAGGCTGAATAATATTTTTTCATAGGTATTTACTACATTTTGTTGTTCCATTTCTCAGTCTATGGACACTTGGGTTGCAGTCATCTTTTGGTTTTTGCCAATAACGCCGCTGTGAACGTGGGTGTACAAACATCAATTTGAGTCCCGGTTTTCACTTCCTTTGAGTGTAATATACTCAGAAGTGGGATTGCTGGATCATATGGTAATCCTATGTGCAATTTTTTGAGAAAACACCATACCATTTCCGTAGCAGCTGCAGAAAACAGCATTCTCTAAGATGGACCATTTTTAAAATAGTGGTTCCATCATTTGCTGAACCACAGACCCCCGAGTGCTTAGTTCAGGTGGTGACTAGTTTAGTTTATTAGACTAGCGAATAAATGTAGTGATGAATCAGGTAAGGTGTCCGCTATCTGTGAGCAAAGCTTTTACTCAGAGAGCACAGGACACACAGAGCTGTAAAGGAAGGTTACAGGTGTTAAGGGATATGGGACAATGAGGATATGCTCTGATGAATACAGAGGGAGAAGAAATTACTGTCAGCCTAGGAACTCCACGAACATTTCAGGGCATGAGTGACAGGCTGGACCTGAAAGGGTAATGAGAAATTAAAAACAGAATATTGATGAGCGTGCTTCTAATCAGAAGGGAGCAAATACACAATGGAGAAGAAGCAAGGAAAGAAAGTATGACACATGTATGGTTTGTGGTCTTTGAATGCAGTGAAAGGCCGGTGGAAGGTAATTGTGAGAAATATACTAAGAAAGGTGGATTGGCGTCATATTATCTATGCTCGGAAGTGTGCACTTACTCACTGTGCAAACAAAACTTTTATAGGCCCGAAGAACTCAAACTTAAAATCACATGTTGTATATAATCTGTAACTTAAAATCAATTTCATTTTATAAGATATATATGAAATACATATTTTAGCAACATGATAAAGTCAGCGCAAGAGAGTCCAACAAAGTTCTCTTTTTTTTCCCGTCATAACTACATCCATGCTTTTAAACACTCTCCAACATGGGGCGCCTGGGTGGCGCAGTCGGTGAAGCGTCCGACTTCAGCCAGGTCACGATCTCGCGGTCCGTGAATTCGAGCCCCGCGTCGGACTCTGGGCTGATGGCTCCGAGCCTGGAGCCTGTTTCCGATTCTGTGTCTCCCTCTCTCTCTGCCCCTCCCCCGTTCATGCTCTGTCTCTCTCTGTCCCAAAAATAAATAAATAAATAAATAAATAAATAAACGTTAAACACTCTCCAACATCAAGTTATTTGAAAGACATTTTTATTCCATCTCTTTTGGTGCCCTTGCTGTGCTGGTACTCTAAAACAAGGGGCTTGAGAACTCTGGAGTGATTAATTCAGCACTGGACTCCATTCTGGGGCAATAGGAATTAAGGGATGTTTAAAGTGCAGAAAAGTTGTGACAAAGCAAGGCCTCAGGAAGAAGACTCTAGCAGGCGGAACAGGTACGATCGGCTGAGGCTCAGAGACAATGGCAGGTGGGAGGCACGGCTGCCACTGGCAAATCAGGGCGAGGCCCCAGGAGAGTCGCAAGCGGGAATGAGTGCCAAACAGACAGGACAGAGGGTGTGCGGAGAGAACGGATGGCAACTGGCAAATAAGAAGGTTGAGAACGAGGGCGAGCAAAGTCACAGGTGGTGATGATCATGTGAGGACGTGAAGAGGAGGAGGTGTCTTGGAAGGGAAAGTGAATTCAGCTGGAAATGCTGAAACTGTGGCGCTGGCGGCTGGGACACACGGGTCGAGACATCCACCAGAAAGCTGCAGGTGGAAGTGTGGATCTCACCAGAGATGTCAGGGTGGGTATGCACAGTGTGGTGAGTCAGGTCCCTACAGAGGAGGGAGCGGGACCCAGGTTAGATGGTCGGCAGGTGTCTCCATTTATAGAGAGGAGGGAATTGGGCTGGGAGAGCAGAAGGAAGGGGGTTTGGGAGAATGCTCACAAAGTTAGGAGAAACAAGAGCAGAGTGGGAGCCAAGAAAGCAAATTTCAAGAAGGTAGAATTTGTTATTTTTTTAAATGTTATTTAATTTAATTTAATTTAATTTAATTTAATTTAATTTAATTTAATTTAATTTTACTTTTGAGAGAGAGCAATGGAGGAGGGGGGGGGGGCGGGCAGAGGATATGAAGCAGGTTCTATACTGTCAGCAGAGAGCCTGATGCAGAGCTTGAACTCAGGAACCGGAAGATCATGACCTAAGTGGAAACCAAGAGTTGGATGCTTAACTGACTGAGCCACCCTGGTGCCCCTCAAGAAAATAGAATCTGAATCTGCAGCGTTATGTAAGGTAGTAGGTAGAGGGTATTACTCAGAAAAGGTGTTGAATCTGGACAACAATGTCAGTTGTCTGATGAGTGGGAACAGTCAGATTTCTAATTAACTGGTTAACAAACCAGGGAAATAAAAGCAATCCAACATGGAATTGCCAATCCAATCTGGCACAGGGAGGATAGCAGCAAGCTTCCTCCACTTCCCTGGTGCCTTAGGATCTAGATAAAACAGAAAAAAAAATGTTTGATAATTGTGGAATTGTTAAATCCCAGAAGAATGAAGTCTACATCAGAATCTATAGAAGAAAGATTCTGTTTGATGATTTATGTATTCTGATGATAGATAAACTCCTATAGCTACATGCAACTCACATGCACCATAGCTTAGTTAGGACTTACTGTCAGGAGCTTCAGTTCCTTACAGAACCCCAGCCTTGATTTCCATGGTAGCCCCAAGCCTTTCCAGACAAATCCAAGAACCCTTCAACACTTGGCTAGCTCCTATGTCTAACACTCCTGACATTTTTTCCCCACTCAAACATTCTTTAAGCCTTTATCTTAACTGCCCTCAACTCTGCTTGTACTGTCCATCAAAGAAGAAATGCCATTTCAGGGAATGGCATTTCCGGGTTATATATATTTGTTGGAGAGTCAAGACTCCAAGATTATGTCTTTCTTGCCTACTCCCTAAACCGCCATTGTTATATATGCGGCAGATGGCAAGCCGGAAAAGGTTCATGTCGGTCCACTAGTGTGGACCAGAGGCACCCCCAAACCCTACCCCGGAGATTACGGACCCCGAGCCCCAGCGCAGGGCCTGGGGTTTGCCGTGGTTGCACCCCCTCTGGCCCGACCCCACCTGGCGGCCTCCAACTGACTGGGGCTTTGGCGCAGGGATCCAAGGGTTCGTGGCCTGGAGAAGACGGCACCGCTCACCCTGAGGCTGATCTCCAGGGCAGTTTCCGGAACACTGACTACGCGCGTTGAGTGTCTGAAGGCGCGGGCCAGATGGTTAGGGGCCCAGGCCATCCGGGCACCGAGGAGGCCAGCAGCACCTCCTATCCAGCCAGCCCAGCCCGCAGCTCATTGTTCTGTTACCAACAGTTACCGCAAACTCGGCAACTAAAAACCAATCCAAACTAGGGAAGATTTGAAGGCAGTCGCTGACTTCTGTGACGTTTTCACGTGTGGCCCTGCAGCGTCCATCACGTTACACCCTGGACACACTCCTGTTTCCCCGGGGTGCGGGGAAGCGTGCTGTGGATGCCAGAGAGCAGGTGATCAGCTATATATACCAGAGTGCGAGAGAGCACCCCAAAGGCAGTCTCCCAGTAATAATAATGTCATTGATTTGAGCTCTAAGTATCAACGCAGCTCTCTGAAAATTAGATGTACCACTGACCACCACGAGGAGGCTGGGGATGAAGGTACACCCCGCAGAACCCTAGTGGAGCTTGTAGGAAAAAAGGAAAAAAATCAGTACCGCTAATCCTGCCTTTATTTAAAATTTTGGCATTCCGCCTCTCATGAATGCTGCTGTATTAATTTTGAATTTCTAAGAAAAAATATTGCCTAAGACATTTATTTTGAGTGCTGACTTTGAATACCTTACGTTTTTGAACTAAGGCCAATGTCTAACTTGCTTAATCCTAGACCTAGTCTTAGGATGGGCACATAGGTGGCATTATGGAGGAGTCCCACGATTCCAGGTGCACAGAAAAATGGAACTCTTGGCGGATCTTATTGTGAACGGCATGGTGGCTGAGTAGCTGAGAAGTCCTCCCTCTGACAGAAAATGGGTAAGTTGAGTCACTGTTTTTGCAAGTCTCTTCCAATCTCTAAGTCTATTTTTTTTTTTTACTTGTTGGATCCCCTAGTTCCATTGGAACCTCTTGCATAGGCTGTCATGTGATCTTGTTCATGTGAGTTTTGTTTCCCTCTAGCTTGGGATGCTTGATATCTGTCTGTGCCATCACTATTTTCTGCCAAGGCCGAGTACACTGCATTCAGTAAACGTTGGTTCAATTGTATGAGTTGGTTGTGTGGGTCCAAATTTGAACTTGAAATCTAAAAATTAAATGTAGCTTTTAGAAATAAGTCAGGCTACTTGCATTAAAAAAAAAAATGCTGGTGTTGGGATAGAGCGTTCAAAGCTGTCTCGGTAGAGAAATCAAACACACACTCTTTTAGTACTTCTTAAAATTATTTGGGTCTGGTGGAGGTGGGTGGGTAAGTGTCTACCAAGTTATCACAGGAGTAATTATCTGAGAGTGTTTGTTGAAGTGGTTTTTATCCCAGAAGTAAAAAATCAGTTGAGAGGAATGATCCACTGAGAAAATGCATAAAATAATTTATTGGTCCCTTTTTGCTGTTAACATGAGTTATATAATTTCAGATTATCATTCATGTAGATGCTACATGAAAAAATGGGAGTACATACTATTTGCTCGCTTTTGTACATTATACACATGCGAGTATTAGAATCATATGCAAAATACTTTTATGGAGCATCTTACATAAGTAAACTACTAAGCAGATAATTTCTACTAAGATTACATTGAAAAATTTTATCCTTATTTAAAAAATCTTTTTACTTAATGTTGATTAAGAAGAAAAAAGAAATTAAAAAAATCTATTTTAGTAAAGGAACTCAGGAACTCATTTATTATAGGGTCTTAATGTGTTCTCTCTTGGAGAAAAATTCACCATTTAACTGATCATGAGGACTAAAATAATGCAAATTTAATTATGGAATGTCAAAGATGGAGGTTAGTGAAGTACTTTTTTGGTAAAGGAACATCATAGAAATCCTCACATGGGTGGTATCACGTTTTTATAAAAGAAGCATCCTTAGCAGAGTGAGCAGAGAGATTTTTTTTACCTCCATGAGATGGGAGTCTAGCCTGAGGAATTCAGCTTGAATTTTGAAAAATCCATGTAAAATGTACATTCTGCTTTACAATCAATCTTGTTTTAGTATAAAAATAAAGTTGCTCCCCCTAACTTCCCTCAAATCTTTGAGTAATATTTACATTGAGGCAAGACACCCTGTGTTTATCCTGTGGCTTTACCTCCCTGGCACGCTGCCATTGCCTGCAGGGGTATGCATACCCCAGTTTGAAAGCTCTATCGTATCATGTATGTGGCTTTGGATAAGAAGAAAGAGCCTGTGCTCCAAGTCAGGGCATGTGGGGTTTGGTCTCAGCTCTGACATTAACTAGTTGTTGGCCACTGTCAGGTCACTTAATGTCTCTGCGCATTAAGTGTTCCTTTAATAGTAAAACGAAGAAGTTGAAAGTTTAGCACAAAAATCTATTATTTAATTACATTCTTCTAGACAGGTAATGTGTGTTATTCTCAGAATGAAAGATTCTTGTTGAGTTGTTGACATATAATTGTTTTTTAAGAACCATTTTTCAGTGGAAAATATGTGAGAAAAAAATATGCATGTGATGGTTATCTTTAAAGCTAAATAATTTTTTTAAATATTATCTTTCTAATTTTGCCCTGAGTAATTAGGGCAGTAATAAGTCTGGATGCTATATTTCCAAGTGAGTAAAAAATATTTATTATATAAAATCATCATTATCTGTCATTTTCTGCTGTAAAGAATGTACAGAGAATGAGCAACATAATCACCCACAATCAAAGCATATTCTTATATGTATAAATATATCTTTTTATGATATTTGATAAGCAGAGTATCAACATTTTCATTGTTTTAAGTTTTGGTAAAATGATATATCATTTTAATTGACAGCTACAATTTTTTTGTTTGTTGACACAAAATGAGAATGAAATAGAATATTGAGAATTCATGGAATTCTCCGTGAGTCTTTCATGTTACTGCAAGTCTTACAGGAAGAGGCACTGACTGCTTTTATTCAAGACTATATTTAAAATTTTTATAATGAATAGCCTTGGAAGATCTAGTGTCTGCCTCCTGAGCAAAGAGTAGGTGTATTTTTGGTTTTTTACTAAGCAGCATAATAAATGTAATGTCTCCCTTATGATAAAGATGAGACCAGGCAGGCTTTTACTGCCTAGTATAAAATATTTGGGTTTTCTAAGTTCAGGGTTCCTCTCCTCCAACACAACCCATTATATGTGACCACATCATCTGGCCTGATTCTCAGGTCTCTGGAAATTGTGGCTGGAGGAATTGGTGCAAATACGCATACTCTGGTTGTGCTTGTTACTGTGAATACTAAACTGTCCCTAGTCTCTGACCCAGAACTCTCATATCATCTTCCAGCCTCTATGAAACTGTGGCTCACTCACTTGCTTCTGCCTATGTAGGTTTTTTCCTTTTAATGAAAAGTGTCCATATAATTTATTCAGCCTTCATATTTCTCTTTACCATCTCATGAACTTCCGTCTTTTAAACTCAACTACTGAATTGAATTTTTGTATTATATTCCATTGTAATTATTCTTATGGTTTATTTATTCATTACTATATTGATGGACATTTATGTTGGGCCATTTTTTTTCTTTTTTGCTGTGATAATCAATGCTGTAATAAATGCTTCTGGATGTTACATCAGGTGAAATTCCTTGATGGTATTAATGTGTCATATCTAGGAATGTTCCTATCTCTATAGGATGACATTTTATTGAATTTTGCCAAACTAATTGGAGAAAAATTTTATCTCAGTGCTTTAATTTGTTTAGTGAAGATGAGTAGCTTTGAAATGCCTATTAGTTATCTGTATTTTTTTCTTTGATTTTTCTTTTTTCTTTCTCTTTTTCTTTTTTAATTTACATCCAAGTAAGTTAGAATATAGTGTAATAATGATTTCAGGCCTAGAATCTGGTGATTCATCCCCTATGTATAACACCCAGTGCTCATCCCAACAAGCACCTTCCTTAATGCCCATTGCCCATTTAGCCATCCCACCACCCATAACCCCTCCAGCAACCCTCAGTTTGTTCTCTGTATTTAAGAGTCTCTTATGTTTTGTCCTCCTCCCTGTTTTTATATTATTTTTGCTTCCTTCCCTTATGTTCATCTGTTTTGTATCTTAAATTCCATCATATGAGAGAAGTCATATGATATTTGTCTTTCTCTAACTGGCTAATTTCACTTAGCATAATAGCCTCTAGTTCCATCCACGTTGTTACAAATGGGAAGATTTCTTTTTTTGATTGCCGAGTAATACTCCATTGTATATATATATACCACATCTCCTTTATCCATTCGTATGTCCATGGACATCTAGGCTCTTTTCATACTTTGGCTATTGTCAACAGCACGGTTATAAACATTGGGGTACATGTGATCCTTCAAAACAGCATACCTGTATCCTCTGGATAAATACTTAGTAGTGCAATTGCTGGGTCATAGAGTAGTTCTATTTTTAGTTTTTTGAGTAACCTCCATACTGTTTTCCAGAGTAGCTGCACCAGTTTGCATTCCCACCAGCAGTGCAAAAGAGTTCCCCTTTCTCCACATCCTCGCCAGTATCTGTTGTTGCCTGAGCTGTTAATTTTAGCCTTTCTGACTGGTGTGAGGTGGTATCTCATGTGGTTTTGATTTGTATTTCACTGACGATGAGTGATGTTGAGCATTTTTTTCATGTATCTGTTAGCCATCTGGTTGTCTTCTTTGGAAAAGTGTCTATTCATGTCTTTTGCCTATTTCTTCACTGGATTGTTTGTTTATTGGGTGTTGAGTTTGATAAGTTCTTTATAGATGTTGAATACTAACCCTTTATCTGATATGTCATTTGCAAATAACTTCTCCCATTCCTTTGGTTTCCTTTTAGTTTTGCTGATTGTTTCCTTCACTGTGCAGAAGATTTTTATTTTGATGAGGTCCCAATAGTTCATTTTTGGTTTTGTTTCCCTTGCCTCTGCAGATGTGTTGAATAAGAAGTTTCTGTGGCCGAGGTCAAAGAGGTTTTGGCCTGCTTTCATCTCTGGGATTTTGATGGCTTCCTTTCTCATGCTTAGGTCTTTCATTTCTGTGAATCTTCATTTCATGTTAGTTGTTTAACTTTTAACATGCAGATGGAAATGACTTAAGCCCTACAAGCTAGATCTATAGAGCTTCCCAGTTCTTTCTTTTAAAAAAAAATTTTTTTTAAACTTTATTTATTTTTAAGAGAGAGACAGAGTGTGAGCAGAGGAGGAGCAGAGAGAGAGGGAGACACAGAATCCCAAGCAGGCCCCAAGCCCTGAGCTGTCAGCACAGAGCCTGACGCGGGGCTCAAACCCACAAACCACGAGATCATGACCTGAACCGAAGTCAGACGCTCAACCTACTGAGCCACCCAGCCCTCTCTGCCCCGCCCCCCCCCCCCCAGTTATTTCTTAAAGTCACCCAGTGATTCAGGTCATCTTGTAGCATCCTGTACAACTGTCTTCCCTTGCTTTCCCTCTTCCTGGCTAATGCCTGCTGCCTAGCAGATTGCTGAGATAAACTATTTCTCTGTCCTCAAAGTACCCCTTCACTGATCCCCAGAATCTATGCCCAAGATGCTATCACCTGATGTTCTAAGTGTTGCCATTGTTTAAATTGTCAGAGTTATTGTGGGTTCTGAGCAAATAGAGAAGCATCAGTCTCTTGCCAACCCTGTGACACATTTGTCATCATGGTTCTAAAGGAACATTGCCCATATGTATTTTTCTTGAAGTCTCTCAGGAAAAGAGTCATTTCTAGTGCTTACTTACATAAACCCATTTTCTCCCAAAATTCACACACAATCCTCCAAATAGCTACCTTAATAGGAACAGGAGGTGGTTCAAGTTTGGAAACATTCCTAGACTACCTAGGACAGCTAAAAAACCTCTAGACAGAACTCCAGCTTAACCAAATAATATAATTTTCAATTCTAAACCTGTGCTGGCTTCAGTGTGATTTTACATTTTCTCCCAAGATCAGTGGGCCCCATGTCTACTCTCTATCTATGCCCTCACAAAGCCACCCTTTGACTATCCCTTGTGAATAGAGGAGAACATGCCCATCAGGGTTCTAGGTATAGAGTGTGGAAAAGATGAGGGGACAAGAACTCCTGGTGAGCTCATCCACTTGTCCCATGGGGTGGGCAGGATCAGGGGGTGGGGAGGCCAGAGGAAGACCTGAGCAGGAGCTTTTATCTTTTAATTTAATTTAATTTAATTTAGTTTTTTAAGTAGGTCCATGCCTAGCATGAAGCCCAACATGGGGCTTGAACTCACGACCCTGAGATCAAGACCTGAGCTGAGATCAAAAGTAAATTGTTTAACCAACTGAGCCACCCAGGCATCCTGAGAGCAGGGGATTTTAAATCATGGAGCCTGGGGGCGCCTGGGTGGCTCGGTCGGTTAAGCGTCCGACTTCGGCTCAGGTCATGATCTCACGGTCCGTGAGTTCGAGCCCCGCGTCGGGCTCTGTGCTGATTGCTCAGAGCCTGGAGCCTGTTTCAGATTCTGTGTCTCCCTCTCTCTCTGACCCTCCCCCGTTCATGCTCTGTCTCTCTCTGTCTCAAAAATAAATAAACTTAAAAAAAAAAAATTAAAAAGAAAAAAAAATAAAAAAAAAATCATGGAGCCTGGAACAGAAGACCTTCTACCTGAAATTAGCATGGTAACTGGGTAGAGAAGTCATATGGTTCTTTAAAATGAATTTCCATTATAGGATTTCATTGTGTGATGTCATTAAAATAACTAATCCTTCCCTTACTTTGTTCAATTTAGACTTCATGAGTTACTGATACAGAGAAATTTATCCTAAATTGGCAGAGAAGTCTTATAAATGCTAGTCAGAATACTGTATTTTGTCACATATATGATTTAACAATCAGACATCTGAAGCATAAGTTCTCTCTCTATACATGTGTGGGAGTATGTACATGAATGCATGTATGTATGTATGTATACATATACATTCACACACATACGTGCACACACACACACACACACACACACACACACACACACCTTACTAGTAGACAACATTTCAGTGCCCCCAATGATCTCTCTCTCCTCGTTTTCATATACTTGTGTAATCCTCTCCCCTTGCACATGGGCTGGATTTATGGACTCACTTCTAGTAAATAGAATGTGGCAGGAGGATGGGATATCACTTCTGAAATTAGGTTATAAAAGGACTGTAATTTCTGTCTTGAGCACCCTCTGTCTTGTTCTGTGGCCTGGTCTGAGGTAAACTTGCATGATGTTGTGAGCTGACCTATAGACCCACATGACAAGGTATTGTTGTCTCTGGCCAACAGCCGGAGAGAGGACCTGAAGTCTGCCAATAGCTGTGTGAGTCAGTTTGGGAGTAGATGCCCCTCTACTGAAGCTTTGAGATAACTATAGCCCTGGCCTGGCTTGCTGCCTTCTGAGAGATTCTGAACCAGAGGCACCCAGGTGAGCCACACTCAGAGTCCTGACACTCAAAATGGAAATAATAAATGTTTACTATTTGAAGCTGCTAAATTTTGAAGTAATTTGTTATGCAGCAATAGATAACTAATGCATTTATATGTGTATTATTGTATTATATGTATGTATGAATTTAAATTACAAGTACAAGGAAGGCCAAAAAGTCACATTTCTCTAGTCAATTCAGTTATTTTCAAAAGAATCCTTGTCCCTGTTACCATATGTAGTAAATATTTGACAAAATTTCTCATCCTGACAATTTCCAGATTAATATTTAAATCTGGAAAGATAAATTTACTCTTGGAATGTTAGCTACATGCAACCACATGTTTAGATGTAAAAATAAATTTGACTCTTTTATCATAATGTAGTTTAATTGAAGGATAACTTCAAAAAAATTTTTTATTAAACTACAACTTAATCTAAATTGTGTTGTGTTGACTTTAAAAAAAATCATTATCCAAATAATACTAGTGGCAAGTCAATAAACAATTTTTTAAAATCTTTTTATGAAAACTTTTTAAATGCAATATATATTTTTAAAAAATGGGACAGAATAGAGTACTATTGTTTTGTCAAATTTGGGGTATTATATTGGGGATGTTTTATGTCTCAATACATTGTTTTCTCCGAAACTCTTTTTTAAAGTTTTTTTTTCCCTTTATTTAAGAGAGAAAGAGTGGGGGGAGAGGGGCAGAGGAAGAGAAAGACAGACAGAGAGAGAGAGAGAGAGAGAGAGAGAGAGAGAGAATCCTAAGCAGGCTCCACACTCAGAGTGGAGCCCAATGCAGGGCTCAATCCCACGACCCTGGGATCATGACCTGAGAGAAAATCAAGAGTCGAACACTCAACTGAGTGAGGCACTCAGGCGCCCCATCTCAGCGGCTCAGGGATCCGAAACTGCTAAGATTTTCTTTTCTATACTCCCATAGATTTTAAAATAAATTTCAGAATGAAGACTCAGCTTGGAAGTCATTTTCCTTTATGGCTTGGATTAGTTTTGCATAATAAGATCATTGTTAGCAGTGGCATCCAGGATTCTTGGGGACAGATTATTTGTTGCTCTTATTTCCTTCCATACTAAAGTGACAGGGAGAGACTCCCAAACTAGCTCCAGGAAGCCTAGGTTACCGTGTGTGGCCAGCTTGGGCCATCAAGCCACTTAAAGGAGTCTTCTTTCTGCATGAGATGACCCAACATCCTTCCTTTATGCACTCATTCATTCAGTCAGGCATTGAAATTGACTGAATCCCTACCATCAATCAGATACTCTGCCAAGGACTGGAGAATGTGAATAAGGCACTCTCCAAAGAAAAGGAGTTATGAAGCAAATAGTATTAGTACCCATAGCTCTAAACATACTTTAATTATGTTTGGTTCTGCTTGATATTGGCTGGTATTCAAATAGATTATTAAAGATGTTACTATTATTTTCTCAGAGCCTGAAGTGTTTCAATTACCCTTGTACATAATTCCAAACTGTCTTATTGACTGTAATAACTGTGCTCTTTATTGCCTTTATTCAGCTGTAAGGTTCTTATTAAAGATGCTTTCATTACCAACTTTTCACACAAAGCAAGTAGGAGACAAAGGTTCAATAATCATTTTAATTATAGACACTACATTTTGGAAAGTAGTTCAGAAGAAATCTTTTTCAGAAGAAGTACAAAGACATTGAGAGGTTTTTTGCATTTCAAGTTTAATGCTTCTAAAGTTTTAGAAAATAATTTTTGTTTCATGAATCCTTTTTAGGTTATAACGAAGAAAGAAAATGTGTTTCCACATTGGGGAATGGTTTCCAAGATGCTTGGCAATTTTCCTTATATTCGGATAGAAAAGATAGACAAACAGCTCATTTAGGCTGATCTGGACTATGCAGGAAGAAGCAGAAATCAAGCTAAAGGCCACCAGATCCCTGCCATTTGTATAGGTGATGGCTTCATGTCACTTTTGCAGGCATAGATTATTAAAAACAGGTGGGGAAATATGGGAAGGAGAGTGAGCGAATAAAACAAAGGAGAGAGAACAAAAGGGGAGAAAAACATAAGGGAAAGGGAGTGAAGAGAAGAGAGGAGACAGAGTCAAGACAAGAAAAAAGAGAGCAGAAATATAGAGAAACAGGAGAGAGAGAAAGGAAAGATGATCAGGAATTATACTGTCTCTTGATCACCCTCACCATTTGAAAAGAGAGGCATTACTTCATTCTGGATCTCATGGCCCAGGGAGGCTGGTAACTACAGCTCTCTAAACTCCTGGCATCAAGAATGGGCACATAATCCAAGATAGGCTAAGTAGAATAATCACTCCTAGATTTTTCAAGTTGTAACTAAGGGGAAAGACGGGGGGCGGGGGGTGTCTATTCTTGGTGGTGAAGCTATGTGGTGTAAGACCTAAAGTTAATATTACACGTACTGCCTTAATATCCAAACCTGGGAGGGCCTAGAATGACCTAACTGCATGTCCCCCTCCTCACTCTCTTCCCACAGGCAGAGTGAGTGTCCTAGCCAAGCAACCCTCCTTATCCAACAGAATGAATACAATTGCTGCCTGTCCCTGAGTGGCAGGTTTCACCCAAACAATGATTCAAACAATCCAATCACATCCTTGTGTGGGAACGAAGGCATCTCACTCTCTTGTCACTACAGAGTCTGCCTCCCACAGGTCCTGGCTATTCACTCTGTTCCAGAGCACACCCCCTGTGTGGTCTTGCATGTTATGCAGCAGCGTCCTCCCCTGGGCTGTGAGAGTAGGGCCCTAATAGACTGCTACCCGTCGTATCTCTCCAGAGTCAGGTGTCATGCATTTGGTCATCCCCATGAGCCTGGGGTGAAGATCCTGCCCTTACCAATAATTTGAAGAGAAGGCAATTAAAACAAGCTGTGATATAAACCGGGGGCTGCTGGGCATGTTTCCAGCCATGTATAGTAGCTGGGCTGAGAATGAAAAGGTAGCTCACGAAGAGTGGCAGAACTGGGAGAAAATGGGAGGGAGACACTGGCTGATTTAGAATTCCTGGCTCTAGTCACCACTGAGGTCCTGCCTTTCCAGCAGTTTTCCACCTTTTTTTTTTTTTTTTAACTTCTTATCGCTTGATGAGGGTTTCTTTCAATGGCGTCCAAGAGTTTAGATGGATGTAGGCAGCCAGGGGAAAGAGGGGAAAGAAGGAAAAGTAAAGAAAGAAAAGTTGTACATGGTGAGTCGGAATCGAGAACCAGCTACAGTCACCTCACTGTGAATCAGTGAAGTCAATATTTGGTTGCCTTCATTTGAATGGAAGTTAATGGCCTTTTATTTACTAAGTACCTAACTGTGTGACCTGTACAGTTCTTGTAGAATGAGAAGATATATAACAGGTGTAGAAGGCTGCTTATAGTCCAATATCATGAACAGGGAAAAATATCTCCAGACACATAAGGTATATTCTATAGTGGGATAAGGAAGATATCACCCCATGTGGAAAGTCAAGTATAGAGAAATTAGAATATTACTTTTCAGGATTTATATTTGAAAGCACTGAAGTTCTTTCTTGAAGGTCCACAGTTTTCTGTCTAGAAAATGAAGGAATCTTAAAGTTTATATGCTGATGAACATTAGAAAAATTTTTTTCTCACTGAGGTGAAAGTCACATAGAAAGCATTGTTTTGATTTTTTTTAAGTTTCTTTATTTAGAGAGAGAGAGAGAGAGAGAGAGAGAGAGAGAGAGCGCACAAGCAGGGAAGGGCAGAGACAGAGTGAGAGAGACTCCCAAGCAGGCCCTGGGCTCTCCCTGTGGAGTCTGACACAGGGCTTGAACCCACAAACCACGAGATCATGACCTGAGCTGAAACCAAGAGTGGGATGGTTGACCAACTGAGCCACCCAGACATCCCATAGAAAACATTTTAAAATGAACAATTCAGTGGCATTTAGTACAGTTACAATGCAACCATCACCTTTATCTGGTTCTAAAACACTTTCATCATGCTCAGAGGAGATCCCATCCCTATCCCCATTTCTCCCTCCACCCAGACCTCCCCCACCCCAACCCTGGCAACCACTAATCTACTCTCTATCTTTATGAACGGCCTTGTTCTGGATGTTCCATATGAATGGAATATATGTCTAGCTTCTTTCACTTAGCAGAATGTTTTGGAGGTTCATCCATGTTTCAGCATGCTTTAGCAATTCATTCTTTTTAAGGCTAAATAGTGAACCTTTGTATCAATGTACCACAGTTTGTTTATTCTTTCATCTGTTGATAGATACTTGGGTTGTTTCTGTCTTTTAGCTGTTGTGAATAGTGCTGCTAGGTAAATTTATTGGAACGCTTTGTTATTTGTTAGAACACTTGTCTTCAGTTTTTTAAGGTATATGCCTAAGAGTGGAATTACTGGGTTATATGCCAATTCTGGTTAAGTGTTGGAGGTGCCATCAAATTATTCTCTAAATGTGGCAGCCTAAATGTAACTGGATTTCACAACCCTAGCCACAACTATTGGTCAGTCACAGAAGCTAGTACAATCAGTTTTTGCCTAGAACCTTTCCATTGTCTTATCATTAAACTGTTAGTGTATGATCTTAGAAGCTGCTGTTAGCCATGTTTCTACCTAGAAGGTGGACTTAAAATAGAAGAAAATGAAAGTAACATACAGAGCAAGAGCAGGTCAAGTTTAATGGTGTTAGTTCTTCCTTCTAGCTAGTTCTACTCCTGCTTTACTTCACTGCAGTTTGGTTATGGAAGTTAATATACTTTCCTTTTGGTTCAAGCCACTTGACATTAGATTTCTCTACTTTAAATCAAAAGTCTGACCAAGTTAGTTGATGTGGTAATATTATCTTGAGGTGAACTTCTTAATACCCTGGCATTTTCACATGCATGTGTCGTGTCTTGGGTCTATATCTGGCCCAAACTGACCCTAATTTCTAGTATAATGCTTGCCAGAACTTCTGTCTACTGATATCCCTGCCCCTCCCCTCCACCAAATTAAGAACTAATAAGAAAATGTGAAAATATTTCTGGTAGAAATGTATCTTTTTTCTTTCTCTTTAAAAATTTACATTACTGTAGTTGGATAGCTGCCAAGAGCTTGAAGTACAGCTGCATTTTTGAATTAATTAAATATCATAATCCTGTTTGCAGTTTCTATCAGTAACTAGAATGAATGTTATAGAAAGAGCATTTACTAAAAGGAATGTGTTGTGTAATTTAATGTATGCTAAATGTAGGTGGTCTAAAGACTATTTTACTGCATTCCTAATTTTACCCATAAACTTTAAAAATTCTGTCACTGAAGTGTGAATACCATTCAACAAAAGGAAGTCAACTAAGCCCTTTATATAACATTATTTTAAATAATCTTTTCTATATTTTCGAAGTCAGATTGTATAGTTAGTTAATCCATCTACCTATTGTAATATTAGGTGGTGAAAAATGTCCTGCATCCTGTCTCTATACATTCTTTTTCAATTCCCTTTTGTTGACTTTTCTTATATTTTGTATCATAGCTTTGGTATCTAGGATGTCGTTGGGTGAAGAAAATCCCTTATTTCCGATCTTTGTCATTTACAAATTAGTGACTCAAAGTATTACATGTGCACTCCCATAATTGTTTATCTTGGTGTGGCCCATGCTGAAAATTATTTCTGCTATCAAAATTATTTTGTTCTTTGACTTGATCTCTTGGTATTTTTTGGTTATGTTTTCTCTAGAAGTCAGGAATTGCTTGTCGGAAATCCCTTGACAAGAAAATTTACTAAGAACGTTACTGGATTGGTAAACTTGACAGTTTCTTTGCTAACAAATTCTAGCTTCCGTAGCTTAACTTCTTACCCTACAGCTATTTTTTCCTCTCGCATGATTTTCTTCATATACTATTGTGGTTTGGATAAACTTTTTTATTAACTTCATTTTGTTACTTAGATATGGATCATACTTAAACTTTATAGCTATGATAACAACACTTTGTATTACTTAAGATAATTTAAGACACTTTCTTTAACTGATAGAATGATCCTGAGGCTCTTGTCTGGAGCTCCATTGGAGGAAACCCATTGGAAAATCACACAGTCTGGCTACAGCTTTTTCCTACAGTGGCTTTTATAACCTGGATCATATTCCATTTATCTATAAATGATCTCGGTTGTTGTTTCCAACAACCCTGAGTATAAGTCCCTGTGATTTATCATGTACAGAGTCACTAACTGATTCATTGTCAGTGATAGGTGCCAACTTTGGAGCAAAGGGGTTGTCCTAAGTAATGAAATTTTCATTATAATATCAGGACACTAAGCTTTACTTGTTTATACAGTAAAGAACAGTAAAGAAGTATCTTGTGTCTATTAATAAGAAATCCAAAGGGCGATCAGTTCTCAGGATCAGAGCTCTAGATCTCTGCTAGTTTTATTTTTAATTTTTTAAAGTTTATTTATTTATTTTGAAAGAGAGAGTATGGGGGTGGGGGCAGAGAGAGAGGGGCAGAGAGAGAATCCCATCAAGGCTCTGCACTGTGAGTGCAGAGCCTGATGCAGTGCTCAAATTCATGAACCACGAGATCACGACCAGAGCTGAAATCGAGAATCAGATGCTTAGCCCACTGAGCCACCCAGTTTTCCCTAGATCTCTGCTAACTCTATTTTTTAATTTTTATTTATTTTTACTTGTTGATTTATCTTTTAATTTTTTTAGAGGGAAAGAGAGCACAAACAGGGGAGAGGAGCAGAGGGACAGAGAAAGAGAAGGAGAGACAGTGTATCCTAAGTAGGCTCTATGCTCAGTGCAGACCTGACGACCTGGGATCATGACCCGAGCTGAAATCAAGAGACTGAAGTCAAGAGACCGACTGAGTCACCCAGACACCCCTCTGCTAACTTTAAGTCCTATACTCCTCTAAGTTGATTTTCTTTTCAGGTTTTCAGTTAGCCTTTCCCATCCTAAAACAGTATTAGCAGTTCCAGGTTTTACTTCTGATATGCCACTATTGAGAAGAGTGCTTACTTTCTCTTATCACCTTATGGAAGGGGAAACATTTCCCTAAATGCTTCCCTTCCATGTATCCTTGGCCAGAATGGAGTTACATGCCCACCTAAAATCAGTCACTGGTGGGGTGCCTCGGTGCCTTGGTGGCTTGGTTGAGTGTCTGACTCTTGATTTTGGCTCAGGTCATGATCCCAGAGTCATGGGATTGAGCCCCCCATCAGGCTCTGTGCTAAGCATGGAGCCTGCTTAAGTTTCTCTCTCTCTCTCTCTCTCTCTCTCTCTCTCTCTCTCTCTCTGCCCCTTTCCCTGGCTCTCTCTTTCTCTCATTCTCTAAAAAAAATCAAATCAAATCACTGGCAAGGAGAGTGGTATTGCTATGATTGGTAGACAATCAAGATCCTCTCTGATGTACTATCTGCCAGGGGGACTCACCCTTCACTGAAGTGGGAAGATGATAGTTTGCACTCATCCGCCTGAACTCCCACATAGATGCCCTCCTCCACCTGCTAGAGTTCTACACCACCCAATGGAGTGTCCTCCTTCCCCAAGGACATGATCCTCATGTGGCTTGAACTCTGACACTATATCCACTTGTCTATCCATCTATGCTCCCCCTACTCTTGGGGAGCTGCTCTGCCAGTGTGCTGAGGCTGAGTTCCCTGTATGGACGCACTGTGTGCATGGACGCCTTCCTCATCTGCTTGGGCTGTGACGCCTATGACCTCCTTCATACCAATGAGATTTGACTGCTTGCCCAGCCGTGTTCTGTTCCAGAAAGAGTTAAACTATGCTCAGATGCAATTTTTATAGAAGTCTATTTAAAGAATAACAAATAGCTATCTATTTAAAGAATGGCAAATAGCTATGTACAAAGTAAAAATAAAAGAAAGCAATGAGATTTTTCCACTCACAGAAAAAAAAAAAGGAGTTGTCAGAATAGAAAGCTGTGATAGTGCATGTATACTGTTGCTATAAGACATACAGCTAATACGTATGGTGTTCATAGAATAAGAAAAATATAACTATTCCCCCCAACCCATCAGCAGTATCTCATGTTGCAGATGAGATACAGAGAATAGCAATTTAAAATGACATTTGAACTTTTCTTTATTGTTAAAAATTTTTTAAATGTTTATTTTCTTTTGGGGGGGTGGCGGGGGGACAAGCAGAGTGTGAGTGGGGAAGGGGCAGAGAGATGGAGACACAGAATCCGAAGCAGGCTCCCAGCTCTCAGCTGTCAGCACAGAGCCAGACAGATGCAGGGCTCAAACCCATGAACCGTGAGATCATGACCCGAGCTGAAGTCGGATGCTCTACTGACTGAGCCACCCAGGTGCGCCTCAAATAACATTTTAATGTTTAAAACTGTGTAGCAACCCTTGACAGTTAGAAAAATAAGAATAAGAACCTGGCCCTATTTTTCCCAGAAATGAATTTAAAATAAAATAGTTGCTTTTTAAGAGTTGATGTCATGGTACTTAATAGTCCCCAGCACAGCTGCATTGCAAGAAGGCAACTTTGAGTGGCAATAAAATAAACCTTTTATGTTGCTATCTTAGCTGCAAGATTTCCACAGCATATTCATTTTACAGATGAGAAGCCCGAGGCATGGAGCGTTAAGTACGCGGTCCAGGGTCACACAGCAGGCAGGCCGAACAGGCAGGACCCACTCCCATGCAGCCTGGCCCCTGTGCCCTTCTCTATAGCGACTGCTGACCTGTGGGAAAAATACCCAACTGCGGAATTATCTTTAACAGGAGAAAGCTGGGAAGTAACTATAGAAGAGAAAAGGTTAATGAATCATCTGTTCTGTGGAAATTAAACAGCTGTTAAAGAATGATGCAACCAAGTCACATTTATTGACAAGCAAAGGTGTTTAGTTTATCACCCAATGTTTGCTGTAAACACTGAGTAAGACCATCTATAGATTATAGGGAAAGTAGTTGTGTAAACCTATAAATGCCCAAAGCAGGATGGAAAGATTCCAGGCAAATTGTCCTCAGGGTCAGTTGGGAGAAGAGCAGGATCTGGGATGTGAGAAGAGAAATCTCAGGGGGTAGAGGTATATCAACATGATGCAGGAAGGAAAGGTCAAACACATCCCCTGAGGTAGAGGAATGCTCAAGAGGGTTACACTGTCCAGAGGTGGGGGTGGACCCCACAGGCTGGAGGCAAGGGCTTGTCCTCTCTCAGTTTCATGCAGGGACATCACCTGCCCAGACCAGCTCCAGGGTGATGTCAGGCATATGTAGGCCAGGAGTGCTCAACTAGATCCTTCATCTTTTCAGGGCTAACAGGCACTCTGTGCCTACCAGCATCTCTCAGGTAAATGCTGCAAAGAGCTTGGGTTCATGGAGGGTCCCTCACAAGACAAAAAAAAGCTCAGATGGGTCCAGGAGACTCAGGTGTCCCTTTTGGAGCCTCTGTTGGGGATTGAGCAGCCCTTACTCATGAATGGTCTACTCAGAATATCCTGACCTGGCTTCTGTTTAACTCCCTTCAGGGGAAGTTCAGGAACCTCCATCATGTTCTGAACACGTGGCTGGTGCAGGGTAGGGGAGCTACACACAGGAATGAGACTCAGTTCTTGGCCTGGGGAGGTGAGTGGCCAGGGTTAATTTGCCAGTCTGTTGCCTGTGAATCTTGTGTCACTCCATTCGAGTGTTTTTTTTTTTTTTTTTGACAGTGAGTAAGGACCCACTTCCAGAATGTCAGGCCAAATGGGTAAGGCCAGGAGACTTGGAGCCCTTCTGTCATAGTGGCTTCTTCTGTTTTCATACCTGTCACTGCATGATGTTACTTGTCAACATATGAGTAACACTGGGCTTCCCTGCTGGAGTTAAACTCCACAATGGCAGATCTTTCCATGCAGCCCAGATCCTGAACCCAGGATTAGAGAGGGAAGACTCAGCCTGGCCCCTCTGGCTGGCTCCCTCTAACTAGTCACAAGGTCCACTGGGTAGTTGAGAGAGTCCTGGGGCCTCATAAAGGGGGAAGGTCCCCATGCTTGATGTCTCCATTGCTACACTCTGAAGGTCGCCCTAGGATGGGAGAGAATAGGGCTCCAAGGCTTCTCCCAAGATGGCATGGTGGTTATCCGCATATGGTTTCATTTCTTACAAATTCACTGCAGTTTCAGGGGTATTGGAGCTCTCTGTTTAGCAAATGTCAGAGACATTTTGGGTAACATTTGGGGACCTGTGGAAGTTAGGAACTTGATGAAATTAAAATGGAAATAATTTTATGGAGAAAAAAGTCCAACTGGAGTTTCAACTGGGATTTCACTAAATTTATAGATTAATTTAGGGAAAATTCAGATCATTATAAATTATTAAGATTTCCAATACAGGTGCAGGAGCATGAAATCTTACTTGATTTGAAATTGGTATCTGAGAGGGCAAGATCATCTTTTTTTTTTGCTTTTTTTTCTGTTGTTTTTTTTTTTTTTTTTAAGGCTGACTTGGCTATTTCAAAAAAAAATTTAAATGTTTATTTTTGAGACAGAGAGAGAGAGAGAGAGCACAAGTGGGGGAGGAGCAGAGAGAGGGGGAGACACAGAATCTGAAGCAGACTCCAGGCTCTGAGCTGTCAGCACAGAGCCTGACGCGGGGCTCGAACTCAGAGACCATGGGATTGTGATCTGAGCCGAAGTTGGATGCTTAACTGACTGAGCCACCTAGGTGCCCCCTGACTTGGCTATTTTTGGTTAAATATGTGATATTGGGCATGGTCTGTGACAGAATTTGTACTTGATCTTGGAGTAAGCCTTCAGGAGCAGCATGAGGAAGTGGTGACAGCATTATTCCAGTATCTTCGGTAAATCGCTTGACTATGGAAGGTTCTTCCTTAGTGATTTTTGATATAATGAATAGCAAGTTAGCCATAGTAATTCTATTAAATATTTTTAACATTTTTAACATTTAATATTTCATATTTAACATTAAATATTCTAACATTACTATTAGCTCTCTTCTTTCTGTCTGTTCTTACTCCTCACAAGAGTTTTATTTACCCGAATGTATTTGCCTAAAGTCTCCTATTTTATAAGCACTGTTTTAAGCCCTAGGGACTTAACCAGGAAAAATTAAAAATCAAAATCTTTTGCCCTTATTAAGATTACGTTTTAGTGAGTACAACTCAGTTATACAACATGATGTATCTTTGGCCAGAGATGTGTCCATGAAAATAGGAAAAAGTTGACGCTCGATGAAGATGTATTTAATTTGAGCTATGTGTCATATTTCTGGCCTCTCCCACTTCCCAGCACGTGGTTAAGTTGCCCTTCCTTGATCTCTTTTGATTGAGTGGGGCCAGATAACTAATTATTACTTACGAGTTGTAAATAAAGATAATTTGGGGCACTTCTGGGTGGGAGCATTGAAATGCCAGTGTAAGATAATCTGGGACACTTCTTGTGCTCTGATCTGAGGTGGGCAACATAGGAGATGGTGGCTGCTTCATCAGCCTGGGCTCCTGAATGCCTGAGACAGTTTGTGATTTTGATCCTCTGAGATTTTGTGGGGGACACATTGTTTGTTCCTGCAGGATAGCTCAGCCTGTGCTCACTGATATAACACGTTTAAAGGAAAGCAAAATGAAACATGTTATATTGGGATTTGTGAGCAGTAAGTTGCCAAATTATACTTGTACAGCACAAGTAGGCAGATATAGATCAGGTTTCGCACAATATTCCTTCCACTAGAATCCATGGGAATCCTCTACCAACTGCCTCTCATTGTCTTTTCCATTTTCCTGTTTCTGGTCACTGGCCCCACATTCCATGCTCGCAGCTCTGGTTCATTCCCTATTTAGTGCCTGGCACCTTCTCTTCATACACTCTCTGATGCTGTTGAATTGGAGCTGGCGTTGACCTTTTATTATGGATACCACATATTTCTGGTTTCAGTCATTCGATACTCTACATTGTGCCAAGTACAAACATGAACATCTTCTTTGCAGCCTAATAGGTCATTCGGTCTGGCTGATATGGTAATTTATTTGAGAGGGCCAAGGTAATGATGCAGTGTTCCATTGCATGTTGATACACTTAGGCTGACTTTCTTATTTTCATCATTATTACTTTATTAGTAAATGACATTTTGGTTCTCTTATGTCCATTCCATTTTCCTCCCCAATTTAAATGAATGAGGATTGGTAATATTGGAGAACCACTTAGGCAACTAGAACTGTGGGATATGTTGCTAGGGCAGTATTGTTCAACATTGGTTCTCTGATAGAATTAAGAGCTCTAAAAGACTCCAGACCCAGGCAGCACTCCAGACCAATTGCAATGGAATGACTGTGCCGGGACTTTGGCATCAGTATTTTTTAACCCCCTCTCCCCTCCTGTTGATTCCAATATGCAGTTGAAGTTGAGAGTCACTCTTGTAGACATTAGTGCTGGGTCAGGTGAGGACAGGTAGCCAAGGAAACTAGCTGCAGAAGGACACAGAGGAGAATGAGGACTAGGAGATAAAGTCTTGCAGGGCCTCCCAGTGAATACTGACATGCTATACATCTTATTCCTGAGGTGCATCAAAGTTGGGCTTAGACACACTTGATGTCTACCAGGATTCTGTATTTTGTGCCGGCTTCTCCTTCTCTCTTCTCCTCCAGCCAGAGCTTGAAAAGCTACTCCTAGGGTAGCAAATATTTAAAAGGCAAATCTAGGCGAATAGAATCATATTGCAAAGTCCATTAAGAGAGAGGCAACGCCTAAAGGATTAAAAAAAAAAAAATTGGGAAGACACCAGAATGGAGTCAGGAGGTTGAGCAAAGGTGAGAAGGAAGGGTGGATTTTTACACGCAATGGTACAATGAGGCTGGGGACCCTAGCTCCATTGTTGGGGCAGCCACCTTCAAAGAGCACAGTGAGCCTGGGCAGGGAAGAAAGAGCAGATGGCATGTGGCATATTTTGAAATAGAAGCCAATCCTTAGCAAGTAATAAAAACTGACTTTAGCAAAATTGTTTCTATATTTATTCTTCTTGAATAATAGAAGAGGGCTATATTAACATTTTTTTAGGCAAAGAAAATCATTCATTTATGAGGAAAAACCTCCAGCAGTTGAATGTCTCATATAAATGACACATTTTAGACAGAAAGTAACCTGTGTTCACCTAGATCTTGTACCTCAATATAATTCTACTAGGGTGGGTTAGGGGTAAGTGTTTTACACTTTAAAGGTATAGAAAGATACTCTGTAGGCTGGGTTGGCACCCACTTCCTTGCTTAAGTGCTTTTCCCTTCTCCTTCTAACATCCTTTTCCGACATTCTCTCTCTCTCTTTTTCTCATTTTTTTCTAGCCTTCTGCACTTAGGAGATCCCCTGCCTGCCACAGTGACTCCACCCATCAGATCAACACCCTGGGAGGTTCTTGCCCTCCCTTCTGTTCTGGTATTTCCTTTCATCAGTACCATCCTTTCTTGCCACTTGTGTCTGTTCTCTAATCTCAAATTCTTGTCTCTGTCAGGAGGCTTTTTCTAAACTGTGTGACTTCATTTCTCTGCTGCTTCCTTGAGCTCCCTGAGAAGCCTGAAGCTCAGCTAAATCTCTCCAGGACTATGTGCAGTAACGTACCCAGTGAAGCTTTGTTTAGCATTCCCGAGAAATGAGTCACCTGAGCCCTCCATGAGTAGAGAAAGCTGAGGAGGCCTACCTGAGTGGCCGAATGCTCCCTGAACCTGAAGTCTGCAACCCTCAGTTGAGAGTGTCATTATGTCCTCTCCTTGATCTTCTTGCTTTGGATCTAGTAGAACATCTCCTTGTTCTGTCTGTTCCAACCAAAGGAAGACTGCCAGAAGTCTGTCTGGGCATGATTTCCTGGATGCTTTGTTTCTATATTTTGTAGTGAGAAAAATGATGAGGTTTCGTGTAGAGGATGTTGGTGGTAGTTCCCACGTTCATTCTGCCTCTGTGTCTTACTCTTTGATGCCTGGGACCACTTGCCTCTCTGCTCTGTCTACTATCTCCCTGACCTCTGCCATTAAATGGAATTTCTTCTTAATGTTTATCTATTTATTTTGAGAGAGAGAAATAGAGAGTGTATGCACGTACATGCACGCAAGCCAGGGAGGGGCAGAGGCCAACAGGGGGCTCGATCCCATGAACCATGAGATCATGACTTGAGCCAAAATCAAGAGTTGGGCAGTTAACCAACTGAGCAACCCAAGCTCCCCTAAATGGAGATTTTTAACTTCATTAAGGGGGGAAAGTGGGGTAGGAGAGAAAAAGTACAGAACATCTCAGAATCTCTGGGGGCGGGAAATAATTTAAAAACTTTTCCACTATTATAAGAGTATTGTATATTTTTATAAGAAACAAAAAGTCTTGCTTTTTTAAAAATTATGCTCCAGTGACTTTATATTGGTTAACTGCAAACATTTTTAAAGGAATCTTTTTTTTTTTCTCATAATAGGGTCAATTTTTTTACTGCTCAATGTAAAATTCCTTATTTGGTTCACATTTGTTACAAATTAGATCATTAAATTCTTAATGTCCTATTAAAGAACTTCCACATCTCACATATTCAATATGCCCTTAACATAATTTTCCAGCATATTCCTATGTACTGACTTAAATTTTTTTAAGTATAACATATATTTTTAAACTAATGAATTCTGGCTCTATTCTTTTTCCCTTATGGCATTCCTTTATCATCACTACTGGTGACATTTTTTTTTTCTGTTCTTTCTCAACTTCTTTAAATTTTGTTGTTGTTGTTGTTGTTTTTTCTTGTGTGTGTGTGTGTGTTTGAGACAGAGAGCATGTGTGTGCATCCATGAGTGGGGAAGGGGCAAAGAGAGAATCTTAAGCAGGCTCAATGCTCAATGCAGAGTCTGATGCAGGGCTCTATCTCATGAACTGAGAGATCATGACCTGAGCTGAAATCAAGAGTCAGTTGCTCAACCAACTGAGCCTCCCTGGCATCCCCCCAACTTCTTTTAACAAAACATTTCAAACATACCTGTAGAGAGAATATCTTGCCAATCTTGTTTTATCTATCTCTATATATTTTTAAAGAGTATTTGAAAACAAATCCCAAATATATCATTTTACCTTTGGTAAAATTTGGTAACTGTAAGAGGTAAGGACTTTTAAACGTGAAATGAATATTAGATGACATTAAGCAAGAATTTAAATTATTTAGGTACAAATGTGGTTAAAACAACTAAATAATTTAAATTCTTGCTTAATGTCATCTAATATTCATGTCATCTTTGGATTTCCTCAGCTCTCTCAAAAACATCCTTTTATGATTGATTTGTTTCAATCAGGATCCAAGTAAAGTCCTCAGTTAGAATTTAGTTAATGTGTTTGTTCGGTCTCTTCAAGCTACCTTCACTTACCACCCTCCCCACTTTTTAATTTAATTTAATTAATTTAATTTAATTTAATTTACAATTTATTTATTTTGAGAGAGAAGGAGACAGTATGAATGGAGGAGGAATAGAGAGAGAGAGGAAGACAGAGAATCCCAAGCAGTCTCCACACTGCCAGTACAGAGCCTGATGCGGGGTCTGAACTCACAAATGCGCAAGATCATGACCTGAACCGAAACCAAGTCAGATGCTTTACCGACTGAGCCCCCCCAGGCGTTCCGCCACTTTAATATTTTCTACTTGTTGGATAAGCTAACTCGCTGGTCCTGGGTAATAGCTCGTCTTCTGCACTTGTTTGCTCCCTAAATGATAGTATTTATCTTATGCTTCTGTCAGCTGTTTTTTCCTATAAATAGGAGCTGGAGCTTTTCAGAGGATTGAGTAAATTTTGGTGCTTTTCTTTCTCTCTCTCTTTTTTTTTTTTTTTTTTTTTTTAAGGAGAAATACATTATAGATGGCATTTTGTATGTCTTGTTACAATATTGAAGGGACCCACAAGGTCTTCTCTCCTGTTTTTGGTGATACTAAGAGGGATCCACAGATTCAGGAGATACCAGCCAGGTTATCACATTGTAACATTCTTATCCACTTTTTAGCTAAAGGTGTAGCAGCCTTTAATATTGTTGAATTCCTTTATTTCATTAGGGGTTGCAAAATGGTGACTTTTCTTGCAGTCTCTCTGTATTTATTAGCCGTCGATTCTCCATAAAGAACTTTCTCTTGTCAGCAATTTATTACCCAGAAATACAGTTTGTACAGGCACAACAGAACAAGTGCTTTATTTTTTTCAGTGTACTGATTCATTTTCAGAATGGTGGATTGGTATTAGAAATGTCCAAGGATGACCAATGAATTTTTGTTAAAGTTTTAATATGAATTCATGGATTTTCATGTGTTTCAATCCACCATAGTCATCATTATTTTTTTCATCTACTGTCATTGTAGTTCAAATAACAGAATATTAAGCTTTTCCAAATTTTCTTATCTGGTGGGCATAGACAGATGACAGAGCAGAAATTCTTAAGGTGACCTGTGTGTCAGACTCTGATGAGTAAGAATTGATAGTTGTTTTATGTTTATGAAAATTGGCGTGCGTATGGTAAAAGACCAATGCTAAGGTTTTTTGTTGTTTTTTTTTAAATTTTTTTTTTAACGTTTATTTATTTTTGAGACAGAGAGAGACAGAGCATGAACGGGGGAGGGTCACAGAGAGAGGGAGACACAGAATATGAAACAGGCTCCAGGCTCTGAGCTGTCAGCACAGAGCCCGACGCGGGGCTTGAACTCACGGACCGCGAGATCATGACCTGAGCCGAAGTCGGACGCCCAACCGACTGAGCCACCCAGGCGCCCCCCAATGATAAGGTTTTGATAAAAAGTTGTGGATATATGCGTATTCACCATAAAATTCTTTCAGCTTTGTTGTAAGTTTGAAATTTTTCACAGTTTAAAAAAAAATAAAGAACTTGGATATTAAGTTAAGGCTCTCTGAAATAAACAAGTTGGGCAACATCAAGCTAAAAAGCTTCTGCACAGGAAAGGAAACCATCAACAAACGAAAAGGCAACCTATAGAATGGGCAAAAATGTTTGCAACTCATATATCTGATAAGGGGTGAATATGAAAAAAATTTGAAGAACTCACACATCTCAATAGCAAGAAAGCCAAATAATCCAATTTAAAAATAGGCTGAGGAGCTGAATAGACACGTTTCCGAAGAAGACAAACAGATGGCCAACAGGTACATCAAAAGGTGCTCAACAGCACTAATCATCAGGGAAATGCAAATCCAAACCACAATGAGGATTCACCTCACACCTGTTAGAATGGCTGTCATCAAAAAGATAAGAGATATCAAGTGTGGGTGAGGATATGAAAAAAAGGTAACTCTTGTACACTGTTGGTGGGAATGTAAATTGGTGCAGCCACTACGGAAAAGCAGTATGGAGGTTCCTCAATAAATTAAAAATAGAACTATGATATGATCCAGCAGTCCCATTTCTGGGTATGTATCCACAGGAAATAAAGACAGGATTTCGAAGGGATACCTGCACTCCCATGTTCATTGCAGCATTATTCACAATCGCAAAGATATATAAACAACCTAAGGGTTTGTCAACAGATAAGTGGATAAAGAAGATGAGGAATATTATCCAGCCACAAGGAAAAAGGAAATCCTGCCATTTGTGACAACATGGATGGACCTTGAGGGCATTATGCTAAGTGAAATAAGCCACACAGAGAGAGACAAATACTTCATGGTATTGCTTATATGTGGAATCTCATAGAAACGGAGAGTAGAAAAGTAGTTACCAGGGGCTGGGAGGTGAGGGAAATAGGGAGATGTTGGTAAAAGGGTACCACCTTTCAGCTGTAAGATGAGTAAGGTCTGAGAATCTAATGTATAACATGGTGACTATAGTTGATAACACTGTATTGTATAACTGAAATTTGCTAAAAGAGTAGAATGCTTAGATTTTCTCTGCCCTTCCACCGCCACAAAATAGGTAAATATGTGAGGTGATGGCTTTGTTAATTAAGTTGATGCGGAGAATCCTTTCAAAATATATATGTATGTCAAATTGTTATGATGTGCACTTTAAATATCGTACAATTGTGTTTATCAACCATACCTCAATAAAGGTGAAAAAAGCATCCTTTAGTGAACACATTGAAAATTATAGCATAACACAAGAAAAAAACGAGTGAAAGCGTTTTTAGATTTTGAGTATAAAGGGAGATGTATGTGTTTCCATTAGTGCATTGAAATTTCGAACAGTGGCACTCAGACATCTACAATGTCTGTTGACCTCTGATATGTGAAATTTTTCTCAAATTAAATCAAGACTATTGAGCTGTGTAGGGATAAAAGAATCTTGATTTGTTTGAGAAACACATTTTGAAAAGTTATGATGAAGTTTAATGGGAAACATACTTGTATAGAAGCCTGGGCATAAGGTTGAAATTGATCATCACATTGTTTGTTTAGAAAAGAAAACATAACATTCAAAGAATATGTTGGAAGCATTGGATTTCTTCACATGAGAACACACACATTGAAAATGATGAGGCTTGGATAAAGCATAAATTACAGACTCTTTTTTTTCTTAGAAGTGTTGAGCTTTAAAAAATATGCATATATTATTGGGAATAAAAATCAGAATATTTTTGCATAGGGAGTACTTTTGAGGAAAAAAAAAAAGATACAAAATAATGGGAACATTTTGTTAACAATACCAATGACCAGACTCTGACAATTATTCTACCAATGGAAGAATAAAATGACAGAGAATTTACAGCGTGCCAAATACATAGATTTTCGGCAGTAGCCTATCATTCCTTGCCTGGGTGGTCTCCCATTTCCCAGAAGAGAGAATCACTGAGCTTCATGATAGTCATGATGTACTCTGCACCAAAAGGTCCTCTCTGTGGGGGGAAGGTGGGGGGGGGAGGGGGAATGACTTTTTAAAAAGTCATAGAAGGGGGTAAAAAAAAAATAGAAAAAATTTTGTGAGTTATGTAAACCAACCCATTTACCCCTAAGAAAAACCACACCTAACTTCTTCCAGACAGATTAGAATCTTTCTTATTTCCAAAGACCTCCTGAGAAGGAGTTTCCATTTCCTTACTTTAGTATTTGACAGGCTTCACGCTCAAGAATACTGCTCTTTCGCCTGTGTTAAATCTTTCATGGTAATGCCAAGATTTTGTTCGTATAATTTCCTCTAAGGGAAGGCAGGCAGACGACTGTCTTCAGGAGATCTTTGTACCTCTGTTTCCCTTGGCCTCCTTTTTTCTACACTCACAATTTCCATCTTTTAAGGCAAAGATTGCAATGCCTTAGGGGTTAGGTGGATAATACATAACTTACCGGATTTGAGATTGTAGGGAGTGGTGGAAAAGTAGAGAGTCAGTGCTCCTCCGAAGGCATTTAATTGCATCGTCATTTTATGTACTGGTGAGGCCAAGCCAATGAAGACTTTGGGGTGAATTCTGCTTATGAGCTGCCCACTTCCATCCTTGCTATAGGCCTTCCTACCAGGGTAGAACATGTTAATAAGGTTGTATTTGCCTGTGCATACAGTGGAATACCCAAGTCTTAGTTTAACTCTGGTGAAAGATGTTTGTCTAGATTTCATATCTTCTGCAGGAGATTTTAATGTATGCATTAGCCCCAAGATGGCCTTCCGTGCCCGTGTCTCCTGGTGTTCATACCCTTATGTGCTAGGCCTGTGTGAGTAGCAGGATACATTGGAGATGAGGATGCATACCTTCCAGTGCTAAGTCATATAAGTCATGAGCAGCTTTCCCTCTGTCTCTTAAATCACTCGCTCTGGAGGAGGCTGCAGCTGTGCAGTGAGGAACCTCAAACAGCCCTGTGCGAAAGACATGAGGCCCCCAACCAACAGCCCAAACTAACCTGCCACTCTGATGAGTGAGCTGTCTTGAAAATGTATCCTCCAGTTCCAACCAACCCTTCAAATGCCTATGGGACCAGCCAATAGCTGACTAAAACTGAATGAGAGACTTCAGGTGAGCTCTGCCCACAAAAGACCTGAGGTCTTGACCAATGGAAACCTGATGTGTAATAAATGCTTAGTATTGTTTTAAACCACTGAGTTTTAGAGGAGATTCGCTGGGCAGCAATAGATAATTTGACAAGTAAAGCTGGTGGATTTAGAGCTGTAAATCCACAACTGCAGGCATCTATTACTTAAAAGGAGTAGAACAATCAATCCTGGTGACCCATTCCTCTCGGTTTCCCTTTTAAACAACATTTTCTGGAGTGTCAGGGTGGCTCAGTCCGTTAAGTGCCTGACTCTTGACCTTGGCTCAGGTCATGATCTCGTGGTTTGTGAGTTCGAGCTCCACATTGGGCTCTGTGTTGACAGCGTGGCGCTTGCTTGGGCTTCTGCCTCCTCTTTCTGCCCCTCCCCCACTTGTGCGCACACTTGCGCTCTCTTTCTCTCTGTCTCTCAAAAATAAATAAACTTGGAGCACCTGGGTGGCTCAGTTGGTTAAGCGTCCGAGTTAGGCTCAGGTCATGATCTCACTGTTCGTGGGTTTGAGCCCCAAGTCGGGCTCTGTGCTGACAGCTCAGAGCCTGGAGCCTGCTTCGGATTCTGTGTCTCCCTCTCTGCCCCTCCGCTGCTCGTGCTCTGTCTCTGTTTCTCAAAAATGAATAAAAATGTTAAAAAAATTTTTTTAATTAAAAACAAATTAATTAATTAATTAATTAAAAAAAGAGAAATTTCCCCAGCTTTCATGAGATATAATTGATATAGTATTATGTAATATTAAGGTGTACAACATGATGATTTGATATATGTACATATTGTGAAACTATGGCCACAGTAAGAGTTAACACATCCATTGACTGATTTACCCTCCCAGTTTCTTTGGCAATGGGGATAGAGATGTTTTGTTCTTCCTCAGGAATGGAACCTAGAGATCATGTAGAAAGCATGGTGATCTTACATGGATTCATGTCATATTTTTTCCCATGTCACACTGGCTTTTAATTATCATTCTTTAATAGCTAATATTAATTGAACTTTTACTGTGTGGCAGCATTGTGCTAAGAGTTCTGCCTGAGTTATCGTCATATAATCCTCCTAATAGCCCTAAGAGGTAGCTATTATTCTTATTTTCCAGTTTACTGCAAGACAGCTCTAAGGAGCTGGTGAAGTAAGCTGATGTCTAAGTAGTTGTGAGTTTTTAAAAAATGCTCTATGACTTTTCTGCCCCCAAATATCTGTACAAATCACACATCACAGTTACTTCTATTTCATAAGTACGAGCCTTGAATGCTTTTCAAAATAATCTCTTAACAGGGTAGTTGGTCACTTCATGGATATATGTTTAGCAGATGTGTTTCGTACCCCTTCTTGGGAAAACGGGTGTGTGGCCCTTGCCCGGGAAAGCGAGGCATACAGGTCTGCGATTCCAGGGAGCCCAGCTGAACGAGGGTGCCAGCTGCTGTGCTCCTCCATCCATCCCTGTCTGCACTGAATTCCTATTTCCCATGAGCCATTCCTGGCCAGTGATTGAGTTGGCAGGGTCAGCAATACATTCCTGTTCTGTGGGATGCAGGGCTCCTCTGAAGGCTGATGCCAGATGGTCCTGCCAAAATCTCTCATGACTACACTGCAGTCTCATACTCTCCTACCCATCCTGTCTCCTTGCCTCTCTCATTCACCTGAGGTTGGACATGCATAACGGTCTAAAAAGCACCCCTTTCCCCCTTCCCTCTCCTTAGGCCTCTCACAGGTGTGGTTGCCTCAAATTTATCTCCTGCATATTTAGTTCTGTCTTGGCATCTGCTCCTTAGAAGGCATGGACTGGCTCGTAGTGGTAGCACATGAAGCATCTATGGTGACAATGTGACGAGAAGATGTCATGAGCAAGCCTAAAAGGACTTGGGGAGGATTCAAAAGATAAGTAACACATTGTATAATTTTGGTTAAGCAAAACTCATGCTGTACTTAGAAACAAATCAAAGGTTATTTATGGGGAAGTTAAGAGGAACCCTATTAACAATAGAATTGTTGATCAAAAAAAATGAAGATACGTAAGGATGGGGGTACGTGGTCTGTCTGATAAAGTTAGGTACATTTAGTCATCTAAAATAAACAATACTCACATACAGCAGATGTTTTTGGTGCCCTGCTTTATCTTGCCCTCGGCCCATTTCTGATTTTAGCTGTGGCAGGTGTGGACAATTCTGGACAGACTCAGACTTGTGACGACAGCATCCTACCTCAAGCACATGCCAGGAGAAGAGTTACCAGATTTAGAAAATAAAGGAGAAGGAGAGGAAGAAAAGGAATACAGGACACTCAATTAAATTTGAATTTCAGAAAAATAATGAATAATTTTTAGTGTAAATATGTCTCATGTAATATATGTATTGAAAAAATATTTACTATTTATCTGAAGTCGTGATGTACCTGGAATCTTGTATCTTACTGGCACTCCTAGCCAAGAAGGTCTCCACTTTTCTGTCTTGGAGCTTTTTTTGAGGCCATGGGAGCTCTCTCACCCTGAACCGATGCAGCCTGACCGTGAAATGGATTTAATGTCCCAGGAGTAACCCTCAACTAATGGAGAACTGTAGCTAAGGGATCAATACTCAGCAACCTGTCCTTCCAAAGGAGAAGTGAGCATTGTGTCTGTTTCTGATGTCCCTGCAATATCGAGTCTCTGTTTCCTACAGCAGCAATCTCAGTAACACGAGACTATACTGGCATCTCCTTGCCTTCTTATTCCCCCTGCTTCACCTCTCCTGCTTCCTGTGATTGTCATTCTGATAAATATAATTCCATGTCTTAGGATCTGCATTTGGAGGGATCTAAATTAAGACAACGTAATTATGCATTAGGCAAGTATATGCAATCCCTTTTCCCAAAAATAATTCCAAGCACTCATAAAGCTGAAAAATGAGTTTGCATAAATAGATGGTCACCTAATTATATGAAGATATAATTTTAGATTCTAGTAAATAAAAAATAAGGCAATTTGCCTTTCAGGAAGACCATTTTCCTTATTTGGCTGTAAATAAAATAAACCACACATTAATTTATGGTCAAAAAAAATTCTCATGAAAACAGTAACCCACAAGTATGTAAAAAGGGAGCAAGTGAAGTTAAGCAAATCCATTTTCTAATATATGAACTTTGAAGGCAATATGAGTTTTGTTGAAAGAAGTGATAAAAAACAGTTTGTATGGGTGTCTGTAGAGGGTTTGGGAAGTTTGCGATTATTAGCTCTCAAGTACTTCTGGTCATCAGTATAAATATTGTGTTACTATTGAAGAGTTACATTCATTTTTGGCACTGTTTTGCACTTCATCACAGTTTTCCAGTACTTTGAGACTGTGCGAGGTTGTGCATAAAACAATCAATCATCCCCTGTTGGCTGTTTGGCAGAGACAGCCAATGACTTGTTCTGTCATGAACTGAATTCATATATATTCATGAGGCCCAGAGAAACACTTCATTGTTTCAGATTGTTTTGTTATTTTAGAATAAATCATAAAGACACCATCCCACCCATAGCTGGTAAAGAAATATTTGTCCTATGATCCTCACTTTTGTGGTTTGTAGTGTTTTAACTTGCACAGGTTAGCCCACATTACATGTCTTTTTTTTTTTTTTAACAGTAAGTTACATACCTTTTTAAAAAACGCCATGCCTGTGTTCCCTTGTATCAGCAAAAATTAGAGACATCTAAAAACTGAAATGACCTGTGTCCTAAGGTAGGGTGATTTAATTTTCAGATTGGGGGGGGGGCCCATGGTAGAATGGTAAACTTCATACAGGCAGGTGTTGTGTAAGCTTCCAAATTCTAAACATTTCAACCTTTTTGTCCCTCATTTATTTGTGCAGAACCTTCCAAGAATCAGTTGTAATTGCGTAATTTTATATTCTGCCAGGATGTCTGCATGAACCTCAATAAAAGCAAAAATATCACCATCAGCATGAAAACAACTTACTGAGAAAGCTATTTTAACACCTCTGATTAACAGAAGAGGTGAATAGTTCTATTTAAAGCCATCCAAATTCCTCACATTGTCTGTCTTTCCTAATCAGTAATCATATGCTCATAAAATCTTGTAAAATCTAGGGAAATAAAATCCAGAGACAGTGAATCCCAGAAACATAAAAGTCATAGAACATTCTTAATCACCACCAATGTGATTCTCAGAAAAGACAGTTTATTGGATCGTCCCTATGAATTATGAGTTCAGCAATAAGACTTGATTTGAACATTTACTGTCTTTGCTTCTAACAATGGCTATTTGTTTAGGTGGCACAGTGCCTATTTAAAACTTAGTCAACTTCTTGCCATAGGGATCAACAATATTTAAAAGGACAAATGGTAATATAAATGTGGCTCCACACAGGGTTGGGATCAGACTACTTGGGTTTAAATCCTGACCCTGGGTGTATTAGATGGTGAAATTCAGACAACTTACTTGATTTTTAACCCTCAATTTTCTCATCTGTGTAATATGGATACTAGTGTTTATCTTATTATTATGCAAAAATATGCTGGCCATAAAGTAAGAAGCTAGAAATTTTAGCTATTGTTTTCATTCTTATTAACTAGTGTGCTTAGCTGCAAAAAAAAAAAAAAAAAAAAAAAAAAAAAAAAAAAAAAAAAAGGAAGAAGAACCCACCCCAGCTAGATTAAACAGAAGATGTATTTATATATTTATTTTTTAGGAAAAAAATGTATTAAAGGAGACCAAATGGCTCATACATTTTGGAAGTGGAAGGTACAGAGAATCTGACTTGGAAGTGATATGAAACGGGCAATGCCTAAGTCATTCTGATGAGGCTGCCAAGGGGCATATATACCGGAGCTCACACAGGAGTTACATAAATCGTGGAGCACAATGCAAAGTGAAAATATGAGGCCGCTTGTTCAAAAAGTAGGAAAATTTCCATTTAAAGACACTGAAATAGAGAGCTCTCTCCTTTTTCCTGCAGGCTCCCTCACCACCTGTCATGGTGTTTGTTTTTTTTTTTTTTTTTTTTTTTTTATTTGCTATTTCACGTTGTTCAAAGCAAAGTGAAATTAAAAAAAAAATTACTATGAGTTTTATTCATCTCATGTTGTACCATGTCAATCTTAAATGCAGATATAGGAGCATTTAGCTTATATGCAGAATTACTGAAATCTCAATTCATCTATCATAATCTGTACCTGCATATGTATTTCATTCTTACCAGAGGAGTAGAAACATTGCCCCAAATTAACTTTTTATTTGACTTCTTGATATGTGGGCATTCTACCAAAACTCACTCTGTGAGGCATCCTGATAAGCAGGAAGGACTGATAAGAAAAGGAGACTTGGGTTGCCCCATCTGTCCCTTTTCTTCTGTCACAGTTCTGTCAGTTGGCTACTGCAGAGGAATAACATGAGTGAGAAGACCTAGGAGAAGGTTCCTTGGTTGTTTGTGTTTCTTGGAACGACATTGTCTTTTTTCTGTTTTGGAAGCAAGATCTGGTTCGAATGGGGAAGTGTGGCTTCTCAGGGCTGTCGGCGCTTCCCACCCCCACACCTGTCACTCCGTAGCAGACATGAACACATTTGTTTTGTCCTTGCTTTGAACCTTGCTGGGCTCCTACACATCGCGGGTCTATGGAATGCTGCTCTTACAGGTCACTAAATGCTATATGCAGATGGGCGGTAAGGAATTAGGTCAGACACAAATACTGTGCAAATTGTTACATTTAGCATAACCTGGTTGGGGTATTCCCTGAAGATTTTATTTTTAATTTAGGAAGGCATATACTTTACTGTCTGAATATTCTTTTCCAAGAAAGTAAATGCTACTTAAAGGAACGCACATCAGGCTACATGAGACTAAGCAGAAGAAATGTGTGTATAAATTCATCATTGTCCTGTTAGGTGCAGAGAACTTAATGACAAATGTCATCTGACAGAGTCAGATTTATGATCCAGAATTAAAAAAAAACAAATCCCTATTGGAAAAATGTACAGTAGCTTAAGCTACCTGTGTTATCTCATAAAGTCGGTTTGATACAGAGATATACTCTCACTCAGTTCCCAAAGATCTTCTCTTGTGACCTGTCATCAATATGTACCCTCAATATTGATGAGCTGAACTCAAATAAAAGAAATGCCTTCCCTCTAATAACTGGAGTTGAATGTGTAAAGTCATCATGATAGGGTGTCCTGAATTCTTGAAATTCATTTTCAAACTCATTTTTCATTCTTTTTTAAACTTCTATTATCCTTTCAACTAAAATTTGTTGGGTTTTTTTTTTCATTTTAAGACACGTTAATTTTGATGTGTTGCATATTTCACTCCATCAGATGTATTACTCAGATTTTGTAAAGAATTTCTTGGCTATAAGATTGTTGGAATATTAAATCTTCCTTTTTGTTTTATTTTACTACTCTAAAGACCTTACATTCTGCGTGCTGTAACAAAATGTTAAATTAAGTCAGAAATACACAATTCTTTTTTTCTGTAGATAAACTGGCTTCCATTTCGTGACTAAAATTTATCAATTCTGATGATTTGGATGAAAATATATAATACAGATACACACACACACACACGGCACACTGGGAGCCTACTTTGTTACTTTATTTTTGGCGTGTTTTTCAGAACTGACATAACTTATTGCTCAATAAATATTTGTTAGGACAGATGACTCTGTGAGTAACTTATGAGCATTCTCATGAAGATGTTAATTCACCTCAGAATGGATAATAGATTTAGGTGAAGAAACTTCACAAAATTAGCTTTCTCATTTTGCATTACTAGCATTTTCAATTACATTTAAAACAATTTTTTAAAAGGGGTTAGATCAAGAATTTAAAGAAAACAAGTAAGAAACTTTTCTGGAAAAGTGGTTGTGTGGGTGCTTTTCTAAACGGAATCATGAAGTTATTGAGCACATTGATACTCCACGAGCTCTACCTTAATCCTCAGTAAAAAAGAAAAAAAAAAAATTAGCTGAGCTCATGATGACCCATGTTAAATTTCCCAGACACTCTTGATGCTAGATGTGGCCATGTGACTAGATTTTAAGACCAATGACATATGAGCAGAAGTGACATATACAATTCAGATTGCACTGTTAAAAGTAGAAGATTAAAAATTAATCGTAGAAAAGTGCCTGTGATTTGGGATTTATAGTACATACAGCCAAATTTTGGTTCTAAATAATGCAATGCCCAAGATAGAATGTTTTTGGACAAAAATATGGTAAGAACTCATTAATTTTTCAGTGAACAAATTAATGTAAGATGGGAATCGTTGACCTATATATATACATGCATATGTGTATGTGTATGTGTATGCTAGTTATAATAATTAAATATTTATCTTCCAAATAATTTGCCACAATTCTCTTGATTTTGGAGCTCCAGTTTTCATCAAATACTTGCTTGGACCATCTCCGTCTGGCCTTTCGAGGAGATTGAGTGCCAGTAAGGTGGTCCTGAAGAGCTAAAAAAAAATAAAGTTGATTTCCTATACTTACATGGAAAGACTTAGAGACAATGTTAAGTGAGAAAAGCAAGTTACAAAATAATGCATAAAGTATAAATCCAGTAGAATAACAAATACAAAATAAATTTATGTATAGCTTGGCATGCATATATGCCAACTCATATGAGTGTATGTATGTGTGGGTGTGTGTATGCATGTGAATGTATAAATTAATAGAAACTGTTTTTAACAGTATATGGAGAATTGTTAATAGTAGTTACCTCTGTGGAAGAGCAAGCATTGGGAAGGGAGTTAGGTGAAGGCGATACATAATTTTTTAGTCCCTGTGCTTCGTTTGTTTGAATACTATATAATGAATATGCATTTAGAAATTACTCGGGGAGTTTCTATTTATATGTATGTGTATAGTGAAATAAAAATATGTATCATCAAAGTTAAATACATATCATATTACTTATTAAATATATATTTATATATGATAGAAGTAAAAGCAAACTCAAGAAGGTTTAGTGTAACTATTTTGCCTGTGGAAAAAGATTTTAGATTTTTTTACTTCATAGTAAAATCATCCCTGATTTGACTTCTCATTCAATAATTTGCTGGAAACAGCTAATGGGTGAGTTAAATGCATTATTTGAAAAGCATAGGTTATAATGTAACCTTGCAGACTGGCTGTTAGTATTATAGGTAATATCACCAGATCATTCATGCACCATCGACTGGTACATTAGAGGCACTCGGTGGATGCTATTATTACTGAGATTATTCTTAAGTGTGAAAAACTGAAATTAAATCTTTTTGATACATCATAGTTATAATTTCATTAAGCCAGGAAAAAAATTATGATGTAGGGAAAGACAGAGCTTGACAGGAAAAATGTAGGCAATGTTTTAAATAAGCATACTTCATAAATGAATTCAGTAAAGTTACAATTAAAAATGTTTTATAACAGGGCACCTGGGTGGCTCAGTCAGTTAAGCATCTGACTTTGGCTGAGGTCATGATCTTGCAGTTTGTGAGTTCGAACCCCTCATTGGGCTCCTTGCTGACAGCTCAGAGCCTGGAGCCTGTTTCAGATTCTGTGTCTCCCTCTCTTTCTCTGCCCCTCTTCCACTCATACTTTGTCTCTCTCTCTCTCTGTCTCTCAAAAATAAGGAAACATTAAAAAAATTTTTTAAATGCTTTATAATACATATGATGCTATTTGTAAATTAATTTAGGGGACACCTGAGTGGGTCAGTCAGTTAAGCATCTGACTTCAGCTCAGGTCATGATCTCATGGTTCGTGGGTTCAAGCCCTGCATCTGGCTCTGTGCTGACAGCTCAGAGCCTGGAGCCTGCTTCAGATTCTGTGTATCCCTCTCTCTCTCTCTCTGCACCTCCCCCACTTGCACTCTGTTTCTCTCTGTCTCTCAAAAATGTATAAATGTTTAAAAAAATAAAATTAATTCAAAATTTTATGTATCACATAGAAGATAAAATGAAAAAGTTCTCTTCATAATAAAGAAATCAGTAATAGCAGCAAACACAAGGGAACCAAAAAGACTCTAAACCCTGTCGACCCTATCTAAGGAAGATCAAATAAAAAGTAATGTTTAATCATCTTAGATCATATATATGGGTTAAAATTAATTATTATTAAAATTAATTAATCATTAAAGCTAACAACTAAATTAACAAATAATTACGATTAATTATTAAAATAAATTAAGCCAATAACTTAAATAATTTTAAGATTAATTTAAAATAATTAACATATCACAAATTATATAAAATTCCTAAAAATCTGATGAGTTCTAGTATAACATTATCAGATATAATTTAAGAATATGTCATAAAAATGTTTGTCAATTGCATCATTTTTGTATGTGTGTATAAACTTTCAGCAGATCCCAACCACAGCTATTTGCCTTTTGCCATTTACAGTTGTTTTACTCTGATGCTTTTGCAAAAATGCTCCTGAAAAAATGCTTCATCTTCAAAGAGATTCATGGAAAAGACCCTGACATATACTCTAAAATACAGGTTTCTGATAACTTTAAGATTATAACATTAAACTGAGTAAGAGTTTCTAAAACTCCAATGGAAAACTGATTGATTCATAAAGCTGTTAACCCAAGATGAAGCAAAACAAGAATTATATACATAAGATGAATGAACTATAAAAATGATTATAATTTTTATGACTTCATTTATTTATTTTTATGTTTTTAGATATAATTTTTTGTCACATTGGTTTCCATACAACACCCAGTGCTCATCCCAACAAGTGCCCTCCTCATTGCCCATCACCCACTTTCCCCTCTCCCTCAGCCTCCATCAACCCTCAGTTTTTTTCTCTGGATTCAAGGGTCTCTTATGGTTTGCCTCCCTCCCTCTCTGTTTGTAACTTTTTTTCCCCTTCCCCTCCCCTGTGGTCTTCTGTTAAGCTTCTCAAGATCCACATATGATTGAAAACATATGGTATCTGACTGACTTATCTCACTTAGCATAATACCCTCCAGTTCCATCCACATTGCTGCATATGACATGATTTAATTCTTTCTCATTGCCAAATAGTTTTCCATGGTATACATAAACCACATCTTCTTTATCCATTCATCAGTTGATGGACATTTATGCTCTTTCCATAATCTGGCTATTGTTGAAAGTGCTGATATAAACATTGGGGTACATGTGTCCCTATGCATCACCACCCCTGTATCCCTTGGGTAAATTCCTAGCAGTGCTATTGCTGGGTCCTAGGGTATTTCTATTTTTAACTTTTTGAGGAACCTCTGTACTGTTTTCCAGAGCGGCTGCACCAGTTTGTATTCCCATCAACAGTGCAAGAGGGTTCCCATTTCTCCACATCCTTGCCAGCATCTATAGTTTCCTGATTTGTTCATTTTAGCTACTCTGACCGGCGTGAGATGGTATTTCAGTGTGGCTTTAATTTGTATTTCCCTGATGATGAGTGACATTGAAGCATCGTTTCATGAGTTTGTTGGCCATCTGGATGTCCTCTTTGGAAAAGTGTCTATTCATGTCTTCTGCCCATTTCTTCACTGGGTTATTTGTTTTTCGGGTGTGGAATTTGGTGAGTTCTTTTTAGATTTTGGATACTAGCCCTTTATCCATTTGCAAATATCTTTTCCTGTTCTGTCAGTTGCCTTTTAGTTTTGTTGATTGTTTCCTTTGCAGTGCAGAAGCTTTTTGTCTTCATGAGGTCCCAATAGTTCATTTTTGCATTTTATTCCCTTGCCTTTGGAGATGTGTCGAGTAAGAAGTTGCTGTGGCTGAGGTCAGAGAGGTTGTTGCCTGCTTTCTCCTCTAGGGTTTTGATGGATTCCTATCTCACATTTAGGTCTTTCATACATTTTGAGTTTATTTTTATGTATGGTGTAAGAAAGTGGTCTAGTTTCATTCTTCTGCATGTTGCGGTCCAGCTCTCCCAGAACCATTTGTTAGAGAGACTGTCTTTTTTCCATTGGATACTCTTTCCTGCTTTGTAGAAAATTAGTTGACCATACATTTGTGGGTCCAATTCTGGGTTCTCTATTCTATTCCACTGGTCTGTGTGTCTGTTTTTGTGCCAAATACCATACTGTTTTGATGATTACAGCTTTGTAGTAGAGGCTAAAGTCTGGGATTGTGATGCCTCCTGCTTTGGTTTTCTTCTTCAATATTATTTTGGCTATTGGGGTCTTTTGTGGTTCCATACAAATTTTAGGATTGTTTATTCTACCTTTGAGAAGAATGCCAGTGCAATTTTGATTGGGATTGTACTGAAGGTGTAGATTGCTTTGGGTAGTATTGACATTCTAATAATATTTATTCTTCCAATCCATGAGCATGGGATGTTTTTGCCATAAAATACCTAGGAATAAACCTAACCAAAGATGTAAAAGATCTATATGCTGAAAACTATAAAAAGCTTATGAAGGAAATTGAAGAAGACACAAGGAAATATGACTTCATTTAAAACATTGCTGGTTCTTAATGTGTTGTTTTATAGATTTAAAGTACTGCTTTTTCTATTCTCTTTTAAGCTGTCTGCAACTTAATGTAGTTTGGTAAAGTATTTAAATACTTTAAAGCTAAAGTATTTAGGGGTGCCTGGGTGGCTCAGTCAGTTAAACGTCCGACTTCAGCACAGGTCATGATCTTGTGGTTAGTGAATTTGAGCCCCGTGTCAGGCTCTGTGCTGACAGCTCAGAGCTTGGAGCCTGTTTTGGATTCTGTCTCTCCTTCTCTCTCTGCCCCTCCCCTGCTTGTGCTCTCTCTCAAAAATAAATAAACATAAAAAAAAGAAAGTATTTATCTTTTTTCCCTACCTGATTCTTCCAGAATTCAGAAAGTCTTATTAAATATTCTTATTTATCATGACATTGTATGTATGTTACATATGTTCAATAAGAATCTGTTTTTCTTGTAACAAGACACAATTGAACAAGTCCTTGGCTTGGCTTCCTAGCCTAAAGAGGCTTTTGAAAGTCCCATCTGAGATTCCTTATTAAAAGTTCCAGCAAGAAATATTTAAAAGAGCCTATATGAGGGGTGCCTGGGTGGCTCAGTTGGTTAAGCTTCCAACTTTGGCTCAGGTCATGATCTCAGGGTTGGTGAGTTTGAGCCCTACATTGGGCTCTCTGCTGTCAGCACAGAGCCTGCTCCAGATTCTCTGTCCCCCTCTCTCTGCCCCTCCCTGTCCCCTTCTCATGCTCTGTCCTCCTCTCTACGCCCCTCCCAGGCTCCTGTGCGAGAACCCATGTGCATGCTTTCTCTCTCTCTGTTCATCTCTCTCTCTCCCTCCCTGTCTCTCTCAAAAAATGAATAAACATTGGGGTGCCTGTGTGGCTTAATCACTTAAGTGACTGACTCTTGATTTCAGTTCAGGTCATGATCTCACATTTTGTGAGATACAACCCCCTGTAGGGTTCCTCACTGACAGTGTGGAGCCTGCTTAGTATTCTCTCTCTCTCTCTCTCTCTCTCTCTCTCTCTCTCTCTGCCCCTACCCTGTTTTGTTCTGTGTTTATGTGCTCAGGCCAAGTTTATTGAAACTGGAAACTAGACTTGATTTGCAAACAAATTAGTTTTACTATGGTTATCTTTGATAGAAAGGAGATGATTACAAACAGAAAAACATATGTTTTAGCAATACTCCTTTGTGGATACCAGATCTAGGGCTATTAGTTATCTTTGAGGTCTTGTTTTCCATCCATAAAATGGACCGAATCCTAATTCTTCTGATTTCCTCCAGTATCTGCCTAGAACTCTCCAAAATAGCATTTCCAAATTTCTCCTACTCTTTTGACTTGGAATCACAAAAGACTAAAACTGCCATTCCCCGAATCCAGGCAAGGTAAAGCTAGACAGCTTGATATACACTTTAGGGAAATCACAACAGCTTATGTGTGGACAGTCTCCATGCCTTGTTGCTCCGTGACCACTTAGAGCACCAGAGACGTTGACACCGCAAACTAGGGAAATCTGTCTGATTGTTACTGTCTGCCCTCACTCTATCTGAACCTGCTTTGAACCGACATCTAGAAATTTTCTCAACTGATTGCTGTCCATACTCAGAAACTGAATGTATAATTTGTTCAAACTATGAACATTTGATTTCTTTTGTTTCTGTAGGAAGGCATCTTATTAAAGTACTTGACTGCTCACATCACATAGAGGCCTAATCTATGCACTACCATCTCCCAAAATAAAATATCCTCCCATTCATTCTGTCCTAAATAATCATGGGGATATATGATTGCTAATATATCATGTTATGCCAACGTAAGACAAAAACTTTTAAAAATTATAATTCATCTGAGTTGTTTGTTTAAATCTTGGCTCCTGGGAATCTCTACTCTGGGCAATTTTTAATCCTTGGCTGTTGTTTTTATAGTCCTCATATTAACCTCTCTGGTGTGTTGTATACTCTCGAGGGTTTTACATGCCTCTCGTCAGCTGCTCATGCACCAAATGGTGTCCATCAGGATTGAACAACTGGATGAAATCAACAATAACCACATAAATGATGAAGACGGTGACTACATGACCCTCCAGCCTGATGACTCAACTAATGGAAACAGCGAATGTGTGATTCTTCAGTCTGACTACATCAACGGTGCTAACTGAGAAGAACTATTAATGCTCTTCTGGTTGGTCATATTCTCAGCCTGCCAACAGGGGAGAATTGTTAAAATAAAAAACAGAGACTGACTTTGAAAATTCCCTGAGCAGACAAAACCAGTTTAGTCTTTCAAGCAAAGCTTAATTTAACATATTTTGCAAGACTGACTTGACCTGGGCTATTTCTTGCTTATGCCTCTGAAAATCAAAAGCAAAACTTAAACTGTTTCTCAAGGTTGATATGAGGTAACCCCTGACCAGTTCCCTATCATTTAAGAAAATTCTACGATTATGACCAATCACTGTGAAGAATAAAGTCACTGGTTTCTCATTATATAAGCTGCTTTATAACAAAATACACCTGAGCCTCATTCGACATTTTGGTTTGAGTGCTTCTCACTTGCAAACTGTTTTTTTTCGGTGTGTGCACAATAAAATTTCACTAATTACTACTTCGGTGCTTCATCGGTTTCACTGTGACTATTTCTGAACTTCTGACAACTAGTACTTCTCCCAGTTACTCAATGGAAGTGGCCAGTGGAAGAGTTGCTGACATCCGGAAGGTGTCTATGCAGTCCCCACAGATGGGCAACAAGCCCTTCCTTGAAAGGGCATCAGGGTGGAGGGTTGCACCTCTGCATCTGCCACATTGTTAAGAGAACTTGACAAAGTAATTTTAAATCTCAACTGGAAGCATAAGCAAACCAGAAGACCCAACAAGTTTTGGAAAAAGGAGAATAGTGAGAAAGGATTTGTTCTCTCAGGTATTAAAACATATTTTAAAAGCCTCAGTAATCCTTGTCATAGGAATAGACTGAAACCTCAGTGACACAGGTCTGAAGGCCAAAAACAACCACCTGCACCAGAATATTTAGTGAGTGATTGTGGGACAGCAGTTCATTTTTTGTTTGTTTTATTTTTAGCTATTTTTTTTGAGATACTCAGATTAAGGCAATGATGTATATCATGAATATCAGGGTACTGTCCATTTCTTACAGTCGACCTCCATGTTGTAGTGGCCTTGCTGATAATCAGGTTTCTTTAAAAAAAAAAAAAAGAAAACCCCAATAATTTCATGTTCATAAAAATGTCCATAAATGGAGGCAATTAGGTTGTTGATGTAAGATCTTCTTAGTTGAGGTTATAAACCCCAAATGTTTAAGACTTACAGAAAGCTGTAGGTCGGCTGTTTACTCTGCTGTGACAAGCGTCTGTGTGGTGGGTCACCAGCAGCTGTGAGTCCAGTGTGGAAACCAAGAAAAAGCACCAAGATATAGTATATCTGCTCCAGTTGTGTGGATCTTTGCATTTATGTATATTTGGCTAATTAAATCATAATTCTAGTATTATGAAGTAGAGTAGGCATGAGAGGCTTAGTTTCTTCTTGTAAATCTGTAATTCTCTGTAAGTCTGAAATGTTAATGGATAAAATCAGTGGGAAAGGTTTAGATGTTCAGTAAGACTTTATTTAAAAATTTACTTAAAAATTTGGGGGGGAAGCATAACAAATAAGCTCGCTACCTTGCACCCTATCAAATAAATGTTATATAATAAAGTCTGTGAATCACAAAGAAGTAAAATGTGCATATATGTATACCTGACCCTGGTGATAGGGAAAGCTTTTGTAAACATGAAGATATAATCAGAAACTATAAAATAAATGAATTATATATGTCATCATGTATACCCATGCCACGCGTAGACAGACCAAGTCTTATATGTAAAAACCATATATGATTTAGCCTCTAAGCAGTCTAAGACAAAGATTCATGTGTGGGTTTTTTTTAGAAATGTGATCCCAGATGGCAGCAGTGAGTGACAGAAGCAGAAAAAGTCAATACAAGGATACATTATTCAGTTTGCTCCTCTTCGTGTGTTAAATTACTCTGTACCTAGAGATGTTCTGAGAACACTACAAATATCCTTGTACTTGGAGGCACAAGGAAAAAGTTCCACTGCCCGTAGACCTTCTTAGTCCACGGTGGCAGTAACCAGAGAGTATTGATTCTGCCATGTTTTCACGTTGCAAAACTGAGCACAAGTGAGTGCCTGGGGGTGTGCTACTATCAGGGCAGAGAGAGCCCAGAGCAGGAAGCAAGAGGTTCAGGGACAAGGTCTTCAGGTGAGTGTTCTCAGGCTGCACCCAAAGGAAGCTGGGTGAAGCCAGCAGGGAAATGGACTTCACAACAGTGCTGGGAATAGGAGAGGAGGCTGGAGCCTGAGACGGTGCCCACGAAATGCTCAATGCTATAAACAAGGAAGACCACCAGCATGATTAAGTTGAAAAACAAACAAACAAAACAAAACACTGTCTATTCATGATAAAGCATTTGTAATAACTTCATAGGTAAAGACCCCTTACAAATACATGGAAAGAATAAAGTAAATACAATTTAAAGCTGAAGAGGCAAGTTATAAAGGAAGAAAAAACCTGATGGCAGACATGAAAAATGGTCCCATTCATGAACAATTTTAGAGATGAAGTGAAATATCCAACATACACAATTTTCACCCATTAAATTGGCAATTCAATAAAAAATTATTCTTCTCAGGTTTAGGGTGGATCGAAAGAAATGGGCCCTTTCACTTATGGCTGATGATTATCCAATAGAATATTTTTGAAGAGCAACTTGGCATTATTCACAAATAGGCTAAAGTGAGCACACAGAATAATCAAGGAATCATTTTTTTTTTACTATAGTTTTCAGAACTTAAACCACATAAAAATATGGATTAATTTTCAGAGTAGTTAACATTGCCAATTAATAAATGAAAAAAGAACCAATGCAATAATGACCAAAGAAATGAAAACTTATAGTGTTTATTACCTATTTAATTTAAAAATATTCTTTATCAATTAAATCATGAGAATATTAAAAATTGGCAATCCTAAATGCTTATAAAGATGGGACGTCTACAGTGTAGGTAAGTTTGTACATGAAGTGTTGGAAACAATTGGGTACCTGGAACCAAACATTACAGAACCCATTTTAAGGAAATGATAAGAGATGCAAATATTGATGCACAAAGATGTTTTCTTCAGTATATTTGAATTGTCAAAGAATTAGAGACAACTAAAAAGTGTCTCTTTGAAATACAGACACTTTGAAATATCTATCCACATGAAACCTAAGGATGAAATATTAGAATCTTTCCATGTTAAGTCAGGAACAATCTAAGATTGCCTACCCATCATCGCTGCTTTAAATTAACATCGGTGGAAAGTTTTAACCAGAGGCATAAATAACAACATAGGATGAGAAAAAAGCACAAAATAGTGAAAACACAGGAACAGAGTTATCATTATTGCCAGATGATGTGATTATCAGGAAATACTGAGATAGTTAACTAAAAATGTATTAAACAGCATTAGTACTGTGGTCAGTTATAAGATCAATTATCCAATTCCGTAGCTTTTCAATGAACATTTAGAAAATATGATGTAAGAGACTCTCATTTCAACAGCAGCCTAAAACATAAAATATGCTTCTGATTAAACTTAAAAAATGTATAGACAGATACAAATAAAACTACAAAACCTGAATAAAGGACAGAAATAAACAGAACACATGGACAAAAACTTAAGAAAAAATAAAGGAAGTGGGAGGAAACCTTTGGAGGTGATTAGATAAGTTTATGGCCTTGATTGGGGTGATAGTTTCACAGTGTGCATGTATCTTCAAATCACCAAGTTGTGTACATTCTGTATGTACAGCTTTTTATATGTCAATCGTACCTCAATAAAGTGTTTTTTCTAAAAGAAAATAATTTGTGTCTTTTTGAAGACATAGAACACCGTTGGAATATCCTGACTCTGCCCTCCCAGCCACTTGTCTATCGCCAGTAGGAGAGCTATGATTTATGCAGCCAGAGTTTGTTCCAAATCACCTCCACTTTCCCTCCCTCTTTTTCTTTTCTCCTCTCTCCAGTTCTTCAGTCCCCTCATTTTCCCTCCACCCCCTCCCCGTCCTTTTCAGTTTTCCCTCTTTAGTTTTTCTTTCTTAATGATACTCCTGACCTACAGACGTGATGGTTCAACCCTCAGCTTTTAGCCCAGCCCTGTTTTCAGGCCTGGATTCTCTCCTCAGTCCTCCATTTGATTAGAGTTATGCTCACCCAATGCTAAATATTTCTGAAATTTAAATTTCTTCTACAACCCCTCAGAGTTATCTGTCCAAAACCCCAAACTACTCATGTCACTTCTTTGCTCAAAATTCTAGGAGTTCACGTTGATTTTAGAGTAAAATTCAAAGGGGGCCTGGGTGGCTCAGTCAGTTAAGCATCTGACTTTGGCTCAGGTCATGATCTCACAGTTCATGATTCGGAGCCCTGCTTCAGGTGAGCCCTGCTTCTCTCTCTCTCTCTCTCTCTTCCTCTGCCCCTTGTGGGATTCTCTCTTTATCTCCCACTCTCTGTTTGCCCCTCACTCCCTTGCGCCCTGTCTCTCTGTCTCTCAAACAAAAAATAAACAAAATAAAGAATCAAATTAAAACTCCTTAGGCTGAGAAAATGTTGTTCAAATTCTTCCAGTGCTTATTTCTCTGGCCTCTTCTAACTACTCCATGGGAGGCATTTCAAGGCAAGCAAGACGGGTTTAGTTTCTAAAATTTGCTGTGCTTTCTGTCACTGCCAGATCTTTGAGCACATACTATTTCTTCTGTCTAGAATACTGCAACTTACTTGCTTTTTAATCTGCCTCCTTCTGTTTATCCTTAATACTGTGCTCGGAATTCACACCCCCTGGAAATCTTTCTGGTCCTCACCAGTGACTTTGAGCTCTAGATCAATTCTTTGATTCTCTCCTGCCCTGACTTCTAGCCCTATACTGTAATTATCTGTTTAACTGACTGTCTTAATCTTGTGCAGTGAATTTAGGGGAGGTAGTTTATTCTATCACTGCAGGGCAAGCCACAATCTCTCGTACATACTAAGTACTCAGTATGTGTTAGCTGTAGTGGTAAATAAATGAAGGGCAACAAAGAAAGCATATTATAAATCCCACAGTGAAAAAAATGTATCCCTTTGGCATTGATAAGGAAAAACCAATTTTTAGGTCCGACGTGGAGAGGTTGAGCAATGAAGATGAGGATTTAAGATGTGAATTCTTGAAAGGCTGTAGGCCTTGTTTTGAATCATATGATGATTTCACTGGATCAAAGAGTGGTTTGGCAAGCAGTTGTTAAGGAACACTGAAACAGTGCCAACATTTCTGAGCTGATCTACTCCAGAGTGAATAAATTTTAAGGAACTGTAATTATCAAGTGCATTAGCCACCTTTATAATTGGAAAGGGAAAATAGCGTTGAGATCGTGCCGTAAATGACAACATTTATGTGCTTAAGGGTTGTCTTTAAAGGCTCAATCTTATGAAGATTTCATCTGGAGGGACGCAAGCCTTTCAAGTGCTTCAGCCTCGGACTTGTATGGTATTTGGAGACAGTCACCCTAGGGCGTGGCTGTGCACAGTTGTATTTTGTTTTGCTCAACTTCTGAGACTAGCAAGATTCCCAGGACTACCAAGTATGGCAACAAAACCAGCAGAACATTTCGATGGTCACTAAACAGCTTGCAATGTCCTGGCAGGAGCGGACTTTCCCCAGTCTGTTTTAACTTCTTCTTTGGCTGTTTGTCAGAAGAGCCTTGTCTCCCCGACCACCGTCAGGCCAACAGCCCCAACTGCTATATAAACAGGCTGGAGAGTTGGGCCCGAAGGCAATCTAAACTGTTAGTTGACATAATAAAATTCTAAGCCATAAGACATTTTAAGGATCCTCTCTGTCTTTCCTTGTTGAAAGCAATTTTAATCAATGCTTCTTAATCAGAGAATAATGGTTAAATTGTTTCCATGAGATTTTTAATTGACTTAATCTTTTGCCAACCTTAAACGAAGCTAAAGCCTTCAATAAAGATTGCAAAAGTACCAATTAAAGGTAAAAGCAATGGCAAACAAAAAAAAAATAATGATCATAATGCAGACATGGATTTTCCATAAAGAAATTATTTTTTTCTCTTCAAAATAAACTATTAAATCTTTTCTCTTCATATTATGTGTTCCAAGCCATGCTTGATGTCAGTATGAAATCAAAGTGATATAATAAATCCTTAAAGTAGCAAAGGCATGGTTTATTTTTGTTGGAATTATATTTTAAGAGAGCAAATGGATGTCAGAAAATTCCACATGTAACTATGTCGAGATAAAGGAACACTATTTTAAGTGGGGATTGTTTTGTTAATCAATGTAAAAGAACTATCTTCTTATGGATAAAAAGTCTCAAAAATTGACATGCAACTTTGAAATATCAAGATAGATAAAATAACTTGGTATTTTGGAAATTGCAAATGTTTATGAAGATGGTATGAATTCTGGTGTAGAAGCTTAGATATGAAAATATATATATTGTGATATATATGTATGTATATACATATGCATATGTATATAATGCATATATACATGTATGCATTTCTTTATATTTTTAAATCAATTTAATTTAAAAACCTGGCCCTCATTTTCCTTTCGCTCCTTCCCTTGCCCCTCATCAAGGGCTTTGCAGAGTTTTCTCCATAAGGCTAAGGCACTGGGGAGGTTCCTCTAGGCACTGGTGGTCATCAGCAGTCATTCCTTACTGGATACCCATTTCTAGGCTACATGTTCCCTTCAGGTTCAGAGGCTATGAAATTACATTTTTTTGGGGGGGAAGATGGCGGCATAGGAGGATGCTGGGCTCACTGCGTCCTGCTGATCACTTAGATTCCACCCACATCTGCCTAAATAACCCAGAAAACTGCCAGAAGACTAGCCGAACAGACTCTCTGGAGCCAAGCATAGACGAGAGGCCCACGGAAGAGGGTAGGAAGGGCGGAGAGGCGGTGGGCGCTACAGGGACTGGTGGGAGGGAGCCAGGGTGGTGGAGGGGCAGCCCACCCAGCAAGGCAGAGCCCCCGCGTCTGACTTGCAAAAGTGGAGAGGCCAGACTGCATGAGTTCTGACAGCCAGTGGGACTTAACATCTGGAATGTTATAAGCCAACAGCTCTGCTAAGAGAGCGGGAGGGCGAGAGGACAATGGGAGGGAGAGGTGTTGAGCCCCGGAAGACAGAGCTCAGCTTGGTGGGGAACAAAGGCGCTGGGCAGTACCATCTCCCTCTCCCATCCCCCAGCTGAAATCCCAAAGGGAACCAGTTCCCCACACGGAACTTGCTTGCACCACTCAAACACCCAACGCTGTGCTTCTGTGGATCCATCCCTCCGAAGGGTCTGCCTGCCTCCCTCCTGGTGCTGCAGGACCCCTCCCACAGGGGACCACCAATGGCAAAGGGAGCTAAGCCTGCCCCTCCTGCCCCTGTGCACCTTGCGGATCCCCCCCTGCTAATATGCCAGATCCCATCAAAGCAGCACCACAAGCCTGGAAGTGTGCAAGTAGCCCAGACAGAGGCCACACCACTCCACAGTGAGTCCTGCCCCTGGGAGAGGGGAAGATAAGGTACACACCAGTCTGCCTGTGGCCCCAGCGGTGGGCTGAGGGCAGACATCAGATCTGACTGCAGCCCCGCCCATCAACACAAGTTACTCCAGACAGCACAGGGGAGTGCCCTACAGTTTGGAGCCACCACAAAGACTACCCAAAATGACAAAATGGAAGAATTCTCCTCAAAAGAAACTCCAGGAAGTAGAGACAGGTAACAAATTGATCAAAAACGTTTTCAGCAATGTAACGGAACATGAATTTAGAATAATAGTCATAAAACGAATCGCTGGACTTGAAAAAAGTATAGAGGACAGCTGAGAATCTATTGCTACAGAGATCAAGGGACTAAGAAACAGTCAGGAGGAGCTAAAAAATGCTATAAATGAGGTGCAAAATAAAATGGAGGCAACCACAGCTTGGATTGAAGAGGCAGAGGAGAGAATAGGTGAATTAGAAGATAAAATTATGGAAAAAGTGGAAGCTGAGAAAAAGAGAGATAAAAAAATCCAGGAGTTTGAGGGGAGAATTAGAGAACTAGGTGATGCAATGAAATGGAACAATATCCGTATAATAGGAATTCCAGAAGAGGAAGAGAGAGAGAAAGGGGCTGAAGGTGTACTTAAACAAATCATAGCTGAGAACTTCCCTGATCTGGGGAAGGAAAAAGGCATTGAAATCCAAGAGGCACAGAGAACTCCCTTCAGACATAACTTGAATCGATCTTATGCACGATATATCATAATGAAACTGGCAAAATACAAGGATAAAGAGAAAATTCTGAAAGCAGCTAGGAGAAAACATGCTCTAACATATAAAGGGAGACCAATAAGACTAGTGGCAGACCTATCTACTGAAACTTGGCAGGCCAGAAAGGAATGGCAGGAAATCTTCAATGTGATGAACAGAAAAAAATACGCAGCTGAGAATCCTTTATCCAGCAAGTCTGTCATTCAGAATAGAAGAAGAGATAAAGGTCTTCCCAAACAAACAGAAACTGAAGGAATTCGTCACCACTAAACCAGCCCTACAAGAGATCCTAAGGGGGATTCTGTGAGTGAAATGTTGCAAGGACCACAAAGTACCAGAGACATCACTACAAGCATGAAACCTACAGACATCACAATGACTCTAAACCCATATCTTTCTATAATAACACTGAATACAAATGGCCTAAATGCTCCAACCAAAAGGCATAGGGTATCAAAATGGATAAAAAACAAGACCCATACATTTGCTGTCTACAAGAGACTCATTTTAGACCTGAGAACACCTTCAGATTGAAAGTGAGGGGATGGAGAACTATCTATCATGCTACTGGAACTCACAAGAAAGCTGGAGTAGCCCTACTCATATCAGACAAACTAGACTTTAAATTAAAGGTTGTAGGGGCGCCTGGGTGGCTCATTCAGTTGAGTGTCCGACTGCAGCTCAGGGCATGATCTCACAGTCCGTGAGTTTGAGCCCCACGTCGGGCCCTGTGCTCACAGCTCAGAGCCTGGAGCCTGCTTCGGATTCTGTGTCTCCCTCTCTCTCTGACCCTCCCCTGTTCATGTTCTGTCTCTCTCTGTTTCAAAAATAAATAGACATTAAAAATTTTTTTAAATAAATAAATAAATAAATTAATTAATTAATTAAAGGTTGTAACAAGAGATGAAGAAGGGCATTATATAATAATTACAAGGTCTATCCATCAGGAAGATCTAACAATTATAAATGTCTATGCACCAAATATGGGAGCCCCCAAATATATAAAACAATCACAAACATAAGCAACATTATTGATAAGAATGTGGTAATTGCAGGGGACTTTAACACTCCACTTACAACAATGGACAGATCATCTAGACACAGGATCAATAAAGAAACAAGGGCCCTGAATGAAACATTGGATCAGATGGAGTTGACAGATATATTTAGAACTCTGCATCCCAAAGCAACAGAATATACTTTCTTCTCGAGTGCACATGGAACTTTCTCCAAGATAGATCACATACTGGGTCACAAAGCAACCCTTTATATAAGTATAAAAGAATTGAGATCATACCATGCATACTTTCAGACCACAATGCTATGAAGCTTGAAATCAACCACAGGAAAAAGTCTGGAAAACCTCCAAAAGCATGGAGGTTAAAGAACACCCTACTAAAGAATGAATGGGTCAACCAGGCAATTAGAGAAGAAATTAAGAAATATATGGAAACAAATGAAAATGAAAATACAACAATCCAAACTCTTTGGGATGCAGCGAAGGCAGTCCTGAGAGGAAAATACATTGCAATCCAGGCCTATCTCAAGAAACAAGAAAAATCCCAAATACAAAATCTAACAGCACACCTAAAGGAAATAAACAAAACAGCAAAGACACCCCAAATCCAGCAGAAGAAGAGAAATAATAAAGATCAGAGCAGAAATAAACAATATAGAATCTAAAAAAACTGTAGAGCAGATCAATGAAACCAAGAGTTGGTTTTTTGAAAAAAATAAACAAAATTGGTAAACCTCTAGCCAGGCTTTCTCAAAAAGAAAAGGGAGAAGACCCAAATAGATAAAATCATGAATGAAAATGGAATTATTACAACCAATCCCTCAGAAATACAAGCAATTATCAGGGAATACTATGAAAAATTATATGCCAACAAACTGGACAACCTGGAAGAAATGGACAAATTCCTAAGCACCCACACACTTCCAAAACTGAAACAGGAGGAAATAAAAAACTTGAACAGACCCATAACCAGCAAAGAAATTGAATCAGTTATCAAAAATCTCCCAACAAATAAGAGTCCAGGACCAGATAGCTTCCCAGGGGAATTCTACCAGGCATTTAAAGCAGAGATAATACCTATCCTTCTCAAGCTGTTCCAAAAAATAGAAAGGGAAGGAAAACTTCCAGACTCATTCTATGAAGCCAGCATTACTTTGATTCCTAAACCAGACAGAGACCCAGCAAAAAAAGAGAACTACAGGCTATATCCCTGATGAATATGGATGCAAAAATTCTCACTAAGATACTAGCAAATCGAATTCAACAGCATATAAAAAGAATTATTCACCATGATCAAGTGGGATTCATTCCTGGGATGCAGGGTTGGTTCAACATTTGCAAATCAATCAATGTGATACATGACGTTAATAAAAGAAAAGAACAGAACCATATGATCCTGTCAATCGATGCAGAAAAAGCATTTGACAAAATTCAGCATCCTTTCTTAATAAAAACCCTCTAGAAAGTCGGGATAGAAGGAACATACTTAAACATCATAAAAGCCATTTATGAAAAGCCCACAGCTAACATCATCCTCAATGGGGAAAAACTGAGAGCTTTTTCCCTGAGATCAGGAACACGACATGGATGTCCACTCTCACCCCTGTTGTTTAACATAGTGTTGGAAGTTCTAGCATCAGCAATCAGACAACAAAAGGAAATCAAAGGCATCAAAATTGGCAAAGATGAAGTCAAGCTATCACTTTTTGCAGAAAACATGATATTATACATGGAAAACCCGGTAGACTCCACCAAAAGTCTGCTAGAACTGATACATGAATTCAGCAGAGTCACAGGATACAAAATCAATGTCCAGAAATCAGTTGCATTCTTATACACTAATAATGAAGCAACAGAAAGACAAATAAAGAAACTGATCCCATTCACAATTGCACCAAGAAGCATAAAATACCTAGGATTAAACCTAACCAAAGATGTAAAAGATCTGTATGCTGAAAACTATAGAAAGCTTATGAAGGAAATTGAAGAAGTTATAAAGAAATGGAAAAACATTCCATGCTCATGGATTGGAAGAATAAATATTGTTAAAATGTCAATACTACCCAAAGCTATCTACACATTCAGTGCAATCCCAATCAAAATTGCACCAGCATTCTTCTTGAAGCAATCCTAAAATTCGTATGGAACCACAAAAGGCCCCGAATATCCAAAGTAATTTTGAAGAAGAAGAACAAAGCAGGAGGCATCACAATCCCAGACTTTAGCCTCTACCACAGAGGCTCTGGAATTACATATCCTACTGGAACTTTAATGAAGGTGGTTATCGTGCCTTTCTGAATATTAGCCACCTGTCTGGGACACTGTCAGGGAGTAGGGCTTGGCCTCTGGTCTTTCATGAAGCACATATACCCAACCCCAGTCCTTCCCTCCCAATTCTACCTCCTCCTCAACTTCCTGGATGAAGGCAAAGGAAAAAAATGGACGCTAAGTGATTGTCTAGAACAAATATCCTGCCACATATATAAAGGAGATCATCTAAAAACAATCTAAATATTTTATCAGAAGAGAATTAATGGATAGTTTATATAAGATCCATGTAGCCCATCCAATGCTAAGGTTGAAAAGAATGAGGCAAACCTGTATGTTCTGATACAGGAAAATGTCCAAGATAGGTCATTAAATACTCAATGTAATTTGAGAAATCCTATGTATAGCATGTTCCTGTCTTTATGACAAAAGTTAAAAATATATATGTGTATTTATATGCATATCATATTTAAATTAGCTTATAAATGCAGAAAATGTTGGGAAACATCACAAGGCACTCCTAACTGATTATTTCTGGGTAGTGGGGTTGGAGGAGAAATGGGAAGAGGTGACTTTATCCTACTTAATGAACTATTGACACAGTTTATAACATGCATGTATCCTTTTCATAATTTTATAATCCTATTTCTTAAAAAGGTAGAAATCTGATGATGCAACTCTTTTCCATAATACAATAAGCTTAAATATTATGAAGTAATCAGCTTAATTTTCTTGTTAATCGTATGAGAGCATTAAGGACACTTGTTTAGAAAATTTAAAAATATAAAGCAGTATTCCCTTTCAAGGTTCATAAATAAAATATTCTGTGCTGAAAATCTGCATATATCCTTTTCTCTATTTTAATAATTATATTTTAAATAATTTTACTGATCTTAAATACATTGTGCTGTGTATTAGGATTGGAAATGTAAATCACCTGATTTTACTGAGATTAAAATAAATGTCTTTGTCATATGAGGACTTTAAGATACAAAACAGATGAGCATAAGGGAAAGGAAGCAAAAATAATATAAAAACAGGGAGGGGGACAAAAACATAAGAGACTCTTAAATATGGAGAAGAAACAGAGGGTTACTGGAGGGGTTGTGGGAGGGGGATGGGCTAAATGGGTAAGGGAAATGAGGAATCTACTCCTGAAATCATTGTTGCACTATATGCTAACTTGGATGTAAATTAAAAAAATAAATTAAATAAATATAAAAAAATAAAAAATAAATGTCTTTATATTATTCTAAATTGTAATACCTAATCCTCAGAGACCCATCTCCCAAATATTCTTCCTTTTCTCCCAATTGTCCTTTCCTTTGTATTTCACCATTTGTTAATTTAGTCTATATTTTCAATAAAGCCTTCCAAGAACAGAATTTTGAATAATGAAAAGAGCATTTGCAGGAATGAAAGGCATAAAGGCATTAAATTGAATGGTGAGCATGAAAAACTACTATAGAAACATAAATCTAAGGAATGGAAAGAAAGGAGGATAGCTGGCTCATGAAGATGTTTGTTCTGCAAGTAAAAGGATCTAACTGACTTTTTTTTTTCTAGAGAGAAAGAGAGAGAGAGAGAGAGCACACAAGCAGGGGAGGGGCCCAGAGAGAGGGAGAGAGAGAATCCCAAGCAGGCTCTGTACTGTGTGCTGTGAGCATGGAGATGATGACCTGAGCTCACATCAAGAATCAGACGCTTAACCCATTGAGCCACCCAGGAGCGCCTCGACTAACATTTTTAAATGAGATGCTCTGATATCCATTTTTAAAAGATCCTGCTGTCGAGCACCTGGGTGGCTTAGTTGGTTAGGCGACCAACTTTGGCTTAGGTCATGGTCTCACAGTTCATGAGTTCAAGCCCCAGGTCAGACTCTGTGCTGACAGCTCAGAGACTGGAGCCTACTTCAGATTCTGTGTCTCCCCTCTCTCTACCCCTCCCATGCTCATGCTCTGTGTCTCTCTGTCTCTCAATAATAAATAAACATTAAAAAAAATTTTTTTAATAAATAAAAAAAAAGATCCTGCTGTATCTTATTCTGGAGAGTGCATTTTAAGGTGATGAGCCTGTAAGATGAGAGATCAGTTAAGTAGTTAATGACAGTAGCCCAGGCAAATAATGATGCAAACTTGAACTAAGCCAGTTGCTATCTGGGTAATAAAAAAAGAAGGGATGTTGAGAGATGTTTATTATTTATGGTTTTGCAAAAAACACAGGGCATAAGTTTTATAAGCTTATAGTTTATACTACTTGAGAATTCCTGAAAGGAATTAGGGAATTAGGTTTAAAAAATCTAGGGGCAGGATTACATGACAGTAGGTATGTAAATGAAAGTGTTTGTGTTACTTGACAAAAGGTTTCTAAACCAAGTTCTAGGGTTCTACTCTAAGAAAGCATCCGACTAAATTTGCTGCCCATCGCTGGATAGATTTCTTGAGCTTTGATTCTAGCTGTCTCTTAGACAGTTTCTCTTGGATTTCCACCAGCACCGTAACCACATCCTAATGCAGTCTAAACTCATTATTAAACTTTAAACTCTTCCAGCCTGGTTCCCCCCTGACCCCACCATTTCCCTAGTCACCCAGCTTTACAACTTTATTTTCACCTTTGCCTTCATTTCCAATCAACTGCCAACCTATTCTCAGTGTCTCTGATCTTTGTCCTAGCCTTCCCTCTCTCTTTCAAGTTCAGGATTTTTTTTTTTCACCTGAGTTCTCGAAATAATGTGCCTCCTTCCTATGTTGCAGTGTAACTCTGCCTAACCCATATCGCACATTGCATCTAGAATCAGTGTTCTGAAACCGTGTGCTCTTGACCTTCCCCTGCTTATAATCTGTCAGGGCGAGTGAACATTTCATTTAATGAGATTGCTTTGGAAAACTTTGTTATTATCTACTAAAGTTGAATATACAAATTCTCTATTTCATCCACTTCACAACTAGATTTATATTTAACAAAAATATATATCTATAGATGCATCAAAAGACAGGCACTAGAATGTTTATAACAACTTTATTCATAATAGCCACAAGCTAGAACCAATCCAATCTAGACTCGATAAATGAATTGTGGATGTCAATGCAATTCAATAGTATACAACAATGAAAAAAGTCATTCTTATATCAAATTCTAAAACAGGCAAAATTAATAACTGGTGTCAGAAATCAGAATAGTAATTTTATTTTAGGGAGGAGGAAGAAAGTGGTTACTAGGAAAGGGGACAGGAGAGAAACTTTGGGGTACTGGAAATTTTCTATCACTTTACCTGTATGTAAGTTACATGGTGTTTTTACTTTGTGAAAATAAAAAACAAACACATATATTCACATTCACATCCTTCAGTGACTCTTCACTGTTTACCAAATTATCTCCAAACTTTTAAACCTGCAAAGCAGGACTGTAGTTAATGATCTGCTCCAGTCTGCCTTTCCAATCAATGTAGACACAATTGTTTTCCATGTTCCCTAGCACGTATCCTTCGTTCCAGCTACATAGTAGCTGTGGGACCCCTACACCACACCTCCCATCTACACAGAACTTGGAAGCAAATTACTTCATTAAAACATACCAGAATTGAAATTAGGAAGTTTCTGCAGCAACTTTATTTCCCAGAAAAGCTGTAGTGGTATTGGGCCAGATTCTCTGCTACGTTCTTTTTGTCCTCCAGTTTTCTGACATACCAGGGAACTACAGACTGTTAGGCCTCTACTACTGGTGAGGTAAGGTCCTAATAGGTTTAGGCTTGGCCAGGAAACCCATTGGTACTTGAATAAGAGATTCCTCAGGAAAGAGTGAAACGAGACTGCATGCTGCCAGGGCTAGGAGCCTGACTTGGCTGTGGAATGCTCCTGAGGTTGGTGGACAACAATCAAAACCACAATGATCAAAGTATTTTGCCAAAATCTGGGTCAACATTGATAGCTGTGAGAATCAGATATGGCTGCCAAAATTTCTAGTGAGCAATGGTATCACCGTAGGTGGTAATTTTTGTGTCCCTCTCTGTGGAACAAAGCATTAATCAGTCACTGGAAGACACCAAGAATATCCAGGCCCTAGGGAGAAATAAATACAGGAAAAAGAAATGGGTTCAGGTTTTGGCCAACTGAGCTGAGCTTTAGGGCAGGGCTTCCATCTGACTGTACAAACTGGAAGAGTCTGGAGCAGAGTCCTAGTTAAACAGATGAGGTAACTGCGACGGAGACTATGGGGACAGGGCATGTGCGCAGTCTACTGTCGTGCATCTCACACCTTAGCGCGCAGAACAAGGACTGGGAGAGTTGTTAGGACACAGGTTCCTGGATTCTACCCCAGGGGGTTCTGATTCAAGGTCTGAGGACCTTTTTTAAAACTTAATTATTTTTGAGAGAGAGAGAGAGAAAGAGAGAGCGTGAGTGGGGAGGGGCAGAGAGAGATGGAGACACAGAATCTGAAGCAGGCTCCAGGCTGAGCTGTCAGCACAGAGCCAGATGTGGGGCTCAAATCCATGGACTGCAAGATCACGACCTAAACCGAAGTCGGCCACTTAACCAACTGAGCTACCAGGTGCCCCTAAAATACGGTTTTAGAAGAACTATCAGGATTGTGTGGAACAAAACGAATTCTAGCTCCCATTATTGGGGACAGGATATTTAATATGCTACCAACCATGCTCACACTGAGTTCAGGGACTTGTGTGAGCTGAATGTACGGTGAAGAGATCAGTTCTTACTGTGCAAGGTAGCAAACGCCAGTGAAAAGGACAACTTACTAGTCTCCCTAATTTTTACAACCATATGGAAGCCCTCTTCTTACTGTCTTGACATGTTCCCTAGAGCTTGCATATAAGGTTTTCCTTAATAGCAGCTTGCTGGCATTTTTAGGAAGTTTCCTGGAGAATTTGCCTAGGCTGGTGGTTTATAACCCAGGACCGTTTTGCACATCGGGGACATTTGACAATGTCTGAAGAAGATATTTTTGTTGTTCACAGCTGGGTGAGGGAGGTACAAGTGGCATCTGGCGGAGAAAGCCCAGGGTTGCCGCTAAACCCCCTACAATACACAGGACAGGTCCCATAACAATGATCTGGCCCAGAATGTCGCTAGTGCCAAGATTGAGAAATATATCTAGAGATGTATCCACTGGATTTTGAATTTCCACTTGGGTCTTGTGTCAGGCTACACAGCGCCTTATAAACAGCACTATGTAAATTAATATTATCTGTGTTGGGGATGCTTATAACAACAACAAAAACACATTTATTCTACAAATAAAACCAAAAAACATTTAAACAAAATAAAAGTAAAGAGACAACTAATAACGGTGGTGAGGGAGGAAGAAAATCCTACAGAAGGATCAAGTTAAGGGGAATTCCTTTAGTGGAATTCTAAACAGGAGCTTTAGGGAAAAGGCAAGAGGGTAAGCGCTGTGCCTCATTCAGCTTTGCAGACTCTGAACTGCAGCGTCTTTGACAAATACTGGACTCGACACATATTGACATGATATGAATGAAAGATGTTAATCCATCCTCTTTTAAGGATTTTTATGCATGAAGATTCTATAGTAGTTTTCTTTCTCTTCTAAACTAACAGTGGTCAATGCCATAAGTTCTATTATTAATTGGAACACTCTGAACATAGTTTAAGTCCATAGAGAACGAGATATAGCTCATTATTGCATTCAGTAAACATATTTTGTTTACATTTATTCTGGTTCTTCCCCTGTCAGAGATAAAAAACAATTGGTCAGTCTAATTATTTTTAACGAAAGAACATTTACACATTCTTTAGTGTTTAATCAAACTAAACAATCTCTTTCCTTTTAACTTTTGTTCTCCATCTTAAATTGAATAATTGTGTTTGTTGGAGACTTCTCTAATCTTTGAAAAATCATTTTTAAATTCAAAGACTCTAATGAGAAACAGGACTTTTAAACTCATATTCAATGACTATTTTTTCCATTTCTTTTGGGCCTGGTTTTGTGCTAGACACTTTCATTTTTTTTTTTTTTTAATTTCTTATTGAGATAGGTAAGTTCGGTGATGTTTTACACATGAAGCAACTAAGTTAGGTTCAGGAAATATAACCAGTTCATACAGATTACAAATGCCAGCAATAAGATTCAAATTCAGATTTTCTGATTCCAGTGCTAGGAGTCACATGATCAACAATACTATTAGAGCATTTAAATTCCAGCTTTTGCACATCAGAGTAATAGTGGTAATTCTATACCATTATTTGATTATTAATAATAGAACAACATCAATGACTCAACGGAGGACCAGAAAATAGATTTCAAAGCCTAAAAACAGAAGTTGCCCAACCACCATATTGAATGGTGCCGCATCTAATGCTTTCAAGGTTCTAGCATTATTCACAAAATTAATAGCTTAATTACTGTATCTTCATTTTCAAACAGATAATATTGTCTTAATTATCTATAGATGTGTAACAAATTACCCCAAACCTTAGTTAGAACAACATTTACTATCTCATAGCTGCTGAGATGGCTCTGGCTTAAAGTCTTTTATAAGGCCACAAGGTATAAGCTGGGGCTGCAGGCCTCACGTGAAAGACAGGCTGTGAGATTTGCTTTCAAACTTATCCATGTGGTTGTTGATAGAACTCAGGTCCTCATGGTTTGTTTAGTGGAAGGCTCCCCTTCCTTGTTGGCAAGAGACATCCATTCCTTGCCACTTGGGCCAACTCTCCATAGGAAAACTTATAACATGGCAGCTGGTTTCTAGCAAAGCAAGTGGAGGGAGCTACAGCAGGTAAGGAAGACAGAAGTCACAGTCTTTTGGTATAACCTAAGCATGAAATTCACATCTCATCACGATATTATATTCATTAGAAGTTAGTCTCTAGGTCCAATGTACACTGAAGAGAAGCAGATTGCCTCAGGGGTGTGAATATCATGAGTTGAAGGTTATTAGGGGCCATCTTTCTGATTGCCTACCATAAATATTAACCAATTTTTGAATATGTGAAAGGACAGTTTTTCTATATTTCTTAAATAATTTATCCACTTGTTGAACATTATTCGTAAGATAAAAATCATTCTTGTATCACAAGGCTTTCAAAGCCATCAGACAATTGGCCACTCTGATACAATGGATGGGGTGCTGACTCCAGACTTGAGGAGGTAGAGGGCAAGGGACTTTCCTTACTCCTAGTTCTATCTAAAGTGAGTCTTGGAGGAAAGATATGTATTAGCCAATGAGGAAGGGAATGAGGAAAGTGATAGAGGGAGATTTCCCAAATAGAAGGAGAACCATGTGCATATGAAGTTTTGGAGATGAGAAAGAACATAGCTTGTTCAGGGGAATACTTTCTTAATCAATTATGTCAAACATTTATACCCATAATCTTAGAGTTTGTGGTTATTCTTAATGAAGTACTGTTAAACTGCTCAGAAGAACTGTTAAATAGCAAATTTGTGATTATTTCTATTTTATCAAAGTAGTTTTCTAATTTGATCCTGTATGATGTATTGGATCTAAGAACTCTAAATTTTTCCTGTCCACGTGCACCAACCATATTGCCCTCATCCTGGCAATTTTGCTTCTGCCTGAGGTAATATCCTAAGGCTGAGTCTGCAGAATACCAGGTGCAAAACAGAGTTAACAATTATAAATAAATTTGGTCAATCTGATTCATCCACCGTAATAATTAAACTGCAAGGGGAGGCTGGGTGTCTCTGTTGGTTAAGCATCTGACTTCGGCTCAGGTCATGATCTCATGGTTTGTGAGTTTGAGCCCCGCGTCAGGCTCTGTGCTGACAGTGTGAGCCTACTTTGTATTCTGTGTCTCCCTCTCTCTGTATCCCTCCCCCACTAGTGCTCTGTCTGTCTGTCTGTCTCTCTCTCTCTCTCTGTCTCAAAATGAATAAATAAACTTTAAAAAATCAGAAAAAAGGAATTAAACTGCAAATTAAAATATCTTATTTTACTGTGACACACAGACCCACAACAGAGTAATGGTGAAGAGATGAGATTCTTTTGACCCCCTTGCTTCATTTAGGCATTGGGTCTACTGGTAAATGGTTAATAGTAACATCCTTCACGTAATTAATATCAAGTACTCTGATCAGCAGGATAAAAACTTCTTCAGTTGGTATTTTAAGAGGATGCCTAGTATATAATCTCCATGCACATACAGTAAACTGATGTATTGTTTTTCAGGAAGGATGTTAGAATAAATGTCTACATACAACCTTAGGATAGGGATCTGATTGTTATGAAGCAGACATACACATTAAATTGAATTTTTTTTTACTTTAATTTTTATAATTTTGATTATGTAGAATTTTGAACATTTGAACCCTTAACCCATGACCAGTCTTGCCCCACCTACACCTCTAACTAACCTCCTCCCAAATTATTTTTGAAGTTTATTCCAGACATCCTATCATTTTGTCTAAGAATATTTCAGCATATACCTCTAACAGAGAAGTAGATGCTGATTCTAAACAAAACCATAATAATACTTTCCTTCTTGAAAAACTCAGTAATTTCTTAGTATTATTAAATAATTAGTCTTTATTCTTAATTTTACTTTCTTTTTATATTGAGAGAGATAGATGGATAGATGATTTTGGCCTGCAGGAGATATTTGGAAAAGTCTGGAGACATTTTTGGTTATAATGGAGGGGGTGGGGATATAGTACTGGCATCTAGTGTGGAGAAGCCAGCCAGGTATGCTGCTAAATACACAGAACAGCCCTCCATAATAAAGAATTATCTATTTCAAAGTGTCAATAGTGCCATTTGGAGAAACATAGATGGATAGATGGATAGATAGCTGAATAGATACATAGGTAGGTGGGCAGGTAGGTAGGTAGATAGATAGGAATAGCAGCTATAACAGACCCAAGTTTATAAAGGGGAGAGATACAAAATATCTGTGCTATCAGGTCATGTCAGTAACCGCACAGAAGGCAAAAATAGATCTAAAATTGAAAAGATGATTCAGAGTGTGTAATTATTCCAATCAAAATATCCCATAAACCAGAGGAAATTTCGTGACTTTTTTTTAAAAGAATGGAGAATGGTAAGTAATATTAATGGAACATCTGTTGCAGGTGTGGGTAAAGAAGGTCAGGAAAGTATGTTTCTTATGTGTGCAGCAGAGTCAAAGGCAGCAATGAACAAAATGCTTAGTAAATACAGATAGAACATGTGTTGGGCAGCTAATGAAAAACCTAAAAAAAATTATTTTGAATTTGCTAAACAATGATCTGTCAGGAATGGCGCTTTTTTTATGCTAAATGCTATGAGTTTTCACAATTGTGACATATTTTTAAGATGAAAATTGGTAGTATTTCTTTACTGCAGAAAGAGCTATGCTCATTATTCTCCACACAGAACCCCTGGCAATAATTTACCTAGCGGAGCAGCAGTTCATGCAGATCAAAGCTGCATTATTTAAGTGTGTCCAGGGGGCAGATTTTAGCTCCATATGCCTTATACTTTTAAGGAAAAAAAAATATATATCGGTTTGCTTCTTGAGAAACAAAATATGTTTAATAGGTGCTTACTGCAAGTCTAGCAAAACTCACCCGAACTCCTTCCTATTATCTGGGAAGAACCGGCTCCCTACCCTAAATACTCTAAAATCTGGGGGGAGTGCGGAACAATTGTGGGAATGTAAATCTCTTCAAATGAACAGCAGTGTATTTTCATTTAAATTAAACCCGAATGTGAACTAGATTCAGGAAAGGAAATGGCAGAGAGGGAGATAGTCTGGAGTTGCTATAGAATGTGCCTGGCTGCTTTAGCTCCCAGACAACTGATGAAGCGCAACTCTGAAATTTCAGGCCATTTGTATACCAAGCTCCTCCTTTTCTGTAGTCTTCTCTTCTATTGGTAAAATTCTTTTGCAGGGTCATGTAGGGATCCCACCCCTTCTGTGTGTTTTCACTCTGAAGCTCTATACAACTTTACACCTGAATGAACGCCAAACCTCACTGGATATATAAAGGGAACCTTGAAGAGGAATTTCACAGTTACAGTGCAGAAGCAGAGGGAAAGGAATTAACCAGCTCTCCAGCCAAGCGAATCCTCTCCTCACCATGCTTCCTCCTGCCATTCATTTCTATCTCATTCCCTTTGCATGCATCCTAATGAAAAGCTGTTTGGCTTTTAAAAATGATGCCACAGAAATCCTTTATTCACATGTGGTTAAACCTGTTCCAGCACACCCCAGCAGCAACAGCACGATGAATCAAGCCAGAAATGGAGGCAGGCATTTCAGTAACACTGGACTGGATCGGAACAGTAAGTGTGTTTTACTTGCATGGATTTTGTTTTTTTTTTTTTCTCTTTTGGTAGCATTAGCTCACATTCCTATAGAATCGTTTCATTGCTAACTAACCTGAACCATGTATATTTTGCTAAACAATCTGGGAGTAATCTACTGCATGTGTAGATTGGCATTCTTCCCTACAAAGTTAATGTAACTAAAACAGTGATTTGATAATGCAGGCGAGGACTTAAGTTCTATCAAACATCCAAAAAAGAAAATGTTTCTAGGAATTAAACTGTTGCTTTTTAAAAAATCATGCAAAACGAGAGTTTTTTAAAAAGTGTTGTTCTACGTAGTGTACATTCGGGTTGTTTTCTGTGTATTTCAGGACATGTACAATTGTGGTAAAGTGCATAAACGTGACTAACCAAAGTATGTATAGGAAATCACAAGCTTTCCGGGAAAAAAAAATGGCTCACAAGCATTTCTAAAATATGTCTAGTGAAATGGTTGAAAGTTTTGATGATGACCAATGTAAAAGAGAGATGTAACTAAAAATATTGGAGAATCCTATTTTTCCAACATAATTACTTATTAACCAGATCCAAATTGGGCTAATTGTATACTTCTGTGAAAGAGTGGGGAAACTTCTATAACTTTAGAGATTTAAAATAATAGCAGTACAATAATATTTTGTACAGGGAGTATTTGTTTTCTGTTTGCTGAATTGACACACTAATCAAACATTACTTAGAGGGATTCAAATTTCTCCTCCTAACTTTTGCTTCACTCCTTTCAAGAAAAGTTCACATGCTAACAAACAGGTTTTCATAGAGACACAGAAAAACAGTGCACAGGAAATCTTCCACAAATCTTTTGCTCCACCTCAATTCCATTCAACTGCTAGAAGTAATTTTGACCTTTGAGAAGTCCAAGCAAATAGGGCTACTAATGTCTTTCTAAGAAAACCAAGGTGTTTTCACTTTCTTGAGGATAGTTGCTCTTATGTACAAAGGCGGTATCTGATTATTATTAGATTACTGAGCAATGTGGTGGGTATTCATGGTCAATGAACTGTCACTGCAAAAATGCCAAATCGGTATATACTTGGGGAACAAAAAGCTAGGCAAGTCAAATTCATCTCCGGCTCTTTCCAGGTGCATTCCTAAGGCAGATGCAGGAAGGGAAGCTGGAATCAGAATGAGACAGGCAGAGCACACTGACCAGTCAGCTAGTTTACCCTTTCACTTTAATCCCACGCTCTATACGGATGTATGTGTGTCTACATAAATTGTTTTACAGCTACTGCATCCCTTTAGGCTATGTCTCCCACCTCAGAGCTACTGAGGCCGAGAGACAAAGTCCAACTCCTCATTCAGGATCTACTTCAAATTAGCCTTCAGGATTCCACTTCAAGGCAAGACTACTTCACCCGTCCTTAGCATTTTTATTTTTTAAATTTCAGCAGTCTATCCTTATAAACGTTTTTTTTTGTTTTTTTTTTTTTCTGGTTAACAAATTTTGATTTCTTTTCGAGATTGTTACAGGCAATTTTCCTCAAGTTTGGGTAACAAAGCAATGGAAAGGAACACTCAAACATTTCAAGATTAATTTTTGCTTTAATTGCATAAGGCATGTAACAAGAAACAGCTGATTAGAGAACATACTTAACAGATTCAAATAACTAAACAAAAAGTTTGCCATGACCAGCCTTCAGGAAACGAACACCATGGTTCCTTTTGCAGTTGTAAATCAGACATGTTAGGCATTTTTCTGCCATAAAATTCATGGAAATGTAGCCAAGTTGTTATGGCAACCATACGTTCCTGATTTAGGGGCTTTTATATTCTTCAAATTTTGAGTTGTAGTGACATTTTGCCTTTCAAACATTTTAATATTTGTTTTTAAAAGATAGCTTGGGAATTTAGGTTTAAAACGTAGTTATTAAGGTTGATATGAGAAATGTCAGACTTTGTACACACATGTATGTATGATTCTCTGCAGCTGAATTTTATAATTGAAACAAAATATAGAGAGAGCATACACATTGTACACAATATTTAAATACTTTTCACATTTTCCCAGGAGATTTTTTTTAAAAACCTAATTAAAAGCACTTGCAGATATTAACTGATATGACCTGTGAGAAAAAGAACATTATAGTCTCTTAGCTCACTGAAGAAGGAATATTTACACAAGTGTAAGAACTGTTTAACCCTTACTGGGGAGTAAGACTAAAAAACAATGGGATTTTCAAACACTTCAGTAAGCAATTCATTAATGTTATCCATGAAAACAAAAATCAGGCCTAGTTCATTTTATTTCAAAAATGTACAGCCATGTGAACTGATCATTTTCACGGAAGTTATCTCTACACTCATCCAGGCAGATTTTTGCATTGTGAAAATGAAATAGATGTTCCCTTTCTATTTAACAATTTGCTATCATTTGGATACAGTTTTTGCCATTGCAGATGCCTTTGTTGTTGTTGTTTTTGAAGCGTTCATTTGCTTCTTCTCTTTAATGCACGCTCTTCCGTTTCCTGTAGGTCGAGTTCAAGTGGGTTGCCGGGAGCTGCGTTCCACCAAATACATCTCCGATGGCCAGTGCACCAGCATCAGCCCCCTGAAAGAGCTGGTGTGTGCTGGTGAGTGCTTGCCCCTGCCGGTGCTGCCCAACTGGATAGGGGGAGGCTATGGAACCAAGTACTGGAGCAGGAGGAGCTCCCAGGAATGGAGGTGTGTCAATGACAAAACACGTACCCAGAGAATCCAGCTTCAGTGCCAAGATGGCAGCACGCGCACCTACAAAATCACAGTGGTCACCGCCTGCAAGTGCAAGAGGTACACTCGGCAGCACAATGAGTCCAGTCATAACTTTGAGAGCATGTCGCCTGCCAAGCCAGCCCAGCATCACAGAGAGCGGAAAAGAGCCAGCAAATCCAGCAAGCACAGCCTGAGTTAGAACTCAGACTCTCGACACCAGACTGGCTAGTAACCATCTGCTTTACAGATCTGATTGCTTGGAAGACTCAAGCCTGCCATTGCTATTTTCTTACTTGAAAATAGATGCTTTGTGCTTTGATCAAACCCATCAAGCTGTCCTAAGTATCAGGACCTTCTCTGGGAATAGCTTTTCTTTTTCAAGTTTTTCAAGATGTATGCATATCCTTGAGTGCAATTTGCATTTAAATTCCATGCAACCTGTAGTTTTAATTCCCCATGGTTCTCGAAAGACTGGTGATACTATATACATCACTGAATCATTACTTTTTAAAGCAGAAAAGGGCTCCTTGGTTATCCTCCACTCCCCAGCCCATCCCCCACCCCACACCATCCCCAGCAAAACCCTTTCATAATTAAAGAGTTAAAAAAAAATGTTGCCATGAATCTTCACAGTAACACTTCAGAAAGGTGCTTTTTTTTTTTTTTTTTTTTTTGGTAATTTTCATGGGAAGTTTAGCAGCCATGAGTGATCTCCTTTGAAAGAGTGAAAGATATTGTGACATTTCACTTCAAAAATAAGCCCTGTAGCTTTTTACAGTCTCATAGTATGAAATTATACCCTGCATGCTGACCCTTGCTTACAATGGAATGCCAGAAATGCATGGCAGCAGCTAATAAGTAAAACTGATGAACTATTTATTTGTCAATGTTATTATTTAATGAGCTTTCACATGTGATTTTTTTCAAACTGTTAATTTTTTATGTTTTGAAGCTTTTCCATGTACCTAAATATTTTCCTGTATGATTTGTGGTTGATCTAGAAATATGAGAATACATGTAGATATGTAAAATAAATATTTTAGTCTCCTTTTTACATATATGTTTTATCATGAACTTTATCAATAGTATGGATCCTTTTAAATCAATAAGATGCTTTGTAAAACTGAAATATGTAATACCTTTTTGTTTAATCTGTGCAATCCGAAGGTGATTTAACCTTCAATTCCATCAGTTTCTTTTAACGAAAATAAACACTGCTAAAAGTTGTTGTCCTTGCCTTTAACATGTATGAAAAAGGTGCACGTGTACCAAAATTAGAATTTATGTATCAGAATAATTGATTTCTTTGATAAGGCACATTCAAGTTTTGAAAAAAAAAGTTCTTCAGTAACAGAGGAGAGAAAGAAAGACAATCTTTTCAGTAAAGGGACGATTTAAAAAGTTGGGTGACAATCCAGTTGTAGTGAGTTGTAATGAGAATATCATATGTATATACACCTGGGATGCCAAGTCTGCTGCCCATTATAATCACCTGGAGGAGATAATTTAAGACCCAATGTCCAGGCTGGCATCCAAATTACATCATACTTTCTGGGGGTAGAACTCAGATATCAGCAGATTTTAAGGTTTTCCAGGTGATTCCAGCATGCAGCTAAATTTGAGAAAGGACTTGTGAAAAAACTACTATCATCTGTTAGGGGAATTTTGAATACTACTGCGTGCCCCTCCCCCACCCCCAAACAACAAATAAAACCAAATAAAAACAACAAAGGAAACAAAAACTAATTTTTCAGTATTTTCAATTCTGACATGTTGAAACATTAAGCAACCTAGCCCCAGTCTTGAACCAGATTGTACGGTTATATAACTGATGTGCCAATTCAATCAAATGATTGAGCCCATTGCTCCGCATGAAAACCAAAGGGGCTTGGTTATGGCTGATAAGATCTTCTGGGTTTTCCCTTTTGGATTTTGAACACAAAGGGGTCCTTGGTCCTCTTCTGTAGCAGGTTGTGCTTTTGTAATTGCGAATTTAAACGTCACATGCGTATCACACATGGCATTATAAATTAAATAAGGACATTTTGTCCCTTTCCTATGAGAGGTAGGAGAGTCTCAACCTATATGAAGACAGAAAACCTCTCTAGATTTTATAATAATGCTATTATACCATCAGATAATGTAACAATTCATAGTCCACTATTGATTTATCTTCCAGTCTTACTAACTAGATATTAAACTATCTCATATTATATCATATTAATACTTGAGACACTTATAATAATTATATCACAGGTTGAATATACCAAAAATATATTGTTTCATATGTCTATTTCAGTGGTTTAACATTGCTCAATATGGGATATTTCATATAACAGACATTGAAGACACTGTAGCCATTTCTTCTGTCTCAACAAGAAGGCACTTTTAATAGCCTTAGAGTTAATCTTAAAAATTAGTGTGTTCCAAGATCTGAGGCATAAAAAGGACTTGACCTGACAATGGCTTTTCATAATCAAGAAGATTCTGCTGTTGCCTTGAAAAAAAAAAAGTTTATTTATTTACTTTTGAGAGAGAGAGAGAGAGAGAGAGACAGAGGAGAGTCCGGAGCAGGTTCCCAGCTGTCAGTGCAGAGCCTGACACAGGGCCACAGGGCTTGATCTCACAAACTGTGAGGTCATGACCTGAGCTGAAATCAAGAGTTGGTTGCTTTACCCACTGAGGCACCCAGATGCCCTTGTTGTTTACCTTTTAATAAGAAAATATTGAAACATAAGTTTGGGTGATAATAAAATGTTAAAATCATCACTGATTTGATTGCTAATGTGAATTAGTAAACAAATGTACTAGGAAAAATGAAATGGAGTAAAAAGATTATAAGACTTCTCTCGTCTCTGCTAAGTCAAGAATTAGATCGATTTCTCATGGTCACATTTAATTTACTGATCTGTTTCTGGCGGTGTTACATTGATGATACATCCATTGTGTGGTATTTGACATCAAATGAGAGGAAAAGGTCAGCAATCAATAAGAAAGGCCTAGGATACAATCAAGCTCCCAGAGAAGAGTGCAAATTAAAAGTCAACAGAAGGAGTAGCTTTACAGTTATTTAAAAAGGCGAAAAAGCACTTGCATCTGAATTGCTGATTTTATTTCAGGGTTTGTTTTTTTTTCTGATTAAACTATGCATAATTGTCCTCTCACCTAAGTAGCTATCATTTCAAAATGGTGAATTGTGATAATTTCAGCAGATTCTGACCTCTAGTTCACATTCGTAATATCTATCCATTAAGGATTTGTTTGTCAAATTTATTTTTGTTGCTGTGAATAAGGACTTTTTCAAGAGGCTTCGTAGATAGAATATAGATACTAATATTGATATTTATACATACATTAGATATATAGATAGATGTGTATATTCATAACAAAAATGAAAGAAAAGTTAATAGCACATATACAAATAAATAATACAGATAGTGTGCTATACCCTAGTTAAACATGCACATAGAACCTTTGGAAATACGTACTTACAAAAGAATTAACATTTTTCTACAAATTACTTATATTTATTCATTTACATTAATTACAAATAATTGCTAATTGGCAATATTCTATCAGCCATGTTTATTTTACTGTGTATTTTTTGAAAAGCAATGAAAATTAAGTTGCTTTAAAAAATTTAATTTTGAGAGAGAGAGAGAGAGAGAGAGAGAGAGAGTGTGTGTGAGCGGGGGAAGGACAGAGAGAGAGGGAGACACAGAATCTGAAGCAGGCTCCAGGCTCGGAGCTGTCAGCACAGAGCCCGATGCGGGTCTTGAACCCACAAATGGTGAGATCACGACCTAAGCCAAAGTCGGACTCTTAACTGACTGAGCCATCCAGGTGACCCGCTTTTTTTTTTTTTAATATTAAAAAGAAACTTAATCTATTCCAGCTCAATATCAAATTAATAAGGTTTTACTAGACGGTCTTGCTGTATCATTCATTCTATCTGCTACTAGAATTATTATTTTTTAATTACATAACCTGATATATCTATTTAGCATGATATTTACTTGAATAGGTATTGAATAGAATGGTTAAACTAGGTAGTTATGGTGGAAAGAATAGCACTCTGTCAAAGCAAAACCAGGAAACTTCCTAACAGCTGAATAAAGTCTTTGAACATTTAAATTTGCCATGTGAAATACCCTTTTTTTTTCAATCACTATGAAATTTAGGTATCAAAATCAAATTCATTATAGTTGGATTTAAAACATTATTTGAATTTGATGTAACTCTTGAAAATGTTTTTTAGCACTAAAGTGGCAACTCATTGCATACCTTAAATTCGGCATTTATATACTTCCTGTAGTCATACAGTTCTAATGGAAAGTGAAATGCATGGAAAATCTTTGATGAAATCCTTGTAGACACTCAGAAGGAATTCAGAGGGAAAATGATTTAGGATCCTCAGTGCTAGAGTGCATTCTCTTGTTAGGATGTTTACTTCCTTTAAGTGTAGACCGGTGACTTCCATCTTGGCCCTATTGAAACCTATTAAAATACAGCTCTGTGTTGTGTTAAATGAGTCGAGACTTGTGAACTAAGTAGACATTTGGCCACTATTATTACATTCACAAAGGGAGACCTTCTAGAATAGATACTGCAAAAGGCATTCTCCTTGTCAGTATCATTTTCAATTCCATTGGTTTATCCATTATTTCTGACTCTTTATCTAACGTTGCATTTGGTGCCTTTACCTGCATAGTTTGTAAATTGTCTTGAAGAGCTACAGGATGGCAAGTACCGCAGAAATCCCAATGGAAGGATGTTTTAGCTTCCTGGTTTAAGAATTGTTTAAAATGAATGCCAAACTGACTGCATAATTATTTCCAGTGCAAATTAGCCTGAGTGTTCATCCTCCACATTGTCAGGCTTGCTTGCTGAAGGATTTGTTTTCTGTCACAAACAAAGAAGAATGAAACAGTTCGGGAGATTTATGAAGAAACCTTAATGTTTTCCTTTGAATTTTAGTAAGTACACACTAAGGATTACCTTATATTAGTGATTTCATTTTTTTAGCAATTGGATTAGGCCCTTGAATCTGAGGCAGAGTGTCTAAATTGAATGATATCATCAGTGATATAAATATATTCAACCCAAATTCATTGTTATTAAAACTGATCAAGGGTTTGATAGGCTTAAAGATATTTATTTATTCACTGTTAAAACTATAACTATCACTTTTTTTTTCAGTAGGAATAAATGCCTTTTTTCGGGAATTTGTTATTAAATTCACACAAATTTAAAACTCTTTTACATTGCAATCTTGGTTAATTTTCACACAGTGATCATTTGAGTCCTCTTATTCATTGAGGTGTTGATCTAAATTTGGCATTGAGAGACAGACTAAAACACAGAACCCAGCAGTCTAGTAACCAGAACTTTTTGTCAATCCATGCAATCTTTAATTTGCACTCTATGTCTATACCGTTGACCCTTGAACAACATGGGTTGGAAGGTGTCGGTCCAGTAACACATGGATTTGTTATGGTACAGTACTATAAGTGTATTTTCTTTTACGATTTTCTTTTTTTGTTGTTGTTTTAATTTTTAATTTTGTAAAAAAATTACATCCAAATTAATTAGCATATAGTGCAACAATGATTTCACAAGTAGATTCCCTAGTGCCCTTTACCCATTTAGCCCATCCCCCACCCACACCCCCTCCCGTAGCCCTCTGTTCTCCATATTTATGAGTCTCTTCTGTTTTGTTCCCCTCCCTGTTTTTGTATTATTTTTGTTTCCTTTCCCTTATGTTCATCTGTTTTGTCTCTTAAAGTCCTCATATGAGTGAAGTCATAGGATACTTGTCTTTCTCTGACTGACTAATTTCACTTAGCATAATACCCTCCAGTTCCATCCATGTAGTTGCAAATGGCAAGATTTCATTCTTTTTGATTGCCAAGTAATACTCCATTGTGTATATATATATATATATATATATATATATATATACCACATCTTCTTATCCATTCATCCATTGATGGACATTTGTGCTCTTTCCATACTTTGGCTATTGTGGATAGTGCTGCTATAAACATTGGGGTGCATGTGTCCCTTTGAAACAGCACACCTGTATCCTGTGGATAAAGTGTACCTAGTAATGCAATTGCTGGGTCATAGGGTAGTTCTATTTTCAGTTTTTTGAGGAAACTCCATACTGTTTTCCAGAGTGGCTGCACCAACTTGCCTTCCCACCAACAATGCAAAAGAGATCCTCTTTCTCCAGATCCTTACCAACATTGTTGTTGCCTGAGTTGTTCATGTTAGCCATTCTGACAGGTGTAAGGTGATATCTCATTGTGGTTTTGATTTGTATTTCCCTGATGATGAGTGAAGTTGAGCATTTTGTCATGTGTCAGTTGGCCATCTGGATGTCTTCTTTGGAGAAATGTCTATTCATGTCTTTTGCCCATTTCTTCACTGGATTCTTTGTTTTTTGGCTGTTAAGTTTGATAAGTTCTTTATAGATTTTGGATACTAACCCTTTATCTGATATGTCATTTGCAAATATCTTCTCCCATTCTGTCAGTTGCCTTTCTCTTATGATTTTCTTAACATTTTTTCTCTAGCTTACTTTATTTTAAAAATATAGCATATAATATATATAACATGAAAATGTGTGTTAACTGTTTTTGTTATTGATAAGGCTTCTGGTCAACAGTAGGCTATCAGTAGTTAAATTTGGGGGGAGTCACAAGTTATACATGAATTTTTGACTGCAAGAGGTTGGTATCACTAGGGGCTCCTGGGTGGCTCAATCGTTTGAGCATCAACCTTCAGCTTAGGTTGTGATCTGGCGTCCATGTGTTCAAGCCCCACATCAGGTTCTGTGCTGACAGCTCAGAGCCTCGAGCCTGCTTTGGATTCTGTGTCTCCCTTTCTCTCTGCCCCTCTCCCACTCACTCCCTCTGTCTCTCTCTCTCTCAAAAATAAATAATAAAAAAACATTAAAAAAAAAAGAGGTTGGTATTCCTAACCTCCATGTTGTTCAAGGGTCAGCTTTGACTGACAATCTTTACCAGCTGGAGCTTTCAATATATTTGTTTGCTTTGTTTCCTCTCTTACTTCTCATATGTAGCTTATATGTTATAAAATATTTCAAGTTTTTTTAATTCCTCAAGTTTAAAGTAAAAAAAAATAACCAACTCTTCCTTGCTACGAATTTCTTTGTTGCAATCCAAAGATAAAACGTGCCAGATGCATTTAATTATCAAATGAAGTTCCATTTTGCTTGTTCAATACTGTCTTTCCTAAGAATTGGTTAATTTTGACAAGTTTGTATACTGATTAAGAAGTGTTTTACATTTAATCTGTGACTTAGTTTGACCTTAATGTTTATTTTCGAGAGAAAGAGAGAGTGAGAGAGAGACAGAGCGTGAGTGGGGGAGGGGCCAAGAGAGAGGGAGACACAGAATTTGAAGCAGGCTCCAGGCTCCTAGCTGTCAGCACAGAGCCCGACGCAGGGCCTGAACCCACAAACTGTGAGATCATGACCTGAGCCGAAGTTGGACGCTTAACCAACTGAGCCACCCAGGTACCCCTTAATTTGACATTCTAAAAAAGTAATAAACAATGAAGTTTTCAATTTAACTTATTTGCAGCTTAAAAAAAATTTTTTTTTTACATTTATTTATTTTGAGAGAGACAGAGATAGTGTTAAGGAGGGGCAGAGAGAGAGGGAAACAGAGAATCCCAAGCAGGCTCTGCACTGTCAGTGTGAAGTCTCGTGCGGGGCTTGAACTCATGAAACTGTGAGATCATGACCTGAGAGGAAATCAAGAGTTGGACTTTTAACTGAGCCACGCAGGCCCCCCTGCAGCTTTTTTTATGTAGTCTTTTTATACAAGTGACTTCAAGACATGCAAACTTGTTTTGTTTCTAAGTTTTTGTTTAAATTTCAGTTAGTTAACATACAGTGTAATATTAGTTTCAAGTGTACAATATAGTGATTCAATACTTCCATACAACACCCGGTGCTCATCACCAGGAGCACCTACCTAAATCCCCTTCCCTATTTAACCCATTCGCCCCACCCACCTCTCCTCTGGTAAACATCAGTTTGTTCTCTGTAGTTAGGAGTCTGTTTCTTAGTTTACCTCTCTCTCTCTTTTTTTCCCTTTGCTCATATGTTTTGCTTCTTAAATTCCACATATGAGTGAAATAATTTGTAGTTCTCTGATTTATTTTGCTTAGCTTAATACTCTCTAGCTCCATCCATGTCATTGCAAATGGCAAGATTTCATTCTTTTAATGGCTACACACACACACACACACACACACACACACACACCCCACACACCACACACACATATCACATCTTCTTTATCCATTCATTAGTTGGTGGACATGAGCTATTTCCATGATTTGGCTACTGTAAATAATGCTTCTATAAACATTGAGGTGTGTGAGTATTTGAATGGGTATTTTTGTATTCTTTGGGTAAATACCTAGTAGTGGATTGCTGGATCACAGAGTAGTTCTATTTTTAACTTTTTTGAAGAGCCTCCACACTGTTTTCCAGAGTGGCTGAACCATTTGTGTTCCCATCAACAGTGCAGGAGGGTTTCCCTTTCTTCACATCCTCGCCAACACCTCTTGTTTCTTGTGTTGTTGATTTTAGCCATTCTGACAAGTGTGAAGTGATATCTCATTATACTTTTTATTTGCATTTACCTGATGATCATGTCTCTTGGCCATCTATAGTCTTCTCTGGAAAAATGTCTATTGATGTCTTTTGCCCATTTTTAGTTGGATTGTTTTTTGGGTGCTGAGTTTTACAAGTTTTTCTTTTTCTTTAAGTAGGCTTCATGTCCAATGTGGAGATCAATGCAGAGCCCAAAGCAGAGCCTAACATGGGGATTGAACTCATGACCCTGAGATCAAGACCTAAGCTGAGATCAAGAGTCAGATGTTTGTTTAACTAACTGAGTTACCCAGGCACCCATACATACTTAATATATTTGGATACTAGTCTTTTATGAGATATATCATTTGCAAATATTTTCTCTCATTCCATAGGTTGCCTTTTAGTTTTGTTGATTGTTTCCTTTGTTGTGCAGAAGCTTTTTATTTTGATGTAGTCCCAATAGTTTATTTTTGCTTTTGTTTCCCTTACCTCAACAGACATATCTAGAAAAATGTTGCTATGGTCGATGTCAAAGAGGTTACTGCCTGTGTTCTCTTCTAGGATTTTTATAGTTGCAGGTTTCACATTTAGGTCTTTCATCCATTTTGGATTTATTTTTATGTATCATTTAAGAAAGTGGTCCAGTTTCATTCTTTTGCATGTTGCTGTCCAGTTTTCTCAACACGATTTGCTGCAGAGCCTGTCTTTTCCCCATTGGATATCCTTGCTTCCTTTGTCAGGGATTAATGAAGCTGGGAATTGTGATGTCTCCAGCTTTGCTTTTCTTTTTCAAGATTTCTTTGGCTATTTGGGTTCTTTTGTGGTTCCATATAAATTTACGTTTGTTTTTTCTAACTCTGTGAAAAATGCTGACGTAAACTTGTAAACAGAAGATCTGGGATATAGTTTAAACTCTGCTGCTGCTAGTCAGTGGGGTGAAATTATATTTGTGTCTTAATGTTCCTAATGCTCAATTACTTTATCTATAAAATAAGCGATGTGGACCAGATAATGTCTAATGTTCACATTCTGTTATCACATAATGTGATAACACACATTCTGTTATCCTAAAATATTCACATTCTGTTATCCTCCAAAATTAGGCCATATTTTCAACCTCACTGACACCCACAAAGGCAGAATTGACTAATGCTACTCTCTGGTTCTGATGATGTTTCCAGTTCATTCAATTGTGAAATTTCAGAGTAAGATTTTGGTCAGACTTGTTATGGAATTGACATACTTCATCAAAATCAATACCTTGTTAAGGTAGGCAATATAAAACAAAATTGGAGACCCAGCTCCAGGAGGGCTGAAACTATAGCCTGTTACTGGACATCTCTCACATTTTGTCTAAACTTGAGCAAACACCAGGAACATGTTAAAGACCAGGGAAAGGTGAGGCAACTTTGCACAAAACAGACTAGAAATTTTCTCTATAAAAAATAGTATTGCTACTCTATTGCCTACTCATTTCTAGAAAAATAATAAGAGAAAGCAGCTATAATCTAATACAGAGAAATGGATTTTATTGGAAAATAATAACGTTATGTTCTGTTGACAGTTTTCATTTTGAAAACCTTAATTATAAATACATATTATTATGTAAGTGGTCAAAATATTTTGTGATATTTGGAATTCATTCATTAATCTATTCATTTGTTTAATATTTGTTGAAAATCTAGTCTGTGTCTACTAGGTTCTAAGAACATATTGGTAAACAAATGGTAATCCAATTAAGAAGATAAAAAAATGCCCTCCTGCAAAATGCAAAAGTAATTACATATAATCTCGTTTTTGAGCAAGATTCATAGGACATCATTGCTATGATCCATTATCTAAATTGCACTATCTGGACTTAGAACAGAAAAAAAAATATTTAAAAAGGGAACACTAACATTGTCATAAAAATTTGAGGTAGACTATAACAAACAATAAATGTATACTGGAAAAAAGTTTGTTTTTTCCTTATGATTTTTAGGTCGGCCAAATTGAGCTGAAGCCTTTATTTTCAAGCAGACATAATCTTAGCACTAACTTCCTGAAAAGAACCTATCTTTTTGCACAAAGTTGTTATCAATTTTATACAGAATTTTCTCCTTATTTAGATATCCTAATAAATTGTTTTTTAAAAGACCATCTTTTTCTGAACAATATTAAATATAAAAATTCCTGTTTCTTAATAGCTTCCATATATTAAATGGAATCATTTTATTTTGCTGATGATAGCATGACTAAAGGCAATGGCTATAGACAATTTCAGCAAAACATTTATTTATTTATTTATTTTAAAAAATTCACTATTTTTGAGAGAGAGAGAGAGACAGAGTGCAAGTGGGGGAGGAGCAGAGAGAGAGGGGGACACAGAATCCGAAGCTGGCTCCAGGCTTCAGGCTGTCAGCACAGAGCCTGGACTCTGGGCTTGAACTCATGAGCCATGAGATTATGACCTGAGCCAAAGTCAGACGCTTAACTGACTGAGCCACCCAGGCACCTTAGCAAACAAAATATTTAGGTATTTGTTCATCTAGGGCACCAAATATTGCTTGTATCCAACATTTGCATAGATATTTTAAAATAATTGTACACTTTAGAAATAATGTCATGGCAATCAATTTGCTCGGGAGAGGAGTCGTGGGGTGATCTGGCTGGCTGAGTAGGGTAAACTCCCAGCAAAGTAATCTCCCCAAATGTGGAGATGTTTATAGATTACAGCAGTAGGTTGCAGTGATACCATGCAAACCATACTGATATTGTATAACTTAAGTTGGTTCTCAGTCATTAACTTATGTTTGAGGGTACTACTTTTTTAAAGACGTGAATTGCATTTGTGTAAATTTATATCATATCCCCATTCTTCAATCCATATAATGGGAAAGAAAAGCCAAGAGAATGCCTCTGGCAGATGTTGGAACTGGAAGAAGGCTCTTTTTTGATCATAGTGTTCTTTGGAGTTAAGACATTTATGATTCAGTAATATTATTAAACTGAAACAGGTGTGCTTTCTGGACCTTCTGGGTTAAGGATTTTCTGTTTTGTTTTATTGTCTCTTTTATTACCAGTAGTCGTGATAAGTATATTCAATGGGAGGATGACCACAGTACCAGAAGAGCTGTGTGTTAAGTTGAAATGAAGAGCTGGAAAATGCTGATGACAGGGGAAAAAGGCTTGTAAGGGCACACAATCAACACCATAACACAGCTTTGGAATGAGTTCCGAAAAGCCACAGTCTCTCAGGACTGCTGCCCAGAAGAGGAATTTTCAGATGCTGTTCAATTTCAAGGCCATGAGATGACCTGCTCCCCCCTTTCCCTGGTGAAAACAACAAACAAACAAAACAAATATAAACAAACAAAAATCCTCTCTCCAGCCCTTTTTTAACTACTGAGACCTAGTATCCTACACTAGGTCATTTCCATTTTTTAACATTTTTGATTCCTCTCAAATACAAACATGTCTGGAAGAGAAAGTACACGAAGGGAAGGTTTGCAAAGTCAGTGGCTACTAGCACCAGTAGCTTAGAAGTAAGACAAGGGAAAATGATGAGGATGATAGAAAAAAAAAACCCTGCATAACAGAGTGCTCTGCCATAGAGTAGCAAAAATTCCACCAAAAGTCCAAATACTTTGTATGAACTTTCCTAATTTTTAAATATTAGCAGTAGACTTAAAAACAACAACAACAGCCCTGTACCTACTGAACTCTGCATACCAATCTACTTATTGGGTTTAAGTTTTTAAAGCTGTTTAAAATTAGGCTAAACTGGTCTGTGGGCCACATGTGGCTACTTAAACGATTTCTCCCTCAGGAGTTAGGAGACCTTAATTCCAATCTCAAGTCTACTGTTTCTGAATGGCTTTAGAAAATTCAGCTAAAGTATAAACCTCTCGAGATCTGAGTTGACATCTCTGTATTAGTTAGCATCCCCAAAAGAAAACAGACAACACACTCAGAATAAGTTAAGGAGGATTTATTTACAGGGGGATTAATTATACAAGTCTGGGGTGGGGGTGGGCATGTCAGGAAAGCACAAGACAATGGTGGAGGAGCAGCAGAGGAGCACAGCAAAGCTGTCACAGCCTGAGACCATAAGAAAAGAGGGAAGAATGAGGTATGGGACTTTGGCAGGCAAGGGCACCCAGGAAGAGGAGCAGAGGGCTATGGTCGATTTGAGAAGTCATTTAGAGGAACCTGCAAATCAAGGGAACCAAGAGAATAATAGCCTCCTCACTTTCCTTTCTCCTTCCTCCTCTGATGGATCCCCTGGCTGGTCTCTCCATTGGCAGTCCCCACCAGAGGCCGTGGGCTTGGGAGTGGTGGATGTAACCTATATAGATTAATCTTAGGGGAGGGTGAAGAGTAGAGGGTGGATATGGAGAGTAAAACCTAAGTTGTCTGGCACAATCTCCTCTAGCATACTTTTCTTTACAATGTCTGGAACAGTGTATTACATTAAGTAGGCACTGAGTTGTTATAGAATCTTTCTTTGTTTTTAATTCCTAGAATGTAGATACAGTAAAACCTTGGATTGTGAGGAACTTGTTCTGCCAGTGTTCTGCAAGACGAGCAAACGTTTCAAAAAACTTAACTTGATAAACGAGCAACGTTTTGCCATACAAGTAGCACGTGATGCCGAATGTCTCATGATCACGGCTGAGCCAATGGTTCTCTCTCACGTGCTACAGGATTGTGGGTGATCATCTCCCGTGCTCCGATGCTCCGCCTCAGGCCTCAGGCTGAGGTGACCACTGACAAACTGATGGATCTGCATCAGGAGCAACAGCAAGAGGTTATGGAGGAAATCTCGTCTGCAGAGGAAGAAGAGAAAAAGGTGGAGGAATCACTCAGTTCAAATGAGATTAGGCAGATGTGTAAAATGTAGGAAACAATGCAAAATTCTGTAGAAAAGCACCACCCAAATAAGGCAGTAGCAGTGAAAGAGGCGAGTCTGTTTAATGACAATGCAATGTCCCATTTCCCCGAAATCCTCAAAAGAAGGCAAAAGTAAGTGTTATTGGATAGGTTCCTTGTTAAAGTTGCACGGAAAGAAAAAGATTCCATTGAACCCATAGATAGCAGTGATTCTGTTAGTGATGGTGAAAGTCGTCCTACACAATAACCCCCCTGTATCTCGTCTCCCTCAAACCAGCCACAAAGGGTTTTAAAGGTAAGTGCAGGTTAATTTGTTTATTTTTCTCTATATTTCGTATTTTCTTTATTATTTTGTATTAGATTACAGTATTGTAGTCATTTTTATATGAATATTTTTGGATTGTGGAACAAATCATCTGACCTTCCATGATTTCTTATGGGGAAATTTGCTTTGATATACAAGTGCTTTGGATTACAAACATGTTTCCGGAATGAATTATGCTCTCAAGCCAAGGTTTTACTGTACTAAGATGCTCTCCAAGTTCCCTTCCCTCATTAGTCTTCCCCACTTCATTATTTTATACTCGAGGCAAAAATCTGAAAGAGACATTTGGGAGAAATTCTGAGAGTTTTAGATGCCCTGCCTTAAGGTTAGATATCATGTGATTCAAGAAACCGGCCAAAAAGACAAAATCTGAGATAATATTTTGAGCAATATCTCATGTAGCACTTGAAAAAGTGGGCCATGTATACTGTAGACTCCTATAGCCTCTGAGAAATTTTCATACACTTACATTCCATGTAGGAGGTAGTAGTTGGGTGTTTATTTTTACTATTATTGTTGTTACATATTTTAATAACAACCATGTCATTAGAACATGCAGTCACAGGTGAATGACTAACTACAAATCAATTTCTATTTGAAAGTTTATTTCATGAAGGCCATTCAAGCTCTGAAATAGTCTATTCATTGGAAGAAGAAGGAACCATCTGTTCCATAAATTCCCTGGAAATCAAATGAGAACAATTCACCAAATATGATAATGCTCACTAAGAGGCATTATCTAGAATACAAATATATACTATGTTGGTGTTGTTCCACAACCTTAGAAAATAAAGCATTTGAATCAGGCAGCATTTAAGCTTGGTAGCCGTCGTGATCTATGGTGAGAAGGAAACTTAAGATCTAAAACCACAAGGTTGAAGGTCTCCAGATTAAAAGAAGGGTGGCTACATTACTCCTGCATGATTTCAAAACATGTAACCCTTACCCATTCACGCTATACTCTCCAGCACTCATCAGTGTAACCCACAACCTACACGAAGTTATAGATTATCATCATGGTTCCATATGCAGCTGGCTTCTTCATTTGGGACTGGGACGATCATATCACAGTTTCACAGAGTGGGACGGATCCAGGGAATGATGGCAGAGGAATGCCAAGACACTTTAAATACACATCAAAGCCAATTTTGAAAGTTGGCTTAGGTGTGGAATGATGGGAAATGAAGCACTCGGCTTTCAGAATTTCAAAGACTCACTTTAAGAGGAAGCACTACATAGATAAAAGACGAGGAGAAAGAATGAACAGCTGTGCCAGGCTTTGCTTAGTGGTTACACTGCCGAGCAGAGCCTTTAGATGTACAAAGTATAAGAAGTACTGCCAACTTTGCAATTTCTTCTTTACCTACATCTGAATGCATAGCAATAACATCTGTAAGTGGAATAGTTCCCTGTTCCTCTTCTTCCATTCCCTTATACTTGAAAGGCCATATGTTGGGCTTAATCCACTAATGATAATATTAGTTGATCAAACAAAGGTTCTAAAATGTTAAGATCCTAGGAATGGGAAGACAAGGAAAAGATTAAATGTGGAATCTATTCAAACCACTTGTATTTTATGTGGCATACTGTTAGTATTGAACGGTAGGCAAGAGTACAAGTACTGGAGCTATAATACCTGGGTATGAATCCTGGCCTTGTGCTTAGGTACTGTTTGAACAACATGTACCTCAATTTCCTCATTTATAAAATGGGGTAATTATACGTGGCTTAAACGAGTTTCTGAATGTAAGCGCTGACAGTGTTAGTGGTTACTGCTATTGTTATTGTTATTATTGTGTTTCTTTGTTAAGACCAGCTAGCTGAGTGGGGGAGAATGTAGACTTGGGTAGGGATTTCTTCTCCAAGCTCTTGATCCAGAAAGTAGACTAGGAGTAAGAAGGGGAGAAGCACATTAAAGAAGGAAGAGTTAGCAAGATAGGAGAATGCAAGATGGAGGACAGAAATATTTTTGGAAGATATTCTGAACTGATTTTCTTTTATTATTTTCTTTTCTTTTATTTTCTTTTATTTTATTTATTTTTTAATGTTTTTTTTTTTTTGAGAGAGAGAGAGAGAAAGAAAGAGAGAGAATGAGAAAGAGAGCATGCGAATAGAGGAGTGGCAGAAAGAGAGGGAGACAGAGGATCTGGAGCAGGCTCTGTGCTGACAGCTCAAACACACAAACTGTGAGATCATGACCTGAGTCAAAGTCAGCTGCTTAGCCATATGAGCCACCCAGGCACCCCTGGGCTGATCTTATTTAATTTAAAATAAAAATGAAAAGCTTTGGCATCTTTCAAGGAAGGAGATCTCCTCTCTTTCTCTCTCTCTCTCTCTCTCTCTCTCTCTCACACACACACACACACACACACACACACACACACACAGTTAATGCCTTTATCCATTGCCTTTTTGAATCATCCCAAGTTTGTTTTTCTCGGCTATGTTGTCATTTCCTATTTATTTCATGTATCTTGTGACACAAAAATTGAGGTAGGAAGTATTTTCATGCATTTATGCTCCTTTCACCCCTATACTTAATACTATTGCATTTGTTTACTTTACCAATAGGTCACCAAAGGCTCACACTTTATCATTCACTTCTTCAACAACAGAAATAGTAGTTTCTCGCTTCATTTCTGCTTTTTCATAATTCCAATGCAATGTATCGATCTAATTTTAAATGTTCAGACTATTGCTTTAGTCTATTTTTTCTTTTTATAATCTGTGTTAACTGATGGCTAATAACCCTCTAAAGTCATTCTCTAAATTTTTTGAGCATATCCTCCACAAGAAAAAAAAGCAAACTATGATTACCTTTTTCCAATACACATTTATTTATTTACTTACAAATTATATAACCATATTAATGTGTTATATACATTATGAAATGAATTTAAAAACAGGAATAGAATAAAATGAGTTAAAATGAATACAAATTATTTTTCCTGTATTCCAATGGATCATTAAAGCTTAATAACATTAACAATAATTAATAATGCAAAATAAGATAATAACACATGAACTTGAGTATATTCTCTGAAAATAGTAAACGTCATATAATTTTGGAAAACTTGTGCAAGATTTTATAGTTTATTTAAACTACACTTCTAAGTATTTCTTGCACATTTCTCAGTCTTCTATTATAACCTCCTTAAAATGCTCTATGCTATCAGTAGTTATGCCTTACAAATAAATTATAGTCTTCTTTGACACCCTGATTAATCTTTCCCTTATTTACTAATTTCTGTGTCATATATATTTTCTTTTATATTCCAAGATGATTTTATGAAGAGAAATCCAGAAGACAATGACATAAATAGAAGTAAAACATTTAACATCATTCTAAAAAGTAATGGCAAAATTCCAGGTTAATGTGCCTGCTGTATCTGGAAGTATATCTTATCCTTGGCCTCACAAGAAGATATTTAGAAGGTATCAATAGAGGCTTTGTTACTAAAGATTCTTTCAACATAGTTTATTGGCATAAAGAAAGTGATGAAACGTTTTTATACCAGTATAACCTTAATATACTTGGCAAATTTGTTTTATATCTTTTAGAAACCTTACATTCCTAATTAATGCCTGCATTTAATATGGATATTAACTCTCTAATGGTGTCATTTTTACATTAGAAAAGGAAGGAACACTAGGAACATTAGAATTTTCATTTCTATAGATGAAAAAACTTCATGTTTTAATTATTCTATAGTAGAAATAGGGTATGACTTGGTAATTTTGAAATAGTAGTTGGCTATTAATCACTTTTTTTTCCCTCCTGTTTGGTATTTGCTTTCCATAGGGGAAACTAGAAATTACATACAAGGTATAGCAGCTATGACTAGTAAGCTATTTCAATTACCCTATAACACCTAAACCTTGGAATAACAATCAAATTCTTTTGAAATGGAAACAGAAATAATATTATCAGATATCTGTCTCATTTGTTGCAACCATGTAATCAACCACTTGGTCGCACAGGTTTTGTGTACATCGTTTTTTTACCCTTCAATTAGACTGAAGTCTCTTAGAGAGGTAAGCGATGTTTTGTATCATTTGTGTAGCTCTTACGTAACAAGTTGGTAGCCTCCTGAGGAGGAACAATTTCCTTAGTTTTTCCCAAACCAGAGAATCCCTTAGTGGATGAGGGAGTTGGGACTGACTGTTGCTATGAGACAGGCAGAGGCTGTTGAGACCCTGTTGAGACAGCAAGATGCCCAGAGCTGCCACCTCATATTCTTCCCGCCATGGGAAATGAGGGCTGAGACTCCACCCTCCTGTTGATGGTAGGCCTTGCACAATCCCAGATTCCTGGCTGGTTGGGATCTCATTGAGCAGATGAATGCTACAGACAGCTGTAAATTAACGATAGAAAAAAACAAAAAACAAAAAGTGCTGGTGAGGCTTGCTGGAAGAGGCGGTTCAATGCTAAGATTGGATCCAGCCTTTGTCAAGGATTGATGGAAAGTCTGTTTCATGTGGATGGTGTTTTCCCCAATGTTTCTTATTTTCTTCCAACTTTTCCCAGGCTTATTACTTCAACTTCTTATTCCACACTCCCAGTTCCCTTCTATGTTTCTTGATTCTATAATTCTGTCCTTTTGGGAGGTGAAATCAGCATCTCAAGCAGATTTTTGAAGCCCAGACAGATGACTAATTACAGTGTATATGCACCGCCCTTAACACAAAGAATCATTGTCTAATAAAACAGAAAAATCTTAGCAATGCGGATGAAACAAAGTAGGTTTTTGTGCAAGTCTAACTGATGCATGTTCTCTTTGATATGGTTTTCTATATCAAAATAGGGTTAGTTGAATCAGTCAGTTGTATTTTAATTGTTTGGTTCCTTCTTTCTTAGTCCTAAGCTTCTTTTAAGGATGTTCATACAAAAATCTGTTTTCAAACCATATCAAATAAAGTGTCAGTACTGACATATTCTTTTAACTTGATGAAACTTGGGATAGCTTAGACAGTCCTTCACTTTAGCCCTTGCTTTTTGCAATTTGTTATTTCTTGAAAAAGTTGTTTTTTTTCTACTACAGTCAAGACCTGAGATTTAATAGGCCTTAGTAATGGCCTAAGGTGAGTCAGTAGTTTACTCTTACACAGCATCTAGTATGTTTCTGGAAAAACAAACATGGCACATAAAATGTGTTAGTAATAAGATTAGATGGGTGGAAAGGATTCAGAGCTATAAGACGTTGTAAAAATCACTTTGGGGCTGGTGGTATGCCTCATGATCTCATTTCTCTGAAAGATCTAAGAAGAGTTGTTGATTTTTCAGTTTGTTTAGTGTTTTTACTTGTTGTTAGAACAGAATGTGACCTCTAAACTCTATATGCTGAACTGTAGTCCCGTTTTTAAGATTCTCTCTACTTACATAAGCCTCTTACTGACAAGTTGCCTTGCTGTGGCACCCGTGCCTTTTACCGTCTTCTGGTAAACATGGTCATAACCAAGCTGTGCTTACCTAATGATACTGTGTCAGTTAATTGTCTTCAATGCCGCTCCTTTACAACAACCACAAAATTCCAATGGCATAAAATAATAAGTACTTATTTAGATCATAGGTCTAAGGCTTTCCTGGGGGTCACTTGATCTAGATGGGTTTTGGATTAGCCTGGTTGCTATCAGGGTAATCATTTATAAATCTGGAGGACAGCTGGAGTTCAGGTGATAGAGTTTAGGTTCAGCTGGGGCAGTTAAGCTCAGCCTCTTGCTTTCCTGCAAGAACTGGCCTGCTAGCTAGGGTATCTCATGGAGAGGTTTTTTGTTTGTTTGTTTTTTCTTCCCCCCCACCCTCCACCCTCACATGGAGAGGTTTATAGGAGAGGCTCATGAGAGCCTAGTAGCAGAGGTGCTTTTTTAAGAATTTGGTCACTCATGTCCCTTAACATTCCATTTTCTAAAGAAAGTCACATAACTGAATTTAAAGTCAAAGAGTGGGGAAGTATACTCTGTTTCTTTACTGGAAGAAACTGCAGGTAACATGCCAAAGGGTGTTGATACTCTAGAAGGGGTAAAGTTCTGATGCAATTAGTAGAATATACTATGTGTATCTTTATCCACATTCAGTCTTTGTCCCAGAACTTGAAACCCTTCAGACTCCACCCTCCTCAGTGTATTTATAGTTGTTGAGGAGGAGCACAGTAAATGTGGAACTGAATTTCTCTCCATTTTCATTGCATGTACTATGAAGTGCCGATTCTTTAGATGAAAGACTGAAAACTTTATTATTCTTCAACATGATTTGGTTTGTTAGATGCATTTGGCAAAAAGAAATGGACAAATAAAAAGTTCATCCAAAAAACTCCACTAATCCTTAAACTGATTTTGATCAGACCATGTGAAAAAGATTGCAAACCTCATCCCAAAGGACAATCTAAGCAATTTTACAAAAATAATTTCTTCTATTTAAGTAATGAAAAGAAGAAAAGGGTCTCTGAAGGGCAATCACAGTAAAAATATGAATCTTATACTAATGAAATAAAATCTCCAGTCTGTTCTTGGCCAAACACATTTTATACATGTCAAATAATCATTTAACCCAAAGTTTTAAAGAAACAAAACATATGTCCATTTATAAATGCCAAGAATGTTTTCTTAATCTTAGGGAACCTAATTTGGTTTATTTAGGCCTCTGTGTCTTTAACTATATAAAGACAAGTTGGAAAAGTTGAGATTGACATGCCTTCTTGTGCTGACGTATCCACATTTTTTTTTTTAAATTTTTTTTTTCAACGTTTATTTATTTTTTGGGACAGAGAGAGACAGAGCATGAACGGGGGAGGGGCAGAGAGAGAGGGAGACACAGAATCGGAAACAGGCTCCAGGCTCGGAGCCATCAGCCCAGAGCCCGACGCGGGGCTCAAACTCAGGGACCGCGAGATCGTGACCTGGCTGAAGTCGGACGCTTAACCGACTGCGCCACCCAGGCGCCCCTAACGTATCCACATTTTGTTGCATTGTCAGAGCGATATTGCATCAGCTAATTGTGCTGGAGAACAGCATTCAACGAAGAGATCTTTTTTTTCAGGGACAGATTACCTGTGGGTGGCTTTGGGCAAAAGTATGAAGTGGGCTAGTTTTGGCTTCTTACAAACCTTAAAAATGAATGAAAAGTTAATAGTCATTTAGCTACTTCTAATAACCATCAATTGAATTTATTCAGCCAAAACTGACCAGCACTATGACAGGTGTAGGAGATACATTGATAAATGAGCCAGTTACGATTCCTCATTCACATACTGCTGGTAAAGGTGGAAATTGGTGTAACCACTTTGGGAAACTTGTCTGGCACATCCACTGAAATTGAACATATCTTGTGGTCCAACAATTGCAGTGCTTGGTATAAATACCACAGAGATATGTACATATGTTCACCAAAAGACACATAGCAGTATTATTTGGAATAGAAATTACCTAAATGCAAATCAGCAGAAGGGATAAATTGTGGTGTCTTCACACAAGTGATAACATACAGCAGTAAGGATGATTTACAACTACACAAAACAAAATGAATCTGATAAAAGTTATGTTGAACAAAAGAAGCCAGACACAAAATAGCGCACACCATATAATTTTATTTATATCAAGTCCAAGAAGACGCAAAAGAAATCTTAGCTTTTAAGATGTCAGAAAATGTTTACCTTTGGAGTGTAACAAACTTAGAACATAGTACCCAGAGTTCTGGCATGTTGCTAATCTTCACTGTTTTAATTTGGTACTTGTCATACAATTGTGCTCGATGTGTGAAAATTTGTCCACCTCTACACTAAGGGTGTGTGTACTCTTATGCATGAATATTATAATTCGATAAGCAAATTTTTTCCCTTCCTACAAAAATTGATCATGGGTAGTTTACAGTTCACAGTGGCAAATAGGAAATAAGAAAATAGATATTTATCTGTTTTCAGTAAGTGCAGTGAAGGCAGTGAAGAGTGTGTAGCAAATATTAATCAAGTATCTACAATGGGGAAAGCACGCAAAACAAAATAAAACAGAACAAAGCAACTGATCCCTTATTTTGTTGATGACCCGGTGTTTGACAATCGAAGTCAACATAAGCAGAACACTTGGCTGTTCAAAACTGCCGTGTGCCTTCCAGGACTGAGAGTCCTCATTAAAAAGGAGGTGCCCTATCTCTGGTGGAGGATGTCATAGACTGGGCAGTTGACTGTTGTGCTTTTTCAGTAATGTGCAGTTAGGCAACGCTCCTTGCACATTCTTGCTTAAGAACTCCATTTATTTTGTCCAATATGCTTCTGGCTGGACTTCCCCATTCCACTAGCATCTGTTCTCTTTTATGTCTCCCTTGTCCCAAAGGAGGTACAGTCAGCATCTGAGGGCTTATAACGGGATGGGTGACATTAATAAACATCTGGGAAGCTGGTACTTTGCCTTCATTGTAGACAAACATAATTTAGACATATTCATTCATTCATTCATTCATTCATTCATTTCTGTTAGCTGAGATCTAGATATTACATGAATTTTGCTTTCTTCTGTCTTCAAAAGCATTTTTTTTCTTGGCTATATTTTTAGGCATCTGCAAAATCTATTGCATATATTTAATAATGAGAGTAGCATCTGTCACTTAAAAATTAGCTCCACAGTACTATAATAAATGAATATTTATAGATTAAACTCTAAATTAAGTTCTCTTCCAGCCCAATTTAATCATCCACCCAAAAGAAGTTCAATTATGCCAATCGGCCTGTGAAAATCCCTGGCATCTTAGGCTATGAACCCGGGTCAATAAGTAAGGCTTCATCATCATTTTTTTTCGCATAGTTAATGTGTGAGCAGAAAAAAATCTATTTTTTTATAATTATAACAATTTTAAAAAGCACAAAATCTGTTTAAAACATGCTGTTAATATGTAACAGGCTAAGCAACCTCTAAGAAATATAATCCTGATTAGAAAAAGATTCATTTCCATTTACCCTGTGCTACCAAATTTCTTGGCTTGGTCACCAGACCCCTACATGTTGCTTGCTGTCAGTTTATATTATCTGTGTGTGAATCAACTGATCTTGACAAATTGAATTCTCCAGACTGGTAAGGAGACAGCAATTTAAAGTCCTCTTTGAAAAGAGCTATTTTAAGTCCATTCTCGACTATACAGGATTTAATTTTCTAGTTCTCTTTACCCAGGACTTTGGCTCTCTTCTCACTCCTTGCTTTTTACCCAATCCACTCCTCATTAATTGATTGACCAAGAGGTGGGCAGGGTGAGAAAAGAGAAAGGAATTTAATTGGTCAGTTGAGTAACTATATACAGCTCTGAACCTTTCAGTAATCTTATTCTATAACACTTGTAGAGATAATGTTAAATAGTTCAGAAAACTGCTATTTAGCAAAGTGAGAAATACTGTATCTGAATTTTGAGTCTTAAAGAAAGCACATTTAAACAGTACTGAGAATTTTCAAGTTCATGATTCAGTTCCTGAAAGTAAAAAAGAATGATATCTTCAGTGGCTGAAACTTATTCATTCTGTAACCTCTCTGGTTTGTATATAAAATAATTTCTTGTGTTATATATTTGGGGAAAGGTGTAATTGGTCCGAAGAAATGTATATCCTTGATAATGGATGTTTAAACATAGTGATTTTTTTTTTCTTTTCCTCAAACATAACATTATAGTCCTTAAAAAAACACAGAAGTTTAGATAGAACTGGGTTGTAATTGAAAGGATGCCCATAATTTATGGACATTTAAAACAAATATGCGTGCACATAAATGCAGGAGAGTAATTACAATGTAATTTGAATATGGGAGGGAGTTTAAAACACTGGAAAAAGAATTCAGGGCAAACTCTAGTTGTTGTTGTTTTTGCTCCTAATCTTTTCTGTAAAGACAGAAGTTGGGAGAAACTTTTACTGAATTAAAGCCAATTAATGGTTGGGTAAATACTTCATATTTTTAATTTGAGTACACATATTTCATTTCCATAAGTTGTTGAATTCATCATCCAAAAAGTATTTATTGAGGACCTGGATATTTCCGGCATTGTTCTGGAGATGATGTGGAGATACAGACAAATTCTCTTTCCACAGAGATTTCATTATGGGACAAAACAACAAAGAAGTACCATTATGGAACAGACTCAAAGGGTCATCAACAGAGAATAGAGCACAAAAATTGCCTTGCTGATAGACTGCCAAACTACCAACACTTCTGTGGGTGGCAGGTTGATTGCCTAGGCAGGTATAAATCAAGCATTCTCTTCAGTACATGCTTTGCCTTTTTACTGATAAAAAGTGCTTGGGGGGGGACACAAGTTGGTACTGGTTGGAACCCCTCAAACACCACGGTCTTTTTGCTGAAAAGCACAGGCAGGTTTGAAAACAGAAGGCGACCATTCTTTAACCTCCCCCCACCCCCACACCCACCCCCTACTTTTTTTTTTTTTTTTTAAAGAACTCATTATGGGTAAAGCATTGTTAGACCCTAAAGTGAATGCAACAAAGACATAAGGTGGGAGGAACCTTCCCTTCCAGTCTAGTACAATTTAATGGGAAAAGATGATAGAACCACAAGAAATAATCACATGTTAGTATGGAGTTTTCTTTAGGGCTTATGACAAAATTTCGTTTATATGATTCACATAAATTTTGTTCTGAAAACTACCCTGTGAGGTAAGGCAGGAAAATGGTATTATTATGGCTAGCTTATGATGGGAGAAACTGAGCTCAGCAAAATTGAATGACTTTTTCAAAAATCAAAGAGCCAGGGGTGGAGCAAGACTTAACTTGTTTGTTCTTTTTTTATGACCATTTATATTTTAAACAACATCTTGCTCTTTCCCATAAGAATGTTAATGATACATAGACCCTCATTCATTCATTTGTTCATATATTTATTGAACATATTCTATTTGCTGGCCACTGTAAAAAGTCTTGGGGATATAAAAATGAACTATTGTCTGTTCTCAAGGTGTTCACCCACATTTGAATAGCACTTTATCTCTTCCAAGACTCTTCATAAAAAGGGTACAATCATCACCACATCCTCTGTAATATGTCATTATTTGTTTTATTTTGCACATAGAGGAATTTAGTAACTCACCTAAAGTCAAAAAGTTGGTAAGGGCCCAGGAACTTTCAGTCATTACTTGAGCACTAAAATAAGTACAGAGCTATAGAACATTGGCTCTAAATTTTGTTGGACCTGTATTTCCATCACTAAAAAATTTTGAGAGTGTACTAGCAATAGACATTAAAAAAAAGCATTTTAGCTAGTATACATTTGCTGTTACACTAATGTTAATACATGGCAAAACCCGCAAAAATTTTTTTAAAAGATGAAAATTAAACAAATACAGATAGAAGCTTTAATATATACTTTCTGTACCCTAATGGATGATCTTGTACACCTTTAAGGGTCCACATACCTTTCTTTGGAGTACACTATTATAGATGATTATACACAAGTGGCAAAGGGGGCGGTCAATGTGGGTGGGTGGTCCAGTGAAAGTGGTATTGTATTGAGTTCTGGGTGTCTTTTAAGCTATGAGTGAATAATCCACATTCTAAAAAAATCTGATCTTCACACTCCAGTCATGAAGGTCTCTGTCAAACGGTAGAGAGTTGCAAGTTTTTCACGTTCACTTTTCTTACTTTGTTTCTAGGTTGTGCTTTTTAGCACAACGTGACAACAAAACAAGTTTGAGTGCTAATGATTATAAGCAAGGAAATTTTGGGGGCACCTGGGTGGTCAGTCGGTCAAGTGTTGGAGTCTCGATTTCAGCTCAGGTCATGACTCAAGGATCATGGGATCAAGCCCCATACTGAGCATGGAGCCTGCTTAAGATTCTCTCTCTCTCTCTCTCTCTCTCTCTCTCTCTCTCCTTCTGCCCCTCACCCCTGATCGCTCACTAAAATAAATAAACAGATAAAGAAATAAATTTAAAAAATTTTTGAACAAAAGGATGTCTTCCCCACAAGCACAAAAAGGAGAAATAGTTAGATTTTATTCCATTCATGTGACAATCACATAAAACTTAATTACAAGGGGAAACTTTGAAACAGTAACATTTTATTTCAATCCCCAAACAGCTATTAATATAATTTGTGCTGTTGCAATAACTATACCACTTCGTGAAAACATTTAGCTACTATTCATGAAGAGGAGATCACTTTCTCTCCCACAACAAACTCCTTAGTAGAGCTCCATTTTAATTACTTTTTAATAATTTGAACAAACTCTTCCTTCACAGAAAGCAATTTTCCACTTCAAACTTATGGTAAGACTAAAATTCAATTTTTTTAGATATTAGCTCAATGAATAGGTTTTACCAGAAAAAAAATTAGCAAATTTTAATTGATCCTTTGAGGGATCTAAAACATGCCAGTTAGGCATATAAAATCATTTTTGTAAAATCCCAAACCTAATATACACACACAAAAACCCTCACGGTCTTCTAAAATTAGTTAACAACAAGCGATGGAATAATAAATGAAAGTTTTTGTCTGTATCGTTGCATTACCCAAATTTAGGAGGCAAAGTTTGCAGTATATTTTCTAGGCTTGGTGTCTCCTGGAGCTTAGTAACAGTGGCCTTGTTCCATTGGTATTATGCTGGGGCAAGTGATTAATCTAAGACAAGCCATATATATATATATATATATATATATATATATATGGTTTTTTTTGTTTTTTGTTTTTGTTTTTTGTTTTTGTTTTGTTTTTTTGCAAAGGGTAATGATGTCTTTGCGTTTATACCAGGGATCTCTGAAAAAACAAACATGTTTAATTTTTTTTTACATTTATTTATTGTTGAGAGACAGAGCATGAGCAGTGGAAGCGCAGAGAGAGAGGGAGACAAAGAATCTGAAGCAGGCCCCAGGCTCTGAGCTGTCAGCACAGAGCCCAACATGGGGCTTGAACCCACGAGACGTGAGATCATGACCCGAGCTAAGTTGGACGCTTAACTGACTGTGCCACCGAGGTGCCCCCAAACACGTTAAACACTTTTAAAAAACTTGTTCAAATTTCAACAACAAAGACCGTTAAAAATGGAGTCCTGGTGAAATTTGGTGGAATAGTTCATCATATGAGGGAGCTCACTTTCAATTTGTTTATATTACACCTCGGTTCAAGGAGAGTTGTGGTGGCTTATGTCAGAAAATGTTTGACATGAAAATTAAGAAATAATAGAAAATGTTGAAGTCTGGTATCAAAATGAGGAAGTGGTAATATTTGGGAAAAAAATGTAATTTGTGCTCTAGAATGACAACGTAAGAGCCATCATTCGTGACGAAAAGAAATCTTGATTTCTAAGGCATATTGTAGTTTTCAATGCCTTCTTTGCTTAGCTCATCTCATTGTATCCAGGAGTGTTTGCTGTGGGAGATACTGCTCACCGTTCACTGAAGTGAATGTTTATCATCGCCTTTTGTCAAGATTGGTAGTAGGAACCAAACCGCACTATGAAGAATACTGAACACAAATTGAAAACTTTGGCTTCTCCTTCAGAGGTCAGCAGAGTTTAGACAGACCTGGCATTATAGCCCACCACTTCTTTTTTTTTATTTATTTTTAATTTTTTTATAGCCCACCACTTCTTTTGTCAAGTCACTAATTTTAGGTTCCGCATCAGTAAAAAGGCAGCACAGCAGTGATAAGCTTTGTTTCATAAAAGCAGCTGTGAGGTCTGAAAGCATTATTGATATAAGCACATAATACTGTGTCTTGCATGTAATCCATATAGTTAACTATAATTATTCATCAAGTCTATAGAACCACAGAGGAAAGGTGCACCTATCCCTTGATTCAGTGCTCAATCCATTATGCAAGCCAGGCCAGATTTTCGAAAAATTATATACAATTTTCGTTGTATATAGTCGAGTATAGCGACTGCCTACAGAGGGGCTCTTGAGAATAAGAACTTCCAAGCTCTCACCTCAGTATCTGATTCAGCATTTGCACCAGTAAAAACCCTACAGACGATTTTGATGGGTAGCCTGTCTGAGAGCTACTAATCTATATTATGTTCCAAGAAGGCCCTGGACCTGCTTTTAACCTCTCAAGTTTCCAGCTTATCAGCTGCCTTTGCCTTAGTTGCTGTTATTACTATGGGGGTCTCTGCTTCCACTTGCCGTGGGATCAGAAGTTTAAATACATAGGCAGAAAAAGTTACGTGCCTCTCCCACACCATCTGATTTCCCTATCTGTTGATACTTCCACTGTTTTCTGGCTGACACATTTACGTATAAACGTGTCACTTACTCTTTGCAAAATTTGGAACTGGAGAGAATACTCCCAAAACTGCTTAATCATGGCATACATGATTTCAAAAGAGAGGCCTGATTCAGACAAACAGGGTAGTTGAAACAGGACCCCATGTCCATATGAAAAAATTAGGCAACTGCATTATTTTTCTCCAAGTGTTACCACCAAGGTGTTATTTATAAAAAAAAAAAGAAAATGGGAACCAGAATGTTTCATTCTGTTGAAACAAGTTTGTATCTCTGTAATGGATATTGGACGCTTTGGCTCCCTTTCCAAGATCGTGTACGTTTAGCATTCAGAAATCCCTGGTTGGCTGAGTCTATAACTTGTAGGTGAAGAAAATAAAAGTCCATATAATTTTTGTAGAAATGGCTCTTTTGTAGAATAAATGACCAGCACAAATTGTAACAGAGCTTACAATTTTCAATTTTGGAGTAAGAAAAGTCACTTTTCAAATCGTTTATAGACTTTCAAAGAATTGTGTTTTTCATTGCTGTTATTGCAATTACGTCCTCATAGTTTTAGTTTTATTGAATTCTGAATTAGGAACATCATTTGAAATAGTTTTAAATGATTAAAGTTGAATTTAACACTTGTGATTGAAATTCAAAAATTGAAAGAAAACATAAACAATGAAGAACTGGGACCACTACCATTTTTCCCTGTAATAAAATGCTAGCGCACACAGTATAGTTCTGAGGAAACCTTCACTTATAAGAGAGACCCAAAGGTTGTCACATCTTGGAAATCAGTTTTTGGACGATCACTTGGTATATGTAACAATAGGACCTTTCGTAGCAGAAACAATTTCTTAGACATATACACACTTTGCTAATATCAGCCCTAGTTTTGGCTTTTATGAGGGCAAAGAACAGGGTTGTGGACAGTTATTGATAGCTTATAGTATAATCTGTAGAAACAAATTCCAGAGAGAAGATAGGGCCATACACATCACTGTGCATTTCTTTGACCACTTTCTCTTTTAGAAATTACTCTTTGAATCCTCTGCCCTGGTGTGGCCAGGAATCTATGGGGTCTGTAAATCTGAGTAGATGTTGCTCTAATCTAAAGACATGTGAATCCCTCAAATGGGTGATTGCTGCCTATAGAAGATTGTCTGCAAAGATGGTCATTACTAATTCCCCCATTCCCTGTGTGTGCTATTCTTTGCCTCAAGGTATAGAGCCATTTCCCCTCTTCTTGAATTTGGGCTGGTTTTGTGACTTCTTCTGACCAATAGAATGAGACAGAAGTAATGCTATGCCAGTCCTGGACATAGAGTCAAGAGGCCTAGTGGAGGGGCGCCTGGGTGGCTCAGTCAGTTAAGTGTTTGACTCTTGATTTTAGGTGGCTTAGTCAGTTAAGCGATTGACACTTTTTTTTTAACGTTTATTTTAGAGAGAGATAGAGAGTAAGAGAGAGAGACAGAGCATGAGTGGAGAAGGGACACAGAGAGAAAGACACAGGATCCGAAGCAGGCTTCAGGCTCCGAGCTGTCAGTATAGAGCTGGATTCAGGGCTTGAACTCATGAATTACAAGATCAAGGCCTGAGCCCTGTGTTGCCTCTGTGCTTACAGCAAGGAGCCTGCTTTGGATACTCTCTCTCCCTTTCTCTTTGCCCCTCCCCTGCTCTCTCTCTCTCTCTCTCTCTCTCTCACACACACACACACATACACGCACACGTGCTCTCTCTTTCTCTCAAATAAATAAATATTAAAAAAAAAGAGGCCTAGTAGAATCTACTTTTGATTTTTTAGAACCCATCTGGTATAGAAAGAAGGCCAGGGTATCTTGTTGGAGAAAGATCACGCGAAGAGAAATGAGATGCCCAGCCAGTAGCCAGCTCCAAGGCCCTAAACATATGAATGAGTCCATCTTGGATCCTTCTCCAGCCTCAGTTGAACTTCCCCAGTCAACCCTAAAGGAAAGAGAGATGAGCTGCTTTCATTCAGCCCACCCCAAATTCCTGGCCCACAGAATTGAGAGAAATAAAATGGTGTTATTTTAAGACACTAAGTTTTGGAATGGTTTGTTGTAAATCAATAGACACCTAGAAAAAAAGGTTAAGAAAGTTATAAAACATAATTCTTGTTCTTCAGACTTTAATATGATTTAGCAATAACATAGCACACTTATGTTTGACCATCCATTCAAAATAAGGACTAGAAAGTGTACCATTTTTAAGATTAGACTCTCACTGGCTTCATGTGTATGGTTTATTTCTTGACTTGCTATTATTTCCAGGCCTTGGGAATTTCCAGAGATACAATATCATGTTTTTAGATTATGATTCTGATATTTACTGAAATGGAAATATCTCAGCTTTTATTAGTTGCTATTCCCCAGGATAAAAGAGTTGGTTGGATTTTCATCACTTTGAAATACAGGTTTAGTTGGGTAGAAGGGCCTTAGTGTCATAACTCGAATAATCCCAGATGTTAGCAGCAGCCAGTGGAAATGGGAAATAAATTAAGGCCAGGTTACAGAATATTCCAGGGAGATCCAGGCATCAGAATTCACAGGCCTAGCACTGTGATTACATCTGTTTTTATGTGATTAATTTTTTCAGAGAAGTTATCCATCCATTAAATGGAGATCAGCCTTCTGGTTACTAAAGCTCTTCCAGTCAAACTGGGGTTCTCTTCCACCTTATGTCAAAGAGATGTGGAATTCTAAGCAGAGGTCAGTCCTAGGACCTAGGTCAATGGGTGTGGAGTTCAAGAAGAAGGTTTCCAGAAGGTAGGTACACCCTGTGAACACTAAGGCAGTTCTAGGCAATGAGACAAGTTCAAAAATGGAACCCTCTAACACGATGGAGCTACTTGTTCTTCTCTGGACTAGTAGAGTTAACTCCACAGGTGAAAGCCACAGATGAACTACTGGTCAGCAGAGCTGGTAGTGAGACACCCAATTCAGGAGATGGGAGAAAAAGGGAAAAGGGTCAGGAAGGCAAGATGCCAGGAGGGCCAAAGACAAACAGAAATGTGAACATTTGCCCAGGACCAGTGCTGGTTAGTTTGTGCATATTTTTATTATTGTACCATAGCAGCTAATAATAATCATATGTATTTTTGAAGTTAGGATAGAATAATTGTTAAAGAAAGATTTGACAAAAAGGGGAAGTGTTTTTCTTTTTAATCTTTTGTCAAAGTCCTGAGTTCTTTTAAGGAGCAGGATAGGAGAGGTAGAAGAAATATGAAGTTGGGGTGAGGAGGGTTAGTGCAAACTTAAAATTGAAACTTTTTCATTTGGGAGTAGTTTTAAGCATTCAGATGTTTCTGAAGACTAAGTGAAAATTGGTCTTCATGCATTTAAGTTTATAGCCATTGGCACATTTAACCTTTTTTCATTTATCCATTCTTTCACTTACGTCTTAAACCAATTAGTGGTAGCCATGGTCACAAATGGAAATATTTAATTTTTCTATTTAAGTTATTTCTATTCACATACAGCATAAACAACAGTGACCTAATTTCCACCTCTTTACGATCTGCCACAAGTTACTTCTACATGAAACATTGTCTTTCTGTTACCACTAAGCACTTCTTGTCCAAGCCTGTCTATTGTTCTCTTAACTAGAATTTCCAGCACTGTCCAAATTCTGTGTTCTTCTTGTCCTCGTCCTCTTTTCCCTCCTCCTCTTCATGTTTCCTTCTCCTCCTTCTTGTCTTTCCTCTTCCTTTTCTTCTTCCTTTTCTCCTTCTCCCCCTTCTCCTTCTCTTCCTCCTCCTCCCTGTCCTCCTTCTTCGTTAGCCCAGTGAATACCCATGCTAGAGAACAATGAAGCACTTTTTGATTTAATTTTATTTTTTATAAAAATTAGAAACTTTTTTACATCCTCACATCTGTTGGATGTCACTGAAGAGACTGTATTACCTCTCAGTCTTCTCTCTCTCTTCATGCCAGCTATCCCATTGGCCTCTCTGTACCTCTACCCCACCATAGTCCCTTTTGATCCATTAAGGTCAAGATTTGCTATCGTCATGGTTAAAGTATTATTAGGCAACGATGTCCCATATTCAGACTCTATTGGACAATTCACTTCTTATATTGATTCTGTGCTTTGCATGGTGATGGTGGTTGTGGTCATAATGTCACATTCAAATATCCACATTCTTCCTTTCTTACTGTGCAGAAGACAGTAATGACTGCATTTTCTGGAAGCATTTCTTTTCTTCTTTAAATCTTGTTTTAGTACTGAGTTGTAGTTAAAATGCATAGGGATAGCTGCTGCCAATATCTGACCTTGCACAAAAGCAAATCTTCCTTTTCTAACTGTTCTTTCTTTGATGATTCTGATTATTCTTCCCTTCAACAGATTATGAAAACTAGCCACCACCAATTCTAGACTAGTCATTTGTTTTCTAAACAAACTTTCAAAGACATCACCCCTCCCACATTCCTTCTGCATAGAAGTCATTCCCCTCTTTTAGTTTCTGAAGTTGTGTGGCATCCGACAGTAGAACCATGCCCTTTAGTTCTATGCACAGAAGCAGAATTCCAGGGAACAATTTCAATTCTGCTTAAGTTGTGATCCAAGATATGGCTTTTGGGGCTCTCAGAGGTGATTTGTTTTTAAATGACAGTTCTGTAGAAATACAAGGGGATGATTCATTTCTCTATTTCTCTAAAACGTCTCTTTTTCCCCGGTACTTAAATATTTTTTCCTTGTGTTTTCCTCCTTTTAAATTAACAAGGAAATAAGACATAACTGTTTTAATGGATTTCTTATGCAATTTTTATGTGGCATGTTTAATATACTACATGCCTTTTGCTTTAGGTCTTGAAATTAAATGCACTGAATATAAAGTGAATTGGGTGTCATTCTTTTTTTAATTCAATGTGTATTTAAGTCTGCTTCACGCTTAACATTGGAATCAACTAAGGAAGCATATTAAAAAAGGCAGATTTCTGGACATACTGCAGGTCTACTGAATCTAATTTTCTGTCATAAGGTGCCAATAATATGTTTTCTAAGATTATTATATAATATATAATATGCAAATGACATTATATAAAATACATAAGAAACACTGTATATGTTCACAATTGTCCACAACTGATTCTTATGACAAGTTAAACTTTAGTAATATTAATGATGTCAACTTTATCATTCAGTCCTAAGGCGATTCATCATTGTTTCCTTTTTTAGCTGTAATAGGAAAAACAAAGTAGACAGTTGTGACAGTTGATAATTAACTTTGTAAGATATATTGAGAAAATGAAAGATGATAATCTTGTTGTCATGTGGTGTTTAGTTTGAATTACCCACAGAAAGACCTCATTGTGGAGCATCATTTTTCTTACATATAAAAATGAGGTAAAGGTCAGGGGTTAATAGACTGTAGCATTTTCATAAGACACAATGGCAAAACAGAATTCATAGGCTGACACAAATGTTGGGGCTGGCCCTTGGTAGAACAATTATATATTTTGTTTGGCTCCTATTCCAACAGAATTAAAGGGTACACCATTAAGCTGTTCATTAGCATTTGTGAGCAACACCCCAAGTAACCTCTAGAATAGCTATTAAATAGTAAGTGTGTTTGGGGAGGAGGGGAATGACTGGCAGTGACAATTATACTTGAGTTAACAGTAAAAAAAAAATAAACTTCAGCTTGATCTAAAATTCAGTAATAATAATAATATCCCCAAGATAATCTCCCAGGGTACACTGACATGTAGAAACAAACAACAAAAGGTAGTTTTGGGTCTTTCAGATATACAGATGAGAGCCACTTCCATTTAATGGGCACTTCTATAAGCATTAAAAAAAGACATGTCAAAGTGAGTTTATAAAATTGTGGCATACATTTAACAAAGCTATGCTTTGAACAGTCACAGTACAATGAAACACATTTCATTATTCATAGGATAAAGGGTATTTTAAAAATCATAGTGCACTGTGGGTGTAGTTATGGGACATAAGTGAAGTCAAATGAACAGTCTTTTCTTTCGTTAGTCACATGAATATATTTCTAATTATGTGTAACTTCATTTGGAAATTAAGGTTAACATGTAAATTTGAAGGTTTTCCTGTGTATGAAATTGTTTTAGTTTCCTATGGTTGTTATAACAAATCACAAATTTAGTGGCCTAAAACAATACAATTTATTTTTTAAAGCTTGTCTATTTATTTTGAGAGAGAGAGATTGAGAGAGAGAAACATGCAGGGAAGGGGCAGAGAGGAGAGACAGAATCCCAAGCAGGCTTCGTCGAGCTGTCAGCACAGAGTCCTATGTGTCCTTGAACTCACAACTTGTGAGATCAAGACCAGAGTGGAGATCAAAAGTCGGACGCTTAACCGACTAAGCCACCTGGTGCCCAACGATACAAGTTTATTATCTTAGTGTTGTAGATGTGAGAAATTTCAAAATGTATTGGCTGGGCTATATTCTTCTGGAATCTCTAGTTGAAGACTTTGGTTCCTTCCTTTATCCAGTTTCTAGAAATTCCTGGAATCCTTGACTTATAGCTCTGTATTACTCTCACCTACAATTTCATCCTCGTACTTTTTAAATTCTGATCACTCTCTGATAAGGGCACTTGTGATTACATTGGGCACACCTGCATGATCCCGGCTCTGCTCCCCATCTCAAGATTTTTAAGTCAATCACAGCTGAAATGTTCCTTTTATATAAGGTCAGGTAACATATTCACAGGTTTCAGGGATTAGAACATGGGCGGCTTTGGGAAGCCAGTATTACGTACCACAGAAACCCAGATCAAAAACCACTCCAGAACTTTCCCCTTTGCATGCCCTGCATTGTAATGCATTTGGGATTTGTTTTTTCTAAACTTTTCAACTGATATCACAGACTGGTTATTACCAACGAACGGGTCACAGAGGATCTTACTTTCCAAGGTATGCACTTTTAGCTACTCATTTCAGAGAAAGTATTTTCGTAATGTGGCTGTTACAACTTGGTATAAAATTACATGGAAACTATATCTTTTACCCAAAGTACGCATAATAAGAAACTAATTACCTATATAAAAAGATACAGAAAAATGTTTCCCATACTGTGATAGACAAATGAACAGTCTGTCCTTTTCTTTCAATACAAGTCTTAAATGTTGTTAACATAAAGTATAAAAGATCTAAGGATTCATAGCAAACAGCAAAATTAATATCTTTGCTCTAAAACAATCAAATCAATAAAACAAGATTATTGTTAAAATTTATTAAGATTTATGTATAATTATATAGCAATTAAGACTTATTACTACGCTTTTTTTTTGCTGAAGATTAACAAAATGAAAACTAGCTTTAACTCCACTGTTAGATTAAAAAGGGAAGTTTAAGATCAATATTAATTGGAACAATTATTTGATTCGTTTTCCTGCCTCTGTATAGATTCCTTTATTCATTTATCCATCCAGTCAACAGGTATTAATTGAATTCCTAGTACAGGCCAGACACAGGTGTGGTGGTGATGGTACAAAGTCAGGTGTATTATGGTGGTTATTTTTCAGCTAAGAGTCAATGATCTGACAAACTGAAACTGTAACGGAGTTAAACATTAATTATAATAACAGTAATTTTTTGTTACTTTTGTATTGAAAGTACTTCTGCATTGAAACTTGAGTATTGAAAATACAGTTACATTGAATATATTAAAAACATGCTCAATCACTGATAAAAACAGATGGGAAAATCATATTTTAATTGTGTATGCTTTAATCTCAATTGGGAAAAATTAGTGAAAATACTGAGTTGGATGGGATATTATAAACTGATAATATTTTCAGCGCTTAAAAGATTCAATTTTTATGAATCTTGTATTAACTATTGTTGGTTGAAGATTGATAAATATGAATTAGAAAATATTTATTAGTATATACTTCAATTATCATTAACTTATGTATTGAATGAACTGATTGAATATTTTTTAAGCTTCTATTATATTCCAGGTGCTGGACATAGAACCCACACCAAAAAAGTAAAAACCCGACTCTCCTAGAGCTTACATTCCAGGGACCTAATACGATGGGCTCTGACATTCCAAATACTTCGATACATTTTTATGGTAAACATTGCCAGCAAGAATAGTACTAAGGGCAGTATACCTCCAGGCCTGGAATTCTTCAACTCTGGCTCTGCTTCTGTGCAAGGGCCTTACGGCAGTTCTGCCGTTAGAGGTGTAATTTTACACAGGTTACTTAAACATTACAACCTTTTTTCTTTATCTGTGTCAAAACAAAAAACCCAAACCAACAAAACCCCAGTAATAGCTGGGTTCTCCTGTAGATTAAATGAGCTAATGTGTGTCGCTTGTTCAGCAATTATTAGTATTACTGCTTTGGCTCTGTGGGTCCAAAACGTGCCTGCTCATTAGAATTACCTGGGGGTCTTTAAAAACATTCCCAAACTCAGGCCACACACCAGACTACTTAAATCCCAGTCTCTGAGCGTGGAACATAGGTGTCAGCAATTTCTGAGCTCCCCAGGTAGTTCCAATTTGCAGACAAATTTGGGATCCGTGGCAGTTTGGGTTAATATTTCATAACACTGCCCGGCCACCTGTCTTTTTCCAGGTGGAACCAGGAAATCTTACGAGCTTAATCAAAGTCAGAAATCGAGGTCTTTCTGTCCCCTCCTGTGACCTGAATCCAAATATCCTTAAGGGGAGAGGGACTGGGGGTGAGTCCTGACCTCTACAGCCTACGCAAAACTGTTAAGTTTAATGGGACCCGTAGGTTCCTACGGAGGGCTGACACTTCCACCCGAGGCGACCGCTGGGCCCGCCAGACAAGCGAGGAGGCGCGAAAACGCAGCCCGGCCGGGGGCGCTGGGCTCGTCGCTGAGGCCGCGGACGCCAAAGGAGGAAGCTCGGCAGCTGGAGCGTCCCCTGGGGACACGCAGCGGCCCGGACTCCGCGGCTCCGGTGGGCGCCGTCAGGCCTCCTCTGCCCTCCCCCCCGATCTTCCCGGTGACCCCAGCCGAGCGCCCGAGCGCAGCGGGGCGCTGTGGCCCGGGGCGAACCTGGCTGGCCGGCCGGCCGCGCCGCCCGCCGCCATGGAGCCCAGGCCCGCCGCGCCGCGGCCTCGCTTGTGCGACTCTCTCGGCGCGGACCAGACACCCTCGGCCTCTACGCCGAACGCGGCCCGGGCCGAGGCTCGGCCAGCTGCGCGCCGCGCTCCCGCAGTGGCTGCGGTGTTGCCGGCGGGGGGTAGTGGGGAGCGCATGGGCATCCCCACCCCGAAGCAGTTCTGTCCCGTCCTGGAGAGGCCGCTCATCAGCTACACGCTGCAGGCCCTGGAGAGGTAATGCGACGCAAGGCGCACCCCCGGTCCCCGGCCCGGCCTTCCGCTCCTGGTGCGGCCCGCCTAGGGCGGCCCGCGGCTCCTGCCCCTCGTGCTGCTTTCGCGCTGGCGCCTTCTCTCGGCGGACTGCGGGGCCGACTCCGCCCGCTCAATCCCTGGCTTGGGCTGCGTCCTCCCCTGCAATTCAGGGACCGGTGGTTCTGATCCTCTAACAGACCTGCACGCAAGAGGGGGCTGCCCCACAGACCCCTTTCGGTGCCCGGGCCGTCGACGTGGTGGTGGGGAGCCCGGCTCCTGGAGCTGGACTAAGGAGAGCATGGGTTGGAACGAAAAGGCATTTAGTTTTGACAGTGGCCCCACTGGGGCCTAATGACAAGCTCTTTCAGGAGTCTCCCTGCCCGTCTGCCTCTTTCTCAATCTCTGTTAATGTTTTGTGCTCTCCGTGCATGCGTGGATTGGAGTTTTACTCACACATCTCACTTCACGGGCCTTTGTTCACTTTATCCATTCATGTACATTAAATGAATATCTCTTAAGATCCTATGTTAATTACGAAGTGCTGAAGGTGGACGGAGGGACAAAACTTAATCCAAGGCTTTCACCGGTGGATATAGATTTAAGGGTGCGAAATTAAGGCCAATACGTGTGGAATTGGAGTGAGGACTAGAGGCGCAGTAGTGAGATGGAGAGGGGGTTTGTTAATTGTTTTAGCGCATAGTAGTATGATTGAGCGTGGGGTGAGTCTGGAGGGGTAGGAAGCAGGACAGTTGCACAGGTCCCTAGATGAGTTGCTATGGGTTGAAGCCAGTGTGGTGCTGTGATGGGATGTTAAACCTTGAAGTGAGTCCTTTGTGTCTCAAGAAGGATAACGTTATTTTAGTATATCCTTTGCAGGTGGCTTTCATGAAGACCAAGCTAATGAGTTGCTGCTAATTCAAGGCTGTTAGCCTATTACCCAGCAAAGCTCTTCTTCCTGTCCCATCATGCTTGCACACACCACAGAAGCCAAAGGGCCCAAAGTTGTGTTGGATATGGTTATGGAAGCGTGAAGAGTCATAACCACCCTTGATTAGGGTAATCAGGCCAGTGGTCACATCTGAACCTCAAACAAACATGGAAACAGTTCAGGTGCTTTCCCTACTCTTGTAGCCCACCTTTTCTCTGTGTATGAATCATGTAACTACAGTACTACAGTATGTTAGACCCCGTGACAACATAACTCCTTTATGTAGGTTATATTAAGGGACATAATGGATTTTGGCCAGCAGAACCTAATTGCTTAATAACTGGGTATAAGGGAATATAGTCTCTTGTACGTTCAGTTTTCTTTCCTATGAAGCAAATTAACATCAGCACGTTTGCATCTTCTGGGGTAGACTGAGATAGGTGGTTACTGGAAAAATCTTTTGAAGTAAAAATATTCTGGGAATGCCTTTTTTAATGGAAGATGAGGAACATGTGTTTTGTATTGCTAACAGCAGTGATAAAATTCTAATAGTAACTAAAGAAACCTCCATTTTGAAATCCATTGGAGATTATTTTTGTCACTATTAAAATGCCTGAAGAACTTAAGGGATGATTGCATTTGGGGTGTGTTTCAGGAAATCCTTGGAAATCTTGCATTACAGGGGTTTAGGTATGGGTGCTTCTTAGCCATTTGCTAAAGGAAGGGCATTCTCTTGACTGCTAATAGACTTCTTAGAGCATGGTGTTAAAAAGCCTAGGTTATTTCATCCTCTTGAATTATGCAAGTTCAATTAAGGAAAGGAGATGGAAGCATAAAATGTTGTATGAAATTCTTACGTTTTGCTCTTTGGCAAAATGATGCATGCTTACCACATATTAAAGGGGAAGCATCACTCTAATGCATCAGATCAGAAAAGATGTAATTGGGTGTCACCACTGTCAATCATCTAGATTATTTTAGGATAGTGTCAGCTCTCCTTGCCCTCTAATTTGATTTCAAAGTTCATTTGTCTCGCAGAAGTTAAGACTATTTTCTCAAGCTTTTTCCATCTCATTAATAGAGAGGTTGTTGGGGCGCCTGGGTGGCGCAGTCGGTTAAGCGTCTGACTTCAGCCAGGTCACGATCTCGCGGTCCGTGAGTTCGAGCCCCGCGTCGGGCTCTGGGCTGATGGCTCAGAGCCTGGAGCCTGTTTCCGATTCTGTGTCTCCCTCTCTCTCTGCCCCTCGCCCGTTCATGCTCTGTCTCTCTCTGTCCCAAAAATAAATAAACGTTGAAAAAAAAAATAGAGAGGTTGTTGTGAATAGTCTTTATTAGTTGATCTTGACTATGAAATTAAAGATACTCACTGACTGAAAAATGACCCTCATAGTTTGATCTGTCCTTTGGAATTTTGAACTGATAAAAAACTATGGCATACGAGAGACTTCACCTCTGAAGTCTGGTCCACAGCTCTTAAATTGGGATAGGGAAATGTAAAGAAATGTGGCTCATCTTTGTTTTAGTTAAATACAGGTTTAAATGGCATTATTTTCACTGTTGTATTTATCCACCCAAAGAGACTAAAAACAGTATAGTCACACAAGGGAAAATGAATGTAAGAAGAGCTGGAGTAGATAAAAGATGACAACAAAACATTGGAAGAACAGGATGGTAATCAATCAGACTTAACAGTCCCCAAGAAAATGGGAACAGCTGTGGAGAAGCAAGTTGGTTGAAGTCCCCAGATCTTGGAATGTTTCAGGAATCAGAGGTACAGGATGCTTCGGAAGGTGGGGTAGACAGCTCAAAACAAAACAAAATAAAAACAACTGGTGCAACCTTAAAAAGAAACAGTTAAACTCCTAGCTCACTATCAAAATACTTGAAGCTTATTTTCTGACTCAGCACAGCCAATGGCTGAGTGAAGGTTCCATGGCCATAGAGGAGTTGAGAGGAAGACTGCACTTTGTGGTGATGAGATCCTTAGCTTCTAAGGTCAACTCACGGGAGTTCCCCCCCCCCATTTTTTTTTTTAATGTTTTAATTTTTATTTTTGAGAGAGCAAACAGGGGAGGGGCAGAGAGAGAGAGAGAGAGAGAGAGAGAGAGAGAGAGAGTGGGAGACACAGAATCCAAAGCAGGTTCCAGGCTCTGAGCTGTCAGCATGGAGCCTGACACCAGCTCAAACTCACTGAGTGGTGAGGTCATGAGCTGAGCTGCAGTCAGATGCTTAACTGACTGAGCCACCTAGGCACCCTGAGTTGTTTTTTTTTTTTTGTTTTTTTGTTTTGTTTTGTTTTACTTTTTAAACAACATGGTACATATTAAAGCACCTGTTCTTAAATGACTGAAAAGTTAGAGGGGACCTTCAGAGAGTCTGTATTGTGAGTTGACTGAGACTCAGGATTGTTTTCAATTCAGGTGACATTGGGAAAATATTTTTTTCTAGTTTAGTCAAGTTCTGGTAGGCCATTGAAATATCTTTGTGTGTGTGTGTGTGTGTGTGTGTGTGTGTGTGTGTGTGTGTGTGTTGGGAGGCGGAGAGTGCCAGCAGTGGAGGGGGAAGAGAGAACCTTAAGCAGGCTCCGTGCTCAGTGCAGAGCCTAGCACAGACCCCGGGATCATGACCTGAGCTAAAAACAGGAGTCAGATGCTCAACTGACTGGGCCACCCAGGCACCCTGACATTTCTTAATTATTAAATGACATTCAAAAGACTCTCTGAACCTTCCCAAATCTGGGAGACGTTGGCTATGGCTCTATCTGGACAAAGTCTATCAGTCAGTTGTATGTGCATATATTTCCATTAAACATTGCATGTGTATGTATAAACCTATGTATGTTTATACATGTTTATATGCCACGTCTATTAAGATGATACAGCTGGTCGTTTGGATCTGTGCATTTGGGTTTAAAACAAAACTACTACTTGGTAGGTTGTATTAGGAACAAGAGTCTTTCAGAAGTTGATTAAAAATGTTTCTAGGATTTTGAAACTTTGCTTTTGGCCTTGTAGAGGGAATAGAAGTTTATTAAACCAAAGATTTACAATTTGAAGAGAGCTTTTTTTTTTGCCCCTCAGCATACTAACAAGGAACTGAGATCAAGGGTACTAGCGCCTTATGTAACTATTGATTTATGTATGACCAGAGTTTTTAAAAGAAATATTGCTCTAAGAAAACTTAGGTGGCCATGGTAGTGGTGGAGGCATAAAGCCCTGGCAGTTAAGTTGTAAAATACACTTTACAGATCAACTCTGCTCTTTTGCTGTCTAAAAAAATGTGTTCCCAGGTCTTATGTACGAAGTAAAAACCCCTGCCGTTAAGCTTACTTCGGGTTCCAAATATCTAAGGAAAGAAACTCATTAAGAATGGTTAATCTGGCTTAGCTGAATAACTAAAATGACAAATACAAGAAAAGTAAGACAAACACTGTCAAATACAAGGCAAACACTGGCCATGCTTCTTCAGATTCATGGTGATGGTGGGCTAGGAGTGGGAGTTCCTCTGCTGATACATTTGAACAAAGTCTGGCACAGCCTTCTGCATAGTTGGAGAAGTTTCTCAAGTTTTCTGTGGTAGAGGACACTGCCTAAAATGACTTGTTCCTCGATAGGGTTCACTGCCCATTGAAACTGTATTATAAACTGGCAGCCAGTATAAATCTCCTCTAGGAAGGAAATGGGTTGTCCCACTAATAAAAAGCATTGCAGACTTTGGATACTAATATATATCCTTATTAATGTGTTGGCATTCTAATTCAGGTTTCACTCTTAGTTTGGCTAATGTAAGTTAGTCAACATAAATGTGATAATGTCAGATGAATTTCAAAGAAAGCTGTTTTGTGGATTTGTATGTGTTGATCTTAAGGAGAGTAGATTTTTGTGGTTAAGTTGGGTTGCTTTCTTGCCACTTGGAAAATTAATGGAAGTCCAGTTTTAGAAACTGAGACTCCATGGTGTGTGTGTGTGTGTTGTCTGCTTTTTTTAAATTGAGGTATAATCGACATATTAGTTTCAGGTGTACAACGTAGTGATTCTGTATTTATATATATGTTTTTGTGTTCTATTTACTTTTTAAATCCTTCTTTTTCATCATGATGAATCCCCTTCACCTATTTCAGCCATTCTTCCCTCCCAGCTCCCCTCAGGTAATAATCAGTTGGTTTTGTAGAATTAAGAGTTGTTTTTTGGTTTGTCTCTTTTTTTTCCCCTTGTTTTGTTAAATTCCACATATGACTAAAGTCATGTGGTGTTTGCCCTTCTCTGACTAACTTATTTATACTCTCTTGATTTATCCATGTTTTTGCAAATGGAAAGATTACATTCTTCTTTATGGCTAATATTCCACTGCATGTATGTACCACTTCTTTATCCATTTGTCAGTTGATGGACGCTTGGACTGCTTCCATAGTTTGGCTGCTGTAAATAATGCTGCAATAAACATAGGGGTCCGTGCATACCTTTGAATTAGTGTTTTTGTATTCTTAGGGTAGATACCCAGCTGTGTGATTACTGGATCATAGGGTGGTTCTTTTTTAAATTTGAGGAACTTCCATACTGTTTTCTAGAGTGACTGCACCAGTTTGCTTTTCTACCAACAGTGCATGAGGCTTCTTTTTTTCCTGCGTCCTTGTCAACACTTGATGTTTTTTGTGTTTTTGATTTTAACCATTCTGACAAGTTTGAGGTGATACCTTATTGTAGTTTTGACTTACATTTCCCTGATGATAAGTGGTGTTGAGCATCTTTACATGTGTCTCTTGGCCATCTGTATGTTTTCCTTGGAGAAATGTGTGTTCATGTCTTGCCATTTTTAAATGCATTATTTATTTTTCGGTTGCTGAGTTTTCTAAGTTCTTTTTATATTTTGGATACTCTTTAACAGATGTCATTTGCAAACACTTTGTCCCATTCTGTAGGTTGACTTGTAGTTTTGTTGATTGTCTCCTTCACTGTGCAGAAACCTTTTATTTGGATGTTGTCCAAGTAGTTTATTTTTTGCTCTTCCCTTGCCTCAGAAGATATATCTAGAAAACTGTTGTTATGGTCAGTGTCAGAGAGATTACTGCCTGCCCTCTCTTGAAGTGTTTTTTAGGGCTTCGGGACTCACATTTAGGTCTTTAAACCATTTGAATTTACTTTTGTATATTGTGAAAGAAAGTGGTCCGTTTTCATTCTTTTGCATATATCTGTCCAGTTTTCCCAATACCATTTATCGAAGAGACTGTCTTTTCCCCCTTGTATGTATATTCATTCCTCTTTTGTCAAAGATTAATTGGCCATGTAATTGTGCATTTAATTCTGGGTTTTCTGTTTTATTGATCTATGTGTATTTTTATTCCAGTACTATACTGTGTTATTTTATTTTTAATATTTTATTTTTTAAAGTCCTCTCTATACCCAATATGGGGCTTGAATTTAGAACCCTGTTATCAAGAGTCAGATGCTTTACTGACTGAGCCAGCCAGGTGCCCCTGCACTCTTAATTACTACCACTGTGTAATATAATTTGAACTCTGGAATTTTGATAACTCCAGTTTTGTTTTTCATTTTCAAGATTGCTTTGGCTATTGGAGGTTTTGTGTGTATGTGTGTGTGTATGTGGTTCTATACTATTTTTAGGATTGTTTATTCAAGTTCTGTGAAAAATGCTGTTGGTATGTTGATAGCAATTGAATTAAATTTGTAGATGGCATTGGTAATACAGATGTTTTAACGATTTTTTTTTTCTTGGAACCTGTGAGCAAGGAATGTCTTTGCCTTTTTCTGTGTTGTCTTGAATTTCTTTCATCAGTGTTTTATAGTTTTCCAAGTACTGGTCTTTCACATTGAAATTTATTCCTAGGTACTTTATTGTTATGGTATGATTGTGAATGGGATTTTTGTCTTTTTTTTTTTTTAATTTTTTTTTTTTCAACGTTTATTTATTTTTGGGACAGAGAGAGACAGCATGAACGGGGGAGGGGCAGAGAGAGAGGGAGACACAGAATCGGAAACAGGCTCCAGGCTCTGAGCCATCAGCCCAGAGCCCGACGTGGGGCTCGAACCCACGGACCGCGAGATCGTGACCTGGCCGAAGTCGGACGCTTAACCGACTGCGCCACCCAGGCGCCCCGGGATTTTTGTCTTAATCTCACCTTCTGCTTCGTTATTAGTGTATAGTAATGCAGTAGATTTCTATACATTGATTTTGTGTCCTTGGACTTTACTGAATTCATTGGCCAATTTTAGTAGATTTTTGGTGGGATATTTAGGGTTTTCTATGTGTAGTATGATGTCATCTGCAAATAGTTTTACTCCTTCCTTACCAATTTGAATGCCTCTCATTTCTTTTTGTCTAAAGGCTGTAGCTAGGACTTCTAGTACTACATTGAATGAAAGTGGTGAGTGTGGACATCCCTGTTGCTGATGTTAGGGGGAAAGCTCTTAGTTTTGCCCCATTGAGTATGATGTTTGCTCATACAAGACCTTTATTATGTTGAGATGTGTTCCCTCTAGACCTATTTTGCAGAGATTTTGTTTTTGTTTTTAAATCATGAAGGGATGCTATACTTCGTCAAATGCTTTTTCTTTATCTATTGAAATGGTCATACAGTTTTTATACTTTGTCCTACAGATGTGCCATATCATTTTGATTATTTTGTGGATATTGAACCACTCTTGCATTCCAGGAATAAATCCCACTTGATCATGGTGTATGATCTTTTAAATACATTGTTGGATATGGTTTGCTAATATTATGAGGATTTTGCATCTATATTCATGAGAGATACTGGCCTGTACTCTTTTTTTTTTGTGGCGTCTGTATCTGGCTTTGGTATCAGAGTGATAATGGCCTCACAGAATGGATTTGGATGTTTCCCTTCCTCTTGTATTTTTTGAAATAGCTTGAGAAGAATAGATATTAACTCCCCTTTAAATGTTTGGTAGAATTCACCTGTGAAGGCATCTGGTCCTGGAGTTTTATTTTTGGGAAGTTTTTTGATTACTGATTGAATTTCATTGCTGGTGATTGGTCTGTTCAAATTTTCTACTTGATATTAATATTTGATATTGATGAATATTTTCATAATATTCTGTTAAAATTGTATTTCTGTGGTGTTATTTCTCCTTTTCCATAAATTTTTGTTACTTGGGTCATCTGTTAATTTTTTAAAATTTTCTTATTTGAGTCTTGCTAGAGGTTTATCTATTTCGTTGAGTTTTTTCAAAGAATCAGCTCCTGGTTTCATTGATCTGTTCTATTGCTTTTTTAGTTTTTATATTTTTATCTAAAACAATTTTTAAACATTTATTTATTTTTGAGACAGAGACCGAGCATGAATGGGGGAGGGTCAGAGGGAGGGAGACACAGAATCCGAAACAGGCTCCAGGCTCTGAGCTGTCAGCACAGAGCCCTACGCGGGGCTCGAACTCACGGACCACGAAATCATGACCTGAGCGGAAGTCGGTCGCTTAACCAACTGAGCCACCCAGGCTTCCCTATATTATTTATTTTTATTCAGCATATAGTTGGGTCTTGATTGTTTGTTTGTTTATTTATTTATTTATCGTGCCACCCTGTGTCTTTTCATTGGAGCACTTAGTCTATTCACATTCAAAGTAAGTACTGATAGATACGTGTTTATTGCCATTTTGTCACTTGTTTAGTGGTTGTTTCTGTATATTTTCTCTGATGCTTCCCTGATTGTATTTCATGATTTTTTGGCTTTCTTTGGTGATCTATTTCAAACCTTTTCTCGTTATTCTTTGCATATCTATTACCTGTTTTTGATTGGTAGTTACCATTAGGTTTGTATATAACATCTTCTAGTAAAGCAGTCTATATGACATTGATGGTCACTTTAGTTTAAGTTCATTCTTCTTCCCATTTTTTAGGTGTATAGCATCATAATTTACATCCTTTTCTTTAATGAATCCCTTGACTGGTTTTTACAGAAAAGGTTATTTTTTTTTTTATTTATTTTTTTTTTAAATTTTTTTTTCAACGTTTATTTATTTTTGGGACAGAGAGAGACAGAGCATGAACGGGGGAGGGGCAGAGAGAGAGGGAGACACAGAATCGGAAACAGGCTCCAGGCTCTGAGCCATCAGCCCAGAGCCTGACGCGGGGCTCGAACTCACGGACCGCGAGATCGTGACCTGGCTGAAGTCGGACGCTTAACCGACTGCGCCACCCAGGCGCCCCAGAAAAGGTTATTTTTACTGCTTGTTTATTTTCATGTTCTCACTTATGATCTTCCTTTCCACCCAGAGGATTCTCTTTAATATTTCTTATAGGACTGCTTTAGTAGTCATGAGCTCTGTTTTTGTTTGAGAAACTCTTTTATCTCTCCTTCTATTCTGAGTGATAGCCTTCCTGGATAGGGTATTCTTGGTTGCAGATTTTTTCCCTTTGAGCACCTTGAATATATCCTGCCATTCCCTTTGGCCTGCAAAGTTTTGGTAAAAAAATTCCTTGTTAGTATTATGGAGTTCCTTTGAATGTAACTGTCATCTTTTATTGCTTTACTTTTTTTTTTCCTTTTACTACTTTTTGCCATTTTAATTACTATACGTCTTGGTGTGGACCTCCTTGGGTAGAGATTTTTTTTTTGGGGGGGGAGGGAAGGATATCTGTGTCTCCTCAATCTGGATATGTTTCCTTTCTCATATTAGGGAAGTTTCAACTATTATTTCTCCAAATAAGTTTCCTGCCCCTCATCTGAGATCCTATAGTACAGATATTATGCTTGGAGTCACTGAGTTCTCTAAGAATATTCTCAATTTGCATAATTATCTTTACTTTGCTAAGATTGGTTATGTTCCATTAGTCTGTGTTCCAGGTCATTAAATAATTTGTCTGCTTTATGTAGCCTGCTATTTGTTCCATCAAGTATATTTTTAATTTCACTTACTGTGTTCTTGATCTCTGGTTGTTTTTTGTTTGTTTGTTTGTTTGTTTTTTACTCTCTGTTAAGTGTCTCACTGATGTCCTCCACTCTTAAGTCCAGTGAGTATCTTTATGATACTTATTTTAAATTCTCTATCAGCCATAATACTTACATCTGTTTTGCTTTGGTCAGATGGTGTGATTTCGTCCTGTTCTTTCATTTGGTAAATGTATTTCTGTCTTCTCATTTTGTTTGACTTAGTGTATCTATTTCTCTCTGTTAAGAGCAAGAGAAGTAGCTGACTTTCCTATGATAATAGCCTTATGAAGAAGAGGTCCTTCAGGGCTCTGTAGTTACCCAGGGCCAGGAGCTTCAGGGAATGTCTTCTATGTGTGTTGTGTCTGCTCTGCTGTTGAGTCTTGCCCTATTGTTCGTTCAGTTCAGCTGTTGGCAGAGTCCCTCTCTGCCTGTTGTGGTCAGCAAGGTGTGCAGTGGTCTGCTTGAGAACTGAGACTAGCCCCCACCACTATGTAAACTGAGGACCTACAAAATGCTCAGGTCAGATGTGGCGTTGGCTGTGTTTGTGCTGGTCTTCTGGGGGAGGGCCCAGAGCAGGGGGATGGAGGCAAGAGTGACTGGAAAGGGATGGATCCATTGAAGCATTTGGGAGTGGCATGGCCTGGTGGAGCTTTGTGAAAGCAAGTTAAGCTATGAGTGTCAGTACTGTGCTGCTTCCCACAGGTAACCATTGTTTATGCTATGGGGCTGGGGAGGGAAATAGCATTTGCCAGCTTCTTTGTTCCTGGAGGTGTCTCCTAGTGGCATCTGTTTGTCCAGGTGGTGTTCTGAGATGAGCAAACTGCTTATCTGGGGGGGGGGGGGAAGGGGGCAGTCTACCCCAGGCATTTTTCAAACTGCTGGTTCTACACTGTATCTGCATGGGCTGTTTATCCTTATCTCTTTAAGGATGGGGATTCTGCTTCCTAAAGCTTTCTGGGCTCTCCTAGAGCCAAGCCTGGGATTTTTAAAATTCCAGGCTTTAAGTCCTGCTTGTTTTAGGAACTCATGAAATTTGGCCTTAACTCACTCAAAAGAAAATACTAGAGATTCATTCTCCCAGTTCATGGGCTCCTGGTGTGAAAATGTGTTTTCTGCCCTTTACTGTGCTGCCAGCTTGAATGGCATGGTCTGTTTTGCTCTCAGACTACATTTCAGCCCTTTGTACCTTTGATGTGACCTTTTCCCTGCCCTTAGTTGTGGAGTTTGTACTACTAGTGTATTGGTCGTTTCCTGGGTTATTTACACTGATATGGTCATTTAGTTGTAATCATGGGGTGAGGTGAGCTTAAGGTCCTCTACTCCACCATCTTCCCAGCTGATAGGTGTATGTGTTCAAGTGTGTGTATGCACTGAGGGCTTATTAGATTTTCTGAGTTAATAGATTGTCTCTAATTTTTGCTTTCTTGTGTACTTATTCTATCTTACTCTTTCTGAAAACCCTGGAAATTGTATTGAAACAAGATAGAAATATATATGTACATATATAAATGTTAATTTAAATGAGCAATGTTGATTGCTTGAATTGAACTAAAAGTTGGAGTAGGGAAGACAGGAGCAATATTTAGACAGGAATTGACTGGTTTTAGTGACTAATTGAATTAAGGATTCAGAAAGAAAAAGATATTTAAGTTACTTTCAGTTGAACATGTTCAAATACAGGAATTGAACTTTAAATAATTTTCTTAATGCATCATTAAGGGTCAAATCTGAGTTAAGGGAAACAATAGGCCTACATTATGTATTAAAAATACAATAAGACTGTGTTTGTATGACTAGATGTTTGTTTCAAATTGCCAGTGGGAAGGCCCCCATGGGACTCTTTCAAGGAGAGATTAGGACTGGTAGGTTGGACTTCAAGTAGGAAGTCTGGGGTCATGAGACCTGATAAGGAGACCTGACATTGTGGGGGCAATTGGGAGCCATCCCCTTCACACCAGCTCAACAATGGTTTGCTGCTAAAATAGCAGGGTAGGTATGGGGAGATGTAAATCTACCAAATATGGCCACAGTACAATCCACAAGCCTAATCTCTATGAAGACTGTCATGGCAGTCAGCCCTAGCTGCCACTGTCCCTTGGGGCCAAACTGGGGAGGGGCAGAGAGCAAGGGAGAGAAAATCCCAAGGAGACTCTGCGTGGTCAGCACAGAGCCTGACGTGGGGCTTAAACTTACCAACCATGAGATCACGACCTGGGTCGAAATCAAGAGTTGGACACTTAACTGAGTCACCCAGGCACTCCATGTGTCTGTTTGCTTATTATTTATAAAGTTTATTTATTTGGAGAGCCAGCATGAGTGGTGGTGGGGGGGGCAGAAAGAGGGACCGAGAGAGAATCCCAAGCAGACTCTGCACTGTTAGCACAGAGTCCAATGTGGGGCTGAAACTCACAAACTGAGATCATGATCTGAACCAAAACCAGGAGTCAATGCTTAACCAACTGAGCCTCCCAGGCATCTCCCTCCCTGTCTGTTTATTTAAAAAGCATGTGTTTAAATCTGTCATTTTTAACTGATCATATTAAGCTGCCCAAGCAGAATACTGTAAGTGATTTTTTAGCATTGTGGGAGAAAATATGAGAAATGATAATTTTTCCTCAAAATGTCTATAGGTGATAGCCTTGTAATTTGCCTATGGAATGTGCTAGAAAGGAATTAGTCAAGAGAACTTGATGAAATCTGGGTATAGCAATTCAGTGTGGACATGCTTTCCACTAAGGAGGTCAGCCAGATTCATTTATTCAGCAAATACTTGTTCAGTAGGCACTGTGTGAGGTAGTTAAGGTTTTTCTCAGTCCCATGATTCTACATTATTTAACTTTAATAATGTAAAAGTCTCTTAATTCTACAACAAAAAAGAATGTGAATAAATCCTTTGAAATATAAATAGTACTTAAAAAGGATTGCAAGTGCTTGGTTGCTGAACAAAATACCATAATTCCGTTATCTCTTAAGAGTGGTCTAAGACCATGTCTCCTAAATTTTTTTATTGTAACTTGTTTAAAAAAATATTTTGCATTATGACTCCATCAAACACATAAATACACAATATGTACGTATTTGAATTTCAAGAAAACCTGTCCTATTTGCTATGCATTCTAACTTTACCCTTCTATTAATTTCTATATCATTTATCCAAAAATGTTAACCTAAACTCCCTAAATTGATACACTAATAGGCCTTAATCTATAGTTTGAGAAAGAATAAAAGACTTAAAAGACTTTGCTGCTTAGAGTCTCTTATGACTTTCGGAAATAATCAAAGGACTTGGGTATATCTAATTATTTACATCTATTTTGACTGACTGTCTTTGAAACAATTATAGCTCTTTGAAGGCATTCTAGTAACTATCTTGGGGAGTTCATTAATTCATTGACTCATTGTGCAGGTATTTGAATGACTATTAAGTCTAGCAATGCCTTGTATTTCTCCCTCTTAATTGTTCAGTATTAACATTTAATTGGAAGTAATTTTTATGAAAAAATAGCAACTTAAGATCTTTAAAAGTTGCTTTTAAGTGACTTTTTTTCTGATAAAATACACTATGAAGAGATAAATAGCTTAGAGTACAAGTTAAATTCTTGATTATAGAGTAGTTTTGCCTACTGATTTAGTTGAGCATGTACTTAAAATGTTTTTAAAAAATAAAACAAAAGCCTTAGTGTGATGTTTTATTAATAAACTGAAATATATTTGATCACTGTTAATAATTCTTTCCTATAAACTTGAGCAAATCACAGACCATTATGTGAAAAGTGTTAACTGAATCCATGAACAGAGAAAAGGCTTAAACAATTACAAAAGTAATAATTTATTCCTTTCTAGTTATTTAAATCTTTCCTATTCATGGATTCATTTAACAGATACTGACATATGGTCTATGAGGTCAGGAATTCTGCCAGTCTTGGTTCATTATTATATAACAAGTGTCTAGCATACTGCCTGGCAAATGTTAGGTGTTTATTTTTGCTTGAATTACGAGAAATAAAGGAAACTTGTCATTTTGATCACAAATGTAGCAGTATTACATGGCTCATCACTAAGAATATAAATGATGTGCTGGAGACACAATGGATACTGACATAATTTTACCACCTCTTTCTCACAGACTGTCAGTGCATCTGTAGAAGTTAACAGTGTGCTCCCAAATCAGACTTGGTTCCACCCAGGTCCCTGCATTTCTTAAGTGTGAGATCATGGGCAGGTCACTGCTTCCATGTCCTCTGTAAAGTGATAATAGTGATTTCCTGCGATCTGATATATTGGACGAGATATTGCAGGCAAGTGCTGTACATAGCACATGTTACTGAGCGAGCCATCAATCTTAGTTGCTGTTAATATTACTAATATTCCTTGGTTTAGAATGTGCCAAGCTCTGAAGTGTAGACTTTGCTTTCTGTGAGTTCGCAGCCTAGTGAAGGAGATAGAAAAGGAAACCGTAGAGTATGATGGTAAATCTCTCTAGCAGTAAGAGTACTCTGGAAGTGGAGAACAGGGATGCTGCTCCCAAAATGCCTGGGAAAGCTTCCTGGGGGAAGCCATATCTGAACTGACAGCTGAACAGGTGGAACTGAGCTTCCCATCTTGCCCCACCCCAAGATGGGGTAGGTGTGCTGGGTAGCAAAGGAAGTAACATAAGCAAAGACCTGGTTGTGAGAGAAAATGTCCTCCTAAATAAGAGGGGAATGGGACAGATGAAGTGGCATAGGGACAAGTAGGCTGACCTTGAAGGGTCCTGCTCAAGAAGCAGCAGGGGGTAACTTTAGGTTTACACTTGAGAAAAATCCTCTAGAAGTGGTGAGAATGTGTTATGTTGGGATAAAAAGTAGAAGGAGACCAGCTAAGAGGCTGGTGCAATAAATAATGGAGGAGATGAGTGCTTTGGTCACAGCTTGTGTCAGTGAAGACAGAACCTTGGGAAGCTTCACATTTAGAGACCACGGACTGTCACTTGTCAGTTCCGGGGGGGGGGGCGTGTGGAGTGGGCGCTTTAAGTACAGTATAAATTCTAAACTGTGTGAGTACACTGTAATCAATTAAGTTTGTAATGAAAGGGATGGGGGATGGATGGGCTACAAAGCAGAGCAACCAACACTGGAGACTTACTCCCTAATACTTTCTATTGACTGCATATCATAATACATATCTTACTCTTAGGTGCTTTGTGAATATTTCTGCATTGTTTCAGCTTGCTTGTGATTAGAATTCCCCCCAGTATCTGACAAAACATAAGTAATTCTGGCTTTCTAGGAGCCTAAAGTTATTGAAATGAAGGTAAGGAGTCAAATGCTTGAAACAAAACCACATCACATGGGGAAGGTTATACTGTTTTTTTTTTGGTTTTTTTTTTTTTTTTTTTGAGTTTTTGTAGCTGATCAGCTTAATGAAGAGCTTCTTTTGTTTTTATAACCTTTGAGATGATGCTATGTTGAGAGATACTACACCGTTGCTGGTAGGTGAGATTGACCAAGGTCATTTATTCAACAAATAAATGAGGGTATACCAGGTATGTGAAAAGCAATGGGCAAGACAGATGTTGTCCTTTCTGTCATGGAAGTTACCTTCTAGAAGATGGAATATGGTATTGTATTTTGGTAAAACGATTTCAAGAACTTTTTGGTACAAGATGGTAGTTTGGGAAAGCTAAGTAGAATGTATATGTCACCTCTTAATTGTTTCCCACTTAAGAGAGACCGTAGAGAATGAGGATTACAGGAGTTAGAACATGACTAAGGCTTAAGCCATAGTAAATGCTTAATGTTAGTTATTTTATGTCATAATGAAACTTTTTTGCCAATTTTGCAAAGGTTACACTCTCTAATTTATCTCTTAAACCCCATCTACAAGCTCCATCTGGTAGCGAGGCTACAGTCATCGTCTTTCCCAGAATGAAGCAGCAGTCATCTCCTACTTGGTCTGTCTGCTTTCCCTCTTTCTCTACCAGATGTCTTCTCTACCTTGTAGCAAGAGTAAAACTGAGTGTACTAAATTAGCTGCTGTTAAAACAAAACAAAACAAAACAAAAACAAACAATAAAACCATGAAGTGAGTGACTTAAAGCACCATGTTACTACCTTCAACTTCTGGAAGTTAGAAGTTTATAGTAGGTATCACTGGGCTAAAATATAAAGGTGTTGGCAATGCTATGTTTGTTCTGGATACTCAAGGGACAGTCCATTTCCTGGCCACTTTCTAGTTTCTAGAGGTTGCTTATATTCCTAGACTTGTGGTCCTGTATCACACTGGCCACTGTTTCTATTAACTCATCTGCTGCGTTGACTTTTCTGCCTCTTGTTCACGTTTAAGGATTCCTGGGATTATATTAGACATACCTAGATGGTCTAGGAAAATCATTCCATTTCAAGACTCTTAACCACATCTGTAAAGTTCTTTTGGCATGTAGGGCTATCCCTTCACAGGTTTGGGAAATTAGGAAGTAGTCTTCTCTTAGGGGCTTTTCTGACTACTAGAGTTTTCTAGGCACTGTTTTATGACATGATACACGTTTGGGTAAGTGAGCACTTTTTACATTTTTTTTATTTTTTTATAGAAATGTCCTCTCCTGCATAAAGCTTTGTTTATGGCTTTGTATTATAACATTAAAACTCATCACATGGTCTGTGAGGCCCCATGGCTCAGCCTATTGTGGGTCTTGCCTTGACCTCCAGCTTCTTCATAGGCTCTCATCCCATTCCATTGCTGAAACGATTTGACTCCATTTGCTTCCTGGCCCTCAGGACCTTGTAATGGCTTTTAGTTACAGCAGACCTTCATATTCCTTTGCCTATTTTTCCCTGCCACTCACCATTTGGATCCTATAGCAAATTCTGGTTCCTTAGGGAATATCACCTTGGCCTTCTCTGTACTAGTCAGATGATCTGCTTGCATGTGAGCCTGGATTTCTTCATAACACTTGATCACAGATTGCTGTTGTTCCTTTATAGGCAGTGTGCCTATAAAGTAGCTCTTTGTGTTGCTCATCTGTATATTACTGTTGTAGCGACAGGAAGAATGGGATTGGAAAGAGTTGGTTCAATTACAGAAGGTTGGAGGTTAATAATTAAGTAAATCAACCAAATGTTCACATAAATAAAACTCATTTCACTCAGTAATTTTCAGAACTTTCCATTTTTGTAAAAATGTGTATAAGATTTTCACTGTCTAGCATGAATATAGAGTGTCTCAGAGGCTGAGAGTTCTTTGTATGGAATGAGAAAAGACCCCGAATAGCCAAAGCAATCCTGAAAAAGAAAATGAAAGCTGGGGGTATAACAGTCTGGAGTGCAAGATGTATTACAAAGCTGTAATTATCAAGACGGTATGGTAATGCCACAAAAACAGACACTCAGATCAATGGAACAGAATAGAGAACCCAGAAATGGACCCACAAAAGTATGGCAGACTAATCTTTGACAAAGTAGGAAAGAATATCTGGTGGAATAAAGACAGTCTCTTGAGCAAACCGTGCTGGGAAAACTGGACAGTGACATGTAGAAAAATTAACCTGGACCACTTTTTTACACCATACACAAAAATAAACTCAAAATGAATGAAAGACCTAAATGTAAGATGGGAAGCCATCAAAATCCTCGAGGAGAAAGCAGGCAAAAACCTCTTTGAACTTGGCCGCAGCAACTTCTTACTCAATATGTCTCCAGAGGCAAGGGAAACCAAAGCAAAAATAAACTATTGGGACCTCATCAAAATAAAAACTTCTGCACAGTGAAGGAAACAATCAGCAAAACTAAAAGGCAAGTGACAGAATGGGAGAAGATATTTGCAAATGACATATCAGATAAAGGGTTAGTATCCAAAATCTACAAAGAACTTACCAACTCAACACCCAAAAAACAAATGATCCAGTGAAGAAATGGGCAAAAGACATGAATAGACACTTCTCCAAAGAAGACATCCAGATGGCCAACCTACACATGACAAAATGCTCAACATCACTCATCATCAGGGAAATACAAATCAAAACCACAATGAGATACTACCTTACACCTGTCAGAATAGCGAACATTAACAACTCAGGCAACAACAGATGCTGGCGAGGATGTGGAGAAAGAGGATCTCTTTTGCATTGTTGGTGGCAGTGCAAGCTGGTGTAGCCACTCTGGAAAACAGTATGGAGGTTCTTCAAAAAACTAAAAATAGAACTACCCTACGGCCCAGCAATTGCACTACTAGGCACTTATTCATGGGATACAGGTGTGCTGTTTCGAAGGGACACATGCACCCCCGTGTTTATAGTAGCACTATCAACAATAGCCAAAGTATGGAAAGAGCCCAAAAGTCCATCAAGGGATGAATGGATAAAGAAGATGTGGTGTACATATACACAATGGAGTATTACTCAGCAATCAAAAAGAATGAAATCTTGCCATTTGCAACTACATGGATGGAACTAGAGGGTGTTATGCTAAGCTAAATTAGTGAAAGACAGGTATCATATGACTTCACTCATATGAGAGCTTTAAGACACAGAACAGATGAACACAAGAGAGGGGAAGCGAAAGCAATACAAAAACAGGGAGGGGGACAAAAAATAAGAGACTCTTGAATATGGAGAACAAACGGCATTACTGGAGGGGTTGTGGGAGGGGCAATGGGCTAAATGGGTAAGGGGCATTAAGGAAGACGCTTGTTGGGATGAGCACTGGGTGTTATGCATAGGGAATGAATCACTGGAATCTACTCCTGAAATCATTATTGCACTATATACTAACTAACTTGGATGTAAATTAAAAAAAATAATAATAATTAATTTTAAAGTGACCTTTATTCAGAGTTGGTATTGTGGGTCAGAGGCAGTTTGCCTGGTCTGAGCCTGTTGGCTCTATGTGGAACATAGAGTCTATAATGACCTCAAGCTCTGTTAGTGGTGGTGTTCAAGAAGTCTGCCAAAATCTAATGCATTTGCCACTCAATGCTATGGAGTATGCAGTGCAAAATGTCAGTAAGTGTTTAAAAAAATATTTTACAACCGAAAAATTGTTTAATACTTTGTGTGACTCAATAGGTCAATTCTTTAATTAAATATTTTATTACAAAGTTTATCATTTTGAACTTGATATAATCTTAGTATCCCATTTAAGACATGATGTTTCACTTGGATGTAGGCAAAGTTATGCAGCTGTGTTAGTGATTTGATGGATTTCTTGATAGAGACAGAAATTCTGGTATTCAAAACTGCTTTGACTTGTTCCTATTTTATTGAACAAATGATTTGGAAAAAAAAATCAATTTAAAGGACTATTACTGCATTCTTTTATCTCAATGTACTGATAATAGAATCCATACTTTGGAATCCATATCTATTGTATAGTATTTATATAGATAAAATTTGACTATGGAGTATAAAATATTAACTACATCTGTTACTATATAGTGTGAAATATTCACTGATTAACCATCTTTTTACTAGACACAATAAAATGCATAAAACTGATTTAACTTTCAGTTTTTGATAGCCCTATGAAGTTACAGTAGTGCTTACTAATTCAGTTTTGTTACTAGCTTAACTTGTATAAGGCTCTATTTATATTAAATGTATGTACTCTTTCCTTTTAGAGTATGTTGGATAAAGGACATTGTTGTTGCAGTAACTGGAGAGAACATGGACGCAATGAAGGGTATCATTCAGAAGTACCAGCATCAACGCATATCACTGGTTGAAGCTGGAGTGACCCGTCACAGGTCAATATTCAATGGACTCAAAGCACTGGCAGAGGACCAGCCTGACTCTAAACTGTCTAAGCCAGAAGTTGTGATAATCCATGATGCTGTGAGACCATTTGTTGAAGAAGATGTCCTTCTTAAGGTTGTCACAGCTGCTAAGGAATGTGGGGTAAGTGTTTATACTTCTGAAGGTGGATAAAAGATGCAAATACAATAGCAAATGTTGAATTGCTGGATTTTGATGAAATCCTATTTAAATTTTTTTTTTTTCAATGTTTATTTATTTTTGGGACAGAGAGAGACAGAGCATGAACGGGGGAGGGGCAGAGTGAGAGGGAGACACAGAATCGGAAACAGGCTCCAGGCTCCGAGCCATCAGCCCGGAGCCTGACGCGGGGCTCGAACTCGCGGACCGCGAGATCGTGACCTGGCTGAAGTCGGATGCTTAACCGACTGCGCCACCCAGGCGCCCCGATGAAATCCTATTTAAATGTCTATATGAAACAGGCATGATGACTTAAAAGCATCATGCTAAATTTTTTTTTCAGGAAGCTTGAAGTGTTGTAGGTCATGAGACTGTACCGGAATTTATTTTTTCTTACAGTCCAGTGCCTCATCATAACATGAGCTTTTTGGAGAAAAATGTAATAATGTCTTCAGAGTATGGCTATGTATGCACCTTGAGTAAATGAGAAGCAATGTACACTTACCTGAAAATACCTAAGAAAATTCTCAAGTCTAGGACACACATGATTATCAAAAATTTGGCTGATTACATGCACATTGTGTTTTGACTTTCCGGAACTGGTTTACTTTCCAGCACGAATAACTAGGCAAGATTTTCACACCCTTTAAAGTGAAACATTTTAAGATGACACAGAATTCTGTGTGATATTTCACCAAAGAAGACAGGATAGCAAAAGACCTTTGGTAATGTCTAGAACATCTTTGTTTTGTTCTTATATTAGTAGATAAAAATCCTGAAAATAAGGTAATAGTTTTCTAGTCTAAATTTGAGACAGTGCAACGTGTTGTACACAGTTGGTATAGCATAATAGCAATAAGCTATGGAGCTGGACATGCTGAGGCCCCTCTTAAACATTTTTTAATTAATGGTGTATGTGCAACTTTCTCAACCTCGTCGAGCCCATTTTCTTTACTTTCCTTACTTGTAAAAATACAGACGATGGAGTGCCTGGGTGGCTCAGTTGGTTGAATGGCTGACTTTTGATTTTGGCTCAGGTTATGCATGACCTCACAGTGATGAGTTTGAGCCCTGAGTCAGGCTCTGTGCTGAGTGTGGAGCCTGTTTGGGATGCTCTCTCTCCCTGTCTCTCTGTGCCTCCTCTAGTTGTCTCTCTGTTTCTCTGTCTCTTTAAATAAACATTTAAAACAATGCAGGTGCTTTTTGGGATGAGCACTGGGTGTTGTATGGAAACCAATTTGTCAATAAATTTCATATATATATAAAAAAAATAAAACAATGCAGGTGCTAATGCCTGTGGGGTTTTTTTACTATTGGAAATTAGGTGTTAAGTTTTTAAAAATAAAAAAGGTATTAAGATGAATTACAACATGTAGGATTGTAGACCAAGGAAGGAGTCCTCTAAGCCTTCTTAGCCATATGGGTGGTGAGTTAAAAAATACCAATCTGGAAAAGATAGTATTTGATTTGTCTTCAGTGATCTATATGTAACTGCAATTTTGTCAGGAAATTGGTGGTAATTTTATCTCATCTCCCTGCAGCATGAATTCCTTTTAAACCTGTATAAGAATTCCATCAATCAAATAAAACATTTTTCTTCAGTGTAACTTAAAAATGGTAGCTTGATGTAGTGTTAATGGAGTGAAAATGATCATAGAGGTACGTTAGTTGACCTCAAAACTTGGTCAGGGCCCTCCTATTTCTTCTGTGACTCCTTCCTGTTCTCCAGGCTCCTTTACTGTAGTAGATGCAAGATGATCAGTTAGAAGTGAAATGAAGAGGAAGAAAAGGGCACAGGATTTATAACACTGAGGAATTAGAGTGAAACTTGACAAATTTGAGCAAGTTCCTAGGGAGCACTGTATAGGTGGGGCAGATAATGAAAAATTTATACTATAAGGCAAATAAAATTAGAGATCTTTGGCTATGTTACCTTTTGGAAAAATATCATTCAAGCTCACAATACAAATTACACATTTGGAATTTTTTGCTGATTATTTTTTTTTTTGAGATCTTATTTCTAAGATTATCCATAAAGTGATACTTGTGGTAATAGGTCTGGAAGTTAAGAGGACTCTCCTGCTGCAGTTAATAATAAGCTAAGATATCCTGGTTTAACTGGTGACTTAATAAAACATAAACATGCATAGCATTTACTGTTTTTTTTTTGTTGTTGCAGATGTGTTGGAATTATGATTCTTTATAATGAATGTTAATAGAATAACTTTTATGTATTATGCACATGATTAAATCATACATGATATTTTAATGAAATCTGTGAAACTTTGAATTAAGAAGCTAGTTTTAAGCAAAATCTTCACTATTTATTTTGAAGCTTCAGGAACTTGATGTCTTCTAGAAATAATGTCTTGTGGGGCGCTTGAGTGACTCATTTGGTTAAGCGTCTGACTTTGGCTCAATTCATGATCTCACGGTTTGTGAGTTTGAGTCCCACATGGGGTTCTCGACTGTAAGCACAGAGCCTGCTTGGGATCTTCTGTCCCCCTCTCTGCTCCTCTCTGGCTCATGCTTGTGTTCTCTCTGTCTCTCTCAAAAATAAACATTTAAAACAATGGAAGTGATGTCTTGTTTGGATGGTGTTAAGGAATAATTTTCAAGAAAGTAGGAAATGAGTTTAATACAGATACGTGAAATACTTTTTTTTTTTTTTTGATATTTATTTATGTTGATAGAGCAACCACAGGGGAGGGGCAGAGAGAGAAGGAGAGAGAGAGAATCTTAGGCTCTATGCTCATTGTAGAGTCCAACATGGGGCTGGATCCCAAGACTCTGGGATCATGACCTGAGCCAAAATTAAGAGTTGGGTGCTCAGTTGACTGAGCCATTTGGCACCCCATGAATGATTATTTCAACATCCTGTAGATTCAATTTGCATATATATATATATACATATACATATATATATATATATATTATATTTGAGAATTCTTGCATCCATGTTCATCAGGGATATTGGCCTCTAGTTCTCTTTCTTAGTGGAATCTTTGTCTGGTTTTGGAATCAGGGTAAGGCTGCATCTAAAATGAGTTAGGAAGTTTTCTTTCAATTTCTATTTTTTGGAAAAGTTTGAGTAGAATAGGTATTAACTCTTCTTTAAATGTTAGGTAGAATTCCCCCGGGAAGCCATCTGGCCCTGGATTTGGTTTGTTGGGGATTTTTGATTACTGATTCAGTTTCTTTGCTGGATATCGGTCTATTCGAATTTGGTATTTCTTCCTGCTGCAGTTTTGATATTTTATGTTTCTAGAAATTTATCTATTTGTTCCAAGTAGTCTGATTTGTTAGAATATAATTCTTCATACTATAATCTTGTAATTGTATGTATTTCTATTGTGTTGGATGTTATTTCTCCTCTTATTATTTGTTTATTGGGGTTCTTTCTCTTTTAGGGGGCATATCGGTATTATTTTTTCAAGTAAACAGCTGGTTTCATTGATCTAAATATTTTTTTCACTTTCTATATCATTTATTTCTGTTCTAATCTTTATTACTTCCCTTCTTCTACTGGCTTCAGACTTCATTTGTTCTTTTTATAGCTCCTCTGGGTGTAAGGTTAGGTTTTTTGAGATTTTTCTTGTTTCTTGAGGTAGGCTTGTATTGCTGTATACTTCCCTCTTATGACTGCCTTTGCTGCATCCCAGAAGTTTTGGACCATTGTGTTTTCATTTTCATTTGTTGCCATGTTTATTTTTTTTAATTTTTTTTTTTATTTCTTCATTCATTTTCTTGGTTGACCCATTCATTCTTTAGTAGCATTCTTTAGTTGTTTAATCTCCATGTTTTTTTGGTCTTTGCAATTTTTTTCTTGAGATTGACTTCAAGTTTCATAGTGCTGTGGCCAGAAAAGATGCATGGTACAATCTTACTTTTTTTTGTATGTGATGAAGCCTGATTTGTGACCTAGTATGTGATCTTTGCTGGAGAATGTCCCATGTGTATTTGAAAAGAAGGTGTATTTTGCTGCTTTAGAATGAAATGTTCTGATATATTTGTTTTGTGCATCTGGTCCAGTGTGTCATTCAAAGCCACTGTTTCCTTGTTGATTTTTTGCTTAGATGATGTGTCCATTGATGTAAATGAGGTGTTAAAGTCCCCTGCTATTACTGTATTATTATCAATGAGTTTCTTTATGTTTGTCATTAACTGTTTTATATATTTTGGTATTCCATGTTGGAATTCAATTTACAGTTGGCAGTAGTTCCGCTTGTTATGATGTAGTGCCCTTCTTCATCTCTGGTTATAGTCTTTGGTTTAAATGTAGTTTGTTTGGGGGCACCTGGTGGCTCAGTTGGTTAGATATCCAACTTTGGCTTAGATCTTTATCTTGTGAGTTAGAGCCCCAGGTCACGCTCTGTGCTGACAGCTCAGAGCCTGGAGCCTGCTTCAGATTCTGTGTCTCCCTCTTTCTCTGCCCCTCCCCTGGTCGTGCTTTGTCTCTGTCTCTCTGTCTCTCTCAAAAATTAAAAAAAAAAAAAATGTTTACCTGTATATATATGGCTAGTCTGGGTTTCTTTTGATGTCCATTTGCATGGTAAATGTTTCTTCAGCCCCTCTCTTGAAATCTTCAGGTGTCTTTAGGTCTAAAATAAGTCTCTCACAGGCAGCATATAGATGGGTTCTGTTTTGTTTTTTTTTAATCCATTCTGACACACTGTGTCTTTCGACTGGAGTCCCTTTACATTCAGAGTAATTATTGATAGGTACGTATTTAGTATCATTTTATTACTTGTTTTGTCATTTCTGAAGTATCTTTGTTACTTTTGGTCTTTACTTTCGACTCAGTATTTCTTACAGGGCTGGTTTAGTGATCACAAACACCTTTAGTTTGTGTTTGTCTGGGAAACTCTTTATCTTTCCTTCTATTCTGAATGATAGCCTGCTATGTTGAGTATTCTTGGCTGCAGATTTTTCTCAACCAGCACAATGAATATTTTATGCCACTCCCTCCTGGTTTGCCAAGTTTCTATGCAGAGATCTGTAGCTAGCGCTATGGGTCTCCCTTGGAAGTTAAGGACTTCTTTTGTCTTGATGCTTCTAGGATGTTTTCTTTTTCTCTATATTTAGCAAATTTAACTACGATATGTCTTGGTATTGACCTGCTTTTGTTGATTTTAATGGGAGTTCTCTATGCCTTCTGGATTAGGATATCTATGTGTTTCCTTCCCCAGAATAGGAAAGTTTTTACTTCTTATTTCCTGAAATAAACCTTCTGCCCCCTCTTCTCTCTCGTCCTCTGGGACTCCTTTTATACAAATATTACTGTATGTGACGGAGTCACTGAGTTCCCTAAGTCTACTTGCGTGTTGCATAATTCATTCTCCCTTTTGTTCAACTTCATTATTTTTCATAATTTTCTCTTCTGTATGACTTACTCATTCCTCTGCTTCTTTCATCCTTGTCATTCTATCCAGTCTGTTTCAAATCTCCGTTGTTGGAGTTTTCATTGTTGCCTGATTGGTTTTGAGCTCTTTTATCTCTGTGGTAGGGGTCTTCCTGATGTCCTCCTGTTCTTCTCAGTCTCAGTGAGTGTCCTTGTGGTTGTTACTTTAAATTCTCCATCAGGCACATTACTTGTATCAGCTAGATCTCTGCCTGGATCTTTCCTTGTTCTTTCTTAGGGGATGAGTTCCCCTCCATCTTGGCATTTTGTCGAAGTCTCTGTCGTCCTCTCTGTGTTGGAAAATCCTATTAGGTTTCCTGTTCCTGAGAATAATGGCTTTATGAAGGAGAGGTCATAAAGTGTTCAGGGCCTGGCGCTTCAGGCCCTGTCTGTGGTGTATGCTGCATGTAGTCTGCTGCTGTGCTTTGGCTGCTCTATTGCTCAGGCCAGTCATTTGCAAAGGGTTTCCTTGTCTGTAGCATGCAATGTTTGGATCTTGGCCAGAGTGTAGTGAGTTTTAACTAGGTGTGGTCTGGTCTGCTTGTTAAATGAGATTCGATGCTCCTTCCTCTTGACTTGAAGCCTTGCAGAACTCTCTGGTTGGAAGACATGGTGTGAGCGCAGGTTTCTGCTGATCTTCTGGTGAAGGGGTCTGCTGTGCTAGGCCTTAGGCATGCTTGTCTGAGAAAAGGAGGACCAGCAGAGTCCTGGCGTGTCAGGACTTGGTTTAAGCTGGTGAGGCTGCCAGTGGTATGCTGTTGAGTGAATCTGGCTGGCCCTGTGCTCTTTAGTGAAGCTGGTTTATGCTGAGCGGTCATGGAGGGAGATGGCACCAGCCAGTTCCTGTGTCCATGGAGAGGAGTCTCTGTGCTTGCTGCTGTCAGGGAACTACTCCCCCCCCCCCCCCCCCAGAATATCAAGTAACTTCCCCATAAGCGTCCCAGGCATCTTTCAGATTGGTGATGTCACACAGTCTGTCTCCAGGTTGCTTGCCCACTGGAACAGTACATTGTCCTTTGGTCTCTATCCCAGTCAAGCCTGATGCCTTTTTTTTTTTTTTTTAAATATTTGTTTTTAATGATGACTTTTAAACTGCAAACTTTAAGGATGTGCTGTATTAGGGGGCCTGCACTAGTCTTCTGGGGAGGGTCTCGCCACTCTGGGACAGATGTAGGTTTGACTGAGAAGGGCAGGTAAGCCGGAGCACAGGGGCATGGGGTTTGTAGCGAGGCAGGCTAAGCAGCCAGTGTCTGGGTTAGCTGCCCTCAGCAGGTGTCTCTGCGCCTATACTGAGGGGCAGGGGAGGGAAGTGCTGCCTGCCCGCTCTTCTGTCCCCAGACAGGCGTTTCTGTGAACACCACCTCTAAGAGACAGTGGAAGAGTGAACCGTCTCTTCCCAAGCACTTTAGGCAACCCTCAGATCATGCAGTCTTTCCCGGATGGTTTACCTGCCTTCTTTCCAGGAGCAGGGCAGTGTTCTCAGGCCTCTTTCCCAGCCAAGCCCGCCAACCGCTAAAACTCCTGGCTTTAAGACCTGCTGGTGAAACTCAAGAAAATCAGCCTCTCTCGTTTTCCCAGCCAATGGCTTTGGAGAAGAGTTCTCCTGAGTGTACCCACGTGCACTCTGATCTCTTTCTTTCTCTTAGCTTTCTTTGTGGCCAGGACTCCTTTCCCTCTGCAGCACCCACGATAGGTTTCTTCCCCAAACCATGTCTCCATACTTCATACCTTCCTCTGTGTGGCCTTTTCTGTCCCTCTAGTTGTACAGTCTGTTCTGTCAGTACTCAAGTCACTTTCCGGGGTATGATTTGACAATAATGTAGCTGTGTTCAAGGGATAAGTCAAGTCTAGGGTCCTCCTGCTAAGTTGGCATCTTAGCTACATCGTGTCTGCCAGGTTGATTTTAAAGTCACTTATTTTTCAAAGGTATTGTGCATTGTCTCTATGGTGTGACTAGATAAGAATCTTTTTTCCTCCCTTGCTTAGGATTTATTCATGCAGTTTGATTAATATCTTATCAATTCTAGAGCCTTCCATATCATTAACTTTTAAATATTGACTTTGCCCCATTTCTGACCCTACGGCATTTTCTCCCTTCTACTTATGCATCACTGTATGTGTGGTAAACCTTCCCCTGTCCTCATAACATCATTTTTTTTTTCTGGCACGCGTGTGTGTGTGTGTGTGTGTGTGTGTGTGTGTATGTGGGGGGGTGGTGTTTTCTGAGTAGCCTTGGTTTTCATTTATATTAGTCCTAATATAATCTCTTGTTGAAGTATTTTCTTTTTTTTTTTAATTTTTTTCAACGTTTTTTATTTATTTTTGGGACAGAGAGAGACAGAGCATGAACGGGGGAGGGGCAGAGAGAAAGGGAGACACAGAGTCGGAAACAGGCTCCAGGCTCCGAGCCATCAGCCCAGAGCCTGACGCGGGGCTCGAACTCACCGACCGCGAGATCGTGACCTGGCTGAAGTCGGACGCTTAACCGACTGCGCCACCCAGGCGCCCCGTCTTGTTGAAGTATTTTCACAATCAAAATTTGACTTCCTAGGAGTTTGATTTGGTCCTTTTCAGCTGTCATTGCCCCCCCTTTTTTTTCACGATTTTATATTCTTTCAGTACTTAAATATAAATATTTAATTTATTGTAGCTAATTCTTCGTAGTTCTTAACTTCTTCATTTCTCCACTTTTATTCAAGATTTGTTTCTTCCTCTGTTGAGCAGTTTGTATTGTAGTCCCATGTTTGGCAGGACTTTATCAGTAGGAATCCTTTGGGCATGGGATGAAGATGTGTTTTTGAAGCAGATTTGTGTTCTGCCAGGGATCCTGAGGGCTTTACCATTTTGGATTCACATTATGTTAATTTTTGGCTTGAGGTTTTATCCACCTTATGGTCATGTTAAACCAAACTCTGAACTCCCATTAAGTCTAGATGACAGTTAGGGCCTCTCAGGGAAGGTTCCCCTACCCATCAGAATACAAGCCAGGATAGACAGACAATTTTGTATAATCTTAATGCAGTGGTTATTGTGCTTTATCTGGCTTACCTTTTAAATGGTTACCTGGATCTTAATGTGAGGACCACAGTTCTTACGGACTAGGTAGCATAGTCTCAGGACAGAATTCTTCATTCTGTCTCATTTGTTTATACTAAATCCTTTTAATAACCCAACGCATCTCCACTGTCTTCCTTGGATTCTGTATGTGATGTTAGTCCTAGGTAGTTATCTCATGAGTCACGGTTCTAAAATAATGATTTTTTAAAGTTTATTTATTTATTTTGAGAGAGAGAGAGAGAGAGAGAGAGGGAGAGAGAAGGGGAGGAGCCTAGAGAGAAGAGGAGACGGAATTTCAAGGCAGGCTCCATGCTCAGTATGGAGTCAGATGTGGGGCCCGATCTCATGACTGTGAGTTCATGAACTGAGCTGAAACCGAGAGTTGGCTACTTTGCTGCTTAACCAACTGGACCACCCAGGCACCCCTAAAAAATTACTAAAAACAAATAACCTTAAGAGTCACACTGGGGAAAAAAGCTATTAATAACATTTTCTCCTGAACTTTTTTTACATTGCAAGAGGTTTTGCAAGATAATTTGTCAGCCATAGTCCTGAAATTAGAAGTTTTTTACTGGGGCACCTGGGTGGCTCAGTCGGTTGAGCGTCTGACTTCAGCTCAGGTCATGATCTTAGGGTCCGTGAGTTCAAGCCCCGGGTCAGGCTCTGTGCTGACAGCTCGGAGCCTGGAGCCTGCTTTGGATTCTGTGTCTCCCTCTCTCTCTGTCCCTCCCCTGCTTGTGCTCTGTCTCTCAGTAATAAATAAACGTTAAAAGTAAAAAAAAAAAAAAAAAAAAGGTTTTTTTTACTAAGTATAAATTATTTTTATATTTCTGCATAATTAAAAGTCCAGAGATGGAAAAGTAGTAATGAGGACATTGTTATAAGGGAGATGTTGGACAGGGTAAAATAAGTTGGAACATAGAAATGTGAGAGAGTCATTTTAGGACTAATAAGCTAGCTGTTATATACACAAAACTGCCAGTAATAACACAAATTTGAAAATGATAGTGCATCAGAAAGGCAACCTCCTCAAAATGTGTTCCTGAGAGAAGACATTTTCATAGTTACTTGCACATATGAAAGCCCTGTGTTCTTGGATCTCTAATCATGTTTTATCTTCTCCTCCCTTGTCAAGTTCTGACAGTAACAGGTCACATTTATTGCTCCTTCTTTTGCACCTCCTCAGTGCAAAAGTTGACTCCTCAGTGCACAGCGATCTGGCTTCTTCTCCTCTGACTACTTTGTCCAAAATCACCTGTAATTTCTCAGCTCCCAAACTATATGTGCAGTTTTAGTCTGTTATAAAATAAGTAAGATGACTGGCTTTTATACCTGGTTCCTTGAAAGAAGAATTGAAGTATTTAGAATTTCCGAAGTAATAGAGGAGGGTTTTTGTTTTTCATGATCCCCTTCCATCTCCCCTGAGATGATGCTAATGAGATCACTCAGGATCTGGGCTGGTTGTCAGAAATACTAATGGTGTCTCATTACCAATGGCAGTTGGAGGTTTGAGACTTTGAACCAGCCCAACCTCTGGGGGAGAGTAATTGGGCTGGAGACTGAGTTGAACCACATGGTCAATGAATCAGTGACTCACACTGACAAAATGATATCCCAATGAAGACCCTGGACACTGAAGCTCAGGAGAGCGACCTGGTTGAGCAGCGATGTGCTGATTGCATGGGGAGAGGGCACCGCAGAGGCTGTGTTCTGAACTCGCAAGCCCTCACCCCGTGTTTCTCTACATTTATCTGGTCTGTTACATATCCCTGGTCATACACATGTGATCATAAATAATCATTGTCAAAATGTAGTTCTAATCATTTTCCTGAGTTGTAGGAGTTTTGGGTGAACTTCATTGGAGGTTGTGAGAACCTTCTGGGTTTGCAGCCAGTAGGTCAGCAGAGCTGGTGATGTGGGGATCCCACTTGGGTCTGGTGTCTAAAATAAGGGCATTCTGGTTGTGAGCTGTGGGGGTTGTGCTAAGTCCAGGTGGCTGACATTAGAAAGAATCATATTATACCAAAGCAGCCTATACAGAATGTCTTAGCTAAATTGACAACGTTAACCAGACCTTCCTTCTGCAGCTCTCTCTACTTTGTCTTCTGTGACTGCAATCTTTGCTGTTTTTTTTTTTTTTTTTGACCACTCTTTCCAGATACATCTTCCCATACTTGAAATGTTTCCTTTAACTTCTTTTATAACTGAACAAAGTACTTCTGAGCAATCAAAATCATGCTCACATTACTTAATTGAAAACCTGTTACATAGTAAAATTCACTTTTGGGAGGGTATACAGTCTGAGTGTTTATACCTGTATAGATGATTACAATCACAACAGAACTTTGTAACACGCCAAAGAATTCCCTCCTGCTGCTGCCTGGTACTCAGACCCTTGCTCTCTTCCTAATCCAGGTCAATTCTTGATTGGTGCTCTGTCCCTTTGTTTTTGTCTCTTCCAGAGAACTGTATAAAAAGAATCCTACAACATGTAAGTTTGTGAGATGATTATTTGACATGGTACAAAGCATTTGCATGTACCCGTTTTAACTCCAAATTGACATATTTACTCTGAAATCTCTCATGCTATAGCTTCTCTGCTATAATTGCAGACCTTGTATGTTAAGCTTCCAACTGAACAGAACCATTTAAATTTGCCTTTTTTAGCATCTCTGGAATAATCTGTAGGTTTGAACTCATTAATCTTCCTTGATTTATTTCCTTGAATTAGCTTTTGGAGACCAGGGGGGAACCATTAAATCTCCCCCTCCCCCCATCCAAGGGAAATAACCTAAGACTTGAAGTTTAGAAAGATGGCTGTCTCCCTGGTTTGATAGATGGAGTACAGGAGATTGAGGGGACTGAAATTAGTTTGGGATCTATGTAATGATCTAGCAAAGTGGTCAAAGTCTATTTAAGCAGACTGAAATAGAGAAAGAAGTAGAGGTTGGGGGCCAGGGGAAGAGTTTAAGGAACTGGATTGGCTGGACCTGATTGGATGATGTGAGCCAAGGGGTAATACGACACATGTACTTGTGAATGCTTTAATTTTTCTTTGCCGTTCCCTGACAGTAGACCTCATCGTCTCTTCTAAAATGCTCCTGCCCTCCCAGACCTCAGCATCCTTTTCAGACACTGAATTGCTTTCCAGAATTTGGCAGACCTACCCATGTTAATATTAGTTACCTAAAGAATTTTAACTGCTTGTGATCTTATCAACTCCTGACCCTTAGGTACATCTTACTGCTTACCTAACAAAAAGTACCCTACACTTACTATATTGGGTTGTTTCTCCAGTATTTAAGGCAACAGGTATTTTTGTATCTGAGAGTAGACTTCCAGACCTGAGTTTCTTTGTATATCTGAATACTGAAGTGGCACAGCATTTCTCAAACTTGGCACAATCTTACACGTTTTCGTAAGGTACTTTCTGTTGGTGGGGCTATCCCATGCCCTGTAGGATGGTTAGCATCATTAGTTAGAAAATTTGTTGAGTCCCTTTCTGAAGAGAAATAGTGTAACCTAATAAACAGAAATTCTGACGGGGTCGGGGTGGGGGGGTGGTGTGTGTGTTTGTGGGGGGGGCAATCTTTGTATTTTACAGCAGGACTGTACTCAGTAACGATTAAGGAAAACTTGAGAAGTAAAAGCTAATATGTGTGTATCAGGAAAAATAAACTGGCTATCCAGTATTGGATATTTATGCAAAGTATTTTGGGCTTGTTATTAAAGAGCTAAATGACTCGACAGATGTTATTTTCCAAACAAAGAATCTTAGGTAGAATTGACCATGGCTAGCAGTAAATTGTACTGGATCTCTATTGGTTAGTTTTGATCATGATCAAGTGCATTGAAGGTCAGAGTTCATTCAGTGTTGGGTGGGGGGTCAGGTAATAAGCGCTCCCGGGCCATTGGATTCTGTATCTTACTGGAGGGAAACATTGGTATTAAGACCTGGGTCTGAAAGAAGCAGTTTGATATGTGAGAAAGCCTGATTTCTGAGTATTTAGTGGCAAAGTTGAGGCTTATTTTAACAAAGTTGAAGTGCCCAGGGCAGGTAGTGAATTATTCCCTGACTATGGAATGAGGTAAAACTTGATGTGTTACTGATGGTGAAAAGGCTACTGTGTGAAAAGCTTTTGTTTTCTTTAGCTAAAACTGTGACTCCTGTATATTTTATGTATTACCTCTAAATCAAGTTGGGGAAGGAGGCAGATCAGGGGTATACCTAGGGATTAAAATGTAGTAAGGCTTATTAAACACCCAGGACATCCAAGCAGAATACTTTTGATCAAATTAGATGTAAATTAAATGGTACTGCTTTAATTTTCAGGAATTAAAGTTGAGTATATCAAATGCTTTATTTCTTCATGCTACATATCCTTTTTTTAGGGGTACATGGAGTGATAGAGCAATTTGGATAAGTTTTTCTAAAATACTGGTATTTCTGTATTGAATAAATTATTTTTATGAAAGGATATTGGAGTTATTGTATTATCAAAATATGAAATACAATCTCATAATGCCCAATGATTAGCTTTAAAGATGTGATTGTGTAAACATTCATTAAGTAGTCTCAGAATAGAGACAACTCAGCTAAATGAAATTGTAATTATATAGTCAGGATTTCTATAGTGTGTTGTCATAATTAGCCTGAATGAAGATAGGCGAGTAGGAATGCATGTCAGCACCTGCTCTGTGTATGGATAAGTATTGTTGAATTTTGCTTCTAAAAGTAAACAGAAGAGGTGGGGTTCATTTTTCCACATTGTGTGATTTGTATCTGTGATTTCCATGCATTGACTTGTGGAAATACTTGGATAGATTAGTGTGAGAGGCAAGTAATCACTGTGGTGCTGAGCTGTTAAGCTTCCATTCAGGGCTTATTAGGCTAATTCCCAATGAGGCAGTGTATTTGATAACTTGGGAATTATGCTTCATGTAACAAACTACCCAAATAGCTCTGTTTTAGAGGCACCTAACTGACTTTGTTCATACTTGTGTCTTAATTTTGATATTTTAAATTTCGGAAAAGATTCACGTAAATGAGGAGTTAGGTTTCTGAACAAACATCCCTTTCTATGGAAACAGCTATGGAGTGCATGCCTGTCAGGATTAGCATCTTTGTTTAAACCAGATAGTTGAGTGAGTGGTAGTTTTTTTCCACATGTTATCCTTTTTATGGGTATTTTATTCAGTAAACCAGTAGTCACTTTGTGCTTTAAATGGTCTTCCTATTGTGCTACTATACAGCTGATCTCTAGGCTTCCAGTTAAACCTTACTGAGTCTTGGAGTATACCGGTCCTACCATAATTACATCCCAGATATGGATGTTATTTTTTCTCTTCAGAAGTTTTTAGTAGTCAGAATGAGAGTCCACAAATGTACTGTCAGAAATTAAAAAGGGAGAATTTGAAAAGCACTGTGGACACTTAGGTATCTACCACCCTGAACATTACTGGTCACTTTTAAACCATATCCCTGCCCTGATCTTAGTTATTTCCCCCACATGGATAAACATTATCCTGAAATTTGTTTTTATTTTCTTGTTTTGTTTTGTTTTCATTTTTGTCAGATGTATTCTTAAAGGGCATAGTAGGTTTGTATGATTTTTCATATCCCTGTAAAAAAATAATTATTTGTATGATTAACTTCTCTTTTGCTTTTATTTTGACAGCACTTTTTTCCCCCCAAAACACCTTTAGGGAATTGTATTTATGTGAATCTGTGCAGCTATCACATGTTCATGATCACTGTTTTATATCACAGTTCATCTATTTGTAGTTGATGAACCTATGTTTTCTTTAATTTTTGCCAAGGCAAGCATTGCTAGCATGAACATTACTATTAATGTCTTAAGCACATGACCCAAGGATTTCATTACAGTCAAGATGCATGCATGTCACCAGCTTTACCAGATGATGCTCAATTACTTACTGAACTTGGATAAATTCTACTCACTAGGGTATAAAAGGAGTTTGAGCTAGAGCCATATCCTTACCATTTAATATTGTTGATGGTCTTTTTTTTCTAATCCAGTTAGTGGCAAATGCTTTCTCTTCGTGGTTTAATTTGGTATTTTGTTAATAGGTTTGGCATTTTTTCCCCAGTATTTACAGGATTTATGTGTTCTCATTGAATTGCCCATGAAAGTCTTTTGTCCCTACTTTTATTTTTTAAGTAAAAAGCAATTTCTAGAAATTACTTATATATTAGGCACACAAATATTCTGCCAATTATATGCCTTGTAATCATTTTCTTCCAGTTTATTTTAATGTAGTTAAAAATACTAATGTCTTCTCTTATGATCTTCGTTTTCTGTATGAGATCTGAGGGAGGGAGAATGGGTGCTGGGTTCAGATTGTGGTGGTGCAGAAAGTGAAAACTGTGCTGAAATGGTATATTTTGAAGGTGATGGGCTTGCTCATGGATTCGATTCAAATGGAGTATGAGAGGAGATAAGTTAATGATGATCAAGGTTTTTGACAATAACTAGAAGAATAGAGTTGACTTTTATGAAGATGGGAAGTGTATGGAAAAGCAGACATGGATGGACTGTGTGGTATATGTGAAACCAAAACTGATCTCAGTATGTTAAAGTTGAGGTGTGGCTCTTGATCTGAGAAGTTAAATAGGGTATTCGGATACTGACAGTCTGGAATTGAAGAGATTGTTTGAGGATGGAGGTATAGTTTTGTAAGTTCTCATGTAGATAGTATATGAAATGTTGTGACTTGATGAAGTCACTTATGGAATGAGGGTAGCTAGAGAACTTTGAGGTCTCTGCTTGTGAGATGATTGAGAAGGTTTTCTGAAAGCCAGGTGAACAGATGCCCTTGAAGACAGAGATACCCATTGGATTTGGCCACGTGGGGGTCATGGATGATATTTATAAATGTATTTTTGTGGATTGGGGGAGATAAAATCCTCATTGAAGTCGATTGCAGAGAACAGGAGAAGAGACAGACATTGGAGATTCTAAGGAATACAGATAATTACTTTAATGGAGTTTTGTTTGAACCTCACTAGGAGTAATTTGGTTATAGCTGGAAGATAGGTGTGATCAAAGAAAGACTTACTTGATGGGAGATGTCAAAGATTGCTTGGATGCTACTGAAGATAGTTGACAGTAAAGGAATAAAAATTGATGAAGCAGGATAGAAGGCACACTGTTGGTGAAAGACTTGAGAAAGGGATGGGTGCCAGTGGATAGGTTCAGATACTGGCTTTTACATAGGAGCCTGGGAAATTTTTTGTAGTTCTCAGAAAATAAATTTTAACTTCCTTTGTTAAACATTAAGTATTTGTTTTTGATGGTTTATTGGTAGTATAGATAGAGATAGAAGTGATTATTTAATGTTGATCTTGTCCTCTGCTTTCTTGTCAAATATGTCTATTCCTAGTTTTATAGGGAATTCATCCAGATTTTCTGTAGAGTACTGTCTGCAAATGGAGATAGTTTCACTCTTTCTGGATGCTTTTTATTGGATTTTCTTGTCTAATTTTCCTGACGAGAACTTTCAGTACAACGTTAAACAGAAGTGGTGACAGTGGATATATTTTTGTTCCTGATGCTAAAGAGAAAATCCAGAGTTTTTATCAAATACGATGTTACCTATTGGTTTTTCACAGTTGCCGTTTTTTGGCTAGAGGAAGTTCTGTTCCTAATTTGTTGCATGGTTTTTTCACGAAGGAGTGTTGCATTTTGTCAGATACTATTTCTGCATATGTTGACATGTTGGTGTTTATTATTATTTTTTGCCCTTAATTAATATATATGACATTGATATTTTGGTATATTGAATCAATTTTTCATTCATGGGATAAATCCCATTTGGTTGCCAAATTTGGTTGTTAGTATTTGGTTGAAGATTTAGGCATCTGAATTCATCAGGGGTTTTGGGCTGTCGTTCTTTTTTGTGATGTCTTTTGTTTAGTTTTGGCAATACTCATCTTACAGAGTTAAGTTAGGAAGCATTCTCTCCTATGTCACTTTTTTGGAATAATGTGAGGAATGGGTATTCAAGATTTTTTGTATAACCAGTGAAGCCTCCTGGGCTTTTCTTTGTGAGAAATTAAAATTCTAATTCAGCTTTCTTAATTGTACAGGTCTATTTAAATTGTTTGTTATTAACTGAGGGTTGATGGGGGGTGGGAGGGAGGGGAGGGTGGGTGATGGGTATTGAGGAGGGCACCTTGTGGGATGAGCACTGGGTGTTGTATGGAAACCAGTTTGACAATAAATTCATATATTGAAAAAAAATTGTTATTGAATCTGTTTTTTGTAGTCTAGAAAACTGAAATTTCATCTGTTTTGCTGAAATATACTTGTTCATAGTTTTTTATTTCTTCTGTGAGGTTGGTAGAATGTCATTGTTTGATTCCTGATTACACTAATTAGAATCTTCCCTCTCCCTTGGTTTGTCTAGCAAAAGATGTGTCAATCCTCTTTATCCTTTCAAAGAACTAACTTTGGATATTGATTTTTTTTTTCTATTTTACTACTTTCTATTTCATTTATTTCTGCCCTAGTCTCTATTTATTACTTATACTTGATTTAGTTTAAGTTTTTTTTCCCGAAAAAACTTTAGAAGTGTTAAGTCTTCAGGTAGAACATTTTTTGACTTGAGAATATCTCTTTATGTATAGACATACACTATAAATTTCCCTCTTTGGATTGCTTCTTCTGCATGCTCTGTTTCATACTGTATCTTTTCATCTCATTGTGTCTTCTGTTTTCCTAATTTCTTCTTGCATTCATTCTTAGTATGTTCACCTTCCACATTTTTGAAATTCTCACATTTAAAATTTATTGACAGATTTTTTTTTTGTTTTTTTTGAGGTATAATTGATGTACAACATAAGTTTCAGGGGTAAAAGATAATGTTTCAAATTTGTTAACTTTATTTTGGTGATCATTTCGCAATGTAAACATCTGTCAGCACACATGGTTACAGAATCCTTAGGATTTTTAAGATTTCTAAGCAACTTGATGCTGTAGTCCATGCTGTACATTACACCTCTAGTTCTTATTTTGTCACTGGATATACCTTTTGACTGCCTTCACCTGTTTTGCCCTTCTGTACCCCCACTTCTGGCCACCACTAATCTTACGTGTCTTTGAGGCTTTTTTTTTTTTTAGGTTATATGTGTAGGTGAGATTGGTCTTTTAGTATGTATTGGTCTTTTTCTGACTTGCTTCGCTTAGCATATTGCTTTTGAGGGTCCATCCATGTTGTTAGAAATAGAAATTTCCTTTCCTTAAGGCTGAAAAATATTTTCTTGTGGATGTGTATACCACATTTCCTTTATCCAGTCATTGGTTGGTGGACCTTGAGATAATTTATCAGTTCTAGGTGGTGATGGTCTCCCTCTCATTTCCTCAGGGCTTATTGTTGCTGTTGTATGTGACTTTGCTGGTCTATTTCAGTGATGTTCCCCTCCCCCTCACCGCCATACCAGGTGAAGTCTCTGAAATCACTTCACAGAGGGTGCAATCTTGGGCATGGATATAGTCACCCTGGAATGACAGTGGTTTTAGTAGGATTCTTTTTGTGTTTGTTTTGTAATCTCTTACTGTCTGTCTCTGATATCACACCCAACTGATAAAGTCTATTCATTGCCTGCAAATTGCTTTCTTTTTTCTTTTCTTCCTTATTTCTTCCTCTATTTCTTTGTCTTTCCTTCCCTCGCTTGACAATGCCTGAGTTATAAAATGTTCTACAGTGTGATTCAGTTACACTTTGCCTCCTCTGCAGTGGTAGTTTTTGAGGCCAATGTTGGAAGTTTGCTGTGATTTCATGCCAGCTGCTGTTACCTGGCTCTTTCCAAGGTGTCCCTGATAAACTAGCTTGCCAACAGTTTAGCTTTTTTGCTCCCTTGTAGCTACCACCCCAGTCTAAATAGCTTAGTGTGATCGTCTTTGTTTTTTTGTTTTTTTTTTTTTTTTGAGAGTGGACTAAGGTTTCAATTTGCTCACAGTCAGTTCCATATAAAGTGAGTTCCCTTTTGGGAGAGATTGATAGCTCTGTTCTTAAAGCCTGTCTGTCCCTGAAAAATCCCTGTACTGCTACTTGAGTAGGGGGTGGGGGGCATGATGTCTTGTTTCTCTAAGTGAATCTTCTATTTCACAAGTAGGGTGGTGCATGGAGACATTCAAAGACTCTTGTTATTCTTCTGGTGTGAAAACTCTGCCCTAAGTGAGATTGGGGGTTAAGGCTATTCATGCCCCAATATTCATTGTCTACCTACTGTGCCTGGGGTAGATAATCCATTCACAAGTTGTGGCTATGTGGTTGGAAGGGAGTCGGCAATCTCTTGTCAGCAGTTTCCTTAATTTAGCCTCTATGACCTGGGGCTGAATGGGATGGGAAGTTCTAACACTCTGCCTTCCTTCTGGGAGGTAGTGGGAGAGGGAGCCCCATCTTTTCATCCATACCACTCCGAGTGGAACTTCAGTCACACTAAGCTGGGTGGATTATTAAGGAAGAAATAGATCTTGCCTTGAGTACCAAAAGCTCTCTCTTTTTAGCAAGATTTAGTTGATTTTCTTAAAAAAATGTTTCATTTGCTGCATGCCCTTCAAAGACTTTAAATGGTTGCAGTAAAATACTTTCACTACTTTGGCTGGAGAGAGAATCTGGTGAGGTCCTCTTGCTCACGCTTTGTGTTTCATGTTGTATATTAAATACAATTTTTGCTTCATGGCCTCGTATAGAAGATTATTTGTCCATAGTTGGAACGTAAATAGAACTTTTCATGTAAAAAGTTGTGTGTGTGCTCGCACACGTGTATGTGTTTCTCTTGCCTTCTAACCTTTACTGACAGGTGTTGGGCTTGAGGACTTGGGTTTGCTCCTTACTGAACTTGCACCTACTTGGACATTACTGCCTTCCCGTCAGCCCTGGCAATGTGCTCATTTGTGCTTTTATTCCAAGGTTCCAAATTTCTACTTAAGTCTCTGGGAATTGTGTCAGTTTATAAACTGTCTACTTGGCTCACACATTAGCTTTTATTTTCAGCCAGTCTCTTGGATTTTATAAGCTAGTTTATGGACTATTTATCTTGCACAAATACTAGTCTTCTCAAGTCCAAATTTGTTGGTGTATCAATTTGATGGCCTGCAGTATCTGTGTATTAGTCACGTGGAAGATAGGAACTTGCGGAGGAGGTTTGGTTAATGGCCTACCACAGGAACTATATTTTAAAGCAGCTTCTCCAAAGCACTTGTCTGGGAATGACTTTCAAGACTACGATGAAACACTTTTAAAGATAAAGGGGACAAATTGTCAGATATGAAGGTGTCTTTTTGTAATGTTTAGATGCATCTATAAATGAGACAGTTTAATTAGAGCTATTGAAATCAATGGCTACTTTACATGAGGGCACATTGCACTGAGATAGTTTGAAGGGTTTTTTTTTTTTTTTTTTTTTACAGGAATTAGAGTATGGCATAAATTCATCGTTACTCAGGTTGAGTCTCATTTTGTCCTTCTTAGGAGATAGGTCTCTTTCCTTAATTATCTGTGTTTAAGGTAAATCTTTTGAAAGCCCGCTAAGAAATAATGATGTGTCATCCTTCTTTAGTTTTTCCCCATTAATTCTTCTCCCTCTCTCGTTCATGGAACAGCCACTTGTATCTTACCATTCTGATCTAGTATAAGACTTACACGGCTAGTGATAAAAAACAAATACGAACTTACGATGGAAAAGAGTATCTTTACCTCTTACTTGGAACTGTAATATTAAGAAATGGATTTTTTGATGTGAAATACTGTTTTATTAACCAAATTAACACTCGTTCAAATATTTTCTTGAGGTTGCTTGTTAAAGTTAGAAATAGAACCTCTCAAAAATAAGAGAGAACGTTGAGAGTTTGATTGTGAAATATGCTCTAGGTGAAACAAATGTTAATTGGATCTCTGTTTGTTTTTCAGGCAGCAGGAGCAATTCGACCTCTTGTATCTACTGTAATCAGTCCATCTGCTGATGGTTGCTTAGACCATTCACTAGAACGTGCCAGACACAGAGCAAGTGAAATGCCACAGGCTTTTCTATTTGATGTGATCTATGAAGCATATCAGCAGGTAAGAATCAGGGTTTCTGAAAACCGCTGTGTTGGGGGTCTGTAAGAATGCTCGTCTATTTGGAGATTGGCTGGAAGAACTTGGGTGATTCCGTGTATAGCTGGGCTCATGGTTAAAATGGACAACAGTGAAGTACGGACGATTCACAGCTGGGTCATATGAGAAACACATGCAGAGTCTGGAAGTATACATGTGTACTCTGAAGTTCTCACCTTCCCCTGAAGGGTCACACAGAGCACTCCCTTCCTCGCACCAGCAATGAAAATTTAGCAACATGTGTGTGATGGTTCTTCTCAGGGAAGACCATCAGAGACTTAGTGTCCAAGGTATTTATTGGGGTTGGTCATATAGGGATCCTCTGCCTTAGCATATATAAAAATTCCAGATTCCCAGAAAGAAGGTAGCTGTCCAACCTCAACCATATTGTTTATGCAGATAGTCTGAGCACAGTGAGCCATACTTAGTGGTTAACTGTTCAGTGAGAATACTGCAAGAGCCAATTTCCCATATTGAGGTGGAAAAGTAAGGACAGCCGTTTTAGGCCTGTGTGATAAATTTCCTGCACGGCTATACTGATACCTTGAAAATTTCAATTAACAAAATAACTTGTTTTAGAATCTCACATAATTCATTCATGTTTAGATGATCCAGATTACCTTTTTGTTTTTCATGTTCTAAAAATGTTTTGGGACCCATATAAGTTTTCCTGGCTTTCATTGCATATTGATGGATTAAATACTTACTGAATATTAGGTATTATGCTTGTCAGAAAATACCCCATGAAATAAGTTATAACTACAGTAACTCATTGCTTGACTGATGTTAAATAATCTATGAAGAGTAGTTTGAATAGACGGACTTTGAGGAATATGAGGTACTGGTAATAGGGTTATTGACACTTAAAACAGAAGAATGCCTCCTATTTCGGATAGAAGGTGATCACAAACACAATAAATTATGGCTCAATCTCCGTTGGTTAGTTTTAAAATGAGAGGATGTAAATGAGAATCCATTTTAGTGATATAAACAGTATGCCATGGTTTGTATTATTTCTCTAAAATGAATTTGGAGTACAGGAATTTACCTATATTTGGCTATTAATTATTCCAAGGGTAAGCCATTATAAATATTTATTCAAATACTCTTTTACATCCTAAATGTTGCAGAGCTAGACCACATCTGCCTTACCACCTGAAATTGTTGATCCTTAAACACTTAGAGCTATCACATGTCATTCTTCCTAGTATATTTTAGAAGATAAAATGAATATAATTTCATTTCCTCACATTAGAGAAGCATTTTTTTCCCCCAGTTTTTGCTGGAGAATTAAGTGCTAATGCACTGAAGTATTGGTTCTCATAGTGTGGTTCCCAGACAGAATCGGTATGCTTTGGAACTTGTCAGAATGCAAATTCAGGGGCTCCACCTCAGATCCACTTAATTACAAACTGTGGGAATGGGGCCCAGCAATTTGTGTCTCAACAAACAACTCTGCCATGTGATCCTAATACACTGAATTTTGGGAACCATCACCCTAAGGCATTCACACCATGTAATGAATCAGATGCTCTTCTGCGTTCTTGAGAGAATTCAGAAAATAGTAACATGACAATAATTATGTGTGTTCTGTGGTTCAGGTGAGGAATTTTGAATTACAGAATCAGTTTGAAGGTTTTGCTATAAGCTTTTGGTTTTTCCTCAATTTTTTTGGTTTAATTATTTATTTAATTAATTTTTTATAAGTACTTTTTATTTTTTATTTTATTTATTTTTTTAATATGAAATTTATTGTCCAATTGGTTTCCAGACAACACCCAGTGCTCCTCCCAACAGGTGTCCTCCTCAGTGCCCATCACCAACTTGCCCCTCCCTCCCACCCGCCTTTGTCAAGTTTTGATTAAAATCCAGCTAGTTAACATACAGTGTAATACTAGTTTGAGGAGTAGAATTTAGCGACTCATCACTTAGCACAACACCTGGTACTCATCACAAGTGCCCTCCTTTATACCCATCACTTATTTAAGACATCCTGTCCAAGTACCTTCCCTGCAGTAACCCTCAGTTTGTTCTGTTTCTTGGTTGGCCTCTTCCACCCCACCCCCTTGTTCATTTGTTTCATTTCTTAAATTTTGTATATGAGTGAAATTGTGGGATATTTGTCTTCTTCTGGCTGACTAAATTTCCTTAGCTTAATACTCTCTAGCTCCTTTCTTGTCATTGCAAAGGACACTGGCAAGATTTCATTATTTTTCTGTGGCTGGGTAATACTCCATTGCACGTATGTATGTGTATGTATATGTACGTCTATCTACATGTACATACCACATGTTCTTTACCTGTTTGTCAGTCCATGGACATTTGGGCTCTTACCATAACTTGGCTATTGTTGATAATGTTGGGATAAACATCAGGGTAGGTGTATCCTTTCAAATTAGTATTTTGTGTATAATTTGGGTAAATGTGTAGCGGTGCAATTGCTGGATTGTAGGGTAGTTGTGTTTTTAACTTTTTTCAGGAACCTTCATAATTTTCTTCAGAATGGCTGCACCAGTTTGCATTCCCACCAGCACTGTAAGAGAATTGCCCTTCCTCCACATCCTTGCCAACATCTGTTGTTTTCTGTGTTGTTAATTGTAGCCATTCTGACTTGTGTGAGGTGATTTCTCATCGTAGTTTTGATTCATGTTTCCTTGACGATGTCGAGCATCTTTTCATGTATCTGTTAGCCATCGGGATTTCTTCTTTGGAGAAGTGTTTGTTCATGTTTTCTGCCCAGTTTTTAATTGGATTATTTGTTTTTTGGGTGTTGAGTTTGATAAGTTCTTAATAGATTTTGGATACTAACCCTTTATCAGATACGTGATTTGAACATACCTTCTCCCATTCATAGGTTACCTTTTAGTTTTGTTGATTCCTTTACTATGGGGAAGCTTTTTATTATGTTGTAGTCCCAACGTCCCTGTTGCATGTTTAGGTCTTTCATCCATTTTGAGTTTATTTTTTTGTGTGTCTGTGGTGTAAGAAAGTGGTCCAGTTTCATTCTTCTGCATGTTGCTGTCCAGTTTTCCTAGTACCATTTGTTGAAGAGACTGTTTTTTCCACTGGGTATTCTTACCTGCTTTGTCAAAGATGAGTTGACCATATAGTTATGGGTCCATTTCTGGGTTTTCTATTCTGTTCCAGTGATCTCTGTGTCTGTTTTTTGCCAGTACCATACTGTCTTGATCACTTCTGCTTTGTAATCCAGTTTGAAGTTAGGAATTGTGATGCCTCCAACTTTGCTTTTCTGTTTCAAGATTACTTTGGCTATTTGGGGTCTTAGGTGCTTCCATACGAATTTTAAGGTAGACTGTAGCTCTGTGAATAATGCTGGTGGTATTAAGATAGGAATATGTAGATTGCTTTGAGTAACGAAAACATTTTAACAATATTCTTTGAATGCATGGGCATGAACTGTTTTTCCATTTCTTTGTGTCCTCTTAAATTTATTTAATCAGTGTTTTATAGTTTTCAGAGTACAGATATTTTATCTCATTGGTTAGGTTTGTTCCTACATATCTTATGGTATTAGGTGCATTTGTAAATGGGATCAGTTCCTTAATTTCTCCTTCTGCTTCATTATTGCTGTATGCAGCTGATTTCTGTAAATGGATTTTTGCATTCTGTGAGTCTACTGAATTCGTGTTTCACTTCTAGCATTCTTTTAGTGGTGTCCTTTAGGTTTTCTGTATAGAGTATCCTGTCATCTGCAGAGTGAATGACTTCTTCCTTTCTGATTTGGATGCATTGTCTGATGACTGTGGCTATCACTTAGAGTACCATGTTAAATCATAATGGTAAGAGTGGACGTCCTTCTCTTGTTCCTGCCAGTAGAGGAAAAGCTCCCAGTTTTCCCCCATTAAGGATAATATTAGTTGTGGATCTTTCATACATGGCCTTTATGATGTTGAGGTGTACTTCCTTTAGCCCTACTTTGTTGAGGGTTTTTATCATGAATGGACATTGGACTTTGTCAAATGCTTTTTCTGCATCTACTGAGAGGATCATATGGTTGCTATCCTTTCTTTTACTAACGTAGTGTATTATGTTGATTGATTTGTGAATATTGAACCATGCTTGCAGCTGAGGCATAAATCCCACTTGTTTGTGGAGAATGTTTCTTTGAACGTACTATTGGATTCAATTTGCTAGTATTTTATTGAGAATTTTTACATCTATGTTCATCAGGGATATTGGCCTCTAGTTCTCTTTCTTAGTGTATTATTTGTCTGGTTTTGAAATCAGGGTAATGTTAGCCTCATAGAATGAGTTTGGAAATTTTCCTTCCATTTCTCTTTTTTGGAATAGTTTGGGAGGAATAGGTATAAACTCTTACTTAAATGTTGGGTAGAATTTCCCTGGGAAGCCATCGGGCCCTACTCTTGTGCGTGTTGGGAGGTTTTTGATTACTGATTCAATTTCTTTGCTGGTTATCAGTCTGCAGAAGTTTTCTACTTCTTCTTGTTTCTGTTTTGGTATGTTATGTTTCTAGGAATATATGTCTTCTAGATTGTTCAATTTGTTGGCACATGATTTTTCAGACTATTTTCTCATAATGGATTATATTTCTGTTGTATTGGTTATTTCTCATGTCTCATTTGTGGTTTTATTTATTGGGGTCCTTTCTCTTTTTGGTAAGTCTGTCTAGGGGGTTATCAATTTTATTAATGTTTTCAAGTAGCTTCTGGTTTCATTGATACGTTCTTTTTTAAGTTTTTTTTAAGTTTCTATATCATTTATTTCTGCTCTAATCTTTATTATTTCCCTTCTTCAGCAGCCTCTATTGCTGTACACTACCCTCTTAGGACTGCTTTTGCTGCATCCCAAAGGTTTTGGATTGTCGTGTTTCCATTTTCATTTGTTTCTATATACTTTTTAAATTTCTTCTTTGATATCCTGGTTGACCCATTAATTCTTCAGTGGCATGTTGTTTAACCTCCGTGTATTTGAGGTCTTCCCCAATTTTTTCTGGACTTTGATTTCAAGTTTCATAGCGTTATGGTCAGAATATATGCATGGTACAATCTCATTCTTGTACTTGATGAGGCTTGATTTTTGACCTAGTATGTGATCTGTTCTGGAGAATATTTCATGTGTATTTGACAAGAATGTGTATTCTTCTTTAGGATGAAATAATTCTGAATATATTTGTTAAGTGCATCCAGTCCAGTGTGTCATTCAAAGCCATTGTTTCCTTGTTGATTTTCTGTCCATTGATGTAAATGGGATGTTAAGTCCTCTATTATTATTATAAGTGAGTTCCTTTATGTTTGTTGTCAATTGTTATATACATTTTGGTGTTCCAAGTTGAGGGTACAGATGTTTATAGCTGTTAAATCTTATTGTTGGATAGTCTTCTTTATTGTGTTGTAATGCGCTTTTTTCATCTGTGATTACAGTCTTTGGTTTAAAATCTAGTTTGCCTGACATAAGTATTGGTACTCTGGCATTCTTGATGTCCATGTGCATGGTAAATGTCCATCCTAACAGTTTGAATTTGCTCATGTCTTTAGTTCTAAAATGAGTCTCTTGTAGACAGCATCTAGATGGGTCTTATTTTTTTTATCCATTCTGATACCCTATGTCTTTTGATTGGAGATATTAGTCCATTTACATTCAGAGTTATTGATAAGTTTTTAGTGCCATTTCATTACCTGTTTTGTCATTGTTTGTAGAGATTTTCTCTGTTCCTTTCTAGTCTTTTTCACTTTTGGTCTTTTCCATTCAGAGTCCCTTTTACTATTTCTTACAGGGCTGGTTTAGTGCTCATGAACTCCTTTAGTTTCTGTTTGGGAAAATCTTTACCTTTGCTTCTATTCTGAATGATAGCCTTCTGGATAGAGTATTCTTGGCTGCAGTTTTTCCCATTCAGCATGTTGGATATATCATGCCACTCCCTTGTGGCTTGCCAAGTTTCCGTGGAGAGATCTGCAGCTAGTCTTACATATCTCCCTTGTAAGTTAGGGACTTCTTTTGTTTTGATGTCTTTTAGGATTTTTTTCTTTACCACTATATTTTGCAAATTTAACTACAATATGTGTTGCTGGTTGGCCTGCTTTTTTAAAATTTTAATGGGAGTCCTCTATGCTTCCTGGATTTGGATATCTGTTTCCTTCCCCAGATTATGGAAATTTTTGGCTCTTATTTCCTCAAATGTTCTGTCCCCTCTTCTCTCTCTTTTTCTTCTTGGATTTTTGTAATACAAATGTTACCCACTGAGTTACTAAGTCTATTGTGTTCCATAATTTTTTTCTCTATTTTATTCAGCTTCATTATTTATCCTTCTATATCACTTATACATTCTTTTGCCTCTTCCATCCTTGTGGTCATTACATTCAGTCTTTTTTGAATCTTAGTTACTGCATTTATTTTTTAAAATTTTTAAAAAATTCTTAACTTTTTTAATTAAAAAAAAATTTTTAATGTTTATGTTTCTTTTTGAGACAGAGAGAGAGACAGAGCATGAGTAGGGGAGGGGCAGAGAAAGGAGACACAGAATCCAAAGCAGGCTCCAGGCTCTGAGCTGTCAGCACAGAGCCGGTTGTGGGGCTGGAACTCGTCAACAGCGAAACCATGACCTGAGCTGAAGTTGGACGCTAAACTGACCCAGCCACCTCAGTTACTACATTTCTTATTTCTTAGTGGTTGCTTTTTAGTTCTTTGATTTTTGTTGTAAAGGCCTCCCTGAAGTCATCCATTCTTTTTTTTTTTTTAATGTTTATGTATTTTGAGAATGAGAGAGCACACAGGAGTGGGGAGGGGCAGAGAGGGAGGTGAGAGAATCCCAAGCAGGTTATGCGCTCTCAGCACAGTATGTGGGCTCAATCTCTGAGACTATGAGATCATGACCTGAACTAAAATCAAGAGCTAGATATGTACCTGACTGAACGACCCAGGCACCCCTAAAGTCTTCATTCTTAAGCCTGGCGAGTATCCCTTTGATTGTTACTTTAAATTCTCCATCAGGCATATTATTTATATCTGTTTTGATTAGATCTGTGGCCGTTACTGTATCTTGTTTTTTTGGGAATGGGTTCTTCTGTCATGGCATTTTGTCTAAGCCTCTGTCTTGTTCTTTGTGTTAGAAAAGGCTGTTAACTTTCCTGCTCCTTAGAGTAATTGCTTTATGATTAAGCAGGAATATAGTGTCCAGAACCTGGCACTTGGGGGAGTATCTCTGGTGTGTGTTGTATGCCCTGTGCTCTTGTGCTTTGGCTACTCTATTCTTCAGGCCAGTCATCTGCAGCGGCTCTCCTCGCCTGCTGTGAGCATTGTTTGGTCCTTGGCCTGAATGTGGTGAGTTTTAACTAGGGGTGCTCTGGACTGCTTGTTAAATGAGACCTGATGCTACTTCCACTAGAGCTGAAGACTTGCTGAACTCTGGTCAGGAGGCATGGTTTGTGCCAGGGGTTTCTGCTGGTCTTCTCAGGAAGGGGCCTGCCATGCTGAGACTTAGGTACACTTGCCTGAGAGAAGCAGCATTGGCAGAGCAGTTTAGCTATAAGTTTTTAAGAAAATTGATCCTAAGGACCCACAAATAAACTTAAATACATGAAATAATTTGCTCTTGACTTGATGTAATTTATTTACATGTTTTGATTTTCAAAAGCCAATAAAACAATACTAAACACTAGGGAAGAAAGTGAAAGTAAAAAAAAAAAAAAAAAAGGCTTGAAGTTATAAAATAAGCAAAAGCAACCCCTTATGCCCCCACCAAAAAAAAAAAAAAAAAAAAAAAAACTTAACCTTACCAAAAAAGTGACCTTGTCTTTTTGATGAAAATGAATAGGTTTTAACATGAAAAAACTACTTTGAATGCATAAACTCACCCAGTTATGATTTCTATACAAGTTAGCTTACTAAGGATAAACAATTTGAACTATTTTTCAACTAAGAACATGTTTCATGGAAAAGTTTTAGTGAATATTGAATATATATTTGTTACTGGGATACAATAGTGACTAAATAGGCTATCTTTTGTGAAGGTTTTTATTTCAAACATACCTTATTAAAGCTGAAGTAAAAATAAATTGTCCAATCATTGCTCAGGACCACTATTTTGAAGAGATTCATTCCCCATCGCATATTTTTGGCTCTCTCTATATACCTGGGTTTATTTATAGACTGTTGATATGTGTCTGCTTTTATGCCAATAGCATATCATTTTGATGACTACAGCTATGTAACGCAGTGGTAAATCAGGAAATGAATGAACCTGTGGTTTTATTCTTGCTCAAGATTGCTTTGGCTATTTGGGGTCTTTTGTGGTTACATATAAATGTCAGCATTGTTATTTTTCTGTTAAAAATGCCATTGGAATTCTAAAGGATTACACTGAATCTTTTGATCAGCTTAGGTCATATAGACATTTTAATAATCATACTAACCCATGACCTCAGAATATCTTAACATTTGTGTTCAAATTCTTTCATCAATGTCTTAAGGTTTTCAGTGTACAAATCTTTTACTTTTGGTTAAATGTATTTCAGAGCATTTTATATTTGATGCTATTGTAATTTTTTTTTTTTATCGAGATACTTTCTAACAGTATATAGAAAAAACTGATTATTGTGTGCTTTTTGTATCTTAAAGCTTCACCAAATTTATTTACTCACATAGGTGTTTTTTGGTTTCTGTATATAATATGTGCAAATGATAACAGTTTGATTTCTCCAATTTGGATGCCCTATTTCTCTTGTCTGATAACTGGCTAAGACTTCCAAAACTACTATGTTGAGTAAAAGTGCCAAGATTGTGGGTACCCTTGTTTTATTCCTCAATTTTGGAGGAAAAACTTTTGAACTGTCACCACTGAGTATGTTGCTAACTGTGCGCTGGTCTTGTATGGCTTATATTGTGTTGAGGTATGTTTCCTCTATACCCACTGTGAGAATTGTTACCATGAAAGGATGTTGAATTTGGTCAAATGCTTTTTCTGTATCTATTTAATCCTTAATTTTATTAATGTGTTATACAACATTGTTTCCCCCCCACCCCCCTCCCCCCCCCCACACACATATGCACGCACACACATGCACACATACTGAACCATTCTTGCTTTTCTGGGATAAATTACACCAGTTGATGATGGTGTATGATCCTTCAATGTATTGTTGAATTGGTTTGCTAATACTTGGAGGAATTTTGCATTTGTGTTCATCATGGATATTGGTGTGTAATTTTATGCTAGTGTCCTGTTTAGTTTTGGTGGAGGGTAATGCTGGCCTTAGAAAGTAAGATTGGGGGTGCCTGAGTGGCTCAGTCAGTTGAGCATCAGACTTTGGCTTAGATCATGCATGATCTCACAGTTTGTGAGTTCAAACCCTGAGTCAGGCTCTGTGCTGGCAGCTCAGAGCCTGGAACTTACTTCGGATTCTGTATCTCCCTCTCTCTCTGACCCTCCTGCGCTTGCACTCTGTCTCTGTCTCTCTTAGAAATAAACAAACATTAAAAAAAAATTAAGATTGTAAGTATTAACTTCTGTTTTTTATAGTTAGAGGAGGACCTTGTTGATTACTGATTCTCCTTACTAGGAGTCTGTTAAGATTGTCTTCTTCTGATTCAGTCATGGTAGGTTATATATTTCTAGAAACTTAACCATTTCTTTTAGGTTGCTCCATTTATTGGTATATATTTTTTCAAGGCAGTGATTCTTGGTAGTTGTGTGTTACCATTTATAGTGTTAGATATTTCATTTAAAATTGAGACTTTTTTCTTAATAAGTCTAACAAAAGGTCTGTCTATTGTATTTTTTTATAAACCATCTCTTTCATTGATCTTAACTGTTGTCTCTGTACTCTATTTCCCTTAATTCTACTCTGATCTTTGTTACTTGTTTGTAACTTTAAGCTTATTCTGCTTCTCTATTTTTTTGTGGTATAAAGTTAAATAGTTCTTTATTCTTTATTCCTTTTTAAAATTTTTAAAATTTTGACTTAGGTTCTTGTTTCGTAATATAGGAACTTGTCACTTCCCTCTTAGAACTGTGTTTTGCTACATCCCATAAGTTTTGCTGTGTTTAATAATTACTGGATTTGCTATAGTCCTGTGGGACTCAAGAATGCCCTGTTGGGTATCAGAGCTCTTAGGTGATTTGGGGTCCCGTCTCAAATAGCAGCTACAAAAGTTCGGGCACCCAAATAGGTGTACAGGCTGCCTCCAAGGAGATACTGGTGACTTGATTTTACTGTTAGAACAGTCCAGAGGAGGGACCAAAGGAAATGTGTCTTGGCTTTCCCAGTCCGCAGAGAAGAGCAGCCACTCTGTACAGGTGTGCTAAATTAGAAGCCAGATCCTTAGTCCTTAGGCATAGCTTATAAAGTTTGCAGTGAATTCTTGTCTTCCGTTGTCCTTGAAATGACTTGTTTTCTTCCCTCCTCCACACACTGCCCCCACCCCCAACCGCCTCCTGCCCTGCTTTGATTCCTAAAGGGATAGCTGCAGTTCATGTCCACATGTCCACGCCTATTTGAAGAAACTGCTGTTTAGTTTGCTGCAGCCCTCTGGGTCTTGTGACCACAAGCCTAATGGACTTGCAGAGTTAGGTGTCTCAGGATCCTACCTGTACTATGGGAATCTTAAAGTTGGAGTATAGATACATGGTAAAAACCCTTGCTTATCAGGGAGAAGCTGTTGAGTTGGGAGTTTCCTCCTGATTGTATGAGGCTGTTTTGGGTTGGGGATGTTTAGGATGAGTTTTCACCTTTACTTTTTTGATGTAGGCATTTTTTCTTCTTTGCCTAGTGTGTAGAAATCACTCAGCTGGGTTCTAGATGGGTTTCAAAGGAAAGTGCTTCTGGTGTGGCAGTGCATCTGTGAGAGGAGGGAAATTGAGGAGTCTCTCATGTTGCTTTCCTGTTGGACTTCCTCTGTGAAGATTGCATCCTAATAGGGGAGACAGATGTCAACTAAAGGACACTTTTAAAAAGACAAAATTGCAACATTCAAATACAAAATGAGCACATGAAAATTTTTTTCAACACATGGAGGAGCCAGTATGATGTTAGTATTCACTCAGAGGACGTTCGAAAAGTTAAATATGTGTAGGCAGCTTAACAAGGTCTGTTAGCATAAGATTACAGGTTAGATTAAAAATTGGTTTATGTCTCACCAGGTCACATACTTTTCGTTTTTTTTTTTTTTCCATTTTACTTAAATTATTTATATCACTAATAGGAGAAAAATATTGATGTTAACACTAACTTAAGACTGTCTTTTAGAAAAGTGAAATAAGTTCTTGAAAAATAGTCCTTGGGTGGCTTTTGCCGTACTTCCACATTCTGGATTTTTTTTTTTTCATAATGAGAGAATAATCAACTACATGGTAAATCAAATAGTGATAAATGTTTAAAGAGAAAAGTAGGATAGAGCTCCAGGGGTTGGAAGTTGCTGTTTCCTATTAAGTAATCAGACTGGTACTCTGGGAGAATGCGAAATTCAAGGCAAGATCTGAAGGGAATGAGTCATGCAGATAAATGAGAGTACAACATTTCAGATACAGGACACAGTGTAAGAAAGTCTGGCTATGCAATAGTGATGCTGGTAGGGAGGATTGGGAAGGGATGTGGTTGGAGAGTATTTGGGTCCCATAGCATGTAGACCCCTAAAGGTTATGGCACAGACTTCAGATTTTACACTGAAAGAGAATAGGACTTATCCTGTCAGTTGAGGCAGAATAGATTGTATAAGGGAAAGAAGGGAGGAGCTTTTGTGATACTGAAGGCAAAAGGTGGTGATGACTAATTGGACAATTGAGATGGTAGACAATGTGATATGAAGTGCTTATGCTCTGAATGCTTGAAGGTAAAATGAAGAGTATTAGCCAATGGATTGTATGTGGGGTTTCAGAATAAGAGGGGTCTTAGATAAAGGCGTGATCTCAATAACTAGAAGGATACAATTGCCTTTATTGAGATGGAGAATGTTAAAGGAAGAGAAGGTTTTGTGGGAGCTGAGGAAGAGTTTAGTTTTGATACACTAAGTCTGCAATTTCCTTTAAGCACCTTAAAAATGTCAAGGAGATAATTGGATACAAATCTAGAATTCAATGGAGAGGTCCAGATAAACAGTTGTCATCATCCAAGTATTGAATACCTTGGAGTTGATTTGAGATTATAGAATGAGGGGGTATAGACTTCAGTCTGAACCCGGGGGCAGTCCAAGATTATCAGGTTGAGGAAGTATGTAAGTTTTCTATTGCTGCTGTAATAAACTACCACCAACTTAGTGAATTACAAAACCATAAATTTATTCTTTTATTTAGGAGACCAGAAGTCTAAAATAAAAGTATTGTCAGAACTGTTAGAGGTTGTAGAGAAGATGGCTTCCTTCACTTGTCCAGTTTCTAGAGTCCACCTGCATTCTTTGTCTCTTAGTCCTTAAATCTTTCCAAATTCCTGTTTTTACTGTTACATTACTCCCACCTCTTATTCTCCTGCTTTCCTCTTAAAAGAATCATAGTTACTACATCAGGCCCATCATGATCATTAATTGGATCATACCTGAGAAGTCTATTTGTCATATACGTTAATGTACTCAGATTTGGAGAAAGAGAACACAGACATCTTGGAGGGGCCTCAATTAGCTAAGGGGATAGAAGAAGGGTTGGCCACAGGGTAATGTCATGGAAGCCTAGGGAAGAATGTGTTTCAGAATTGGGCAATTGTAGGAAATGCTACATATTGGTTTAAAAAAATAAAACTGATCAGGGGCGCCTGGGCGGCTCAGTCGGTTAAGCATCCAACTTCAGCTTAGGTCATGATCCCTTTGGTTGTGAGTTCAAGCTCCATTTTGGGCTCTGTGCTGGTGCCTCAGAGCCTGGAGCCTGCTTTGGATTCTGTGTCTCCTTCTCTCTCTGCCCCTCCTCTTCTCATGTTCTGTCTCTCTCAAAAATAAATGTTAAAAAAAAAATTAAAAAAACCCTAATTATTAGCCTTGGCAGTGAGAGTCTACTGTTGGAAGAGAGTGGTGAATATGAAAACCCATATAGAATTTTACTAGAGAAGAGGAGGGCTTCCCCTTGGGGAGGTTTCCATGAATATTGAGCAGAAAAATGGAGGGGGTGGCTGAAGGACGTTATGGATTAAGAAATTTAGATGGATGGTACAATAGCATATTGGTATCCAATATGATTTAGTAAAGGGAGACAAAAAGTGATGCCATATTGAAAGAAGATTGGGATATAATGTATTCATGGTTTTGGAGTTGACCTTGACAAGGAGGATGGATAGGTCACCCATGGGGACAGGAAAAAATACAGAGTGTGTGTGTGCACAGGTATAAGTAAATGTGGTAGGAGGATATAAAGTTTGTTTATTCTTGTTTTTTTATTGTCTTACTGTTACAGGAAGCAAAAAATCAGCTGACAGGGAGGTGGGTGAGGTGTGAAGTCTTAAAGAAAGTTGGGAATACTAAATACTTAGTTTTATTCTCTTCTATGTAGCCTAAAATACAAAAAAAAATTGTCCTGAAAAAAAAAAAAGTTATATTTTTCCAGTGCTATTTCTGGGCATTCCTGGAAAAGTGATTAAAAACTTGTTTTTAAAAAAAAAATAGTAATAAAAGAGATCAGGTGCATTCACGGTGGAATGGCCATATGCAATGGAATATTACTCAGCCATAAAAAATAATGAAATCTTGCTATGTGCAATGATATGGAGGAGCTAGAGTATATTATGCTAAGTGAAATAAGTTAGAGAAGTATAAATACCATATGATTTCACTCATAGGTGGAATTTAAGATGAACATAGAAGAAGGAAAAAAAAGAGAGGGAGGCAAACCACAAGGGACTTTCAACTATAGAGAACAAACAGGATTGCTTGTGGGGAGGTTGATGAGGGGATGGGCTAAATGGGTGATGTGTATTAAGGGGAGGGCACTTGTGATGAATACTGGGTGTTATAGGTAAGTGATGAATCACTAAATTCTGAAAAAAAGTAAAAGACCTTGAATGGCTTAATCATTCATGTGGTTTTGAGATAGGGACTTTTACATTATTATTATTATTATTTTTTCCTTTATCAAGGGCTTAACTTATGTCTTTGGAACTTGTGCAGAAAATACATACTCTTCCCTATATACGGAGAGTTGAACAAAAATTGGGATGTTGGTAGTAAGGTCATGTGGGAGAAACACATCTTAATATGATACACACAAAAAAGTAGGAGATGTGAAGGTTGAGGTTATAGATGACATCGCTTATGAAATGGTACTGAGAGATCATAGGTGTCATGATGGCATTATGTATATTGACTTGCTGGCCTGTTACTTCCCCTATCCTTTCTGCTGTCTGCTCTCCTTCATACTTAACGTTCTTTATATTATAGCTAATTCTGACCTTATTTCCTCACAAAGAAGATTTCTCCTTTCAGGAACTTGACTTTCTTTCTGTCTTGCTGTGTACCCTTTAGATAATGCCTAAATTATCACTTAGGGAAGTCTTTCCTATCTCCCCCAATCCCCTACCCTCAACCAGATTAGGCCAACTCCCTACAAGTTTCCTAGTGCCCTGTTTTGTTTTGTTTTTCTTGCCCAGAATTAATATCAAAATGGAATAATTGGGAAGTTGTGCATAACATGTCTAACTCCCCTGTTAGACTGAGTTCTGTGTAGGCAGGATGGTATCTGAGTTCATAGCCACCTGACTGATACATTAGTCCCAAGTATTTGTTGAATGGAAAGAGTATCTAAGTGTATGTGCGTGTAAGTACATGAAAAAAGGCCTATGTACTGTTTTTTCCAGGCCACTTTGTCTAGTTATGAACGTTGTTTCACTGTTGATTACCTCCCTGTATAGATGTCACCTCCTAGGAATCCTTCACTGATAATGTCAGGTATAATAACCTCCTCTATCATATTTCTTGATTCTGTTTTAGTTTTCCTTATTATATTTCACTAGTTTACATAATTGTATTTCTGGTAAGTATTCGTGGCTCCCTGATGATGCCATGTCTGTTCCATGAGTGCATGAACTTTTTCTTTTAGCACCTGGAAGACTTGATGGTTTACCCTTGATTCTTAATACTGTCAAATGAGAGAATTTCATGCACATAGCTATTTATATGTAGATATTATGTTGACACTAATGTAAATTATGAGTTGAGCATGGGGAAAATATATATGTACATATTTGTATATTTAAAAATATTTCTGGAAAACTTTAAGAAATTAATATGAAAATATTAGTAATATTGGCAAATATTTGTGTCTAAAGTTGGTGACTGGCAGCATTTTTATAAGTGTGTGATTCTCAGTCTATATATCTAGACATCAGATAGTGACATCTTTTAGTAACTTGAAAAGATCACCGAAAGTTATGTTTTTGAAAACTTCATTGGTGCATGAAAATGCTCATGATTGGATATTAATGGAACAGGATATAAAGGTATATTGGCTACATATGGCACATATTTATGCTTATGTGTAAATGTATGAGTGCATAGAATTAAAAAAAACTAGTTTTATCTGTGAATACTGAAATGTGTGTATGGGTTAGTATTAATTTAAAACTTAATAAAACTTACAGGTATGAGATAGTTAAATACTTGGGACGCCTGTGTGGCTCAGTTGGTTCATCACCTGACTTTGGCTCAGGTCATGATATCATGGTTCATGAGTTCTAGCCCTGTGTCAGCTGTGCTGACAGCTCAGATCCTGGAGCCTATTTCAAATTCTGTGTCTCCCTCTTCTCTGGCTCTCCCCCACTTGCTCTCCCTCTCCCTCTCAAAGATAAATAAACATTAAAAAAAAAAAAGATAAGTATTTCATTATTACTTTTCCATGTAATTAGGTGTTTTCTCTTTGATTCTTATGGTCTAAAATCTATTTCTTAGGAGTATTTAATGACAAATTAGGTTGATAAAGGAAAAAAGAAAACCTGGTAACTTGAACAAAGAAATTCAGTAGTAAGTTATACTATCTTTAGGTATATGATGAAAATCTCAGATTGGTCCAGAGAATTTTTATTGCACTGACAGCTGTGGAGCCCGCTCTAGATTCTCTGTCTCTCTCTGCCCCTCCCCTGCTCTCTGTCTCTCTCTCAAAATAAATAAGTAAACACTTTTTAAAAAGGGCTTATTTATCTTGAAAAAGTGAAAACACCTTTAAGAAAGTTCAATTTTAAAAATAATTCTTTTAAGGCTCTAAGTACAGGAATATAATGACCATAAAATTAGAGAATATAGCAGGAGTTCCCTTTTTTTTAATACATATCTTGTGCATATACCCCATATGCATTAGAGAAAATAAGACCTGTATCTTGTATTAGTTGCTAATAAGTGTGGGCTTTAAATGCTAAATTGACAAGTAGCTTGTCAAGAAGACTGAATTTTACTAAGACTGTCTTTTCTTCGTGTCTACAAGCATTGCAGTTCTAAGAAGTTTGACTACTATTTTCAGAGTAGAGTTTCCCATTCATTCTCCCTCACTTCTAGTGTGCTGAAGGAGGGGGACTTTGGTAGTTGTTGACTTAGGCCTGGATTGAATTAAGAGATGGTCAGGAAGAGCCTCAGAATGAAGAGTCTCAGAAGAAACCTCATATTACATGGGGTTTTGAAAAGGAAAAACCTTTTCCAAAAGGAAAGGGATAAGAAAAGGACATAAATTGTTTAACAAATGGAAAACTGAGGAAGGGATAGAAATTAAAAGATCCTCAAGAGGAGGAGTGTGTGAAAGGTGGAAGAAAATGGAAAGAAAAGGGAGTGAGAGGGAAAGGATCTAAAGATGAAGCGTTTGGAATTGGAAGGAACTGACTTCACTGAAAATTACTGCCATCCATCAGTTTGCCTCATGACTTCTCACTATAAACCACAGTAGCAAGTTGCACATCTCAGTTACTAGTAAAACCACAATCTGTGTGGTATAGTACTCAAGATAAAGTAAATCTACAATCCTGGTGTATTTGGACAGTTAGCAAACATTGCCAGAGTTCTTCTCTTTGTCCTGTTTCTCCTGATTTTTATCTTTGATTGTCTCTTTCTCACGTCTTTTTTTCTTCTACCAATTCTTCTAGATAGGCTCATGTAAGCCTTGTCATTTTACTGGTCCCATTTGGGGAATCTTCGAAAGTGTTGGAAAAGTTACTCTGTGACCTTCTCTGGGACCTCCTTTGAGAAGATTAACCTCTTTACCCCCAGAAATTAATTTCTTAGGCATTAGCCTGAAACTAATTTGTCTTCCTTTCTTTATATGTGTGGAGACCAATGTATAAATGCTATGTAAACTTGGTCTTTCCTGTATCTTCCTTTTATTTAGAACTGTTGAATGAAATTTTAATTGTTAAATATCTTGACTTAGCTCTTATCATCTTACATGTAGACTTGGGGGGTAGGGGAGAAATTCTTGATGGTTTTCCTCCTGCCTTCCGTGTCCATGTTCATGAACATTTAACATCAGCAAGCACCCCAAGGATCTTTATACTGTGCAACTCTGTCCATGTTGGTCCACAGCCCTCGATGGCCCACAGCATAAAGTACCTGCTCCTTCACATGGCCTGCAGTTATCTTTGATGGTTCAGAACTGCCTTCTATGGGTATCATGAGTTGTAGTTTCTCCACTCTATATGTACCTTTTATCTCACCATGTCTATTTTTGGTATATTCTTTCCAGTTTTCATTAAACAGAGAAAAGACTTCTAATTGGGGTTTCTGCTCAAACATCCTCTGCTCCTCCTTATTTATTGAACCTCCTGAATTCCTGATAGTTTCTGCACGTATTAAAACCATTGAAATTTGTCCCCGTGCACCCCAACACATTTGAACATTTAAAGTAGTATTTAACAGGTATTTAGAGGCACATTAAAGTGCAAGCTTCTTTGTTCCATCTTTTTGTTTGGTTTTGAACCTTTATACATAGAATTGAGTTCATGATCCTTCTTGGTTTATAGTTTGCTGCTGCTGTTTACCTTTACTAGCCACTGTTTTTTATTGTAAACTACTTTTCCTTTCCGTTTCCAATCTAAAATCTTATTCAAGATTCCAGAAGAAATTCTGTTAAATGATTTTCGTTTTAATAACTATATATATTCTTAAAATGTATCCTGTTATGTGTTTAAAATTCACACAGAAGACGGTGACTTTTTATCAGCATTATTTAGGAAACCATCCATGCTGAAGCATCCAAAACTTTTGTTTGATTATTTGATAACTTTCAGTCATGCACCAACCACATTTTATTTATTGGTGTCTTCTGAGGGTGGACACCTACGTTGCCTTCTACCAAACAACAGAAATGAATGTTGGCATATGTCACTTTGTGGGCTTGGGTGCAAGAGTTTCTTTGAGGTATGTGTCGAGGAGTATAATTAATTACCAGGTCATAAGGTAAATGCGTCCTTAGCTTCAGTAACCTATTACCAGATTGATTTCCAGAACAGCTGTGTGTGTTTGAGAACCTCCTAACAGAAGTGTGAGGACATGTTTCTAGTTTTAGCTGCATCTTCTGCAGTTTTAACCTTTTGTAACTTTCTAATTATTCTTGATTTGATAGGTATTCATCTCTGTTGCAATTGATTTTATTTGATTTCTAGGGAGGGTAAACTTTTCTACATAGTACATTTCTGTGCTTGTTATCTGAATGTTTATTAATACTTGTCAATCTTCATTTGGGTTTCTTAATTCTTAATTTGGTGGAGTTTCTTGTATAGCCTAGCTACTATTCCTTTCCTAGTTGTACACATTACAAACATATTTTGCTAGTCTGTAATCTCTCAGTGTTCTTCATTGCGCTGCAGCCAAATCTTGTGCATTTAAAGTTTTAAGAAATTTGTCCCTACGTTGTGGTTCTATTTCATTTTAGTTTGCTGTTTCATACCGAAGTCTTTTTTTTTCTTATTTCTCAAAATAGAAGTCTCTGAGTAGGGTTACAGAGAAACCCTACTCAGAAAAAAAAAAAATATATATATATATATATATATTTTAATTTATTTATTATTTATTTACATCCAAGTTAGTTAGCATATAGTGCAACAATGATTTCAGGAGTAGATTCCTTAATGCCCCTTACCCATTTAGCCCATCCCCCCTCCCACAACCCCTCCAGCAACCCTCTGTTCTCCATATTTAAGAATCTCTTATGTTTTCTCCACCTCTCTGTTTTTATATTATTTTTGCTTCCCTTCCCCTATGTTCATCTGTTTTGTGTCTTAAAGTCCTGATATGAGTGAAGTCCTATATTTGTCTTTCTCAGACTAATTTTGCTTAGCATAATATCTTCTAGTTCCATCCATGTAGTTGCAAATGGCCAGATTTCATTCCTTTGGATCACTGACTAATACTCCATTGTGTACACATGCCACATTTTTTTTTTTTTATCCATTCATCCATCAAAGGACTTTTGGGCTCTTTCCATACTTTGGCTATTATTGATAGTGCTGCTATAAACATTCAGGTGCATGTGCCCCTTCGTAACAGCATACCTCTGTCCCTTGGATAAATACCTAGTAGTGCAATTGCTGGGTCATAGGGTAGTTCTATTTTTAATTTTTTTGAGGATCCTTCACACTCTTTTCAGGAGTGGCTGCAGCAGTTTGCATTCCCACCAGCAGTGCGAAAGAGATCCTCTTTCTCTGCATCCTCACCAACATCTGTTGTTGCCTGAGTTGTTAATGTTAGCCATTCTGACAGGTGTGAGGTGGTATCTCATTGTAGTGTTCATTTGTATTTCCCTGATGATGAGTGATGTGGAGCATTTTTTTCATGTGTCGGTTGGCCATCTGGATGTCATCTTTGCAGAAGTGTCTATTCATGTCTTTTGCCCATTTCTTCACTGGATTCTTTGTTTTTTGACTGTTGATTTTGATAAGTTCTTTATAGATTTTGGATTTTAACCCTTTATCTGATACGTTATTTGCAAATATCTTCTCCCATTCCTTCAGTTGCCTTTTAGTTTTGCTGATTGTTTCCTTCACTGTGCAGAAGTTTTTATTTTGATGAGGTCCCAATAGTTCACTTTTGCTTTGGTTTCCCTTGCCTCTGGAGACGTGTTGACTAAGAAGTTGGTGCGGCCAAGATCAAAGAGGTTTTTGCCTGCTTTCTCCTTGAGGATTTTGATGGCTTCCTGTCTTACATTTAGGTCTTTCATCCATTTTGAGTTTATTTTTGTGTATGGTGTAAGAAAGTGGTCCAGGTTCATTTTTATGCATGTCACTGTCCAGTGTCCCCAGCACAGTTTACACACTCTTTATTCCATTGGATATTCTTTCCTGCTTGGTCAAAGATTAGTTTGCCATACATTTGTGGGTCCATTTCTGGGTTCTCTATTCTGTTCCATTGATCTGAGTGTCTGTTTTTGTGCCACATACTTAAGTCTTTGGTCTCTTGTGAGGTCATTTAAAAATACTCTGTGATAATGGACTACAGCTTTTGTCATCCTTATAAAGTGAGCTAGTTTGTCCAACCTCACTTAGTAAATAACTTATTTTTCTTTTTTGAACTTGAGAAACTGCCTCTTTTATATTGGAAATTATCTATCTATATATAGATATATTTAGATAGGTAGATATACACATACATATATATATGTGTGTGTGTATTTCTGAGCTCTTTATGTACTAATAAATGCTTTCTTGTGAACTACCATATTGTTTTAAATTTTACTTTTAAACTGGTCTTTTCCTGCATAGGATCTCTAACAGAGCCTTAGACAAGGCTTAACTTCTGTGTAAGGGGATGCATTACTAACCTGGCTGCTGCTTCACAAACATAGCTGGCCACGTTATCACATGGGACATGACCTGGCATGCTTATACAAAACTGTCGGTGTTTTTCCTGACAGTGGACTATCTAGGAGACAATTTATCTCTCCAGCTTCTTCTGGGTTACAGTTAATCCTACAGGGATTGAACTCCTGGTTGTACCACCTAGTTCATTCATTCAGTTCCAAGGGAAGGCAGATCCCATGACTCACACCATAATACCATAACTCTGTCCAGAGGTAGCTATAGGGACAAATCGGAGATTCTGGTTTGTGGCCTCTGATAGAGGACCATGTGGCTCCCTATGTAGTTAGTTACTTTGGTGATCTAGGACTGTGAGACTAAGAGAATCTGAGGCAAGGTGTAGGATGGGACTGATGAATTATCTGTTGACGTTTATTACCTTTATATAACTTTGAAACTTAAAGTTTCCACCAGTTATATGTTTTTATTGGAATTCTTGGAAGTTGTGCATCAGTTTACAGACCAAATTGATGGCTTTAAACAGTAGTCTCTTGCACTCGTGAACATAATGTAGCTCATTCAGATCTTTTATGTTGTTTGAAGGCTTTTTACTTTGCTATATATCATGTATTCCTTATAAGTAATTTCATAGTTTATTACAGCTAATGTATATATAATCCATCTTCTTTTTTACTTTCTAATTTTTATTTGCTATTGGGCATTAAGTTTCCCCATACTCCCTTTTGGTAGATTGAGCTTATAATAGACAGTTTTATTGACCTCTGGTTTTAAATTTGTAAAGTCTTCTAAAGTGTTTTACATAAATGATATTATTTGCAAGTGATGACAAATAGGTCTTTCTCCTTTGAATCCTTAATTTTGTTGTCCCTTTTGCCAGGATCACTGGTGTTATGTTGTAGGACAGCAAAGAAAATGGAGTTAAGTTTTTCTGGATTTTATCATTAAATGGACTCTTAAAATCTTTGCTCTACGTTTTTTGTTTGAAAGGCTTTAACAGATTAATTCTTTTCCAAGATGGTTTATTTCTTTAAAAATTTCAGAAAAAGGTTATTTTGCTTTTTGAGAAAATTTTTCTCTATGTAGTGAGATCATCTCGTGACTTCTCTCAGTCTTGCTAATATGGTGAATTTACATAATAGACGTACTGATTTTGAGTTGTCTTTATGATTTGGGGATGAACAATACTTAATAGTATTTTTTATATTATTGGACTTAGCTACTTGGTATTTTATGTGGAATTGTTTTTCTTTTTATAAGTGAAATTGTTGTATGCTTCTTGTGCTGTCATTATTTGATTTTTAAAAGTTTATTTATTTTGAGAGGGGTGGGAGAGGGAGAGAATTCCAGCCTCATGAACCATGAGATCATGACCTGAGCTGAAACCAAGATTGGGCCACTTAACCAACTGAGCCACCCAGCCTGCCCTGTCTTTTATTTTTATTTTATTTTATTTATTAATTTTTAAATATGAAATTTATTGTCAAATTGGTTTCCGTAAAACACCCAGTGCTCATCCCAACAGGTGCCCTCCTCAATGCCCATCACACACTTTCCCGTCCCTCCCAACTGCATCAACCCTCAGTTTAGTCTCAGTTTTTAAGAGTCTCTTATGGTTTGCCTCCCTCCCTCTCTAACGTTTTTTTCCCCCTTCCCCTCCCCCATGGGTTTCTCTTAAGTTTCTCAGGATCCACATAAGAGTGAAAACATATGGTATCTGTCTTTCTCTGTATGACTTATTTCACTTAGCATAATACTCTCCAGTTCCATCCACGTTGCTACAAAAGAGCATATTTCATTCTTTCTCAACGCCAAGTAGTATTCCGTTGTATATATAAACCACAATTTCTTTATCCATTCATCAGTTGATGGACATTTAGGCTCTTTCCATAATTTGGCTATTGTTGAAAATGCTGCTATAAACATTGGGGTACAGGTGCCCCTATGCATCAGCACTCCTTTATCCCTTGGGTAAATTCCTAGCAGTGCTATTGCTGGGTCATAGAGTAGATCTATTTTTAATTGTTTGAGGAACCTCCACACGGTTTTCCAGAGCGGCTGCACCAGTTTGCATTCCCACCAACAGTGCAAGAGGGTTCCCGTTTCTCCACATCCTCTCTAGCATCTATAGTCTCCTGATTTGTTTATTTTAGCCACTCTGACTGAATGAGGTGATGTCCCAGTGTGGTTTTGATTTGTATTTCCCTGATGATGAGTGATGTTGAACATCTTTTCATGTGCCTGTTGGCCATCTGGATGTCTTCTTTAGAGAAGTGTCTATTCATGTCTTCTGCCCATTTCTTCATTGAATTATTTGTTTTTCAGGTGTGGAGTTTGGTGAGTTCTTTATAGATATTGGATTTTAACCCTTTATCTGATATGCCATTTGCAAATGTCTTTTCCCATTCCGTTGGTTGCCTTTTAGTTTTGTTGATTGTTTCCTTTGCAGTGCAGAAGCTTTGTATCTTCATGAGGTCCCAATAGTTCATTTTTGCTTTTAATTCCCTTGCCTTTGGGGATGTGTCAAGTAAGAAATAGCTGCGGCTGAGGTCAGAAATGTCTTTTCCTGCTTTCTCCTCTACGGTTTTGATGGTTTCCTGTCTCACATTTAGGTCTTTATCCATTTTGAGTTTATTTTTGTGAGTGGTATAAGAAAGTGGTCTAGTTTCATTCTTCTGCATGTTCTTGTCCAGTTCTCCCAGCACCATTTGTTAAAGAGACTTTTTTCCATTGGATATTCTTTCCTGCTTTGTCAAAGATGAGTTGGCCATACTTTTGTGGGTCTAGTTCTGGGGTTTCTATTCTATTCCATTAGTCTGTGTGTCTGTTTTTGTGCCAAAACCATGCTGTCTTGATGATTACAGCCTTGTAGTAGAGGCTAAAGTCTGGGACTGTGATGCCTCCCTCTTTGGTCGTCTTCTTTAATATTACTTTGGCTATTCAGGGTCTTGTGTGGTTCCATACAAATTTTAGGATTGCTTGTTCTAGCTTTGAGAAGAATGTTGGTGCAATTTTGATTGGGATTGCATTGAATGTGTAGACTGCTTTGGGTAGTATTGACATTTTAACAATATTCCTTCCAATCCAGGAGCACGGAATGTTTTTCCATTTCTTTGTATCTTCTTCAATTTCCTTCATAAGCTTTCTATAGTTTTAAGCATACAGATCTTTTACATTTTTGGTTAGGTTTATCCTAGGTATTTTACGCTTCTTGGTGCAATTGTGAATGGGATCAGTTTCTTTATTTGTCTTTCTGTTGCTTCATTATTAGTGTATGAGAATGTAACAATCTCAAGAAACAAGAAAAATCCCAAATATAAAATCTAACAGCACACCTAAAGGATAAACAAGCAGAACAGCAAGGACACCCCAAACCCAGCAGAAAAAGAGAAATAATAAAGATCAGAGGAGAAATAAACTATATAGAATCTAAAAACAAACAAACAAAAAAAAACAATAGAGCAGATCAATGAAACCAAGAGTTGGTTTTTTGAAAAAATAAACAAAATTGATAAACCTCTAGCCAGGCTTCTCAAAAAGAAAAGGGAGATGACCCAAATAGATCAAATCATGAATGAAAATGGAATTATTACAACCAATCCATCAGAAATACAAACAATTATCAGGAATACTATGAAAAATTATATGCCAACAAACTGGACAACCTGGAAGAAATGGACAAATTCCTAAGCACCCACACACTTCCAGAACTCAAACAGGAAGAAATAGAAGAAATGAATCAGTGAAGAAATTGAATCAGTTATAAAAAATCTCCCAACAAATAAGAGTCCAGGACCAGATGGCTTCCCTGGGGGAATTCTACCAGACATTTGAAGCAGAGATAATACCTATCCTTCTCAAGCTGTTCCAAAAAAATAGAAAGGGGAGGAAAACTTCCAGACTCATTCTATGAAGCCAGCATTACTTTGATTCCTAAACCAGACAGAGACCCAGCAAAAAAAAGAGAACTACAGCCAATATCCCTGATGAGTATGGATGCACAAATTCCCAATAAGATACTAGCAAATCGAATTCAACAGCATATAAAAAGAATTCTTCACTATGATCAAGTGGGATTCATTTCTGGGCTGCAGCGCTGGTTCAGTATTCGAAAATCAATCATTGTGATACATGACGTTAATAAAAGAAAAGATAAGAGCCATATGATCCTGTCAATTGATGCAGAAAAAGCAGATGACAAAATTCAGCATCCTTTCTTAATAAAAAAACCCTCGAGAAAGTCGGGATAGAAGGAACATACTTAAACATCATAAAAGCCATTTATGAAAAGCCCACTGCTAATATCATCCTCAATGATGATAGCATTAGCTATCTATTAGCTAATCAATTAGCAACTGAGAGCTTTCTCCCTGAGATCAGGAACACAACAGGGATGTCCACTTTCACTGCTGTTGTTTAACATAGTGTTGGAAGTTCTGGCATCAGGAATCAGACAACAAAAGGAAATCAAAGGCATCAAAATTGGCAAAGATGAAGTCAAGCTTTCACTTTTTGCAGATTGACATGATATTATACATGGAAAGCCTGATAGACTCCACCAAAAGTCTGCTAGAACTGATACATAAATTCAGCAAAGTCACAGGATACAAAATTAATGTCCTTATTTGATTTTAATAGCAGCACTATATTTCATGAGGTAGGTCATTTTTCCTCATTTAATCTCTGGAACCGTGTTTATAAGAAGCATGTTGAGTCTTCAGATTCTGTTGGAACTTCCTAGTAAAACTGCCTAAGCCTGGATATTTTCTTTGGGGGCAATAAGGGTAGGAAAATAGCTTTTTGGTGGCTGTTGAGTTACCATTATAATTTCTGTAATGATGATTGAATTACCTAAGTTTTTTCCTTTGAGCTATTTTTGACAAATTTTTAGAAATTAACCAACTTCCTTGGTATGATCACTTGTTGGCATATGAATTAAAAATCTATAGGAGGCCATTTGTTTACAAAGTATATATTTTCTTTGAAGATGTGTTGCTATTCAAGTCCTATGCCCATTAACAAAAATAGGTTGGTTTTTCATTATTAAGTTTTCAGAGTTCTTAATATACCCTGGATATGAACCCCTTACCAGATAAATAACTTGCAAATTCTTTCTTTTATCTCAGGGATTGCTTTTTCACTCTGATATTGTCCTCTCATATATGAAAGTTTAATTTTGATATGGCCTCATTTATTTCTAATTTTGTTGCCTGTCCTTTTGGTGTTACATTCAGTAAATCATGGCCAAAGTGAACACCATAAAGCTTTCCTCTACATTTTCTTTTTAAAAAAAAATTTGTAAAATACTTATTTATTCTTGAGAGAGAGACAGAGACAGAGTGTGAGTGGGGAGGGTCAGAGAGAGAGAGAGGGAGACACAGAATCTGAAGCAGGCTCCAGGCTCTGACTCAAACTCACAAACTTTGAGATCATGACCTGAGCTGAAGTCGGATGCTCAACTGACTGAGCCACCCAGGTGCCCCTCTTCTACATTTTCTTCAGAGTTTTATAATTTTTATTCTTAGAGGTAGGTGTTTGTTTCATTTTGAGTTTTTGTATATGATGTTAAATAAAACTCAACTTGATTATTTTGCATCTGGATATCGAGTTTTCTCAGTGTCATTTGTTGAAAGATTGTCCTTTGCCACTGAATGTTTTTTGCATCCTTGTAAAAAACGAACTATGTAAGCAGGGGTTTATTTCTGGGCACTTTGTTATATTCCACTGGTATATATGTCTTTATGCCAGGACTGTATGAGTTGGTCACTGTAGTTTCCCAGTAAGCTTTGAAATCAAGAAGTGTGAGATGTCCAACTTTTTTTAGTTAAAGATTGTTTTGGCTATTCAGAGTGAGAAAGTGCTCTCTAACATTATAGACATTAACAATTTCTCTTTATTCTTCTGTCTTCATTATCTAGCATAGTGCCTCAAACCCAGTAGATGTTTAATACGTATTAATGTGAGAATTGAAAAAAATTGGGAGAGTTTTTTATAGTATAAGATTCGGAATGTTCTTACAGAATAGTGAATTTCTTTTCCTTCAACATTATGGAGTAGAAAATTGGGCTTACTGTAGAAACTTGAAAGAATGATACTAACAAATTTTTTCTTACTCTTCATTAGTTCACAGTTGTTCTTTAAGAAGTGTGTCTGAAGATAAGAACATCTGTTTTTACCTGTGTTGTGGAGTTTTTGAAAAAGTAGCATAGATGGAGTCCACTTGCAAGTGTCAGTAAGAATAACAACAACAAAAAAAGAGGCAGAGGACTCAGGTCAGAGGACATCAGAGGATGGCAGAGGACATCCGATAAAAGGATGATTGGTGCATTGTTCCTGTTCAACTAGGTATGGGTTCATCTAGAGTCACATAATGAAATACATTTCCATCACATTTAGTCCTTCAACCTATTATGTTAACTTGTGTAGTATGAGCTTTAACATCCGGATGGTAGCGTAGCAGTTGGTAGCCAAAACAAAACCGACTTCTTAAACAGATCTAAGAACTTTGAGTCCTATTTGAGGCTCTTAAGTAAAAACTTAAGAAAAATTAGGCTTAATAAATTCATTTTTGTGTATATCTGAATTACATAATATTCATCCATGGCAGGTATCCATATGCTGGTTTTGTTAAGTTGGGAATTCTCCTCCTCCTCTTCCTTTTTAAATTTTTTTTTTTATTTTGGTTAAATTTATCAAAGAAGCAAGAGTGAGACTTTGAACGCTGAAGTGAAACAGAAGCCATTTTTCTCCTAAGGTCTTTGTGCTTTCAGACTAGGTGACGGACAGACAAATGGTGCCTTGCAGGTTCCAACCTGTCCTTCCCATCATGTTCCACCATCTAACTGATCCTAATGATGGCTAGTCATCATTACTGTTTTACCATAACCAGCCTTGGTTCATCACTGGGCCGGGGACCCACTGAGGCAGGAACTATACGAGGGCAACTATTGTTCACAGATCTCAGCATAACTTTGTCCTCAAAGTCCCCCTTAGGTGTCTGGGTAGGTTTGGCTTGTCAGACTGATGAATCAATGATGACTCTTCGGATCCTTCAACGCATCCTTTATTCTGCTCTTTCCCTAGTAATTCTGACAATTGTGTGAGGTCTGATTCCTGTGTGACAAGGGATTAGATCACTTACAGTAGCCCTGCTCCCCAGACCGATAAATCCTGTATAGTCAGCTCTTACTGAGTTGTGAGCACTGCTAAATTTTCTTACTTTGTTTACAAAAGAATACATTTTGGAAGACACACAATTCTTGCATAAAAATATTCTGTGGTGTTTGGTGCCAATGTTACTTGATTTTGTAATACAGCTTTCTTATTGTTTCACAAAGTATTACCACAAGAACTAGAAGGAAAGTTTTGCTTTTAAGTGGTTCCCACAGGATTGTGGTTTATTGGTCTGCTGCCTAGAACTTTAAAGTCCTATATAATGACATAAAAAAAATTTCTAACTATATAATATTAAAGCTGGCATGTTTAGGAACAACCTTTGTTGTAGAGAATACCCCGATCCGAGTTAGTTTTGTGTAATCTATCCCTCCAAACTACATGTCTCTTAACATGTATTTAAATATTATGCATTTTAACACATAAAAATATTGACATGTCATTTCCAAGTTTGCTGCATTTTGTGGACAGGATTTTTTTTGAGCCTTGACATTTTGAGAATGTTTCAAATTGTGAGCTATAAATGTGATTTTGGCATTTATCTGGTCAATTTGAGGATACCATTTCATATGCTTTAGTGTAAATTCAATTTTGTTGGAGGTCTAGTGGAAATCTGTTTTTTCCCCTGAGAACATCTTGGATAAGGGTTTGTCAGTGACACTTAGGTGTACCGTTGAATCCCAACATGGCCATGTTTGATAAAACCTCACAGTAAGTAGCCTGAAACATTAAATGAGTGGAAGTTCTCTGCTCAAAGTATTCTCTAGATTCTAAATCAAATCATCATCCACAGCTTTTGACTTCTGATGACACAATAGCTCGAATGGCCGACTTTGAAGTAGATAAAAAATAAAAGTTATGCCACCTATATGTATTAAGACAGAAACAAATACAGAGATGATCTATTTATGTTATATGTATCTGTATAATAGATCTATGGTGAAGGCAGTAAAGACCAACTAAAAGTAAGCAGAAAATGAAAGAGATTCAATCCCTGATGGGAATCAACAGTGGATAAAACCCACATTTACATGAGATGCCACTTAATTTGTCTCTCATGTCTAAATCTACTTGTCACTGCTGTCTTGCTAGATCCTGTGGACATCTCTCCGTTGCCAGGAAAATTTTAGTTTGCTCAGTGGAGGGTGCTGAAGGGATAGTGCGGGAGGAAGGGGTTTTTCCTCCTGGTTGTGGTATGCTTGCATTCCTGCCGGGTCCACAGCTGCCATTAGCATGGGTGTGCAGTGCAGAGTGTTGTTTATTCTCTAGCAAGTTTTTGATGGCAGTTCTGGCCCCCCATTCCCTGCCAGGCAGCTTTTGTTTGCTGACACCCTAGTGAAGGTTTTCATGTTGGCCAGCCCCAGCCTGCGGTTCTGTGCCTACTAGCCTTAGTTCCCTGGCACAGTAGAAAGCTCCAGCTTGTTGGTCCCTGTGTGCAGTACCCTGTTCAGCCGCCTTGAGTTCTTGGCCATGTATCGTAGCCCATGGTTTCTGACATCCCAGCCTTGGCCTGCTAATGGTGCACCATCTCTGGCCCAGGTCAGGCTGCTAAACTTCTTGACCATCCAATGGGCTACAGCCAGGCTTTTGCATTTATTATTATTTTTTTTTAATTTTAATTTTTTAAATGTTTATTTTGAGACAGTGAGCGAGTACATGCAGTCACGGGAGGGGCAGAGAGATGGGGAGAGAGAATCCCAAGCAGGTTCAGTGCTCTCAGCTCAGAGCGTGTTGCAGGACTCCGTCTCACCACCAGAGCCCAAATCAGGAGCTCAGATGCTTAACCAACTGAGCCATCCAGGCACTGCAGCCAGACCTTTTTAAAGGTCTAAGCTCTCAATTTCAGCTGTGGAGAGGGGGGCCTCTTTTTTCTAAGTTTGTTCCTTTCTTGGGTATATTTCCTCAGACTTTTTAGAGTTTTACTCATTGTCAGATAGGCAATAATGGCATTGTCAGAGCCTGTGGGGCCTGGGTAGTCAGCTGGCCAGAGGAGCTGAGAGAAGTTGCTGGGACAGTGGCAGCAGGTGTATTGGATATCAAGAAAATTGGAGATGAGTACTTTACATTCATCACTGAGTGTAAAGACCCCAAGGCCTGTACCATTCTCCTCCATGGGGCCAGCAAAGAGAATCTCTCAGAAGTGAAATGCAACCTCCAGAATGCCATGCAAGTATGTCCCCCTTCTGGACCCCTAGATGATTCCAGGAGGTGGGGCCTCTGAAATAGCTGTGGTCCATGTTTTGACAGAAAAGTCCAAGGCTGTGACTGGTGTGCAACAATGGCCATACAGGCCATAAGGCTGTTGTCCAGGCCTTAGAGGTCATTCTTCATACCCTTATCCAGAACTATGAGGCCAGTGCCGTCTGTCTGCTTACTTTCCTTTGGGCCAAGTACACCCAGAAAGCTTTGAAACTAGTACCTTGGTGGACATGAAAGAGGTGGGCATCTGGGCGCCCCTGGCTGTCAAGCTGCAAACATAAAAGACAGCAGTTCTGCTACTGGGGATTGAGGACTTCATCTCCAACCACACACACACAAAAAAAAAAAAAAAAAAAAAAAGGCAATGACCATAGCAAGGCGGGCTTCCACTGCTGGCCAGGAGTGAGTGGTGGGCAAGGCGACCTCAGTGTACAGAGCCAGCAGAGGCTCCCTCTTCCTTGAGCTAGACTCTCAGGGACACTGTGGATGTCTTTGTTTGGAAGGGATCAGAATGAGGGGTGGCCCCAGCCCCTTTCTGTCTGAGCTCAGTTTGCAAAAGGCAAACAGGTCTTGAAAGAAAATATATAGTTTGTAAACCAATGGCTTCCTATAGATTTTTAATTAATATGCCAACAAGTGATGATATCAAGGAAATTGGTCAATTTCTAAAAAAATTATGTCAAAAATAGCTCAAAGGAGAAAACCTAGATAATTCAATAACCATTACAGAAATTATGTTAATTCAACAGCTACCAAAAAGCTATCTTCCTAACCTATTGCCCCCTAAAAAAAATCTCCAGGCTTAGGCAGTTTTAGTAGGAAGTTCTAACAGAATTTGAAGATTCAACATGCTTCTTATACACACCGTTCCAGAGAATAAGTGAGGAAAAATGACCTACCTCATGAAATATAGTGTTGGTATTAAAATCAAATAAGGACAGGGGTGTCTGGGTGGCATCACATGAGAGTTTTCTCTATTGTAAGCTTGCTACTTAGTTTGCTTCTGATGATTAAATCCAAGTCATTAAAAAAAAAAAAAAAGACCTTTAAAGAGAGGTTTAAACCTTTCTTGTTCAAATTATGTGTAGTGTACAAGTCCTTACTGAAGAGTGAACAATATCGTTTTCCTTGTTTATCTTGAGGCCCCTTCTCCATTCCTGTAGTGGCAAGGAAGAAAGCTACGATTTTTGTCCTGAGAAGCCACAGTCTAGAACACGGGACTCCCAGGGCAGTTGGGATGGCTACAGAACAGTTGGGGCATATGTGATTATAACATCTTGAAGGCTTTGCTAACTCCTGAACTGTACAGTATGGGGCAGTACTCCAAGGCAGTGTGAAGACATCAACTGGAAGTCTGAAAGATGACCAGAGACTGAAGCAGGTACTCACCCCCAAGGAAACAGAGTTGAGGGTTGGAATCCTGTCATGTTAAAAGTAGTGAGTAAACACCTTTGGATTTTCATTAATAATCCAGAAGGACCACATCTTAAGAGTAGAGACCGCTTACAGGCAACAGTCACCTCTCTTCAGAGAAAGAAGAAAGACTCGTCTGTAACACGTATCTACAGTGTCCACTCAGTTGAAAGTTATTATATGTTCAAAAAAAAAAAAAGTAAAGGTGATTTATGTTAAGAAAACGAGTCAATAGAAAAAAAAAACCCAGATGTTGGAAACAGTAGTGTTTCAAAATAAGAATATTGAAAAAAATGTTGAATATACAAGAAAAAATTGACTTAATAGATGAGACCTGATGAATTTCAAGACAAATACAGAAAATATAAAAAAAAATACAATGAAAACTGAGAACTGAAAAAACATCCAGGATGAAAAAAAATATTGAAATCTATTGGCTGTGATCAACAGTGAATTGAAGAATGTGGTGAACTTGAAAATAGACTATGTTCTATGAGTCTAAGGGGGAAGTGGCCAGTCTTGTTAGGTTCCAGGTCTGTGCCTAGGCCCCATCTCTTTTCTTTGACTATGTAGGTCAGAGTAGTTAGAAGACAGCCAGTAGAGAACAGATTGCCTTCCTCAAAGAATTTGAAGCTGTTTCTCTCTCACAATCATTCTGTTTTAAGAGTAACACATGGGGAAGATAGCTGAATTTCTGCTAGTTTCAGCAACTTACTCTTAGACTTCTTGGAGTCTTTGTTTTCTTGTCCATGAAAGGGGATAATACAGTGTTGGCTGGATTGAGAAAGAAATGTCTCTAAATAGTATACAATTAAAGTTACATATTATGAACAATTCTATTGTTCTTCATTTCAATCACTTCAGTCCCTGGTAACATTTATATGTAAATGTGGTTAATTATATGAACTTTTTTCTTTGTTTCATCATTTTGAGATAGATTTGTAAGTAATGTAGAATTGTGTGAAACTTTTTCCTATTTCCAATAATGTTTTATTATTGACCATAAATAGGGTATATAAGTTGTTGAACCAGCTACGTATTGCCATTATAACTTAAATCAGGAATTTTGATCTAAGGCTATATGTTATGTAATAAAAAAAATAATAGAGGCAGTAGTAGGGTACTATACTTGATACTGTAGTAATAAATGACCTTCCACTTTGAGCAGGTACTGACTTAAAGCCACTGTTCTGGTCAGTATTCCCTTTGGGGGTCTTGCCTGTCTTGACAGAAAGGCCTCCTAATATACTACCTTAAGCCTGTTCGCCTTCCCAGTGATGGAAGAAGTTAAGAATAGTGATTACATTGGGACCCCAAAATACCCTACTTTTATTTCTAGTTCCGTGAACTTGAACAGTAATGAGCACGATCTTAAATATTTCTGGGCCTATATTCACCCCTGTACCTGAAAGTCTAAAATTTTTTTGCCCCTCATTTTATGGTTCAGAAACAGGTAAAGAGTTGGGTATGGCAATGATTACCTCTGAGTAGAGGTTGACAGGATACTCAGTGGTCATTTGGTTGGTGATATAAGCCTAAGTAAGCATGAGATATTAATGCAGCAGAGACTGAGCCGATGGAATGATGCCCTCAAAGCATATAAGAGGTTGCAGTAGTGAAGACATTGGCCAGGTGAATCACAACAAGGGCATTTCAAGTTGGGTTAGAAAATAAACAGTTGGCTTGAAAGAGGTTTCATACTTCATTTCAAACTGTTAACTTCAAAAGATTAATTTCAGTGATAGAAATACTGGCCTCAGTTTGCAGCGTTCCAGTAATGACTGATCTTTTAGCTTACACAATTAAAACCGATTTGGCCACATTTCTATTCATTGTTAGATTTCTTACTTTAAAATACATGGTACTTAAATAATAAAATGCAGTATTTATTGAACAAAAGTAAATGCCTATCACTTAATATAGAACCACTTGCCCTTTGGATTTCAGTTGTCTTTTTGGTGTCTGTTGTGCCTAAGTGTCTATTTTAAGGAGCAGGTATTTTCAGCTGCTATTCACTGCTCAGTTGGTTGGGAGTTTATATAGAGGAGGATTGACCAAGGAGGAGTGTACATGTTTTTTTTTAAGATTATTATAGATTGTCAGTTGAAACTGATTGAAAATGTCTTCTTCTGCCTCACCTTAGAATACACTTAATTTGTTAAATTAACATGGAACTACCCATTCATGCAAAGGGAAAGGCAGACTACTAGTTCAGATTATCCACTCTATGGAAGGCAGAATAAATAGTATGTGATAGATTCCTATTTTATAATTAAGAGGTTAAGGTACTTGGACAGTATCTATCTGTTAAATGACAAAAACAAGATCAAAATTGTGGTATCATTACAATACCTGTTAGGTTTCCTGAAATTGATTGTTACAACAATGGCATGCTTTATTCTAGTACATCTTGATGATACTCACTTGTAAAAAGTATAATTACTTATACAAATATTTTTTCAATAAGATTTGGCAACACAGAATGAAAAGACTGGAGTATTTCCTTACCTACTTCATTGGAAGTATATTCAGTACAGTTTTTATTAGCATATTGTCTGTCTTTTTATCTCTGGTTTTCATCTTTTTGGTTTAACTTTGTGGGTTAGTCTTGATGTTGAATATGGTTTTTTATATATATGCCCGAGGGGAATAAGTGTATTTGAAATGGAATAAAATAGGATGACTAACTCCATTATTTTCTGATCGAGTTCAGTGAAGGAGGTTCAGGAAACATCCTACTTAATTGTGTTTAATGATTCTAAATTCCTTTCTTGGAAACACACCTTTTTCTTAGCCATAGTAGTCTGTAGGGTAATGAGAAAACTGCCAGGAAAAATGTTTTATCATGTAATTCTAAAAATAACTAAAACTTGTAAAATGCTTTGGTCAGGCTTTTTTTTTTTCTTTTTCTTCTTAAGGTAATCGGAAGTTTCTTTATAAGTTAAATGTCCAAAGCCTTCCTTAATCTGATGAAGATAGGTTGCAACATGGGTGCAGTCTGTGTGTTCCCTACCACAAAATACTAAATGGAATTAAGAGTATCAGGAAGTTACACTTTTCCCCTTTCATTAGAAGTAGGTTAGCCTACTTACTGCAAACTTGATTTTGATGTATTTTGGAATGCATAAATGCCCTTTGTTTTCAACCCTATTCTAAATCATGTTAGATCCTGTCCTAGTGGGATATAAAGCAGTGTAATATGTTGGGGGGGGGGAACCCTTAAAATGCAGCACTGAACATACAGTTAAATAAACTTTATTTTTTTTTATTTTTACCATGGCTTTATTCATTAAGATGAAGGAATTTATTAATTTATTAAATGAAGTTTTAATTCTAAAAGGAACATCTTTTCTTTAATAAGTTCTTTTTGAAGAGGGGTTACCACTGTCAAATTGTGTACTTAAAATGTCTTCTTGTTTTCATGAACACATTGTGGTAAAAGTTTAATTTAATTAAAAAAAATTATTCTATGGGAGGGGGGTTGGGCTAAATGGGTAAGGGGGCACTAACGAATCTACTCCTGAAATCATTGTTGCACTATATGGTAACTAATTTGGATGTAAATTTTAAAAAATAAAAAATAAATTATTCTAATCAAATGACAATGATCAATAGTATAATTATATATACTTTCTCCCCCCGGTGTAGCTTGCTTCTTGACTGTATTTTTTGGAAGATAAAATAGTGATATTATTTAAAGTGGTATTAAGATTTGGTAGGACTCTGTTTAGTTTGCACCCAGGTAAAGTGAATCCTGAGATTCACTCAACAACAAAAACAAATCAGGAAACCCCGATTAGAGTTCTTAATTTATCTTTTGTAATTCACATCTGAAAATCCTAGACTAGCCACAGGCCAAGAATCTATGTGTTGATTGATACTGTTGTTAGTAGACTGAATCTAATGATGAGCAAGGTGGCTATCACAGTAATAAAAAGCCACAGAACTTTGAAATTGCATTTGTTGGGTTTGAACATTGGTTCTTAACCTGTCTGTCTGTTTCATGACCTCATTTTCTTAATGGTTACATAGGTATGTCTTTAAGCCCTATCTCAAAGGGTCAGTGAGAACTTTGGATGAAATATGAAATTTTCTAGTTCAGTGCTTGGTATTAGAAATGTTTGTCAGCTGTTACAGATATCCCCCAAACTCACAGGATGAAACAATTGTTTACTCTTGTTTGTGGATTGCCTGGGAGTTGGTTGATCCAGGTTGGGCTTGACTGGCTTGTTGTATGTGGTTCCTTGCTTGAGGGCTATGCTCAGGTTTGCTCTCTGTGTGTTTCTTGAGCCCACACTGAAGGGCCAGCAGCTATCTTGGAGAACTTCTTACTGTAATGGCAGAAATTAGAAGACAAGTGGAAAACTCTGATTCTTCATAAGTGATATGCATGCGCCTACCACATTGACACATTCGCTCTCATTCCATTAGACAAATCAAGCCATGTGACCAATCCCAACATCACTTTAGTGAGCAGGTACACTTCACATTTGTGATGGTGGCAAGAAAATGCATATATCATTCTACTACAGGGTAATGAAAAAATTATGACCAGTACTCAAATCATCAGTAGTAAACAAATAGTAGATGTTTCTGTTTTGCCTTTAAAAAATATTAACTTTTTTTTCCTTTTTCTTCTTACCATGTACTTTCTGACATGAACAAAGTAGGTATTGAACCTGTAACATTATTGAGGTATTAACAGCTTTACAAACCTGACTGGTCATATATCATTTTCTCTGCTGACACAAGTGCTTTTTCTCATGCTCTGGCTTAATTTCATCCTGTAGATCACAGCTTAAATATCAACTCCCCATGAAGCCTTCCTGTCTATTTTTCTCCTTCTTTCTAATTCCCGTTTTAATTTCCTTTGTAGTACTTAGTTGGATCTGTAATTATTTGGTTTATTTATGTTTATCCCCTGCAAATATGCAGTCCATGAAGGCAGGGATTTCATCTTCATTGTGTTTGCCTCAGAGATGTTAGCTGATTTTGATAACTGACCATTAGGACCACTTTTCACTTCCTGTGCCTTAAATTCTTCCCTGTACATTTTAAATTCACCGGTAAAGACTGAGCCTCCCAAACCGTAGGTCCCCATGCTTGACCCCAGGACAGCAGAACCCTTGACCTGTGCATGTGTGTTCTCTACCTGGGAGCTCATTGTGTATCCCTGGTTATGCTATGTCATTTCCAGGTTTTGTAAGCGATAAACCTTTATTTTGTTTTCCAAGTTTCCTGATGGTTGTTGTTGAAGGGTATCTGGGAATCACAGTAAGAACAACCAGGGTTAGTTCAGTCAAAACATTGTTTTGGAGACAGGAGATGCCTGTTGGGAGGCTGACTGGGGCCCACGTGAGTGCCCCTGGACATTTGCAGCTGATAGCATTCCTATCAGTAGGCTGAGACTGGTACAAAACAGTAAGAATAAAATAAATGGAAGAAAAGCCAGAACAAGTTTATGTTTTTAGGTGAAATCAGCTATCTTTACTGTATCTCATTTTGGTATGACAGTTTACTATAAGCATTTATTAAACAACACATTAGAACACTGATCTGATGGGTTTTGAGTCGGCATTTTTATAGGTACTGAATTTAGCAACACCTAAACAAAATCTTTATATCTTGATGCAGAGTATTCAAGGAAGTTGTTTGGATTCTGGAAGGTAATAACCTAAGTAAATGTAGCTCCAGCAGCAGGTTGCTCATACTGTTATAAAGTACATTTCCAATATATAAAGTGGACTAATTCTATGCATTTTATACTTCTTATAGGGCTGAGAGTGACACTAAAGTTCCCAAACTGGTGATTTGAAAATTGAGTACTGCCTGCAAAGGTGTGGGTCTCTCCTGCATTTTATTTTAATTATATATATTTTTAGCATTAAAAGCAAAACAAAACAAAAACAAACCTTACCTTTGTCAACAGCATAAGATTCAGCAGTGCTGGGTTCTCCGTATAGTGTTTTGTGCTAAATTGTCAAACAAATGACATCTTCATACACTGTATACTCTTCAGGACTCATTTATAATTATTCTTTGCAATTGCCTTTTAAATCAGATAATCAGGTACAAGATATTTATACTGCCTTTTGTGTTAACTTATGTATGTAGTTACTTTTATTGGCTGTGTCTATTTATGTAGATTCAGGTTGCTGTCTAATGTTACTTCACTTTAGCTTCAAGGCCTCCCTTTGGTGTTTCTAGTAGCTCATGCTGCCTGGCAAAGTATTCTATCACTCTTTGCTTACTTGAGAATGTGATCCTTCATTTATGAAGGATTATTTTGCTGCATATAAAATTCTTAGTTCATGGTCTTTTTCCTATCAGCGCTTAGAATATGTTCTCCCACTGCCTTCAGGAGTTCATCAGATATGGTTTCCTTTGGTTCATTAAATATATTTAAAATAACTTGTCTTTATCTAGTAAGTCCAAAGTCTAGTCTTCCTCAGGACAGTTGTATGATTTTCTTGACATATGCTCTTGTTTCTTGGCATATCTGCTAATTTTTGTTGAAAACTAACTTTTTTAGTAATAGAGCAACTTTGGAAATAAGAACCCACACCTCTATGGTTTGCTGTTGAAAACATTTGTTTCTACTTTCCAAAATTTTTTAAAAATGTTTGTTTATTTTTGAGAGAGAGACAGAGACAGAGCATGAACAGAGGAGAGGCAGAGAGAGAGAAGTCACAGAATCCAAAACAGGCCCTAGGCTCTGAACCATCAGCACAGAGCCCAACGCGGGGCTTGAACTCATGAACCATGAGATCATGACCCAAGTCGAAGTCAGACGCTTAACCAACTGAGCCACCCAGTTGCCCCCACTTGTTGGTACTTTTGATTTGTTAAATGACTTACCTGAATTCTATAGTATGTGTATTCTTGTCTATTATGTTCTATGTAGCCATTGAGGTCTCTATTAGGATAGTTTAGTGGTCAGTTAATGGTAAGAGATTTCCTTAAGTATCTGGAACAAACCATGTTCCCAGTTTTGCCTGTTGTCTCTGTGTGTAGAGACACACTTGGCTATGCTCAGGAAAGCAGTTTACAACTCTGGCTTCCTTCTCACTTCCTGTTTGTGAAGCACAAGATTAGTCAGAAGTAAGAGCATGGGACCTTGTCAGGTCTTTCCTGGACATGTGGACAGCTCTATGTATGTTCATGGTCTTTACTGGATACCCAGGACTAGCATTTGGGCTTTTCAAAGCCTTGTTTGGACATGTTACTCTTCAGCTTTTCCTTTTAATGGTTTAGCTTAGCTTATTGTTTGCCTCAGTTGTTACCATCACATTAGGCAGCTGCTGTGGTAAGCAGTTACTGCTGATAATTTTTAGCACATGCTCCTAGGGAAACTATACTGGAAATCTCTGACTTAAGTCAAACAAAAACAAACCTTAGAACTCAGGTTTTCAGGGTTTTCAGGAGACAGGTGAAACTATGGCAGCTACCTGGGGACTGGAATTCAGAGAAACTCCAACTTTGTTTTGCCTTATCCAGTGGCTGTTAGGCTTCTGTTTTTCACTGTAGCTGTAGGTTGTTGGTGTTCAAGATAACCATCATACTCAGAAGAGACTGTGGGGCATAAGGTGGAGGAAACAGGATAAATTAAAATGCTACAACGTTCACTGTGGTTTTGTCTTTTTTTTTTTTTTTTATACCAAGATTCAGCATTACCTACTTCAGCAAACATTCCGTAGACTGACACATGGGTTTGATTAACTTCCAGAGTTGTGAAAAAGGTGATTTTCATAATACCTGTCAATGTTCTTGTTGTTTTTACAGAGAAAAGAATTTCGGTGCCCTCAACAAGTAACTATATTCCTTGTTTTTTTACGTGACAGTTGTAACTCTCAGTTATGTCTGAGTGTAGGACTGTCAAGTCAAATATGCAAGAGCCAAGTATGCACAAGTTGATTCTTTTTTTAAAAAAAATTTTGAACATGTATTCATTTTTGAGAGAGAGATAGAGTGTGAATGGGAGAGAGGCAGCAGAGAGAGAGGGAGACATGGAATCTGAAGCAGGCTTCAGGCTCTGAGCTGTCAGCACAGAGCCTGATGCAGGACTTGAACTTAGGGACAGTGAGATCATGACCTAAGCTGAAGTTGGCCAGTTAAACGACTGAGCCACCCAGGGGCCCCATATACACAAGTTGATTCTTGACCATATGCTATTTACTTGCCATAACCAATATGTGACTTATTAATAATAATCTGATACTAAATATATGTCTTTTAAATGTCTTTTTCTGTAAGTTGTGAACATATTTCTCTAACATGTACATTTGTGCCTGCTTCTGCTTTTTAATTACCATAAAGTAGATATGATTTACCTGATTTGAGAGGGTGGGATTGTGAATATATTCTGCAGAAAGAGAGTGAGTGAAAAAGCTGAACTCAGAAATGTTAAATCATAATTTTCTAAACTCGGTATCATGGAATATTCTTGAAGATAGTAAGTTTTGGGAAAAGGCCTCATGGTAAAATATATTTGGGAAATTCTAGGCATAATATTCCTCATTTGAATATTTAAAGTGGATATTAGTAACCAAGGCCTGATGCAAAGTTGCTAAACTTTAAGCTAGCATTTCCCAAACTTATTTGCATGAGGAGCATATTGTGTGGATCATAGCTAGTAATATCGTGAGAAACAAGTACATTTTTGCAGAAGAAACCAGTGGACCTCTAGATAATTTTATCGATTTATTTTAACTTTTTATTTCAGCTAGTTACAGACAAGATACGCAGAGGTGAGTAGTGGGGACAAGTAACGATGAAGGCGATCTTGCATACTTAGCTGGAGAATAGAAATGTACTTAGGTTTTACTAAGCTGTATCATTAGCCATATCTTTTATATATAATGAGGAATTAATAAGTTGATGAAATTAAATGTTTATTTGTGCTATAGAACTTTAAGAATGTAGTCAATTTGTTCTTAATGCTTTGCACAGTTCTATACATACGGCAGTTGTTAATGTGTGTGTGTAATGGATTAATGCATTTTATAAACTTTCATAGAGCTTATCACTGGGAAGAAAAAAGCTATAGGAAACTGAAATAGAATTTTGAGCTCCTGTGTTTGGTTATGCAACCATTTCTAGGTTGGTAAATTCAGGAAAAGGTATTGAACTCTTTTGAACACTTGAGAAATAAACACATACGTATATGGTTACTTTATAACAAATCAAGAACAGATGGGAAAAGGACAGTCTTTCCAATAAATTGTGTTGGTGAAGCTAGACAGCCATGTGTTTATGGAGGAAACTGGACCAGTATCTTACACCATACACAAAACATAACTTAAAAATGGAATAAATACTTGAACATAAGAACTGAAACCATAAAACTTCAACCATACATAGGTGGTAGGCTCCTTGAGATTGATTAGGGCAATGATGGTTTTTTTTTTGGTTTTGTTTTGTTTTTTTTTGCATCTGACACCAAAAATAAGGACAACAGATAAGTGAGACTACATCAAACTGAAATCTGTATCTACACTCTGAAGGAAAGAAATCAAAATACAAGTTACCAAATGGGAGGACATACTTAAAAATCTTCTTTCTGGTAAGGGGTTTATGTCAAAAATATACAAAGAACTCCTACAAGTCAATAGAGAAATAGCTAAAAAAAAACAGGCACATAATCTGAATACATTTTTTCAAGAACACCTGCAGCTGACCAACAGGTACATAAAAACCTGCTCACCTTCACCAGACAGGGAAATGCATATTGGAACCACAATGAGATCTCCTCTCAACACCTGTCAGAAGGCAGAGTATCAAAAAGCCAAGAAATAACAAGTGTTGGTGAGAATGTGGAATAGAGGGAACCATCCTGCAGTTGATGGAGTCTAACTTGGTGCGGCCATCCTGGAAAATCGTGTGGAGGTTTCTCAATTAAAGAACTGGCATGATTCAGCACTTCCACTTCTGGATATCTATTAAAAGAAAAGGAAAACTCTCAAAAAGATATCTGTGCACCTACATTCATTGCAGCATTATTTGCAATAGCCAACATAGGGAAACAACCAAAGTGCCAATAGATGGTGAATAAAGAAAATATCTCTTATGTGGAGTCTTAACAACAAAACTCAAGTTCATGGGTACAGAGAAGAGATTAGTGGTTGCCAGAGGTAGGAAGTGAGGGGTGGGTGGGAGAAATGAGTAAAGGGGGTCAAAAGGTAAAAAGAAAAAAATTAAAAAACTCCAGGAAACCAAAATAGACATCACCGAATCCATGTACCAGAAGTCCTTAATTTGATTCCATATATCTTTCTAATGTTTCGTTAGCTGATTTCCTAAGCCATGATAAATTACAATTTTTTAAAAAAAATTACTGCAGAAAAACTGTTGTCAGATAATCCAAAGGGTAAAATTTTTGCATTTCAAAGGCATATGATTTATACTAAATTTTAGTAAGAATATATTTGATGTTTTTGAAATACACTTTGAAAATAGATTACTTCTTGAAGGTGTTTAGTATTCAAAATTTCTTGCCCCTTTTTTTCAAATTCATAGTAACATAAGGAAGGAAGTAATCTGTAAAAGACTAAAATCATGATCTTACAAGTGTCTAATCACTTCCAGTGCTAAATTCATTATAGCCTGGACCTTGAATAAACCTGACTTGTCTCTTAGATATTAATTGCTGATTAAAATGGTGTGTGTGTATAGATATCTATACAGATCTATAGATATATCTATATCTAGATATATAGACACCTATATATATCTAGATATAGATATATCTATACACACTAGTGTGTGTATATACACACATACACACTAAATTTTTTACAGTCTTTGGACAAATGATCATTTTCTTTTCTGCCCAGTCCGCCATATATTACCAATGTATTTTATATATTTTTTTCAACGTTTATTTATTTTTTGGACAGAGAGAAACAGAGCATGAACGGGAGAGGGGCAGAGAGAGAGGGAGACACAGAATCGGAAACAGGCTCCAGGCTCTGAGCCATCAGCCCAGAGCCTGACGCTGGGCTCGAACTCCCGGACCGCGAGATCGTGACCTGGCTGAAGTCGGACGCTTAACCGACTGCGCCACCCAGGCGCCCCTTACCAATGTATTTTTAAAAGAGTAAGTATTGGGCACCTGGGTGGTTCAGTTGGTTAAGCATCTGTCTTTGTCTCAGGTGCTCGAGCCCTGCTTGTGAACTTGAGCCCTGCTTCAGGTGAACCCTGCTTCTTTCTCTCTCCCTCTGACTCTCGTGGGATGTTCTTTCTCTGCCCCTGGCTCACTTGTGCCCCCCCCCCCAAAAAAAAGTAGGTACCATTCCTTTGGATGTTGGTTGAATAGTAGATGTATTGTACACATTTATTTACAGTTAAAAATGGACTCTTTTGAACCTCAGATTATATATATTTATATAAAATATAAATATAAAAAATACAAAAATACATAAAAAATATAAAAACCTGTGTTGTAAAGTTGAACCTTAAGTGATTTTGTGAATGATAATGTTTCTGGCTAGAATTCTAGTTTTTTGAAGTTTGCCATAGTGGGGTTATAGTGTGTCTTAATTATTTTAATGATTGAAGTGCAGGTATTTTATACAAGCTGTCTAGAAAGCTAGTAGGAAAGGATCCACTTGGCCTTCTGTGGCCTGCAGTGTGTACTGTGTTATTGGAGGGTTGGCAGGCTATCATGTTAAAAAGGACCCCAGATTACTGTTTTCTCCTTCAAAACACAGTAGTGAGGATTTCATCAACAAAATTGTAGGTGGAGAGTTACACATGTGTGATTCTTATAAAGAAAGCAATAATTTTTTAATTTGTTTCCAAATTATTATGACATAATCTAGGTGCAGTACTCTATAGTACTTCTAACAGGATTTGAAACAAGATTGGTGGTATTTTGAATGTAGTCTATTTAGATTTTTCTGCATTTGATCAGAGTATTTGCACAATGAAATGTCCAGGATATATAAACTTTCAGTTAGAAATTAAGGCAGGATTCTAGAATCGTTCAGGAGACTCAGTAAAGTAAAAAAAAAAAAACAAAAAAAAAAACACCCAAACAACAAAAAACAAAACAAAAAAAAACCCCTCAAGGTATCCTGGACAAATCGGCAGACATTTTCTCCCACTAAGCGTGCAGTGAGTGTGGTTAAAATTACTGTCCTAAGGTACAACATGTATGTAGTTTTTGAAAATAGATGAGAGAAGTTGTAACAGGAAGCCTCTTTGAGCTTTATGGAAACGGGAGAAGAGACTAAACTTAGGCCAAGTGTGCATTAGCCTTAGGCAAAGGCATGTGTGGTGGTGAATATGGCCTAGGATTTTGTAGCAAGTCAGTGATGGAACACACCCTTGTCAGCTGTGTTGAACTTCCACTTCTGTGTAAGGTGGGGTAGAATGAGTGTATGTTGCACATTGCCCCTTTATTGCTGAGCCAAGGAGCTTCCCCTTCCTCCTTAGTGCATGTATTGATAAATTATATGTAGATAAGGGTATACACACATTGATATAAATATACTGACATAAAAATTTCAAGACGAATACACCGTTTACCTTAGGAAGTGTTTGAATGAAATGAATGTATGAAAGAAAGAGTATTTTACCCTGTGGAGAGCAATGCTGGTCTCCAGAAGCTATTTCCTTTGAGTTCCTTTTTTTTTTTTTTTTTTTTTTTTGTCTGCACAACATGCGCTCTGAGCCACAGTGTTCAAGGTTACTTGACACCTTTTATGTTAGCCACCTTCCCTTATTTTTCTCCAAGGCTGTGATCCTTTTGAAGTTAGCCAATTTCATGTGGAGTGAATTGGAGCCCTCCCTTGGTAGGGTCCCTTCCCTAAGACAAGAAAACACACACACACACACAAACACACACACAGAAACTTCAAAGTACTTGGCTATGTGTGTATGTGACAACATCCCTCACGACTTGTAACATGAGATCACTTAATCAGACTGCATGTTTGTGTGTGTTACCATATATGGGAGACAAAGAACTAGGAAATATATTAAAAACTCTGCCATATGGCGTTCGGGGCTCAGTTTAGGGCTCAGCCCGACTGAGCCGTGCTGGCACGAATAAAGTTGCTTCCTGGAAAAAGGAAAACCTCGATGTCACAACTCTGTGTGAGAATCTTGCTACATCCCCACTATTGGAAATGAGAAAGGAAGACTATTTCTCTCAGGGAGGTGATTTAAAGGGTGCATAGACATATTTCTACTTTTTGAGGAAAAAAGGGACAAAGTTAAAAACATGAAAATGAATTGGAATGCCCTACTCCTGGCACTTACTTTGACTTTATTTCAACCTAGAAAGACAAAAAGATTCTAACTCTTATTTTTCTCTTACATTGTGACAAGGCAATCAGAAATGGCACTGGCTGGGGGAAATACAGGGGCTTTTTCATGATTTGGTAGTTTTCAGGAACTAGACAAAATTAGTCCCCAGTTGGTCCAACTTAAAGTTTCATCAGGAAGAAAGTTTTATATCTTTTTGCTGTGCATTTGCATGATCAAGTAAGATAGTTTCTAGTTTTCAGGGAAATCACTCAAATCTTTCACAAGCACACTTTATGGAAAAAGATCACACAACATAAACTCCTCAAGATTGGGGTAAGAACTCTTCTGTTATGTTTTGAATTTGTTTCTCTCTCCTAACCTCAAAACATAACACATAAAACAGTGAATATGTAATGAATGAAATGTATAAAAATATATAAATGACATATATTAAGATTGGTAAGTTTATTCTGAGAATATTTTTTCATCTTTTCTGTGATCCCAATGCCTAAAAATTAAGATAATTTTAGCTCATACAGGACTTGATTGGTCTTAAATCTTCCCATGTGAGAATTCCGTAGAGAAATAGTACCTCTGTGATGAGTGATGAGTAGGGCAGATGATTTTTCTTGATTCCATGACATCTACATTTTAAGAGAGATTTCTTTCTTTAGTATCTACATATATTTCCTCCTCTTGATATTTTCACAATGAAAACCAATTAGTTGTTTTTTTGTTTGTTTTTTTACTTTTTTGTATTTAATTTAGGCCTGTGTCTGTTAGATGTCCGTTTAATATGAAAATCCTTTTGGGGGAGAGAGTGTGTTTTTGGTCACATTGAATATCAGAGAATAACTGTCAACACTCGGGAAATAATGATTATTAATCAAGGAGGGAATGCATTTCCTTCAGAAGACTGAGACCTGGCAGTGGGTAGGAGTCCTCTGTTTTGTTCTCAGTATTCTCTCTCAGCTTTTTTTTTTCCCTTTAGTTTTTCTTAGTTAAAATATATTCCACATCTTTTTTATGAAAGACTACTCTTAGACCATGTTTTTTTTTAGCATAAAGACTAAATTTCGAACAGTTTTTGGACAGATGATCATTTTCCATTATGTTTCCTATGCACCATATATTACCAACATAGTGTTCTAAAAAGAGTAAGTACCATTCCTTTTGATGTTGGTTGTATAGTAGATGTATTGTACACACGTATTTATAGTTAAAAATGAAATCCTTGAACCTGAGACTATATAAGGCACTCTAAACCACTTAGCGTGGTGGAAGATTCTAGAAGTTCATGCCGAAGTTAAGCTGATATGACAGATTTCACAGGTATTGTGAAAGAGTTGCCAGAGTTCACTCTTGGAGGGTTTCAGTGTGATATTTGAAATATTGTTTTGGGAAAGATTTTTGGATCGTGACCATACTTACAAACAGCAGTGATGTTGTTACAATTACACAGTCACCAGTTTTGTAGGAGAATTTTGAGGTGAATTGCCTCTATTAACAATTCTTCCTGTTCCTTTAACTTTCCAGTGTTCAGGGTATCTCCTTGACTATCTCTTGGTTTTGCAAAGAAAGGAGACTTCAGGTTTTCCAAGACAGACTCTAAGTTTCTGGAGAAATGGAATTGGTAACTGGCAAGTTGTTGACATATTTGTTAGAACTAGGGTTTTTGTTGCTTTATGATTAATCCATTTTTTTCTATTCTTCTGCTTAATTTATGATTTCTGTTTCCTGTAACTTGAGTTTTACTTGCCATATCTCTTCCGCTGTAAGAACAATGTGTGCCATTGTAGGTTTGGCTTCCTTTCACAGCTTGCAGATTGTTTTGTTATGTCGTAGTTCAAATTTCTTGCAGATGGAATGTGATTTACTCCACTTTATTTATTCATCCAGACCATAAGCCACAGATCATCTGGTAGATTGGCTACTCTGTTGATAGGTCCTGATGCAATAGACCAAACACCAGAATGGGGTTGGAGAGGGAAGAAATGACAGGAAATAAAACATGGTTGATGCCTCTTTACCATGGACTGTAGATTAGGCATTTTCCTTAAAAAAAAAAACAAAAAACAAAAAACAAAAAAAACCCAAAAAAAACAGGGGGGGTAGGCAGGGTAAGCATCTAATACATGTACTATAAACTTAAAACAATTTCAAGTAGAGGCACCTGTGTAGCTCAGTTGGTTGAATGTCCATCTCTGGGTTTCAGCTGGGGTCATGATCTCAAGGTCATGGGATAGAGCCCTGCATCAGGCTCTGTGCTGAGTGTGGAGCCTGCTTAAGATACTCTCTTTCTCCACACGGTCACTCTAAGTTAGTACCTGCGCCTGGAATGGGGCCACAACCTTAGCTGCATCGGCCACCCACCACCGCCTCTGGACCATGGACCCCTGCAAAGTGAGCGAGCTTCAGGCCTTCATGAAAATGTGTAAGCAGGATCCCGAGTGTTCTGCACACCAAGGAAATGCGCTTCCTGCGGGAGTGGGTAGAGAGCATGGAGGGTAAAATACCACCTGTTACTCATAAAACTAAATCAGAAGACAATATCAAGGGAGAAAAAACAGATAGTAAGAAGGTGGAGGAAAACATAAAGACAGATGAACCATCAAGTGAGGAAAGTGATCTAGAAATTGACAATGAAGGTGTGATTGAACCAGATACTGATTCCCATCAAGAAATGGGAGATGAAAATGTAGAGATAACTGAGGAAATGATGGATCAGGCAAATGATAAAAAAAGTGGTTGCCATTGATGCCCTAAATGATGGTGAACTATGGGATGCCATTGACTTGTTCATGGATGCCATCAAACTGAATCCTCTCTTGGCCATTCTATATGCCAAGAGAGCCAGTGTCTTCATCAAATTACAGAAGCCAAATGCTGCCATCTGAGACTGTGACAGAACTATTGAAATAAATCCTGATTCAGCTCAGCCTTACAAGGGGCGAGGGAAAGCACACTGACTTCTGGGCCATTGGGAAGAAGCAGCACATGATATTGCCCTTGCTTGTAAACTGGATTATGATGAAGATGCTCGTGCAACGTTGGAAGAAATTCAACCAAGGGCCCAGAAAATTGCTGAACGTCGGAGAAAGTGTGAGCAAAAACGTGAAGAGCGAGAGATCAAAGAAAGAATAGAAAGGGTTAAGAAGGCTTGGAAGAACATGAGAGAGCCCAGAGGGAGGAAAAAGGCAGACAAATCAGGAGCTCCGTAGGACTCTTTCCCAGGTGGTTTTTCTGGGGGAATGCCTGGTAATTTTCCTGGAGGCATGCCTGGGATGGGGATGGGGGAGGGAGGAATGCCTGGAATGGCAGGAATGCCTGGGCTGAATGAAATTCTTAGTGACCCAGAGGTTCTTGCAGCCATGCCGGATCCAGAAGTTATGGTGGCCTTCCAGGATGTGGCCCAGAACCCAGCAAATATGTCAAAATATCAGAGTAGCCCAAAGGTTATGAATCTCATGGTAAATTGTCAGCCAAATTTGGAGGTCAAGCATAATGCCTTTCTGACAAACAAAGCCCTTGCTGAAGGAAAAGCAACTTCGATCACCTATTGGATGTCACAATAATACAAACCAGTGTATCTCTGACGTTCTCATGGAGAAAGCTGGGGTGCTGTGAAGATAATCCCTACCCCTCTGCCCCACGTGCAACTGAAACATTTTACGGTGATTTACCATTAGGGTTTTCATTCAGATGATGTTTTCCTACTAGGAATTACAAACTTTAAACACTTTTTAATCCTTAAAAATATTTAAAAACATATTAAAAGGGTGTGTTAATTCCTACATTTTTCTTTACTAATCATTGCAGTTTTTTTCTTCCTTTGGATTAATTGGGCAAGGAAGATACGTCAGTATGGAAGATTTATTGCTCAGTTTGAGTGAAATAAAAGCTTATTAGCGAGAGGCAAATATAACATTTAAATAGATGAAGTTTGAGATGGGTATATGGTTACTGAGACATTTTGACTTGTCTTTTTAAATGCTTTATTTTTTAAACATGATTTATTTCAATAAAACCATTGGGACCACCAGTATTGGAGTAGGACCTGGATAGGGGCCGTAAGTTCTTGGCAGGGCAGCAGCAACCTTTCTCCTTTAATATAGCATGCATACTTGTGCAGATGCATTTAAATCTTAGCCTGTGGTGAAGGGATGATTTTTATAATGCTGCAGTAGAGTTGGATTACTTAGCTGTGTTCTTGTGTGATACCGAAAATAAACGTTTCGTATTATTTCCACACACACACACACAAAAGATACTCTTTCTCTGTCTCTCTTTTCCCTCCCTCCCTCCCCCCCCCCCCCCCGCCCGGCTCCCCTGCTCCTGTGCTCTCTTTCTCCCTAAAGTTAAGAATGAAATAAAAATCTTAAAACAATTTCAAGTATACAGTATTTCACTTGATGATGTCCTCAGAAAAATTCAGGCAAAAACTGAAAATCTTCTATTGTTGTAGGTATTTTCACTACTAAGATAAAAATGAGTATGACATTAAAATTGTTGTTTGACAACTCAGTTGTTGTATCATGGACAGTTTACTCAAGGAAAATGAGGTTAGAGATTGTGTATTAGTGTACTTTGAGGCTTTGTTACTAGTGGTACAAATTTTATTTGCTCCATCTATGCTAGAGATAAGGGCTAGTGTAGTATATGAAATGCAAGGGTCTTAGTACATCAAAGGCTGGTGGCCGAAGTTAGGTGTAATGGTCTGGAGCAGTTGTTGTTTGCCAGGGGCATACTCTGCTCATCCAGGATGGAATTCATACAACATACAGAGGACGTGCAGAAAGTGACCTATCTATTGGGCTGTGTTCTCACTCACTTGCTTAATACTTGTTGATTAAAAAACAAAACAAAACACAAAAACAAACAAACAAAAAAACCCTCCTTGTAGCTAATGGGATTTATTAAGTTCCTCAGAATAGCTTGTTACCTATTACAGAAGAAATACTGAAATCCAGGTGTTCCTAGATAACTTTCCAGTGTATCCAGATCATCTTGCTATAATGGATCCTTACCAGTCTGTAACTGCACTATGAAGGTCATCCTGTCCAGGGACCACAGTTTTACCTCTCTGTGGATGAGGGACAGGTGTGCAGGTCTTAATTCTTTCTCTACGCGGCAAGGCTTTTGTGTACATGTGTGTTAATATGCATGTTTGATAAAATATATTCCTTAGCATGTATTACATATATTTGATAGACTGTTTTAAAATAAAATAGGTATTTAATCTTGTCTTTATCATCCAGCTTAAGAAATAAAACATTGCTGCTATTTTACTTGATGTCTTCAGTATTCTCCTTTTTGTTTTCATCCTTGTCCTGCGTTCCCTTCGCTCCTATTTTAATTTTGTGCTAATAATTTTCTTGTCTACCTCTGCAGTCTTAACAAATAACTAGAGTTTCCTAAAATTACTTGGTTATGAATATATGTATGAAGAGAGTCTTACTGGTAGTATTTCTCCATGACTTTTGGTAGACATTATTGAGACTCCTTCTGCATATATTTGTAGTTTATTACTTAGAGTTGCTTGCTGTATTAGAGAATAGTCATTAAAGTCTTCCTAGTTGTCGGTAAATTTCAGAAAACTTTTCCAACAACTTAGTTTGCCATAGCTATATCCATGGTGTGTAATAAACCATCCAAGAACATGGTAGTTCAACATTAATTTATGCTCATGTGCCTGTGGGTTAGCTGTGATTCTGATATGGACTTGGCTAGATAGCTCTGTTTTGGGGTAGCTCTGCCTCACACTGCAGGTGTATATACGCTGGACAGGTTTCCATGCTTTGCCTTTCTTTGATCAGCAGTTTATTCCAGGTATGTTCTTTTATGGAAGTGACAAAGGTATAAGAGAGTGGTAAGCTGCAAGGTTTTTTAAAGTTTAGATTTACAACCTTTGCAATTGTGACACTGTCACTTCTCCTATTGGATAGTACAAATCACGTGGCCAAATGTGTAGTGAATTCATTTTCCCCATTCCCAGGCTTAGCCATCATGGATCTGTTTTCTGCATGTATAGTTTTCACCTTGTAGCAGTCTTACAAATGGAATCCTAGAGGTGTAGTCTTCTGTGTGTGGCTTATTAGTTTAAAACATAATGATTTTGAAATTCATTCACATTGTCGAACAGGTCATTTTTTTGTTCCATCTCTGTGGCCTACTGTTGAGGCAGATTTCATTCCTACTCTTAGTTATGACTTGTTTCATGATCGAAGGATGTAGATTAGAAAGAACAGAGTTCATGAAAAATGCCACAGGTAGTTTCCTAGATCATGTGTCAGTTGAGAGTTAGTGCTGAGGAAACTAAATTGCAAAGTGAAAAACTGTAAAGGGGTGAAACTATCATGGGAGATAAGAGCAAACTAGAGAGAAGACTAAAGATAATAAATTACAAGGAGTGTATTTTTTTTTTTTTTTTAATGTTTATTCTTGAGAGAGGCAGAGTGTGAGTGGGGAAGGAACAGAGAGAGAGGGAGACCCAGAATCCGGAGCAGGGTCCAGGTTCTGAGCTGTCCGTGCAGAGCCTGATGTGGGGCTCAAACCTGTAAACTGTGAGATCATCAACTGAGCTTGTTGGACGCTTAATAGACCGAGACACCCAGGTGTCCCAACGAATGTGTTTTAGAAGGAGGCTACTGGGCAAGTTGTGTAGAAGATGGGTTAATATTAAAACTATACTTCTGGTCAATGAAGGACTTCAGATAATGTCTAATTTAGGTTTAAGGCAGATAGTTAAAGTTTGAATTGCCCTGAACTCAGGTTAAATTTTGTAGAACTTACATAATGTGTCAATTAAAAAAAATAATAACTAATCTTGTGAAAGGATTGGTGCTTCTCTTATTTCCCTCAGCCTGTGAACATACCTCCGATATACCTGTCATCAACTTGTGTTAAATTTGCCTATATGATTTTCCCCAGCCTTACTCATCCTTCTGAGTGCCTGTAATTTTTATTTTTTAATGTTTATTTATTTTTTAAAGAGACAGAACATGAATGAGGGAGGGGCAGAGAGAGAGGGAGACACAGAATCTGAAGTAGGCTCCACGCTCTGAGCTGTCAGCACAGAGCCTCATGCAGGGATCAAACCCACAAACCACGAGATCATGACCTGAGCTGAAGCTGGATGCTTAACCAACTGAGCTACCCAGGTTCCCCATGAGTACCTATAGTTTTTAATGGTTGGTAAATTATCCTTAAATATTTGCTTAGTAAATACATATGTTCCTCAACTTTCCTGATAATTCTTTTCTGTGTTTTCCCCATGAATGTTTGGTATTTATTTATAATTTCCTAAGAGTAATTTTACTAGATGTCCTACAGGTGACTTAAATCTAAATGATGCCTTGAGCTTAACCAATAGACCTACTCACTTTTCTACATCTTTCAGCCTAGATAATAATGTCACCAGTCCTGTAGCTACTGAAATAACTTGTGACTTTTGATCCTCCTTTCTCAATATTTCCTGGACTTATTTCAGATACTTATCATCTCTTGACATTCTGGCAACAGCCTTTTAACAGATCTCTGTAAATAAATTTGAAGCTGCCTTATCTCTGGGGTTGGTTGGTGATAAAGGGTTTCCATTTCCCCTTAGTTTATATTAGGGCTAGATAATGCATATGTAATATGTCCATTCAATATATTTCTCAGCAATATTTTACTCTTAATTTTATTGTTAACCTTTGATCAGTTTCCTTTTCCAATGATGGCCCAGGAGAGAGTGGAGTAAGATATTCCAGTGAAAGTCTTACTTTTTAATAGTGCTTGACAATATTTGATTGTGAAAGTCAACAGAAGGACTAAAAACACAGTTTTAGAATTACTGGTAAATTCATTTTCTCATGATAACCTTTCTCCCCAATTACCTGGAGACCCAAAAGGAAATAACATTTTCTAGGTAATGGTGAACTGATACACACTGATAAATGGTGTTTTTCTCTAGGTTCATAATGAATTTTGGTTGGGTAAGGTTGGCAAAAATGTGATAAACTGATAGTTTTGTTTTCTGTTGATAGGCACTTGAAAACCTTTTCTGAGTACAACTTTATGTAAACACATTAAAAAAACTTGTATACAAAGAAATCCTGTCCTTAGCCAGGTCATTTGTGCTTTGTTTCCTGAAGCATGAGAGATGCTTCTGAATTATCAGCCTCCTATGGACTTAGTCTGAAATTGTTTATTCATAAAATGATCTGATAAATTTTAAGAACCAAGCTTCTTGGATAACTGTCTCCCGTGCAATTCTAGAATATGTTGCATAATTCAGACAATGTAAATGTATGCAAACTGCTTAAAGTTTGATTTTCAGATGATAAATTGAATGCAGGTGTTCATTGTTTACCTAATTGTAAGATAGTCTATTTTGTTTCTACTTGAAACATTCTGAGCATGGATCTGTAACTACAGAGTGAGAAACCTGTGCATGCATGCCTTTGATTTAGTTTTTTTCTAATGTATATATTGTTCTTTGTTGGGCAAACTTCCCAGGCTGCCTTGCAGAAATAATACTGTGGATGATGTTAAAGCTGAAAGGATAGATAGGTAACTGGATTATCTGTAGCCGTGGACCGTGACACAATTACCATAAAACAATGGATCCTAACTTCGATGTGTGTTATAAAAGTTCAAACTGGTAAAATCCTTTCCCAGAAAAATAACCACATCATACACAAAACGTGTGAGTGGAAGAAGACAACTTGTCCATGTTGAAAAACCTCAGAAGACTCCAAGAATGATTACTTCAGGAATATAAAAGTGGTGAATTGCCTGTGTGTAAACGTCTTGACAGTAGATCTAAACAAATAGCTAAGTGTTAGCTGTTGAATGAGTCATTAAGTATATAGAAAACTATACACTTGGAAGATAGGTTTTAATTCCAGGGAAGACAAAGGCTTGTGCAAGAAAGGAATTATAATAAATGACTTAGCTCGGAGGAATGTTTACGTAGTCAGTGATGTAAACACTCAACACTGATTTAACCAAAATTATGACATGGAAGGAGTGGGGAATTGGTAAGTATTAGTGTATATCATGGTGAGGTTGGAAGGAAAGGGACAGAATTCTTCAGTAGATAGTTCAGAAGATAAAGAGGTCGTATCACAGTATGTTCAGAGATCACAATGTGGTAAGTTAGTTGACCCCAGATTTTCAGTCCTTTTACACTGTTCTACTTCTGCACCCCTGCCATGGCCTCTTGGTGAGGGAAGGGTTTTCCCTGGTTATCGATTGTGGATTGGACCTCCTAACTTGCTTTGGGATTTTAGCAGATGTGATAGAGATGGAGGCTTAAGTGTGCTTGTGCTGTTGGGCTTGCCCTCTTATGGTTCTAGTATTGCTGCTAGGAAGGCATATACTGGTTGGTTGTAGCCCCTCCGGTTTGTCTTGCAGAGTGTGACCAATGGGTCCTAGCTGCCGCAGCCAACTCAAAGCCCTGCAGCTTGCCGCACAACCATGTAAGCCATCACACAGCTCTGCAAGTGAAAAATAAGCTTATTACTACTGAGCCTGTGTATTTGTTTTCCAGCAATAGTTGACTGCTAAACATGGAAGTGAATAATAGAAGAGATAGTTGAATGAAGGAAAAATAATTGTGTGGGGAAGACAAATTAGAGTGAAGGGGGTTAGGTAAAATTTTTTGTGACAAATCTTGTAGGGATATTTGGTTCTTCAAAGTATGTACACTTAAAACTGATAAAACATATGAATAGAAAATTAAGGGAATAAAACAACATGATTGATTTGTAGTTGGAGTTCATAATGGAGATTTAGTGGATAGCCAATAGATCAAGGCAGTAATAAAGCTCGAATGCCTTCAACTATAGTCTTCTGATTTTTTAAATGTTGTTTAATATAGTGTCGAATGCCTCATTGAGCTAAAATGGCAAGATTAATGTAAGGAGAGAGTAAGAGAAATGATGGATTGGAAGTTTTAGTCAGAGACTTGAGTTGTGGAAATTAAAAATGTCTTACGAGGAACAGATAGAGGTAAAATCAAGTTTGAAGGTGATTGCCAAAGGGGAAAGGTTGAGGGATGGGCAGAATGGGTGAAGGGGTAGTGGGAGGCAGAGCCTTCCAGTTATGGAATGTATGTCACCAGGATGAAAGAGCATAGGGAAGATAGTCAAAGATATTATAATAGTACCATATGGTGACAAATAGTAACTACACTTAGGATGAGCACAGCATAACTTATGGACTTGTGGAGTCACTGTTGGGTACCTGAAAATAATGTAACCTAGTGTGGCAGCTATACTTGAATTAAAACAAAGCAAAACAAAACAAAACCTCAAAAAACAACTGAAATTATGAAAGGATCCAGAAGGAAAAAGGAAAAAAAAAAATCACGTTTCTAGAGTTGGAATGGTGGCAAGAGTGAACAGCAGACCCCAGTCTAGTTACTTTCACCCACCCCCCTGGGAAAAGCCACAGCTTCCTGACCATCCCAGTCACCATGACCGCAATCTGGAGCAGTGAGGCCGAGACGCGGCAGCCACTGAAGACACCAAGCGTGGCCCCATGGGCAGTGGCACACAGAGTGGTGGCATCTGCCTGTGGGGACAACAAGGTCATCCTGATGAAGGTTTTGGGAACAATAAAATGAGTGTAAGAAACCAATATGGTTTTATCAACTGGAATGCCCCAGACTGCTGTAAAGAAGAATAATCCCAGGAAGTACCTTTGCAGTATATGAGTTGGAGGAACTGTGGAGTCAGACGTTGAAAGAGAAAAGGGTATGCAGGCAGCAAATGTGACAGGCTCTGAGTGGAATTTCAGTGATAGGCAGTAGGTAAGCAGCAGATCATAACCATTATCCATGCTATCCCCTTGGCCAGTGTCGTCCCCGTGACTCCCAGCAAATACCCAGTATAGTGAGAGTGGGGGAAAGAGTGGGAACTGAGCTTGCTCCTAAAGGCCTGGCTTCATGCAGGCTATGATTTCCATCTTATTACAGGTGGTTACCGGTGGCTGTTGGCCACAGTCTTCTGAGGTAGACTTCAGGGTAGACCCGTGAGATAAAATATGCATCGGGCTTATAGATCACCATTGCACAGGGGTCCTCCTCTCCAAAGACAGCCTAGTCTTTGGAGGATAGCACTGAAGAAGATAGGGAAGATCAAGGAGATGAGACCCAAAGTCAGCAGCCATCTCATTGTCAGTACTGCCACAATTTCACTTATGCATGCAGGTTCCCAGAAAACCCTAGATCATAAGATGGGCAAGAGACAAAAGCAGCTGAACCAGAAGCTGAGAATTCGTTAGCTCCAGAGGTTGAAAAGGGTGGGTCTGAGTACATGTGGGCTTACCATCTCCACCATCATCCAGTTGAGTCATCCAGCAGGAAGAAATGAAGATGAAATTCCAGCAAGAAGAAATGTAAAAAAAAAGATCGGAGCTGAAATTTTTAAGTGCTTGGACCAGATAAATAGAATGATCTGCATTATCTATGTAGCATGGGGTTTTAATTTTATTATTATTATTATTATTATTATTATTTTTACCTAAAGACATCTCATTTCGGTAGTGACAAACATGTTTTTAAAAAACTTTTTTCTCAACACCCCTTTAATTTTTATTGTTGGTTTTCATAATGTTTATTTTGAGACAGAGATAGGCAGAGTGTGAGTGGGGGAGGGGCAGAGAGAGAAGGAGACACAGAATCTGAAGCAGGCTCCAGGCCCTGAGCTGTCAGCACAGAGCCAGATGTGGGCTCGAACCACAAACCGTGAGATCATGACCTGAGCTGAAGTCTGACACTCAACCACCTGAGCCACCCAGGCGCCCCCCTCAACACCCTTTTAAAGGTTTTTAAATTGTTTCATACCTGGTCAAGTTGAGATTTTTAAGAACCTCATTTTTAATTTGTAATCAAAGTTTACGGCTTGACTTTTTTCAAAAAAGTAAAATCACAAGCATCTGTTAATAAAGGTCTTATATAGTTGTAAAAAAAAAAAAGTTTCTAGGAGGATTACAGAAAAGTAGTTGCTCAGGGGAAGACAAAAGGTGAAACAAAGTTCTAGAGGATTTGAAAGTTTTGTATATGGGCTTGGAATTCAGCCAAGGTAGTGTCAGTAGTTCGAGTAAAAAGGAAGACCGATCCATGTGCGTAAAACTGCAGAGCCTGTGAAGGAGTGAGACATGATGGTACTATGAAGATGGGAAGATTTTACCAGATGACATGAATTATGGAAGGATAGGATTCCAAAAAAATTCCTTGTTATGGAAGAACAGTGGGGATCTGGAATATTAACTCTGACTTCAAGCCTTTTTAGTAACTGATGGTTGGGAAAGGCAGTAGATACCACATGAGAAAGATGTCAAGCAGTTGGTGTACCTTCAGCTGTAGGTGGTGAAGAACCTGTTTATGTAATGAGATTGAGTGTACCACAGCATAACAGAATGGTACAGTAGAAAGGGTAGGGAAGGAGGTTAACTATGGGGTGAAGATCCATGAAGAAGGACCCAAAAGTATGGGAGGGATATTACTTTGATGTTAGTCATATAACTTTACTCCTGCATATGGAAAAAACAGTAAAGCAAGATATACATAACAAAAAGCTTCAACTATGTGTGATTTACAGAGTACTTTAAAATGGGAAGAGAATGGGGCTCCAGTCAGTTAGGCATCCTACTCTTGGTTTTGGCTGGGGTCATGCTCTCATGGCTCATGGGTCTGAGCCCCGCATCAGTCTCTGCACTGACAGAGTGGAGCCTGCTGAGGATTCTTTACCTCTCTCTTTCTACCCCTCCCTCAATCGTGCTTCTTTTTGTCTCTTAAAAATAGATAAACATTAAAAAAAATCTAATTATAGAATGGGAAGAGAAAATCCAATACTCTAATGGTAACAGTTGAGAATTCATAATAGTTACATACACCTTTCTTTTCATTTTCTATTTTTATTCTTCCAACTGCAACACTAATTTTTCTCATTTTTTTTTCCTGAAGGAAACTGGCTGTCAGGGAAAGCAGAAGGAAAAGATTCATAAACATGGTCAGAGCTATTCCAATATTGGTACAGAGGAAACAGAAATTTACACAAACATTAGATGTTATCATAAAGTTTCTGGCTACTTATCAAACCCCAATTTGTATAGTTAACTATCTAAATTCATAACCAATATCCAGACTTTATCAAGGAATAGCCATAAACTACTCACTACACCAGACACCTCCAGTGTCTGTTTACTTTTTTTTTTTTTTAAATAACTCTCATTCTCCATTTCTCAAATGGAAGAAACCGAGGAACAGACTACATAAATATTTTCTGCCCAACTTGTCACGTGGAAAAATTATTTGACTTCAGTGTCCATGCTCTTAAACACTTGGTAACAGGGTCTCAAACTCATGAGAGTATATATATATATATACTGCTATCAGGTGAGCAAACCACATTTAAGGACTTGTGATAAATTTTAACAGATAATTTATAAATTTCTGTAAGTTAAAGAACAAGAACAAATTGAAAATCAATACCTTAAATTTATCACGATGACTAGATTTCATATTTTGTAATACAGTAACTCACATGGACTGTTATTTCAAATTCATTGTTTAGACTTTTAAATATTCTTGACCTTAATTATCACCAGGATATCAGATTCATTTGTTTAAAGTATTAAATACATGTGTTTTGAAACAAAATCCTTAATCCAGAAGCATCTATTTCTTGGGGATATAATATTGACATTGCTTCTTACATTACACTGTATAAATGTTACATGAATTTTTTATTATCACTAGGTAATAGAAGGACAATGTACATGTAGCAAGGGTTAATAAGAGCCTTCATGTCAACTCTGTCCCTTGTTCTTCCTTCTTAGAGGCAGTTTCTCTTGAGACTTTTCAAAGAGATTCTATTCATTCTTAACTTAGGTCTGTGAATCTCTTCCCATTTATAGGCACCCCTTCCTAAGGAGGCACAACGCCTTCTTTCACTTAGTTTCTCATTCTGTCTGTGTAACGGTCACCTGGAGACTCTACTTCACTACTCTGCTAGCAGTTGCCTTTATTTTTCTACTGTGTGGGGATATCTTGCTTTCCATATCCTTTGTCTGCAGTTTACGCAGTATAGTCCTCAATTGTGTGGAGCACCATGTCCTGAGAAAAGAGGGCATGGGGGATTCTCTGCTTTCCTATGCACGTAAAGAGCATAGAAGGTATCACTCTATTCCAAGAAGAGCAAAAATTTGAGCAAAGTGAAAAATTAACTCTTTTTAGATCCATCAGCAGTGAAGTCACAGGGCAAACTACTGTCCTCAATATAGCAGACACAGGTGAAATTTAAAGTATTTTGAACTAAGTACAAATGAAAACATTGACCTTTGAATATAGCAGAAGCAGTGCTTAAAGGGAAATATATAGTGTTCAATATACATACTAGAAAAGAAGAAACCTGTAATTGATAATCTAAAATTCCATATTAGGGAATTAGAAAAAGAGCAAATAAATTCCAAAATAGGTAGACGAGAAATAATGAAAACTAGAGCAGAAACAAATGAAATGGGAAACAGTAAGATCAAAAGCAAACCCAAAACTTGGTTCTTTGAAAAGATTAATAAAGTAACTGTGCCACACAAAGAGGAAGGAGGATTCAAATTACTAACCCAGCAAGGAAATAGGGGACATCTTTACAGAACCACCAGAAAGTAAAAGGATAATAAATGAATAGTGTGAACACCTCTACGTCCTCAAAGGGGATGATAACCTGGATGAACCGGACCAATTAGTTGAGAGAGACTATCTGCCAAAACTCACATAAGAAAAGACAGTCTGAGTAGTCTTATATCTATTAAAGAAATGAAATCAGTAATTGTCCAAAATAGCACCAATTCTGGGTGCATTCACTTGTAAAGTCTAGTACATGTTGAAAGGAGAAATTATACCAATTCTCTTCTAGAAGACAGAAGCTGAGGGGATGATTTGCTAACTCATTCTGATGCCAGCCTAACGCTAAAAACAGACAAAGGTATTACAAGAAAACAACAGACCACTAAGTCATGAACATAAGTGAAAAAAAAAAAATTGACATTAGCAAGTAGAATCCAACAATGTATGTGAGGAATTAAAGACTTGAGCTCAGTGGGAATTATCCTAGGTATCCAAAGCTAGCTCCTCTTAAAAAGAAATCAATAACAATATATCAACAGGCTGAAGAAAAAAATCAAATGATTCATTACTTGCAGGAAAAGAATTTGGCAGAATCCAGCACCCATTAATGATAAAAGTTTAACAAACTGGGAATAGAGGTAGCACTTCCTCAATATGGTAAATGATATGTACAAAAAACCTACAGCTAACATCACACTTAATGATAAACTAGAAACTTTCCCGCTAAGATCAGCAACAAGGCAAAAATGTACCCTCTCACCATTCCTTTTCAACATTGTACTGGAACTCTTAGTAAGAAAAGGAAGTAAGTACTTTGGGAAAGGTAAAATAAAACTCTTGGCAGGTGACAAAATTGTCTTTGTAGAAAATCTGGAAGAATGAACCAACTCTTGGAGGGAAGTGGTTGTAGAAAAGTTGCATAATTCAAAGTTAATATACAACAGTCCATCGCTTTCTTATATAATAAATCAACAGGTGAAATTTGTAATTAAACACATCATCTGTGATGGAATTGGGGGGTGATGGTGGGGTTTGGAGCCAATGGCCAAGAAAGAATTCTTGAAGATGTCTTTGGTGCAAAAAGATGATGTTATTAAGCACAGGGACAGAGCCCATGGGCAGAAAAAGCTGCAATAGGCTTGTGACAGGTAACTGATTATATACCCTCAGTTGGGATGGGGTTAGGGTTAGAGGAAGTCTTTCAGTTAGTTTGGAAGCAAGGTTCCCAGGACCTTAAGGAGCTGGGTGGTGTTAGGAAAATGCCATTTATAACCGTTTAGTAAAATCTCAGCCATGAGACCCTTCAGATGTATCAGGGGGCCATAAACCTGGAGTATGGTTGCCAGCATGTATCTTGGGGGAATTGAGATAGAGGACATTTCCAAGAGAATTTTTATTTGTTAAAGTAGACTTGCAGGATCCTGGGGGGTCAGGATAATGTTAAGCCAAGATTCCCTTTTGCTCCTAGAAAAGTGTCATCGTCAAGGCAGCTGAACTACAGGGAGGTCACTCTACTGGTTTCAAGGACTTGTTTAATGGGCTGTAGACAGTAAGGGAATTGAATTTTTCATTTGCCTTAGTTTCCTGCATCACCATGGCAAGCACTTAAACCCCTTTGCTTTGTTCTTGGGTAGCCTGGAGTGTCCAAGGAATATTACACATACTTCACTTGCAGGGAAGGGCACTAGCCTGTGCTTTGCCCTCAGCTTGCATTATGCTCCCTCATCAATTTGTATGTAGTGCCCCCCAAATAAAATACTTGAAAATCTGTCCAAATATGTATTAGATCCATAGGAGAAAAGCTACAAAACTCTAAGCAAAATTAAAGCGCTGAATAAACGAGATCTATCCCATGTTCATGAATAGGAAGACAGTATTACCAAGATGTTAGTTCTTCCTATGTGGTCTGTAGACTCAAAGCAATCCAATTAAAAAGAAAAACAGCATTTTTTTTTGTATGCGTAAACTGATTTTAGAGTTTATATACAGAGGCAAAAGATTCAGAATAGCCAGTGCACTATTGAAGAAAGATAAAATTGGAGAACTGACACTACTGAACTTCATGACTTACTATAAAGCTATAGTAATCAAGACAGTCTGGAACTGGTGGAAGAACAGACAAATCAGTCAGTGGACAGAGTACAGAGCTCTGGAATAGACCATGTAAATGGCTGATTTTCATCAAAAGAGGAGAGGAAATACAATAAAACAAAGGTAATCTTTTCAATAAATGGTGTAACAGCTAAACATACACATGGAAAAATGAATCTAGATGTAATTTACACGTTTCACAAAAATTCAGAAGGGATCATAGACCTGTGTGTAAAACACAAAACCATAAAACTCCTGGGAGAGAGAAGAAAACTTAGCTGACCTTGGGTTTGGTGGTACCTTTTTAGATACAGCATCAAAGACATAATGTACAAAAGAAAAAATTGGTAAATTGGACTTTATTAAAATTAAGGGAGAATATACCTATAAAAGACACATGTGATAAAGGACTCCTATCCAGAACATTAAAAAAAAAAAAAAACTATTAAAACTCAACAAGAGGAAAAAGAACAATTCAAAAAATGGTAAGAGACCTCAATAGTCATCTCACCAAGAAAATATACAAATGGCAAATAAGCATATGAAAAGGTGCTCCACATTCTAAGTCATTAGGTAAATGCAAACTAAAACATTGAGATATCACTGTACATCTATTAGAGTGGCTAAAATTTAGAATGCCAACACCTAATGCTGGTGAGGATACAGAGCCACAGGAATTCATTCATTCCTGGCGAGAATGAAATGTAGGACAGCACATACACTTGGAAAGACCATTTGACAGTTTTCTTATAAAACTAAACATACTCCTACCATATGGTCCAGGCATTGCACTTCTTGTTTACTCACACGAGTACAAAACTTATGTCCATACAAAAACCTACACGTGAATGTTTATACCACCTTTTTTTCATAATTGCCAAAACTTGGAAGCAAGCCAGAAAGGTGAATGCATACATAAACTGGTATATCCAGAAAATGGGATATTACCCAGGGCTAAAAAATGATCGAAGAAGACATGAAAGACATACAAGAAACCTAAATGCATGCTTTTATGTGAAAACAAAACAATCTGAACAGGCCATGTACTGTGAGTGCAAGTGTATGACTTGTGGAAAAGGCAAAACTATGGAGGCAGGAAAAATTCAGTGGTTACCAGGGGTTGGAGGCAAGGAGGAGGATGAATAGAAGGAGTGCAGAGAATTTTTAAGGCAGGGACAATACTCTTTATGGTACCAAAATGATGAAATACATTACGCATTTGTGCCAACTCATAAAATGTAAAAACGCTGGGTGAATCCTAGTGTTAACTGTGGACTTGAAGTGATAATGATGTGTTGGTGTAGGCTCACCAATGTTAGCAAATGTTCCACTCTGGTGTAGAATTTTGATAATGGGGGAAGCTGTGAGTATGTGGAGGTAGAGGGTATATAGGAAATACGTATACCTTCTATTAACTTTTGCTGCAAACCTAAAATTGCTCTAAAAAGACAAAGCCTATGAAACTCAAAATGAAAGAGAATGCAGAGGAACTAAAATTCTGTTGAGACCCTCAGTGTTTGTAGAAATCCATATCCTTTCCTCACATGTGATGAAAAAGTGTTTTTGAAGTACAGTTTATGTTGACAATCATTACCTTCAAAATTATGGAGAAACTATCCCTTTGTTTTTCTAATTTTCATTCTTGCTATTATGTCTCAACCAATTTGGGCTCCTGCTTTATAGGAAACCTTTTGTTGCTGCTGTTAATTGAGTTTGGTGTATTTTCATTCATGAGCTTCTACATTCCTTGAAACTTTTTAATTTGGAAACTCATGTTCTTCATTACTGTAATTTTTTTTGAAACACTTGATCTTTCTCCTACTCTTTTGTGTTCTTCCCTTCTGACTTTTATTTTTTCTTTTCTTTCTTTTTTAACATATTGGACTTTGTGGTCACTGTTTTTATCTCTGTTTTCTGCTTTTTAAATATTACCCTATTGTATAGTTATAAACACTTTCTCCCTTATCATGCTTTAGTTCTTTTTTTTTTACTGCATAATTTCTGTAAACATTTTAATTTTTGCCTTTTTGACTTTAGATTTCATGTTAGTCTTGATTTTCAGTTAAATCTGTTTTTTCTGGTCATATTTATCTGTTGGGTGACTGTACATGTTGGCTTTTGTAGGTGGAGCTTGTTGACTTTGAGTTTCATTATAACCATGACTGAGATGGACCGTATTTGGGGATCTCTGACAGTGTCCTCAGGGCTTCTGCCTAGGAAGAATATTGTTTGACATTCTTTTGGGCTGCAGGTTGATGGAGGCAGAGGGTTCTTAGCATCAGTGTGTGTATGTGTATTTTTTGTGACCAGTGATATCACTATGATTCCCATGCTGAATCATAAAGATCTAAATTTTCAGCAATTACACACTGATTAACTTTCTTAATGTAAAAATCTACCACCGTGGTAGTTGTTTTCTGTTCCATCTGTTGTGTTTCTTTTTCTGCCTGCCTTTATATGAATTGTTTTATTTTAAAGATTCTATCTTATCACTGTTGATTTCTTATTTTTAACTTAAAAATACTTAGTGCATGTCTTGACTTCAGAATGTATGTGTAGTCACGGTCGCCTTCAAATAATAATATAGTATTCATGAGCCCAAAGTAGTAGGTTGCACAAGGGGAGCCTGCAGGGGTGTAAAAGTTCATGTTGAGTATGTGGCTCCCAGCAGTTCTATATTCTCCTACTCACCTCCACTCAGTACTTAGCAATGTGTTGAAATTTTCTACTTATTTCTTCTTAGTTGCTTGTATGACACCTGATGTCTCTTGTTCTTCTGTTGTACTGTCTGTAAGCTGGTGATGGCATTCTCTCTGTCCTTGGGGGAGGCCTGCCTTTTCTTAGATTTAAGGATGCTTGGTCCTCTTGTGACCTTGGCTCTGGTGGATTCAAGAAAAGTTCTGCTTTGGTAACTTATCTGTTTTTTCTTCAGAAAAGAACATGACTTATTCCAGCTTTCCATATGTTACACAAAAATAGAAATCCTAATCAGTGTTAGCGAGAAATGTAAAAATTCAAAATTTAATTGGTCATTAAGCATGTGTAGTTTTGAATTTACCCCCACAGTAAATTTTATTGCAAAGATTACCAAAAGTCTCATAAATAGTTGTAATATTAGTCTATAACAATGAATGACAAATTCAGGCTGTTCTTTTTGTCAAGATGGCTCAGCCTCTGTTTCTAGTATATATTTCCTATATACCTGACCCAGAATTTTCTGTGTTTCTCATTGGCCCTAGTGGCTGGAATCTTAAAGACTTCATACACTTTGTAGGCTGTTGCCATCTTTCATGGTACAATATGTGGCTGGCAAGAGTCTAGCATCCAGTAATTCTCTTTGTACCACCTAAGACAGGAGGGAACACCTGTTCCTATGGTCTCTCAGTATGCACTTCGTGAGCACTTTGAAGTCTTCCCACAAATGTGGTAAATATGTTGTTTCTGTAAAGAGTCAAGAAAAGGGCTAATACTGGTCATCTTTCAGATTTAACCATGTGTTAAAGAGAACATTCTGTTGACTGTACATATATCTCACGTACTGCTAAATGAGACCAGATGCTGGAATTACAAAGAGGTTTAACAAATTCATTTATTTGCATATAACTAATGTTGGTAATACTTTTCAAAGATTATAATGTCTAAGAAATCTGTCATGTTAAAGTGTATCAAAATGGAAGATAGAAGCTGAGACCATCCTAGTCAACTTGGGACTATGTATATTTGATGCTTCTATTTTCTTCGCTGTTACCTTTCCAAACCACTGTAGCTAGGATTTTGGAATCGCCAGTACAACAGTACAGCATTGGCAACAAGTGCTGCATTTCATACTGATATTTGTGGCCTTTCTTTGGTCTTCTTTACGTGGGTATGTTCATTCTAAAATCCAAATCTATCAGATGTCTGAAACTTTGGTATGTTTTTATGCCACATTTTCTCTTAAAGGTATCCCTCTCTCCTCCAATTGTATTCAGTCTTTCGAGTGAGATCAGAGACCATTTCCTTTGAAAGGCCTTCTCTGATGCCTTTACACAGAATTAAGTATTTTATTTCCTGGTCTACTTATAGATATACTTCTAGTGTTGCATTTATCACATTCTGTTGCAAAATATTTGTTATAGATCAGCCTCCTTTTTAAGAGATGAGTTCCTTGAGGACATAATACATGTCTCATTTATCTTTATGTGCTGGTATGTAATACAGAGCTTGGACATGATCGGCACTCAGTATTATTCACCTGAATTGTTAGTCATTTCAATAGTTTTGCCTGAAATGCTTAAAAATGTTGCTTGTATTTTGCTAAGTTTATGAGAGGCTGTTCCATTCCTGTTTAATAATGGAATACTGAAATGTTTTCAAGTTAAAATAAAAATACACATTTTTAAAAATGATATGTTGACAAGTAAAATATTAAAATAAACAAGAGCTGTGACCTGCAAATATGTTGATATAAATATCAGAGTTGAAGTTTGATGGATACATGTCTTTGTTAAATAAAATTCTGATACAGGGATCTTCAGCCATACTCTGAGACATTTTAGAAACATGCTTGGAAAGGTAGCTTATAATCAAAGGAAGCAAAGCATTATGTTTATTTGACCCCTAAAACTATTGAGGAAGTTTAAAATTTAGGATTACAACTTTCCTACACTGTATATATTTTTTGACTTTTAGGGCACAGGTAAAATTATTGTGTATTGTGTATTGTGATTAATAAGTAGCGAATCAATTAATAAGTAGCTAATCAAAGAGTTAATGAGTTCTCTAGGCCCTATTTTTCTGTATTGATTATGTAATTTAAAAAAAAGTTGTACTTAAAGTATGTTGAAACAACTTCTTCTCCTTTATTTATTTATTTTTTTTCTATCTAGTGTAGTGACTATGACTTGGAATTTGGAACTGAATGTTTACACTTGGCTCTAAAATATGGTCACATTAAAGCCAAACTTGTGGAAGGATCACCTGACCTCTGGAAGGTAAGGGAGTTGGTGTTTTGCTCTGGGTCTTGGCTATGCTTGTATATCATTCCTAAAACCCATTCTGTAAGTGTAAACACTTTCTGGCTGCTTCAGGAAATGGAGAAGTGGTATAAAAATATGTGGTTTCATACTGAAAGAATATTTTGAGGAAAAAATGTATGTATGTATGTGTGTGTATGTATGTATGTATACATTAAAGGCATTCAGAGTTTCACTGGGTTTTCTGAGCCATCAAAGTAGGGTATCATTTCTATTTCCTTGTTTTAAGAAAATTCACTTGGAGATAATTTATTCAAATAAATTCCATTTTAGCTGATAAGATGGTTTTACTCATTGTTTTTCCTTCTCTCTCCCTATATCCTTCTATTCTGTTGCCTTATACTGCTTTGGGTTAAGGATGCAACTCTGCTTCCCACAGTGGCAACATTTCCTTCTGGTCCCTGGGGTGGTGGCTCCAACTTAACTGGGTTAAAGAAATATCTGCCATAGTTCTGACTCTGTGGACTGGATGACTGGACCCACTTGAAAGCCCCAGTGAGCAGTTGGACTCTTGAATGTAATAAGGTTTGACTCATAATGACAAATTCTTTGTTTTGGAGGGAATGAAGTGATAACACTCTCATACTAAAGCTTCCTGTGGAGGATGGAGTGTTTCACAGTGTGGCTTTCGTTTGTATAAAGGTGGAAATGTGTCGAACTGAACGATCTATTCTGGAATAGGGTAGGGTTGTTTTCTTTTTTCAAGTATTGCTGCTTTTGAAATATGGGATGAAAATTTATAAATGTCATACTGATATTTGTATCTAAATCTGGTTAGGAAAGATTCATTTTAACTCTAAGATTTTATGAATCCAAAGGCATATTTCCCCATTGACTTGAAAACAAACCAGAAAGCAAACCTACTGAGTTCATTAGGTATTATGTACATTAAACTGAAGGGCCTTGCTGCATTCTAAGATTGTCTCATACACACTTGAAATGTTCTGAAATTACAAAATATTGGCATGTCTGGATTATTGGCTGGTGGAGAAAATCCATGCAATATTATTGTTTTTTTAAGGGTATCCAAATGTCATCAATCCAGCAGGCAAATATTTTATTCATTCTGTGTATTCTTTTCTATATGTGGCTCTGATGGTGATGAACATATTGTGAGGACTGTGGTGTTTACCAAGTAGATGTTTTGTTCAAGATGCTGACTCCTATCTCTGTAAGGCCCCTTTTGACTGTGTGCTAAATTAATTTGTAGGCAGAGGGAGAAGGGAGTGAAAACTCGCAGACAACATGTTAACATAACACTCCCTGACCTCATCTTTGATGTCTTAGGGGGTGTGGTGATCTATCTCTGTGGGTGTTCAGAGCCTTTTTGAAACTTGTCAAGTGCCCTGAGATTTGCAGATGAAAGTAAAGTAACACATTGCTCTTGAAATTTTCCACTTGTTCCTCACCAATTTATTTCAATTAAAAAAAATAATTGTGAAATCTCATATTTCACTGCTTTCTCCAGCAACACAGTTTTAGCGCTCACATCTTGGTGCTTGGCTTCCCTTTCATGGGCACCAATGTCTGTGCCCAGAGTCAGGGATTGGCCTTGCCAAGTGGTTCTCATCATTCCCCTTGTGAGTCATTTCATGATGCTGTTACTGGTTAAATTGTGTCCCCCACAAACTTATGTTCAAGTTTAACTTAACTCCTGCACTTGAGAAAGAGACATTATTTGAAAAGTATCTTTACAGGGGACATAGGTGGCTCAGTCACTTGAGCATCCAACTCTTGATTTCAGCTCAGGTCATGATCTCATGGTTGTGAGTTCAATTCCTGCTTTGGGCTCTGCGCTGACCACACAAAGCCTGCTTTTGGGATCCTCTCCCCGCCCCTCCCCTCCCCTCCCCCCCCCACTCTGCTCCTCCCCTGCTCTTGCTGTCTCTCTTTCTTTCTAAAAATAAACAAACATTAAAACAAAAAACATCTTTACAGATCTAATGAAGTTAAGATGAGGTCTTACTGTCATCGAGTAGGCCCTGAATTCAGCAGAGAAGAATAGCCGAAGGGGGAGAGAGATAAAGGGAGGATGCCAGTGACTAATGATGGAGGCAGAGACTGGAGTGCTGCCTCTACAGGCAAAGGAAAGCCAAGTGGGAAGAGGCCTGGAAGCATTCTTTGACACATCAAGCTTTCAGAGGGGGACATGGCCCTGCTGACACCTTGATTTGGGACTTCCTGCCTCCTGTACTGTGAGAGAATAGTCTCAAAGCCACCCAGTTTGTGGTTGGTTATGGTAACCCTGGGAAACTAATAAACATTCCACAAGCTTAGGCCCAGAGGGATCAGCCTTATAGTATCAGTTTACAAACCTGAAGGGATAGGGGGAAGCCCATTTCTTTACAATGTTTGAAGAATGGGATCTTGGATTCTAAAAGGGTCCTTAACACAATGGATTGGGCAAAAAGTCTTTTAATGTCAGTGAGGATGTCTTTTATAGATACCACATTTCTTCTGTTGAGGTGAAATTATTTTGAGTACAAATACTGTAGTTGTTGCAGCTTCTATGTTTCCTCTTCCTCCTGTCTCTCATTGTCTTCCTCCGCAACCCCCACCCGCAGCTTTTTTCTTGTTGCTGATATTTTCCTAGCTGTTGGTATCACCTTGTTGAGCATCTGGATGACATTGTGTGAGCTGTCTTCAGTATAAAGGCTTCTCATTTAATTTTGAGGTCCTGGCATTTTGTCTGCGTAAAAGTTTTTCAGTTTCTCTTTAAACCAAAGCAATGGAATCTACACTTAGAACTTAGTGTTCTAATTCTATACTAGCACTAAAGATGCTACCATTTTTTAAAAATTTAGATCTGAAAGAATATTTAGTACAAGGAGGCTAAAACTGATACTGGAATCAGATGGCTGAGCCAAGTACCTGGCACGTGATTCACAAATCTTGACAGCCTGAAAAATGCATTTCAGGAGGCATTTTACAACCATAAAAAAGTAAGGCAAGGGAGGATTCTGAAACATGGATCCAGGATACATTTCCCTACCCCTCAGAAGTCAGGGAGTGTCTCCCACCGTGATGTGAGGAGTGACTAGCCATGTCTCATGCCTGCATGTAGAACTCTTTGAACTGCCACCAGAAATCCCAAGAGGGACGTTTTGTATTTTACATACTTTTTTGTAAAAGTAAATGCAAGAAGTAAATGCTCAGAGTTAGGCCACCTCTCTTGGAGTAGCTCCTCTGTGGCCTGGAGGAAACATTTAAATCACCGTGCAGGGTAGAGAATGTCCCCCACTCCCTGGGACAAAGAAGAGAGCAGGACTGATTTCTGGAATAGGAATTGGCTCTCTCCCTTTCCCTTGAGGGGTTGTGCCTTGCGAGGCCTTAGTGAACACATTATTACTTTTACAAAGTTTCATCTAGTAGACATAAGAACTTCTACTCCTTCAGTTTATAATTGTACCATGTTTTTGTCCCAATATATTTAAATACATGCTCACTACACTATACAGAACTAATTGAATAGGTTTTTTGTTTTTAAATATTTGAACTATCCTTAAGGCATAAAAGATTTATAACCAGGTATTAAAGAAATTCAACTGTGTTCCATTGTCTGAAAATACTTGTTTAGGAGGAGCTTCTGAATTGTTTGAGTCATCACATATTACTGGAATAACTGACTTTTCAGGAATCCTTTTGATGAGAACTACCCTTTTTTTTTTTTTTTTTTAAGATCCAAGTGTTCTGCCATCTTTGTTTAAAACAGAAGAAACAAAATAGTCTCACTTCTTTTTAATTTCAAAAATGCAATGTGGTGACCTTGTTTATTTTCAGAGGTTTTCATCTAGTCATCCAGTGTAGACGAAAGAATATCTTCAGATAGATCTAACTGATGAAATAAATAAAATCAATATATCCCCAAATCCAAATTTGTGTCTAATAACACACCATACTCTATTTTTAAAATTTATTGTTTTCAGGCTTCTAATCATTGCAGTGACATATTCATTTTCTTACAAGGTAAAAGATGGGAAAGATAGGGATTATGTGTTCTCTAATTTACCGAAGATGGTGGCCAACTGAACTGGGCACTGAGAAATCTAAATTCCTACATCGAGTGCTGACACCGAGCAACACAAGAAGGTGTGATGGTGGTGGTCTTGGGGACCCACCCTGAGGCAGCTGAGGGAGCCCTGGCCACGGAGCCAGAAGACCACCGCTCTGGCTCTGAGTTTCAAGCTTCTTTTCCATGGAGTAGTTTTTTCCTGCAGTTACACGCTTAGCTCAGATGAAATACTGCACAGAAGCACAAAGAAAAGAGACAGAATGGATAGCTGTGGGGCACATGCGGGGCCCTGAGCCTCAGGCGCACAGAGCACCTGCCCTGGTCTTCAGGCGGCTCCTGAGCCTCTACTGAGCGGTGTGAAAATGAGTGATGGAAGAGAGCCTCAATCCTCTGATTCACTTAAGGGTTGATGTTTTAAAGTAACAAATTTTCATAACGCATTGTGCAAGGTCAAAGGAAAACTACAGATCATGCTGACAGAAGGAAATCAACTTCAAAACTGATCTAATAAACTTTAGAAAATTAAAAAAATAAGGCAAGGGCAACCCATATTACGGTAAAAGTTTGACAGAAAAAGTATAACTCATCAGTTCAGAATTACAGCATTTTCCAGTACTGTTTGTTCCCTTTGAAGTACGTTAACTTTCAATTAGGAAAAAAAGAAAGCTATTTTTAAATGCAGTATTTTACGAGTTTGTGAGAAACATTTTGTACTTTATTTTCATTAAATCTGTGTTTGGTGAGAAGTGGAGTTCAAGTAGTAGATGTAAGGCATTATGTAGAAGATATTAGTAAAAAATAAAAGCTTTAATCTGTGTATAGTCAGTATCCACAGCCTACAAGAAAGAGTAGACAAAAGGAAATGGAGGAGTCTTTGTTGTTTATACGGTTAATGATTTAATAATAGTGGAGAAAGGACCTTTAGGTGATAAAAATGTGTGTCTTACTAAGATTGATTGCAATGCAAAACTTTTAAGTGTTGCAAGAATGCTAGAAAAGAGATTTTAGGATTTGAGACCAATTTTTCTGTAAGTTAAAAAATGTGTCAAAATCTCCTTGAAAAAAAAAACAGTATAAGGTACTTTCATAGTTCCTCTATTTTAATTTTGAATGCAGTTTTATTCCTTACAGCAGGAAAGAATACAAAATGAATAATGGTAATTAGGCCATTTCCTAGTTCAGGTCTAAGTTTGCCCTACGCAGCAGAAAATTATTACAGAAAAACACTAGTGTCTCATTTGAATTACAAATATTGAAGCCTGATTTTAGATACCTAGTTGACTTTGGGTTTTCAAGAACACAGAAGAAGAACTTACATGATGCATTTCTTCTAAGAAAATTTCTCCACCAAAATGTTGTTTTCATAGGTTAAGGCATTTTGCTCCTTCTTTTCATTGCTCTATTCCCAAAACAGAATAGGACCTAGAACGTAGTAGTTATTTGATAAACTTTTGTTGAATGAATGAATGAGATAAATATAGTGTTTAATTCGGTGAATACATCTGTTTTGTATCCAGATAATGGAATTATATTGTGGATCAGGAACTATTGTACTAGTTTTGGTTGGTATATGCTTGTTTTGGCAATAATGTAGCAATGCCATATTTGACTTTAATAGTTTAGTTGAAGGCTCAAGCAGCTTTCTATCTTAGGTTAGTTACTACTTTTTGTTTGTTTTTTTAAGTGTATTATTTTGAGAGAGAGCAGGCAAGCCAGTGGGGGAGGGGAAAAGAGAGAGGGGGAGAGAGAGACAGAAGCCCAAGTAGGCTGCTTGCTGTCAGTGCAGAGCCTGATTCCTGGCTGAAACCCACGAACCATGAAATCATGACCTGAGCCAAAGTTTGTCACTCAACTGACTGAGCCACCCAGGCACCCCTGTTAGCTACTACTTTAATTTTGAATTTTAGGGTATAGTTTTGCATCAGGATTTACCTACCAGGATAAAGGCATAGCAAGGGAGTCTATTTTGAGTAGAAGTGCCCTGAGCAACTTGGGCTGAACACAGTTTCTATAGAAGTCTAGTTATGAGATAATCTGAAGGAAAAGAAGTATGAATAACAGATACAGAAATACACTAATTTGTTAAGGATTTTTCAAAGTGTGTTTTTAGACCCTTTTCATCAAAATCATCTGGGTACTTTAATGGTAAACTAACTCCTAAGCTTATAGTACTTATCAATGTAGTACATTAGCTTCTAGGTTTTTCAATTCTGATGTGAGAACTAATTCTGCAGACCCATACACCTGACAGGCTCTATTTGAACTCATGGCTGTGTTCTGGGAAGTATGTGCCATTGGACTAAAGCAGGTTACAGTTAGAAGGAGGATGTATATATGTTCTTAAGGAAAGAATGATTGTTCTTATGTACATGATCGTACCATCTAGTCTCTATCAGATGCATATATCAATAAAAAGCTTGAAAGTGAACCTTGTCTACATAAAGATCTCCGTTCAGAATGAAGTCTCTCTTAATGTGAATTAATCTTTTTTTAAAATTTATTTTTGAGAACGTGTACAAGTGGGGGAGGGGCAGAGAGGTAGAGACACGCAGAAGCAGGCTTCAGGCTCTGAGCTGTCAGCACAGAACCGCATGCGGGTCTCGAGCTTGTGAACCGCGAGATCATGACTCGAGCTGAGTCAGACGTGTAACTGACTGAGCCACCCGGGCACCCCTTAATGTGAATGAATCTTTGAGAATCATCTCATTTGAACTAAAAATGCAATTTTGTGATTTTTTTTTGTTACACATACTTTTCTTCCTTCCTTACACCATAAAACTTGACTATGAAACAGTAATAACCTCCAGTGCTGGTGCTTTCATTTAAACACTACCACGTTGTCTTGGAAATAGTATTTGAATTATAGTAATAAGATTTTGGTAACCACTGCCACATAATATCTCAATTTAAAGATCTAAAATCCAATATTAAGCAGTTTGCAGAAATAGAATATATTTTTCTGAACTTGGTAATGTTGTTATAATTTATAAATTGTCCATAGTATGTGTTCATAGTTTCTCCATAATAATTTCCTTTGGGGCATAATTTTATTGCTCTCACATTCCTTCCTGGTCTGTTCAGTCTAATGACTTTTTTTTTTTTTTTTTTTGGTCCTTTAGGTGACCTACAAACGAGATCTGTATGCAGCTGAATCAATTATTAAGGGTATGTTTGGCCTTGTGACTGTCAGTTCCTGTGTTTCAAAAATGTAAACCAGTTTAGAATTTCTCATGACATTTTAAATCCCAGAATTCTCAGAAGTATAAATGCCTGTAGGCCACAGAGGTCTGTGATTTGGTGTTTTTGGAAAACAATTACATTTTGTGTTTCCTGCTTGTGAAATATCACTTATTATTTATGTCACATTAGTTTTAATTTTTATAGAGGAAATACTTAGAAAAGGATGGGACCCTGGGGCGCTTGGGTGGCTCAGTAGGTTAAGCGTCCAACTTTGGCCCAGGTCATGATCTTGCAGTTTGTGAGTTCGGGCCCCGCGTTGGGCTCTGTGCTGACACCTCAGAGCCTGCAGCCTGCTTCGGATTCTCTGTCTCCCTCTCTCTCTGCCCCTCCCCTGCTCATATTCTGTCTGTCTGTCTCTCAAAAATAAATAAACGTTAAAAAAAAATTAAAAAAAAGAAAAGGATGGGATCCTTATACTATTAGAAGTAAAAACTGACTTTAATTAACTTAGGATACTTACTTTTACGAAGAGGCCAGCTTCCACTGCGCCCCTTAGAACACTGCCACACTAGTACACTGTATATCATGTTTGTATGAAGCTATTTTTCCCCCAACTAGAGAAGTAAAGCTAGATGATTTGTTAAATTTCTTTTCAGTTTTGACAATAACTGTGATTTTGTTTTGGAATTTAGATACTACACGTGTAATAACCCCTTTATCATTGTTTTTCGTCTCCCATCTACACCAAGGTAGTTTATTTGATTATCAACAAATATTTGTTGTTGTGCTGAACACCATGCTAGGAATGCAATGATGATGCACCAAGGACATTGAGTGTGTATCTTGGCAGCCTCTGTCACTTAAATCAGCGTTTCTTAACCGTAGCACCCTTGGTATTTGAGGTCAGGTAATTCTTTGTGGTGGAGACTGTTTGATCCATGGTAGGTTGTTGAACAGCATGCCTGGCCTGTATTCACTAGGCACCTGAGGTACTCTTCCCCTGGATGCAACATCTAAGATGTATCTTGAGAGAATCACTGTTAGAAAACCGTTGTCCTAAGGGGCGCCTGAGTGGCTGGGTAGGTTAGGTGTCCAACCTCAGCTTAGGTTATGATCTCATAGTTCAAGTCCTGCATTGGGCTCTGTACTCACAGCTCAGAGCCTGGAGCCTGCTTCAGATTATGTGTCTCCCTCTCTGTCTCTGTCTCTCTCTCTGCCCCCTCCCCCCCAACACGCTCTATCTCTCAAAAATTAATAAATGTTAAAACAAATTAAAAAATCTGTGGTCCTAGCAAAAATTACAGTGCTAATCCTGAAGCAGGTGTGGTGCTTTACAGTCTGTTACTGACTCCTTTGAAATAAAGGATTGACCTGTGTGCTTAGGTTTTGACTGAGAGCTGAATGTCTGTATTCATGCTTGGAAGTTGAAAAAAAAAAGGCTGAATCTGAATTCTCAATGCATCTGTTATGTTAAGTAGGTTTTCCCCAAATTTTGAATTATCAATTGGCTTCCCATTCACAAAACTGAAATCTTTTCTCTGGTCATGACATTGTATGTTTGTAATTTACCCTTAAGGTTTTTGTCCTTCAAGAATATTGTGTTTCAAACCATTAATGTACCATTATTTATACATCTGTGTATCTGTGTATGCAAACAGATCATCTATAGCTGTAAATCAAAATGTCCACATGTATTTACACAATAAGCAGGCATTATGTAAACATTACTGTGGACAAGTTGGCTAAACCATGATGTGGTTACTTATGCTCTCAGCACATGGAAATAGAAAACTAGTCTGGTTTCCTTACACAATCATACCTTTGTTACCTAGGTAAAATGGACATGACTTACTTTGTGAGTAGTTGATAAGTGGTCCTACTGAGGATTCTACAAATTATATTTGCCTAGTGTTTATCAGATCAGGATTCTTATAAAAGTCTACATTTGAAGTATAATTGTAGGGATTATACTTTTGGAAATTGTATAGAGATAAATTGCTTTTCTTATTTACACAACATGTTTTAGTGTGCTATTTTTATTTTTATTTTCATTAAAAAATTTAATGTTTATTTTTGAGAGGGACACAGCATAAATGGGGGAGGGGCAGAAAGAGAGGGAGACACAGAATCCAAAGCTGTCAGCACAGAGCTTGATATGGGGCTCGAACCCATGAACTGTCAGATCATGACCTGGGCTGAAGTCGGACATTTAACTGTTGGAGCCACCCAGGTGCCCTTATTTTTATTTGTAAAGTATTTTCTAAAAAAGTAGTCTTTTATTCTCAGAGTAACTAATATGACTGGATGGAAAGAGCTCATCAATGATCTCCAAGGTTTTCCTTATGCTCTAGGGTTTGCATTTCTATCTTCCCAGGAGATTGTGATGTTGTGGATATACTGGGAGGGCCACTGCTCTGGGGCCTCCTCTACTCTCAGTGTGGGCTTCTAGATCAACAGAGTTGAGGTTACCTGAAAACTCAAATGCAGAATGTGTGACCCCACCACATTAAATCAGGATATGAATTTTAACAAAAACTCTGGATCATTAGTTTGTATGTTAAATTCTGGAAACATTCCTCTAGGCTGCTCTTGAGTCTTTCATAGATCATTTCTTTTCAGATAATATTATTACTGCATTAAGAGCTTGAAGTCTTACTGTACTTTATCAGCTCCAAATGCTTGTTTGCATACCTGAAATGGCTACGTACCTTTGTGACTTGCACTAATTCTAGTTCTGAGGCCTGATAGGAGAAACAAACATGTGTGACATAGGCCAACGAATACCCTTGGATTTTTTAAAATAAAATATGATATATAGTAGAGTGAGCTACATACTCATCTCTTTGCCTTTTCCTAGTAAATGTTCAAAATATTTTTCTAGACACTACTATAACATGGCATTTATTGGGTACTAACTTTGTGTCAGACAATGTTTAAAGCATTTCATGGGTATCATCTCTTGGTTCTCCAAGAACTTAATGATGTAAGTTGTGTCACTGTGTCCATATTGGAATAAATAATCAAGGGTTCTAAGCAAGTACTGCTTTAAGACAGAAAATAAATTCTTAAACTACAAGTTTCTCTCTTCAGTAGTTTATCTCTTAATGCAGCTGTTGCCTCTTTTTTTGCTTATGCAGAGATTGTTCAAACTGTCTTCTCTGAAATTCTTGGACTGCATGTGTTTTGAAATTTGGAATACTGATTTTTTTTCAGAAGTTCATGCAGCACCCAACAAGTCACATCAGTAGTGGAGATTAAGGACCTTGCCACATAATGGAAATTAGGATGCAAGAATGTTTATATCTAGTACAGGAGTGAAGAGTATGAAGCATCTAGTCCAAATTCAGGTCTTATTTTACCACCAAATTTATATAGGAAAACCATGATTAAATTTGCTATTTTAAGCAATCTTGGATTTCAGCATTGCCCATTTCTTGGTGTCATACGCTTTTAGATTGACTCTGTGAAGATGAGAGGATGTCTCTTCTTTTTTCTTATGTAGCCTGTAACACTGAGTTTAACTGAATGGACTTGTATGTTGTAGGCTATGGCAAGGTTTTGTTCCTTCGAGTTGAAAAAATTTAAATTTTTTTTTTTCAACGTTTATTTATTTTTGGGACAGAGAGAGACAGAGCGTGAACAGGGGAGGGGCAGAGGGAGAGGGAGACACAGAATCGGAAACAGGCTCCAGGCTCTGAGCCATCAGCCCAGAGCCCGACACGGGGTTCGAACTCACGGACCACGAGATCGTGACCTGGCTGAAGTCGGACGCTTAACCGACTGCGCCACCCAGGCGCCCCGAGTCGAAAAAATTTAAATGATGGGGACAAGTGGCCTTTTTCTCCAACCATACCACTTTACCTGCTTCTGACAGGTACATATTGAGACCCCCATGTATCAGTCCCTATATTATATATATATTTTCTCAAAGATGATATAAAAGATGATATAAAATCACATGTATTACTTTTATGTCAAAGTTGAAAACCAGGGTTTGGAATAGATGGCACTTATAACATTTAAATACATTACCTCATTTTTTTTTTTTTCTTTTAACTATAATGCTATAATAGAGATAATATTCCTCCCCTTTTGGAGATGAGTTAAACAGAGGTTTAGATTTAGTACTTTTCTCTTGGTCACACAGTAAGAGCAAGACGCACAATTTAAACCCAGTTCTCTTTTTGTCTTTAAGTCTGACTTTGCTCTGGGGCGTGGCCACTTGGCACCTCTGATTCATGAGTTACTCACACTGAGTACTGTAGTGGACATTAGCTTCGTTAGTGCTCTTTTAGCCAGGATAGCCTAGGGTTTATACAATTCAGCCTACCCGAATCTGATTGTGGCCTGATGAAGAGTGTCCAACCACACAGTCGAAGGTGGACATGTTCTCTTATAGTGCTGCGCTAACCACACAGTGTATTCTTCTAGAGAGTGTGGGAAAAACATAAAACATAATACTAAAATAGTCGATTTCTAGACATGCCCAAAGGACAAGTAAAAATAAAAACTCAAAGCAATAGTTTCAAAATGATTGGTTGGTTACTGTTTAGTTTTGTTCTTTGTTAATTCTGGTAGTTGAATGTTCATCTAGCCATACCAGTTGTCCATTTCCAAGATGAAGGTTGGAAGTTTTCATTCTGTAAATCGTCCTTCCCCACCTGCTTTTTCACCTGAATTCCAGTCATTGCTGCTCAACAAATTACGTTCTGATGAAAGCATTTTCTTGTACAGGTATTTTAAGACTCTATAAAACATTTCTTGTTTTATGGCATGTCTCACAAGTGCATTTTGTACTCCCCAATTTATTTCTCACTAGAATAGCATCCATGTTTTGGTCCATCTGAATGTTTGTTAAAGTCCATTTTTTGTTGCTGTTGTTGTTGTTGTTCAGTGTGGGAATTTTGATGTAACTAACCTTAACCAAGCTTTTGACTAAAATTGTGGCTTGTAGCGTCTAGAAATTTGACTTCTATTTTTGTATTTTTAGATAAGTCGTATTTTGAGGTTTATTTTAGCATCAGTATATTTATATAGATTTGCATCTATAGTGAAGTATTTGATAATAGTAAAAGTGTATATAAAGTGTTCTATTTTTTCACACAGTTGTGTGTGTTGAAAATCATATAGTTAATCACAAATTTACTGTGAGGTAAAACAAAGCATCCTTTTTTGTGTTTTGTTTTTTATAGTTAAAACATTTTTTTTAAATGTGTATTTAAAGAGAGAGAGCGAGAAAGGGAAGAGCAGAGAGAGAGAGGGAGACACAGAATCTGAAGCAGGCTCCAGGCTGTGAGCTGTCAGCACAGAGCCTGATGTGGGGCTTAAACTCAGTGACCATGAGATTATGACCTGAGCCGAGGTTGGATGCTTCACTGACTGAGCCACTCAGGCATCCCTTAACGTTTTTATTTAGGTAGGGGGCATCTGGGTGGCTTACTTGCTTAGGTGTCTGACTTGATTTTAGCTCAGGCCATGATCTCATGGTTCCTGACATCGAGCCCCACGTCATACTTCACACTGACAGCACAGACCCTGCTCGGGATTCTCTATCTCTGCACCTCCCCTGCTCGCACATGCACTGTGTCTCTCAAAACAAATAAACATTTAAAAAAAGGTACTTAAATTCCATTTAAACAGACAGTGACCATTAGTTTCATGTGTACAATATAGTGATTCAACCGTTCCATACAACACCCAGTGCTCATCACAGCAAGTGCCGTCCTTAATCCCCATCACCTATTTAACCTATCCCCCACCCAACTACCTCACCTCTCCTCTCATAACCATCAGTTCTTTATAATAATTAAGGGATTGTTTCTTGGTTTGTCTCTCTCTTGTTTTTCCTTTGCTCACGTGTTAGGGTTTTTAAATTCTATCTACATAAGTGAAATCATGTGGTATTTGTCCTTCTGTGACTTATTTCACTTAGCATAATGGTCTCTAGCTACAACCATGTTGTTGCAAATGGCAAGGTTACATTCATTTTTATGGTTGAATAATATTCTCTTGTATATATACCACATTTTTATCCATCAATTGATGGGTACTTGGACTATTTCATAGTTTGACACTTGTAAATAATGCTGCTATAAACAGAGAGGTGCATGTATCCCTTTGGATTATTGTTTTTGTATTCTTTGGATGAATACCCAGTAGTGCGATTGCTGGACTGTAGGATAATATTATTTTTAACTTTTTGAGGAACCTCCATACTGTTTTCCAGAGTGGCTGCACCAGTTTGCATTCCCACAAACAGTGCAAGAGGGTTCCCCTTTCTCCACACCCTCGGCAACACCTGTTGTTTCTTGTATTGTTGATTTTAGTCTTTCTGACAGGTGTGACATAATATCTCATTGTAGTTTTGATTTGTATTTCCTTGAATATAAGTGATATTGAGCATCTTTTCATGTGTCTATTGGCCATGTGAATGTCTTCTTTGGAGAAGTGTGTGTTCATGTCTTCTGCCCATTTTTAAATTGGATTATTTGTGTTTTGGGTGTTGAGTTTTATATGTTCTTTCTGTGTTTTGCATACTAGCCTGTCATCTGACATGTCATTTGCAAATACCCTCTCCCATTCCATAGGTTGCCTTTTAGTTCCGTTGATTGTTTCCTTAACTGTGCAGTAACTTTTCATTTTGATGTACTTCCATATTTATTTTTGCTTTTGTTTCCTTTGTCTCAAGAGACCTATCTAGAAAAAAGTTGCTATAACCAATGTCAAAGAGGTTACTGCCTTTGTTCACTTCTAAGATTTTTATGGTTTCAGGTCTCACATTTAGGTCTTTAATTCATTTTGATTTTACTTTTGTGTGTGGTGTGAGAAAATGGTCCAGTTTCATTCTGTTGCTTGTGTCTTTCCAGTTTTCCCAGCACGATTTGTTGAAGAGACTGTCTTTCCCCCTTGGATATCCTTCCTTTGTCAAACATTAATGACCATACAGTTGTAGGTTTATTTCTGGGTTTTCTTTTCTTTTGTATTGATGTATGTGTCTCTTTTTGTGCCAGGACCATACTGTTTGGATGGCTACAACTTTGTAATATAACTTGAATTTTAGAATTGTTATACCTCCAGCTTTGCTTTCCTTTTTCAAGACTGATTTGGCTATTAGGGGTCTTTTGTAGTTCCATACATATTTTAGGATTGTTTGTTCCAGTTTTGTGAAAAATGCTGTTGGTATTTTGATAAGGATCGCATTAACTGTGTAGATTACTTTGGGTAGTAGAGACATTTTAACAACTTTTGCTCTTTGAATCCATAAGCCTGGAACATATTTCCATTTGTTTGTGTTTTCTTGAATTTCTTTCATCAGTGATTTATAGCTTTCACAGTATGGGTCTTTCACCTCTTTGAGTTTATTCTTAGGTATCTTATTGTTTTTTGGTGATGTTATAAACGGGATTTTAAAAAAATTCTCTTTCTGCTGCTTCACTGTTAGTGTATAGAAATACAACAAATTTCTGTATATTGATTTTGTATCCTGTACCTTTACTAAATTTATCAGTTGTAGCAGTTTTTTGGTGGAGTCTTAAGGGTTTTCTATATATATTATGATGTCATGTGCAAAGTTTGGTTTCTTCTTTACCAAAATGGATTCATTTTATTTCTTTTTGTTGTCTGATTGCTGAGGCTAGGACTTGAAGTACTATGTTGAATAAAAAGTGTTGAGAGTGGATGTCCTTGTCTTGTTCCTGGTGTTAAGGGAAAAGCTGTAGTTTTTTGCCACTAGGGATGATATTAGCTCAGTTTTTTTCATAGATGTCCTTTATTATATAGAGGTATGGTCCTTCTAAACCTATTCTTTAAATTTTTACTTATTTATTTTTGAGAGAGTGCAAGCGAGGGAGAGGTCGAGAGAGAGACACAGAATCCAAAGCAAGCTCCAGGCTCTGAACTGTCAGCATAGAGCCCAACACAGGGCTGGAACCCATGAACCGTGAGATCATGACCTGAGCCAAAGTTGGACACTTAACCAACTGAGCCACCCAGGTGCCCCTCTCTAAACCTCTTTTTGAGGGTTTTTTGTCATAAAAAGATGTTGTTCTCTGTCAAGTGTGTTTTTCTGCATCAATTACAATGATCTTATGGCTCTTATCCTTTCTACTATTGATGTAATATATCACATTGATTGATTTGTGAATATTAAACCACTCTTGCAACCCGGGAATAAATACCACTTGATCTTGGTGAATGATTTTTTAAAATCATTGCTAGCATTTTGTTGAGGATTTTTGTTTCTATGTCCATGAGAGATATTAGCGTTAGATCTCTTTTCTTTGGTTTCTTTATCTGGTTTGGATATCAGGATAATGCTGACTTTGTAGAATTAATTAGGAAATTGTCCTTCTTTTTCTATTTATTTGAATAGTTTGAGAAGAGTATTAATTCTTCTTTAAATGTTTTGTAGATTTCTCCTGTGAAACCATCTGGTCTTGGAATTTTGTTTTTTGGCAGTATTTTCATTACTGATTGAATTTATTTGCTGGTTATCAGCCTGTTCAGTTTTTTTCAGTTTTTGTGGTTTGTGTTTCTAGAAATTTATCAATTTCTTCAAGGTCAACCTATTTGTTGGCATATAGTTTTTCATAATATTTTCTTAAACTTGTTTGTATTTCTGTAGTGTTGGTTGTTATTTGTCTGCTTTTTTGTGATAGTATTTTAGGCTTTTTTTTTTTTTTTTATCTTGATAAGTCTGGTTAGAAGATTATAGATTTTATTTTTTTTTTCTTCCACAAACAGATCCTGGTTCTATTCATCTGTTTTATTATTGTTTTAGTTTCTGTATCATTTATTTCTTCTCTAAACTTTATTAAATAATTTCCTTCCTTCTGCAGGTTTTAGGTTTTTTTGTTTTTTGTTTTCCTAGCTCCTTTAGATGTAAGGTTAGGTTTTTTGAGACTTTTCTTGCTCCTTGAAGTAGACCTGTATTGCTAAAAACTTCTCTCATAGAACCACTTTGGCTGCATCCCTAAGGTTTTGGACCATTGAGTTTTTATTTTCAGTTGTTGCCATGTACTTTTAAATTTATTATTTTATTTCTTCATTGACCCATTCATTGTTTAGTAGCATGCTGTTTAACCTCCATGTATTTGTAGTCTATATATATATATATATATATATATATATATATATATATATATATTTGTGTGCATGTGGTTAACTTCTAATGTCCTAACATTGTGGTCAGAAAAGATGCATGGTATAACTTCAATCTTCTTGAATTTGTTGAGGCTTGATTTGTGGACTAATATGTGATGTATTCTGGAAAATGTTCCATGTGTACTTGGAAATATTTTGTATTATACTGTTTTAGAATACAGTATTCTGAGTATATCTGTTAAATCCATCTATTCGAGTATGTCATTCAAAGCCATTGTTGTTGATTTTCTGTTTGGATGATATGTCCATTGATATCAGTGAGGTGTTAAAGTCCTCTACTATTATTGTATTATTATTGAGTAATTCCTTTATTTTTGTTATTAACTGTTTTACTATTTGGGTGCTTCTATGTTGGGTGCATAAATATTTACAGTTGTTACATCCTTGTGTTGGATTGTTCCCTTTATTATAGAAGGTGTCCTTATTTGTCTCTTGTTACAGTTATTGTTTTAAAGTCTATTTTGTCTGATACAGCGTTGTTACCCTGGCTTTCTTTTGACACCTATTTGCATAATAGATGTTTTTCTACCCCTCACTTTCAATCTGCAAGTGTCTTTAGCTCTAAAATGAGACTCTGCCAGACAGCATATAGATGAATGTTTGTTTTGTTTTGTTTTGTTTTTAAAAACTCCATTCTCGGGGCGCCTGGGTGGCGCAGTCGGTTAAGCGTCCGACTTCAGCCAGGTCACGATCTCGCGGTCCGTGAGTTCGAGCCCCGCGTCGGGCTCTGGGCTGATGGCTCAGAGCCTGGAGCCTGTTTCCGATTCTGTCTCCCTCTCTCTCTGCCCCTTGCCCGTTCATGCTCTGTCTCTCTCTGTCCCAAAAATAAATAAACGTTGAAAAAAAAGAAAAAAAAATTAAAAAAAAATAAAATAAATAAAAACTCCATTCTCTCACCCTGTATCTTTTTGGTTGGAGAATTTAGTCCAGTTACATTCAAAGTAATTGTTGATAGACATGTATTTTTTCCATTTTATTATTTGTGTTTGTGGTTGTTTCTGAAGATTTTCTCTGATCCTTTCTTTCATGGTTTGTTGATTTTCTTTAATGATCCATTGGTATTTCTTTGTCTATATTCTTTACATATTTATTAGTGGTTTTTAAAATATGGTTACCATTAGATTTGTGTATGACTTCTCCTGCATTTGGTGGTCTGTGTTAAGTTGGTAGTCGCTTAAGGTTGAACCTATTTTTACTTTTGTCCTCCTCATATTTTGGGTACATGTTGTCATATTTTATTTTGTGAGTTTCTTGACTGAATTTTTTAAACAAATATACTCATTTTTACTTCTTTTGTTTCCTACCTTCATACTGTCACTTTGGTCTCCTTTCTACTCAAAGAGTCCCCTTCAATATTTCTTGCAGTACTAATTTAATGGTCATGACCTCATTTAGTTTTTGATTGTCTGGGAAACTTTGTGTCTCCTATTCTGAATGATAGCCTTTCTGGATAGAGTATTCTTGACTGCAGATTTTTCCCATTTAGCGCTTTGAATATATCATGCATCTCCCTTCTGGCTTGCAAAGTTTCTGCTCAGAAAGTCCCTGTTAGCCTTATTGGTTTTCCGTTCTATGTTACTGCCTTCTTTTGATGTTTTTAATTTTTTGTCTTTATCATTATATTTTGTGAATTTAATGACAGTGTTTCTTGCTGTGGATCTGCTTTTGTTGATTTTGTTGAGGGTTCTCTGTGCATCCTAGATCCAGATAATCTGTTTTCTTCCCCAGAGTATGGAAGTTTTCAACTACTATTTCTTCAAATAATTTTTCTGCCTCCTTTTCTCTCCCTACTTCTTGGACTCTTGTAATATTAATGTCATTACATTTGATTGAATCACTGAGTTCCCTAAGTCTATTCTCATGTGGTATAATTCTTTTTGTCTATTTTTTAAAATTTTATTACTTTGTATTACTCTGTTGTCTTTGTCATTCATTTGTTCCTCTGCTTCTTCCATCCTGCTGTTCATTCTGTCAATTGTATTTCTCATTTCTTGTATTGAGCCCTTTATATCTGTTTTCTTATTCCTTTGTGTTAAGGGTCTCACTGATATTTTCCAGTTTTCCTCAAGTCTAGTGAGAATCCTTAGGATCCTTTACACAATCCTTCAGTCATGTTATTTATATCTATTTTGCTTAACTATAAGTCATGGCCTTGTCCTGTTCTTTCACTGGGGATACAATTTCCCTGTCTTCTCATTTTGTCTAAGTCTCTGTGCCTGTTTCTCTGCGTTAGGAAAGTCAGCTCCATCTCTTGTTCTTGAAGATAATGGCCTTATGAAGAAGAGGTCCAGGAGTGCCCTTTAGTGCAGTCCCCCTGTTCCCTAGGACCTAGTGTTTCCAGGAGTGTCTCCACTGTATGCTCTGTGCACTCTGCTATTTTGTCCTGGCCACTTTATCCTTCAGGCCAGTCATCTGTGGAGGCTTTCTTTGCTTGATGTGGGCAAGATTTGGTCCCTTTCCAGAATGTGGTGCTTTAAGTAGGTGTGTTCTGGTCTGCTTGTGATGAGACCTGTTGCCACTACTGCCAGAAGTGAGGCTCTGCACAACTCTCGAATCAGGAGGTGTGATCTGTGCAGGGATTTGAGCTGGTCTTTTGGGGGATGAGGCCTGCTGTGCTGGGACTCAGGCAAGTGAGACTGGGAAGTATAGTTGGATGGGAGTGTGGGGGAGGTAGAGCTTGGTGTAAGCTAGTTAGGTGGAGGTGTTGTGTTAGTTCCTGCAAGTGGCTCTGTGGTTATGCTGAGTGATGTGGTAGGAAGGTGGTGCCTCCCAGTTCCTTTGTTCCTGGAGGAGTCTGTCACTGAATGCTGCCTCTCTAGGTAGTGCTCTGAGATGAGCAATTAACCTCCCCACTGTGTGCCCCAGGCACTCTTCTGGTCCCTCTTTTCAAGATGCCTATCCATGTATTGTTTGCTAATCTTCTCTCTAAAAGCAGAGCAAAGCCACACCCTCTGACCTTTAAAACTCCAGGCTTTAAACTGGTTTAAGCTGGTTTGCAGAAGTCAGGAAATTGGACCCTCTTGCTTTCCAGGCCAAATGCTATTGGGATTCCCATCACCATTTTACTGCTCCTTTTTCTGAGGTAAAGAGTGAAATTTAAAACAAACTTTGCTAGAGTAGCGTCATTAAGCTCAACAAGACATCGAACTTACGCGATAAGTTTGTAAACATCTTCTTAGTGAAGAGGTATTATGCTTTACACAAGCTGGTTAAGCCCACCCAAGCCTGCTTTGCTTGCTCAGATGTCCCCAAACTATTAGTGTTAACAGATGCCAGCAGTAACATACTTAATCTAGATTTACATGACATACAGACAATCCCAACCAACACTTAATTTAATAGGCTGACTGACCTTATCTTGGCAAAAGGAGCAATATTCTAAGATTTTCACAGAAAAAACCCATAGAATATTTATTTATTCATTCATTCATTCATTTATTTATTTACTTAGTTATTTTTATTTAATTTTTTTTAATGTTTACTTATTTTTGAGAGAGAGAGAGAGAGAGAGAGAGAGAGAGAGACAGAGCATGAATAGGGGAAGGGTGGATAGAGACAAAGGGAGACACAGAATCCGAAGCAGGCTCCTGGCTCCTCACTGTCAGCACAGAGCCTGACGTGGGACTCCAATCCATGAACTGGGAGATCATGACCTGAGCTGAAGTCGAATGCTTAACCGATTGAGTGACCCGGGCGCTTCTCCTGTAGAATTTTTAAATAAGAGATTGCATTTATTTTGTACCATAATCTTTCTGATCTATCATAACCTATCTAATCTTTGAATATATTTAATTTTGTGGTTAACAACTGTTGAAAAATAGTATTTTATTCTTTCTTGGTTATAATTGTACAAACCTAAGTAAGTTTGTGTTATTAAAAAAAGCCTCATGGTGCCTCTTGTCATAAGATGGTTTATGTAAACATGGAAAAACAAAATAATAAAAAAGGAAAATTTAATTTTTACATGGCTTCAGTTAATATTAATTAAAAATAGCTAATGTTTACCTAAAATTTCATGTCTTACCAATCATTATCTAATGTTTTCCATTTGTTAAAGTAAATTGACTTTGATTTCTCGAAAACATCTATTCAGAAACAGATTTTATTCTGAAAATACACTTTTTACAACGTCACTGATAAAGGCAATTCTTTTACTGTTGTGCTTTTTTAACACGTAAGCTATAAAACCCATAAGCCTGCTTTTTTATGTTTCATACAGTGTTTTAGAAAATTATCCCAGTAGGCAAGCAGTTGAATCATCTTGTGCTTACACATTGAAATAGCTTATACATTGAAACTCGATTTGACTGCATGGAACAAGGTAAAATTACATGTGAATAAAATTCAGTGTTACTGAGAATTAGGGAGACTCATTGTGATAATATGTATTTTATGCATATGCAGAAACTCATGTCTTAATATATTTTTGATTTTTTTAAATATTTACACTTAAAGTCATGGCATCTTAAGTGTAATGTATTTTTAGTTTTTTAAATCAAATTGAAAGAATGAGAAACTTTAAATCAGGTTTTCTACATCTGTAACAGGACAATGCTCTGCATCTGTAGTATGTCTTCAGCAGGTTTTTCTTGTTAAATACCCAGCGATGGCACCATTTATGTCATTAACCATGCTTTTGTACAATGCAAAGTGACAGCTAAGATTTACATACAAACTGTAATTTTTGATGTATCTGGCTTTTCACTGTGATTATTCATTTTCCACATTTTCACATTAATACCGTAACTCCTTTTTACATAATAGTTTTTGTTCTTCACTGTCTTGTAAGTAGTACTGTGACTGTATCTTACAAGAATCTGTAAGAACATTTGCGTCAAGCTTTAATTAGTTAGAACAGGAGGGTTGCAAATGATTTAATAGCAGTTTGGTTTCCTTCAAATCTTATTGTAAAAGAATGTAAATTGGAAAGTTAAATATTTGGGTGAAGATTAGAGAAAGTAGAGTTGACTTTAATTATATAATTTATTTGTCATTAGTGAGATGCTCACTAAAGCATAGGGCAGTAAATCTGTCATATTCAAAAACTTCTGAGGTCACAGTGAGTTATCAAGCAATTAGCTAAATAAGACTTGATAAGACAAAAGACAGTTATACTTGACTCTGATGTAGGTAGGATATAAAACAACAAAAACTCTAAATGAACGTTTATGCTTAAAGCAGTAATACATTTTGTAAATATCTAGGTGAGTCATTAGATTTTAAAAAATGTATTTCTTTCACATTTCTGTTAAGTCAGAATATATATACTTTGAAAAGCAATATATATAAATATATGGCATCATTTACTTGGAAAACAGTAATATCTTACATGTAAAAACATGTGCAAGGGACAAGATGTCACATGTCTGCTCCTTTTAGTTGTAAGTAGGAAAGGCAGGAAACTTCATCCTGTATTCAATGACTAATTCAAAAATGTGGTTAAGATCAGACATAACAAATCTTGGGAAAAAAGTATCTGCCTGTGTACTATTGCCCTTCAGTTGAAACAGGGACAGTCAACAATAGAACTAACTTCTCTGAAGATCAGTTTGACCTATTAAAGTGGGTATGTGTGGTTTTCTTGCAAGACTCTCTGTACCATGCCTATTTTCTGTTTGTCCTGGAGACATGACTTGTTGGCTTTTTTTCCTTTATCGATTGTATGCTGCCCCTTTTCCTGTTCTAATAGCTTCCTGTATGAAGGTGTTAAGAGAAACCTGAAGCCTCTTCCTGTAGTTTAAATGAAAACAGGGATATCAGGGCTCAGCAGTGATGGTTCTGTTTAATACTATTTTAAAATCCTTGCTGTAAGACAGAAAATATGATTTGCTGTTGATTCAAGGAACTCAACAGGGGAATGGAAGAGGACTGCCTTCATTTTGAATGGATTAGGGCTAGATATATCTTTTGGAGGTGAGTAGTATTGGATTTGATAGTTTCTTATATACCTAAGAACACTAACATTTTGGCTGAAGAGGTCAGCAAAGTGAATGATGAGGCTTGATGAAGTCATGGTATTGGATGTTTCTAAGAAAATTGAAGGCTGGCCTGGATTTTTTTGCTCACTTGTGGAACTTACTAATAACTTAGTATTTAGGTTTGTCTCTACTGAAAGATGTTTTGAAACCTTCTTGTAAAAATTAATACAATCCTGAGCACTCTTGAGTTCTTACTGGTTATTAGTTGCAGGCACATGTCTAGATACTCCTTGTTCCTCTTTTTTTCTTTTTAATGTTTATTGTTTACTTTGAGAAAGAGAGCCGGGGTGGGGGAGGGGCAGAGAGAGAGGGGGGGTGGTGGGGGGAGAGGGATAGAATTGCAAACAGGCTCTGTGCTGTCACCCAATGCAGGGCTTAACCTTATGAACTGTGAGATCATGACCTGAGCTGAAATCAAGAGCTGGCTGCTTACCTGACTGAGTCAGCCAGGTCCCCCCCAAACTTTTTTTCCCGTGCTCCTCTTAATGTGTCATTGGGTTTTCATGTGGTAAAGAGAAGGTTGTGCATGTTAGAAATTTTTCATTTTACTGTTTTCTGAAGTTGAATGCAAAAACCCCAAATTATATGTGTTTTCTAACCCTTGAAGGAAGACCCTATATTTCAGGTCTACCAAGAAGTCCAGTGTTCAAGGATAATAAGATGAACTTTTAAAAGATGAGTATAGTACAAATTAGTGTTTGGCCTCATTCATAAACTTAAGAATGTCTACATAATATTTCCTACATCCTATGAAGGACTTCAGAATAACATTGGAATAAAACATTTTTTTAAAGTTTATTTACTTATTTTGAGACAGAGAAAGAAAGCATGCCCAAGTTGGAGAGGGGCAGAGAGAGAGAAAGAGAATCACAAGTAGGCTGTACACTGTCAGCACAAAGCCTGATGTGGGGCTCCAAATCAGGAACCATGAGACCATGACCTAAACTGCAATCAAGAGTCAGATGCTTAACTCAATGAACCACCCAGGTGCCCCTGGAATTAAACATTTTGGACAACATGTTCTACAAGAATGTATTTTGCCAAAGGTGGCTAAGTTTTAGATGGCAAAGCATGTTACACAAGGGGATCAAAAGCCCTGAAGAGTGAGTGGTTCAGTCAGTTAAGTAAGTGCCTGACTCTTGGTTTCAGCTCAGATCATGATAACACGGGTTCATGAGATGGAGCCCTATCTTGGACTCGTAGCACAGAGGATGCCTGTAGTAAGGAACTTCAGAGGGGGTGAGAACAAAGACATGATATCAGAGATTGACCTGCTTTGTATCCTGATGTTGTGGTTACACAAACTTATGATGTATTAAAATTAGGGAGATGACATAAAGGTAATTTTAGTGCATACCAATGCAGAGAAAGCTAGAGATCAGTATATCTTCATATGGCCCGGAAGATGCTCTTTCTCTTTTAGGAGTGTTACATGGAGGTAGCATTGGAGTTTTAATTTATTAAATAAAGTGTTGGAAGTTTGCTAGTTATGTAATTAAAAACAATGAAAGAAGACTTCCTGTTTTCCCTAGTCATTTTCTATTGCAATTTTCTAATTGCTAATGTCATTTTCTATTACAAAGGTTTGTTGGAAACTGCAGAGAATCTTATTTACTCCATGAATCTGTGAGGCTACCATTTGACATGTGTGGCTTCAATTAGAAAAAAAAAAAGTGTGTGTGTGGGGGGGATTCCTGAGTTAGGAAATTACCTATCTTCCTTATATGTTTTATCAGCATGTGCAATGGTTGAGGGCTTCAATTCTAGACTAATTTACCTGGTTTGAATCTTGGCTCCTCAGGTCACTAGCCAAATTAAGCCTAGGAAAATCATTTAAATCTTTACCTGTAAGAACGACATAATGGTTTTGCCTGCATCATACGACTTTGGTTAGAATATACATTTATTATATTATACATAATATGATTTGTAAATTACCGAGTGAGAAATCATCCAGTGATTTGGCTGAGTTACTCTGTGCCTCAATTGTTTTTACTGAAAGGGTGTGAATATCTTTTATTTATTAGTAGCATTGCTTTCATGAATTAGAATTTAAAGGGCTCTCTGTGGTAGCTTGAATTTTTAATGCCTAGTGCCTTGTGAATAAAAATAATGCTCCTGGGTCTGGATGTTTTTAGCTTTTCTCTTAAACGTTTCAAAGTTTACACATTGTTTTAACAGTTGGTTAGATTTCCTTATGTGATACACTCCAGACCTTTATCCTGTCCTCTGATCATATATAAAGATATTTTCTGAATGAAAGAAGGATGGATGAAAACAGTAGTATACTTGCATATGTTTTTTAAAACGTTTTATTACCAAACCACAGATACAGAAATCCAAACCAAATTTGTACCTTAAAGAATAATGTGCATATCTGTGTAATAGCACCCAGATCAAGAATAGAACTTTCCCACCCACAGCAGAGACTTTTTCTTGTATTCTTAGGCAATTACAACTTGTTCTATCTCTATCCAGATTTTACAGCAATTTCCCCATATTTCTTCTGAGCTTTATCACTCAAATGTACATTTCTAGACACTTTGTTTTAGTTGTGTGTGTGTGTTTTTTAATGACCTGTTTAATCTCACTTACCCTACCGGTTCCCCATCCTTTTATTTTGCTTAAACTTTGTTGCCTGATGAACCCAGTTTATGCGATGTGTAGATTTTTTCCTATTTTGAATTTTGATGAGTGTATATTCTTGCATGGTTCAATTATGCATATTTCTGTGTTTCTGTCTTCTACAAAGTGTTAGCTGGCTCTAGAAACTTAATAAGATTTAGTTTCATCTCTTTCGTAAAATGAGAGGTGGTGTGAGTTTTTTATTACACACCAAATGTTGGTTATCTCTTATTTTCTTGTCTTTTTTTTTTAATGTTTTATTTATTTTTAAGACAGAGACAGAGCATGAGTGGGGATGGGGCAGAGAGAGAGAGGGAGACACAGAACCCGAAGCAGGCTCCAGGCTCTGAGCACAGAGCCTGACGCTGGGCTCAAACTCACGAACTGTGAGATCACAACCTGAGCCGAAGTCGGATGCTCAACCGACTGAGCCACCCAGGCGCCCCTCTTATTTTCTGATGATAGCAGCCATTGATATCCAGTGACTAGATTTCCTAATATGTGGAGGTGGTGTTAAAAATCATGACATTTTAATTTCTTTAATTCGTTTTCGTCTATTAGTTGAGGTACTTTCATAAATACTTCTCATCTATACTTTATTTACCCAGTGTACAGTTTACATAGAAAGGTAAATGGTTATTTTCTTTTATTAGTATTCAACTGAATAAATTCATTCTCTTCATTCTCTAAACTTACCAATTATTTTGTGTGTGTGTGTTTACATAAAGATGAAATACTTCATAAATTTATATGATACTTCCAGTTCATTATTCTATTTTAATTCCACCCCAATAAGAACCTTGGTTTTCAAAGATACAGGAATTAACAGAATATTGTACAATCATTCAGATACTTTATTCAACAGTGTACCCTCCAGGTCTCAAAGTGTAGGTACTATCAACCAAGACTATTTCTGAAAAAAGTTACATATTTTTTTATATGTTCCATTCATTCTCCTGTTGCATTTTCTTGATGATACTGTATATTTTCAGATTATATTGCCATTATTACTGTATTCAGTTAATTTTAGACATTATTTAGTCACAGTTCTGCAAGTAACTGTTTTATGCTGTTCCTCAGTCATTGTATATATGTGTCTCTAGACTTTGGTTGTCTGAAACTTGAGCTCTAGTACATTCCCTAGGAAATATTCACAGGGAAATCATTTCTTTTTTTTTTTCAACGTTTATTTATTTTTGGGACAGAGAGAGACAGAGCATGAACGGGGGAGGGGCAGAGAGAGAGGGAGACACAGAATCGGAAACAGGCTCCAGGCTCTGAGCCATCAGCCCAGAGCCTGACGCGGGGCTCGAACTCACGGACCGCGAGATCGTGACCTGGCTGAAGTCGGACGCTTAACCGACTGCGCCACCCAGGCGCCCCTCATTTTCTTAATTCAAGTTGAAAATCGTGTGCTTTATACTTGAAAGTCATTTTTGCTGAATATAAAATCTTGGCTCATAATTTTTTCCTTGAATAACTTAAATATGTTCCTTTGTTTTTATTGAATACATTCTGATGATTGTTTCATTACCTTTATTATCTCTATTCTTTTGTCTAGGTGACCAAAGGAATGATGTTGTTGTTTTTTTTTTTTTTAAGTCAAGTAATTTTACTAGAAAATGTCTTGGTAATGTTTTTTCTTGGTAAATTTTTGAGGATATATTTATATGTGATCTGAGTGTGTGTGTGTAAATAAAAATGTCAGTATTCTTCATGGATTCCTATTACATTTATGTTGGATCATCTTTATCCAACTTCAATATATGTAAATTTGCTGGATCCTTATCTCTTCATTTTTTAATTTAAAACTATTTTTCATTTTTAACTTTTTATCTTAAATTATCTGTTAATTTAGTACCTATGTCATGTTTGTATAGTCTTTGTTTCTGAAATAGTCTTTTACTTTACATTCTTTACTGAGGACTAAACCTAATTTCTGTGTTTGTAAATTCTAACTTACATAGTTCTCTAATGTTTGGTTTCATTACCTGTATGTTTTTTTAGCTTGTTGTAAAATAGTAGATTGCAATTTTGATTGGCTTCATAGGCACATATTTCTGGCACACCTTCATTATTTTTAGAAGTGTTCTCTTATAAAAAAAATTATATGGTGCTTGACTTTGATAATTTTTCCATTAATTTGTATTTGTCTTTTTTTTTTTTTTCAACGTTTATTTATTTTTGGGACAGAGAGAGACAGAGCATGAACGGGGGAGGGGCAGAAAGAGAGGGAGACACAGAATGGGAAACAGGCTCCAGGCTCTGAGCCATCAGCCCAGAGCCCGACGCGGGGCTCGAACTCACGGACCGCAAGATCGTGACCTGGCTGAAGTCGGACGCTTAACCGACTGCGCCACCCAGGCGCCCCTGTATTTGTCTTTTTATAAAGAAAACAGTCATGTTGGATTAGGGCTCTCTCTAATTGTCCTCATTTTAACCTGATGATCTTTTACAGTCTCTTGTCTCCAAATATGGTCACATTCTGAGGATGCTTAGGGTTAGAGCTCCCACTGTGGAAGCGTCCCCTCCCTAAGGAAAACAAAACAAAAAACAAAAACAAGGCAACCTAATTATACCCGTACATAACAACATCCCTCACAACCTTGTAACATGGGACCACTTAATCAGACTACATGTTTGTATCTTACCATATATGAGGGACAAAGAAGTAAAAAAAAAAAAAAAAAATACAAAAAACTATGCCATGTGGAGTTCAGGGCTCAGTTCTTGGGGTACCAACCCAAGTGAGCAGTGCCGGCAGGAATAAAGTTTGTTCCTGGAAGGAAAAGGCTCACTGTCATGGCTCTGTGTAAGAATCCTGCTACACCACAATGAATTTGATAGGGGACAAAATTCATTCAGCCCATCAAAATCTGTCTTAGTCATGATCCTAGCACACAGCCTCAAAACAAATGACTGTCAGTACCTTCTTGTTGGTGCCCTGTGCTAAAACTTGGGAGTGGTGTTGGGAAATCAGAATTTTCAAATAAATTAGAGTTTACTGAGTTTAGGAGTCGGTGATTTTATGGTAGAGAAAAACAAAGGATAAAATTCAATGTAAAATTTGTAATAAAAGCAAAATAAAAATGCAGACCAATGTGAAAGAAAAAAAATACCCTTTAGGATACTAACTTCACATAGATTTGAGTTAGAGAGCAGAAATTTATAATTTCATGGCTCTGTGACTTTAGGCAACTTACTGGCTGTATAGACTCAATCTATAAAATGGGGAGAATAATTTCTGCTTGTTATGATTGAGAGAAATGATGTTTAAAACTGTCTACCTTGGTAAAAAGTAAAGACAATATTAAAGCCACTTACTTAGTATGGCATGCATATGGATTAATTAGAATAAATGCACTGACTACCAGAATGATTGCTGACCAGAAGGACTCCCATGACTCTGTTGCTGGGTACTGCCTGAATATCAGCTTTGTGAGTGGCTTATTACAGCCAAAGTGTGTGTAAATTTCTGTTTCTGAAACTTTACACTGCAGGGCCTTGCCTTAGGACCACTCAGATTAGTAACACAGTAATTCATACCTGGGTATAAGGAAAATCCTGGCTGCGTGCTTACACATGTTTGAGAGAGATAGCTTTATGTATCACAAGTGGGAATTTGGAGATGTGGGTTTATTGTAGTTTCAAAAAAGTCTCTTTGGTGAAGGTTACCTCCCTATTCCTTTTTTTTTCCTCTCCTCCTGTTCCCACCCCTGACCAAAATGCATCTAAAACACTGACCTGTGGTTATTAAAGTAAATGGTTTGAGGTGGATCTTTCTGGAGAATTAGACAAGGACATGAATGGCATTTGCAGGTAGGGAGAACACATATATTAGTCCAAAGATCAAGATATGTCCAGGGAATTATAGGTGGTATGATTTGGCTGAGGAGTAAGGAGTGTTGCTCAAGGCATGCGTGATTCTATGTTGCCTTTTAATTTTTTTTTTTTTCAACGTTTTTTTATTTTTATTTTTTTGGGACAGAGAGAGACAGAGCATGAACGGGGGAGGGGCAGAGAGAGAGGGAGACACAGAATCGGAAACAGGCTCCAGGCTCCGACCCATCAGCCCAGAGCCTGACGCGGGGCTCGAACTCATGGACCGCGAGATCGTGACCTGGCTGAAGTCGGACGCTTAACCGACTGCGCCACCCAGGCGCCCCTATGTTGCCTTTTATAGAATTGCAGGAGGTGGGAATTTTGTGATGAAGACTGGGAAATTACTAGTTATCTGTTGAAGAATTAGGCTTATTTGCTAGCATATTTGTCATGGTTCGCCAAAGAAATAGAACAAACAGGATACACACATGAATTGGCTCATGTGATTACAGATTATGGAGGTTGGCAGGTCCAAAATCTCCATAGCAAGTGTCACAGTTTAAGTCCTAAGGCCAGCAGGCTGCTGTAGAACCAGGAAAAGCCAGTGTTTCGTATCCAAGGCCATTAAGCGGCAGGTTCCTCTCTTACTCCTGGGAGGTCAAACTTCTGTTATATTCAGGTCTTCTACTGTTTAGATGGGGGCCCATCCACTTTAGGGAGGGCAATCAGCTTTATTTAGTTTACCAGTTTAAATGTAAACCACATCTAAAAATACCCTCGCACAAACACGCAGATTATGTTTGGCTAAGTATCTGGACACCCCATTGCTCAGTCAAGTTGACATAAAATTATCCATCACAGCCAGGAAAGTAAAATCAAATTGTACATTATTTTTAGCATAATACTTTTGGCAATTGTGCACATACTTTGACCATTTAAAAGTTCTAGCACACAAGGATGAGGTATTAATTGAAAAATTGGTTCTTATTTATTAATGCTTACAGCTTGTAACTAACATATAGACTACACGTAATGTTCCTTTACAATTTTTTCTGTTTTTAGTCGTGTTGAGCTCTGTGATACCTAGATGCTGTACGTAAATAAAGAGTTTTTCAGTGTAGATCAGAGAATATGTGTTAAAAACGATGTTTGGTGGAGAACATACCCTACAGGTTTAGATATTAAAATACTTCATGTGTCATAATTGTCCTTTTAGGAAGATTTAAAAAATATTTTATAAAAAAGGTAGCATGACAACTAAAACTAACAAGTTAATATTAGTTGGGGGTGGGTATGTGGTTCATTCACTTGAACAGCCGACTCTTGATTTCGGCTCAGGTGATGATCTCGTGGTGTGTGGGTTCAAGCCCTACATGGGGCTCTGAGCTAACAATGTGGACCTGCTTCAGATTCTCTCTTTCCCTCTCTGTCTGCCCCTTTTCCACTTGCACACATGCGTGCGCACTGTCTTACAGTAAATGAGTAAACTCAAAAATATAATATTAGTAATAAAGTTGACAGGTCAGGTATGAGCTAAATTTAACTGCATTATTTTTCTAATTTATCTTTAGGCCTGTTTAAGGGAGAGAACAAAGACTACATTCTTGTGGTATATTTTTCATGATTCTGGGAAACAAAATGATTTTATGGTTTTCCCTCATTCTATTGTTGTGTTTATTTTAATGTCTAAAATTTCTAAGAATCGCTTTATTAATAGTTAGAACAACAGATTAACAACTCTAAAGGCCCCTGTTTTTGTTGATTTCATTATTAACCTCAGAGAAGTTGTTAAATTGTTTGCTTTGAGAAATAGTAAGTATTAATTATATTATGTTTGGAAAGAATTTTCTCCTTCATGAAAAAATGAATTTTAAATGTACATTTTTTTTTTCTGAGTTGGGGGTACTGGAGTAACTGGCATTGAGGAGGTTCAATCTATTGGAGCCCTGCTTCCATAGCTGCATTCTTCACCATTTTGAGCCTCCACCTGCATGGTCCGAGTGCAGTCATTGCTATTGTCTTTTGTTGGTAAAGATCTTACATACATTAGTATTCCCAGTTAGGATTGTCAGTGTGTGTGGGATTATCAGTAGAAACCACATGAGATGCTTCAACCTAGATCTAACGGATTAACCAAGATAAGAATGATCAGAATGTATCCACTTTAGTTATAAAGAAGTTCAGGGAGGGACACCTGTGTGGCTCAGTCTGTTAAGTGTTGCACTCTTGATCTCTGCCCAGGTCACTATCTCACAGTTTCATGAGTTTGAGCCCTGTATCAGGCTCTGTTCTGACAGTGTGGAATCTTGTGATTTTTTTCTCTCCCTCTCTGCCCCTCCCGCACTAGCACTGTCTCTGTCTCAAAAAACAAACAGACAAACAAACAAACAAAAAAAACTTACAAAGTGCAGGGTTGAAAACACAGGACTGTTACTTAAGATGTGGTTTTTATTATACATAATTACTGCTTTTTTGGGTGTAACTTTGAAATTTGAAAAGGATTAGTGGGACAAAATTGAAATGGATTTTTTTAACCAAACTGAAATAATTAAGACCATAGAGACCAGGGGCCATTTGTAGTTACAGATGGGTCGTATCTTGAGTAGACAAAACTAATTTTAATTTATATTTTTGTTGGATCCATGTAACCACGGAAGTGACAATTATTATGTGAACAATTATTAGGGATTTACTTGGACCAGACACTCTATGTAACTTTAGGTATATTAAATCCTCATTTAATCCTCATTAAAATGTCATAATGTTAGATCTTTTATCCCATGTTTCCTTCATTTCTCGTATATTTATAAATTCTGTGTAGAAAGTTTGTCATTTCTACATAGAAACTGATTTTTAGTCTTTGCATATTTCAGACATGTAAAGTATTGATAAAGCATGAATATACTATTTATAGAATTTTTTTGGATATTGGATTCCTGTAGCATTTAAAAAAATTGCACATTGCTCATTAACTTAACAAACATTATTAAATGCCCAAGAAGTGCCTTATATCTATAATTTATGAACACTGTGTGGTTTTTTTTTTTCTTAGATTGCCTTTATAATACTGGCCAAGAAACGGCTAAACTGTAAACTCTAGTGAGCCATGAAGATCAGAGTAGGTGGATGGATTTGGGTTTTTTTTAAACAGTTTGACGCTAGCAATCTCAAAGGGAATTGAATAACAATTCTCAGCATGCTCCAATTGCTACAATATGGAGTAGATTAGAGAAAACTGCAGAATTATCCCAAAAGGATTATATTCAAAAAGAGTTATACCATTTTGGGGGAATTAATCAGCTATCATAGACAATTAGCTTTTTGTTTTTTGTTTTTTTCCGAAGTGAAAACTTATATAAACTCCACATTATAGAAAATCAAGGCAATGAACAAGCAGAGGTTTTCAACGTGACTAAACATCTGAATCAGTTTTGGAGCTTCAAAAAAAATACAGGCAAGAATCTTGTTGGGTGGGTTTTAAAAGTATGTATTTGAAAACTACAAAAGCCAAACAAAACCTACTCAGAATTGATTCTGATGTGCAACCAAAGTTGAGAACCATTGAATTGGGGGAACTGATGAAGATTTAACCTGGTCTAGACTGTGAATGCCACTGGACAGGTAGAGAATTTTATATGACTAGGAAAAGGACATATTGGTATGGACAATTGACAGTATAAAGAAAATGGTCAATCTGGCACAGATTACTCTGGAGTATAAATCCCTGGGAATTACAAGGCGTAAACAGACAGTATAGAAATCGACATGATAGAAGATTCACCTTATTTATTGTTATATTGCCTTGAATCTAGGTTCTCGTATTTTTTTTTTTCGTTGATCTTCGGTAAATAGGTGATTTTTTTTAATCCAGCTTTATTGAGATATAAAAGACATATAACATCATGCAAGTTTTGGGTGTGCAATGTAATGATTTGATGTATGTATATATTGTGCAGTGATTACCACAATAAGGTTAATATATTCGTTACATCCAATAGTTAAATTTTTTTTAAAAGATGAATTTTAAGATCTCCTACTATATACATACATATGCAACACACACATATTCATGTATTTTTTTATTGTATCTTAATGTGTTTTTGGGGGGCAGAATATTTTTTATTTCAAACAAAAGATGAAAGAATAGTACATATAACTTTCATTCTGTCTTTTGCCTAGGTATACCATTTGCCCATTTTTTTACATTATCTCCCCTTTGTAAAGCCTCAGCAAGAGTGATCATGAAAAAGTTAGTTCATTTCTGTGAATTCAGGTTTCTGGTGTCTATTATATAGATTCATAATAATATTGTTTGCAGGGCCATCATGAACATTGGTAATAATAGAACATAGAGCTCTTGCACCATACAATATTCTTGATAGATGTGAGGTAGTTAGTAAAGGGAGTACTATTAATTGGTGCTTTTCTTAATATTTTAAATGTCTGTTGTCCCCAGCTGTGCTTGGAAAAATGATTAACTATTACTAGATTAACGTTTATATATATCATGTTATATAAAGTTGTTCCTTGAAGAAGCAGCTGGGTTAAATGTTAAACTAATTTGATTTAGAATTCTTATTTAAAATTAAGCCTTTGTAAAAGTTTTTGACATAATACCATGCATTGTCTTCTTAATTGGCAGCAATATAGCTATTTCTTAGTATTATAGACCTAGCTAGTGTAGAGTAGGATTATGTATCTTTTGAGAGAGTGCATCCAAGGTTTACAAAGGTGAGCGTGATTATGTCATATGAATTGTGTTTTTAAAATGGATCATGTTGAAGACACTTAACAAATTTGAAGAAAATTAGTTTGGCTATTATATTCACTTGTAACAGTTAAACAGGCAAGAACTTAATTGTATTGAATTGACTGAATTAAGACGAACGCCAAGGACACTTCTGTGCTCATCCAGGACACTAGGTGGCACAGTGAGTTGCACACAGAAGGTACTTTCTAGCCTGAAGTGGGGGATCTGCATGAGATGGGATTTTATCAGATTTTAGGGGACTCTTTATAAACAGAGAAGGAATGAACTGTCAGGCAAATAGCTGTTACCTTCAGTTAGTCCTTTTTAGATATATCCTATGATGTCTTATTTCTGTTGATTATACAATGTCCTGGATAGCCACTTACACAGCAATGAATCCCTATCTTTATTGACTTGGGTGATAAAGAGTGGAGGATTTATCAGTGTGGATTCCAAGTGACTTCACTGGCCTGCAGGTAAAAGCTTTGTAGTTTGACAGTTACAAACAACAGGTTAATCCAGGTTTTAGCATACTAGGGCTTTGTTCCATTTTCTCTTAGAAACTTACTTTTTTTTCTTTTTCTTTTTTTTTTTTTTATCTCAGAAAGAATTTCACAGCACATATGCCTGGTTATGGACACAAAAGATGAGAATCATGTAGGTCATCGTCTTGAAGAAGTACTAAAAGACGAATTAAATGTAAGTATTCAAAGATTGAGTTTCATGATCTCAAAGACTTGAGTTCATTTTATACCTCTTTTTTTGAGCTGATGAACTTGCTAGTTAAATTCATATCTAATTGGGCTAAGGAAATGAAAGTAGTAATTAAATGTGAGGGCCATAGAAATTATTTGTAAGTTTTACCACTAATGACTTCAATTATTTATTTCTATGACAACTTTGTGTCTTGAAATGTTTTGACAGAATGATTTTATTTAACTGTAAGTAACTTCCCTGTTTCTGTTAAAACGTATACCACCTATCAAAGTTTATGGTGAACATGTGATAACTTGTTAACAATATACATGATCAAGTTCTATTTAAAAGCTGAAGGAAAAAGTTGATTTTAGGTAGCTAATTTTATTACAATAGCATAGTTAGAAGAGGAATGAGCTCTGTTAGGACTGTCTGTACTCAGATGGCAGCTTTATTGCTTAATTTCCTTATCTTAAATTGAAAATGTTAATAATATCTACTTTGTGAAATTATCAAGAAGGTTGAATATAATAACTTAAAAGTTTGAATTTAAAGTTTAAATAAATTTAAAGTACTTACAAAAGCATCTGGCTTGTAATAAGTTTTTGGTGAAAATGAGCTATAATAATTAAACTTTCAATGATGAGACAGATACCTATTAAGTAGTAAATACTACTGGTTTCCCAAAATTTAGTCCTGAATTAGGTACACGAACTGTTAAGAACACAGATCCCTGGAATATGTAAAAACTGAGTGAACCGTACACTGGGATTAGTTCTGGAATCCAAATTTTTAACAAGCTCCCCCAGGTGGTATTAATGACAATCAGTGACAAATTCTACCAGTAGTGTTTGCAGCAACGACCCAAAGCTGAAAAAAAAAAAAAAAAAAAAAAGATTACCATTTCCACTGTTTCTTAGGTGGAAAGGTCACTATAATCCAGTCTTCTAAATTGCTTCTATCCATTGACTTTCTGGGGATTTTCCCCCCATCTTTGAAAATTTTAGCACTTTGCTCTCTGCTTTCTGTCTCAAGTTCACTTGTTAAGAATCTGTTCCTGGAGAGCCTTGGTGGTTCAGTGAGTTGAGTCTGACTCTTGATTTCAGCACAGGTCATGATCTCACTGTCCTGGGATGGAGCTCCAAGTTGGGCTCTCCATTGGTGTGGAGCCTGCTTGAGATTCTCTCTCTCCCTCTTCCTTAGCCCCTCCCCAGCTTGAGTGTGAGCGCGCGCTCACTCTCTCACGCTCTTTCTCTTAAAAAAAAAAAAAAATCCTAAACTATAGATAACTTTCCACTGTCTAACCCACTGAAGCGCCCTTTTGCCTCAAAAATAGTCTTTTACTCTTGGGTAATCTCATTTATTCTTTTTCCAATCAATGCAGAAGCCACTGAGGTGGGACCTTGAGAGAATTTTTTTTTTCAACATAATACTTAATTTTTTTTAAATTTACGTACAAATTAGCACATAGTGCAACAATGATTTCAGGGATAGATTCCCTAATGCCCCTTACCCATTTAGCCCATCCCCCCACAACCCCTCCAGTAACCCTCTGTTTGTTCTCCATATTTGAGTCTTTTATGCTTTGTCCCCCTCCCTGTTTTTATATTATTTTTGTTTCCCTTCCCTTATGTTCATCTGTTTTGTCTCTTAAAGTCCTCATATGAGTGAAGTCATATGATATTTGTCTTTTTCTGACTAATTTCACTTAGCATGATACCCTCCTGTTCCATCCATGTAGTTGCAAATGGCAAGATTTATTCTTTTTTGATTGCCGAGTAATACTCCATTGTATATATATACCACATCTTCTTTATCCATTCATCTGTCGATGAACATACGGGCTCTTTCCATACTTTGGCTATTGTAGATAATGCTGCTATAAACATTCGGGTGCATGTGTCCCTTCAAAACAGCATACCTGTAAATACCTAGTAGTGCAATTGCTGGGTCGTAGGGTAGTTCTATTTTTATTTTTTGAGGAGCCTCCACACTGTTTTCCAGAGTGGCTACACCAGCTTGCATTCCCACCAGCAGTGCAAAAGAGATCCTCTTTCTCTGCATCCTCACCAACATCTGTTGTTGCCTGAGTTGTTCACGTCAGCCATTCTGATAGGTGTCAGGTGGCATCTCATGGTGGTTTTGATTTGTATTTCCCTGATGATGAGTGATGTTGAGCATTTTGTCATGTGTCGGTTGGCCATCTGGATGTCTTCTTTGCAGAAGTGTCTATTCATGTCTTTTGCCCATTTCTTCACTGGATTATTTGTTTTTTTGGTGTTGAGTTTGATAAGTTCCTCATAGATTTTGGATACTAACCCTTTATCTGATATGTCATTTGCAAATATCTTCTCCCATTCCTTCGGTTGCCTTTTAGTTTTGCTGATTGTTTCCTTCGCTGTGCAGAAGCTTTTTATTTTGATGAGGTCCCAGTAGTTCATTTTTGGTTTTGTTTCCCTGGCCTCTGGAGATGTGGTGAGTAAAAAGTTGCTGCAGCCAAGATCAAAGAGGTTTTTGCCTGCTTTCTCCTCGAGGGTTTTGATGGCTTACTGTCTTACGTTTAGGTCTTTTATCCATTTTGAGTTTATTTTTGTGTATGGTGTAAGAAAGTGGTCCAGGTTCATTCTTCTGCATGTCGCTGTCCCGTTTTCCCAGCACCACTTGCTGAAGAGACTGTCTTTATTCCATTGGATATTCCTTCCTGTTTTGTCAAAGATTAGTTTGCCATACATTTGTGGGTCCATTTCTGGGTTCTCTATTCTGTTCCATTGATCTGAGAGTCTGTTCTTGTACCAGTACCATACTTTCTTGATGATTACAGCTTTGTAGTATAGCTTGAAGTCCAGGATTGTGATGCCTCCAGCTTCGGTTTTCTTTTTCAAGATTGCTTTGGCTATTCAGGGTCTTCTCTGGTTCCATACAAATTGTAGGATTATTTGTTCTAGCTCCGTGAAGAATGCTGGTGTTATTTTGATAGGGATTGCATTGAATATGTAGATCGCTTTGGGTAGTATCAACATTTTAACAATATTGTTCTTCCTATCCAGGAGCATGGAATCTTTTTCCATTTCTTTATGTCTTCTTCAATTTTTGTCATAAGCTTTCTATAGTTTTCAGCGTATAAATCTCACCTCTTTGCTTAGATTTATTCCTAGGTGTTTTATGGTTTTTGGTGCAACTGTAAATGGGACCGATGCCTTGATTTCTGTCTCTGTTGCTTCATTGTTGGTGTGACCCTGAGAGAATATTGTTGGAACTCTGGCCATTCTTCAAGTCTGAGTTGACAGAGCTGGGTTTTTATACTCTTGTTGAGTACCCAGCTATAGTGACACAGAATATAACAGCTGGGTACTCAACAAGAGTATAAAAACCCAGCTCTGTCAACTCATACTTGAAGAATAGCCAGAGTTCCAACAATATTCTCTCAAAATCTCTCTCACACCAACAATGAAGCAGCAGAGAGAGAAATCAAGGAATTGGTCCCATTTATTTATTTATTACAGTTTATTCATTACAGTTGCACCAAAAACCATAAAACACCTAGGAATATATCTAAGCAAGTCACAGTTAATGCAGTATTCTGTTAATAGAGTATTTTTTTGTTGCTTCTTTTTCTGTTCATGTTTAGTGATAAAACGGCATGAGATGTGGGGATACACACAGTGGTTCATTACTGGTCTTGTGTGATTGATTCATCACTGTGACCTCTCAAGACCTTACCCCTCTCATTTTCAGTGACCTTGATTTACCTATCTGTTGGACCCTGTCTGGATATTGCCGTCATCTTCACTGGGCTGAAAAATAAGTACTAAGGCTATTTCTTAACCTCTGATCACAGATTTTGTCATTCCATAACTTTTACAAAATGCATTCCTGTGCATTTTTGAATTTTATAGGGAGCTCTAGGTCCCCTATATTGTCCCTTTTGGCTACATTTTATCTTATACCCTTCTTTGCCTCGTTCACATACTGTGTTCTATCACTTCAGTGGATCATGGATCTTCTACTGATAGCCTCAATTCCCTGTTCTTTGGAATTCGCCCCCTTGGTTAAAGCTGTATCCATGTATTAGTCTAACTTTCACCTTTCTTAGCCTTGACTCAAACAATACTGCTGGAGGAAATTATACAGTAGTTCAGATTGTTGCCATTAAAAAAAAATACTGGTCTCCATCTGCAGTGGACACAGAATGTTTTAGAGCAAACATACCATGATTGCATAGTGAGCTCCCATCCTCCTCAGTGAATATTTTAGACCTCCAGCACTTCTCTCAAATGCCAAACCCAGGGTTTCTTAACCTCAGCACTGTTGGCATTTTGAGCTGGATAATTCTTTATTAGAGCTGTCTTGTGAATTGTACACTATTTAGAAGCATCCTTGGTCTGTACCACTGGATGTCCCTAGTTATCTCCAGATATTACTATCATTCCCAGCTCCTGATTGTAGCAACCAAAATATCTGCATTTATATAGTAAATGGTGCCTGGATGGGGACAAAATCCCCCTTTAGTTGAGAAATGTTGGTCTAATTCTACTATATTGACCCCTATTCTTAGTTATATTGAAATTGTCTCCAGCTTCAGAGCATAATTTTATACTCTCACATGGGAACTCCTTATCGTGCTGGCACCAAACTTCCGCAGAGTGTTCAATCTGTAGTCATGCTCTTACTAAGACTGTATTCTCTTCTGAGCTCTGGTTCCCCTCCCTCCACCCTCCCCACTGCCATCAACATTCCACCATATTCAAGTTCCTTCCATTAATGGAAACAAAGCAAAAAAAAAAAAAAAAAAAAAAATCCTCTCAACTCAGGTTACCTGAAGCTGTCCTTATTTAGAGTAATGTAACTTCTCATTCCTTCATATATTATAGCCTCATTTCCAGTCCCACCTTCTGAAGGAACTACTCTCAGCGAGGTCCTCGATGACCCTTTGAGCAATCCACAATACCTCATCAGTCCTTACCCTGATTTACTGCAGCATTTGACCCTCTTGTCTAATACTTTCTTCTACAAGGAATCTCATCCTATTTTGTAAAATCTTGTTTTTTTGAACATCCTTTTTTTTGTTTTGTTTTGTTTTCTTTGTGGCTTCCTCTTAATTTTGTTTATAGGATACTGTTTATAATTTCTGGTTCCTGTACATAGGTGAGTGGTTTTCTCTGGAAAAACTATGCCGATGCTTCATATATCCTCTAATTGTTAGGGACAAAATCAGTCTCTGACCCTGTGTTTAATTGATCACTATCCTGTGTTTTAGAGATATAAATTCAATTAGAAGTCTCCCAGACTCTCAAGTTTGAATATTAGTAATATTTCACATTTCACAAATTGTTCCAATTTTCCTTCATCTGACCTGTGTATATTTTTCCTAGATCCCTAAACCTGGTATAATTTTTCACCCATTCTCTATCTCATCCCTGAAGCAAATAAAGTTCTGAAACACTTTCATTTTACCTCATTATCTCTCAACTGTGTTGTATTTGTCAACCCTGTCGCTATCCTATGTACCCCAGCTCTTGTCTGGATTATCACACAGTCTACTAACTGATATCCTGCCTCCAGTCTTGATTCTGTCACATCTATTCTTGGTATGGCTGTTAGATGCATTTTTAGAACTCCTACGCCTTACCATGTTACTCTCCACTCAAAACTGTTGCTTGATTTGCCTTTGCTCCTAAATTAATGTAAAAATTCCTTGCCAATCTTATAAGATCTCTCATGTTACTAATGATGCTATTAAAGACGACAGACACAGCAACAATAATAATAAACATTTTTCAGCACCTATTTTATGTTAGGTACCATAGCATATGTTGTTAATAACCTTCTGAAATAGGTAGTATTATTTTTATTTTCCAGATGAGACAATTGAGGCACAGGGGCATGCCTAAATTGTCCTTATTAACATTGCCATGAAGTAGCAAAGCAGGAACATGGAGATAAATATGGATTTATGTGATACCAAAGTCTATCCTCTTAAAGTAGTACCCTTGCTTCTCCATATTGCTCACTATTCAGGCTAGCTCTACTTTGAGTTTCTCAAATTGGATAGCACTTTCCTACCTCTTCACTCTTTGTCCCCAATAGTGTTTCCCCAGGGAGCTTTTCCTGCTCACTATTTTTTTACAGTCTGGTTTACATACTCTTTTGTTGTATTCTCCAGGGTGCTATCTGAACTAATTTGAAGTCTTCCCAGAGCTTAGTGCAGTCTTGAGTCTAGGAGGAGATTTATTGAATGTTAAATAAACAAATGGATAAATGATCATGACTTGTTATCACTAAGTTGAACATTGTATTACGTATTGTACTGTGCTTTCTGCATAACTGATTACCCCCAATTTAGTGACTTAAAATAATGAGCATTCATTATCTCACAGTTTCTGTGAGATCTGAGTGTAGGCACAGCACAGCCAGTAGACTTTGGTTCAGGGTTTCAATTTGGTTGTAGTCAAGCTGTTTTCTGTAGGCTGAGGCCATGGAAATGGATCTGCTCCCAAGCTTACTCAAGTAGTTGCTGGTGGGCCTTAATCCTTTGCCATGTGGACTTCTCCACAGAGCTGCCTCACAACATGCTATTCAGAATTGAAGGCAAAGTCTTTTTGTAAATTGATCTTACAAGAATATCCCCTCACTTCTGTCCTCTTGCCTTCTTTTGAAGGAAGTAAGTATATCCAACCCACACTCCAGAGGAGGTGAATATACAAGATGGTGAATATTGAGAGGTAGGGTGATTGTTAGTGGGCCTCTCTTATTTTTTTAAGATGTTTGTTTTGAGAGAGAGTGAGTATGCAAGTAGATACACGCTTGAGTGGGGGATGGGCACAGAGAGGGAGAGAACGAATCCCAAGCAGGCTTTTTTGCTGTCACTGTGGAGCCTGTCATGAGGCTCAATCTCATGACTGAGATCATGACTTGATCCAAAATTGAGTCAGATGCTCAACCAACTGAGCTACCCAGATGCCCCAGTGGACCTCTCTTAGAAGTTGCTTGCTACAAACATATATTCATCATGAAGTTGAAAAAAAAAAAAATACCCAGTAACGTGTCCCATCTAGCTTCTTGTGGTATGTGAAGCAGTACTGTATATAAGTCTGAGTCTTCTCTATTAGAAATTTGCCTTATGTTACGTAAAATTTCCTCATTGAAATCATTATCCAGCCAAACTATAATTCCTTGGTTAAATAAATGGAGGCACAATCTATTTGACATGAAAAGTAGGGATTAGTACTTGAGTTCATCACATATTCTATATGACTCACACCAGAGTTAATCAGAAACATCTGAATAGTTGTCAAATCAACGACAGACAAAAGGAGCTAACTAGCCTAAACCAAAAGCCTCAGGATGTACTCTGAGCAGGAATGACTGTAATCTCCTGAATTAAATGCAGTTCTTTCCATATAAACCAGTCTAACAAATTTTCAAACTCCAACAGAGAAAAGAGTCAATGACTAATTTGTTGAGAATTTTATGTTGATTAGGCCATAGTATAACCCTAGGTAACCTATTGTATAATCTGATAAAACATACTAAATATTGAATTAATCTTAGAAGAAATGAGCCTTCAAAAGAGAGACATAATGGTCTTAACATATTGTTCACAGCTTCAGAAATAGTTCCTGAGCTTCTACTCATCTTCTTTTCTATATATTTTTTCTTTTCCTGTGCTCCTCCCTCTCTCTGTCACTTTTGATGATAGAAATTTTCAATCACATACCTAAAAAGAGACAATACTATTAAGAATTCTCACGTACCTATTACCTAGCTTCACAATGACCAACTCATGGCCAGTATTGTTTTCTCTATACTCATTTATCCCCAGATTATTTTAAAGAAGATCTCAGCTATCCTGTCATTTCATCTGTAAATATCTCAGTATGTACCTGTATAAAAAAAGTTTATTTTTTAAGCTATTATTATAATACAATAACCACACTCCAAAATATCCTTAATTGTGCCATAATATCATCAAATGTCCATCAGTTATTAACTTTCTCCAATTCTCTTATGTATTTTATTCTTTTGTTTTCCATTTATTTGAATCATTGTCTCTTTCAGTGAGGCTTCCATTCTCTTTCAAGAATGTCCACAAACAACCATCAGTTAATATGTTTCTGAAATTTATTTTTATCTACAGTTTTTATCTTCATATTTTTTTAGAGTAAATTGTCCTTTAGAAATGCCCGTAGTGTGGCTTTTATTGTTTGTGACTCTGTGGTGTCAGTTAACAAGTCTCTCTGTCCCCTGTATATCCTAGAAATTGTTAATAAGATCTAGAGGTTTGTTCAGATTTTGACTAAAGTTTTTCTTTGGCAAAAATAAATTACTTTTTTCATGGCGATGTATACTTCTCCCAAGAAGTACATAAGTCTAGTCTTGTGTGTTTTTGTGGTATAGACAGACACTACTGTCTAGAACCATTATTACGTGAAGGTTGCAAAATGATAAAAAGTGCATTGCAAGAAAGGTGGAAATTGTGGCTCTCCTCTGGAGAGTATCAATGGGTTTTTTTTCCCTTAAAGATTATAGATAGAGTCATGATTTTAAAATATATTTATGGGATTCAATCCATAGCAGTTATTTTTTACTGATGTTCAATTGGTCCAGGTTTGGCCATGAGAAGCATTTTCAAGTTAGCTTGAATCCTTTTTGCATTAGTCTGATAGTCTTTGATAACTCCTGCTTTCTGGTGTGACAAGATGTTCTAGATTCATCTTGTGCATTTCCTGACCAAAACTGGAATCAACTAGTTCTCTAGCTGACTGCTGCTAGACTGGTCATTGTTTTCACTTTTTATTTTGTTAACAGAGGTAGAAAACACTATTTCCCTTATTTGTTAAACATAAAACACATCTTGAATTCTCAATGATATTTCCAAATGAAATTAGAATTGGAGTTGCAGAATTTTTTTTTTTTAATGTATTTTAGCTCTACTTTCGCCAATAGTGAAACTTACTGTTTTACATTATTCCAACATAACAAACACATTTACTTTCTCTCATGATACACATACCACAAGGTGGTCTTGACCTTTCAATTTCACTGTGTCATCAGTCCACTCCTGTGAACAATGTAAGGTATTTTCTAAAATAGGTAAGGTATTTTCTAAATAGGCTATATCCTATTTAAGATGAACAATCAAATTAATTTTTCTCCAGCCATTTGGAATTGTAATTGATTATGACACTATCTGGATACACAAAATCATTTGGCTTATCTTATTTTTAGACGTTGATTTTTTTTTTTAATTTTTTTTTCAACGTTTTATTTATTTTTGGGACAGAGAGAGACAGAGCATGAACGGGGGAGGGTCAGAGAGAGAGGGAGACACAGAATCGGAAACAGGCTCCAGGCTCTGAGCCATCAGCCCAGAGCCCGATGCGGGGCTCGAACTCACGGACCGCGAGATCGTGACCTGGCTGAAGTCGGACGCTTAACCGACTGCGCCACCCAGGCGCCCCTAGACGTTGATTTTTTAAAAGAAACATGTTTTATAAATTTGTATGAAACTCTTCTGTACCAAAATAAAATCTACAAAGCAAATTACACTCAAATTTGCTCAAATTACACTCAAATTTGTCTCTGCTTTCTGTGCCTATTGCCTTCCTCTTCTACGAGTAACCAGTTTTTTGAAGTTTTAGGGTTTATTCCTTACCCTCCTTATCAGTTTCTGTATAGTAAGTATTGTTTTGCATTTATAAAGTTTTCCTCTTGTCCCCCTTTGATGACTACCTTTCTATTAAAATTCTTAGGAAATACCTTTGTCTTTTACTAATATTAAATTCTTTTGGCTGTTGTCTAATGGATCTCTTTTCTGAGCAACATTGAAATTAACTAGTGCCTTCTTCCTCCTACCTAATCTGAATCAATGTCTTTAACTACCACTTTAACACCTTTTTTATATTCTCTTCCATTAATATGTGATTACATATTATATTGTCTCCCTCAAAACCATTATTTATACTTAGTTCTATAATAAATGCTGGTCTTATTTTAAGAAGACTTACATTGATATTTTGCAGATATTTTGGTTCTCTGAAAATAATGCTCCCGTAAATTCACTAGGGAGGGTTCCTCGACAGACACAGTATTCCATGTTCTTGCATATGAATAAAATTAGTCTTTGGATAAAAATCTGCAAGTTGGTTTTGGCTCAAAAAAATGTTGGTTCAAAACTTTCTCTTTGGACACCTTAAATGTGGCTTGGTATTTTCTTCTATCATAGAGTTTTTGGATCAAGTGTGGTTAAAATCTGATTGTCTTATAAATGACTTGGCATATTTGCTTGGATGCCCACTGAATTTTTTTTTATTTATTTAAAGTCCATTTGTACTAGAATTTTCTCAGTGTTGGTCCTTTTAGGTTAATATTGCTCTGTACACAATGTGTATATTATTGTGTAATTTCACATCTTTTTATTTCCTGAAACTTTTATAGCATTGTTGTTTTTAGTATATTTGCATTCCATCACTTTAGTTTTCTCTTGCTATTGGATTACTATTGCATAAAAGCTACATATTGTTTACCCATCTTCGTAGCTATTAATTTCTTTTGCATTATTTTTTTTTTTAATTTAAACAATTCATGCTTTCAATTTTATATTTCTCTTCAGGATTTGTCTGTCATATTTATTTTCTTTGGTGTTCTTCATAATTTACCCTTCATTTCTGAAACAAATTATTTTCTCAAATTACTTTTCCCAATTTCTTGTTCTAGTCACCTTGTTTCTGATTTATTCCAGTTCTCACTTTTGTAGTTTTTCATTTTGTTTTAGCTTATTGTTAAATGCTCGATTGCAGTTTAAGTAAGAGGGTTTTTTTGTAATCTATTTTTAGGAGGAAAGGGTGGGTCATAATAAGTTTTATAGATAAGTGGCATATGCTTCTTATTCACTTGTTCAGGAAAAGATGGGAGAGATCGCCCTGCTCTTTCTCAGCTTCTGTCTCTGTTACCTTTCTCCTTTGCCTGGATGTTCCCTGTCACTCCTAGCACACCTCTGACAATTTAGATTTCTCTGCCTGATGCTTTGACTTTGTAGGTGCTTTCTTAATTTGAGTCCCGACTCCTAATAATCCCCAGCAGAGTGAGAACCTTTATGTAGCTTCTTTGTTTTCAGCTCAAAGACTAGAAAAACCTCTTTTAGTTTTTGCTGCTCTTTCCAGAATGGCTTGCTAAGCTATCCAGAGAGTACCCGATGATGGTTTTGAGTTACTTTCTTTGGGCTCTTCCCCCCCACTCTGCTTTCTTCTGCACAGTGTCTTAAATGGTGGGGGTCTTTATAGATCCTGGCAGTTTGTCTCTACCCACTGACAATTGGTTTTGTGGTAGATATTATCTACAGATTTTTGGTTTTGAAGTCTTTCTTGTACTGTCTGTTTTTATGGAGAGATCAACAGACACTTGAAGACTAAAAGAACTATCTTTCCAGAATCCTCTTCCCCTTTATTTATGTGTACTCGCCTAGTATTTGTAATTTTAAGCACTTGAATTTCTCTCTGATTTTCAAGTATCTAATTGATCTACAAATATACATGGCATTTTTGGAACTTTAAAAAATTAGTCTTGACTTGAAGTTAAGGATTTCATAAGGATTTTATAAAGTCAAGAAGTACATGGATGTTCAAAAGAAAGAAGAACCACTGTTTATCAAACATCTCTTAACTTTAATATACTCCTTTGAGGACAATATGTTGGATTTTTTAACACTAGGAGTTAATATAGAACTTAGAAAAATGAACTTTGTGTGTGCTGTGAACTTAGAGAATCTTGGTTTATCTTGGAAGGAGATGTCATTCATAGCTGCAAAATCTGTCCTGGTTTCTAAATTTACCTAAAAACTCTTAAACCAAAGAAGGAATTAACAAAATGTTTTCTCTCAAACAGCAACAACACTAACAATTAGCGTGTTTTCTATGTGCCAGAGGGACTATGCTATATACCTTAATCCTCTAAAATAATCCTACAACTTCCCCCTCAGTTTACAAATAGAAATAGGAAAACTATGGTTTAATGATTTGCCCGTGATTACATAAGTAATGAGTGTAGGTGCTAATTGATTCATGGTGACTTTACTAAATATTCCTTTAAGAAAAGGTAAAGTAAAAGAAAATTAAAAAACAACAACAACAGATGTTTAATAGGGTTTATACCTAAAGTCAGGATGAAGGTCCCCTTGGGAAAAGAATTACAGTAAAACTTTGGTTTGTGAGCATAATTTGTTCTGGAAACATGCTTGTAACCCAAAGTACTTGTATATCAAAGCAAAATTTCCCCCTAAAAATAATGGAAACCCAGATAATTCGTTCCAAAACCCAAAAATATTCATATAAAAATGATTACTGTAATATAACACAAAATAATAAAGTACAAAATATAAAGAAAGCTAAATTAACTTGCACTTTCCTTTGAAAACCCTCGTGGCTGTTGTGAGGGAGACAAGAGAGAGGAGAGTTAGTGTGTAGGATGACTTTCACTATCACTAACTGAATCACGGCTATTAGCTCAGTGGAATCTTTTAATTTTTTTGCAAGTTTAATAACAAGGAACCTATCTAATAAAATAGAATGAAGCAAAGCATTCCTAAGCTTACTGTTAAATGGAAAAGCAAAGGACTGTAGATGCTTTGAAGTGACAAAAAATACACTAGTGCCAGTGGTGGGCACCTTCCAACATTCTGAAAAAAACACTGATTTCTGCCAAACATTGTGGCCTGAGACCCAGCATCCTAGCATGGGAGACAATCACCCACAATTGTGCAGTGAGAGAGAGACATAGAGCTAGAGAGAGAAGAACCATTGGCTCACTTGTAGTCATTTGACATTTGGCATCATGTACTAATATTGTAAGACATTGCTTGTTTATCATGTTAAAATTTATTAGAGGGGCGCCTGGGTGGCTCAGTCGGTTAAGCGTCTGACTTCAGCTCAGGTCATGATCTCACGGTCCATGAGTTTGAGCCCCGCATCGGGCTCTGTGCTGACAGCTCAGAGCCTGGAGCCTGCTTCAGATTCTGTGTCTCCCTCTCTCTGACCCTCCCCTATTCATGCTCTGTCTCTCTCTGTCTCAAAAATAAATAAACATTAAAAAAATTAAAAAAAAATAAAAATAAAATTTATTAGAAATGTCTCCTTGTGTTGCAGAACACTCATAGCACAAGTTACTCATAATCCAAGGTTTTACTGTACTTAGTTTTGTAATGTCTTTCTCCATCATATGCGCAAATTTACCTTGTGTCATTTTTCAGCTCATAACCTAAGACAAACACAAAATGTCACACTTTCTGACATTTTTACCTCTCAGAGCTTTTTTCTTACTTTGAAAAGAACATCTAAAAACACTGAAGTCACCACGGTTGAAATCCAGGCACCTGCTGGGCAGATAGGTGTGGGTGTGGAGCTGCTCAGTACGCAATGGGAGGATTGTCTTGTTGGCATGAAAAGAAAAAGTGTTTCTCATTGAAACTCAAGGAAGAGATTGGGTATTCTTGTTGTCATTATCCATGCTAGATTTTGAAACATACCTTAGGGTGTGAACTGAATATCTAAACTCCAGTGATGAACACACCATATCCATGAAGGAAGTTGGTTAAAAAAAAAAAAAAAATAAGAAACTAAGTAAGGGACACCCTTCCCACTTTTCATACACATGAACATTTCGCTCAGACTTGAATTTCAAGGCTTTATTATTAGGCTTGTTACATTCCTTCCTTGATTTCTTAAGGAGTTTGAGGTATTTCATGCACCACAATTACTCTGGAGATAGAGCTCTCTCAAGGTACAGGAGACAGTGATGGAAGAGTCTGCTCTCATTTCTTGCTAACTTAATAGCTTATGCTATATGCTGGGCTGAGTAGTTATGGATTTGTAAGGAGGAAGATGTGATCATTCTTCATTAGTTCCTTAATTTCCTAATTTACTTGCCAAATAATACTTGCCTATCAAGATTTAGTCACTGGATATATGGAGTTGAACTAAACAAGTATGGTTCCTTCAGGGGTTATCTGGAACATACTCCCAGTTGGGGATGACACAGTAAATGAACACAAAAACATGTTGAGTTACAAATGGCAATGACTATTCTAAGCCAAAAGTAAAGTATGCTAATGTAAGAGAGCCCTGGAAAATGATTTAAATTGCAGAAGGAAGGCACATAGGACATTTAATTACACTGAAACGAGTAATCAGGAATTAGCTATTTAAGGAGAAATCCAGGAGAAAAGAGCACTTGCAAGGCATTCAAAGAGCTTTGTTGAGTGGACTGAAATAAGACGTGTGGTGGAAGGTGCAGGTGTGGGGACACTGTGTGAAGGTGACTAACACCACCACCGCTGCTGCTGCTACTGTTACTAATAATTTGTCCTAAGAGGAAAACGAACTGATAGAAAAGTTGAGCTGGAAATGGCATAAACCAGTTATATCTATAAAGAGATTATGTTGACTATTGGTTCTTAAAGTAAAATTCTATGGAAGACGCATAGTATTTAATGTTTTCTTATGTCACGTGTACTTCTAAAAGCACAGGTCTTTTCAATCCATTTTTCACTCATATAATAGAAGAAACAAAGTTCTTAAATAATGCTTATTTTGTATTTTGAACAAACGGGGACTCTAGGAGATTTTCACGTATTTGCTTATCAACGCCTTCCTGTTTCCTGGAGCCTTTAATTTAATTATCATTTTGTGTAACCCCCATTTTGTGATGGGCAGGATATAACTGAAGCATGTTTGTTTTCTTGGGTGTATAGCAAGCTTTGGTTTTGTGGAGGCTGTCTGAGATACCTAGTTCATTTTGCCTGCTGCCCTCAAGTTTGTTTCCAGTGAGTGTATGGATCTGTTCCTTTTCTTACAGACCTAACTAGATCCAGTGTATGACATACTAGTTAAACAAAACATCACAAATAGCAAATGAAATAAGAGCAGATAGGAAAGAGAACAAATTAAGCCATTGCAGCACTGTTAGGCCCATGCAAAGTGGGGTTATTTTATGCTTATTTTGACACATAGCATAATATTTTAGCTTAAAGATAAAAGATTGGTTCATTTTTTGAAGCTGACTGCAGTGAAGTACAGTGAAATAACACTGTAAACACTACAATGGGACCTCTGAACAATACCAGCATAATTGCTTCACTTAGAGTATGTGGTTTTAGTGTGTATATAGGACTACAGAAACTAGCTGAAGACCATCCAATTAGATTCTTTTAGTTTGTTTGGGATGTTGGCCAGATTTTCTGATCAGTTTTCCAGAGGTAAAAAGGAAAAAAAAAGTCAAAATTATTGGACCACCTAGTTGCTTGGGATGGTATTAATTATATTCATGCTGTATTTAGTAAAATTAACAGTTTACAATTATAACTACTTGTCATAGTTTTAGGATGATTATTAATGATGGGTTAAGTACAATCCTCCTCACATACCACTTTGTTTACTTTATATACTATCTTCATTTTTTGTATCCGTTTATGCTTTTGAGTTGCAGGGACATAATGAAATATTACTCTTTCTCAAGGAACCAGATGGTTAATTTGGAACAATGCTTTCTGCATCCTTGCCCGCTTAGGAATGAGGTCATTCTTCACAAATTCTAGACAACTGTTATGCTGAGTTCAAAACAAACCAAAAGAATATCCAACATTTAGCTTTGGGCATACATTTGTAAAGATCAGGACTTCTAATTCAGGAAATTAATTAATTTTACACACATACCTGGTCAGTATGTTTAGGAGGGGAGTCTTCATAAAAAGCTGAAAAAAATGCTGTATGGAATGTATGTTAGTTTCCATCCTTCATCAGTTGATTTTGATGAATTCACTAGTTATCTTAATGCTATTTAAAGTGTGGTATCATTTTAGAGCTTATTTTATTGTGATTTCATTTCATTTTATTGACTTTCTTTGGTTCCAAATAGAGCATACCTGTTCTAAAAATACAATTTTATATTTTTAATTATTTTGTTTCCCCTAATGATTTGAGAGATGCATTCCATTTCAATTATTTGCATGCATTATAATTCTATTTTGTAACACCATAAAGGCATTTATATATTGTTCTCATGACTTTTGCTACATAATGGCTCTAGGGTTTTTGTTTTTCCAGGGAAACTGAGCAAAATATATCCATTTGAGCTTGTGGTCATAATAAATTATCCATGGCATCTTGTTTCCAAAGCCTAGAAGTACTTACCTGCTTAAATTAAAGTCTCTTTTTCTCTTGCATTGATATCACATACTTTGAATGACTGTTCACTGTGTGTGAGTCCAAGTCTCTACAGCTTGACCAGTTATTTGATCTCTTTTGCAGTCTATATTGAACTTTTCACTTATCTCTATGGTAGTCCAAAATGTTGTCTTGCTCATGCCTTGAAATTATGTAGTTTTCTCTCTTTTTTACTCAGCATTGTGTTTAATTATATGCCATACCTGCTTGTCACTTGCAGATTTCATTTGGGGCTCAGTTTAATATTACTCGTTTCATGAAGTTGTCTTCATTTTTCCAGTTCTTGGACTTCCTAAACTACTTAACAGCAGTGGTGTTATTATGCATGATCTGCTTTATATTGTTATTTGTTCTTACATCTATCTCTTTGACCATATCTTTTATCACTGATCCTTGCATAAGACTTGCACACAGTGAGAGCTAGATATATAGTTGCGGTTAATGGTGATAGGATGATGAACAAGCAAGCTTATGGAAAACCTCTCCATCTGGACATCAGCCAAATATATTTTTGGAGATAAAGAGGTGGCCGCCAGGCATCCATCAATCACGGGAATCGCTGAGAGGAGTTTAGAACACAAAGTACGCCCAAAAAGCTCTAATTGATTTCCCAGCCAGAAGACAACTATTTTCACAAAATGAGGGAAAGGAAGGGCAAAGAGCAGATGTTGCAAAGATGAGATGAACTGGAGTCAGCTAGAGTGATGAGGTTGAAGTTGGTGTCCAGCAGCCTCTGTCAGGAAAGGAGAAGGAGGGAGTGATGAAGAAATGAACTTTGCAGAGGGGGAATTGAAGTGGGGTGAAGAAATAGATCCATAAGCAACACTTTTAAGGTTTGTTCTTGAGAATGTGTAATATGATTCTGATGCTACATCAAGATATGAATCCATCTTTCTTCATTATCTGGACATATACAGCTTAAAAAATATCCTGAAGTAAACACATGTTCACACACTTTTGAAATAAGTCACATGAGCATGTTTTAGTTAATTTTGCTTAAAATGTAAATTATCTTTAATATTAAAATTTTCAACGTAGCTCTGCTTTTGCCTTCCGTGTGTGTGTGTGTATGTGTGTATTTTTTTTTTTTTTTAATTGTGGAGGTTGACCTGTGTGTGCATCATAGAATATTTGACAGCATTCCTGTCCTCTGTCCACTAGGTGCCACTAGTAGTTTCCTATCCCACATGTGACAACTGAAAATGTCTCCTGACATTGCTGACTTTCCTCTGAGGACAAGGTTGCCTAAAGTTAAGAACTGCTAATACAACCTGTTATGTTTCATGGATGCTCAGATTTTACAGTGGGTTGGGAGTAAAGCCATATATGTATTTGTAATTTCCAGGGAATGCATAGCTAAACATAATAAACTATAGTCTTCAGTATACTATTTAAATCATCTCTAAAACTGATTAGGAATTTTTTGTTCACGTTGATTCTAATTAAATCAATGACATTTTGACTAGAATATAAGTTGTATGTACTTTATTAGTGTATACTTATATAGAAAATGGGCTCTAATTATACTTCTGTAACACTTCTGGAAATGTCTCTGTACTTAGAAAAAGTTAAAATTTTGTAAAAGTAATTAGATGATGCTATAAATCTGGTAAGAAATTGGATAAAACAGTTGAAATAATTCTTCCATTTTACTCATGTATATTTGCTATAGTGTGATAGATTTAATCAAGATACAGGTAATGTTTTTAAGTTTATTTATTTTGAAAGAGAGAACACACACACACACACACACACACACACACACACACACGTGGGGGAGGGGCACATAGAGAGGGAGAGACAGAATTCCAAGTAGGCTCTGTGCTGACAGAACCCACGGGGGCTCCAATTCACAAACCATGAGATCTTGATCTGAGTCGAAATCAAGAATCAGACCCTTAACCGACTGAGCCATCAGGTGCCCCAAGATATGGGTAATTTATTTTAGATGACACAGAAAGGCAGTGGCTTCAGTAGAGTCAAAGCTAAGTGATCTTCTGATTGCTAGATGGGGGCACACTCTTAAGTAAAAATGAGAGTAGGCTTTTAGATTAAATGGTATTCAAATTATCTAACCTCTTTTTGCCTCAGAGTGTGATCCATGAACCAGTTAAGGCAACATCAGCTGGAAGCTTGTTAGAAATGGAGATTCTTAAACCCCACTACGCATATAATGGAATAAAAATCTGTATTTTTAATAAATTGGAGAAATACAAGTCTAAACTTGATTTCATCTTCCCAATATGATTTCAGCTCCATAAGGACAGAAACTTTGTGTAGTTCATTTCTATGATCTTAATGTACAATCTAGGGTCTGGCTCAGAGCCCTCAATAAATACTCGTTGAGTGAATGAAATGCAAATCCATCAGTGGATAGGCTACTCTATTCTTGTTTGTTAAATATTTTATTAAGCAGAAGATTTGTTGATGTCAGCATTCCAGTTCTCACCTTCCAAATATTTTATGCATTACTAGGAAGAAGAAAGAGGTCAAATGACTGTACATACTTAAAAAAATTTTTTTTAAATGTTTATTTTTGAGAGACTGCACTCAAGCAGAGGAGGGGCAGAGAGAGAGAGGGAGACACAGAATCCAAAGCAGGCTCCAGGCTCTGAGCTGTCAGCATAGAGACTGACGTGGGGCCCAAACTCACAGCCCCCAAATTCATGACCCGAGCTGAAGTCAGACATTCAACTGACTGAGCTCCCTAGGTGCCCCCACTGTACATACTTTTTAACATATTTTTTTTATCATTTATAAAATGACAAAATGGGTAATATTTACATGATATACCTGCCAAAAAATAGTTAGGAGCTAAAGCCAATAATTTCTCATTTACTACAAAGTTGTCTATTAGTTACACATAGTATAAATTTTTTTTAAGTTTGTTTATTTTAAGAGAGACAGAGACAGTGTGAGTGGGCGAGAGGGAGAGGGAGAGAGAGAATCTCAAGCAGGCTCCCAGCTGCCAGCGCAGAGCCGGATGTGGGGCTTGAGCTCATGAAACCCTGAGATCATGACCTGACCTGAAACCAAGAGTCAGACATTTAACCGACTGAGCCACCCAGGCACCCCTAGTTGTATGTAATATAACATTATGTAGTAAAACTCAATGGGAAGATAAACTTGAGCAGATGTGTATTTGATAGCTTTCTCTTCTTTATAGACACAGTATCCAGAATTGGATATATAATTTGATAAAATGGGAGCCTTTCTCTTTAACAAATGGTGCTGGGAAAACTGGACAGCAACTTGCAGAAGAATGAAACTAGATTACTTTCTCACACCATTCACAAAAATAAACTCAAAATGGATAAAGGACCTGAATGTGAGACAGGAAACCATCAAAACCCTAGAGGAGAAAGCAGGAAAAGACCTCTCTGACCTCAGCCGCAGCAATTTCTCACTTGACACATCCCCAAAGGCAAGGGAATTAAAAACAAAAATGAACTATTGGGACCTAATGAAGATAAAAAGCTTCTGCACTGCAAAGGAAACAATCAACAAAACTAAAAGGCAACCAACGGAATGGGAAAAGATATTTGCAAATGACATATCGGACAAAGGGCTAGTATCCAAAATCTATAAAGAGCTCACCAAACTCCACACCCAAAAAACAAATAACCCAGTGAGGAAATGGGCAGAAAACATGAATAGACACTTCTCTAAAGAAGACATCCGGATGGCCAACAGGCACATGAAAAGATGCTCAATATCGCTCCTCATCAGGGAAATACAAATCAAAACCACACTGAGATATCACTTCACGCTAGTCAGAGTGGCCAAAATGAACAAATCAGGAAACTATAGATGCTGGTGAGGATGTGGAGAAACGGGAACCCTCTTGCACTGTTGGTGGGAATGCAAACTGGTGCAGCTACTCTGGAAAACAATGTGGAGGTTCCTCAAAAAATTAAAAATAGACCTACCCTATGACCCAGCAGTGGCACTGCTAGGAATTTACCCAAGGGATACAGGAGTACTGATGCATAGGGGCACTTGTACCCCAATGTTTATAGCAACACTCTCAACAGTAGCCAAATTGTGGGAAAAGCCTAAATATACATCAACTGATGAATGGATAAAGAAATTGTGGTTTATATACACAATGGAGTACTACATGGCAATGAGAAAGAATGAAATGTGGCCCTTTGTAGCAAGGTGGATGGAACTGGAGAATGTGATGCTAAGTGAAATAAGCCATACAAAGAAAGACAGATACCTTATGTTTTCACTCTTACGTGGATCCTGAGAAACTTAACAGAAGACCATGGGGGAGGGGAAGGAAAAAAAAAAGAGGTTAGAGTGGGAGAGAGCCAAAGCATAAGAGACTCTTAAAAAGTGAGAACAAACTGAGGGTTGATGGGGGGTGGGAGGGACGGGAGGGTAGGTGATGGGTATTGAAGAGGGTATCTTTTGGGATGAGCACTGGGTGTTGTATGGAAACCAATTGGACAATAAATTTCATAAAAAAAAATGGGAGTCTTGAATTTGTTGTGATAGTGCTCAGGTTTGTTGAGATGAGGGTCTGTATATTCTGTCCTTCAATCTTTGTAGTTTTGAATCAGAACAGTAATGGCCTTTGAAGAGTATTTTAATAGAGGGGATGTATAATGGTAGACTTTTATTAAGGGAGTGTTACCACAATAATTCCTTCTGCTACCATCACCAACTACTCAGCACGTGTTGAATGCAGTGGTCCAGAATTACTTGACTCTTTTCCAGGATAAAATCTAAGAACCTGCATTGGAGGACCTTTCTTAGATACTTAGTTCGCTGTGCAGGACCCAGAAAAATGATCTAAGTTAGGAGATTGTGTGTGGCAACAAATAAACTTCTTAGTACTCAGATTATTTTCTCCAGATGAAGCATTTCTTTTGGTTTGACTTTGGAATCTATAGTATCATTTTCTCTGAAGAAAGGCCTTGTGACTTTCATGATAAGGTAATAGTCACTTGGAGTAAACTGATACCCAATGTATTGTGGATGTTAAGTAAATGGGCCTGGAAATCCAGTAGATCTTAGTCTGAGTACTACTATGTACTGGTTTTATGATCTCAGGTTATTTAAATAGACTTCTGTACCTCAGTTTTCTTAACGTAAGGATCGTGATAATATATGCACAGGTGTACTTGGTGACTTCAATAAGATAATTTCTCAAAGTATTTAGTGTAGATTCTTACAAATGGTAACACTTTAAATGTAAAGCATAAAATGTCAAGGGGTAATGGAGGTGTGGTGATGTGTTAAAGTGCTCTTTAAATATGTAAGTTAAATCTGGAGTGGAATAATCATAGCAAACATTTAATAAAGCACTAGGTGCAGGGATAGTTATTAATGCTTTAAATATATACCAGCGAACAAAGATGAATGACGTGACAACACTCATGCTAGACTTGAGATTTTCTAGAACAGTGATTAGTGGGGAAAGTCCGTGGACTCAGGAACAGAGGCACTGTCCATTGTATTATGTAGCATTGCAAATGGATCTTAAGGCTCATGTTAGACTCCAGTCTTTGCATAGTGTGGCTTTTAAGCTGCATAATTAAGGGAGTACCAGCCCTTCCCCTGGTGTGATAAAGTACTGGGGTCCAACATCATTGTGGCATTGTAGAACCATGGTTCTAGTGCTATCCTGCCTGCCCAGCACTTAAGGCTAACAGAAGGTCAAGACTCTCTTTGGTATATCTAACAGGCTAGAGTTTGAGGCTTATGGTTGCAGCTTGTGAAGTACAAGGAGTCTAGTATGATGTACCAGCTCACTGTTCATGTTGGGAGGTCCATAGCATATGTAACATGGGAGAACGGTAACCTGGATCATTTATCACCTCAAAGTTGCGTTAAGATTTATTGGTTTAAAGCTCTGGCCAATAGCTTTTTTTCTCTGAAGCTTTCCAGGAACCCCAACCATAGGGGAGAAGTTCTGGAAAAGTTAAACCTTAACTCTCATATACTAATTTAATCAACTTTCTTATCAATTCAATGAACGAAGTGTTTATTTTACTGATGATTCATCTGAGCCATGAAGCTTAAATAATTTACCCAAAGTCATACGGAAAGCCAGTGACACAGCTAGATTTACAGGCAGGGATCTTGGCTCCAGAGGCCATGCTGTTAACTACAAAAACGGGCTTTAAAGCTGATTCTTAAAAAATTAAAAAATAGTAAATGCTCAGTGGACAAAACCTCCACAAAAGAATAAAATAACCATGAAGTAAAGTTGAATTGGCAATTGAAAATTAGAAAATAATAAATCCTTAATAAAGCAGTTACTGAGGTGAAGATTACTAAATATGAAGGAGAGGCTCTGGGCTGTTAACCTCTGACTGAAGGTCCAGACACAGCACTCACAGACCAGAGGCGACTCCACTGATAAACACAGTGACTGATGAACTGAGGGACCAGTCACAGCCTTCATTTGGCAGGAGTCATAGTTACAGAAGATGCCTTTCAAAAATGAGGATTTGCAGTATACAAAGATACTTTTTCCTAAGCTTTATTGAGGTATAATTGATGAATAAAAATTATTTTTACATATATAAAATTATATCTATTGATGATAAGATGCACATATACACCATGGTCACCATGTTTAATTAACATATCCATTATTTTACATAATTACCACTTTGTTGTATGTTTTTTTGTTTGTTTTTTTCTAAAGGTCTACCCTCTTAGTAAGTTATTTCAAGTATATAATATGATATTGTTAATTACGGTCACTGTGCTGTACATTAGATCTCTGACTTATTCATCTTGTAGACCTGAAACTTTGTACCCTTACACCAGTATCTCCCCACTCCCCCCACCCCCGCTATAGCCCTTGGCAAACACAAGACTTTTAATTGTAAGTATTGTCTACAGAGTGAAAAAGTGCATCTTGCTCTGATTTCTTGTTTATGACCACATGAGTACCATGTTTGAACGGGAGGGAGGTGAGAATTTAATGGAATCAGATTCAGACATGATCCAGCCAACATGTTCTGTAAAAAGAAGGTTAGTTTTTCAGAAACACATTTTTGAACCTCTGACTCATGGGACTTGAACCAAAGTCTTTGAGCCTTAGTTAATCCTTAACTCTTCCTGAGATGGAAAACATTTTTTGACAAAGCATCTCCCTTCCTAATAGCCATGCTTTAAATAGTATTTTTAGTATCCAGATGGTTGCATTTAGTTAATGGTAAATCTTTTCTAAATTCTTATTTGTCATGATGTAAGGAAAGTACTTCATGGTTTTTTATTTTGTTTTTTTGGTATACCTCTTTAATTTTACTGAACATAATGGAAGGTTGTTTTAAATTTTGTTTAAATGTTCTTTGAACCAAAATATTTACAGAACAAGGAGTTCTTCTAGCCAGGAGATTGTTGCGTTTGTTGTGTTTGAGTGTGGAAACATTAGGAATGACAGCATAAGATGATACTGTAGAGCATTTTCATAAACAACTTAATAGCATTGTCTAATGTGGTCTTTGTTTATTAAAGGTGTCCAAGCCTCCTTTGCTATATTTAGGTAAATCTAAGGTTTTTTGTTTTTTTGTTTTTTTTTACTCAAGCATGGAAAATACTTTCTGGTTGGGAAAAGGAGTGTGACAAAAAAAAAAAAAAAAAAAAAAGAAAAGAGAAGAAAAAGAAAAAAGACACTTAACTAGAAACAGTTCTTAAGAATGTCACTTTCAGGAAGGAATAAGTGGCAGTGTTGTTTTGCTTTGTTTTAAAAGTATTTAAAAAATGCTACTATTTAATACTTTATGTAAGAATATTGTGTGTCCATTTCTTAGTTTGTAGGCCCTAGTTAATGAATGACTATCTTTTAATTGGAATTTTAATTCACTAAGTAATAGTAGAACAAATATATTTTAATAATAACAACAATAATTAACATTGGCTGGGTACTATGCTTCCCATATATCTATATCCTGTATTTGAGCAGCTTTTGTTGTATTTATTAACTGTTAATAATTAAGAAATAAAAGCTTTAATAAGGAAACAAGTATATATTGAAATCATTATCAGCTAAAACCCTCACAGGCAAGAATGAACCCAGTATTTGTGGCAGTAGTAGAAAATGGCCTTGGAGTTTAAGAATACCTGTGTTGATGAGAAGAGTTGATAAGTCGAGTTGGATGGTTAATAACATTTGAGTAGTGGGGTGCCTGGGTGACTCGGTTAAGCATCAGACTTAGGTTCAGGTCATGATCTCAGGGCTTCTGAGGTTGAACCCTACGTTGGGTTCTGTGCTGACAGCTCAGAGCCTGGTGCCTGCTTCAGATGCTGTGTCTCCCTCGCTCTCTCTGCCCCACCTCCACTCTCTCTCTCTCTCTCTCACACACACACTGTCTGTCTCTCTCAGTCTCTCTCTCTCAAAAATTAACATTACAAAAGACAATAGTTGAATATAATTAGAGTATGGAGTACTTTAAAGACAATTTCACAATTGGAGATTCAATCTAAACACATACATGTTGGGGCGCCTGGGTGGCTCAGTCGGTTAAGCGGCCAACTTCGGCGCAGGCCATGATCTCGTGGTCCGTGAGTTCGAGCCCCGTGTCGGACTCTGTGCTGACAGCTCAGAGCCTGGAGCCCGTTTCAGATTCTGTGTCTCCCTCTCTTTGACCCTCCCCCGTTCATGCTCTGTCTCTCTCTGTCTCAAAAATAAATAAACGTTAAAAAAAAATAAACACATACATGTTCTATATATAACTATATGTTCTTAAATATTCTGAATCGAAAAAATGAAACTCAGTTTTAGGAATATTAATCTTCAAATACTCTTGACACTTAGTGAATACTTTTTTTTTTAAAGAATGTATGATGCGTAAGTGCTATAGACTGAATGTGTTCTCTCTCAGAATTTATATTTTGAAATCCTAACCTCAGTGTGGTGGTATTAAGAGGTGAGGCTTGTGGGAGATGATTAGGTCATGAGGATGGGGACTTCATGAAGGGGTCAGTTGTCTTACAAAAGAGACTCCTGAGAGCTCCCTTGCTTTTGCCATCATGTGATGATGCAGTAGAAAGACTGTTGTTTTTGAACCACAAAGGGGACTCTTATCAGTCAGTGAATCTACCTACACCTTCATCTGGTTTGTCATGTCTTCTAAACCCCACCCATGGATCTGTAAGACTCTGTGAAAGGGCAAATGGTGATTATCCAGAAAATTCTTAAATTAAAAAAAAAAAAATTTAACGTTTATTTATTTTTGAGACAGAGAGACAGAGCATGAACACGGGAGGGGCAGAGAGAGAGGGAGACACAGAATCTGAAGCAGGCTCCAGGCTCTGAGCTGTCAGCACAGAACCCGATGCGGGGCTCGAACTCACGGACCGCGAGATCATGACCTGAGCCGAAGTCGGACGTTTAACCGACCAAGCCACCCAGGCGCCCCGAAAATTCTTAAATTTTAATTGAGGGAGAAACCGATGGATGTGCTGAAATGAAGGTCAGGGAAAAGTCAGAGAAAACCTTTTAAATCTTTGTAGTACAGCAGCAGAGGCAGGGAAATTTTTCAGTGCCTACTGATTCTTAACTCTACAACTTGTGAGAAAAAATAATTAGGGAACTCTGCAATTCATACCAAAAAATCATACTCCATGCAAATCAGATTTTAAAAATATGAAAGAAACCCCACAGCTCACCCCTTAAAATGTTATCATACCTTTTCTTTGGTACAATTCAGTAAAAATTTGTCTTCAAGGGGCACTTGGATGGCTCAGTAGGTTACACATCTGACTCTTGATTTCAGCTCAGGTCATGATCTCACAATTCCTGAGTTTGGGCCCCACATTGGTCTCAGCACTAACAGTGTGGAACCCGGTCAGCATTCTCTCTTTCCCTTCTCTCTCTGCCCCTATGCCACTTGAATTCTGTCGCAAAATAAATAAATATAAAAAGATGAAAAAAATGAATTCACAAAGGTGAAAGACAAACTTCAAAGATGGCATGCCAAAAGATGAATACAGTTATTAACTATCAGAGGAAACAAAATTCAGACTAAAGCAGCACTGTTTTAGAACTGCTTAACAGATCAGAGCGGCACCTGAGTGGCTCAGTTTGTTGGCAGTCCAACTTTGCCTCAGGTCATGATCTTGGGGTCCGTGGGGTTGAGCCCTGTGTGGGGCTCTGTACTAACATGTCAGAGACTAGACCCTGCTTCAGTTTCTGTGTCTCCCTCTCTTTTTGCCCCTCCCCCGCTCATGCTGTGTCTCTCTCTCAAAGAATCAATATTAAAACAAAAATAATGGATTAAAAATAGACTACAGCTGATGTCATGTTATTATAATACTGGGAAACTTGAGATAATTAGAGTGTGTTCTAAGTAAAAGATAACTAAAAGAGAATAGATGTGAATGATGATAAAGGCATTCAGCATAGGATAATGCTTCTTGGGGAAGCTTGAAGAGAATTTTCTTGAAATGACTAACTGATGCTGTAAGACCTAACAGGCATACTTGGGAAAAACTGAGGTATAAAAATTGACAATTAAACACATGTTGATTCTGATTAGGATATTGAATTTTCTCATAAAGAATTCTTCACCTAGGGACTAGGTGTAAGAAAATAAAATCAAAAGTTAAAGGAAAAAAGGATACTCTGCCTGACCTCTTGCGTCTCCACAATATTCACTATCCAAATAAAAAGAAACAGTGTCTGTGAACTTCAGAGGGGATGCATATAGAATCCAAGAATGGGACCACCAGCCAAATTTTCAGTCAAAATTGAGGAGGAAAACCAAATATAATGTCTACTGTATTTCGTATTAGAACTACTGATGTTGAATCTACCCGGTGACATAATGAATGGAGAGTAGGTGACTGACAGATGGATTATAAGCTTTAGGATAAGTATGTAATTCTTGGAGATGGTGGAACAGTGACTACAAATCTGTGAGAGAAGAGTGAACCCAACTTTGATTTCCGGGTAATAGGTTCTTTGAATGTAAGAGCAAAACTCAAGGAACATAAAGATGTTGAGGCTTTTGTAAAAAAAAAAAAAAAAAAAAAAAAGGAAAACCAACTAAAGAAACTACTTGCAGATAAAGTTTATCAAATAAAGAAGGGAATTAAAATGAAGAGCTTAAAAATGGAGAAATTTTGTTTAAAAGGTCAATGATTTGGGGGGCACCTGAGTGGCTCACTCATTTGGGCCTCTGACTTTGGCTCAGGTCATGATCTCACAGTTTGTGGGTTCGAGCCCCACTGTCGGGCTCTGTGCTGCCAGCCCGGAGCCTGCTTCAGATTCTGTGTCTCCCTCTCTGCCCCTCCCCCACTTGCACTCTGTGTCTCAAAAATAAATAAATATTAAACAAAATTTAAAAAGTCAATGCTTTTGAGTGTAGATAAGTCTAGCTTGTGGGTTTTATGGTGTTAGAATAGGATGTGAATTTAATCTTATTAAATGGGTAAAAATCACATGATTACCAGAACTAGGCTCTAGGTGGAAGCTAAAATGTGCTATTTCTTTCATAGAAGGAGGACAGCTAATGCCGACAAATAAAATGCATTGCCATTAAAAATCCAGTATTTTAATCCTATCCATACTACCTCTTCCTAACGTTTAGAAGTTTAGGGCTCTGAAAGTGAAAAATTACCTGAGATTTAGCAGCGTTTGCTTCAGTTTCACTCTACTGAATGTTCTTTCCTCACTAGCTAAAAAAAGACCTTCGTGTTATCTGATTTGAATACCATATTGCTTTTGTTTCTTCATCCTTTTGTCCTACAATCTTACTGCATATATTAATAGAATTAATAGAGTATTGTTGGAATAATGTTTAGCTAATGTTCGGAGTAATTGTTACTAGGTAGTGGTATTTTTGGATTTTTTTTTTTTTTTTTTACCTTTTTCAAGTAGTTGGTTTTAAGAACAATACACCATTTTTCTTGAAACAAGACTTTAAGAAGTTAAATCAGTCTCTCATGTTCTCATCCTAGACCTCATTTATGTATATGCAAAATAAAATTTTAAATGAAATCATTTTGTAAAATTCACATTTCACATTTGTTGAAGTTACTATCTCATGATGTGATTGTTTTATTTCATATCTGTTAAGTCAAACTTGGCAGGATCTAAGGAATTTTATAGTACTTGTATGCAGATATTCACACTAATATCTTTTTTTAAAATTTTTTTTAACGTTTATTTATTTTTGAGACAGAGGCAGAGCATGAACAGGGGAGGGTCAGAGAGAGAGGGAGACACAGAATCCGAAACAGGCTCCAGGCTCTGAGCTGTCAGCACAGAGCCCAATGCGGGTCTCGAACTCACGGACCGTGACATCATGACCTGAGCCAAAGTCGGATGCTTAACCGACTGAGCCACCCAGGTGCCCCTGTTCACACTAATATCTTAAATTCTGGCATAAGACCTTAACTCTGTGGTCAGAGGAAAGACTATTTGTTAACAGCAGTAGCATTAAGGAGAATATAGCGTTGCACTGATGGTCTACATTGCAATTCCTACAGGGGAATGCTGTTACCACTAGGTGCTATTCTAGTTGAGGTAAATTAAAGATGTTGATGTTGGGAAGCACTTAATTTGTTCAGGGACCATGGGCAAAAAAAAAAGACGTTGTCTTTATTCCTCTGGAATGTCAAGCGGATCTGCCCCAGAGAGAGAGAGGAGGCTACCTTTATTTTTTGGAATATGCACAAATATACTCCAGGAAGAGACATCCCTATCTTTGCAAATCTGCCTGTTATGCAGACATCTTTGAAAAGTCCATCTGGAGTACGTTAGCTATTAATGTCTTTGAAAATGTTTGGGTATATAAAACATCCCTGGAAAATTATCTCCTTGTAATATCTAGAAGATGTGATTCCTTGAACAAACTTAATGTTGCACAGTGAAAGCCAATAATTTCTTCTCTGTTTAACTATCAGTATGTGGCTGGTGCAAATGGAACTATTTTGTTAATTTTTTTAATGTTGTCTCGAACTTGGTACTCAATAAGAATTTTGAAATGAAAAAAGTCTTGAAATTTGCAAGCCAATGAATTCGTAGCAGTGCTAAGACTTCAAAACATTTACTTCCCCTTCTCTAATATTCTGTCAAAATTATATAGAACTAAGATGAATCCTACTTACTATGTAATGTTCTTGGAAGTACACGGTTTAATGTTTTACTAAGGGACTGGCCTACTGTTTTAGAATCGTAAGTTGTAAAGCATTGTAAATGTAATGCCAGTATTAACCATTGGAATGTGGCTTTCTGGGGAATTAAAATAACATACATAAAAGACCTCTTGTTTAATAATTAAGTTTTTGTTCTTATTGCTATTAGAGGGAAACAATGGAAGTTAATTACAATATTGAGTTTATGGAATAAAAGTCTCATTAGGAGAATTTTTGTATTATATGTGCTATTCTAAATCTAGTCTGGGACCATCTCTAGTAATAATCTCTTCATCTTTTGTTTTATTTCAAGTCTTATTTCTCTCTCAGATTATTATAATAATTTTTTAAATATAATTTATTGTCAAGTTACCTAACATACAATGTATACAGGGTACTCTTGGCTTCAGGATAGATTGCCATGATTCATTGCTTACACACAACACCCAGTGCTCATCCCAACGAGTGTCCTCCTCAGTGCCTGTCACCCATTTCCCCTCTCCCCCACCCCATCAACCCTCAGTTTGTTCTCTGTATTTAAGAGTCTCTTGTGGTTTGTTTTGTTTAAAACTATTTTTCCCCCATGGTCTTCTGTTAAGTTTCACGAATTCTTATCAGTGAAAACATGCAATATCTGTCTTTCTCTGACTGACTGACTTCACTTAGCATAATACCGTCCAATTCCATCCATGTTGCTGCAAATGGCAAGATTTCATTCTTTCTCATTGCCAAGTAGTATTGCATTGTGTATACGTATGTATGTGTTTCAGCTTTTTTATCCATTTATCAATTGATGGACATTTGGGCTCTTTCCATACTGTGGCTATTGATAGTGCTGTGTCCACCATGTTGACTCCTCCCTAATAATTTCTTAATGCTTTTCCTGCTTCTAGTCATTCCAGGTTTGGCAGAATCTATCTAACTGTAGAATTCAACATGTTTGCAGAATCATCCAACAACTCCCATCTAACCAACCATTTGATTATAATCCACAATTTTCTGAAATACATCCTTTGTATAAGAAAAAAACAGGTACTGCCTGTCCCTGCATATATCCTGTACCTTTACTTATTTGAAACTATTTCCTTTATCTGCATCTCTGTTCACCAAAATAATATTCATCAGTCATGGAGTAGTTCAGATGTCTTTTTCTTGGAAGCTTCATAAACTTTAGCCTGAATTATTTTGACTTTTTATGGTCTTTGGCTTTTTGTGTCTGTTGAAATTTTATGCTCATTTGTAACATTAATTTAGGTTCTGATTTGGTCTTTCTATCTAGTTTATAAACTGCTTTTTCTTAATTATTTATTCTCCTAGCATGTAAAAGTCACGTCTCGACTTCCATGTCACACTGGCAGAGATCTTGATCAAATCATGTCAGAGCAGTGCTACAGTTACGTTTGCGTGAATGTAAGTAGTGACCTTAAATGGTTCAAAGCCTTTGACGATCTGTGTAAATGTAATGTGCAAGATAATTATTTCTTGATTTTTCATTGTTTGAATTTAAGTTTTTGTGATGAGCTGTGTTATTCAGTAAGTATTTGGAAATTTTTTTTTTTTTAATTTTTGAAATAAAAAAAAAATATTTTCTCACAAGTTAATTCCCATAATGAGAAGGTGATATTTCTGTAGATGCCATTTTCAGTTATTTGGTATGAAGCAGATAAGATGACGCAGGTTTGAATTAATGAAGAATTCAAATTTTAATAGATGTGACCGTATGGGTATCCTTGAAAGTTGTTCAAAAAGTGAAAATTAAGCTTGATAAAAATTTTGGATGTGTATGTAAAAGCTCCATATTTTTTCCTTCATTAACTTTTAATTCTTGAATTAACTTTTAAATCATTTAAGAACTTCTTTTCACTTCCTTTTATTTTCTGGTCTTTCAGGTTATGACCTCTGATTTTGAGGAAATCCGGAAGTTAGTGAATATGCTGGAAGAGAGTAATCTTTCCATTTTATATCCTGTTGTTGTTATTTCAGTAAGTGATTTAATTAAGATTTAACTCCTCATCCTTAGGCTTCCTTCCTTGGGATTCAGTTTTCCTTTTTAACAAAATTTCATCCAATTGAGGAAATCTACCCAAGCCCAGAAGAAACTCCTTTTATGGATGCCTGAGCTTTCTCTCTTGTTATGACTTCCATGACTTTGTTCCTTTATTACTGTAGTTATTTGTTTGAATTGACAAGTTTAGGGAAAAAATTAATGTAGCAACCAGTTTTATTTCTTTTTCTTCATTAAAATTGCAAAGTATACTGCTGAATTCACTAGCTGTTTGGAGAATATGAAAGAGCTTATTAGCATGTTAGCAAAACACCATTGGAGAAAAAATACCGAGGTTAAAAAAGAAAGAGGGAAAATAGCATGTGGAAGTAAATTGTTTCTTAGGTTGTATCATCTTCTCTGTCACTTGGACAGCAAAGTAGAAGGAGAAACAGATGAAAGAGAATTCCTTGGAGATGGCCCATGAAAATTTTGGGAAGGTCTTTCCTGTGAAAGACTAAAAGTATATGTTTAATACAGCGTTTTTTTGATTGGTCTATTAAACTGTACAAAAGAGGGAGATCTCAGCACAACCAGGAAGGAATAAAATCAGAGACTAGCTGAGTAGAGTGTAGTCTGTGATATTTTACTGTGGGAAGGGGTTCAAAATGTGACATTCTCCAATCATTTGCTTAACAATTGCCAAATTTCTTATCTTGGGCCCATCCCAATAGTGTGGGAATTTAGAATTTAGTTCATGGTAGGTAAGATCATTAATACAAAAAGAAAATTTGTAATACAAATGAATTTAACTCTAGCATGGCAAATACATCCAAATTAGCAACTGGGGAAGAATGGTTTTACTGTCCTATTGTATGTGGGCATATATTCTAATGGTAAGTTCCATGGATCCTGCTGATTATGGAAAATCAAGTTCCACAAGCACTGATTTTAACAGAAGTATCAGTGACTTTCATTGGGGGTGTTGTGGGAAACATGAAATTTACTTAATGCTGGAAGGCTCTAAGGCTCTGTAGGGTACAGTTAGGTTAAAAGTCCTATGTATAGCCCTCTATTCCTCCCTTTGTGTTAAGTTACTTAGAAAATCTCCTTCTCTCCATGTCCCCAGATAATACTCTAAAGTGTATACAGCATTATGAAGGGAGCAACGGCTTTAAACTCGGAATTTCTCAGTTCCTTGGTCACCTTGGTTAAGTTTCCTGACATTTGCTTTCCTCATTTTAGAAATGAGGCTAATAACCCTACTTCTCAAATCATTGTAAGGATTAAGAAGAATGAATGAATACATAAATGCAAACTGAGGTTGGTATCTCTTTGGGAGGCGTGTAGTGTTTCATTTAATAAATAAATTTAAAAAAAAAAGCTTTAATAGCTTAACTCCTCTTCTTTCCCATTTAGATTAGATGACTCAAAGTTCACTTCCACTGCTCTCTAATCTGAATGCTGAGCTTGAATCATACATTTTTCAGCATTCTATTAGGTACTTCAGTTTGAGTACTTCGTTATCATCTTACGGGTGCTGTATCAGATCTATCACAAAAACATGTTTCCTACAAGCTGATTTCTCTTAGCAGCAGTAGTTGTGGCTGGGACTCAGGCAGGAATCTGCCTTAGCTCTGAATTTTCTTTCTACCTTTTTCCTCTGCCTCTCACCATCAAACACACGTGTGTGCGTGGACATACACACACAGTTTTTAACTGTTCTCTTTCATTGCACGTCAACCTGTTTTTTTGTATTTTTCCATAAATATTTGAATTTAGTTTTCTGTTTATTTCTGTTGAGTTCTATTTTATGTATCCCAGTAAGTGCTAGAATTTTATTTATTTATTTATTTTTGATTCCCTGGTGTTCTGTATCAAACCAAGGAAAAAGATGGATAGTCCTCTAATTAGAGAGTAAATGTCTCCTAGAACTAGTTTGAGGATAGTATTATTATAAATCTGTATACCATAAACATTGGAAAATGTTTAAATTGGAGAGTTGTTATTACTCCATGATTAATGTTTGTTCACCCATTATTTTCTCAGTGAATAGGTAGACTCAGTGTAGGGATATGAAAGTTATTATTAAACTTAATAGTAAAATGTCAATAGAACATATCTAGAGTCTGTATCCTTAGGATGGACCAAATCACTGGAAAGGTAAAATAAAGAATGCTCTGTTCTTGGATTGAGAGGCTCATGAATTTTTCTGGATTTTTGAATTGTCCTGTAAATGATTCAATAAAGGCTTCATCCCATTTCTTTCTGATACTACTTTTCCCCAAATGGCCAAAAGGCCATTTCAGTTTTCCTATGACTTAATCTTTGGCAGATTCATTCAAATATTCCCCAAATGAGTAGTTGTGTAGAAAATATTATTCTAGTTACAAAATGAATAAGATAAAAACTTAAATTTGAGTCTAAATATCTGGGGACATAAGTTATACATGAGTAAGTAGAAAAAAAAAACAATGCATGCAGTGTCTGGAGATAGAAGTATGAGTACACATGAAGATATAGATCCATATGTATGTAACTGGAAAGATGTTACTATAGGCAGGTCATACCAGTCTAGAATGGTATGTGTATTTTACTTTTATCTGAATTACTTTGCTAGAAGATTAAATTATATCTTTTTTTTTTTTTTTTTAAATAAGGCTTTTAAACATTTCTAAAATCTCAGAAGAGTTGCCAAAGAATTTGCTTATTTCCTTCCCTGAGCAGGCAGGTTTTATTCACCAGAAAATAAATCTAAAATGACTTCAAGGTCATAGAAAAATAAATCCATTATTGTTTTGGAATTATGTGTTTCGGTAGTTATTGAATGCATGTATTGTAAATGTTTAAAACCCTATTTTGTCTAGGCTGAGATATAGTACAGTGGTCCTTTTTTTCCTATGTGAGGGTTTATCAACTTCCAATTTCAGTCCATCTGAAGAGAGGAAGACTTGGGAATCACCCAGTTGCAAAGTAAAATTGTGGTTGATGAGGTGTTAGTGAGGATTTTTTTCAACTGAGAGACTAGTTAAGGTGGTCATTTGCAATGTTACCATGATTCACTCTACAAGGACAAACTTTCAGAGGAAATGGGGCTGATGTTAAGCTGGGGCATTTTGTTTGGCAAAAGTAATACTTGGTCAGTTTTTGTTTGTTTGTGTTTTAATTTTTTTTTTTAATTTATTTTTGAGAGAGAGTGAGAGGATGGGGAAGGGCACAGAGGGAGAGAGAGAGAATCCCAGCAGGCTCAGACTGTCAACACAGAGCCCCATGTGGGGCTTGAACTCAGGAACCATGAGATCATGACCTGAGCTGAACATAAGATGAGATGCTTAACTGTCTGAGCCACCCAGGTGCCCCAACACTTGATCAGGTTTTAAGTGTTGGAAATTGGTGTCTGGTCTGCCATGCTGGTGAAACTCACATTGTCTTAAATTTTCAAGGAGATGCAGAAAAATATTTTGGAATTTGCTATTAAATGTCATTTGGTAGTCATTTAAGTGGTACATCGGACCTTCAACCTCATCTGAAACTTTAATCCCTTGGAGGGAGAGCTAAGCACTGAAGGAATGACTGGTTAATGGTGTTAGATTCTTGGTACACAGGTGTTGTAGACTCTGGGTCTGGAGTTTTTTCTTGTCCAGCAAGAAAGTGGGACGCAGGATTAAAATGCGAGAGATGGCTAATGTTCTGGAGAAGACAAGAGCCCCTATTAGAGGTCGTTGCACCATATTAATTAGGATCAGAAGGCTTATAAACATGGTGATGGATGGGCACAAAGAGACAATGAAACTGTGAACATGAACTCATGGATGTGAGGGAAAGGGGTTTTTGAAGATATGCAGTGTTAGGGGTTTGGGTTAAAACAAAATCCTGGCGGTGGGTGGAAGGTTGTTTACAGCAGACATGAGGCACCAACTGTGTTTACCTAAACTGGTCTAGGGGACAAGAAACAGAGCAAGACACCTCAGGGTCAACATGGCACCTTTCTTTTGCTAATCAACTCCGCTCTGGGCAACTTCCCCCTGCACTGGGCTACTCCGCCCTGCAGCTGTCTATAGCCCTATTTACCTGTTTACCTAACTTGGTCCTTCCTTCCTTTTTTTGAAAGCAGCTTTCTGTTGTTGTGCTAAGTTGGGGGGCGTTTCTGCCCTGAATACCTAATATGGTTTACCTCATATACCTTTACCCTATACTGGGGCCTTTCCCTGCCCTATCTATACCTATTTCCCTAATCTTTACCCAAACTTGGGTGTGAGCATCCTATGGCTTTCTAATTCTTTATGCCTTGTTAACCCATCATTGCAAGCTCAGGGAATTCCTAAGCTTATTCACCACACACAGGTATTTAGCTAAAGTAAATTTTATTTCAGGGTGTTGATTGTCTGAAGATCAACTTCTCTCTGCCTTTATGAAGCTGAAATGGGTTAGGAAATACTGACTGTAGGAGGTTTTTGTGATCTCAGGTAAACTGACAGGAAAGATGCTACTGCCTTAAGATCTGCTTAGAAGAAGAAATAGAATTTCACCATGAAAAGTAGAAAAAATAATTAGGACTTTATCTTAAAATAACTAAGATAAAGATCAAAATAATTTTATCTGTTTAAAAAATTAGAGTGTTTGGAAGAGGCATCTTTGCTTAGTCTTGTGAACATTGCATGATAATATGCTATGACATGCTTCATTTCAAGTGGTCATTTTTATAAAAATATTTTTGGACATTTTTTAATTTTGTAAAAATATCTTAATACCTTGTTCAAAATTCTCTTTGGGGTCATAATTCTTATTTTATTTCTTTTTAAGGGTTTAATTTAGCCAAGTTCTCATTTGTCAATGGTGTTGAGTAGGATTTATGGAGTTTACCAATGTTAATTTGTTCAACTTAATAAAATCCCAAATTTTGATAGTTGTAATTTAATTTTGTTGTAATCATATTAAACCATTAGAATTTTTAAAATTGGTTTGACCAGGTGGAGACTGATAACTATTGACTGTTGGGCCTACATAGATGCAGCATTAAAGTAGGCAGAGGTAGTTGAGTGGGCTCAATTTATAAGCGTTTTGTTTTTCATTGAGTCTGCATCTATGTTAGGATGACATTTGTTAGCCTATGTAGCCTTTTAACTGTGAGCCTTTAGAAACAGGTAATCAGATAAGAAGCATGTCTTGTACTAGGAAAATTCTCCTAACTGAAAGAAAAAAATACGTATTTAAAGAAATTTTAATGTTTGTTTATTTTTTGAGACAGAGGGGTAAAGTGCAAGTGGGGGAGGGGCAGAGAGAGAGGGAGACACAGAATCTGAAACAGGCTCCAGGCTCTGAGCTGTCAGCACAGAGCCTGACGCAGGGCTCGAACTCAAGAACTGTGAGATCATGACCTGATATATATATATATATATATATATATATATATATATATATATATATATATATATATATATTTTAGAGACTGATTGGCACAAAGGAATTTTTAAAATGTAGGTTCTTTCATATGTCTTTTATCAAGAAAAACCTTGTAAGCATAAAAGCCCATGTTTTCTTTTGTTAAATTGTGTAGGAGTTATGTTTTGAGAGCACTTTTCAGATGAGATTTCTGATGCTGTTTAATGTATCATAAATTATCAAGGAACCAAGTTTTTGAGTTGACTAAAATTATTGTTAGCCTTCTCTTCTTTGTAGTTACCAGTGCGGGTGGGGGTGGGGGGTACACAGCTAGCAACTTTTTCAGATTGCAACTCTCAAGAGGATTAACTGAAAACTTCTTTTGGAATCACCTGATATTATAGCTAGCAACATGGGGCATGTTCATTACTTTCTACTTTGATTGTGTTTTTTTTTCCACTATTTAAATTATGAAAAAATATTTAGAAAAATAAAGTAATATATTAAATATATTCAAATAGTAAAAGGTGAACTCATAAAATTTGTTATGAAAATCATTCCCCCATCCCCCCCAAAAATAGGCTTTTACTTAAATAAGATGCAAAAGTGCTCAGAATCTCAATTACAGGCTGAGTTCTTTGCTTGGTAATTAATGATCAGGGAGCTGTTTTTTTCCAACAATGGAGAATAAAAGTTTTGGGAAGCAAAACTAAGTATAGTTGTTTTCCAGCCAAGGTTATGTAAAACTAATTGTAAAACTTTAAAAAATTCCTTCCCAGGTGCAAAAAGTAAAAGAGAGGTTCTCATTTATTTGGATCTGGCAAGTTTTGTGCAAAACATCCGTTCCTACTATTATCAAATGATATAATGAACAGTTTATTCTTGTTTAAAGCTTACTTTTTCAATGAGTAAAGCTGTTTCATATAATAGACACCAATGAAATGTTTAATTTTTAAAAGCAGAATAAAATTGGCAAAAAACATAAGTTCAAAACTGAGAAATGAAGCAAACTCTTTTACTTGAGAAAATTTTTATCACTTCCCCACTACAAAATAAATTCACAGTATTCATCTGGATAAGAGCACAAAAGCTCTAATTTTTGACTATGTAGACTATAATTTTATTGGTGCTTTATGAGTGTTAGGAATCTTTTCCTGAATTTAGCAAAAAACATAAATTACCATATGGAATTTTAATGCTTTGAAAAATAAAAATAAACCTTCAAAAGTACCTAATTTAGTTCTAGTTACCTGGAAGTAGTTTATTGACATAACAGATCAGAATATATGGTCTGTAAAATACTTCAAAATGTTTAATATTTGAACATGTTAGCAAATAAAAAAAAATAGAAAACCACCATCCATTGACACTTGATACTGTGACATCTGGGGAAACTCAGCAATGTAAATTGTTTCCAGAAGGTTCCACAGCTCACCAATGGCAGAGCTAGGAACAGAATCAATCCACTGTGTACTGTATCATATAAACTTGTTACTTTTATGCATTCATGGATGTGTTAAATAATATTGAAAAAGGTTAAAAGTATACATACACACATATATGTATTTAATATTCTTTCCTAATAAAGAACAAATGACAATTGGAAGAACATACTGATGCCTTCTTTTAAGTGCTAATGGTTTCTTTCTTTGCTTCACAAGGTATTGACTTGAGGCTTATTGAATTTAAGTTATAAAAATCTGTGGTCCTGTTAAGTTTCTTACCAGATTCTAAACATGTATCTTTGTCATGTTTTACTGAACTACTTATTCTATACATTTCCTTCTGTTAACCCTATTACTAATAGACTGACAAAATATGTGTTTAGGTCACAAGTTCTTAAAAAACAAAAGAGAGCTGGCTGTTGTAATTCTCACTGCCATCATACTGGGTTTACTTTTTACAATGTGTATATTTCACGCCCTTTATCTGTCTTTATTTTTGAATGGATATTCTCTATGTGCGCATGTGTGTGTATGTGGTTAATAGTCAAAGAAGGACCAATGGGGTTAGCACAAATCCTACTTCTATTCCAATCTCAACCACGTTGCTTCTGTAGCTTTTTGCTTTTCCTTCAAAAAATTATGATCTTATTGTATACTGAATGTTTTCATGTTTTACTTTAGGTACACTAACGTGTTCTCTTTCATGGCTGTATATGGCCATTGTAGAAATGTGGCAGAAATGTAATCATTTCTACAAATTCTACAAATGTTTTCATTTGTTTTCTGGTAATAAACTAAGTCTGAAGTATTTCCTGCCTAAAATAATAATAAAATCTCAATCCTGGTTTTAAATTCCTTGAGAACCTTTTGAAATTTTAGTCATGAAGGGATTCATATCTAACACAAAAGTGAGGAATGATGAAGTCACTCTTTTAGGAGGTGGTGAATAGAAAGAATTGTCTGTTATTTTAAGTTTTAGAAGATCTTTGCTTATGGCTAAATAGTTACTGGAAGGTTTTTGTTGTGGGATATTAAAATTCCCTAGGATTAATTGTGATGGGCACATAACTGACGCTGTGGAGAGAAATTATTCTTATAGGACATACCTTTCTAGTTTTAATTCATTCTGGTAATGAATTATGGTTATTTTCAGATAGAGTGATGTTATTATGGAATATGCAAATATAATAAATTCCAGAATACTTTTTTTTAATTTTTTTTTTCTTCAACTTTTTTTTAATTTATTTTTGGGACAGAGAGAGACAGAGCATGAACAGGGGAGGGGCAGAGAGGGAGGGAGACACAGAATCGGAAACAGGCTCCAGGCTCTGAGCCATCAGCCCAGAGCCCGACGCGGGGCTCGAACTCACGGACTGCGAGATCGTGACCTGGCTGAAGTCGGACGCTTTAACCGACTGCGCCACCCAGGCGCCCCCAGAATACTTTTTATAAGTTTAATGAATGAATTTTTCTTGATTAAGCACAGGGTTTGAAATTGCTATTTATTTTCCTAATTTAAGCAGTTCACTGAATTTGGTCAGATGCACAAAATTGTTTATGATTTTGTTTGCTAGTGCTTTCCATATAAATCAGTTTATAAAATTTAACATGAAATGCACAGGAGGCAAATAATGAAGCTAGCCTTTTTTGTTAGGCAGCCTACATTAATTTTAGGCTTAGAAAAGGCGTTGAGCAATGGATTTGATCATTTACTGTCATATCAGAAAATGTGCCTGAGGATTTCTTTTACTAGTTTTTTTTTTTTTTTTTTTTTTGAATACAGGACTCTATTTTAAATAATGGCCTTTAGCTCAATTGTGTTGTGCTATTTCTTTACAAAGATGGAACCCAATATATTTTCAGTATCATTTATTTGACAAATACATGTTATATGTGTTATATACATTGATTAAAGTTGATTTCTTATATAGATTAAAGTCAGGCTTGGTATATTTTTATTTTACTATTCAGAAGGTTTTACTCCTTGGAGAAAATAAATTACGTTGTCATAAAGGTGGTGTTAAATAGAAGAATTGACTGTTCTTTTAAGTTTTAGGAACTCTTTGGTATGGTGAGGATGATATCCCAAGACAGGTTCAAGGTACAAGGGATAGATAGGTGTACAAATAACAAGTGTTTACTAACTTTTATGTCTCTCCAGTTGTATTTCAGAGTCTTTTTTTTTAAGTTTATTTATTTATTTTGAGAGAGAAAGAGCAGAGGAGGGGCAGAGAAGGGGGGGAGAGAGAGAATGCCACACTGTCAGTTTGGAGCCTGATGTGGGGCTTGAACTCAGAAAACATGAGGTCATGATCTGGGCCCAAGTCAAGAGTTGGATTAACAGCAGACTAACATCAGATTAACATCAGACTGAGCCACCCTGGTGCCTCTACTTCAGAGTCTTTATCTGGCCACAGAGTGGGATGCTCGTGAAGGAATTTAAGTGACATCTCTTTCTAAAGATATTTTTCATACCAGATACATACTGTCAAGGCATTTTCCTGTTGCATGACCCACTGTGAATGTGCTTTATGTACAGGTATAATAGAGCAATTCAGATTATAACAATCATGTTAATTTGGAATCAGGTGGTATAGTATTCTGTTAGGAACCATTTTGAGAATTGTGTATACTTTAATCCTCATTCAAGATTTCTGCATTATTGTTTGATTCTTCCTCTGCATGGTACCATTATCTTTCTCTTTTTGTGTAGAATTATTAGGTTAAGTCTAAATCTTTTTTCAATCATTCCTTTTTTTTTTTTTTTTTTTTTGGTCTCTTTAAAACCATTGTAATACTGCATGATGAGTCTCCTTCCTATCCCACCCCTTCAAAGAATCTATCCATTCATGTCTATCCGAGGCCCTACCTTCTGAGAATGATTAAAGTACCAGTGCATCTTTTTACCTACTCATTTTATTAAAGTTTATTTTCAGAAAGAAAGCAGCATGTCCACGCTCAAACAAGCAGGGGAGGGGCAGAGAGAGAGAGAATTCCAAGCGGGCCCTGAGCTGTCAGAGCAGAGTCGGATAGGGGACTCAATCCCACGAACCATGAGATCATGACCAGAGCTGAAATAAAGGGCTGAATGCTTAACTAACTGAGCTACCCAGGCACCCCTACCTATTCATTTTAAACTCATTTTAGGTGCCATGTACTTTGCTCTTCACAGTGAACTATCCTATTCTCTTTATTACCTAACTGATGACTTAATGTCAATAAATAGAACATATGTTGAACATCTGCATGACAAGCATTTTGACATACACATATGCTACTTAATAATTTAGTTTTTTTTTTTAAACTGCATCTTTAGAAGAGTATTTCAGATGATTTTATCTTGTTAAGTAAGGAAATAATTTTATTTATATATTTTCTTTTGAAGATGAAAATTTTTTAGTAACATATGCTTAAGTGAGTGGCCAGAGTTAGCTTGGGAAGTGATCCAGTGGCTGGGAGTTCATAGCATTTTGGTTACTCTTCTATTTACCATTCCAAGGTTAAGTTGTAACTAGTTCTCTTTGAAAAGGGAGTAAATAAGCCTGGAATAGAAGATCAGGAGAGATCTTAAGAATATGAGAGGAACCTGAAATTTGGAAGACTGAACAGGTCCACATCTTTGAGGAGCAGGGAGAATAGCATTTCTTTATGGCCACTAGAAAGAGCCAGTGGATCTGAGACTGACTGAACCACACACTGGGGAATGTTGAGGATTAGGCAGGAAAAGGTCAAGGTGGGCCTTTTTTCTTAGTTTGAACTCTATGAAGCAGCACTGCTCAGTAGAAATGGATGGGATGATCAGATTTGCATTTTACATTATAATTCTGGATACAGTATGGAGAACAGATTAAAATGATCAGAGAGTTTCCTTGATGCATTTCTTGTAGTTAGGAGGCTATCACAGTTGTCTCAGAAATAATGGTGGTGGCTGCTACTAGGGTCATTTTGGAGTGAATGGGCAGAAATTGCTGGAGTCAAGGCATATTTAAGAAGTAGAAGCACTAAGAATTTGTGCTCATTTTAATTTTTTTAAATGTTTGTTTTGTTTTTGAGAGAGAGAGTCCAGCAGAGTGCATGTGGGGAAGGTTCAGAGAGAGGGAGACACAGAATCTGAAGCAGGCTCTAGGCTCTGAGCTGTCAGCACAAAGCCCATCGTGGGGCTTGAACCCATGAACTGTGAGATCATGACCTGAGCTGAAGTCAGACGCTTAACTGACCGAACCACCCAGGTGCTCCAGATTTGTGCTTCTTTAATGAGAGAGAAGAGGTAAAATCTCAAGTTTTGTATTTTGTGAAACTGAGTGAATAATATTAAGATAGGGGACATTAGAGAACAGTCTTTTTGGTTCATGAAGTTTGAGTCAGCAGATGATTACCACACATTTGTTCTCAGAGATACTTACAGAGATTTCACCCATAGTCAAAAGCTTTCTATTCATTTGTGTGTGTTTATGTGTAGAATCTCTTATCCTAAAGCCAACTTGGAGAGAGAAATTCCATTCCTCCACAGCTTCGTTAGTATTTGAGGTTTGTTTATTATTATTTTTTTAATGTTTATTTTTGAGAGAGTGCACAAGCAGCAGAGGGGCAGAGACAGAGGGAGACACAGAATCTGAAGCAGGCTCCAGGCTCTGAGCTGTCAGCACAGAGCCTGATGTGGAGCTTGAACCCACAGACTGCGAGATCATGACCCAATCTGAAATTAGACACTTAACTTACTGAGCCACCCAGGTGTCCCAGACTCTTACATAGAGTTTGTCTGATGAATCGTGTTGTTTCACGAAGTATTTTCTGTAGCAACATTTCATATTCAAAGAAAAATGCAACTGAAAACAAAAAAATCAAAATCTTGTTCATGGGTTGAATCATTAGCAGGCAGCAAGATGGTAAGAATATTATCATGCCTAAGTAGTGTTCCTTTAGGATAAAAATTTTTTGCCACCTAAAAATAGATTACTTCTGCAGTTTTCTGGAAAGCCTGAACTGTTGTTTTATTGAAAGTGTAGAAGGGTGATGGAATCAGTGCAAAAAACTTCTTTATCCAAACATGTTTTGGCTTGAACCCTATTTGCAATAGGTTTGTATGTGATACTTTTGTAAAGTGTGATTGAATTTTCAGGCAACAGAGGTTTTGTTTTACAGGATTTTAAACTTTATACTTAAATGCTGGAAAATTGTTATTTGGGAATGACTGGACTAGTTAAAGTTACCTGCATGTTTCTTCTAAGTATTTGGAGTATTGTACCCGAGTATTACATCTTTGGAGAGAGAACTGCAGATTTAAGTTTTTTAATTTAATATGTTCAGGGTAATGACTGATGTCTAGTTTTTTGCTAGACCAGTGATAACTATGATCTTGTGTTTTTTGCTTTTCCCATTTGTAAGAAATGGAGCTCCCTCTACATATATAATCCTCAGGCCCCCTTCTCCCCCTGCAAATGTGGCCTACTAACACTTATTATTAGTATAATTATGTTACTGGTAGTAATAACAGACACTGCTTTGAAATAATGAATCACCATTCATTTATTTTAATATAAATGATCCCATTTAATCCTCACAGGGGTCCCAAGAGTTGAAGATCATAGATGCCATTATGCTCATTTCAAGAATAACACTTGTGGTTCAAATGATGTTCTTTTTTTTTTTTTTTTTAAGGGATGTCAATACTTGGCGCTCTTTGAGTAAGAGAGAAATAGATTGTTGAAGGAGAAATGGATCTTAAAAACCACTCAATAGGATGCTCTTAATTTATAATAGATAATTCAGGTCATTTTCTGTGCCTGGACTGAGATAGATTTTTTATATTAGGGGTTGACCAATTTTTCTTGTAACGATCGTAAATACTTTAGGCTTTGTGGACCAATACGGTCTTTGTTACAACTGTTCGGCTGTGCTGTTCTGGTGCAAAAGTACCCATAGACCAGTGTAAAAGAATGGGTGTGGCCGTGTTTCAGTAAAATTTCACTTACAGAAACAGGCATGTGTCTGGATTAGACACATAGACTATAGTCTCCTGGATCTTGGCTCAGATTTTAAAACCTGTATGACCTTTCTGCCACCATTACTTGGTACCTTTACCTAAAATACCTCTTAGACATTTCTGTAATAGGCATACACTCTCTGGGTCATCAAGTCTCACTATTCAAAGTGTCATTCATGTGCCAGTTCCTACATTTTTATCTCTAGTCTTTATCATTCTTCTCAGTTTTGGCAGGAATGTTCAAGCTCATGAAGTTAGGAAAAAAAAAAAAAAGAAAGAAAGAATTTATCATCTTGACTCCAAGAGCTGTCCCAACAGTCTCTTATTTCAGTTTGACCTCACCATTGCTTCTGTGACAGATTTTGCTAATTGCTAGTAAGGAGCTAGTCTCTTTATTAAAACCTTCTAGAGGCTCTTCATCCCCTACTGGACAAAGCTTAGTCATATGATAAAGCCTTGGCCTGGTCTGGTTCTTGCTAAATTTTATTGTCCTGACTCTTATTTCCTCACCAAACAATTTGCCCTCTGGTAATACTGAACTTTTTAGCCCGTTGACCCTATTGCTTGGTATATATGTGTCTCCTCTGAGTTTTTTGACCTTGGACACCGTTTTTCTTGCCCGATTCTTACTGTTATTTGTGAGTGATAATATTTCTTCTTGGAGTCGTTCTTCAATCCCTCCATGCTCCGAGTTTTTCCCCCTTTCCCACCAAAGCATGTGTAGGCATTCAGAAATGTTTATTGACTTATTGACTTGAACTTGCCTTGGGATTCCTAGTCATGATGTCTCTTATTCCATCCTGTTTCAGTGTTGCCTACCACAAATGGACGCTTTGTAGTGATTTGCAGAAATTAAGGTGGCTAGGTACGAGGAAATACATAGAAATTGCACCTCTAGTAATAGCTATGTTCGACTGAGAATAATATTACTTCTACCTGAGGGTATTATTTACTATATAAATTTAAACTTAATAAATTATACTATTTTGACTGATGTTATCCTTCTTAGTACAGTTAAATTTTTTCCATTATTCCTTTTAGAAGAAGAAATTTTGTTTCCCTTCAACTATAATTGTCTAATTAACATATTTATCTTTTCAGATTTTGTGAATCATATCCTTATGCTTCATGTTAGGAAGAATACCTTATTGTGCCTATAAATGACCACTTATGTCTTAAATTACTTTATGTATTTACCGTAAATAATAGCATTAACCTTTGAAGTGTTTCTCATTCCTAAGAGGAAATCTATTTTTCTCTTACAAATTGAATTTAGGGGTAATATTCCAACATTTTTGGAGGAGGCTTACTTTTTTGTTTCAAAATAAATTCTAAGTGGATAACTACTATATTGAGAATTTTTTAAAAAGTATATTTGTGAACATTCATTTTATCTTTTAATTCACATGTACAGCATTTACTTATATATTTAATAAGAAATATTAGGTTATTTGATGAAGACTAAAGTTTGAAAGCAATGATTATGGATTATATTTGGAGGTTTCATTTCCTGGTCTATTTCTGCATTTTATTTGGATTGTGTAATACACTGATTGATCTACTAGAGAATTATAATATTAACAATTGAAGAAGGATTTTTTCTTAAAAAAGTCTTCCTAAATTAAATGAATCCAGAAGCCTGAAAGTGAATAGCTTGTGTCCTTTTCACAAATATAAAACTGAACAAAAGTTACCTTCACACCTGTAATACACGTTAAGATGACAACATATGAGCAGAATGTGATATTTCACTCGTTAATGTGTGTTGCTCAGTTTGTTCTTACACCACGATGAGAGCATGTGCCACGCAGATGTTTCTTACCTCTGGTTGGCCGTTCTGTTGAACTGAGCACACATATGCTGTGAGAATGTACCTCATTGCACCATTCTATGTATGTAGACTTGCAGAGGCCTGAATTTTTAAAAAATACAGTGTGTCTTTCATCTTAGGCACTGCTGTTTTTATTTCTGCAAATTTGGTGTGTGTCCTTTTTATCTCTTCTACTTTTCTACTTTTGAATATATGAGAAACAGTTATGGTAACTTTTAATATCCTAGTCTGCTACTTGGTACTTTGATATTAGTTTGATTCCATTTCAAGTGATGTATTTATTTCCTTCTTAAGGGTATTTTCCTGCTGCTTTTTATGCCTGGAAAGTTTTGTGTGTGTGTGTGTGTGTGTGTGTGTGTGTATGTGTGTGTGTATTTAAAGTGTGCTATGTGGATTTTTAATTTTCATCTAACTTGGAAAATTTTCAGCCATAATTTTTTCTGTTCATTACCATACTTCTCTGGGAATACCCAATTATCTGTATAGCAGATTATTTGAAATTGATCCATTATCTCACTACTGCTCTGTTTGTTTTTCCTTTTTTTTTTTCCTTTGAGTCTTTTTTTCTGTTTGATTTTAAGTAGTTGCTATTGCTATAATTTTAAATTCACGAATCTTTTGCAGTGTCTAATCTGCTGTTAATATTTCCCAGTGTATATTTTTTAAATCTCAGATGATGATATTTTCATCTTTATAATTTAGGTTCAGGTCTCTTTTACATCTTTTTTCTACTTAACCCATGCATTCTCTTCTAGAGCTTTGTGAACAAATGGAACATAATCGTAAACTTTTTTTTTTTTTTAATTTTTTTGTTTTCAACGTTTATTTATTTTTAGAACAGAGAGAGACAGAGCATGAACGGGGGAGGGGCAGAGAGAGAGGGAGACACAGAATCTAAAATGGGCTCCAGGCTCTGAGCCATCAGCCCAGAGCCTGACACGGGGCTCGAACTCACGGACTGCGAGATCGTGACCTGGCTGAAGTCGGACGCTTAACCGACTGCGCCACCCAGGCACCCGTAAACTTGTTTTAATGTCCTTTTTTATTCTAATAAATGTGTCACTTCTGAGTTGGTTTTGATTGATTTTTCACCTTATGGACCACGTTTTTCTGCTTTTTTGGACATTGATACATTTTGATTGGCTGTTAGATTTTGTGCATTTTACCTTGCTCTGGTTACTGAATTTTTTTTTTTTAATTGCTAGAATATTTTTGAACTTTTTTTTTCCTGGGATATAGTTAGAAACAGTTTGATCCTTTTAAGCGTTGCTTTTATGATTTTTAGGTCAAGCTAGTATGTTTAATGTAGGTCTAAACATTGTTTGTAACTGAGGCAAGACTCTTTTTCAGTACTCTACCTAATGCCCTATATTATGAAGTTTCTACTCTGGCTAATGGTTACCATTATTCCTGACCTTGGAGGTTCATCAGGCAATGTTCTTATCTTCTCCAATAGGTTTTTTGCCCAGCATCACCTTTTTTATTTTATTTATTTTTTTTAATTCTCAAATGTGTGCAGGGATCAGTATTCTGCTGTATATGTGAGTTAGTCTGATATTCACCAGCCTCCTTGTACCTCTTTGCTCTTCAGTACTTTGCCCTGTGAACTCTACCCACATTTGTCTCCCCATGCTGTGAAACCCAAATATCTGCCTCTCCCTTCAGTGTGCCAGAGCCTGGAAGCTGTTTTAAGGAAGAGTAGGTTGGTGCAAATCTAAGGCTCATTTCATTTTTTCTTATTTCTAAGAGGTGTCCCTTGTTGTAGGTGCCTCATGTCTTAAATTTCTTTGTTTTGGTTTGCATACTTTTGTCTGTTTCAACTGGTAGGTAAATTTGACCCATATTATTCTTTTGTAGCAAACAGAAGCTGGAATTTTCTCAATTTAAGAATTTTATTTTCATACATTCATATTCATCGACATTTTCAGAAAATATTTTATATGTAAATAAGAAAATCTCAGGCTGTTTTAGGTCAGACTCTCTATTGTTTGCATATTCCAGATGCAATTTGTTCAGAGGATTTTAACTAGTAACATAACATTTAGTCAGGAAAGAAAATTCTTTTTATAACTCAACACATAATTAATGACCCCCCCAAAATTAATAGGATTTATGATGAACAAATAAAATGTATTTATATCACACAGGCTTCTTTTGTCCTAGGCATATGTACAGCCCATTAGTACATTGTACAAAGGTGAAATGTTTGCTATACTCTTGTATATGTATGTAATGCTTCAGGAAGTTGTGCCATAATGCAACAGTGGCCGAGTCTGTTCTTCTAGGAGAATACCGTGTGAAATCTGAAAAGAAAAAAAATATATATTTTCAAGATACGTTAGGTTTTCCCACTGATTGTTTAATGTGAAGTTCCTGTGCACCTGGCTGTCTCACTTTCTCATTTGGTTAAGCGTTCAGCTCTTGATTTTGACTCAAGTCATGGTCTCACGGTTCGTGAGTTCAAACCCTGCATCAGTCTCTGTAGTGGCAATGCAGAGCCTCCTTGGCATTCTCTGTCTCCCTCTTCCTCTGCCCCTCCCCTGATCACACTCTCTCTCAAAAATAAATCGTTTAAAAGTGAGTTCTGTTTTCATTACTTCTTTGATTGTTTACATAAGGATCTAAACAAAATGAGTATACAAGTATAACATTTGTCTTGACATTATAAAACTCCTTTATTTTTTAATTCTTTGAATCAATAGAAAAATTTAAACCTTTTGTATGGCTAATATTTTAACGCAAAATGCTGTTTACTACTTTGGTTACATGGCATAATTTCTCAACCTAATAGTTTAGCTGGTATTTTAAGATTTATAGATGAGTTGTTAAACATTTGCTCTGAATTTTTATGATAGCTTATAACTTTTAATTAGCTTCTATTCATCATAATTATCCATTGAATTTCTTGGTAGCATTGATTTAAACTTGTTCCAAAATGAACTGGTTCAACAGTAAAAGCTTGTTCCTTTTTCTTTTTAGAAGTATAGTTAAAAAAAATAAGGTATAGTTTATTCATTTTCATTAATAGAATCCGTGTAGTTCATAAATAGTTGACGTGAGATGAAACTTTCCCTAACTTTTTTTTTAATCCTTAAGATAAACTCTTACTCTGATCTGCTTAGTATTAGTCAGTTTCATCTGTTATTAGATCTCCCCATGATTATTTTGAAAGTAATGTTGTCTAGATACTGGCCTAATTCCCACATTTACTCTTCTGTACCTATAGGTAGATAATTGCACAATATCTGTTGTGTGGTTTCAGAGAGCCTCTGGTCCACCTACCAGTTCTTTGTAACTTGATTGATAATTACCAGAATTTTGATTTTGATTGACCTTCCTTCTACTTAGGTGGGCATTAAGCAGTGTATATTTAGATATATACTTGAACTTCAAAAATTGACTTCTTAATCAAATAAACAAAGACTCTATTTCTCTTCGTACCACAATTCCTGACTCCCTTCTCAGGCCTTCCTGTTAACATGGGGTCTGGAATGAGACAGAAGTGTTAAATGTGGGGTTATGGAACATTCCTGATGTTGTAAAGAATATAGTACTTGATATTAATATTGTCTTTTAATTAATGTACCTGTCCTCAGACAAATGAAAAATTACATATTAAATATAAAAAAAATGATTGGAATTCATCTGGGGCCAGGGATTATTAATGGTTCCAGACAAATATAAAGCATGTGTAGAACTGAATGTAGAAGACATGAGGCACAGAGGAGCATTTTCCAAACTCTGCCAGAAACCTTGCCCACCCACAAAGCCATGAAGCTACCCATATGTTAAATGTTTAAGCAGTTTACTGGTTTATTGGAGTGAATTTGCTATGTCAAAAGAAAATGAAATGAGATGTTCCTTTGCATGTGGGGGTGGAGGGTAGGAAGATATCCTTATCTTTTTTTTATATGCATGAAAAACAGTTGTTAGAAATGGCATCCTAAAGGAGAAATACTGTTACTATAATTTATATGTAGCAAATGAGTCAATAGTTCAAAAAGAGATCAAAGAATATCTACCTAATGTAGCTTATAAGCAAATCTGCAGAACTCAACCTAAATGAAATGTTTTGCTACATTTCCATGGATGCAAGACTGTCCACCCTGTAAGTTTGTTTTATTAAGGCAAAAACATTTACATTTCTCTTGAGCTATCATGATCATTTTGTAGCCCTCTGCTGTATTTGTATAAACCTGCCCTGTCTTTAAAATTAAACTTGATTGCATTATTGTACCAACTGAATTTTTTCCTGAACTCATAGTAACTGGTGGATTTAGAAGTTCAAAATTAGTAGCACAATGTAAAGTACATGCTTAGGTTTCACGGTATTCATATTAGGAAATCCATATGCTAGAGATTTTCTTCTGTTTCTCATGATGTCATCAGGCCTTCCCATCTGGTCATATGCTAGAGATTTTTCGATGTCATCAGCCTTCCCATCTGTCAGGATTTTGAGATGCATTGTACTTCTTTACATTTCATAAATCCATATCCATATCTGTTTCTTTAAAAGCTGATTATGTCAACTATTACAAAATTAAGCACATTCACAAAAATGACCTTTATTATGCTCTTAGGTTTTACTACATTTTTGAGTTTACCTATAGTTTAAATAACTGGTTACTTAATGGGTAGTATAGTTTGGTGGTTTGATGTGATAACATAGGCAATTTGTAGATGTATCAATAGCTTGCCTGGAATTCATTTCTATGAATGGTTTTGTTAATTCATGGAATGTTTGGTGAATAGCATTGGCTGACTGGTTTCTTGGCGTTCCGTTTCTTTTTTTTTCCAAGGAACTAGGGTGTCTTGTGTCTAATAGATCTTTAGCTGGAGTGAAAATCCTCCAGTCCTTGACTGACATTTCATGTCTTGGTGAGAACTGAAACTATTGTGCTTTGTTTTTTAGTTCACTATGCAGTTTTGCTATACTACATGTTTCTGTAAAAAAAAAAAATAGCTTCTGTGTAAGTGGTAGATAAGGGAGTTAGGTCCATATAATTTGGAAGTGGCATCAACTCATATACAACTTTTTCTAGATAAGAACAGCCAGAAAGACGGGAATAAAATAATAAGGAGAGGAAGGAGAGGAAAAACCTCTCAATTTAGCTGCTGCACTGGAAGCAGAAGGTATTACAACTTTGTTTTGCTTTTTAATATGCTTCACTGATACACTAGTTTCTAAGAGAAGTGCAGTAAAACATACATTTGTGGATTTGGAAACTGTGTTTTCATAATTGGGTCAGGAATTTTTTTTTCCTTTGTGTATTCAAATAATTGTTCTTAGTAATAAGGTTATGATTATAATTTTCTTTCTTTCTTTCTTTTTTTTTTTTTACTATACCCTATTCTTCTGAATTAAGGTTTTTGTCTTAAGCTAAAATGAATCATATTGCTACATCCTACTTTTTTGGTAGTATTTGCATGGCATATCTTGTTCATACTTTAACATGTGCTTGTCAGGATAGTTTGCCTTAGATATTTGTCTTACAACTAGCATATTGTTAGATTTTCCTTAAAAAATTCAATCTGATACTATGAAAGATTTAAATTTTTTTAATTTATGTGTATTACCTTTATATTTGAGTTCTTTTGACAAGTTTGTTTTGTTACTGCTGTTGGCCAATTGTTTTATTTTTATTTTTGCTACTTTTAATTTACTCCTATAATCTACTCCTATAATTGGTACACATTATCCTTTTCTCCCTCTTCTTAGTTCTAAAACCTATAAAATGTAGTTGTATATAGCTTTAATTAAATACCATTACTTTTTTTAAATATACGTAATTAAGTGTAAGTTAACTCAGTGTAAGGTCTCTAATTTCTGTCCTTGGTTTAAAACAAAACACACATTCAGCACACTTTACCTATTGAACCTTTTCATTTCAGTATAATTTATTCTTGTCTACAGTTTAGTTCTACAGCTTTTAAGCTCCCAAAGTTATTACCCTTAGGCTCTCTTTTAGGATACTCTTTTAGGAAAATTGAAAAATGAACACCCACTCCCGGCTCTGACTTCACATGGAGGTTCCACAGGCAGGTGCACTTCCTCCTGGGCCAAGTTCAATGACAGCTTTGCAGTGCAGAGCTCCTTTTCCAGTTGTATCTATCATTCCTTCTCCAATTAGTGCATTCCCAGCATTTCCGCTCTTTAATTTCTATGCATTTTAAAATCTCTATGGAGGCTGTAATTATGAAGTAGAATGGTCTTGTCTTTTCTGCTCCTTGTGCAATTTTTTCCAGAAACCCTTTCTGTACTTCCCCTGCCCCCGGCCCCCTTAGTTAATTTAAGATTTTTCAGAACTGAAAATTTTTTAGGAAGACTTATATTAAATGAGAAGTGTCTGTCTGCCTCATTCACTATCTAGGCTAACAGTAAGGTTTCCTGGGTTGTGCATTGCATAACTCAAGGACATTTCATTGACATAAAGTTTGTTGGGTAAGGTGATTGCTAGTATTTCATGGTATCTGAATAGTAAGAATAATTACACAGTTAAAAGACTTAAATAGTACTATGAGGCTTGTAACCCCAAACAGCAGCATTGTTCGTCATTCCAGATGGTAGGGGGCTATGTAATGATCTGGCAGTATGGGCCCAGGAGAGAGTCTTAGCCTTGGCCAGTCTCCTAGCTTTAGATTCATAATATGACTGCAATTTCATAAATGCCTTTTGAGTTTGGGGAATTACCCTGCATTTTTTTTTTTTTTTTGGCAAGTCCACAACCAGTAACTTTAGCTTCAGATAGATATCATAAACTCAGAAGACTAGAAGATGCCTGTGGCACTAGTTTGTGCAACATTATAAAAGACTACAGGACAGGAAAAAAGACGGTGATGGTCATGTCTCTTCTGCTTTAGCTCTTGAGCTCACAATGTCATATTAGTTATAAGGACTGCCTGTCCCCCCCCCTCCCTTTTTCTCCCCTACCTTGGCTTCTAAAGGGTGAGGGAAGGAGGTCAGAGAAGGTGGTGGGTGAGCTATCCTTCTAAAAGTCTCAAACTATAAATAGGAACTAGTATCTTTAGTAACAACTGATGTTAGCTTCCTAGGTTTCAGCTAGGGCAACACCTAGTTTCAAGTTAAATTTCACTGAAGGAAAGGTCTAGCATTTATAGTTCATTAACACTTATTCCAGCCTGGCTGTAGTTCACCAGTCTCAAATCATATTTGCTATAAGCAATGTTGCCTGGTAAAAAAAAAAAAAAATCTGAAATTTCATCTTTATAAGTTTTCAGGGAATCACTGCTAGGGGAGGGTGAACTCAAGATCACAGGGTAACATTGTCTTTTCTTCAGCTATTCAGCTTATAGTAAGGCCTGAGACCCTTTTCTTCCTGCTTTTCATCTTCATTGTTTATTGGTGTGTTTTGTTTTGCTTTTTCTTCTTTTTGTATTATTTTTGTTTCTTTTCTTTTTTTTAATTTTTTTTCAACGTTTATTTATTTTTGAGACACAGAGAGACAGAGCATGAACAGGGGAGGGGCCAAGAGAGAGGGAGACACAGAATCTGAAACAGGCTGCAGGCTCTGAGCGGTCAGCACAGAGCCCGACGCGGGGCTCGAACTCACGGGCCGTGAGATCATGACCTCAGCTGAAGTCGGACGCTCAACCGACCAAGCCACCCACGCGCTCCACTTTTTGTTTCTTTTTTTTTTTTTTTTTTTTTTTTTTTTTTTATTTTTGGGACAGACAGAGACAGAGCATGAACGGGGGAGGGGCAGAGAGAGAGGGAGACACAGAATCGGAAACAGGCTCCAGGCTCCGAGCCATCAGCCCAGAGCCTGACGCGGGGCTCGAACTCACAGACCGTGAGATCGTGACCTGGCTGAAGTCGGACGCTTAACCGACTGCGCCACCCAGGCGCCCCTTGTTTCTTAATAGTAGAGCATTTTTAAGGAAAAAAGCCTTTATTGTCACTTTAGATTTTAGGAAGAAGCAATGACATATGTATGTCTTTTTTTTTTTTTTTTAATATATGAAATTTATTGTCAAATTGGTTTCCATACAACACTGAGTGCTCATCCCAACAGGTGCCCTCCTCAATACCCATCACCCACCCTCCCCTCCCTCTCACCCCCCATCAGCCCTTAGTTTGTTCTTACTTTTATTTAAGAATCTCTTATGCTTTGACTCTCTCCCACTCTAACCTCTTTTTTTTTTCTTCCCCTCCCCCGTGGGTTCCTGTTAAGTTTCTCAGGATCCACATAAGAGTGGACACATATGGTATCTGTCTTTCTCTGTATGGCTTATTTCACTTACCTTACCTACTGAATTAATATGCATAAATGTCCTAACATAATTCTCTTTTAAAATTGATATTTTAAAAGTACTTTTCCCTGGACAAGCAAAATGCAATCTGTTGGGTGAAAACTCAGTCCCTTGTGTTACTTAAAGAACATAATAAAATTTTATTGTGTATTTTCTATAGAGTGTATTTCTATATCGAAGAATGAGGAAGGGAAGGGATTAGTATAAGAGTTTTTGAGTGGGATAGATTTTAAAATGCTTCTAGATAATAAATACGTGTAATTGAACAAATTGTAAATTTTAAGAGTTACAATTCTTGATACTGTGAAAAAAATACAAATATTTCTTAATGTTTATTCTGTGTTTGCATTTGCATTTTATTTTGATATTATTGTGATTTAGATAGCTTATGTCCCACGAAAGACAAACATTACCCTAAAACTTCAAATTTGAAGAAAGGAGGAAATCTTATCCTGAGCTCCTTAAAATTTAAATGAAATATAATGCTTAAAAAATAGTCATTGGAATAATTTCATGAAAAATATTATTTAACACTGCAAAAAATTATATAATTCTGGATTTACTCTAAAACATAGATGATTTATTAGAATTTGAATTATCAGTTTGAAAGGGATTCTAAAAAACTATGAATGTAATAGAGCACTTCCTTTAATTTTATTAATATTAGTAATTGCTTAATTTATCATATTTCTACCTAGCCTAGTTGCAATTTATAAATTAAGCTAGGTGAATGGTGGAAATAATGTTTTTTTATACATTTGACTCTGACACAAGTGGAAATAGAATATTGGCATTTTATATTTTTCAACATCGTGTTCTCAGTGACTGTTTATTGTCTTTGTATTTGTAAAGGATACAGAAATCTTACTGATTATTTATGGCTTGATATGCTTATCTAGAAATTAACACAAACTTTTAAATATTATAATATTATATTTGTATTTTGAGCTTTTTTAATATTATATTTTTCAAAGCAAAGAGAAAGGATTATATTCTAATGTGACCTTTTGTATTATTTTGCAGGTGTATTTTCTTGATTATAAATCAGTACCTTTTGATCAGAAAATGGAAAACCTAATGCAGATTAGGGAATATGCAAAGGAAGTGAAAAAAAGAAATATTTTATTATGTGGTCTTCTTATATATTATCCACAGGTAGGTAAAATTTTGGTCTCAGATTTATGTTCTGTACACTACAGTTGTAAGGGTGAGAACGTGAGTTGTTAAAAGCAAAGATACAATAATGATGAGAAGAATTGTGGCTGGAAAGTTACCCATCTATTCATGTTCTGTAGTAGGTGGAACCTCTCTTGACTCTAACGGAAAAATTTATTTATTTATTTATTTATTTATTTATTTATTTATTTATTTATTTAAAAAAAAATTGTTTAACGTTTATTTATTTTTGAGATAGAGAGAGACAGAGCGTGAACAGGGGAGGGGCAGAGAGAGAGGGAGACACAGAATCCAAAACAGGCTCCACGCTCCAAGCTGTCAGCACAGAGCCCGATGCGGGGCTCGAACTTACAGACCGTGAGATCATGACCTGAGCTGAAGTCGGACGCTTAACCGACCGAGCCACCCAGGCGCCCCAAAATTAAAAAAAAAATGTTTTGATTAACAAAAAAAGTGAAATTGGTGAATATCTTATACAAGGTGGCCCTCATGGATTGTCCAAATTTAGCAAATAAAAAATACAGAATATCTGAATACATTTGAATTTCAAATAAACAATAAAAATTTTTTTTAAGTTTATTTATTTTTGACAGAGACAGAGTGCAAGCATGAGCTGGGGAGGGCAGAGAGAGAAAGGGAGACACAGAATCTGAAGCAGGCTCCAGGCTCCAAGCTGTCAGCACAGAGCCTGACGCCGGGCACAAACTTACGAACTGTGAGATGGTGACCTGGGCCGAAGTGAGACCCTTAACCAACTGAGCCACCCAGGCACCCCTAAACAATAAATTAAGTATGCCCCAAATTTGGAATTCAAAATTTGAAATTCAAATTGAAATAGACTTTTGTATTTAACTGAGTTCACAACTCAGCCATTTGTATAGTTTGAAATGGCTTGTTTCTTTTATGTTGTGCTAAAAATGTTGGTGATCAGGTTTTTAATTACTTGAAAGCAGTGCCTGGCATTCATATTATAAGAGGGCATGGTATTTAATCAGGGAAAAATTCTTGCTGTCCCTGTATTCAAAACAGAAAGTTAGGTAAGCTGAAGGCAAAATGAATTAGCATTATAGATTCTGAGTGCAGAGAAATGCTATTTAAATCAGACTATTTGGAGAATCTGTTAGGGAAGATGGATTTGCCCTTTGTGCATAGATTGCTTTCTCTGAAACGGCAGAATGCTTTGTAGTTTGTTACAGGTACCCCACAGGAATCAAGAAAGTGAAATAGTCCATGGAGTTTTTAATGGTGTAGAATAAAAGTGATTTGGTATTGACTATGTAAGGAATGACAGACATTTAAAGTTATATAGTTGATGAATAACAGTTATTGTTTGTGAGATTTTTAAGGTACCTTGTTAGCCTGAAGGTAACAATATTTATTTTGAAACAATGGATTTTAATTAAATATAAGGACCATCGTTTAGCCATTTCCTTGGTTTCCTTTGAGATGGTTTTCTCTGCTTCTAAAATATGTAAGCATTACTTCCAGTTGTTCATCAACTACGAGGCAAAGCTGAATTTACTTAGGATCATGGAAGTGCAATATGTTAGTGTTATAAGGGCTGTTCAAGTCAGAACAGCCAAGGACTAAAGATACACACTTGAGGGACAGCACATAACTGGCAGAATAAGAATAAAAACTTGGGTCTGTATCTTTGTTCAAGAATATTTCCTCTTCACTAGAGTGTCTTTGGTTGTACTCCAGATTATTGTGGTAGGAATGATCAGTTCTTTCTCTTGGGCCATGCAAAGGAGTCATGGATACACAGTAGTAACGCTATACTATCCAGATATAAAATATAGTTCTTTGAAAAAAATCTCAAAAGCTGAGAACTGGTAGAGCACACACACTCTCTGGGACTCTGTTTTTCCTATGATTTAGGCTAAGCACAAAGAGTCTGTATGCATTGTAGTTGACATGCCAGTGGACGGTATGGTCTGAATGAAATATAGCCTGCCTAGTGAAATTTGAATTTCAGATAAACACTAATTTTTCGTATGTCAAAATATTGCATGAAGCGTACTTAACACTAAAATTCTTTGTTATCCCGCCTGAAATTCAAATGTAACTAGGCATCTTGTGTTGTTATTTACTAAACCTGGTAACCCTTGTAGAGTTGATATTCACAATAAAATGCTTCATTTCCTCCCAACTGGCATGGTCTACACATTAGTGGAATGCAGTTGCATATCTATGTGACTGTGTACCTGGGAAGGCTTCCTGGTCGGAAAAGTGGCCTTGTTGAAAAGGAGCCACCTTTCCGGCCTACATCTTTGTATCTGACCATTATTATTTTGAGCAAATTTGGACCTGTCAATCGAGCTATCTACTTAGCTATCAGGAGTGGGGAAAAGATGACCTTGCAAAGCCTTCAAGATATGTCTCTCATCTTTTTAGGATGCAAAGATAGCTTAAGTAGATGTTGCTTTTGTTTTCCTAAAAATAGAAAAGATGTTTCAAATATGTGAGGACATTTATTTTTTTTTTATTTTTTTTTTAAATTTTTTTTTTCAACGTTTATTTATTTTTGGGACAGAGAGAGACAGAGCATGAACGGGGGAGGGGCAGAGAGAGAGGGAGACACAGAATCGGAAACAGGCTCCAGGCTCTGAGCCATCAGCCCAGAGACCGACGCGGGGCTCGAACTCACGGACCGCGAGATCGTGACCTGAACTGAAGTCGGACGCTTAACCGACTGCGCCACCCAGGCAAAAATAAATAAACGTTGAAAAAAAAAAAAAAGAAAAAAAAATTTTAAATACAGTGTTTAATTTTGTCCTTAAAGACACAGGTGCCAGTTGGCTGTTAGCTCAACACATGTCCAGTGCATAATTCTACCTTAAAGAGCATTTACCAAAGGACCCTGGAATGTTCATCAGATACCCCATTAAAAAGGGCTATGGTTAAAAAATTGGGGAGACATCAGTGAATAGAGTTAAACAGATGTCTTCTATGAAGGGCTTTTCACAAATGCTTAATATACTAATGAACATTTTATATCTCCAAATTGGGGACAAACTGGATACTGTTTTCCATTTTCTACTATACCTGATTAAGCATAGACAACTCATGAGGCTATTCTCTAAATGAAACTTCGGGGAATAGCGCTCATAAATAGTCCACGTGTAAAGAAAGCAGTACCTCTGCTTTTTTTTTTTTTTTTTTTAAACTTTGACTTTTTAATTCGGTACTAATTTTTCCACTTAGTTAAATCAGTATCTTTATTTTTTTTTTAAACTTTGACTTTTTAATTCAGTACTAATTTTTCCACTTAGTTAAATCAGTATCTTTAATTTTGAGTGCCTACTTGACAAGTATTATATCAACCCTAAGAATACCAAGTTTCGTAAGGTGGAACTTCTGTCATTGTTTACTGAGAAGAGTGTTGGTTTGTACTTTCTGTGGTGCCGGGAGACATAGCTTTTTGTAGTGTTCATACATTGAACTTTGTTTCCTAAACAAATCCATCTCTATGATAAGCATTAGGGTGTTTTCATAGATTGTTATTATGTGTCCTTTTCAGTCTCTGATCTGTGAAACCTAGATCAGTGAAATATAGAAAGATTTTTAACCATTTTTCATAAGACATAGCATTAAGAGTTTGTTTGGGTAGGCTTTCAGTTTACTGGTAACTCCTCCTTGGAAGATAAAATGGATTGGCTTCAGTATCTGTGCTTGTACCTGTGGTCTTTCTAGCTTTAAGAAGACCTGCATTGTTATGTTGGGGCGCCTGGGTGGCGCAGTCGGTTAAGCGTCCGACTTCAGCCAGGTCACGATCTCGCGGTCCTTGAGTTGGAGCCCCGCGTCAGGCTCTGGGCTGATGGCTCGGAGCCTGGAGCCTGTTTCCGATTCTGTGTCTCCCTCTCTCTCTGCCCCTCCCCCGTTCACGCTCTGTCTCTCTCTGTCCCAAAAATAAATAAAAAAAAGTTGAAAAAAAAAATAAAAAAAAAAAAAAAGAAGACCTGCATTGTTATGTATATAGTACCTCTGGTTATGTGCATGGTCTGGACTGCTTGGCTGCTCCTTCACAGTGTTGACATACATGATAATTATAATTAAATAGAATTATGTAAGCTTTTTTTTTTGTTTTTAAACGTACGATGCTGTAAAGCCTCTATTTGTGTTTGTATAGAGTTCCCCATAAATATGTAGGGCTTTCTGTGTTTGGTGAATTTAAACTTGTTAATTGTATTTCAATCGTTTATCTTTTTGGATCTGTAATATAACCTATGATCAATTAGCCATAGTTTCTTCATAATTAGACATTTGCAGTCTCTGTGCATCTTTAGGGAAGAAACTGATTTGGAAAAGGTTAAGGATTGATTCCTTCTTGAGTATAAATGTTCTACAATGTTATCCATGATCAGTTACTGATAATTCCTTGATAATTCACTTACTCACAAGTGCCATCTAATTATATAATGTCTCAACTCAACTCAATTTATCCATATTTTTTTTATTGATATAAGAAATGTTAACAAATGCTTTGCTTAGCTCTAGATATACTTCATAACTTTGCATTTTTTTCTGATCATAGAGATAACATTTGGTAAATTACTGAATATGTTCCTTAGCTATATCAATGTAGTAAAGAATAAATTAACTTTTTCCAAAATTGACTTTAAAATATTCTGCTAGCTTCAAAAAATTAGTCCTTTAAAATAAATACCTTATGATTTCATTCATATGTGGAATTTAAGAAATAAAACAGGTGATCATAGGGGAAGGGAAGGAAAAATAAGATAAACAGAGAGAGAGGCAAACCATAAGAGACTTTTTTTATTTATTTAAAGTTTTTTTTCAAGTTTTTTTTAATGTTTATTTTTGATAGGGAGAGATTGAGACTGAGTCTGAGCGGGGGAGAGACAGAGAAAGAGGGAGACACGGAATCTGAAGCAGGCTCCAGGCTCGGAGCTGTTAGCACAGAGCCCAACGCTGGGTTTGAACTCAGGAACCACGAGTTTGTGACCTGAGCCAAAGTTGGACACTTAACTGGCTGAGCCACCCAGGTGCCCCAAGAGACTCTTAAATACAGAAAACAAACTAAGGGTTTCTGGAAAGGAGATTGGTGGGGGAATGAGCTAAATGGGTGATGGTCATTAAAGAGGGTACCTCTTAGGATGAACACTGAGTGTTGTATGTAAGTGATGAAGCCCTAAATTCTACTCCTGAAACCATTTTTACACCATATGTTAACTAACTTGGATTTAATTAAAATTTTAAAAAAAGGAAAAAAGAAAATAGATTCTTTGTAGGTACCTTCAACTTAGACTTATGGATCAAGTGGCTGGCTTGACCATTTATGTATTAAGTTTTCTGACTTTATCATCGAGTGCTCAGTTCCTCAAGTTGTAAATAAATAAGGAAAGATTTGAAATTTATGTTCTAGGCTAGAAACGTAGCATAAAGTTAGCCCTTAAAATTTGTTGGATGAATTTAAATCAAGTCCTATTCCTCTTTCTAAAATAACCTTACAAGCATAACTGTGAATAATTAAAACCAGGTTTTATAGCTTAATCTACATAAAGGATCTTAATCCCCCTTTTAAGTATTCTTTTAAATTTATATGTAAAATATTACTCTTCATCTTATTATTCTAAGTTTATGATGCAAGTTGTCATGAGGTCCATGATATAAATTATGTATTTTGGGAACCTGTGCTAATTATTTCAAATCTGTATGTGATGATAAAATAATGAAGTTATAGACACTTAGTATTTCTGGCATGAACTGTTCAAGACCATAGTTCAGAGCTTTCAGTCTTTGTTGAAGTCTAAAATATTTTTTTCATGTCACAACTCTGATTTTCAAGGCAAACATTTGCAAGTATATTTAAAAAAAAATGTTGCTTATAATTAACTGGTGATAATATGTAAACTGTTTTCCTGAGTTCTGTGAGCCAATTCTAGCAAATTATCAAACACAAGGGTTGGGGGGGTTTGTTATGGGAACCCCTGATCTATATATAGCCTGTTGGTAAGGAGTACAGATGACCCTGACTTGGATTCCCATCTGAACCAGAAGGTAGTCTTGTGGGACTGAACCATTAACCTTTATGGTCTGTGCTCATTCTGGGTAGTTAGTGTCAGAATTGTTGAGTGTGGGAAAAAAAAATAATGAACATTTGGTATCAGAAGTGTTGAGAATAGAAAAACAGTTATCCATTTGTTGAATATAAAACTTGATATATATTTTATGTACCCAGTACCACTAGAAATGTTCCAAACTGTGGGCATTCTTTCGGTAATGAAAATGCTGTGACTTAGAGCCTCCAGCAAGTTGACAGTAGAGTTGTAGCATGAAAAAGAAACTTTGTTGTTACTGTAATACAACTTAAACCATACTCACCATTTCACAGATGGGGCTTCTAGGTTCAAAAGATATTATTCCAATGATAAGTATCTTTTTTGATGTCACTGTATAGACAGTGCACCATTGAATAATGTGCCCACTGCTTTTTGCATTCAGCTTTATCCCTCTTCTTCACAAAGATAGCATGAAAAATCTTAGTAGGTATTTTTCTCAAGTCCAGACCTAACATTTGTACACTTTTCTCTTGTTTGAGTGTTCTACTGGTATTCTGGGAGGAAGAAATAAGTTTAAATTGTTTTGATGAAGTTACATTAGGCCCAGCTGATGAATGATTTTCTGTGCCAGTGACTTCTAAATACTGGTTCTTGTAAAAGTCCTTAGCTGGCAGTATTATATTCACCTGACGAATTTAATAAATATATATTTCTAGCCTGTACCTTAGGGAGTCTATTTCAATCGATCGGGCATATACCTGGGGCTCTGTATATTTCACAAGCTCAAGCCCTGATGAAAGTGTAATGTGAACCAGATTTGGATGATTAACTTAGGTGAGTGGTTCTTCAGTATATTGACATACTGGAATGAACTGTTGACCCTCTTTAGGTTATTTATGACTGTCACCTCTGTGGAGGCTCTGGGATACCAGATGACATGATGGAATGTTGAGATGAACTTGAGTAAGGGAATGAAGAATGACCATTTGAAAAAGTTTCTCTGCTAACTCTGAGATCATCTCTTCTTGTTCATTAAGAGCAAACATTCTAAACACTCATAAACTATCTGTTAAGGTTCTTAGTTGTAAACAAAATGTATCAGTGGTTGTGTAAAAGAAAGTTTTATTTTAGTACATTTTGTATCTTAAAGAATTTCTGAAGAGTCATGAAGCCAAGATTGGATACCACCTAGTCAAGAACAGTGCAGGGGGCAGAAATGCTCAGCTCCTCTGTGACTGTGCTAGTAAATGTGCCTTCCATCACTGACTCTGGGTACATACGATGCTAGGAAACTACAGGTAGAAACTGTACCATAGATCATACAGAAAATTCAAAGTCTTTGCCTTAGACCTACTTTCCCTGTTTCTGGAACCAAGCTAACCTGCTCACTGCTACCTTCTAAGTTTCCTGTATGTGCATAGCAGAATCCATAGAATTTTGATAAAACAGAATCTGAAGAAATGTAGTTTTTTTTTTTTTTCCTCTGTAGTCTCTCTAGCATATTAACGAAAACTGGGGTATGGTTGGAGAAGGTATTGGTTGAACCACTTGGCAGTGTTAGCCCCATCAATCTAGGTGAAAGAATTTTGTCCTAGGTTGAAATCACAGTACCTTTAACATGTTATATTGACTGTCAAGGGCTGGTCATTACCTGAATCCAGGCCTCCATGTGGTATTTTAATGTCACAATTTACACATTTTTTAAATAAATTTACACCTGAATTTTTATGACAATAGAATTTGTAAACTCTATAAATTTATAAAGTCCTGTACAGTTTTTTAATTTAATCTATGTGTTTTACATGCTCAAGGATTTAGAAATAGAAAGCACACAGGATTATGGCTAAAGATTTTTTCCAAAACTATTATTTAACTGATTATTTCTTGGTCTGAATTAGCATTCATCCCATCTAATTGAAACAACTAGTTATATGAGCTTGAGCAAATGATATAATTTGTGTAGGTCTATTTCATTGTAAAATGCAGAATCAGAATTCTTGAAGCCTCCACTGGATGAGAAGATGGAGACACAGGAGGTGGGCACATGACAGTAGGACATGACCCCAATGTCACATGACCCCATCAACCGTTATTCACTTGACAGGGAATTCTGAACCTGAGCCTAGATATTCTTCCCTCTTTCTTATGTGACCATAAACTTTACCCAAATATTATTTCATTTATTTTCTTGAGAATTATTTGTTGTAGTTGATATATTTCATTATAATTGAGAGAGGGAACTGTTTTTTTTTTTGTTTGTTTGTTTTTTGTGGGTTTTTTTTTTTTTTTTTTTTTTTTACGTCAATAAAGTTAAAAGTCAATGAGGAGAATGTCCGAGTCTATTCTGCTAAAACAATACCGTTGATTGGGTAACTTATAAACAACAGAAATTTATTTCTCATATTTCTGGAGGTTGAAATTCTAAGATCCCAGTGCTTGCTTGGTCAAGTTCTGGTGAAGACCCTGTTCCCTGTTGCAGGCCACCATTTTCTCATAGCGTCCTCACATGTCAGGGAGAGGGGGAGGCCTCTCTGGGGTCTGTTTTAATGATAGCACTAATCTGTTCATGAGGATTTCACTCTCATGACTTAATCACCAACCAAAGCCTTCACTTTTTAATACTAACACATTCTGGGGGTTAGAATTTCAACAGGAATTTTGACAGGAGACACACACATCCAGTCTGTGACAGGAAACAAATTAGCATCCATCAGTGAAATGTTAAAATAGTAAACAAGTTAGCATGGCAGGGACTGTGTACCATTTTAGTCTATGCATTTTCCTCTGTCTCCTTTCTTCTCAGAGCTGTCATTCCACTGGGTTTGATGAAGTGGGAAATAGGTCTTTGGAAACAAAGTTTGGCTCTTTGAGTATTTTCACAAGGTGAGGCCATTGGGAAGGACTGCACCAATTGGCAGAAATAGAAAATCCAAGTCTTGGAGAGGTCAGAAGGTAACGTGATGAGCTTAGTTACTTTCTCACTGCTCGTCAGTGTCACTCTTTCTTCAACTACAGCTCTGGAAAGCATATAAAAAATGAAGAAATTTACCAAAGCAGGTTTCTAATTCTGTGGTTTTTTAAAAAAAAATTATTTGTAAAAGATTAGAGATTTTTCTATAAACCTCCACAATAGGATATGGAATGGTGAAATGAAGTGTTTTAACAACAACATTAACTTAAATAAGCTGTGTAAATTGATTTTCTGTCACAAAGGTAAGCCAGATCTCTCTACTCGATGAGTTAAATACTATGTCCTTTTCTACTGCCTGGGTTTTCAAAGTCTTGTATGTACGGTAAGGACATTCAGTAATCATTCTTGTTGATGGTCTCTTTGTCATTTACTCCAGGTAAATTCATAATGAAACACTGAGAACTGTATGAACAGGTCAAACTGCTGTAGGATACTTTTGTGCCAAAGACCTGAATTGTAAGCTAGAGTTGATACCAGTCTTTCCCTCTTAACTGCATCCCGTTTGCTCTCTGTCCTCTAACATGAGTCATCCTTTAACTATGATCATTTAGAGAATAGGTATATGCTATCAAATAGCAGAACACTGATTTTTAATGATAATCTTGGAGGAGGTTAGACTTAAAACTCCACTTCCCGCAGCAAGCAATTACTTGTAGTTTAACTGGGAATTATTTACTTAGCGCACAATTCTTTCCATGGCACTGAATCATGTGGCATGCACACGAAACATGCTGTACCAAATCTGTTTACAGAAACCCATAATACCCTGTTCAGAGTAATCAGACTGTTTTGATGTGGGAATGTTTATGAGACTAAATATTTTTCACTTCCAATATTGTTTTGGCTTTTAATGTTTAAACTTAGTCATTCTTTGGGAAAATAGGAAGATCATAAAATATAATGTATCTTCCAAATTGTGTGAGATTAAAAAACAAAACACTTTTTAGGGAGTCTGGATAGCTTACTTAGCCTCATTAGAGTGGCAATAAGCTATTATATTTAGATATACGTAAATGAAATGGTGTATTAGGTACAAACTTCTGCTACAGATCTCGACTTAATTTTTTGGAATAAATGAAGCAACATTATGAATGAAAATGGCCTTGGAAAACTAATGCACTTACGTTTTCGAATAATGTATTAGTTAGCTATTACTGCATAACAAATTACTCTCAAACTTAGTGGCTTAAAAAAATGTTTATAATCTCACAGTCTCTGTGGGTTCAGCTGTTCTGGGCCTTTCTCAAGACTCAAGTCATCTCAAGACTCCACTGGCAGTGATCTGCTTCCTAGCTCACTTATCTGGCTATTGGAAGGATTTGGTTCTTCTGGGCCCTTTTGCACTGAGGCCTCAGATCTTTACAAGCTTGTGGTTGGGGCCTGTTCATAGAGTATCTCACGGTGTTAGACCATGCAAGAGAGAGGACCAAGAAAAAAGTCATTCTTCTAGAACATAATCACCAAGTGACATCCCATCATCTTCTTGTGTTCTGTCCATCATAAGTAAATTACTAGGCTCTATGCATCCTCTGGGGAGATGATTACACAAGGGCATATGTACTTGGAGGTGGTGATGATTAGGAGTCATATCAGACACTGTCTTCCACAATAATACCTGAGTGCAAATATTAAGGTTAAATATTTCTTGATACCTACCCCATGCAGAGTAAGGGGTTGGTAACCTTAAATAGGGCTAGAAATGTTTTAATGAAAAACCTAGGTTGTATATTATATAATAAGTAATATATGCATGTACATATCAAACACATTTTTTTTTGATATGTGAATAGAATAATAACAGCTGAAGATGTCGTAGCAGAGAGATGAAGAGCAAAGAAATAGCAACTTACCTTGATGTAATCTATATAATTTTTTTTTCAAGAGCTTGATTTAGGTCAATTCATATCAAGTCCGTATCAAATATCCATACATCAAAAAGATAAACATATGTTGTAGATAGGCTATCTTATTTGAGTTCTAGTGAGTGAACCTTGAATTACAAAATAATAGCTATAAAGTGGTAGTATTCAATAAGTTGGGACCTATTACATTAAGAGTATATAACCCAGAAGTGTTTTGTCGTAGAGGCTTGGAGAAGAGTTTCTGGAAAAGATAGGTATCGTAGGAAGTCTAAATGACTAGGAATAAAAGGAATCCAATGAATCTGACATTGTATTGGTAATTTTCAGGGAAGACAGCTTTGTAGACTTACAGAAAATATTGAGAAACTTTATCGGGAGTCATGATTTTCTATAAACCTTCCCCGCAGCAAAACTGCTATAATACTAATATCAAAGCAAAGTCAAAAATAGGATTTAATTTTAGTTGCCATGAGTCTGATATTTTGACTCATGAAATAGAAAAAAAAATAGACATGGCAAATAGGGTGAAAGAGTAAACTAAATAATTAGTTCCTGGAAAATTGAGAGTTTTCTAATGTATATGGCATTATGTCAGCCCTTTGAAATAAAGTGTGTTGTATATATACTCTGAGTTTAATGTGGATTTTCCTTAAATAACATTGGAAGGAGATACCTTTCTCTGTTTATTTTCATTCTATGGAAGACTAATTATCCAAACTTCAGAAGCAGCTGTACAAAGAACTCTAAAATTGCAACATTTAACTGAATCAAGTGGAGAACTTCACGTGCATGCTAGAGGACTTGAAGACATCAAGTAGAGTGGGAAATGAAATTAAGAGAAATGTGAAGTCAAGATAATTATTTTAAGATTTGACATTCTAAGCCAATGACGGCATCTCTGAATACTTTGAAATATTTGGGTCCTATTGACTATTAGATATTTCATGTCCTTGAGATTAAGAGTAATATTTGTAAGACCAGAGACTATGTGAGGACTCTTTTCCAGAAATGAGATATCTAACCAGGTATGAATCCCTTACTTTCTATCCCAGTCACTATTTAGGAAGAAGGGTAGTTTGTAAAATTAGAATATGTCTTTATTGTCTCTGAAAATTCTATCAGCATTTCTGATTATGATCGTAATGGAAATACAGAGGTACCTTCTCCACTGAGAATCAGGGAGATATGAGTAATGTTTGGTAAATAGATTTGTGTATAGAAAATGGTAGGTTTATTAGTTTTCCTTCTATCTCATTACTCACCTTTGACAACTGCTAGGGAAATGTATTTTAATTAACCTTCAACTTCCTCTAACTGAATGCATAATGGCATTTATATACTAACGCTATTAGGAAATGAGTTGGTAGCAAACATATCTACAGTTAACTTGTAGAATCCGAATTTTAATGGAAAGAAAAACATATTTTACAAACACTATGCATGATGAGTATTACGCTTCTGTCATTATTTATGTTTTATGTTTCTCATCACAATATCATGCTGAAAACCTGTATTAGGAAAATATGTAAGGAAATAGTGTTCAAAGAATACCACAGATAATTTACCACCTTTTCAACTAAAATTACATAGTTTAATTGCATTTTTACCGTATTATCTTTTTAAAAATGATTCTCATTGTGTATTTATGGCCTTTAAAAGGTCTAAATCAAAATACATTTTTTAACTAGGCCATGGATCTGCTACATGAGCAATTTTTTTTTTTTTTTTGCAAAAGATCATTCAGGAGAAAAGGAAGTTAATTATTATTAGTAGGACACGTTTTTACTTTTGTTTACCACAAAACATTTTCCGTTAAAATTATTCAAGAAAATGTAGTGTTTTTTTTTTTTTGTTTTTGTTTTTGTTTTTACATACCTGCAAGCTGAAATTGGAGCAATGTAAAGTGTATTACAATAAGGACCATGAAACAAATCTGTGCCACCTACTGGTGTGCTCTTCTTATATTGGGCTTGCAAGTGGGAGCCAGCCACCTTTGTGCTGTCTTCTTACTATAAAGATAGAAAACAAAACAAAACAAAAAAACATTTTGATGCTCGAGTGAAGATCTGTGTTTGTGAAAAGATATATACTATTAAATAACAAGCTACATATAATAGGAATATATGCATTTATGGTTTTTTAATGCTTCTGCATTATAGTATATGTTTCTACTTCCTTTGCAGTGAGAAGCCAGGTCATTTCTTGCTTGCCTACTGGACATAGGTCTGATTGTGACGTGATGTGTTTAGTTTTGAATTTTAAAAAGGATTAATAACACACTGAAATGGGTATCAAATGTGCCATCTTCATCACCATCTTAATCACCATCTTATTCCTCTTATCTCTTGATTACATTTCTGTCCTGATATTTTTAAATGTTTTGTTGCAATTAAAGGATTTATGCTCTTCAGGGAGGGTGGTCGGTTTCTTTTTCTCTTATATTAAGAAAGTCAAGGGGCTCTTGGTTGCCCATCTGGTTAAGGAACTGGACTCATGGTTTTGTCTCAGGTTATGATCTCATAATTCATGAATTCGAGCCCCAAATTGGGCTCCACAGCGTGGATTCTCTCTCTCCCTCTCTCTCAGCCCCTGCCCTGGTTATGTGCGTTCTCTCTCTCTCTCTCTCTCTCTCTCTCTCTCTCAAAATAATGTAAACTCAGCATTGATGTAGACCTAGTATTTTTCTGATCTTTTTGAGAATAGTATAAAAACATACATTAGAAATTATGAAAAATCTAGCTAGTGAATTACCAGTTCTGGTTCATGGAGAATGAGCATGTTCCCTACGTTTAATTTTTTTGGTTTGGATGTTAAATATAATTTTCCCAAAATGTGCTGATCAAGAAGCACAAGCATTCAAGAAGAAACACAACTGGGAAGAGTCTTAATGATATTCAACAAAGATACGGCCAATATAAGTTTTAAGAAGCCTCTACTCGTATTTTATAAAGTTGGCCCTCCTGTTTTGTGTTTTCTTACTCGTAAAGATTACCAGTCTTTGCCAGCAACATAACAAGAATGTGGATTTTCTTCATAAATACACTCTCCTAAGTCAAGTAAATCACAACTGAATGCTTCCTACCATTCCTCAAATTTTTGCAGATTTTTTAAAAAAATATTTATTTATTTTTGAGAGAGAGAAACAGAGTGTGAACAGGGGAGGGGCAGAGAGAGAGGGAGACACAGAATCAGAAGCAGGCTCCAGGCTTTAAGTGTCAGCACAGAGCCCAACATGGGGCTCAAACTCACAAACTGTGAGATCCTGACCTGAGCTGAGCTGAAGTTTGATGCTTAACCACCTGAGCCACCCAGGCGCCCCATGCAGATTGTTTAAGACCTTGAAAAGAAGGACAAGTTGTGTTTTTAAATATGTGTAAGTCCCTTTGTAGGGGACACTGAGAAAGTCAAACCTTGGCTAAGACCCTTGCCCTCAGGGAGTGGTTTCAATGAAGGAACTATAGCAGGTTAACTGGGTGTTAAAAATGCATAACATTTGCTTTTCAGAGCTTAATTATTTCCAAAGGTAGCTACTTCCAAGAGACTAGTTAAGCAAGAGCCTTATGACCCTTGTGATGAATTCATGAAAATCAGTGATGGGGAAATAGCTATTTTGCCTTCTGTCAGCCTGGCTAGCTCTCTGGAAACCTCTACCTTCTAAAACCCTGTATATTGCACTTGGAATTACACATCTTTTCAGCTCTCATATTTTTGGGCCTTTATTTAGTAAGAAAGCATATGTGCTAAGACAAAATAGTAGACCGTGATATCATCTAGGCATTGGAGAATAGTAAATTTCCTGACTAAAATGTACAATAAAGGAAAATAATGAGTAAAAATCCCAAAAGGTTAACAAGTTATGCTTTTTGTAAAGTCTTAGAAAAGTTTAAGAACTAAATTTGCTTATTCTGTAGTTTCCTTACTTTAACAAGGATTATAAAGGAAGGGGAATTTTTCTTACCATGACATTTCATTTAAGTGCTAAATTTAAATGAAATTTTAGAATAATTCTGTAATTATCTCCTCAAGCATCCAAAGTTGGGCTTAGATATGGTGGCTAAATTACTGCTAACTTAAAGCCTTCTCAATCAGAATTTTAATTGGTGTTTGTATCATTTGGATATTTATTCAGGCTTACCTTTGACTCATTTCAAATGTTATGAATTTTTCAGATGCTTAAGATGTTTTAGATGGGAAACAAGGGTTTTTAGTCAAAATACCAAGTTCCTTAAAATTTTTATTTGAAAACACAAGTGTAGACTGTTAGCAATTTGCAGAATTATCACTTCGGTAAACAGACTGATAATTTTTAATGAGCTATAAAATAAACGTACACTTGCCACAGTTTGTTATACAATAGAAATGTGAATTTAAATTTCATCTTTAAATGTTCCACCAGTTACCTTGAAATTTTGACAAATGATACATATTTTTTTATATCTGGAACATTATCTTAATAAACGGATGTGAAGCTGCTAGCTTTGTTAATGTACAGATTTCAGTATTATACGTCTTGAACAAAATTTTATGATTATTTCAAAACTTAAAGAAAATGTAGCATGTATGTCAGTTTCAAGGAAATTGACTTGGGGAAAATCACAGCAGAAAGGAGTTTTAAGCCTGTTGAATTAATTGACGAACTACTTGATTTATCATTTGGAAATTTTAATTGTGAATATCAGAAACAAAATATATATTGATTTAATGTAACTGGCCAATCCAAGATTCATAACTTTAGGGTTTATTATACCCAGATACTCAAAGGGAGATGACCTCTTTTTCTCTGTTGTCTCTCTTCCACCCCTGCCTACACCCAATAACTTCATTCTTTATTCTCATGTAACTAAAAAAATAATTCTAGCATACTTAACATAGTGTTACATGAATTTCAGGTTTATAATAAGTGACTCAACAATTATATCTATTATCTAGTGCTCATCATGGTAAGTGTACTCTTTAATCTCCATCACGTATTTCACCTATCTCTGCTCCTCTGCTCCCTCAACCTCCCTTCAATTTGTTCTTTATAGTTAAAAGTCTGTAGGGTGCATGGTTGCCTCAGTCAGTTAATTGACCAACTCTTGGTTTCCGCTCAGGTTGTGATCTAATGGTTTTGTGGGTTCAAGCCCTGCATCAGGTTCTGCCCTGGCAGTGCAGAGCCTGTTTGGGATTCTTTCTCTCCCTCTGTCTCTGTCCCTCCCCTACTAGTACTGTCTCTGTCTCTCTCAAAATAGATAAACTTAAAAAAAATTTTTTTTTAAAGTATCTTTCTTGGTTTCTTTCTCTTTTTCTTTTGGTCATTTGTTTCTTCCACATATTAGTGAAATCTTACAGTATTTGTCTTTATCTGACTGACTTATTTCACTTAACATTATACTCTGTAGCTCTATCCATGTTGTTGCAGATAGCAATATTTCATTCTTTTTATGGCTCATGTAATATTCCTGTGTGTGAGTGTGTGTGTGTGTGTGTGTGTGTGTGTGTGTGTGTGTGTGCCTACGCACGCGCCCATGCTCACCACATCTTCTTTATCCATTCATCTATCAATAGACATTGGGCTGCTTCCATAATTTGGCTCTTGTAAATAATGCTGCAATAAACAGGGGTACATATATCCCTCTGAATTAGTGCTTTTTTTTATTTTTTGAGTGAATACTACTTGTGCAATTGCGAGGTTGTGGGCTATTTCTATTTTTAACCTTTTGGTGAACCTCCATGCTGCTTTCCACAGTGGCTGCACCAGTTTGCATTCCCACCAGCAGTGCAAGAGTGTTCCTTTTTCTCTACATCCTTGACGACATGTCATTTCTTGTGTTTTTGATTTTAGCCTGACAGGTGTCTCATGTAATTTTTAAGTAGTATCAACCATAACCATCAACTGTTATAAGTTTATATATTTTTTTAGTGTAGCAAGTTCCATGGAAAAGATTGTCTTTATCCCAATATTTTTGCCACAACTTTTGGTTCTTGCTTTCAATAAGCTTGTTTATTTTCTGATTGAATTACTGTGGCCCAAGTGGATGTTCATTCTCTTAACAGGCTTAGTTAATATGCCCATCTCTGAAGCCAGGTCAGCTTATCCAAACAACATGGATGACTGTAAGGACTGGATACATTCACAAAAGAAAATTCTGGAGCCATTGTCAACAGCATGGGGAATAGTTGCTGGACAGACCCAAATTACATAGCTGTTAATGTTATGGACTGAGTGTGTTTCCCCCACATTCCTATGTTGAAATACAACCCCCCATGTGATGGTATTAGGCATTGAGGTCTTTGGGAGAGAATTACATTATCAGGGTAGATCCCTCCTAAATTGGGTTAGTGCCCTTCTCCTCTGCCATGTGAGGACACAAGAAGCCAGCAATGTGCAACATAGGACATGGTGCTCAACAGATACTGATCTGCATGCATCTCAGTCTTAGACTTGCCAGCCTCCAGAGCTGTGATAAATAGGTAGTTGTTTAACCCACCCAGCATATGATAATTTATTATAGCAGCCTGAACTAAGCTGTTTTATTATTTGGGGTGTTTTGTATCTTAGTAATTCTGTAAGAAAAAGACATTGCTAAAAATAGTTTCACAGTTTGGAAAATAGTGACTCAAATTAATAAAAACAATTAGCCACTAGAATAGTAACACCCATTCATCTTATCTTCATTCCAGCTTGTTCCTGGAAGAAGGTGGGAGGAAGGAGAAGAGTCTCCCTCCTAGAAAAGGGAGAGGGCAATCAGGTCACACTCTGAGCATGATTCTTTATTTTTGTTACAGTAGAAGGAAATGGGTTGGAAATTACTCTTCTATTTATCTATCAATCTTGCCATACTTGCCTTTTTTTCCAGAAAAAAATAGTTTTCATAGATTTGTACTGTTTATTGTAATACTTAATTTTGACTGCCTTTCTCCTAGTGATTTCTTTCCAGATGGGATTTGTAGTAAAAATGTATTGACCTTGTCCTTCCACCACTCAAGTACTGTACATCACCCATCATACTTTTTCTTCAGAGCAATGTAACACAATCTGGTGCACAGTGTTCTTTACTTACATATATTTGTTATCCTTCTCCCTTACCTGAAATGGGAACCCTTAGAAGGCAGGGTATGTGTGTGTATTTTTTTTCTGGCTTACTGATTTATTTCTACCATCCGGAATGGAGCCTCTTACAAAGTAGGCCCTCGATACCCATATGCTGATTTACTAACATGTAGTGTGCAAAATTGTACATATACGTGTAAGTATTATCAGAACATAACAAATTTGAGTAGTATCCATACCTTTCTTGTTTACTGGCTTTCCCTGGTTTTTGTTCATGTCACACTGTGTTCCTGAAAGTATACAAAATATTAACAGAAAGGTGGTTAAACCGTGTATTTATGCTATCAGTTAAATTTATAGAAAGGTGAAAGTGAATAAATGCTGAAATGTATGTCACTATCATTCATAAATGAGTGCCAGTTGGCTTATCCCAGAAACTTAGAAATAGTTTATTAACAAGCCCACTGCAACAATTTGCCATTTATTCACACTAAAGAAGAAAAATATCTCAAGGTGGAGCAAAAAGCTGATAAAATTCATCACCCAGTACAGTCATGATTAGCTGTTAACTAACTAGAAATAGAAATAGTTTCTTGATAAAGTGATTTCCTAAAAAACTAAACATCCAACTGGCGGTGTGTTAGGTCTGCTGCCTCTTAATAAAGAAAAGGAAACAATGACCATAATCACCATTCTGGTCAACTTTGCTCTGGATGTTCTACTGGAGCAGCAAGGCAAAAGAGAGAAAAAAGGTCAACGGATTGGAAAGTGAGAAAGAAATGTATTAATATTTGTAAATAACATGATTATCTTGGTGGAAATGTCAAGAATCTGTACATTTTCAAATTTGAGAACTCAAGAATATATGCTGTATAATCAACATACCAGTACATTTTTACTTCAACACAAAAGCAACAAATTGTTACTAATTTTAAATGCTGTCTTTTATAAAATAGAATTATGCCAAGTGGAGGGTATGTGTGTTCTCTTGATCTTTCTTACAGGATCTGTAATTACTATTTTATTTACAGTGAGTGAATTTGATTTTTTAGTGTATTTATATTTCCGTTCAAATGACTGTCATTCTTAGCTCAAAAATAACAAGAGAAAGATAATTAGAAAAATATAAAAGGAGTAATTAAAAACAGAACATAGCTTTTTGATTGGGAAGTGTTCAGTATTACCCTTTTCCTGGTAAACTGTTAAGCAAGAACAATTTTTGATATCTAGGTAGTAGATGTTTCTGTTTCAGGTTTCTGCATGCTTTCTTAACACATTACCATGTGAACATTCATTGTCAGGTAGCTGCTTTGTCCCTTAAGGGAATTGGTCATGTGCCAATTTATTCATCTTTGACAGTATTAGGAATTTGAATGTACACACTACTTACATTTTGGAAAAAGCCTTGTGATACCATTTTTTTCAAAAATTTTTATAAGAAAAATTTTAATTGACTTATAAACATCTTAGGATACCATAAGGTAAATCACTGGATTAATTATATGGTTTTTAGAAATCAAGTTCGGTAGTAGCTTCACTTTTTTAGTTGAAACTTTATACCTTGAATCATTCTAGCACTTCATAGGCTTTTTCAATTTGTAGGAATGTGAATGCCATACAGAAAATATTTAAGGTAGGTCTTGTTTATAGTATTTCCAGATGCTCATTGTAATGTAGCTAATATGAGATTAAATATGACTCTTGGTGTAAAAAATGTTTTTAAATAATGCGTAGATTTGAGGTTTGTAGATGAACATTACCAATTTCTACTATGAGACAGTACTTTTCAACATGTATGAGATTGAACAATTTATAGTCACACTGAGGCATGAATTTAAATTACTGCAAATCACTGTAATGATGAAGAATGTGTTCTTAGTATTTAAGCATAACCATGATGCATTTTGCACAAGAACTCATGTGAAGTAATAGAAATTCATTTATTTATAGAAAAAATATTCATGTCCATCGAATAAAATCAATTTCTTTTGGACATTTACACATCTTAAGGTGATGGATTTGGAATAAATTACAGTTATAATAGAATGTCTGATTGATTTGGGTCCATGAAAATAACAAAATCTGGAAACTAGAAACACCATTCATTAATGAATCTGTTGTAATGAATTCTCTAGTCAGTACAGTAATACAAGTGAAAGAAAGATCTTTACTGAAACTTTAAAAAAAATGTATGCTTTGAACATATACTCAGAAAACATACAAGTTCTACATGGAATTATGATTAAGGAGAACTTTATTTTGATGGTAATATGAAAATAATTTTAGTTTGTGTTTAAAGAATTTTTCTTTTCCTTTTCTGGACTCATTCTACAGAATTAGGATCCTACTAAATGGCCTGTGTGTGTTAATAGAATTGTTAGATTTATGGCCATCAATTAAATATGTTAGTTTTTTGATTAGTTCTAATCTATTTTATTAGGAAATTTTGTCTTGGGATGCTGAATTTTAAAAATTAGGGTCTTTGGACATAATCTTTACACATACCAAAGTCATTACTGTCAAAGATAAGCAAAGCCAGATGTTAGTGAAAGTCATGAAGCCAGATTTATTCAGTAACTCATGATAGCAGGGGAAACAGCTGAGCTCCATTCTGATTTGTGAAGAGGTGACAATGAAAGAGTAGGGAGGAGCAGAGTGAGTTTCAAGTAAAAAGTTACAAAGGGATGTCAACATAAACGTGATAAGGCCAGATGTGTCTGCTAGCTGGCTCTTGCTGAAGCTGGGATGCTGTCCTCTCACAGAGTCAGGGAGACCAAGGTTCTATCCTTCCTGATGATTATATAAAGGAAGGAACTTGAGAAATACACTCTTGACTTGTAGGAAATAAACATACATCCCAAACGTACAGAGAAAGGATTTATTTTTGTAAGCCCTTTTTAGTAAATGTTCTTAAGGAAATTCAAGGGGCCTATCCTCTTGTATTGGTTAAAACAAACAGTAAATTGGACTGGCCATGTTGTTTCCTTAAGCATTTTAATAGGGGACTGGTGTCATTCTAGGGACCTGGTCTTGTTGTTGCTAGAAGGCATGCCAGGGTTTTGTCATCTCAGTACAGAGTTGTGGGCAGGGTCTTTATGTGCAATTCTTGTTACTTTATATTACATAAAATTGAAGTGAAAAAATATTTCAAATTTTCCAATAGAAAATAGAGAATTTTCAAATTTTCCAATGGAAAATAGAATTAATATAATTTAGCTCTCAAGTTACTTTATAACCTAAAGGAATGAAGGAAATAAGTTTTCCTGAATTGAAACTTCATTTTTTTTCAAATGAGGCAATGCTAAGGGTTACAGATGTATCCCCCCCCCTTTTTTTGAGAGAAAGTGAATTCACATGTTTTTAAACTTAAACCATGTACAATTTTACCATGCACACAGCGGAAAGTAGACCCTAGTCTCCTCCCCTAACAGGAGCATCTGTCCTTCACAGGTGTGTGATTAGATTTCATAACTAGGTTTTCCTTTCTGTGCCCTCAAGCCTGCTTCGTATTCACAATGGTATATTCATGATGTAGGTGTGTCACATTTATCATGTTTTCCTTACTCTGTTCCACCTGGGTTTGGGTAGGTGTTTGTCTTTTTATTAAAGGGTTTTCCCAGCTATGTTGTCAGACCACTAGACTGGCTTTTGTATTGCAATGAAACATGATTGCCAGCATTTGAGTAATCAACAGGGTTGGCCTACTTTGCATACTAAAATAATTTATATCATTAGGTCATAGGGAGACATTATTATGGAAACAGTAAAATTGTGAGAGTAATTTAGTGTTTGCTGTCTTTGCTGTTCAAGGAAAATGTACCCTAGAGTGATAGCTAATTTTATGTGACCAGTCGGATGTAAAGGGAACAGACCTCACCCTGATCAGTGAAGGTGGCTCTTGACCTTGACTTCTGGAATTCTGGAGTCTCACACCTGAGTGTTTGCAAAGACACTCTACATCTTTGAAGTTTAATGAGCCACATTATTTGGAAAACACCACTGCATTTCTCTTGAATGAACTTGATCATGGTATCTATAGTGTTAGTTCTCTTAACTTAAGATAACTCCATTAATTTTGATTGTTTATTTTATGTTCTACTTGTGCCCATGTCTAGTTGAGTGACCTGCTAAGTGAAGGGCATTCATAGAGGGTAGGAAGAAGACTAACACTTTGTTTTTAAGTGCAGTTTTATTAAAGCAGAGACAGGACCCGTGGGCTGAAAGAGCCACCAGAAGGCTAACATTTTGGAGCACTGGGTGCACTAGGTACTTTGTATACACTTCATTGAAATTTCAGAATAGTCCTATGATGGGTTAATACCTCAACTATATATTGGTGAGGAATCTCTAATCCAGAAACTTTAGTAACTCTTCACACCATAAGCTCGTAAGTAGTTGAATTGGGTTTGGACCTAAAATGTACCACAATGTGTAGCTGCTCAGTGAGGCTTGAGTAGAAGAGCTTCTTTAAAAAATTACTCTAAAATGGAAGCCGTGTTATATTATTAACATTTAGCAGACTTCTGATTTATCCTAAAAATAAAACTTAATTTCTCTTTAGATTGTTATATGATCCATTCTTTTCTTCTTGGCTGTTGAGCGTGGGATGCTGCTGGGTATGGAGTTTGGCAGGATCTTTCCTTGATGATTGAGTGTGGAACTTAGAGGAACAAAAGGAATCCTGGCCTTGATGGACTTGTAATCCTAGAACCAGTCTTTGTCATCAGTTTTTACAGAGGAGTGAACAGCAAGAAATGGATCTGAAGCAAATTGTCTGTTCCCATGGAGTGGCAAGACTGGGTGTGCAGCGTGGGAGGAGTCTTGGAGAACAGAGCCCAAAGATGGCCCCTGAGAACAAGACCTTTCAAGGGGAGGAGCCTTTTATGTTGAAGTACCCATAACCAAGCCCCGATATTGAGGAGGAAGATAGTAGAGTTGCCTGACCATCTCAGGTATCCCTGAACTTTGTCAGTCTCTCACTCTTGGCCACAGTGAAGCTGAGGGCTCCACAGGAATTGTTCTGGTTCATTCCAGAGGTGGGAGGCTGAGGCCCTTCTCTGCTCTTGTAGCAAATGCCTATTTCAGTGCATTTGGATCTGACACTTGTTGTGGTATCATCAAGACCCAGATAGATTGTTTCCTGGTCTATACTACCTTGATGTGTGCAGGTGAGGCTGTATTGGGGGGTGACGGGGAAGTTTTGATTTTTCAAAGAACTAGAGTAAACGTTTAAATTGTAAAAAGCAACCCTGTTAAAGAGACAAAACCTCTGTGACATATTTGGTTCCAGGAAGAATAGTTCTTAGGTAGTTGATTAGTTTCACTGCCAGAATTGGCTTGGTGGGATACATTCCAGAGAGTACTAGGGAGCCATAACACTGTTTTTCTAATATTGCTCACCTTAATTATCTGCTTATCTTAATTATCTTTGCTTCCAGGGATCATTGTGTAGCTTACTTTGTTTTGGGTTGGGCTCCTAATTGTATGTTACAAAGAACATTGTAAACAGTGTTTTTCATGCTTTTTTTTTTTTTTTTTTTTTGCTTCTATGGTTCTTGGTGGGGTGGGGCAATAATCGGTGGTGGTGTAGGAACCTATCAGAATGACCTGGGGAAATTTCAAACTGCAAAAATCTCTACTCTTTAGGTCAGATGCCATATTATTTAGTTAAGACTGCCCCCCACCCCTTAAAAAAAAAAAAAAAAAGGAAAACAAAAGGAAAGGAAAACCAAGTGTTTAAACTCACATAATTTTCAAAACTGTACAAGTTTTACAGTGCTAAGATAGATCAGACTACTCTTCAATCTGGTCATGTTTGCCTTTGGTACTCTTTATCTTCACCATTAAGAGAATGTATAAATATACCTTATATTCATAAAACTTGAGTAGAAAAATAAAAGAGAAAAAAATCTCATGAAAACAGTTTAGCAAAATAAAACAGGATATAAGAAGTGAATGCAAAATTAGTTTTTTTTTTTTGTTACCTAGAATAGGGGAGAGGAATACTTTCAATAGATCTTTGCTTTTTCTTTTTTTTTTTAATTTTTTTTTTTTCAACGTTTATTTATTTTTGGGACAGAGAGAGACAGAGCATGAACGGGGGAGGGGCAGAGAGAGAGGGAGACACAGAATCGGAAACAGGCTCCAGGCTCTGAGCCATCAGCCCAGAGCCCGACGCGGGGCTCGAACTCACGGACCGCGAGATCGTGACCTGGCTGAAGTCGGACGCTTAACCGACTGCGCCACCCAGGCGCCCCAGATCTTTGCTTTTTCTGATAGATTTTTGTTAGGTTTGTGTTGACAGAAATTTCAGCTCCATGATGTACTGCCATGTTAAAAGTCTTGTAATCAAATTGAGAAAAAGGTTAAAAGGCAAAGGAATGTGGACAGACATGGTAAGGGACTTGAGACTGAAAAATAAGTACTACAAAAAATGTGTGTGGATATATAACATGTCCTTGAGGGGAAGAGTAGGAATGGTCTGTAAAGGGAAGCCCTCCAAGGAGCCCTCTGTAAGGTCTTCTACTTCAACAGAGTAGGCCCCATATTGTAGAAGGAGTGACGATAAAAGTGCCCTGTCTTACTCACTTGTAGAAGACTTCGACAGTGTGTATCTCAGGATAGTGGTGGTGTATGTGGGAATAAAGGCCCATGTTCATAGTCCTTTCTGCTTACAACATAGCTTTAAAGGCCTAACTTAGGTTTCCTCAAAGGCCAACAAAAGAATCCTCATGTGATTTCAAGTCCTCTTTGTTCCCTTCTGTCATTCTGGCTCTCTTCTTGCTTGTGAAAATTTTTGTCACAGGTCAACAGGTATTTAATTCTATCATTAAGGCTTAAACTTTCTGCTCCTGGTCACTTTTTTTGTTTTTTTTTGTTTTGTTTTGTTTTGTTTTGTTTTCCATTGAGTATTTTAGTTTTAATGAAATCAACCAATTAGCCACAACATGTAAAAAGTCAAATTCACTCCTATTTGGTTGGAAAAGACTGGTGTGGGTGGGGAAGAGGTCAAGAGAGTTCTAAATTCTTGAAGAGTTGGGGGAGAGAATCTTACACAAGTGAAGACAGTGCAAAGTGAATTGTCCCTGTTCATACATAAGAGGATAAGCACGGAGGACATGTGCCTTGAGATACTTTTGTCCTAGCTCTGCAAAAGCAGTGCTACTTTACTGATTTCTGAAGATTTTTTAAAACAAGATTTATATTTAACCCCTTTTACATTTATGGTATTAATGCTAGAGTGTTGATTCAGTTCCTTCCTAGGCTTATATGAGCAGCAATTTAAATATAGTGGAATTATTATCTTAAAGTTTATATCTTTTAATTAACAGGCAGCTCTGTGGTTGAGAACATTAAGTATATCACAAATTACAAATACAGAGTTGTTTATTGAAGCAAATTTACATTAGAAGTAAAACAAATTATTCTATATTGTGCTGTATAAAATACTCCACAAGTTTTTAGTAAGTATTTCATGAAAAAGTGCCATAGTTAACTAACTTTAGAGGAATATTAAATTTCCTTAACTATAAGATCAAAACAGAAAACTCTATTTTCATATTCTAGCAACAAACAATTAGAAACTAAAGTTAAAAAAGTAATTAAACAGTAGCATGATAAGATATGAAAAATTTAGAAATAGAAAAATGTTGGGGCGCTTGGGTTGCTTGGTTAAGTGTCCAACTCTTCATCTCAGCTCAGATGTTGATCTCAAGGTCATGAGTTCAAGCCCCACGTTGGACTCCACACTGGGCATGGAGCCTACTTAATAAATAAATAGGAAAATGTTGAAGATTTCTATACTTAAAATTACAAAATATTGAGGGAAATTCATGCCTAAATAAGTGGAGATATATATTATGTTCATGGTTTGTCAAGATAATGATTTGATACCAAATTCAGTGCATTTCCACTCACAATACCAAGAGTATTGAAAATAACAACCTGATTCTCAAATTTATATAGAAATGCAAACAGCTTGGAATAGCTGTAATTATTTTTTTTTATGAGAACAAAGTGGGATGACTCACTCTAACTGATGTAAAGACTTGTGAGTCTACAGAAGAAGCAAAACTGTGTGGAATTGGTGTAAGAAATAGGAACTGGACAGAACAGTCTAGAAATAGATTGCCTCATATTTAATAAATTGTGTTTTTACAAAGGCATCAAGGTGATTTGATAGGGAAAGGAAAATCTTTTCAGCAACTATTTCTAAAATAGTTGTAAAGAGTTATCAGAGAACATTGAACTTCAACCTCTATCTTTAGCTTGGTACAAAAGGAAAATCAAGATGACCAGAAACCTAAATATAAAGTTTAAAACTGAATCTATAGGTATACACACAAAATAATACATAGTTTAACCTCAAAAACAACATGTGGAGTTTATGAAAGAGTACATTTATGGGGATGGTGGATAGACAGTTGTATTTGTCAGAGCTCATTAAACTTTACACTTAACATGTGTGCATTTTGGATTGCCTGAATTATGTCTCAAAAGTAGACTTCTTAAGCAATCATTTATCAAATTGTGCATGTTGTCTTTGCCTCTCTAAGCAGGCATGTTACTACCATTGTTCATAAAATTTGAGTTGCATCAATTCTATTATATTAATGAAGGTTTTCCAGAGAAACAGAAAATATATGGGGAGAGAGAGAGATTGTCACTTGATTGCGGGATTTCAGCAAGTCTGAAATCTGTAGGGGAGGCTGGCAACCTGGAAAATTAGGCAAGATTTCTTTGTCTCAGTTTTGAGGCAGAACTTTGATCCTCTGTGAAATCTCAGTCATGGCTCTTAAAGCTTTGGTTGAGTTGAAGAGTCCCACCCTCATTATGGAGGATAATCTGCTTTGCTTAATGTCAACTGATTGTAAATGTTAAGCCTATCTAACAAAATGTCTTCGCAGCTAATCTAGTGTTTGTCCAAACAACTGGGCAGATAAGAGAGTTTTAATTCCTTCTTCATAGATGAAGGGTTAGGATCTATAAGATGCCATCATTTGTCAAAGATTTGATCATTAAAAAAACTGCACTATGCCAGGTTTTTGTAGAAGCTTGGAATGCACCAAGGAATAGATGACAGGAAAATCTCTGAACTTGTGGACCCTGTATTGTAGTGGATATGAAATAGTAAAAGTACTAGAAAATTTCATAGTAATTTAGGGAATAGTAGTAATAAGTGCTTGGGGGAAAAAATAGGTAGAATACATTAGGGGGCACTGAGAATCTCATATGAGGTTTGCCTCATTAAGAAGGTGGCATGTTTCACCAGGGACTTGAAGGATCCCTGTGGATATCTCGGGAGAGCCTATCCACTAGAGGAAGCCAGTAGTGTGAAACCTCAAAGCCTGGGAACTAAGGCTAGAACCTTGGTCTTAAGTTGTTCACTGTTTAAGTCTAGATATTGAGTACATTCTTGCTGTAAGCATAGTGCTAGGCTTTGGAGCTATGATAGTAAAAACACAAAATGTGCCAAGGGAATTTCTAATTCTTTGTTTTCGTTATAGGAGTGGTTCCTCACTCATGAGCAGGAAAGTCATTACAAAGGTCTTCAAATATATTTTGCCCTGAAAATTTTCTGTAGATAATAATAATAATTATACATATTACATATGTGTGTTTGTGTATGTGTGTATATGTATGTATATGTATTCTATTTTTTTTTAAGTTTATTTTGAAAGAGAGTGAGAGCACACAAGCATGGGGAGGGGCAGAGAGAGGGGGGGAGAAAGAATCCCAAACAGGCTCCACGCCTTCAGCACAAAGCCCTTTGTGGGGTACGGACCCACGAATCATGAGATCATGACATGAGTTGAAATCAAGAGTCATATGCTAAACCAACTGAGTCATCCAGGTGCTCCATATGTGTTCTTGATAAAAAGACAATATAGACATTACTCAACTCATAATTATGCATTTTTTATTCAACTGATAAATACCAAAAGTTCCATTATGGTCATGCTGGGTGGTACATTATCTTTGAGCAATTGTGAAGTTGAAAAGAGTCCTCCTTCTTGAAAATGTTTGAAAACCTTTGCTCTATGCTATGAGTTTGCCAGATTGAATTGGCTCTGAAAGCCACACCAAAGATTTGCTATTTCTAAAGACAAGGAAGGCCTTTGAAATTTTCAACTGGAGGAAGAACGTGATTAGACCTGTGTTTTTTGGAAAATATCTTTTCATTTTGAGTTATCCAGAGGAAGTCAAATGGAATAAATCTATTGAGGAATGCTTACAGTTTAATTATAGTTTCTTGATGCATAACATAGTGACGCAGACTTCACTGTACTTAAATCTCTGTTCCTCATGCTTAAAAGGACTTCAAATCCTAATTTCTCTGCAGTATCCATTATTTGAGGCAGTATTTCCAAGGCACAGGTATCCTCTATTAAAAGTTAGCAATTAAAAATAGCTTTCTAGCTTAGCCCTGCCTGGGATACTTGAAGGGAAACATTAGCAACAGTTAAAACAGACCCTTTTGAGGGTGTATGTACATGCTAGCAGATACATGTCTAGTTTATGTGTCTGCAGGATAATTTGACATTTTGATGTTTGGATGAACTTTCATTTTGGCCTCCTGTTTGAAAGTCTAGTTTTCAGAGTTTGAACTTTAATTTGATCTTAGTGGTGAGCCAAATAATTATTGTATGAGATATTTGGAAATATATATTGATAATCAGTAAAATTCCCTCCACTGATACTTAACATTGAAGGTTTTAAAGTAGCAATAATTACTTCTTAAGAGAATTGAGAAAGCTGGAAATCAACATATTCAGATTTGACCGGCTCAAGCAATATCTCTGTAAAGGATTTCCAAAGATTGCAGTTTACCTTGCTTACTTTTTCTTGGGATATTCCATGTGTTCTGTATTTTATTCCTCTCCAGTATGCCTTCCCACTCAGAAGGGCCATTCCTTTGTGATTACTACTCTGATTCATTTCTTCACACTGACTGCATATCCACTCTTGATGAATTACCCTATATTATTCTATATTTTGGTCTTTGATGTTGCTGTCAGGCAGAATATCAATACGAAATTGTAACACTTGTTTGCATTTGTGTTTAATTCAACCTGTGTGGTACTGGCAACACTATGGATATTCATTCTTTGGCAGGATGTATGCTTCTGGCTTTGCTGCTGATTCAGATTTTCCATGCATGTGGGTATGTGGTGGTTCTTGCTTATACATCTAGATGCTCGATTGCTAATGCTTCCCACTTGCCAGATGGTAAATATGCAGCCACAGTTTTCCAGACAGTTGTTGTCTGGGTACAAATCATTGTACATTCTGAGCTTTCTTGTGTACTTTTTTTTTTTTTTAATCACTGTGAATATTCAATGATCCACAACAAAAATGGATCTCCTATGCCTGATGCAGTTCTGTGAGTCCTCAGGTTTCTACATTTACAGCGGTTTTATTCACCATTAGGAAATCTCTTGCATTGTTAATACACCAGTTATTAGTGAGACTAGTGAGATAGGCTCAGCAATGCACTGCTGGGATGGGCTCTTGTACTGATGCCTACGTTAGGCAAAGAGAAGAAATCGCCATAAGTGAAATCTACATGAGATTATTGATGTGTGGCTATCCATCAAGGGCCAGGAGATGGTGAATGATATTACAACTTGCTAAATGTATGCCTGGGAATCAGTCATTTAGTCTGCATTTCAATTGTCTTTTTTTTTTCTTTTGTTTTTCTTTTTTCATTCTGATTAGAGAAGGTGAAATAATGGTCTTTTGTATAGTGGACCTTGTTAAGGGACTTGTAAAGGAGCTAAAAGATGTGCTGTATATTGGTTGCTTATTTATAAATCATTAAGATTGGGAAAATGATAGAGTTACAATCTTCAGGTTGTCTTTTTTTTTAATTTTTTTTTTAAACATTTATTTTTGAGAGACATAGCATGAGCAGGGGAGGGTCAGAGAAAGAGAGGGAGACACAGAGTCCAAAGCAGGTTCTAGGCTCTGAGCAGTTAGCACAGTTACCGATACGGGGCTTGAGCTCATGACATCGTGACCTGAGCTGAAATCGGGTGCCCCTACAATCTTCAGATTATCTTTGATTTTGGAAGAAATGTGTATAAAAGTAAATAGTAAAGATTATACTGTTGTTGAGAAACTGGGTAGATGATGATAAAGAATTGTATTATTATTTACTGAGGGACTACTATGGTCTGACACTGAATTTAGCTTGTAAGTTCATTATCTAATGTTATGCTTACAATGACCCTACTAGGGGAATTATCCCATAGGTATGGAAACTCCCTGAAGCTCAGGAAGGTTCTGTATCTTGCCCAAGGTTATGCAACTAATAGGGGCAGATGGAATAGAATTACAAGTTAGTCTGATATCTAAGCCTGTAATATTAATAACTACAATACTGTATGTTCCATTTGGGCATATATGTGTATACATATGTGTGCATGTATATATGCAAAATAATGTTTCAGTCTGTGAATATGGCTTTGAAATCTTACTGGTATTTCTATCACTGAATGTGCCCTTTAATAGATGAGCATTTATAGTACACCACTCCCTCTTATTGTCATCTCTTTACGTCACCACGTCATCGTTTGTTCTCGTCCTGGTTGTGAAATAGTACAAAACAAAATTACTGAGGGATTGAAATAATGACTTCATCTAATTCCTTCCATCTTGTCCCAGCTTTGAGGTAGATCCTCATTTATCTAAGACCATGAACTAGATAACAGTGCAGCCCGAAATTCTAAACCTGTGCGTTTGCATTTGCCAACTTCTAAAAATTGTTTGTTAGTGTCCACTATAAATGTTTCACCTATATGATCCCCAGGCTGTCTCTATCCCTACCTATGCTTCTACGAAGATTCTTCTCTCCATCCCCTTACCCAGCTCATGTATCTTAATCGTCACCTCCCCACTCTAAAAACAATTTTTTTTAAATATTTATTCATTTTTGAGAGACAGGGAACGACAGAGCATGAGTTGGGGAGGAGCAGAGAGAGAGGGAGACCCAGAATTCAAAGCAGGCTCCAGGCTCTGAGCTGTCAGCACAGAGCCTGACACAGGGCTTGAACCCGTGGACCGCAAGATCATGACCTGAGCTGAAGTCGGATGCTTAATCGACTAAGTCACCCAGGCACCTCTGCCACCTCCCCATTTCTAAAGAATTAATTCCTATTCATCCCATATGTCCCCTCCAGACTGCTGAATTGTGTCTATTAAGTTGTAGTCATATTTCTCTTTATATGGAGGCTTTAGTGTTTTTCTGATGTTTTATGTATCTGTATTTTGTTGGTGGCATCTATAATTGTATTGAAAACTGAAGAATCTTGCTTATTGTTGAATGAGTTTCTCTGGATCTTATAAGGTTCACAGAAAAATGAAGCAGAATATTTTTTAAAAATGATAAGCAGAAGCTAGAATTGAAAAGAATTCAGGAAAATGCCTCATTTTATATGTGTAGGGCTTTTTTTGTTACATTCCTTGTGCAGGCATGGACTATTAAAATGCTAATAAAATGTCTTTCTGTCTTAATGAAACAAAAAGTTACATATGGGCTTATTGGGCCATAATCCAGAAATATTAACATGAGGTTCAAGTTTTAGGAACAGAAAATCCCCTAAAAATTTGTGTAGAGGCAGGGTGTGTGTTTTTACTCTGTCGTGACTAATTAGACACATATGAATGGAACACAAAGGAAACTACATGGTACATACACTTGATGGGCCTAAAGTAATGAGCTAGGCACCAAGAAGGTAATCCTAGGGAAAGAAAATCTTATTTTCATGGTTTAGTCTGTAAGTCTGAATATTATTCGATGATATATGCTATGATTATTTGATATTTTGTTTTTAACTTTGGCATTATAAAATTGAAAGGGGAAAGATTCTCTTTTTATTGATTGATTATAGCATCCCCTCTAAATTACATCTCACAAACCTTTTCTGCAAAGTGGAAATTACAAAAAGAGGAGCTTTCTTGCGCTTAAATATTTGCAACTTTTTGGACATGAAAAACAGTTATAAAATTTTAGACTAAGATTAGAATATTAAAAATCTTTCGTCGGTCTTTTCTGATGAGTACTCTCAGCATACTTACCATCTAAGTTAACTAATATTGCTGAATACATTGCATCCCTTGGTAATGGCACCGTATCTTTGGTATTGCCCTTCTTTGAGTCTGTTACTTGAGTGACAGTTCCTCTGTGTCCAAAAATGTCCTCCAAGTGTATATAGGAACCTCAGGAGCACATTTTGTTCTTGTTTTTATTATTATTAGAAAACCAGGGCTCAAAATGTTTGAGGAAACATCGATTGTATTGAATGATATCCTAAGGCTAAGACTTTTTTGATAGTTATTACCACTTTTATTTGACTTAGTAAGCTATCATTTTTAACATATTTGCCGAAAAATAATAAACACACCATACATCAAACAATAAATTCATTTTAATCCCACCACTCCCATTCCAAAGAAAACGGCAGATAACATTTTAGTGGGTGTGTACCGGGATAAATTCCTATGCATTATCGAGTCTGTCTATATTTATGTATGTGTACATGTGGAGTTTTACATCCTGCAGGACTTCCCATGCTAATGTATTTGAGTCTATCATTTGTGTTCACTGCTATAAGCTATTTCATGGCCTATTGATTCTGTAGAGAGGATTAAGGCATATGAGCATGTGCTATCATGCTCATGTGTGTTTATTTTTGTGAAAGAGAAATAGTGTATTCTTAGGAGTGGAATTCTTAAAGTAAATAATATGTGCATTCTTTCACAGACGCCTTCTTACTGCTTCCACAACTAGCTCGTTCTTGTGACTGCCCTTTCTTGTGCTTGTGCACTTTTCCAATGCCTTGGAGCTGTGCCAGTAGCCATTAATGGTATTTCGTATATAACTTGTCACCTGAAGGATTTATTTTTGTCTGATTTTTCAACCCCCAGTGGAATATAAAATAAGTGTTTTGAATCATTCTCATATCACAATTAGTGTTACTCTCCTAATCGTCAACTGACCTTGAGACCAAACTAAATAAATTATCATTTAGAGTGTAAGCTTTACATATTCCTATCAGGAGGGGCCACACACAAAAGCACTGAGCTTTATATTTCTACTGACACTTCCTTTGTTATGCCACAATTAGGCAACTCTAAGAGAGAATGTGTGAGGTAGTAAAATGAGCTTTGGAATTAAGTATCAGTCTCAAACTGACTATGTAATCTATACGCAGTTACTTTCCTTTTGACAATCTATCCTATTTTAGTTATCACAAGTGTAGGAAATTATATGTACAAAAATGTCCCAAATGTTAGAAATCATGTGAAAGACTCCACAGAAATGGTTCAGTAAAATGATATATAACCTCACTGGTAGATGATGGATTTATTAAACATTGCTAGTTAGAAATATGAGACACATGGGAAGTATTATGTAAAGTAGTCAACAATCAGAGTTGTATGGAAAGATAAGATTCTAGCTATACAAACTCAGCCATCTCAAATAAAGGAATAGGTAATTTTTTTTAAGTTAAAAAAAAAAACACTTAACCCACCTAAGCATTGAGGAAAAGGTAAATAAAATTACTACTGTTACTGTAGTATGATCTTTGGGTTTAGTTAATGTTACTTGAAACTATATTTGTTTTACTGAAAATCTATAATAACTAGCATGCATATTTTAATTTTATCTGCCAGAGTATCTCCGCCATTGAGAAGCCATCAAAAAAATATTTTCTAGACAAAATCTTCTGACTTTCTACTAAAACCAATATGGTGGTTGTATTCATATTATGTTTTTAGTTCTTAGGAGGCTCTTTAATTTTTTGTCAAATTTGATACTTATTAAGTAGGTGGGATATCAAGAAAATGTTAAGAGAAAAGAAAAATTGTTCTACAAATTAAATATGAGATGAATATGAGATGAAACTACAAGAGTGTAGATTTGATGTGTTACCTGCTAAGTTGCAATACTGTACATTGCTTTCATGAGCCATATATAATATTTCACTGGAAAAACAGGTAATGTTTGGTACTGGGTGGCAAACCACTATAAGCATTTAGGAAAACTTGAGTTTATTTTTTTTCTGTTGCTTGAGTTGCTTTAATAATCAAGTGTTGATATTATGTAATGTGGATTTGTGCATTAGTCACTACTAATTTTTGCAAAACTGGGGAACTACATAATAGGGTTTTTATAATATTTTTTACTGACTAGATTGATAATTTTAGATTTTTTTTTGGCTTTCTACCGTTTGGCTTACTATACTGATAGAAAAATTGTGCATATTTTTAGCTACATATATATATATCTTTATATAATAGTACTTTTTTGATGAAGAAGTACACTTCAGTAAGACAGTAAGATGCTGTAAACAACAATATTAGTAATGAATTTCTAAATAATTCAGTAATGATTGGGACCTACCCTCCTAATAGAATAACCTAGTATCTTATTGAATAACTTAATATATGTGGGTAATTATGCTGGGTGAAAGGGATTGATTTAAAATGAAGGAATTCATGAGAATAAGTCATGTTTAGGAAAGGAAAACAAGTAAAAGTACATTATCTTGTATATACAAGGTACTGTGCAGATGCTTTATGCACATTATTTTGCTTGAGACTCTAAATAGACCTGTGACATGAGTTAGTGTTAGTATCCTTATTTAACTGGTGAGGAAACTGAGCCTCAGGGAATTGCAGCAGCTTGTCCTAGATCAAACAGTAAGTAACTGCAAGAGTTGAAATTTAGGCTGAAGTCTATTTGTTGTCAAGTCCCCTGTGTTCTTGGAGCCTCCCATGGCTTTGTACTACAAGAAGAGGAATATCCAGTACTAAGTAACAGCAGTAAACCATCACTGTAATTGTTTATTATATTACTCCAATTCATACTTCTTAGGGATGCTTGGGAGATTCTATTGAAAAGACTACTGATCGAGGCAAATCATGTTTATTTTGCAGATAAGCCCTGCTATTTAAGGACTTTTACTTCACAATTGTTCTCCTAATGTTCATTAGGTCTAAAATTGAATAGTGAGCAAAGTATTTGTTATGGTCATGGTGGTTTGCTCTCTACATCAAATATATTCTAAGTTGTTAGTCTAATCTAATCATGGCAATCCTGTTTTCCGTGCTGATAATTAGCCTACCAATGGACATTGAAACTAATCCTAGGCATTGAGACATAAAGAGAATTCTACTACAGACTTACGGGAAAGTTTTCCTTGATCACAAGAAAGAATGACATAGAATGAAGGTCTTCCTTCTTGCTCTATACACCATTGTGTCAAGATGTGGTTTCTAAAACCATTATAGTCATCTTGATAGCAGTCTGTCAATAGAGCCAACATTAAAGGTCTCAAAGCAGAGAGAGAGAACATTGGACCTTGATGACATAGTCACATGAAACAAATGAACCAGCAACCACCCATGGTTGCAATATGAACCAACTCTTCAGAATGTTTTACATTTAATTTCTTTTAGGTGACCTAATAGCTTTCTTGTATAATCTGATTTGGATAAAGAATATTTGTTCTTTGCAGCAAATAATTTTTGTGGCAGATGGGGGGGTGGTATAGTATTTGGTTTATGGAGCTGGGCACTGCCAGTCAAAAATTCTAAAATGTACTTGAACAAATGGAGGATCGAGGGAGTAGAACGTTGACTGTGTGCCTAAAGATGCTGCAAAATTCTAGGAAATGGTAGGAAAAATTAAAAATACTAGATCACATTGGGTATTTTTGTAATCCAAAATAAAGAAATAAATATAGGGTAAAGGTAGCCTATCTGAAAATAGAAAGAAAAAACATGACTTGAGTCAGGCAATAACTTTCTGCATGTGACTTCAAAATTAGTTTGAAGGAGAAGGGCGCATGGGTGCCTCAGCTGGTTGGGAGTCTGACTTTAGCTCAGGTCATGATCTCGCGGTTTGTGGGTTTGAGCCCCATGTTCGACTCTGTGCTGACAACGCAGAGCCTGGAGCCTGCTTCAGATTCTTTGTCTCTCTCTCTGCCTCTCCCCTGTTTGTGTTCTTTCTCTGTCTCTCTCAAAAATAATAAATAAACATTAAAAAATTAAGTTGAAAGAGAATTTTTAAATTTGAATCTTTTGGGATTAGAACATTTGAATTCTGTGCCTTAGGCTAAAGTGCTGGCAGTAGTTATGATGTTGGAGACTTAGCAGGAGAGAAGTTTGGAATAAAGGCAAACCTATTTCTCTTGCTTGTTACAAGAGATTTTTCTTGTTCCACCACATTATTTTCTGTTCCACCACAGACAGGATTATACATGACAAACAATATGAGGCCATTTTTTTTAGTTAAGAATGTCATGGTAGAAACTCTTAAATAGGACTGTCAAATAGAGCCCGGTGCCAGTGGAAGAACAGAGTTTCCAGACTTCTGGATTAGGGCTAAAGAAACTCATTGATTGTAGTTAGAAATCCACAGGTTTAATCAGATACAGGTACACTAGGAGCTTCATTTTTAAATGAGAAATCTGTAGCCAGAGAAATCCCAGGCCTGATAAGTGCTTGGTGCTGTTCAATCATAAAGCAAGTTCATACCTAGGGTCCCCAGTCCTCCGAGGAGATGTGCTAGTAAGTAAGTATACAGCCCCCTGAAAAGACATTCTCCATAAGACTTTGCTCATTGTGGCCATGGGGGAAAATGGATGAGGGTAAGCTTTTCAGAAGGCAGAAACATAGGCTATCCAGGAGCATATTCCCTTCTCAGACCTGGAAATATGGACTTTCTCTGTCGGAGAATGTAGGCTATGAGGATGCTATAGAGCAGTGATTACTCGGAGTTGTTTTTTATTGGCCCCCTTTCTGACATTTTAGGGTTGCCACTGTTTTTTCTTTTCTTTTTTTCTTTTTTTAATTCCACTGTTGATTGGTGTGTAAAAGTGAGAGAGTAGATACTTCATCCTAAATGATGAGTTCACTAAGCAGTTTGGACCTACTGAAGATAATGGCTCTTACCTGAAGATCCTGGTCTTGGAGCTTGATGCAGTGATCAGTTGAGACTTTGGTTCTAGTCCTTTAGGGAAGGTATAGAAATAGGTAGAGCTGGGCAGCTTTGAAAATAAGGTAGTGAGGGGTGTGTGGATATTTTATAGCTAAAAGAGTAGTTAACACTGATGGCTGAATACTCCGCAACCATGATTCTCTTCTTTTTCCACGGAACCTAAATATTGTTCAGTATCTATTCTGGTTGCATTATGTCATGTGTCTGAGAGAAAACCAACTCATTTTTTGTCTCAGAGATATCCTGGTTAGTCTAAAGATAATCTCATATGCTTTGCTGATTATTGCTTCAGGACATAAGTGAACTCTGGCCATTGAGATGCAAACAGAAGTTTTCTGGAGGCTGCTGGGAATTTTTTTTTCACACTCTTAAGAGAAGTCTTTGGGAAACCATTCTCTCCTCCATTACGTATAAATAGAGAAATCTCCATTTTTTACATTAATATCAAAAAAGTAAACTCAAGATGAAATGAATACTGTTGACAACAGAACAAAATGGTGGAGATCATTCTTTAGACTGGTGCTCTGAATGTAAAGCTCTTGAAGCTTGATATAATAACGTCCTCATTCTGTAAAAGTTGAGCCAGCTCCTGTGATTTAGGATTTTCTGTTGCTTGAAATACAAATGGTAAAGCCTGCCTTTGGACATTTCTGAAGACAGCGTAAATGAACCTAAAGGCAGTTTTTCATACCCTGTTGACTGAAATGTCATGAGGGCAGTCACTGAGCGTGCACTTAATGAAGGTAAAGGTGGATTTGTTGGCTTGAGGTTGAGCAACATGTTGAAAATGGAGGGACAGAGTGTAGGTAGGAGAAACCCAATAGGGTAAGAGCAATAAAAGCTTGGCACAAGTCACAATTAAACTTTGGGTGAGTTCAAAGTGATTACAAATTGTGAGGCTCCGCATGGTCTTGAAGTGGAAATTGGGGAGCAAGGATTGATGCTTCGCTAATAACGACCTAGCTTTGAAAGCAATAATTTTTTGAGTGTCTGTTTTCTCTTCTTAAAATGGGAGGATTGGAGTTGATGCTCTCTAAAGTCCAATCCCCCCAAATTATTTTGGTCAAGTTAACACTGGCGTTTTCCCTGGGATAATTTATGACATACTTAATTTATTTAGCAGTTTGTTACAGAGGGCTTTGTTCTCAATATTGATGTTCTCAATATCTTTATTATGATATAGTTGAAATGATGTTTACAAACCATAATGACAATCTATACTTTTGTAATTCTTAAATCATTTCTGTCTGAGCAAGGAATTTTACTGTGGCTCGTTTACCAACAACCCCACTCTACCCTCCCCACCTCAAAAATTTTTAATGAACCTCTCTGTATTTCATAATATTTTTAAAGTTGTAAACTTAAAAAAATAATGCTAATTAAAATGTCGAGTATACAATAGTTGACAAAATTTTACCGAGAAAAAATATTTTTCCTGTTACCCCTTTTATGATTGCCTAACAGCAAGTAGTTGGCCAATTATAGAATTTGAAATAATGTATTTCAGCCAGATGCCAAGAGACATTTTATGAAACAAATTCAGAGTATAAATTATGTATGTTTTTACTCACTGTTAAGTGGCAAATGTTTACTATTCTTTATAGCAATTGAACATTAGGTTTATAGATTGAGAAATAAATATTGGTAATCAAAATTACACTAGTTCTGTTGTTCATTAGGTATTTATTGCATTGCGTATGTATATGAATTGTATATGGAAGAGTTAAAAAATCTGCATAAATTATTTACTGTAAATATAATTATTTGAGAAACAATTTATATTGTTAAAATATATAGTCAGTGCTTTTTTTTCTTTGTCAATATTTAACATTTGTATTTCTAAGTATTTTGAAATATAAAAGTGTTTTAAAAGCTGTTGTATATATGGAGAAATATAATTAACACACAGGTTGTGGAATACCAAGTTGCACATCTTTGCATTCATTTAATAATTTATACTTTAATTCTGAAAAGGGTTCCTTTCTTTTCGAAGGGAATGTCATTTTGAAAAACAAAATACACTCTGACAGTAAAATTTGGATTTTACCAGTGAAAATTGTCATTAAGTTTGTGTTTTTTATTATTTTGGTGCTTTTGGTACCGCATGTGTTTTGTTTATATCTTAAAGCTAGAGATTTGGTACATAAGCCACATAGAGAGTAATAAAATTCAGTAATTCGAATTGTTTAGAATCATATGTATATTCTTCCACTCTAAAAGTGATTGTGATGGTAACTAATGAATGATAGGACAGATTCTAATATTTTACTAGAACATCTTAATGGATATTCACATTTTAAATTCATTTGGAAAGTATGTTGTTAAAGGTCTGTAATTAGGATTTGCTATTTTTTCTCTTCTAAGAAAAAGTTAGTATTAAGTTTAAATGTAGTGTTCTCTTAAAAATAGTTCCCATATGCCTCAACCAATAAAACTTGTTCAATAATCTCATTTGTTTTTTTCAACTTTCCATAGTATTAGAATTAATTAGAATTTCTGTATCTTGACTATAGTGAAGATCAAAACACTGTAGAAACATTATCAGAGGCTTTAAGTTAATATCATAAATTTTCTACACAATGGAAATAAGACAGTATGGCAGTTTGTAGACATAGGTACAGCCTTCTAAGTCACTTAGAGCTTTTTAAATTTTTAAATGTTCACTTATTTTGAGATAGAGCATGCATATACAGGAGGGGCAAATAGAGAGAGGGAGAGAGAGAATCCCTAGCAGGCTCTAAGCTGTTAGAGCCCAATGCAGGGCTTGATCCCATGAACTGTGAGATCATGATCTGAGCCAAAGTCAACAGTTGGATGTTCAACCGACTGAAACACCCTGGCATTCCTAAGTCACATAGAGTTTTTATATTTTCCAGGAAATTATACTTTAGAAATAATCTGTTTTTTTATTTTTATGAGATATCATGTGTTCGCATAATTCCCATAAGCTACATCACCAGTTTAGGAAGGAGAGCTTTTCTTAAATACTTACTGTAGAATTTGCAGCTATCAGTTTTTCTTGAGAAAAAAAAAAGTTGACTGTAACAATTACAGAATTGCCATTGTGCAGTAAAACTTCAGTCGGTTTAAGTTATAGAAAATATTGTTAGAAAAATATATACAAGTATATGGTTTTGAAATAGATGCATATCATAATGGTTGGCACACAAATACCCAACGGGGTTAGAGAAATTAGGCAACCTTGTATGGCTTGATCAATACACCTGCCATTATCATCATCTTTGAAGGAAGAATGGCACCGTCCTATGTAGTGTATTTGTTGCCTTCTTATATTGTTAAATGCCTGTGAACATTCTACTTCCCTAATTTGTTACTAATTAAAGGTTATAGAATATAGTATTTTAGGAAGGAAAAAGATATCTGTATTGCTGGTTCCCAGCTCTGGTTGTGTTTTAGAATCACCTGAAGGGCTTTTAACAAATATTAATATTTGGGTCCTACTCCAAACGAATGAAATCAGAATCAGGTTAGGGTCAGGCAGTGGAATCCCCCAGTTGATTCTAATGTGTAAAGCGTAGTGTGGTTTGAAGACATGTCAATACAGTGTAAGATACTCCTCACACTATTATCATAACATTTCATTTGACCTATTGAAACATTTCATAGGTTTGATTTGATGTGATTTAAACTATGAGTTATGTATTTCTTCAAAAACCAAAAAAAAAATAAAAAACTTTTGACTTGTTATGGTTTCATTGCTGATGTTCAGCAAGCATAGCCTTTGTCATATAAATATATGCTAAAATGAATATAATCTAACAAAATGTAAGGGGTGTCACTACTATTGCTGCTCAATCTTTGGAAGTGTTTCTGTTGATATAAATTAATATCAAGAATGGTTTGTGGCTAAAAAAAAAAAAAGACATGGACAAATAGCCATAGATGCTATTTACTGCCCAAACGTAGGCTACACTGTATTAATTTCCTATTGCTGCTATTAACAAATAACCACAAACCTAGTGTAGTGGCTTTAAAACAACAGACTTATTTTCTTACTGTTCTGAATGTCATAAGTCCTAAATCATTGTGTCATCAAGGTTTTATTCTTTTTCAAGGCTCAAGGAGAAGATCCCTTTCCTTTCCTTTCTAGCTTCTAGAGGCTGTTTGCTTTCCTTGACTTGTGGCCCCTTCGTCCATGTTCAGAGAGCATTACTACAATTTTTGCTTCCATGGTCACATCTGTTTCAATTTCTCATCTTCCTACTTCCCTCTTAGAATTATGTTTATGATGTTTTTGGCTTCACCCATATAAAGATAACCCAGAATAATCTTCCCATTTTGAGATCCTTAATTTAATGACACTTGAAAAGCTCCTTTGGCCATATAAAGTAACACATTCATAGGTTCTGGAATTTGGACAAGGGTATTTTTAGGGAAACATTATTTTGTCTACCACAAACAACTTTGGCCTAGTATATTTTTTTCTAAAATGTGGAATTTTTTGTTTGTTGTTTTTTGCCTTGAATAAAGTGTCTGCAAAGAAATTAATGAAAAGAAAGTAGAGTTTCAAAAGCAAGCAGGACAGTGAAAAGAATACTTTAACAAATGAAAAGTTGTTTAAGGAACTCATGAACATGAGTTTTAAGACTTTGAATCAAATAGAAATATTTTAATTAATTATTCCATATCACTTCTCTCATTGATTTATTATGTAACTAGAGTTTGAGTTTCCAAGAATGTATAAATTGAGATAAGATTTGTGTGTACATAAGACATTTTCAAGATACACACTGTGGTTATATTTCCTTATCTCTTCATGTCTTCATATTCATCGATAAATGGATACTAAACAAACTTTATGGAGGTGTTGATGCCTAAGAGGTACAATTAATGTTCTTCACATAGCAAGAGCAACATAGTAAGTGAACAATAAATTAGTTATTAGTAGTAGTATTGCTTATCAGTAAAAAAAATGGCTATGTATACATTCTGCCAACATTTAATTATTGTTATCTTGGTAGATTTGTGTATCTATTTGGCAAGGAACGTATGTTCGTTGGATGCTTTTATGTGTCATGTGCTCTTATTAATGTCCTGAGGTAGATAGATGATACAAACATAAATCATTGACATTCTGCCCTCAACTGAATATATAATATCCTGCTTAGGAAAGAAATTTAAAAGCACTCTAAGAGAGGTACAGAAAAATGATTTTAGTGTGGAGGATAAAAGGTTTTTGATAAGAGGTATGTATGCTCCATTTGTGTCTTAAAGCTAACATAAAATTATTTACCCTGCTACTTCCCAGTAATTCATGTAAGAATTTGTGTGTGTATGCATGAAGGTTTTTTTAGTCTTCATATTCCACCAATTACGTCTTTATTTAAAATTCTAAAGCATTACAGACATCAGTATGAATCTTTAGAAGTTCTGCTCGACAACTGTACTTCATATGGTTTGGGAATCATTAGTAAACCATTTTGGGTTCCTCCCTAAATATCCTTGGCTATTCCCAGATGCCAGCAGACAAAAATCATTTACAAGTGTCATACTATTCTTTGTGTATGTCACTTCCGTCCTTTACTGTCCTGAAATACATCCCACTTTCTTTCCTAGGTGCCAAAATCTTCCAAATAAACATTCTCTCCCTAAAGTTAGCAGCCAGACATCTTTAAGAGCAGCCAAGGGAAAGGCCTTAAAGCTGTCTTCAAAAACATTCAGATGTCTTAAACAAGTTCCAGTCGGGCCTGCCATTTGTCCCTTTTCCCCCCATCCAAGGCAACAGCCAGAAACCTCACTTAATCTCTTTACGTACTATTTACACTTTAGTGAAATTATCTTCTGGCTCTTGATTTGATGGAAAAAGTTGGTATAGTGGGTTTACAGAAAGATAAAAAAAAAAAATGTACTTAGTAGTTATAGTGCTTCAACAGACTGCAATTGCTATGGGTAAGCCTGCAAAAATTCCAAAGGGAAAGTAACCCTTCAGTTGATGGCCCATCTAAAATGATGCCCAGCTTTAAAAAACTGTCATGTACTACTGCTATTTAAGCTCCTGTATTTCTATTTGAACAGAAAAGATAGGTTATGTGAAGAATACATTTAAAGTGGGAGAATGTGTTTTCAAAATGAAGTGCTCTGGATTTATTAATTACTTGCCTTGAAACTTGTTAGTGTTGAAGAGTAGTGGGTAGAAATATATACATTTATTATCTTCTCTGAGTTAGCACCTTGATACCTTTCATTCACCTGAAGATGACCTCCAACTGATTATTTCCAGATCTCACTAATCATCTGACCTCTGCAATTTTAGTTCTAACTGCCTCATAGAATTACGATTCTGTATGCTGCACAGAGGCTGTTGAACAGAAAATTCTCCGTGACTGCTTTAAAAAAAAAAAGTGAATTATTACCACTTTCTTTAAAAAGTAAGTTAATGAATGAAGTTGACCCCAACAGAACATAATACATACTTCATCTTGTTTTGGATATTTAACTTTGTTTTAAAACTTAAGTTCAATAGCTTCATGTTTGTCTGTAGTATACAGTTCCATTCGTTTTAACAAATGTATCCAGTAACCAGCAGCACAATTAGGATAGCAAAACACTTCCCTTACTTAAAAGAAATTCCTCACCCTGTTCCTTTTTAGTGATGCACCTCTTCACCCCTTGGCAACAACAGATTTGTGTGCCTAAAGTTTCAGCTTTTTAACAATGTCATGTAAATGGGATCAAACAATATGTAACCTTTTGAGTCTCTCTTCTTTCACTTCGCATAATGCATTTGAGAATAATTTGTTTTGCTGATTATATTAAGTTTTCATTGCTGAGTAATACTGTTTTGGTGGATGTACGATGTTTGCATGAACCTGTAGGAGTATATTTGGTTTGTTTAAAGATTTTGCTGATAACAAGTAATGCTGTCACAAATGTTCCTATACAGGTTCCTTTTTTTTTTTTTTAGAAGCTTTTTTTTTTTTTATGTTTATTTATTTATTTTTGAGAGAGAGAAGTAGAGAGCAAGCAGGGTGGGGGCAGAGAGAGAGGCAGTCTCCACGCCATCAGTGCAGAGCCCAATGCGGGGCTTGATCCCATGAACCATGAGATCATGACCTGAACCAAAACCAAGAGTTGGATGCTTAACTGACTAAGCCACCCAGGCACCCCTCCTGTAAAGGTTCTTATGTGGTGAGATGTTTTAATGTTTTTAGAGTAAATACTTGGGAGTGTGATTGCTGGGTCATATGCAAAGATGACATTTAACTTTATAAGACTTTATAAGGGGAGGGGCAGAGAGAGGGAAAGAGACTCCCAAGCAGGCTCTGCACTGTCCCTGCAGAGCCTGATACAGGGCTTGAACTCATGAACTGTGAGGTCATGACCTGAGTTGAAATCGAGAGTGAGATGCTTAACCAGGCACCCTGACTTTTTTTAAAACTGTTTTTCAGAGTAGGTCTACCACTTAGCGTTACTACCAGAAGTGTGTGATTTCCAGTTGCTTTACTTACATACTAGCACTGGCTATTTGCTTTATTTTTATTCCAACCTTTGCAATAGATGTGTAAAGGCATCTTATGTGGGTTTAGTTGATGTTTCCCCAGTGGCTAATGATACTGAATATTTTTTTATGTCCTTATTTCCTATCCATATATCTTCTTTGCTGAATGGTGTGTTCAAATCTTTTGCCCACCTTTCGTGGTCTTGGTATTTGTGTCTTGAGTGTTCTTTATATGTTCTTCATTAAAGTCCTTTGTCTCATATGTGATTTACAGTTGTTTGTATCCCAGTCTGTATGTGTCTTTTTATTCTTATAGTGACATCTTTTACAGAACAAATATACTGATTTTTATGAAATCTGAATGTATCAATTTTTTTTTCTTTTATGGAGTGTTTTAAATAAGAAATCCTTGTTTAATCCAAGCTCACAAAGATTTTCTTTTATATTTTCTTCTAAAAATTACATGGTTTGGGGTTTTACATTTAGATATATGAACCATTTTGAATAATTTTTATTTAAGACATGAAGTATCGGTTTGTTTTTAACAGGTAACAAATTCTACCATTATTCGTTGAAAAGATTATCCTTTTGCGGTGGCGCTGCCTCTGTGCTATTTTCACATATAAACTGACAATAGTCATGTAGGTATTTCTGAACTAATAATATGCTGTCTTGATTACTGTGGCTTTATAGTAAGTCTTAAAATCTTGTTCACACAAGATTCCCAGCTTTATCCCTCATTTTCAAAGTTATTCTGAATGCTCTATTTCCTTTCATTTGTTGTATAAATTTAAAATGAGCTTGTCAGTATCTATAAAAATTCATGCTTGAGTTTTGCTTTCTGTAGATCAATTTGAGGAGATTTGATATCTTAACAACATTTATTCCAATCCATGAACATAGTTTATCTATACATATACTTAGGACTTAAAAACCACTTTTTTTTTTTTTTATTAGTGGCTTGTAGTTTTTAGCATACAGATCATTTGAAGTTATTCCTAAGAATTTCATTTCTCTTGGTGGGAGAGGAGTGGTTAGGAGAGCTATAGCAAGTAGTACTTTTTTTAAAAAATGTTTTCTCCAGTCATTCTCTGTTATTACATAGAAATATCATTGATATTTTATATATTCACTTTGTGTCTTGTGATATTACTAAACTCACTTATTAATTTTATCTCTTTTATACATTCTTTGAGATTTTCCACAAAGACAAAGCATGTTTTATGCAAATAAAATGTTATTTTTTTTCTGTCATCTTTCCATATTTTATTGCTTTTTCTTTCCTTGCTGCATTGACTAGGACTTTCAGTACACTGTTAGAAAAAAAGTTGTCAGCGGGGCGCCTGGGTGGCTCAGTGAGTTAAGCTTCTGACTTGGGTTTAGGTCATGATCTAACAGTTTGTGCTTTGAGCCCTGCATCCGGCTTTGTGCTGACAGCTCAGAGCCTGGAACTTGCTTCAGATGCTGTGTCTCCCTCGCTCTCTCTGCCCCTCACCCACTCATACTCTGTCTTCAAGAATGAATAAACATTAAGAAAAATTAGAAAAAGAAAAAAGTTGTCAGCAATGATATCCTTTGACTTATGGTCTTAGGTGAAGGGACTCATAAATTGATTATTAAGTATGATGTTAGCTGTAGGGTTTTCATAGAAGATTTTATCAAGTTGAGGAAGTTGAGAATTATCAATTTATTCTTTTCAAGGAACCAGTTTTGGGTTTCATTGATTATTTTTCTACTCATTTCTTCCTCTTAATTTTATTGTTTCAGTTTCTAACTATTTACTTTCTCTTTCCTTTTGGTTAGTTCACTTCTTTTTTTTGAAGTGGAAGCTTAGATGGTTAACTTAAGACCATTCTTCTTTTCTAATAAAAGCATTACTGCTATAGATTTAACTCTTGTCAGCCTTAGCTGTGTTTCAAAAATTTTGATGTGTTATATTTTCATTTTTTTTAGTTCAAAATACTTTCTGATCCTTGTAAGACTTCTTTTTTGATTCATTCCATATTTGTAAATATGTTGTTTCATTCCATATTTATAAATATGGGGGATTTTCAGGGTATATGTCAGTAGTTCCTTTCTTACATAATTCTTTTAGGGTCATTGAATAGACTTTGTATGATTTCAACTTTTTTTAAATAGTTAAGGTTTGTTTGGGGACACAGGATATGGTCCATTTATGTGCACTTAAAAGAATGCCTATTCTGCTCTTGTTAGGCAGAGTGTTCGGGTTGGTTGAGTTTGTCTTTTCAGGGCTTCTATGTATTTACAGATTCTGTGTTTACTTGTTCTGTCAATCTCTTAGTAATTTTAACATTCTCAGGTGTAATTGTGCATTTGTTTAAGTCTGAATTCAATTCTATCAATTTCTGCTTCATGGGTTGTGAAGTGCTCATATGTATAGTTTTGTCTTCTTGGTGAATTGAGTTTTACCACTAGGTAATGCTGTTTTTATCCCTGAAAATTTTCCTTAACCTGAAATCTTCATTAACTTGAAATTAAAATATTCATTGCAGCTTTCTTTTGATTGGTCTTTTTTGTTTTTTTCTCTATTACTAGGATATTACTTTTATCCTAGGAATATCATTGTGTTTAAAATTGGTTTCTTGTGTATATTTTAGTTCTTTAATCCAATTTGATTTTTTTCTTTTATTTTTTTGTTCAGATCATTTGCATTTAATGTTGTAACTGACATGGGCAAATTTAGGTCTCCCACTTATAATAGTTTTATGTTTGTTCCCTGTCTTTTCAATCTTCTAGCTTCCCTTTCCTTATTTGGATTGTTTGAATATTTGTTAGTATCCCTATTTAATTTTTTATTGGTTTTTAGCTGTCTCTTTAAATATTTTTGACTGGTTGGTTTATCATAACACACATACTCCTAGTCTACTTAGAGTTAATATTTTATCACTTAAAGTGAAATTTAGAAACCTACAACCATGTTGTTTCCGTAAGCCTGTATGTTACAGTTGTCACATGCATTGCATCCACACAAGGAAACCCTTCCAACAATGTTATAATTCTTACTTTATATAGTCTTTCGTACTTGACAAGCTTAAGAAGAGAAAAAATAGTTTGTTATATATACCCAGATATTTACTGATTCTTTTGATCTTCCTTTAGTCCGGAGTTCCAAATTTGCTTCTAGTTTCATTTTTGTTTTGCCTGAAGAACTTACATTAGCATTTCCTTTACAGCAGAAATGCTGGTAATGAATTCTCCTACTTTCACTCATTTGAGAATGTGTTTTCTCTTGCCTTGAATTTTGAATAGTAAAAATACTATTCTGTGTTGTTAGTTATTTTCTTGGAACACTTATAAAATAATGTTGCACTGTCATCTGGCTTCTATGTTTTCTATAGTAAATCTGAAAGCATTAAGTTCATTGTTCTCCTACATATAATGTGCCATTTTTTTCTCTGCATGCTTCCAAGACATGTTCTTTGCTTTTTTAATTGTATTTTTTAATTTACATCCAAGTTAGTTAGCATATAGTGCAACAGTGATTTCAGGAGTAGATTCCTTAATGCCCCTTACCCATTTAGCCCATCCCCCCTCCCACAACCCCTCCAGTAACCCTCTGTTTGTTCTCCATATTTAAGAGTCTCTTATGTTTTGTCCCCCTTCCTGTTTTTATATCACTTTTGCTTCCCTTCCCTTATGTTAACCTGTTCTGTGTCTTAAATCCCTCATATGAATGAAGTCATGTAGTATTTGTCTTTCTCTGACTAATTTCGCTTAGCATACTACCCTCCAGTTCCATCCACATAGTTGCAAATGGCAAGATTTCATTCTTTTTGATTGCCGAGTAATACTCCATTGGGTGTATGTATGTATGTATGTATGTATATAGTATGTATATATAGTATATATATACTATATATATATAGCAATTGCTGGGTTGTAGGGTAGTTCTATTTTGAATTTTTTTGAGGCACCTTCATACTGTTTTCCAGAGTGGCTACAACAGTTTGCATTCCCACCAGCAGTGCAAAAGAGATCCTCTTTCTCCGCATCCTTGCTAACATCTCTTGTTACCTGAGTTGTTAATGTTAGCCATTCTGACGGGTGTAAGGTGTGGTATCTCAGGGTGATTTTGATTTGTATTTCCCTGATGATGAGTGATGTTGAGCATTTTGTCATATGTTGGTTGGCTATCTGGATGTCTTCTTTGCAGAAGTGTCTATTCATGTCTTTTGCCCATTTCTTCACTGGGTTATTTGTTTTTTGGATGTTGAGTTTGATAAATTCCTCATAGATTTTGGATACTAACCTTTTATCTGATATGTCGTTTGCAAATATCTTCTCCCATTCAGTCGGTTGCCTTTTAGTTTTGCTGATTGTTTCCTTCATTGTGCAGAAGTTTTTATTTTGATGAGGCCCCAATAGTTCATTTTTGCTTTGGTTTCCCTTGCCTCTGGAGACATGTTGAGTAAGAAGTTGCTGCGGCCAAAGTAAAAGAGGTTTTTGCCTGCTTTCTCCTTGAGGATTTTGATGGCGCTCTGTCTTATGTTTAGGTCTTTTCATCCATTTTGAGTTTATTTTTGTGTATGGTATAAGAAAGTAGTCCAGGTTCATTCTTTTGCATGTCGCTGTCCAGTTTTCCCAGCACCACTTGCTGAAGAGACTGTCTTTATTCCATTGGATATTCTTTACTGCTTTGTCAAAGATGAGTTGGCCATGTTTGTGGGTCCATTTCTGGGTTCTCTGTTAAGTTCCATTGAGCTGAGTGTCTGTTTTATGCCACCAAAACATTTTCTTAATCTTTGGTTTTCATCTGTGAGATTGATATGCATCTGCCTCTGGTCTTTTTTTTTTTTTTATCCTTTTTTGGGGTTGGCACTCTTTTTCAATCTGTAAATATATAAATATTTATATATGTGTATTTTGGGGATATTTATTTATTGAAGTATAATTAACATATAATGTTATATTAGTTTCAGGTGTACAATATTATGATTCATCAAATTTATATATTACTTGCTGCTCATCAAGATAATTGTACTCTTAATGCCTTCATCTATATCACCCATCCTCTACCCACCTTCCCTCTGGCAACAAATAGTTTTCTATATTTAAGAGTCTATTTCTTGCTTGCTTGTTTGTCTATTCTTTTTTCCCTTAGTTCATTTGTTTCTTAAATTCCATGTATAAGTATGGTATTTGGTTTTCTTTGATTTATTTTCCTTAGCATTATACTCTCTAGCTCCATCCCTATCGTTGCATGTGGCAAGATCTCATTCCTTTTAATGGCTAAGTAGTATTCTATTACACACACACACACACACACACACACACACACAAATGCCACTTGTTTATCCATTCATTTATGGATGGACACTTGAATTGCTTCCATCAGTTGGCTATTGTAGATAATGCTGCAGTAAATATCAGAGTGAACAGATCTTTTCAAATTAGTGTTTATGTTCTTATTTGATAAATACCCCATAGTGAAATTACTAGATCATATGGTAATTCTATTTATAATATTTTGAGGAACCTCCCTAGTGTTTTTTTACAGTGGCTGTGCCAATTTGCATTCCAAATGACAGTGCAGAAGGGTTCCTTTCTCCCCATGCCCTTGGCAACACTTCTTCTCTCTTGTGTTTTTGATTTTAGCTATTCTGACAGATGTGAGGTGACATTTCATTGTGGTTTTGATTTGCATTTCATGATTAGTCATGTTGAACGTATTACCATGTATCTGTTGGCTATTTGTATGTCTTTGGTGGAATATGTGTATTTAGGTACTCTGCCCATTTTTAATTGGATCATTTGTGGGGTTTTTTGGTGGTATTTAAGTTTTTTATATATTTTGGATATTAACCCTTTATTTGATAAATTACTTGCAAATATTTTCTCTAATTTGGTAGATTGCCTTGTTGATAGTTTCCTTCACTGTGGAAAACTCTTTTTTTTTTTTTTTTTTTTTTTGGTGCAGTCCAATAGTTTACTTTTGCTTTTGTTTCCCTTGGCTGAGGAGTTGTCATATCTAGAAAAGTGTTTATTTGGGTTATATCAAAGAAATGACTGCCTGTGTTTTCTTCTACGAGTTTTATGGTTTCAGGTCTCACATTTGGGTCTCACATTAGTCATTATTTCCTAATTTTTTTTTTCTGCCTTAATCTTTCCTCCTGAAACTAAGGATACTCATGTCAGATCTCATACTTATATTGTTTTACTGATTTCTGAGTTTCTGATGAACTGTTTTAAACAATTTACTCTTTTTCAGATTTGACAATTTTTAATGGTCTGTTTTGACAGTAACTCTTTCTTCTCTACAATCTGTAATTGAGCTCATCCAGCCCAAATTTCAGTATTTTGTTTTTAAATTACAAAATTTCATTTTATTTATTTTTTATAATTTTTAAAGTATGTTTTAAAATTGTGGTAAATATAATACAAAATTTACCATTTAAATCATTTTTTAAAATTTCTTTTAAGTTTATTTATTTTTGAGAGAGAGAGACAGAGAGAGCGAGCGAGCATGGGCTAAGGAGGGGCACAGAGAGAGGGAGACACAGAATCTGATGCAGGCTCCAGGCTATGAGCTGTCAGCACAGAGCCCGACGTGGGGCTTGAACCCACAAACTGTGAGATCATGACCTAAGCCAAAGTCGGACACTTAACAGACTGACCCACCCAGGTGCCCCCATTTAAATCCTTTTTAATGTGCAGTTTGGTGACGTAATTACATTCACATTGTTGTCCAACCATACCTGCCATTCATCCAGAGCACATTTTTCATCTTGCAAGACTGAATCTCTGCACCCATTAAACAATAACTCCATGCTCCTCTTGTCCCGAATCCTTGGAAACTACCATTCTGCTTTCCATTTCTATGAATTTGATTATTCTAAATACCTCAGTTTAGTGGGATCATACAGTATCTTTTTTATGATTGACTTATTTCTGTTAGCATAATGTCTCAAGGTTCACCCATGTTGGAATTCTTTATTTTATTTTTTCATTATATGTAATTTATTGTCAAATTGGTTTCCATTCAACACCCAGTGCTCATCCCAAAAGGTGCCCTCCTCAATACCCATCACCCACCCTCCCCTCCCTCCCACCCCCCATCAACCCTCAGTTTTTTCTCACTTTTTAAGAGTCTCTTATGCTTAGGCTCTCTCCCACTCTAACCTCTTTTTTTTTTTTTTTTCCTTCCCCTCCTCCATAGGTTTCTGTTAAGTTTCTCAAGGATCCACATAAGAGTGGACAAATATGGTATCTGTCTTTCTCTGTATGGCTTATTTCACTTAGCATCACACTCTCCAGTTCCAACCACGTTGGTACAAAGGGCCATATTTTGTTCTTTCTCATTGCCATGTAGTACTCCATTGTGTATATAAACCACAATTTCTTTATCCATTCATCAGTTGATGGACATTTAGGCTCTTTACATAATTTGGCTACTTTTGAGAGTGCTGCTATAAACATTGGGGTACAAATGCCCCTATGCATCAGTACTCCTGTATCCCTTGGGTAAATTCCTAGCAGTGCTATTGCTGAGTCATAGGGTAGGTCTATTTTTAATTTTCTGAGGAAACTCCACTCTGTTTTCCAGAGTGGCTGCACCAATTTGCATTCCCACCAACAGTGCAAGAGGGTTCCCGTTTTTTCCACATCCTCTCCAGCATCTATAGTCTCCTGATTTGTTCATTTTGGCCACTCTGACTGGTGTGAGGTGATATATGAGTGTGGTTTTGATTTGTATTTCCCTGATAAGGAGCGACATTGAGCATCTTTTCATGTGCCTGTTGGCCATCCGGATGTCTTCTTTAGAGAAGTGTCTATTCATGTTTTCTGCCCATTTCTTCACTGGGTTGTTTGTTTTTTGGGTGTGGAGTTTGGTGAGCTCTTTATAGGTTTTGGATACTAGCCCTTTGTCCGATATGTCATTTGCAAATATCTTTTCCCATTCCGTTGGTTGCCTTTTAGTTTTGTTGATTGTTTCCTTTGCTGTGCAGAAGCTTTTTATCTTCATAAGGTCCCAGTAATTCAATTTTGCTTTAATTCCCTTGCCTTTGGGGATGTGTCAAGTAAGAGATTGCTACAGCTGAGGTCAGAGAGGTCTTTTCCTGCTTTCTCCTCTAGGGTTTTGATGGTTTCCTGTCTCACATTCAGGTCCTTTATCCATTTTGAGTTTATTTTTGTGAATGGTGTGAGAAAGTGGTCTAGTTTCAACCTTCTGCATGTTGCTGTCCAGTTCTCCCAGCACTATTTGTTAAAGAGACTGTCTTTTTTCCATTGGATGTTCTTTCCTGCTTTGTCAAAGATGAGTTGGCCATACATTTGTGGGTCTAGTTCTGGGGTTTCTATTCTATTCCATTGGTCTATGTGTCTGTTTTTGTGCCAATACCATGCTGTCTTGATGATGACAGCTTTGTAGTAGAGGCTAAAGTCTGGGATTGTGATGCCTCCTGCTTTGGTCTTCTTCTTCAAAATTACTTTGGCTATTCGGGGCCTTTTGTGGTTCCATATGAATTTTAGGATTGCTTGTTCTAGCTTCGAGAAGAATGCTGGTGCAATTTTGATTGGGATTGCATTGAATGTGTAGATAGCTTTGGGTAGTATTGACATTTTGACAATATTTATTTTTCCAATCCATGAGCAGGGAATGTCTTTCCATTTCTTTATATCTTCTTCAATTACCTTCATAAGCTTTCTATAGTTTTAAGCATACAGATCTTTTACATCTTTGGTTAGATTTATTCCTAGGTATTTTATGCTTCTTGGTGCAATTGTGATTGGGATCAGTTTCTTTGTCTTTCTGTTGCTTCATTGTTAGTTTATAAGAACGCAACTGATTTCTGTATCTTGATTTTATATCCTGCAACTTTGCTGAATTCATGTATCAGTTCTAGCAGACTTTTGGTGGAGTCTGTCGGATTTTCCATGTATAGTATCATGTCATCTGCAAAAAGTGAAAGCTTGACTTCATCTTTGCCAATTTTGATGCCTTTGATTTCCTTTTGTTGTCTGATTGCTGATGCTAGCACTTCCAACACTGTGTTAAACAACAGCGGTGAGAGTGGGCATCCCTGTCGTGTTCCTGATCTCAGGGAAAAAGCTCTCAGTTTTTCCCCATTGAGGGTGATGTTAGATGTGGCTTTTCATAAATGGCTTTTATGATGTTTAAGTATGTTCCTTCTATCCCGACTTTCTCAAGGGTTTTTATTAAGAAAGGTGCTGAATTTTGTCAAAGGCCTTTTCTGCATCGATTGACAGGATCATATGGTTCTTATCTTTTCTTTTATTAATGTGATGTATCACGTTGATTGATTTGCGAATGTTGAACCAGCCCTGCATCCCAGGAATGAATCCCACTTGATCATGGTGAATAATTCTTTTTATATGCCGTTGAATTCGATTTGCTAGTATCTTATTGAGAATTTTTGCATCCATATTCATCAGGGATATTGGCCTGTAGTTCTCTTTTTTTACTGGGTCTCTATCTGGTTTAGGAATCAAAGTAATACTGGCTTCATAGAATGAGTCTGGAAGTTTTCCTTCCCTTTCTATTTCTTGGAACAGCTTGAGAAGGATAGGTATTATCTCTGCTTTAAACGTCTGGTAGAACTCCCCTGGGAAGCCATCTGGTCCTGGACTCTTATTTGTTGGGAGATTTTTGATAACCGATTCAATTTCTTCACTGGTTATGGGTCTGTTCAAGCTTTCTATTTCCTCCTGATTGAGTTTTGGAAGAGTGTGGGTGTTTAGGAATTTGTCCATTTCTTCCAGGTTGTCCAGTTTGTTGACATATAATTTTTCATAGTATTCCGTGCTAATTGTTTGTATCTCTGAGGAATTGGTTGTAATAATTCCATTTTCATTCATGATTTTATCTATTTGGGTCTTCTCCCTTTTCTTTTTGAGAAGCCTGGCTAGAGGTTTGTCAATTTTGTTTATTTTTTCAAAAAACCAACTCTTGGTTTCGTTGATCTGCTCTACAGTTTTTTTAGATTCTGTATTTTTTATTTCTGCTCTGGTCTTTATTATTTCTCTTCTTCTGCTAGATTTAGGCTGCCTTTGCTGTTCTGCTTCTAGTTCCTTTAGGTGTGCTGTTAGATTTTGTATTTGGGATTTTTCTTGTTTCTTGAGATAAGCCTGGATTGCAATGTATTTTCCTCTCAGGACTGCTTTCGCTGCATCCCAAAGTGTTTGGATTGTTGTATTTTCATTTTCGTTTGTTTCCATATATTTTTTAATTTCTTCTCTAATTGCCTGGTTCACCCACTCATTCTTTAGTAGGGAGTTCTTTAACTTCCATGCTTTTGGAGGTTTTCCAGACTTTTTCCTGTGGTTGATTTCAAGCTTCATAGTATTGTGGTCTGAAAGTATGCATGGTATAATTTCAATTCTTGTATACTTATGAAGGGCTGTTTTGTGACCCAGTATATCATCTATCTTGGAGAATGTTCCATGTGCACTCGAGAAGAAAGTATATTCTGTTGCTTTGGGATGCAGAGTTCTAAATATATCTGTCAAGTCCATCTGATCCAATGTATCATTCAGGGCCCTTGTTTCTTTATTGACCATGTGTCTAGATGATTTATCCATTTCTGTAAGTGGAGTGTTAAAGTCCCCTGCAATTACCACATTCTTATCAATAAGGTTGCTTATGTTTATGAGTAATTCTTTTATATATTTGGGGGCTCCGGTATTCGGCGCATAGACATTTATAATTGTTAGCTCTTCCTGATGGATAGACCCTGTGATTACTATATAATGCCCTTCTTCATCTCTTGTTACAGCCTTTAATTTAAAGTCTAGTTTGTCTGATATAAGTATGGCTACTCCAGCTTTCTTTTGACTTCCAGTGACATGATAAATAGTTGTCCATCCCCTCACTCTCAATCTAAAGGTGTCCTCAGGTCTAAAATGAGTCTCTTGTAGACAGCAAATAGGTGGGTCTTGTTTTTTTATCCATTCTGATACCCTATGTCTTTTGGTTTGTGCATTTAATCCATTTACATTCAGTGTTATTATAGAAAGATACGGGTTTAGAGTCGTTGTGATGTCTGTATGTTTTATGCTTGTAGCGATGTCTCTGGTACTTTGTCTCACAGGATCCCCCTTAGGATCTCTTGTAGGGTTGGTTTAGTGGTGGCGAATTCCTTCAGTTTTTGTTTGTTTGGGAAGACCTTTATCTCTCCTTCTATTCTAAATGACAGACTTGCTGGATAAAGGATTCTTGGCTGCATATTTTTTCTGTTCAACACATTGAAGATCTCGTGCCAATACTTTCTGGCCTGCCAAGTTTCAAAAGAGAGATCAGTCATGAATCTTATAGGTCTCCCTTTATATGTTAGGGCACGTTTATCCCTTGCTGCTTTCAGAATTTTCTCTTTATCCTTGTATTTTGCCAGTTTCACTATGATATGTCGTGCAGAAGATCGATTCAGGTTACGTCTGAAGGGAGTTCTCTGTGCCTCTTGGATTTCAGTGCCTTTTTTCCTCCCCCAGTTCAGGGAAGTTCTCAGCTATAATTTCTTCAAGTACCCCTTCAGCACCTTTCCCTCTCTCTTCCTCCTCTGGGATACCAATTATGCGTAGATTATTTCTTTTTAGTGTATCACTTAGTTCTCTAATTTTCCCCTCATACTCCTGGATTTTTTTATCTCTCTTTTTCTCAGCTTCCTCTTTTTCCATAATTTTATCTTCTAGTTCACCTATTCTCTCCTCTGCCTCTTCAATCCGAGCTGTGTTCGTTTCCATTTTGTTTTGCATCTCGTTTAAAGCATTTTTCAGCTCCTCCTGACTGTTCCTTAGTCCCTTGATCTCTGTAGCAATAGATTCTCTGCTGTCCTCTACACTGTTTTCAAGCCCAGCGATCAATTTTATGACTATTATTCTGAATTCACTTTCTGTTATATTATTTAAATCCTTTTTGATCAGTTCATTAGCTGTTGTTATTTCCTGGAGATTCTTTTGAGGGGAATTTTTCCATTTGGTCATTTTGGATAGTCCCTGGTGTGGTGAGGACCTGCAGGGCACTTCCCCTGTGTGGTGGTGTATAACTGGAGTTGGTGGGCGGGGCCGCAGTCAGCCTGATGTCTGCCCCCAGCCCACCGCTGGGGCCATAGTCAGACTGGTGTGTGCCTTCTCTTCCCCTCTCCTAGGGGCGGGATTCCCTGTGGGGTGGCGTGGCCCATCTGGGCTACTTGTGGTGCTGGGGATCTGGCATATTAGCTGAGGTGAGTAGGTAAGGTGCACAGGGGCAGGAGGGGCAGGCTTAGCTCGCTTCTCCTTAGGTGATCCACTTCAGGAGGGGCCCTGTGGCAGCGGAGGGAGTCAGATCCACTGCTGGAGGTTTGGCTCTGCAGAAGCACAGAGTTGGGTGTGCAGAAGCACAGAGTTGGGCGGAGCAAGCAAGTTCCCTGGCAGGAACTGGTTCCCTTTGGGATTTTGGCTGGGGGATGGGCGAGGGAGATGGCGCTGGTGAGCGCCTTTGTTCCCCACCAAGCTGAGCTCTGTCGTCCAGGGGCTCAGCAGCTCTCCCTCCCTTTGTCCTCCAGCCTTCCCGCTTTCAGAGCAGAGCTGTTAACTTATGACCTCCCAGACGCTAAGTCGCGCTTGCTGTTGGAACACAGTCCATCCAGCCCCTCCGCTTTTGCCAGCCAGACTCGGGCTCTGCTTGGCCGGCGGGTCGCCCCTCTGCCCCGGCTCCCTCCCACCAGTCCTTGGAGCGTGCACTGCCTCTCCGCCCTTCCTACCCTCTTCCGTGGGCCTCTCGTCTGGGCTTGGCTCCGGAGCCTCCGTTCTGCTAGTCTTCTGGCAGTTTTCTGGGTTATTTAGGCAGGTGTAGGTGGAATCTAAGTGATCAGCAGGACGCGCAGTGAGCCCAGCGTCCTCCTACGCTGCCATCTTCCGAGAACTCTGGAATTCTTTATTTTTAAAGGCTGTTTAAAAATCCACTGTGTGAAAAAAAAAAAAAATAAATAAATAAATAAAAATCCACTGTGTGTATATGTGATGTTTTATCTATCCATTCATTCATTGATGGACATTGGCTTGCTTCTACCTTTTGGCTGTTGTGAATAATGCTGCTGTGAACATTGTCACATAAGTACCTCTTTAAGACTTTGCTTTCATTTTTTTGGGCATATACCCAGAATTAACATTGGTGGATCATATGTTTAATTATATGTTTAATTTTTTGGCAAACTGCCACACCATTTTTCCCTAACAGCTGCAGCACTTTATATTTCCACCAACAGTGCACAGGTGTTCCAGTTTCTCTACATTTTTGCCTACACTTTTTTTTTTGTTGTTGTTGTTATTTATTTATTTTTTTTTAATTAGATTGGTTGCAATTTATATATATTTTTGCCAAGACTACCCTAAGAGCTTTTGTTTTCATTTCATGGGGCATGGTTATTGCATCCATTTAAAAGTATGATAATTTCCCCCCTGCGTGATTTTTAGGATGGTGTCTTTTGGTTATCTTTTTACCTTGAGAACTGAGATTTTTCCAGTTCTTTGTGCCCTGAGTAAAATTTTTATTCTGTACATTTTGAATATTGCATTATGAAATTAGATATTCTGTTGAAATCCCATCAATAATGTTGATTTATTTTGTTTTAATATTCAACTCATCTAATTATTTTCAGATTACACATTCTCTTCTGCCTCTTGAGTGCTGTGGTTTCAATTTTCAGTTTAATTTTTCAAACCTAATGTTATCAGGTCATCCCACATGTTCCCAACCATGGCCAAGTCTGGGAGTTGGGTAATGTTCTGTGTAATAAATAGTTCAGTTTCTGAATACTTTGCAATATTGCTCTGATTCAGTCCAAACACATGCAGTTCAGAATTTACTAGGAATTCATGCATTGATTTAGGGGGTCTTGTTTTTGCACCCCATCATATCCTTTCTTCCTCTGTACTCCTTTGGATAAAAGAAAGTCATTATGAAAAACATGAGATTTGTATATATTATGAAACAAATTCCTGATGATACATCTGTTAAATAAAGAATACATAAGAATTTTGTCTCAGAATTTTAAGGTAAAAAATATTCTTCCCCACACATTGGTGAGTTCATGTTTCCAGTAATTAAAGTAATGGAAAAATTTTAAACTGCCTGTATTAAAGAAGAATCTGGTTTTGTACTAAATTTTAGATTTGAGACAGAGTGTTGATTTGGACGGTGTTAGGTTCAGAGGCGTTGTGATTGATAAAAAGAAATCAACAACTTTAAGTCCAGAATGACTCATAGTTACAGGAAAAACAATTTCTTCTAGTAGTTCAACTGGCATTCCATCTTTTCTATCTGATATTTTATTATTTTAATTGTTACTTTTGCATTTTCCCATTGTTTGAGGTTATTGTATAACTCAGTTGCATCAGGATGGTGTTTTCAGGCTACCACTTAAATTTACTAGAAGCATATTTTCAGTGTTCCATTCAGTGAACCTGCACTTAAGTATTTAAGCCATTGTCAAAGTTGTGTTCCTATTTCAGAGGTGTATGTTCAGTTCATCTGAGTTTTCATTTTCACCATTACAGAACTTTCTACCTCAGATGTATGTGGATTAGAATACCTGTGTAACACATAGACTTCCTGAGTCACAGTATCTCCATTCAGTGAAACCCCATTAATTTTGTCTTTCCTTATGTACAAAAAGCAAAAAATAAAATAAAAATTATTTTATATAACCTAAACCTCATGAAGCTAAGAATAGAGGTGGGTTAAATATGTAATTGAATAAATGAATATTCAAGCTGGCTGTTAGGACAAAGTCAATGGTGTCAACAAAGATAATAAGACAGTCCTTAGTCTACCCTTTGTTGGGTGTAACTGTTGGGTGTAACTGATGTTTTGCTTCACCTTTTTTTTTTAAGTTTATTTATTTATTTTGAGAGAGAGAGCTTGAGCAGAGGAGGGGCAGAGAGGGGGAGAGAGAGAGAGAGAGAGAGAGAGAGAGAGAGAGAATCCCAAGCAGGCTGTCCCCTGACAGAGCAGAGCCTGATGAGTCACTTGGACCCACGAGCTGTGAAATCATGGTCTGAGCTGAAACCAAGAGTGTGACACTTAACTGAGTCCCTCAGGCACCCCTTTCTTCACTTTTTATATATTTTTCCATGTTCCACTAATGAGCAACTGTTTTCTTTTTTTTTTTTTTAATTTTTTTTTTTCAACGTTTATTTATTTTTGGGACAGAGAGAGACAGAGCATGAACGGGGGAGGGGCAGAGAGAGAGGGAGACACAGAATCGGAAACAGGCTCCAGGCTCTGAGCCATCAGCCCAGAGCCCGACGCGGGGCTCGAACTCCCGTACCGTGAGATCGTGACCTGGCTGAAGTCGGACGCTTAACCGACTGCGCCACCCAGGCGCCCCATGAGCAACTGTTTTCAAATCCTTATTATCATTACAGAGTTCCATTTTATGATTGATCTGATTTTATCCTTGGTCATAATTTTATTGAGGTGTCTGTTGTCTTCTTTATTTGCAGAGATTGCTTATGTATTTGTTCTTTGTTGTTTTTCGGACATTGCAAGTCTCTTTTCTCCAAATGTTTCTATGCTACCCTTCCTTGAATATAAATCTTAATATTTATGTAGTAAGTTAATCAGTTTTCAACCTTGTAATTTATGGTTTAAAGGGAATTTTGTTAGGATTATTGAGGTGTAATTTGCATTCAATATTATACATTTTAAAATTTACAGTTTATTGAGTTTCAACAAATGTATATAATTGTCCAATTGCCATCCAAATTAGGATATCAAATGTTTCTATCACCCCAGAAACTTTTCTTGTATTTCTTTGCATTCCTTATGCCCCCTCACCTCTAATCCATGGCAACTACTGATCTATTACCTTCTGACCCAGTATTTTTGCCTTTTCTAGACTGTTTTGTAAATAGACACATAAAGTATATAGGTTTTTGTTTTTTAGGAGTTTTATTTTTTACTTTTTTAATGGTTTTTAATTTTATTTTTGAGAAAGAGACAGCACATAAGCAGGGGAGAGGCAGAGAGAGAGGGAGAGAGAGGGAGGAAGGCAGGTTCCGAAGCAGGCTTGAAGCTCTGAGCTGTCAACACGGAGCCCAAATTGGGGCGCGAACCCATGAACTGTGAGATCTTGACCTGAGTCGAAGTCGGATGCTCAACTGACTGAGCCACTCAGGCACCCCTATTTTTTTGGAGTTTTAAAGAAGTCTTTCCTCACCCTTATGTAGTAAATGTTATATATTCTCCTACATTTTTTTTTATTAACTTACTGATTTACTTTCCATCCTTAGAAATTTAATCTGTCAGGACTCTAACTTTCATGTTAAGACTTGAATTTTTTTCTCAATATAACGATCAACTTGTTTCAGTGTCAGCTACTATTGAGTATTCCTAAAGAAATGCAGCTGGAATTTTTATTGAGACTGCACTGAATATATAGTTTAACTTGGAATGCATGGCTATATTAAATCATCTCCTCCAATAACAGGAAATAGCTCTTCATTCAGTCCTTTATGCCTTTTAAAAGGCCTTTAATGTTTGTTTGTTTGTTTCCCTATAGGGATCTTTATTTTATTTTATTTTTATTTGTTTTTCTATAGGAATCTTTAAATAGTTAACAAATTCCTTCATACTGAGTAGTTTTTCTTAGTATTGTGACTGGCTTCCTGTATTCAATACGTATTAGAGGCAAATTGGAGGAGTGCTCTTGATTCTTATAAATCAGTCTTATATCTGGTCTTAGTGCTAAACTTTCTGATTACTTTTAAGAGTTTATATGTTGATTTTATTAGTTTTTGTAAGCAGATCATGTAGTCTTCAAATATTACCATTCTCATTCTTCCTTTAAGGCTATTACATATGTTATTTCTTCTTTCCAGAAAGCATTAATCACAACTTGCTCAATTACATTAACTGTAGTTATGAGAAGAGAAATACCTTATTTTCTATCATTAAAAGAATGCTTCAGACATCCATTAAATATAATGATTATCCTTGGTTACTTCACAAATATTTGACAGTGGGAAAGTTTTTCTTAGAACACCAATTTATGTTTTCCACAGAAGATTTAGATGCAAGGGCAGAACAATGATTTTTCTCCCAGCCTGCCTTGAAATCATCTGAGGAAGCCTAGTTACTTATTTCTGTTTAGGTTATACTCCCTGAGCTTTTCACTGAATTGGTCTGGGATAGGAATTAGGCCTCTGTAAGCTTCCCAGGTGATTCCTTTTTTTTTTTTTTTTTTTTTTTTTTTGAGAGAGAGAGAGCACAGGGCAGAGAGAGGAAACACAGAATCCCAAGCAGGCTCCTTACTACCACCTCAGAGCCCAAAGTGGGGCTTGAACCCAAGAATGGCAAGATCATGACCTGAGTGGAAGTCAAGTGTCACATACTTAACCAACTGAGCTTCCCAGGAGACTTCCATGTGATACTGTCTTTGCAACTAGTTTGAGAATCATTGGAGTGGCCCATTGAACTAACAAATCTCTAAAAAATATTTATCTAAACTAGTTGAAAATTCTAAATATTGACTCCATAATTTAAAACATATTGACAAAACTCTAGAATATTATGGATTTCTTTGGTTAAAAACAAAAATACATCAGTGTTTTATTCATGGATATCATGAATTTTAGTATGTTAGAAGGTAGTTTTAGTTGTGGAGAAAAGTGTTCCTATTCTGTGTTGTAACTGCTGACTCTCTGATACTTAAATTATTTTTGATCAAAAGGTCTTCTACCTGCCCCAGGATCCCTCATGTCTTACTTAAAAGTTTGCAAAATGAATATGGATTAAGATTAACATGGTAAGTATCTTTTATCCAATACCTGCACACCTATTCTAGACCTGTATGATGGTCATGTAGGATAGATAATATGCTCCGCAGTTTTAAATATTTATAATCACATGTATAATTCATGAAAGAAAAGCTATTTAGTAGTCTTCATTTTTCTGCATTATCAGAATGTGAGTTGACTCACCATTTACATACTAGCAACCTCCTCTTTAAAAAACCCTTACCTGGAAATGATTCATATAACCACGTGTCATTTTAAAGCTCAAGTTTTTGGCCAGCAGGGCTATCTCTACAGGAAGAGTTATCCTTCCATTTGCCTGTGTTATGGGACAAACCTGTCTTCAACTGTCTTCCCCTTTTTGTTCCTGACTACCCATCTCTCATGTTGTGTGCCACATTTCTTCTGACTGTTTCCACTGTGTGAGGAAGGAGCTCACCTCGGCAGCTGCCCGGTGACCATTCTTTACCTCTAGCTGCAGCTGCATTTCCAAAACAATGAGTGCCAAGCTCTTGAGGGTCTATTCTGCCTCCTTCTCTTTATATGGTTGCAGAGAAGAGGTTCTTCAATGTCTCTGCTGCCTTACTTATGGTGGAAGAGGAATTGGGTAAGAATCCCTTCTAATTAACAAATTAAAAGTTTGTAACAGGTGGAATAGCAGCCATACTCTGCCAGTTTGGGAGGAAGTTGAAGAAAGCGTATGAGACTAAAATGGCAATTTCAGTAGGTAAGGAAAAAAATTATAGTAGTATTTGTAACATAGTTTTATATTTATATTTATATTTATATTTATATTTATAATCTACTTAAATATTATTTATTTATATTTATATTTATATTTATAACCTGTTTAAATAAACTCCTTGAAAAAATTTTACTGTGATTATCAAGAGGGTTGATGCAAGGAAGAGGCCAATGAGTTAGTATACCTGCTAGGAATAGATAATATATCTTATTTGTTTTGGCAAGAAGGAAATACAGAGAACCAAAGCAATTATCTATAAGGGAAAATTCATCCTTTGTTCAAAACAGCTTGACATCAAGTGTTCTTTTTGATTACACTCAAATAGTTGAGGCTGAAGCTTTGAGTTTAAAAATCAGCCAGATACATTTTAAACAAAAATTATATGAAAGAAACAGGTAATATAAAAATACACACAACATATTTCACTGTTTAAGTTTCAGTGTAAATTAGTGTTTTTAATTATAAAAGGCTGTGCAATCAGTTCTGAGTTACAGAAAAAGTAGAAGGAACATTTTAAATGTTTGCTGATACTGTACAGGTGCCTTTTGATATTCAATAATGAGAGATTTTAAGATAATGTCTTTGAGCTAAAAATCTGTTCTGTAAAAATTTTCTAAAGATCTTGGGTTGCAAGATATGTTTTCTGGTTTTCTGTTTCTTAGCTGTTTGCTAATTAAATATATACAATTTTAATTGCTTTCTGTTACTGCAAAGGAAATAGGAGAATATGGGTGAATAGCTCTCTCAAAGAAATTATATAAAGAATCAGTTCTATAAATTCACAGAAATAATCATATTCTACTTTACGCTTGTGAATTGTACTTCCATATTTTATTTGGTTATGACAGTTTATATAAATTTATTTAGGGCCTAAACATTCTCTTTAATATATGGACTAATTAGAAATGTTGGCCACTGGTCACAGAAATTTAGAACTTCCTAAAACTAGTATATTATCATGTCTACCAAGAAAACCTAAATTATTTTTTTATAATTTAATTATTAGCATTTGTCCTTATTTTATCTTAGTACAGGAGTTTCATTTTTCTGGATCTAAGGAGGGTTTTTTTTTTTTCCTATTATCTAAGTAGTCAAAAGGACTGTTGGAAATTGCCTCATTTTGCCAATCATTCAGAAGAAGCATTTGAATTTTATAACTTCCTTTCCTGATCTAATCCTTCAGACACACACTAGTGAAATGGTGATGCACCATGAGGCAGAAAGATCTCTGGTTCGGGAGTGGTAATTCCTAGGCAACTGTTTCACATTGTGAGTTAGCTGGACGTTAAACATCATTGAATTTGTTTTTCTTTCTTGAATTTTAAAGCCTTACTATTTCTTCCTTAAACTGCCCACATTCTTGTTGTCTAAGTAAGCATGCTCCTCTTTGAATGCTTAGTACACTGTAAAAGGCAGTCATTCTCTCCCTTTATGAGAAATAGTTTACTTAGGTAAATTCACTTTCCTGGCCCTCAATTTTAGATTATGATTAGCAATGTTTAGTTACGTAAATATATTAGACAAAAGTAGGATTAGAAGTGTACAGTTAAAGCTTGTTTTCTTTCAAAAAACTTTTATTTCTTGGAGAATAGTTTGAAGTATTTCTGCTTTATGAGTTCCTGTCCTTCATTTCTTTATTGTTAATGTAATGCAGGTGCTTTTCAATGTGCCCCAGCAGTATTTTTATCCATTTGAATGATATCTTGCCTTTTATAAGTTAGGGAATATATAAACCAGGTATTAAAGTGGAAATAAGATAACATTTCCATGGTCTTTTTTTATCTGTATAAGACAGGCATGATGGTACTGTTCTGCCAGCTAAGAAGTAGTACAAAATGTTTCTGGAGTTGGATTTCAATTTTTTAAATCATAGATGCCTTAAATTTCCCTAACAAAATTTGGCACATATATGAGCATTGATTACAAGTCTTCAGCTGTGTGTGGTTGTGATTTTTATTTGAGAAGCCCCCTCAGGGACCATTGGTTTGCCAAGTAATGTCAGCCTAGTCTTACTGTAACTGCTTGGGTAGTCATCATTACCTGTTTGTCAAGAAAGTTGATTTTCATTAACAGTTTTGTAAATAAAGTCACATAGGATATATTCCTTTTTTCCCCTTTAGAATGTACTGATTAACCTTAACCTTCAGTCTGACTAAATTGAACTGGTGAATTTATTTGTATAGACTGAGATTTTTGTTTTTTAGACTTTTAACAAACTATTTCTGAGTCATTGAAGTTCGAACTCTCTTGTGTTAATAATAAGTGTCATCTCTTTTCATTGATAATGTCAGTGTCACTTCTGATTTTGGTGCTGTCAGTCATGTGTGTTTGTGTGTGTTTCATGTCAGTCTTAATAACTTGTAACAGTCTGGATTCCTATTTATGCAGGTTGAATGAGAGTGAAAAAACTGACGTTATGTACGAAAATACTAATGCCTGTCAATTTACAATTTTCATGTTGTTGGTCATGGGAATTTATTCCAGCATAGTACCTGTTAATAATGGTTTGTGTCCAAGGAAGCATCTCTGATTTACATTTCATTCCCCATCATAGAATGTGTTTTCTCTGTTCACTTAATTCTAAATAGCTTCACAGAAAGTCATTAAAACTAAGCCATATTGTCTATCATGATTCAGGTTGTAAGAAGTATTTATGGCTATCAAAATGAGCAGCTAACTTAGCATTGGCTGCAAATCCTCTGTTTTTCCAGTTCACTCAAAGAGGATGTGGACTCATGTTTGAACTGTTTGGCCTGATCTTATTTTACCTATATAAATAACATAATTTTATATTTTACCACTTCAAATTATTGCATGGTGCTTGGTGACTATCATCCAATGCCAAGAAACACATCAAGGAATAAGAAAAATAACTATGATATTTTAAGTACAAATCAAAACAAGATAAAAACAAGATCAAAGAAGAAAAAAGCAAATATTCAATAACGAATATTCACATATTTACACAGTGTACTGAATATACAGTGTGGAATAACACTATGCAATCCATGCTTTCTAGCAGGATACAGTTTACCAGGGAAGATGGTCATTGAATAAATAAAGTGATAGGAGGAAGGGGTAAGAAGGAAAGCTTCTGTAAGAATGTTATGTTTAAGGATAGAGAGGAAGTAACCAGATAAACAGATGGAAAAGAAATATTGAGGCACAATGAAGAGCCCGAGGCAAGATATGCATAGTATATTCAAAGAAATCAAAGAAGTCAGTGAAAACTGAGTATTCTTATACTTATTTTAAACAAAGGTGTCAATGGCTCAGAGATGAACTTGCTTATCCCAGTAAGATAGCTAATAAGTAGAAATCTTTCTTACTTCTTGGAAAATCTGGGGCAGAAAATATTTTAATCTCTTAATATATTTGGGATATTGATCACCCTCCATATAGGTAGTATCTGTTAATAGATGTCCAAAATAAATTACAAGATTTATTTCCTGTGCTTACAGAGTGTATCAATTAGATGATGAAATTGAACTGAGTCAATGCGATCACCTAGGAGCAACAAATAGATATCAGTTTGTCTTATGACCTAATGAATTTTCCACGAATTCATAGAAATTGGTGATGACAGTGGTTGGAAAAGACAGAGAAAGCTTTCTTGAAGAGATTATGAACAATATTAGGGTTGTATTGTTATGCTGAAAAGAAAAGCAAATAGAAAGGAATCGACAAAGATGAAGAGATGGGAAGGAGCGGGACTTAACAGCATAGAGTGTTGGGTTCATGCCAGTGGAGAGCAGAAACCGAATTAGGCCATGCTCTGAGTCTTGTGAAATAGTCCAAAGAATTTAAAGTTAGCACTGTAGATAGTAAGGAGATACTGGAGGCACTAGAGGCCAGTGCATTTCTAACTAACTGATAACTAACAAACATTGTGGAAATTCCCTACCTTATGGTCTATTAAAAATAATTTAGGCAATAACAACAGTATTGGAAACATTCATTAAAAAGAACCATTTAAACAGAGAAATATGTATCACTTACATCTCCTTTCTTTTAAGGGTCTGCAAATGAAAACAGGCAAAACTGATATAATTGCCAAAGCCTCTTGAACAGAAACATAGGTTTAATTTTGGATATTTGGATAAATAAGTATAACATTTAAAAAATAGTGAAAGAAGGGGGAGCCATAAAATGTTCTTGTTTAGATAGAATGTGATCAAGGGAGTTTTGCAGTTTCTTTTAACTGGGAAATATTTAATGTGGGATTTTGGAGATTTTAAATGAAGGAGGAATGATGACAATGTAGATACAACCTCCTGGCCTTGTTCAATCTGAAGATTTTGCAATATGAAGATAGACTGGCATCTATATCTCTCAGTCTCCAGAAGGCTCTGCCAGTACACCTGGCAGGACCACTACAGAAGTGTTTCTGACCAGGCTCACCCACATGAGCTATGCATTTTTGTGTTTGGGTTCTGTTGATCTTTATAGCAGTCAGACTGGAGTGGGTGGGGAGGAATGAGAGAGAGAGGTGGAAGAAAGCAATTTTGGCATTTTCAAAACCTCATCCTAAGTATTTTCTAGGGAAAGGGCTATTTTTGATTTTACATTTACATGTGGGTTCCATCTGATGAAATGAACATAGGAAGTTAGTTAATTGTTGACTTCTCATGTGTGGTGCTTATATATGTGGATTGCTGCTATAGCACATGCAGTCTGAGGTTGCTGTTCGATCACTGGAATATGTTTATGGCATTGATCTGGTTCCTGGAACTGATGATGACTGAACATATTTTAGAAATATGGCTCTTTTTCCCATATGTCATAAATAAAGTATCTGGCTTTAATTTATACAACGAATTTAAACACATTGTGCTCCTCGTACTATTGCTAGTTCATTTGTATAACTCAGATCATTTAATCTCTGAGTGTTTCTCTTTTGTCATGTGTAATCATAAATAAAACTTGCAGGCTTTATTAATTAAAAATATACAGATGGTTGCATTTTTCTGGGAGAGAGGGTTGGGGAAGATGGCTAGAGAAGAATCATGAATCTTAGTTTTAGGTAAGAAAAAAAATGGTGAGAAAATAGACTTATGAAATCGTTCTACAGAAAAGTAGCTTTCAGAGTCTTCTCTATGTTTTTGTTCTATTCTGTTTTCTATAAGTAAAACTCTGTCACTGTTACAGAAAATCGTTTTTAATATTGACACATTGGAAATGCATTATACATTTCTTAATCACTAAAATATAAGCTCTGTTTAACAGACTGTGCAAAAGTGAGAATGTTTTTTGAGAAAAAGGCTTAAAGTAAAAGTGTTTTTATAAAGCTTTTAGTGCCAAATTAAGGTGAATGTCCCATCAATAGGATATCCGGTCAGGTGAATGCTTGCCTACTGGGAAAATAGATTGGATTTAGATCTTAGATCCCTACTCAGTAATTCACTAAGAGCAGGAATAATTAAGTGGAGATTTTAAGGCTGACATATTCAAATCCTCAAATGATGGGCTCAATCTCTCCATGTACTTATTTGAGAAAAAAGGACTGAAAGCACATAAATGTTTTAATGATTCAGTAAGATAGTGTGCATGGATATATTAACTAAATGAACCACCAGAAAATAAGCATCATGACTATTCTGTGCCTTTGGGCAGAGCACTTAAACTCTGAACATAATAAATATCATCATTTATAAGATAAAGATAATACACCCTCACAGGACTGCTACAATCAGAATATAGAGATTATAGTACAAAAGCATTTTGGAAATTGTCAAGAGGGAGGAAGCAAAGATGATACCCATGTTTCTGGCTGGACTTCTAGTTTATGATGGGGTCTTTAACTACAAACCTGACATGAGGCAGGAAGCAGATTCGAGGGAACAGGTGATGAGTTCCATTCTGGCCATGATGATTTGGATGCTGAAACAATTTTAGTGCAGCAACCCTCAACTTAAAGTCACACACAAGGCACAAACTGTCACTGGTTTTGCTGTCAAATGTTCTACCCCTGAGCTATGCCCCCTTGTCACTGGTTTCGTTAAAAATAAAATAAGAATTTTGCCTTTATCACGTGCATACCTGTTATGGGTAAAATGTCATTTTGTCGGCTACTTTGACTAAATCACTTTTTCATATATATATATATATATATATGTGTGTGTGTGTGTGTGTGTGTGTGTGTGTGTGTGTGTGGTACCTCAAATAGACATTTTTTAAACAAAAGTTTATATATTTTGAGAAAGAGAGAGAGAGAGTGCAAGGGTGGGAGGGGCAGAGAGAGAGAGGAGAGAGAGAATTCCAAGCAGGCTCTGTACCATCAGTGTAGAGCCTGATGCTGGGCTCCATCTCATGAACCATGAGATCAGGACTTGAGCCTAAACTACAAGTCAGACATCTATCTGAGCCACCCACATGCCCCAAGGACATTTTTATCACTACTCTTTCTTCCTGAGTTGGAGCAAATACATATATTCCTTCGTGGATGATCTTTGGGCATTTCTGTGCTGTGATTGGTTAATTGGTGTGTGGACTTAATGATACAAACAGCTCTGAGTGAATCACATTCTTAAAAGTGAATATATTTAATCTGCATTTTAATGAAATTTATTTCTTCTAAATAAGTGAACTGATGTCTAGCATCATAAATTTATAAAATTTTCCAAAGCATTATTTTCACCTTGGAAGAGTCAGAATTAAATTTATATTTACATTATGTATTTAAACCATATTTATGTGGATAAAGTCGGAACATATTTCCTGGTAACTTAATCAGCTTTAATCTTAATTATGTTTAGGCATGAGCTTGTTGAGTTGATTTCGCTTGAGACTCTCTGTTGACCAAAGGCTTTACATAGGCAGATCCAACCATAATGCAGCAAAGAAGAAACCTTGACAAGAGATGTCACTTTGTAATTAAGGGGAAGTCCAATGGCAATCAATTGAAGTCCGATTTTGGGAAATTTGAAGACAATAGTAATACCTATGAAGAGGCAGGAAGGAAAGTATGGGCTTGAGAGAGAGTGGTGGGTTTATGATATTTTCATTTTTCTAAGATGGGAAAACATGCTGGTGTTAAGGGCAACATAAGTAGGTGGCAATATGATGAGAGGAGATATTCCATAGCATAAGGATGTCGAAGTAGCAGGATAAAGAGCATGCTTAAGCAGCGGGGCTTCAAGGGGTAAGGATGACTGTAATGGAATCCAGGGAGAAAGGATGTTTCCTCTGCAGCTACATTGCAACTTGATCCCAGGTTCATGAAACTCCTGTCTGATAGCTAGCAGTTTCTCTTTGAAAAAGAGAGGCAAATTTTAAGAAGAATGACATGAACAGTAATATCCACCTGGAAAACATCGTACCCCTCAGTACTTGGGTAAATTGTGAGAGTAATAGAGTCAGTACTACTACATTTAATGGGGGCCACTTATTTAAGAAACTACTAGAAGTCATAGTTTAGCCCTCACACAGAATTCTGTGGGTCCCAGGGCACAGCAGGCAAGCCTCAGAGAGGTGGTGTTGATGAGCATCCAAGGAGGCAAGGTCGGCTTTACAATAGGTGGCCAAATTACTTAAAGTCATGAAAACACCGCCAGAAATGAGGTCTTTTAAAAAAAAATGTTTACTTATTATGGAAACAGAGCACGAGTAGGGGAGAGCAGAGAGAGAGAGAGAGGAAGACAGAATCCGAAGCAGGCTCCAGGCTCTGAGCTGTCAGCACAGAGCCCGATGCGGAGCTCGAACCCACAAACCGTGAGATCATGAGCTGAGCCAAAGTTGGACACTTAATCGACTGAGCCATGCAGGTGCACCTGTTATGTCTTTCTCATTGAATTTAAAATGCTAGGAAAAAAGCATTCAAAAATTGCTTATCTATCCACCTGTTTATTTGTAATACTAAAAATTCCCTTTTTGAGTACTTATCTACAGAAAATCAATTTATCTTGTACCCCCCCCCCACCTTTTTTTAATGAGCAACCTTTGGCCATAAAAATAGAAGAGAAACTTTACCACAGAGTTCATTTCTAAAATGAATTATAAAATATGTATGATTGGTGCAAAACAGAAGTTTTATTCTGAATGGAGTCGACTAGGGGCGCCTGGGTGGCGCAGTCGGTTAAGCGTCCGACTTCAGCCAGGTCACAATCTCGCGGTCCGTGAGTTCGAGCCCCGCGTCAGGCTCTGGGCTGATGGCTCAGAGCCTGGAGCCTGTTTCCGATTCTGTGTCTCCCTCTCTCTCTGCCCCTCCCCCGTTCATGCTCTGTCTCTCTCTGTCCCAAAAATAAATAAACGCTGAATGGAGTCGACTTGAAAACTAGCAGAAACTAGACTGTAAAGCTTCTTTGGAGTTGTGTCTACCACGAAGCTGGGATCCCATTAATAATATTTCATGTATAACAAAAGAAACTGGCAGTCTTCTTAGTTTTGTTAATGATTGAGAAGTCATACTCAAACCACAAAAATTTGAAATGTGACCTAACCATTTTTGGAAAACATATGGTTCTTTTTTTTGTATCTTTGCATTTCTCTTTTTATAGGGTTTGACACAGGAAACATTGTCACATCCATTCTACATAAAAGTTTGCTTACCTTTGTCAGCAAATTATTTTTATATGTAGATACAAAGATAACTTTTTTAATATCAAGTTTTATAAAATTTGCTATCCAAAGGCTTTACACTTCAGAAAATGAGTTTCTCATTATAAGTATTAATATTGCTAGTTTTAAAAGTTCTATTTTGAGGATTATTTAAATTGGATTAAAGTATGTATAGGAATAAAGGAATATTGGTAGTTTTCTTTTTTTTTTTAATGTTTATTTATTTTTGACAGAGAGAGAGAGAGACCGAGCATGAGCAGGGGAGGGGCAGAGAGAGAGAGGGAGACACAGAATCCAAAGCAGGCTCTAGGCTCTGAGCTGTCAGCACAGATCCCGACGTGGGGCTTGAACTCACAGACTGAGAGATCCTGACCTGAGCCGAAGTCGGACACTCAACCAAATGAGCCACCCAGGCGCCCCAAGATTGGTAGTGTTCTAATTTCTGATACAGTATGTATCAGAGTAAAGGACTAAGCTGCTCTAACAAAGACATCCCAAAGCAGTGGCTCAAATAATATAGATATTTATTTATGTTTTGGCTAACAATCCAGATATATCATCTAGGTTTTTCAGCAGCTCTGTCTCATGCACGTGGCGCCCCTGCTACTTTTAATGCCTAACTTCCAAAGTCATTGTTTACCATTGCTGTCAATAGAAATGGAAAGAAAAGAACATAAGCTTTGGGCCAAAGATTTCCTCTGAAGCAAGTCAAATAAAAGTTGCTCACATCATTCTTGATTGCCCTCCGTTAGCAATGAGGCATCAATCACATGGTCACATACGTAGCTAAACGAAGCTAGGAAATATACCTATCCAGCAGCCGTGTCTCAGCCACATTTGACTGTTCTGGGCAAGGGAGGAGAAAGTCTCTAGTGGACAGCTAACAAGATCTAACACAGGTACAAGTCCAGTAAAGGAGAAATGCACAGTTTTAGGAGCATCATTGCACTCCTAGAAATTTTTGGAAAGTGAGGTTTGGGGTTGTCTCATTAATATTATTCCAGATGACTGTGCTATTGTAGATTCAGTCGTAATGCATGAAGTTCATGTAACCGATTTTCTGTAAAACCAACAAACCTTCTTAAAGGAGAGGATAACAATATAGAAGGAGATAAAAAGCCATGTTGTAATTAGATTTTCACGTATACCTGTTTGACCTATACCTGTTTTCCAATTGCTTGAATTATTTTCCTGAATTAACTGTTCATTTCTAAATGTATTCATAAATATGCATTTCCACATACTATGTTTGGTATTGGGTTTCTTCCTGCCTAGAACTTTAGAGTTCAGAAGGGGGAAGTGTATCTGGTGACAATCGTGTGTAATACATGAAATAGAGAGGTGGCAAAGAGGAGGTGTTTCAGAGAAGGACTCAGGGAATAGATGATCCTAATGTGCGGTATGAAGAATGGAATAGACTGTCAACATTTACAAAAAGGAAAATAACAAAGCAGTGACATTAAAGGAAGAAAAAAAAATGTATGTTCAAATACATGGGGTCTGGGGAACGTCAAATTAGGCGATAAAAGTAGAGTGAAGGGCCCAGAAATGGGGCAGAGTATTCAAAAGGACCGTGGATGCCACGCTGATATGTCAGTGAGACCCATGTGGTGATTCTAAAACCCCTGGTGTGTGTGAATGCATTTCTGGGATTGATGTCACTGTGGAGAAGTTCTTTCAAATGGTATTCTAGAATATTTTCTCTTTTTTCTTAGCTTTTAATCATAAAACATATCACCATAAAAAATAAACCAGCTGATTTATTAAGCTCAAAATATGAAATTCAAATTTCAGGGTATAATAGTATTTTTTAAATCTGTTTTTTGTTATGTAACAGAATAAAAGTTCAGTCTACATTTTAATATGCAATAAGGTTTAAATCTTTTTTCTTAAATAGTAAGTATACAACAATACAATTGTATCCATCCTTTTTTCAATGAGAACAGCACTTTCTTTTTTTACATATAAAATGAGTTTAAAGACTGAGATAACTTTCGTTATACAGTCTCTGCTAATATAATGATCTAAAATGAGCATTCTTTTTTGTCTTCAACCTTACTAAATGATGAAGCATTTCTCATATAACATGTTGAGAAGATTTCAAAACTTCATAAAACTTTCCAAGGAAGGTTATGGGTAACGGGTAGCTACTGAATGTGTTCTAGCCAGAGAGTAATGTATTACATTACTTCATGGTAAGATTCCTTTCAAAGCGGCTTACAGGATGAATTGAAATAAAGACAGGTAGAAAGAGAAGTGACTACAGAAAAGTAAGGCCAGGTGAGAGGTGAGCCCAGGAAGGGTGGGGAGGAGCTCAGAAGGTGCAGTCAAGAGACTCATTAGGGGCAGAATGGAGACATCTTAGAGAATGAGAGGGCAAGGTGGGTTGGGGACCCAGAATGGTGCATGGTTCAATGGTTCAGGCTTGCAGCCAGTGCAGGTGGAAGCCAAGCAGAGGAAGAGGGAACATCTTAAAGGGGAGCTCACACATGTGTTCAGTTTTAGAAATTTAATTAACATTATCTTATTAGTATAATGACAAAGATGTTCATATGACTCAGTTTTATGCTAATGCCGACTTGTAAGCAGAACATATTGTTTCCATGAGAGAACCTTCTCCCAACCCTTAGATGTCCTTCCAAGTACTTCCTCCAATTCTAGTTGCTTATCTTCCTCATGTCTGTGTCTCCCAATCAGAATGACAAGAACACGCTTATGAATTTCACTTCTTGGCTCTCTAGGGAAAACGCGCGCGCACGTGCGCACGCACACACACACACACACACACACACACACCACATTTGTGCTCTGAAAGATTTCCCTGTGCCTCACAAAGCACTAGAAGTATTTCTTCTCTTTCTCTGCCTGTGACTTGCTTCCTGTGACTTGCTTTGAAGTCTTTGTTGTTAGGAGAATTAATTTGAGTCTCTCAGAGCGTTGGAGCTAGAGTGAAAAAACTTGTCTTTGCTGTTAACTTGTGTTAGGCAGAAGATGTCACTCTTTTGGAGCTTTATTTCGCTATTTATAAAATTAAAGGATTGGATTAGATAAGAGTTTCTTAACTCTTTTGGCTCTTGACCTCATTTAGGGGATCCCTAATATTACATGGAAAATTGTATGTCTATTTATTGAAGCACTTGTCTCCAACAAGATCCACAGCTCTCATCAGATTCTTAGGGTTCTGGGCCCCCCGAAATAAAAACAAAAAACACTAGTATGATCATTGACATAGCCCCTGGATTTGTTGCCATAAAGCTGCTATTTTTTGATGGTAGCAAAAATATTCGGCATGGCATAATAGTTTTCTTAGATGTAGCCCTATTCTAGGAATTCATTCTTAAGTTATTCTGTTCCTTTTAGTGCCTCTATGATCATCTAAGATGCCACCTTAATCACAGCATCAGGTCTCTGAGGGGGAGGATGGAGTGGGGAAAATCACAGAGGTCAGTGGGGGGAGGATTCTGTGTGGTCAAAACCTCTGCCACCTGATTCTTGAGACTAGGGGCATGTTTAGATTTTCTTCCCTTCACTTATGCAAGCCGCAAGAAAGGATGTGAAACCCTTGGCACTGTTAAAAGAGTTGCCGATGTCTGTCCTGGACAGAAATTGGCTGCAAAGTACAAGCATGAACAAAACTGGCCAAAAGCTTGTCTAACTCAGAGCAGTGACAGTTACAGAGATAAAGTGAGTGAGATAAAGCGAGAATGAGTGTTGACCTTAGAGCTATTTTTAAGTCTGAATGTTGGCCAGTGCTCTAATAAACTAACCCAAACAGACTTTGTAAGTTCCAGATAGCATAATTATATACTGATGACTTTTTGTTTCTCCATAACTCCATAAGAATATACAGAGTTTAGTTTCATTTCTGTTTGCTTAATTTATAAACAATGGTTTAGTCTTCTAAGAAATTTTCACAGGATCTATATTGACCTTAATCATATTTATCTCTGCTGCCCCTTGTCCTTGATTTCCCTTTTTGTCTCTCCCATATCCTAGAGACTATGGATTCTCAAAGTAACTGAGGTTAAATGATCCAGTTTTGTTCATTTGTTTGTTTATTAAATTGTGATTTTACCCAATCTATGTGTTTTTACCACACATATTTATTAAATTGTAATTTTCCTCAACCTGTCATTTTGTTTTTACTGTATATACCCACTGAGCAACTTGTCACGATGACTCACTGGATTAAATCCAACAATATTTGAACTGGTCTGTAGCCTGTTGAGTGAGTCCAGTGACAACTTGCTTGGAAATTGCAGGAATGCTATTTGCAGGAATTTCTGCAGCCCTAAAATGACAGGGCACTTGATAAATATAGAATATGTATGATCGTGATAGCTGGCCTCTGGTTTGGTATGAGACATCCATAGGCAAGTAGACACAGTGCAGCAATGCATTAGTATTCAAATGCAATAACAGTGTACACATTTTTAAAGAATCACTGATAAAATATTAATATAGAAAAGCAGTGATCAAAAACAACTACATTAAAAAACTTTTTTTTTTTTTGCTCTAAAGTCTTGAGAACAAGAAAATCTCAAATGTTGTCTCCAGTTGTAATCTGGTTGACAAGTCTAAGAAATTAATTTATCAGTGATTATGTAATTAATACTCAGGCACACTTTTTTACTCTTGTGTGGCAAAAGTTTAATCTTGTTACTGCATTTAGACATGATATATATAAGCATTCCTTCCCATTCAACATGTAATTTTGGAAACATATAATTCCTAATGGGGAATCAAGTCTCTAAAACTTAACCAGAGCTCGGCAAATGTATTTACATTCGATTCCTGGAAATGAAAACCTTGAGTTCTGTTTTTGTTTGATTCTGGCTCACTGTGTTAAAATTAGGAGGAGGCAGGCCATGACCCCAGTTAGCATCAAGTCATAGTATTTAATGTGAGATGGAAAGAGCAATTTCAAAGCAACTTAAAATTTTAAAACTTTCAAGGTGTGACAGGGGTTCAGTCCTAACATTTAGTATCTTCAACATGATTTGTCAGTAGAATCCCTTCTGTGTATTCCCATGAATAGCCATTCTATGAATCTTTATATAGCCTCCTTAAGAAGACAGGTGTTGGTCTTAATAGTTAAAATGAGTTGTAAAGATTCTAAAGTAAAAAGGAAGTTGCTGATTATTTCCAAATGAGGGGAAATTATTAAGTAGATTCCCGTTCCCTAAATATTCTGTGGAGATTGTACAGCACAAGGTTTTGATAAACCTGTCATTAAAAAGTCATTTGCTCATTTAAAGTCTTAATTTGAGTGTATGAGTAAAAGGTTTTAAGTAATTATGGCTCAAAAGCACTGTGACTATATGAAATAGCACCAGTTTTTATTGTATGTAGAATGTCCCAATAAGATGAAATGAGCTTCTATTAATACTTGATGTTTCTATTTAAAAAGCTAAATGATTATATGGATGTAGTTAGAACTTTAACTTTTATGAATCCGTTTGGTGGTATCTTCAAGAACTATTTCAGTGAATAGGATACCACATACTACTTTTTAATAAAATAGTTAAGCTTGAATCCTAAATTTTGAAGAAACCCAGAATACTAGATAAAGGCCTTAATGTTCTCCACACTAAACGCACTGCCTTTACATGACCAGTCATGTCATATTTATTACCACGTAATTAGAAATCACTGGCACTGGCCTGTAAAAGATACCTGCATGTTTCCTGGACATCCCATATAGAATGCTCTTCTACATAGGGCATTCAATAACACCACCATAAACTTGGTCTGTCTTTCCATGCTGTGGCAAGATAGAATGCCGATGTTCTAACTTCACTACCTAATAGCTTCTCTGGAAAGCATTTAAAAGTAGAGATTTTTTTTTAAAGTACTGTTAAAAAAATTTTTTTAACGTTTATTTATTTTTGAGACAGAGAGAGACAGAGCATGAACAGGGGAGGGGCAGAGAGAGAGGGAGAAACAGAATCTGAAACAGGCTCCAGGTCTGAGGGGTCAGCACAGAGCCCGACGTGGGGCTTGAACTCACGGACTGTGAGATCGTGACCTGAGCCGAAGTCGGACGCTCAACTGACCAAGCCACCCAGGCGCCCCTAAAAGTAGAGATTTTTAGCGGTAGATGACAGAAGCTCAAGTGAATGTTAAAAGGTCTAATTGGCTTTATTAATTGATGCATGAATCAACAGCATCCAGTCTAGGAAAGGGTAGCTCCTAGGAATTGTGGAAATGGAGGGATTTTATGGGTAGGATTGGATGGGACAGTTAGCAAAACAACGATTGTTTCAGGCAAGGTCACCTTCCCTGAGAGGAAGAGAAAAGGGTCTTACTAGGTGGATTGCTTCATCATCCTTTAGGGAACGGAGAGGGCCCCTGTGACAGATTACCTCATCGGTGCTGACCAGAAAAATCCTAACTGACCAGGACTAGTTTCTCAGGGAGGCTGAGATTACAAATAGGTTAGGTATTAAGCCCTGGTTTGGGGACTTGACCTAGCACAGGTGATGCCATTTGAGGCCTGTGTGTTTTTTTTAACCCTGGAATTCATCCCAGGTGAATCTGAGTCAACTCAGTTACTTCCACATCACCAATGGCTTTGTTCGTGGCTACGTGGTGAAACAAACCATATGTAGAACTGACTTTTTTTAAAGCCCATGTTTGTTCTAAAATCCAATTTTGTTGTGCATAGATGAAATTCTGGTTTGTGTTTGCTATGGATTTCTCTTTACTTAATATCACACTTATAATGATGCTTACAAAATACTGTTTATGATAATAGGCTGCTTAGAGGATACTTTTCTTTCTTTCTGAAGATAAAGTAAAAAACAAAAAAGATATTTTCAAACTTGGAAATAGTTAACTTTAAAATTAAACTTGAGGGGCGCCTGGGTGGCGCAGTCAGTTAAGCGTCCGACTTCAGCCAGGTCACGATCTCGCGGTCCGTGAGTTCGAGCCCCGCGTCGGGCTCTGGGCTGATGGCTCAGAGCCTGGAGCCTGTTTCCGATTCTGTGTCTCCCTCTCTCTCTGCCCCTCCCCCGTTCATGCTCTGTCTCTCTCTGTCCCAAAAATAAATAAACGCTGAAAAAAAAATTAAAAAAAAAAATTAAACTTGAGGCTTTACTGATCCTTAACACGCAATATTCATTTTTCTGGATATAAATTGTTTCAAGCCCAAATGGTGCATTAAGATGTTTCAGAAACTTTACCGAAACGCCTTATTTTTGTTTACCACTTAAAATTGTTTTCTCCTGCATGAACTGAAACCTTGTGGTTATAGTCGTTGCTTATCCACTTGTTTCACTGTAGCATATCAGGTAGGTTTTTATTGTATTTGGCAGACTTGTTTATTTAAGAAAGCCTTAACAAACATTTTTGAAATACTAGTTGGAAAGAAAATTGAGAAAAACAAAACAAAACAAAACAACTTGTTCATACACACAGGTTTGCATGATTGCCCTCTCCTGAGGCAACAGTGTCATTACTTTTTACAAAGGGTTAGAAATGAGAGCTGACAGTCATTCGCAGATCAAATCCTACTTCGTTGGGCAAGTAGCCACATTCTCTGCGACACAGTCTACTTAATCTGGGCCACACGTCTATTGTCTTCTAATTTAAGTTTTTTTAGATTCAAACACTCTCGAAGAAAGGCCACCCCCTACTATCACGTACATACCAAATTTTTATGCTGTTTTTATATTAATACCATAGAATATTACAGAATACGCCTTTATAAGCTTTACAGAAAGACTTAGAGATTTGCATATGAGATGCATATCTTGCAGTTGATTTTGAATTCTATTTACAACTATTTTCTGCCTTTGCTCTCTTCCCTTATGATGGAAAGTGTGATGGGATTAAATTATTGTTAATACAGCTCACCCTTGAACAGCATGGGTTTGAACTGTGTGGATCCACTTATATGCAGATTTTTTCAATAGATACAGTACCGTACTGTAAATGTATTTCTTTCTAAAGTTTTCTTAATATTTTTTCTACCTTCCTTTATTGTAAGAATATAGTGTATAATATGACCTACAAAGTATGTGTTAATCGACTGTTAATGTTATAGGTCAGCCTTCTGGTCAACAGTAGGCTATTAAAGTTTTGGGGGAGTCCAAAGTTATGCACAGATTTTCAAGTACATGAGAGTTAAGTGCTCATAACCCCCATATTGTCCAAGGATCAACTGTATAATGATTGCTGCATATGACTGTCATCACTAATATCATTAGGAAAAACATTATAATAATGCCCCTTGTAGGGGAACTTTTCGTTTTATAATTTTTGTTAGTATACAGAGATAATTGAAATGAATATTATTTATTTGCAGAATAATAATTTCTGTATATTTATCCATTGTGCCCTGGTTTTACTTTGTAATCACACTCTAAATATTTTGTATTAGCCAGGAATTCATAAATATTTCATTGTTGATAAAGAGAAAAGAATTACTTTTAATGAAAATGAGAATTACAGTTTCAGAGTGGAAAACATATCCTTCCCAAGTTTTCTGGAGAATATATTTTGAAGAGAAAAAAGCATGTATGTCCAACTCTGCTGAAAGTGTTGTGTGTGTGTAAAGATAACTTCAAAGGAGTTATATAAGAAATTGCACTGGGGGAGATGAAATGTGTGTATAAATAAGTGCCACATGAGATAGTGCAAGTAGCAGGTGGAATAGATAGTTTAAGGGCTAGAAGAGACAGATCATTCTGCTCAAGGGGATTGAGAAATGCTTTATGGAATAGATACCAATATCAAATGCCTAACATTGAAAATCTAAGCGGTGCCTGGATAGCTCAGTCGCTTGAGATTTGGACTTTGGCTCAGGTCTTGATCTTGTGGTTCACAAGTTCGAGCCCCACGTGGGGCTCTGTGCTGACAGCTCATAGGCTGGAGCCTACTTCAGATTCTGTGTCTCCATCTCTCTCTGCCCCTTCCCTGCTCATGCTCTGTCTCTCTTTCTCTCTCAAATAAAATAAAAACATTAAAAAAAATCTGAAAGACCACAGTTACAAGAATGAGGGCAGGAACTAAATAATCATTGTGTTAATTAAGGGTATGACAAGCCTTGCAGATAATTGGCAAGCCTTGCAGATAATTAAGGGTATGGCAAGCCTTGCAGATAATACATAATTGTAGCACAGATTTTACTGTTGGATTTTTAACTAAAGCAAAACTTATACTGAGAGTAATATATTTTGTTAGATAAGTAATGACAAAAAATGGTAGAAAGCTTGAGATACTTGGTACTGTGCCTTCATTTATTCTTTGAACAATACTTTTTGGAACTGTACTATGTGCTGGGATAGGTAAAAGGCACTAAAATAAGGCAGATGTGTTCCGACCATCAAAGAGCTTAGAGTATAACTAGGTTTAGGTAGGGGAAATTCATGTTTTACTGTTTTTGGATGGCAAGTTCTGTTGTTTAATTCTTGAACATAGATAAGTAAGCAACTACTACGTAAATAGCATCAGTCATATGAAAGCCATGCTTGGCAGAAGACACGCATGCACAGAAGAATGGACGCATGTGTGGTTACAAAGTTAGGGCATGTTGTAATCGCACATACTTACATCATGCTACTGATGGAAGGTTTGATTCAAAAGATGACTCCTTGGAGGTTGATAAGGAGGTGAATGAGAGGCATGTGGCATGCGTCAGGTGAGTGCTTTTCCAAAAGCTAGGGGCTTGCCTCTTGATGTGAGAGGGTGAGGCTGTCACTTGTGACATCATCCCAGTTTTATGATTTCAAAAGTGATGAATGTAAAGTTGATTAGGTTCTATTAAAAGTTCAAAAATGATAAGTTATGTATGAGATACTCTTGCTTAAGGCTTTTGTCTTCAATTTTTTAGTATAAAGTATGTGCTATTTTACTTGTTATTTGAGGCGTTTATCTACTAAATATTCTTTAGAGAGGAATGCATTTGATGATAAGCATAGATACTGATTGACAGCATATAAAATATAAGCTTTAGCCAACTTAGTAAGAATAGTGGCACCCCCCCCCCAAAATGTCCATGCCCTAACTCCTGGAACCTGCAAATATGTTACCTTACATGGCAAAAGAAAAGTAAGGTTGCAGATGCAAATAAGGTTGCTAATCAGTTGGCTTTAAATAGGCAGACGATCCTGCATCATCTGAGTTGGCCCAATGTATTCACAAGGGTACTTAAAAGTGGAAGACGAAGGCAAAAGGCTCAGTGATGTGAAGCGAGAAAGATGTGACCAGCTATTGCTGGCTTTGAAGATGGAAGGAGGCTACAAGCCAAAGAATATGGGTAATTTCTAGAAGATACCTAAGATAATAAATTTATATTGTTCTAAGGTACTGAATTTGTGGTAATTTATTACGGCAACAAACAGAAAACTAATACATAAATATTTAATAGTGGTAAGGAACATTTACAGGTTACTGTTAGAAAATGCTTGAAACAAAATCCATATTAGTGACAACAAGAAGTTGGAGAATAAAATGTCAAAATTAATAGAATTTAAGAGGTTCCTGGGTGGCTCATTTGGTTAAGTGTTCGACTTTTGATTTTGGCTCAGGTCATGATCTCAAGCTCCAAGTTGGACTCTGTGCTGACAGCATGGAGCCTGCTTGGGATTCTTTCTCTTCCTCTCTCTACCCTTTCCCTGCTTGTGTGCTCATGCTCATTCTCTCTTTCTCTCTCTCTCTCTAAATAAATAAATAAAAATTAATTAAAATATATTAGAATTTAATATCATAGTTTAAAATCATGATTTGTTTAGAATAAGTGTGAGCCTTAGAGTACTTTTTTTTTTAATATTTGCTGGTGAAGCAACAATTTGAATCTAACCACATGAAGCTCATTGGCATGATTTAGGGATTTTTAAAAGGGGATGTACATATTTTTAAATATAATGCAGAATTATAAAAATATGCTGGCACCCATATTATTTGGATATTGACAGTATAATAAAGTACCTCAAATCTGAGGAATCATGTTTTATATGTCATGACATTGGTGAAAAGATTTCCTTAGTCCTTATTTTCTTAAAGTTTCTAATATTCATAATGAAGTATGTGTATCTTTGTGTACATGTCTGTGTGTGGGGATGTGTGCTTTAACAAAATAAGAATCATTTTCTCTGGGTTACAAATGGTACCATAATGAACTTTCCCAGGAAAAGTTTTGGTATTGGGGCCAGGTCTCCTGTATAAGGGATTGAATAGAGGACTATATATGTTTCTGCAACTTAAAATGAACCATGTGCAAAATACATTTGGACTCTTAAAGCAAATGTGCAGTTAGTAATTTCTCAAGAATTTTAAAGAGCCCCTCATGAAGGTTGTCAGTGAAGAGCTAGCAGCTGATTGTCCTTTCAGAAATATTACTTATCTTTAAAAAACTTCTTTTTGCCTTGGTTTTCCAGCCATTAGTCTCTCCCAAGAGAAATTTGAACTTAGGTATCACAGAAAGTTCCAGGGATATCAAACACTTCACTTGGTACGTGCTTCCATAACACCGAGGGCCTTCCCATTTAGGCTTAAGTTATAAAGTGTGTTTCCAAAAGCTTAAATCTTTCAAAGTTAGCCAGTAAACTGCACTGTGGCTGTTGTATACAGTGGAATAGAATATCTTATTTGGAAGAGACATTAGTTTCTCCCACTTCCAGGTTGATACTCTTCCTGAGATCAGAAATTTTGTCTCCGTTAATAAAACGATATTGCTGGACTGAGATTTAGTACAGGTAAAGATAAATCTCACTACTTGCTGCTTGCTTTATCTCTTTGAATTTAAATTTCCTTTTCTCTTTGGACTCTTTTGTGGCCTACTTTCTGGTTGTGAGGCTCAAATGGCATAATATATTAGAGACTCATGTGAAATAATCCAAGGCATGGGTTTTCAGTATTTTCTCCTCTGCACCACCCCCCCCCCCCCAGCCCGCCAAAGTTAATGACTGCATGGTGAAATTTATTGGCAAAATTATGTTACTGTATAATACTCATGGAAACTGATGATTTATATTGACTTATAAGATGCTCTCAGTAGTCAGGCAGCAAAGAAGCCAGTTTAACCCAGCAGTTCCCACACTTAGCAGACTACGATGCCCTTTTGTCACAGATCATACAGTACATGTTGTTTAACATTGTTTGGAAACTGCCTTCATGCAGAAACTTACATGTAAGGAAACTAAGGCCTCAGGAGTTTATGGTTGGAACATGGCAGTGGAGGGAGTTACTGCACCTTTACAATCAATTGGAATTCCTTTATTTTCTTCTTTCATTTTGCAGGTAGAGAACCACAGAGGTTTATAAAGGTTTCTATGGGACTAGGGATTTCAGAAATAATTCTTAATATCTTTAATTGCATAACTTTAAAAAATTTACTTATTGTTAGTACTATTATCGTCGTCATTATATCCCGTTGATCTTAACTCGCCTCTTTTCAAAGTGTTTGTGGTGACTCTAGTAAAAATTGTGCGTGACATCATTTATTTTATGAATGCATGCTAATAATTATATTTAGGTCTAAAATCATGTCATAGTTTTGTGGAAGACTTAGATAAGAAATTGTAAAGTTTACTGTGACCATAAATCAGCTGCATGAATCAGCTTCCCCTTGGTTGCAAACTTTATCATAGTTGTGTTTTCCAAGGTCCATCAGTTCTATTTAGACAATAGAGGCCAAAGTGTTGAAGGCCTGATACTGTGTGCTCCATTGGTTAGCAGTCAGGCTTTATCTCTTTAATTGCCAAGGCATGTCCCTGAGGTAGTATTTATTCCAATTTTATAGGTAAGGAATCCGAAATATATTTTCTTGACTCCCTGTTTGTTAGGAGAGCCATTGTTCTTCTAGTTACTTGAATGCCACCAAGAATCCTAATTATTCCTCCATGTTCTAGAGTCAGTAGCTAAGTGTTCTGAATTCTAGTTCTATATTTCTAGCATTTCCCACTTCCTTTTTTTATTCCTAATGTGACCACTATAATTTAGGTATTCATTGCCTCTTAGGAGTTGCTGGGATAGTTTCATAGGTGGTTCCTCCAGTAATGTCTTTTCTGAAAACTGTTCTACATCCCACAGCGAAAATAGCTGACTACATCTGTAGATTCCATTGTTCATACCATTGTTACTGTGTTGGGCTGCTATTAAGAGACAATGATGAGGGGCACCTGGGAGGCTCAGTCAGTTAAGCGTCCGACTTCGGCTCAGGTCATGATCTCACGGTCCGTGAGTTCAAGCCCCACGTCAGGCTCTGTGCTGACAGCTCAGAGCCTGGAGCCCATTTTAGATTCTGTGTCTCCCTCTCTCTCTGCCCCTCCCCTGTTCATGCTCTGTCTCTCTCTGTCTCAAAAATAAATAAACATTAAAAAAAATTAAAAAAAAAGAGACAATGATGATAGGTACATTAGTGCTTTGCACATGACTAAGGAAACCATAGTTTTTCAGTCATTCCTCTGTCAGAGAGAAATAGACTTTACGTAAATATGACTTCAACCAGAATTAAATGTTCATCATTCAAGGATTTCTTTTGGAGGTAAGTTGCACATCCAGTGACCTTATTTGTACTTTTCTCTTCAGTTAGGAACTTGCTTCTGTGAACACTTAACATCCTACTTAACCCCTAGCTTAAATGGATTTTATGCATGTTCATAGCTTTCTGTGCTACACTTTTCTGGGACTTGTGTTTTTATTGACTTGTGTCTCAGAATTGTTGCATAAGTCTTTAATTCTCTGGATGTCTTTGATAAAATCTTTCCTGAATAATGGAAAGTTTTACCCTCTAAATACCCTGAAGCATGCATTTCAAATCACTTTGACCTTCAAGTACTTTACTCCCAGAGAAGATTACATATGGGTGAGTTTTTTTGTTTGTGTTTTCATTTCTACGATGGAAATGCAATCATGGTTCTGATGGTCCTGGTGTGGAGTTTGTAAACTGCTTGACATAGATGGCACATGCTGTTCTCAGTGCTTTGTATTTAGTAATTCAGCCAATTAGAACATAAAGAATATCTGATATTCTTCCCAACTTAATTTTTTAACCATGAGGTTCAAGTAGAGTATAAAAATGCCAAGCCTACCTGATGACAAATACTTACTATAGTTTTTCTTGGTCTATTTCAAGCAATTGTTACTCATTTTTAAATCATCTTGGTGGAACCTTACGACAATTCTTGTCTGAGGAGGAAGAAACTAAGTTATAGGTGAACTAGGGTTGAGATTGATTACTCTTTGCTCTGGTGATTTTATAATGCATTAATGTGCTAAAATCGAAAAGTACTTAAAACCTCATTAGAATTTAACACAGGACAGGGTTTTGAATTATGCATTATTCTCAAGAGATTTATTACAGACCTATACTTATAATGTAGGTGGTACATTTTGAGTAGGTTAGGAAGATAGCCAAAGAAATTTAAAATATAGTGTATGAATATAAACGTGGAAAACTCTTATCACAGAGTACTTTCCTTAAGATATGGGGACTATTTTCGAACAATTGTTTTTCCATGCCTACCTCAAAATCAATAGTTTTATTATAATTTATATTTAAATTACCAGTATATCAATGAATAAAGTCTTTTTTGTACTATATAATTTCTTTAATGCAATATAGAACTTTATTCTTGAAATTAGAAACCTTTTCATAATAAGCATGGTCCTGTATTTAAATTGAGTATGTGCATATTTTGTACTCAGCAGAAGATCCAGGCTTGTCTAAAATTATGCATACAAATGCTTTGGGGTTTTTGTCATCAAGGAATTTGAAATGTAGTTAAATAAATAATCTTTCTAGCACTCTGATAATTACTAGCCTGGGAAAGATAAGAATTATAGTGAATGGTTGAATATATGATGCCTTTTTGCTATGCCCTTTAAAATGAAATATTTTAATATTCATATTTACATAGCTCACTTAAATCTCTTATGTTTAATATTTTAGATTTGTTAGTCTTTGTAAGAAAATAAATCAAAATTTCTGTACAGCTTTTTGCTCATTTAGGGTCCATTTTTTTTTTTACTCATTTACATAAATTAGAGAAGAAAAATATATAAAAGCTGGTTCTTGGTGTTTTGAATAAATTCCAAGTGTTGAGTATTGGTTAAATATTTAAGAAATTGTATAATTAAAGCCTTGGTGTCAAAATATTTTATTTTATAAATTGTTATACAATATTTTTCTTAAAAAAGAAAAAAGAAGATATGGGGGTTTGTGGATGCTCATCTCCACCATTCTAACAAAAGTAGCCATGGATAAACTGTAAATGAATGATTGGCCATGTACCAGTGACACATAGTAAAGACCAAAGGAACCTTGATTTGTTGTGAGGGCCATAGTTTTCTGACCCCTAACATGGAAGGAGGAAAGTGAAGCAAAGTGTTTGTTTGTTTGTTTTAAGTTTATTTATTTTAAGGGAGGGAAAGGGGCAGAGAGCAAGAGAGAGAGGGAGAGAGAATCCTAAGCAGGCTCTGTGCTGTCAATGCAGAACCCTAGGTGGGTCTCAAACTTACTGATCATTAGATCATGACCTGAGCCTAAGTCTGGTGCTTAACTGACTGAGCCACCCAGGCACACCAACCAAGAGAAGGTTCTTAATATTTGGTCCATTGATCACTTTTAGGCATTAGCATGCAGAATGTTGTGCACTGGTTTCTTTTTCTTGTGAAATGTTTCATGCCTGTCTTCACTGCCTGAGTGATTATGCCCCCCAAATATTAAAAAGCATTCTATTTATTAAAAATGGCAAAAGTTTATAAATAAGTGTGTCCTGGATTATTCAAACAGATCTCTAGGAGATGCTGAGAAATAGTTAAACCTCATCAAAGTTGCCCATCAATTAGAAAGCCAGTTCCTACAAGATTGACTAAAAAGGATTGTAAAAGGCGATGGTTTTGAAACTATGCTCTACAGAAAAATCCAACAGATTGCTCACGGGCTTCTGTGGGTGATGAGGGAGTCAGAAAGGAAAGTGTCACTGCTGCTCCTGATTCTTCAATGGAGGCAATTCACCTTTGTATTTTAGTTCTTTAAGTCTCTGCATATTAATTAATATAAATATAAGAAATGAGATCATACTTCTTGAAAACTAGTTGTGTAATAGTAAGTTAATGAACAATTTACTGTTGTTGTTTTTTCCCTAGCTTGTACAGTATTTCTTTGGATATACTTTATCATGGGCAATAGTTCTGCTTGACACTTTTTTTTTTTAACAGAGAATTTAATAATGGCAAAGTAATATCAGTCTTAAATTTAGTCATGTCTGTGGGAAATATGGCTGACCAGACTATGAGTCTGTTAGCCATAATGGTACTTCTTTGTATTTTGTAGCAGGTTTTCTTTCCCTGGAAAAACATTGCACCTATTGAAGGTTAGAATTGTAATTCCAATGTAGAAAATTCTGCCAAGTGTCTACTTTGGGAATATTTAAGTAATATTATTAATTCTTAAGCTGTATAGCAGATTTTAGTCTAGGTAACACAAGAGATGCATTTGTACATTCCTTCATTTATTGATTAATTTTTTTAAGTGACTACTATATCCTAAGCACCTGGGGTCTGTAGTAAATATAGTCTAGTTGCAAGAGAAAGAAAAAAAGCATTTGATTTTGGTATCACATTTCTCTTTTGAATTAGTATTAATACTATTTACTTGGGGGAAAAGCTCATGATAAATAAAGCAATTTAATTTCTTAAAATGTTATATTTGATGAGGACATTTTTGGATCTGCCATTTAAACCTTAGAAAATTTCTGGTGTGGATAGGGTGGGTTCAGGGGTGGACACATCAGGTTTTGTTGTCTCTGTTTTGGTGATGTAAAAGAAAATGAGAATGAAGAAGCTTAATGATACCCAAGGGCACTGTTCTTACATCAGAGATCTGTTAGACTGCCTGTTTCCTCCTCTCTCTCTTCTTTACCATGCTGCACTCTGCCTCTTCCTCACTACCCCTTAGGGCTTTCTCATGTAAAGTGAGCTACTCACACAGAGAATAAATAGGTCCTTTAAAATGTTTAGTTAATATTTTAACTCATGATTCTTACCGTCTACCATTCACCAAAGTACAGCATAATTTTAAAAAAGAAAATAGATTTTTAAATATTTTCATAATATGTAGACAATTTTATGGAACTAAAAAGTATATTAGGGTCATCAAGTTCCTTTTTTTTCCTTGTGCTTATGTTTTGGTGCTCAAGTTATAATTAGCTCATACCCCTCATTGCTAAAGCATGAAACACAGGTTAATACCAGTAAATACACACTGAAGGCATAATTTGGATACCCTCTGATCTCTTAAAAGCTCTTGAATGATTCTAAAATATTCTTGGTTAATTGTTTTTGCCAGTACTTCAAATTTAGTTTTTGTATTTCTCAGGGTATACTCAAGAATGGCTTAACTTTTTCCTTTCACCCCAAGATACCATACCATTGCCAATTGTACCCTTGCATAGCCAAATCCTTTTCCTGAGAAATTAGAGATATTTAAGCCAACAGTGATTTGTTCTATTTGGAAAATTATTGTAGGTGGTAAGTAAGCAGCAGACGTCTAGAAATGATGATCTTGTTTTCACATAAATATCTTCAGCTGTAAAGAGTTCAGTTAGAGAAATATATCAGATATATATGTGAATAGTTGACATAGTTTATGTTCTGTTAACCTTGTTTATTTTTACAGCATGTTGGTTTTATTGTTGTCTTAATATTTACGTTCTATCTATTTTTGGTCACTTCAAAAATGAATAAAGCTTATGTTGTAAAATATTTTTCCTACATGGTATTTTCCTGAAGTTTTAATAAAGCATCACTAGTTTAATCAGCACTCAGTGCTCATATTTTGTGCAAGATTATAATTGCAAGCATAAATCTTTGATTCTTCATGGTTGTTTGTATATATCATATCATACAGTATGATAATGAGAAAGCAAAATTCATAACTATCTGTACATCTGGCTCAGAATTTTCATTATTAGGTTTATTCTTATTATTTTTGTGTACAAAATGCTTATAGAAAAAAAAAAAAAAGAACCACTACAGCAGTGGATATTCTAATGAAAAACTGAAGAATAGTGTCAGTGGAAGTTGAAGGAAAAAATGAACCTCTTTTTTGAAATAAGATGATTAAAAATTAAATTTTATGTAGTGTTCTTTTTTTGTTTTTTTTTTTTTCCATATCAGACAGGTTAAGTGCCAAGGTCATAATAAGGTTTGAGGGAGGCACATATCACACAAAGGTGTGAACACGCAGTCATGCTTAGGACTACAAAAGGATCTAATATTCGTAATCATATGCTAATAAAAGGAGATTTTCTGTAGCTATCTGTAAACCTCAGTCATCCTTTGAATATTTAATTTTGAATACCATGTGTCTTCAGTATTGTTACCATTAAAAAGTATAAAGTTAATACCCATACTTTTTATAAAATAATTCTTAAAGTATAAAAGTATAATTAAGAGCAAAAGTCTTTTCCTCTACCTATTCCCCTCCCCTCCCATACTTAATCACATCAAAAAGGTTAAAGTATAGATCATTAGAGTTGAGTACTTCAGTTTTCCTTTCTGAAGTAGTATCTCAATCTTGTTTTCTATAATACAGTGCTTCAAGAAATTATCTTAAAGAATTCAAATGGTGCAAATTAGCAATCTCAGAGCTCTCAGATGTAGGGAATACTTTTAGAGAGATTAATCTAGACAGAAGTCTTAAGATGTATACATACATACATTAATATATAGGTGGGGCACCTGGGTAGCTCACTTGGTTAAGCAACCAACTCTTAATTTTGGCTCAGGTCATGATGTCACAGAAGGGAGATTGAGCCCACTGTCAGGCTCATGCTGAGTGTGGAGCCTGTTTGAGATTCTCTCTCTCCCTCTTTCTCTCTCACCCACTCTTGTGCATGCTTGCTCTCTCTCTTTCAAAAAGAAATAGATATAAGTAATGTGCAGATGCACACACACACACACACACACAAACACACACGTGTGTATATGTGTGTCAGAGATACATGGTACATCACTTCACAGAGTAATTTTATGGAAGAAAGTAGATATCCTTTGTTTATTGAGGTGGAATGAGAGGAGGGTAGTGGAAAGACATACCTGATATATATGTATTGGGTATTACATATATGTGTGTGTGTATGTATATGTGTGTATATGTGTATATAATATAAACATGTATAATTAATACTTTAATATGTTTTTGTCTATATACATTAATACAATCCTATAACTTTATATGATATACAGCATTAATAAAATGTATGTTTAATATCTTCCCATTACCCTCATTCTCATTCCATTACAGTAGACAATGGATACCTACTTTCTTGTATGAAATCTCTGTGAGGTGCTGATGTTTTATGCATTTGATGCAGTGAAGACACCCTGGAAATAAAATGTTAGTGTCCAATACTAAACTGTGAGTTCCTTAAGAATAAAGACCATGTTTTGGTTAGCAATTGTTAGCATTAATTTGTAACCCTGTTTCAGGTTTTATGTATTTGAAGTCAGTCTAGTTGGTAATTGGGTCCTTTTTGAACTTCAGAAAGGATGGAGCATACATAGAATCAAAGAAATAAAGTTATTTTGGAAATTCAGATGGAACTGGACTTAATACTCAGGACCCTCACTTATTTTCTGTCTAAACTTGGATGAGATACTTAATTTTTTTTAGATTAATTTTCCTCCTCTATAAAGATAAAAGAATATTCATATCATATGGTTATTCAGTGTATTAAATGAGTTTAAAACAGTTGGTAAAAGGCGTGTAAGATATTTTAGTTCAGATCTCTATAGTTAAATATCTTGAAATGATTCCTTTGCTTTTTAAATAAACTTTCCAATTTATAGTAAAATATTTAATACTTAAATTTTCTATGTACGTGGTCAAGGTAAATTATGAATTTTATTTGCCGTTTAATGTATTTTTCCATATTAATTGGCTTTAGGTATCACACGGTTGCATTTTTTTTTTTTATCTAAGAAAATAAAATTGAAAGGTTATTGAGAAGTAGGCCCAAAAATGTGTGAGTTTAGGACACACAAAAGGAGCCAATTGAAAAGAAAGCAGTGTGTTTCTCAGCTTTTGTTCCTGGAAGGAAGATAGGAATACTTCCATCTGCCAAGGACATGGCAGGGATAACGGTCCACAAATGCATTAAAAAGGGTACTGTAAGAGTTTTCATGCTTCAGAGATAAACATATAATTATTACCATATACAAGTTAAAAATAGTATGGAAATAGTTTTTCATGGAAGATTAACAACTGAAGCCAGAAATGTTTCTGGTTGCTCGTATGGAAATTGCTTTGTTAGATGATTGTACTCACTGGGTAAGAAGTAGTTAGTAATTTGTGTGACTTGTTACTGTCAAAATCCTGCATGGAGTGACTCTGATTTTAGATAAAGTTGTATATGCTGGTAGAATTATGATTTCGCTTTTGGCTTTTGAATCACAAGCAGATTTTTAGTAGCAAAGAAAAACCTTCCCTCTGGCCTTGTTTGTTGTCAGAGTGTAATGTTCATGCACGCTTGCATAAGTGTTCATAACAAGCTTGTAGATCCCAAAAGGAGCTGAAGAATAATTTCTGGTGGTCTTTGTGTAATTGCTGCCAGCTGAGGAAGCAAAATTCCAAATCAGTTTAAGTAACTTTCACAAATAACACTTACCATAATTATAAGGTAAAGCTCAATATATAGTTTATATAATAGAGTCTTACCTCACCACAAAGTAGTCAAAGAACAGTCAAGCAGAGGTCTTCACAGAGGTATATTTTAACCTTTTGCTTGACACTCTACTTCTTTAGGTTTATTAAAACCTTCTGGCTGTGCATTTGAAATTGTGCCTGTTTAAAACATCCTTGTATGAATTTTTTGTTTTGCTGTGAGCATTTCCAAGAGCACCTCACAATAACGCTAAGAAGGTGATCCTCAAAAGGCAGAAAATGCTACATCTTTGCTTAGGTATATTGGAATAAAGTGGTTTTGAGATCTTGGCCAATGACAGTTAGTGTTATTTATTTACTTTTCAAATAGTGTGTTCAACTTTGGGGGAAATAAAACTTAAAAACCAGACCCTAAGATGGGATATTAGTAAGTAATGGTGCTATAAAATTGTTAATTTTCAGAAAAGTGTAGCATAGTATTCACTTAAATATGGAACTTCTCATGATACCTTTGCCTTATGGTTAGATTTAATGTGGGGCAGCTTCTTTTTAACTTTTATTTTTTTCAACATTTATTTATTTTTGAGACAAAGAGAAGAAGTGGGAGAGGGGCCGAGAGAGAGGGAGACACAGAATCCAAAGCAGGCTCCAGGCTCTGAGCTGTCAGCACAGATCCCGACACGGGGTTCAAACTCACAAAATGTGAGCTCATGACCTGAGCCAAAGTCAGACACTTAACCAACGAGCCACCCAGGCACCCCAATTTTGTGCAACTTCTTAGAAACATTTCTAGTATTTTGCAAAGGGTAAATTTGTATGTTTGTGGCTAAAATTCAATCATAATTTTTAAAAGCAAGTTGAGAAATGTCAGTATTATGCATATCCTGCCATATACATTTCTGTATCATTTAATCCTATGCTCATTTTTACTTATCTGTTAAAATTATAGAAAGTGTTCTTTAAGATGTTATGCTGTACAGACAGGTTTCATATATAAGAAATTATTTAACTTGATATCCCTATTTCCACACCTTCCTTTCCCTCATTAAAACATGCTTTCTTCTCTACTTTCCCTTTTTTGAGTGCTACTTTCCCATTACAATGTCTAGAAACTTAGGGGCTCCTGGGTGACTCAGTTAGTTAAGCAACCCACTTTGACTCAGGTCATGATCTCATGGTTTGTGAGTGCTAGCTCTGCGTTGGGTCTTTGCTGACAGCTCAGAAACTGGAGCCTGCTTCAGATTCTGTGTCTGCCTCTCTATTTGCCCCTCCCCACTCACACTGTCTGTCTCTCTCTCTCAGAAATAAACATTAAAAAAATTTTTTTAAGAAGTCTACAAAGTTGAATCATTGAGGGAATTCTGAATATACTTTCATACTATATATATATAGTATATATAGTATATAGTATATAGTATATAGTATATAGTATATAGTATATAGTATATATATATATATATATACTTTCATACTATGTATGTAAGACCTGTATAGGTCATGTGCTCATCCTTGTAATCAAGGTCTCCCTTCATATCTAAAAATAATTACTTTCCTTACCTTTCATCCTGTGGCACATTAGCAATAATATCTGGAGACATTTTGAGTTGTCATAACCGAGGGTGTGGTGCTATGGGCGGATAATGAGCCGAGGTTGTGGATGATGATAAACATCATACAAAGCACAGGACAGCCTCCAATGATCATTACTCAAGCCTAGAGTGACCATCACGTTCAGGTTGAAAACCCCTGCTCTAATTTCTGTTTGATCATTTGTTCTCCAGATGATTCTTTTTAAAATACTACTTATGCTATGTAAATCACCTGATGAAGCATCTTCAAGGGTGTTGTTATGAGTACATGATCTAAGTTCTGTACCCTGGTTTCAAACTTAATTAATACATCCCATCCCTGCTGCTGTGAGGTCTTCTGTTGCCTTTGTTAGTTAGGGAGTTGACTTAACAGTCCTACTCTAGCATGTATTTGGGCCCCATATTTTCACAGCAGCCACCTACCCTTACCCTGGTGGTGCTGGGGAATTCTCTACCTGTACTTCTGAACTAGCTCAAGTCCTGGAAGACATAATTAACCATTGTACAAAATCATTTCAGTGAGTTTATGTCATTATCTGTATACTACTTATTCACTATTTATTTTCTCATTTCTCTGATTATCTTCAGTTTAAAACATTCTTTCTATCAATGAAATCCATTGTGCAAAAATAAATGGAGCTGGGAATGCAAGCTGGTGCAGCCACTGGAAACCAGTATGGAGGTTCCTCAAAAAACTAAAAATAGAACTACTCTACGACCCAGTAATTGCACAACTAGGTATTTATCCAAGGGATACAGGTGTGCTGTTTCAAAGGGACACATGCACCCAAATGTTTATAGTAGCATTTTCAACAATAGCCAGAGTATGGAAAGAGCCCAAATGTCCATTGAGGAATGAATGGATAAAGAAGATGTGGTATACATATACAATGGAGTATTACTCGGTAATCAAAAAGAATGAAATCTTGCCATTTGCAACTATGTGGATAGAACTGGAGGGTATTATCCTAAGTGAAATTATTCAGAGAAAGACAAATATCATATGACTTCACTCACATGAGGACTTTAAGAGACAAAACATATGAACATAAGGGAAGGGAAACAAAAATAATATAAAAACAGGGAGGGGGACAAAACAGAAGAGACTCATAAATATGGAGAACAAACAGGATTACTGGAGGGGTTGTGGGAGGGGGGATGGGCTAAATGGGTAAGGGGCATTAAGGAATCTACTCCTGAAATCATTGTTGTACTTAATGCAAACTTATTTGGATGTAAATTTAAGAAAATAATAATATGGAGCATATTCCCTTTGGAAACCAGAAATCTTATCTATTTGAGGAGCAGAATGAGAAGTTTCAGTCTCCTTGATTTCTTGTTAGATTCTTAAGCAGCCTTTGAGGCATTATCAGATAATATTAAGATACAAACCCTTGTATTACTCTTTAACTTTTTGGTATATGTTTCACTATAAAATTCCTTATAGATTATAAATCTTTTTATGACAGAACCTACCTGATAACACATTGCTATGTAACTCACACTTGGATATATAGCACTATGTATATACATAATAGATCGTTATTAACTGTGTGAACAGAGTAACATGGCCAAGTCATCAAAAGTCATACTGGAAACAAAGTAAACAGAAAGCAGAATCTAAGCCTGGGCAGATTTATAGATTATAAGGACTAAATAGATACATTCATCTTTTTTGCTGAAATTTTCCTAAAAATGAACTAAAACAACAAAAAACAGGACATATATTCCATTCTGAAAATAGGGAACGTCCTCATCCTTAAATCCTAAACTTCTAGGAATATCTTCCAGATGTTATTGAATTTGGACCTAATTTTTAAAACAGGATACAGAGATTCATTACTTATGTCCCATAAATAAAAGTGTTCCTTGGCAGTATACAAAGGAAGAAACTTAGTTCAAGGGAGTTTCCCAATTAATGCAATTTGGCAGAATGAGGCTGGGTCAGTGTTAGGGAGTTGATATCTGCTCTTTGCAAATCCATTTTCCAATTTAGGAATGGGCAGTAAGGATAGAAGGACTTGCAGTCATGGTGTTTTTTGTTTTGTTTTTGTTTTTAATTTGTTTATTTAATTCTGTTTTAAGGATTAAATAAAACATGTAAGACAGATTCTGCTAGGTGCCCATCTTCTCACTTCAGAACTCAATTTTTGCTGACACAGCAGCATAATTTCTCAACCATGCAACTTCAGATGGTCTCTGACATAACCAACAATTTCCTAGAGTCTGTATTTAAAAAGACCCCTTTCTCTTTTGCTTCCTTCTATCTGGAAAATATCTAATATGCATCATTAAAGGAACATAAGTATTTCTTCTGATTTCAAAAAAAGAATATTCTTTCTTTCCAATAATCAAAATATTATAGCACATCTATTATTTTAACCTTCATTATTATAATTTTTTTATTGCACATAAGTCCTTTCAAGAGTTTTATCAGGGCAATTGATCTGGGGGGTATGATTGTCATGCGGTGGGTGCAGTCTCAGATGATCTTGGGTAGAATGTGGACCAGCTTTTTTTTTTTTTTTTTTTTAAGTTCAATAGTTACTTGTTTGATTACATTCCCATTCTTGTCTCAGGTCTTGTGTGAAAGTAGGGCCTCAATAGGGAAACAATGAGTCCTGTGAGTTGGAATGGCAATCTGTCAGAAATGGTGAAACACTGAAAGAGAAATATACTTTCTGGTCCCTGAGATTACATATCAAAGAGGAATGAGAGACACTGGGAGGGAGATGAAATGGACATGTAGAATAGGAAAGGAGACTAAGTTACATCTGGCTTGCAAAGATTTATCAACAAATAAAGCCAGAAACCTAAATTTCATTTCTTAGACATTTTTTTTTTCATTCAAAATATGTGCTTCCCTGTACAGATATGTATTAGCACTCACTCTGGTGTAGGCATCATAAGGAAACTGGGAGTGCAGTGCTGAGCCTGGACAGACAAGATTACATGTATCTGGTATCAGCCTAGAGCTTCAGGCCAGGAAAGAATCACATTAATAAATACAAAATTGGAACAGAGACAAGAGCTAAAAAGGAGAGGTCCCATGAGAGCCACGATGGATGGATTTGACCTAAGCAGGCATGTCCAGAAGGACTTTTTTGAGGAAGAGGAACAAAAATGAAAAGGAACTTTTTCACCCACTCTGAGATCTGAAGGAAAGTAATGATGGAAGAGAAAGAATTCTGAAGAAAGGATAAGAATGCCTTATGACCGAAGAGAACTTCAACTCAAAAGGCTTAAGAATAGGCTAATGAGGTTAGACTGGAGAGATAAAGGAGGAGCATAATTATAGAGGAGCACCATGTGTGATGTGGCGAGAGGGATCAAATCATTTTTTCCTAAAAAAAAAAATAATGGGTTTGATTGTACTGATTAAAATTGGATGTATTGCTCAAACTTTGAATCTTTTTCTTTTATGCTTCTATTCTCATGGTTAAGCTACAGTAATTAAAGCAATATATACCAATGTTTATTTATAACCATCCTGTAAGACTGAAAATAATTTGTATATTATGCATTTAGTCATGAAGTAAAACTAATTATTTTCGGATGTCTATGGATTGCTCATTACTATACTTTCTCTTTTTTTTTTTATTCATCTTATCCCTAGTCATAGTGACTTTATTTCTATGACTATCATAATGTTTTGTAAATATACCTGTGTGGCATATTCTTAGTTCTGTCCATTATGGGCTCCTACTAACATGGTGTGTTATTTGGGTCTAATTTGTCTTTCTGCCTTATGACTTTGAATTGGTGTGGATTCTTCTTGATCTTCACTGACTTTTTTTTTTTTTTTTAAATTTTCCATTCTATCATTAAGAATTTCCATGTCCTTGATCTTGTGTTCAGGGAATCGAGCCCCATGTTGGGCTCTGCATTGACAGCATGGAGCCTGCTGGGGTATCTCTCTCTCTCTCTTTCTCTCTCTCTCTTTCTCTCTTTCTTTCTCTCTCTCTCTCTCTCAAAATAAATAAATAAACTTAAAAAAGTATTTCCATGTCTTATGTTCTAGCCTAAATCTAGCTTTCTTACCAAGTTACTCTCTTGGCTTTGTTATTTGTCATCTGGTTTCTCTTCTTTATGTTGGAAACCCTTTCTCCCTGATTTATAACTCATGTGAAAAAGTCACAGATTAGCTCTAACCCAAATAAGGGGACTTCTCATTTAAACAATTTAATTTCCCCTAGCCATAGGTTTGCTTCCTTAAAGTTCTCTATATCACTTTGGGAAAAGAACAGAAAATGATTTTCCTGGTCACTGGTACTGTTTGGGGAGGTTGAGATGAATTTTAGCAAATTTATAAGAATATGTCTGTGTTCTTTTTCCACGTAACACCTGAAAGAAAAACTGATTTCCTTTGTAGCTATGGTTGGAAGAGTTAGGGCAGCCTCAAAAATTGCATAAATTATTTCTGTAACCTAAATCTTGACCAAAATTAACATGGTATTTATTGCTTATCAGTGTAAAAAATGCATCCATTTGCTATAAAATGGCGTAAGTAAAATTTAAATTAGTTTTTTTGTGATTTATTCTTTTTGAACATCCTACAAATGTAGACTCAAATTACTTGGTGTGAGTTGCAGTTACTAAAAGTTATTGTTGATAATTCTGTTTTAATTTAGAAATGTCGGTACTCCATCTGACACTTTTCAAGACTTAATTATGACCATTTTATGGGTTTTAATTTATTTTGCTTTGTTTTTGCCAATGTGATAATTATCTTTTTTATTACATTTCATAATTGGTTATTGCCAATGTTTTGAGAGCTACCAAGTTTTGTGGTTAGGGTCTTTGAAAGTATTAAATTATTTTAAAGTTTTTAAAGGTGGTTATTATTATTATTACTATTATTATTATTAATTTTGAGAGACAGAGGAATAGAGGATGTAAAGCTGGCTTTGTGCTGACAGCAGTGAGCCCGATGTGGGGCTTGAACTCACAAACTGAGATCATGACCTGAGCTGAAGTCGGTTGCTAACCCAAGTGAGCCACCTGGGCGCCCTTGAAAATATTACATTTTATAACTTTTTTTTTTTACTATTTTACAGGAAAGTGCATATTATTCTGTGGATTGTTCTTAAACCTAACCACTTACTGAACTCTGTTCACAGTTCTTTTATATTTTCAAATGATTACTTTTTTATGTTTAAAAGAAGATTGTATTTTACTTTCCAGTATTTAACCCTTATATTTCTTATTTTCCCTGTTACATTAGCTAAGAAATCCAGTGCAGTGAGGTATATTAGAAGTGATGTCACTTATCCTTGTGTCTCTTTTAAGGGAAATTCGTATGAAAGAGATTCTTCTCCCCACTTGACATCTTTTTGTTTTCTTTCTCAGGAATAGATGTTGAACAGTACAAATACTAAATGTAATTAAAAGTTCTTCCTGTGTTATTCCCTTCATTTTATAATGTGTTAAATAACAGATTTTTATATGTTGAAACCAAACTAGAAATCTTAGTGTAAACTCTTCTTTTTCACAGTGTATTGTGGTGAGAGAACATTGTATGCATATTATCACAACTTTTAGTTAACACAATAACATTATTATTACCGTATAAATGTCATTTACTTCTAATAGCTTGCTTCCCTTATAGAAGATTATTTTTCTTTCGAAATTCCCTGACAACTTAAGACATTGTCAGTTTTTTCCAGATTAAGTGCTCGGATGATCTGCTTTAGGCTGTGAGTAAACATCTGTATTGCCAATTCTTTAATGCAGGTAGGGAGTGATGGATCTGTCAGCCTAATGACTCCTTAGAATATAGTTAATGAATACTTACCTTTAAGATTGGGCCAGGATCTTTTTCTGCTCCGTGAATTTGCTCAATCCCAAATTGAACCAACACAGAATTGTCTTCTCTAGAGCTCTACCTTGGGTCTGTAGTTTTTGTTTCTGGCCTAGTCCTCTCTCTCTTTCTCAAGAGTTCTCCAAAATTTCTAGTCACATTATAGCATGACCTGTTATTTTCCAGTATTATCATGTGTGTATCTGTGTGTGCATGTATGAGGATCCAAGTGCATTTAACCCCACCATAACCACCAGTACACATTTGCAGGGATTTAAAATGAGGAAGACATGTGCCCTTAGGCTACCACCTTGATCAAGCTTCTCAATGATTTATTAAAAAGGAACCTTTCAAAAATTAGAGTTTTGTTCTTCTGATACATTATTAAGTTATCCATTAGGCAATCTACTTCATAAAATTAAAAAGTAATTGAATTCTTCTTGAAAGGTACACTTAGAATTTATAACACTTTCTTTGAGGAGGGGGGTCCCCAAAGAGGTCCACCATTATAATTCTTACTGCTTATAACGAGTAAGCGTAATTACAAGTAATTACTTATAATGAATAATAAGTAACTCTCATTACTTATAATCCCCTCATTGAAAGGTCATCCTGTCTTGGCTGTTATCTTTCTCATATTATCTTCAAATTTGTGGTGATTACTCTCTAGTTGATTCATTGAATTTATTCTTAATGAACGTAAAAATGATTCTATGGGGCTGCATAAGAGAAAGGAGCTATTTTTAAATGAATTGTATGTTATAGAAATGGCCCAGAGTAAGTGGAAGATAGTCTTGTCTGTTTTGTAACTGGAAGCAAGAAACTGAATAATTACTATGTAACAAAACTGTTTTATGTAACAAAACTGTTTTATGTTTATTCACAGTTTTAAAAGATCAAGTTTTAGTTATAGTTTGGAAGAAAGAAACCACTCTTTTGTGGCTTCCTTCCCTTCCCTTTAGTGAAATAAATCGTATTTTTCATGTCACGTGATACATTCAATGTTTCAATGGCTCTTGAAAAGAGGTGATTAGCAATTTAATATCATGATAACTGTTAAGTCAAATTAAATTTACAATTTTTATTTTGTTTGTATTAATTAAAATACTTTGTTAATTTTTGGGTGCTGAAGAAAACCTTTACATATTTGTCCTTCATTTACCAGCTATTTTTTTTTTAAGTTTGTTTATTTAAGTGAGAGAGAGAACATGAAGAGGGAAGGGGCAGAGACAGAAAGGGAGGGAGAGAATCCCAAGCAGGTTCTGCTCTGTAGGGACTGATGCCAGGCTTGATCCCATGAAGCGTGAGATCATGACCTGCGCTGAAGTCAAGTGTTGGACCCTAAACTGACTGAGACACCCAGGTGCCCCTCAAGCTATTTTTATAAAATATAGAGAGTTGTAAGTAAAGCAGTTAAAAACCCCACAAATTTAGTATCCCTTTTAAATCCCTGACCCATGGATTTCTGTAGTTTAGTGTGGTATGGTGACTACTTCTTGTCATGCCTCTTAAGCACCATACAGTTTGGCATCCAGTGCGCATTTTAGAGTTCATTATCACCATCACATGACATTTATTGGGTGGCCCTGTAAGTTGGATGAGCTTCTGCTATGCGCGTTAAAACAGTTATTTTTTAAAAATATCTTCGGCTCCTAGTGATTGATATGCAGGTGGATGTTGCTGGACAGAGCTCTGAGTTACTAGGGCTTTTGAATCTTGTTTCCTGACAAACAAGATAGATCTGCATGAATCTAACAGAGTTTGCCTTTGGACTTCCCTAAAATTTGACTCCCTTGTGGCTTATCTATAGTCACTATTCCTCTTCTGTAACTTAACTTGTTGTTTTGTTGCTTTATACACCCTAGCAATAAGCTATACATCAGGCTGTAGGAAATGGCAACTGATTCTTTTCTTTTGAAGGGAAGAAGAATAAGTACTTAGAATCTTAGGATGTTTAAATCTCAAGCATATTAAAATATAGCACTTATTGGGGCACTTGCGTGGCTAAACTTGTTAAGTGTACGACTTTGGCACAGGTCATGATCTCACTGTATATGAGGTTGAACCCCATGTTGGGCTTTTCTGCACTGACAGCTCAGAGCCTGGAGCCTGCTTCTGATTCTGTGTCTCCCTCTCTCTGCTCCTCCCCTGCTCATACTCTGTCTCTCAAAAAAAAAAATTTAATAATATCTAGCATTTATCAATTATATTTGTATTCTTCTTATAACTTCTTGTTTTGGATTCATAAGCCTACTGTAAATAAACAAACTAATGTTATAAGATACTAAAGACTCTTTGCACTCTGTTGTATTCCATTAAATTCTTATGTGTAAAATGTTCCTGGTTGAAAACAAGGAATGTTTTACTGTTCAATTTAATCTATCTTGTTTCCCTCTTAAAACATTCACTTTATTCCTTCTATTCAGCATATATAATTAGTTTGAAGGCAGAAAGTTAACATGCTATAAAGGGATGTACAAGAAATGGTTACCTCAGACTGAAAATGATTGTTATAAATCAGGCTGTTACTCTAGCATTTATTATTGAGAATATAAAGAACAATGCCAAAGGCATCTCCAATAATAATGAGACCAACTTCCCCTACCCTTCTTTTCCTAAACTTCACAATACTTATTATTTAAAAAAATCAGTCATATAATATATGGAAGAATGCCATTGTAAGCTACAGTTTTCATAGGGGAGCTGTGCGAGTGTGTGTTTTTGTTTTTGTTCCGCAATGCTGAGAGCTTATTTCCAAGTAAATAAAGTGCTCAGATCTAAAACAAAACAAATCTAAGCAGGCTAGAAATCCTCATGCGAGCTTTTGTTTCATTTTTTAAGTCAGGAGATATTTCATTCTGTGAGAGGATTATATTTTTATAACAATGTATATAATAAGAACTTCCTATCATTGAACTTGACACTTACTTTTTAAATGCCTTTTAATATATCCCTATAAAGATTATCAATCATTTTTGCTTTCATGATTTAGTGCTCACTGTTCAGTAGTGTCTCTCACTCCTTTAGTCGACGTGTGTGTAATCCAGACAGACGTTTTCTTTCTTGTAATTATTACTCCTCTTTACTGGTATTTTAATTATTTATAGCCGCAAGCATTTATTTGTCTTTTAAAGGCCTTCCAATCCCAATCAGAATGAATAAACAATTAAAAGGAAGAAAGGTTTTGTAGCTTTTCTTTTCCTTTTGATTGTGTGTGTTCTATATAACACTTAAATTATTCTTTATGAAATTAGTATATCCAGGAAACTGGAGAATTAGGCTTTAGGCTGAGGGAATGGAAAACATGTTAGCATTTCCTTTGTAAGGTTTCCAGGGCGTCACAGGAGATTTCTAATGTGCTGCTTGTTTCTGCTGTCCCCAGATCTTTTTCAGTTTATTAAAATACTGGAGCAGTAATTAAAATGTTGCTTAGCCTTTCCTATGCTCTACACCTCACTGAAAACATGTCGGCAGAGACAGCAAATGTTCATTTCTCTACACAAAACAGATCCCGCCAGGGATCATGCCAAACCCAACCAACCATGACAGTCAAATCAATGTATGTTTTGTTTTAGATTTTTATTTTTGCCTTTGCTTTAGCAACTTGACTCTGTTATTTGTTGTTCCCATTGGCTTATCATTTTATGGCATGACAGGTCCTGAAATTGACAAGGCTTCCTGCGTATCTTTCCAATGTGTATGTGTGACACTATAAACTATAAGAGAAAATGGCATTTTGACTCAGTAAATATTTGCTTTATGTCCCCTACATCTGTTTTACAGAAGTTTTTTTTTTTTTTTTTTTTATTCCTCCATCAATATTCTTTGAAAAGTACTTGGTTCTACCTTTTGTCTGGATGTTAAAAATTCTGGAATCAGTGTCCCAATTTTCAAGTTAGAGTATTTATTATTATTAACCAAAGAGATGTAATTCTCTCATCAGTTTGTATTCATGACATAAAACATGAATTACCCTGGTGATTTTTTTGCAGTGGTGAAACCAGGATATGCATCCCATGGGGGTGTGAATATGTGTTGGACCACACAGCAAACTTATTGCTGCTGAGTCATTTAAAAATCTCAAGAGGGATTGTATTTTTTAATTTGGTATTAAATTAGGCCATCTAAAAATAATGGATCTGAACTTGTAATAGTCATTTAGGAGCAAGTTGTCTTGGATAATAATGTCCCTAAGGTTAAATGCTTTGGACTCTATAGATTCTGATTCTGGTTTCAAATGTGGGTTTTTCAGTTATTATCTTTGTGACTCTAGACATGTTATTCAACCTTTGTTGTTATGTTTTCTAAATAATGGAATTTGCTTCATGAGGTTTCTTCCATTTTCTTTAATTTTGTCTCTAGTGATTCTGTAAGATATCTGGGTTCATACTACGTTTTGAGTTTTATGTACATCAATGATGATTTAATATATATTGTCTTGACCTTGTGTAAAATGAGGAATTCAATGTAATTTTCAACCTTGTTAATCACCTTTTCACATTCCATTGTTTTATGATGCACTTTAACCTATTTTTTGAACATTATCTTTGCAGAATAATAATTATTATTAAAGCAGTGCTTTGATTCATAACCTATTAAAAACAATATCCTTATCCTTATCTCTGTATAACTGACTCTTTTTTTCCTGTAACAATCTGTAAATACAGATGGATAACTAGGTACCATTTTCTTCTTCATGGCTTTTTTTTTGTTTGTTTGTTTTTTTTAGTGTTTATTTTTGACAGAGAGAGAGAGAGAGAGAGAGTACAAATGGGGCATGGGGGTGCAGAGAGAGAGACACACACACAGAATCTGAAGCGGGCTCCAGGCTGAGCTGTCAGCACAGAGCCCGATGAGGGGCTTGAACTAATGAACCATGAGATCATGACCTCAGCTGAAGTTGGACTCAATCTACTGAGCCACGCAGGCACCCCATCTTTGTGGATTTTTTAATTTCAGGTTCTATAATCTTACACTCCTCTGATTTCTTTCTATAAAGTATTTCTCTCCTTCTCAGACCCCTTGCCATCCTCTTTGTTTTTGTTCTATCCCTAACTGATGGAGATTCTTAGGGCACTGTCTGGTGAGATTCTGAAGAATTCTCATTTACTCTGTGATGTTAAATACCCTTCTTGTGCAGGTGAGTCATTTCCAAGCTCCAGATTCACATGCACAACTGCATATTTGATGTTTTGTCTTGGATGTCTCCCTAGCATTTCATATTTTTCCAAAATGGACTTCATAACTCACAGTATGGAAAACCTGCCTCTGGTGAATTTAACATTTTGTAACTTTTGTAGTGACTCTCTATAATAATTGCTTTTTGTCTTATAGGCAGTGTTTGCTTGTTTGTGTTTGTTTTGTTTTTTGTTTTTTAGTGCATATACTGAACATAGTGAACAAAACTTCCCTTTGATTAGTGCCCATCTGGTAGACCTTTTTCAGTTACTTGCTTTTGAGCTCTTCATGTCCTTGTGTTTTAGGTATGACTGTATAGCTGTGCTTTGTTTGTAATTCAATCTGATAATCTGTGTTTCTATCTATGAGTTTCATCATTTACATTTGTTGAAATTAGAAAAATACGGGGAACAGTTTCTCCCACCTTATTTTTTGACTTCTGTCTCTTCTGCATTTCTTGTGTTTTTTTTTCTAACTCTCTAATTGAGATTTTTTTTTTGTTGCTTTTAATTTTTTCTATTCTTTTTAACTTTCATCCTGAATTAATTTCAGACTTAAATTTTTTTCAAATAGAGTACAAAGCATTCCTTATGCACCTTTGACCCCAATATCAACATTTTATATCACTGCATTTTCAAAATCAAGAAGTTAAAATTGATGTAACACTGTAATCTACAAATCTTACTAAAATTTGTTATTGTTGCCAAGGCTATCCTTTTTCTGGTCCAGCATCCAATTTTTATATATTGTTGTCACCTCTTACTGGTCTCATGTAATCTGAGATACATCATCAGTCGTTGTGTTTCATGACCTTGCCTTTCTGATAAATACTGGCCTGTTAATGTCCTACAGTGTCTCTCAGTAGAAGTTTGTCTATGGCCTTTCATGATCAAAGTCAGGCTGTGCATTTTTGGCAAGACTACCAAGAGAAGTAGTGTATTCTTTTCAGTACATCGTATCAGGGGTCACCTGACGTCTCAGAGTCTGTTAACTGTTGATGTTAATCGTGATCATTTGGTTCAGGGAGTGCCTGCTAGATCCACTGAAAATTATTTTCCTGTTTATAATTGGCAGGTATCTTGTGGAAAAATACCTTAAGACTTGGTAAATATCACAGTTTCTATGATAGCTGTGCAGACTTATTTTAGTATACATTCATGATTTTTTCTGGCAATAAATGATGGTGCTCATCAAATGGAGGTTTTCTATTTCTGTCGTTCTTTCCAAATTTATCAGTTTGTATTCTATCATAAAGAAGAGCTTTCTCTTGTAAACTATTCATCTATCTTTGCATCTGTCTATCTGTCTATCAGAACTCATGAATATTAGTTTTACATTATGGGTTCTATTTCATTATATTATTATTCTAGTAGTGCCAGATTTGGTTTTTAGAAACCTCTTCATGTTACCTTCTATTGTATTTCAAAATATCTTTTTCAGATTTTGAGCATCTTCTTACGCTTTTGCGCCAAGAGATGTTGTAGGCTTATCTTGTTCTTTTCCTCTTGCAGTTTTGGAATCAACAGTTTCTCCAAGTAATTCTTATTTCTTTTAGTAGGTGATGGTATTTAGAAACCAGGATCTGGGCACTAAGGGTGTTCATTGCTCCAGAGTGTCATTATTTGTATTCTCTTACAGTGGACTTTGCTAGGAAATATATATATTTTCATACACCTATTTCTATATCTATGTGTGTGTTTGTATATAATCTATAACCTATCTCAAATCAACTGAGTTCATACTGACATCTGTTTCCAGTCTAACATTAGAGGGTGTTTCTAACCTCTTCCTTTTTTCTTTAAGTTTTTTTTAGTGTTTATTCATTTTTGAGAGAGAGACAGAGAGAAAGAGACAGAGCGTGAGCAGGGGAGGGTCAGAGAGCGAGGAAGACACAGAATCCAAAGCAGGCTTCAGGCTCTGAGCTGTCAGAACAGAGCCCAACATGGGGCTCAAACCCATGAACCATGAGATCATGACCTGAGCCGAAGTCAGACGCTTAACAGACTGAGCCACCCAGGTGCCCATAGCCTCTCCCTTTTCTTATATGTAAATACTTTCTCCAACAGTGAGGAATCTTTCATTATCAGCAGTATGTTTACTTCTTTGTTGAATCCTGGAATACACCCTAGTATAATTTCAGAAATGCCACTCTGGGAAAATAAGTTTACTAATTAGGATATGATAGTCATATACAGTTCTTTATCTTAAAGTATAGAATCAAAATAATATTGTTCAAAATTACTGAGGTTAGTTCTTTTCCTAGCCATCCTTTTAATGCTCTTTATTTATTTATAATATGTTGGAGTTCATTTGATGTTGTTAATAATCCACTTTGGATAGCTCCCTGCTGACCTTGTTGATTCTAATTGGGTTTTTTTGTTTCTTGTTTTTTTTGAGTATGTGAAACATTAGTGTGATTCTTAGTTTCACAATTCTGAAAAAATTCTATTCTGTTTGGAGTGTTACTTTACTGTCTTCTGCTTAACTCTTTCTTCTTATGGAGGGTGGTTCATTAATTGAGGTGGTTAAATCTTTCTGTTGTGTAATAACTCTGTATGGCTGTATTAAGTTCTCTCCTGTGCATCTATTGGGGATTTGACTAGTTTACCTAGTACCTAATTCAGTGCCACCCTCTCTTGTCAATATAGCAAAATACAGTTTAGTTAATTTATCTCATTTAATGGTGGAAAGAGGAATTGTGTGTCCTTTAATTTTTTTTCTCTTTTGTATTTCAGGACCCTAAAATTTTTCCTTTTTGTTTCTTTTCCCCTTTACCACTCAGTTGACAAAGATCGCTTCTCTCTTCCTTTTGTGGTTTTCACCACCAGAATAAGGCTCCCACTTCAAATCCAGCATAATTTTAAGTCTTTTAAAAATGGTCATGCTGGTCACATGTACACTCTTTTTACTGTTTTATCAAACTTAAGGCAGGCTTACTCTTTGTGGTGATTATTTTAGATCAGCTTTTTACTCATCAGTAGGTCCCTTCTTCCTTCTTTCTAAGTTTTTCCCAGATTGCCTTTCATTGCTATAAGGCTTGTGTTAGGGCAGAAGAATATGAGAAAGTGCTTATTTAAATTTGGTGATTTTCTCTTTTTTTTCTTTTGACTTAAAGTTATTTTGGAAGTTCTCTCTCTTCAAATTATACTCAAGTTGTTGTTGTGTGTAAATTTTATTTGATCTTTTCATTGTTAAGTTTTGTTTATGTTTTTTGTTTTGTTTCTCCTTTTCTTTTTCTTGTTTTTCCTTTTTCTTGTTTTTTTTTTTCTTAAAATATTGTGAGAACCATCTTTGGTTTTAGGTGCCTGGAAGCCCCAATGGTTTTTCACTCTGTTTTCTCTTAACTAATAAATGGGTTTCACATTCTGTTTTGTTTTTTTTTAAGTTCATTTATTTATTTTGAGAGAGAGAGAGAGACAGAGACAGAGAGTGAGCAAGGGAGGGGCAGACAGAGAGAGGGAGAAAGAATCCAAAGCAGACTCCTACTGTTAGGGTGGAGCCCAATGCAGGGCTTGAACTCATCAACCATGAGCTTATGACCTGAGCCAAAATCAAGAGTCTGATGCTTAACTGACTGAGCCACCCAGGCACCCCCACATTCTATTATTAGACATTTAGGAGGCCTTCTGAAATTTACTTTGCATATTTATGTGAAAGTCTAGTTAGAATTTTAATCACTCTCCCTACAATTTCATTGATCTTAGAACATTTTGTTTGATTGCCCACCTTCTACTTTTTATGCTGCTGTTCTTAGCCAGTATTTTTTTGTTGTTGTTGTTCTTTTAAATACCGTCTGTATTTAAATGTTACTTTTTTGAAAAATGTTTATTTATTTTTGAGAGAGAGTATGAGTGGGGAGGTGCAGAAAGAAATGTGAACAGAGGATCCAAAGCAGGCTCTGCACTGACAGCAGCAATCCCATCGTGGGACTCAAACTCCTGAACTGTGACATCATGACCTGAGCTGAAGTCAGCTGCTCAACCACCAGAGCCACCCATGCACCCCTTAAATGCTATTTTTTAAATTAATTTTTAATGTTTTTGGGTTTTTTTTTTTTATTTTTGAGAGAGAGCTGGGAGGAGGGGCAGAGATAGAGGAGACAGAGGATCATATGCAGGTTCTGTGCTGAGAGCAGAGAGTCCCATGTGGGGCTTGAACTCATGAACCATGAGCTCATGATCTTAGCCAAAGTTGAACACTTACTCACCTGAGCCACCCAGGCACCCCTTAAACGTTATTTTCATTAATTTTCTGGAGACATTGCTTTCAGATTTACTTACTTATTTTATTGTTAATTTATTTATTTTTAAAAGTTTATTTATTTTGAGAGAGAGAGAGCATAAGTGAGGGAGAGGCAGAGAGGGAGAGCCTCCTTGGGATTCTCTCTCTCCCTCTCTGCCTCTCCCCCACTCATGTTCTCTCTCTCTCAAAATAAATAAGTAAACTTTTAAAAATAAATAAACAATAAAATAAGTAAATACATAAAATAAAGAAAAGAAAAGAAAGAGAAAAAAAATAAAATGAGTAAACTTAGGTTTTGTTTAACTGAGTGAGCCCATATTCTATCTTCATTGTTGATACATAGTGTTTGTGATAGGAAGTAATAAGTGTTCTAGGTTAATAGTTTTTTGTTTTGTTCTGTTTTGTTTTGGAGGGAGTTAATGTTTGCTTTTTGTCTTTACCACTCTTTACAAATACATTATCATGTTCTTGCTTCCTTGTTGCTGTGAGGAAGACTGTTGTAAGTCTATTGTTAATCCTCTCTTGGTCTGTTCTCTCTAGTGGCTTTTTAATTGTCTCTTTATATTTGGTGTTTCACAGTTCCCTTGTTATTGGTCTGTGTTCCTTTTTATCAACCTTGGAATTTAGTGGGTTTCCCTTATGAATGAATTCATGTAGTCCATAACTTCTGGAAGTTTTTTTAGCAATAATTATTTTTTATTTCCTCCCATTGTCTCTGTTCTCCCTTTCTGGGGTTCTGATTAAATATATATTGGACGTTTTTGTCCTATTTGCCAAATTCCTTAAACTTCTATTATATTTTCTATTCTTTATCATCTCTGTTATAAGTTTTGAGTAATTTCTTCAACTCTGTGTTCAGTTTCAGTAATACTCTTTTCAGTTAGGTCTAATCTCTATTCTGACCCATACTTTGAAATTGTTTTGTTTGTTTAAAGTCAGCAATTTTTTTCATTTGTATGAGTTCTGTTTTTTTTATTTTTCAAATCTACATATTTGAGAATGTTGTTTTGCTTGTGCATTTTTGTGTTCCTGTGTTGATTTATTTGGATTTTTTAATATGGTTTTAAAAATGTTTTGTGCCTGATAATTCTAATGCTGATTTTATTTTGGTAGTAAATGGGTCTGTTGTTTCCTTCATAACTTGTTATTAGAATATGTTTATGTGTTTGTTTGACTTAACTGACCACATATTCCACAGAGGTAAAGAACTATGTGTCTGTTACTTCTTAATATGTAGCTTACTGTCTGTTATTAGTTAAATTCCTTAAATAGTTGTTAAAAGGAGTCCCTATTCTTTTTTCCTTATTTAATAATTGGATAAGTTTTTAAATAGTTCTTTTTAAAGAAACATTCCACCAACTGGCCATTTAGAGCCCTTGCATATTGCACAATGTCTCCTTTTTTGTTCTTCTAACACAGTCAGGATTCTTTGGTAACAATGTTTTCCTTAAACCCCATTTTCTTTTAATACTTAGCATTTCACATAAGTTATACATGAACCATTCTTGCTTATTAGAAATAATCTGTATTGTCTGCTGAAGGCTGTTGAATTTTTATATTTAAATTTGAAGATAACATCTGAATATGGCTTCTTTGATGGTTGTCACTAATTTTTCAAGGCACTAAATGATACCTTTCTGCAATTCCTGATCTTATTTAATTAAGGGATTTTTTTTCCTGCATCATGATAACTTCTGCATAATCTGTTGTGTTTTCTCCCCCAATTTTCTTATATAATTTAGTTTTTAATATAATGCCTTGACTTTTTACTATTTTTTGTCCTTTATTCTTCTGAGTTGTAAACGTTTTCAAATTTGACTTCCACTTATTGAATTCAGTTTTATATAGAAAAAGTAGGTTATCTGTCACCTCCAATGAGATTTTTAATTCAAAATACATTTATTTAATACCTACATGAAATCCCTTATGACATAAAATTATTCCTTCTTTGTTCCCAATCCTATGATTGAATCATCTTCTTTAATCTTACTGTCTTCACTTAGTAGTGTCATTTCAGAAAGCGATTGAATTCTGATAATTCCAGTAAGTTATTTCCACCTAGAATGCTGCTTTGCATATCTGGTTTTTTGTTTCTCCTCCCTGGAAAGACGCTTTAGAGGCACAATTCTACTATCTGTGAGCTTCTTCCTGAGAAATAATTCTGCTCTGATGCTTGGAGGGAGCTTGGCCAATCTACTTTTTGCTGGTTAATACTGACAAAAATTAGCACCAGTCTGGTCAGGATGCAACTCTTTTTGTAAGTTGTAATTGAAAGCATGCTTCTTGGAAGAAAATAGAGTTTTTAATGCAATGTTAAACACTTTTCTGTGGAACCTGGGGATTAAGATTTTGGATACTATTTACCCATTTAACCAATAGTCAAGAATCTAATGATCATTAACTATGCATCCTTTTCTTTTTAACTGCTGAAAACTATTCCAATAATAATCCCCCCCTTTCTCTCTCTCTGTCTCTCTCTCTGTCTGTCTGTCTCTCTCTCTCTCTCTCTCTCTCACACACACACACACACACACACACACACACACACACACACATACACAGCTACCAAGAAAATATGTTTGCATTGATCTATTTAAGTTTTTCCCTTGTATTAAGTTTGTTATTAAAAATTTGAATCTAAAATTTATAGGAAAGACCTAAAGTTTTTCTGCTCTGAGAGAATCATCAACATTTTCCCACTAATTGTGTTTCTACCTAGACCTCCACTCAAGAAGAAACTCTTGTGCATATAATCTTTCTGTCCCCCTTGTCATTTCTCATGCGTTCTGGAAACAGTACCCATTGCCCTCCTATGTCTAGTATATATTGCTTTCCTGCTTATCTGAGAATGTTTACCTCATCATCTGGCTTTATCCCCTTGACTTAGGTATATTAATGTCAATTTATCAATGTCCCTTAGATTTAACTCCCAAACCAAGCACTCTTTCATAGTAGGAGGAATCATGTAACACAAAATTCTAGCCTTTGACATCTTTCCAATTTTCAAGTACAGAAAGCAGGGTTTTTTTTTTTCTTACTTTATTTTTAATAGGTTATTTCTATAAAGATGCATCCTTTATCTAAATACTTTGATGTTTCAGAGATGTCTTAATAGTCATATATAGGACCAGATCTTTATAGAATTAGCAAATTGATCTAGTAAGTATTTATTGAGTACCTACTATGAATATAGTACTTTATTTGATGTTATAACTTAATTTAGGAGACTTCTCTTTTACTATCTACAATTTAGCTAAGAAAATAAGACTTATATGTGTGAAACCTAATAAAAATACTAATAAGAGAATGATAATGTAAATTATTGATGTTCACTAAAATAGATAATTTCATTAGAGCATGTCATCACAGCCAGGTTTTTGAAAATTGATGAGAAGTAGAAAAACAATTATGAGGAAACCATTTTACTAAAGAAGGAGTAGCTGATTATACCAGTATGGCCGCAAAAGTGGATTCTGTATAGTAAAGAAGTGAGAACCATGGTTAGAAGGGTTAATTAGGTTGTTTGTGGAGAGTCTTAGATTGTAATGTCAAGTATGTGCTGAAAGTAAGGTGGGTTTGCTAATGAAAATGGTGTCCTAGTGAGATGAGAGCTGTAGCCAAAAGCAAAGAAGAGTAGCTAGCTGGGACATCCTAGACCACTCCAGTTAAGACATCCTAGGTAGCATCCAGCATCCCTGTAGCATCCAGCCAAAGGATGGTGTGGATGCAGACTTTGAGCAGTTGGAGTGTGACTGGCGAGGGATGTCACAGTAGAAAGCTAGCAGGGCTGCTGGGCAAGTTGTGTAGGATCAAAACATTCTGCTAATTAAAAGGGACATTGTGTATGAGAACACTTTATTTCAACTTTATTAAGTTGTGAAATTGATAGTAAGAATGATGTTAAAAGAAAATAAAGGATGACAGTGTGACAAATCCCAGATCTAGAAATAATTGACATAACAATGAACTGCTTGTTTCTGAGAGTAGACATCTGCTTTTTGGTTGCCCATGTTTTACCCCCCTGTGCTATGACGCTAAACACTGCAAAGTTTGGGTCTTTCCTGTCTTTATCTGTTAAGCAAAGTAACAGTGGTGGACCCCAGAGTTTTGTTAACTGATTATTTTTCTTAGTTAACTCTTTGTACGGATACTTATTGAATACCTACAGTATGGGTAAGGCATTAAAGAAAAAGGAGACTGACACTGCTATGTGATGATTATGTTAATAAGTAAATCCAAGTGCATATCATACTGTTTTATTACCGAGGTTTTCAGGAGACAGCTGTTTAACTCAAATTATCAAGAGACAAATGCTTTTCATTTGGATAGGACTGTTTTGTTTTTCTCAAACTCTGATCAATAAGTGACTGCTTTTTCCTGAAGTTTTGGAAATTTATACACAGCAAACTTTTATCTTCATATCCACTAGGGGGCAGTGTGTTACCATTAGATTTTTTTTTCCTTCCATATCAGGAAAATATATACAATTTTTTTTAATTTGATATTATCTTATAAATGTAACAAAAGTGTTAAAAGATTTTTAAGTCAACAATGTAGCATTTTATATATTGTTTATGATATATTTTTGTATATTGTATATGCCCTCTGTAAATGTATGTTATAGTGGGCTTTTAATTGGAGTGCTTGACAGTTTTGACATTTTGATATTATTTTCCATAAGTTCACCAAAACAAGGATAGCTGGAAGAAGGATATTAATATCAAAATAAGAGCAACCTGAATTTCAGGATGGTTTTGTAACTCATAGAAATTGAATTAGGGTTTAGGTATGGAATTTGCTGAGGCAACATAATGCTTACGTTTCGAAAAGAGCTGTGTAATCTAGTGACGTATCTAAAGCCTAAATTAATATATACATATATTTTAACTTTATAGTCTTCTTTTTAAAACAGTACATTGTTTTCTTTGGGAGTGATGTGTAGGGAGGATGAGTATCTCTAAAAGATTTCCTTTCAGGTTGTCTATAAAGATTTGGACAACAATGATGTCATAGCTTTTCCTGCTATTCTTTGACAACATATTCTGCAAAATAGACATAAATTTGGTTCTAACAGCATACTATAAATTTGTTTATGCCTCTTTAATTCAAAGACTCAGAGCAGTGTAGTACAGTGATAGAATTTAATGTTTAAAAAAAATCTTTTAAAAAGTTCTTAAAGTTCATATACACTGGGAATAGTTCTGCCATAAGTTGTCCTTGAGAAAATGGAAGAGAACATTCAGAGAGTAAGGAATTTCGAAGACATAGGCTTTATATGAAAATGGCACTACTGGTAGCTGATACGGAGGAGGGAAGAAAGGAGCTGCTATAAATTATGAAACCATTCCTGTCATTCCCAGTCTTCTATGAAAATAACACCTCCTACTTTCCCCGAGTTCCCAAATTTTGCCAACTGCTTCAAAGTCCCGTGAGAATTTTTGCATCAAAACTATACTCCTTTATGGAAGTTGATAGATACACACAACCATCATATGGACACCTATGTATCAACTGGAAAAGAAACCAACTACATACAGACAGACTAAAGACCAGGATTCCATTGACATTCCATTGATTTAATTGCTGTGGAGTAAATTTAGAATTACCTTCTGTGTTTAAGACAATAATTGCAACTTCTGTGCATCTTTCATCTAAACATAGGGCATTTCATCTTAATCTTGAAATGACAAAGGATAAAGAAATAGCTAAATGTGATGTTTCTAGATGAAGTCCATATGAAATCCATATGAATTTTAATCCCAAATAATTCAGTTTGAGAGTATATGAAATTAAAAATAGCTATTATATGTTGATATTTCATCTAATGTTCTTCCTAATATGAAAAAGCATGGTAAACTCTCCAGGATCTCAATGAACAATTGTTAATGTATTGAATAAAATTAAGGACAAAATTTTTGTTGTTTCCTTTCATGTGATGTCCAAGATTTTTTTCTTAAGCTCTAAGTCAGTGGAAAGCTAAGGCCTTGTGATTTATTAACATAATTCTTTCTTGGACTGTCTAATGAAGACAAAAATATTCAAACAAAAAGTATTTATATAGATTTTTAAGATTTTTTATGAAGATAAATATTTCCTGGAAATTTGTACAGTGTTCTAGATTATTGACTTTATGCGATAACAAATCAAATTTAGTTACCAGGATTTAAACAGTCTTGAAACTAAATTTTAGAACAACTTACTCTTCTTACTAGACGAGTAAGTTGTGTTCCGTTTGGAAATTGCGAAAATAAAACACACTGAAGAAATAAGAATAGCCATAAATCCATCATCCAAAAAGAACTCTTGTTAATTTTTTGCTATTTTTCCCTCTATTATTTCAAGAAATCAGACCACTGTATTCTTTATTTCCTTTCTTGCTGGCTTCCAATTTTTTGTTTAAATACACTTGTAACCAAGGAAAGTAAATGCTGTATTTTTGAGCTAAAAGTTATGTTTTTATTGTTTTATGACAGGTTAGAATTGGCAATTTTTATGATTTTTCTCAAAAATTTTACATTGCTATGAAGTGAGCAAGATGAAAGAAGTAATTACGATTATGACAATAATTTATATTTAACACAAACTTTAACACATTTTGTATCATTAAATACTCTCCTGTTTTTCTTTAAACTCACGAAATGTATGCTTTTGATTTTTATGTGTGAGAATGTAAAAATTGGTGTGCCGTGTTTACAGTTTATGCTCTTTATGACTTGTGAGTAGAAATTAAGGTAAACCTAAAGCCTGGAAATTACTAGAATTACAGATAGTATATGAACTGTTGATAAATGTAATTTTGGTAATTTTATTTATGTGTGTGTGTGTGTGTGTAGGGGGGAGTTTGGGTACTCACTTTTCTTGCAATATCTTTGCAAGGTCTAGCCTCTCACAGTGATATGCCACCATGAAAATTAGTCATGATTTCTTGTTCCCTCAGTATTTCTTGTCCATCCTGGGCTCTGCAGTTTTTGCCTTTTTCTCACCCTTTGCTTGTACCTCCTTCAGGCATTTTTCCAGCCTTATGTGCTCTTACCACACTCTGAATTCTCTCATCCCTTTAGGGCCAGCTGTAACAATACTACCTTCAGCCTCATCTTTTGCACTGACATTGCCTCATGACATTGCACTGCTTGTCTAGAAATGGGGTTGACTGTTTTTTTGCTTGTTAGTTTCATGTAGTGAATATTCCCAGGTGACATGGCTGCTGAGATAACCCATAGGTGATTTTCTAAATGTCCCAAACAAATTTTCTGGTGGTGCGCTGGGGTGTAACAGTAGATAAGGAAGCGGTAGGGAAGTGAAATAGTAGTTGGTCACAGGTATTAAGATGATTATAGCAACAATTCACCATTTCTCTCTCTGTGCTTTGGTTTGGATATGCATGTATTTATTTTAATCTGCCCTCAGGATCATCAGCCCTGCCCATCTCATATTAAACCACTACAATTAGTTATTAATTTCAAGTGTTACATCTTATAGTTGTAAAGCATTCTTTATTATAGGTCCCATTCTCTGTTGAAAATGTCCATTTTTCATCAATGTTGCCATCTCTTCCCTATCTTTTTTTAACATATTAATTATAGTTATTTTGAAATTCTTTCAGGCCAATTCTAACATATGGACTGTGTCTGAAAATGGTGCAATATATGGATCCAATATATGGATCATTTTCTCTCCTTTATGGTTTTTTTTCCTGCTTTTTTTGCTTTCTGCCTCTTTACTCATCTAGTAAGATTTTATTATATGCCATACTTGAGTTATAAAACATTTTAAATGCTCTAGCTTATTTTATCTTCCTCCAAAGAATATTAAAATTTGTTCTGGAAAGCATTTGTATTATTGGGAGATCAACCTGATCTTCTGGAGACTGTTTAACCTTTGTTAGGGCCGGTCCAATTCAATTTTTTCTTTATTCCCAGGCTGCACGCATGGCCTTTTAGAGCTCTGAACTGCAAGCCATGGGTATTCACCAAGGTCTCTTTATTCTAGTCGAACTCAGATCTAACCTTCTTGTCCTCAGTACTGTGTAGCCTCTGAAACTTTTGCTCAGCTCCCCAGCTTTCCAGCAGTTATTCTCTGCTAGACCCCACTGAGTTTCTTCCTGTGTAAGCCCAGTTTAAAAGCTGGCCAAGGAATCAAGGAATTTTTAGCAGATTTTTAGAACTTCTCTGCAAGTCCCCACTCCCAGAGACTTTGCCTGCAGAAGTCCAACGACCTTAACAACTCTAAATTGCAATCTGTGTCTTTTCTGCCTGAGAAATTATCATTCTTGTCTTCTTGGGCTCTGTATCACTTTATACTTTGGAAAAAATCTCTCAACACGATAGCAGGGGTGAATGTTAGCTAATAGGCTTGTCTTTCAAGGGTTGTAGACATAGAGAGGTGACTGTCCAAGACCTGCAACAGTATTTTTACATATGGTAGATCATCAGATTTAAATGTCACATATTATCAGAGGGTGATATCAGCCCCTCTGTCATGTGTGAAATTAGCGCACACCATAAAATAATTCTAATAGTTATTATGAATGGATATTTACCTAAGTCTGTGGTTTACGGGTGTCTGATGTAGTCCCCACAGACAAGCTGTGATGTAGCTAATATTGTTATCTCTGTTTTAGATGAAAAAAAAAGGAGAACTATGAAACTACATAATTTGCTAAAAATCACTTGAATATTGTCAAAGCCTGTATTTTAGTACCAGCGGACTCGTGATAGAGTTGGTGCCCTTATCAGTTGCATAATTTATTAAAAGAATAGTGTATTTTATTTAAGGAATATACAAATGGGCTGGTGTGCACAAGTTACCTTTGTAATTCAAGTTTTGTAATTCTGGCACATAAATCGAGAAATATTTTTAAATTGAACATACATGCCCTGCACCCAGGTTCCCCTATTTTTAACAACTAAAATCCATAGTTCATTCACATATCCTTAGTTTTACTTAGTGTATTTTCTTATTACAGGATATTTTATTACTTTTTGTTGTCATGTCTCTTTCTTTAGGCTCCTCTTGGCGATGACAGTTTCTCAGACTTGTTTTTTGATAAACTTCACAATTTTGAGGAGGACTGGTCAGATATATTGTAGGATGCTCTCTTTTGTTTGTATGTAATGTTTTCCTCATGATTAGACTGGGCTTATGGGTTTTGGGGAGGAAGACCACAGCAGTAAATGCCATTTCATTATATCATACCAAGAATGTGTACTATCAACAGGAGTTTTCAGTATTTATGTTGAATTTGCTTAGTTTTAACATTAAACATTTTTATTATATAATACCTGGTATACACAAGGGAATGCACATATGTATACATATACGTGTGTGTGTGTGTGTGTGTGTGAGAGAGAGAATGATAATAAAATGACCACCTGTAAGGCCCCTGTGTTCCCCCCCTCCTCAAGGGTTAAAAACACTGGTTTGCATATCCCCTGGCAGCAAGAAATGCTTTTTTAAAGATCTCAGCCAGGGCACCTGGGTGACTCAGTCATTAATCATCTGACTTCGGCTCGGGTCATGATGTCATAGTTTATGGGTTCAAGGAGCTCAAGCCCCACTTTGGGTAAAACACAAACCCCCGGTGAGTGCCACTTTCCTCTCTCCCCCTCTGCCCCTCACTATTTACACCCTCTCTCTCTCACACTCTCAAAAAAAAAAATATCTATGTGAATTTGCATTTTTTCAAAACTACATTAGCAATACTTTTATAGAGGTAAGAAATTTTGAGATGAGTTTGAAATCCACACATTATTTGAATATCTGCTTTTGTACATACTAGAATTTTCTGATTGTAGGTGTGTCTCAGCATCTTGTTTAATCACTTTTTAAATTTCTCTATTTTTCAGGAATAAAGTAAGCTCAGGAGGGAAAACAGTAGAATAACATAGTTTCTTCTCACCGAATTAAAATTGTTCTAAATGATGCCTATAAAGATTGCACAAATAAATTAACCTTTAAAAGAACATTCTTACTTAAATTCATTGGTTAACAATGTGTAAGTTATGGGACTATAAAATGAGGACAGAAGCCTTATTCTAAGATAAAGAAATGTGATTTTTGTAGCCCTAGGATCTTAAACAGATTTCTTCCCCTTGTCCATTTGTTGCTTGGTGGCTTTCATTATCACAAGTATAAACTGGTTTCATAGAAGCTATTCAGATAGTCTTTTTGTGTTTATTTTTAGAGGAGGAAACTTAATTGTCATCATCTTTTGTATGTCTCAATAAATGAGACAGGTGTGGATGTGTATTATAAACTGTACAGTATTGTAATTAATCATAAGGAGTGACAAATACGTATTTATAGTTAGTTTGTATTTTGTTCAGTTTTAGAGTATTCTGTGTATTTATGAATGAATAACATTTTAAGCATAAACATATATGGCTTTAGAATGATTTGTTAATATGTGATTTTCAGGAAACCTGTACAGCATTTGAAATCCAATATTGAAATGTCATTAAACTCACTTGAGGGGTGCCTGGGTGGCTCAGTCGGTTAAGCGTCCGACTTCAGCTCAGGTCATGATCTCGCGGTCCGTGAGTTCGAGCCGGGCTCTGGGCTGACAGCTCAGAGCCTGGAGCCTGTTTCAGATTCTGTGTCTTCCTCTCTCTCTGCCCCTCCCCCATTCATGCTCTCTCTCTGTCTCAAAAATAAATGTTAAAAAAAAAAATTAAAAAAACTCACTTGAGGGTCACCTGGGTGACTCACTGGGTTAAACGTCTGACTTCAGCTCAGGTTGTGATCTAACTGTTCACGAGTTCAAGCACCACATCAGGCTCTGTGCTGACAGTGGAGAGCCTGCCTGAGGTTCTCTCTTTCTCACTCTGTCTCTGTCTCTCTGCCCCTACCCCACTTGTGTGCTCCCTCTCTAAGAAATAATAATTAATTTTAAAAATCTTTAAAAAAAAACCTCACTTGCAAGATGCAAAGTACTGACCATTTAGCCCCTTCGTGGGTTTTCCCCAGCTCCCCCCTTGCGAACACAATCAGGCAAACTGATGGAAAAGAGGAGCTTATGCAGAGGTGGTCTCTCACCAACATCCTCATAAGTGAGGAACCTTGGATCTCTGAGCTGTTGAAGGTGTGATAGTAGAAAGGTTTTGATTATATTCTTTGTGCCATTGCCAGGCTTCCTGCTAAATGTGAAAATAGGAGTCAACAAAGTAACCCAAAAGTGGTCACTGTTATTAACAAATGAGTTAAACTGAGAGGGTGATGATTTCTCTATCATATAGCCTCCTGTGATTTGAATTCATTATAATTTGTGGAGTGCTACCATGTGTTAGGCATTGAACTAAGTGTTCTGTATTCAGAAAGAAAATGAAAAATTCTTTATATCAAGAAACTCATCATCTGGTGGAAGAGATAGATGGTTAACTCAAAAGGCTATTGCAAACTCAGTGCACCAGAGGAATTCATAGCTGTGGAAACAGATTGACCTCATCCAAGTGGGCTGGAGGGCAGGAGTTAGGGTAGATTGTAACCATTGAAAACTGGGTCGAACTATAAAGAGTAACCACGGTCAGCCAAACTTGAAAGGGAGTGGGATAGCTTTTCTGGCAAAGGCATTAACTGGTGCAAAGGGGGGAAAGGCTAGAAAAAGAGCTTGTTTGGGCAATCGTAAGCAGTTCTGTGTGGCTGGGAGAATTTAGTGATCATAAGGGAAAGGCAGGAAGAGGATGGAAGGGTAAAGAGGTAAAGGGTTCTGACTTGATCCTGAAGTTCAAAAGGTGGCCTTGAAAGGATTTTAGGCAGTGTAGTGAGGTGAGCAGATCTGTACTTTACATTAAGTGTTTTGATTCCTGTGTGGGAAACAGGGTAGAAGAGGACAAGACTTGAAAGAGACTGTTGGTGAAATTGCTGCAGTAATTCAGGACAGAGATGTTTTGCTGGCAACAGGGCTTTGAATGGCTTGTATGGATTGAAAAAAACACCAAGGAGGTAGAAGCAGGAGGTACTTTGCTACACTGAACATTAGGAAAAGGCATTAAAGGGATGCCTGGGTGGCTCAGTTGGTTAAGTGTTGGACTCTTGGTTTCGGCTCAGGTCCTGATCTTACGGTTCGTGAGTTTGAGCCCCACGTTGGGCTCTGTGCTGACAGCATGGAGTGTGCTTGGGATTCTTTCTCCCTCTCTCTCTTCCCCTCCTCTGCTCACTCCTCTCTCTCAAAAACAAATAAACATGGGGGGGAAAAAAAAAGGAAAAGGCGTTAAGGATGATGCCCACATTTAGAGGTTGGTTACCAGGTCCTTCTTTTTGAACCTAGTGCAATTAATAACACAAAAATCTTTTTCAAGATATTATCTCTCTTTTGACTTTCTTTTCCCCTTCATACTATCATCCCTTCATCCCCTCAAGAAGCGTAAATCATTAGAGTAAACATATATTCATAGGCAGTATGATTTCAAAGGCAAAACCACATTTTAGCAACTTGTGAGAAACTCATTTCACTAATTTGCCTGATCCTTACTTCACAAACAACAAGCCATTTTTATTTTTCCTCCCAACCAGTATTCACAGTTTATAACAAAGTCTGTTGTTGGAGAACACTCAGAAACAAGATGAAGGAAAGGTTTGCATCATTGATGAACTATTCACACTTGAGTGATGAGCCAAAGTTGGTCAGATATTGGATTAAGGGAAAATCTTTTGTTTCATACTGTTAACATTTGAAACTGTGTCAGAGTTTTCTTGGTATCTTCAGCGGATACTTTTTGCATATAATGAAAAGTGCTTACAAAAGCATTTCTCCTTAGGGGCACTGGGTGGCTCAGTCAGTTAACCCTCTGATTTGGCCTCAGAACATGATTTCATGGTTCATGGGTTCAAGCCCTGTGTCAGGCTCTGACACTGACATCTCAGATCCTGGAGCCTGCTTCAGATTCTATGTCTCCTTCTCTCTCTGCCCCTCCTGGCTTATGCTCTCATTCTCTCTCAAAAATATATATACCTTATATATATTTTTTTTAATTTCTTCTTTATTTGAGGGACCAAGTATATACCAGTGGCTGTGGCCTGAGTTCCATAAATGCCTACTCTAGAGAGCAGCATACCTTGAAAAGTGGCTCATAAAAACAGTAGAATAGTGGTTATCAGCAGCTGAGTGGGGAGGAGATGGGGAGATGTTGATCAAACAGTACAAACTTTACTTATAAGTAAATAGGTTCTGGGGATTTAATGTATAACATGGTGCCTATAGGTAACAATATTTTATGCTTGAAAGTTGCTAAGAGAGTAGATCTTAAATGTTTTCACTACCCTTGTAGTGGTAGCTGTATGAGGTGATGGATTAACTTTCTTGTAGTAATCATTTCATAATTTATATGTATATTATATCATTACATTGTACACCTTAAACTTATACAATGTTATCTGTCAGTTATGTCTCTATAAAGCTGATGGAAAAACTAAAAATGAAGAAATATTAAAAAAATCTTGAAGTAACTATTAAATTTAATGTGTGACATCTTTTTAAAAATTATTATTATCTTCTTTTTTATTTTTATTTTTTATTTTTTTAGGACGAGCAGAAGCTCCAGGAAAGTTTAAGGCAAGGTGCTACGATTATTGCCACCTTAATCAAAGAAAGAAATTCTGGACTTGTTGGTCAGATCCTGGTAGCATGAAGAACACAGAGATAATTACTTATTGGGTTTTAGAAACATTTATCTAGGTATCTCTGCTGTGCTCCCTCCCTATTATATGTAGTGGCATGTTTATATTGTCTTTTATGTCTCATAATTGGTGGGATGTGATGTTTGGGTTAAAAAAGTGGATCATTGTTTATATCTGTGAAATAAAAATATACTTTTGTGCATGTCAAATATAAATCGAATCAGAAAATAGGTAAATGGAAAGTAATTGCTTTCACATAATCTTTGCACAAAAGCATAAAAGATTGAATAGAAATAATGACGGCTGAGCTAATCATCCTCGAAATGAGAATTCAGAAAACAACCATGATCTTATCTCTGTGTTAATTAGCAAATCACATTGTCTTGATACTAATAGATATGACTTAGAATTATTCTTAATACTAAAATTGTCCTCTTACCATGTGATATTTTGACCTGTATTCTAATTTTCCACACCTTAAAAAATAAATAAAAGAGGAGATAACAGGGAACTCTGGTTGAGATATTTTCACCGTTGGGCTCACATTACTCTAGGTCCATAAAGAAGATGTAATCCTCTCCTACTTTCTGTTTTAAAATTGTATGTTTTCCTTGGTTTATGAAAAATAATTTCAACTTACTTGAATGGTCTCTGATTTTTCTGGATACATTTAAAAGAAGACTGGAAATCCCATGAAAGTGAAATTATTTTGGTCAATCCCAAATTAGTCTTTTTTGAAAAGGAGGGAGTCATTGCATTTTCAAGAATTAAATTATTTTTTGATACAGATACTGTTGTTGTTTAAAATCAAGTTTTCAATCTTTCAAATTTCCCCTGGTATATATACCTTAAATGTGTAAATGATTTTCCCTAAAACTAAATTTTACAATTATGTACATCCAATCATTAGAGATAACTTTTATTCCATATTTACATTTACTTTATAAAAACACATTAGATCAGATTCCAAGACTTAGGTTACATGTGGAAACTATAAAAGCTGCAGGAGATGTTATCAGTTGAAGATCGACTGTGAAATACCTACCTTAAAGAATTTCTTCTTAACAAGTTGGATGATTTTCTCTATTTTTCTCAAGGATCTATTTTGGTGGGAGAGTTGATGTTTTACATTTCAGTAATGGTAGAATATAATGGACCTGGAGTTATTACTATAATTCATTCTCTTAAATGAAATGTATTGTTTCAGTGTAGCTTGGATGTAAATTTCTGGGCTTGCCACTTTTTTTCCTCTCTCTCTAGGGATGTTAAGAAATATAAAATAAATGATATAATTCAAATTCTTGAGGATGAAAATATATGGATAATGTGTAGATTTTTGGTTAGAATGCCTATGTCATTGTTAAGGTGGTGGATTGGCTGTGTTGCGAAAGGTTCACACCTGCACCTTTTTAAGTCTTCAGGTGAAAATGTTTTAAGAATTTGGAAGTGCTTATAAAGGCAAATAGGGAAATGTTATCAGGGTCTTAAAGAGAAAGTGCCTTTGAGTAAAAGGCAAGAATCGGCCTATCTATGACACAGCAAAACTATTCTATCGATTGAGTGCTAGTTAAGTTACCTTAGATTCCAACTTATTTATGGACTGTTATGCAAGACGAAAATTTATCTAGGAGCAATGACTGTGAGCTTACCCTAGGCAATTGGAATAGTGTAATGAGGTTTTAGTTAATATTAAATTGTGCATGAAATAATTACCATCATCATCATCACCTTATCATAGCATTCGATCTTTTTCTTTACAGTTTATAAAGTGATTCACAGCTTTGAAAATAATTTAAAGAAGTCTTCTCACATCCTTGACTGCTTAGATGGAACTGGAGGTTCAGGGATCTTTAACTGCCTTGTCCACAGCCATGGGGCTGCGTAGTGACAAAAAGTAGGGATTAAACTCAGGACCACTCATAGTAAGTTTCAAGCTCATCTCCCTGTTTAATCATAATGCTGGCAAAGGACATCCAGCCGAGAAGCTATGGGAAGTAAGCCAGAGGCTCCAAATGTGCATTGGAGGAATGGATAAAGAGGGACAGATCATCCCAATGACCAGAGGAAAGTCCTGAAGCTTTTGGCTTTCTAGCCATCTTTCCAACATAGACTAATTGGTAATTATACCTAGAGGTGAAGGGAATGGAGAGAAGTATTAGCCAAGAGAGAAAGATAAACTGATTGTTTTTACTGTTTAAGAGATCCAGAGGCAAACTTTATAGGTTACATTTTCATCACTACTTCTGTAAACTTAATTACTTTCATGGGAACTGTCTTTTTTTCACTTTATTTTCCCAAATATCGTTGAAATAATAGTAATTTATGCTTCAGGGGTGTGCATTGTCCTCTACCTGTGGAAAGTTCTGTGGAAAGACTCTTTTTTCTAAATGTTTGCTAATTGAGTGCAATTTAATTAGCCTTTTAAAGAATTTAACAGTGTGTTTCAATGGTTTGGTTAATGACATACTGGTAAGAGGTATAAATTTTTTAAAACCGCTCAGTTTGAGAGATAACTTGTTGCAAGTATATGAATTTACAGGTAAGAATTAGACTTCTGTATTCCACTCAGAGCCATTCTTTCTGTGGTCACTTTAAGCGATTTGCATTGGCTCAACAGGTAAACTTTCACTTTCATACTGGATCTTAGCACTATAAAACTTTACTATGTATAAATACAATGATCATTTTATAAAAATTACAATGCAGTAAAACATTTTCTTATATTAAATCTTCACATTTTATTTCCTTTTAATATTGAAACTACTTAGGCCAAGGAAAAATAAGTAATAGTTTAAGTGTTAAAGCCATTTTGATGAAGAAAGATTGAATTTTGAAAGTTTAATTCAAAAATAAACAGAATAAATGAAAAATACTTATCATGTTGGGCTTTATTAGTATGGTTTAAAATAAGTCAGAACTGGCTGTGTGAGGTGCCTGGGGTACTGTACCATTTTATATGTTCTTGTACATTTTTAGTTTCAAAATTGTGAAAAATGTACATATTTTTTTAAATGACAACAACACACTATTCAAGATTTTCAATATATTCTCTTTATAAAGCAAAATATGTGTTTGATAAATAACTAAGTGGTTGGTATTTTAATATCCAATGGCAGTTATCATTGATATTTAGTGTATATATACATATTTTTAAAACTAACTCAATTACAATTGAATAAATATAACATTTACTCTCAGAAAAATAACAGTGATGTTTTATTTTATAGAATTTGAGATCCAGATTTATTATTCTGTAAAATATATTAAAATGTGCAAAATCAGAAGTCTCGGTTTTTTTTTTCTTCTTTCCCTCATATTTAGCAGGTTTCCTAGCAATTAAAATGGCTGCTGAGAATATAAAAGCTATATTCAGTCACAGTGGAACGGAGTCCTGTGATTACTTAACAGTGTCTGCATGGGGGTAGTGAATTGAATTTGGTTCAGAAATATTCTTTCTTTCCACTTAACTTCCATAGGAGGAATATATGTGCACACCTTGACTTTGAGATTCACCATGTAAGCTGCTCTGACCAGCAGAGTGAGGCACAAGTGGCTTGTGTATGCCTGAGACTAGACTTAAGAGACTTTGCATGTTGCCACTTGCTCCGTTCCGCTCTTGCTCCCACCATGAGATGAACATGTCCTACCTGGCCTGGTGTCTCCAAAGGAAAACAAAAGCCCAGATCAGCTGATGTCCAGATAATCAACAAATGGATGAAGAGGCCCAACTGAGAGCAGCAGGGTTCCCCAGGCCAGTTCAGGTGACCTCCACAGACAGGTGAGCTAAAGCAACGCTCAGTGTTGTTTGCTAATACTATGTTTTGAAACTTTTTATTGCACACCAAGTGGTAACCAAGGAAAGAACATCTGTGGCAGTGCATCAGTATGTTTGCCCTCACAAATCTAGGATGTATCTACAGACACACATTTTGCTAAGTAGAATGCTTGTGAGGAGAAATGTTGGTCCCAAAGTACTAGAAGGTCCTGAGGGTTTCTTCCTCCCTATTTAATAGTTACTAAAAGAAAAACAGACCTGAAAGCTTTAGAAAAGTTTACAAAGGAAGTTAAACTTTCTTGGGCCTAAAATGATATTGAATTGAAATATAGGCATTTAAAATAATAATAAAAATAACTAACATTTATTGAATGAGTGCTATGTTCTAGCAATTATTCTTAGTGCTTTGCATGTATCTTTTTTTCTTCATAATAACTTTATGTGCCAGGTTGGTGTACCAATCTCTGTTTTAAAAAATGAAGAAACCAAGGCATATACATTTCAAATAACTTCTTGAGAGTAAGAGTCACCAAGCAGCATGTGGGAGAAATGAGGTTCACAAAGGGCTTTCTCACCTTAGAGCTCATATTCCTAAACACAATGGCGTGCATATTACAAAAACATAATACTTTAAGATCTGTTAAAGAATGACTCTCAAAAGAGTCTTCTTTAATAAGAGGTGAAAAAGCTAAGTCCCATTGTCTTTCGGTATTTCTATATTCTTCCTTTCCTTCGCCCATCATCACCCCCCAACACATGAACATTCTTGGAACATCACTGGTCTGCCTGTGCCATTAAATTTACAAAGACTAATACTGATGTACAATTACTATCAATGCCATCTCTGAGGGCTCTAAAGTTGTAGGAATTTCCTAGTGGATGTCAGATACACTTGAATAACAAAAAAGCAGAAGTACGTTCCTGATGAACCAGAGGTGCATATAGCCATTTGTGCCTCAGCAACATGAGAAGACATGAAAAAGAGAAGTAGAAACCCGTTTCATCATGTTTATAGGAGAAAGGAAAGTCTAGAGAAATGCCAAGGCATGATGAAGTATGAAGTCTTCCCTGGCCATTAGACAGTCCTAAGCACATATGTCAGTATTTGCTTGATGGGCAGTTTTTGGGGTGAATGGTGCTCCATATAATGAGGTAGACCTGAGCAGAGCCAGATTGTTTTCTCTTACCATCTGAAATATTGGAATCTTTGATTTTTAAAAATGGCTTCACAGCTGAAATGCATTATGTAAATATATTCTCTACTTAGTTGAAGATACTACCAAATACTCTGAGCAGTTCTTAAAACATATGGGTCTATTTAGCAGCATGGATAAAGCTTGACTTGTCAAATGCATTATTATTATTTTTTTTTTTTTGCCAGTTTAACCTTAATTAATCTTTGCAGGGTCTCTTTGAGGTAGGTCTGTATCAGCCTTGTGTTGTGACAGTTGCAAAAAGGCATATGCAGAGATTAAGGCCTCCTGATGACTCCACACACTGAAAGCCAAACTGAGTTTGGGAATCCAGAATTTCTGAGTCTACTTTGGACAGTTTTTCAGGGAATTAGATTACAACTAGGAGGGGGCTGTTCTGTACTTAAGGTTTTAACAAAATCTAAACCTGCATCCAGAATTTTACCTGGAGGCATTCCCTCATTTTTCATTTTGCAAAATTGCAGTTGAGCCCAGGGGCAAAAACTTCAACAAGGCACTCTTAGTGATCTTTCTGACCCGAGTGGAGACATGATTTGAGATTCCAGAAGGAAGCCAATTTTGTAAGAATTTCCACTAGTCTGTAGACTATAATAATTGGGTTATTTGGATAAGGTTTGGCAAAGCATCTAGAAGATTAACTGAATGAGGTTTCTGGAGGTTTGCCATTCTGGAGCTATCCATTTTGTTCTTTGTTCTACCTCATTTAAAATGCGCTATTGAAATTGGTTGGTTTGTTGGTATGTGAGGTTTTTGCTTTCTCCCCCCCCCCCCTTCTTATTCTTTGCATCTGAGCCCTTAATTTGGTTGAAAGCAAGCTCTTCGTCTAAGTGGATAACAAACATCCCTTTGAGGAGAAGGAAATAGAGATAAAATCTGCATGTTACTAACTTTTTCAATAGTTTGAAGGAATTTCTCTTCCATCCTGTGTGTGTTTTTAAGACCCTGTTAAGTTCATAGTTCCTTTTTTCTTTTCTTGTTTGAATGGAAGATCATTCTCTTGAGTTTTAAAAATGTATTATTGAACTGCCCAGTTCAGGAATTTCGTTGCCTGTTTTACTGAATGGAGGTATGTATGACCTGATAGTAAAAGAATGCTATTCAAAGACATTTCCGCCTGTTTGTTTCTTGGATCAGTGACTGTTCACATAAAATCTGGAAAGAAGCCAAAATGTGTAAACAAATTAAGAATTTTGAGTATCCCAGTGGGAATATCCATAAATTTTACCATGAATCAGGAATTTAAGATAAGTGTAATATGCTTTAATAAGATAGCAGGGCGAAACAACTATAGACCAAATATCCTTGGCTTTAGTTCGAGAATCTTAATGGATATTAAAAGATCTGGTTTAATTGTGCAGTTACACATAACACTATTTTTCCCCAAACTTACATATGTTGCCTAAATTGAATTTCATTTTTATTTAACTAACTTTTAGTTGTTTACTGTCAGACAAACTTTCAACTCTGAAGCCACTGCTTTAAATTATTTTGGCCCACCAAATATATAGGATATGTAAATTATTTATCTTTACCCTTGATAATGAATCACTCTCTACCCATCTGCATAGATCTGTGACTACAGTAAGTGACACTTTGGTAGACTGGGGGTTTTTCCACTAGTATTTTTTTGATATATATACTCTTCTTCCAACTGTCTCTCTAGCATATGAATTGAAAATTGTGGTCTCTCTAGTTCCTTTCACTTAGAATTAAAACTTAAATGTGAAACTTCCCCTTAAGAAAGATTACCCTAAGTTTAATTCCTCTTAAACTTTGAAAAGGTTTATCACCATTAGGATATCTCTATTAATTTCATCTTGATTCTCTCTCTCTTCTCTCTCTCTCTGTGTGTGGTGTGTGTGTGTGTGTGTGTGCGCGCGCGCGTGCATGTAGGGAGGAATGTAGACAAAGAAAAAAATGGATATATTTTTCATGTCAACATTTTTTTGAAAGAATTATTCTCAAACAATTGCAGCATGAGCTTGGCCTCTGCACATATAAGAAGAACTTCTAGAGATTAGCATATTAGCTCTCACTGATTTAGCAAAGTTTATCTTAAATAAATTGGGAAAATAGAGAAAATATATTGTACCTACTCATATATAACAAATACAAATTTGTATATAGTAATTATGCATAATTAACAATACTGATTGGCAAAGCAGATCCAACACAATTTTTAAGTAATTGTATAGCTTTAGTAATAGAGACCTCACTAGCCCCTGATGTAAAATGATTTTACGTTATTGTTTTTTAAACCCATGTTATTAAAACATGAACTCATATGGTTTCTGCCAGTGGCTACACTGACTCAAAGTCATACTCCCTACAATTTCATGAATGCTCTAGAATAAGTCCCTCAGTTTCTCTTACTCTTTTCATTGTGTTGCCATGTTGTAACTTCTCCTAATGATGGTCATGAGAAAACCACTCTGGGTCCTGCTGGTTCTAGTCTCAACTGTTCCCGTGTGTCCTCCTGTAGCCCCAGAGGAGGGACTGTCCTTGTATCCAGGGTATCAGTCTTGGATGCTCTTCCAGCTCACTCAGAGAGCTTAACCAAGGAGCAATTCTAGGAGGTAGAGGCTGGATGCTCCCCAACATTGCAGTCATCTCTCTGTTGCTGCCGGGATATGTGCTGCTACCAGCGAGAAGCAAAGGTAGGTTTTGCCAGTCACATTGGGCCTGTCTCCACTGGCTCACTATCAGAAACACTCGATTCCTGGGTGTCTGGTCCCAGTTATTCCTAGACCAGAGAGCAAGCCGTGCCTACCCTCAGCTACATCTTCATTTGAAGGACTGATTTATGTCTTATCTCCCGATGAGACCCTCTTCAGAGTGGGTGATAGCACTATCATCCCTTCTCTTCAAGAGAAATGCTCAGTGTGTCCAACAAGTTCAACATAAAGGAGTGTGAATGTCAGATTTCCTAAAGTCTGGATTTTTTAGTGTTAGCCATGGTTAACTTGCAACACTAAGAAAATGGTCTTTTCTTCCCCAAAATACCGTATCTAACTGGGAGAAATATTTACGAGACTTGAATAAATTAGACAGTTTACAAAGTAACACAAATGAAGGGTAAAGTATGTAAAATAAAGACTCTGCTTTTTTTTTTTTTAAAATTGCTGTGATCTTTATTATAGTAGAAGAGGATCTTAGAGACAGTTATTCAGTTATAATTACCATTGAGTCGCATTTTAGTCTTCTCCTAATAATTTTTACATATCTGATATAACTTTTATGAGAACTCAGTTATCCATACTTTATAGAAAAGCCTGAGGCTCACAGAGAACACGTGATGTTCCTAAGATCACACAACTCATAAGTGGCACTGCCAGTTCCCATATCCTGTATTTTTTTTTAATTCCCCCTATGCTTCTTGTCATCAATAGGGTCTAAAAGTTATCAGTAAGAAATGTTGTAAGTTAGAATAAGAAATGACAAAGGATAAATGTGGTTATCATTGCAGCTTTTGAGAGTCTACTTGATCAGTCGGGTTTAAGTTTTTGTTTCTATCCTCATTACTTTGTGGGCTTCAGGCCAGCTGTCAGAGGTAGTCGTTAACAACAGAGGTGTATTTCCTGGTCAGTAAAGTGAGAACGCCAGAGCAGACCAAATGCTGGTCCCTTAATTATTGAGTGTCTCTTATGTTCAAGACCTCTAGGTGCTGTGGAAATTGTATAAAGAGATGAAAGGCAGGATTCCTATTCTCCTTGAAATGTTTTTTTTTTTTTTCCTGGAAAAGTGAGAAAAACAAATGAAAATTATGACTATGGAAAGTGATACAGTAAATGTGAAATAAGTGGTATCATTAGGTATTGACGGGTTCAGAGGAGAGAAATTCAAGCATTTGAGGTAGAGGCTTCTCTGTCTTATTGTGGCCCTAGTCTTGATGATTTCACTTAGGCTGTTACTAAATTCTTTCCCTGGGCTTTCACATAAGGCAGCACATCCTCCTTTGCCAGTATTCGTGTAGCACCGGTGGATACCTTCACTTTCTGATTACATATTTTATTGAAATGTTCTTTTTGTACATCTCTGTCCACTTTGAAGATGTAATCTCCTTGAGGCTAAGCATGAAAGTTTTACCTATCTGGCTAATTTCAGTTTTCATTAAATGTAACAGTAACCTGTAAAGTAAGGTCCCTTTCAGGCATGAAATTTAATTTCAGACTCTCAACAGTATCAACACCCTTTAATTAAGCCTTTATCTGCTGGGATATAAACCCTTGAGAAATGTACAGTCTTGTTTAGCAAGAGAGATGGAATACATAGATGAAGTGATATCTAGGAATCCATCGGAGCCTATGTAACGTGTTGGAATCTTCAATTCATAAATTCATGTGTCTACAAAACCCATTTTTAAAAAATCAGTATACCTGTGATTTCAAGCCCCAGTCCTCGGGGGTTAGGCTAGAAGTCAACCTCAGGCATCATTCAGGCTCTTCTCTCATGGATGTTGGAAGACCCTGGGTGTCAAGCATCAGAGCATCATCACTGTCCCTCTCATCCTCAGCGGTTAGTCCTCACTGTCCTCACAGGGTCATCACCCCTTCTCCATCTCCAATCTCTCTTTTTCTCTTCTGGCTTTACTTCCATAATCGCCCCAACCCCTTCACTCCCCTCGAAGCCTTCTCTTCCCTTACCAAGGATCATTAGTAATTCTAATGGAGTTTGACTTTTACACCAGAACCAGCTGCACCAGTAATTTTAGGTTCTTCCTGCTTTCCCCCTTTCCGAAATCCCCGCAGTAAGGAACCATAAAGCCAGGCTACTATCTGTAAGTGTAAGTATGAGGAAAAAGTACAAAGAGCAAAAGACACACGAATTACTCAAGTAATCCTGGCTACCGTATATTAAGCATTAAATGAGGGATGCCGATGACGAATGCCACGCGTTGCAGCGCATTTTTCTGATGTCTCGCAAACCCCTCCACACCCAACGGATATCACGTGAACCGCCAACTGCTTACTGAAAAACACTTTTATCCTTGGACTTATTATTATTTAGTTAAACTTCAAACAAAAACAAAAACCTGAAGTTCTCTTGTCCTCCTCAGGAACATTACTCTTTGGGAGGTTTGGGTCCTTTGGTATCACCTTATCCCACAGTTGTTCCTTATGCAACTTGCATATCTTTCTTTGAATTATCCATCAAATCTAGGCTCTCTCTTTTATTTCTGTCGTCCTTTGGCTTGTGTCCTCATCGCTATAAGCTACTCGTGCCTTATATGCCACACATGGAAACCACTTACCATTTCCTGATCACACTGTTCTTTTGCCTTGCACCTTTGAACGCACTCTTACTGCCTGGCATGCTTCTTCTTAGATCTTTTTATACACGTTTGAATCACTCTTCTGCATCTATACTTATGTAGTACTGACCCACCACTCCAAAACTTACAGTATTTTAACACTAGACAACTTAAAAGTAGAGGATACATTTTATACGTCTCTCTTTCTTTGAAATTAGAATAGTAAATGTTGGTTGCAGGTATAAAGAAGTTCGGCAGGCAGGCGTACTTAATACTGAGTAAGCCTCCCAGATTTTCTTTCCCTTCAATAAGCCACATAGATGATGCTGTCCTCATTCTGAATTACTGACCCACCATCCTCAGTAACGCTCTACCTACTTTGTCTAGCAAGTAAATCCACCATTTGTCTTTCACTAGGACCCATCATCTTAGTCCACCTGTCTATTTCCTGTCTGGTTCTATCCTTTAGGCCAAAACGTACCTGCAGTGGAATTAGACATCCTGCCTTCCTGAGCGCACGCCGGCTGTGAACTTTGACTCTTGCTCTTACCAGAAACATGTCACCTGTCCACTGTTGTTTCGATCCCCATTCTTCCTACCAGATTAATTCCTGTTTCTGTTCTGTTAGCATACCTTCCCTGACCTCTCCATTCTTATGGTACTTACAAGGTGCAAATTCATGACGATTCACATGCCGAGTCAGGTATGCTTATTTGTATAGCATTTTTTTTTCTCCTCAGTTTGAGGACAAACACCATATCTCAATTTATAATTGGCTGCTCTACAGACCCTAGATATGCTTTGAATATGCAATGAGCATTTCATAGACATGTAGAACACTGACTTGCTAGGGATTAATCATGGAATGGTCATTTCATTTGCAACTGTGGCAGAAGTAACTTTTATTACCAGCTATTTCAGGTACCGCATTAGATACTCTATGTGCCGAAATTTAATTTCACCTAATGGAGAATACATGTTCTGGTGTGTAAAATAAACAGTCCAGCTTTTGCATAATATAAGCTATTTCTTTTTGTAATTTCTTAGGTCCTATTATGGTGGTGTCTATGATTTTTAAAAGAGAGTGCTTCAATGTTGAGGAATTTAACAACATTCTCATACAAGGAAAAGGAAAAGGGCAGGAAGGAAGTCAGTTGTCAAAATCATTTATGAGTGGCCCCTGAACACCTGATCAGTTGTGCACTCTCATGAAAAATGCTTAAAGTCCTCGATACCTGGCATTTGTAACAGGCTTTTAAAGTTCAGTCTCCTTTGAAGTTTACTTTTTACTTCACTCTTTTCTGAAGGTATACAAATAATTCAAACAAGCTCTTGAAATCCTTTTATATGTGCTGCTTTAATGGAAGCTAAGCTCCACCTGGTGGTAGAATTTGCTATTGTTTTGAACTCAGTGTACACCGATCATTTCATTAGTAATAACAAATTCGATATACATCCTTCTATCTCTATATATGCATGCATGCATGCATACATACAGTAGTGTGTGCATGTGTGTGTGTTTTTCAGCCTTTCCTCTGTCAAAAAAGTTGTGAAATGCTCTTGTTACTTATTTTACTGACACTGACATTTAAAACAGGGCATTTAGCACTGTATGATTTTAAATGTTTTATGATGCTCAGGCTCTCAGCATTCACCATAGTGATTTTATTGTGAAAGTCACAGACCAAATCTTTTCTCCCACCTATGTCTCATATTGTTCTTTCAAAGGACTTGATTTATGCTTTGATATAAAGACTCTTATAGTTCATATGATATCATACAAACAACATGGAGAAGTGTTTGAAGATATTAAGTCATATTTTCATGCTGGAATAGCTCAACCCTTTACTCAGTACACAACTGTGTTCTCTCTCACAAGCATGAGAGAGCATTATTATGTATACCTCATATAGTGAGTGACGTTGGGTAGCATTTAGCTTTATAAGGACTAGAAAATTCTCCAGAGTTTATGAACTGGAAGCCCTCTGGCTGGATTTAACCCATGGGTATCGGGTTTTTTTTTTCATATTTGTATTAAAATTTAAAAGAGTTACCCATGTTTGAAAGTTGGAAAATGTCATTATAAAAATGTAGCTATCTAGCAATAAGAGACTTTTTAATTAATTAATTAATTTATTTTTTGCAAGGCAAGTAAACTCAATGTGAGCAACAGTTACTCCTTTTTAGTTGGGGTACATGTTCTAATTTTCCATAAGCCCACTACTCCTTCATGCTCATACTCTGTATCCTCATCATTATTGGCTGGCTTCTATAGGTATTAGTATTTGTGACCATTGTTCTTCTGTGATGCTTCTCTGAGAAATTTATAGTCTAGTCGAAGGAGAAAATAAAGAAAGGTGGGTCAGTAACTATCAAAACCATGAAGGAAGCACTTCATATGAAAGTAAAGAATTGCTTTCTCTCAGATTTAACACATAGCCTCAGCAGTGGAATAGGTGTGCTTCATATGTACAAGATTTGAAAAAAAGAAGTACTTTGCCTAATGACTAGCTGACACAAATTTTAAAGGTTTCATTTTCTTTAAAGCACAAACTCCTGGGCTGGGAAGTATCCAAGTATTTATTTTCATGTTGAGATTATTTTAGTTGTTTTAGGCCCCCTCAGATCCAAATGTTTATTTCACAAAGGGATCTGGTCTCCAGACAGAGTGGCTTTGACAAAGGCACACGAGTCCTCTGTTGAAGATTTAAGGCTAAAATCTAAGCTCCCACATAAACATATGTACCTTTCCCACCCAATCAAATCATGTCCTGAACAGTTATTTTTATTACTAAGCCAGTTGCCCAGCCTTCCAAACCTGGTCCCCCTCTGAGGATGTTAAATACTTGATGCCCCACCACTTTTTTGATTTTCATTTTGCATCTCCCTTTAAAGGGAGCACCTCTTCTGTGATTAATAATTACCATGTTACAACCGTCATCACTAGTTGTGGCCAGAAAACCAGTGGTCACCAAAGATGTTTACATTGTAAACCATATAACTCGTGTATGCATTATGTCACATGGCAGAAGAAAATTAGGATTGAAGATGAAATTAAGGTTTTTAAAGGTTTTTATTTAAAGTCGACTTTAAATATGTTACACTACATGAAATGGATGGGCCCAATAATCATGATGCGACACTGCTGGCTACTGAAGTGTTCTTCTTAGGGAAGGGGGAGCCACAGAACAAGGCAGGAAGATGTCCTTTAGAAGCTAGATTAAGGCAAGGAAACAGATTGGCCCCTTGAGCCTCCAGAAACATAGCCCTCTAACACCTTCATTTAAGCTCTTGGAGATTCATGTTGGAATTCAGGCCTACAGGACTGGAGGGTAATAAATTTGTGTCATTTTAATGCACCAAGTTCATGGTAATTTACAACAGCAACAATGAGAAACTAATATACCAGTAAAGAAGTTTTGGCTGAAGTTTGCTCTCTGAAATTTTTGTTATGAAAAGAAAATTTTCAAAGGTAGTCATGACTTTTATTTTTATTTTATTATTTTTTTAACTCATAATTTTTAGAACAACGCAAAATTCTTACCATCTCTTGTTCTCCTCTTCCCTACCTTGTCTCGAGAATCACTGTTCTAAGCCATTCCTACCCCTGTGTATCAGAGAGAGAAGGTTTGATTAAAGACTTATGTTACTCCAGTGTGGCAGGGCAATGGGACTTTGCAGGTAGGAGACATATGGTAAAAAGAACTAGCAATAGGTAGAAGGTATCAAAAGATAAACTTTCTTTTTATTTTCCCCAAGAGTCCCATCGTCTGTTCATAGATTACTTCAATTTAAAAATGACATATGGACAAATTCTCAAAATAATACTGGTGATTTGGCCACGGTTTAGTTTATCTAATGTTGGAAAGGCCACAGCCAAGTAGTGCTATAGACACGAGGGACTCTTTGATTCAAGTTCATGGCACACAGATTTTGGGGAAAGTAAATGGAAAGGGTTGAGAGGGAAGTGTAGTTGTTCTTGCGTGCAGAATTAGGAATTCAATGTGAAAGCTTAGACATCAGAATATTGAGAGTCTGTCAATAGAAATGGATTTAAGCACACATGAATATTTCTATGTAAATCAATTGCAGAATGTTCTCTCTCATTTGAAAATGCACTTAGAGCAAAAAGGAAATTTGTATCAATACTCTTTGGGGTTTATGATTGAAATAGTGCTTAGAAAATAAAAACATAAATTCGTGTAGCTCTCTGAATGCTCCTGCAGCTGACTTCCTTGAGAATAGAGAATGTGTTTTTAATTATGATCACTCTGGCCACTGTCACTGTTTCTCCTGAGATGCATGATGTTTGTTAGGAACTTTTTTTTATTTTTTCTATTGCCTTTAAACCAGAGAACTGCTGACATTTTGCAGTGCACTAAAACAATGATGGTTTATATTTTTTTCCACGGTAGTATGGCACAGTAAGAACATTTTGTGGCTTATATGATATTATTGATGGATACAGTGGCTGTCAAGTATATTTCGGGCAATGATGCATTTACGTGTAATCAAGGAACATAGAAGACAGTCAAGCCCCCAGACCCAATATTCATGCAAGTAGTTCTTGTAGTAGACCACTTCTTAGAATCATATGCCAGATTTACAAGAAAGTGGGTGATAACTATAAAACATTTAAATAACTAATAACATCAACTAAATAGGCAGAAAGCCATGACACCTTAAAATAAATAAATCACTTCTATAGAACAATAGGCTTACTTCCTTCTTTATCACCTGTGAATGATGAAAACTCCTCTCTTTATCTCCACTTAGTTGTCCCTATGGTTTTCTTTCATGTAATTAAAATTCTTAATATGTATTATAGTATCAATTCACAGATAAAATATCTGTTAAGAGGTTTCTCACCTTAGCTTTATAACTTTTCATAGTGTATTTTCTGGAAGTACAACAAACTTGCATTACTTAGGATCACACTAATTTCACTCACGATCTTGATATTCTTGTCATTAAGCATAACGCCGAATATAGAGTTGCTGCCCAATATGAGTAAATGAACTAATCAATAAATCTGTCTTTTCATTTTATTGGCACTTTCTCTGATTTATCCAATATATCCCAGCTAGTCTCTGTTTTGCCCAGGGATTCCGGGTACAATTTCTGCAAGCCCAAGGTAGTTCTAGATTTTAAAGATAAATGTTTTCAGTATGGTATTCAAATGTTAGACAATTTTGTAATCTAGTGCTTAGTCAAAAAAAATAAATTCTCTTGCCACATAGCAGGGAAATCTCATTGAGAGAGCATGTTTGTCTCCAAATGGCAATTTCTAAGGGATTTGTAAAGGTTTATGTATGATTTTCCCCATAGTAGTTGATATTTGAGAGCCTACTTGTCCCCATTCCCATTCCTTGCATATTCATCCTTATGTAAGGACCTGTGTAGAGGTTTTTAAAATCCCTGGTGCTAAGATTCTTACCCTTGAGTATCTGTACAGAAATCAGCAGTGATCTTGTTAATATATTGTTTATCAGGCAACATTCCTAGAGTTCATACTGAATAGGTCTTGGATTTCATCTTGGAAATTGTGTTTGTAAAAACTGCAGGTGGATGTTGTAGTGGATATCCCAGGCCATACTTGGAGAAACTGTTATGCCCAGAATTCATGATCCCCAAAGACCACCAGGGAGCCAAGTCCAATGCAAAAGCAAAAGAGCCTTTATTCGAGCTAGCTCGAGCTCAATCCCCTACCTGCACCAAGGCAGCGGTGAGATACCGATACCGGGGAGAGAGAGCGAGTTTCAAAAGGACAAAGGATTTATTGGGGCCTAGGGGCAGTTGGTGAGGTAATGGCTGTGGCCTCAGCCGATTGGCTGGGGAAGGGTCCAAGTCCTGTTAGGCAGGTGGGGGGGGGGGGGGTTACTCAAGGGGAGGAGGTGTGGTCAAGGTGAAGGACACAGAACTGGATGGAGTCGGCCGGCGTAGGCCCGCCCTTTCAAAACGTTGCCTTAGATTACTCGGTGCCCTTGTGCGGTTGTACAAACATCAGTGTGTGCCCACGATATCCAGTCTACCAAGTCGTTCCCTACCATCTAGTTGTCCATATCCCAGCACCTCTCCTCTGCCTCACCTGCTCCCTCACCCTTGCAATTATGTAAGTCATGTAACAACCTGCCTGCCAAGGTTTTCCCCACCATGACACACCCTAAGACCTGTCCTAATTCTCATTGTTCTCCCTAGTTGTCATAGACTCTGAGTCTGGAGTTCTCTCTTGTCCAGCAAGAGAGAGCGCAGGATTAAAATGCAAAAGAGGCTAATGTCCGGGAGGAGACAACAGCCTCAAGTAAGGATCCTTTTTATTATGGAGCAGAAGGCTTGCAGGCCTGAGGGTGGGCACAAAGAGACAATGAAACGGTGACCGTTAACTCCTGTCAGTGGGGAAAAGGGTGTTTTGAAGATAAGCGCTGTTAGGGGTTTGGGTCAGTACAAAACAAAATCCTGGCCCTGGGCAGAAGGTTCTTTACAACAGACATGAGCCCCACCTCTGTTAACCTTAAAAAAAAAAAAAAAACAAAAAAAAAAACAAAAAAAGAAAAAAAAAAAAATGGCCTAGGGGATAAGAAGACAGAGCAGGCTACCTCAGGGTCAACAAGGCACCTTTCTTTTGCTAATTTGCTCTGGGCACCTTCTCCCTGCTTCCTTTACACCTCTGTTACCTATTTTGGTCCTTGCTTCCTGTAAAAGCAGCTTTCTGCTATGTACTAAGTTGGGGGGGGGGGAGCGTTTCTGCTCTGAATACCTAATCTGTTAACCCCATTTTTGATGCTTTCATCCTGAGGCTTTTGTATTCCCATATCTTTGACCTTTGCACTGATTACCTAATCTTGGATGCATACATTCTCTGGCTTTCTATTTTGTATGCCTTGTTAACCCATAGGTGCAAACTCAGGGAATTCCTAAGCTTATTCCTGACACCTAGTTTCCTAAAACAGTTCCATGAGCAGCAGATTCCCTGAAAAGCAGGTTAATCTATAATGTGGTATAAATGGGAGTTAGAACCTATTGGTGACCCCAAGCATTGAACCTGGGGATACATTTTCATCAACAGAAAGCCTGACATAAGCATTTATTCAGTTGTAGGTTCTGTGTCAGCTCAGAGGGGCAAAGGGACAGGGGGATTTTCCTGCTCAAGGGGCGTACAACATAATGGTGGGAATTTCCATGTGAAATCTTTGAAACTGGGGAATTGAATTTGAGTAAATGTAGGATAGGTATGGCTTAAGTTCCTTTACTGTGTGACTAAATCCTGTTATTTCCCACAGACATTTTTACTCTCCCTTTGGACTATAAGTCCCTCGAGGTCTTGTAGGTTCTACACACCCCTCTACTACTGTGGATTAATAAAAATAATAAGGCGCACTAGCTTTTCCACCTAATAGAAATTAATCTTGTAGTTTCATATAAAGTGAAAGGAATATTTTTTAAAAACTTAAAAATTTATTGGACATATTTGTCCTCAAAACTATTTGGTCTTGGGTATAATACTCAGTTTGGAGTATTACGGGCAACATATTATATAGTGGCAAGTAAAATAACCCTGTTAAGGTTGTGATTTTACAGATTATTAATAGGGCATTCTTACTTTGTTACTCCTGCCTGAGACGATGTATTTTTTAAATGACTTCTTAACACTACTGTTTTGCACTTGTTTAGTATCTGCTGTGACAGTGAGCCACTTTCTAAATATATTTGAAGATGGGAAAAATGGAAAAGAGGGTATACTTTTCCCAGTTTCTTCAAGAGGTCCAAAAAGACCTCTTGTTAACCCCTTGTTACAAAGACTGAATTTGGACTCAACATAACTTGCTGACAGTAGTTCCTCTAAAATAGAAACAGTAGCTTTCTTGAGGGGTGAAACAGAACCGACACGAAGCAGTTCCTGCTTCCCAGGAGCTGTTGACTAGACAATCTGCAAAGACCCTCCCCATTCAGGATCATGAGAATCCTGGAGCTCACAGTGTATTGCAGTGTGCAGGGAGGGTGCTGAACTTTCTATTTAAAAATGCCCACTAGAGGGAGTATAACATCATAAATACTTCCTTTCAGTTGCCTTGTTTCTGGTAAGCAGTAGAAAAGCAAGATGAAGTTCAAATTCCTAGAATTTACTTCATACTCTCTTAATATTTTTCTCATTGAAATCTTAAGGAATATTCTGATAAGCAAAGACATTTTGTCCTAAGAAAATTTAGTGTAGTATACACTAATAGAACATTAGTATTTTCACTATATACATGAAAAGTTCAGAATTTAAAATCATTGTGTGGACAGAGAATCCACACAATTACATTGCCTATCACCATAAAACATCTTGGTTCTATACTGAGTATGTATCACCAAATTTTGTTACGTTTGTTGTTGCCTTTTTTATTTGCCATGGATATGATTCCACTGTTTACCTGTAAGCCTGCTACCGCTTTCTATGAGCTCTTTCCTAGACATTTAAGATAAACTTTTCCACTGGAGAACTGGTTTGATTATACAGTTAAAAAATCAAATGTTGAATTCTTAAAAAACATCTTCCTGTTTTAGGAAAATTAAAAATGGAAATTGCTCAAGGATAAAAAGTACTACTCCCATATGGATGATTCTACATTTACCTCTTATTTCCATATTTCTGTTAAAATTTCTTACATTTTCCAAGTTCTTGTAAGTAATTTGAAATACAGTTTAAATTTTGACATAAGTTGCCAAGTTCTGTTTTGAACTTTTAATTTTGAATATTTGGAGAAAAATCAAAATAATTTATAATCTGTTTTGAAGCACTGAACATTAAAACATGATTTTAAAAGTTAAAGGTAAATTATTTCTCAAAAACTAAGATGATACTAGCTTCTTATTGCTTAAATATATTTTAAACTGGAATTTACATCATTTTATCAAAGGAAAAAAAGCACATGTTATTATTTCAAATATCTTTTAATGCAAGACGTTAATTTCTTAGGATGTTAACTATTTGAAAACATGTTCAACTGATTTTCTTTATCAGTTACCTTCCTGTCAGAATCAGTAGTCAAAAAAGAATTTCCCCTAACCTCTCAGTTCACTGAAAATTATTACTTTATTTAGACCGAATTAAAAAATGTTTCATTGCAATAAAAAAAAAAATACCACCACTTTGCAAATGATGCGTCAGTGTGGAAATAGCTAAGTTATTTTGACTTTATATTGCCTTTTAATAAGTTATTTGGGGCAAGGGTGACTTCTTAATCTCTTGATCTGCTCTTTGTTCCTTTCTTAAATTTGCTTCTGCCCGCCTCAGTGATTCTGTCTCTGGGTGGACTCCTTCATTACTTCATTTGTAAATAAGATCAGTCTCCAACCTTCTTCACAAGTCACTTTTATTTACTTTTATTTATGTTTAGAAAAGGCTAGTATGGAATTAATATATGTTGTAAACAATCAAACATACGTAAATGGTACTGAAGGACAAAGTTAAAAGGTAATTTTTTTCTCTGTCTCTAAGGTTTTGCTATCTTTCTGTGCAGTTTGTATCTTCCCAGATACGTTCTAGCACATGCTCTTCTGATATGTACACATTATTATACATGTATGTTCCCTTTTCTTACAAAAAAGGAGTCATATTAAAAAAAAAAAACCTCTTCTGTGATCTTTTTTTCACTAACAATGTATTTTTAAAATGTTTCTGTGTCAGTGCTTACAGAATTACTTCATTTTTACAGTTCCATAGAATTCCATATTTATTTAGACTCCAGTTTCCTGATAGACATTTAAATTGTTTCTAGTATCACATTATAGCAAAGTCCTGCAATGTAGGAATTGAACGTTTTTGAATTGTGCATTTCCTATCTTTTTATAATTTAAATGCTATAGATGGCTCAAAAATGGCTGCCTTATTAATTACGTTTTATCATGGCCTTTTCCCACAAAGTTTGTCTATGTTTATATCGTTCTGTGTCTCTGAACAGTATTTACTTTTATCAACAAAGCATGTTGGGTCCCAACAGTTAGATTTCAAAATAAAAAGTGCTTTTTCTTTAAGTGTATCTTTACTAGAAAGTGAAAGAATCATTTGTCTTACTAATTCAGGTGGAAACTCTTATGTAAAAGATTGGAGGAAAATTCCCTGTGAATTACCAGAATCACTGTGACTTTAGATCAGGTTGATCAAATATGAGATTAACAACATGATATTAATTTTTTTTTAATTAAATGGCAGGCATCAGGTGGTTAGTAAAATTCTTATGACGACACATCTGGAGTACTCTATAGTAATTAAAAGCAACAAATTATTGTATATAACAACACGAATATATGTAAGAACACTAATGAATACTTCATGTAATAGAATGAATCAAAATCTTTTTAAATCAATAACCTTTCCTTTAATGATTACGAGGTCCTAAATGAATGCACTTTACATTAAAATATACACAAAACATTGTGTATTAAACCAGAAGCCCTAGGAATTCAAGGATATCCAATATGTTAACATGGTTCTAGAAAGAAGAGCGAAATGGGATTGGAGAATAAACCAAATACAATCAGAAACTAAAACAGAATGCGCATTTTTAACAATGTATTCATGCTTTTTTGGGATACTGATGTGTCTTATTATGGAAATCAGTGGTTTATTCCCCATGAACTTCTAAGTTGATCTTTGAATTTTGTTTTTCTTTTAAGTGAACAGTTGCAGAAATCAACAGGAAAAATGCAATACTCATATTCCTCAGATGCAGTGACGGTAATTCTTACCTAACTCCCCTCTGTGGCTGTGAATGATGGTATATTTTGGAGATGACTACAGTTGAGGGTTATCTGTATTTTTGGTCTATCTGGGATTGTTCAAGGTGGTTAAATTGGTAGAAAGATGAGAGATAGATGATCGTTTTAAAGCTTTGTTATAATCCCAAAGTCAAGATACAAAAATAGCCCAGGTAGCTAGCTGTTTGAACTCTTCTTCCAGGCTAAATGATGAGATGTTCCAAGAGCTGGGAACTGGGCCTGAGGCAGATAGAACTGTCCAACAGTTGAGGTTCAGAGCCAAAGGGAACTAAAGACTATATCCTGAGTGAATGCTAAAAACAAACAGCTAAAATTCTCATAGCAGTTCCAATGTGCCACACCTGGTTCTAACCACTCAACACAGAACTGTTCAATCTTCACAACAAAGCCATGAGGTTATAGATGAGAAATTGACAACGGAGAAATAATTTGCTCAAGATTATTCTATTAGTGAATGGTAGAGCTGACAGTGAAATCCGGGACAATTGCTGAAGGGTCTATATTCTTACCAAATATTGCCTCTTTGTAAAGGGTGAAATAATCAACCCGACCTATTTCATGTGGAAGGTTCCCTTGGACTTGAAGGAGCAGTGGGGGAGATGGAATGCAAAGATCTGTAGGGAAGTCCTGGTAGGAGTGTCAGGAAGAAGTGGGAGGAATCCCAAGGCCATTCTGTGGGGGCAAGAAGGGTTACATTGCGTGCCCTGGTTCTGCTGAACAAGGCGGGAGCTCTGAGGGCTGTTCAGCCCATTTGTGTAATATGAACATTTCATTTCCCTTCATCTCTCTGGAGCCTCAGAGCAGATTTCCAAATAAGTTCGGCGGTGTGGAGGCAGCCAAATCAGGATCCTGGAAACGTGATAGTCTTTGTTTTGGTGAAGTTGGCAGCCCTCTCTGTGTCTTCTTTCTGGATGAAAAAAACTCCAAACATCATGAGCCGGATGTTTGAATGTTTTTAAACCTTGTAATTTTGTGGATTGTTCCTGGCCCCCTTCCCCACACTCCCACCCCAGTGATGTCACGAAGATTTGCACTCAGTTTCTTCATTTCTATTGACTTTCTAATGGAGAAAGTGTGATTTGAATTTGTTTTCTCAGCAAGGTGATGGCACAAGGGTATTTATAGTGTTGAATAATTTTTATATTCTCTCCGACAGCTAGGATGAGTAGTATATTGTAAATCCTACTCTCCAGGATATCTCCCTTCTGCTAAGATAATAAAATTGATCAGATGTTTTGAGGTTAAATAAACTGTTGTAATAATCTGGCAGCTGCCTGCTGGTTGTGGTTTTCAAAAGCAATTACTCACTCTGGAGTCAACTTTGAACTCTACATTTTAATTGAAAAAAGCTAATTGTAGGCTGTTGCTCCTGACTTACCATTTGACTTGGCAGATTAGGAAGTAAAAGGATGTTGAGAAGGGAGGAGAGTGGAAGAGAAAGTAAGAAGTGTTGTCGGGCTCAAATTCCTGTTTATGTATGATTGTTTTCACATAACACATCGTGTGCAACTGGAGAAATGGCAGTTGGACTCTAGTCTCTGAGGCATCCATGAGAAGGGTCTGCAAAAATCCTTATTTTTCGTTTATTTGCTTATTTCTCAATCTCTCCTCTGTGTGTGTGTATGTGTGCGTGCGTGTGCGCACATGCTTGTGGTGAGAGAGCTGCTGTGTTAATTTCTTAAATTTAATTCAAATGTGAAATTTCAGGGAGAATTTTCAAGATTATTATCGGACCATGCTCATATGCCTAATCAGGAGCCTTTTTCTTAGTTTTGCAGATGCTAATGGGGAGAGACTGCTATTTGCTTTCACCAAAACATACCTAACAGTTGTACTTAAATTCAATAAGAGGTGGGGATTAATGACATGAGGGTCCAGCAGGACAAATCAAGCTTCTGTGGAATCTTAAGAATCTACAGTAGTACAAGAAAGACACAAAACATCCCAAAAGAAATACAGCGACTCTGAAATTTGCATCCATGACAATTAGTAGCATTATTAAAACGGCTAGAAAATAGCTGTTACAATAAAGCTAAAAAATGTGAGATTTTGTATTTCTGCAGTCTTGTCCCTATCTAAAGGCAAATTTGGTACTTTTAGGTTTATTTAGCACATATGATCCTGTGCATTTCATAGATATACACCCTGTAAATTAAAAAGGAAATACATATACAATAAAAAAAAAGAAGTACATATAAAAATCATATATATAAAAGTCATATATATATATATATATATATATGTTTGGACTTTATGTTCTAATATCATTTGGCAAACTTGTGCTGGTAATTTCCTGTGAATCTAATAAAATATAGATAGCTTAAATTAAAGCTGAAATGAAAGGCATGACTATAAGAGTACTTTATACAATGTTTTAAAATGCTAGTTACATATCACTTAGAAATATAATTATTTTTAGACTTTTTGTGGAATGCAGATTTGGCTCATCACAGTTCTGTTGATATTTTCATTGACCTCATAAATATAATTTAATCTCTATGCATCAGCTTTCTGATCTGTAAAAATAAGATAAATATTCTTCCCACACACTTTGTGCTCAGAATTCCTCTGTTGAAACAATAAACAGGGTTGTAATATATGAATTTGAGTACCGCCTCAGAATCCAATGTTCTCTTTATCAACAACAAAGAGGGGCTGACATTTATTTGGTGTTTCAGTATCAAATTTGAAGATATTATGGTTAATGAAAAAGAGAAACATCTGTGTTGATATTATGAGGATTATTCTGAATATGGATATGACTGGAAATGTCAGTTGCTTGCTACATGATTTCCAAGAGCCATTTTTGTGATCTCGATATTCATAGAGCTCCTCAAGTAAAAATCACCCAACAAGGCAAGCCCTTACAGAGATGAAGACTTCAATCAAACACACTTAGTTCTCTCAAAATATTTTAAAACAAAATCTATGTATGTATTTGTACTCCTAGACCTCTACTTTTAGCAAAATACTTTCTTGGTTTAGAAATTTGTGGAAAAAAGATAATTCTGATAACAGTAGGGGAAATTGTCTCCTCTCATGCAGAAAAAATTGAAGAGAAAGTTAAACTTTTATATTAATCATATTAGAGGCAGAATTTAAAGACAGTAGATTATTACTTCCGTGATGGGAAAGATTTATATTTGAAGAAGTAAAATATTGAGTTACACATGTTTTTTTTTTTTTTTTTTAAACAACTATGATGTATTGCGATAAATAGAATTTTCCTCCTTTGATGGTCCTAAAATGTAGAGAAGACATGTTTGAAATGACAATTCTAGAGTCTGGATTTCCAAAAACCATACCAAACCAAACACTCTTCCAGCATGATGGTGTAATGGACATTTTAGAATTCTGGCTCTGGAAACAGAAAATGGGATTACACCTCAACTCTACCACCTACGTTTTGGCCTAGGGCATGTTTCAGAATTCCGCTAAATCTTAATTTCCACATCTGTATAATACAGGGATAATGCCTACGGTACTAGATATGGTTAAGATAAATGAGTTACTACAAACTAAGATAAAACTGCTTAAAATGTCCTAGCTACTATTATCCTGTTACACACTGTGTTTTGTAAATAATAACATAGTTTCCTCAAACTAATCACAAAGAAATTGTAGAAATCAAAAATAAAGTTACATTTGATAGGAAAAATAAAACTTAAATTTTCAGAAAGCCCCAAGGAAGTCTATAAAGGCCGCAGTACTTAAATTTGGGTATATGGATGGACTTTAGTTGTCAAAACTTCTAGAAAAAGAATAGTGAGAATTAAGAAGTTACTTTCACGAATTCTTTTTACCCCATTATAGATATACACCATTATGATCAAATTATTAGAATAGAAAAAAGTGTTTTAAAAAAGGAATAGGAAAAATTCAAACAGGAATAGCTTCATGTATTTAGGAAATTTCTTATATTATTTCTATAAGTATATTTGATTATGAACCAAATTAGTGGAATATGTGTTCCTTTTCAAGAAAAATGAAAGAACAGGACCAGAATTGAGCTGTTGACATAAATGGAAATGTTTAAGGCACCAATGGCTATTGAAGTTTTGTCGTAGCTAAGTCCCATTCTCTTAATTTCTATAAGCAGTACCTTACTGCTCTAGGGGACAAAATATGCTATTCTTTTCTATTTCTTCTCATACAGACTTTACAGCATCTCGCCCCCAATGTTACCTCAGTTTCTCGTCACCAGAAAAGACTGTGATGTGTGTGTGTCCTCAAGAGACTTCTGAGGATGGTGTGCAGGTCACTAGCTAACTACCTGCGGCAGGATCAGGTTCACTGAGAGTGCTAGCCAAAGCAGAGGCACGCCGCAGCGTCTCCGGTTACTTGGTCCATCTGCTCTCAGCTCTGGTGGAGGTTTGATTATGAAGACTGCATTTTGTTTTGCAGACATACACTTGAGTCTTATTGAGATAATTTGCTGCAAAGAAACTCTGGCTACTGCTCAGGTGAAACAGCTTTCTTTCCATACGGTTTCACTTACTGGAGGTGAGATCCAAGAACGGCTTTTTAATGGAGAAGAAGGATTTCTCCAAGATGACTGCTAGGATTCTTTGTTTAATCTACTTTCTTTTCGTTTCGAGTTGATTGGGGAGACATCAGATAGGATTCTTGTTTTACTCGACATGCTTCTGTCAACTATCTTGCCTTTCACAGTCTGACTACACAGGGACATTTACAGCCTTCCAGTGGAGTCTGCCAGACTTAGGTGTTATGCGCCATACCTCCAGGGATCATTACCATATGGTATTTTAGGAGAGGACACAGTTCATTTCAATGCAATTCAAATGAGCAGATTTCTTTTCTTTATTGCCACCACTGCATTTGGAGGCAATCCCACCAGAGGCAGAGTCTAACCTCTCAAAGGAATGCTCTGCCCACTCTGTCCATTTAACAGGACATTTGGCTCAAAAATCTAGTCGGTTGATCACACATGTGCAACAGATGTGTGAGCATGCGTAGCGAAAATAAAAATAAAAAATCCCAGCAGTGTACTGTGGGAAATGTAGCAGAAACTACTGGAAAACAGGACACAAAGAAGTCTGGTACTAAAACTTTGATTTTTGCTGTTGGAAGGGCAATGTTTCTTATTAATCTTTCCCTCCTTTCCTAGGAGGAAAAGGTGTAGGTTTCACTATTATTTTGCAGTGATTATTCATGTAACACTGGTGAGGAAACTTTGTTCATTTTCACAGACCTCATCTTATAAAGATATAATTCTAAATATTTTGACCAGACTTTCTTGGGCCTCTGCTTCTCAGGGAAATGAGTGTTGGCACACTTCCACCAAAAAAAACCACCCATTACAAGAGAGGATATCAGAAATATACATCCTTTCATCCATGCCCCACAGGCTTACATGGAAAGAGAGAGCACCAGCTGTTTTTCTCATGGTGAATAAGGGTTACTTGGGGAAATCTCTCTTCCTGTTTTTATATGGACAACTAAATTGTTGCATAGCCAGTTAATTTTGGTTAGGTCAACAGCACAAGGTTAATTATTGGAAACCTTCCTCTTTTGCCTGTGTGAGAGGTAAAGATTAATAGGAACCAAAGAAGAAAATGAAATATAGTGATTTATTCTAGAAGAGATGTTTATTTGGGAAATACTTGTTTTGTTTTTATTACATTTGAAAAGACTGCACTATTCATCTTGGTCTTCTAGGAAATAGTAGAAATGGGAAAACTGAGAGATAAAAATTAATCAAGTCCAGACAAGATTTAGTAATATGTTAAACTCCATCACTTTTATAATAGCAACATAAAAAAAAAAAAAACTAGAACAATTGGCTAACTTATGACATAAGTTAACTAACTTTGAAATAGTGTTTTCCTGCTGTTCTGTACACCTCAATTTGACTTAGATAATTCTACACTTTTTTTTTAAGCTCTGTTAGGATTTACATTCTCTTTTTTATCATTGGATTTAATAATGCATCAAAGGACACATAGACTGATTTCTTTCCACTGTAATATATTTTTGATCCAGCTGCATGTTATTATATAACCTCAGAATAAAGCAACCATATCACTGTTGATATATTCTTCTTACATCCTTTGGATTCTGGTCAGCATTACATATGGAAGCAGAAACCCACCCTGTATTGTTATAAGGATGGTTTTTCATTCATATCCTTGTTACTCTTAATAAACGTCCCAAAGAAAAATATTCTCCAGCAGCTACTCATAAAGAAGCAGAAAATGGCAAAACCACAGCATAGAAGGAAACCTATGTGAAAACACTGGTTGTGTCTTCCTGGATACAGAAAACAATAGAGCTTTTGAAAGAGCTTTGCCAATATATGCCTGCCAAATAAAATATTGTTTTATGAAGTCAGGAAAAACTAATTTTAAAGGTTATTGTAGGTTATTTGTGGTCACTTCTGGTGTGCATACAACATGATGTCATCCTGAACTCTTCTCTATTTTTATTTCAGTCTTAGAGGTCTTTTGTCTAAGACTCGATCTCAGCTACTAGAGACATCTAAAATACTCTATTATTCAATACTCATAAAAATCTAGACTGAAAAAAATTAGAATAGATGGAAAAAAAGTCCCAGCCAAAGTCTAGGCAAGAAATCATTCAGGCAGATCTATCTTCTGAAATCATACCTACACTGTAGACATCTTCTCAGGACACGTTTTCTGGAGAGCTTTTCAAATGACTGGAAAGTAGCCATATGTCTAAAGGGTTCTGCTGGAAAATTATTGCCCTTTGAGGGGGTAAATGGGACCCTTGCCAGAGGCCTCTCATCTGAGGAAGGGGAGCAAGGGATTCCTTGGATAGTCCAATTTTCTTTCTCTTTCTGGGTGGAGCAATGCCTATAATTCCCATGTTTACATGATCTCCCACAACAGATTGTCTTCTTCCCTGCATCAAAGTTGATTTCTTTGTGGGAATTTTTTTGCTTGGAAAACCCCTCTTTGTTGAGGTGGTCCTTGGTGAACTAGGAAATGTCAAATAAACACCGGGTGAAGACTGAGTGGAAGGCCAGAGAGATGTTACCAATTGAAAATGCTAACCTGAGATGTCTCTTGGGGAAAAAAAATAAAACAACATTTGTGTATTAAAAGGGGATATAATTTACTAAAATGTAAAAGAAAATGCATGTTTCCAGTGGAAAACTGACACCGTAAAAAAACTTATCAGAAAATCAAGCTGACATCATTTGCATTGTCTTTATAATTCGTTTATTCAAAAAGTTATTTTAGAACATCTTGATGTTCCAGGCATATTGTGTTAGAGAACAAATGTAATAAAGCAGTTATAGTAGGAGATAAATAATACTATGGAGAAAAATGAAAAAGAAAAGAAATATGTGGAGTGCTGGGTGGAGGAATTATACTTTTAAGTTGGTGATCAGAAGACACCTCCCTAAGAAAGTGACATTTGAGCAAAGCATCAAGTTGTGGAAGGGGTAAACCATTTGTCTGTCTTCCTTCAGAAAGCGTGGTAGACAGGAAGAGTATGTAAAGAGCCCCAAGACAAGGGACAGGATGTCTTGGAAGAATGGCATGAAGGCCAATATTTATGGCATGTATGTCTGTGGTTATACTAAACTTCATCTGCACCCATGTGCAAGTGCACCCCTGACCTCTGTACATGCAGGCATTTTATTTTATTTATTTTTAATTTTTTTAATGTTTATTTCTTTTTGAGGAGAGAGAGAGAGAGGAGAGAGAGAGAGAGAGAGAGCGAGAACGTGAGCATGAGCAGGGGAGGGGCAGAGAGAGAAGGGAGACATAGAATCTGAAGGCAGGCTCCAGGCTCTGAGCTGTCAGCACAAGAGCCTGACACGGGGCTTGAACTCAGAAACCATGAGATCATGACCTGAGCTTGAAGTCAGATGCTTAACCGACTGAGCCATCCAGGTGCCCCCTCCCCCCCTTTTTTTTAAATACATGCAGGCATTTTTAAATGGCTGAGGGGTGCTTGGGTGACTCGGTTAGTTTGAACGTCCCACTCTCGACTTTGGCCTAGGTCATTTGGTGGAATTGAGCCCTGCGTTAGACTGTATTGAATGTGGAGCCTGATTAAGATTCTCTCTCTCCCTCTCCTCCTTCCCCAGTTGCACCCACACACATGTGAGTGCTCTCTCTCTCAATAAAATAAAATAAATAAAATAAAATAAAATAAAATTAAATTAAATTAAATTAAATTAAATTAAAATAATAAAATAAAATAAATAAAATAAAATAAAATACCTGAGACAGTTGGAGCAAATACACATTTCATTAACGTAATTTTGTCATTGAATGTTAAGGTATACTACTCACAATTCAGGTTTAGGTAAACTGCTCTTTGAAAAATCTGCTTTTTACACGGAAATGGGAAACAGCAAATACAGGGAGGTGAAAGATGATTCTGATGTGTTTGTGATTTTATAATCACAATGATTATATTGTGCTAATATTATACAGTATATAAGTGCATCAAACCTATAAATAAATTTCATCATAAGATTAACAATGATTTCTTACTGATCCTTTCTTTTTGGGAGGACCTAGTCTGTGAAATGATTTTCTCGTCTCTCTGCATAGTGTTAAAGGTGATATGAAACACAAGACTCATTCAGTTGATAAAGTTTTAGAGAACATATAGTAAAGAATATAAAGTAATATATAGTATAATATAGGGATATGTGATGAGTTAGTAAACAAGATTTTTAGAAGTCAAAATTGGGACATTAATCATTCCTTTAATGTAAGTCCCTACTTTATGCTTGTTCACTAAATGGGGACAGTTTTAGAAAAGTGTGATTTGGGGTTTCCATATTCCTGGTTTGGGATATATTGGGAGTAGTTTTCATGGAATGAAAATTGGAGGGAACACTGAATTAAAACTCACAGTAGTAAGACAAGATTGGAACTTTCTTTTTTTTTTTTTTCTCTCTTCTCTCTCAGTAGTAGAAGAAAGAGAATATATTTGGCCCCTTTATGAGATTATATGCTTTCTTTAACAATGTTTAGAGAGCTGTGTCCTTTTGATGGTATAGTGGCAAACCACCCAGTCAGGCATCAGCTATTTCACTCGGGGACAGGTTTGCAACTTGTCATTCCTGTTTCTACATGGAGATGAGAAAAAACAAGGTTCTATCCTGTAATATTTTCTTCAATTATGAAGCCTGAAAAATAAAATAAAAAGACCAAGAGAACTTTGTATCGGGTTAACTAGGGACATAATGGGACTGACTCAGAGGTGAGTCACATTGTCCACTAGCTGGTCCTGGGTCACTGCAGGATTCACTGAGTGAACCTCAGATCTAGAGCATCATTGTCTGTCTTTGGGCGTGTTCCAATTAAGGGGCGGGGCTGTTTAGATTACTGAGCTGTCAACTCTGCATCCTTGAGGATCTCTAAATTCCAATTGTATTCTGGCTATAAATTAGCTGAAATGATTCCAGGAACTCTCCACTTGCGTCTTTCTCTTCCTCTTCTATGATTGATAAGGCAACTCAACTCCCTTACGATGATGTCTATAAAATATTTATAAGCTACTGAAAACATGTCCTGCATTTAGCCCTGGGGTTTTATTCAGGTTCTCTTCTTGCAAAGAAAAGTAGATATCATTATATCTCATGATATGGGATAGTATATCTTAACAAAGAAGTAAAATAGTATCAAGTGGAAAATGTCAGGCTGGGGCAACCATTAGTTATATGAATGATAAGTATTCTGAACAAGAATCATTGTATTTTGTTTTTTGTGTTATTTATCATTTATTATTTAGATGGAAGTGGTTCGTTTTTTAATGTTTATTTATTTTTGAGAGAGAGAGAGAGAGTGGTCGCACATGTGCAGGGGGAGGGGCAGAGAGAGAGAGGGAGACACAGAATTCAAAAGGGGCTTCAGGCTCCAAGCTGTCAGCACAGAGCCTGATGTAGGACTCGAACGCATGAATCGCAAGATCATGACCTGAGCTGAAGTCAGATGCTCAACCGACTGAGCCACCCAGGTGCTCCGGAAGCAGTTCATTTTAATAGGAAAAAGATCACCTAGTACAGGACAGCTTATAATGAGAAATAGGAATTCTCTATAACCCACAGTCCTGTTCCAAAGAGGTAGCTCCTTGTAATTTTGATTTTGTGTTCTGCTACATGTTTATTTTTTTTAATTGAAAGCATTCATTTTCTTCAGCCTTATCATAGTATCTATTTTATAGAATATATTCAGTACCCTAAAAGTCCTTTGTGTTCTATTCACCCTTTCCCCTCCCTCAACCATGGCAACCACTGATCTTTTCTCTGTCTCCAAAATTTTGTCTTTTTCAGAATGCCGTATAATTGGAATCATACAGTATGTAACCTTTTCAGATTGGCTTCTTTGACTTAGTAATATGAGTTTAAGGTTTCTCCAAGTCTTTATGTGACTTGATAGCTCATTTCTCTTTAGTGCTGAATAATATGCGTTGTTTGGATGTACCACAGTTTAGGTATCCATTCACCTACTGAAGTACATCTTGGTTGCTTCCAAGTTTTGAAAAAGTTATGACAGGCTCCAGGCTCTGAGCTGTCAGCACAGAGCCTGACGCGGGGCTCGGACTCACGAACCGCGAGATCATGACCTGAGCCGAAGTCGGATGCTCAACCGACTGAGCCACCCAGGCGCCCCTGTCTCCACTTTTTTAGACTATTCTCAACTTCACTTAGATGACTTCTTACTCATTCTTTTAACACCAGATTCCAGTGTGTAATAGATTTGATATCTGAGTAAGTTCAGAGACAGGTGGTAGGAAAAGTCTCCAGATGAAAAGGAAATATTATTACATATTTACTCAGGTTGCATGTAATATATTCTCCTGATATTAAATAAAACAGATTGAAGAAAACAAACAAACAAAAAAAAAGAAAAACAGTTATGAATAAGCTGCTGGGCAATGTTGTGTGCAGGTTGTTGTGCAGATAAAAGTTTTCAGCTCCTTTTGGGTAAATATCAGGGAGAGTGATGGCTTGATTATATGGTAAAAATATGTTTAGTTTCGTAAGAAACTGTCAGATGGTCTTCCAAAGTAGCTGAACCATTTTACATTCCCACCAACAATATGTGAGAGTTCCTGTTGTTCCACATCCCTACATTCATTTGGTGTTGTGGGAATTCTGACCATTCTAATAGGTGTGCAGCAGTATCTCTATATTGTTTTAATTTATATTTCCCTGATGACACATGATCTGGAGCATCTCTTCATATGCTTATTGGACATCTGTGCATCTTTTTTGGTGAGGTGTCTCTAAGGCTCTGCCTACTTTTTATTGGGTTTTTTATTTCTTATTGAGTTTTAGAAGTTCTTTCAATTTTTTTTTTTTCTTTAGAGAGCATGCAAGTCAGGGAGAGGGGCAGAGGGAGACAAAGAGAAAATCTTAAGCAGGCTCCTCCCTCAGGACGGAGCCCAGTGTGAGGCTCAGTCCCATGATGTTGAGATCATGACCTGAGCTGAAATTGTGAGTTGGGCACTCAACCAACTGAGCCACTCAGGTGCCCCAAAAGTTCCTTGGTATTTTTTAGATAACATTTCCTTATCATATTTGTCTTTTAGAAATATTTTTTCCAAGTCTTTGGCTTGTCTTTTCATTCTCTGACATAGCAGATGTGTTTTGTTCTGTTTTTGTTTTTGATTTTTTTTTTTTTTTTTTTTTTTTTTTTTTTTAGTTATTTCCTTTAATGAAGTCTAGTTCATCAATTCTTTCTTTCATGGATTGTGCCTTTGGTGTTGTATCTGAAAAGTTCTTGCCAACCCACAGTCATCTAGGTTTTCTTCTGTTACCTTCTGGAAGTCTGATAGTTTTGGGTTTTGCAATTAGATAAGTGATCCATTTTTAGTTACTTTTTGTGAAAGGTGTAAGGTCTGTGTTTAGATTCAATTTTTTTTTCAGTGTGGATATCAAGTAATTCCAGTACCATTTGTTGAAGAGACCATCTTTTTTTCTTGTACTGCCTTTACTCCTTTGTCAAAGACAAGTTATGTATATTCGTGTGGGTCGTTTCTGAGCCCTATAGTCTATTCCATTGATCTATTTGTCTATTCTTTAGGCACAGTGTCTTGAAAACTGTGGCTTTATAATAAGTCTTATATTGAGTAGTGTCAGTCCTTCAACTTTGTTCTCCTTCAATATGTTGGTTATTATGGGTCTTTTACCTTTTTATATAACCTTTAGAATCAGTTTGTTGATAATTCACAAAATAACTCCCTGAATTTTGGGTGGGATTGCATTGAATCTATGATTTAAGTTGGGAAGAACTGATATAATATATATAATATTGAGTCTTCTATCCATCATGAGTATAGGATCTCTTTATGTGATTTGTTTTATTTCATTCATCTGAGCTTTTATTTTCTTTCCTTCCTTCCTTCCTTCCTTCCTTTTTCCTTTTTTTTTTTCTTTTCCTTTTTTTTCTTTTTTTTTTTTTTCTTTTCTTTTCTTCTTTCTTTCTTTTCTTTTCTTTGAGTTGGCTCCATGCCCAATGTGGGGCTTGAACTCACAACCCTGGATTAAGAGTCACATCCTCTACCGACTGAGGCCATCCAGGTGCCCCTCATTCATTAGAGCTTTATAGTTTTCCTCATGTAGGTGTTGTACATTTCTTCTTAGATTTGTACCCTAAGGATTTCAATTTTGTGGTGCTAATGTGACTGGTACTGTGTTTTTTTTAAGTTTAGATTCCACTTATTCATTATTAGTGTATACGAAAGTGATTAACTCTTGTATATTAACCTCATATCCTGCAACCTTGCTTGTAATTGCTTATTATTCCCAGAAGGTTTTTGTTGTTTCTTTGAGATTTTATACATACCTGATTATGTTATCCACAAAGTTTTATTTCTTATTTTCTAATCTCTTTACTTTTACTTCTATACCTTTTTTATCTTATACATTAGCTAGAACTCCCAGTGTGATGTTGACAAGGAGTGGTGAGAGGGAATATCATTGCCTTGTATCTGATCTTAATGGGGAAGCTTTGAGTTTCTCATCATTAAGTTTATTAGCTGTAGGTTTTGTAGGTATTTATCAACTTGAGGATCCTCCTCTTTTATTGCTAGTTTACTAAGAGTTTTCATCATGAATGGGTGTTGGATTTTATGAAGTGCTTTTTATATATCTATTGATGTGATTTATGTATCTATTTATGTGATTTATTGTTGTGGTTTTTCCTCTTTCATTGTTGATGAGTGATGCATTATATTTTTCATATTGAACCAGACTTGCTACCTGGAATAAATTCTACCTGGTTGTGGTATATAATTCATTCTATACATTCTTGGATTTTATTTGCTGATATTTTGTTCAAGATTTTGCATGTATATTCATGAGAAAAATTGGTCTGTAGTTTTCTTTTAATGTCTTTGTCTGCTTTTGGTATTAGGGTAATTCTGCCCTCATAAAATGAGTAAGGAAATATTCTCTCTCCTTTTATCTTCGAAAGAGATAGTGGTGAATTGGTATAGTTTCTTCCTTAAAGTTTTGATAGAATTCACCAGTGAACACATTAGGGCCTTCTGTTTTGAAGGTTAATTACTGGTTCAATTTTTTTTAATATAATTTGGCTTATTCAGGTTGTCTGTTTATTCTTGTGTTAATTTTGGCAAATTGTGTCTTTCAAGGCACTGGTCCATTTTATCTAGGTTTTCAAATTTGTTGGCATAGAATTGACCATAACATTAATTTATCCTTTAATGTCCGTGGAATCGGTAATGATATGCTTCCTTTTTCATTTCTGACAATAGTAATTTGTGTCTCTCTCTTTTATTCTAGTCTGGCTAGAGGCTTAGCAATTTTATTGAGATTTTCAAAGAACCAGCTTTTGCTTTCATTGATTTTTTTCTATTGACTTCTTATTTACAATTTCATTGATTTCTGCTCTAATTCTTATTATTTATTTTCTTCTGCATATTTGGACTTCGTTTGCTCTTTCTTTCTAGTTTGTTAAGTTGGAAACTTAGATGATTAATTTTAGATCTTCTTTCTAATGTATGCATTCATTGTTATACATTTTTATCTAAGCATTATTTTGTTCTATCCCACACATTTTGATGAGTTGAGTCTTCATTTTTATTTTTTCAAAATATTTTTATGATTCCTCTCGAGGTTTCTGCTTTGATCCAAGTATTACAGGTGTATTATTTAAGCTTTTATTTCTAGTTTAATTCCATTGTGGTCTAAAAGAATCATGGTATGATTTCTATCCTTCTAAATTTGCTAACGTGTGCTTCATGGCCCAGAACATGGTCTTTTCGGTGAATGTTTTTTATGAGCTTGAGAAGAATATGGATTCAGGTTTTGGATGAAGTAGCCTATAGATGTCAATTATGTCCAGTTGAATGATGGTACTATTGAGTTCAACTATGTTTTTACTGATTTTCTTCCTGCTGGATCTGTTCATTCTGTTAGAGAAATGTTGCAGTCTCTATTAGTGACTTATCTGTTCTCTTTGGATTTCTATTAGTTTTTACCTTACATAGTCTAATGCTCTGTTGTTAGGTACATATATGTTAATGATTGTCATGTCTTCCTGAAGAATCATTATAAGTGTCATTCTTTACTCCTGAGAACTTTCTTTCCTTTGAAGTCTCCCGTCTGAAATATAACTACTTTTACTTTTAATTAGTGTTAAAGTGGTTTATTTTGTCTATCCATTTACTTTAATCCATATCCATTATCTTAAAAGTAGTTTTCTTGTACATAGCATATAGTTGGGTCTTGGTGGTGTGTGGGTGTGTGTTTGTTTGTTTGTTTGTTTGTTTTGATCCACTCTGACAGTCCCTGTCTTTTAATTGGTGCATTTAGACCTTTGACATTCAAGGTGATTATTGATGTGGTTGGATTAATATCTACTGTGTCCATTACTGTTTTCTTTTTATTGCCCTTGATATTTGTTTCTATTTTTGTCTGATTCTGCTATTTCTTAATTCTGCTGGTTCTTCTTCATGGTGTTGTATTTCCTACATATTTGGTGACTTTTGACTATGACTTCATATTTCTTTCTTGGTCTAAGTTTGGTATCCCTCAGGAAATAAATGAAATTGTTTCTGCCGGTGTCTATAATTACTACTAAGTAAGTAAGAACCTATTTGTATTTATGAAATCTTAAGAAAGTTAACTTTTTTCCTCTTCCAGTACCAAGTTTCAAGGCACATTTTTTTCCCCTTTTACCATTAGCAGAAAAGGTATGGTTGGTGGTAAGAAATGGAGAGTTGGGGTGAGGGTAGGAATGTAAGAGATTGTAGGAAACGGAGTACACCTGTATATTAACCAAGAATATGACACTACGTCCTTTCCAGTTCATGTAGAAAAATCATCTATAAAGGTTTCCATGTTGGCTTGGCTCTAGGGTTTATTCATGTTTCTCATGATCTATGAAACTTTGAAAATGGAAGCTCCAGATTACCTAGGTTTGTCAGATATCTTCCAGGTAAAAGCATTTTTCTTTTGCTTAGTTTCTTTCACTTTTTTTTAGCCTCGAATAGTCCTTACCTTTTTTTATAGCACACCCACAAATTTAACTGATGCTATGTACATTGCATTTTTAGTTACTTTTAGGGCAGGTTATGTTAAGGTATCTAGGCTTCCCAGCTGCCAGAAAAAGAATTTGCCTCGTCTACTTTTTGTTATTTTTGGCAAATTCTCTAGTATACTACTCATTCTCCTTCCATTTCTTTAACTGTTATGAATGTATTCTTTATTTTTGTTGTTGTTATTGTTACTGTCATTTTAAGTCATTGCAACAGGAAAGGAAAGCAAATATGTGTAGTCAAATTCCTTAAGTTACAAATTAGAAAAAGCCAAATTTAGTTACTTTGAAAATGTAAATTTTCAAAATAAAAGGCAGCAAGTAATTTTTAAAAATTCCTATGAATATTTATTTTTCATTATTTTTAAAGTGAATTTTTAAAGTGGATTAGTGAAAAAGTGTTGTGTATTGGACTGAATATAAGAAAGTTTAGTATATCACAGTTCTTATGATAATGTGATTAGAGATTTTTTTTTAAATTACGTACTTAATTTGTTCTATAAGTAAATTTAATAATCTTTTTTGAGCATGAACTAATTGCCAAATCCCAGATAAAAATATTCACAAAAAGTACATTACTTAATTCTAGAAAGAGAATGTTTTCTTTGAAATGTATTTAAAGAATAATAATATTCTTCTATTTTTTAATATTATGCATATTTTGGATATTATCTGAAGCTACTTATATAACTAAATTTTTAAAATGCATTAAATCATAATATCTGGATATAATATGGAACTTTTCATTTTGCTTTTCTTTTAAAACACTCGCATGGCAGAAATTTCCGGTCTCTGATCAGGACACATATATTAACATTTCATGAAGGAAGGGAAATTTGGATCATATTTAGGATATGCCAAATAGTAAAATAAATATACACTAGATAAGAATATTTCCCTGTGGTTTGGCCCACATAGACACATTCCCTGGCCAGTTGACAACTACTCTCTTGGGAATTGTAAACATGAAAAAAATTGTATATGTATATATTTGGTATTATCTGCTCTAGAGTAGGCTTGGCTATAGCTGTAGTAATAGCAGCTGTCAGAATTGGTAGTCTTCTAGGAGATAAGACTAGAAGGAGAAATTAGGAAGTATTTATTTGGGACTGATATAAACCTGAGTTTGGCAAACATTTGCATGGATTCTATGGTTTTGGGGTACCGTAATCCCTGTCAGTTTCATGGATCTCTATAGTTAAATTTGAAGTATTTGTCAAGTAAACATGTATTATATTAGAGAGACAAGGAAGAAATAAGTATTCAACAAAGTATTCCTCTATTAAATTAGTACTACAATAACTCTTGTCTGACCTCAGACTAAAATTCAGTAGACATGACTCTAACTATTGAAATGTATAGGCATTTCAAATTCTAAAAAACCTTGAAAATCCAGCTGGCTAATCTTTGAACATCTATTATCATCTGTTTCAGTTGTTGGCTATCTTAATGATGAGAATGAAGTTCCTGTGGAAAATTTTTCTAAACTAGCTGATAGCAGTAAAGATCCCTGAACAGAAGTAAATGTTCCTGTTCGTTCATTTTGATTGTTGTTGTTTTTCAAGATATGAATTCAAAGTTAGGATTTTTGTAGTTGGAGGTTTAAGGATCCTATCACAAGTTTTTTTCTCTGGAAGGACATTAGAAGATCAGTGTGGAATCATGAGAAGGGTTTCTTAGTTATTTCTCATAGAAACACTCAGTATATTTAGTGAGTTATAGAAAGTAATTTGTAACATACTCTACTTCATTATTACTTTTTGAGTATTAACATCAGTTGTGGGCCATCACAATTAGCTTCTTAACAATAAATTTAGTTGAGCAATTTGAAAATGTGGTATCTTTTCAGTGCTAAAGCACTGACAATATTATAGAATAATAAAATGTATTTATTACATTTAATATAGATGAACATTAGCTGTTGCTGTCTCCTACCATTAAATTTTGGTTGGCTTTATTTGGTTGGTAGGGTATTTGAAATTATACCCTAAGTGCATTCAGTTTAACACATGGAACAATGAAGGTAAAGTTGTACTGTTATAAACATTTATTAGCATGAAAGATGATGTCTTTTGATTTTAGTCTAAGCTAATGTTTAAAATAATCTCTTTATATGTTAGGATGACATCAGAAGCATAGTATTACAACACACAAAACTGTAATTAATAAAATTTTAAAAAGTAATGTATTTAAGAATAGTCTAAATTTTTCTCTATACTTTAACAAGCTCAAGGTTATCCTTATAATAATATCAGTCTTATTTTTTTTCCTACATCCTTTAAGAGCAAAAGAAAGTTAGAGTTGTGTTAAACCTGTTGTACAGTGAGTCATATTTAGTCTTAGTCATGCCCACGGTAATGTTTTGGTTCAAATTATCTTAGAGAGTCTCATATGTCTGCTGTTGTAGCAGTTATGTTTAATTTTATTTTTACTTTGTACATTTCCATCAGACTGTAAGCTTCATGATGGCAAGACCATACTCATCTGGTTCACATTATATCATGGGAATTTCATACTTTCTCTCAGAATAAACTTTGAATAGATATTCACTGAACCAGTAATTGATGTAACAAATTACTTCTTTGTTTAAGAAAAGGTTTAATATTTTTTTCTTTAATGTATAAACTCAGAATACGTATTTCCCATAAAGATGACTAAGAAAAACAGAAAAGTAATCAAGAGAAATCACTAGTATACCTTATGCTTAAGCTAGTAGCCACTTACACCCTCACATACAAAGTTTGTATTTCTTTGGGCTCTGGGTGTGCTTACTCAACCTTATTTTTGTAGTTATTTTTGTAGTTATAGTAGGCTGATTCTCATGGCTATAGATGGAGCTAAAATTAAGTAGCAATTGAAAGAACAGAGAGAAGAACTGGATTTTTGCCACCAATCTTCATTCTTCGCTAACCCTGTAGACCATTTTCCAAGACTGTGGCAATATAGGTCTCCTTAGAAATAACTGATGAGACAGAGGAACAAAGAATACAAGCCAAATGTCCTGTAAATCTAGAAGCAAAAGCCCTCTGATCCAAGCAAACGTTATGACATCCTGTACCTGGCTTCATAAAATTCCCTAAGGTAAACACATAATTCAGGCAAAAGATACCTCTGAAAACATTTGTCATTTGGTCAGCTTTTAAGAATGGCCTTTGTGTTCCATTTGCAATGAATGGCATTGAATATTGTAGTTTTGTAAATGACCTAATTGTAGAGAGTAATATAATACAAATTGCTTATTTCAAACAGACATTTTTCTTTACCTTATTTAGGACCTTCATAAACTTTTGCCAACAATAATAATTAAATTTGGAGACATGTCTAACTGGGAGAGAATTCTATCTCTCATGAGTCACTTCAATCACCGTCCTGTTGATGGGGCAAAAATACCCATTTCACAAGTGAGAGTAGAAGTGAAGTACACTACAGTGAATGAAGTAGAAAGCTGAAGAATGGATTCTAGTCTTGGCTCCATCACTTAGTGTATATGTGATCCTAGCTGAGTGATAAATACTTATACTGGCCCTCACTGTCCAACTTTGTATTTATGAGTCCCCCTACCTGCCCTACCTCTTCAGAAATAAGATAATGCATAAAATCTCATTTTGCTCAAAGGTGCCATAAACATTTGAAATATTACACTTATATATCAAGGTTAAGCTTCAAAGAGCTCAAGAATGTTGTCATTTCAGAACAGGTTTTGGAAGGATAACAGTGATGGAAATAAAAAGAAAGGAATGGTTGGAAGTGGGGGAAATCACTTAGAATAGTAGCAGAATCAAAAGTCTTAAAATGACAATCTTTAGATGGAGGAAGAGATGGAAGAGAATGGTAGAAACACTTAAGACTTTTGTTTCTTTGGCCAAGAATTATAGTTCTTAAATGAAGTCTGGTGTGGTTTAAGATTGTCATTCACTGACTGGCAGTCCTGGAATGTTCTATCCCAAAAAGTTTTGGTGGCTAACTTTCTAGAATGGTAATAAATTGAAAATATTTTTTTTCTTATGCCCCTGACACAGTTTTGCTAAGTTTGGTCGTAGCCAAAAAGAAAAACCAAACCATTTGGAGCATGTCATATACTTGCTCATCATCGGCAACTTGTTTTTTCATGTGGAAAATGATACCCACGAAGAAACAATACCAAGTAATTGAACTAATTGAATTGGACTGACTTCTTAAGTGAAATAATACAATTTTTAGGGAAACTGCTGAAAAAAGTACAGGTTTTTAATAAGGCCTTTTAACTAGGAAAGCATGGGGAAATTCTTTAAAATATCACCTTGTTTTTTTTAAGAGACATTTTGACCATGCACTTCTAATTTTATGATATTAAAGATGATATATACTTAATCTTAGGCAATGTTTTAGCCTCAGTTTATAAGAAATTTTGAGGATAGTCTCCTTTTCCCCCATCTATTTCCTTCCATTTTTCTTTGAATGGAGGAAGGAAACAGAAATTATTAAAAGCAAAGAGTAGCTTGTATTTATTCTCTTGTCTATAAAACTATGGGGGAAAAAAAAACTTTCCTGGTAGATCCCCAGTTAAGTGGTTCTGTGGTATATCTTAAAGTGTTTTCCATATGTATATTTTTAAGGAGAGCGTGTGCACACGTGCATGTGAGCCAGGGTGGGGCAGAGAGAGAGAGGAAGAGAGAGAATTCCAAGCAGGCTTCACACCATCAGCACAGAGTCCAATGTGGGGCTTGAACTCACAAAACCATGAGATTATAACTGAGCTGAAAGCAAGAGTTGGATGCTTAAAAAACCGAGCCACCTAGGCACCCCAGTTAAAGTGTTTTCCATAGTAAAACTACCTAACCTCTCAGAATTTTGCCCTAGACATTCATTGTATTTCGAAGGAGTAGCTAATATATCCATGGAGTAAAGGGTCTCTCAAGTGCTTCCTTTTTAAGTTTCCACTTTCTCCACTCCTGGACTAGTGAAACTATTTGGAGAAGTCTTAATGAATCAGTGCTTAACCATTGCCAGCCTTCATCTGTTTTAGCAACCTATAAAATTTAAAACTCTCAAGCTCATAATAAACAAAGGAACAAACTCTCAAGCTCGCATCACATAATTAGGTCTTATCCATTTTGTAGCTGTTGAAAAATGATTACTTTTCTGGCTAATGAAAAACTGAAAGTGAGTCAAATGGTTTTGTTTTGGTTTTGTTTTAATTTCTGAACTAGTTGCCTGATAAAATAAGAATAGACCACAAAATAAAACCATGTTTATTGTGGCTTTCTTAGAACTATATTTCTTAAAATGTACATTAATGCCCTCACAGTCAAATATTTATTTCAATTTCAAAAATGAGGAATGTTAGTGTGTTGATCTGCATTGTAAAATATGACAAAGTTGGATTAAGCTACATAGAGACTTTTAAACCCAAGGTGTGTCTGCTGAATGGATAGGTGTTTACATCAGTTAAGAATTGTATTTGGCTACCAATGAGAGACTGCTAAATAATTTAAGTATATATGGTTTTTTTGTCAGTCAATAAAAAAGTATGTAGACAGGCAGTTACTGATATCTATTCAATAGCATGGGAATGTCAGGGAAACTTGGACGAATTTGTAAGCCATCCACTCATGGTCCCCAAATGGCTGCTGGACCTCAATATACAACTAGGTTTTGGGAAAGAAAAGAAAGAAGGGGGAAATGTAAAGTAAAGTAGCACCTACCTGTCAGCTTAATAAAACTTTTCCAGACATCTCATCCAGTGCTTTATTACAACTATGTAATAATATAAAGGAAGGAATAGAAACATGGAGGTCTTACTGCTACATACGTTGAATTTCAGTACCCACTTAGACTCCTCTTCTGAGTTAATCATGCAAAGCCAAAGTTAGAAAACTTCATCCACTGACCACCTTTGTTATAGAAACCTGAGTTTTCATCTCCCATTATTGATGGACCAATAATTAGACTAAACTCTCCTGGGGGTTGGGGGGCAGTATGGACAGGATTGTACCCGGAAGCTCTACCCCTTGGCATCCAACATATGAAAGAAATTTTCATTGTCGAAGAGCAACCTTGAAGTTTCATCACATATATTCTGTCCTATCTATTTTAGCCTTCTTCACACAAGAGTTGTAAAATTTTCTTATACCAAAAGGTATTTTAGTTTTCTAGGCCTGCTGTGGCAAAATACCACAGATGTGGTAGCTTAAACAATAGAAATTTATTGTCTCACATATCTGGAGGCTAGAAATCCAAGATCAGGGCAGGTCTCTCACAACCAAACTGTGAGAGAAAATGTGTTCCATGCCTTTCTTCTAGTTTCTAGTGGTTTTCTGGCAGTCTTTGGTTTTCTTGGATTGTAGAAGCATCATCCTGATCTCAGCCCTTATCTCTACATGGTGTTCTGTCATCATCTTCATGCAGTATTTGTATCTATCCAAATTTCTTCTTTTTATGAGGACACGCATCATACAGGATTAGTGCTCTAATGACATCACCTTAACTTGACTACATCTGCAAAGACCCTATTTCCAAATAAGATTGCATTCTGAGGTACTAGGGGTTAGAACATGAACATATCTTTTTGAGAGAACATAACTCATAATACAGATTATATGCAAATTACTTATCAAATGATCCTGTGGCATCCACATTATGACATTTTTTTTCTCTTCCTCCATTTTATGGGGAAATTTTAGGCTGTAGGGGTATTAAGATTTTTAAAAAATTTATAGTACTTTTTAAAATCTTGAATTTATTATTGTTTTTTTTAACTTAATTTGATTTTAATTCCAGTATAGTTAACATGCAGTGTTAAATTAGTTTTTAGGTGTACAATATAGTGATTCAATAATTCTATGTATTACTCAGTGCTGTTCAAGATACGTATACTTGTAATAAGGATATGTAAGACTTCTTAAGGGCTTCCTCAATAGCATACATTGGAAAGAGTGCTAGTACATTATCGTGAAAATATATAATGTATCTAGGTCACAGTTGGATTGTTCTTGAATCTGAAATATAGATACTTCACATTATGTCTCTGTAACCATTATGTCTGAGTCTTTTCACCACAACAGTTCATCTTCTCAACACTTTTTTGGGGAATAAAACAACTTTTTTTTTAATCTTAAATTTCTGAAAACAATACATTAAATCAGTATAGCTTCAGGAAAAGACACACCACTTACTTAACACAGTAGTTTCTTTATTTGTCACAGTCTTAAGGAAAAGGAAGTGCATATCCAGGGGTTGCATTGTGTCCACCAAAAAGATAGGTTCAAGTTCTAAACCCTGGTACCTGTAAATAGGAGCTGATTTGGAATTAGAGTCTTTGCCGGTATAATCAAGTTATGAGGGGAATCATAATGGAGAGTGATGCTTATCCAATGATTAATATCCTCATAAGAAGAGGGAAATTTGGATACAGAGACACAGAGAGAGACCATGTGAAGACAAATAGAGACTGGAATGAAGCATCTATGAGCCAAAGAATGCCAAACCTTGCCAGTAATCACCAGAAACTATGAGAGAGGCATGGAACAGACTCTCCCTCAGAGACTGAAGGCTTGCCAAGCCTTTTGGACTTGATTTTGGACTTTGAGCTTTCAGAGCTATGAGAGAATAAATTTGTGTCAAGCCACCCAGCTTGTGATAATTTGTTATGGCAGCCCTAGGAAATTAATATATCCAGCATATCCCATTTTGATAGCAAATGCCTGTCTAAAGATAAGCACCAACCACCACCCTTATCCAATTTTTTCCTTTCTTGGTGAGTAAAATAAACTTCATTACGATTTATATTCAAACTTTACACTCACACTATTGTTTATTATCTCTATAAACTTGTTTTTATTGTTTTATATATGGACATATACATAGATTTTCATAGATTGGAGTGTATGTTATACATATATATATATGTATATGTATTTAAAATTAATTTTGTTTTCAGTTGATGGCTTTTCACTTGAGGGCAAAATTTTCAGGAGCAAAATGAAAATTATTAAATGAGACGTAGACTTTGCTTTGATTTTCATGGTCACAACATGAGCAAAGAGTTTCCAGCAAGAATAAAGTGGATATATTGGTTTCCTGGGAAATAATACAGTATACTCCCCTTATTCATGGTTTTGTTTTCTGCACTTTCAGTTACCCAAGGTCAACTGCAGTCCAAAACACACGATCCTCCTTCTGAGGATACATAGCCTGACAAACGTCACTTAGCACTATATCACAGTGTGCACATCATTGACCTCATTTGTCTCATCACATAGGCATTTTATTATCTCACATAATCACAAGAAGAAGTGTGAGAACAGCACAAGATATTCTGAGAGGAAGCACATTTGCATAACTTTTATTACAGTATAATTGTTCTCGTGTATTACTGTTAATCTCTTACTGTGCCTAGTTTATAAATTAAATTTTATCATATGTATGTATGTACAGAAAAAGACAGTATGGGGAGCCTGGGTGGCTCAGTCAGTTGAGCGTCTGATTTCAACTCAGGTCATGATCTCACGGTTTGTGGGTTTGAGCCCTGCGTTGGGCTGTGTGCTGACATCTCAGAGCCTTGGTGCCTGCTGCGGATTCTGTGCCTCCTTCTCTCTCTGCCCCTTCCCCACTCATCCTTGCTCGCTCTCTCTCTCTCTAAAGTAAATGAAACATTTAAAGATTAAAAAGAAAAAGACAGTATATGTGGGGTTCAGTATTATCCATGGTTTCAGGTATCCTCGGGGGTCTTGGAATGTATCCCCCATGGATAAGGGGGGACAAGTACTGTATTATTGGAAAAAATATATAGTTATTCATATAGTTTTTAATAATACATATAAAGAGGGAGAGGAAGTACATGAATTATTCAGGGGAAGAAAAGGGGAGCAAAGCAGGAAATGAGGGAAAAGGGAGTTAGGCAAAACTGGTGGGAAGATCAAAGTGAGAAGTACCTGAGTAGAGTGTTTTTTTTCCATCACTCTTACTTTTTGATACTGTACTACTAGTCTTCAGCTCTATTTATCAGATTTGTGTGCAGTTTTTCAGATTAATTCTTTAGACTTCCATTTTTAATAATTTATCATTAAAATATAATTTCTTTTCCCCAACTATCCTTCAGCTGTTTGTTCACATATTGCTTTGTCAGACAGTATCCTGACTAGCCAAATTCTGTCACCTGATAGTCACTGTACTTTGGAGCTTCCTTATACTGCTCCACCTGTTCATCTTTTTACTGCACTTTTCACCTTTTAGCAAAATTTGTAATTTACTTATTTATTAATCTTTGTTTTAGTCTGCTTTTGCCACTCCCCACCCCATCCCCAGTAACAGAAGCTTCTTGAAGTCAGGCACCTTAGTCACTGATGAATCCCATGAATCTAAGGCAGTCCTTGACATACCATAGGTGCTCAATGGTTATTCATTTAAAAAAAATGAGTATATTTTCTTCAAAATAATGATCTGTTGTGACATTTTCAGGACTTTTTTGGTAATCACTCACCCTTTATTATGTGTACATTTGTGAAAGTTGGATATTGGACAAGGCTCGTGTATTCTCATTTTATCATTGGACGTGGAATTATATATGTATGAAGGGGAGTTGTTGCTTGACTAATTGTTTGCCTCCTAAAATATGTCTATAACATAGTGTAGTAAGATGTTAACAAATCTCAATGAAACACATCTGCTCTACTGTTGTCTCCAACTCCTGGTCTCTTCAAACTTTTAAAACTGTCATAGATTACTGGAAACAAGACTGCATTTGAAATTAGTTCAATAAAACAGTAGTTGCAGATGCTCCATTAAGAGTTTAAAAACAAAATTGTCAGCCAAAGAAAATGGCTTGTAAATGTCTGGCCATCACTTCAGTGCTGCAGGAGTAAGTTGTCTGGCAAAGAGGGAAGTGGGGCTCCCTGCTTGCTGACACATAAATGACTAAATTGGAGAGGTTTCTTAGTCTGTCTGCTAACCAGTGGTGTGGATATGTAACTGGATGCTGGCATTACAGTGCAGTTGTAGGTAAAAATCCAGAAGGTGATGAAAGACAATCTACGGTAATAGAATTGGAAGAACTCAGGGGATTGGACTAACCAGGTACAGTCTTGCTGCTCCTTCTTTCTCAGTTGTATGAGCATTTTTCTACGATCTAGAAAGTACAGGGCGATGCTTTCCAATTTAATTGATGGCTTAGTCTGGCATAAGTGATTCCACATGGTGGTTGATGAATGGCTCTTGGGTTAACCCCTCCTCTTTTTTAAGAAATAGACAAATCCAGCAGAACTTTCCCTTTTCTCGCTAGAACTATCACCCACATATCAATTTATCTATTTTAGATGAATTTTAAAATATTTCAAAAGCTGATGAAACCTCTTGTTCTTGGCTTTGCGAGAAATTGGAACGTCATAAACAGAATTTTCTTATATTCTCAGCCATTGGGTTGATGAATGGTTGAAGGAAAAGCAGCATCCTGAGTTTTTCAAAGGCATGTCTATGCTTAGGTCAGATTATATGGTGACTTGTAGTGTTACTATACTAGTATCCCTTTACACAAGAAAAATTTCTTTTAAATAACAATATCAATTTGGGCTTGCTCAGGGATTTAACAGAAAGGTTTGGAATATGGCAATGGTAATATATACTCAAAAGGTCAAAAATTCTCAGCTAGAGACTAGTTCAAATGCTCATTCATCCATTCATTTTTTGCTCATGTGAAACAAAGACATAGAACTAATGTAAGTTAAACCATGGAACTGCATAATCAGGCTTTAAAATAAAAGTACCAAATCTCAACCTGCTAGTGTCATTTCACAGGATTAATCTTGATATAGTCTTTGTTTAATAGATATTTTGGATTGTGTTGTTTCCAAAATTCACAGCTAGAAATAAACTGAATGACAGACTATGTCGATAGCCTTCATGTATATGACACATTTCATCTAAAAACTGCAAGGTACTACATATTTAACCTGTTAATAATTTTATATAAAATCTTGATTAAAATATTCTGAATTTACCAAGAATAAAACAAAGACAATTGATCAGTAACAAAGGTTGAGGTTTCTTTAATCTTTTGAGTAAGCTATATTGGAGAGATGGCTTTTACCATAATTTTGGGATAATGCAGTTTAGAATTTACACGTTGTGATCTTCAGATGAAGACAGCTGATGCTTATACACATCACTGAAGCCAAGTGGTGGCTTAATACACTGCATCCAAGCTGCTTCCATGAGTAAGTGGGCTCTAGACTTTCTCTCTTGTTTACTCAGTATTGGAGGAGACATTGCAACAAGGGTGGAAGTTGGTTTCAAACCAGAACTCCACAAGATATCCTGTTCTGCCTCTGTGTGGTCCTTTGGTGACCTCGTTTCGCTTGTAGAAACTCTGGGAAATAGATGTGGCTATTAGATACTAATAATAGCTATAGATACTAATAATAGATATGGCTAATAGATACTTCTGGGTGGTCCTTAGCAGTTAATAGAGATGAATTCTGGGGCCATCATAAGAGATTCACAAAAGTCCAAGAAACTAGGCCTGGACAAGACCCAGTCTATTAAGATTGGTGATTACTCCTAAGTATCTCAGTATATAAATTGAAAGGACTAGGGTATAAATTGAAAGGACTAGAGATCCCATCAAACACACATCACCAACTCTGCTGCCAACCTTGGTTGGCATTTTTTAAGGCCAAACTCAAGGCACCATGTTTTCAGATTGAGCAATAACTGGGTTGTACCACAGTAGGTGGTCAGAACTTTCTAGGAATTTCCCTATGGCCAGGAATATACAAGGAAATTTGCTTTAATATACTTAAGTCCAATTACTTCTCTAAATAACATCAATATTAATTGTATATGCATAAATAGGGGAGCTGAGGTATGGTTAATATAAAAATACACTGTAGTACAGTGGAAGGAGCATGTGCTTTGGAGACCGCCAGTTCTGGGTTTTAGTACCCACTCTGCCATTTCAATCTCTGACACTTGAGTGGCTGAGGGACTTGAAACATTATCATCCCAAGAGATAGTATATACAGAAAGTATCAAGAAATATTCAAAAAGTATTCAGACATGTTTGCATATATTGATCTTTTCAGAAAAGTTAACAATAGTTCAAAGGTAAAAAGAGTTCAGTAGCAAAATCACGGGGTTTGGGTCAGAAAGTTTTGGACTGACACTGAGTGACTATGAGCAATTTCTTACCTGAACCTGAAATAGAGGTCTTCATATATAAATGTGGTCAATATTATCTACTTTGTAGAATAGTTACAAGGACTAGATGTTAAGTACCTAGCAGGGTGTGTGACACATTTTAGGTACTAAATCAGTGCTAGCTTAGATTTCCTCCATTTTCCACTTTATAGCCTCCCATAGCTACTTGGGGCCTCTATTGGCAATAAAATATTGAGCATATAAAGTGTGGGTCTGGACAATTTTGACAATTTTTTTTCCATTTTATTTAACTCTAATTTAGTTGACATGCAGCATAATAATGGTTTCAGGAGTAGAATTTAATGATTTGTCACAAATAACATGCAGTGCTCATCCCAACAAGTTCCCTTAATGCTCTTTACCCATTTAGCCCGTCCTCCACCCAACACCCCCCGGCAACCCTCACTTTTTCTCTGAATTTAAGAGTCTCTTATGGTTTGCCTCTCTCTCTGTTTTTATCTTACTTTTCCTTCCCTTCCCCTTTGTTCATTTTATTTGTTTTTTAAATCCCACATATGAGTGACATAATAGATTTGCCTTTCTCTGACTGACTTATTTCACTTAGCATTATTAATGCATTCAAGTTCCACCCACGTTATTGCAAATGGCAAGATTTCATTCTTTTTGATCGCCAAGTAATGTGGTATACACATACCACATCTTCTTTTCCATTCATCAGTCAATGGGCATTTGGGCTCTTTTCATAATTTGGCTATTATCATATGGTCATATGGTATTTCTATTTTTAATTTTTTGAGAAACCTCCATACTGGATTCTCTATTCTGTTCCATTGATCTATGTGCCTGTTTTCGTGCCAGTCCCTTACTGTCTTCATGATTACGGCTTTGTAATACAAATTGCAGTCTGGAATTGTGATGCCTCCAGCTTTGGTTTTCTTTTTCAACATTACTTTGGTGTTTGTATTTACAAAAGGACACTAGGAGGTGTGGTGATGGAATTGTTCTTTTTTAAAAATTTTATTTAAATCCAAGTGATTTCACATATAGTGTAATAATGGTTTCAGGAATAGAATTTAGTGATTCATCACTTACATATAACACCCAGTGCTCATCCCAACAGGTGCCCTCCCTAATGCCATCACCCATTTAGTTCATTCCCCCACCCAACACCCCTCCAGCAATCCTCAGTTTGTTCTCTGTGTTTGTCTCTTATGGTTTGTTTCCCTCTCTGTTTTTATCTTATATTTCCTTCCCTTCCCTTTGTTCATCTGTTTTCTTTCTTAAATTCTGCATAAGAATAAAATCATATGATATTTATCTTTCTCTGACTGACTTATTTCACTTAGCATAATAAATTCTAGTACCATCCATGTTGCTGCAAAAGGCAAGATTTTATTCTTTTTGATCACTGAGTAATATTCCCTTGTATATGTATACCATGTCTTCTTCATTCATCAGTCGATGGACACTTGGGCTCTTTCTATAGTTTGACTATTGTTGACAGTGCTGCTGTAAACGTTGGGGTGCCTGTGTCCCTTCAAATCAACACTCCTGTATCCTTTTGATAAGTACCTAGTAGTGCAATTGATGAGTCCTAGGGTAGTTCTATGTGTCCTTTGCAAATATCTTCTCCCATTCCATCATTGCCTTTTAGTTTTGTTGATTGTTTCCTTCACTCTGCAGAAGCTTTTTCTCTTGATGAGATCCCAATAGTTCATTTTTGCTTTTTTTCTCTTGCCTCTGGAGACATGCCTAGTAAGCAGTTGCTGCAGCTGAAGTCAAAGAGTTTGCTGCATATTTTCTCCTCCAGGATTTTGATGATTTCCTGTCTTACATTTAGGTCTTTCATCCATTTTGAGCTTATTTTTATGTATGGTGTAAGAACGTGGTCCAGGTTCATTCTTCTGCATGTCACTGTCCAGTTTTCCCAGCACCATATGCTGAAGAGACTATCTTCTTTCCATTGGATATTTTTTCTGCTTTGTTGAAGATTAGTTGGTCATACATTGGGTCCATTTCTGAGTTCTCTATTCTGTTCCATTGATCTATGTGCCTGTTTTTATGCCAGTACCATACTGTCTTGATGATTACAGTTTTGTAATACAGCTTGAAGTCTGGAATTGTGATGCCTCCAGCTTTAATTTTCTTTTTCAGGATTGCTTTGGCTATGCAGGATCTTTTCTGGTTCCATACAAATTTCAGAATTGTTTGTTCTATCTCTGTAAACAATGCTGGTGTTATTTTGATAGGGGTTGCCTTAAATGCATAGATTGATTTAGGTAGTATAGACATTTAACAACATTTGTTCTTCCAATCCATGAGCATGGAACATTTTTAATTTTCTTTGCGTATTCTTGAGGTTCTTTCATAAGCTCTCTTTAGTTTTCAGCGTACAGATCTTTTACTTCTTTGGTTATGTTTATTCCTAGGTATCTTACGGTGTTTGGTGCAGTTGTGAATGGAATTAATTCCTTGATTTCTTTTTCTACTGCCTCATTTTTGGTGTATTAAAGTGTAATCAATTTCTGTACATTGATTTTATATCCTGCAACTTTGCTGAATTCATGTATCAGTTCTAGCAGTTTTTTTGTGTGGAGTTTTTTGGGTTTTCCATGTAAAATATCATGTCATCTGCAAGGAGTGAAAGTTTGACTTTTTCCTTGTTGATTTGTATGACTTTTATTTCTTTTGTTATCTGATTGCTAAGGCTAGGACTTCCAACACTGTTAAACAACAGTGGTGAGAGGGGACATCCCTGTCTTGTTCCTGATATTAGGGGGGACGCTCTTAGTTTTTCTCCATTGATGATGATCTTAGTGGTGGGTCTTTCATATATGACTTATGGTATTGAGGTATGTTCCTTCTATTCCTACTTTCTTGAAGGTTTTTTTTTTTTAACAAAAAAAAGATGCTGTATTTTGTCACATGGTTTTTCTGCATCTTTTGAGAGGATCATGTGGGTCTTACTCTCTTTTATTATGTGATGTATCACATCAATAGATTTTAGGCTATTGAGCCACCCCTGCAGCCCAGGAATAAATCCCACTTCATTGTGGTGAATAATCCTTTTACTGTATTGCTGGATTCAATTTGCTAGTATCTTGTTGAGAATTTTTGCATCCATGTTCATCATGGAAATTGGTCTGTAATTTTTCTTCTTAGTGGGGTCTTTGTGTGGTTTTGGAATTAAGGTAATGCTCATTCATAGAATGAGTTTGGAAGTTGTCCTTCCATTTCTAGTTTTTGGAACACATTCAAAAGAATAGGTATTAACTCTTACATATAAACTACCAAAACTGAAACATGTTTCAAATAGAAAATTTGGACAAACCCGTAACTAGTAAAGAAATTGAATCAGTAATGATAAATCTCCCAACAAACAAGAGTCCAGGGTGGTTTTCCAGGGGAATTCTCCTGACATTTTTTTTTTTTATATCAAAAAGAGCAAATGGAAACTTTATGCTCTTGGTATGGCATCCAGAATATAGAAGTCCAAGACAGGAATCAGGAAACAGAGGATTCCAAGAAGATACTGCATTTCTTGTGACACTGGCAATATAGGCTCCAGTGAAGGTGCTTGGTTTTTACAACCCCCATGGACTGAGTCCTCAGAATAGGTCTGGGGGCAGGCACTCTTTTTTCTGGTACCTTTATAATAATGTCTTCCAGAGGCCTCTTTCCTGGTCCCAGATCCCAAACCACTTTTCCCTATTCAGGAGTATGACAGGATAGGAAGTATATCCCAAGGTGGTACTCGAGCTTCAGTTAGTACGAGGAACAATATGACTTCTTTAGGCAGGTAAAGAGTAGAGATCCTGTAGGAGAAGGGACCATTTAAATTAACACAGTAAGAATAATAAGAACATATTGGGGCATTCATGATGCAGTGTCTGTGTGCATATATACACCTTTTTCTTGAATTACAGACATGATTTTAAATTAAAGATCAATTGAAACAAGGTCGAGGATAAGCCTTACTAAGATATGAAGATCAAGTGGAAGAAATACCTGAAAGCTTAGAGCAAACATAGGTGAAAATATGAAAGAAAAAAAGACTTCAAGGAAAGTGTAGGAAATGATTGAAGGGATAAAAGGTTTTCGTAGGAAAACTAGGTGGCATCTTGTTTCCACATCTCAGCAGAAAAATCTGTGTTTGGGCTGTCCATAAAATTCCAGACTCATATTTTTGTTTGACACTCAACTTGAATGGGTAGCAATCATTTCAAATTTAACAGGTCCAAAACTGAACTTCTGATCTTCCCCCACCAAATTTTATTTCATAGCCTTCTACATCTTTGTTAATGGAAACTCCATCCTTGAAGTTGCTCATAAAAAAATCTTGGGTTACCTTTGACTCCCCACTTTGTTTCACACCAAGTATCTGATTGATCAACACATTTTGTTATCTGTACCTGTGCTGAATTTGCTCCTGTCTAACACATCCACTGATGGCATCATGATGGGAATCATCATTGTCTCTCACTCAGCTGACTTCAGTAGTCTTCCAACAAGCCTCCCTTTCCCTTTTCTCAACCCAGGGGAATCCTCTTAAAAAATAGGTTAGATCATGTCATTCCAACAATAAACCATTCAATAGCTCTCCACCTCACTGAGTAAGAACCAAAATCCTGGTCACGACCCATAGGACCTTATGTACACTGCCCCTTATGCCTATCCCCAACTTCTCATCTTACCTATAACCTTGTGGTCACAACATATTATGATTCAACTCTTTGCTCACTCAGTTTTAACCCCATTTGTCTCCTTGGTCCTTAAAAATGCCAGCTATTCTCCCTCCTGGAACTTTTTTCCATCAGTTATCAACATGCCTTCCTCCCTCCCCTCATTAACCTATTTAAAATTTCAGACCTCCTTTGCTTTGTGTGTCTCCATACCAATTATCAGCATCTAACATAATATCTATTTTACATATTTACCTTGCTTGCTTTCCTATCTTGCCTGTCTCATCCCTACCTTGCCCCCAGAAGGGAGACTTTATTACTGCAGGAATTTATTGTCTGATTTGTTCACTGTTATATCCTCAGGAACTATAGTACAGCCTGTTACATAGTGTTGGTTGAAGTTTACTGGTTGTGATAGGAGGAGTCAGTGTTGACGGATCTTTTCTTCAGTGGTGTTCTGGAAGTCAGTCATGCAGGCCCACTTGAAGGCTGCACTACTGTGTTGCCAAAATTTGGTAAGCACTAACAGTTGTCCTTACCCACTTTGCTATTTTCTTTGCCTTCTTTCCTCTCTTACCCATAGTAGGCCCTAAATAGGGCATTGAGTTTTGATTACTGAATGGGATCTTCTGATTGAGCTCTATTTCGAGACTCAAGCTATTAGAAGAATTTCTTATTCATAAGTGTCAATTGTTTTATAATAACAAACTAGAAATATCATGTAAAAATTTGACCTAAAACTGTACCCATTTGGTCTTTAGAGATTACACTTTTGATAATTATTGAACCATACTGAAAGTCAAGTGAGATTTGAGAAGCTAGACAAATAAGCCTGTTTAAGACAAAAGAAAGGAGCAAAATACACAAGAATGGGCATGAGATATGAGACATTACTGGAGGTGTGATTAAATTAGTAATAAAAAAATAAAGTATTTCTACAATTTTGTGGCAACAAACCTAAAAACCTTAGAGATAACAGACATGCCTCTGTAACATAATTTAAATTTCTAAAATTATCTCAAGAGAAAGTAAAACACTTAATTCAATAATAACAAAAGTGATGGAGAAGTTTAAAAATCTGCCATTAATAAAATCCACTGAGACCACAGATTTTCACAACTGAATTCTCTCAAACCTTTGGAAAACAAAACAGATAATCTCCACGTTATTTAAAATAGTGAAATCCACTATAAAAAATCCTTAATATAAAACTTCATGAATTTAGCATAAAAAACAAAACTGTAGCCTAATCTCATATACAAATGCAGATGTAAAAATCTTCCCTTCCCCCCTAGTCTTCTGTTAAGTTTCTCAAATAGTTACAGAGAGGGAGGCAAACCATAAGAGACTCTTAAATACAGAAAACAAACTGAGTGTTGATGGGGTGGGGGGGTCGGTGGGTGATGGACATTGAGGAGGGCACTTGTTGGGATGAGTACTGGGTGTTGTATGTAAGTGATGAATCATGGGAGTCTACTCCCTAAGCCAGGAGTACACTGTATACACTGTTTGTTAGCTAACTTGACAATAAATTATATATATATATATATACATATATATGTATATATATATAACTTTCATATAAAACTAAAAAAACTTTATAAAATATTTTTATTTTTAATATCTACAAACCAACTAGTATAATTATTTATGTCAGTCTATAAAAGATCACAATCTTATGGTAATATCAATACATCCTAAAAAAATATTTATGTTAAATAGGAATAAAAGTAAACTACACAATATGACAAAATAACTTCCCTCAAACCAAAACTAATTATAGTTCTAAATTATAAAATTCTCATTGTGATTAATATAAAAAATGAGAGGGGTGCCTGGGTGGCTCAGTCAGTTAAGCATCTGACTCTTGATTTCCACTCAGGTCATGATCTCACAGTTTGTGAGTTTGAGCCCTGCATCAGGTTCTGCACTGTCAGTGCAGAGCCTGCTTGGGATTCTCTCTCTCCCCTCTCTCTACCCCCACCCTGCTCTCATACACTCTCTTTCTCAAAATAAATAAACTGAAATATTAAAAATGAGATGGAAATTTCTACTGCTATCATTGTTGTGGGGTAGCGAGTTAAAAAAAATTGAAGTCAGTATAAACACTGGAAAATAAGATTTTTTTCTAATGACAATATTGTATGCCTAGAAATCTCAAGATTCTAATTAAAATCAAAATCCAGGAAAAAATTGAATAAGAATTTGTTAAGGTAGAAATAAGGTAATATGTAAGGTAAATAAGGTAAATATGTAAAGATCAACAGCTTTGTCCATGTTATCTGTAAGCAAATATCAATAAAAATTGAATATCTATTTACAATAAACAATAATATTACAGATAATTTTAAGATGAAAATATCAGATCTATGTAAAAATATCTATAAATCTTACTGAAGGACATAAACTAATATTTATGGAAAATATGCACTTACATGGGAAGAATTAATACAGTAAAAATGTCAATTCTTTGAAATATTCTATAAATTTGAGCCACTTCCAAATAGAACTTCATCAAGGTTGATTTTAGAATGGATACAGTGACCTAAAAGTCTGCTTGAAAGAATATATGTCTGAGAACAGCCAAGAAAAGTTTCATATAGAAGAATGAAAAGCTGGGAAATTTGCTTTACACATTATTCATCAGACTATAAAGTCACTATAATCACATCAATATGGTATTAGCCATATGGAGCCATAAAAAAATAGAGAATCTATAAAATAGATATCTGTGTGTGAAAATTTCATATATGGTATATTCAGTGGGAAAATAATTATTTAGCAAATGGGGCTACAAATTAGCTATTTATGCAGAAGGAAGCTGTTGTGCCCATTTTCACTACATTTGCTGATCAATACTGTAGCCACAAGCTACAAGTGCCATTTAAATATAAATTAATTAAAATAAATATTGAAATGTGTTCTTCAGCTGCATTAATCATGTTTTAAGCGTGGCCCATGTTCACTTTATTGGCCAGTGTAGATTATTGGAAGATTTCCATCTTTTGTAAAATGTTATATGGACAGTACTGATCTTCCCTTCCTCCGTTTCCCTTATACATCTAAGGAAACTACATATGAAACACTTAGAAGGAAACTCATCAAGGCTACGTATGCATGTAGGATTTCGGGGGAAATGATAACGTTACCAGAAACCCAGAAAAAAATAAAAAGACATATATTTGACATAAGAAATTATAACTTTTGTACATGCCTAGAAACCAATATCCATTGGAGTTCTTGACTGAAAGCAACAGCATCTATTTTAGATATATGTTGCGGAAAACAGGCAGGCAGCTGTGCTCACTGGTATACCAACAATACTGCATAGCCAGAAAAACAATTTGGAAGAGAAAACAGCTAAGTGTCACTGAGAGACTACTTTGGGAATATACCACTGCTACCTCTGTAGGGCATCATTACTATAGCCACTGTCCTGCCTTGATCATTTCCTAGCTGAAGTTACGTGCAGGAGAATCTGACAGGAAGAGACTGGGGCATATTCTTGTGTCTTAGCTGCAAGATAGCCATGTGAAATCACATTTCTAGTTTAGAGGGACAGGACTCAAAGTGGTAAATTCTCACATATAGAAAAGATGTCATTACTTCCTCTAGCAACCACAAGTATGACAAATGTCCACTACATTAAACATAAAGTCAGCAAATGATAGAATGGCCGGGGGAGTATTGCAACCAGGATGAAGATGAATGTTTAATGTTCTCGATAGAGAAACATGTCCTTACAAATTGTAAAGAAAAAGACAAACTACTATAGAAAAATAGATCAAGGATATGAAGAGGGAGTTCACAGAAGAGTAAATTCAAATTTTCTTATACTTAAAATCACAAGGAGATAGCACTGACTGAACAGACTGACAAAATTTAAAAGTTTTAATAAATTTGCCAGCAGGCTCTGTGAAGGAAATGGTATAGAAACTATCCCCACCTTTTGTTACGGCGACCAGAAACTATCCCCACCCTTTTTTAGAAAGCAATTTAATACTGTCTGTTAATTTAAAATAACCATAGTCTTGGAAGCAACCCCATTCCTTTTGAAGTAAAAGAACCACTATATAAAAATATGTATACAAGGATGCTTATGTCTTTTTTATTTTTTTGTAGTGCAAAGACTGAAAGTGTGAATGGACTTCAGTTGAAAAAAATATGATACACTCACATTATGAGGTATTAAAAAAGCAATTGTAAGGAAGAGTAAGATCTATGTGTTTGTCTTGGATTTATTTTGACAAGAGCTTTTGAATGAGAAAAGCAAGATGCAGAGAAGCAAATAGAATAGATATAAAACACACTGTGAGAAAGGAAAGACACTGAGTTGTTAACAAGAATCACATTGGGTTGTGACATGAAAGAGGTAAGGTGATGCAGGTGGAGAAGAACAGAGACATGGGAAACAGAAAACAAAACAGAGTTGAAAGTCTAAAACATATTCAAACTCTCATTAATATAAAACTATTCACATGATGTTATATGTATACCTATTTCAGAGAAATTATAAAGCATTTAGGGTTCTACACTTCAGACATGTCTAAAACATTAGGTGAAATTTTTTTTAATATTCCAAAATAATATGTAAATAATTCCATAAAAGCAAGTAAACAGTTTGTGTGTGTGAGTGTGTGTGTGTGTGTGTGTTTGTACCAGCAAGATGACAGGATACACATCGATTGATATTCTGGTTTCCTCAGGATAGAATTGGAGAGCAAAGGGTAATTTACTAATATAGTAATACTAACAAATCTTAAAATTCACAAATATATATTTTAATTAAAATATATGTTACTATACAAGAATGTATTATAAAGGGAATAAACTATATGAGTCACAGAATAATTGGAGAACATCAAGTCAGAGAGAGTGGTTTGAGATAGCCTCTCTGAGGAGAGTAAGCTGACACTTGAAGGATAACAATAAGTTTATTGATGGGAGGCTGGACAAAGAATGTTTTCAGCCGAGTCCATGGACCTGATATCTCATTTGAAGGCAGAAAAGAAGCCATGGCACCTGCTGTGTGGGAGAAACTGGCTGGAATTGTGTGGGTTAAGGTCAGAGAGCCAGGGCCTTGTAGACCACTGCTATAAACGTTTGGGTTGTAGACTGCTGTGGTCAGTAAACAAGGTCAGCACTTAAACTTCAAAATCTTTGCAGCAGCTTCACATTGCTGAGACTCCAGCACGCGATCACTGGATCATCTCAGTTCACATATTTCAGACTTTTCATCATGCATCTCATGTTGCAGATTGCTTCTGGTCATGTGCAGTAGGACCATGTGTCAGTCCATAATGGATTAGAAAAAGCAAAAGCAAAAATGAAAACAAACTCATCCTCTCCACAGGTTGGTAGAGAAGCACTGTTGTAAACCCTGGAGAAATGTTTTGCTGCTATTCTTAGAGTAGTGGGCAACTACTGAAATGTTTTTAAAAGAAATGAGTGTATATGTTTTATGAAAAAGAAGTTCCCTAGTTTAGAAATAGAGTTATCCCAGCTTTCATTGTGCAGAACATATTGGAAAGGATCGAGGATTAAAAGAAGGAGAGTACTTAGGAGAAAATTATGGTGGTGCAGGGTGGGGGATGATGCTGCCTGGACCCAGTAGTGGCAGCTGTACATGGGAATGGAAAAGGAAAAGTCATGAGGAACCTTAAATGATTTCTGATTTCTTCTGCCTTAGGAACTGGTATGTTATGATAACATGTATGGAGATAAGGGATAATTAGAGAAGAAGAATGTGAAGGTAAAACTCTATAGTTCCATTTCATATAGATTTAAGTTTGAAGCATATTTTACAAGCCAAGTGAAAATACAGCTCATCACAGAGATCTGGACTTACATGGCTTGAGGCGTTATAACATATACAGAGTGAACAACCATCTTGGTTTGCCCAAGACTGTCCCCATTATATTACTGAAAATCCCAAGAGCTGGGAATCCTCCTAGTCCTTGTCAGACAGGGGCGGTGGCTTACCCTATGCAGATGATATTTACACCATGGGATCAGATAAAAGCAACCAAGGAGATCACATTCAAGGATTGAATCAGGTAAATATTAAGAGAGAAAGTAATTTAGAAGGTTAAACCAGTGAGATGGATAAGAGGAAGACAGAAAAGTGTCAGATATTTGGTACCAAGGGAAAAGAGGATGTCAACCAAAGAATGCTGGTGAATGTCAAGAATAGGAAAGAAGAGTAGACTTGGCAAGATGGTGGTGACAAGTGACCTTAACAAGAAAATATTTTTGAGAATGATGGGGGAAAAAAACTACAGTGTTGTAAGTTGAAGACTGAATGGCAGCAAATATGATTAGAAGTGCTAGAAAATCATCCCAGCAGCTTTGCATTGAAGGGGAACAGAGAAACAGGTAATTCTTAGAAGAGGCTGGAGAGACTATAAAGTGTCATTTATGATTCACTTTAGGAAGTTAAACTGCTACAGGAGTGCAGGAAGTCTGGTAGTCAGTGTTGGGTATCCATATAAAAATGTTAGCCTTAATTTGAAGTGGTTTTCTTCTTCCTCATTCGTGATCTTTTACAATTATAGTCAGCAAATATGTCAGAAGTTGGCATGAAAAAGTTTTAAAATGGATTCTACTAGTGTATGCATTTTTCCACTGGAGGAGGCTAGAGAAAGGGGAAAGCAAGTTAAAATAATTAAAACGGGAATAATTTCAAGTAGAAAACATAGACTCAAGGCCAGGTGAAAGAGGGAACAGGACACAGAAGTAGATAGAAAGAGGGCAAAAAGTGGAGTCATTGTCATAGATGTTTCCCTGAAGTTGAAGAGTGAAAGCTGAAAGAGCAGCAGGTGGCAAGCAGAGAAAAGAGTGATTGATATTAAAATTTCAGGTTTAATGAGTTGCTGCTGGTGCAAGGTCAGTATCACTGGCTGGGAAGGGGTGGGAAAACAGGTGATTAGAGGTGAAGAAGGGAAGGATCTGACAGCTAGGCAAAATGGTTCATCTGCATGAATTCTGAAGCCACCAAATATGATGGAATGAATAGGAATGGAGAAAAAGAGGAAGAGAATGAGTCCAGAGTAAATTTGAAGGAGTAACTGAGTCAGTACATGAGTCTAAGAAGATATAGTAGGTGATTATAGTCTGATAGTGCAAGCTTCAAACAGGAGGGAGTGACACACACTAACTCCTTATCTTCTAGTGCTATTGGGTATATGGTGCATGATAGAAAAAAATCCTTTGCTTCAGACCGTTGCAAGGAAAATGATGTCCTCAGGACTTAAGAAGTTGAAGATAATATTCAGAGGAGAGTTTGAAGTGTTAAGGGAATCTCAGGATGACATATTGACTGCATAATTTGCAGGATCCAGTACAATGTAGACATGTAGAAAATCATGTCCCCAAATCAGTAAGAATGTCAACATGGCAACACTACACTTCTAAATGTGGAGCCCTTTATGACTGTACCCGTTGCATGTCTATGAAGCCTCCCCTACCTATTCTGGGTTTTCACAGGGCTAGGAAAAAGATTTGGGAGGGAGGGCAGCATTTGGTTAGATTAGGGGATATACTGTATTTCTTAGTTTGGAACTGCTATGTGCCTAAATGCTCAAACACTATTATCATTTGATCTTTCTAAAAGATGAGATAAGTATCATTTCCTCATTTTACAGATAAAGAATATGAAGCACTGAAAATTTAAGTGATTTGCCCAAGGTCCCAGTACATATTGAAATATGAATTGATTAATGTTCTCTGTCTAAACTTTGCTTTTGTTTTAACCGACCAATTATACATACAAGTTTTGGTTAGTTTGATATAATCCAAGGTAGCAAACAAAGAACAACTAAAGAGTAGGCCTCCTATTGTTTTTAAGGCATTTCCTGAAGTCTACCATCTCCTTTCAAACCTGCATTTGAGACGAATGTACCTTTTTAGTACAGGTATATATGTGACACCTTGTAATGGCACAGCTAGGTTAAAAACGAAGGGATGGCATTCAGCCTTTTCCATTTTCAGCATTAGTGAAAGAAGGAATTTTCAATTATGTTTCTTAGTTAATAAAGTTATGGATAAGTTTAATTCTATTTTAACATACAAAGTATGTTTTAGTGGATGTTTGGACGCATTTGTGCTCCCTTAAAAATTCATATGTTGAAGCCCTAAACTCAGTGTGACCTTATTTGTAGATAGGGCCTTTGAAGAGGTAATTAAGGCTAAGAGGTCACAAGGGTGAGGTCCTAATGCAATAGGACTGGTGGGCTTACAAGGTGAGGAAGGGTCACCAGGGCTGTCTGTGCACAGAGGAAAGGCCATGTGAGAACATAGTGAGAAAACCAAGCAGCTCTGCCAGCACCTTGACCATGAACTTTGAGGCTTCAGAACGATGAGAAAATTAATTTGTGTTTTGTCTCCAAGTCTGGTATTTTTTTATGGCCACCCTAGCAAACTAATACAGTTGGAAATGGTTTTATTTTTTAGAATTTAGTATAAAAAATAATTCATATTCATCTTTTTTTAGAACTGGCATGCATGATTTTGCATAAATGTCAATTGGCGACTTAAAAAAAATTCTGTTGGGATGAAATTAGATATGATTTCCTTACTCTGAACTTAACATATTACTTCACATGAAAGCAGGAAAGATTTTCATCTTTAAAAATAATTTAATTTTATTCTTATCATAAATGTTTATTACAAAATATTTAGAAAACATGGAAGGATAAGAACAAAAGTAAAACATAATTTTTATCCTACTATGTAAGGATAATTACTAAAAATATTCTGATTGTGGTATAACAATATATCCATTTTAAAAAGTGTAGGGATTAATGATACACTCTAATTTGTTTCTTGAATTTAAAACTTAATACATCTATGTGTAATATAATATCTATATTTCTGTGTCATTAAATACACTTCATATGTACACACACTTTTTTTTAAACTGTGGCATCAAATTTCACTGCATGAATTTAACATAATTAATTTAATCAATCTATTGTTTTTGGATAATCAGATTTTTAAGTGTTTATGATAAATGACAAGTATGATAATTATGACAGATATTTTCAAAAATTAACATAATTCTCAGCTGGCTCTTTTCATAAAGCGTCTCTTCTACCTTTTAAAGAGGAAGAAAACCTTATTGCTTAGGCAGTTTCAGGCATTGCTTTTTGCTGTGTTGGTCCAGGAAATTGATGAATTAGAGCACTGTATGTATCTAAGAGGCTATATTAACTCATGTGAGGACACACTTGAGAGAAGGAAAAAGATTGAGCTGAAAAGATGGAGAAAAGAGGTTAGAGAGAAGAAATGGCCAGCACTCAGTTGTAGAAGAAAGTTTTGGAGAGTTTTAATAGAGAATCAGAGATATTGGGACCAGCTGCCAAATTGTGATGAGTACGATTTTAGGAAAGATAAATGGGAGAAGAGGATTTTTGGAACTTCTGCAATGCAGTATGCCTAGAATTAGTCAGAAGTCCCTTTGAAAAATACTAAAAATTACTATGTACTACATTGTACACCTGAAACTAATATAACTTTGTATGTCAAATGATACTTCAAAAATAAATATTTTTAAAAGTCCTTTTGAGAAATAGTAAAAATTTGATTTTAAATAGTTTTTGAATACTTGTATATTTTGAATATGACTTCTTCTTTAAAATGAAAACCAATGGTAAAAACGACTTAATTTGCAATACATAAATATTTGCAGCCCAATTCTTGAATACATCATAAGTTATTATAACATGCTTGATAAAAAGAATGAGAAAATTTTTAAGGTTTTAATCTATATTTTCAAATTCCAACTAAGAAACTATCTTTTTATCTCTACAAGCACTATTTAAAATATTTCTTCAACTTTGCCAATCTGATAGTGATATAAAATTATTTTAATTTGTATTTTTATTAAATGTATATGGATATTTTCTCATTTTATCTCTCACAGTATTGTGAATGGTGGGCCTATAAATATCTTTTTTTATTAAAGATTGGATAATATCTTATAAATTGTATATTTTCCATGATTTACTTTATAAGATCTAGAGAACAATATTTTGACTTTAAAGTGAAATGCAAAGCTTATATGTTAAATAAAAAATGTATTTCAGATAATGGTGCACATCTAACACTTTCTAAAACTACAAAAATTTATAGTTAGACCTCCCATGAAATATTTTTCTTCTTACATTTTTTCTGTGAATATGGATTATTTCTTCAGGAGGACTGACTTTCAGATTCATTCTTAAATTTTTTTCTTAACATTTATTCATTTTTGAGAGTGAGAGAGACAGCATGAGCTGGGAGGGGCAGAGAGAGAGGGGGAGACAGAGTCGGAAGCAGGCTCCAGGCTCTGAGCTGTCTGCACAGAACCCAACGTGGGGCTGGAACTCACGGAGTGTGAGATCATGACGTGAGCTGAAGTCCGACGCTCAACAAACTGAGCCACCCAGATGCCCCTAGATTCATTCTTATTAGGTGCAATCTTTGCAAAAAAAAAAAAAAAAAAAAAAAAAATCTTTCTTTTAGATAGATTTTGCCAGCCAGATTCTAAAATTCTATCTAGTTTAAGAGAAAATTGATGAATACAAATTCATTGGTATTTTACTTTTTCTTACCTACTCTGTAATTTCAGATATACAATTTCCTACCTTCAATTTAAGCCTTGATCTAATTACTTTTTCTGTGCTGCTTATTACAGGTAATAAAATCTATCAACCAATAACTCACTCAAGATAGGAACTTCAGCCTCGTATTTGACACAAGCGTTTTCTCTGTCTTTCCCATATGAAGTCCTATTGACTTTATTTCTGAATATTTTCAGTATATTTATTTTTCCTATTCATGTCAAATAGTACTTATAGCATAAGTCCTTATTATCTCATCATGAGATACTTTTTCACAAAATTTTTAAATGTATCTTCATTATCTCATAACTTCCAAACTCTGTAATCTGGTACATAAAGCCCTCCTTCCCAGACTACTCTTCCAACTTTTCTTTCATCTTTCTATCCCTTGAATTTTGTTTTTGTTCTTTAAATTTCTAAATGTTTATTTATTTTTGAGAGAGGAAGAGGGAGAGCATGAGTTGGAGAGGGGCAGAGAGAGAGCGGGAGACACAGAATACAAGGCAGGCTCCAGGCTCTGAGCTGTCAGCACAGAGCTTGACATGGGACTTGAACCCACAAACGTTAAGATCATGCCCTGAACCGAAGTCGAACACTCAACCAACTGAGCCACCCAGGTGCCCCTATCCATTGAATTTTGCATTTTTCCCTAAAATTTAACATATTTTATATCTCTGTTCCTTTTAGAAGGTGTTTCCTTGGAAGTAAAGTCTGTTTCATTCCTGTTTCTTCGATTTCCCTAACTTTGGTTTTCTTTTAAGAATTAGTATGCCTGGGGCGCCTGGGTGGCGCAGTCGGCTAAGCGTCCGACTTCAGCCAGGTCACGATCTCGCGGTCCGTGAGTTCGAGCCCCGCGTCGGTCTCTGGGCTGATGGCTCAGAGCCTGGAGCCTGTTTCCGATTCTGTGTCTCCCTCTCTCTCTGCCCCTCCCCTGTTCATGCTCTGTCTCTCTCTGTCCCAAAAATAAATAAAAAACGTTGAAAAAAAAATTAAAAAAAAAAAAAAAAAAAAGAATTGGTATGCCTTTTGGGGCGCCTGGGTGGCGCAGTCGGTTAAGCGTCCGACTTCAGCCAGGTCACGATCTCGCGGTCCGTGAGTTCGAGCCCCGCGTCAGGCTCTGGGCTGACGGCTCAGAGCCTGGAGCCTGTTTCAGATTCTGTCTCCCTCTCTCTCTGCCCCTCCCCCGTTCATGCTCTGTCTCTCTCTGTCCCAAAAATAAATAAACGTTGAAAAAAAATTATTTAAAAAAGAATTAGTATGCCTTCTGTTTGAGATCTTATCTGTTATGTGTCAGGTACTCAACCTGTATATTTTTTATGATGTTTCTGATTCTTACAATCTAGCTATATCATGATTAAGGTCTTGGCTTGTTTTATACTTTGCCAGTGATTAGAGGTAACTTGACATATACGACTGTCTTATTTTGTTTTCATAATATCTCATTTAAAGGACATAGATAGATGATAGAAGATAGATACATATGTTCAGTAACGGATTTTTGAACTGAATTGAATATCAACATCTCTATTTCTCATCTGTTATAAGATATCTAAGACCTGGGCTGCTCTAATTAAAAAACAAAAACAAAAACCAAAAAAAAAAAAAAAAAAACTTTAAACTACAATTTCAAGAAATTTTTATTATTTTTTTAAAATTAGAATAAAGAACAGGAAATATTTAATTCTTAGCTCCAGGTATGTATGTATGTATGTATGTATGTATGTATATATGTGTGTATATATATATATATAGCAAAAAGGGATCTTTCTTGTGGGTCTGCTTGGTCAGATAGAAGTTCACATTTAAATCCAGATTTTTAAAAAAAAATTTTGATTTTAATCTTTGTTAACTTTATTTAAAAAAACAAACAAACCCTATTTCACAGACCATGACCTGCCTTCAAATAGTAGCACAGAATTAACCAATGGAGAAGAGAAAAAAGAAAAAAAGGCCTAAAATATAGGAAGAAAAATTAGGACTCCAGTAGGCTTAGGACTTAGCCTAATAGTTAGGAGGCCATTGGAATTCACTGTTCTTGACCAAACTTGTAACAAGGTTACCGGCTCCATGTAGCAGAGTGAATTTGCACTCCACCTCTGGATTCCACACAGTCCTTTCAATGCTTTATCTTGTGGATAGAGGGGACCCTTCTCAAAAAACCATAAAGTAGAACCATATCATGTGAGATGAGGAGGATCTAAACTAATTAAACCTTCCTTGACAGTTCTAAACTAAGAGCTCTCTTATATCTAAAACTCATCATTCTTATTTTTTATGTCAATTGTGTAAATGTATATACACATACATACTGCAATTCATTGCATTCTGGTTTTTTTAATTGTCATAATATTGTCTCCCTGTCTTAGTTGTAAATTCCTGGAAGATAATGTGTATAATTTATACTATGTTTTTTTTTTTTTTTTAATTTCATGCATGTAGTACATTGGTAATACTCTGGATATCTACCTGATAATTTGTAATTAATTTTTTTCTCACTGAACATTAGGAAGAAGTTAATAAGTCACCAGCATACTGGTAATACACATATCTCAGGAGTTTGCACTTATCTCACCCAGTTGGTAAAACAGTTAGAAAGAACTAATGGCACTTTTTCTCTCACTTGTTTGATTCATGACACCACAGGACTGGAGGATGAATGGAAGGAAAAGAAAAAAAAAAGAATCTTTCCTCTTACATTTGGCAGATTCTATGCCTTTGAAACCTAACTTCTTGCATGCAGGGACTGCAACTCATTAATATCTTATCCCTTGTGCCTTGCACATAGTAGGTGCTTAAGATATATTTGAATGAGTTAATGAAAAAATGAAAGTTAATGAAAAATCTAGGTCACTGTTAAGGAACATCTGAACAATTTAATAAAACAAGCAGAATCTGGGGTAGGTATTCAAATCAGTCAACACAGGCAGGGACAAACCAAATTTTAGATTAGTTAGAAATAGAAACAATTCCCCATGGGTGGGGTCAAGTTTGGTTAGATCTAAGGAGGTTTCAGATCACATCTGCCTCTTGATTTTGGATTTTGACAAAGTGACAAAGAAGTGACATTCACTGATATAATACAGAAAAGGATTTCTTCACTGTTTATTTTTGGTATAGTTGTTTATTTCCTCATCTTCTTCCTGTTTATAAATAGTTCCAGGTAGCAAGAAGGAGCATAATCAGCATAATGTCTCATTGTCATAACTGGACATAGGGTTGACCATTATAATACCAACCAAAATACTTTTAGGGCATTTTCAAAGCCCTCCGTGAGATGAACTCGACCTGGCAGCTTTGGCTGTTGCAAACAGTTGTGGTATGATGTATTTGCACATACATAACCACTGAGTTAAGCCTCTTGGCTGGGAGAAATTCAGACAATGGTACGGTGTTTAAGTCCAGGCACATTGTGAATAAATACGTAATGCTGACATTAATGCTATGCCAAAATCAGGAATTTGTTTGAATTATTGAACATGACTGTTATTCTCTTACTGCTGAGTGAAAGAAGTTGTGAAGAAATACTTTCCTGAGCTGGACCTATTATTTTGAAACTTAGCCCCACTCATCCCATGCAGGAAAAGGAGAATGCTGGAATCTTACAAAGACTATTCCCTAAAATAAAGGAAATGTAGTTTATAATGTTCAGAAGCCAGAGAATTCAGTGAGGCCCCTCATTTGTTTTTCAAGTTTTGCTTAAATTGGCTTACAGATTTATCTACAATGCATTGCACATGGATATTTTTGTCACTGCATATTTTACAACAGCTGTGATCCTGATGGGGATTTAGTTAACCAAACGCCCCTCTGCATGCAAGCGGTCACCAGGCAGCTAATGGATTGAGGGCTGAAACGACAATAAAGTGAGCAGAACCATGCAGCTGTGGACCAAATGTAGGATAATAACTAGCAGTTGGCCATTACGGGGTTAACTGCTGGGGTTCTGTTAAGTGTAAAAAAGGGTTGATGCCCTGCTTAAAAACACAGCCCAAATCTGAACATTTCCATTGGGCCAAAGTAAAAAATGCTTCTGCTTCCTTTTAAACTGGTGATTATTTTTAGGACACCAATCTTGTTGGAGTGTCTAACGTATATATTATTATAATTATATATTTTTGATAATTGTGTTGTACTTTTCCAATATGCTTTTAATCTAAATAAGGATCCTTGCAGAATATCAGCTTCTTCGTCTCTGGGGCTTCAGCCACTAGTGCCTGTGACTTTATAATTTCCAGACTTGTGCAATTTACTCTGGGAAGAATTTTTACCTACATTTGTTGAATTAAAGAGCCATCCATTCTGTTGTTTTAAACAAATGAAATTGTATCACTGCAGTGTCAGTCCAAACATGTGTAATTAACATGGAAAATATGTCTAAGCCATATTGGTCAAGATAGATGACTTCCTTACATGACTTATAAACAGTAAGAGGCATAAAGCCAGGATGTCAAAACCAAGTTGTATATCGCAAAGGTTTATCTGGGAGGACTTTGAAATTACAAAGGAAAAAGAAAGAATCAGCCTGCCATACTTTCTTAACAAGGAGAGCAGCTTTCTGTTATCTGTATAAAAATAAGCCTCCTGTCCTTCTTTTCGACATATGTTACTCACACTGCAAAGGTCAAAACAGACATTTCATTCTTCTGCAAATGCTCATCAAACAATCTAATGGTACATGTCAGAGCTTTCAAATTATTCTGGCTGGAAGTGGGTCTCTAATCTCCTTTTAAATTTTAACAGCGACAGTGCATAGAACTCGCTTTGGAATTCTTTGATTAGTGACATAGGCTCTAAAAGAAAGAGTTTCTGCTGTGTCTCCTATGTGTTTTTCTGAGTATGATGAAAGCCACCAACTCTGACCCTTTTTCCTATTATGTTTTACCAGGTAATGATTCAGTGACACTACCAGCTAGGTAGTAGATGTATAGCCCATAGGAACTTATCTGTTTCTTTCCTGTATAATAGTGTACCTGAGCATACCTGAAGATGCTTTGTATCTTCAAGCACATCCCATTCCTGGTTTTATGTCAGCAGAGGCATCAGTTAAAAAGTTAAAATTAGGGGCACCTGGGTGGCTCATTTGGTTAAGCATCTGACTTTGGCTCAGGTCATGATCTCGTGGTTTGGGAGTTCAAGCCCCACATCAGTTTCACTGCTGTCGGTGCAGAGCCTGCTTCAGATCCTCTGTCCAGCGTCTTTGCCCCTTCCCCACTTGCACTATCTCTCTCTCAAAAATAAATAAACATTTTTGAAAAAGTTAAAATTAGGTGTGCCAAGAACCTCTGAGAAAATCTATCTGTGACTGAATCATATCCAAGGAGGTTTAGTTACTGAGGCACAGTAAGTAGCTCAGGACAAGGAAAAGCCAGTTAGCTATAGCCCTACAGCAAGACCTCTTATTCCAGAAAGTATAATGAATTGCCAGTGTAGAGGTTAGTGGACTTATTAAAAATAATGTCATTAGAAGTTTTTCCTTTGAGAAAAATCCCCTGGTTCCATTCTGACACTACCCTGAGAAAGCTCTTGACCACTTGGTTCATGAAAGCTTGCAGTTAATGAATTAAACCCATCTCTCTTCTAATTGTGAAGGTCTGAAGATATGTAATTCATTCCTTAGTTATCAAACAGCCTGGGCTCATGTGGTGTTTGCACCCATGAGAGGGAAGGAGAGGGAGATGGAAAGAGATATCTAAGAATGTGTTGCACTGTTATAAAGGAAAACTAACTGTCCAGTCTCCTGAGGGTACTCACAAAACTGCTGTAGAGGTCAATTTCACTGTGGATTGCAGGAGAGTTTGGATGGAATTTTATTTGTCAAGGAATAGGAGTTAAAGTTGTGCCACCTTGATCAACTCATGGATAGGAAAGATAGACATACTGATATGTGCATGGGCTTGACAGGAATTCAACGCCAGGAAGGCTTCACGTGTCCTTGGGAATGTAGTAAAACAATGAAAGCAGAAACATATCTCCATTGCTCTTTCTTCACTTTAGTCACATGTCAGCCTTCTAGAAAACCTTAACTATACTTCTTACCTTCCATTCTACACTTCTGATGAGATCTGACAAGATTGGTAGGATAGAGTTGAAAAAAATCATTGAAAAGGGATATATTCTTTTCTGCCTTTATCTTTCTGGTTACCTCAGTAAGATTCAAGGAAAGACAGTATTATGCTAAGCCCCATTTCTCAATTACATCCAGGGGAAAGCCTATCTTTAGGATGCTGATTGTTGTGCCTTACATGAAAACTGTCTAGTGTCCTTTGAGTCTTAGAGTCAACTGGCCGAACCCCAGCAGCTGGGTAGTTTCACCCTATTTTTCTAAGCTTAGCTCAACTCTGAATACCATAGCTTACCAATACTTACTTTCATCTGGATTGAAGACCTAACAGAAGAGTGGGAAATGCAACAGGAATCCTTAGGGAAAGTAAAGAAGGTAACAAAGCAAGAAGAAGGATCCTATCTTACAGCCATAAACCCTATTTTGTTTTGTTTTTGTTTTTGTTTTTTCGGCACAGCCTGATGCCATCTTTCATGTAAGCAGTGCCAACAAATCAATAAGTGTCAAGAGATTTATTATTGACTTTTAAAAGTTGAGGATGTAAGGTAGTAAATTACTGGAAGATATATTCTCAGTCAACACTAACTCCAGGGATGTGGTATATAAACAGGATGTATACTCAGGGGCATATGGTCTCATATGCATATATCAAGGGATGAATCTGTCATCCCGACTATATTCAATCTCTTATGAAATACCAGGCATTGGAAGTTGGTAGCTGCAGCAACTGCAGCATATGCTATAAGCATTTCAACTATTAAAGTATTTGCCTCTTGGCAGGTGTATGCAAGAATGACAACCCTTGGCAAGTTCATCTTATCCTTGCACACAAAAAATAAAGAGAAAGGAATACTTTCAATCTGGCAGAAATAAGCAACAGGTGCTGAAGGCCCTGTGATGTAGTTTAACAGGACGGAGTATATTAAACAGTGTGAAATAAGCAAACATAATTATAACATACTTATAATGAAAATGATGGCTCCTAGTTAATTCTGGTCTAGACTGGTTCAAAGACCCCAGGGCCAACACACCTTAGGAGGGATTACACCCTTTAAAAATAACAGAATGTATAAAATATTTAATAGTGTACCCTTCAATAGTAAAAATCCTTTAGGGATTCTAAAGTTTAAGGGCTATTTTTTTTCAGACGTGGAGCTTTAAGGGTTATCCCATATGTTGAGGACTATAGAGCCTCCAGTCCCTATCTAGAATCTGTTCTTTCTTTAATCTAAAGAACTCAATCCAGTAAGAATTTTAGTCCCATCCTTTATTTATTCTGACTCTTGAAAGTGATTATATTTGGTGTATCTAAACTGCTAGTCACCATTCATTTAAGATTTCTAATGTTAGGAGCAGTTATTCTTGAATAAATCCTGTTCTAGAAGCTAATGATGATACACCCCAAAATTTATACAAAATTGTATCCCTATCCTTTGTAACATTACTAATAATGCAATACAACAGTCTTGATCATTGCAGTAACATTGATGAAAATATTTAGGCTCTGGAGTCAGGGCTACCATATTCAGAATTCTGTTTCTGAATCCTGCTTGTATGGGCTTGACTTGATTAATTAAATTCCCCAAGCCTGTTTCTTTTTAGTGTAAAGTGAAGATAACAAAAGTATTTGCCTCATAGACTCTTTTGAGGGTTAAATTAAATAATTCATTTATTTACCTTAATAAAATGTCACATTGTGATTATTTGAAAGCATTAGCCACTTGTATTTCTATTTCCTGGAATGAATTCTGTTGAAAATAAGAGTGGTGGCACGAGTTGGTGAGACAGATAACTTGATATTCAGACTTCTCTAGGTGCAATTTCTAAGATAAGCCCTAAACTTTCTTTGTCATGATCAGGGCTTTGCTACTCAGAGTATTATCCTTAGACTAACAGCCTCAGCATGGCCTGGGGCTTGCAAGAAATGCAGAATCTTGGGTCCCATCCCAAATCTACTGATTCACAAATCTGTTTTTTATACTCTTTAAAATTTGACGAGCCTTGGTCTATACCTCAAAGTCCCTTACATATACTTTCATGTATTCCTGATCTATTAATTTAATAATGTCTGTCATCATATCTGTGTATTTTTGTTAGCCCAAATACTTGCTTTTTTAATTCTTGGGTCGCTACATAAGTCCTTCAAAGTAAGTGATACTTCACTAATGCACATTATTTTAATATTTTTTGATACACACTAGGACCCAAGTAGCCAATATTAATACCACCTCCTCCTTCTCCTACCCTGAAACACCTTACTATTCTCACCATCTGATCCCTAGATTTTGATTTGCATGTTTCTAGAGAAACTGCCAAGATAGATTTCTCATCTCCTGTTTCTGATGTTGAGGCTGAAATAATATCGACGTCAGTTTTTATTAGAGACATGCAAAAGAGGTATGGATCGCTGCAAGCTTCTATAAATTATTTTCTTTTATCTTTCTTAATCATTGATAAATTTAATTGTACCTTGAATAGAATGTTTAGTTAAAAAAACCTTCAAAACAAAGATTGATCATGCTCAGTAGGAAACAAATACATTCAAATAAGTTGGAATTAATTCAAGTTAATAATTTAAAAGATTCGTTAGGCAAATATTTGTGAAAAACAAGATGATGGCAAGTTTCTCCCAAATTTGCACTTTTTTCTATTAAATATGCTTTAGATTTACATATTGTCATTTTCTTCATACTTAAAGACTATCCTGATTTCAAATGATAGTGGTATTGTCCATACTGATTTTTTTCACTTGTGGTATAAACGCTATCTCAGACAAAGACAGCTTGAGAGTGCGTGTTAACAAATTCAAACACTACAAATGAGTGTTACAGTACTCTGCACTGTTCATTCTCACCTCATGAATCCGGAAGTGTCTGTGAATTTGAAAGATTGCTGTTGGTGGATGATCTCATCTTCCACACTCACATAGTCTCTGGTTGCGTTTTTTCTCTCCTGTAAAGGGCTCCCTATACTTGAAGCTACGGTGCCAAACTTCCTAGACAGGCGTAAATTATTGCAACCTCTTGCTTACTTTTCTTTCTTTACTTTTTATACTGGATGACAAACTAAAATGCAGAGTGATAGATAGTGCTAAGGGACAGTGACTATTGTGTTTCTTCATCCTTGGGGTATTTTATATGTCTCAATAACAAATTGGATGATATTAGAAATCAAACATGAGGACTTTGAAATTTCGTTTGTAGGAGAGAAGTGTTGGTTTTGTAAAAGCAGCTGCAAATTTGACTTTAATTGCTAACCGAAAGGAATGGTTGCAATATGTAGCCAGACAAAATATGAAAAATATAGAAAGGTCAAAGTAGTAAAGTATCCATTTCCTTTTACATAGAGCATAGACTCATTCACTGAGCTGACATTCCTGCAATAAATTCTCACTTTCATGAAAAATAAATTTTCCGTTTTGAGAGAAAGGAAGATGACTGTGTTAGGCCAGCCATAGTACCTAACCCATCTTAATCAGGAGGGCAACACAGCAAATACCTCTCTCCTACTTGGTTTATTTTTAATTTATAGACTCTAAAACTGTGTATCAACTAAATTCTTTCCGCCTTTCTTTCTTTCTAGTTTTCCCCTCAATATTCTTGAAACTTCTCTCAAGGGGAGCATTTTTTTTTCTTCACCGTTTGTGTGGTACATGCTCTCTGTAAGTTCTTTATTTTTACTCTAAAGATAGAAGTTGTCTTTTAACTCTGAGATAGACCGGATGCCAATTTAAAAAAAAATGTTTAAAACTAGCCGATAGTGGTAAAACTCTATAATTACTTTCCTAAACTTTTTTTTTCTAGAATTAAGTCTTAACATTATATTGGAACTGAATTGCTCAAGTAAAAAGCAGGAAGGAAATGAACATTCATTGAGTGTCTACTATATGCCAGAAATTTTCTGTACATGACTTCTTTTTATCTTTGTGGCAACATTGTGTGAGCCCTGTTATTCTAATTTGCTGTTTAACAACTGAAATTCAGACATTCAGTAACTTGCCTAGTATCATATAGCTTCTAAGTCTGTATGACTCCAAAGTGTTCTTTCCCACTTTACACCACTGTCCTCTCTCTTAATTTTGCAAATGAGACGCATGAGATGTAAAGTCACTGAGGGGATCAACTGGTGTCTCAATTTAGATTGGGAAATAGGTCCTCTGACTCAGTTCATCCCACTATGTCATTGAGAATACAAAGGTGGGAAAAATACCTGTGAAGAATTGGCCCTAAAATTAAAACTCACATTAACAAATTTTTAAGAAAATTTACCACGTTCCTCTTTGGGGAATGGAGTATAGTAAGTTTTTCTGTTACTAAAAATAAAGTGTTGTGTGATTCCTTGTGATTCTCTTTTCCTTTATTCAATGCCATGAGTTGTTCTGACCCCAGAAGTGATGACTGTTATCCTTAAAGAATTTTGTATGTGATTGTAGGCAAAATAGCTTTCTCGTCTCCATGGAACTGGAGCATAGGTCAGATTATGCTGGGCCAAACTCCAAATCTATGGCATGGATTTTCTATTTTCCAACTGTTAAGGCAGACTATCCTAATAAATTTATACAACTGTTCAGAGAATGAGTCTTATCGTATTCATATTTCTCTACTTTCTCCCTCCTCGTTCCACAAGGCCCAATTCCGTGCATTGCAATGAATATTTTTGCATGTTTATGTTAGTCCTTCGTTCCTTCCACCAGAGTTTACATGGAGCAGGCACTCCATAGATGTTAAACAGATAGAGATAGATGTTTTACTTAGCTATTAGTATATTTACAGATGAAAAGACAAAATCTGATAGCTGAGAGATTGGCGGGGGTTGGGGATGGGATGGCAAATAAAGTAAGTTTCATTATTATGTCTCAGACCCATTGTTTCTGGAGATTTGATACACACACACACACACACACACACATGTGCACATACAGCAAAATCTGAATATCTTTTGGCACAGGAAACCTGCCTCAGACATTTATAAAAAACATCTTGTACTCCCCAGCTACCTTGGACTACTCACTATTCCTCAAATATATGTTGTGCTCCCTTCTCAGGACTCCTTTTTAAGAGTTTCCCTCTAATATAAATGTCTTCTCTTCCTCTTTCTGTGAGTCAGGTTTCTATCCATCTCTCAACATTGGGTTTAAAATCTTTTGCAGCATTTACCACTTTGTATGCTAAATTTTGAATATTTTTTATATCCTTTTATCTTCATTATAAGCTAGAAAATTATTTGTATTTATCACAAGGTAAATGTTATTTATTTACTTTTTTTTCAGTAGGTTTCTAGGACATCATGCTTTCTCAATTTTCTCCCTCCCTCAATGGCCATTTATTTTTACTGTTTTGTTTTGTTTTGTTTTGTTTTGTTTTGTTTTGAGTCACTGGTCTGGACTCTTAACAGAACACAAGCAGTTAACCTTGTAATGGCTAACTGCTAGTAATTATCCTACATTTGGTTCACAGCTGCATGCCTCTGCTCACTTCATTGTCATTTCACCCTTGAATCCCTTAGTTGCTGATGGTCCTGTATATATGTATGAATCATCTGATGACTCAAAAATATATACACATATATCCATCTACCCTCAACTCCAGATGGTTATCTCCACCTTCATGTGGAATCATCTTCACTTGTATCTTTACTTGGTATCTCAAATGTAATGTGTCCCAGACAGAAATCCCCATTTGCTGCCCCTCAAATCTGCTTTACCTCCCATCTTAGCAAATGGCAACCACTATCTTAGAATCATCATTGATTCATCTTTCTCACTTCATTCATGCAACCTTTCTTTTTTTTTTATGTTTATTTATTTTTGAGAGAGACAGAGAGAACGTGAGTGGGGGAGGGGCAGAGAGAGAGGGAGACAGAATCTGAAACAGGCTCCAGGCTCTGAGCTGTCAGCGCAGAGCCCAATGCAGGGCTTGAACTCACAGACTGTGAGATCATGACCTGAGCTGAAGTCGAACGCTTGACCGACTGAGCCACCCAGGTGCCCCTCATGCAACCTTTCAATGAATTCTGCTTATTTTATCTGGCAAATATATTGAGAATTTGACCACTTCTCACCATTCCATATCTATGACCTTGATCAAAGCTATAATCATCTCTTGTCTGAGGTACCCAGTGGCTTGCTAACTGGCTTCTCTTCTTCTGCACTTGCATCGTGTAGTGTACACATATTCAGTAGAACAGCCATATTGATTGAGGTATTATATAAAATCGGATACTGTGTCCCTTCACTCAACTCTTCTAAAATATCCCATCCCACCACGGTAAAACCCCAAGTCTTACAAGACCCTGAATAATTTGGTGCCCTGTCCTTCCAGGCTCTCATCTCTTACTGCTTCCCACCTCAGGTGTTTACTTGTGATGTCATTGGCCTCCTTTCTTTTTTTAGAGTGTTCGGTATTCTACCTCGAGGCCCTTGGTGCTCCCTCTGTTGGGAAAGGTCCTCCCCCCAAAACCAACATTGCTTAAACCTTTGTTTCCTTCAATCTTCAGATTTCCCCATTATAATATTATTTTCCCCCATAAAGAGGACCCTGGTCATCCTATTTAAAAGTCCTCCTAGGGGCGCCTGGGTGGCGCAGTCGGTTAAGCGTCCGACTTCAGCCAGGTCACGATCTCACAGTCCGTGAGTTCGAGCCCCGCGTCGGGCTCTGGGCTGATGGCTCAGAGCCTGGAGCCTGTTTCCGATTCTGTGTCTCCCTCTCTCTGCCCCTCCCCCGTTCATGCTGTCTCTCTCTGTCCCAGAAATAAATAAACGTTGAAAAAAAATTAAAAAAAAAATAAATAAAAGTCCTCCTATCCCCAGAACTCTCTACTCACTTTCTTCCTGCTTATTGTTGTTTTTGTTTCTGTTTTTGTTTGTTTTCATAGCCCACCTTTTAGATTGTGCGAGACAGCATGACCCAGAGTGGGTGCTCAATAAGCATTTTCAGATTTGTTGAATTCTATGGCAGCTTCCTTGCACACAGTAGGTGTTTGCTATTTTTTTTTCTTTTAATCGACAATGTGAAGCTCCAAATTTATATTTTACACCAGCAAGGAGAACACAGATTTTTTCCATTTCATGAATTTTTCACAGCTAACAAGAATTGAAAGTGGTTGTATATCAGAAACAGGTGTGTTTCATCTGTGTATAGTAAAAACACTAGGTTTCAAAGAATGGAAAATTTTGGTCGTCCATAGCAAAAGAAACTATTGAACCAACAACAGGGACATTGAGCCAATGGCCATGTTTAAAGAATATAGACAGTGCCACATAACTAGGAAAGTGCTCGTTCAAATGTTTTAAAGGCACCTTTGATTATGTTTAATTAAAGAAATTATAAAATACACTTTTTACTTAAAGTCTTGCCACACTATTATTAGGCATTTTTTTTTTCTTTTCAAGAATAGGAGCCAGGAAAAGATAAGGCATGGTGGCTTTCTGTTCTAAGCCCCATAAACAATTTTATACCCCCAAAATGAAACAGTTAACAATAAAACTTTTTTTTTTTTAGTGAAAGGAAAAGAGTTTTAAGAGCCATTCATACCATAAAAGGTGTTCTGTCTTGCATTGGCTTTATTCTTTATTTTTTTTTTCCTGTAATCTTTCCTCTCATTGAGAACCCTATGGCATGAAATTTCATTTCACAGATTTAAAATAGGACATAGAATCCTAAGCAGACTTAAGAGCAATTGCACAGAACAATCTATCATGGATTCTGTGACCGTTACACACCATGCATAATTTCCCTGGGACCAGGATATTTTTGCTCTCAAGCTGGCCCAATGCTCCTGCACAAGATCATTCTCCTTGCCTGGGGAGTAATGGTATAATTGAAATGGATACCGCTCAAATCAGAAGAGTCCGTCAATTCTAATCCAGTAAAAACCATTAGCAATTCTCAGAGGTTGTTGACTACAGGATCTAGAGGTAGAAATTTTCAACTTCACTTGTCAGAACACTGATCTGCCAAAAGCTCCAGATACAATTTTGAACTATCCAAGCAATTTTCAGCACCTCCAGTATAAGCACATGGAGGATTTATTGACAAAAGCATGCTGTGCATGTATTTTTTTAAGTAGATTGGCAAAAATACCCAGGATATTTGAGCATAGGCTTCTTTGTCTCTTTCCCTTAACCCTGCCAGACCTCCCTAAGATATATGCCAAAGAGAAGCTCCCATCCTTCCCTGTCCCTGATGAATGATTTGGGAATAGTCCAAGCAGTAAGGGAGGGATTTAGCCCAGTTTCCTTGACTCTAGCCCCATTTATTTATGAGAAGGTTGTGAGAAGCTTTGCAGGGAAAGTAAAATATTCCATAGTGTGGCTTTTCATTCAAATGTGTACTTAGGAATAATCATTGCTGTCACCGCTTCAGTGTTCAAAGAGGAAAAAAAAAAACAACAAAAAAAAAACCCCAAAAATCTCCAAACCACACAGTGAAAAAAAAAAAAAAAAAAAAAGCAAGGAAGGAAAAACTAGGAATTGTGTAGTTCAATACTTTCTAGCTCCTTATTTTATCATTAGATCCTTTGTTCAAAAACTTTTCTTTAAATTCCATCAAAGTTAATTTCTTTTCCATTCTCTCTTCTCCATGTGCGAGTGTGTGTGTGATGATAATTGTTAGTACCCGTAGTACTTTATTATTCCTTAGAATGACCCTCAATGGTACATGCCCCTGAAATTTTATTTCAGAAGCAATAAAAATGAAGAAAGAAAGGAAAAATGATCTACCTTATTTTTTTCTAGTATTATGATGATTTCTAAACATAAAGGAAGCTGAAGTTTTACATGCGGAATACCATTATCACATTCTATAATTTTGCCGTCTTCAGTTTTCACCTATCTATCCATCAATATCTCTGTCCATCCATTCTTCTAATTTTTTTATGCATTTTAAAATTGATTGAAGATAATCAGTATTCTTCACCTCAAAACACTTAATACACATCTCATCAGCTAGAGTTCATTATTCATTAACTATTTTGATGAGGTACATTTTATATGAGGTAAAATGCACAGATCGTGTGTATTGTTTGATGATTTTTTAAAACTGAAATATAGAGTTCATTATTCATTAACTATTTTCATGAGGTAAATTTTATATGAGGTAAAATGCACAAATCGTGTGTATTGTTTGATGATTTTTTAAAACTGAAATATAGTTGACATATAATATTAAAGGTATAAAACATAGTGATATAAGAATTAGAAAAATTATGAAATGCTCATCATGATAAGAGTATTATAATATTATTGGCTATATTCTCTATACTGTACTTTTCATCCCTGTGGCTTATTTATTTTATAACTGGAAGCAAGTTTGCACCTCTTAATCTCCTTCACTCATTTTGTGCCCCTGTCTCCTTTGGAGCCCAGTCCTCTATATTTATGAGCCTGTTTCTTTGTTATTGTTGTTTATTTGTTCATTTGTTTTATTTTTTTATATTTCACATATAAGTGAAATCATGTGGTATTTGTCTTTGGCTAAATTTACTTGGCAAAATACCTTATAGGTCCATCCATGTTGTCTTGAATTGAAAGATTTCATTCTTTTCACGGCTGAGTGTTATTCCATTGTGTATATCTAGCATGTCTTCTTTATCCATTCATCTATCAATAGACACATAGGTAACTGCCACATCTTGGTTATTATAAATAATACTGTGTTAATATAGAGATGCATATATCTTTTTGAATTAGTGGCTTTTTCTGATAATATGCAGAAGTGGAATTATTGTATGATACGGTACTTCTTTTTCTCTATTTTTTTCAGATTGTCTATTTATTTATTTATTTATTTATTTATTTATTTATTTATTTATTTATCTTGAGAGAGACAGAGACAGTGTGAGCAGGGCAGCATCAGAGAGAGAGGGAGACAGAGGATCCCAAGCAGGCTCCATGCTGCCAGCACAGAGCCTGACAATGAGATCATGACCTGAGCCAAAAACAAGAGTCTGATGTTTAAGTGACTGAGCCACTTGGGAACCCCTATCATATGGTACTTCTATTTTCAGTTTTTTGAGGAACCTCTATCCTGTTTTCAACAGTGGCTGTATCATTTTACATCCCCACCAACAGTGCACAGGGGTTTCTTTTTCTCTACATCCTCACCAACACAAGTTATTTCTTATGTTTTATGATACTAGCCATTCTAATTCTTGTAAAGTGATAATTCATTGTTGTCTTGATTTGCATTTCCCTGATGGTAAGTGATGATGAACATGTTTTCATGTGTCTGTCTGTTGGCCATCTGTATGTCTTCTTTAAAAAAAAAAAAAAAACCTGTTTAAGTCTTCTCATTTTTTATTTTTTTATGTTTCAAGTTTGTATTTAAATTCTAGTTAATTGGGGCACCTGGGTGGCTCAGTCGGTTAAGGGTCCGACTTCGGCTCAGGTCATGATCTCCCGGTCTGTGAGTTCAAGCCCCGCGTCGGGCTCTGTGCTGACAGCTCAGAGCCTGGAGCCTGCTTCAGATTCTGTGTCTCCCTCTCTCTCTGACCCTCCCCCGTTCATGCTCTGTCTCTCTCTGTCTCAAAAATAAATAAACATTAAAAAAATTAAAAAAAATAAATTCTAGTTAATTAACATATAGGGTAATATTAGTTTCAGGTTAAATTTAGTGATTCATCACTTACATACAACACTCAATGCTCATCACAACAAGTGCCCTCCTTAAACCCATCACCCTTTTAGCCCAACCCCCTGCCCACCTCCCCTCCAGCAACCCTCAGTTTGTTCTCTGTAGTTAAGAGTCTTATTTTTAATTGGGTTATTTGCATGTGTGTGTGTGTGGGGGGGGGGAGTTGTTTGTTTTGCTGTTTAGTTGTATGGGTTCTTTACATGTTTTGGATATTAACTCTTCATCAGATTTATCATTTGCAAATATTTTCTCCTATTCACTAGGTTGCCTTTTCATCTTACTGATGGGTTGTTGCTGTGCAGTTATTTTGGTGTAGTCCCAATTGTTTTTTTTGTTTTTGTTTCTCTTGCCTGAGGAGACAGATTAAGAAAAAAAATATTACTAAGGTTGCTGTATAAGTGATTACTGTCTATCTTTTCTTTTAGTTTTAAGGTTTTAGGTCTTAGATTTAGGTGTTTAATCCCCTTTGAGTTTATTTTTGTATATGATGTAACAAAATGGTCTGGTTTCATTCTTTAGCATGTAGCTGCCCAATTTTTTCAGCATCATTTATTGAAGAGTTTCCCATTATATCTTCTTGCCTTCTTTGTCATAGATTAATTGACCATGTATGGGTTTATTTCTGGGCTCTCATTTTTTTCCATGGATCTGTGTATCTGTTTTTGTGTCAGTACTATAGTGGGATTGTGACACTTCCAGCTTTATTATTCTTTTTCAAGATTGCTTTGGCTCTTTGGGGACTTTTGTGCTTACATATGAATTTTAGAATTTTTTGTTGGATCTCTGAAACTCAACTCAAAAACTGGGTATTTTTTGAGAGACTGCATTAAATCTGTAGATAGCTTTGGGTAGTATGGACATTTTAACATTAATTCAGTCTGTGAGCATTGTGTATCTTTGCATCTTTCAATTTATTTGTGTCATCTTTGTTTTTTGGGTGTTGTTTTGTTTGGTTTTTCATTGGTGTTTTTAGAGTCCAGTTTTTTTTACCTCTTTGGTTAAATTTATTCCAGGTACTTTATTCTCTTTCATACAATTGTAAATGAGATTGTTTATTTTCCTTTCTGCTATTTTATTATTAGTGTATAGAAATGCAACAGATTTTATATATTCATTTCGTGTCTCCCAACTTTACTGAATTCATTTATTAGATCTATTAGGTTTGATTTTCATGTGGTCTTTAGGGTTTTCTATATATAGTATAAGTCATCTGCAAATATTGACAGTTTTACATCTTCCTTACTAATTTGGATGCCTTTTATTTTTTTCTGTTGTCTAATAGCTAGCTAGGACTTCCAGTACCATGTTAAATAAAAAGATGAGAATAGATATCCTTGCCTTGTTCCTGATGTTAGGGGAAAAGCTTTCAGTTTTTCACTATTAAGTATGATGCTAGCTATGTGTTTGTCATGTATGTTTGTCTTTATTAAGTTGACATGTGTTTCCTCTAAACCTACTTTATTGGGAGTTTCTAATTATGAATGCATATTGAAAATTGTCAGATGTTTTTTCTGTACCTATTGAGATGATCATATGGTTTTTATCCTTTATCTTGTTAATGTGATGTACCACACATTTATTGATTTGTATGTACTGAACCATCCTTGAATCCATGGAATAAATCTGATTCGATTGTGGTGAACAATCATTTTAGAGTATTTTTGAATTCAGTTTGATAATATTTTGTTGAGAATTTTTCCATCTGTGTTCAGGAGAAATGTTGGTCTATTAATTTTGTTTTTGTGGTGTCTTTGTCTGGTTTTAGTATCAGAGTGATGCTCACCTCATAGATTATATTTAGAAGCATTCTTTCTGTTTTTTGGAAACCATCTGATACTTGACTTTTGTTTGTTGGAAGTTTTCTGATAAACAGTTCAATTTTGTTACTAGTTATTGATCTATTCAGATTCTCTATTTCTTCCTGATTCAGTCTAGGAAAATTGTATGTTTCTAAGAATGTACCCATTTCTTATAGATTGTCGTTTGTTGGCATATAATTTTTTTATGAATTTTTAAAAATCCTTTGTATTTCTTTTTTAAAGTTTATTTGCGTCAGAGAAAGGGATCTTTTTTTTTTTTTGATTGATCTGGCTAAAGGTTTACCAATTTTGTTTATCGTTTTAAAGAACCAACTCTTAGCCTCATTGATCTTTTCTATTATTTTTGTTTGTTTCTGTTTCATTTCATTCTGTGTCTTTTTTATTATTTTGTTCTTTCTACTGACTTTGGGCTTTGCTTGTTCTTTTTCTAATTTTTGGGGGGGTTTAGGTGAAATTGTTGGATATTTTTCTTATTTCTTCAAGTGGACCTGTGTTGCTATGAAGTTCTCTCTTAGAACTTCTTTTGCTGGATCCCAAAGATTTTGGACCATTGTGTTTTCATTTCCATTTGTCTTCAGGTATTTCTTGATTTTTCTCTTTGATTTTTTGTTGACCCATGTGTTGTTTAGTAATATATTGTCTCCATATTTTGTGTTTCAGGTTTTTTTTTGTTTTTAACCCCTTATAATTAAATCCTATTTTCACTCTGTTGCAGTAGAAAAAGATACATAATATAATTTCATTCTTTTTAAATTTATTGAGACGTGCTTTGTGTCCTATCATGTGATCTACCCTGGAGAATATTTTGTGTGCACTTAAAAAAAATGTGTATTCTGTTTTAGAAGGGAATGTTATATATACATCTGTTAGGTCTATCTAGTCTAATGTGACATTCAGACCACTGTTTCCCTATTGATTTTCTGTCTGGATGATCTGTCCATTAATGTAGTGGGGTGTTAAAGCCTCCTACTCTTATTGTATTGCTGTCAGTTTCTCCTTTTATGTGTGTTGATATAAGCGTTATATATTTAAGTGCCTTTACATTGGGTTCATAGATATTTACAATTATTATACCCTCTTATTTGATTGATCCCTTTATTATATAATGACCTTTCTTTTTTTGTCTCTTGTTCATGTCTTTGTTTTAATGTCTATTTTGTCTGATATGATTATTGCTACCCCTGCTTTTTTATTCTTCCATTTGTATGGAGTATTTTTTTTTTCCATACCTTCCCTATTAGTCTATATGTGTCTTTATGTTTGAAGTGAGTCTCTTGTAGACAGCATATAGATAGGTCTTACTTTTTCATCCATTAAGTCATCCTTTATCTTTTGATTGGAGCATTTAGTCCTTTTACATTTAAAGTAATTACTGATAAGTATGTACGTATTTCCATTTTGCTAATTATTTTCTGGTTGTTTTATAGTTCTTCTCTGTTCCTTATTTTTCCTCATAGCTCTCTTCCCTGTAGTTAAAAGGTCTTCTTCAGTGCTAAGATTGGATTTCTGTCTCTTCATATTTTGTTTTTCTATTATAGATTTTTGGTTTGTGGTTACCATGGGGTTCATATACAACATCATATGCGTGTGACACTCTAATTTAAGTTGATGGTCACTTAAGTTCAAGCACACTATAAAAGCCCTAAATTTTTACTCCTTCCCCTCTCCACGTTTTATATATATATCATATTTTACATCTTTTCATTTTTATATCACTTGACTAATTTTTGTAGATATTTTTGATTTTACTACTTCTGAGTTTTAACTTCATACTGGCTTTCTTAGTGATCACTCTACTACCTTTACCATATGTTTGTTGTTTCTTGTGAAATTCTTGTATTTCATAATTTTCTTCTAGTTGTGATCTTTTGTTTCTACTTGAAGATGTCCTTGTAACATTTCTTGTAAACCTGGTTTGCTAGTGATGAGTTCTTTTAGCTTTTGATTGTCTGGGAAATTTTTTATTTCTCCTTAAATTCTTTTTTTTTTTTAATTTTTTTTCAATGTTTTTTATTTATTTTTGGGACAGAGAGAGACAGAGCATGAACAGGGGAGGGGCAGAGAGAGAGGGAGACACAGAATCGGAAACAGGCTCCAGGCTCCGAGCCATCAGCCCAGAGCCTGACGCGGGGCTCGAACTCACGGACCACAAGATCGTGACCTGGCTGAAGTCGGACGCTTAACCGACTGCGCCACCCAGGCGCCCCAATTTCTCCTTAAATTCTGAATGACAACCTTGCTGGGTAGAATATTCTTGGTTGTAGGTTTTTCCCTTTCAGCATTTTGAATATATCATGTTAGTTCCTTCTGACTTGAAATGTTTCTGCTGAAAAATCAACTGATAGTCTTCTGTGGTTTCCCTTTTGTGTAACTTTATTTGCTCTGGGTGTTTTTAAGACTCTCTCTGTTTAATCTTTGTTATTTAACTTATTATCTTGGTGAGAACCTCCTTGGGTTAATCTTGTTTGGGGCTTTCTGTGATTCCTGGACCTGAATGTCTGTTTCCTTCTCCAGATTAGTGAAATTTTCAGCTATTATTTCTTCCAATAAGTTTCCAGCCCCTTTGTTTCTCTCTTCTGTTTCTGGGGTCCCCATAATATAAATGTTATTATGCTTATGTTATAGAGCTCTCTTAACCTGTCCTGATTTTTTAATATGATTTTTTTTTCTTTTTGTTGCTTAGATTAGTTGCTTTCCATGACCCTGTCTACCAGGTTGCTGATCTATTCTTCTGCATCCTCTAATCTGCTGTTTATTCCCTGTAGTGTATTTTTCATTTCAGTTATTGTTCTTCAGTTCTGTTTTTTAATACTTTTTCTTTGTTGAAATTCTCACTGAGTTCATTCACTCTTTTATCTAGTCCAGTGAGAATCTTTATGCAATTACTTTGAACTCTTTATCCATATTCACCCTATTGCTTATCTACATTCCTTTTAGCTCTTTTTCTCTGCCTTTTTCTTGTTCTTTCATTTGAGACATATTCCTCTGCCTCCTCATGTTTTCTAACTCTCTATTTCCTGGTATTAGGTAGGTCACCTTCATCTGCTGATCTTAAACAAGGTGGCCTTGTGTAGAAGGGGTCCTGTGGTGCCCTGTACCACAATCCTCACTGGTAACCAGGACCAGGCTTCCAAGAGTGTCCTCTGTGTGGGATGCATGCACTTGGTCCCTTTTTTGCCAACTAAGAAGCTCAACTCCAGGACCTGTGGGCACAGTGGTATGTGGAGTTAACTTCCTCCCTCCTCAGGGTAGGGTTGATTTGGAGGATATGGGTCCCAGCTGGGCTGCCTCCCAGGTATGGAGGGGGTGGGAGTTGCTTTGGAGTGGTGTCTGCCAGTGTGAGCAGGTCAGGTGTGGCACGTCTACAGAAGATGCTGGGATGGATCACACAGTGCTAGCCCCATAGATGGAGAATGTTAGCACAGACTCCCACAAGTGTCTGGCTATTTAGGCTGGGGGAGGGCAAGAAAAATGGTGCTTACCTGCTCCTTCATTGCCAGAGAAAATTTCTGTAGATATCTGTTACACTGGAACATGTCTTAAAATTAGTCAATAAATCTCCTTTATGTATGCCCCAGGCACTTTCAAACTGCTGCTTCTGTGCTGGGTCTTGGGCTCAGTTATTTGGTATGTTGGCTTTTTAAGTGTGGGGACTTAGTTTTACATTGCCCTTCAGTTCTCCTGGAGTACAGCACACTGGTTTTTAAAGACTCTGGAATGAAGCCCCACTGATTTTCAAAGACTGACACTATGGGGACCCATCTTCCTAGTGTGAGTCCCTAGGGCCAAGGGTGCCTAGTAAGGAGTCTGATGTCCTTGCTCCCCCATGCTTATTATATCTCTCCCATTTGTGGTTAGTCACACTGGAGGCTTGGGTCCTAATCACATCTCCATCCCACCTATTATTTCCAAAGTGGTCTTCTCTCTATGACTAGATCTGGAAGATTTATTCTGCCAGTCTTTAGATTGTTTCCAGGGAGAGTTGTAATGCATGTACTTGTCTCAGTGTGTCCATGGGAGGAGGTGAGCTCAGGATCTTCCTTCTCCACAATATTCCTTCCTAGCAACCACTCATTTCATGATTTTTAACGAGTATGTACAGCTATGGAACTAAAATCTCTTTAAAGGTGTAGACTATTACTATGTCAAATCCAACATAATCCTCACCTTTTAGCCCTCGGCTAAGAGAGTCATTGTTCCAGTTTTTATAGCATAGATTAATCTACTGATATTAGATTTCATGGTCATTCCAATGAATTGTATAATATCTACTCATTTGTGCAATGGTTCTTTTATTCAGCATAATGATTTTGAGATTCATCCATGTTGTTGTAATGAATGGTTTATTCCTCTCTGTTTCTGGGTAATATCCCAGTGCATGAACATACTATATTTTATTTATTCATTCATTCTTCCCTCGATGGAAGCTTGGAGTAGTTTTCACTTCAAGCTTTTGGTGATAGAGCTGCTGTGAATATTCTCGTGCAAGTCTTTTTGGTGTACACATGTTTTCATTTTTCTTAGGTAAATACTTAAGAGTAGCATTGCTGGATTATAGGGTAGATATTTGTTTAGTTTTATAAAGGAATATTTTCCCAAAGTGGTTGTACCATTTTACATTCTCATTGACAGTGTATGGATATTCTGGTGACTCTATAAGCTCGCCAACATCTGGTATTCTCAGTCTTTTAAATTTTAGATTTTCTTTAGAGGTATCTCATTGTGGTTTAAATTACATTTTCCTGATGATTCATGCTATTGAACACTTTTTCATGTGTTTTTCAATCATTTGACTATCTTCCTGTATAAACTGTTCATTATTTTTTCCCATTAAAAAAATTGATTGTTTTTCTTTCTCCTTGCCCCATTTTGAAAACTGAGAGTATTGAATCCAAGTGAAATCACTGTGTTATTTAATCAGGTTTTTTTAAACCTCAGTTATATGAAACTATCCAAATTGTAAAGCAAATATAGATAAATCAAGTAAAGGAATATTAGGCACAGTCTCCAATTTTAAAGAAGAAAATAATTTATGTTTTCATTGTAGTTATCCCAGTGCTGATAATGGCTTATCTTATCTGGAGCAGAATATGACAGCACAAACTAGCCTAAGATCTCTCAAGCTATCTTTAATTTTCATTTTAACTCTCAGAAGTTGTAAGATAACCATCTGATTTAGTTAATACTTTTCTGAACTTGTCCCTCAAACTTGGAAATCTCTCTCCACCATTTATTATTTCCTTGTGAAACTCAAGTGGCCATCTCACTCATTACCCTCCATATTATTTAATAATTCTATATTATCGATAGCCAACTGCTAAACTTAACAGTGGGGGATCAACTTGAGAAGGAGCAGAGGGGTGATAAATGCATTCCCCTTATTATCATAAAGTTGGAAAATTATGACCATATGCATGGACTGAGCCAGAAGGGCAGAAAATTCCCTTTGACTCCTTATTATTCACCCATTGTGCTGTTCTAAGTTCCTTTAGTGGTCAAAGGGTGACAGAAGCAATACATCAGGCTTTTGCTGTAAAATGTTATCTAAAGGCAAAAAGTGGACCTGTAGGACAGATAGAATTCTACACTGAGCCATGGGATTTATGACAAAATTCTATAACCATATAAAAAATATCTGTGACTACATTTATGTGAAGCAATGGTGCCATTCTTTGGCTGGTTTAGGTAATCACAGGTGCACATTCTTAGTCATACTAGAGATATATCCCAGTAGACATTTTGGGATCTGTTTTGAATTTAAAGTGGAAGTTCCAAGACAGATTTGGCAATTCTTTTCAAATTCTCTTTTTCAGAGGAAAATACACGTTATGGGAAAACACTGGAAAAATTTAGGTTGTGGTTAAAAAATAGTATGCTACATGTGTATATGCAAAAACACACTCTTTTGGTTTGATATATTATTTTTTTGTGACACCTCTGGATGTGCTTTTGGACATGTGAAAGGAAACATGTAAATAAATAAATTTCCATGAATATGAGAGAGGAAGCTTAGCAATGAGCACAAACAGCAAGCAAAGCAAGGACTGAAGGCCAGAGAGATCCAAATTCTGATTCGATATTGGATCAGTTACTCTATGATAAAATGTTTGCAATATTATTTTTAAATATGCAAGTTTATCATCTGGGGAACATCAGCTATTATGTTTCAAATAGAAGTATTAAGGTTTTTTGAGAAAAATTGAGAAGTACTAATTTTTCTTTCTGTATCACTTCAGTTAATAAACTTGCTTCTCTGTCATTATAAATTAAATATTATTACCTAAGGCAAACAATGAACCTGTGCTGCCTTATTTTTTCCACGTCTAAAAGGTAGGGAAGAAATAAATAATCTGGAGCATTTTTGTGCTTTTTTTTTTCAGAAAGAGGCCAGCATATGCTATGTTGTAAATATTAGCCAGAAATATATATTAATGAGAAAATGCAACAGTCCTCTTGGAAAACCAGTCACTTATTCTTTGTCCTTCATTCCACTTCTCCCCCCTTTCCCTTTGGCTTATTGGGATGAGTGTATCAAAGAGAAATTTCAGTTTATGCCTCTTTTGGGGCATGACTGGGCCTATTTGTTCTACAGGCTGGTGTGTATGTAGTGAGGTAGGTTTCTGGTCCAGTGACTGTTTTATAAAGTATAACTTTCCAGCACATAGCCTAAACAATGAATTGCAGATGTATAGCAAGTTATTCTCTCAGGCCTAGAAAGTCCAGATAGGGCCAGAGGTGGCTGACATCCTTGTTTAGTAGCCTCCCACTATGAGCAACATTGGAACGATCCCTGGCTAATAGCTACAAAACAGTATGTTTGAAGGAAAGTCCAATAATATCTGCAGCCATCTGACAATCTGAATAGTTCACTCATGCTAATAATAGTTCTATCCGTGGGTATCTATCTATTCAGGACTCGGGTTCAGGTTGTACTAGTTGTGGGACCCTACCAGTTTATAGCTGAGTTCAGGTCTCACATACCTAAAGACGATGATATACAGCCTGTAGTGGCAGCAGAGTTTTACAAGGATTCTTAATAGGCTTAATTGTGAGTGGCAGTCTCAATCCCTGTATTCACATATATGGGATACTTACATAATTTTTTCACATTTGTGTTCTCTTAGTGACATTTGAGCTTGTCCCTGCTCTGACAATGCATACACTTTCTGAGTCTTAGTTTGAGATAACTTATGTGAAAAAGTTTAATTGGATTAACAATCACTTTGCCCTCAGAAATGCCAACTTCAATTACATTTGTCAGTGAAAGACCTGATTGAGTTTTCCAAATGCAAGTAGTTTAAAGATGAAAGGGGTAGCTGGCTGGCTCAGTTGGAAAAGCATGTTCCTTTTAATCTGGGGTTTGTGAGTTCGAGCCTCATGTTGGGGATAGGGTTTCCTTAAAAAATAAAATAATAAACATGAAAGTTAACCAGTTTTTCAAAGAAAATTTGAAAAGATTTTATTTGTAAGTATGGTGCAAATTCAACATTTAATATTTTCCATAATGCTTTGTGTCTTTGTAATTATTTAATGTCAAGAAAATGTAATGCTTTTTTTCATCTCCAAAAAGATATTTATAGACACTCTTAAATCCCTTCTAGTTTCCTCAAGTGAACTATACAAATATCATCCTTTTTTTCTGTATGCCATGGCAAGAAAGGACTAAGGAATCCCCGCTGCAAGACATACTGATTATTGGTCTTCCTTTTAGTGGTATCAGCTATTGGTAACTTATGGACCATTGTTGTTTATACTAATGAATTAAGTCTGGTTATAAAACACACCAGAGTTCATAAACACTGATCTGTACTCTATGGTAAACTATATGTGGTTCACAAAACAATTATATATCACCAGCAATTATAAATGAAATACAGGCATGACTATCTAGTAGTATCTACCAACTGCTCCTCTCACAACCCTGGCCCTGGGCTTGACTAGGACAGCAGACTTTTGAATTTCTGTTACAGAGAGTCCCTTAAACAGCCTCTGATCTTTTTGGTCTGCTCTTTTCCTTGCTCATACCTTCCGTCTTTGATCTGATACTGATTGCAGAAAGTCTCCAGACACTGTTTCCAAACGTTTTAAACTAAGGGGCGCCTGGGTGGCTTTGTCAGTTAAGTGTCCGACTTTGGCTCAGGTCAGGATCTCATGGTTCACGGGATCGAGCCCCACATTGGGCTCTGTGCTGAATGCTTGCTCAGAGCCTGGTGTCTGCTTCAGGTTCTTTGTCTCCTTCTCTCTCTGCCCATCCTCCCCTTGAACTCTGTCTCACTCTGTCTCTCAAAAATAAATAAATGTAAAAAAAAGTTTTAAACTAATTTTAAAATAAAGTTTTTTCAAGGTGTCTGGGTGGCTCAGTCGGTTAAGCGACTGACTTCAGCTCAGGTCATGATCTCACAGTTTGTGAGTTCGAGCCCTGAATTGGGCTCTGTGCTGTTAGCCTGTTTCGGATTCTGTGTCTCCCTCTCTCTCTCTGCCCTACCACCCTTGCTCGCTCTTTGTCTCTCTCCAAAAATAAATAAACGTTAAAATTTTTTTTAAATAAGCTTTTTTCATTTATGCAAAATAGCCATTGATGCATGCTATTTTTAAAAATAATACACAAAAATGTGTAGAAGAGAACTGAGTCATTTTTTTCTAAACCCCTCCCCAATCTCACACCCATTTCTCTAATAACCAGCCAACTTCCCATTCTTCCTACCTCCCCCACAAAAATAAGAACTTCACCTCAGTGACTCAGATTTAATCAGCTGCAATTTATTGACCAATGGATATATAACCCTACCTCATGCCACAGAGATTTGAAACCACTTTTAAAACAGACATTGCGGAAGTAATTTGTATGTGTCACTGAGTTCTGTAGTTTGCTCATTAAATAGGTAGAAACACACACACACACACACACACACACACACACACACACACACACACAGTACTTCACCAATTTATGTACCTTTCCCACCAAGGAAATGTTAGTGGGAGAACCAAAATTTCTGATTGAGCGTAGAGAGTCGTTCATTGAAACACTGGAACCAGAAGTTTCGGCTGCTATATCACATGGACTGGAAGGCTGAGAGCCTTTCAGGATTTCTCTGGGGACTTGATGGGTATGAGTCATGTTGCTTTCATTTCTGTTCACTTCCACTGCCACCATTCTAACTTGGGCAACTCTGTGCTGACCTAGCTGGTCTTCTTGATTCAGTTCTTTCTCACAGATCCGGTGTTCTCCCCAGAGTAGCCAGTTCCAATGTGTTGCTTCTCATTACTCTGACTCACAGCCTTAGATTATCTGATCTCGTCATTTTCTGTTTTCTTCCCTGCTTACTATGGTTCAGCCACATTATGTTTCTTGCTCTTTATCAACACTTTTGGCCCTTCACATACTTTGGGTCTTTATGCTTGTTTCTCTTTCCATGTGTCGTATCTTGTCCATCTAGCCAATTCTTCACTAGCCTAGCTTTTTCATATTAATCATATCCCAACTTTTAGATTACTTCATCAGAGAGTCTTTCCTGATCATTCTGCCTCAAATAGTCTTATTCAAAAGCCCTCTCAGGCTTATGCTTATATTCTTTATAGCACTGTTATAATCTGTACTTTCTTTATTCATGTGAATGTCTCTATATATTTCCATTTCCCATAAAGATAGGCATGGTATCTCTCTTATCTCTATTTTCAACATGAGAGGAAGTAACACTAATTGATGGTTAATTGTTACAAAAGCAAACCAAACTCTTCTTAAAAAGGATCACAGTGGTTTATGTAAGAACCCACATCTAGCACACACAGTTGAAATGATTTTCAATTTCAAGCATATCAGCCATTATCAAATATAAAGGATCCAAGTTTTTTGCAACTATCTCTCTTTTCCAACTGTCAACCTTGTCTGCCTCTATCCCTTTACCCACCCAGGCACCAGAGGTATTTTTGCATCATTGCAAAATCTAGCTTGGCAATACTTCAGCCAAATCTGTATTATAAAATGTCTTATCATCCAAAGTTCCTCCACCCCCAGGCTATTTACCTAGAATTAAACAGTCCATTTATTTCGTACATACTATCTCCTGCAAGGAGGCAAGCGGAAAGTCTGATTAAAGTGACCAGGAGACTTCACCCTTCCTGGGCATTACATATCTTTTTGAAAGAAACTTATTGATACAGATATTTTCCCTAATAGGAACAATATTTGGCGGTGCAATATTTGGAGGGACTTCCACATGCCTGAGTCTTGAGCTAGAAGAAAAGGATTTAGGAACTTGACCTCTTGCATCTGAAAGATTGCCAAGATCTTGCTTAAAGCATACTAACCTACATTAATCCCTGCTGAAAGTATCATGCAAGACTTCATCTTCCTTTTAAATTAAGCATATCTTACCAGTCATCTCTTTCTGTAAGTATGATATTAGTGGGTTTGGTTTGTAAAATGCATATACCGTATTAAATAATGGACTAGATGCAATATTGGATGCATATTAACATTTTATTCATATGCATTATACTTGTACAACCTTGGTGTATTTGTATCAAAATTCCACTGGCAGTGTTTTGCTTTTGATCTGTGAGCTATTAGAAAGCCTGTTACTACAGATGAAAGGAGTTAGAAAGTTCTATATCATAATGCAGTGCGATCAGTAATTCACAGAGCAGGTAATTTGCAATGACTTGCCAAGCCTTTGATTGCACCGGGTTTATGGCTATTAGCAGTTTCCCCTTTCAAATTTGTATGGTTCCATACTTCCTTTTTGACCTCTTTTTCATCATTTATGGTCCAATTTGGTAGTGAAAAAACATAACTGCTTGCTTAGTGCATGGCTGTCATTCAAACCCCAGTGACTTACCGAGCACTTTGACATTTGTGATGATGAAAAAAACATTAAGCAGGTGTACAGAACACTAACCAGGTTCCTGCAACAATGCTTTATGGGATTCACAATGTACCTCTGGGCTGTAAACTGATTCAGACTTGATTTTCTCTATCAATTTAATCTCAGTGTTCAAACTCCCATTCAAAGAAGGAGGCATAGTTTTCACTAAAATTGAAGTTAAATAAAATCTCCAATAATGACGTTAATATAGGACCTCATAGGAACAATTGGAAGGGCAATGACTGCTTGCCACTAAAATAATATGAAAGTAGGGCTCACATGTCTACTTTGAAGTCATGCAATTAGGAGTACTACTTGATACTGGACTATATAAAATTTAAGCCCTATAAAATGTCTTTAGCAATGAAAACTTACAGCTAAATGGCATGCTTTAGCCCCTTAGCTGTCTGAATTGTATGTACACCACGTGAAGGAAACATCGTATTATTTTGTGGAGGTTTTTCTTTGCACATTTCAAATTGGTCATCTGTTGTACAGGTGTGCCGCCCATCTTGGTGAGGGTTAGTCTGCCCTCATGTGCAGCGTGTCTGGGGGACATGGAAACCTGCAAGACTCAAAATAGTCCAGGTCTCCAATTAGTGTGTTTGGGGAAGCATTCAAAGTCAGGACCACTGAGCACACGGGACAAGTGGTCAGTGATTTCCCAACTGAGGACTGGTTAGGCGTCGCAGAATCTCTCATTCAGGCCCAGAATAATTTTCAGTTTAAAGCTGCTAAAATGTCACACACAGACTCGAACACACCTGACAACAAAAGAAAGACTGTCATCAAGATCATACATTTCCTGTCATCATTCTGACATGAAAAGAAATTATTTTTTTCAGTAATATGGAACAGACAGGCATTGCACTTTGACTTTCTGGGTGTTTAACTTATTCAGAAAAATCATTTGAAAAAATTTAAATCTAGAATAGGAAGTTTTCAATTGTTTTCTATTTGTGACTGGTGTTTTCTAGTAGAAAACATAAAAGTTGCATCCATTTATGTACAATGCAGAAATACCTTATTGCCACGGAAACCCCGGGAACAGTAATTGTAAGTAAATTGGGAAGATACGACTGCAGATTCATGCTTACTTGTGGATTCTGAAAATTTTTCACATAGAATATATGCAACTGAAGCTCGAAAGTCTATACAAGCAGTCAGTGCATGGAAGTGACTCATAATCCTCCAAGCATTTTGTATAGAAAGTTATGTGTTTCTTTTAGCCACAATCAAGCACGTGGAAGGCAGCAACATTAGTTGCTTCTTTGAATATTAAATAGCCATAGCCATGATATTGTAGTAAAATACAATGATATGATATTGACAGCTTCATTTGCCCTTACCATCTTGATATTATATTGCAACATTTTTATCTTGTTTCTGTACCTAACTTCTTCATAGGCCATGCAATGACTATGTACTCCTATTTGAGACCTTCCTCCTGACTGAATGTGTGAGTTAGATAGCAATGATATGAATGGGCCTAAGACGGGAAGTTCAATTAAAACACAAGGTGGTGGTGATGCTTTATGAGTTTTACAGAGATGGCAAGAAATTTTATATCTGCTGTGTCCTTCAAGTTGGCTGTATTTTCAGTGTAGAGTGGAAATGTTCCTGCGAAATTATTGATCTTGACTTTTACCAGGCCTGCAGTAAAGTAAAGGTAACAAATAATGTCATGCTTGAAGTTGGTGAAAAAATATTTGCAGTCGTGGTTGTAAGTTGGGGTCAAACTCAGGAGCACTGAACCCAAATCCAAGAGCACCATGACTTTTTCCAGCCTCACATAATATTTTTATTTGTTTAGTTTTACTGAAGAGATTTTTAGGTTAGTTAACTAGTACTTCCTGCTAACCTGTCTTGATGTTTTACCACGTCTAATCTAAAAACACATGCTTGTTTTGAGTACATGTGCTGACAACTGCTTAAATGCATCAGCCCTTATTTATTGCAAGCTTTGCCTGTGCTTTCATCTTTTCAAAGATTTTGCATGATCCTTTGGTGTAGTTTACTTAAAAAAATGAATAAATTGATGAGGTATAACCTTCCAGGGAAAAAAAAAGTATAAGGATCCCATTTAAAAAGTGCAAAATATAAACCAAACCGAGAATAGTCAGAAACAGTTTACTCACATATAGAAAACTAGTACAGTTTATTTCCTTAAGAGTGCATTCAACTGTGGCTACAGTTATGTATTTGCATTATAATGTTAAATCTTAATGAATTCCTTCCTAAATTGGAAATACCAAGGAAAATTGTCTCAGTTTATGAAATTACACTTAGCAGGTTTATTTGTTCTCTCTCAACTTGAAACCCACAAGTTTTTATTAAGGCTATGGTTCATATTTCAAATAGCAAGAAATCTTCAGGTGTCTCCCTTTTCTTTCCCCTCAAAATAAATCTACAAAGCACCTGGATTTAGAAGAACAACATAGATATATTGCCCATTAACTCTGAAAACTAGCAAGCACTTCCATGATAAAAATAAACAGTGCGTACCATAATCGATGAGGAGGCAACATCCCACATTGTTTATTGATTCATAAGGTTAAGATTAAAGTGGGATTCTTGCCTGTGTTTATCAACAGATTTTTTTAAGCAGTGAGTGAACCTGGAATCCCACAAACCAATCAATAAAGTTTAAAAGCTTCAGTGAATCTAACCCATAACAGGTCCTTGTTTGGAGAACACGCTCAAGAAACACATGTGTCTTTAAGAGGTCTTGAAAGACTTTACACCCATGGACCATTACCATTTCCAAACACCCTGCAGCATTACCAGCCCAACATATGCTGACTGTATATCACCGTGACCCTCTCACTAAAGCTCTTTTGACTGGAGTGCTTTTAATACCCACTTTCTCAGCTGAGCTCAGGAGTGATTTGTTTTACATGCCACATTAATCCTTTCCACATTTTCTGGATGAGGCAACCACAATTCCACTTGTGAGGTGTTTCTAAAACACAGTTATAGGAATAAAGCAGCAGGGTCCCAGACTTGACAACGTCCCTCTAGGCAGCTGACAAAGTGGGCTATCGTGCCTCGGTTTAACTCTTCAAATGAGCATTTGTGCCCAGCCACTAGGGTGGGCCAGTTTTTTAGGCCAGTAGGAGGCCCCATTTATTGAAGGCAATTTACTCTCAATTAAAACGCTGTAGGAATCTTTGTAGACGTGATGCCTGATTGATACTAATGCATATTAGTAAAATTAAAATTAAGAATAAATGGAAAAGAGCCGTAGAACTGAAAATATATAAAACACACCTCAGTAAAACCAAAGAAAGTTTATACATCACACCATAATTATAGGAAAAGAGATTTAAAAAAATAAGTAAATGGGCAATTAGTGTTCAAAGCACAGCCTTTTATTATGTGGTAATTTTATAGTTTTAACTTTAAAGGCAAGTTCCCCACCCCCCAAATGTATTCCAAGACCAATGAACTTCTGTTGCATACATCCATGAACTTTTCTACATTTTTAATGTTCATCGAATATAAGTAACGTAGGTTTTCAAAATTTCAAGTTGTCAACAAGGCTAACTGATTGGACCAACCAATTGTTAAAAAAAATTGTTTTTACATGTCAGCACTTGGCTGATTTTATTAACTTGTTAGTATTATGCTCCCAATTTTATGTGCTAAAATCTAACTGTACAAGCAACTTGAGGCCTAAAATTGTGCCTTTATCCAATCCTAATTTATTGTTCTTCCCTCATAAATTTTATTTGTAGCTTCAATGGTCTGAAAAAGCAATAAATCAGAGTGAGGTGAGTTTTACATAGTTTAGATTGAGTTCCTTATTTTCACTTGAAATTAATCCAATCCGTTCCTTCTGGTCTCATTGTCATGTCGCTCATAGTGTGCCTCCAAGCAGCAGATGACTGGCGTCAAAGGCATCCCTTCTAAGTTGGTGGATATCAGTTACACATGCATAGATGATAAATCATTTACGTAAATCATCAGATTGGGGCACTCTCCATAAAACAGAGTTCTGTGAATGAAAAAAAATACTCTCCTACTTTTTTCTAATCTCAAATTGTTTTCCTTAGATGATCAGGAATGTGCTTCTAAGTTTTCGTAAGAAGCATTCTAGAGGAAGGTTTTACTGAAATTTCATTGCCACTGTTGAAATCTTGGTTGCCAGAATGTGGCTGGCATAATATAGGAGCTCATTAAATATTTGAAAAATGGATGATGGATTCAAACACACCTCTTCACATTCTAAACAGCAACCCGGTTATTAACAATAACAATCTTATCCAACATTTACTTTAACACTAGAATGCCTACCAAAAAAAGTTAGATATTCCCCATTGACTTTTAAAACAAAATATGATCAAGTAGAAGAAAAAGACACTGATTATAATCTCACTGTCTTTTTCTCTCTACACATACTCACATAGACATGCACATATACCACACTTACCACAGACTCTATTTAAAAAAAAGTAATGTATATTCAGATGTAAAAAGCAGAATTAATACTTAACAGAGTATTAATGCTCTGTATTAAGTACTCTGCTGCAGACAGTTAAGTACTCTACATTTAGAATATGTGTATTTCTTTAAATTTTAAAATAATATATATTTTTAGAACTTTGAAAAGTTGAGTTTAAATTAATTGACCGACAATTGAAAAAGAACTGTGAATTTCCTCTATCTGTGTTTTAAAATTGATTGTTAAAAATGACATTTAGCTTTTGGGCCTCTTGTCTCAATGTCTAGAATAAATTCAAACTGAGAGACTTTCAAAGGAAAAAAATGCCTGAGTAAAAAATGAACTTGCTTACACTTTATTGCACAGGCTCTGCTTCCAGTATTTTTAAAGGAAACCTTCTAGATTGCGTTCTTTCTCTAAATTTATGTTTAACAGGATCTAGAAATCCTTGGCCAGCTTAGAAACATAAAAACATTGTTTTTTACTCTGCTTGGACATTTGCTCATTTGAATTTGGGTTCATATTTAGTTATATCCACTGGAATTGCCCATTCCTCTTTTGCCATTGGGCATTTTTTCAATCTTAACAAAACCAAGTCCATATTATAGGCCTGCTGGCCAACATTCCAGGTAAATGAATGGTTTTAAAGAAAAATGGTGCTATTTTTCAAAAGCCTGACATTTAAAAAATACAAGTCCAGAATTGAAGCCTTCAATAATTTTTCCATGCCTATATGCTACAAGAAGCAAATGGTTACACAAATGAATACATCTGGGATTATTTTCAAGCTGTTATTCCCCACCAGGGAAAATATTTAGAAATAAGTCTCAGTCTTTGTGCTGGAACTACAAAGAGGCCAGCCATCTTGATGCTTTTCCAGATCGTTTAATGATTTTCCTCATATTGTGTGGTGGCTTTACTGCCCTGTTTCGTATGCCTTCCCATTCACTGTTGGTAACCATTTATGTTGGGTGTGTTCCAATTTCCAAATCTGTTTTGTGGCATTTATAGCTTGCAGCTAATAAGGCCATTCAGTATTTTTTATATGAAATATTAAAAAATATACTTTACCATGGAAAGCTAGAGGAAATGATTCAAAATTAAAAAACAGCCCTAAAGTATGGAGTAGCCATGCCTTTAAACTGCTCAGTGAGCATGGGTGTGGTTGAGAGGTGGCATTCTGCTTCTAGAGTCCAGGAGATGCAGTGTTAGGTGTGTGTGTTGTGTATATGTATTATATACGTATGTGTGTGTCTGCATACGTATGTGTAGTTCAGTAAATGTGTGTACATAAGATATGTGCAGAAGGAAGGGTATCTGTTTATCTTACCCTGCAACCTCTGACTTTATAACTTAGAGCCTACAACAGATATCTACATGTATGTGTTTATCTATCTGTCTACCTATCTTTCCAACTATTTGTTTATTTCTTGGTGTTATTTCCATTATCAGCTTGAATTTTAGAGGTTTTTTTTATTTTTTTGAGTTTTGCCCTCCTGTGACTTTACGTAAAATGAAAATTATTTAGAGTTTCTAAGATGCATAAATACTATATGTGTAGGAAACTAAAATCTACATACTTAACTCCAAATTGAATGGTAAGGAATTATTATTATTAAAATAGTCTTTTGGTCAATATATGTTTAAGAAAATCATGTTACTCATGCTTTTATTGCCTCTTTCAATCCAATCTAAATGAGATATTTAACATAGACTTCCTTACTTGTATATATTAGATTCAGTTCATAAGTTACTTTGAGTTCCTATACCATACCAAATTTTATACTTAATTTTTTCTTCAACTCACAAAGTAAAAGTGATTAAAGGTTTTAATTATGACCAAAGTCTGAAAGAAGATAAAATCTTCTGAAAACGTAATTAACTCTTTTAATATTATCTCTGTGAATTTAAGCTTCAGTGTCATAATATCATATGGGAATAAGTTTTTCATAAGAGAATACAAGCTCTCAGTGTTTAAGAGTGCACAAATAATGCATAAGGTGGAAGTGGGTTGCTTAGTGATGATGTGGCTCATCTATTTCTATAGTTCTGCAAAAGAAAAAAAATCTCAACTGTAACCACAGAGATGAGGATGAAAAATCTTGTCCTTAAGAACTATTTTTAGGTTATTGAATGAGGGAAAACCGCCACTTACAGGATATGGGCACTGATGAAAGTGTTTGTATTTCTTAGGCCTACAGGGAGATAAGCTAATTTCTGTAAAAATCATGTGGAGTGTTCCTACCCTTTAATATCACCTGTATGAGTGGTGTCATTTGTGCAAACACCTGTATGAGTGGTGTCATTTGTGCAAAAAGGCAATATTTGAGCTCTTGGGTATTTATATTTTTACAAGAATGACATTGAATTAATATATTTACATATAGATTAAGTTTCATTTGCCTTTTTGCGAAGAAGACAGTATATTTAATTTCACCAAGACATGCTTCATATTAACAATTCGTGTAGACATCTAAAAACTTAGGTAGTTTTGAATTATCAATAATATATTCTTATTTTGTAATTTTAAGAGTACTAAGTAATCGTTTGAAAGGATTTCTCAATAGGAGAGCAGAAATTTAGAGAACTTCCTTAATCTTACCCTTAAAATATATCCAAGTTTATATCAATATTTTTATATGCAGCATATATGTGTTAACAGATTCATGTTATTTCTGATTTTTTACATGTGTACACCAATAGGCTATACACTAATAGTTCATATTATTGTTATGTAAATGGTATTATTAATTTACAAAAACTGATGGAATTTTAGGTCCTGTCCTACAACCTCTTCGTTTTGCTTAATAATTCATGGATCACTTTCTCTGCCAGTACACAGAGATATGCACCAATATTTTTAATATTGTACTGTACTCTCTTAAATAATAAATCATAATTCATTTAAGTAATTCATTATTGATAAAATATTTAGATTGTTTCCAGATTTTAACTGTTAGGGACAGTTCTTCAAGGCATCCACTCATAAACAGTTAAGCGTAATTGGGCTTATATAATGTAATACTGTGTGTATGTATATGTATACACACACACACACATACAGAGAGATTGTATGTATGTAATTAAACTTATGATGGTTCCAAAAAATTCTCATAATTTACATTGCCAAAAAATTGTCCAGAGGATGCACGTTTTAACCCTTCTATACGAACATGAATATTAGCACGATTTCTTTCTTCTTTCTTTTTCTTAAAAAAAATAATACAAATAGTATGTGCTAATGTACAAATCTCTTAGCCATACAGGACCATGTATAATATTAAAAAGCAATTTTTACTGTCTTCTCCACTGGTCTTTACGTCCTCTCTCCTCCTGGTCACACACCAATCTCACTCCCCTATCTATTGCTATAGTCTCTCCGTATTTCTAAAAAATCTCAGTGTGGGCATGTGTTCTTAACATAAATACTACTTGTTGGTCACAAGTAGGATCTTACTTTATATTTGACTCTACAATACCCTTTTCTTCACCTGCAAATATATCATGCATGTCTATTTTTTTAATGACTTCATATTATGTAGTTTGTATGCTAATTTATTCTTCCCCTTTTGAAAATATTTATGCTGTTTTCAGATTTTCCCTACTACAGAAACTACTCATATCAACCTCACACAGAAATCTTTGCCACTTGTGTATTTGTGAAGAATTGATATGTAGAATTGGAATTATGGAATCAAAAATAGGCAAAACTAAAATTTTGATAAATACTGCCAATTGCCTTATTCATCATTTAAAAATATTTGTCAGCTATATGGTAATAATATTTCACTGTTTCTAGTCATAATTTTCTTGTATTATTGAGGTGAAGAAACTGATTGTATGTTTTTAGGGCATTGGATACCTTTGACTCTAAAATGTCAGTTGGGGAAATTTGCTAAATTTTCTTTTGTGTTGATCTTTGCTTACTTAATGATTCATAGGACTTTATTTTATATATTGGAATTATCACTCATTTGACTCTCATATTTTTGTCTTTCTGTTCTGTTAAGGGTTTTCCTTTTTTTCCTTACAGTTTTTGATTTTATGTTTTAAAACTTACTAAATTTTTCCTTTTGTGACTTTTGAATTTTGCAACATACTTAGAAAAGCTTCCCTACCTCAAAATGAAAGATATTTATAAATGATTTCTTACAATATGTTGGTTGCTTTTTACATGCATAACACTTTGAAGTCCATTTGGAATTTATTTCACTGCAAGTAAAGTAGCTGTCCAGGTTTATTTTCCACGTGTTTTTTTTTTTTTCCAAATTATAAGCTATTTGGCCCAATACTATTTGATGAATGATCTAGACTATGTAGATATGCCAACTTTTACATATATTATTTTCCCATGCACACTCGCATCTATTTTTAGATTCTCTCTTTTGTGCCATTGATATGTTTGTTTCCACATCAATATCAAATGTTTCTAATCACTTTAACTTTGTAATAAAATTTAATGCTGTGTAGGACTAGGTCACTCGCATTATTTGTATTTCAAAGAATTTTCTTAGCTTTATTCATGTTTGATTTGAGACCAAAGAAAAAGAAATGTTGCTTTCATTGGTAATGTGCTGAATTTTCACATTAATTTAGGAAGTGTTACTATTTTAAAATAGTTTGAAAATTACTATCCAGTAATATGATATATACTCCATTAATTTTTTTAAGTTTTTTTTTTCTTTTAAGTTTAGAGAGAGCAAAAGTGTGAGTAATGAAGGGACAAAGACAGAGAGAATCCCAAGGAGGCTCTGAGCTGTCAGCACAGAGCTCCATGCGGGGCTTGATCCCATAGGCCCCAAGATCAGGACGTGAGCTGAAATCAAGAGTTGGAGGCTTAACCGACTGAGCCACTTAGGCACCCTAATGCCCCTTAGTAAGTTTTATAATCATATTCATCTTGATATTAACCATTACTTTTAAAGTTTTCTTACAGACATGTTATGTTCCTATTGATTTGTAAATGGGATATACATTTTATATGTGATACTTTTGGTAAAGAAAAATAATTTATCTGCAAAGAAATATGTTAAAATTTCTAATAATTTATGCAGTAGTTATTTTGCTTTTCTGAAGAAATGTCATATAATCTACAAAAAATTAAAATTTTGTTTCTTATATACGTATATGTATGTGTATATATATATATATATATATATATATTTACTTATGTGTTGACTACTTATGGAATAATTAAATAATAGTGGTGATAACTGATACCCTTATCTTAATTCTAACTATGATGCTTACTTTTGTGTGTCAGCTTAACTATGATAATGGATACCCAGATAGCTGGCAAAACATTCTTTCTGGGAGGGTCTCTGACAGTGTTTCTGGAAAAAAAGTAGCATTTGAGTTGTAGACTTAGTAAAGAATATCTGCCCTCAACAATATAGGCAGCAGCATCCAATGCATTGAAGGCTTGAATAGAACAAAAAGTCAGAGGAAAGGTGAATTCTCTTTCTCTTATTGACCTGGGATGGTTCATCTTCTTGTGCTGTTGGGCATTTTAGTTCCTGGTTCTTAGGCTTTTGGACTCTGGGACTTATACTGTTTGTTTATACCCGATTTTCAGGCCTTCAGCCTTGGCCTGAATTATATCTCTGGCTTTCCTGGTTCTCCAGTTTGCAGACAGCAGATTGTGAGACTTGACCTCCATAACCTCGTGAGTTAATTCTTATAATAAATCTTCTCTTATATACCTATCTATATTCTATTGGTTCTGTTTATCTAGAGAACCCTATGAAAACACTAATTTTAATACAAATTAAATAATGTTTTATTCTAAAGTATATTCTTCTTATCGGTTTATCATAGAAAAAATTTAATATTATTACAGAACTATCCATATATTGATGACATATTTGTGAATATTGAATTTTATTAGGTGATTACCCATTTATATTGAGATAGATGTGCCATTTTCATCATTTAATCTATTAATTGGTGAGTTTAATTTCTTTATACTGAATATAATTGTTCAGATTAGATTTCCTAATACTAAATATAATTGTTTTTCATTAAAGAAAAGTAAGTATAAATTAAAAGTTTTAAGTTGTTGGATTTTTATATGCATTACTTTATTGTCCTCGTATTGCAAATTAGATTGGAATGTGATATTTTTTCATACACTGTTAGCTTGAATAGCCTAAGTTAGATTAGAATGAAATTTTCTTTTTTTATGCTATTTTTAAAAATGACAATATATACTTATTTTGTGTTTTGATATATTTTCTTGGCAAAGTATTTTGTTTTATTGTTTTTCCTGAGAATTTCTACAAATTTACCAATGATATAGTACCTGGCCTCCTTGTGAAATAATTCTTGACATGGGATCAAGAGCAAGAAGATTCAACTCAAAGAGGTATTACTGAGAAGTGAAAGAAAGAAAGAAAGAAAGAAAGAAAGAAAGAAAGAAAGAAAAAGAAAATGATGTTGGATTATACACAGTATTGCTTGAATAGCAGATGGAGAGCAAATTATGGAAATTTATGCCACACTAATAGTTTTGAACATCTTACAGATAGCATAGAGTCATTTAAAAGTTTTAACATTAGCAGGGTGCCTGGGTGGCTCAGTTGATTGAGCGACCGAGTTCAGCTCAGGTCATGATCTTGCAGTTTGTGAGTTCAAGCCCAACGTCAGGCTCTGTGCTGACAGCTCAGAGCCTGGAGCCTACTTCAGATTCTGTGTCTTCCCCTCTCTCTACCCCTCCCCTGCTCACTCTCTGTGTTTCTCTGTCTCTCAATAATAAATGTTATAAAAAATAAAAAAAAAATTAACATTAGCATTTAACAATTAAAGCATTCATTTAGATTGATAATGGACTATATAGAAAGTGACTTGACAGAGAAACAGTGGACAGTATCTCAGGACATTGGGTGGCTTCATGACGGCACATAGTAGTGGCATGAAGGATAGAGGTGAGAAGATGGATTCAAAAGGCATGATTGATAGGTACAGAGGTTAAAAAGAAAGATGAGAGGGAGAATAAAGGAACTCAGCTTAAGTGACAGACACAATAGACAACACAAAGCCAGGCACTGTGTTGGGTTATGGGAAAATGACATGCCTCCTTCACTTATGGAGCTCCTCATCTAGTAGTGAGAGAAATACTAGAAGGTACATTTCTGTAATTTAATATGGTTAGGATTTCAGCAATAATTATTCAGCCATAAGTGTCCCAGATGGTATTTATGAATCCTGCTTTGTTACTGTCCAGGGCCAGAGGTGTGGAACAGTAAGGTGCGTGCAGGAATCTGGTCAGACATGGTCAAACACTGGATGTCCTTAGGGAGATGAGTGGCAATGTGACTGGAATATAGGAGAGGAAGGAAATTGTGTTGAGTTTGGGGGATGTTCAGAAGACAGTTGAATCCTTCTCTAAATATGGGCTAGCAATATGAATATCATCTCTTGATCTCTTTTCAGTTTCACAGTTTTTCAGACTTTAAAAGTAAAAGACAGGTTACAGAATGGGAGAAGATATTTATAACAACATATTTGATAAAGGGTTGGTATCCAAAATCTCTTAAGAACTTATTAAATGCAACACCCAAAAAGCAAATAACCCAGTGAAGAAATGGGCAAAAGACATGAATAGACACTTTTACAAAGAAGATATCCAGATGGCTAACAGACACATGAAAAGATGCTCAACTTCACTTATCATCAGGGAAATACGAATCAAAACCACAGTGAGATATACCTGTCAGAATGGCTAAAATTAACAACTCAGGAAACAACAGGTATTAGCAAGGATGTGGAGAAAGGCGAATCCTTTTGTACTATTGGTGAGAATGTAAACTAGTGTAGCCACTCTGGAGAACAGTATGGAAGTTCCTCAAAAACTAAAAATAGAACTGCCCTACCTTACAGCAATTGCATTATTAGATATTTACCCAAAGATTACAAAAATACAGATTTGAAGGGGTACATGCACCCCAGTGTTTGTAGAAGCATTATCAACAATAGCCAAACTGTGAGGAGAGCCCAAATTGTCCATCAACTGATAAATGGATAAATAAAGTTTGGTGTATACACACACACACACACACGCACACATATATATACACATACATACATACATACATACAAACAATGAATATTACTCAGCCATCCAAAGGAATGAAATCTTGCTGTTTGCAATGACATGGATACAGTTAGAATGTATTAGGCTAAGCAAAATAAGTCAATCAGAGAAAGACAAATACCATGTGATCTCACTCATTTGTGGAATTTAAGAAACAAAACAGATGAACATATGGAAAGTTGGGTGGGGGGAAGAGAAAAAAGGAAACATACCACCAGAGACCCTTATTTTTTTTTATTTTTTTTTAATGTTTATTTATTTTTGAGAGAGACAGAGACAGAGCGTGAGTGGGAAAGGGACAGAGAGAGGGGGAGACACAGAATCTGAAGCAGACTCCAGGCTCTGAGCTGTCAGCACAGAGCCCTACGTGGGGCCCAAACTCACCAACAGGGAGATCATGACCTGAGCCAAAGTCAGACGCTCAACCGACTGAGCCACCCAGGTGCCCCGAGAGACTCTTAATGATAGAGAACAAACTCTGATTTGACATAGGGAGGTAGGTGAGAGATGGACTAGGTGAACGATGGGTCCTAAGGAGGGCACTTGTGGTTGAGCACTGGGTGTTGTATGTGAGTGATGAATCACTGAATTTTACTCTTAAAACCAAAATTGCCCTGTATATTAACTCAAATTTATTTCTTTTCAATTTTTTAAAGTTTATTTCTTTTTGAGAAAGAGAGAGTATGTGTGTGAATGAGTGGGGGAAGGGCAGAGAAAGAGAGAGAGAGAATCTCAAGCAGGCTCCATGCTGTCAGCACAGAACCTGTTCAAGTCTTGATCTCAGGGACTGTGAGATCACGATCTGATCAGAAACCAAGAGTTGGACGTTTAAATGACTGAGACACCCAAGCACCCCAACTAACTATAATTTAAATGAAAAAAGGTAATAGTTTACTCCCATCCTTTGAAAGGTAGTATTCTTAGTAGGATCCTGGCTGCACCGTGTAATAAACCATAATACAAATTCTTTTGGTGAAATGTATGAATATTCATAGGACATGAGGTAAGTATAGGCTATTTTGTAATTTCAGGTAATGTTGTGCTACCAGTGACTTTCGTAGAGAAAAAGGAGGTTTAGGGATTTCAGGATGACACATAAGGGATTATGGACTTGTATATCCCCTTGGGAATAATACATTTTAATGATGTTTGGACTAGTGTCAATGGATGAAGTTATCCACATAGGAAAATGAATTAGAGAATAAAGAAGTGTTAGTGGACAAAAACTAAGGAAAATTATCTTTCAAAGGAAGTTTATCCATTGAAGAAAGTCTAGAGGGATAAGCCTGACATGTTAAAGTGGGACATTTTAAGAAGGAAATGTCAACCAGATCAAGTGTGAGCCAACAACAGCCAGCCATATGAACGAGGAAATATAGGCATTTATAAACATGGTGATGAAAAGAAATCTAAAAAACAGGATGTTGTAAAAAGCACCCAGGAGGCTGCTTTAGGGTGGATGACCTGAATGTCATAGAGGCGTACTCACCAGAGAGAGAGAGGCTTGGTCTAGGTAGGGGTTCTAGATGTTTTTATGTTATAAACTGGACTTCTGTGGCATTCTGTAGAAGTTTACAGAGTAAAAATATTTGTAAATAAATGAAAAAATGTATAGAATTGTAAGTTAAATCTATTATATCGAAATATTATGTCAAATATGTTGAACATGCATTTTTAATGTAATATATATTAATTAAATTATTAAATATTAAGAGATAGAGGCAGGTCTAATACCTCAAAATATTAAAATCATGTATAAAAATACTAGTTCAAGATATATATAATAACTATAACATAATGTGAAAATATCTATGATTTCTATTCATGACACAGTAATAGGTATTGCCTAATACAACTGTGGAACATAATTGATGGAAATGGTAAATAGAGAGGTAAAAATGTTCCTATCCAAGTTCATATACTACCAGTCCAAAGAAAAATTTGGTGATTGTGGAGATTTAAATAAGTTTTCTAAGAAAGAAGCACAAAACTCGCTATTCTGTAACAAAACTCTGAATTCTCTAGCTAGCATCTTCAGCACTTAAGACTGATGTTCTAATACATCTTCTAGGTGACATGGAAGGCTATCGTGATTTTTAGTGGGGCTCAAAGCAGGAAAGGGAATAATATGGTGTAATCACAGTGTCTCTTGAGCCATATTGTACTGTGATACCAGGATTATGTGCATTGGGAGAATGAAAACATAGCCCCTGTGGTAATATGAGACCAGAGGCATCACTGGTGGAAATATTAAAACATAGACCCCCGGGTTTTTGGAACAAGGCCGCATTATTTATTGTAATGAATTGCATACCTACTGAAAGCCAGCTCCTGGTATGCAGCTGGACCCTGGCAGGAGTTGAGCTTCTGACCTGGTGACATCCAGTGATTAAATAGCCAGAGTTGGCCACCATGTACTGAGTCCTCTAAGATTATTTAAGTAATACCGTCAGATAGAACCCAACAGTTGTAAGGTGAAAATGATACATCCAGGGTCAGGAGTAAGCAGAGATAATAAATTGCATAAGCTAGTAGCCCAGACAATCCCTTCTACCACACCATGTTATCTACCACTCCTGTAGCAGCACACCTCCCCCAAGTCACACCTACTGCAGTGTTGAAGTTCGCTTATAAACAGGTGATGGAAGAGAATGCCCCTCAGTCATGAGTTCACTAAAGGGTTGGTATGTTATCATGATGTTAGGTGAAAACATGGATGAATCACAACTCCAAGCAGAGGTTTTCCTGGAAGGCAGTGGTGTAGGAAAACTCTTCAATAAGTAAAGCTGGAAGTATTGTATTTGGCATTCACTTTGTGTGGAAAGAGAAATACCTCATGGTCACATGAACTCATCAATAGTGGCAATAGCTGGTTAGTCAGGGACATAGAAAAGGAAGAATGTAAAATTGGGGACCAAGAGGTCTGGAGAAGTGACCTGTACTTGGACCTATGAAACAAACACAAAATGTGAAGATCTTTGATTGGTATGTCAATATCTCTGAGAGAAAACACACATTGTCCACAGAAGGGAGCAACCAAATTGATACAGTGACTTGGCCAGTAGACATCACCCAACCTCCATGATAATCCACCCTAGTGCTGGCACTATGGACAATGAAGAATGTAGTCATGGGGGCTCTGCATGGGCACTGACTTACCAGTGCTAATCTAGTGACTTTCCCTGTTGAATATGCAAATTGTCAGCAAAGAAATCAATCCTGGACCCTAGTACATGGCTGTTCCTTGAAGAGAACAGTCAGCTTCTTGGTGGACTACATTGGACCCTTCCACTCTGAAAGAATCGCAATTCATATTCTCTGTAATTGACACTTATTCTTGCTATGGGATTGACTTTCATGCCAACAGAGCTTTCTCTAGACCCACTATCTGAGGGCTTGCAGAGTGGTTTTATTCACAAATAAAACTAATATTGGTAAGTATATCAAAGGAAATGTGGCAGTGGAAAAATGACCAAGAGATCCCACGGTTCTTTCCCAGTCACTAGCCTCAGAACACAGTATCTTGACCTCTTAAAGATGTGGCTGAGGCACAAGTTTGAAATTATGTCCTGCAAGGATCCTCCTCCAGGACTACGTTATTCTCAGGGTTGAGTGTATACTGTAAATGAAACACGATTATCTGAGGTTTTGTCTTCAAAGAGAATACACGAACCTGGGAACCAAGTAGTTGAAGAACAAATATTCCCACTTACCATCACTCCCAGTGATATACTTGGGGTCCTTGTACTTCTCATTGCCACAAATTTAGGGTCTGTGAATTGAGAGGTTATGGTTCTCAAAGGAGAATTCTTCCATCAGTGTACACAGTAATAGTCCCTCGGAATTCTATGATATAACTATCAGTCACTTACTTCAGGCTCCTTATGCCAAAGACCATGAAGAAAGCAAATGAGTCACAGTACTGGTAGGAATAATTGACATCAATCTTTAAGAAAAGATAGAACATCTGCTACATGAAGATTCAGAAAATGTTTGGTTTATTCTGGGTTTATTTAGTGAGTCATCTTTTGGAGAGTAATTAATACTCTTGTCCCCTCCTCTACCACCTGTTTTAGATGCCCTCATGATCAACTAGTAGTTGTCACACTCTAGGTTACTTTCCTCATGGAATGATCCAGAACTTTATCCCTGTGGGATTTGAGGGGAGGAAATTTTGCCCTGTGATTTCCAAAGATAGATCTTTTGCAGAACGTGAATCATATAGGTATGAGAAGAACATAACAATCTCTGGGTAAAATAAGAATCACTATGAGGATGGCTCCAGCTAATATCATGTTTGTAATGGCATTTATTAATAGAATTAAGCCATTTTATTTTTTTCTGGTAATCGCTGGTAGCCAGGAAAAATAACAAAGTAACTAGTTAGAATGAATCAGAGATAGAAATTGACATTCTAAAGAGTACAACACAAAGATAGTCAAGGGGCAAGGAATTTGAGGGTAGTATTAGGACAAATCATGGAACCCATTTTAAGTAGGGAAGAAATTAAGTATGGATTGGAAAAGAAAGTTAAGAGAAAGAGATCAAGGAACTGAAAATCTAAGAAATGGGTTGAGTTATGTAAGAGACTGGGACTGAGAAGCGAATTAAAAGTTGTCACTGGAAAACATAAAGAGAGGCAAAATAGAATACTTGCACAGCAAATAATGGACAAAATTGATGACAGAAAAATATTCTTAGGCATCTTAATAAATATGTAATGTGACTTATCTATGTTCGTCTTCAGTGGTAAGATAAAGAAGGTAAATTGCCTTGTGTTATTGATATTAGAAGTAATTTTGGTTTAAACTACTTTTACATATGTAAGTCTAAGTTAGATAAATGCATTGGGAAAAATAATGTATTGTTGGTCTTTCATTTTTTTTTTAAATTCAAGACAAGATGGGAAGCTCTTAAAAATAAATCATGTCTTAGAGTTTTACTGAAAACACCAAAATTCGTTTATGACATCAGGTTCCCTCATACTAGAGTAGGTCAGGTTTGGTTTCCTTAATTTAAAATAGATTCTCAGCATTAATCAAAGGAGATCAGGTACTTTCCCTAGAGTTTGTTTCTACATATAATGGATACACTTACTGAAATTACCTCATGTAATATTCTCCAAAACTGTCAAATGACAGCTTAAAAAACTAGTTGTTCGTGGGGTGCCTGGGTTGTTCAGTTGGTTAAGTGTCTGACTTTGGCTCAGATCATGATCTCACAGTTCGTAAGTTTGAGTCCTGAGTCCAGTCTGAGTTCACAGCTTGGATCTTAGAACCTGCTTTAGATTCATCCTCCCTCTCTCTCTTCCTTCCCTGCTTTCCTGCTCTCTCTCTCCCAAAAATAGATAAGTAAACATTAAAAAAAAATAGTTGTTTATTATGTTCCCAACTAAACATGAGATAAATTGATACAATCTTTATTTCACGTCATCAATTAAATGGAGGTTATTATGGAGAGTATCCTAAAGAAGTGTTTTTTTTTTTTTTCCAGGTCATAAGTAAACATCATAGTTTTATATGCTGATTTATGTTTTTTTATAGCAAAGTCTCGATCTTTTTAAAATTCAAAAATAATTGATGTACATTATATTAGTTTCAGGTGTATATAATGATTTCATATTTGTATATATTTTTAAATGATGACAATAAGTTTAGTTCACATCCATCACCACATATATTTACAAAAAGCACTTTTTCTTGTGATGAGAACTTTTAAGGGTTACTCTCTTACCAGCTTTCAAACATGCACTACAGTGTTATTAACTTTAGTTCCAATGCTGTACATCACATCGCCATGATTTCCTTATTTTATAATTGGAATTTTGTACCTTTTGACTCCCTTCATCCATTTTATCCACCCCCAGCCCACCTCTGGCAACCACCAGTCTGTTTTCAGTATCTAGGGCAAAGTCTCTACTTTCATAGATTTTTAACTAGCAGTACCTATCCATTTGTGATGACTTTTATTTTAAATATTTTATTTATTTTTAAATGTTTACTTATTTTTGAAAGAGAGAGAGAGAGAGAGAGAGAGAGAGAGAGAGAGAGAGAGAGAGAACATGAGCCGGGGAGGGGCAGAGAGAGAGAGGGAGACAGACTTTGAATCGGGCTCCAGGCTCTGAGTTGTCAGCACAGAGACTGAGGGGGGCTCTAACTCACCAACCACTAGATCATGACCTGAACTGACACTTAAGTGACTGAGCCACCCAGGAGCCCCAAATATTTTATTTTTAAGTAATCTAAACACCTAAGGTGGGGCTTGAATTTACAATCCTGAGATCAAGAGTGTCATGTTCTACTTAACTAAGCCAGACTTTTTATCTGATGACCTTATCTCTTAACTGTGTCAATCTAAGCACATCCTTACCACCAGGGAAATTTAATAGGCCAGTCTACACATCCCCTTGGTATATAATCCCAAGAATGTATTATAGGCTTTGAGGTTTGTGCTTCCTATCCTTAAATATGTTGGCACTCAAAGCTGCTTAAACAAGCATCAACAAAGGTGCCTGTCTTCTTTGAAGTTATTTTCTGCGGAAATCACAGTCACTGACCAAATGATTTGGGAAGATTAAATTGTGCTTATTTTATGGCATTCTAAAACAGCAGGGTTAAATACTGGGCCAGCTGCCAGCCACTCAACACCCACACTTTCATGTTTGGCTGCCAGATATAGCCACACGAATTATTCTGGAGCAGAAATGTGCAATGGCGCCATTCTGGAGAGCAGAAATTCGTTTTTAAGTTTAATGCTTTGATGAATGGATAATTCAAATAGTATTCATTTTTACATTCATAAAAAGGACCTTTTAAAATTAGATTGGGTCTTGGTTGCTGGAGGAAGTTTTCCGCTTTCTTTTGGAGGAAAGATACCTCCTGCACTAGTTGAATTTCCTCTTTCTCTATTCCAGAAAATGTGAGGTTCCTTTCTCCAAATCTCTCAAAAATCAGGATGTATACTAAGCCATTTTATTGATAAGGAGAGTGTATATATAAATAGATAAGTACACATATATGTATATGGAACACATTTAAAATATTAATGTAATGTGTGAGAAATATAAAGGCATCAAATGCCTTTGCTTACCTAATTTATTCTATGTTAATTTACACTGGAAACATGTTTTTCTCTAAATTCTGCCAGAATCACCAGGCTGAGGTATGGCTGTACATTCCTCTCAGACATCTTGAAGGCAGGATACAACAGTTTCACAGGGGGCCTCTCATTGGGGGCCTATGGAGATCTCTGTATGGAGAACTTATGGAGAAGAATCATAACCTCACACTCAAAGCTCATGGTCTAGAGACACATAGGCAAAGTCTTATAAATAATATAAATGATTTAAAAATATCATAAGTGCAAAAAAATAAATAAAAATATAAGTACAACCATAAGATGCCTAAGACAAGTATATACTCCAGGAAATAGTGAAATGTTGCAGAGAAGCAAATCTGAGAGTTTTCAGACAAAAGGAATGACTGTTTCCAAGAAGAAAAAAAAAAAGAGGTTGAGGAGCACTTTTTTTGGAGAAGGTAGGTCTTGACCTGGACTTAGAGAATCCTGGAGGTTGCTCCAGATGTAGAAGAGCCATACCTTATCATAGAGAAGTACTTTCTGTAAAAACAGAGAGATGGGTGTCCATAGCTTGTGTAGGAGCTACCATAACGGATTGCCTAGATGGGTTGAGTTATTTTGGTTTCTTGCTTCTTTTCTTTAAGAGATATCACAGGACTTACCTTGGCAGTGCAATCACCAACACAGACAAGAGAAAAGAAATCAGTGGATTTGGGAGAGTTTGGAGAGGAGAGTCAAATGAGTGATGAAGTCAATTTTAGTTTGAATTCAAAGAAACCGAACAAAAATGAATGGGGAAAAAAATTACATCATGTGCTTCATGACTTCTTAAAATGGGTTGCATTGAAAAGGTAAGATACAATACCTTGCACATTTTGGTTCAGTTAGTATTAAAATTAAAACGTTCTGACAAACTTTTTATCATTTTTAAGTCATTCTGGTGGCAATATTTGGTTTCAAGATTAAATAGCATTTGTGCTCCGTACAATTTTTCTCTTCCCTTCTTTCTAGGCAGACAGCTGATCTTTGTTATTCTTCTCCTTGGAGGTCTTTGCAGGGCAGCAAATAGAAACTTCATGATGTAGACTTCTCCTAGGATCAGTGAAAGTACATTGTTGGGGTCTTGTGGAGGCAGAAGAGAGGGGTGTGCTTTTGAGAAGCAGAAAAATATGGGGGTATTAGTATGACTCAAGAGAGAGGTTAAAGATCCATTGGTCACACAAGCCCCTGGAGCTTCCCTGAGAAGAATATTTTCAGCTTTTTCAAACATGCCTAAAAAGGGGCATCACGGCTCCTGAAGGCAGAGGACATCAGTCCTCCGGAGGGCAGCAATGTCAACTGTGACATGTGACTTAGAACGATTTCCCATTTTGTTAACATTGGGACTTTTGTACTACTCTGGGTAGGGAGACCCCCAGGAAAACTGAAATGGAGTCTTCCTCAACGTCCTTACAGGATGGGAACTCAGTTGTGAGATTAGTTTGATTACATAAAAAACAGAAACCCAATATTGTTGCATTAGGATTTTTTAAGGTTTGTCAATGAATATTGGTAAGTTGGAGCATGAAAGATCCAAGGTTCTAGATTTATTTCCAGTTCTTTCTTCCACCTATCCACAGACATAGTATAACCTCTCCAAATTTCTTTGGGTTTTGGAATTTGTGTTCTAATACTCTGCTATATCAAGGATTGAGTGATGGCATAGTTCAAAGTCTTACCTATTGGTGGTACCTATATTTTTTAAATCCTTATTTACTTTGAGAGAGAAAGAGAGTGTGCTTGACTGGGGTAGGGTCAGAGGGAGAGGAAAAGAGAGAATCCCAAGCAGGCTTTCCGCTGTCACTGCAGAGCCTGTTGCCTGGGCTTGATCTTATAAACTGTGAGATCATGACCCGAGCCGAAATCAAGAGTTAGATACTCAACCTACTGATTCACCCAGGTACTCCAGGTGGGCAATTTCTGATGTTATGTTAGTTCCCAGCATTTTTCCACATTGTCAATGAGGTAGGTGCACAACAATTTACCAGAGGAGGGGCACCTGGCTGGCTCAGTTGGAGGAGCGTGTGGCTCTTGATCTAGGGGTCTTGGGTTAGAGCCCCACATGAGGTGTAGAGATTAGTTAAAATAAATTTTAAAAAAACTTAAAAAAAAAGAACACCTTCCCAGAGGAAATTCAATTCTTGCTCAAGTTATGAGTAGCATCGTCTTGCAGAATGGTTGAACATTTCTCATATTGGATCTGATGTCACATGAGATGCTGGCAACAACAAATTCTCTTTCTGAGCAGAAAACACTTGGTGAGATACCACTTTTACCTTTTGGCCAAAGTACTCAGATTCTCCTTTCCCAAATGACTCCTATCATTCACATTTAAAAATATTTTTAATTGGGGTGCCTTGGTGGCTCAGGCAGCTAAGCCTCAGATTTCACTCAGGTCATGATCACACGGTTCCCGAGTATGAGCCCTACTTCAGGCTCTGTGCTGACAGTTCAGAGCCTGGAGCCTGCTTCGTATTCTGTGTCTCCCTCTCTCTCTGCCCCTCCCCTGCTCATGTTCTGTCTCTCTCTTTCTCAAAAGTAAATAAATATTTAAAATATATATTTTTTAAAGTAACATGGGTTGCATTATGTTTATGCTAGGCCATCTCAAATCATTTTTAAAGACAACTGAAATATGAGCTATAAATTCAACAATAATAAAGCCATGGAAGATGGTGTTTTCCTTCTATAAAAAAAGTTGTATTATTTTCTTGCTTAAATTGAAGAAAGTCTCTTGGAATCACTGTTCTCATTTTATAAATCATTCACTGCGTTTTTCATTTATTCTACAGTATTACTAAATGACTAATAAAATATGTATTACATTAACAATTGAAATCTTAACTGCATTGGGAAAATGTAAATGTGTCATATTATGTGAAGAAATGTTGAAATCTTGCCATAAATAGTTCCAGTCAAGCCTGAAGAACTGTTATTAGTATTTCATTTATTAATGTCTAAGTAATCTGCATTTTTGATAATTTGAGTAAGCCTTAAGCCTGTCAAAATTTGCCATTTACTTTTCATTTCCCCTCAATTACTTTTGACATTTTGTTTTCCATTTAGCAAGTAAGCAAGCTTCCATTCTTGGGGATGTTACTTAATAGATACCACATGTACAAGGCCATAAGTAAACACCATTTACTGCAAAACAGGTTAATAACAGTGCAAATATTGTTGCTATAGTTCTATATAATGCAAATAAGAACAAACTGTTGTAGCAATTATTTGAATTCACCAAAAAACGACGAGACATCTTGCCTCAGGTGGGGAGTAACACAAACTTAAATTTGTACTTCTCTCCCTTTGAGGACGGAAGCATTAACAATTGTGGGAGCTGCTCATTTTACTATACAGCCAAATGCCACCAACAGGAGGGAATACTTAGGAGACTAGTTTGAATTAACACATTTGCAAAGTTAGGGAAAGTATAAACACATATGATGTTAGAGAAGAAAAAAGAAAAGAGAAGAGAGAAAAAGAGAAAGGAAGAAAGGAAGGAAAGGAAAGGAGACAAAAGAAGACAAAAGAAAGGAGAAAGAAAAACCTGTGTATACAGTGCTTGCTTGCAACCACTCTTTTTAAAATTTCCTCGATAGCTCCATTTGTAGAAATAGCATCCAGGTCCACACTCTAGATGTGGTTCTCTACAATGATAGCTTATTTATATATCAATAAAAAAAATCTGAGCGTTGTCTGATGCAGGTTAATAATCAAAATGTGATCATTTTTCCTGAAAAAGTTGCAGTATGTGTCTTGGGACTGACAGAAAATAAAAATGATAATAGTTTCTTAGGGACTATTAGTTCAAAAGAAGACAAATAAGGAAGCTATCACATGCCCCTATTTAGTATGAAAGGATCCAACTTTGGACCAGAAAAGGAAGGCTAGGGAAGGGAAATTGAAAAGAGTTATAAAGACAGCAGGGAAAGTCAGAGTTGCTAATTTGTATAAAGAAGATATTAGAAGATTGTTTTTATCAGACCAAGAGGTCCATGTTACTTATAGTAACTTTAAAAGTTAAGAAACATGTTACATAATAATAAGCCGCTCAAAGAAATATTTAGTTGTTATTGATGTAGCTTTATGTCTTTATGGAATTTCAGAAAACATTGGTTGTAAAGTTTGTTTCTTTGGGTAGTTTTAGAAGTTGTTTAACTTATGTACTCTTTATATACAACAGACATTAAGCACTGGTATATGGCAAGTATTGCACTAGGCACTGGGGATATTCATATAATTCCTGCCTTCAAGGATCTTACAATACCTGCTATTTGTGTAGTAATTTAAATTTGAGGAATGCCTTCACTTGCTTTTAATTGAAGAATGCCTTCACTTATTTTTAATTGTTGCTGCATTCCATGTTTCCATGCATTCTTTGGGCAACATGACCTTGCTATTTATGGTGATGAATTTTTTTTAAAGGGGGGTCATTTTTTAAATGTGAGGAGTTATAATACAAATAGCATAATGATGACTCTCTCAGCTTGTGGGCCCATAGCAAAATACCATGAGTTGGGTGGATTCAACAACAGAAGTTTGTTTTCTCACAGTATGGGAGGCTCAAAGTCTGAGATGAGGGTGCCAGTGGGTAGGGTTCTGGTGAGAGCTCTCTTCCTGGTCTCCAGATGGCTGCCTCCTGGGTGTATTCACACATAGTGGAGAGACAGGGAGCAAGTTTTCTGAAGCCTCTTCTTATGAGGGCACTAAGCCCACTATGAGGGTCCCACCCTCACGACCTCATCTGGACCTAATTACCACCTAACAGCCCCATCTCCAAATATCATCGTGATGAGTTTAGGACTTCAAAATATGAATTTTAGGAGGACACAGTTCAGTCCATACCATTGACTCACATGCCCCATTTGAAAAATTCAGTGGTTTTTTTTTTTTTTTTTTGGCCATATTTGCTTCAGAAAAAAAAAATTTTAATAACAAGTTCATAATTGAAGTTCTCTTTACACGTCTCTCCAATCATGCCACTTTGCTTATACAAATGTTACCCTGTCCTTATATTTTGTGTGTTTTTTCTAAGTTTTAATACTTTATTTATATATCTGTCAATAATATTTAATACTGTGAGGCATGCTTCCATATATTATATAAAAAGGTATGGTTTATAACTCATTCTCTATATATTAGAATATATAGTATGCATATACAGATACAAGTAATATAATATGATATAATATATAATTAATATATAAGGGAATCTTGAGAATCAGTGCTCAACATATGCTTTATTTCATATCCAGGACTCATGTGTCCAAGAAGCTAGGGGTGGGAATGGAAGTGGCTCCACTCACTATTACCCTTAGTGGTCCACCAGCAAAAATTTTCCTTCCTGTCCTCACCATTTTCTGTTTTGCTGGTCTAGAGATCTTAGTTTCAAAGGAAGAAAGGCTTCCACCAGGGGACACTGAATGATTCCATTGAACTGGAAGTTCAGATTGACTCTAAATCAATAGTCAAAGTAGGGAGTTATTATACTGGTGGGGGAATGGTTCTAATTTCCAGGAGGAAATTGAGCTGGTACTATAAAATGAACGTAAGGAAGAGAATGTCTGAAATACAGAAGCTCTGTTAGGCATCTCCTACTACTACCATGCTCTGTGGTTAGAGTCGGTGGAAAATTACAACAACCCAATTCAGGCAGGAATACTAATGGCCTAGACCCTTCGTGAATGACTATTTGGGTCTCTGTAGCAGGTAAAGAGCCATGTTCTGCTGACATGCTTCCTGAGGGCTAAGACAGTATGGAATGGATAGAGGTGGTTATTAATACCGTCCACAACCAGGTGATCAGTTTCAGAAACTAGAACTATAATCGTTATGACTATTTCTTCCTTATTCTACTATGAATATATTTGTGTGTGTCTCTGTACATGTAGACATACTGTTTTTCTTCTTATATAAGATGTATTAACTTTGCATCATGGTATTTAAGTTTTGTTAACTTTACATCATAGTATTTAAGTTACAGGATATGAGGGAAAAGGGATTATCACCCAAGGAGTTTGCATCATCTTCTGGTAAAAGAATTAGTGGATTTTGGGCTGCACACGGGATAGTTGTATCATATTAGGCAGAAGTATATTTGGATTATGTCATTAGAGATTAAATATGGTTTAAGGAGACGTGTAGGGGTGCCAAGTTCACAACAAGTGCTAGACTGTGATGGGTAATTTTATGTGTGAACTTGACTAGGCTATGTTGCCCATTTATTTATTTAATACCAATCAAGATGTTATGAAGCTATTTTAAAAATGTGATTAATATTTAACTCATTAGACTTTGAGTAAAGCAGAGTATTTCCCATAACATGGGAGAATCACATTCAATAAGTTGAATGCCTTTGGACCAAAGACTGAAGTTTCCTCAAAAAGAAATAATTGTCTCAGAATTGCAGTATTAAAACTCTGCCTGCTGGGGGCGCCTGAGTGGTTCAGTCAGTTAAGCATCAGCCTCCGGGTTTCAGCTCAGGTCGGTATCTCAAGATACTTGGGATCAAGACTTGCATCAGGCTCTGTGGTGACAGCTCAGGACCTGCTTGAGATTCTTTCTTTCTCTGCCCCTCCCTTTCTTGTGCATGCTAACTCTGTCAGAATAAAAAAGGAAGAAAGAAGAAGGAGGAAGGAAGAAAAAGGAATAAGGGGGAAGGGGAAAAGGGGGAGGGGAAGTAGGGAGAAGAGGGAGAAAAAGGAGGTGGAGGAGGAGGGGAAGGAGGAGGAGGAGGGGAAGGAGGAGGAGGAGGAGGAGGAGGAGGAGGAGGAGGAGGAGGAGGAGAAACAACTCTTCCTGTTGGCTTGCCCTGAAGATTTCAACCTCAAGAATGTAATATCAATTCCAGCCTGAATTTCCAGCCTGTCACTCTACAGATTTCATACTTGCCTGTCCTTACAATTGAATAAGGCATTTTCTTAAAATACATCTGTCTATCCTATTCATTCTTTTTTTTCCTCAGGAGCACTCTTACAACCTTATATTCAGTAGCCCTGATGTACTTACTTGTTTTAATAATTTACATGTAGAATTTTTTGGATTTTCTCACTGTGAAGAGCAAAACAGTTTTGTTTCTTTCAATGACGTAGACATTTTATTTTCATTTCTGTCTTGTGTAATTGCTTGGGAATCCAATAAAATGTTGGACATATTGTTGATAATAGAATATTTATTAGTGAGAAAGACTTTTAAAATTTATAATTTTATATTTTGCTGTGCATTTTTGTAGATATGTTTAGTATAGAAGAAAGTTTTTTGGGTTTTTTTGTTTTAAAATGTTTTTAAATTCAGTTTTATGAAAACTTTGCTAAAAAAATAAAAGTTTTTCTAAGTAATGAATATTAAAGTTTGGCTAATTCTTTTTCTGAATAATAGCATTTCTAATTCATTTGTTGATGTGATTAAATACACTGATTGGTTTTCAAAGGTTGACTCATTCTAGAATTACTGGGATAACACCTTCCTCATTGGAATATTATTTTTATTTTTTTCTAGATTTGGTTTTGGCATCTTTAACCACATCGTGGTTAATATTATTTTTAGTCATTGCTTTATAGCTCAGTGTTTAATCATAATTTTTAGAATATTCTGTATTTATTTTGTATTTTTCCTTGAATTTCTGTTAATTTTTGTCTCATAAAATTGAAGCTATAAAACTAGGTATTTAGAATTGTTATATCTTTCTGGCCAATTGAACCTCTTATTACCCATGAATATTTTCTTTTCATCTCTTTAGTAATGCTTTATGCCTTGTAATATACTTTGTGATAAATCACTATAGTTGCTTTGTTTGCTGTTTCTGCTTTTCATATTTTTCTATTTGTTACTTTCAATTATTTTCTTAACTTTGTTTTTAGATATATTTCTTCCAACACACATAGAGTCGTTGCTGTTGATAAATACAGTATGAAAATCTTTGACTTTAATAAGGAATTTAATTTAACATATTAACATTTACTGTAATTACTGACATATTTGTGTTTAAATCTACATTTTACTATTTTCTTATATTTTCCATATTTTATATAAACATATTTCCTCAACTTTGTACCTTCTTCTGGTGTGACTTTTTATCATTTAATCTCAGTCATTGAGCTTAAAATTATGACTGATCACATGGAAGTCAGAATTAACCCTATGCATAACTTTTTACCACTACTCAAGACTTGAGCATCAAACTCTCCTTGACTCGAAACTCAATAAATAGCTGTCTTTTCAGAAAGACCCAAATGACAAATGCCAGTGAATAAAGAATGCCAGTACATGAGGGTATAATTGAAATAATCAACCATAAAAATAATATTTTCTGGGGCAGCTGGATGGCTCAGTCAGTAAAGCATCTAACTCTTGATTGCAGCTCAGGTCATGATCTCATGGTTCATGAGTTCACGCCCCGCTCCAGACTCTGCGCTGACAGCATGGAGCTTGCTTGGAATTCTCTCTCTTCCTCTCTTTCCTCCTCCCCTGCTCATGCTCTCTCTCTCTCTCTCAAATCAAATAAATAAAATTTTCAAATAATTTAAAAAAATATTTTCCAGAAACTTGAAATTTTACCTTAAAAATACATATGAATGTCCTCACAGTATACCTGTTTGCTTTAACATTTAAAAGTATGTTAGGGTCGCCTGGGTGGCGCAGTCGGTTAAGCGTCCGACTTCAGCCAGGTCACGATCTCACGCTCCGTGAGTTCGAGCCCCGCATCAGGCTCTGGGCTGATGGCTCAGAGCCTGGAGCCTGCTTCCGATTCTGTGTCTCCCTCTCTCTCTCTGCCCCTCCCCCGTTCATGCTCTGTCTCTCTGTCCCAAAAAATAAATAAACGTTGAAAAAAAAAATTAAAAAAAAAAAAGAAAAAAAAAAGTATGTTAGATAACTGTTAAGAAAAAAAATAATTTAAAAAATAAATGCAAACAACTCCTCTTTGTTATTTAGAGTAATCCTGTATCATCCACTCCTTTGAGTCCCCCAAACTAAGATGGATGGAAAGATTGATCCGACATTTTGAGATCATCACTTTCAATGTTCTACTTTTCAGACTCAATATCACAGTACTTAAAAAAGCTAAGTTTGTAGAAGTGGAAGTTTACCAATGTGTACTTTTTGTTCACTGTTTTTTAGGCTCTCAGACTAATCATGAAACACTAACAGAAATATGCTGGCTTTGGCAGAGATAAAAGTTGTATAATTCTGGAGTTGGACAGGCTTCTATCTCAGTCACTTCCTATCTAAGTAGCCAACCACATTGTTTGGCATAGCCTTGGCACTCAGGAAATGGACATTGTTGTGATGGTGTTTTGTATATGATTTTCTTTAGTTTTGAATTTTGTGTATCTTAATGATACCTAGTATCTTAGTCCCAGAAAGAATGTGATGCAATTTTGAGGACAGCTCCTTCCTTTAGAAAAACTAATATCTAACTTTCAGTGTCATTTGCCTAATACTTTTCATTTCTTTCATTTACTCTTCCAAAAATACAGTTAAGAAAATGAAAAGCAAATGACAGCCTGGTAGAAACTATCCAAAACACATCTGTCAGACAAAAGATTTGAATCAAGAACATGTAGAGTTCCTACAAATCAATTCCAAAAAAAAAAAGAAAGAAAGAAAGAAAGAAAAAGAGAAAAAAAGCAGACAATCCAATCAAAGAAGAAACAAAAGACATCAACAGATACCTCAAAAAATAGTTTAAATGGTGAATAAAAACGTACTCATTGTTAGAAAAATTCAAATTAAATCCACAACGAGATATTACTGCACACCTGTCAGAATGCCTAAAATTAAAAAGGCTGGCTATACCAAGTGTTTGAGAAAATGGAACATTTGGAACTCTCATACAATGCTCAAGGGAAAGGAAAATTGAATAATCACTTTGGAACAGAGTTTGGCAATTTCTTAAAAAGTTAAAATCACACTTTTCTATGGCTAGTCATTCTATTCCTAGGTACATGCTCTATAGAAATGAATGCTTATGTCTATACAAAGACTTGCACCTAAATGTCCAAAGCACCTTTATTTGTAATACCAAAGACTGGAAATGACTCAAATGTTCCTCAACAGATGAATTGATACACAATTGCAGTGTGTCATACAATAAAAAGTACTTAACTGTTAAGGGACTGTTGAGTGATCTAGCACTGATGGGTAGCTTCATGGTTAGAGAGAGTGGCTACAAAAAATGTAATTAGTTATGAAAATATTGTCATCTAAGTATGAAGCAGACAAATTGAAATGTGGCTGCCACTTATAGTTCTCAAAAGAAAACTGATTTCCTGGCAAGTAGTTATTCATTTTAGTGAATCCTGAGGAGACTTACAATAAACTCTCTCTCTCTCAAAGTAAATAAATAAAGACATTTAAAAAACCTTAGCATGTGTCCATATCATGTTTTGGCTATTTTCTTTCAATGCTAATTTGAAGCAAATAATGAATGACCTGGCTTTGTTATTTGTAGTATTACACAAATATAAGTGTGTTTAACATTTTTGTGATAATCTTGTCAAATAGTATATATATTTTTAATTTTTTTAACGTTTATTCATTTTGAGAGACAGATCGTGAGTGGGGAGGGGCAGAGAGAGAGGATGACACAGAATTGGAAGCAGGCTCCGGGCTTTGAGCTGTCAGCACAGAGCGCAATGCAGGACTTGAACGCAGGGGACTGCGAGATCATGACCTGAGCCAAAGTCAGACGCTTAACTGACTGAGCCACCCAGGTGCTCCTCACATATAATATTACTTTGTGTGATTTTTAAAGTATAAATGCTATACTTACATTTTTAAAAATTTGACACTAATTACAATGTAGTTTTAAGCACAACTGATATGAACAAAGTTGCATAATAAATTGATCTGCCTCTTATTTTTGTTTAACATCTGTTTTGTTTGTTTGTTTGTTTCCAAGCAAACAGGTTCCTCTCCCTTGGGCTTATGTCCCGAGAAGCCTCTGAACCCAATTAGCCTTGCTTTCCTTCACCTCTGCTTCTTCAGGACTTTTCAGAATTTCTCAAGCATTAAGGTAAAGGCTGTTTCCAAATTCAGAATTCCTTAAAGAAGGAGTCATTTAGTGCTCCTACTAAATGCTTTCCCACTGCTTCAGGTGCATATTGGATGTACTTGCTGACCCGTTTGTGGTTGTAGAGACCATGTTACAAGTGCTGGCTGGTGAGTTGTGAGTAGAACTGATCAGTATCAGGGTGGGGATCTGGGCACCTTCTTGTGACTTTCAGACCCATTTAGGATTTTTTTTTTTTCTTTAGGAATGATGATAAGAGAAGTCTCTGAATGACTGATGAACAGAAGCCCTCTGCCCCACTGATAGACCTGTCACATAAGTAAGAAAATAATGAAAACTTATATGATTTTAAATCACTATGACTTGGAGGTCATTTGCTACCACAGCATGAAGAGCCTGTCTTGAATTGACCATATGGCATCGTAATATTACATTGTTACAGTGGCATTGCTTTAATATTCTTAGGAATGACTCTAATGACTCTAATGGTAGAATTTTTGCCATCAGAAAGGGAGCAAGAGATCCCATGCTGGGGAGTAATACACCTGAAAGCATGTTATATAAACAGCTACATTTTCAGCCTATCTGCAGGGTTGGTGGCTGATGATGGATATTCTGTGTTTTCATTTTTTGCTTGAGACCAAAAATGCAGGATGTCAACTGAAGATTATATCTGCTTCAAATATTTTTCTTTTCACGGCAATTTCTTAACATTCTGATTCTCAGACATTAAAAACAAAGGCAGCTGGTGGAAGCCATTGGACTGCAGGATCTGCTACTTGAAGCACAACACCACAGGAGGCTTTTTTTCTGTCTCTGACAATCGGGATTAGTGCAAAATGAGGTAAGTGGAAGCTACTTCACAATTATCACAAGGCTTAGAAATAAAATGCCCAAGTATACATTGATAACATTGCCCAAGCTTCTCTGAAAAGAATTTCTGAAGGTTAAGTAGGAAAACTAAATCGTTAGAGTGATGACAGCACCTCACCAATAATTCTGTAAAATATGACTAATAGTATTGGAACAAGAATAAAGATTTTAGATTTTTTGGTGGGAAGGGAACACACACAAACACAATGACTAGTCTTCGGTTATAGGCAAATCAGATCTAAGTGCTTAATATGAAAATCAGTTACCTGCCAGAGACTCAAAATTACGAATAATTTTTCAAAGGCACTGTCAAATCTTTCCGTAAATAAAGCGAGATGTCAAATCAGCAAAGAATTAAAATGTATTTATTAAAAAAAAAAAAGCTCAAGCAGAAGGGCATCTGATGTTTTACAGACATTCCAACACCTTCAGGAAATTTGAACTCACACCAAAGGGTCTGATAGTCATTTGAGTCTCCATCTGTAACTGGAACATGTGTGCACACAATGTACATTGAATCACTCCAGTGGAAAAAAAAACACCCTGGTTTTAAATTATAGAAGGCTTCGACCATTCTTCTTAACCACAAAGTCTTTGGCAGCTTGACACAGAGTGACTTAGAGTGATCTGGTCAGAAAGCTTCCTTTGGTGCTAGAAGCCACAGTGCTGAGCTACAAGCAACTGCTCCTCCAGGGACAGTGACTGCAAAGTAACCCAGAAGAAGTCTGAGACTGAGGGACAGTTTTGGAAGCAAGCAAAGAGAGGCATTACTTGTTCTGATGTGTGGCACATAGTCACTTCTCAGTCTAATAATTTGCTTCATGTTGTCAGCTAGATGCCCGGATTTGGATGTGCTGAAGTTAATTTTCACATTTGTTTTTTTGTAGCCAAAAGTATCCGTGCCATATCCAAGTTCTTGAAATACATAAAACAGTCCTCTAATTTGTATTGTGGGAGTAAAATAATTGGAAAGCTTAGATTTCACTGGAGTAAATTCACTATCAGATTGTTTATGAGAAATCTATTTTAAAGGCATTAAGTTTTTGGCTACAGTTTATTATAATTTTCTTGTACCGGGAAGGTGCTACCTAACATGCATTATCTCATTTATTCTTTATGGCAAACCTGCTATTATTATCCCCATCCTACGGGTGAGAAAACTGAGTTTTAACAACATTGCCCTTTGCTCAGTGTCACGTAGCTTGGAAACAGGCAAAAGGCAGCCTCCAAACTCAGTCCTAATTCTTAACTCCTGTTCTTTGTTGGTGTCTTAGATACTTCCTCCTTTTGTACTTTTATAAAGTACTAGTTTCTCTTAAAAGGAGCATCTGTGCATCTTTGAACATGGTAATTAGTACTCATATCAGGGTTTTCCTTGAATGGAGATGCAAATGGTTGAGTGCTCGAAAGCACAGACTCTGAAGCAAGGACCACCATTTCCTCGCTGTGAGATGGTGAGTCGATGGCGTACATCCCTGTAATGCCATTTCTGTGCCATATAGCCTTCTTGGGGAGATTCATTTACTTTATATTTATAAAGCCCTAACGCTGTTCAGCAGATAGTATGCAAATGTAGGTGTTACTACTAGCATTAATGTGTCTGTGAATATCATAGTCACATATCTGAATAAATCATAACTCACAGACGAGTTATCCCAGCTCAGCCACCCAAATGACACCAAAAGCCTTTTTCAGGTTAAGTAGAAAGCCTCACTGCAGCTGTGACTCCAAGAAGTCCCAGCCCTGAGCAGGACACAATGAAAAAGTGATAGTGTGCCACACACTGACTCCTAAGCTTTTAACTCAAACTCTGCTCCCTGCCCCCCTCAAAAAGAAACATGACATAGTAATCCCTTTCTGAACTTTATCTTACATTTCAACAACTCTTTGGGCCATCTCAGTTGCTACAGTTCAAATTTCCTGCTGGTCAGGTAGCACCAATATCTGCATTTCCCTTTTATTCCCGGCACATCATCTCAGGGCTTTCTTCACTGAGGACGCACTTCCAGATTTGGGGTGAAAATTGAAACTGTAGAGCAGTAGAGGGACAGCAGAGCGGGGAACATGGAAGGACTCATTAATCAGGATCCAGAACTGCCACTGATTACAACTCTGGGAAGTGGGGCACATTCTTCCCTGAGGGTGAATGTGCTAGTGCTGGCCTTCTTTCTTCTTTTCTCTTTTCCTGTGGTGCCTCAAAAAATGTGCAGGCTCTGGCTCCTAGCCAGTGGGGTGATTTCTTTGTTTAAGAGAAAGTGTAAAGTATTTTCACATTAAATGAAGAACTTCAGACATCTCCAGGAATCTTTCCTTCAAGGGCTTGTTAAAATCCAACAAAGACCCATTTATACTTTAAGAGAAGCTCTTCTCCCTTCTCTGGGTTGCCTTGGGGATTTTCATTTCTTTCTGCAACATTACTCCATTTTGTTCCTCTTCTCAGAAGAATTACGGTCAAATGCATTAAATTTTTTTTTTCTTCAACCCTTGTATCTCTGTTTATTCTTATTTAATCTGTGTTATTAGTATTCATGTTAAAAAACAAAACCCAAAGACATCTGAGTTGATTTTAACTGCCTCCACCCTCACTGGGGGTGACAGAAATGTTTATTCTTGATTTTTAAAGTCACAAAAATCATGAGAGATTTACTAAGAATACTAGTTTTTTCTGAGTTTGTGGTTCCTCATTCCAAATTTTGTAAGACTCCTAGGTATCTCGAGTCTTCACAAGAGGTATCAGGAAATAAATTTAGGAGTAAATATCTAAATGAAAGGTAATTGCTGTAATTATAATTATCAGGGCATACACATATACCTTGCCTTTTTGAGTGGTGAGTAAAAAATATTCTTCACAAGCATGGAGAAGATTGCAAATTGTGCAAATATCTTCTCCCATTCTGTGGGCTGCCCTTTACTTTTGTTGATCATTTCCTTCACTGTGCAGAAGCCACATTATAAACTTTGGGAAGTTAAGAGTTCATTTGTTGCTGTGTACTCTTTAGCCAGCAGAGTGCCTCCCATATATTAGACCCTCAAAACATGCTGTCTGGAGTAATAAATGAATAAACTTAAAAATGATAAAATATCCAGTCTTAAAAATCGATTTGATTTGGTTCTTTTCTCTCTTAGTATTAAGCCCTTGAACTTGTTCCCACCACCATTTGTATGTTAATTCACCATAGACTGTACACCATGACACCTTTAGTAAGGAAATGAATGCGGCATTTCCCCCTAATGTGGTGGACTCACATTGTATTTCCCGGTCTTCTTGAGTATCATGTCCGAAGGATCGATGCTGCGTAGACATTTAGGTCTACATGGCTGCATGGCCTATCTGTAGTTGTTGTCAGTAGCCTTCTCAGAATTGTACCCCGTGACACATTCAATCCTATCCCTTTAGTATAACATGAAGAAGTAGACTTTATTATTGTTGGAAAATTCCCTCTTGATACTAAAAAAAAAGGGTTTAAATGAGGTCATTTCCTGCTTAAATACATTTCAGTAATTCCTCTGAGGTAATATCAGCTAATTAAGGTGCAAGACGGTGGTTTGTTTTCTCACTGCATAAAGAAGATGAAAATAATGCCATTCATATGATTTAAGTAACTGAAAAATTACTTGTTTTGAACATGTTGTAGACCGTCTATTCGAATTTGGGGGGAACATTTAAACAGGGAAACTGGAAACTATTTATCTTAAATAAATCTATCATCTGTCAGTCAATTGATCCTCTGTCTAAACTATTTATGAGATGAGCAGCCAAGGTTGAGAACCACTCCCATTACAAACTGGTTCTTCCTTAAGGAGGCTCTTTTTCAAAAGTCCTCTCAATGAGTGGCTTTTTCTCTTGCACATTCTAATACCACAGGGCCTGGAGATGGGGAAAATGCACTTTGCCACTTCCAGGCAATCTTTCCTCCTTCTTTCATCAATCCTTCCAGTTTTAAAGTTCATGCTGTGAGCTCGTATTACCCTTCCTTATTGCACTCCTTTATGTATCTCCAGGTCATTCTCTCTTTTCCTTTCAAGAGATAAAAATCACTGTGTCCTGGGGCACCTGGGTGGCGCAGTCGGTTAAGCGTCCGACTTCAGCCAGGTCACGATCTCGCGGTCCGTGAGTTCGGCCCCGCGTCAGGCTCTGGGCTGATGGCTCGGAGCCTGGAGCCTGTTTCCGATTTTGTGTCTCCCTCTCTCTCTGCCCCTCCCCCGTTCATGCTCTGTCTCTCTCTGTCCCAAAAATAAATAAACGTTAAAAAAAAAAAAAATCACTGTGTCCTAAACTACTCCCGTTTTATCCTTGGTCATATAATGCTTCCATCTAGCTTCTCAGTGCCCTGACCTTACGTCCCCTAAAAGGGTCATCTTCTATCAACACAGGACAATCAATACTCAGGTTATAGCATATAATTTCTTTGTACTAACAACTCTTAATTTCCAAAGCTTTCCATTTCAGGAATCTGTCTCCGTGACCATTACCTTTTGTCTTTCTAATTCACACATATTTGTATTCTACTGGGACCAAAATCAATTGCTCACACCACTTTTTCATTGTCACCCAGTTGTCATTGCCCCTTTCTTATTCACCCAATTTACATCTTGTGACCCATCCTTATAATTACTCCCTCTTCCCTTGCATTGTATCTGTCTTACAGAATTTCATCCATGGCTAATCCATGGTTAAATCCATGTCTCTGCCTACTCCACATCTGCTCCCATACAGCTGAATACGGCTGCAGAAAATCACAACCATAATGACTGTCTTCCTTTAAATTTATGATCTCTAATCTCAAGTGGGCTCTTAATGCTGCCTGGCAATCATATTATATTTCCCTAGTACATTCATTCTCCCACTCTCCCTGAAAAATACTTCCTACTTTTTCTTCTCTCCTCAAACTTCTAATACTTCCTTTTAAATCCTAAGTCCCAGCTGATGACTGCTTCCCGAGAAAATAGAAACAAGCAGAAAAGAGCTTCCACAGCCCCTCCTTTCATCTGTTGCTTTGACAGTGTTTGACTTAAGCGTGTTCCTATCTAAAGACAATTCCTCCACTTGGCTTTCTCTTCTATTTATAGACGTTGTTCTCCTTCCTGTGTCATTTCCCTCCACTTTCTACTACGTCATTTATATCAGTGTACAAACATGCTCTTATTTCTCCCATCTTAAAAAATGACTTTATTGACCCTGTCCCCAATTAGCTTCCACTGAATTTCTTATTTGTTTTTGTATAAAAACTTTCAAAATGTTGTCTGAATTAACAGTCTCCAATTCTTCTCCTACCTTTGTCTTTTAAACCCTTTCCAGTCAAGTTTTGAAGTCACCACTCTAATGAAATAGCTTTTATTAAATCACCAGTGCCCTCCATAGTGCTAAATCCTAATCAGGTTTTGTATACTATCTCATTTGACCCAACGTCAAAATTTGATATAGTGGATCACTCCCTTTTCCTTGAAAGTTTCCCTGTGTGGATTCCAGGATATTACACTCTTCAGGTTTTCCTTTTTTACTCTCTCCCTCTTTATCCTCCCTCTACGGCTCTTTGTAGATTGCTCTTAATCTTCCTGACCACGAATTATTGGAGTACCCCAGAGCCAAGACTTCAAATTCTTCCCTTCTATCCTTATACTGACTATCTTTACAGTTTTATCTTTTTCATGATTTCAGAAATAATTTTTCTACTGACAGCTCTTCAGTGGATATCTCCATCCTGGACTTCTCTCAGCTTAAGTTCTCTCCACTTAGATACCTAATAGGCTCCTCAAACTTAGCAATTCCTAAATCACACTCTTACCCTTCCCACCGACCTGCTTCTCACAGAACCTTCTCCGTATCAGGAGTTGTAACTCCACACTTCCATTTGCTCAGGCCCAAATCTCTGGAGTCAATTTCTCTCTCTTTATCTCATAAGCTGCTTTCAGTCCATCACAAACTACTGCTCACTCTATCTCTAAAATACATCTACAATGCAAACATTTTGCATTCCCTTTACTTCTAACAATTTAGTCTAAGTCATCGTTTCTTGAATGAATAATTATAATATCCTTCTAGCTTGTATTCTCTGTGTTACCCTAATAGTTTATTATCAATATAGCTGACTTACACAGCATACATTCAACATGTCACTCTTCCACATAAATAGTCCAATGGCTTCTCATCTCACCTGGAGTAAAACCCACAGTGTTTACATTGATCTGCATAATCTGGTCCTGTCTCTATCTCTTTGGTCATCTTTGCTGGTTGCTCCATTCTGGTGATACTGGTTACTCTGCTCTTCTTCTCACACTCTGATACATAATCTGCCTTCAAAACTCTTGCACTCATTTCCTCTCCAGAATCCTCTCCAGTTTCTAGCGTAAATATACAGGACTAGCTTCCTTTCTTGATTGCAGTGCAAATAGCCTCAGTGAAACATTTCCTGGCCACGATAATTAAAATTCCATTCTCTTTTTATTTTTGTCTGTAATACCTTTCAATATCTAGCTTACTATATATTTTACTTTTTTATTTCATCTATTACCTATTTCCTTTTTATAGAGTATAGACTTCATTCTCTTGTGTTAACTACTATACTTCTGGCATTCAGTAAATATTTGTTGAATGCATATGAACGAATAAATGCATATAATGATGTTTCTGATTACCAACCATGCCAAAGGCAGTATTGAGATATTTGTGTGTGGGGCGGGGTGGGGGAGTGGGGGGTGGGGGAAGGAAAGAATGACAAGATACAAAAAGGAAAAAACTGATTTTATTTTATTTTATTTTTTTATTATATGAAATTTATTGTCAAATTAGTTTCCATACAACACCCAGTGCTCATCCCAAAAGATGCCCTTTTCGATAACCATCACCTCCCCTCCCCTCCTTCCCACCCCCCATTAACCCTCAGGTTGTCCTGAGTTTTTAAGAGTCTCTTATGCTTTGGCTCACTCTAACCTCTTTTTTGGAAAAAAACTGATTTTAAATGTTTCAAAAAGATTGCAAAAAGAAGACTCTACCTGAGAATTCTGTTAGTATATTCAAGGAGCTAAAACACGAGTACTAATTGTGAAGGAGTCTTTCCTATATTTAAGCTATACAGCTTACATGATACTAATTTTTAAGAATATTCATTCTTTATAAATGTTTAATGAAATGTTAAGGTGAAATTCAATGCATTCTCAAATGCTCAATAGCTAAACACCCAATTTAAATAAAATAGAAAACTAACAGGGCTCTACTAGCAAAGACAGAAATAGAATGATGATTTGGAACTTCTTGCTTAGTGATATTTATTAATTTTATGGTGTTATTCCTTTATGGACTAAAATGGATAATGTAACATTTAGGGCCACAATTAAGTACTACTGTATGAAGTGAAGAAACCTGTCATACATGATGTAAATTCTGCACTTGGAATTTATGTAGAATACTGTACAATTCCATTAGCTCTTACAAGTTCCTTTTTACTCTAATCAGTTATTGGTACTTTATATGCTTGCAGGATTTTTGTACCACATTGTTAATCAGTCTCTGCTGTCTCTCCTGCCGGTAACTATAGAGTTACTTCTGAAGACTAGATCTTCTTTCTTCAGTGAGTGAAAAGCAACCAGAGACAGCTTGAAGAATTCCAAATGCTGTCAGCACAAAAAAAAAAAAAAAAAAAAAAAAAAAAAAAAAAAAAAAAAAAAAAAACCCAGATGGAATTAACCCAGGGAGGAGAAAGGAAGTGGAAAAGAGCAGTCACATGAGTTCGTGGGCCTGGCTTTTTATCATGCCTACTCTTGGGGCCACATCAGTGGCCTTGTTTTTGTGCCAGAAGCAGTGCAAGTCATAATTAGAATATGGAATATTGCAAAGAAAGGGGAAAAGGCCCCATCTGTGCAGCCACTTTAACTACAAGCCCAGAACCTGTTTTACAGCTGAGGCACAAAGACTGTATTAATACGTGTGGTTAGTTCTTCTCCATACATACTGTAGATTCATTGTGTCTGCTTTTCCTAGGTGGAGCCAACACAGACGTAAAATATTGTGTTCTCTTTTTGCTGTTACACTTCCTTTCTCACCAGATGCAGCAAACTCCTTCCTAAGCCTTTCTGTCTGTACTGCTCAGCATGTTGACACCAATCAGCTTGCAAGTGAGTGGGCTGTCAGCGCTGGATATTTTCTCCTCCATTGTCACTGGTCTAATGACATCCTCTGGTTTATGCACTTTTCTCTCCAACACCACCATAAGCTAGAATAACTCACTCAGTCTGGGTGTTAGGCACCTCTCCTATAATTCATGCCAAGGAAAGGAAATCCCTAGACTTAAGGACAAATAGTGTAGCATATGTACAGGGTACTGTGCAGTCTCCATGTGTAAACTTTCCATTTTAATATAATGAAATAAAGCATTTCAATGTGTACGGTGATTTTTTTTTTTTTTTTTTTTTTTTTGCAGATAAGTAATTAGAGATGAGAGATCCAAGTACAATAGGACCATTATTTCTAAAATCACCATGAGAGTGAGAGTCTTATATATTTAGGTGGATTTTGGAGTCTAGAATGCTATGAGAGTTGAACAAATGATTGTTAATTATTAGTTAAACACAAATGTTTATTGAGTCATAAATCTAACGGATATCTGTGGGAATATTCTTAAGATAACAATAATTTATTGGTACCAGATTTATGAAGATAATTGAGATCCCAGAAGTAAGTCCATGAATATACTCTAAACTATTCTTTGATAAAGGCAGCTAGAACAGATAATAAGAAAAGGATGGTCTCTTCAAGAAATGGTGTTTGAAAAATTCAATATGCATATGCACAAGGAGGATATTGGACCTTTATCTTACATAATACACAAAACTATAAACTCACAATGTATTACAAAAGGTAAATGTAAGAACTGAAATTGTAGAACACCTGCAAGAAAATATAGAGGAAAAGCTCTTGACATTGGTACTGGCAATGATTTTTTTTGGATATTTTACCAAAACACAGGGAACAAATGCAAAAATAAATGAGACTACATCAGTAAAAAACTCTGTTCAGCATAGGAAATGATAAACAAAATGAAAAGACAACCTATGGAGTGGGAGAAAATATCTTCATTCCACATATCTAACAAGGGGTTAGTATCTAAAATATATAAGAGGCTCATAAAACTCAATAGCAAAAACACAAATAACATGATTAAAAATTGGGCGAAGGACCTGAATAGATATTTTTCCCAAAGAAGACATACATATATATGAAAAAGTGCTCAATACCACTAGTCATTCAGGAATTGCAAACCAAAACCACAATGAGATATCACTTCACACCTGTTAGGATGTCTTTTATCAAAAAGTGAGAAGAGGGGCGCCTGGGTGGCGCAGTCGGTTAAGCGTCCGACTTCAGCCAGGTCACGATCTCGCGGTCCGTGAGTTCGAGCCCCGCGTCGGACTCTGGGCTGATGGCTCAGAGCCTGGAGCCTGGTTCCGATTCTGTGTCTCCCTCTCTCTCTGCCCCTCCCCCGTTCATGCTCTGTCTCTCTCTGTCGCAAAAATAAATAAACGTTGAAAAAAAAAATTAAAAAAAAAAAAAGTGAGAAGATAATAAGTTTTGGTGAGAGTGTGGAGAAAAGAGAACTCTTTTACCTTGTTGGTGGAATGTAAATCTGCATAGCTATTATGAAGGTTCTTCAACAGTATGAAGGTTCTGAAAAAGCAATCCCACTTCTGAGTATATATCTAAAAGGAATGAAATGAATATGTTGAAAATATGTCTGCCCACTAATGTTTATTGGATCATTATTTGCAGTAGCCAAGGTATGGCATTAATCTGTGTATCCATTAAGAGATGAAAGTGTGGTGTATATATACAGTGGAATATTATTCACCCATAAAAGAGAAACATATTCTGCCATTTGTGACAACATGGATGAAGCTGGAAAACATTATGCTAAGTGAAATAAGGCAGACACAGGAATATAAATACTACATAATCTCACTTACATGTGGAGCCTAAAAAGTTGAAATCATAAAGCCAGAAAGTGGAAAGGTCGTTGCCAGGAGTTAAGAGTAGGGGAAATGGAGAGGGTTGGTGAAAGGGTACAAATGTTCAGTTGTAAATTGAGTAAGTTTTGGGAACCTAATATTCAGTGTGATGACTGGAGTTAATAATACTCTATACTTGAAATTTGTTAGGAGAGTAGATATTCACATACATGAAGGTGAGTATGTGAGGTTATAGATGTATTAATGTACTTGATAGTGGTAATCATTTCACAATGTATGTGTAATTAAATCATCACATTGTACACCTTAAGTATCCGTTTATTCTTGGGTCAATAATCATCAATCTCAGTGGCTAGAAAGATAATAAGAGCCAACCGTCCATTGTCAGGCTCATTGCAACCAAGTTATCATAGGATTCCTCTCTGTTTATATGACACATCTTAAATATTATGACAAAATCCATGCATGTGTTTACCATGAAATTTCCTCTTCATTGGTACACAGGAATACAATATTTTCTGGCTTTCCTTGAGTTTTGTTGCAACCTGAAGTAGACACTGTTTTTGCCCTGCTCATTCCCTCGGCTCTCTTTAACTAGTCTGTGTGTGCATGCTGCAGCTTTGACATACCTTGCTGCTAACGGCTGACACTTTGAACTTCAGACATTTGCTTTGGGCACTAGTGCTGCCTCACCTGCAAGATGCGGAATGCCCATGACTTTCACATCTCTTTTTACGTTACCACATCCAGTAGCACAGCCCATCATAAATGACTCAAGTGCACTCATACTTGGCTTTCTTCTTCCTCTCATCCATTACTGATTTGGGGCAAGATCGAATCCTAAATAAATAACTTGGATTTAAATCGTTGGCTTAGGATCTGCTTCTCAGAGAAACCAACCTAAAAATAGTTACTGAGTTTTGATGAATGAAACTGTAAAAGGCAATACATCACTTCTAATCTGAGATACCTAAAAGTGAATGTGCCTCTTCTATTTTTCTCCTTTGACAAGTTTGGAGGCCATGTTTTGAAAGCATCCTGTATTCTTGAGTCATGGTTTGGTGGAGCTTTGTTTCTGAGAACGTCTTTCTCTCTTAGACTTTTATGACTGATAAATAAACCTTGATTATGCAGCTACTGAACCATCAAGGTGGTTCTTTTAAGTTAATGCAACATAGCCTATCCTATCCTGACTAATAAAGCCCTTTTATTGCTTTTATATATTAATATCTTCCTCCTTCCACTAGATTTGGAGAAGAATGCATGGCTTGTATATCTTTATATAGTATTTAATGCCTAGGCATAATAAATATATATAGAATGTATACATTTATATATTTAGATATATATATAATATATCTATATCTATATCTATATCTATACCTATATCTATATCTATATCTATATCTAGTATTTAATGCCTAGGCATAATAAATATATATAGAATGTATACATTTATATATTTAGATGTATATAATATATATATATATATATATAAAATCTGTATATATAGAACAGTGGCTGAATAGTTGGATGGGTTAATGCTCAAATGAATTAATGAAAAGTAAGTAGCAGGAATATTCCCACAATCCAGGTAGATTGACTCCGGTGTCAGAAGTAATAGCTCATATACCTTAGCAAAGTCTGTTACCATGTAAAAATAACCTCATAAAGTCTCATAGTTTTAGGATAAAATCAATACTTAGATCCTTAGAAATATACTGCCAATTCAAAATAGTTGAGTTAGAAAGTCTTATGAGAAGCTGACCAGATTTGTTTTTCAGATATTATACTATTTTCTTGGCCTCTGATCTTGGGGAAGTGTTGGCACATGGCTCCAGTTCCTGCTTCTTAGATTTGCTTCCTGAATGGAGAAACCCTGGGCACTGTTTTCCTTTGTTCGGGTGGTTAATTATGTTTCAGGGTGGTACTCACAGGGCAGAACACTTTTATAGCTACTTGCTTCAATCTGGCCTCTCTGCCAATCCTTGTTCCACTTGTGGTCAGTGAACCCAAACTCTGGAGAGGTTACTTTCCCACCCAAACTGCCCACCCAGGCTGGGAGCTTGCATTTAGCATTCACTTTCCCTGTCAATTTCATCTTTTTCCATTTGCTTTTACTCTCCTCTGGTTCTCATCGAGTTGAACCCAGCATGGTTTTCCCTTAGTTAACTGCTGTGTTGTTCTAGGCATTAATATCATTGTCAGCACAGTTGTGTGAACAAGTTTTATTGGTTATTTTGGGCTTTTTCTGCCAGTAGGAAGACTAAGTCTATAATAGCAATCAAATGCCTCAGAGAACTATTTATTCCATATTTGTCACTTGCCAATTCCATGGAAGAGGATTTCTACTTCCTATTTGGAATAGTACTATTTCTGATTTTACAAATTAGTAGAACATGAATGAAAAGTAGAGAAGAGAAAATAAATTCTACCTATAATCCCATAACTCAAAAATAAACACAACTCAAATTTTGATATAATTTTCAGTCTTTTTTATTCCTTAGCATTTATGAATTATTAATATATATATATAAACAGATGTACACATACCCATACTTTTTTCTTCAAAATTGAGATTGTAGCACATAAGCAATTTTAATTTAACATCATTGCATGAATTTCCAAAGTCCTTAATTTATTGTTACATGATATGATTTCTAATGACTACAGCAATTTCTTATATGAATGATTCACCTTATATGTAAACCATTCACTTTCTCATGCACATACAGAATGTTTCTCACTTTTTGCTCTTATGGATATTTTCAGATTAACTGTTTATATATATGTCAACATGTGCATGTAAAATTATTTACTTAAGATCATTTTCTAGAATTGTGTTCTCTGGGCAAACATGTACAAAAGCTTTTAGATCTCTTTACTAAAGCAGATTTCTTTCCTACAATGTTTTGACAATATATTTCATACCTTAAATAGCAGGAATCATTATTGTTCATAACCTTCATAAAACATATTAAAATTATATGTCTTTGTGGATGTAATTTGCATTTCTTTGAATAATATATTATTTGTATACTCAGGTCAGATTCAGTATCTCCTGTAGATTACTCATATGTTCTTTTTCTTTCTCTTTTCTTCCAAATTGTTGTTGTTTTCTCTTTGTTTGATCTCTTATTTTTCATATTAGAGGCTTTCCTAAAATGCTTGAGAATTCTGGTTTCTTTACTGTTTTTAAGAGTGAAGAGCCTGCAAATCTTGTTATAAGCTTTGTGTGCGTATGATGCCTATTGATCCCGAGATTCATAGAAAGATTGCTAGACCAGGCCATTTGCTGGGACTCCCTTTGTGTCAGTCTCTTTACTCTTCTTTTGGTGTGATTAGATTTTCCATGAAAGTTCTCACTGGGCAGGTTGCAGGTGTTCCTCTGGTCTCCCTGGGTTGTTGCTGCTGTTGTTGTTGTTGTTGTTGTTGTTGTTGTTGTTGTTGTTATAGCACACCTGCCCTAAATTTTCTTGATGTCCCTCAGTCCAGAGATCCTCTCTTTCAAGTTTCCAGAGAGTGGGCCCTTAGACATCCCATAGGGCAAGGGACAGGCGGACACAGGGCAGAGTGGGAGAGGGAATCTAGACAGACGTCTGTTCTCATCCAACCCTCATTTTCCCAACCACCTCCCTCTCTCCAAAAGCTACCTGTGGACATTAATTCCTGAGTCTTTTGAAGATTCTATACTGAACTCTAGGACAAAGCACTCACTTATATGCTTTCCAGGCCGTAAAGTCCTGTTTCTATTATTTCTATTCCTATTTTCTCTATCCTTTGCACTTACGTCTACTAAAATCGTGTCTTTTTTTAAAATGTTTTTATTTATTTTTGAAGGAGAGAGAGAGCAAGCAAGCAAGTGAGGGGCAGAGAGAGAGGGAGACACAGAGTCTGAAGCAGGCCCTAGGCTCTACGTTGTCAGCACTGAGCCCCATGCAGGGTTCGAACTCATGAACCACGGGCATGACCTGAGCTGAAATTGGATGCTCAACCAACTGAGCCACCCAGGTGCCCCTAAAATACTGTCTTTATGATGCAACAGCGGGGTTTCAGGAGACAGAAGTATTGGATGTCCAAAGCCATCTTTGTAGTTAGGCATCTGTCTTATCTATAACACATATGATAAATTATTTTTTAAAATGCAAATGGGAAATTTCATAATTTAAGTGGTTGAACTTATTAACATTAATCATCATAAGCAATATTACTAGACCTACTTTAGTAATTGTTTTATACATTCTCTTTATACTACCTTCCTATGTCTCTTATTTTGTCCTTTGCTTTCTTTTTCTTTCATTTAAAAAATCTATGACAATCTCTAGACACTTTATTCTACATATTATTATAAAATCAAACACATTAACAACTCAATTTAACCTTTTTTAGGTAAATTTAAAAGTGGAGAATGTTTTAATCTTTATTCCCTGTCTTTGAATATGCAATTTGTAAGTACATTAAAAACTGGGATTGTGAGTAACTTGTTCTGTGAGTTTTCCGCAAGACAAGCAAATGTTTCTAATAAATTTTAATTTGATAAATGAGTGATGTCTTGCAGTACAAGTAGTACATGATGCCGAATGTCACATGATCACAACTCAGTCAATAGTTCTTAAAATCCTCTTTGATATACAAGTGCTTTGGATTGCAAATGTGTTTCCAGAATGAATTACGCTTGCAAACCAAGGTTTTACTGTATAGACATAAATGATGAAGATTGTTTGAAGTATAAATGTTACTGAAGCATAGTTGACTTATAGTGTTTAATTAGTTTCAAGTGTACTATATGGTGATTGGACAACTCTCTATATTATGCTCTGCTCATCACCAATGTAGCTACTATTTGTCACCAACAACACTATTACAATACCATTGACTTCATTCTGTGTGCTGTACCTTTTATCCCCATGAATTATTCATTCCATAATTGGGATCCCATATTTCCCACTCGTCTTCACCCATTTTTCCCATTCTCCTACCACCCCCGCCCCTCTCCTCAGCAACCATTAGTTGTCTGTATTTAGGAGTCTGTGTTTTTGTTAGTTGGTTGTTTTTTGTTTTGTTTTTAAGATTACACATATAAGTAAAATCATATGGCATTTGTCTCTCCCTGTCTGATTTATTTCACTTAGCATAATACCTGCTAGGTCCATCCATATTGTCACATATAGCAAGATCCTGTTCTTTTTATGACTAATATTACTGTATGTGTGTGTGTGTGTGTATGTGTGTGTGACTTTTAACAATTAACTGTACTAATATGTTTACAAACATTGTTTAGATTTAATTTTAATTATTTTTTTGGGCTTACATGTGATTTGTTATTATGCAGTTTTCTACTTCTTGAGTTTTCCCTTTGATTCACCTCTAGATCAACTAATAATCCTTTAAGCACCTCTTTCAAGAATGCTGTTGTGTTTTCTGAATTTTGCAAAAGTGAAACTGTTTGGTGGTTGTACCCAATGATTTAGCTCAGTGTAGGATTTGAGGCTACTAATTTTTACCTGGAAAATTCTGTTGATGTTCTTTAGTTTTATGATGGTATTCAAATACTATAGATGTCCCTTTATTTCATAAGCTTTGATGTAAAAATAAAACTTTATTTTCTATATCTCTTTTTGAATTCTGACTCTCAATTCCCATTCCTTAGAACGAGTGGAAAGTTTAGTTCTTCTTGAAATACCCATTTTATACTTGTTCCATATACTTACACATTGTGTGTAGCAGGGAGGGAGGCTTAGGGAATTACACATGTCTTGGTTTGCCAAGAACTGAGAGTTTTCCTAGACATAACTTTATGTGCTAAAACTGCAGAAGTCCTAGGTAACCTGGGACATGTTGGTCATTCTAGATATAGACCATGGTCTTTGATTCTTGTGGTTTACTTTTCTGATGACTATTGTAGAAAGTTGATAGGCTCGTCAAGTTCACTTGTTCTCTTTTGCTTACCATATATGCTTGGCAGACTCTTCTGCAAACCTTCCAGGTGTGTGTGCTTAAATGAATAACACAGCTCTTCATTCATTCATTCATTCATTCATCCATTCATCCATATTATTTTTTTAAGATTTGGTCAGCTCCACAGAGGAACTGCTCAAGAACAAATTGTGGTTCCCTCTATCTCTTATTCATACTCTTGGGGCATATCTTCCCAGTGTAGGGATAATCCTTTTCCCTTTGTGGTTAGAAATTTATGTCCATGAAACTCAGGAAACTTTGGTTTTATCATGAAATCCTCTAGGTTCTCCTAAGAGCTTAAAAATTGGGGGAAAATGCCCACAAAGACTTCTGGTTCCTTCCTCTTTTCCACCCTTTCTCATGTCTTTCCTGTAAGGACTCCATGTAGAGCTGTTTGCCTGTTTGACAGAAAAAGAAGAAAAGAAATTAGAATCTTGAAATGGCATCCAGCCCTGTAGCTTTGAAAACACCAGTTCTCTACCAAATTTTATCCTCTACGAGAAACCTGTTCTATTTATCTTCAAAACATTGGGATTTTTTTCTTTAGATTTTAAAAATATTTTTAATCAGAATATTAGAAACCCTTTTGAGTTGCAATTTTAGATTTCTTGTCAACCCAGCAAAAAAAATTACCAATTAATCAGCTGACCAAGCTATGATTTAGCATATGTTCCAAAGCACAAGGGGCCCATGTAAGTGTCATCCCTGATCTTTACGATCCTTTGGTCATAATAGATTATTTTTTTGGAACTTATTGGAACACCATGTGATTGATTTTGGTGTTTTCAAACACTGTATACAATGAATAGAGAAATAACATGGAATTTATTTTTCTGTAATCACTAGTCGGATACCCTTCTCTGCCTTATGGTATGCCCTTACTGTACACAGAACTTCAGACTATTCTGTATCTCTAGAAAAAGTCAAGCAGCTTGACTGTTTCTCAGGAATAGTTAAACTGAAGTTAATGATAGAGACTTTTCTTTCTTTCTTTTTTTCAAATTTTCTTTAACAATAGAAAATCAGCCCCCTCTAAGTAGTCCTAGAAAGTTTCCCTCAACTGCTCTTCCTCACAAATCTGCCTATACGCCTGTTCTAGTGCCCACCAGGGGAAACAGTCCTGTTAAGAAAGAATAACAAATGTTCCTTGGCAGAGTTGAAGATGCTGGTCACATAATGTTGCCTTTCCTCCTTTATACTTCATCTGGGAGGATTGATGGGTACTGTTTAGGTGAGAAATAAATACTAAAAGTTTGCGTAGAAGACCTATCTAAGTTGCTTCTGAGTCTAATTGAATAACCCAGTCTTCACCATTCTCACAGAATTTATTGATCTCTACCCCAAAGCACCAGGAATATTGTGACCAATAAGAGTATTAAGGGGCGCCTGGGTGGCTCGGTCAGTTAAGCGTCCGACTTCGGCTCAGGTCATGATCTCACGGTCCCTGGGTTCGAGCCCTGCATTGGGCTCTGTGCTGACAGCTCAGAGCCTGGAGCCTGTTTCGGATTCTGTGTCTCCCTCTCTCTGTGACCCTCCCCCGTTCATGCTCTGTCTCTCTCTGTCTCAAAAATAAATAAACGTTAAAAAAAATTAAAAAAAAAAGAGTGTTAATGTTTTGGTGATCGATTTTGACTGCATCTGTCAGCCCATCCAGTTTCCTGAGTGACAATATCTAATATAACCATGCCAATATTGTGACTTTAGCTCTATTATTTTCAGTTTTGCAACTACATTCAATGTACATTTGTATCTAAGTTTATATTCATCAATACCTGCTAAGTGGGTTTTTTTGTTGTTGTTGTTTCTCATCATCCCTGTGGTTTCATGTTGAGTATTAAAGTATTTTGCTAATCACAATGTGAGATATGTATCTAGGAATTAATTTGTATGCCTTCCCTTTTGCAAATGATGTGTTATTTGCCTTTCATTCACTTTTTTTTTTTTTTTTGGCTTTGACTGGTTCCATTAGATTTTATTTACATTTATCTTAACAGACTTCTGCAGTTAATCAAATAAATTCACCAATAAACCCTGGATGACTGTTAAAACGATTAAATAAGCTTTTTCAGCCACGTTGCAGCTCTCCAGTCATTATACTCTTTGCCTGAATGTATTTATAAATAAATGCCTGCATCACAGCTAGCCAATTGTCAGTGGGTATTCAGGGAGAAAATGATTAAAGGAGAACTGTTTCATGTCATGTGTTTTTACTGGAAATTGTTTGGCATGGCTTCTGTTTGGTAGCTCCTTTTTGAATCCAGAATTATAGTATTAAGACTAAAGGAATCATTAAAAATTCACATAGATACAACTCATATCACCAACCTTCTACAGTATATAATTCTTCATTTTTCTCTTTGTTTATAATGGATTGATAATAGGGACATTATCACCCTTTTTACTTTTGGGAAAATAGATCCAGTGGGGCTACTTAAATTGTCTAAAGTACTTTAAGAGTAAATTATTCTGACTCAAGTTTCAGTGTTCTTTCACTTTACTATAAGCTCCCAAACTATTTTGATGATAATACATTCAGGTGTTCAAAGTCCTCTTAAGCCTCCCATTTACACTTTCCATATTGGTGGGGGAAAGAGGAACATTTGTGATAAAAACAAAATTTCAGCGTCTAAACAAAATTTTTTCAGGGTAGTTTAAAAACAGAATTTATTAAAAAGCAAGAAAAGCAACTGTAAAATATATCCAACCCAAGACTAACACAGATAAGATGCTCTGCTTTCTTAAAAACTGCAAAATTTCCAATGATGTATGTGAGTACTGCTCAATAGCAGCTCAGTGATACTGCTAAATATTGTCTGGGATCCAGACTTCAGAGCAGAAAAAAAAAACAACACTGTAAGTACCCGGGATGCATCAATTTTTGTTTATAAATATTACATTTAGTTAAGCACAGTAACTTACTTAAAAAGTGATCCTCAGTTATACATAGATATATACTTGTTTGGAATTGACTACCACTGAGTCATAATAACAGAAGAAGAAACTTGCATTTTGGACCATTTCCATCCATCGAGGTTAGTTCTTTATGCCCAACAGGAAGTCACAGCTGATACCATGAAAGATCACTACAAGATGGTTTTCACACAATTTTAAAACTATGAATTTCCTTTGAAGGAAGGTATCTAACCAAACTTATGCCACTTGGCCTAATGCCAATTTATATATTGGGATTTAATGAAGGATTTTAAAAAAATAAAATGATTTAAAAAGAGCATTGAAGCTAGTACCTCTAATATATTTTAACATCATGAAACATGTAGAAAATCATTATCTTTAATCAGCACACATTATCTGGAAGTGATGTTGGGGTCTTCGTGAAGCTTGATGACAAACACTATGATATTTTCTGTATTTTATTGAATAGTAATAAAAACATGGAGGCGCAATGTCTAAATTAATGTTTTCAAAAGTTGTAATGAGTAACTTAAACTTAACAAGTGAATGTAACTTTTTTGTATCAGTTTTAATGCTTGAAATGGCCACATGCAATAATTTCAACTGATCGGCTTTTTAAGTGTCTGTGAAACTGATTTAAACTGACAAATGCAGTCATAGCCCATGAATATGCCATGGCACGTTGGTTGTACCATGGTACACTACTTCATGTTTCCTGGCTTCTGATTGGTATACTTTTAGAGCATTGTCTACCCTGTAATATTTTGCCCTTGAATAAAGATAATAGGGAGAGCAGACCATCGAGAGTCTTAAAGGGAACTTGCAGGTCTGTTACAACCCTCAGTGCAATTTTTCGGTCCTGTGTATGTTTGGGGTTTTTGTTTTGTTTTGTTTTTTTCCCCATTTGCACCATATTTTTCCTCGGTTCTGGCATTTCAAAAGTATTTACAAACATTTGTTGAACATTTAGTTTGTGCTACAAATTCATCTCAGTGTTTCGTGTATAAAGTAATTATCATAAACCTATGTAAGATACATGGTATTATTATTCCATTGACACTGAAAGGAAACTAAAGAACAGTGGGTCCAAGATTGCAAACTCAGGCACAGTGGCTCAGCATGTACTCTCAACCACAGTCTCTCAGACTGCTGCTGTCCTACTTGAAGCTTTCCAAGGGACGAGAAACTAGTTCACTTGGAGTGCTACCCCTTCTTTTTTTTTTTTTTTTTTACCCACTTCTTATGTTTAAACCTACTTTTCCTCATGTTGAGCTGCTACCTGATTCCTAATAATCACCAAAATGTGGTTCTCCTTGTTAGACAATGCAAAATGATGCCTCACTAAGATTGCTGCCCTTGGGATATTTGGAGATAACTCTTCAAATGCCAGTTTTCTCTTATCCAGCGTTAGTATGCCCCCTTGTTATTTCTCTTGGAATGTCATTGAGGCCCTTCACCTCTCCAGCAGTTCTCCAGGCAGAAATAGTCCTCTTAAGGTATGATACCAAGACTTTAGGCTAGAGTTTCTGGGATGCTTTTAGTATTGTAGAACAAAGACATACATGAGTTCTACTATTCATAAACCTAAACTTCCACTGGTGAAAAATCAGATTAGTGTTTTGGCAGCCTTGTTACAGGGTGACACAAATTTTATATGGATAGGAAGGAAGGACCACAATACTTACTTAGGGTCTTGTGATGTGCAGGGGTTTTATGTTATCACTCCACATTAAGGGAGTCAGTAATGGAATGTCAGGATTGCGGAGTTACTCCTTGTGAGTTCTGTCCTTTAGCCCTGCTCCCTTACAAATGAACCTACCCTTTCAAGTATTCCCTTGCAAACAGCAGTGACATATGGCATCAACTGTGCAAGTGAGAGAAATAGTGTGGTCACAGTGGGAGGCAATCAGCCAAAACAAATTGGAGGAGAGATGAGAGATTGTGAGACTGAAGGCTCTTGTTTGAACTTGGAGTTGAATGAGACCTGCCTGGGACAAAACTAGCACATGAGACAAATTAAGGAAATAAAATATTTGGAAATGTACTCTTGGAATAATAGGAGACTTCGAGGTCTGGATTTTACCCAGGGCCTGGAATTGGTGGTTCTTTGGTCTGAATGAAACATTCAGTCATTAAAAACTGAACAAATATAGTTAAGTCATGTTTAGAAGGAGAGTTTGACTTACTCTTCAACTCCTAATTCTCTGAAAACAGTATACAATTTTCTAACAATGTGATTTTAACGGTATTGAAGTGAGATTTTATTTTCCAAGTTTTAAGCCATTCTTGACAATTAAACTGAGGGTAGCCATAAACAATCTATGAAGAAAATGCCCATGTTGGGTCAGAAAATCTTAAATTGTGCCCTTGCCCTGACATTAGATATTTTATCTCTCTGTTTTAATTTCTTACTGTGTAAATTGGAATTAATCTACTTATTTCACAGAATTAAATGTGATGTTCAACGGGAAAATCTTTTGTGAAGCACAACCTACTATTTAAATGTCATTTATTATCATCAATATTTATAACACTATCCATATTTCTTAAATATTCTTTCTGATGTATGAAGTTCTTCAATTTTGTAAAGCAGCCGTTAAATTGGGAATGTCTTAAAAACACTCATTATTCTTATGCTAAAGATTGGTGGCCAACGACCAAGTCCTTGCTTCTCTTCTTCCACAGCAATAGAATCCATAGTTGGTAAAGCTCCCAGACTTCCTTAGGGTTAGATGTGGCCAGATGTCTTAGTTTATGTGAGTGAAAGTGACATGTGCCACCTCAGGACAATTTCTTAATACTAGGCAGTGCTTCCTGAGTTTTTCTTTTTTACTGCTAACAAGTTCTAACCTGGACATACTGACATATCACACATGAAATAGACACCTTAGAGGATGGTGGGAAAAATATACATATGAAACCTGGCTTTCTGGGTCACCCTTTGGACCATACCTGCCTGATACCCTGGAAGTCCCACCTTTAACTATTTTGGTTAGAGAAATAAACTATAGTTTTTAAGCTACTGAATTTTTGATGTCTGTTTGATACAAGAGTTTACTGCCAGTGAAAGAACTATTAAAAATTATATCCATGGTGTTTTGAGATATTTTCATGTTTTCTCTATGATCCCAAGGCTGCCAAATGCTAGGGGGGAAATGAGGAAATGTTCTAAATAATAAAGACTCTCAAATGGGCAGCATGGAATGAATAGCATTGATAACCTACCACTGAATAAATGATAAGAAGTTTGATTTTTTTAATATTGAGATAATTTTATACTTGTAAAATAATTGCAGACGCAGTGCATAGGGTTCCATTTACTTTCACCCAGCTTCCTCTTATATTAACATTTTATGTGACTACAAAACATTTATCAAAAACTAAGACATGAACGTTGGTACAATATTATTAACCAAAGTACAAGTCTGATTCACATTTTACCAGTTCTTTCATCACTGTTCTTTCTCTGTTCCACATCTAATCCAGGATTCCATGTTGCACTGACATGCCAATGTAGTCTCCTCTCATCTGTGAGTCCTCTGTCTTTTCTTGTCTTTTATGACCTTGACACATTTGAGGTGTGCTGTTCAACTATTTTGTACAAGGTCCTTCAACTTGGGTTTGTCCACTGTTTTCTCATGACTAGATTGAAGTCATAAATTAATGAAAAGAATATCACAGAAGTGATGTGTCCTTCTCAGTACATAGTATCAGGGGGTCCATGGAGTCAATATATATGACTGGTAATGTTAACCATAATTCCTTGACTGTGGTAGTGTCTGCTAAAGTTTTTCATTCTAAATTTACTTTTTTTTCCCTATTGTAATTACTAAATTCTGTGGAGGCATAATATCCAAATATCCTCTTTCAGCTAAAACTTTCACCCACCCATTTTAGTATCCATCTGTGGATTTTGTCTGTGGCAAGTTTTACTATAGCATTCTAATGGTAGTTTTCTATTTTCTCTTAGTACTTTCAAATTGGTTCATTAACATTCTCTATTTATTTTAGGCAGATTTCTAGGAGTGGGATTGCTTGGCCGTAGAGGTATATGCTGAATTTCAAAGAAACTGTCAAACTCTTTTCCTGTTTGGAAATGGCTGAGGCATTTTGTGATCTTGACAGCAGTGTCTGAGAGTTTAGAAGCATGCTGACCAATTTTTGGTATTGCTAATTGTTTGAATGTTAGACATTCTCATAGATGTGTAATGGTGTCTTTCTGTGGCTTTAATTTGTGTGTCCCTGATGACTAATGATCTTGAACATTTTTTTTCCTTTTATTAGAGAGAGAGGTGGGGGTCCTGGGGTGTGGCAGAGAGAGGGAGAGAGCTCTGTAAGGGGCTGGAACTTGTGAATCCTGGGATCATGACCTGAGCTGAAAGTAAGAGTCTGAGGCTTAACTGACTGAGCCATCCAGGTGCTCTGAACATCTTTTCATATGCTTATTCCTACTCTAGCTTCGAAATCTGTTCCTTAAAAATAAGTTAGTAAAGGGGCGCCTAGGTGGCTCAATCAGCTAAGCAACTGACTCTTGATTTTAGCTCGGGTTCATGAGTTTGAGCCCTGCTTTGGGCTCTGAGCTGATATTGTGGAGCCTGCTTGGAATTTTCTCTCTCCTCTTTTTCTGTCTCTCCCTCCACTCACACACTTTATCTCTCTCTTAAATAAATAAATAAATTTTTAAAAATTAAACTTAAAAACATGAGTTAGAGACTTAAAAAAAATTCATACCCTGCAGAAACTGAACTAATGGAGAATTCACAAAGACATTGTTAAACTAAACTTGAAATAAGTGTTACTTACTCAAGAGAAAGAAATGTCAAAATCAGAACTAAGGAAGATGGTAGGACCCTTCAGCTTTTACATTCCTCAGTGACCTGAGAGAGTTCCTAACAAATCCCATCTAGGCTTGCTTACTATTAGTACAAGAACAATGTATGAATATAAGTATATAAGTAAACTTAGTGTGTGTTGTGGACACAATGGTCATATAATGATAGAATATGGAATCTGAAAGAGACCTAGATACTTGGACCATCTTTTTCTATTTAACCAGATGCTAGTGATAATCTGGACCATAATAAAACGTCTCTTGCCTAGTTCTTAGTGTTGTGTGTTTTTTGTTTCCCTCCTAATTTTTACATAGCTTTTATCTCCATATTTGGTGTTTCCCCCATACCTATCTAGGCAAGTCTTTTTTTTTTTTTTTTAAAGTTTATTTAGTTTTGAGAGACAGAGACAGAGAGTGAGGGGCAGAAAGAATGGGAGACAGAGAATCCCAAGCAGGTTCCACACCGCCAGCTCTGAGCCGGATGTGAGGTTCAAACTAAAGAACTGTGAGATCATGACCTGAGCCAAAACCAAGAGTCAAGATGCTAAGCCAACTGGCTATCCCTTTCTAGGCAATTCTTAAGCCTTATCACCTGGAAGAGTAACTGATCCTGAAATGTCCTTGGGGCCTTTATTAACTATGGGGAGGATGCAATAATCCAGGAGAGAGCACAGGGTCCTTTGACTTACTCAGAGAGTGCCAGTCAGCATCTGAGACCATAAACAGCTTTCATTTATTCATCTAGTAAATATCTACCAAGCATCTGTGTCAGGCCCTAAACTAGGCACTCAGATGACCATAGTAAATAAAATAAAGGTCTTTTCCTGCTCCTAGTGACCTTTACATTTAATTTATTAATGTGTGTGTGTGTGTGTGTGTGTGTGTGTGTGTGTGTGTGTGTATGGAGGTATATATATATGTATGTATATATATACATACATATATATATACATACATACATACATATATACATATATATATATATACATACATACACACAGAGAGAGAGAGAGGAGAGAGAGAGAGAGAGAGAGAGAGGAGAAAGATATTCTTTTAAGAATGTGTTAGTGTTTCTCAGCCAGGTACATACCGTGGCAAAGGTGCATGTTGGTGACACAACTATGACAGGTTTCTTAAGGAAAAAGAGGTAATAATCATTTAGATGCTTACTTCCTGAGTGAACAGATGCGCATATTTTCAGCAATGGTTGAGATACTTCCTGTTGTAAAGCAGTTCTTAAAGACTTGGAAGAGTATTTGCTTACAGCAGATTTTAGGAAGTAATTCATAGAAGAACAATTCAAATACAAGGCTTAATATTGTTCCTCAAGCTACACCTCTCATCCCTTCTTGCAGAAAAACACTGCCCAGACCTTCCTAGTAATACAATCTTTCCTAAAAGAAGGTGAGTGTATCAATTTTGAAACAATGGAATGCCATCTGGGATGGTCGTTTATAGAAGAGAAGCTAAAATGAAAATTATCATTAGGGAAAAATGAACATACAGAAAATGAAGAGTATTTCGTTAGATTCTAACAAACTACTTATAATCTTATTCAAAACATAAAATCTTATTCAAAACTTTTGAAATGAAAATCCAAGCAGAACAGAGTAATACAACAGATAAATATTCTCTAAAGTATATATGCATATATTACCTATACATGTATATATGTATATTATACATATTTATCACACATATCATTATATAACATATAAATGAAGTATATGTATTTTTATATACACATACCATATATATATTTATATCATATATATAAACAGGATATATTATGGAATGTTTGAATCTTCAAACATGATTTTGTATAAGGGACATAGAAATTACAAATAAAGAAGAAATAATTTTAAACACTTTAAGATAATTCAACATTATTTTGAAAAGGTTATTCAACTGCTATCTTTTGTGAACTTTATAAAAATATAGTTTCAACTTGCTGAAATTTTGGTCACTATTGTGAATGCTTATGACTTACATTTTTATATTTCCTTCCAAGTCTCTATGCTTAAATCATAAAAATATTTTTAAATTACTCGTGGAAAATAATTACTGGAAATATGTTAGCTGAAAGACATGGAAGTCTGGATGAATCTCACATACACTACAAACAACTGTGTGGCCATGTGTATTCAAACTCTGGCAGTCATCTTGTATGCACTGAAATATGAATATTCATCCTTGTGTTTCACTGTGATGTGTGTGACAGTATTATATGCCACCTTGACCTCTTGACCATCACCAGAGATAGAAGAGGATGTTATGTTGAGTGGCAATAGATTGAATTTCATAGCACAACCTTCTTGTGACAAAGAAACCATGACCCCCCTGAGATGTAATGAGTGAGAGAGTTTTGTGTTTGGAAGTGTCAGGAAATAGGGAGACGAATACCCTAGAGACATGCAGGTCAAAGTTTGAGGGAAAATATGTCTAAAAAATAAGAGGAAATAGAAGTAATGGGTAAAATAAATATGGAAACCCAGAAATCATGTGAATAACACCCATTTTAGAAGTTGCTTCACACATACACTCTGATGTAGCCACTTTTTAATCTCTATGGAAACTTCAAATAAAATGATTCAGTGAAAAGTTGGAGATTTTAGGCAAAGTTAAAAGTATAGGTACAACTGAGATTCCATGAAAACTGTTGCTAAGAAATTTACTGCTATTAACCACTTTTCTGCTGTATTCTGGAGGGAATGCTTTCCATTCTATATTAGTTACTTACATACCTTTTCTAAAATACTTTTTTCTAGTTTTGTAATCACTCTAATTACTGGCTTTGTACTTTTAATATTCTTACAAAAATCCAATAAATAATCTTTGAGTTCCAAGAATATTTCTTCAAGAAAGTAAATATAATGCTGAGCTCTCTAAGGTATAATAATTTTTTTTTACATCATCATAAAAATTATCACTTAGAAATGATTTTATGGATCTTCTATGTATAATTTATCAGATTTTGGTATATCCCCCAAATAATTCATGTTGCATCTGCTACCGGATCATTATATTTGGTTGCTGGGAGGACATACTTTCCATTATCAAAGTGGACTAAATGCAGTCTCTAAAAAAGTACAGAAAGCTTTCTCTTGCCTAATATTTTCTTCTGTATTACTTCAGTGACTTGTTCTCATGGATAATTCACATTTTTTGTTTCAAATTTTACTTGTTTAGCAGGATAGAGATTAACCTTTATATTTGGTTAATATTCATTCCATATTTTATTTCATAATTTTTTTTATTATTTATTTTTTATATATATGAAATTTATTGACAAATTGGTTTCCATACAACACCCAGTGCTCATCCCAAAAGGTGCCCTCCCTCAATACCCATCACCCACCCTCCCCTCCCTCCCACCCCCCATCAACCCTCAGTTTGTTCTCAGTTTTTAACAGTCTCTTATGCTTTGGCTCTCTCCCACTCTAACGTCTTTTTTTTTTTTTTCCTTCCCCTCCCCCATGGGTTTCCTGTTGAGTTTCTCAGGATCCACATAAGAGTGGAAACCATATGGTATCTGTCTTTCTCTGTATGGCTTATTTCACTTAGCATTACACTCTCCAGTTCCATCCACGTTGCTACAAAAGGCCCTATTTCATTTTTTCTCATTGCTAGTAGTATTCCATTGTGTATATAAACCACAATTTTATTAATAATGCTTAATTTTTGCTTAGATACTTGCTACAGAGAAGAGTGGATGTGCACACATTTTGTCAATTTTTGTAAGTTTATAAATGGTTTAAATTTTACTTTAAGCAGAAATACAGAAAGATCAAGGTAATCTGAATTATGTTGTCCTCACTTCTCTGCTTCCTTGACTATGGGGGAGGAAAAATTCTCCATTGGATGGACATGGGTATGACCAGGCAAACATCAGCCATGGAAACATCAACTGCCATGGGAACAGATTGTGGAGAAAATCTGTAATTTAAGATATTAAGTAAACTTGGAGAAGATAATTCAAGTCATACATGTTTTCCCTAAAATATCAGTTTTTTTAAACTATTCTTTGTCAGCTGTGATTCTTTGAGCTATCACTAAGTCACCTTGATTATTTTCTGTACATAATACCTTTGAGTAGTAGAGTCATGCCTTGTTTCTTCTCCCTTTCCATCAATTTCCTTATTAATTGTTTTCTCTTTTCTGGCACCAATTTTTGCAACTGCTAATCTCATTTAACTTTTCTTTTTTAAGTGCTTCTAAGGCTCTAAAAGAAGCTCTCAGATGCTAGAATGAAGTTCAGGAAAGGACTAGAATTCAGCAAACTAGATTTGCCTGTACCAGGTAGGCCAAAGGCATCTAGGCCAAGTCCCAGTTTGATTGCAGGGGATACAAAATGAAAGGGCTCTCTGGCTTTGAGAATTTTACACACACTCAGAAAAAAAATAATAAATTATATTTCCATATACCTTAATAATTCCGAAAATTAGTAATTTTCAACTTTTTTGAAAGTGGGGAGTTAGAATAGATGATGTAAAATGCATCACAATGCTATGGGAATATACAGAGTCACAAGTATTTCTATTCCACTAGTTACTAGTTGTAATTCCAAGGCGTTGGTTGTTACCAGAGAGGCTTTAACAGATTGGTGACTAGATACTGTGGAAGTCAACAATTCTTGCTGAACATTTCAAGTATAGGACTAGACTCTGGTCTGTGAAGAAACATGTTAATGTAGATAGGACCAAACTTCTTGGTGGAACTGAAGTATCAGGCCAGTATTGAGAAAGGAGGAGGACTGAAACACAGCCAAATAAACCATGCACCCACCTACCAAAAAGTGCTATAGAGGTCAAGGATTTGGTCTTAAACCTAAGACAGGAATTTTGAATTTAGAACTATAATTTATGGTCAGAAAGGATCTAGTAAACCCCAGTGATGTGAAAACAGGTCATGGTTTAGACTTCCTCTTAACTAAAGGCTGGACTTGCTGAGGACTTCAGGGACAATCGACACTGTATATGTATGTATGTGTGTGGTGTCTGTGTGTGTGTATATATATATATATATATAATATATAATATACACACTGTATTCTTAAATGCCATCCAGGAAATGCTCAGATCATCCAAAAAAAATTCCAGGATAGCCCTGTAAAGGAGTGATTAATATTATTGTCTCCTAAATCATGGGTAATTTAACATAGAGAAGAAAAAATGCATTATTTGTCATGCTTTATCCTGTGTTTGAGCAACACTGAGCAACTACATCAACCCCCTCTCAAATTAATTGATTTCTTGTTTACTGATATGATGGAGAAATTAAAAGAAGTATTATTTACATGTTATTAAGCTAACAAATATGGCCAAATTAATTAATTGTGGGTAACACTTGAGAAATTCTCTCCATCCCATTCCTGCTATAGAACTATAAGCTATGGGGGCACCTGGTGGTTTAGTGAGTTAAACATCTTACTGTTGATTTCAGCTCAAGTTATGATGTTACAGTTCATGAGTTTAAGCCCCACATTGGACTCCAAGCTGGGAGTGGGGAGCCTGCTTGGAATTCTCTCTCTTCTCCTCTCTCTCTCTCTCTCTGCCCCTCCCCTGCCCCTCTCTCTCTCAAATAAATAAATAAACTTAAAAAAAAACTATAAGCTATGAGGAATAAGGAAAGGAAGGATATTTTCAACTTGAAGCCTACAGGGAAGCCAGCATATCATGAAACTGAATCATGGCGCAAGGAGACAATCTGCACATCGCTTTTCTCTACTTAATTTCAAATGTTTGTCACAAAACAACGCCCAACCAGCACCATATAACTCCCTGTTAACTGTCAGTAAGATAAGGCGAAAAGGTTTCTACCTCTGATTTCTCCCCCAGAAAGAGTACCATTCTAATTTCATGACTCCTGTTTTACATTCAGTATATAAGCATTTGAATATCATTCTTGTTTTATGTGTATATTTGAATAACTCTTTATTGACATACTTTCAAGAAAAATCTTCTTTAGAAATCTGAACAAGATGTTCAAAAATGCAAAACTGGTTTTTAGTAAACCAAGTTAAACTTAAAAGTGATGCTGTGTGGAAAAGAGCAACAAAATGTTTCCTAGCGGTTATGTACGATTGTTTTATTAGGTTTGATAAGACTAAACAGTCCAAAGATTTGACAGTCCTGACACCTGGCATATGAAAGATGGAATTCCTGAATGGAAATTATTCTTATTGAACTTCTCTGAAGAGTTTGGCTGGAAAGAAGTATCTTTTCCAACGCCAGTACATTCTCGGCGCTCCTTCAACTGGCTGAAAAATGAGGTACTGAATTCTTTGCTTAATAGGAAATCTACTGTTGTTTTAATACATTTTTTTGGAAACCTTTTTTTTTTAAATTTCTGTCATCACATTTCCTTTGTGGAAATAAATATGACACCATATGGGAAAAAATGTTATAGCTCCATATGTATAGAATAATATTCGAATTTAAAGATGAACTAGCTCTAACCTCCATTTAATGATCAGAAAAATGTTGAAAATAAATACCCATACAGTTTATATGCTTCATGATTTCTATGCAAAACACCAAGGTAATATGGCTACTCTGTACTTGGCTGTGTTTAGGTAAAATCAGAAGTGTTTATAACATGAATAATAAGGTATTTTTATGCGGCTACATTATTTATCTTACTGGTTCTACTGTGTGATGCACAACAGACTCGTACAGACTTGTACTGTAGTTCAGATAGTCATATACAATAGCTCAAAGAAGTGATTCCTATTCTTTCACCTACGACTTAAAAAATGTAAGACAGAAAACCAAATAAAAAGAGTTCATAAATCACAACAGTATAGATGTTGAAAAGGAAAAGTGGGTGTTTTTTGTTTTTGGCCTGTCAGTTTATCACATGAATTTTTAAGTTATGAAACATATAAAGAAAGCTTCATAATTGAAAACAAAAAAGGAGAATATGAATTAATTGAACAAAAAAAAATAAAGGATTCTGCAGAATTTAGAGCTCATTAGAGGAAGCTATCCATTTTGGAAGGTCTAAGACACAAAAGTATTTTGTCATTCTGGAATACTTTCTCTTTTTGGCCCAAGGCTCAATCATAGGAGGCACTATAGAACCAATACTTGGGGTAGAGAGCTAACAGGTATATTGAAACATTTGCCTCTTTAACACATGAAGTATGTTCCATGAGTCCAATATGGTAGTAGGTGATGGACCAGAATTCATGAGTCCCCAAAACAATGAGCTGAGGGAAATTCTAACCTAGAGGTGACTAACATGTCATATCAAAACAACTCTACTGGCAGAGAATGCTCTTCCTCCTGAAATACCCATTTTATCTTTGATCCAAACATGATCTTCCTTTATGTTTTGCTCATTTTTCTCTGATCATAGGGAAGCATTTATCTCCTATTTGTCTCATGTCTCCTGTTTCATATGGTAGTTTCAAATAGGTGAAGATAGTCAAGTTCCTCAGCCTATGAGTCCAATGGAACCCTGTATTCTCCAGAGAAAACATTCTCAGCTCTTGACGTCATTTTTTAAATGTGAATTCTTGTCAGGTTTGTTCCCCATCTTATTCCACATCTTTAAATGAGTTCATAAGTTGTCCGCACCAATACATTTTAAAATGTGTCAATCAAGATACTCCAAATGCACTCCAATTTCTATAGAGGATCAGAACACTGTCACTATCTCACTTATATTAGCTGTTATTGGAAACTAACATTTATCCTCCAAATTTACAGTGAAACACTTTCCTCCCATATTGCCAGTCTCATCAACAGAATTACCTTCTTGCCATTAATGAACTCTCTCTGTATATATATATAGGGGCAAATTCTATGGCAACCTAAACCAATAAAACATGAGAAAAATAATTTTGAATTGGACTAGATGAATGTTCCTCATGTTTGAGGGAGGTTAGTGCCATGATTAGTTATCCATTTGGCAGTTGAAATATTTCTTTCCTTTTCCTTGCTATGATTTATGTATAAGACAGCAAAAATAATACTCTCATCTATGATAGAGTTCTTTCTCCACATGAGCTTTTCTGCTTGCCAGCTTTCAACTTTACATTTTATCTGAAGTCTCAAGTAACTGACAGCATAGTCATTTTTTACATGCTTTTCCATTCCAATACTTGTTTCAATTCCACACTTCTGTTAAGAGGCAGGTATCACGCTTCAGTTCTGAGCCCCCAGGCAAGTGTTTCAGAATTGTCCTTACCTTCCTTTTTTGTGAATTGAGAAATAAATAGCTCACCAGTGGTAAAGAGGTTCTTCTTTTGTGATTCTTCATTGCATTATTTATACTTTGGCGCATAAATAAGGCTCAGATATAATCACTTGATATCAGATATTAGAGAAAGAAGAGGAAAAGGAAGGGGGAAAAAACCCAAAACCTTAAGGATGATGATGTCAGAGTATCTCTGGGAATAGCCACAGATTGGTAATTGTGATTATTGGTTTTGTTATATTCACCCTCAATAAGTTTTTAAATTTCCTTTTGAATGAACACAGTATGTCCAAGGAATGTCACTGTAGTGCCAAAGATTTACCATTCTTTGAAGATGCTGTCAGAGCTTTCGGATATGTTGAATATTAGGATAAGGATGTTTTTAAACTGTCAGTCTCCTGGCTCCTTTTGTAGGCTCCAGACTACAGCTGATCTAGGCTAGAGATTTATGTTTAAGCAAGTGAAGAGTTCTAATTAAAATCTTGTTCTGGACATGTTAATAACTGAAATAAGACAGTGTTTGTGATAAAATGATCAATTACATACAGATGAGCAGAAAGTCAAGGGGCCTGTTGAAGTTTTGTCCAAAAATGGGGAAGAGGTGTTCTATTGAATAACATTTGAAGGGGCTGTAGGAAACAAAAGTAAAGTTGCATTTTGCTGAGTTACTAATTCATGATTCTTGCTACTTTGGAGGGTTGGCAAGAGCTCAAAAGGTAATAGTTTTAAGACACTCCTAAGAAGACCAGATTGTGGGCAAATTTGGGCAAAATGCCCTCTAGCAAGCCTGGTGAGGTCTTACCCTCAGGAGCCTGTTCCCACATGATCAATGTGTATTGACCAATGGAAAACAAAATCCAAAAACTCAGGAGGCCCTCTTCAAATGTTCTTGATTATAAACAGTCCTTGGGACTTGGGGAGCTATAATATGAGAGATCAAATTACTCACCAGAGGCTCCAAGTCAGATGTATTTTGATTTAGAAACTATGTTTTGATACCTAAAGTTTATGATTTTTATTAAAAAGAAATTATACTTGCTTCATTCTAAAAGGTTTGTGGAGGGATTCCGGGGTGTCTCAGTCTGTTAAGTCTCAAACTCTTGATTTCAGCCCAGGTCATGATCTCACAGTTCTTGAGTTCGAGCCCTGCATCAGGTCTGTGCTGACCGTTTAGAGCCGTGCAGAGCCTGCTCTGTACCTCTGGCTCTGTTTCCTCCCCCACTTATGTGTGTGTTCTCTCTCTCTCCCTCCTCTCTCCAAATAAATAAACTCTAAAAAAAACTTGTGGAATAGAAGGAATGCATTGGCAGTAGTTGAGTCAGGACACAACTGGGTCAAAAGGTCTTGGATGGGCATGTGTCAGCTCTGGGGACGTTCTGTCGGTGATGTCTAAAGACAAGTCATAAACAGCCTGGGGCTTTCTGGGCACTTGCTCTATCTCCATGGCTGCTAGGAGCATGGCCCTGTCTGCTGTGTAGTTATACACAGCACAAATGCTGCCCGGCATTTTAGATTTCTGATCTTGATTCACTTTCCCTCTTGGCCAATCTCTGTGAGTGGGTTATTTTTTTATCCTTAATAGTCAGAGTTTTTGTGCCTCTAGAATATACTACAATTTTATGGCTCTTTCCGATGAGGAATTTTTCAGCAACCATATGGTGTGCTGGCTCTGACTCTGTCCAACCTCTAAGACCTTCAGAATCTGTGCAGCAGCTTGTTCATTCCGATCTTTCTTAAGCCTTGCTGTATGGATGCAGTCTTTGATAAGTCAAGTGTTGAGTTATCATCTCTTCCAGAAGGTTTAAATAAGAGAGTTTGAAAGTCATCCATTGGGTTGAGCTTATTTTTTGCACAGTTTGCTCCTCTCCTTTGCCATAGGCATATAAATCTAAGGCAGGCCTGTCATTTTCTTTTTGAATATTTTCGAAAATACTTATTTCTCAAGCCCTTTCATGAGAAGTGCCTAAGATAGTATTACTGTCCCTTCTCACTGTATGTATTAGAATATTTCTACCATGATCCGGTTTTATCCTTATTGAACCTCATTGAATGCACTTTTTCCTTTTTTTCTTTATTTTTAACATAATTTATTGTCAAATTGGCTTATCTACAACACCCAGTGTTCATCCCAGCATGTGCCCTCCTCAATGTCCATCACCTACTTTCCTCTCTCCCTCATGCCCCCATCACTTCTTGCTTACTCTTGCAATTATTTCAGAGTTTAAAACAGTAAAATATTATGTAGTGTCATCAGTTTCTTTTCTAAAGTAAAACTCTTATTTTTATCCACATAATAATCACTTTAATATTTACTGTATGATTAGCATAGCATATAGTATGAAGAAATTTAATGTGTAGAATGAAAGACTACTGTTAGTAATAATAATATTAAATATATTTAAAAAAGGTAAAATTTGTTGAGTGGGTCCTACTTGCAAGGCACCATGGAAGAATTTTACATGTCAGATATCAATTAATTCTCATGCATATATGAATGGATTATAGAAAAATGAGATATGGGAAAATTTGTTCTCTTCACACGGGGCAATAATAAATGTCATGTGGACAATACACAACAAATTCAAAGTTAGACAGCTTGATTTCTTGAAATTATCCTGACTTTCTGGACAAGATAGAGAAAGATGATTAAAATAAAATATTTCTGGGATACTTGGCTGGCTCAGTTGGTACAGCATGTGACTCTTGATCTTGGGGTTGTAAGTTCAAGCCTCATGTTGGGTTTAGAGATTACTTAAAAACAAAATCTTTAAAAAAAAGAATAAAATAAATATTTTTGATGAGAATAGAGTTTAGCTAATGAAAGGCCTAGTGAGTCTGTCAAATAAAACGGGACTTTATCTTAGGGTAATGTAGATCAGGAAGGGCAGTTAAGTAAGGGGTGACATAATTGGCTGCAGTTTGAGAAAGCTCTATCTGGTAATTGGTGAACTGGAGGCAGGAAAGGTGAGAAATAATTAAACCTCATTCCCAAGTTTCTGACTTGTGTTGCTTAAGTGAATGGGATATTTATATGACAGTGCAGGAGGAGTGAGGAAGATAATGTGCTCAGGTTTGAAAACGTGGAGTGGCGCTGAGAGGAATAGGGGATAGAGTAGAGTTTGACCCTCAGATAGAGATTTGTGCTAGTTCTGGATGGAGTAGAACTGAATGGGGTTCTCCTTTGAGCATTATAAAGCACTGAGATGAGAGAGGCAGGGACTCAGGAGAATTCCAACACAGGAATCCCAGAAGACAGGGAGTTGATAGAGTTGCCTGACAACCATTTTGAACAGTGATGGGAGGAATACCAAAACAAGCAGGTGTTGTGAAAGCCAAGAAAGGCATTTCAGGAGACAGGACGACTGTCGTACATTTTTGAAAAAAGCTTTGTAATCTGATGATTGAAAAGATTCTGTTGGTTTTATTACCAATGAGATTGTTGGCAGTGTTGTCATGAGTAACTTCAGTGGAATGATGGATTCCACAAAGCAAGCTGAGTTTGACTGGCTAAACAACTTGGAGGTGAAGAAGCAGAAATAGTAATGTAACAAGTCTTTAAGAAGGTTGTCTGTGAAGCGCAGGAGCAAGGATACATGCTGGCCTAAAGAGACATGTAAAAACAGTCCCAATAACTTAGACAAAAAGTTACTCATAGTTGATTTGGCACCAAGAGAAAAGGCATAGAAAGAGCATAGGTGTATATATTTTGCAAATGCATGTAGTGCGAAGAAGCTTAAGTCCTCTGTAATCATACAGCAGATTAGAGAGGGGGGAGGTACTTAAGGAGTTTAGGGAAGTCTCAATTAGCTGTTTGGGGAAAAAGGAAAGCAGTGGATTAGGGTGATGTGAAGGTAAGCTATGTTGAGGAACAGTTGGGGCTACAGATCGTGGCAGGGATCTACAAGTTGCTGCCGTTTTTCTCCAGAAGAATTTCGCATCCTGGAGAAGGCAAACAACTGCATTTCTTCATGCTTGAGGTTTTTCTATATGGGTGACTGCAGAACTCATATGAGTGGAGAGTGTATTACTAAGAAAGGAGTTGAAAAAACAGATCTTGTTATCTGGTTTGAGTAGCATAAAAGCAAGAACTATTTAATAAGCATGAGTTTATGTGCCACATGTAAAGGGATAAAGCAATCAGCAAAACAGCTATGGGTCTGTTCTCTGTCATGTTAGTAGTCATACAAATGTATAATTACCAGTGATATTAATTGCTCTGAAAGAAAATTAAAATATGTGGTGAGAGGCTAAAGGACACATGGTCAAATATTTTAGATCAGATATACTGGAAACAAATTCTGAGAATGGGAGCATCACAAAGAAGTCTTACTGCTGAATGTTCTCAGGAGATTTGAGGAGACCTAGGGAAGCAGTAAGAGGTTCTGAGAATAGCATGGGAAGCAAGAATCCTTCTCAGTAATACTGAGAAGGTGGGCCACCATGTGGTTGCACCTGACGTCTTCGCTGATCCTGTGGGAAGTCTTGCTGCTGTCATTGCCACTCAATCTGTCCCAAATTGAGGCCAGGGGACAACGATTGCATCTTCACATTACACACTCATTGGCTGAAGGTTGTCCCACCGAAAAAGTTTGTAATCATGAGCAAATCACTCGCTGCTACAGCTGAGGGAAATTCATAGTGAGGGTTCATAGCAGAGAGCCTTCCTAGCAGCCCATGTTTCCAACAGTTGGGGGTGTGTGTTAGCCTAAAGATGGTATTGAAGTGAAGTGCCATTTAATTCTTTATAGTCTACTGCTAAGTGATACAGATCCAGTAGCATCTTCTAGGAAGTGTTCTGTATCTGGGAACAGCTCCTCCAGGATCCCTGTTGACTTAGTTTCCTGGGAAACTTCTAAGGAAAGGGTTATCAGATCAATTGTAATCCCTGTTGCTGCATGTGATCTCTTAGCAGTAGCTGATATTCATCACCCTCCTCCATGACATCTCCCAGATTTTGTTTTCTTATTTTTACTGTTTGCTTGCTAGGTAGATTTCCTGGTGGAGTGACTGAGATTGTTATCCCCAGAGAATCCCTGGTTACCATGCTATTCTCAGACATTGGCTGCTGTACTTGTTCATTATTTTAAAAACCAGTTATGGAAGCAAGGGAATACCCCATTGCAGCTTCTGAGCACAAAATGTATTCATCCTCATTTTGCAGCTTTAAGGTCAGGGTGGGTCTCTTGGAAAGATGCCTGCTGAAATGGTGATTACTTATTTTTCCTGATGTTTTCTTGGCACACGGAACAACTTTGAAAACCAAACTGATGAATATAATTAGGTATATATTAAAGAGACCCATTCTGCCATTCAGCAGGTAAGTAATTTCTGGGTGGTTTTATACATGTCCTATGGTCATGAGCCCATTGCCACGGTTCAGTCGCTATAAAGTTGGTCCTTTTGAGTCATAGTCATGTGGAATTCTGTGTCAATAGATAATACATTTTACTATATGTTTTTAGATATACAGGAAAGCCAAGCGTAGGAAAGACATTTATAATCAGTATATGGATCTGACATGCTGATCTTTCCGTGTGGGAGGAGTCCAATGCATAATCAACTTTCTACCAAGTGGTTGAGTGGTCTTCAGGAGGCTGGAATCACATCAGAAGCTCATCATTTGTATCTGTTGTTGGCTAGTCAGACATTCAGCAGGAATAGTGTCCAGAACAGTGGTGGTGAGTGATTGCCCATGAATAACCTCCATCCCTGCCATCATGGAAGCTACATTTATTATCCCTTTGACCCAGCACTGGTTGACCAGTGACAGTGACTGACTGACTTTATATCTTAGTCATTCTCTCTACTTTGTTACTTAAGTTTCTCTCTGGGGTTTATGCTCACTAGTGGCATTAGCATGCAATACAAAATCTTCACGCTCTATGCCCTCTCCCAGAAGTCCATCCACATGTTTCTTCCCTCAGTTTTCATTGTATTATTAAGAAATATACCTCTTGACTGCCTCTTTTATCTACAATAATAATGTGTTTTATTAATCCTCTCCACAACTTCGTTGGTGGAGTTGTCCTCTTCTACAATGTCATTGTGTTGCTCATTGTGAAAACTGCACCTGTTTTGTTTCTAACAGTTAAGAGCTGCTACCTGGATTCCTATTCTATCATCCCATCATCCCCATCACTTTCATGAGTCCTAGCTTTCCCCCCACCTCCATCAGCCACCGTCTACAGAGGACATGTTGTACTGAACTTAATGATGATGGTGCTCCTCCCACTAGGCATTCCTTATTCATTTAGTAAATGAAATTTTCCCCAGGCCATCCCATGGAACATATTAAACTGGTAGGTTTTCCAGCCTTAGCTAGTACATGCATTCTAGAATGTTTACATCTCTGAGTCTTTGGAACCCTTCCTCCCTTACCTGTTGCAGCAATTCTGGCATGTGTACTTCATTAAGGCGGACTATCAATTTTCGTAAGTTTCCAAGAGTCATCTTAGCCATGTATTAGTAATGCCTCCTGGGGTCCTTGCCAGAATTTGAAATATAGTACAGATAAGTATTCCATATCAGTAAACTTTTCCTTATCAGATTTATGTCTGCTTCCCTCAGTGCATCTGAGAATACAGTTCTATGCATTTTTTCCTTGCTCCTGCTGGTATATATCAGCCAGCAGGAACTTCTTCAGTCAAGAGTCCCTCTCTTTCCTTGGCAGACTACTCTCATTCTTCTTCAGGCTATGATAGGATTTGACAGATTTTTAGTGGTAGGGTTTTAAAATGGTTGCCAGGATGGTAGAAGGGAGTAGATCGTTGAAGAGGTAAGCATTGCCTTGTAAGGCACCTGCCTTACTTGAGGCCTCTGCATAAACTTCTTGCAAGGAGAGCTATTAAGTTCTAATAAAGAGGGTATAGGGTCAATTTTACAGGCCCAACAGGTTCAGGGAGTTTGAGAATTCAAAGTTCTCAACCTAGAAATCCTTGTTCCATATCTTAGGGTCTTTCTCTTTTCCACTTTGGCCTGTGACCTTGGCACAGAAGACCTCAACTACCAATGCAGCCTTGTCAGAAGCTCTGTTATTCTTAAGATAAAGTCATGTATATGATCCTCTGTTCTGACTTCCCCCTACTGCATGAGATTAGGGTTTCTTTAAATGCAGCCAATGAAGACCTGTAGTTTTGTGTTTTGCATTAAATTGGGAATCAGTGACTGAGCCTGACATTGTCTTTCTTCAGTGAATCAATGGAACTAATCAAGAGCCACCTATTTCCATAGGCATTATAGCTACCAATTTGCTCATTCTGCCCATGTGCTGGAAATATTGTTGTCAATATTGTTCCCTCCTACTGGTATCCCATCTTGTGCATCAACAGTGAATGTTTAAATTAGAGCATGCCAGAGGCTCCCCACACCCCTCCTAACCTCATTGATGGTGTCTTTATTGTCACTCAGACACTGGGAAATCCAGCTCTAATGTTTCACTTTACACTTGCTTCCTAGTACCATCCTTGATACTATCATAGGCTGGATTCCCTGGAAGTAGACTCTGAGAAAAAAATGTATCCTAAAAGTTCATTGGAAAGATTTTAAGGAGATATTCCTGTAAATAAGTAGGGAAGACAGGAATGGAAAGAAAGAGATGTTCATCCATCATGACTGGTAATCAATAACTGTAATCAATAACTGGTAATCAACTGTAATCAACTGTAATCAATAACTGGTGAACATTTGTAATCCAGTTGAAGCAAAGGGACAGACATTTAGACATGGTATAGCCTTCATTGGATGGTCATTTCCAGTGTAATCTGCAATGGTGAGCAGTTGATAGCTGGTATCAATTGATAGTCAATAGCAGTTTATCTCACTGCTGAAAAACAGATCTGGATAAAGCATGCAGTATTTACTATGGGAGGATTCAAGGTAGGCTTTGTGCTTTGTGAAGAAATATATAGATTAAGATCATTAACAGGCAATGTAAAGGCAAATGGTGGGAGAAGAACATTGCAGACAAAAGGAAGACCATGTGTGAAAATTCCAGAGTTAGGAAAGAAGCTGTCCTTCCAAAGGTCTTGAAGACATCAATTGTGAAGAGGAGTAAGCAAGAGAGATTGGCTCAAGACATGTATAGAGAGATAAACAACAGTTAGATCATGTAGGATCCTTTAGAGCATGTTAAAGATTTTGAATTTTAATATGATGGGAGCCATTGAAGAATCAAAAGTCAGAAAGTTTAAGAAGTCGAAGTAACATTATCAGTTCTGACTGAAAAAAAGATTTCTTTGGATGGCAGTATGGAGAATTGTTTGGAAAGTCATCAGAATCCAACCAGAAAACCCACATAGTGATTGTGGACATGAAGAACAATGGGAAAATATACAAAAATTTCAAGAGAATCAATATCCATAGGACTAATCCAGTGGATTAGATGTGAATATTGAAGGACAGTGAAGTGTCGAGAAACAGAAACAAAACAGCATTCTGCCTTGAACACCAGATGTATAGGTAAATAGCATTGTGATCTAGAGACACTGGAGGTTGAAACTGAAAATCTGAATGGACCTCAGTTGAGTCAGCACTTATAAGATGGTTGATGGTGAATCAAGGCAGTTGGATATATGTATGAAACACCAGTGAGAATACTAGGCCAGGAAAATAAATTTAGGAGCTATAGACTATACTTAAACCCAAGGAAAAGAATGAGCTTAAATATGAATGCGGTGTAAAGTGGGTACATAAAAGCTAAGACATGAAAAATATTGTCAAGTTGGATAGAGATCCCAGTTTTTAGATATTCAAAGGTTCACTCCCTTTCTGTTTTTTAATTTCCCTCATTCTCTTTCCACCCCAACTCCCTGCACCTCTACTTGGTGAGCTCCAGACATTATCAGTATACAGAATGTGGCTGCAGACTATTGCAAGGATTTCACCGGAAACCCTTGTCATTCAACTTGAGTGGATTCTAGAAGGCCCTGTGCTTAAATCCAAATATTTGCTCTCAATCTGAAGTATTTCAGAAGGTCCCTTTTCTTTCCAAAGTTGTATATATTACAGTTTTATTTTTTCAGTCATGTTTATGTCAGAGAAAGATGTCATTACTACCATTTTTCTGGTCTTTAACATCACTGTCTTCTTTTTGAACAAGGATGTGCCTCAGGATATATGTGAGCTACTTGAATGTGGTGACTATGTCTTATTCATATTATGGTTCCGATGTTTTTCCTAGAATATGACAAATAAGCAGTGATCAACAAATGCGGATTGAACAAATAAATGAAAGAAACCTGAATAAATGACTAGGAAGGTACTAAGGGAGAGGGAGAAAATTATTAGAGCAGAAAGAAAAGAAAAGAAAAGAAAAGAAAAGAAAAGAAAAGAAAAGAAAAGAAAAGAAAAGAAAAGAAAAGAAAAGAGAAAGAAAAAGAAGTGGGGGAAACAGTGACTACTTACAATCCAAGTCATTAGAAAATCATTGTAGCAAGACACATCTTTCATGTAGCCTGGTCTAATTCCTGGGACAGGCAATAGATTCAGAGATGTTTTTATGTATTCTACATACCTTAAAGTATTAATTAAATGTTTTTAAATAGACATGTTTCATCACACTGTAAAAAGTGCACATGCTAAGTTTCTGGTGGGGATTTTTTTTTTCTTAACAGCTGCATGATATATTTAGAGGCACCATGAAGAATGCCTGAGGTTACAAAAAAAAGGGGGGGGGGCAGAGAAGAAATGAATCACTTGACATAATATGACTAAGAAAAGAAGCAAAAATTTTTCTATTAGTCAAATGTCAAAATATGTAGCAAAAATCAAAGAAGCTTAAAAACAAAGAAATCCAAAACAGCATTGCTGCAGGCAGAAAAGAAATATTAACCAAATGATAAAAGGCCATTCCTAAACATAGACTTCAGCTTTTTTCTATGTTTACCAGCAAGCTGGTGGCAACTCAGATTTCAACAATTTACTTAACCACAGAAGATAAAGTTGCTAGAAATTTTTATCATAAGCAGTGGTGGAGGAAAAGAATGGAAAGACAGAGGACCACTGTTAGAGGGCATCAGGAGGGGGCTGGCTGGCACTGAATGAGCAGCAAGGAGTCTATGTTTCAACAGTCTGTGTTTTCTGAAAAGCAAAGGCTAGGATTTTTCCTTTTGCATTTTTCCTAATTAAGTTTTCTTATGTAACAAAAATGGATTTATTAAAAAATGAATTTAAGTAATATTAGCTTGATGACAGCTAGCTTATGTTGTAAGATTTCATATACTACCATCTTAAATTATAAACAAAATATTAGGGTGTTTTCCTGTCCAATATTTTTGGGGCATTTTGAAGTGGAGTTTTTCATTATTCAAAAAGGAAATGATTATTCTGCTTCTGTTTATTGCCACGTGGTAATATAAATTTGTAGTTTATTTAAGAATAGGCTTAAATGTGGGCCTTTGTATTTGGAATGTATCTATAATTTGATTGAATCCTTCTTATTTGTGATGTATCAATAATTTGATTGAATGTGAGTTATGTACTATGAAGTTGCATGTTAGATTAATTTCCTTTTTCTTCCCTGAAGACACCACAAATAAACTGCACCCAAAATCATGTGCTGACAATTTTGTGAGGCTATTCAAATATATTTCCTTGAAACTTTTTTTTAATAATAAAAGAATTTTTTATATTTGGCTTTTTAGACCTTAAATGGCATCCAAAATACTTTTATTTGACTATGTACTATCTGTTGCTAATACATAAGTAATTCATTTTATGGAAAATATTTCTTCTAGCATTATTTTCTAGCATTTTTATAAATATAATTTAAACATTTATTTGGAAAAGAGTCAGAATTTTGGAATATATGATTCTCTAAAAATACATTCAATTATAGATGATTCAGCATACACTCCCCCCATATATATCTGGATTCAGATCCTTTAGTTGTTTAAATAATAAAAAATTGTAAGTCTCTTAAATTTTTAGGCACATAAAAATTCTTCTTTGAAATGAATAAGAAAGTACCTTTAATTCACATTTCTAATATAGTTATCTTAAAATATGTTGAAATTCTTTTTATCATTAACTATTTTAACTATAGGAAAATCCAAATGCATACAGATTTTGAGACAACAATATTATCTCAGGACCAATCTTCCTTCACATGTGCCTCTCCTCACAAGACTTCTCAAAGCTACTGAAAGGTACTCTTTTCTAAAATAAAAAAAGATGGGGCACCTGGGTGGCTCAGTCTGTTGGGTGTCTGACTTCAGCTCAGGTCATGATCTCGTGGTTCACGGGTTCGAGCCCTGCGTGACAGCTCAGAGCCTGGAGTCTGCTTTGTGGATTCTTTCTCCCTCTCTCTCTGCCCCTGCCCAGCTCTTACTCTGTCTCTCTCTCTCTCTCTCTTAAAAATAAATAAAACATTAAAAAAATTAAAATGAAAGAGGAGCAAACTAAAGGATAATTGTTTCAAATATCTCTGATCCCAGCCATTCAGCTGTGGGGCTCAGCGAGGGCAATATTCAACCTGAAATCTGGCCCTAGTGGAGATTCTTAAATGTTACTTAGTTACCTGTTAACCATTTTTAAAATCAGTGACCAAAGTTACCAGTAATGGAAGTCAAAGTGTATTCCACCTATGCATATAAATTGTATGCCTTTTGGTGGTTTAGGCTGCTTTTTGAAAAACGTTTATTTATTTATTTTGAGAGAGAGAACACACATGTGAGCGGGGGAGGAGCAGAGAGAAAATGCCAAGCAGGTTCTCCTCTGTCAGCGCGAAACCTGAAGCAGGGCTCAAACTCATGAACTGTGAAATCGTGACATGAGCCCAACCTGATTGAGCCACCCAGGTGCCTGTGGGCTAATTTTTCTCCTGTAACAAGGAGCTGTTTAGGTGTCCTATCATCAATTTGTGTTTAGTCCTTTGGTTTGGGATATAACACAAATTACTTCAGCGCAAGGCAAAATCCAGAACCCAGAACCCATGAATAACAGGCGTTGGGTGCTTTCACTGGCGTCAAGAAAATAACACAACCCTTTCGGTCATTGTATAGGGTTTAAAGCTTTCATTTTATAAAATCGGTAAATTATCAAAACTCAATTAGTATTCATTCAACAGTTCCATCTATTATGTACCTACTCATTGTAGCTACTCATTCAATGAACATATGTTGTGTGTCATACACTGGACTAGGCACTAAGGCTACAAAGGTCAAGTAAAATTCTATGATCTCTTACCTCCAGACAATGAAGTATTAGTCAGCAATAAGAAGAAATGATCTGTCACGCCACATAAGGACATGAAGACGTACTGCTGAGTGACAGGAGCCAATCTGACAAGGCTAGACACTGTATGATTCCAAGTATACGACAATTGGGAAAAGGCAGATGGAGGCAGCAAAAAACATTAGTGGTTACCAGAATTTGGGAGGAGTGAAGGATGGGTAGGTGGAGCATCAGAGCCTTTTGGAGCAGTGAAACCATTCTGCATGGCGCAGTAATGGGAGACACAGGTTATTATACATTTATCAAAACTTACAGATCGTAAGTTACAAAGAGCCAACCCTCAGGTAAACTCTGAACTTTAGTCAACAAGTACATGTCATTGCTGGCTCATTCATTGTAACAAACTTGTCACTGATGCATCACCTTAATACCTAATAGGCGTAACTAGAGGAGAGGGGTATGTGAGAACACTCTGTCCTTGCTGCTCAACTTCTCTGTAAACCTAAAAACTCCTCAAAATATAAAGTCTATTCATTAAAATCAAATTTGTGATATTTTCCCTCTTAGATTTCAAGATCTAGTTTGTGGCAGATGTATAAATAACTATCCTTCTTAGTTTCCTAGGTTTACATTAACAAATTACCACACGCTTAGTGGCTATCAACAACAAAAATTTATTCTCTCACAGTTGTGAAGGCCAGAAGTTCAAAATTAAGGTGTGGATGGTGTCATGCTCCCTCCGAAGGCTCTAGGGGAAAGTCTTCCAGCCTCTGGTGGCTCCACAAATTCTTTGGCTTGTGGTCAATCCAATCTCCCCACCTTCACATAGTCTCCTTTTTTTTCCCTGTGTGTCTTTCCTCTGAGTCTTAAGAGGACACTTACATTGGATTTAAAGCCCACCCATATAATCCAGGATGATCTCATTTCCAGAACCTTAATTTAATTTATATCTGCAATGAGCCTTTTCCAAACAAAGGCATAGTCAATGGTTTAGGGTCTTAGCGTGTGGATGTACCTTTCGGGAGGCCACCATGCAACTCATTGCACTACCCATAACATGATTTGCATTATCAAATATAGAATATAGTACAAATACAGTGCTCTGAGAGAGAGGTCTGAGAGCATCATAGGAAATGAGACGTGAAACGGATATTGAAGGTCGAACTGGATTGGCACATCGGGGCAGTGGTATAGTGATATGAGAGGTAGGAGACTGCTGTCCCCAGGGACATATTGCAGGACACAAGACATATTTAGAGAGTGGTAATAAGGTCTGTGTCTCTAGAAAGGAGGGTGGATGAGGGCTAAAGGAAACAATAGCATATGAGTCTGAGATGTCAGACTATGCCAGGTTATAAAGGAACTGACATTCCTAAGAGAAAAGTACTTATTCTACTTCCTATTCACAAAATTTCTAAAGATCAGATTTGTACTTTAGAAATAAGTAACTGCTTGGAACAGTGAGAACTTTAGGAAGCAGAGGTTAGTGGCAGGGAGATTAAGAGGCTATGCTCAAATGAGATACTACTCTGAGGTCTCGCAGTGGGGAGAGAGCCAAGAGATGAGAAATAGATATTTCGGAGGTAGATTAGACAGCATGTGGTGAATAACTGGATTTGATGAGCAGGGAAGGATGTGAGGATGAATCCTCAGTTTATGGCTTCAAGACTCTGTTTGATGCCATTTTCCAAAGTAAGGACTTTGGAGGAAGGGAGTGGTTTTATGTGGGGTGTAGAAAGTTATGAGCTAACTTTTGGATATATTTAATTTTCTTTTATCTTGTACCCAAGTTCTAAAATTGGTGTATCGAAATGTTTTGTTTTGGAGCAGTAAAGGGCTCTGAAAAAAGAAGCTTAAGCTTTTGGGGAAATCCTCAAAATTATCTTTAGAATTGCCCACATGGGCTCTTCCAGTCAGTTTCTGTCACACATGACAAGCTCAAACAGACCACATGGCCCTGAAAACAAAAATAATGAATCACCAAATATTGAGAGGCTTTACTAGTTCATGAAGGCAAGAGAATGTTTTCCCTTTCTGAGGGGCTACAAGAGGTCTGAAATGACCACGACAAATAGCAGCCCAGTCTTATTATAAAGAGATTGTAAAAAGAATTAGAGCATAAGCTCTCGCCAGGGAGGAGATCTTAAAATTTGATGAATGCTGCTTTATTACCTTTTATTTTTATCTTTTCAGAGCTGGTGCAATGAAAGAAGAAATCTCTGTTCCAACATAAAAAATAAACATAATATCACTATGACAGGGACTGATTCAGTATGGAAACATTGACTGTAGAGGCATTCTGGCTTACTTCAAAAGACTTTCAATAACTGCCAAAAGAGTTTATTTGGATAGTTTCAGTTTCATGTGTTTAATCAACTAAAAACTCAATCCAGAGTTGAGAGCGTGACACAGCATGTGTGCAGAAGAGGGTGTGCATGTGTTCATATTTGTGGGGCCGTGAGCGTGTTTGCATGTGTGGATGTTGGAGCATGAGCAAAGGTGTGTGTGTGTGCATGCATGTGTGTTATAACATCTTATGCTCTTTTATATCATTCATTTTTTTTTATATAAATAGGGCCTGTGCTCATCTTCACAGCTGTGATTGTATTGGACCTAAATTTCTCGGATTTCTCTAACACTTCATCATGCTCTAGATCTTGCAATAGTATGTCACAAAGGGATTCCGTAACTATAGATAAGACAGGAAAGTAGAAGAGCAAAACTGCTTTCCCTCTGGTTAAGAGAGGTCCTGCAGCTTGATGGGATAAGCCTTTCTTTTAAGGACTCCTGTGTTCTTTCTGTTGGGATCCACGGACTAGTATGTACTAGTACATGTATATTGTGCCATTCAGTTACATGGTAAAAGCAAAATAATGTGTCCTAAAGGAATTGATCCCTTAGATTTTTCTGTTATTATAATAGGTAAATTCATTTTAGCCATTCATACCTGAGCTTGTTAATAACAACGTGATGACCACCATCTCCTCTACCACTGACTTTTCGAGGTTAGCGGTGGGGAGGTCAGCACCTCGTCGGGTGTTTCTCCAGTTCTTCTTGTCCTATGTTGTTTGGAGAGTTTGATAAAATCATGGATTCACAGGCTCTGTCCCTGCTGAATAGCAGTGCTCATGAAAGAAGAACTGTGATTTTAGCTAGCTCATTGTGAGCTCATTAAGATTCAGTAAGTTGAAGAAACAACAACTAGTCCAATCCTTTGTTTTTCAGATTTTCAGAAGATTGAGACCAGGGAAAATTATTAACCCATTTAGACCATGTCTCTTTTTCCTAAACCATTGTGCTGGCCCACCAACCTCTAAGGTGCACGATACACATAGAAATTCTGACTTGGGTTTTTCAAGATAAATGAGTTGAAAATGATTCTAGTATGCCACAGTGAATTTGGTCCCAGGTCAAATACATGTGTCAGCATGCAGCTTAATGGTTGTATACAATAGACTGTTAATGAGGCTGGAGTTGTGATATTTATCTCTTTAGTATCATATATAAAATAAAAACAGTAATATTCTGCCCATCCAGCATCTCACTGTGATTCCATTCAGTTGTCTTGCAAGTATTCCCTGCTGGTCAAAAAAGGGATCAGATGATGGAGTGTGGGTGACTTGTGACTGCTACCCATGCTGGAGGGATATAACTCTGAGGGCATGTGTTGATGACAGTGCCTCAGCAGTGACTGTTCTGCAGATGAGGAACAATTTCTTTTTAAAACCAGTGTCATTTGTCATTAACTTTTTTTGGCAGAAGGATGAGACGTGGCTCCTGTACCTAATGAACTTACAATGTGGGTGGAAAAACAAAGATTGGCACAGAAACAAGAGATTACAGGTCAGGTTGTGAGTGTAGACCTGTCGTTTCAAACCAAGGACATAACGTGATATTTCCTCTCACTCTTCGTTCCACATACATATATAATAAGGTATTATGTCAATTGTTTGAGAAAGTATTGGGATAATTTTTTGACATTGACAGTCACTTACTTTACACTGGGCTCACCCATCTGAATTCTATATATTATTTCCTGAAGAAAACAATTCAGTAAATATAAATGTACTTAATTATCCTTCTTTTGCAGTTCCTCTACAATCATGAGCAAAAGATTATAGATACTGTGTTTTATTTTTATAGAAAACATAGGCAAGGCTTGCGCCTTCTTAGAAATTTTGTGACTTCCCTTAAACTACTACATTCTCCACATTCCAATTTTTTCAGTCGTTAATTGTGACCAAGAGTGAATGGCTTGACAGGATTTCGCTCGGGGCACTCTAAGCCACATGTTCATCTGCCCATTCATTAAACTTCTTAGTATTAAGAGTGAAGGAAGACACTGGGTTAGCACTTGCCACGGTCTTTGGTCAGCTCATATTGCCTCTTCACTTCTGAGTTTGTTAGAGTTGCCAACTGAGTTAACTGACTTGCTAAGAGAGATGGGGAGATTAGGATGAATGCATATTAAATTTCATCAAACTCTTCCTGGTGTCATAAAGTTAGCAAATGGCATTATTTATGGCATTAATCAGTGCATTTGTCCCTGCTCCCTCCTTTCATACTCATCTCCTGGAAAATGATTGAACAAATCTTACCGTGTATAAGGATTAAAGATGAATAGTTTATTTGCATCCACCTCACTGGTCCTCCCAATTATCCCATGATGTAGGGTGAAGTTCATTCAAGTTTTCCAGGCTCAGAGACAAATAATTCCCCCAAATGCATGTGACCATCAAGTGTCAAACCTGGGTATTTGAACACTTCGAGTATTATTCTGGAGCCATAGCTTTTGCCACTTGACTATTCTTTCTTCCAAGGAAGAGCTATGGGATTAGAGACAGTTGGGAACACCGACCCAAATGAGGCAATATGGCCTGTCTCAGAGACATGTAGCACATACTCACACTCAGCATTTGGTAGCCCCTCTTTTTTTCCTCCTCATTCTCTAGGTCTGGACTTTTCCTAAGTTGTTATTTGGAAGACCAACACAGGGAAATTATAAAGGAAGGTGTAAGTTTAAGTAATTTATGGAAAATGGCCACTACTCAGGGAAGGAAAGGTAAATGGCATCCATTGAATGCTGGCATCCATTGTTACAACATGTACCTACTGCTACAGGCATTGCCCCACTTTACAGATGAGGCATTAGAGTTCTTTAGTTTTACCCCCTTGCATTGTTTCTGATGCTTAAATACAGATATTGTCCCTCCTTTCCAGATGCCCTCTGCCTAGTGAGAATTCAGATATGAACATATGAATTACCATAGACGGGAAGGAAAGTGATGAAAGAAATATATATTGAAAAATCTATTTACTGAAACTTTTGGTTCATTCATTCAAAAGCTTCCAGTAAAAATAATAGAAATAGTTTCATGAGATTCTTCTGAGTTCTAGAATTTTCCTTTGGAGAATAGGCCAGTTATGTTTTTGTTTGGAATTTAATTTATGGTAAGGTATTCAAAAGTCATTATTAATTTGAAGCTTATTCAAACAGTCGAAGAATGCCATAAAAATGATACTTTCTGTGGTCCTGGATAACTTCCTCCATAAAACCTCCATGGATGGCGCTGAACGCCTGACCATTTGCAGGATTAAGCAGGTATATCTTGAACAATTGTCTGTAGTCAGAGGCAGTAAAATCAAAGCTATGACGTTTTTATCCCATCAGGCTGTTCCAGATACTAGTTCCACCTTTTGACAGGATGCCAAGCAGTTGACCATTAAAACAACGTATCTGGCACCACGATATCTGGTTTTTGAAAAACTCATTCCAATAAAACAAAATAACATTGCACTTCAGTTTTCAATTGCTTTTCTTTTTTGATTGTCTTTGAACAGACACGTATTTGATTCACAGGATGCACTTAAGTTTAATGTTCCCATAACCACAGACAAAATTTTGTGCTATTTTAAATAAGTTTTAATAGAAAGCATGGATGATAGTAAGAAACATAGTAAAACCTAGTGACTTCCTGATACATCTATAAACTGTGAGCTATTTTGGGAAAATGTAAAAACAATGCACAAAGAGACCCCACCCCCAAATCAAGTCCCAAATAATCTTGAATCAAATATAATTAGAAGGAGGAGTTGAAACAAACAAACAAACAACAAAAAAAGCAAATTCTGTGACCAAAGAAATATTGATACTCTTCTCAAATGTTAATGAAATGCAAATCTGTGAAGATGAACAATGTCACCTTGAAATGACACTATCAATTTTAGCAGACAGTGCAAGTAGTAATCTAATTGATGATAAGGAAGATTTCACAGTATTATGAAACTAAATGTATGCATTTTACAAGGAAGAAAATGAGTACAAGAGAAGCTAATTCTACTCATAAATAATATTACAAAGTTCCTTTTTAAATAAAGAAATGTTTTGTTATACCTGCTATGTCTTAGAAAGACATGTTATAATGCTTTTTTCCTCAGTTTCCACAGAGTAGAAACTCATGCTTTCCCTTGCTCCCAAAGCAAGAAAACAAGCCCATTCTTTCCATTGGCATTCCAATTCACTATTCCCCCCCCACAACATATCACCTCTTTTACTATATCCAGATTGAGGGTTTTGAAAATGTAAACCAGTCCTCCTGTCTTAGAAACATACATAAGAAGTCTTTCTTTAAAAAAAAAATAATAAAAAAAAATAAGTAAACTTTTTTCATATTGGGATCTAGGGCACTGTAAGAAAGGTATTCCAATTGATGGCAGAAAGCCATTATGAGGAAACAAACTGTATATAAGCATGGGGACACAGCCTTTGTAGCTCTGAAATAACTTACACAAAGAACTCATATATAAATTTGGCTCACCTCAGCAATGCTTTTTCTTTAAATTACACAGAAATCTGAAATGCATTGGGTGTATGTAAGGGCAAACTGTGGCCCTGAGTAAAAATGTGTATTTAAAAGGGGAAATGTGGAAGTAATTATTACCTTGATGTATTTACCAGAATGCACAGAATGTATTCAGCATGTCTCGCTTGGGCATTGAGGGTTTCGCAGAACACCTATGACTCTAAAACTCCAGCATTTGGCATCATGTGATCCGGGAGTTAGTGATAAACTACCTTTACCCAGGCACTGTTGTCTTGGAAAGCCTCAAGGAGCCAGGCTGCTGAGAAGAACTGAAATCATTATTTGAAATGAATAAGTCAGTCTTCTCTGGTTCAAAATGAACAGTGTTGCAGGCAGGCACTTTCGAGAAATAAACAGGAACTTTTGTTTCCTTCCACATGGAGACTAAAAAAGCCAGGCGAAGCAAAGTGTGCTAAGTAATGGCAAAAAATTCTAGTTGGATTTCATGATTACTGTTGGGTCTTTAAATTGTACCTCTAAACCAAACATTCATATTTCCTGCAAACCAGACTTAAAAGGAGGCTCTGGCCAGTATTAAGAAGTGTCCATATGCCCAAGAGTGGGGAGTATGTGTATGTACCCATGGGTTCCAATGCGCTGGCTACGGTAGATATGCTGTGCAGAGTAACCTGAAGTGGGGAAAGTGTACAGTGGGAATCCAAGCCAAAGACCTTGAGGAAATGTCCAAGGTAGAAAGCTGATGAAAACATAGGAAAGTCCCTAATTTAGACATGCAGAGACAGAGCTACAAGTGGGGCCCTGGGAAAGAAGCCACACTGAAGTAGACAGACCATAAACAACATGGAGTGTCCCCTCTGATTTCAGCACAAACCAGTGAGCATTTAGGGTTTATTTTAAGGGGACTACAAGTGCCTGATCCATGAATATATAGAGCCAGCCAAATAGAACAGGATCATGAGATCTAAATGTTTGCATTTGTCTTGGCTTCTGGAATGGAAGATAATAACAATTGCCTTTTTACAGCAAAGTTCCAGGACACATTGCTACTCCTCCTGTTCCTCTGTGATCACACCTCACAGACTCTGTAAGTGAATTTGAGATTAATGGATACAAATAAAATGCTGAGCTTCTGAAGTGAGGGAGTTTTCAGGTTATATAGAACCTTCAAATACCATACCTAGTAGAAGGGAGCAAGACTTAGTTCAGTCTAGGAAAGTACATAGCCGTTTTCTGCTGAGGACAAATGTTGGAAAGGCCATCCTAGGTAAAGAAGAAACACCATGTGTAAACAAACCAGTGTACCTAAGGAACTAGAGTGATTTATTATGGATGGACCACAGATTATTGGCAGGGAGTGGCAAAAGGCATGGTTAGAAATGTTCAGCTAAGGCCAGATTCTAAAGGAACTAGCTAACCCATGTTATGGAATTTTAGCTTTATCTTGTAGGCCATGATGAGTGATTAATACTACTAATGGGATGATGGGGACGGGGTCAGGGATCACATGTTTCAGTGTATACTCCAGAAATCTACCTCTGGCAACAAGATGAATAGTTTGGAATGAGCAAACCTAGTGGTAGGGGAAATCAGTTAGAAAGTGTTGCAATCGTTCAGTGAACAAAATAATGGATATTATGGAATAAGCAGCAACAGAACAACTGAGATAGTGGACTCAAGAATATTCAGGAGAAAATGTGGCAGTACTTATAGAAATGGACCATCAGGGCCAGTGGGGTTGTTTGGTAGTATGGAATACAGGAGAAAAAGCAGATGTGTCATGGAGGAGGGAACAAAAGAGACAAGTTTCATTTTGAAAATGACGTGTCTGTGTGGCACATCTGGGTGCATTTGCTTGGGATCAGATGGAATTACTGCTTTTAGAATTAAATTCTATTATTCAGTTCACTTTTTGTTGCAAGTGACACAAGCCCAACTCTAACTAGTTTAAACCAAATGAACGGATTTATTAGCTTTTTCAAGGGGACACAGCTGGATTCAGAGATCTAAACATTATTCTTAGGACTTTGTCTCTTATTTCTCCTTGCTTCTGTTTGGCTTCAATTTCAGTGGCTCCTTTCAGGAGGCAGTAAGATGAATACGGACAGCTCTACCCTTACGCACTCTCGATTCCTGAGGAAAAGAACATGCTCTTCCTATTGTCTATGTCAGAATTTCTGGATTCTGATTAGCCTGATTTGTCTTGCACCACTCCCATTCCAGGGCATGAAATACTTGGATTGTCCAAGCCAGGGTCACGTTCCCAACCTGGAGGCCAGGTTCCAGGTAAGGCACCCTGTCTGACCATCCCCAAAGAACCGCATGCGATTGAGAGAGGTGCATCTGAGTGGCAAATAATACACCTCTAGTGGAATGGCAATGAGACAACTAGACGTTTCTCCTGCAGTTGAATGTCAAGACTCTGGCAAGCAGTGAAGGTGACTTTAAAACATGTGAACAAGATGAATCTCTTCCGAGTTAGCCCTGCCTTCAAAGGCTCCAGAGCTTGGCCCGCACTATAAGGAGAACCAAAACAGATCTCTAACACTAAAATTCAAGGACTTTTTAAGTTTCTTTTTGACCTTCCTAGGAAGGTTTTTAAAAGTTTGGTAACCAATTGGACAAACAAACAGAATTCCTTGGGAAGAATGTTTGGAACCAAACCACACCCCACACCCACTAAAACCCCCTCCCTCTGTCACCACACACACACACACACACACACACACACACACTGCAAGGCTGAGAGAAACCAGTGTAAGTGTTTGGGGAGTGGGGGTGGACACAGGAGAGAAGAAGATCACAGTTCCTGGCCTGGAAGCCTGGGAAAGGAGCTGCTTTTGTTTAAGGCAGCTGCCTCCAATCACCCCAAAAGGTGTTTAGTCAGATTGGATTCTCGAAATAACTGAATTCCATCCCTCCCCCTGCTGGGGCTGTGTAGCTTTTGGAAGTGATTAGAACTGCCTGGAAACCCTGAGTTGGAAAGGTAAGCAGAATGGGGAGCTTGACTCAGTTAGTCCCGTTCTGGGCTTGGGCAGATCCAGTGACTGCCCTGGCATCCTGGGCGCCAGACCATCCTCTGCCTTGCTCTGTGCCAGCAGATCCAGGTGGCTGCTTGGGTTCACAGGGAGCTTTGCAGCCTGGGGAGAGCAATACCCCTTGAATCTCAGCTGCAGCGTGAGTGCAGGACTAGGCTTCAAACACTACAGTGCATGGCCATGACTATAGCCTGAAGGACAATTTTAAAATATTCAGACCTGTAGGATGTGGGCCTTGGACACTGCAAATTTTAGGGGCAAACGTGTCTCTAGCACTATCAATTCAAAGCCTTTTATAGTGTAAGAAACACATACTTAAAATAAATCTAATTTCGATCATGGTGCAAAGAGAAATGTCTCTATCCCAAAAGATGGTTTACTATTACTGAAGAAACATACTTTCAATTTCACTGGATTTGCCTTTTAATTAAGTAGGTTTGCCATTAAGAGTCATATAGGATAGGGGCACCTGGATGGCTCATTCAGTTAAGTGTCTGACTCTTGGCTTCAGCTCAGGTCATGAGACTGAGCCCTGCATCAGGCTCCACACTGGGCATGAGGCCTGCTTAAGATTCTCTCTCTCTCTCTCTCTCTCTCTCTCTCAGAAAGAAAGAAAGAAAGAAAGAAAGAAAGAAAGAAAGAAAAGAAAAGAAAAGAAAGAATCACATAGGATAATCCACCATGAGGAATACTTACAAATTGACTTATATTCTATTTGGTTTGACTTAAAAAGTATTTTATTAATTAATTATTTAATTTTACTCACTAGATTACTGGGTTATTAAAAAAGGATAAAAAACAAAAACCCAGTGAAGAATTATACAGGGCCAGGTCCCCAACAAAGGAGCTTCTGTCCACACGGAGTTTGGGGCCTGGCCAGTGGCACATGGCAGCGTTCTGGTTCGCCAACCTGGAAACTCCCAAATCCCATACTACTGGGATTTTTACGGAGGCCTTCTCAGGTAGGAATGATCAAGTTTTAACTCTGTTTTCAACTCCCGTCTCCTCTCTGGAGAATGGAAGGTGGAGGGCTGAGAATTCCAAGCTTCAAATTATGGCTTGTCTTTCTTGTGACCGGCTCCCATCCAGGAGGCATCCAGAAGCCCACGCGGGGTCACCTCAAGAGAACAACAGATACTCCTTGTGCTCTTATTGCTGAGGACCTTAATGAGTATGTTAAAGGCATATATTTGTGTTTTATTTTTATAATTTCTTTTGATATTTTTATGGGTTGAAATGGAGTTTTCAAGAATTTGTGTGAGATTTGGAATATTTCATTTACAGGGAAATTTGTCAGATTTCACCTATAGGTCAATCCTATGAACGATGATCGAGTAGGAACAAATTACATTCTTGCTGGGGTCACCTTCCAGTCACTTTTGAGAGTCACCTGTCAGAGTGCTTTTTGTAAGTGGTCACTTGCCTGCTCTGCCCATTAGCCAATTTGTGGCCCAGCGCAGAGCAGCCAGGAACTTTGCTACCTCACGAAGCTGATTTCCTGACGCATTCCCCTCTGTTGCAGGATTCTGGACCATCTTCAAAGGCCTTTGCCTGGTTTTTGTCAAAGCTTGAAAATGTGAAGGGACAATAAATATGCAATCTGCTTTAATTTATAATGTTATTTTAATTCTAAAAAGTGTCCCCAGATACAGTAAATACAGTTGGTGCTAGACTGATGGATAATAGAATAATTCTGCAAATAAAATACAGAAGAATAGGTTCCTTTAAGATAATGTATTTTGACTGGTGTTAGCTTCTAATATGGCAGATTGTGTTAGAGTTTTCAAAGCTGTTTGAAGTCTGTAGATGTTTTCAGTTTTAGTAACCTCAAAAACAGATGTTTAAAAAGTCTTATTGTGCGTTTGTACAAATGGTGTATAGGAAGAGTGTTTGCACAACACAGATTACCTCAGCCCTGTCCTGTGAGTCTCTGTCTTCGGTTGTGTTTTTTATGGTCTGTGGTACATAAACTTTTTAGACAGTGGGAGGAGACAGTAGCTGAAATAAAATTAAATTTCTTACCATGGGAGAACTTTTATTACAACTTCCTCTGTGACTGAGCAGAACCCAGAAAGAATAGACAGTCTTTAGCCACAGAATGCTCTTGAGGCATTTCTGAGAAATATATTTAATTTGTATAATCACTGGGTAAAAAAAAACTATTTCTGGTAAATAGTCCACACATCTAAGTGCTGTCAAAACCACATAAAATTTGGGTTCAGATCAAACTATATTCTTACTAACTATATATGCTCAAAGGAATTAGAACACCATCTATGAATTAGGGAATAATTACTGACCCAATAAGGATATTCTGAGGAAGAAGTAAAGTAAACGAGTCACGAAATCCACATATAATAGGTCATCAGCACTAATATGAATGTATGTCTGGCCATGACTTCTCACACTATTCCAGTTAATAGTACTTGACATCTGACACATGTACCCACTTCAAAAAAGCAACAGTTCATCTGAAGCTTTGCAGAGATGAAACATAATAAATGCAGTACAAATTTAATGCCATATAAGTGTATTTTAACTCGTGTAAGCACTGGAAGAAATGACTATAAATACAGTATTTTCCCATTTTATTAAAATTTTTGTCTTTACCTCATGTTAATAAAAATGCACATATTCATATATTAAAATCTGAATAGCTTTATTTCACTTGTTTGGAATTAAGATGAGGTTTTTCATTACTTTACCCCAATTACTTTATGATGTATTATTAATCTTTCACAGCTTGTTTTTTTGAATGTTTATTTATTTTTGAGAGAGAGAGAGAGAGAAAGAGTGTCCATTTGGGGGGAAGGGGCAGAGAGAGAGGGAGACAGAGAATCCCAAGCAGGCGCCACACTGTCAGTGCAGAGCCTGACAAAGGGCTCAATCCCACGAAACATGAGATCATGATCTGAGATGAAATCAAGAGTCAGAGGCTTAACTTGACTCAGCGCCCAGGCACACGGCACTTCTGACCACCTAAACATTTTCTTCCTTGGCTCTCCTTTAGCATCAAATCTAAAATGTTCCAAGACGAACCTCAAGTTTATTATCCTTCTTCAACTTCTACCCCCAAACAGCCATTCCTTTTGCTATTTCTGTTAATGGTGCCTTTTGTCCATGTCACCTAAACTTGAAATTTCCTCCCTTTCTTTTAACTTCTTATCCAAACTGCTAAATTATTAAAATATTAACTTGAAATCATTTTGCCATGTAATTTATATGTATTATATATGTACATATATATAATAGCACATATATGTGTCTACATGTTAGAGCTTGCATATATGTGTATATACACACACACTAGCTCTCTGTGTCCTATCATTTATATGTATGTACATATATACCTAACTAAATATATGTATATACACATATATACCTGTATATGTAAAGAGCAAGTATTTTGTTGTTACTATATGAGATACAGAGAACCTTACATTACAGAAGTAATGTTTCATTTATTCTACTCTTCCAGTCATGAAGTTGATATTATGATTAGTTCCATTTTTCAGATAAGGAAAGAGTTTCTGGAACTTACTTAAGCTCAAACAAATAAGAAAGAAAAGGGTTGGGGTTTCAAGTCCAGATCAGTATGACCCCAAAGCTTACATGATCTTCTATCTATTCCATCCTTCTGAATCACAATGTCACTTCTGATCTTGAACCCGTATTAACCTCTATTACATTCTCTCCTTTCTGTACCGTGTGTTTTGCCCTCAGTGCAATTTACAATTCATCACACGATTCATTCTCTTAAAACACAGTTCTATCTTGTCTTTCTTCTACTAAAAAATTGTGAATGGCTTCTTACTGCAAATTGCCTCTGTTACCTTTATGCTATCCCTCTATTAAGGTTCTCCAGAGAAACTGAACTAATAGGTGTGTATATCTAGAAACAAACTTATTTTAGGAAAGTGGCTCACGTAATTGTAGAGTTTGGCAGATTCAATATCTGCCAAGTAGGCTGGCAGACTAGACACCCAGGGCTTAGCCAGTTTTACAGTTTAAGTGCAAAGGCTGTCAAGGTTGAAGACACATGAAAGAAGAATTGTTGCAGATGAAGTCCAAAGGCAGTCTGTTGCAGAATTCCCTCTTGCTGAGGGAGGTCAGCCTTTTGTTTAATTCATACCTTCAACTGACTGGATGAGGCCCACCCACATTATGGAGGACAGTCTACTTTACTCAAAATCAATCAATTTAAATGTAAATCTCTTTCAGAGTAATGTTTGACCAAATATCCAGGCACCTTGGCCCAGTCAAGTTGATACATAAGAGTAACCAATATGGAAACTATTCAACAGGTTCCTTATAATTTAGCAAAACTGGGCACTTATGGGTATCTCAAACCACCCTATTATATCCATCCTATCTTCTCCCTTTAATGGCACTATTACCTTCGCTTGAACAGCTCACTCCTCTTGCAACTTACCATTCAATAAAAAAACAGGCTTAACGAATGAAGAGATAAATATAAGAAGAAAATGAAAAATGGCACTCGATATATTAAAGCTAGTATTTCCTGAAGTCATAAAAATAAGGCTTTCCACAAATGCTAACCCAGCCACCAGAGTTATTTGTTATACAAACAGTAACTCTGGAATTTTGCCTTTTCATCTGAAATGTAAAGTGATGAGGAATACAGCATCACTGGTCAGTAAAACTTTCTGTGATGATAAAGATACTGTGACCTGTACTATCCAACATGGTAGCCACTAGCCACATGTGGCTATTAAGCACTTGAAATGTAGTTAATTAAAATAGTTAATTAAAATAGTTAATTAGTTTTACTAATGAATGCAATTTTCTCATTTCATTTAATTTTTGTTAATTCAAATTAATGTGGCTATATGTGGCCAGTGACTACTGCGAGCAGTGCATGACTCAACAATCTAGAGAGTCTCCTAATTTAATTCTTTTTAAAAATTCTGTCATAGTATTTAATTCTAACTGTGTAATCAGATAGGTTGGAAACTTAAATCTCCATAGAAATACTGTTAAATAGAGATTATGAAACTGACAATGGAATTTTCTGGAAAATAGCTCAATCTGTATTTGGTGTAAGATATTCCTATGTGACAAAACTATTTAATAATAATGAGGAAAAATGCACACAATTCACTTTACAGTGTAAAGTGCTTCATACCTTAATTTCTATATTAGCAAAACAGAGCTAAAAATAAATATTTTATTGGTGTAATCATGAGCACCAAATGGAATAATACATGTTTTAACAGTTTTTAAGCATGTAGCAGATCCTCAACGTAGTGTTTTTCTCCCCGATAAATTTTTTAAGTTAATTTCAAAAATGTTTCCTATATAACCGTATGATAGTCTGAAGGGTAATCTTTGTTTTTATTTCTTGTTGACTTTGGTTTTGTTTCTTAAAAAAAAAAAAGCCACAAAGAACAACAATAAAAAAACCACAGTGCCATATAAATCACAAGTCAAAGCAGGGCAGAGTTCAAATACTAAACAAAAGAAAAACATTCTTCACCTTGAAGGCCCTTTTTTTCCCAAGCCAGCAAGCTAAAGGATTTCTCCATCCCTGTTGGTGCTGGCAAGGACGCCACAGCCTATTTGTTTTCCTTCTCATCTCCCTTTGCTTCAAGTGCTCATTTCTAAGCCTTGCCACCGGAGATCCTGGCCCCCATCCTTTGAAAGAGACCCTATCATTTAGGAAAGGACTTGGGGCGGCCAGGTTGCCTAGCGGCTCCATGCCCCCGCAGGACTGCCAAATATGTGGGAGTAACTTCCTGCTCCTTAGGGGCTGTGCGCTGGCACCCTCATTGCCAACAGCTGTGTGGGGTCTATTCTCGCCAGGGCCCTCCCATGCATTGCTGAAACATTCTTGGAAAGCCAAGTTCCAAAGCTAAACAAACAGCACAGATAAAGTTTGCAACAATGTGCATTGGCATTTTACAGCATGGTTATGAGGAGCATTTAGGGAAAGTATAACACACCTACTAACATTCACACTCTACAACAACAATATCGTCCCCAAGGATAGGAAACCTACATGTGTACTGATACAGAATTCTCATTTGAAGTAGTCCTCCACAGAGATCCTTATTTTAAAGGAGCCATCGAGTTTCCTGTTACTGTCTTTGCTTTTCTTTTTCGAATCTCCAGACTCAGAATATTACTGATGCCCCCCCATAGGTGGAAGGACTCTCTCCTCAAACCTCCTAGTATTCGCAAGGCTTGTGAAAAATGAATTTTAGTGTAAAACTTGAAAAACATAATTTAACCAGAATAATTAGTCAATAAATATTGCTTCAAGTAAGACTCATTGTCATAAAAGTGGTGCATTGAGGAGCAAGGTCATAAGCTGTTGGATAGGTCTCAGTTTACGCTTACATGTGCAAATATCTCTCTGTCAAGGGATAGAAAGTACGCCGCTTCCTTTAAGAATCTTTTCTAGTTTTCTAAGCCCTCTTACATTCAAGAAGCACATGCTCAATTCAGTGGCAACTTGAAAACGTGTGACAGATGTATAATAAAATACCGCACCTATGCTCACACTAAGGGCTCAGAAGGAAAATTAAATCTTTCTAAGTAGGAGAGTTCAGGCAGTCATTTTTTCCACACTTTCCTGTATGTGCTCCAAGCTCTGGAATGTACTGAGGAATGCATATTGAATGATTTGGTACAGATATTTTTCTTCAGTTTTTCTTCAGATTTTATTGCATTCACAGGGAAATATGAAATCACTAGGTTATCTTATCCATAGGTTTATATAGAAATGAAATAATGTGTTTAATACTTAATGGATGTGTAAGAAGGAAAATGTTTTTCTCCCTGAAAAAAAAGTCAAATACAGTTAATACCAGTTATAATGCACCTTCCAAAACCCTACGTTTGGTTTAGGCTGCAGAGCTGAAAATCAAATCAAATCACATCTTCCTTCCCTATGGCAAGATACAGCAATGGTTCATTTATCAGGCATTGTTAAAAGATGAAGTGCTCCATGTAAAAGAAGTGCCCAGACATGAATTTTATTCCTTTATGTGTAAATTGAAAAGGAAAAACACACGAAAAAACACACTAAAAATATATATTATATGTTGCCCTCCTATGCCATATGCCCAGAATATAATTTAATCAATTTTGAAACTAAGCTCAGGCACTTATTAAATAACTTTGGTAAGTTAGTAAAACCCAGTTCAACCATTTACTAGTTTTATAATTTTGGCAAATTAGTTAGCCTCTATTTTCTCATCTGTCAAGCAGAGATCATTATACCTATGTCACAGTTTGAATTAGCTAATCTATATAAAACACCTCATAAAATGTCCAACACATAGACCTACCCAGCGTAACCTCTTGGCCAACCCTGTGGATTCTACACAGACTGTCTGGATTTGAATCTGCATTTGTTACTGCCTAGCGAGCAAACTGGAGCCATGCTTTTAACTTACCCTCGCTGTACCTCAGTTTCCACATCTATAAAATGGAGATGATAATAATACATAAGGATATATAAGTAATACACATAAAGCCTTTAGAGCAGTGACTTACATATATAAGCAGGGTTCAATCACATTAACTATGATTAATGTTTTCTGAAGCATTTCTAAATGATCCAACTGTATATAATTTTGGCAGATGTGTGTGCGTGTGCATGTGTGCGGTGGGTGGTGTATTATTTTTCTCTGTTTACTTACTTTGATTCTCTCACTAATCTCTCCCTAAATATCAGCCATAAAATGTCCTCGGAAGTAGATCCATATCCATTTCCAAGCTTTGGCATTTTCTGTGTTTGTCAATTTGTTTTGTTTTTCCTTCCTGTTTTCATTGGAAAACATCATACTCAGTCAAATACTGGGGGAAGACTAGGGTGGCTGAGGAAATGATAGGTCCCTTCAGAATCTGCCAATAGAATCTGTAGCAAAAGTGGTGACTTAGTAAGAAGTTGTTGTCACTCAAGCAAATAGTAAAAAGAAACTGTAGTAGCAAATAAAATGGGTGTTGTCAGTATATTAAATTCAGATTTTTACAAGAAGGGTCTCTGCCTCTGTGTACTCTTCTCCAAAAGCAAGGCTTTGAGGGGGAGAAGGGTCAGAGGATATGCCCACCTAATGTCTACATTCTCCCTTTCTGACTCATTCTCCTGGTGCCTGCCCATCATTCCTCAGCCTACTTCCAGACTACTGTACTGAGATATACTTCTCTAGACCCAAGGGGTGGCGGTGGGGAAGCTCTGTGTTGAAATAAGAATAAAACTAGGATGCCTGTCCTGTCCACATTTATGTGCTTGGGGAAACCTCATGGTGGGTGGGAGACAGCCAGGCCTGAGATACATTGGAGGCCAGAGGGCAGCAGACTGGCTTCCCTACATTTCCACATTTAAGTGTGAACTTTGAATCTGCATCCCTGCGTCATTGTAAAGTAGGTATATCAAGGTAGGAAGATATAACATGTTTAAATAATAGCTTACGTGTTTGATTTAGAAATTTAAAATATTAGACTATGGTATGTTGATCTCCATTTATACTCCTGTTTCAGTTTTCATAAATAAGAGGAGGTCTGTCTAAATTTTCCAACTGGGATGCTTCTTAATATTTGAAGATTTGAAACTTGGAGACACAGGGCATAGTTTCACTATGGCTTATAGTTGAAATTAAAAATATGGAAAGACACAGATATGTGAGACAAGATAGACCTCAAACCATAATGAAATCCTACTAAATACTTAACAGAATGGTTAATACTAAAAGGACTGACGACATCAAATGTTGATGGAGATGTGGATAAACTCATTTTTAGTGAGAACGCGAAACAGTATGAGCCCTTTCTATAAAGGTCTAATGGTTTCTTATAACACTAAACATGTATCTACCTATGACCTAGCAATTCTACTCCAATGTATTTAGCCAAGAAAAATTTTTAAATATGTTCACAACACGCTTTTTGTAGTAGTTAAGAACTGGAGATGATCCAAATGTTCGTAAATAGAAGACTGAATGAAACTCTGATATATCCATTTAATGAAATATTACTACACCAGAATAGAATACAAAATAATGAATTTCTGATTAAGAAATATGGAAGAATTATAAAAAAACATGCTGCTAAGTGAAAGAAGCTTTAGACACACCCAAAAAAGAATATATATTGTATAATTCAATTTATACAAATTTGAGAGCAGATAAAACTAATCTGTGTTTAAAAGGATCTGAAAATTAACTGCCTCTGGGGGGATGGTGGTGGAGAACAAGAGGGAAGGAAATGATAAAGCGTTGTCGATGAAGGTAAAGGGTATGTACAGGCTTGTGTAGAAGGATAGACTTCTTGGAGAACAGGGAGCAGAAATTCCTGGAGCTAGGGATGTTTCTCATAGTGAGAAGCTGGCCAAGATTTGGAATTCTATCAGTAGCAAGAATTCCCAAGATACTTTTTTCCAGGGAAGTGGCAGAATATCAGAGTAGAATTGGTGCAACTAGAAAGGTCCTACCTTAAGCACCAGGTCTGGGGACCATGGCAAGTATCCTAGGGTCCCCACCTTGCACAGGAGAAGCCTTCTTCAAGCAATCAGTTGGCCTTAAATAATGAGTAAATCAGAAGGGACACATATGGATTAAAGACCAGAAAGGACTCCCCAAATGGGCTAACTTTTGTGAGGTCCTGGGGTTTTCACGTGATTCGGAAAGGGTAAACAAATTGGCTGTGACTGAATTTTATACGGTACTGGAAAGTGAGGTCTCAGTCAGAATAGAAAAATTAAGTCATGTTCTGGGTCTTCTACTTCAAGTTTATGTTTAAAAGTTTAGCTCTCTTTCAGAGGGATTAGGCTTATGTGTGTGGCCCGGAAGGCGAAAACCATGATAAATGCATGGAAGTTTTACAGAAGTCAGTGTCAGCTCAATATAAAGAATATTTCCTTTGGGAGCTATAAAACCAGAAGGGGTAATGTGTTCATCAGCTAATAATACATGTTCTGGTTCACTTAAAATTTGATATTCTCTTTGCAAATTAATAAATGCTATTCTAAGACATTAACACAAAAATAAAAAACAGAGTAGGCTGCTGTTGTAAACTTATCTAAACTGATTTAGTCTTTCAGAATTATTGGGTTCCTCTATTGTGAAAATGATTTTGCAATATATACACGTGTCAAATCATCACATTGTGTACCTTAAACTTACACAATTTTATATGTCAATTATATCCCAATAAAGCTGGAAAAAAATAATTATTGGATTCCTTTTGTGTCTGTAGCCTCCAGTACCTTGCCACTATTTGCTGTTTTATGACACAAGCAAGTCTCAGGCTAAATGCCACCAACATATATTTATTAGCAAGTATATACAGGTCAGGAATTCCACTTGCAAACTGGATAGAGTTTCTTTGTTCTTTTGGGCACTCCTACAATTAAACAAAACAGTCCTGTGAGGCAAATGTGACAATATTCCAGTAGCAAAATTGTGTTTGTCTGCTAATCAAAATGAGGGGTGTAACCCTAGGCACAGGACACAATTTTGAGAAGTTGAACTAACCAAGATTTTTATACCTCAGTCACCCCAAAGCAGAAGTGATCAGTCCATATTATCTTTTTTTAATTTATTTTTTTAATATGAGATTTATTGTCAAATTGGTTTCCGTACAACACCCAGTGCTCATCCCAACAGGTGCCCTCCTCAATACCCATCACCCACCCTCCCCTCCCTCCCACCCCCCATCAACCCTCAGTTTGTTCTCAGTTTTTAAGGATCTCTGATGGTTTGGCTCCCTCCCTCTCTAACTTTTTTTTTTCTCCTTCCCCTCCCTCATGGCCTTTGGTTAAGTTTCTCGGGATCCACATAGGAGTGAAAACATATGGTATCTGTCTTTCTTTCTATGACTTATTTCACTTAGCATAACACTCTCCAGTTCCACCCACGTTGCTACAAAAGGCCATATTTCATTCTTTCTCATTGACAAGTAGTATTCCATTGTGTATATAAACAACAATTTCTTTATCCATTCATCAGTTGATGGACATTTAGGCTCTTTCCATAATTTGGCTATTGTTGAGAGTACTGCTATAAACATTGGGGTACAAGTGCCCCTATGCATCAGTACTCCTGTACCCCTTGGGTAAATTCCTAGCAGTGCTATTGCTGGGTCATAGGGTAGGTCTATTTTTAATTTTCTGAGGAACCTCCACACTGTTTTCCAGAGCGGCTGCACCTATTTGCATTCCCACCAACAGTGCAAGAGGGTTCCCGTTTCTCCACATCCTCTCCAGCATCTATAGTCTCCTGATTTGTTCATTTTAGCCACTCTGACTGGCGTGAGGTGGTAGATCTGAGTGTGGTTTCGATTTGTATTTCCCTGATGAGGAGTGACGGAGACCATATTATCTTATACAGTGCTCATTTTGTCCCAGAAAAATGTTCTAATTTTCTTAATGATAATTACAATACTATCTGATACTAAGCAGGGATCAAGACTCAGATGATTGAATTGATTATGATCATCATTCTGCAATGGAGAATTCTGATGAGGACTTTCCAAGCAGTAGTTAACCATCCTTGGGGTGTGTAATTTTCAGTAAAATTCTTTACCTTAACTCATCATCCCTCAGGCACAGATTAAAACTAATATGCACATTTATATCACTTTATTTAAACTGAAGTATTCTCAGATAATTTATAGAAAATGTAACATCTCCTTCATAAAGCCATGAGTTCTCATTAACATAAGTGATCAGATGGAGGCTGTAAGATCAATTGTTAGGGTCTTTACTGTCGGAGAAAATTCCTTCAGTGATCCTTTGGATCCTCCTCTCATTCTAAAATTATCATCATTATTATTTTTTTTTACCTCAGATATCTAATTAGTGATGAAACTTGGAATGGAAACTGTTTCTCCTTTTGATCACCATCTCCTTTAGTCTGGCTGCTAGATTTAACAGGTTATTCAATACATTTGTATTTGTAATCATTTCGATTAAGTCTTGTAATTCCCACACCCACTGATTTTCTTACTGAATATTATTTAAATCTTTCTTTATTATCATTTTCATTTTTGTTATTTTTATGATAAAATTTAGAGTTTAAGTGTTTTACTCTGCAGACTAATTGCAAACCACATTTTAGATGAAAAATGAATAATAAATATGGTATTAACCTCCTCTAAAATGTTAAATAAAAATTACTCTCAACATTCATTAAACTTACAAGTGAAGCTTTCAGTTATTCCACAGCTCACTATTTTTACAGTAATTTGGTATATTTGTAATCTGTCAGAAAGGCCATATAAAATATCAACATTTTCTTTTTCTACAGATTAAAAGCTATGAATTTTAATATGTTGAAATAAGTTAAAAGGTTACAGTAGGTATATTCTCTTCTGTGAAGTTCAAAATGCAAACTTAAGCATAATTCTAAATATTAGGACATAATGTAAAATAAACGTTAGGACTGAATGATATCTTTGGTGAAGTCACTATTTAAAAGCAATTAAGATTGCTCTAATTTTCACAGTGAAATTGAACCTATTTTATTAGATAAAAATATTATGCAGGAGAATCAGGCTTCTGATTATTCTAAGATAACTTTCCCGTTTCTTACTGATAAACCTTTCTTCTTCCTGTCATCACTTCCAAGTTTCAAGGAATGTGAAAACCAACAAAAGGAACATACTGTTCTGTCGTGTCAGGCTTGGTGGTTTTATGGAAACTTGACAGGATCCCTCCTTCTCCTAGCTGTCCGTATACTCTCAACAAGGACAGCTTAAAAAAAGGCCAAAACAAATGTTTCCTTTCTGGGGTTTTGAGGCCATTACTTCCAGTTGAGAAATAAAGGCACGCATTTAGTGGCTTGGTCTGTTGCAATAAATACTATTCAATATTGGAAAATTTGAACAAGTGATGAATTACAAGTCTAAAAGTGTGGTGTTGTTTTTTTTAATGAACATGCTGGTAGATTATTGATCAAGATGTCACCTTTAATTTTAGTATACCAAGTACTATGGAAAATGCATCCACATCACAATGTCATAAAGGGTTTCCAAAACAGTTGGCCTCCTACATTGTACTGCAGCAGTGAGTATAAACTAAAATTTCCTGGAGGACAGAGGCCTTGTGTTATTGATCATTATAACCTAGCCTCCCAGTGGCTGATTACTGAATGGGGAAAACCAACAGTGCCTTAAGATGGCAACTGTTTTGTATAGATATAATGAAATAAGAACGGGATTGATTAGTGGTCAGAAACCTGAGACTCTCCTTCTAATCCTATGTCCATGAGCAAGCCTCATTCTCCTCATTTTTTCTTAATTTAATTTTTTAAATTTATTTTGAGAAAGAGAGAGAGAGAAAGCACAGGCAGGGGAGGGTCAGAGAGAAGTAGAGACAGAATCCCAAGCAGGTTCTGCAACATCAGTACAGAGCCCCATGTGGGGCTTAAACTTACGAACTGTGATCTCATGACCTGAGCTGAGATCAAGAGTCAGATGCTTAACTGACCGTGCCACCCAGGTGCCCCCTCATTCTCCTCATTTATGATATGAATAATAACATCTGTCTACCTACCTCAAAGCTATATTTTAAGGCAAAAAAAGGAGGTTGTTTCTTTTAAAATCCTATATACTGCATTGCTATAAAGGGTTGTTGTCTCTACATCCTATGGGTAGAGTTATCTTTAAAATACCTCGGTCACAGGAGATACTGTGTTGCTTAATATCTCTGAATCTAGTAGGTGAACCTCTGCAGCTAGAGCTCCATAATACCACATTTTAAATGTTCATTTATTTGTTTTGAGACACAGGGAAAGAGAGAGAGAGAGAGAGCACGAGCAAGCAGGGGAGCGGCAGAGAGAGAGGAAGAGAGAGAATCCCAAGCAGACTCCACACCATTGTGCAGAGCTTGGCACAGGGCTCCATGTCAGTAACTGTGAGATCATGACCTGAGCCTAAACCAGGAGGTGGATGCTTAACTGACTGGGCCACCCAGGCACCCCAATAATATTACATTTTAAAAACTGAAGTATAACTTAAATACAGTTAAGATTGCACATATTTCATGTATACAATTTGATGATTCTTACAAATGTATACACCCGCATAACCAGTAGATTAATCGAGACACAAAACATTTCCACCGATCTCAAAAGTTCCCTCCTGTTCCTTTACCAGGCTATTTCTACCCCTGCAGCACCAGGCAGCTGCTATTCTTATCTCCATTCTTATAGTTTAGTTTCGATATTCCGTAATTTTATATAAATGGAAAATGCAGTATGCACACTTTTGTGGTTATTTTGCGCAATGTAAAATCTTGGAGATTCATCTTGTATCAGTTTTCTTTTTTCATTGATGAATAAATATATCATTATTTATTTACCCATTCACCTGTTGATAGACATTAATTGTTTCTAGTTTTAGGCTATTATAAATAAAGTTTCTATAGATATTCTTGTACAAATCCTTTTGTAGAAACATGCTTTAATTTCTCTTGGGTATATATGCAGAAGAGAAATTACTGGGCCATTAGGTTGGCTTCTTTTGATAAGAAAATGACAATTTCTTAGCAGTTGTAACATTTTAAATACTCACCAGCAATGAATGTATGAGAATTCCAATTGGTCTGTATCTTGTCCAACATTTGGAATTAGTGTTTGTATGTGTGTGTGTGTGTGTGTGTGTGTGTGTGTGTAGCTTAGCAATTTCAGTGGTGTTTGTAATGTAGCACCTCATTGTGGTATTAATTTGCATCTCCTGATGCTAAAAGTATATACAGGGTTTTTGAAGTTTCTTACCCACTTTTAATTGTTCTTTTGTCTTTATATTATTATTTTTAGGAGTTCTTTCTATATTGTTGATACAAATTCTTTGTGAGATACTGTGAATATTTTTTTCATTCTATGGCTTGACTTTCATGTTGTGATACCTTTTTGTAACAGAATTTTAAGAAATTTGATTTAGTCTAGCTTATCAATTATTTGTTTTAAAGTTAATTTATTTTATTTCTAAAAATTCTTTGTCTACCTACATTTGCAAATATATTTCTCTTATTTCTTTTACTTCTGGGCACTTGGTCATTTCAATTTTTACATTATACTAATAGTTTCACTTCATGTGTATATGCTTTGAGGTTTGGGTCACATTTTATTTTTATTTTTTATACGTTCATCCAGTTTTCCTTTTACACATGTTGAAAAGACTTTCTTTTCATCCAGTAAGTAGCTTCAGCATATTTTCAAAAATATGCTGACTGTATATATTTAGTCCACTTACGGGTCTATTTCTGGGTCTATTTCTGGACTCTGTTCTGATCCATTGCACTTAAGCCAATACCAAATCAGATAGCCTCTTATAAACTGTATCTTTATAACATGCCTTAAAGTCAGATAGTTAAGTACTCTAACTTTGTTATACTTTATCAACATGAGCAGTGTATAGTTTGATATTTTTGAAAATTTTCTCTAAAAATCTCTGCCTTCAAATAGGGGGGTTTAGTCCATTTACACTTAATATAATTGTTGCCACTGTTAAATTTAAGTCTATCATCTTTCTACTTTATTTGTTCTATTTTTTTTGTTCTTTTGTTCTTTCCTTCCTGCGCTCCTTTTGAACAATGAAATTTATTCACATATTTCATATTATCCCTTTTAATGATTTTTTATCTATTAATCCAATGCTTTATATTTGTAGACACTATTTTATAGACTAGAATGTACATTTCATATGATTGCTTTTCAAATTTGAACTTTTCCTCTACAGAAGAAAGGTAAAAATTATATATAGTTATTTGCCACTAATATTATTTTTCTGTGCTCAGATAATGGGAATATCAGAGTACAGGTTATTTTCAGAGTGACTACAAGAGAAGAGGAAAAGGTAGTTGTTACGAGAGAAAACAAGAAGTACAAGAGTAAGACTGAAGCTCCATTTGTATTATTTGGACTGAAGAGTAAACATAAAAATATTTTCTTTGAATTTGTCCTATATTAGTTTTTATACAGGTGATACAGCACAGTGATACTTGATCTAAATGTAGTAGCACATGTCTGTAGCTTTGAAAAGAAATGATCTTGCATGAAAGACAAATATGTTTGACTGCAACCCTTTACATTTACAAGAAAGCCTTTATATTGTGTTAAGATAAATAACTGTCTTCCTTTGATTTCATCTCTTCATTCATTCATTCATTCATTCACAAAGTAACTCTGTTGGCTATGAACATCACTGTGACCACTGAGGAAATCTTGAGTCAATTCCTAAGAAGGCCAGGAACAGTTAATGTTTCTTTTTTGTTCCTTCAAAGCAAAAGGAGGCCTGGCCTAAATTAAGCTGGGAGTGCTTTTTGCAAAGCATACCAAGCTTTATGGGACTTCAAGCTCAGCATTTTAGGCACAGTATTTCAAACTAAATCACAAGAAAAAAATTCACCACTATATTACTTCTTTTAAACAATTCAGCATGATGTATTTTTTTTCCTCCTTTGGAAATGGGATACAGCTGCTTCCTGGGTTGTGATTATGTTTGAGAATTTTTTGGTAAACTGAGGCATTCCTGAAGTATCACTATGAAAATGTATAAAATATAAGTCTTATATCTTAAACACTTATTGAGCTATGGGAAAAATAAAGAAGAATGAATTTGTAAGGAAAAAGAATAAAATTACAACTTTCTAATGCATATTCTTATGAGTTTTTTAAATGCGGCATCTTTTTAGACCATTAAGAGCAATTGAAATCAGATTTTTATTTTTAAGTAAAAGAACACTCTTTACTAAATAATAATTAACTGTGTAAGAATAAAGAGTTCTCTGAACTTACTTTAAGTGTTTAAATACAAATGTATTTTACAACCAAACATTTTCCAAAAAATTTCCTTGTTTAAAAGGAAGCAAAAATCATTTTCGCTCATTCTTCATCTTATAGATACTTTTACCATAATGCAGATTATCTTATTATTTCAGGGTGCATTTTATTTTTTAGGAAGTTGCTTAGGCTTTTTCCACCCCCTTGACTGCAAGAGTAATAGATACTTACTAGAAAAAAAAAAGCTACAGAGAAAACAGAATAAAGAATTTAATATATCACTTGATGAAGAATAGTCCTTTTAAATCTTTGTGGATTTTATTTTATACTTTTCCTTATATGCATTTTAATACCACACATACAACATATGTTTACACACACACACACACACACACATATATATATGTGTGTGTGTATATGTGTGTGTGTGTGTGTGTGTGTGTGTGTGTATATATATATGTTTAAGGAGTTTATACTGTACTTTTCACATATGTACTGTTTTAAACCCCAGTTTTCCCTTAAATAGGCTTTAAAAATGTTACATATCAATAAATATAGATTCAGTTAGATTTTTATATCCATTCTATTATAACTGTTCTATGACAAGATCACTACTAACTTCTAATTCAGTGTGCAGTCCTTATTCCTCATTTTACTTGACCTTTACTTGACATTGTAGATCCTTATTTCTCTTGAGCCTCTGTCTTCATTTGGCTTCCAGAGCTACTTCTGGTTTTATTTTTCTCCCTGCTCCTTCTTGCTCTCCTTTATTAATTTCTCTTCAATCCCACAGTCTCTAAACCTCAGAGTTTTATTGGGTTCAGTCCTTATACCTCTTCTCCTGTCTCTCTATAACCATTCCCTTGGTGCTCATATATAGTCCAATGACTTTAAATACCATTTACAAGATAGCATCTCCCAAATGTAACTCTCCAGGCTGGCCTCTACCTCTGATTTCCTGAGTAATACATACAACTGACTACTTGACATCTCTATTTGGAGATTTTATAGGCATCTCAAACCTAAGATTCAAAACTTCAAAGTGGACGTTCGAATCTGATTGATATTATCTGGCAGACCTACTCATCTTCCCTTTCTCAGTAAGTGGTAACTCTGCCTTTCCTGTTATTCCAGAAATAAATTTTCAAGTCATCTTTGAATTCTTTTACTGATATCCTACATCTGATTTGATAAAAATGCTATTGCTTTTTCAAATAAGCCCTGAATCTTACCACTTACCACCTCCTAGGCTATATCCAGGCCCAAGCATCTTTATCTCTTGCTTAGATTATCACATAATATTTATAATTGTTCTCCTTCCTTCTAACTTTAGCTCATTCTAATTTATTTTTAACACAGCAGAGTAATCTTATAACATTTAGAGAGAGCCCATTACTTCTCTGTTTTATCTTCTCCAATGGCTAAACTTCTTCACTAGCACCTCTTTTCCTCTCTGAGCTCATCTCCTAAGGAGTCACCTTTTGCTAACACCTCTGTGCCCATACTGACCCCTTGTTGTTCTTTAGGGACATCAGTTTTAGCTTTTCCCTTCTGTGTAATAGCATATTCTTTCAGATATCCTTGTAATTTTTTCTCTGACCTACATCTTGATGCAAATTGCACTCTCTTTATGGGTCCTTCAGCCACCCTATCATGAATCCCACCATCCCATTTCCCTGCTTTATTTTTCTTTTTAGTACTAATATACTATGTGTATTATGTATGTGTGTGTGTATATATATATATATATATACACACACACACACACACATATATATATATATATATATATATATATATATAATATACTATGTATATGCTATGTATATTTACTTAACTGTTGTGTGTTTCTTGTGTCTCTTCAGCTGGAATGTAAGCTCCAGAAAGGCAGGGTTTTTTTTTTTCTGTTTTATTATTTATGTATGCCTAGTTTATAGAACAGTGTCTAGAATATTATAAGCACTTAAATGTTTGGTGAATGGAGAAATAAATGAAATTTCATCATTATTTGTACCTACTAACAGTATTTCATTACATGGATGATCTATTACTTTTTTCAACCATTTCTGAATTAATGCATGCTTAGTTTGTTTAACTTAATTTGTTTAATTAACACACTATATTAACACCCTTTGACAACATCTGAATGTTTCTGTAAGATAAGTTTCTGGAAATGGACTTACTGTATTAAAGGTCCAGCACAGGGGCGCTTGGGTGGCTCAGTCAGTTAAGTGTCTGACTCTTGATTTTGGCTCAGTTCATGGTCTCATGGTTGGTCAAGAGATTGAGTCCAACTATCAGCATGGAGCCTGCTTGGGATTCTCACTCTCAATCTCTCTCTCTCTCTCTCTGCCTCTCCCCCACTAGCTCTAAACAAACAAACAAACATTTAAAAACAAAAGGTCTAGCACAGCTTTAAGGCTTTAATTATGTGGCTGGGAAGTCCTCCACAAAAGAGGTGAGATCACACTCCTGAACAAGGTGTGTGATTTTCTCTAGTATGGTGCATTGGCTATAGTGAATATAACCATTCTCTCTAATACTTCTTAATATGATATTGAAAATTTGGTATCTCAGTGTTTTACATTCATGTAACTTAAATAAATAACTATAAATACTAAAAAAACTATACTTGCAGTTTCTCATAAACCTAGACAGTAGAATCTCTCTCAGCCAATCAGCACATGAACAGCTTTTGTTAGTAGTAGTGTGGCACCTCCTCAGACTGAGCAGGACAGTTCCTATAAAATCCTCAAGTGGAACTGACTTTTCACATCCATATGTACTCTCTTCCCCTTCACCAGGCTGATTATATTCTGCTGTTTTGCCACTGTTTCCTACTAAGATCCAATAACAGCGCTGATATTAGTGTTTTTGCAGAGAAAGCCACAAACAAAACGCATGCTAGCTGAATTAATCTTCTTTACAAAGAAAATCACTTGGAGCTCCTCTCTGTCATTAGATCTTCTGTGAACTTCTAGGTAGGTGCAAGTTTCCCCCGACCCTTTAGGGAGGTGTAAGATGGTCGGGAGTGTGTAGCTATTCAGTCAGTCTACCACCAGCCTAACTAAAGCTTATTTGTTTTGGCTGTTATTCTGACAGGCCTCCTTCCTGTGCTCTTGTTAGATTTTTCTGGCTATATTCATAAAATAGGGAGCCTGTTTCTTGGTGAATATTGAATTCCTGTATGTGATAACTAGCAATTTTAATGAAATTTTGTTAATCTCTGAAGCATAGACTCCTTTGTGTCCAGTCCCCCGAATCTTCCTGAGCTATTTTTTGTTGTTGTTACCTAGATGTTAGTATTTTGTCTGTGAGTATAGTTCAGATTTTCTGTTTATTCTATTAAAAATTGCCTATATTAAAATTGCATTTTAAGAAATGCATTTCTGGGGCGCCTGGGTGGCTCAGTAGGTTAAGCGTCCGACTTCAGCCAGGTCACGATCTCGCGGTCCGTGAGTTCGAGCCCCACGTCACGCTCTGGGCTGATGGCTCAGAGCCTGGAGCCTGTTTCCGATTCTGTGTCTCCCTCTCTCTCTGCCCCTCCCCCGTTCATGCTCTGTCTCTCTCTGTCCCAAAAATAAATAAACGTTGAAAAAAAAATTAAAAAAAAAAAAAAATAAATGCATTTCTTTGCATGACTTTAGAAGTAGAAGTTGGTTACTCTGGTTAAAAGTTGTAATTAATATGGTGGTTGAGACTATACAGCGAGAAATAGTGACAGAGAAATAACAACTCTGCATGTGCTTTTGCTTTTTAAGGAAAGGGAGTCAGTTTTTCCTAATTCAGCTTTTCCCAAACCTTTTGGTTCTGCATACCTTTAAACTATTAGAAATTGTTTTTGAGGCCAAAGACCATTATTTTGTGGGCTATAATATCAATATTTGTCACATTAAAACTTAAAACTGTGACATTTTAAAACACTGGTTGATTGGTTTTTTTAAAGATAGAAGTGGTAAACCAATTTCATGTTAGTAGAAATAGTTATTTAAGAAAATAACTTTTTGTAAAGTTGTAGTTAGGAGGGTAACATTGTTTTACATTTCTGTAAATGTCTTTCATATATGAATTAATTGATGGCAGCTGGATTCTCGGCCTGCTTCTGCATCCAATCTGTTGCAGTATCACACATCGTGCAGCTTCTGGAAAATTCCAGTGCACACTTGTGAGAGAATGAAAATGAAAAAGACAAATAACATCTTAATATTATGATGAAAATAGTTTTGACCTTATTGACCTCCTAAGTGTTCCCCAGGGGTCCTCAGATCAGATGTTGTCTTACAGTTAAGGGTCAGTGTGATCCAGAATATGAAAGGGCCTAGTACAGGACAAAACTTGGAGTTGGAATGTATTAGTTTTGGTTGATATTACTTACATACGAAAAGAAGCTATGAAGTATGTTAAATTTTTGTGAATATTTGGTCACTTTTGATGGGTCTACTCCTTTGGTTTACTGATCCATGCCTTCATCTACATGATGAAAGAATTTTCTTCACTTCCTCGGTAACCTGCTTTGATGGCGCAAACTGTGTCTCACCAGAACAATTTTCTGTGCTTTCTGTTGACTTTATGATGTCCTTGATTATTTAATAAAAATTAAAACAAAAAAGAAAGAACATAGCCTCCTCAGTTATGAAAGAGCTGAAGTTCTTACAATGATAATATCTTGTAGATTTTTTTTAAACCTTTTATTGCCAATTTGATTAAATAGATAACTAGGAATTGTTTCTCAGATACCCATTATTTGATTTTATTAAAGTGCCCAAATTGTCTCTAACAACTTAGTTTCACCTTCCTGAAATTTGTCCCTCAATTTAGAAAAGAATGAGAACATTTTCAGGATATATATGTTATACCTAAAACTATTTTTCGAGAGTTCCCAGAGGTCACCTGAGGAATCACAAAGATTTGTTCTATCACCTTATAAATAAAGAGAAGTGAGACAACTTATGTTCATTTGATCTGTTATTATTGCAAGAGCTTCATGGGGAAGGTTGTCCATTCAGAAAAGACAGCCTTTCCTAGATAATGCATGTTTAGGTAAAATGTTGTCAATTTTATGAAATATGGGCAGTCCCCAGAAATTTGCCAATGCCTTCTCTGTCTGTAATATATTTTTACTCCCAGGAGGAAAATTAATCAAAATTTCTATAAAATAGTTACATGCTATACTCCAATAGAGAATTTTACTTTCTTTTGTTTTGATATTATGATGGCACTATTATTGATTATGGTAATAAATTGACAACAACCATTAAGTCTGTAGATAGTTTTGTTTTATTCTGATGCTCACCTGAAGTCTTTGCCATAAGCCAAAGGCCTGAGCTATATCATTGACAAAGGTCTCTGACAGTTTGAATGACAGACATTTCAAAGAATAGACCCTTGAGTACAGGCTTCAGAGCTGACATCACACAGACAGCTTTGAAAACCATCCTTTGTGAAATTAGACCACTAACCCAAGAAATAAGAATTCATTTCCTAGAACTGAATAAGAAACATAGGAAGAAAATTTATTGTGACTCTTTGCTTGGTATAGTTTTAAGTTTCTACTTTCTACAGATAGGAGGAAGTCCTTGCTTTTTCTTCTTGAACTATCTATAATGCATCAGTTTAGTAAAATCTGGTGTTTTAAGCTGAAATACAACATTTTAAAATCATATTTTGTTCTTACCAACCACCTGTATTAGTTCCTAAGTTTTCCATAACAAATTATCACAAACTTGGTGGGTTAAAATGACTGAAGTTTGTTCTCTCACAGTTCTGGGGTCCAGAAGTCCAAAAATCAAACTGCCTGCAAGATTGATTCTTTCTGAACGCTCTGAGGGGAGAATCTGTCCCATATCTGTCCTAGTTTCTGATGGTGGCTGGCAACCTTTGGCATTTCTTGGCTTGTAGACATATCGCTTCGGTTTCTGTCTCTGTCTTCACGTGGCCAATGTGTCCCTAAATCCAGGATGATTCGCATCCAAATTCTTACCTTAATTACATCTACAGAGAACTCATTTCCAAGGAAGGGCACATTCACAGATGTTAAGACTTGGAGCTATCTCTTGGGAGGGTACAATTCAACGCACTCTACCACCTGTCCAGAATTCAGAAACTTAGTATGTTTTCTTACTTGTCATGGAACTATTTGCAAAAGCATAGTAAGAATCTATGCTACAAGTCTTGCCTGAGGTGTTATATTTGAAACTGAAACTTCTAAATCAGGTGTGACAAGCTGCTTTTAGGAAAACAAAACCAAACAAAACCTTTACTTATGTAGCTAATGTTTCCACACTTCTCCCAAGAAAATGGCCTGATACCTGGCTTACAGGGTCCTGATCTTACCCTTGAAGGTAGTAAGGAAAATTCTTGGAAGACTAGGAATCCTTAAAAATTTGGGGAACTTCCAAGAGATAGGAATTCACTTGGATATATAGTACTGCCAGTAAAATATGCCTGGCCTTGTGATACAAAAATAGAGGCTTTAAAAGTAAAATCTGAGATTCCTTATGAAAATATCCAGGCAGAGGTTAATTTATGGACTTTTTAGCTATTCAATATGGTATGTATGACTTGGGAATTGCAAAGCAAACTCAAGGAGCCTATGTGATAAATTAACACTGTTGCTGTGTTCGGGTAAATAATCAGATCAACCTTAATGGCCCATTTTTAGGGTCAAGAATAATCTCTGAGATAATTATGATCACAGGAGGGATAGACTGTCAGGAAAAATTATGAGAGACCTTGAACAGGCCAAAGATTACTTGGTTTCCTCTTTAGCACTCCCTTTCAGGTTATCTGTGCATTTTGTTATCTTTGGGTTATTTTATAACTCCGTAATTTGTAGAAACCAGTAGCAACAAAAATGATTGTTGTCCATAAAAAGTGAATTTGTGTAGAGCACCTCCCAGAAGTCAGTTTTGTATCTATTAACCAGCCACTTTATCACCTCCAACTTCCCACATCTGTGTTCTCTGGAGTCTCTTTTGAGCATGTTCTAATATCTTACAGGTTTCCTCATTTATTAATAAGTTAAATGATATGTGTCTTTATTTAAAAAGTGAACAATATATAAAATTGTGTTTGTTACATCTGTTCACCATTCTGGAAAAATACACTTTCCAGAAACTTTAGGCTGTCTATGTGGGAAATTGCATCTGTTGATTGGCTTATTTCTCTCCTTCTCTAGAATGGAAGCTCCTTAAAGGCAATGACTTGGTCTTATTCAATATTATTATCTCCAGAAATGAGAATAATTCCTGGTATCTCTGAGGTGCTCAATAAATGCTTTCTGAATGAAGAAATGATTAAATGAACACATTTGGAAAAAGGGATTATAATTTTCCTTACCTGATTACATTGAGCAAACATTTCAAGTGATATTTGCAGAAGGAATTAAGAAATTAATCAGTACTGTGGGTTTAGCAATTACTTGATGAAATTAATAATTTGAATAAGTATATAATAAAATTTGAACCTGGATTATTATAATTTACACATATGTGTTATAAAATTAAATATAAGCTAAAAAATATATACTATTTTTATGACCAA